>NC_041751.1:15827542-18234000 GCF_004115215.2 Ornithorhynchus anatinus
TTATGTATCCACGGCTACTCAGAGCACATGTTTTGAACATACTGAATGTGCCCATAGATCTTTCCACAAAGAGGAAAGGAGAGGCTTAGTCAGGGAAGGCTTCTTGGAGGAAATGTGCCTTCAATAAGGCTGTGAAGGTGATGAGAGTGATTCTCTGTCGGATATGAAGGGGGAGGGCATTCTGGGCCAGAGGCCGGACATTAGGTGGGGCTCAGTGGCGAGATAGACGAGATTGAGGTACAGTGAGAAGGTTGGCGTTAAAGGAACGCGGTACTTGTTTCAGTGTCCCGCATGCAGTGGGTACTCCATACATAATAATGGAGTTTAACATGTACTGTGGGCCAAGCACTGTACTAAATCTTGGGGTAGGTATAGATAATTAGTTGGGTCACAGTCCCTATCCCGCATGGGGCTCATAGTCTAAGAGGGAGAATAGATATTAGAGAGAATAGAGAAGCATGTGGCTTAGTGTAGAGGGCAAGGGCTTGGCGGTCAGAAGTCGTGGGTTCCGATCCCGACTCCGCCACTTGTCTGCTCTGTGAATTTGGTTGTCACTTAACTTCTCTGTACCTCAGTTACCTCATCTGTAACATGGGGATTAAGACTGTGAGCCCTAGGTGGAACAACCTGATTACCTTGTACCTATCCGGCACTTAGAACGGTGCTTGGCACATAGGAAGGACTTAACAAATACCGTCATTATTATATTTCATCCTCATTTTACAGATGCGGAAACTAAGGCAAAGAGCAGTGAGGTGCTTCGCTCAAGGTCACAGAGCAGGCCAATGGCGGAACTGGCATTAGAACCCCTGTCCCGCGATTCCCAAGCCCACGGGCTTTCCAATAGGCCACACGTTAATAGCTTGATTATTCACTCCCACCTCCTCCCCTTCCTGCCTCCAATTCCATCTGGTAAAACCACTGAAAATAGAAGGAAAATCCCTCTTTTGTTTTCACTCAGTCTTTTTCTCTCGGCTCCCAGAAGGAGACTGGGCGCTCCCCACCGTTACCAAACTTTAGCCAAGTCACGGTCGACAGCTATGCAGCTGATTTTTCAAACAGGAAATACTCTAACTTCACAGGAAAGACGAACTAACTCCTGGGATGACGTCATTACTGAAAATGAATATTAACTTAAGAAAATTCAGGCCTCTGTGTTCTTATGTGGCTGAAATACTTCATCTCATTTCTTTAAAGATTAGACGACAGGAACCCGAATCACGCTATCTGCGGTTTTTCATTTGAATAACAATTTGACAATATTATTCACTGAAAACCAGGCCATGATAACAATTTAATAAAATAATTTTGGGTTAATATGAATCCTATATCTCTTTTTTCCCCAACATGATTTATTCTTCACCTAGGCTTGTTTATAAAAAAGAAATGTCTCCTTAAAGCAACTATCATAGATATTTGACATATTCGCGGCATAGAGTTAGCATGTGGAATGAAACAATGAATTTCCAGAATTTTTTTCAGCCCTCTAATTGGACTGGGATGATCAATTCCAGATTACAGTTCTGATTCTCTTTTCATTTTAATGAATAAAATAGACGTGTCTTTCTTCTCTAAAGAAATGGAAAAAAAAAATGTCTCGTATTTGAGATATTTTAGTCTCTTTTTCTCTCAGAGTACATACTTTTCAGCATGTGGAAAGTAATTTGAGTGTATAACTGGCTTGTAAAACACAATTCTGAAGAAGAACTCCTTTTTCATTATTATTACAGCCACATGCAATAACACTGTTAACGTGAAAGGCCAGGCAGCTTGGCCATTACAAACCCTGCTTTCCGTTAGTTTATTGCTGTCTTCTAATTGAAACTCAATATTGTTATTTTAATCTAAGAAATGTTTTAAAGCCCCCCCAAAACAGCTTAGAGGTTTTAAATAGTCTATGTTTGAAACAGTAATGGCTGCATCCTCTTCAGATTTGTTAAAATTGATTTTTTTAATGTGCCTTTATGAAGTGTAAAAGAGATTTTTGTGGTTGAGATGGTGTGTAAACTAGAGACTTGAAAGTAGATGGGTTGTAAACATAGACATTTTGAAGGGTAAAGCCTCTGAATATCCAAAATAAAGTTCATTGATGTAATGGATTTCTTAATGGCCTGTTTAGGCCAATTTCACCTTACCGTTGCTGGGGTTTTGTGGGGGTTTTTGGTGATACACTGAAGCAAGTCTTGTTGTTTAATGCCATTTCTAATCCCCCTGCCTCGACACCTACAACATCCCGAGTCACACCTCACTGTGTTGGAGGCGGTGAGGGGACAGAGAAGGAATAAGGATAGAGCACTGGCTTGGGAGTCAGAAGGACCTGGGTCCTGGTCCTGGCTCTGCCACTTGTTTCCTGTGTTACCTTGGGCCAGCCACTTCACTCCTCTGTGCCTCACTTACCTCATCTGTACAGTGGGGATTAAGACTGTGAGCCCCACGTGGAACAGGGACTGTGTCCAACCTGATCCAACCTGATTCCCTTGAATGGTACCTCACCCATAGTAAGCATTTAACAAATACCATCATAAAAAAAGAAAGTACGAGTGATGCAGCGTAAGCCACTAGCACCAGAGTCAGTTCCTCTGTGCCCATCCTCGGGCTCGACGTAGCGTTCAGGACCGGTTTGGGTATTCTGCATCATCCTTTCCTCCAATGTACCACCCAGCAGTGGACTGTCTGGGAGGCCGGCTAATAGATGGTCAGCCAAGAGTCTCCCGGAAGAGGAACTGCCCTCCTTCGGGGGAGGCTTCCAGAAGATCAGGACCCCGAAAGGCCAGCTCAGAAACAGACGAGCCCCCCGTGTCGCTCACACGTTGACCCTCTTCAGCTACCCCCAAGCTCTGCCCATTTGAGATCTCCCTCAATCCCAACATTGATTTTAAGCTCCTTGAGGGCAAGGGTTTATGTCTGCCAACTCAATCGTACCGTATTCTCCCTAGCGGTCAGAACAGGTCTCTGTCCCCAGTAAGCGCTCAAATAAATAACATTGATTCATTGGTCCTGTTTGAAAGTAGACGCTTCAGATAAAAAGTTCAGAGTTCAACAGCCAAGCAGATGGGGCAATGCAACAGAATCCAGACCTACAAAATCCCCTGGGATTCGATTAGAAGATTCAATTTTCGCATGGAGGAAACCGCTCGGGAGGCCCGGAGAAAGCCGGAGAGGAAGAAACAAGGCCTGGGTTTGAACCCAGGCCTCCTAGGTGAAATCTCACAAAATCAGCAGTTTTCTTTTTCCTCGGGCTGCTTTCTGAAGCTGTCACTAGTGTCACTAGGGTCACTTGCATGCTTCCAGGCTGTGGCCCCGTTAGCTTTAGGATTCATCGACCAAGTTATCGACAGTGCAGTCCCTCCCGTTAAGTGCTTGGGAGAGTGCCATAGGATTAATAGACTCCATCCCTGTCCTCAGAGAGCTTACATTCTAGGAGGGGAGGCAGAAGGAAGATGGGGTGTGAGCTCTAGTCCATAAGGTGAGCAAGGGAAGGTAATGATAGTAATAATTATCATGGTACTTGTTAAGCACTTACTGTGTGCCCAGCACTGTTCTAAGTGCTGGGGTAGATACATGGTGGTCAGGTTGGACACAGACGCTGTCCCACACGGGACAGTCTCAGTCTCAACTCCCATTTTACAGATGAGGTAACCAAGGCAGTGAGAAGTGAAGTGACTTGCCCTAAGGTCACAGAGCAGACATGTGGCGGAGCTGGGATTCCCAGAACTCTCGTTCATTCAATCAATCGTATTTATTGAGTGCTTACCGTGTGCAGAGCACTGTACTAAGCGCTTGGAATGTACACTCCCACGTTGGGCTTTACACAGCCAGTTTTATTTCATGATGGCTTCCTTATACCTACCCCAGTCTCTACAACGACTCTATTTTATTGCAGTCTTTTCAGGTCCCTCGTGCACTTGAATAGACTCTTTCCCCAATGCAGACCTCTTGAAAAAAGATCAACATATGTGTGCAGGAATAGCTGTGTCTGTGTTCATGCATGTATATGGGACAAAAACCAAACATGTAATATTCCCTGTGTCTAAGCAGCTGGTGATTTAACTGCGACTGTTTAAATTTTCTTTTTTCTGACAGTGTCTCCAGGGTTTTAGGATGGGACTGGCCAAGCTCGGTTGTGTTCGTCCTAATAATTAAAGATCACCTCCCCTTTAAGATTTTGGTAGCTGAGACGTGATGTATTTTCCCCCATTTCCACCCCCTCATGGTTCTTTGTGTTACTGAACAGCTTTTGATTGCTAGACTCTTAGTACCACTCCAAAATGTTGTACATTCCCAGCACAGCTCTGGCCAAACTTTTCGTCCTTGTAGTTTGGAATATGGAAGCCATGCCCATGGACGTCTCCATCCTTCCTGACGGAGACAAGCGGCTGTCCCGGGTGTGAACAGGAACGGCAGGCGGGATTGGAAGAGATACTGTGTTTAAGATGCAGTTTTTATGACATTAGGAAGTCATTTTATAAACACTTTTGCCCTTTCTCTAGGGTAATAGATTAAAAAAACCTACTTTGGTTATTCATAGCGAAAGTGTTTGAACTGAATCATGCTGCGAAAACATGAGCCATTGATATTATTTATATTCAATCTGGCTACTCATGCTGCCTTATAATTAGCTGCTATGTGGGCTGAAGATAGTTTACAATAATTGAGCTGGAAGGAAGAGCTTGCAGAGTTCTTTATGATCGCCAAATGGCCTAATCCAGACTCCAATGGATAGAACGACGTCATAATAGGGATCTCAAAAAATAAATCATTATTAAAGATACATAAAGACTGTGCAGATTATAAAAATATATCCATTCGAATAAAAGAAAGGTTGCTTTCATCTTCATTAAAGATTCCTAGTACTTGAGTAAAAGGTTTTCTGAGGATGCAACGGGCATTTTATTCTGTGTGATCTATGGCATTCAACGATGGCTGATAACGCCGTCCTTTCCAAAAGCCTTGAAATTTCCTGCAAGAGGAATAAAGAGTGTGATGAATATTCGGCATTCACAGCGCAAGGTACATTATTATTAAGGGGGAGAAGAGGATGTTGATGAATTGGCTGTGAAATGGGCGCGCAGCTGGTGCAGTTGTCTCACTCCCGGGATGTCCACCAATGAGTTGATGTCAGGTTGAAAGCAACACGGCCTAGTGGGTAGGGCACAGGCCCGGAAGTCAGAAGGACCTGGGTTCTAGTCCCAGCTCTGCCACTTACCTGCTGTGTGACCTTGGGCAAGCCATTTCACTTCTCTGTGCCTCAGCTCATCTGTAACATAGGGATTGAGACTGTGAGCCCCATGTGGGACATAATTCACTTACATCTATCCCAGTGCTTAGCATAATGCCTGGCACATAGTAAGCACTTAACAAATACCATTAATAAAAGGTGGGGTGTATCAAATAATGTCCCCAAAGGCTGCCTTCCGGACAGGTTTCCATTCACTGTCTTTATCGTTGACCTAGATGAAGGAACCAATAATGTGTTTCCTAAATCTGGACATGATTCTAAAGTATTGGGGATTGTTAGCACTTGGAGAAACAGAACTGGCATTCAAAGCTTCAGAGATGATTTGGAACAACATCCCTGCCAATACAGTAATCATAATTGTGTATTTTGTTAAGTGTTTACTGTGTGTCAACTGCTGGTGTAGATACAAGATAATAAGGGTGGACACGGCCCCTGTCCCATATGGGGCACACCGTCTCCAGGGGAAGGAGAACAGGTATTTACTCCCCATTGCATAATAATTTTGGTGTTTGTGATTGTTACTGTGGTTCCACTGCACCTGCCTCGAGGGATTTGCCTGATGGATTAAGGGAATGAGAAATCAACCGTTCCCCCCGGGAGCCATCCCCCTAGGATTCTGGGCCTTGATGTGTCTCCAGACTGTAAGCTCCATGTGGGCCGCGAGCGTATCTGTCAACTCTGCGGTACTGTACTCTCCCAAACACTTAGCACAGTGCTCTGTACACAGTAAGCACTTTATAAGTGCCATTGATTGCTTTTGCACGAGAGGAAACTGAGGCCCAGAGAAGCTACGAGCCTTGCCTAAGTTCATACAGCGGGACAAGTGGCGAGATGGTGAAACAAGATGGAATATGTTTCTCTCTCTCTCTCTCTCATTCTGTTTCCTTCTTCAAAGGGTCGACGTTCCCATCCGATCAAATATTACCTCAAGTGACTTGTATTAAGCTGAGCTAACCTGGCCTCCAAACACACATTTGGTCACAGTGTTTTCATGGGCCATTACCAGAAACTGGGAAGCAGTGTGAGCTAGTGGAAAGAGCGTGGGCCTGGAAGTCAGAGGATCTGGGTTCTAATCCTGGCCTGGCCAATTGCCTGCTGTGTGACCTTGGATAAGTCACTTTCCCAATTAGTGGTATTTATCGAGCGCTTACCGTATGCAGAGCGCTGTCCTAAGTGTTTGGGAAAGTACAAAGCAGTAGAGTTAGTAGACAAGTACCTTGCCCAGAGCAAGCTTATAGCCAGAGGGGGAGATAGTGATTAATGCAGATGAATAAATTATGGGCAGGTACCTAAGTGTTGTGGGTCCGAGAGTGTGACCAAAAAAGGGTGTGAAGGCAACACAGAAAGAAGTGGAGGAGAGGAACTGAGGGGCTTAGTTGGGGAAGACCTCTTGGAGCAGATGTGATTTTAATCAGACTTGGAAGGTGGAGAGTGATTATCTGTCGGATGTGAACGGAGAGGAAGTTGCGGGCCAGAGGTCGGACGTGAGCGAGGGGTCGGCGGTGAGATAGATGAGATCGAGGTACAGTGAGCAGGTGGATGTTAGAGGAGCGAAGTGAGCGTGCAGGAAATCAGGGAGGCAAGGTAAGAGGGGGCAGGGTGATTAAGTGCTTTAAAGTCAATTGCAAGGACTTTCTGCCTGATGTACCTGCTGGGGCATGAAGTACGAAAAACAGGCAAGAAGGGATACAGACTATTTAGAAATGCCTATACAATCTTGCCCGCGTTAGCCAGCTACAGGCAGATGGGAACCAGAATACAGGAATCCTGGATCCCAGAGCCCCACTCTTCCCCCGGACCGATAACGTCACTGCATTTGTGACTATATAATTCAACAGTCCAGTATTTAAGGTACAACTCCAGGGCCAACGCTTTTAACATTTTTAACGTGTCTGCTGTTGGTCTGGAACCTGAGAGTATGATGGATATAGAAGGTTTTTTAAGGCTGAGGTTTTGTTTTGTTGTTTCTAATCAAGGAAAAACATATTTGAATCAAATCTTTGGGAGTTCAACAGCATCAGGCAGAAAAGTAGCTTTTTCTAAGGAAAAGTAAAATTGGCAACCACGTAGGTCTTATTAATCAAATTTACGCTGTTTGCTGCACAGACGAGATGCCCCCCTCCACCATATAGTTATTAATATCCCAGAGAAAATGGCGCTGAAACAGTGATTACTGAGAATGGAACGTAATTACTTTTTCATAACATTTTAATGGATCAAAGTTACACCGAATTAGCTGGCCCCAAATAAAGGGGTTTAAGAATGCAAGTCAAATGAGAACGAGCGTGGTTATTAAGAAGGTTGGGAGGAACAGCCAGAACTAAGCAGAGCCACCAAAAATGCAAATTCAGGGACTGAGGACTACTGAGATTAAATAATGAAGGGAAACATGCCTCAAGGGAGAGAGCATGCAGGAAGAAACGGGAACTTTATAATCAACAGGGACTAAAGCATAGGTGAATGAGAATAATGAGATGGCTAGGAGTGCGAAATGCAATAACCTCTTTCTCGTGAAATTGGAGGTGGTTTCAGAGCTTCCAAAATCACATCTGTGTGGCAATAATAATGAAGAAGTTCCCAAAATGAAGAACTGACTTAAAACACCAACAAGTTGCAAGCGGTTATTTTAATTATGGGGGCGGGGGGGGGGGGGGCCCACATTTTGTCACAGAATTTTGCCAAGCTATCCGCAGAACTTAATTAGCACTGGCTCTTACCCAATATATTCTAATTAATGAAGACTTCTCCTACACTTAGGAAATGCATAAGCAGATGAGGTTTCCTGTATAAACTGGTTTCTTTTCCCCCACAGTGCCACAAACTGTTGAGGCCATTATTTTACAATTCAGTTACCCCAGACAGTAATGAATGAGCGAGGACAGGAACTACAATATTGAAAGTTGGATGTAATAATGCCTCAGTTTCAGGAAGGTTGACTTTACTTCCTCAGAGGCCTCTCGATTCCAGTTGTGCTGGCATTTACAGGTAAAGGAGTATTAACTTCAACCTGTCCTTACATTTAACATCTGTGTTAGGCTATTACAAGAATGGATTCATATTGAACGAGCGGCGGCGTCTCTTCTCTTTCCCTTTGACTCAGTGACCTGTCAACAGTAGATGAATTATATTGTGGAGGAGGCAGTATAGCTTGCTGGAAAGAACATGGCACTGGAAGTCAGGAGATCTGGGTTGCAGTTACAGTTTTCCCACCGTGGGCAAGTGACCTCAACTCTCTGTGGCTCCCTGAGCTTTGTAAAATAAGATACCTGTTCTCCCTACTTCTTAGATTGCGAGCTCCTGGTAGGCAGGGATTGTGTCCGATCCGATTACATTGTATAACTCCAGTGCTCAACGTAGTGCTTGGTGCGCCACAGTTTCTTTATGAACGCCGCCATAATTATTGCTATATTGCAAATTAAATTTAACTTATGGAACTGTTGATTCTGATCCGAATACAGTACTCAGGATCCTTAGCAATATGTGGTAATAGTATTTACTGAGGATGTACTGAGTGCAGATCAATCAGTCACGTTGCCTAGTTGGGGATCCCAAATTTTGCTCATCTCTGGTAGAGGTCCCGCTGTTAATTTTATCCAGACGAGTATCGGTATCTATGCTCCTAATACCGATTGTGGTATTTAAGTGCTTACAGTGTACTTGGCACCGTACTAAGCACTGAGGTAGATACAAGATGAACGAGTGAGACGCGGTCCCTGGCCCACGTGGCGTAGCGGATAGAGCACGGGCTTGGGAGTCAGAAGATCGTGCGTCCTAATCCCGGCCCGGCCACTTGTCTGCTGGGTGATCTTGGGCGAGTCACTTCGCTTCTCTGGGCCCAAAGCTCCTCATCTGTAAATTGGGGATCGAGCCTGGGAGCCCCAGGCGGGACACGGACTGTGGCCAACCCGATTTGCTGGTTTCCACCCCAGAGCTTGGAAAAGTGCCTGGTACACAGTAAGCACTTAACAAATACCGTAATTATCATCATGGGACTCACCCTCTAAGTAGGAGGCTTGTAGTTTTAGAAGCCACGTTTTACGGTGCATTTCAGGAACCGCTGCATTGTCAAAGAGAGCCTTAGAAATTATACTTCTCTCCAGTGGGGTATCAGAAGCCCATTCCTTAATATATTTCTCAATCATTTCAACTGTCAACAGGCTAGAGGTATCCGGATTTCTGAGAACTTTGCTCCTTGCAAATTGGGATCTGGTCTTGTCTCCAGTTGGCAGTGTGACATTTTCTCCCTCCGGAGGTCTATGGGATGACAAACATTTGCACAGTGAACCATTACATCATTCCACCACAGCAAAGGAAGTCACCCAATCCGCAAGTTCCCGGATCAATCAATCAATCCGTCGGTGGTATTTATTAAGCGCTTACTGTGTGCAGAGCACTGCGTTGAGTGCTTGAGGGAGTGCGGTTCAGCAGAATTAGCAGAAACATTCCCTGCCCGTAACAAGTGTACGATCTAGAGGGGAGACAGACGTTCATATGAATTCAATTTCTGAGACTTGTACAGTCCTTCCATCCTTGTTAGCTCTGCTCTGTGTGTATCATGAAAAATACAGCTACGTGATGGATATGGGAGATGTCTTGATTTGTCTTGATCACCTAGAAAGTGTCTTAGCATTAGTAATCTGAGTACAGAGCACAAACCGAGAGCTCGCAACCTAATGGAGAATCAATGATCAATAGTATCTGCTGAGCACCTGCTTTGTGCGGAGCACCGTACTAAGCGCTCGCACTATGCTAGGCACTTAAATCGATTGTAGATAAGGGAAAGAAGTTGGAGTAGAGGATACATTCATAAATGCAGTGGAGGTGTATGAGGACTACTTGCATGTTCACGTGGGGTGGAGTATCAAGCTATGTCCATTAAGCTCGCACGGCATCCAACACCAAGTTTGAGTAGCCTCTGTCAACTTTACAGGGGCCGTTGGCTCGGCTTTAGTGTTTTGATCGTGCTGCTCCTGATTCATCCTCCTTTTACGAGGCTTCTCGTTCACGAGAAGCAGTTACTTTTTCATAGCGGCTGGGATCATATTCAGCTGAGGGAGTTGAGGTAAGACGCGGCGTGGCCTAGAGGAAGGAGCACGGGCCTGAGAGCCAGAGGACCTGGGTTCTAATTCGGGCTCTGCCAGTCGCTTCTTATGTGACTTTGGGCAGGTCACTTAGCTTCTCCTGGCTTCAATTCTCCCGCTCTCCCTCCTAATTAGACTGTGAGCCCCGTGTGGGACAGGGGCTGTGTCCTTCCTCAATAACTTATATCTTCTCCGGTGCTTCGAGTAGTGTTTGATACACAGTGCTTAACGAGTACCATAAATAAGGATACGGGTAGCAGCTCTGAGTCAGCAGTCTTACCAACAGAAGAGTGACTGTCTAATGGAGAGAATCAGTTTTTGCCTAAGAATTGAACTTGGTATGAGCAGAGGCCCAGACGGCTTGGATTTTGTTTGTGCCACTTTTCGCATATCCTGCCACGATTGTCCACATTTCACTTCTACCTTTGCAAAATCTGACATGTTAAACCCAACCTCCGAGGCCGCCTTTCTGTACACGCCTGCTCCCTTGATTAGTGATTATTGTCAGAGATTATAGTTTCCCTAACAAATGCCAGAAAACAGTCTTTTTTTTTTTCCCACAACTTCTCTGGTAAGCTTGGACAGACTGTTCCACCGAGCACTTCATTAAAGCATCTTGACAGGGTGAATTGTACCAGTAACCGGCTTGACCACAGCCCCTGGCCTTTTTGGAATTCAGTCAGTTCTCTCTCTCCACTTATCCACTCTTGTCTTCCACTGTTCCTTGGCTCACACTCTTCATTACTCTCAAGGTGACCTATCCCGCACTCTCACCTCCTCTTTTCTGGACCTCTTTCTCATGTTGAACCCCGCACCTGGGACTTCGTCCCCCTCCATTATCTCACAGACCAGAACTTTCCCCGCCATCAAAGCTCTTCTGGAAGCCCATCTTTCCCAGGAGGTCTTCCTAATTAATCTTGAATTTCCCACCTTGTATCCCAAAAATGACAATTAAGCACTTCTCTGCTCTCAGCCCAGCATAGCACTTATGCACGAACCTCACATATGCAATAATTCCTTCCTTATTTGTCTCCCCTGTTAAGCCTCTCGAGGACAGGGATGATTGATAAGTCCTGTTGTGCTCTTGCAAGTGCATAGCACATTGTTCTGCACACAGTAGGTGTGTAAGGGTTGAGAGAAGCAGCGTGGCTTAGTAGAAAGAGCCCGGGCTTGAGAGTCAGAGGTTGTGGGTTCTAATCCCGGCTCTGCCGCTTATCAGCTGTGTGACTTTAGGCAAGTGACTTACCTTATCTGAGCCTCAGTTACCTCATCTCTAAAATGGGGATTAAGACTGTGAGCCCCACGTGGGACAGAGACTGTGTCCAACCTCATTACCTTGTATCTACCCCAGTGCTTCAAACAGTGCTTGGCATTTAGTAAGTGCTGAACAGATACTCTTATTATTTTTATCATCACTATCCTCATCCTTCCTTCTGTAATTAATGTTGTAGGTGATTCGTGTTCACCTTGTGTATTCTACTAGATTTCAAGACCCTTGAGGGCAGTATATGCGTGGGTCAGTGGAAAGTGCGGAAAGTGCACGGGACTGGAAATCAGGGGACCTGGGTTCTAATTCTGGCTCTGCCACTTGTTTGGTAGGTGACCTTGGGGAAGTCTTATCTTTGCCTCAGTTACCTTATCGGTAAAATGGGGTTTAAGTCCTACTCCCTCCTTCATAGACTGTGAGCGCCCTGTGGGACAGGGGTTGTTTCCCACCCTATTAACTTGGATCTTGTTTGTTTTTTTTAAGTTGTATCTGTTAGGCGCTTACTATGTGCCAGGCCCTGTGATAAGTGCCAGGGAAGATAGAAGCTAAGCAGGTTGGACACAACCCATGTGCCACGTGGGGCTCAGTCTTAATCCCCATTTTGCAGATGAGGTAACTGAGGCACAGAGAAGTGAAGTTGACTTGCCGAAGGTTACGCAGCGGACAGGTGGCGGAGCCGAGATTAGAACCCAGGTCCTTCTGCTCTTTCCGCTAGGCAACGCTGCTTATGCAGCAGTGTTCAGCAAATAGTAAGCACTTAAGCACGTAAGTAGGTGAAGCAGCGTGGCATAGTGGATAGAGCCCGGGCCTGGGAGTCCAAAGGTCGTGGGTTCTAACCCAAGCTCCGCCAATCGCCTGCTGTTTGACTTTGGTTAAGTCACTCTGCTTCTCTGAGCCTGTCACCTCATCTGTAAAATGGGGATCGAGACGGTGAGCCCCACGTGGGACAGGGACTGTGTCCAACCTGATTCGCTTGTATCCACCCCAGTGCTTAGAACAGTGCCTGACACGTAGCGCTTAACAAATACCACGATTATTCTTCTTATTAATAACAAATGCCATAATGAATTAATAACTTAATACTGGTTTGCTCTTCCAAGCACTTTAGAATGGTGCTTAGCACTCAGTAGGTACTCAAATACCATGGTTGACTATCAAAAGCTAGATCAGTTGATTGCTGAAAAGGCACTTTCCTAATTGATGCATGTATTCCTGCACAGAGGTAGTTAATGAGGGTCAGTACTAAGGCTAATGGTCTCTGTGACCGTGCTGATCCTCCACCGCATAGCGGGGAAATGAGTCTATAAGACCCAGTTCAACCAGATTCATTAAGATGAATCCGATGTTCTCTTGAAATCCTGTGGGCGTTAGTCTTTGGCTCCTCAGCTCTTCCAACCCCAGGGACCCTGGTACTTCAGGGGGTTTTAGCCCTCTTGCCTTTCCATTGTGGTCTGTTGCCCCGGGGTAGCCCAGAGTCAGAGTGATTAAAGACCGAAGGTATATCCGTTCTCTGCAGTCATCACCTGGCGCGACTCTACTTTTCAGTGGCAGATCCCCTTGAAGTCTTTGTAAATACATTCACGCCTCAAGGAAATCCACTGGGAGAAAGGGTACAGACGAGAACACTGGCCCATAAATATTTCTTGAATCTTGGGATTTTTGATTTCCTCCTTGTGTTTCGGGGTATTTAAAGGTGTTCTCGACAGTTTTCTGGATGCCCCCACTCATCCCGGAGGAGTGTAACTGAGAAGAGAATCCGCTTCCCGGGCCTGCGGCGGGGATATTAATGACTTGTGTTTTCCCATAGAGTGGCATTAGGAGCAAAGCCAAAGCCTTGCCGAATGAACCAGGATCGGCTGGCCAGGCCTGGGAGTAATCCTAATAGAAGTCCATGGCAAAAACAGTTGAAACCAATTTGTAAATTCCTCAGCTTCTCATTAGGATGTGATCCAGCTGCCCTAATGATTCCTGCCTCATTAAGTATGTCAGGGCTCATAATAAAGCTGTGCTCAAAACTGGACCTCCACGCCTAGAGGATCCCTCTGGTCTCCTTTTACTTGGACAACTCGTGGACCTATCGCAAGGGAAATACTAATCCTCGAGAAATTTTAGAAGCTTGGACATCTGGTTCTTGTGCCGCACATGACACCGTTATCCAGTGCTGGTGCTGCAGAATGGATGAAGGGCTTTTCAGTTTACCGGCCGTGATCTACGCTACTTGATTTTATTTTCTATTACTGATGAGCAGAGATAATTTGGCTGGGATGACGTTTTTGCTGTGCCCCTGTATTTTCAGACCGTCGAGGACGTGTCTTCCGGTCGTGCCACAAAGCCAGGAATGAGTCACATGACAGAAAGCATGTTTAATAATTGAACATTTAGTTAATGACATAAACTTAGTCATTAGTTAGTGACATAAAGAAGGCAAGCGTTGCAAAGTCAAAACCAATGAGTTGTGAAGTCAAACAGGTTGTAAATTTAGAAACTTTCTAAATTTCTAAACATTCTTTAATAATGAAAGATAGTGTCCTGGGGAGCCCTGCCTTGAGATCGGTGGAACGATCACTGCTCCGGAAATCAGGAGCCCTGGTTTCTTGTCCCAGTTCTGCCTTTTGCTAGATAGCATGGTACAAGTCGGCCTATGCACGTAACACTGTGCTGCACCCCTGCTGCCTGTTTGCTGGTTGCACTCTTTACCATAGTAGGGACATGATTGGCAGGAATAAGGGTGTGCACATAAGCCTCTTCTCCAGACTTTAAGCTCTTTATGTTCAGGGAACAGGTATTGTACTCTTCCAGGTGCTCAGTACAGTCCTCTCCTCACAGTAAGTGCTCAATAAATCCTATTAATTGATTGATTGAGTGGGGCTCAGACTCATCCATCATTCCTGTTGGGAAACTCCATCAATATGCAAAGTGCTAAATGAATTTTCAAAGCTGAATAGGGAAGTGGTGTGAAAGAAGATTGTCATCTAAAGTCTTAGGTTATGCAATTTAAGAACATTAGGAAGAAAAGCATTAACTGAGGTACTAGAAGCACGATTTGCCAAAAAGATGTGTCAGATGAATATCGAGCCACAGTTTCCTTCCCCAACTACGATTTTTCCATTTATTCTGCCGGGTTCCTGCTATTGGCAAATCGCTTCTGGTACAAATGGGATTTGGAGTCCATGGCTTCTGTCTCACTGGGTAGAGTGTGGGAAAGTTTGTGACAGCCAAAAATGGACATTCAAGTAAATGTGATAAATATGATTGCTAAACACTGCATGGATATTTGTTAATCATTTTACATTCCGTTAATGCTGGTGATTTGTCATAATACAATCATTTCCCCGGTAAATCAATTTTATTTTAAACATCTTTTATTTGCCTTATCCTCTTTG
This sequence comes from Ornithorhynchus anatinus, assembly GCF_004115215.2. Classification (NCBI taxonomy): domain Eukaryota; kingdom Metazoa; phylum Chordata; class Mammalia; order Monotremata; family Ornithorhynchidae; genus Ornithorhynchus; species Ornithorhynchus anatinus. Next base: position 15,842,513 of record NC_041751.1, read on the forward strand.
AAAGTTCTTCATTCGCTTTTCAGGTTGAGGGCATGGATAAGTTCAAAAATCCTCTATTAGGATTGGGAAAAAAATATGGAACGCTAAGAGTGGATATTAAATTTGGGGAGCAGAATGCAGTACCTAATGGAAGGATTTTTGATTCCACTGTTCCATCTTGTCCTCAAGGTGAGGGCATCAAAGGTGGTGGTGTTAGTGCTGATCAGTCAATCAATCATATATATTGATTAATTCCTGAATATAGAGCACTGTACTAAGTGCTTGGGAGAGTACAATATAACAGAGTCGGAAGACATATGCCCTTCCCACAATGAGTGTACAATCTAGAGGGGGAGACAGACATAAATTTTAATAAATTACGAATTGTGGATCTATACATAGTAGTATACTAGTGTGCTTTAAACATCCACTGCATGTAATGCACTGTACTAATGCTTGAGAAAATACAGTAGATACAGAAGGCACGTTCCCTGGCCACAGAGAGCTTTTCCTGTAATCGGGGGGAGAGCGGGAAGCAGTACAATTTCCACAGGTGGTAAGTGAGAGCATGAGAAATTGGAAATGGCTAGCGGTAGGCTGACCTGTGGTCACAGGAGAACCTTGGTACCTCAGAACTACGAATCAGAGCGATCCAAACGATATGCAGGCGGTCCCCAGATTTTCGACCCATTTTATTTTCAACACAGCGTCTTAAATAGAACTCTGGGTGTCAAAAACGACCGGGCCACAGGACACTGTTATAGAAGGGGGCTTCGTTCTTGTCCCCAGGTAGTACAACCTACTTCCACCAAAATAGCCCAGGAGGATGAACTCAAGCAATTATAGATAAGTGGTATGTTGACATCAGGGTATTTTTGTATTGAAGGAGAGGGATCTGACAACAAATAGTATATTTGTTTTCATCAGCTGTAAAAATGCACGAATCCACTCTCCCTGGTGACTCTTGAAATCAGTTCATCCCGCCACACCACCTAACCTATATCCTTAACCTCCCTCGGCCTTTTCTGCTTGAAGGCCGACTTAAATAGGATTACTATTGCTACTGAACTTTCGCGCCGTAAAGTCACTGTGGCTTTTAAATTGTTTCCCCATTTTCATGTCACTCCCGTGAGTCCGCTCTGCCCGTGCCACGCCCCATATCTCCGGTGAAGAGCTATACCACAGTCATTAGGCAGAGTTAGTGACATAAAGAAGGCAAGCGTTGCAAAGTCAAAACCAATGAGTTGTGAAGTCAAACAGGTTGTCAATTTAGAAACTTTCTAAGTGTTTAGAGGGCATTTTTTTTTTTTGTCCGTGTCCCTATATATCTAGACTGTCGAGGGCCTGTTCTCCAGAAAGGCCACAAAGCCCTGAATGAGTCGCATAATGGGACAAGTGTTGACCTCATATCCCGGAACACCCGTTATTAAAAAGTAGGAGAGCATCCGGGGAAGCCCTGCTGAGTGTCCAGTCGGTGATACTCTTAATCCGTCGGTCCATCGATGGTATCTGTCGAGTGCTTCCTGTTTGCAGAGCACTGTACTAAGTGCTTGGGAGAGTCTCTTGAATCACAACTTGAAACTTGGTGCAGTTAGCACTGCCCGTATGGAATACTGCATGTTTGGCTATTAAAAGCTCTGCTTGGAGACCAAATGGCTCATCTTTTCCCCTTAAACCATCTCCTCCTCCCTAACGGTACCGTCACAGTGAACAATGCCACCATCCTTCCCATCCCCAAGCCTCCAGGTCTCTGGTGCCATCCTCAGTTTATTGCTGCCTTTCATTCCCACACTGGCTTTTGGTAAGTCCCGCTGGCTTTTCCCCTACATTTCTCCGAACCGCCCCTTCCGCTCCATTCCGGTGGTCAGAGCTTGTTCTTTCTAGACCCTAATGCCCCAGCACCCTCCCCAGTAGTCTCCCGACTTCCAGGTTCTCCCTTCTTCAGTCTCTAATGTAGTCATCTGGTGATATCAGCTTTCTAAAACTTTGTTCAGCTCACATGGCCAGCTCCAATACCTACCCGTTTCTCTCCACAGTAAGCGGAAACTTCTATCCTTTAGCTTCATGGCTCACTCTCTCTTAATCCTCAGCTCTACTTTTTCTTGCTATGTTCCAGCCTGCGCTTCTCCATTCCTCCCAAGCTCTCTTTATCATCGTGTCTCGCTTTAGAGACTTCCACCATCGGACTAATGCTCTAGTCCGTTCTCCCACCTGCAGCTATATTTTCGTGGCTTCCCGTCAGATCACTCCCTCTTAACCTTCAGCTCTACCTTTACTTGCTATGTTCCAGCTTGCACTTCTCCATTCGTTCCAAGCTCGCTTTATCCCCGTGCCTTGCTTTCGAGACTTCCACCATCAACCTAGTGTTCTGGTCTATTCTCCTACCTGAAATTTCCCTGTCTCATCAGCTGTGCCAGATGGTGGCTATCCCCATCTTCAAAAACTTCCTGAAAACCCAGGAGGCATTTCCCAATTCATCTCCTCTTTTGTAACACCTCCCTTCAGTGCATGTGTTTTTGCACCTCTCCTTAAAATATGCATATATCCCGATGGATCAGTTTGCATGCTTGTTTTATATTTCCTGAAAATTCCCTGCTATTAGGAATTACGGTGGTGTTCTTTCTCCTACTCTTAGTTGTAAATAACCGGTGTCTTTCTGTCTCCCCCACTGAATAGTAACCTCTGTGAAAGCAGGAAATGATCGTGTTTTTGGCTTTCAATGCATTCTCCCAAGTGCTAAGTCGAGCGCTTGGTACAGAGTACACACTTAGTAAACACCTTCATTGAATAACTCTGCATACGGAAGGCACTTGATGAATACCACCGATTCACTCATCGGTGACATCTCCAAGGAGATGGTCCCGTCCTAGGACTTGTTCCTCTCTCTCCATTAGATGTGGTTTTTGTCTAGGGCTTCGTTTCTCCTGAGCAGCTCACGGACTGCTGAAGTCAAGATGGGGGCAGTCCACATTGCTACCCCAGTGAATTATGTTGAAGGCATACTAAATAACTGGCATTCCCACCTGAAAAGGAAGCTTAAAACCTTTCAAACTCAAAGATTCTGACAAGAGGCAAAGGAACTCTAAAGTGCTGGGAAGATTAATAATATATCCTAAGGTATGATGACAGGAGAAAAAACAGAGAGAATGATAGAACAGAAGATACCTTTCATCCATTTTTTTTTTTTTCTCAGGGAAATGGGATGAGAAGAATTAATGCCCAATTTCAATTTATAGAATAACAGAGAAAATGTCCATAGCATAGCACCAGTAAGAAAAAAAAAAAAACTAAAAGGCATATACGTTGGGGAAGAACTTTCAGGAAGATGAACTAATAGCATTCAACTCTTATCTTTCTGCACAAAAGCTTCTAGTCTACTTTTTTTCGTATCTCACACCAAGGTGGTGAACAATTGGCTCTTTGAAATACTCCATAAAATAGCTGGACTTTGAGGCAATGGGCTATGTTAGTCAGGCTCACTGACTAAAAGAAATGAGAGACAGAGTAGATCAATGAATATTACCTACCCCTGCTATTGGAATTTGCTAACTCCCAGAAAGCATTCTATTCAGCTGAAAAAGCCTATCAAAACCTTTCAGACCCAATGCTCAGGTGGGTTTATGAAAACGGCGAGAGAAAAAAAAAAAAAACAAACTTCTCAACTTTTTATGGCCGCTTTATAAATTAAAATGAGTTCTGAAAGGACAGGATTTGTTAGAAGGGATGTATAAAAGGACACTGAAGGGAATTGGATAGCTGGAAGGAGGGTTTTCTAAATAAGAAAGAAAAATAATCAACCGGTCAATCATTGGTGTTTTTTGAGCATTCGCTGTGTACAGAACACTGTACTAAGTGCTTCGAAGAGTGCAATAAAGTAGGTAGGCCATTCCGTGCCCTCAAAAAGCTTACAGGAGAAGCAGCGTGGCTCAGAGGAAAGAGCCCAGGCTTGGGAATCAGAGGTCATGGGTTCGCATCCCAGCTCTGCCACTTGTCAGCTGTGTGACTGTGGGCAAGTCACTTCACTTCTCTGTGCCTCAGTTACCTCATCTGTAAAATGGGGGTCAACTGTGAGCCTCACGTGGGACAACCTGATTACCCTCTATCTACCCCAGCGCTTAGAACAGTGCTCTGCACATACTAAGCGCTTAACAGATACCAACGTTATTATTATATAGCTATTTATACTCATGTTTGTCTCCCCCTCAAGACGGTAAGCTCAATGTGGGCAGGGAGTGAGTCTGTGACATTGTTGTGTCGTACTCTCCCAAGGGCTTAGTACAGTGCTCTGCACATGTTAAGCTCTCATTAAATATGAATGATTGATCGATCAAGATTTCTGTAGTCATCAGTGGTAGGGAACTTGCCCTTTGATTCTGAGAGAGGAAACGGAACCTTCTCCTTCCCACAGCAGACGCCAAGGTGATGAGCAAGTAATAGGCTGAACTTGATTGAACCTCCCTCCTATCAGCGCTGCCCCAGACAACCCACTCAGACCCGCAACACTTCTCAATACTGAACCCACACTGAGGGAAGAAACGAGTGAGTCAATGATATCCTGAATGCAGTTTCCATCCTAAGCATAAGAGAATCTAGCAAAAGGGAAAGAAACGGGAGAATAACTCATATGTCGGATACCGTCAGCCGACGTGGGCTTTGGTGGCTACCAAGTAACTTGAGCCTTTCTGGGCAGATTACTAAGCACTCCATGCTACCGTACCACTGGAAGCCCATATTACGGGCTTATAGTCGGTAGATCTGGAAGTATCCCGGGAACAGGGATAGTGTCTTTTATCTCTATCATACTTGCTCGATAGGTCCTCAGTAAATACTATTAAATCGAAGGATATGAAGTTATGGAAAGTCCTCAAATTTGGGGAAGGCTAATTTAGTGTCTATTCACCTCCCACAGAGAAGGTGTTCCCGTTGCGTGCTTTCTTCCTATGATTTCAACAGATGCAACCAAGGACATCTTTGCTTACAGTTTTACATTAGAAGTGAAACGATGCAAATTTATTTTTCTCCTGCTCCTTACAGACCGTGACTAATTTTCCACCCACTCGGTGCCCTACCTGGGAAGTTGAAGGAAAAACAGTTGACTTTCTCAGATGAATCAATCAACACTATTTATTGAGTACTTACTGTGTGCATAACACTGTACTATGTGCCTGAGCGGGTACAGCCGTGTTTACAGTCCTCAGTAAGCTGACACTGAAATAATTTACAGATGCATAGCTTTATTAAGGTCACATCTCTGGGGCCTTCCCCAATTAAGCCCTCTTTTCTCCAGCTCACCCTCCCTTCTGCATTGTCTATGCACTTGGATCTTTGGGCACTTTGGGCACTCGATATTTGTCACACCCTCAGCCCCACAGCACTATGCCCATACCTTTAAATTATATATTATACCCTATATATATATATATATATATATATATATATATATGTGTGTGTGGCCCAGTGGATATTAATGTCTATCTCCCCCCTAGACTGTGAATTTGTTGCAAGGCCAGGGATGTGTCTGCCAACCGTGCTGTATTGTACTCTCCTGAGTGTTTAGTAGAGTGCTCTGCATATAGTAAGCTCTCAATAAACACCACTGATGATGATGCTAAGCCTTCCCCTTGGACTGGTGTGCAGCACACCCAGCCTACAATCTGGGCATTCCAGATCCTAAAGCGGAGATAGCCGCCGAGCCAGTTTAATCCATGAGGCGCCTGCGGCAAAATGTCTCTTCTGTGGTCCCATCCATCCTGTTTCATGCTTCAAGATTTCCATACTGTGGCTCATTTTTCATTACAACGGCAGAGACACTTTGAGTGCTGTGAGACTACAGACCACCACTTGCTTGTAGATAGATTTTTATTCCCCAATTTTCTCTTTCTAATCTTAGCAAACTTTAATCACACCCACGATTTGGTCTTGTCTCGGAGAAGCAGCGTGGCTTAGTGGATAGAGCACAAGCTGGGGAGTCAGAAGGACCTGGGTTCTAATTCCTGATCTGCCACATGTCTGCTGCACGGCCTTGGGCGAGTCTCTTCGCTTCTCTGAGCCTCACTTCCCTCATCTGGAAAATGGAGATTAAGACTGTGAGCACTATGTGGGATGGGGACTGCGTCCAACCCAATTACCTTGCTACTTCCCCAGCGCTTAACACCATGCCCGGCACATAGTAAGTTCTTAACAAATGCCACATTGTTATTGTTATTATAAATCCCTCATTTGGTTGCATTTTATCAGCTTTTGCACTCGCCCCTTAGCAGCAGGATGAGAGGAAGAGGTGGGGACAACAGGTGGGGACCACATTGGCGATCACTTGGCCCCAGGGGATCCTTGGCCCAAACTTCAAGTCCCCGTCGTGTGAAGAGTCTCTCTCCACCCCTAACACTCTTTAAGTCGACGGAACTCTCATGCCTGAGACCTGCAGACTACTCAGCTGGATCCCTTATACAACTGGCAGTCAGATATTCCAATATATATTTGTTTTGCAGGAGCGGCTAGTTGGGCCCAGGGACGTTCCTTACTGTTCCGGGACAGAATAGTCCCTGCTCAAATAACGCTAAAGCTTGCCTTGCCTTCACACTCTTCTCTAACTCCAAAATTAGGCCTGGGAAAGCTGGCTGGGTGGGGTTTTGTAGAGGAATAGAAAACCACTTTTCTATCACTTGAGATTTGGTTTCAGGTGGAGCTGTGAGTTTCTGGCATCGAGGCACTATCTCTAGGCTGTAAGCTTGTTGGAAAAGGACATTTTCCTGGGCTATGCCTATATCGATGAATTATTTGTTTATATTAACGTCTGTCTCTCCCTCTAGACTGTAATGTCACTGTGGAACATGTCTACCAACTCTGTTGTATTGTACACTCCCAAGCATTTAGTACAGTACTCTGGACATAGGAAGTGCTCAATAAATGTCCCTGATGGATAGATAAGTCGGGAAGAGAAGTGTGTGGAAGAATGAGTGTTTAGGTAATTGGGTACATACAAAGGTTATCCAGTGGGTTGTGGTTAAATAAGTGTGTGGTTAGTACAAAGTGCTGGGATGGCAGTTAGTGGGAAAGAGGAGAAATAAATTAGGGAGGACCTCCAGGTGAAAAGGAGAATCGGTGTGGTCCAGTAGATGGAGTACCGGCCTAGGAGTCCAGAAGGACCAGGGTTCTAGTCCTGACCCCACCACTCATCTGCTCTGTGATGCTGGGCACTTCACTTCTCTGTGCCTCAGTTACTTCATCTGTAAAATGGGGATTAAGACTGTGAGCCCTATGTGGGATTCAGACTGTGCCCAACCAGATTAACTTGTATCTCCTCCAGCGCTTTGGACAGAGGCTAGCCCGTGGTAACATAACCTAAAATAAAAAAAAAAAAAAAAAAAAAAAAGTGGTTTTTTTTTTTTTCCTCTCACCAATAAAACAAGTGATTTCAAAGCTAATCAAGTTTTGAGAACATCACCGATATCTGTCTGACTCATTTTTCTTAGAACAAAGTGATTTGAATGGAAGTGTCCTGAATTGTTCTGAAGACTGCCTCACTTCTTAAGATATGTATGTTTCTTATCTCTGAAAAATCAATGTAAACACATCAGGCCTGGCAGGCTGTTATCAATGATTCTCAGAACCTGAAATCATGCTGAAAAATAACCTTCCATACCTTGGAGAAAAATGCATCCTTTCAAATTTGGCTGTCAATCTCACTGTAAGGAGACAAAGACAGGAAAGTGTCTAAAAATCACACGGTCTCTTGGGATTCATTTCCGAAATTGTATTTCCCATGGGAGAGATCTCTTGTCAGTGCAAGAAAAAGTTTTGGACTGCCTTGGTCACCAGCAAATCTCATGGTTCACATATCTTTTTGCAACGGCCAGCCGATTGGAGTTATTCATTCGTAATGAACCCAAGAGGTTAATCTGGTCGAGTATTAACCAAGGGCGAAGGATACATTTCTCAGGTTATCCTAGGTCACTCTCCCACACTGCATTAATTCTTCTCATCAGGTTCAGGGAATCAAATTTCAAATTACCCATCCAGTAACCCTAATGGGAGCATACGTGTGTACACATTATTTGGAATGGGTTTCATTGTCAATCTAAAGGAATTTAATTTAATTCTAATTTAATTTATTCACATAATTTATTCAAGGAACTCAATATTCAGTAGCCACATGTTCAGTGCATACACCCATGTATTTAAGATATAGATAGATATGCTTATATCTATCTACATTTACACATGAACTGAATTAGTAAAAGATTAATGATAATCAAGTGCTTAGTATGTGCTGAGCAAGAGAGCATGACTAGAGTGGTCACAGTCCTGTCCCATACAGAGCTCCCAATCAATTTTATCCCCGTTTTACAGATTCAGTCATTCAATCGTATGCATATTCATGTGTGCATGAGTAAGCTGAGGCCAAGAGAGCTGAGGTCACTTGCCCAAGGTCATAGAAAAGGCCAACAAGGTAGCTGGACTTCAACCCAGGTCTCCTGACTCCCAGTTCAGGGCATTTTACACTAGGCCCTGCTGCCTCTGTACACTAGTCAAAATAGTTTGTAAATTTCCGGAACGGAAATGGTGAGATCCAGGTGTCATTGTTCAGATTTCGTATTCGGAAATAAAGATTTTCATGAATAGACAAATATATATCTCTGGGATTCAGTTCCCTTGGTAAGAATGCCCTCGGTGGAGAAGAAGATAAAAAGTGATATGCCCTTCAGGCTCGGAAAAGTGAGAAATTTCTGAATTGTATTCACTTGAAATGCTTTGGGTTTACTGACAACAGCACTTTTGTAGAAATATTTGATATTCTAAAAGCAAAGAGAAATGACTATCAACCTGCTTAGGAGCGTGCCTGGCATATAGTAAATGCTTACCAAATGTCATTGTTATTATAGTGATATACTGTGTTTCATATGCAAAACCTTCTTTTGGTAGAAAAGCGGGTATACATTTGGATAGCTGATGTAAGTACAGCTCAGTAACAACAATTTCGTGAGGCCATCAAGCCTTTCTTTGCTAGTCATTCAGTCGTTCCAACTTTCAAAGTAGAAATCATCATTGCCGACTCATAAATAAATGTTGTCACGTTGCCAGCTGCGTGACTTTGGGCAAGTCATTTCACTTCTCTGTGCCTCAGTTACCTCATCTGTAAAATGAGGATTATGACTGTGAGCCCCTCGTGGGACAACCTGATTACCTTGTGTCTACCCCAGCGCCTAGAACAGTGCTTTGCACGTAGTAAGCACTTAAATGCCCTCATCATCATTATCATCACTCTGTGCCCCACATCCGTCGTTTTAGAGAAGCAGCGTGGCTCAGTGGAATGAACGAGGGTTTAGGAGTCAGAGGTCATGGGTTCTAATCCCAGCTCCTCCACCTTCAGCTGTGTGGCTTTGGGCAAATCTCTGAACTTATCGGTGCCTCAGTTACCTCATCTGTAAAATGGGGATTAAGACAGTGAGCCTCACATGGGACAACCTGACTACCCCGTATCTACCCCAGTGCTTAGAACAGTGCTCGGCACATAGTAAGCACTTAACAAATACTAATGTTATTATTATTATTATTCTGAATGATAAAGGAATTTCCTCATTTATATTTAGAGCTATTAAAAGTGTAGCCAAGATGAGACAATCCCAATGTTAGTGTTTACTGTGTCCATTGACTCGTGCTACCATATCCTTCCACACAGCTGCTCTCTTACCCTTTTTCCGATCTCAACTTTCTGTTATTTCGTCTTGAATTTCCCTAGCCATCTCAGCTTTGCTTTCATATCAGCTCTGTCCAGTACAGAATTGATTTTTCTCCGACTCTGGGCCAATGTCTTCCTTTTCAGTGTTTGGTGACCACATTTCCTTGATTCCGAAGTCACCCGTGAGTGGAAAGGATTGGGGGAGCTGGTCCAAGGCACAGAGCTTGTGCGGAGATGGTGACGAGGGGAAAAGAACAGAGACAGAGGAGTAAGAGTGAAAGACCTGGCACGGCCTGGGAGTCAGAGGACCTGAGTTCTAATCCTGGCTCTGTCACTTGCCTGGGCAAATTACTTAACTGTGCCCCAGTTTCCTCATCTGTAAAATGGGAGTTCAGTAACTGTTCTCTCACTCTTAACATGTGAACACTGGTTGCGATAAGGACTGTGGCCGACCCGAATACCTTGTATCAATCCCAGTGCTTAGTGCAGTGCTTGGCACATAGTAAGCCCTTAAATATGCTGCAAGTGTTGACTTCCGTTAGCGTTTACGTTGTTTCTGATCTAGTCATGACCCGAGCGAGTACAGATAAATATTTGAGTAGTAAGTGTTGGAAATGAGTCCATAGTGAATGTTAGGTAAAGCTATGCCAATCACATAATCTGAAACTTTCCTTTTTTCCCCTTACAATAATATTTCAAATTTGTTTCAGAGTGGTTTTGAATGTTAGGAACTACCCATTGCAGCCGAGCCCAAACAGGTAACATTTCTAGGCACTTTCCATTGGATGAGGATGTGCTGCTGAATGGAAAATAACAAACCATGCAAACTTTTTTTTTCAGTGATTTAAAATCACATTATGGTATCCAAGTGCACATGTTTAAACATCATATATTTTGCCTGTGGGAAATTAGGTTTAAATGGAAAGGTATTTCTTTTGCAAGACTATGGTGATCTTGGCATAGGTAGGAGGACCACGTGAATTGAATTACCCTGATTTAACTCTCCTTCGGAGAGGCTTGGTTTTTAGTTAATATATCCCTCTATTGTACTCTGTCAAATGTTCAGTACAGTTCTCTGCACACAGTGGGCACTCAGCACTACTGACTGACTGATTCATTCATTCATTCATTTAATCGCATTTATTGAGCGCTTACTTGGTGCAGAGTACTGTACTAAGCACTTGGAAAGTACAATTTGGCAACGGAGAGAGACAATCCCTACCCAACAACGGGCTCACGGTCTAGAAGGGGGAGACAGAAAACCAAACCAGTAGACAGGCATCGCTTCTGATGCTATATGTATTCTGGAATGCCCTCAAAAGTTAAAATCCATGTATAGAAAATAGGAAAAGAATGATCTTCTTCCAGTTTTAGAACTCCTGAACTGAGGGTCCTTTCCTGATACCCTCTTTCTACAAAATCTGCCTCTTTCCTACATGACCGTATGACTGAAGTGCCTCATTATTTAAAATATCTCTGAACGTCATTTCAGAAATAGTATAAGTTATTAAATTCTAAGATTTCAATCGGAATATTTATGTATTACTTATAAGATGAGAAAATTGCTCGTGAGTTTGTGACCTTCACAATCTCTTCAAAACCTGACAAGGTTGGCTCCGCCATGCTTATTACAATGATGAACACCATTACCTAGTGAGCTGAGAGTGCTGAAAATCCTCAAATGCTCTCTTCAGGAGTTGTGAGAAGGGAGATCACAGCTTGGCTTTGAGGAAGAGTGGTGTGCTTCCAAACTCTCTAATCGTGTTTGGTGAGGCAGTTGAAAGGAAAGGGGGAAAAAAGAAAGCTAGCTAACCCAGGAAGCAAAGGGGCTAATGGCCTGTATTTCCCAGAGGCCACTGGGATTCTCTGGGGAGACTTTTGCCTGCATTGTGACTTAGTGGATGGAGCCCGGGTCTGGGAGCCAGAAGGACCCGGGTTCTAATCCTGCCTCTGACCCGTTTGCTGCCGGACACTGGGCAAGTTACTTAACTTCTCTGGGGCGCCATTTGGTATTCTCTTTCTCACTTCCCTCCCTGTTCTGCTGGTTGTAAAAGCAGCATCTCTTAGCAGATGGGAAGGTCTGCTGATTCAGCAGGCCATGAAGGGCCGGTAGCATTCCGCCACTCTTCACTGTCTTGAACAACAAAGGAAATGAAAGTTTACTGGAACATCCCCCTCTAGACTGTAAGCGTGTTATGGCCACGGAATGTGCCCGCTAATTTTGTTGCACTTGTACTCTCCGAACTGCACAATACAGAGCTCTAGACTGTAAGCTCCTAGTGGGTAGGGAATGTGTTGATTGTTGTAGTGTACTCTCCCCAGTGTTAGCAAAGTACTCTTTTTTTTTTTTTGGTATTTATTAAGCGCTTACTATGTGCAGAGCACCGTTCTAAGCGCTGGGGTATACGGGGTAATTAGGTTGTCCCACATGAGGCTCACCGTCTTAATCCCCGTTTTACAGATGAGGTCACTGAGACCCAGAGAAGTGAAGTGACTTGCCCACGGTCACACAGCTGACAAGTGGCAGGGCCGGGATTCGAACCCATGACCTCTGACTCCCAATCCCATGCTCTTTCCACTGAGCCACGCTGCTTCTCTACTTCTCTACTCTGCTCTGTACTCTGCACACAGCAAGCACTCCGTAAATATGCTTGACTGGCTGACCGACTGCAGGCGGTGGTCCGGGCTGCATTCTAGTAATGTTAAGTACAAGAACGGTCTTGGCAAGGTCTACCCTCCCGGGATCCCACCAAGGCCCCCCTCCCTCCCATCTTTCCCGCACTGTGTCTTCGCTACCCTCCCCATCATTGGTTTCCCCAGTTTCCTTACTCTCCCCACGGCTCTCATTCATTTTCTTTACCTATTTCAAACACGTACCGAGGTCACCCCAGTACGGTGGACATCTGGGGAACGGTAAACCATGGAGAGCCAAAGCAACATGGTGAAAGAGTAAAGGACTAGAATGGCGGAGCTTGGGTTCTAATCGCAGCTCTGCCCCTTGCCTGCTGTGGGACCTTCATCAAACTGCTCTGTGCCTCACTTTCCTCATATGTAAAGTGAGGTTGAAATACTTGTTGTCCCTCCCTCGTAGATTGTGAGCCCCTCAGTTAAGTCACTGTGCGCAGAGCTTGGGAGGGTGCAATAATAATGTTGGTATTTGTTAAGCGCTTACCATGTGCAGAGCACTGTTCTAAGCGCTGGGGTAGATACAGGGGAATCAGGTTGTCCCACGTGAGGCTCACAGTTAATCCCCATTTTACAGAGGAGGTAACGGAGGCCCAGAGAAGTGAAGTGACTCGCCCACAGTCACACAGCTGACAAGTGGCAGAGCCGGGAGTCGAACCCATGACCCCTGACTCGGAAGCCCAGGCTCTTTCGACTGAGAGGACAATACAACAATAAGCAAACACATTCGCTGGGACAGGACCTATGCCCACCCTTCTATCTGGCCCAGTACTTATTCCATGCTTGGCACATAGTAAATGCTTAATATATTCTATTACTATTATCAGAATTATTATTATTATTACCATCTTTGTGTCTGCTGCTCATACTTTGATGTTGAGTTTCTTGTCCCTGATGGTTTGGGCAACTAGTACTCCAGTTAAACTTATCTGAAGGTGTTTCTGATTTTGTCTGTTGAAATGTGTTGCACCTCAATTTAATCCCAAAGACCTCACTCTAGGAGTCCCTGTTATTTGTTTTCCTTTCGACTTCCTGCTATCCAAGGTCATACACTTAGTGCATGAAAAATCAGCGTCTAAAAGCATTGACCCAACAGACAGTTGTCTTTATCCTCCAATCAATCAATCAATCAATCAATCAATGGTATTTATTAAACGCTTAATCAACTCAACAGATCTGATAGACGCAATCCCTGTCCACAAGGAACTTAGGTCTACAGCGGAGCTTACAGGCTATAAAACTTAGAGAATTTCCATTTCTTTTGTAGGTCTGTGTTGAATTACCTAACAGCCCCAAGCCTAGTTCTTCACTCCAACCTGACAGACATTTTCCCCTTGCTTTTCAAGTTATTACCTTTCATCAAGGTTTTAAGGTGTGACATTCTTAGGGCTCATCTTCCTTATCTTGGCCAACACTGTTTACCTAGAAGAATGCATTTTAACTGCTCATTTCCCTTCATTGCCACTTACAGATCCTTTCAAAACAAAAAACGAACCGGTTTTGAAACAGTTCTCTTCTAAAAATAGTGGTTCTATTTTCATGAAAAAGAACCACCCTTGCTCCTAATTGAAACAGTGCCATTTGAAAATTATTTGGTGTCTGTTTTATGGTAAAAAGGCCAGGCGGCTCCATTTTACCTCTCCCTCTCTAACTTCTTGCATCTACAGGGATGTAGCTTTTTCTGCCTGTTGCTAATGGCACCAGACATTCTCGCTGTGAGAGCTCTATATCTGGCTGACAGCCAACTTTTTCCAACAGTGCTTCTGAACACGGCAGTACATTTTATACATTCCAAGCCTCCTTTTTTCCATCTACTTCCCCTGGCATTTAGATTTCTTAAGGGTGGTCAAGACCTTCACGTAGACTTTGTTGTTGGTTTATTTCAGCTGCTTCTAACTCTCAAAGTAGTTCTGAGCCCGGGGTTAAGGAAAATAAATAGCACATATAGATATTTTTAATTCTCAGAACTGCCTTGTTTTCGTGGTTCCTATTTTTTGGCCAGCTCTGGCATTGTGTGGAAGTCATAGCCTTAATATTGGTCACACGGCTGAATAGAAGCCTAACGGAGCTACGTGGGAAGCTTGTTGTGGGCAGGGATTGTGTCTGTTTATTGATATAGCGTTCTCTCCCAAGTGCTTAGTGCATCCGTCACCAAAACCTGCCGGTCTCATCTTCACAGCAACGCCCAGATCCGCCTTCTCCTCTCCATCCAAACCACTACCTTGCTGGAACAATCTCTCATCATATTCCTAGTGGATTACTGCATCATCCTCCTTTCTGATCTCCCATCCTCCTGTCTCTCCCCACTTCAGTCTATACCTCACTCTGCTGCCTAGATTATCTTTCTACAGCAAAGCTCTGGGCATGTCATCCCACCCCGTCAAAAATCTCCAATGGTGTTGCCTATCAACCATCGCATGGAGCCAAAACTCCTCACTATTGGCTTCAAAGCTGTCCATCACCTTGCCCCCTCCTACCTCACCTCCCTTCTCTCCCTCTACAGCCCAGCCCGCACACTCCGTTCCTCTGCTGCTGACCTCACTGGGCCTCATACTCGCCTGTCCTGCCGTCGACCCCTGGCCCGTGTCCTACCTCTGGCCCGTAATGCCCTCCCTCCTCACATCCGCCAAACTACCTCTCTTCCCCTCTTCAAAGCCCTGCTGAGAGCTCACCTCCTCCGGGAGCCCTTCCCAGACTGAGCTCTCCCTTTCCCTCTGCCCCTCCTCCCCTCCCCATTGCCCCTACTCCCTCCCTCTGCTCTACCCCCTTCCCCGCCCCACAGCACCTGTGTATATTTGTACACATTTATTATTCTAGTCATTTTATTACTTTTGATGTTATTGATGCCTGTCTACTTGTTTCGTTGTCTGTCTCCCCCTTCTAGACTGTGAGCCCATTCTTGGGGTAGGGATTGTCCCTATCTGTTGCCGAATTGTACTTTCCAAGTGCTTAGTACAGTGCTCTGCACACAGTGAGCGCTCAGTAAATACGATGGAATGACTGAATGAAGTAGGGCTTTGAAGGGAGGAAGCGTGATTGTTTGGCAGATTTGAGGAAGGAGGGCGTTCCAGGCCAGAGGTAGTACGTGGGCCAGGAGTTGACGGCATGACAGGCGAGAACGAGACACAGTGAGAAAGATGCTAACCAGAGGAGCGGAGTGTGCGGGCTGGGATGTAGAAGGAGAGAAGGGAGGTGAGGTAAGATGGGGTTAGGTGGTGGCGTCCAAATACGTCATCTTCTGCAACTCACCTACTTTATTGGCCTTCTCACAGGCCTCCCTGCCACCCGTCTCTCCCGTCTCCTGGTCTTACTTCACTCTGCTGTCTGTATCGTTTTTCACATATGTAAATATGTTCTCCGTATGTCTTCCCGCTTCTCAGAGACCTCCAATGGGTGGGCCTTCTTTGGTGTATAATCAGATCCTTTTGAATATTTTCTATAAAGTGATCGATCAGTTCTATCCCCAATAATTGTCTTCACTTCTTTCTTACTCCATCCCAGCTTGCATGTTTCACTCCTCTTAATCCAGTCTGCCACTGTACCTTGTTCTACTCTTTCTCCCCACCCTTATCTTGCTCACACAATTGCTTCTGCTTGGAACTCCCTCCCTCCTTCAAACCTGCAGCAGAAAACTGCTCTTCCCATTATCAAGGGCCTTTGGAAATCGCATCGTTTCCAGGGGTCGTCTCCGCAGAAACTCTGATTTTCCCAACCTCCTCCATTTGGCCCTCAGCTACCATTTCAACACTTCTGCATCACTCACAGCCTTTAGTGCTCAATCATCTCACTTAGGTACATATCTTTATTCTTTTTTGCTTCCCATCTACCTGAAATTTATTTTAGTGCTTGTCTCTGACACTGAACCCAGCCCCACAGCACTTAGGCATATATCCTTTTATTCTCCCATTTTCCCTATCTGCAATTTCTGTTAATATCCACCTCCCTTACTAGATCGTAAACTCCCTGAGGGTAGGAATCCTGATTGCTGATTTTATGGTTTTGTATTCTCTGAAGCACTTTACGTGCAGTACTGTCCAGTTGTTTTAGTTTGCTGTCTGTCTCCCCCTTTTATACGGTGAGCCTTTTGTTGGGCAGGGATTGTCTCTGTTGCCGAATTGTACATTCCAAGCGTTCAGTACAGTGCTCTTCACACAGTTAGCGCTCAATAAATATGACTGAATGATTGAATAAATACTCTGTAGTTGACGGATTGATGCAGCTGGTCTTCAGAGAGAATTCTGGCTGAGAGCTTTGTCTCACTCCATTTACTTTTCTGTAATCTTTTCTACCTTATCACCTCCTTGTGTTCTTCTGGGACTTACATATTTCTCTTTCCCTGCCTTTATCGTGTGCTTCCTGGCCAATGCTACTACAATTCAGCTAATTTTGGGGGAGGGTTAGAAATAACAAAATTCTTTTCTACAAAGACATTAATTTTAAGCTTTACTCTCCTGCACAGAGATTTGTCCAATTGTATGAACATCTGCATTGGGATAATCTGTTATTTTGCTACGTTCCAATGTTTTTTCCAAACAGAAGCATTTTGCATATTGTGCATTCATCCAAACAAAGCCACCCTTTGAAACATCTCTGACATTCATCACAAAAGTGAAATCCATTTCTTCACATCAAACAATCGTCATAATTATGAACTAGTTTATGGCTATAACTATCTCAAACCAAGTGCATTAATTGCTCTGCATTTGATAGTGTGAGCTGTGACCATATAAGCAAATTTTCATAAAAAGCCATCACATTATTCAAAATGTAATGAATAAAAACAGCATTACAACTAACAATGGTCGATTTTTCTCCTGGCACTAACAACGAGCTTTCTAATTTCTGCTGTAGATGCGTAACCTCTTATCCTTTAGGGAAATTCTTCTTTCCTATGCCTCCATTGTCATTTTTATTTTCCTTTTCGGCTTTACTAACTCAGAACACTCTTTAACTTGAATTCCAGGTATCAGTCAATCCTTTCCTCCTTTCATTTAATATGTGTCTCAGTATAATTGCCATCCTGCAGAAGACATTTGTTATATAGAGACTTTTGGAGTGCAGATTCCTTGAAAGACACTTCTGAAGTGTATTGCCACAAAAGGTGCTTGGAATCCTATTGAATAATGCGATAATAATAATAATGTTGGTATTTGTTAAGCGCTTACTATGTGCAGAGCACCGTTCTAAGCGCTGGGGTAGACACAGGGTAATCAGGTTGTCCCACGTGGGGCTCACAATCTTAATCCCCATTTTACAGATGAGGTAACTGAGGCACAGAGAACTTAAATGACTTGCCCACAGTCACACAGCTGACAAGTGGCCGAGCCGGGATTCGAACCCATGACCTCTGACTCCAAAGCCCGGGCTCTTTCCACTGAGCCACGAGACCAACACCTTCTTCCCAGTCAGCTAGGTCCACTGGATTGTATGTTAACTATTTCTGGTACCCTTGGATAAGCCTTAGAACGTCTTAGGAAGTTCTTCCCAAGAAATGAATATGGAGACCTACTCCCTCCCCCCCAAACCAGAAAACACTATTGGTTTGAAGGAATAAATTATTTTCAATAATAATGACAATGATAAGAAGCTGCGTCTCTGCTGTGCTACAATACCAAGCTATATACAGATCTTCCATTGTAGTCAAAAAATCGAATGTGAGGTTTCTGGTCCCCGAAGTCATAATCTGTCACTGATGCTTGTTTACTTGTTTGTGATGTCTCTCTCCCTCCTTCTAAACTGTGAGCCTGCTTTGGGCAGGGATTGGCTCTCTCTGTTGCTGAATTTGTCCTTTCCAAGTGCTTTAGTACAGTGCTCTGCACACAGTGAGAGCCCAATAAATATGATTGAATGAATGAATAATGATAATATTTGTGGTATGTGTTCAGTGCTTATTCTGAGCCACGTGCTGTACTATAAGCTCGGAGGTAGATACAAGATTCATTCATTCATTCAATAGTATTTATTGAGCGCTTACTATGTGCAGAGCACTGTACTAAGCGCTTGGGATGAACAAGTCGGCAACAGATAGAGACAGTCCCTGCCGTTTGACGGGCTTACGGTCTAATCGGGGGAGATGGCCAGACGAGAACAATGGCAATGAATAGAGTCAAGATCAGATCCCACATGGGGCTCACAGTCAATGAATAGTGAATCCTCGTTTTACAGATGAGGGAACTGAGGTACAGAGAAATTAAATGACTTGCCCTGGGTCACACAGCAAGCAAGTGGTGGAGCTGGGTTTAGAACCCAGGTCCTCGGACTGCCGGGGCTGTGCTCTTTCTACTGGGCTACGCCGCTTCTCTGAAGAAGATATGTGTCTTCTTACACAACCTTTTACTACTTCTAGGGATGAATTAGGCACTAGGGTATATTTGGCTCATTACATATCTTAGATTGGCTCATTCCCTTTCCAATATATTTTCATATTTGATAGCAAATCAATGACATGAGTCCTACGGCAATCGACCAAATCTGAATCGTCGTATTTCTCGTTGTGTAACACATCCTGATCGAACGGAACTTCCGACATGAAGAGAGAGACATTTTCTTTGGAGAAACTAAAGGTTCCGTTCACCTTCATCAGACATAAGTGAAGGTGAGGAAAGGAAAGCAGATGTCCAACAGGAAGGTCATTGGCAGAGTCGGGTTGCGGATGAACATTGCTTCGGGGTGCCTGCGCTGGGGACCGGGTACCGAGTCAGGAACCCCGAGCTGTTAGCGCTCAGCTCTGCTGCCCCGAGAGGATCTGCTCCTTCCCTTTGTCTGAAAAAGAGGGACTTGAGAGGGGGCTGCTTAGTTGCCCCCAAACAAACCTTCTGGAAGAGTATTTTTACCCATTAAATTGGAAGCCTCAAGGGGTAGGGAATGTGTTTTCCTACTTCTGCTGTACTTCCCCGAGTACTTAGTCGAGTGCTTAGACCTAGTGTACCCTCAACAGATACCAGTGATCGGTGTGTGATTGATTAGGGTTTCCTTTCACCTAACCCATGGGCCTTTCAAGTTCACAACAGGCTTCCTCGGGATGTTGCTCGTAATCGTTTGTGTGGCTTAAATTGTGTGGTAGCATCAATCGGTCAGTGGTATTTAGGTGCTTACTATTCGTTCATTCAATAGTATTGAGCGCTTACCGTGTCCAGGGTGCTTTATTGAGCACTTGGGAGAGTACAGTGCAACGGTAAGCAGGCACAGTTCCTGTCCACAGCAAGCTAACAGTCTGAGGGGGTTGGGGGAATCAGGCGTTAATATAAATAAATGACAGATATTGTACATAAATGCTGTGGGGCTGCGAGGGGGGGGGGGGTGATGAACAAAGGGAGCAAGTCAGGGTGATGCAGAAGGGAGTGGGAGAAGAGGAAAGCACTGTAATAAGTGTTTGGGAAAGTGCAGTGCAACAGAGTTGGTAGACACATTTCCTGCCCACACAGATGCTGGCTAAAATAGATCTTCTGCTACTTAAATGTATTAACATAAACCAGTCACTGAACAGTGAACTTGTTGATGCGTCGAGGGCCACGGTTCTATGGGGCCCTGACCTAGAATGAGGTTAAAAAAGAAAGATGTTTCATCGGGAATGGCTTTTTTTATTATTATTACTTTTTCTTAATCCCGGGGTGGGTGGCCGCGGAACCGGCCCGCCTTCCGGGGATCTGATTGGGTGCCTGTGACCTCCCTCACAGTCAGAACCTCTTCTAGGCTCAGGCAGCTTATCCATGATTTGCTAACCCAGTGACTGTCAGGCTCTCAGATTGGAGAGTTCCCCTTCTGAACCACCAGAGAACAGTCATTTAAAATAATACTTCTGTTATCTGTGCAGTGCTTACTGTGTGCCCAGCACTTTATTCAGATCAGACAGAGTCCCGTGTCCCACATGGAGTTCACAGGCTAAGAGGGAAGGAGAAGAGGGAGAATAAAATACCTTGTTTTTACAGATGAGGCACAGAGGAAGAGAAGTGACTTGCCTAAAGTCACACAGCAGGCAAGTGGCAGAGCTGGGCTTGGAACCCAGGTCTCCTGACTCCCAGGCTAGGTTTTGCTCTTGCCACTAAGGCGGTGAAAAGTTGAATGAGCCGGGGAATCCATTCAATCAGTGTCGTTTATTTTGTTGCCGAATTGAACTTTCCAAGCTCCCAGTACGGTGCTCTGCACGCAGTAAGCCCTCAATAAATACGATTGAATGAATGAATGAATGAATTTAATGTATATTGACCGAGGACAGAGTACTGGAGTGGCCTCATGAGCCAAACCCACATTTCCTGCCTTGGGGGAATTTACACTCTAAAGCATACCTTCTCAGCCTTCCATCTGGCCACTTAGGATGAAGGCCTGGTCACAAGCCAATGCTAGACCTTCCACCTCCTCCCCCTGTCTTACGCCTTCCACTCGACTGTGCTGAGCTGTAAAGGAGGGTGTTAATAGCAAGGCGCCTTATAGCTCCGAACCCACCATTTGCTCAGTTAAGACATAGGCTGAATCGGTGGTTTGCTCTATGCTGACGTGGCCGATGAGAGAGCTGGAATTCAGAGCAGTTGAGTCCTTTTCCATCTCGAGGACTATGTTCCTAAATATCCCAAGATGCCTTCAGAAACTTGTGCAAGTAAATCATTTAATTGTTATGGTCTCGAAGCATTGTAAATGTAGAACAATCCTACCAGCCTAAGGATACTTAAATACAGCAGAGATTTTTATTGCTTCTTCATGGGTATATTGATTTAAAGGACAAGCAAGCTGATTAAGTAGTTCTAAACAATATGTGATAACCATAAAAATTTATATTCGAGGCTCTTAGCTGTACAGTCACTTAATTGGGCTTCTTTTTTTTTTGCCAAGAAAACATTACCTTATGTAATTTTTTTACCCCCTTTAGGATTTATTATTTACTCGGAGAACTTGCCCTATCCTATTTTTTTTCTTTTGGCTACTCATACCAATTCCAGCGGCAGCAATAGAAGTCCAAAATTGAAGGATTTTGAGTTTACCCAAGAGATGGAAAGATTCCTTGGTGGTTGTTTACAGCAATCTGTTCAATCCCCTCATTTAAATTCTGTCTCCTGGAGAACATAAGAAATGTCATTACTGGACCAGACCGATGATCTTAACAACCTAGATAAATCATTCAATCGATAGGATTTACTGAGCACACACTCTCTGCAGATCACTACACTAAGGGCCTAGGAGAGTACGGTAGCACTGGAAGACACAATCCTGACCATCAAACAGGTTACCAATCGTCTGTTTGCCTCCTTCAGTTTCAATCTTTCATCTGTATTTTTTCTTTGGTTTTTTTAACTCTGTTTGGCACTGATATGATCTTGTTTTCCCCCATTCGATTATAAAAGCTTATATTTATAAGCAGCCTGGCCTAGTGGGTCGAGAATGAACCAGAGAGTCAGAAGGACCTGGGTTCTGATGTCGGTTCTGCCACTTGTCTGCTTTGTGACCTTGGGCAAGTAACTTAACCTCTCTGAGCCTAAATTACATCATCTGTAAACTAGAGAGTAAGACTGCAAGGCCTTTGTGGAACATAGACTTTGACCAACCGGATTATCTTATATCTACCTCAGCCCAGTGCCTTGTACACAGTAAGCACTTAACAAATACCTTAAAAAAGCAGCAGAGCCTAGTGGAAAGGGCCTAAGACTGGGAATCAGGTCAGTATTCTAATACAGCTCTGCCACATGCGTGCTGTGTGACCTTGAGTGAGTCACTTAACTTCACTGGGTCTCAGTTTCCTCGTTCGTAAAGTGGGGATGCAATAAACCCCTGCTCTATCCCATTAGACTCTGAGCCCCGTGTGGAACAGGGATGGTATCTGGTTGTATTGTATCTATCCCATTGCTTTGTACCTTGCTTAGCACACAGTAAGCACTCAAAAATGCCACAGTTATCATCATTATTTTTACGGAGGATCCAAGATGACGCTGAGAAGAGCTGATGTGGGTTCCGAGGTTGACAGTGTGGCTGTCCGGTGGGATGGAGGTGGATGGGGTCAGGATAGGGGGCATTCATTCATTCATTCATTCATTCATTCCTATTTATTGAGCACTTACTGTGTGCAGAGCACTGTCCTAAGCACTTGGAGAGTACATTTCAGCAACAGATAGAGACAATCCCTATCCAACAACGGACTCACAGTCTAGAACAGGACACCAAGGGCACACAGTGGCTCCTTTTCTCATTCCCCTGGTGAAAGGTATGGAGTGGAGAGGCTGAAAAAAAGGCACAGTGGAGCCAAGTGGGATTTAGGAAGGAGAAATAGCAGGTTGGACAGGCAAGGCAAGGCACAGAGAACAGTTGCACAGTAAGAGACCAGGAAGAGAGAAATAGGTGAATGAAAGAGCGGGTACCTACTTGAAATTTCCACAGGCGTTTTGCTCGCCTCAGCTAGTTTGAGGAAAACAAAGGCAGAGGAAACAATGAAAATTCCTCATTAAAAAGACCAGATTGATGTTCATCAGAATGTTTCAATGCCAGATAGAATGGATGCTAATGAAGCACAGACACATCTGAGCACTTTAATAGGGAAAGCTGGCGTCTGGCGAGAATTTTCGAGCATCGTTTCATCTACAGATGGGTCCCGATCCAGGATTCGAGCCCAAGTTGAACCTTGGATGTTGAATGCGATTGGGTCGGAAGGGGTCAACGGCTGACAGAAAACTTTCTGATTTTGAGGTCGAGACGGGAAGCGTGAAGATTCCCCGGGTCTGAGGAGAATGGATGGGACCATCCTGGTGTGAACCTTTAATCAGTCAGTCAATCGGTAAATCATATCTATTGAGCACCTAGTATGTGTAGAACCCTGGACTAAGCACTTGAAAGGGTATGATAGTAGGCCCTCGCCCTGCCCTCAGAAAACGTACAGTGTAGGGGGGAAACAGGTGTAATGGAAAGATGCACGTTTTGTGAACTAGAGTTTAAGTAGTAGAGAAGGAAAGTCTATTCATACTAAAATACTTTGGATAGTTATAGACACGTATGTGTGGAGGTGGCGTTCAGGAGACTATGAGCTGGGGAAAAGAAAACTTACTCAAGGATGGTCACCTAGAGGAAGGGATTTTTCAGAAGGTTTTGATGCTTGGGAGAGCTGAGGTCTGGTGGATTTGAAAGGGGAGGGAATTCTCTACAGGAAGAAGGGCATGAACAAACTTTGTATCAGGATTCCCTCTGGGCTTATCTTTCTAGCAAAATGCCCTAGCTGATTCTGTAGTCTGAAACTTTCTTCTCCAACACAGCCCCAACAGGTAGTACACTACACGCAGAGCCTGGGCTAAGAACCCACCACTTTGGGTTCCCAGAGGGATACTCTATCCACTGGACTCACATACAGCAGAAGCCAGGGGTCAATTTCTTGTTTCCTGGTTCTCAGCTTTTTCTGCATGGTGTTGCAAGTTTCTTTTGCTAAATAGGATTACGTTTCTCGTTTGTGGCCGAGAGATACGGTAATGGAGGTTCTTCCCAATTTTTGAACTGTTGAAGAATATATTATGATGTTTCGGCAACTTTGCCAATTTTCTGCTAGCCCTAGAGTATCACTGTGATCAAGTACTCGGTGATCTAGGAATTACCCCATTCTTATATGTGAAAATGTCAGAATCACTTGCAATCTGTTTTGGTTCTTTTTTTTTTTTTTGGTAATTATGGGTAGCGTGATTTATCCTCAGTTGCTACTGGCAGAAGGGATTACTACTTATACTGTTTTGAAAAATGAAACTACCATATATCTTCATTTGGATACTGCTGTTTCCTAAATGAAATTGCCTTTCCCCGAAGATTACATTGAGGATGTCTTGCATTCAAGAAAAATTAGCAAAAAGGACACCACTCTAAACTTCTAAATGAAGGGACCAGTTGGTTCTTGAGCGTGATGACAGTGACTTTGGCAGTAATGGAGAGAGAGATGGAAATTTATGCTAAAACTCCATTTAAATTTGAAATGGAGGAGGAAGCTAATCCTTGAATAAAACTAATGGGAATAATTGTGGTCTTTTTATCTATTTCTGGGACCGCAAGATGAAAATGACCAGGGTCGAAAGAGAAATAAAACATCTCACTGTGAACGGATCTTCAAAGCCGTGCAATCTAACCGATCGAGATTTGGAATGGGGGTGGAGGGGTTCAAACGCCCGACTTCTTAGCCTTGCTCTGCTGCTGACAGGCGACCGTGGACCAGTTCTAGGCATCTTGATTACTGCATTTCTCCATCTCCAGGGTGAGCACAGTAACCTGGAATCCATGTTGTTCTCTAGTGATCGGTTGAATCAGTATAGGGGTGAGCGTGTTTTCTGATCGAGACTGGCTCACGACACAGGTTAGGCACCTCGGGGAAAAGGGAGAGGCAGGGGAGGCTGTTAAACCTCAAGACCAAAAGTGGGATTGGAGAGAAAAGAGAGGTGCCCTTAGTCGCAATAGTGCTGTGCTACGGTGGCCTTATTCAGCTCAAAGTGAAGTAGGATAATCCTCGCATTTTACTGTAACGATTATGGCCTTTATTAATTGCTGACTGTGCTCCAAGTGCCGGGTTAGATTCAAGGTTATCGGACCAGACGCGATTCCCTCCAACATCAGGCTCGTGATCTATCTTATCCCCGTTTAACAGATGAAGAAACTGAGGCCCAGAGAAGTTGAGTGACTTGCCTAAGGTCACCCAGGAGGCCAGTGACGAGTCTGGATGGACGATCCTGGTTTTCTAACCCCCAATACCATTCGCTGTTTTCTACTCCATACTGCCTCCCCCTCATCATTCTTGCAACTTTTATTTATGTAAAGGCTTAGGTATTAATCGGCCCAGGCTAATTTCTTTTAGACTTGGAATCTCTGGGATACATACTGATTTGAATGTTTACTGTGATTAAGCGGTGTTTGCATTTTAAAAAAGAGGATTATTGGCTGTTTACTTAGCAACTCCCTCGTAAATCATGGTCCAAAATAATGGGGGCCATCTCTTCCGCATTCTCCCCTGTTCCCTAGGCCTCGGTGGGTGGCGGGGGTTGTCGGCTTTACACAGGTGTGAATGCTGGTTCTATGAAGGCTAGTATGTCCATTCAGTGTGTTTTATCAATTAATCCATCGGTGGTATTTACTGAGTCCAAATATGTGCAGAGCACTGTGTTTGGGAGACTACAGGACAACAGAAGTAGCCGATATATTCTCTGACCAAAACAAGCTTGCCGTCTAAAGGGGGAGACAGAACTTAATATGTATAAAAAGTAATTTATAAAATAAAAGTTTAAAGATGTGTAAACTATATAATGAAAAGATATGTTTTAGGGAGAAGTCAGTTCAAGGGAATGGCTGTGCAGCATGAACATCACCAAAGCAAAGCTTATCGGGAACCTTGTGTTGGGTCTCAGCTGATTTGCCTGAGGTTTTCATCCTCTTACAGTAGATTAGAAAAACAGTTTGTCTTCTGCACGGAGCATTAACGATCCGAGGAGATGTCTGCTGGGCATAAATATTTGATTTGTCCTTGTATTTTCTTGCAAACCATTTCCTCTTTTGACCCCAGGGGTGACCATACACAGAATTCTAGATATTAATAGAGAATACCGGATCATCAAGAGAGTTATAATGGGGGAAAGCCTTCTATGAGAATTCATCAGTGTAGTTATTCAGGCTCCTCGAGGGCAGGAATCATACCTTGACTCCTTACTGTCATTCTGTCCTCACAACTTAAACTATTGGCAAAACTGGCCAATTTTTTCTCAGCTACATTCCGACGATCCACCTCGTCCTCCTCACGTGTGCAGCCACTTCCTTGCCTGAAGGACTCATCTACCTTAGGACAGTGCACTGCACACAGTAAGCACTCAAATAAATATGATTGAATGAATGAATGAATGTGTACATGTAGCAGCCTCCCCTGGGTCTCCCCTCTTCTCAGAAGTCTCCAATGGTTGGCCCTCTCCCTCTGCACCAAGCAAAGACTCCTTAACATTGGCTTTAAATCACTCCAGCAGCTCAATCCGTCTTGTTCCTTGGCTTTCCTCCATCGTGACTCTCCAGCTCCTCCCAGCTTCCCTTCCAGGCCGTTCTCGGCTCTCAACTTTGTTTTCAACCCTTTGCTCATATCATGGCCTAGTGGCTAAAGCAGGGGCTTGGGAGTCGGAGGGTCTGGATTCTAATCTCAGCTCTGCCACTTTTCTGCTATGTGACCTTAGGCAAGTCACTTAACTTCTCTGTACCTCAGTTACCTCATCTGTAAAATGGAGATTAAGATGGTGAGGCCATGTAGGACAGGGACTGCGTCCAAGCTGATTACCTTATACCTACCCCTGTGCTTAGAACAATGCTTGGCAAATAGTAAGTGCCTAACTAATACCATTATCATTATTATTATCATTATCATGATCAACTCCAGGCTTTGGAACACCCTTTCTCCCTCTCTCAAATCCTACCTCCTCCATCAAGCCTAATGATCAGTTCCTTGATTCTTATCAGCCCCCAGCCTCCAATCCTTACCTAGAAGGAGCTTACAGTCAAATATATAATATATAAATTCTAAATTATTTAGGTTAATGTCTATCTTCCCCTCTAGACTGTAAGATCATCGTGGGAAGGAAACCTGTCTACCAATTCTTATTGTGCTCTCCCAAGCACTTAGTACCGTGCTCTGCACACATTAAATGCTCAGTAAATACTGCCGGTTGATTGAGGAGACAGATAGAAAGCAAGGTAGAGGAATGACAGACTTAAATCACTAAATAAATACCGAGTGCCAGAGTGTCATGTGTTTCTGGCATATCTCACAGTGTGAGGCACTCAATAGTTGCTCAAAGAATGCTATCTCTTTAATCTAATGAATTCCCCCAGTACTCTATATGATGTAAGCATTCAAAAATTACTCTTCATTGCCCAAGGTTGTGCCTACTGTATCTGGTTTAGAGAAATTAGAACTCCAGGTTTTATGGGGCGAGCCTCACTGCCTCATGACTAAGGTTACTCCTTGATTCTCCGGACAGAATGCTTGGCGAAGAAATGAGCCTCTCTGTCCCGGCCAACTCCCGGCAGATAGACTGGTGTCATTTTCCAAAGCGGGAGGAAATGCTTTGGGGAATAAAACCAGAAAAGCCAAGATAGAAAAGACAATGATACATGAAATGAGACACAATTTAGAAAAAAAAAAAAATCTACAAGGTGTTATTCAACCATTTCATTTCATACCATTTTCTACCCATTTGTAAATCCATTATTACTTGCCCTTCTTGGAAATAACGTATAAATGTTCTGAGAGAGTTTTCATTTCATTAAGAAACCTTCATTTTGCACTGAACTTGTCAGATGCTCCTCAAGCCTCAAAACACACACAAAAATTTAATCGTGTTTTAAACTGCTTTTGGCTCTCATGAGCCATTACAGGAATGGCGTCAATCTCTCCCAGGAAAAATGTTTTCCAGACAATACCATTTTGTTCTAGAGAAGAATAGCTCTTAAATTAATTCATTAGAAAAACCGTACAATTAAATTCTTCAGCATTTCTGCCGTAACCATCCATCCAAGTTTCTCTGAGAACATTTTGATAATCTGGCTAAATGCACAAAAGCACATCTTAAAACTCCAACTCTAAAATAAAACGGCTTAAAATGAGAACAGATTTTTTTGTTGTTGTTGTTGTTTTCTGATGAAGAAATTAAAACTTGAAGCCCCATTATAAAACACATTTAAGGATATTCCATCTCCATCTATGCAAAGTCTAACGTTCATAATTGAGTGACTATATTTTCCCCAGCAGATTTCAATTTATTTTTCTTAACAGAAGCCTTCTTTTTTGCATCATAAATGAAATGCATATAAGGAATACCACATTATTTTCCCTAACTTTGTGTTCTTATTTCATCTATCTCAGGAGTTGGAAGTATTTAAAATTTATTGGTTAAGCAAAATTATAGAAAATTGATGAAAATGCTGACTGACCACAAGAAGTCATCCCTACATTCCTGACTTTCAATTGTCTAAATTGTAGGATGGCTGAAAGGTAATTACAATAAAGGGCACAGTTATGGAACAGAGTGATTTTTTGGGCATCCTAGGATTTCTTAAGGGCCTGTTATGTGGTGAGCTCTGTAGTAAACACCTGGGTAAGTGCAATAGCATGTAGTAGATTGTCTAATTGGTCACTTTTATTTATTGAGTGCTGAGTGCAGAGCACTGTTCTGAGTGCTTGGGAAAGTACAATACGAGACTATAACAGATAGATTGCCTGCCCACATTGAGTTTACAGTCTAGTCTATCAATCTAGTTTAGTCTCCCTCCACTTAATTGTAAGCTCCTTGCATACAGGAATCATGTCTGCTAATTCACTTGCACTCCCCCAAGTACTTAGTAGAGTGCCTTGAACAGAAGACTCAATGAATACTCTTGATTGATTTAGCTACAAGGAGCCACTCTCAAGAAAGGGAAATCGGTTCTTAAGCCCTGCAGAATTGGACCCAAACCAGAATTTTCAGTGGAAACATTCCTTTGCAAAATTACTTGCCCCATAAAGTCTTAGTCACTATTTTTAAATGAGAAAAATGTTGAAGGACTGAAATTTTGAAGTTCCCTTCTGATAAGTTCAAGCATTACTTTGAGAGAACAGACAGACTTGTTAACGCTTTTTCGTCTCCACTGCAATATTCTGATATGTGATTCACATAGAATAATTTCTCTCAATCTTATTTAAGGGAAACCACCATGTATGAAATTTTATCAAGAAGTATTTCCAGAAGTTGAGAAACTCCATAGCTCTAGATATAATGGGATTGCTGCAAGAAAATGTGCAAATAAGGAGAAGACCGAATAAGGAAACTTTCTTGTTTCAAAGTAAAAATGATTCATGCACAATTTAACTGACAAAAGGGAAAAGAAATATTGGAATTAACAAACAGCAGGATAAATAACCAGGAAAAACTTCCAACCTCAAAAAAATCCTTTTTTTGTTTTTGAAAGAAATGAACCTCACCAAATTGCCATTTAGCAGGGGGGTTTTTTTTTTGTTTCTGTTTTGTGTGCAAATGCAATTCTATTTTAGTTCCATCTGGAAAGAAATCTGAGATAAGGAATGCATGCCTAAGAGTCAGATATTTCAGTGACCCTGAAAAATCACATTTTAGCTTCCAGATGAGGCGACTGTTTATATAAACCAGCAAAACATTAAATCATTCCAAGTGGAATTTGCCAGAGACAAATGAACTAGAAAAGCAGAGGAAACAATTGTGAATTCTCCTCCATAAGACCTATCATTACCATTGAACATTTTTCATCATATTTTAGTGAAAATGATATTTTGGCCAAAGGTGATGAGTTAACAGTACCAGAAATGGATGTGCTAGAATTGTCCTGAGGTTTTTTGCCCTAAGCTTAAGTTGAAGTTGAGGAATGACAATGTAAAATTTGCAGCATTTACCCCACTAATGTCCTAGAAAATTGACTTGAATGGGTGAACAGAATCAGATGAGACACAGTCCCCCGACCACATGGGATTCACAGCCTAAGAAGGAAGAGCAACGGATGTTTATTTAATTCTCATATTGAAACTGAGGCGAAGAGCAACTAAATGACCTGACCAAGGTTATTACACCGCCGACCCATGGCCCAGCTGGGGCTAGAACCCACGTTTCCCAGCTCTCTCTTTATACTAGGCTCTCCCAAGCATGTAACACAGTGCTCTGTACCCAGCAAGTGATCAGTAAATATAATTGATTGATTAATTGATTGAAAGGCCCAGCACATGGGGCCAAATTGCCAGGAAGGGAAGAGCTGGGGAAACCCGAGAGGAGAGACAGAGGAAGTGGTGAGGGGAGAAGACAGAGACAAAAAGAGCCAGCAATGGGAAGGAAATGCAAAAATGCAGGGAACGTTTTCTGGGTAAATGATCATCGGAAATAATTTCTGCTTTCAAAGTCAAGTGTTCCTTTTCCCTTTGCTACATTAAAGGGCAAGTTATTGACCTCATTATTTAACAAGGAAAAATCGTGACCTAATGGAAATAGCACAGAACTGGGAGCCAGGAGAACTGAGTTCTAATCCTGACTACACCACTTGCCTGCTGTATGACTTTAGGCAAATCACTTGACTTCTCTAGCCTCAGTTTCTTCATCTGTAAAATGGGAATTCAATTTGTGCACTTCCTTCTCCCTTACCCTGTGTGCCCCGTGTGGGACAGAGGCTGTGTCTGATCTAGGACAGTGCTCCAGTGCTTCGAACAGTGCTTTGTACATAGTAAGCACTTAACAAATACCATAATAATAATTATTATTATTGTCTGATTATCCTGAATCAAGCCCACATTTGACACAGTCCTTTGGACGTAGTAAGTTCTTAATCAATACCATTATAAATGTTATTGGCAGTCACATCCATGTATGGATTTCCTGACTTACTACTGTTACTGATCTACAATATCCCAAGCTTAAAGTGTCTTTTCTAATCAAAGTCACCTAAAGGAGGAGATTAAAAAAGGAAACCTTTATCTTTACAGTTTTAGTAGATGGGGAACTTGGACAGTCCCCAGGTCAAACAGCTACACTTCTCTTTAGACCTGCTGCCAGTCCTCTCAATCCCCTCAATAGAAAAGCTTTATGGGGAGGTGGAGAATTGGATGAGATAAAATAAGTGGTGATGAAAGTTGAATGATTGAGAGGAGTGTTGAAGGTCACGAAGAAACACGCTGTGTTAACAGCTCCCTCTCACCTCGGTCCTCTTCTTTGGCCTTTAACAAACACTGGTGGCGATTCAATTCTCTAGCCCCTGAGCTGCTGGCTTTCATTCTCCTGTCAGCGGAGTCGTGATTTCAGCTGCCATAACCCCGAGAGGCTCCATAAACTACAGGTGAACCTTCAAGAGCTGAGTCACCTCTCGGGAAACCTCATTGCCCTTAGGTTAACTTGGACAATAGAGTTGTCCGGTCCCAAATGGACACTGTAGAATTCCTTTGGGACAGAAAGAAATGGGATATTGCCAGTGATGCTCTCTTAGGCATCGGTCCTTTCCAGAAATCCTGTGTGGCTCACGGCAACGATTGAGGACACAGCACTGTCAGTAGCGAAGAGTGCCAAGGAAAAAAAATCTTTGTCATACCTTTGCTTTTAAATTCTGAGCTTCAGGAAAATAAACGGGATTGGTAGGTATGTTTTTATCATTAATATTAAACCATTTCACGGTTTTCCCTTGGCGATTCTCCGTAACCATTTCTATAATGTCAAGATTTTCTTTATGTTAATAGTACTACTACTACTAATTTGGATATTTAAGTGCTTACTGTGTGCTTAGCACTGGGGTAGATATAAGATAATCAAGTCAGAGACAGTCCCTGTCCTACAGGGGCTAAAATTCAACCCTCATTGTACAGATGAGGAAATGGAGGTACAGAGAATTTAAGTGACTTTTCCTAGGTCTCCCATTCATATTGATTCACTAATTAGAAAGCATACATGTAAATTCTGTCTAACAAGTCATTTTAACTTGTGCTTTTCATGGAGGAATCAGGGATTTTCTCAGAGCTCTAAGTATATTCTACAGTTCTCCATTCACAGTAAGCACTCAATGCTATTGATTGATCAACTCAAGATTTTTAATAGAGCTTTTAAAATCAAATTATATTGTGCAGATTGTATTCCTAATTGTAAACAAGCATGTGGCAAGGACCCTTTTCAGTCTGCTGCAACTGTGCTTCCTTCCCGCTGTCAGATTCCTCCAACCTCCAGCTGCTGCCAGAGTCCTCCCGAAGTCCCTCCAGACATTATTACAGTCCCTCCAAGACTTTTTGGCTCCAAATTTGTCTTCAGGAAAAGGACAAGCACAGATTGAACCGTGATTATTCGAAACTTGCCGTACTATTCCCCTGCCTTGCCTTTGTTCTGAGGAAACATTTGAGCCTTATCCACTGTTATTCTGACTATTATTCTAATATTTTACTAGAATGTGGGAAGGACCTGTTTTGCACATCCCACTGTGGCAAGACACCCAGGCCTATCTGTAAAAAAAAAAAAAAAAATGTAAATTGAAACCAGTCCCTCCCCACTAGGTGCTTATGGTCTAGAAGAATTATGTGTAATTCTTAACTGGCAAACATCAGCATTAACCTAACTGACTCTCCAGTTCAGAAACAGCCAACTCCCCGAAGTTCTCAGTGTTTGTAAAAGCCACTTCCTCTTTCACCTCCTGCCCCAGACTCTTGTGGAAGAGCCAGGGCCCACCGGTGGGCAAGTCTTTCTGTCCCAAAAGAGTGAAAGCGACTTCCCCAGTTGCCCAGTTCAAATTAGGCAATGCCTTAGGTTGCAGTGTGGGGGCGGTGAGATGGGAAATTCTCCTCATTGTCCTGATTGGTTGCGCACACACCATCGGGCCCGCCCCTGCCCTGTCTGATTCCCACGGCCCTCTGTACCCCAGCGGGGAGAAAGCAGACAGAGACGAGAGAGTGCGAGTGGCAGCGTGCAAGCTTCTAGCTTTAGAAGCAATTCCTCCACGCAGGGACTCGGTCTCAAGACCAAAGCTCATCTGCCTTCCTGTCTGGAGATTCTCTAATCATTGATTGGCGGGGGGGTATCTCCCGCAAGGCCATCTGTCCAACCAGCCTGGGGGATGAGCTCCATCCCTAAACGAGTTCCCTCCACCTACCAACATCACAGCGATTCCTTTCCAGTGAACGAAAGGTCAGTGTCAGTCCAGGGAGTCTGATTCTGTATTTTCAATATAATGATTGCAAGCACATGGAAAGTTGATTTGACTTGCTGTTTGGCCTGACTCTTTTGCATAATGGATGTATCGTGTTGAATCACTGGCTTCAAGAGGCCTTCCTTGACCAAATCCTCATTGCCCCGATCGCCTTCCCCTTCTGCGTCACCTAGGCACGTGGATCTGTACTCTTCAAGACCTTGATATTCGCCTCACCCTCAGCCCCTCAGTACTTAATTTCCTGGCTGTGGTTTATTTTAATGTTGTTTCTCAGTCTAGATTGTAAACTCCTTGGGGGCAGGGAACACGTCTACCGACTCCGTCGTATTGTATACTCCTCAAAGTCCTTCATACAGTGCTCCACACACCCTCAGGGCTCAGTAAAGACCACTGATTGATTGCTTTTGCTGGATTTCCATGGTCAGTAGCGGTTGAAGCGGTCGGGCCACTTGCTTGGAGGGTGCGGTTGGCTGACTGCTTCAGCTCTCTATTCACTCAGGAGTCACTGGGCAACCTGATGACGACTGGGTTTGGACTTCCCTTTCCCCTGGCTGCGCCCCAGTTTTACAGAGTTGATGGTGCTGAGTTGCCTGGTGTCACCTGTGGATCCACTTGAAGTATTGTGAATGCATTTGGAGTTTTACGAGACTCTAGTGGTCCCGAGAGCAATCATGAAATTTTTGAAGGAAGTGTGGCTATTATTGAGGTATGTTAATAGCGATTAAATACCTGTTCCTCCTCCTACTTACACTGTCCATGTGGGACAGGAAGTGTATCTGACCTGATTATCTTGTAATATACCCAATGCTTGGCACCTGGAAAGCAGATAATAGAGACCACTATGAATACCTTAATCAGTTTGATTATTTTCAGTTAAGACTCTTTTTATGTTTTTTGGCTTGGTTTGCACCATTTACAAGTCAATACCCCAAGAGATCTTTTCCGTAAACTTTGCATTATATAGATAAGATTAGTTCTCTGATTCTCCTTTAGTTGAATGCTGGTGGTAGGTTCTCTTTCATAGCTTACCCATTTCAGAGGACGCAACATTGAGAAACAGAAAAATCTTTCTCTCTCCCTTTCTCTTTTGTGTGTTGAAACAAGGAGAAAAATGGAATTGATAGTGTACGACCGGTTAAGATTATACACCAGATTCTTTGTTACCATTTTGAAAATACTTCTAAGTTGATGTTCTGCACCTGCCCGTTAAATCACATTTTTTTATTCACCTGAACAACTTTACTTGGAAAGCTTCCCAGAGTGGAACCATTTATAGACAAAATTGCCTTTTTGGCAGCAAAACTTTGAAGAAAAATAAATAGTCTTGATTGGGCGGAACATAAAACTGCAAATGTTCAGGGAGAAAAGGCAAAGAACTGTATGGAAATTGCCCTAAAAAAGCAATGTAAAACATCTTTAAGATAAAGAATGGTTATCAAATAACACATAAAAGGAGAGAAGATTACAGTCTTGATTTTGTAATAGGAATAAATCCATTTTTTTTCTGTTTTCCCTTCACTTGATGATCTTTGTCAGCAAATGTTTCTTGATGGTCTATAGCCTATATTTTATAATCCTTGATAATGAAATATGTTATAATTTACATCACCAACATGTTCGGTGAGACATTTTCTTATCTAAATCGGTATACCTCTCTGCATCTTAAATCAAAAGCTTTTAGGATTAGGAAACAGAATCTGGTTGCCCTCAATACACTGGAAAGTGGATTATCTTCAGTCTGAACCAGTTAATGATCCAAACCAAGACAATGCAGATGATACTAAGACAACAATCTAGTATAACTAAAATTAAGTAAGGCATGCTTATTTAAAATGGTCAAAGATGATTCGGTCCGGTTATTCATAGTTTTTGTCGTTCTGATGCGGTCAGTTTGAGTAATTATATTTCTTTGCTCAACGGAAGCCATCTAAAGCCGGTTTCTCTTAAAGCTAATTGGGCCCAAGCCCATTCTGATTCCGTGAACTTGAAGTCCTTAACCACGTTCGCTTTGGAAAGGCTCCACAAGTCTCAGTTGCCCCCCCCCCCCACCTTATATTGCAGTTTATTGATTTGCTGCAAAAGAGAAAGCAAAAGCGAGCCCCGCAGTGGCCTCGGTTTCTACCCGGACAACCAAAGGACTCGCTCTTTGGACTTTCTCCCAACTTCGGATGCTGCCTCTGGAGTGGGATTTTCTCATCTCAGTTGCTTCACACAATTCCCTTGATCACTTGCATTTTTTTCAGTGATGCAAGGCCATATCATGTAGAGACCCATAGAGAGCCCACATTTCTGGGAATAATAGTCATCCGCAAACTCCCATTTGCAATCTGGCAGGTGCTGCTTCTCCCACAGCTCTCCACAGTATCTCACGGAACCAAGAATTTTTTTGGGGGCGGGGGGGGGGGGGGGGGGACTGGGAAATCCTACTGAGAACTCTCCTGAAAATGATACTGCAGTCACAGGATAGCACTGTTTTGAGACCTCCATCTCCTAAAAGGTATCGCTTTAAGGGCCCCTGCTCCACCCTTCAAACCTATGGCTTGTTGGAAAACAGAGAGTTCTTATTGGAGAGTTCATTACTGCCAACGGAGAGATTAAAATCTGTCCATTTGTGTCCTCCCCTCCCAGGCACTAGGAAAGTGTAGTAAAATAATACAGCAATCGTCTCTGCCTCAAAGAAGCCTTCATTAGAGTAGTCATTTGTTTTATACTGAAGAGTCCAGTTTTCAGCCAGCCTGTCTGCTGTCTGGCACTGATATGGCACTAAACACCTTTGTGTCTTTTTTTCTTCTTTTTTTTTTTTTTTGAGCATAAAGCGTATTCTAAGGGCCCGAGAGTTCAGTGAGGCTGCATAATATGACTTCTGCTTGCTGAAGTGAAGGGATTGCATAGTAACCATAATAATAATAATAATTGCCATTATTATTCCATCCTGGTCTTTCCCCTCCTCAAGAGCCTCCAGTAGTTGCCTGTCTACCCCGACATCGAACAGAAGTTCCTCGCCATCAGATTGAAAGTACTCATTCAGCTCACCCCCTCCTACTTTACTTCACTGATTTCCTACTCCGACCTAGACCTCACATGTCGCTCTTCTAATCCCACCCTGCTCAATATATCTCAGTCTCATCTATCGTACCGCCAACCCCTCTCCCACAAGGTCGCTCTGGCCTGGAATCTCCCTCCCCCGTCATAAACGACAGACCACCAACCTCCGCCCCTTCAAAACTATTCTGAAATCGTATCTCCTCTGAGCTCTTCCCTGACTAAGCCCTCATTTCCCCTACTCTTTCTTTTTTCTGTGTTGTTTCTGCACTTAGGACTTCCCTTGAAGCACTTGACATTTACTCCACCTTCAGCCCCACAGCACTTATGTACATATCTGTAATTTCTTTTAATGTCCCTCTCCCCCTCTAGACTGGAACCTCCTTTGAGGTAGCGAACATGTCCGACAACTCTGTTGGCCTGTACTCTCCCAAGCGGTTAGTACGGTACTCTGCAAACAGTAAACACTCAATAATTACCATTCATTGATTTGTTGCTGTTGTCAAGAAAAATTATGACAACATAGAAAAATTGTTATTAATAATAATCATAATGATGTTTGCTATTCTTGCTATCCTGCTTAATACGTAAGCTAACAATGCATGTTTTAGCTATAATGCTCTTAAGGGATTAAGGGATGTTCATCTGCCAGTACAAGCCTGTCTGCAACAGCATGACATATCACTGGAAAAACTTTTGTGGATAGGTGGTCTCCATCCACAAAGGGGCAGGCACTTCAGTGCAGGATTTGTGGACACTCATTTTGTGCTCAATATAGGTGAAGCATGTGCCCACTATCTCTTGCCTTTTTCTTTGACTGGTATTAAAGTCCCTCTCACACCCAGAAATAGGATTTCCCCTATTTTTTTTTTTTTTCCTTATCAATATGTTCCTCAGATTTCTGGGAAATGTCATGTGAAGAATTGGGTTCACCTAACGGCACAAGTGTATTTTCCAAAGAAGTCTGTGGAAGCATTATGCAGCAGAATTGGTTTAGACCACATTTTCTTTACAGACGTTTTACGTCTGTCAGTGTATCTCACTGGCCAAGAGAAACACAATTATCACCCTATTCTCCCTTTCCCTCAGTCTTCGAGCCCCGTGTGAGACGGGGCCTGTATCTGAACTGATTATCTTCTCCTTACCCCAGCTTTTGATATTGCGTTCAGCTTATAGTAAGTGCTTAGCAGATATCACAATTATTAGTGGTAGTAACGTAACGGATTTGCAAATAAAGAAAGGTAGGAATCTTATTTCAACCCCATTTTCTCTGGCAAGGTTTGAGAACTTTTAGAGGGATCAGTAAAGAGCCAGTGAGGAAATTAGTATCTATTGGGGAAGCACCATGGCCTAGCAGAAAGAGGACATTCCTGGGAGACAGAGGACCTGGGTTCTATGCCCAGATCTGCCACTTGCCTGCTGTGTGACCTTGGGCAAGTCACTTAACTTCTCTGTGCCTCGGTTTCTTCATATTTAAAAAGGGGATTCAGTACCTGCTCTCCCTCCGACTTACACCCCAAGCTCCATAAGGGACAGGGACTGTGTTCTTCTTAATTATCTTGTATCTACCCCAACGCTGAGTTCAGTGCTTGGTACGTAATGAGCACCTTACGCACGTCGTTATCATTACTCTCATTATCACTGTTGTTGCAAAGTTTATTGCAAGTCCCTTCCGCTCGATTGACGCTCCTTGAGGGCAGGGATCTATCTATTTACTCTCATACTCTCTCAAGTGGTTAGTGCGGTGCTCTTCAGAGAGTAAGTGCTCAGCAAATACCATTGGCTCAGACTCTTAGAGCTGGGAGAGAACTTCACAGATCATCCGGTCCAGTCCCCGGCCTCCGGACAGGTGAGAGAAGTAATCGCATAGGGTAGACAGCGATCTCTTCTTCTATCATTAATTGTCTGTAGACATGAAGACTTACCCACAATCCCAGTTTGGTTGGCGTTTTTCACTTCGTCAGTCAAGGAGTCTTTTTTCATGTCCGTGTGAAGTCTTTGCTCTAAATTAAAAGCCTGTTTTCTCTTGACATTCTGGAGATCTAGAAAAATTAATGAAGTTTTCAAGGTGACTAATTTACCTCGGGGACAAAACCCTATCATGGTGAGAGTCTGGCCGGAAGAATATCTTTGATAGATTATTTTCAGTTAACTGTCTTTTCTGGGAGAGGGAATAATGCAGTGACTTGCACACAGCCAGGAGCGATGTGGCTCGGAGAAAGCCGTAGTGCAACTTTTTTATGTGTGAAATAGTTTAAAAACAGGTGGAAAATAGTGACATAAAAGTCTTCTGTTAACACAGGAAGCGATCCACTTCCAAGGTAGGATGGGCCTTGGAGCCGACGGGACCTGGATCGAAAGTCTGTCTGAACTCTCAGGAACAGGGCTTCTCAACTTTTTGCGTGGAGCGGACTCCTGTCGATTGATTTTTGCTCCCTCAGCTCTGTCCTCTCAAATGCTATGCTGTGTGACATACTTTGATGTGCCCCCGTTTGAAAAATGTAGCCAAGACACACTGGAATCTATTGGAGGCCCATGGAGAAATACCCTCTCCCTACATCTCGGTCACCATATTTATCAATCAATCAGTTGTATCGATTGAGCGTTGACCATGTGCAGCTCACTGTGCTAACCGCGTGGGGGAGTCCAATAAACACGAATCGGTAGACACGTTCCCTGCCCACAAAAAGCTCACAGTCAAGGGGGGAGACAGGTCTTGAAATAAAAAAAAAAAAAGAGATGGATACTTACATTAGGAAGCAGCATGGCCTAGTATCACGGGCCTGGGAGTCAGAAGGACCTGGATTCTAATCCCGGCTCTGCCACTTGTCTGCTGCGTGACCATGGCCAAGTGACTTCACTTCTCTGTGCCTCAGTTCCCTCATCTGTAAAATGGGGATTAAGACCGCGAGCCCCATGTGGAACAGGGACTGTGTGTCCAACGTGGTTAGCTTCCATCTACCCCAACACTTAAGAAGGCAGAGCAACAGAGTTCGTATTGGTCATGGGATGACAGGGGACGACAAGGTTTTAGAGAGTTTGGTTCCACTGGCTTTTGTGAGTTCCCCTGCTACCCCACCCAATATCACCATCTCAGAGCCCATCCAAATCCCACTCTTCCAACTCTCGTTTTGACCTCACCGCCCTCAGCCTTTGTCCCTCTGCTTGACCCCTGGTCCAGCCTCTGACTCAAGAGGGTCTCATGTCGTTACCTCTGTTCCCTAGCATCTGGCCCCCTCTCTTGCAACCCAACCCCAAGGTCTTGTAGAGAAGCAGTGTGGCTCAGTGGAAAGAGCACGGGCTTTGGAGTCAGAGGTCTTGGGTTCGAATCCCGGCTCGGCCACTTGTCGGCTGTGTGACTTTGGGCGAGTCACTTCACTTCTCGGTGCCTCGGTTCCCTCATCTGTAAAATGGGGATTAAGACTGTGAGCCCCACGTGGGACAAACTGATTCCCCTGTGTCTACCCCAGCGCTTAGAACAGTGCTCCGCACATAGTAAGCGCTTAACAAATACCAACATTATTATTATTATTGTTATTATTATTATTATTAAGTGCTGTCTTGGACTCTGGTGCCAGACCCCTGTGGTCATTCTCGAGTGATTTTGAATTTCTGACCCATGCTTCTGAATTTAACCCTTAGAGAGTACCTCTCCTTGTTCCTTCTCTGTTCCCTAGCTCCCTCCCCGCCCCAAAATAGCTGGTCGTAATATGTGGTAAACCTTCCCTTCCAATTACACAGTATTTTTCTAGGGACATGGATGGCTCCGCAGACTTCACGTTATCTTTATTTTGACATTTTGACCTGCTTGCTGTTCCATTATTCACGATGGCAAGATAAAAAGTCAATAAAGCATTGTTTTTCCTCTTTGCATTTCAGACTTATTACCATCGTTTCATCTGCTTTCCTGTTCGTCCAGAAGATGCTGCTGCTGCTACAGAAATGTAGATGTAACGTTAGATGACAACGATGCCTTCTGGAGACTCACTTTTGTCGAGACAATATAAAGGTAAGTCTTTTGCGGTTTAATTTCTGGCCTTTTCCCAATGCAGTAGTGCCCCTCTTAGTAACCGAGGAATCATAAAAGGCCCGGTGTTCTAAGAAACCGCATTTCCCTATCTCATCTGGGAGAGAACACTGAAGAAAAATTGGTTGAAGATGGTTGAATGTACTTAAGATTTAGGATAGAAAGGGCGAGAGGTAGAAACTGATGTACATTTGCACACAGCAGCAAAAACCCGAAGAAATTAAGGTAGCTAAAATGGGAAAGACTCTTTTATTCAGAGCATGTTAGAATGATGAGGCAGGCTGGCATCTCTCCACAGAGACAGTTCTAAATGACGTTGTTTGGGTCACAGGAGCCATGTCCTAAAAGCTGTGTCTGGTCTGACTGTCGTCTCCATTGAGACACTTAGCACAATGTTGGGGACCTAGTTAGTACTTAATAATTACCATCACTAATCACAGCTCTCAGCCCGATGGGATCAGACGAGGTTCGGGCTTCCGAATGGGAAACAGCCAATGTCCATCCTCTTTGTGCGATAGTAGTCTTGCCTGGAAAAGATTCCATAAATAATAATGAAGATGGTAACAGATACTTATGGTATTTTCAGTTGAGACTGGCTGCCAAGCACTGTACTAAGTGCTGGGGTAGAGACAAAAACCACTAGAGGTGAAGAAGCCCAGGCTCATTGGCCAGTGAGATGGAAGAAATTTCAAATGAGGGCATTGCCATTTCACCCTGAAACCTCCGTTCCTCCAGGGGCAAAATCCTGACCCAGAAATAAAG
Source organism: Ornithorhynchus anatinus (assembly GCF_004115215.2). NCBI lineage: Eukaryota > Metazoa > Chordata > Mammalia > Monotremata > Ornithorhynchidae > Ornithorhynchus > Ornithorhynchus anatinus. The sequence goes on from NC_041751.1 coordinate 15,883,333, forward strand.
GAGAGCTCACTGGACCCCTGTTAGCATAGATGGTTCTGAGTCAAGTGTGGGCTACAGGCTGGGACCATGGGCAACGACATCCTGAGAGTGCGACGGACGATGCATTAGCTAACCAGAGGAATAGACTCTTCCGTTGAGGTGAAAAATCTGGTTTGCAAAGCAAAGAAACCCTGCCCAAATTGGGAACCAGGGTCTTCGCTCCAAATCCTACCAAAGCACACAGGTGTCATAATGTTTCAGCAGAAATCCATAAGCAAGGAAATTTAATTATCGGGCTACTGACGGCCTAAGCCTTCAATAATACTATATGATCATCATCTTCCCGAGGAAAAAGTGAAAGAAGACTAAACCACAGCTCTCCCTTCGAGCCAAGGACTAATCAATAGTGCTTATTGAGCACTTAGTGTGCGCAGAGCACTGAACTAAGCATTTCGGGGAGTACAATACAACCGGATTGGTGGACACATTTCCTGCCCACAATGAGCTTGCAGTCTAGAGGGGGAGACGGACATTAATGTAAGTACATAAATCACCAATATGTACATAAGTGTTGTGGGGCTGAGGGTTGGGTGAACATCAAGTGCTTAAAGGGGATGGATCCAAGTGTGTAGATGATGCGGAAGGGAGAGGGACTAGGTGAAAAGAGAGCTTGATTGGGAAAGACTTTTTTGGAGATGTCACCTTAATAAGGCTTTCAAGGTGCGGAGAGTCGTGGTCTGGCGTATCTGGAAGGGGAGTGAGTTCCAGACAGAGGGTGGATGTGGGACAGGGGTCGGAGGCAAGATAAAGAAGACCGAGGCGCAGTGTGCGAACTCGAGCTAGTGGAGCAAAGAGTTCAGGCCGGGCAAAAGTTGAAAATCAGCGAGTTAAGGTAGGAGGGATGAGCTGATAGAATACTTCAAAGGTGAGAGTAAGGAGTTTCTGTTTGTTGCAGGGGTGGATGGGCAACCACTGGAGGTTCTTGAGGAGTGGGGAGGTGTGGACTGAATGTTTTTTTTTAAGAAAAGCGATCTGGGCAGCAAAATGAGCATGAGCAGTGTGGCCTATGGAAAAGAGCATGGCCCTAGGAGTCAGAGGATCTGGTGTCTAGTCCAGTCTCTGCTACTGTTCTGCTCTGTGACCGTGGGCAAGACACTTCATCTCTCTGTGCCGTAGTTACATCATCAGTAAACTGGGTGTTAAGAGGGTGAGCCCTATGTGGGACAAAGACTGTGACTTTGTTTGTACCCCAAAACTTAATACAGTGCCTGGTACTTAGTAAATACTTAAATGCCATTTAGGGAAAAAAAAAAAAAGGATCGACGAGTGGGGAGAGACAGGAAGCAGGAAGGTCAGACTACAACCCTTGGATTTAATCTCTAGAAGAATTTCATTGAGTTCTCCCTCTTTGAATTCCCTTGGGGCTACAGACCAAAATGCAGTTCATCAGACAGAATCTTTACAGGCGGTCAAATAGGGAGGAGTTGGAAGGAATGAACCTCAACCCTCTGTATTGCACCATAGATCTTAGAGAAGTATGTGATGGTATCCTGCTTAGCTGTAAACTCCTTATAAGTAAGGTCTGGGTCTCTTGAATCTGTGGTCCTCTCCCAAGTGTTTGATGCAGCCCTCTGCACATGATAGACACCCAGCAAATGCCATTGATTGTTGGAGCGACTCTTCTGAGTTCTGACAACTACTGAGACTATGCAGTGTAGTTTGTTTTTTTTTACATTTTGGAGGCGTTTCCAGAAGAATCTATGAAGAAAAGCTCTATAATATTTTAAGTACCTGATTTAATCACTTCAAACAATGAATTTTTAATAAGGGCATATGGATCTAAACATAATTGATGACTTATCGATCTTTCTATATGATAACGCCATCCATTTGCCTGGGTTTTGGAAACTACTACAGAAATTGGGCTGGCTGGAAAAAAGTCAGTCAAGATGTTGAGATCTGAGGTGGCTGACCACATCAGAATTGGTGGGGTTCTACCTCACCTTGAATCCTTCTCAGAAAATAAAACAGGGCTGGAGGTAGTCCAATCTTAGCGACCGATTTTTGGTTTGACACAACAGGGAATCTGGAACCTAGAGTCAAGGACTGAGCCTAATTTTGGGAGAAAGCTTTCAAACATTATCTAACTCAATCAGTGGTATTAAATGAGCACTTTCTGTGTGCAGAGCACTGTACTACGCACTTGGGAGAGTACAGTTTAACAGAGTCGGTAGACTTCTTCCTTGCCCTCGAGGAATTTACTTTGTAGAGGACTGTCGGACTAGAGGTCTAAACTCCTTGTATTCGCCCACACAGAATCAATCAATCAATCAGTCGGTGGCATTTATTGAGCACTTATTGCATACAGAGAACTTTTCGAAGCCCTTGGGAGAGTACAAATCAGAGTTGGTAGAGTTGGTGTACAGAAGCCCCTATATACCAATGCCTGTGTTTTGGGATGACCAGTTAATTGGTTATGGAGCTCTTCTCAGAATCAACAAAGAACTGTGGATTCACACTGGTTTGAAAAGGGGCAAGGATTGGCCCCAGCCTGCACCTGGGAAGCCCTCTCCACAGCAGACATTCCCATTAATAATGTTGGTATTTGCTAAGTGCTTACTACGTGCAGAGCGCTGTTCTAAGCGCTGGGGTAGATACAGGCTAATCTGGTTGTCCCCCGTGAGGCTCACAGTTAATCCCGTTCTACAGATGAGGTAACTGAGGCACAGAGAAGTGAAGTGACTTGCCCACGGTCACACGGCTGACAAGAGACAGAGCCGGGAATCGAACCCATGACCTCTGACTCCCAAACCCGGGCTCTTTCCACTGAGCCACACTGCGCCACAAATCCAAGGACAGACTCTGACCTCATTCATGAGTGCTCAGCCCAGTAACAGAAGGAGATAGGAGAGGTAGAGAGAAGAGGCAGCATGGTCTAGTGGAAAGGGCACAGGCCTGGGAGTCAGAAAGACCTGGGTTCTAATCCCAGCTCCACCACATATCTGCTGTGTGACCTTGGGTAAGGCACTTAACTTCTCTGTGCCTCAGTTTTATCATCTGTCAAATGGGGATTGAATACCTATTCTCCCTCTTACTTAGACTGTGAGTCCCATGTAGGACAGGGACCATGCCGTGCTCTTTATCTTGTTTCTATTCCAGCTCGTTATACAGTGCTTGGCCCACAGTAAAAACTAAAATATTATTGTTTTTATTATTATTGTTATTAATCCTTAGTTTCTCATCTTTTTAAGAAGGGTAACTTGTGTGACATAATTGTTCACTTTTCCCACCTTTTAATGATTCTTTAGTTCCCACCAAATGCAGGCAGTCAAGTTAATGTCTTTGGAACATTTCTATGCAGGAGTGGAATGTTTCTGTCCAAAGCTGCCATCTTCCAGCCACTTAAACGGCATCCTTTCCCCTTCTGTGGCTCTGGCTGACAAAATCACCATTCTCCCCGAGGCGGGAAAAGTTCAACACACCATGAGCCCAGCTCCCAAAGTTCTGCACCTTGACCAAGTGGGTTACTGTGGCCCTTATTATCCTTGAACCACATTATCTCGATCTGGAGAAGATGTGACAGTGGCAAACACAATTCAAAGGAGTCCTTCCCGTCTGGGGTCTCTCCCAGCTGAATATCAAGTGCAGTGAGGATTCCATTTTCTGTAGCGGGAGAAGGCTTAATGGTAGCCACGGCAACAAGGAAGCATGATGGCCAGAATCCAAGCAGGGTTCCAGAAACACTTTGGAGCTGCTTTGATACTCAGACTGTGGAGGGAGAAGACTCCGATGGCCTGCAGGGTTCAGGCGGGGAACTGATTGAAGGCATCCCTTGGTTCAAAGCTATAGCAACAAGGACACATTATTCCTGGAACCCTAGCAAGCTTCCGAAATGCTTTGGAGCTGTCCTATATAGTTATCCTGTATCTACCCCGGGGCTTGGTACCATGCTTGGCATATAGTAAAGGCTCGATAAATACCATTCAGATTATTAAAAGCAAACTGCTCATTTGATCCAGCCCAAGAATCCTTCCACCCATCACAAGTCTAAAGGTATCACCCTACAACATTCTTAACATGTGAAATGGTAATTTGGGGTATTTTAAAACCTAATTTTGGGGAAGATACAGTATTTACCGCACCCCTATTTTTCGAAGTTATTATCGTCATCATTACTATTATTAGTGCATTAAGCGCTACGGGCCATATTCCATTCTAAGTGCTGGAGTAGGTACCGAGTAATCCGATGAAGCCCAATCCCTGTTCTCCATAAGAGGCATCATCTCAGAGGGTGAGAGAGAAGGTATCGTGTTCTCATTTACGGATCAGGGAAGCAAGGCCCGGTGAAGCAGCCCAGGAAGTAAGCATAGCCTAGTGGGTGTCATAGGACCTGGCTGCTAATCGGGCCCTCCGCCATGTGTCTGCTGTGTGACCTTGCGCAAGTCACTTGACTTTTTTGTGCCCCAGTTACCTCATCTGTAAAATGGAGATTGAGACTGTGAGCCCTGTGTGGGACAGGAACGGTGTCCAACCCGAGTATCTCGTATCTGCCCCAGTTCCTAGTACAGTGTCTGGCACACACTAAGAGTTTAACAAATTCCACGGAGAGGGAAAGTGAATTGACCAAAATCGCAGTTTGCCAGCGGCAAAGTTGGGATTAGAGCCCGTGTCTCCTGCCTCCCAGATCCGTGCTCTTTCCATTTGGTCCTGCTGCCCTAGGAGCCCTCTCAAAAGGCACTATAAACCATGAAGGCGTTGACTTTAAAAATGGGCCTAAAATAGCCGTGTAATTGTGCCTTAAAACATACAGCACCTCTTCTGTTGGAGCTCAAAATAAAACTTTTTGATGATATGGTACTGCTTCCTCCGAAGAGCTGAAAGCCTTATACTCAGTATATAGTTTCACACATCATTTCACTTAGTCCTGTATATTTTTCTGTAAGTGTTGTTGGGCAACACATCTCACCCTGTCCCTGTTGTGCAGGGAGATCCTTTTATAGAGGCACTTGAGGCTCCAAAGTAAAAGTACAGCCCTACTTTCAAAGTGTTGGGGTCAAAGCTCGGACTCAAGGTCTCCTGGTTCCGGTCCAGTTGTCTACCCCCAAGGGGATCTCAGAGAGTCATCCTTTACTTCTAGACCCCGTGGTGCAGCGAGGCCTTATGCCCAAAGCACGGGTTTGGGAGTTGGGAGACACAGATCTTAGTCCCAGATCTTCCATTGACCGGCTGTGTGACCTTGGGCAAGTCATTTAATCTCTCTTGGTCCTTAGTGTCCTCCTCTGTAAAATGGGGATCAGATCCCTGATCCCCTCACCTCTCTCACAGAGAGCCCCATTTGAGACGAACTGTGTCGGATCGATTAACCTTGGATTCATTCATTCATTCAACAGTATTTATTGAGGGCTTTGGATCTATCGTAGTGTTTGGTATATAATTAGCTCTTAATAAATGCCATCACTTTGCGTAGAATTCCATAAATTCTTTCCTCTTAGATTGCAGTCCTGTGTGGGGCAGAGATTGTGTCCAGTCTCATTATAATAATAATAATAATAATGTTGGTATTTGTTAAGCGCTTACTATGGGCCGAGCACTGTTCTAAGCGCTGGGGGAGACACAGGTGAATCAGGTTGTCCCACGTGGGGCTCACAGTCTTCATCCCCATTTTACAGATGAGGGAACTGGGGCACGGAGAAGCAAAGTGACTTGCCCCAAGTCACATCGCTGACAAGTGGCGGAGCCGGGATTAGAGCCCACGACTAGCCCACGACCTCCGACTCCCAAGCCCGCACTCTTTCCCCTGAGCCCCGCTGCTTCTCATCAGCATGTACGTACCCAAGTGCTTCTTGGTAGTAGCAATAGTAGTAATAGTATTAGTAGTAGTTGATTAATAGGAGTACTAATATTTATTGGGAGTCAACTTGGTACAGTGCACTGCATTAGGTGATTGGGAAATACTGAATAATGAAATAGCATGTTCCCTTCCCACAAGGGGCTTGAATGCAAAATGCACACAAAGTATGCACAAAGCGCATAAAATAGGCCCAGAATGCACCAAGTGCTTAAGAAATACCATTTAAAAATTGCATCGTGGACTCTGCTCCCCATCTCCCAGGTAGTCCGTGATATGTAATATTATACGTATATAAAATGTATTTATAATGTACTTCCCCCAGCCTTACCTCACTGCTTTCTATCTTAGATAAGATTCTAGCCCAAATCCTCCTGGACAAACTTCTTGAATCAAGCTATCACCCCCATGCTAACTTACAAGACAATGTGGTGTCAGATCAGGGTGCCGCACAAAAGAAATGATTGAGATTCGTGTTGACAGCTTTCTACGTACTTAGCGCTGGGGTAGGTAAAAGCTAATTAGGTCAGAGGGAGTTCCCGCCCACAGTCTCAAGTAGGAAGAAGAACAGGTAGTGAGTCCCCATATGCGGAATGAGGAAACGGTGACCCGGAGAACCCAGGTCTCCCGGCTCCCAGGCCCCTGCTCTTTCCAGTAGGCCACACTGCTGCTAATTCTTGCACAAGTCTGACCTGAGCTGCGTGACGGATACCGGAGAAAGTAGGGAGGAATGCCATGGACTCTAACTTGGGTTCATGGACCCCCGCCAAGAGGCAGAACTTTGAGCAGCTCTAAGAGCTGCCGCTGTCATCGGCTCAGTGCCTGAATGGACTTCTGTGACTCTTGCCCTATCCCCACAGGGCTAAAGCAGGGTCACGGCCTATGTCTGGGACCGTCCAATCCTTTCCTAGACCCCTTGCTTAAAAATGAATGGGAACATACTCTGGACTAGTCCCCATTGGTATTTGTTAAGCGCTTACTATGTACAAAGCACTGTACGAAGCGCTGGGGGGATACGAGGTGATCAGGTTGACCCTCAAGGGGCTCACAGGCTTCATCCCCATTTTACAGATGAGGTAACTGAGGCCCAGAGAATTAAGTGACTTGCCCAAAGTCACCCAGCTGACAAGGGGCGGAGCCGGGATTAGAACCCATGACCTCTGACTCCCAAGCCCGGGCTCTTTACGCTGAGCCACGCTGCTTCTCTCTTCTGTTTAGAGGAGGAAGGGGGAACCAACTCCCCAAACCTAGAGCCCCCAATTTCCCCGGCTCTGTGACTTGGCAGAGAACTCAGTCTTTCCTGAGTCAGAGAGTCCAGGGAGTTCAGTCTTTCCTGGATCTGAGCCCAGAGAACTCAGACATACCTGACTGTAAATCCAAACCTAGCAGTGAGATCTTGAGATGACTTTATTTACATTGTCTCGTCCACCTGCTGTCTTTTTCAAATGCTACCAATATCAGTATGTCCTCAGCTAACCTGGGTGATAAACGCCCTCAAGGCCGAAGGAAATATTCCAGACTGAAATGGCCACTAAACGTCACCAAACGTCACAAAAAAATCCCCCCCACCAAAGATCAGTCCGCAGCCCAGCCTCAGTCCATCAGTCATATTTAGTGAGTGCTTACTGTGTGCGGAGCAGAGAGCATTTTACAACAGAGATCATTTTACTGAACAGAGTCGGTAGACAGTTTGCCTCCCCACCAGGACTGTAAGCACAAAATCTAGGCTCAAAATCTTACCTTCCAGGTGCTAATAAAGAATCAGCGATCACCCTGATCTTTCTAGAGCCTTACCTCAACGGCCGCTGGAGAATCTAACGAGCTAATTAATTGGAAATTTCGTACACAAGAGGATTTTTATCTCTAGCACTTGCATATTTATTTATGCCCTCTCTCAACACCTGTGTTTGTGTGTAATTGATTGTGCAGTCAATTACTTATTCTGATTATTCTATTTGTAAATATTTTTAGGTCTCTCCCCAGTTAGTGTGAAAGGTCCCTGTGGGCAGGGAATGTGTTTTAGCATTTCCCTTGTGTTTTCCGTAGTGCTTAGTACAGTGTCCTGTACTCAGTAGAAATAATAGTAGTGAAAGTAGTAGAAGAAGGCTGTTAGCTTCTTGTGGACGGGGCTTACGTCAGCAAACTCTCTTGTACTGTCCTCTCCCAAGTGTTCAGGACAGTGCTGTGCGTTCAGTAAACAGTACCATTTATCGATCGCTAGCAGCCATATTAGTAACGGTATATTCAGAAGCATGGCCTACTAGATCAAATGTGGGCCTGGAAGTTAGAAGGACCTGGGTTCTAATCCTGTCTCTGTTGTCTGCTGTGTGACGTTGGGCAAGGCACTTAACTTCTGTGCCTCAGTTACTTCATCTGTAAAGTGGGGATTATGACTTTGAGCCCCATGGGGAACGCATGGGCCGTGTCCAACCTGATTCGCTCGTATCTCCCCCAGTGCTCATTACAGTTCCTGGAACATAGTAAGCATTTAACAACTACCATAAAAAATATTTCCTGAGCATCTACTTTGTTCTGTGCACTGTACTAAGCCCTTGGGAAATGCAGAATAACAAAGTGACATGTTCCCTGCCTACAAGGAACTTGCACTCGAGAGGGGGAAATGGATATGAAAATAACAGAAGACACCCGATAAATATCTTTAATGCTACCTTTCCTTTTCTACTGCTCCGCCACCTCCTATATCGCCTCTTCTTCCTCATCCTCGTTCAAGTCCATGCTAGATGATGGGAATTTGACAGAGCCTGGGAAAGCAGGTCTCCAAGAGAAGTCAAGGTGCAAGCTCCCAGTAGTTCTTCACTTGGCAACACCCACCTTTCTGCCCTTGACTCATCTCTCTCAATCAGCCCACACTCTATCACTAAATCCTGTCAGTTCAACCTTCACAATATTGCTAATATCTGCCCATTCCTCTCCAGCCAAACTACTGCCATGTTAATCCAAGTACCTATTCTATCTTATCTTGATTATTGTATCAGCCTCCTTGCTGACTTTCCTGCCTCCTGTCTCTCCCCACTCCAGTCCATACTTCACTCCGTTGACTGCGTCATTTTTCTAGCAAAATATTCGATCCATGTTTCCGTACTCCTCAAGAACCTCCGGGGATTGTCCAGCCCCTTCCACATCAAGCAGAAACTTGATGTGTTTGTGTGTAAAATGCACTAGTGCATGATCTAAAATGCACTAGATCACCTTGCCCCCTCCTATCTTACTTTGCTGCTCTCTTACTACAACCCTGCACACATACTTCACTCTAATAACTGTCTACTCACTGTACCTCTGTACAGGTACATTTTCTGTTTCTGAAGTTTCATTATGCCTCCAGGGTATCCTTAATCGATCAATTAATTAGTAGTATTAGCAGAGTGCCCCCTGACAGTGTCAGGCACTGTACAAAGTGTCTACTGTGCAGCAAAAAAAAAATACATGAATCAAGTGTTTGAGGTCATTTGGAAGTCACCTGAAATAAATGAGCATTACTCTGTCCAGCATTTGATTCATTATTTAATTTGTTTTTGATAAGCAGCATGGCCTAGTGGAAAAACTACTGGCCTGAAAGTCAGAGAGTGTGAGTTCTAATCCTGTCTCTGTCACGTGTCTGGTGGGCAAGTCACTTAACTTCTCTGTGCCTCAGTTCCCTCATCTGGGGATTCAATATCTGGTCTCCCTCCAACTTAGACTCTGAGCCCGATGTGGGACCTGCTTATCTTGTATTGACCCCAGCACTTATTACAGCGTTTGGCATATAGTAGGCACTTAGCACAAACCGTTATTAGTAGCAGTAGTATTGATCACTTCCATTGTTCACTGATGGTCGATGATTGCAATGTTTACCGCAAAATGACTGAAAAACTTGATTGAAACCCACTGAGGAGCGGAATCCAATGCCGTGGTTATTGGATTAATGCCTTGAGCCAGCACCTATGTTTGCTTGTTTCTTGCAGCTGAGGTGACCCCCTCAAGCCTTTTAGAGTTCAAGTCAGGAGCACAGCAAGTGGGTGAAAACGGTAATTTGTGGGCCTTGCTTTTGCTCTGACACTCACCTCTCATCGAATATAGATCATGATTATAGAAAAGGTGAAGGATTTTCCTTCTTTCCGACTAACTGGATTGCAGTATGGTGGAGCTAGGGCTGCTGCAAGCATCCTTTAGGGGAGCCTTGGTATGCAAACGTTATGCCCGAAAACCTGCACAGAGGAATTGGTTCTAGTGCTAGTGGAATCTCTTGTCCCTCCCACTTGTGTCCCCACTGGAGCACCAAGTGCAGCGAATGAGAAGGAGGCCAGGGTTGCCAAGTAGATGTGCCATCTTCACCCTCTGAGCCAGCTTCAGGCAGAAGCAGGACTAGAACCCAGGTCTCCTGATTACCTGAACAGTGCTCTTTTCATTCATTCATTCAAGTGTATTTATTGAGCACTTCCTGTGCGCAGAACATTGTACTGAGCACTCAGGAGAGAACAATATAACCATAAACTGACACACTCCCTGCCCACAGCGGGCTTACAGTCAAGAGGATGATTGTGGCATTTGTTTATGTGCCAGGCACTGTGCTAAGCGCTGGAGTAGGTGCAAGGTGATTGGGTTGGACAGAGTCCCTGTCCCACATTGGGCTCGCAGCGAAGTAAAGTGACTTGCCTGAAGTCTCCCAGCGGACAAGAGGCAGAGCCAGAATTAGAGCTCCAAACCCAGGACCTTCTGACTCTCAGACCCGTCCTCTGTTCACTAGACCCTGCTGCTGCTGCCTGGTGGGTCCACTGGACCTAGGGCAGATCTAGAGCCTGATGCTAAGGGGACAGTGAAAGGCATATCGCTCACTCACTTTAGGGAATAGGACAATGACTTGGGCAGGAACAGATGGAAGCGGAGAGCTTTGCATGTTGGAACGCCCAGAGAAACTGAACTCAGTTTGGGAAGGCACAGAAGCTTTCTAGTGGAGAGACGGAGATCAACTGCTCTAAATCTTGCCTAGGACAGGAGCCTGGAAGAATCAGAGAACCTGCATTTCAAGGCATCATGAATAAAATGGAAAGGTTCAGCCAGGAATCTTATGCCAAGTTTACTGTGAACCCAGGAGCTTCAATCTTCATTTTCTTAACGCATGCATAAGGGATTTGTTCAAGCTAATCACAGGCGAGGCTATATTTCACTTGCAATTATCTTAAAATTTTAAATTCATTTTCAGCAGCCTAACTGATGCGTATGCATCGTTGCTACTTTGCATATTTTGACATAAATCCCATTCTGATGAGACCACGCGCTCCAAGGTGAAAACATCAGCTCTTTTCCTCAGCAAGAGTTTGGAGCATCACATCATAAAAATGAAAGTCATTTTTTTCACCATTTATGTGCTCGCATAAAGATCCCTCCGACTACTTGGGGCCAGTGTAGTGGTAAATGACAAATGAAACTTTATGACGCCCTTTTTCACTGGTGCATGCTAACCAACCGAGAATTGAGGCCGTAAATTTCTGTTACAATGCCTTACGTTCGCTGCAAACCCCCTTTGCTAAGCAGTTGTTCTTTAACTAAAGGAAGAAATGAGGGACAAAATAAATTATTCACATTTTAGTTTATGGAGGAAATAGGAATCATTAAAATAATTGACTGAGTTCCTTATTTATGTTTGTTCTTCCTCATCTAATCCATGGAAAGTTGCTTGATTTAGTTTTTGAATTAAAAAAACGGATTTTTTTTTTTTTTTTAAAGGCTGATGCATAGAAGATTTGCACTTTCAGCATTGAATGTCATTATATGTGGCAGAGAATTTACTACCTCCTTTGATCTGGGGCATTAATAATCCTAAGAAATGGTTACCAAAAGTGGGGAAATACAGGAGGAGATGTGGTTGGCAAGAAGTTGGAAATACTTAACTGTAATGGAAACCACTTAGCTGTTTTTATATATCCATCAAAGTAGTTCTAAGCCCTTCTGTCACTTGACAGTTTCCTCAGGTTCATTTTCACAGAAGGAAAGGAAACTTCAAGGAACTGCTGTCTTGATGTCTATATTGATGTCCCCTAGCCAGGGTTTGTTGGAGGTGACCACGTGCCCTGATTCGGAAAGACAGCCCCCAATTTCTCAGTCTGTCACACCTCCCATTTTTAAATCTTCTCAATACTCTCTCCCCGATTAGAGTTTAAGGTCACCATGGGCAATGAATGTACCTTGGGCTCCTATTGCTCTTTCCCTAGTGCATAATATGGCATAATGCTTTTTGTAGCTGCTTAGTAAATACCAATATTAACTACACCCGGGTCCCAAAAATCCACAGGGAAAGAGGTAATCAAAAGATTTTTTTTCTCCTCTTTTCTTCTTCCTTCATCCTTTGTCTTCTCTAACCCTGTTTTGCCAGACTTCCATCCAACCCAAGTTAACTAGATGAGGCTCTCTCCTATGTGCCCTGGACAGGGATAAGCATACACTAAGGCCTACCCATCTCTCTGCCCCAGCCTGGAGTAGTCTCTTTTTCAAATTCCTCTTCCTCGCTACCTTGAGTCACTGCAGACCACGGTGGGGGACACGCTTTGGGCTCCCCGGGGGCTCAGGGGTTCAGGCTTCTGCCTGTCCCATAGGTGACGATCCCCAGGATATATGTAGGCATTTCCAGAGAGATTGTGTATGGCCAGGACTCCCAGATGGCTCTCCTCATTGGGGACTGACTTGCAGGCCTGTGCTTCCCTCCACTAGGCCACTATGTTTCTCCTTTATATTTTAATGACTGAAGGTTTTTAGCAATGTCATTAATTTATGTCACTGATATGAAGTGCTGGCTACGTGCCAGGTAAGTACCAGATGATCGGATTCAATACGGTCCCTGGCCCACAGTCTTAACCCCATTTTACAGATGAGGTAACTGAGGCACAGACAAGTTAAGTGACTCTCCCCAGGTGACACGGCAAAACCATCGCAGAGTCGGGATTAGGACCTAGTTTTTCTGACTCCCAGGCCCAGGGTCTTTCCTTTAAGGCCACAGTGCTTCCCAGTGGATCCATTGATAATGATGTTCTTTCTGTTGACAAAAGAGAAAACTACATTTTGGGGACTAGCCTAAGAACTTCAGTTTTATATTCTGTAAAATTACAGAGTGGTTGAAACAAATTGTTCTGCACTTGGGCTTCTTTCATTTCTACCATTTTATTTAAGATTGCTAATGGATATAATTGCCACTTAATTTTTATCAAAGATTAGAAATGCAAGGCTTTTCATTTCTGCCAGCTATCTAATGTGATAGTCATTTTCATTTACTTTCCATTTGGTATTACTAGGCAATATGTCACTGGTTTTAATGAATGTATATCCCAGTTTTTTAGATAAGAATAAGCAGATCCAGAGAATAAAGAACTTTCCCGGCGAATTACCAAAAAAAACTCACATTGAATTCAAAATCCATTCAGTGGAAGTACATTTCCACAACTTTGAAACATTCTTGAATCTTCCTTGAAAAGAAAGTTTTCAAGACAGAGATTTTATGTGTGTTGGTGGTAACATGGATTAGAGTTAAGACCAATTTCTCTAACTCATCTGAACTTCTTCTGAAGCGTAGATTTTCTAACCAGACTATACGACCTAGTTAAGTGAGGTGACTGAGCTCAGTTGTCCATAAAATAGAGATGAATGCATACAGGCTAGTGATGAGGACTGTAATTTACTGACACAGTCCCTGTCGCTGGTGAAGAAAGGCGAACCCTAATCCATTTTCTCTCAGAGAGTATATCTATCATTACGAGGCTAAAACTAATATCATATAAGTGGGAAATGATATATATATATATATATATATATATATATAGGATATGTGGAGAGTAATTGCTTCAACATTCTTGCAGACGAGAGAGTGTACATTCAGATATATGAAAAAAAAGTAATCTGGAGCTGCGTTCCTCCCTGTAAACAATAGTCCTAGACTACTTAATTTTACTGCAGCCTTTTTTTTTTTGGTTTGGTTGTTTTTTTTAGGTTTTCAAGTGCTTACTAGGTGCTAAGAACTGTACTAAGTGCTGGGGTAGATAGAACCTAATCAGCTTGGGCACAGTCATTGTCCCATGTGGGTCTCGCAGTCTTAATCCCCATTTTACAGATAATAATGTTGGTATTTGTTAAGCGCTTACTATGTGCAGTGCACTGTTCTAAGCGCTGGGGGAGATACAGGGTGATGAGGTAATCAGGTTGTCCCACGTGAGGCTCACAGTTAATCCCCATTTTACTGTTCATCCCCAGTTAATCCCCATCGGTTCAATCTCTGTGAACCGATGCACAGAGAAGTGAAGTGACTTGCCCAGTCACACAGCAGACAAGTGACAGAGTCGAGTTAAGAACCCAGGTCCTTTCATTCATTCAGTCGTATTTATTGAGTGCTTACTGTGTGCAGAGCACTGTACTAAGTCAGAGGGTCCTTCTGACTTCCAAGCTTGTGCTTCCCTCCGCTAGGCCACTCTGTTTCTCCTTTATATTTTAATGAATGTTGAAGTGTAATAGAATGAGACTACGTGAAATGTGTCACTCTTTAAAGGAAAATCACTCTAATGGAAAGGATTTGACGAGGGTCAGGGAATGTGTAATGGAAAAGTAAAAGCTTTTCAGAATGTATGGGCAGAATTACTTATATGAAGAAATTACAAATCTGAAAGAATAACAATAGAGAATTAATAATGCTTCTTGTTTTCCATCTAAATAGAACTTTGGCAAGCAAAAGAGCAATAGTGAGCGGAATCATGCCTATTTTTCAAATGATTTTTATGTGCTTGGCGTCGGATATCCACTGTCTGTTTTCAGATAATCAAAAACTTGAGACCTATATGTTAACTTGGAAGTTTTAGCCTCCTAATTTAATTGAAAAATATTTGCCTTCATTTAAATATTTGCCTTCATTTTGTCTTCTTGTTCTCTCCTTATGACTGTGTCCCTTTATTTGAATTGATCTATCTCTGCTACTTTGTGTCCACCTTTCCTCCCCCCAGCATAAAATATTCTCCACTAGTGATTTCTTTGATCTGGATCCCATTCAAACCACAAGACATTTTTCACCTTATCAACTCATCTGAAGAGTCGATCCATAGGACCAGTAGATTAAATTATATTAGTAGCTGCATGCCTAAAATACTGTCCCAGTAACAATAACCTATTCTTATTTCACAAATATAAATATAAAAGTGTTATTATTGGGTACAGTCCTTGATGATCTCATTGAATGAAATTCTGTTTCATTGACCCTCTGGGAAAGAGAAGATACGGTGAGAGAATCTTACCCTTCACTGACCCTTTTTTTTCCCTCTACCTGAGCTGTTACTTCTGTCAGTCAATCAGTCGTATTTATAGTGCTGCGTGCAGAGCACTGTACTAAGCACTGGGAGAGTACACTATAACAATATAGAGTTGGTGGACATGTTCCTGCCCACAGTGAGCTTACAGTCCAGTGGGGGAGACAGATATTAATATAAATAAATAAATTACGGATATGTATGTAAGTCCTGTGGGGCTAAGGGAAGGGTGAATAAAGGGAGCAAATCCAAGTGCAAGGACAACACAATTTCTGGGCAGTTTGAGTCAATTTTTAAACAACCTAAAATGTTTCACTTAACCTTTTCATTGAGAATGCTATGAGGGAGATCTGGAAGCCAAACGGTGGTCTAGGTATTTAAAGATATGTTTTTTTTCATGGTATTTCTTAAGCGCTTACTATGTGTCAGACACTGTACCAAGCACTAGGTCGATATAAGTTAATCGGGTGGGACACAGTCCCTGTCCCTCGTGGGGTTCACAGTCTTAATCCCCATTTCATAGATGAAGAAACTAAGGCCCAGCATCACACAGCAGATAAGTGGCAGAGCCGCAATTAGAACCCAGGTAGGTCCGAGTCCCAGGCCCGTGCTCTGGCCACAAGGCCACACTGCTTCTCATTTCAGGTACTGCATTTTTAGGAGGCTCACAAGAAAACTATTTACGTACACTTAGAGATGCCTGATTAGGATGAAACCCAGTGGTGTGACGTGTCAAACTAAAGGCAATGCTTTCTTAGTCTAAAGAACTAGAGATCTATAGATGAATCCTTTCATCTGGATCTGTATTTTTGCAGTCTTTCATGCCAGATCTTTATCAAAAGTTGGTGTTTCCAGAGGTCACAAAGGTCCTAAGCATCAGTCAGTTATCAAGCAAAGGATACCACTCACAGTTGGAACATTTGAGCTATACTAGGAAAGGGGCTGAAGCAGCAACCCTTTGGACAAAATCCACTTGAACTATCACCAGCTCTTTGGCACTGGATTGTCCAAGGTGGTTTACTCATCTTTAGATGGAAAATATTTCAGTGCTAAGAAGGAGACAGCGTGGATAGACCACGGGCCTGTGAGTCAGAAAGACTTGAGTTCTAATCCCAGCTCCACCACTTGCCTGCCGTGTGACCCTGGGTAAGGCACTTCATTTCTCTGTGCCTCTGTTACTTCATCTGTAAAATGGGGATTAAGATTGTGAGCCCCATGTTGGACAGGGACTGTGTCCAACCTGATTATCTTGTGTCTACCCCAGCATTTAGATACATTCCTGGCACATAGTAAGTGCTTAACAAGTACCATTAAAAAAAAAAAAAAGAGAGAGAAAATCTTGTGTGTAAATGAAGTGTATATAAAATTGTGGTTCATCTTACAATTTTGTGCTTTCTCTTTAAAAGCACAGATTATGATGGCCTGGTAAAAAGAGCACGGACCTGGGAGTCAGAGGACCTAGGTTCTAATTCCGGCTCTGCCACTTGCCACAACTTCTCTGCGCCCTCAGTTGCTCATTTATAAAATGAGGATTTGGTACCTATTCTCTGCCCCCTTAAGCTATGAGCCCCATGTGGAACAAGGAATGTGTCTAACCTGATTATCTTGTATCTAACTCAGTGCTCAGCATATTTTCTTTAATGGTACTTGTTACTTTGTACCAAGCACTGAACTCTAAGTGCTGGGGTAGATAGAAGATAATCAGGCTGGACACAGACCCCGTCCCATATGGGCCACACATCACTAGTATCATTAGTGGAGTTGGCTTCTTTGGGAGAAGGGGGCTTTATTGCCAAATTCTGTAGGGAATCCTCCCCTTTTCATCATCCCATTTGATTGTCCCATGAAGATGAGTTCCTTTAAATAGGAAGAGAGTGGGAATAGTTAGCTACAAGTGCTCCGATACAAACTGGCTCATGCATTTCCCCTCATCAGAATCCTGTGCAGTCTCCCTTAACCGTAGTTGCTGGGGTTCTGGAGTACTAAAAAAAAACCTCCTCTCTCCCCCTTCCTCCTCCCTTCTCTCTCCTCCCTGCACCTCCTCCCACCCCCCAACACATACACACCCCAGATTTTCTTTTGGTAATTGATTTTCTGGAAAGACTTATTGGTAAGAGTTCCATATGGGAAGTTAATATGTAGATGCCCTCTTCTAGTTCTCCAAGGCCATCCCTTGCCCGTTTCTGGATGGAGAGGGAAAAAGAAGCAGGGGAGGGGAAGGAGAAAATGGTTCCATTTCCCATGAGCTCTCAAATTTTTGTCTTTGAAGACTGCAAGTGTATGTGTGTGCGTATTTATGTGCTCAGAGAAAATGCGATTGAGGGTACCTGTTGGACCCTAAAGGTCAATATGAGACTCACATTTCCAGCTACATTATGCAAACATAAAGACTGTATCTTGCATTAACTTGTCCATTGTGAATGCCTGTATGTCCACAGACATAGAATTTAGGAAAAAAGTCCGCATTTAAAAATATGTTCAATACTTCAAATGGATTTTCCTTATCTTGAATTTGTAGAGCACTCATTTCCCCCCACCACCCGAAACTGTTACCCATAAATTCTCACCGTATTCTCACAGCTTCCCCATGGGGTTGGAAGACGCTGGCAGTGAAGCCTAGAACGGTGAATCATTTTGCCCAGAGTTACGTACTAAAACCACGACAGAGCTGGGGTAGGAAATCCAAACCCTTGACTCTCAGGAGAGTTTTCTTTCCAATTGACCACACTGCATTCCCACCTAGAAGGAACTTTCTCTTGGATTTATATTTAGCTCCCATAGTAAATAGACACAAGTTCCACTTGGCCTTTTTTTAAAATGGTATTTGTTAAGCACTTATTATGTGCCAGGCACTATACTGAGCACTGGGGTAATTACAAGTTAATCAGGTTGGAAACAGACCATGTCCCACATGGGGCTCACAATCCTAATCCCCATTTTACGGATGAGGTAACTGCGGCACGGGAAAATAAAATGACTTGCCCAACATCACACAGCAGACCTACGGTGGAACCAGAATTAGAACCCAGGTCCTTCTGACTTCCAGGCACTGGCTCTGTCCTCTAGGCCTTGTGCATGAAACAGAATGCGATGACTACATTTCTCCTCCATTGTGCTCAGGGCTCATCACTTGCTTTTTGCTTTTTAAAAAATGCAACTTGTTGATGAGTTGCTATGACACACACAACTCAAAAGTTGAAATAGCACCAATAAAAGCATGAAATGTATAATTTTGCAAATAGCTACCGACTCCTCTCTTTACATAAATAAAACATTAACTCGTCAGTTTTGACATTTTACTAGCAAGATAATTGGGGTGAGTTAGTTTTCCATTAAGATAAAGAGAACAGACAGAAGTTGCAAAGATGGAGAGCCTGAAATGAAATAAAATGGGCCTGAAAAATAATCCAAATTGCAAGAAACCGCAGAGCTGATAGCATATAAACTCAACCACATGAAAGGAGAGCAGCTTTTAAGTAAACAACCTCCCGCCCTCTAGTCAAACTCAGCGTTAATAAAGATGTCAGCTCCTTTCCATTCATCTTTTTGTCTCCGATGTTTTGATTTCCAGTTTTTACTTTGAGTTTTTAAATGTATTTTTCTGCTTAATGAATCAGAGTATTGACCGAGTTAAGCATCTCTCTTCTAAAATTAGTATCCGTCATTACACTTGCCCAGGCATGATTCCCTTAATATTTGTATGTTTTCATTGGGAAAACCTGTAGTGTTGGGTGGAGTGAATACCTGCTTTGCCTCTCGCTCTGTCATTTGCTCGTGAAAAGTGTTTGGTATCGTTCCTGCCCTTTTCCTTCTTCTTGTTACAATAGGGAGTCTGTATGGAAAAGTTTAAATTAGCCATTCAGAATTCCATTTGAAAATCGATACACTTAGGCTTGCATGCGTTTTTCCCCACCTTCTTTTGAAATGTAGGGTTTTTTTGTTTTTGTTTTTGTTAAGGTATTTCAAAGTGCTTACTATGTGCCAGGCACTGTATTAGATAGAAGCTGATCAGGTTGGAGGCAGTCCATGTCCCACGTGGATCTTACAGCTTTAATCCCCCTCTTACAGATGTGGTAACTTCGGCACAGAGAGAAGTGAAGTGATTTGCCCGGGGTCACACGGCAGACAAGTGGTGGAACTGAGATTAGAACCCGGGTCCGCTGACTCCCAGGCCTGTGCTCTTTCCACTAGGCTATGCTGCTTCTCCAGTCAATCAGTCAATCAGTGGTATTCATTGATCACATAGCACGTGCAGAGCTCTGTACTAAGTGCTTCAGAAAGTGCAGTACAACAGTGTTGGCAGATGGGATCTCTGCCCACAAGGAGCTTTCCCCAAAACTTTTGATTGTTCAGGAATTAATAACGTTTTCTAGAGGTAGTGGGATTCTCTCTCCGCTGAATCCCTGGATCATAATTGGACAAGTATTTGTAGGCCTTCAATTCCCTTCTAAAATTTCCGACGTTCCCCCCTCGTCTTACACTTGATCAGTTGGCAAGGCGCTTCCCGTCCTCCTTGCCGCTCATCGGTAATCTCTAACCTCTACACTCACGTTCTTCTGTTTTCCAGCTCTCCACTACTTCTGCTTCCCAGCTAATTTGAACAGTTACTCAGTGCTTACTGTGTGCCAAAGACTGCACTAAGTGCTTGGAAAAGTAAACTACAACAGAGTTGGGAGATGTGATCCCTGCCCGCAGAGCGCTTATAGTATACAGAAGGAAACAGACATGAAAATAACTTACAGATAGGGGAAATAGGAGGATGTAAGAATATTTACAGAAGTATTGTAAGACTGGGGTGAGTATCCACGACCTTAAGGGAAACTCAGCCAAGTTCATAATCAGTGGAAATAAGGAAATAAAGGGCTTTATTTCTGTCTGGGATGTTTGAGAAAACCTTTTGGCGAAGATATGATTTGGAGAGGGTTTTGAAGCGGGGAGAGTGGTGGACTTTTAGATATGAAAGGAGAGGGAGTTCCAGGCCAGAGGGAAAGCACAGGCAAAGGGTCGGTGGTGGATTAGATGTGATTGAGGTAAAGAGAATAGGTTGGTGTCAGAGGAATGGACTGTGCAGGCTGGAGATCGCCAGGGTTAGGTCGGAGAGAGAGCTGACTGAGTTTTGAAAGCCAATGCTAAGGAATTTCTGTTTGATATGGAGGTTCTTGAGGAATGGGGAGATACTGATTGAACAGTTTTTCAGAAAAATAATCTGGGCGCTGAGCCAAATATGGGCTGGAGAGGAGGAGAGGCAGAAGGGAAGGAGATCAGTGAGGAGGCTGATGAAACAGTCAAGGCAGGATAGGATAAGTGCTTGGACCAGTGTGGCAGCAGGTTGATGGAGAGGAAGAAGTGGATTTTAGCAATAATTTGAAGGTGGAACCAACAGCATTTGGTGACACTGAATGCGTGGGATGAATGAGAGAGATGAGTCAAAGATAATGCCGAGGTTACAGACTTGTGAGTCAGGGAGGATGGTGGTGCTGTCTTCAGTGATGGGAAGGTGATGGGGAGGACAGGGTTTGGGTGGGAAGATGAGGAGTACTGTTCTGAAAATGTTATGTGTGAGGTGTCAGCAGGACATCCAAGCTAATTACATCTTTTGGTATAGGGAATAAAGTGAAGGTATTTATAGTATATAGTTCCCAAATAGCACTTCCGTGGAAGCACAAGAAGCCTTAGTAAAGAGAAGCAGGGTGGCCTAGTGGAAAGAACATGGGCCTGGGAGTGAGAGGATGTGACATCCAGTATCGGCTCAGCCACTTACCAGCTGTGGGACCTTGGGCAAGTCAGCTACTTCTCTGTGCCTCCCTTTCCTCATCTGTGAATTGGGCTTTTACAGGTCTCTCTTCCTCCCGTTTAAGTGGCGAGCTTCATGTGGGTCAAGACCTGGGTCTGACTGGATGTATTTCTCCTCTCAACCTCCTCATTCTACCTTCTGCTCTCTTCTCTATTTTCACTCTTCCCCACCTTCAAAGCCATATTCAAAGCATATCTCCTCCAAGAGGCCTTCCTTGACTAAGACTTCATTTTCTCTTCTCCCATTCCCTTCTGCATCACCCAAATACTTGGTTTTGCTTCCTTTATCCACCCCTCCCTCTGCACTTATGTATATATCTATAATCAGGTCAGACACGGTCCCTGTCTCACCTGGGACTCATTCTAAGTAAAAGGTAGAACAAGTATTTAATTTCCATTTCGCAGATGAGGAAACTCTGCGGGTGCGCGGAGGTTAAGTGGCTTGCCTGAGGTCCCACAACAAGCAAGTGGTAGAGCCGGGATTAGAACCCAGGACCCTTGACTCTCAGAACCATGCCGTTTCTACTAAACCACTCTGCTTCAGCTCTGCCACTGTCCTGCTGCGTGACCTTGGGCAAGTCACCTCACTTCCCCGTTGCCCAGTTTCCCCGTCTGTATAATGGCGATCAAGTACCCGCCCTCCTTCCATTTTAGCCTGTGAGTCCTCAGCGGGTTGGAAATGTGTTCAGTCTGATTATTCTGTATCCATTCTAGAGTCTAACACAGAATTTGGCCCAGCTTGAAGCACTTAATAAATACCAGTATCATTATAATTATTATTATTATTACTTGCAGTCGTAGTAGTGATAGTAATAAGCTAGGATACGCCCGCAAGGCTTCGGAGTCATTTTGTTGTTACTTGAAATGGAGAGTTGTATTTCGGGGCTGATTTTAATATGAGAATATTGGAGAGGTCAGAACTCTTGGACTTGACCCTGAAAGCTGCAACAAACCAAGAGCTGCAACTCTTGTTCTTGCTGACATACTGGGTTTTACTGTATTTATCAAATCTCTTTCCTTGTCTCTGTGAACCAAGTTCCCAGTTCCTACGACAGTTCAGTCCGCACATTTTGTTCCTCCAACGACAGTGTCCCCACTGTATCTCAGTCTCATCTATATCAGAGCTGACCTCTCGCCCCTGACCTCCCTCTCGTCTGGAACTCCCTTTGCTTCATTTATGGCAGGCCACCGCTTTCCCCCCACTGCGAAGCCGTATTAAGGTCACATCTCCTCCAAGAGGCCTTCCCCGATTATGCCATCTTTTGCTGTTCTCTGTCCCCTGTCCTTTAAACACTTTATACTTACCTTACCCTCAGCCCCACAGCGCTTATGGACAGGATGGTCATTTATTTTAGGATCTGTCTCCCCCTCTAGACTCGGAGCTCCTTGAGGGCAGAGAATATGTCCACCTGTTAGGTGGTACTGTACTCTCCCAAACACTTAGGACAGTTCTCTGCACACGGTAAGCACTCAAATTCTCCCAGCAATTGACTGTGCTTTCACGCAGCAAGAGCCTAACAAGTGGAATGAATATTAATCTGGGAGCGATGATAACTGGACCCAGTATTTCAGGTTTGGGCATTCCATGTCTTCCCTTCAGACACTGACCAGGGTTGGGTGGATATTTTCTCCTTGGACACGCCCTCCAAGGGCCCAGAACCAAGTTTGTTTTGTTTTACGGTATTTGTTAAGCAATTGTAAGGTGTCAAGCGCCGTTCTAAGCTCTTGGATGGATAGAAATTAATTAGGTCAGACACAGTCCCTGCCCCACATAGGGCTCAGAGCCTGAGTAAGAAGGGAGAACAGGCGTTTAATCCCCATTTCACAGTTGAGGAAACTGAGGCACAGAGAAGTCAAGTGACTTGCACAAGGTTACACAGCAAGCAGTTGGCAGAGCCGGGACTGGAACCCAGGTCTTCCGACTCCCAGACCCATGCTCTTTCCTTTAGGCCGGGCCACTTCTCAAGGTGAACTACAAATGTTGGCAGCAGAGAAGCTAACGGTTGCTGCTGCTCCGTCTCCCTCACACCTCCGCGCCAGTCCAGACTTTTAAACATTTTTTTTTTTTTTAAATCCCCCTCAGTGAAAGCAACTTCCTAAACCCCTAACAAAACAGTGAGCGATGTCTGTGGCAGTGGCAGGGCTGATGGTAAAATCTACATGCAGGTGTCAGCCACCCTGGAGGCTGCACCTGGAAATCTGACAGTTCCTGAGATTGAAAATGGCCAATTGCCAGGACACATTTCTCTGAACTCTAAAGCCAAAGCTCTGCTGGTGCTAAGGCAAGCCGCAGCGATGGCTCGTTCCTTTCGGTGCCTGGCAGTTGCATTGATGCGAGCTGTCTGTCCTTGAATGTTTGGCTCTTCAACCTAGATTGAGGGCAAGCTAGCAGTTTGTCATTTTTATTGCATAATTCAGTAGTCTCCTCTGTGATCATTAAGTTCATAACGTAGTTCTCATTTTTGTATGGGTTTTCATCTAGCACCTAGGGATAGGAATACATGTGGTTTTTTTTTTTTCCACCTCTGCTTAATGAAGTTCTTCAGAAGTTTTAAGAATGATCTTATTAATAGGAAATTAAATTACTGCCAAGTAACTATGTTTTGTATCTATGTAAGCTTTTTGTGAGCAGGGAACATGTCACTTCTCTGTTTCATGGGTTTATCAAGCATTTCTCTGGAATTCAAGCTCACTTTGGGCAGGGAATGTGTCCGTTTATTGTTATAGCGTACTCTCCCAAGCACTTAGTACGGTGCTCTGCACATAGAAAGTGCTCAATAAATGCAATTGAATGAATGAATGAAAGCACTTCGTGAAGAGCACCACACCCAAGAGGGCTCAGTAAATTTTCCTAGTCCTACTTCAAATTGAAGATATGTCCTCTCTCACATCCTCCCTCTGGCCTGTAATGCCCTCTCGCTTGATAGCCAACAGACAATCCCTCTTGCCACTTTCAACGCCTATTCAAAGCATATCTCCGGGAAGATGCTTTATTAGACTGAACACTCATTTCCTCTTCTCCCACTCTCTTCTACATCACCCCTGCACTTGAATTAGCACCCTTTATTCAGCCCACCCTCATTCCCAGAGCACTTCTGTATATATCCACAATATATTTCTTTATAATGGCATCTGTCTCCCCCTCTAGACTGTGGGCAGGAAACTTATCAGCCCTGCTTTATTGTCCTCTCCCAAGCACTTAGTACAAAACTCTGCAGCACAGTAAGGGCTCACTAAATTTAATTGACTGATGCCCTCACTAAATTTAATTGATGGATTGATGTCCTTAAAATGTTTGTTCTGCCCCCCTTGGTTTTTGGCATCCTGTTTCCAGCTCTTCACACGGTAGCCTTAGAGTTCTCATTTTCCTCCAATACCCCATCCAGCGTAGCGTGTTAAGTTGAGCTTCTGAGAAAGTGACTACGTTCTAGAACTTGGTTGTTAGAGATCTTGTCTTGTCATTTAATATTGCATATGGCTTGCAAATGAGGGCCACATCAATAAAGGCATGTCTGCGCCCTTTTGGGCTTTGATGAGTCTGTTGATCAATTGTACATTGGCTCTTTCCCGCCACTGTAGTGCCCGTTCATTGTGATTCCTCAGGGAGGAGAATAATGCAGCATGCTAGAGGGAATGCCCCTTCTGACAAGGGCATGAGATTATTGTTCAAAAATGATAATGAGGTCAAATTGCATCTGTAGAGAATTGATTCACACTATTTCATTCTTTGTCCTTGCCACCATTCTGATTTTGAAAAGGAACGACAAGACTTTGCCCAGCTTATGTGCTCAGTTATAGTGGACACAAATCTTTTCTGTGCGGTGTTGTCAGAACACTTACTGGCAATCAGTTTGGCAGCGTTGAGATTGGCCAAATTGGAAAATATTATGTCCTATTCTTATCTCTCACCTCCCTCTTTTGTGACTTGCACTGCTGGTTGAAAGCAATACTATTCCAATGAAAATTTCAGAGGCTCTGAGTCACGCTGACTATAATGAATATTCTAGTTGCATTGCAAAGCATGATAAAGATCTGGTTATGTCCAAACATAGAACGTATCTTCCTATTAGAGCCTCTTTAGAGTTCGAGAGATTTCACCTTGCCTGAAACAGAGCTGGCAAATGAAATAATTTGACCAACTGTACATACTTGCAATGAGCATACCTTTGCGCTAGCTTTGGGTGATTCACAGTGACCAGATTAACAGGTCACCCTTTTCTAATAGATTGTGGCACCAGGCACAAAAGAATGGTAATGTGAGTAACGGTGACTACGATGAGAAGCAGTACGGCCTAGCGGAAGGAACACGGACCCGGGAGTCAGAAGACCGGGGTTCTAATTCCGGTTCTGCCACTCGTCTGCTGTGGCTGTGTGACCTTGAGCAGATCACTTCACTGCCCTATGCCTCATCTGCAAAATGGGGATTTCGGTACCTGCTCTCCCTCCTACTTCGACTGTAAACCCTATGTGGGACCTGAGGATCTTGCATCGACCCCAGCACTTAGAACAGAGTTTGACACGGAGTAAGTGCTTTCAGAAATCACAATTAAAGTAATGAAAATTGCAAGACTGTGAGTCCCAGATGGGACAGGGATTTGTCCAACTGATTGATTAACTTGCACCTACCCCAGAGCTTAGAGCAGTGCTTGGCACATAGTAAGTACTTAAGCGTCATAATTGATTTTGGCGTTATTTTCCGGGACTCGTCACCTATTAGATCCATTTCCTGTGCGCTCTTTGTTAGAGCAGCCCAACAGTGCTCCCAGTCTGTCGTAGGTGGAGACCGCACCTCAGAGGGATACATGGTAAAATGCTTGGTGTAGGTCTGCGTGTGACTGCTCCCTGTTGAGGAACTGTATGATGAGGAGGACAACCATTACCTGACTTCCCTAAACATTCTTTATTACGATTGCTGGAGACAAAAAGCGATGGACAGGACAGGCTGCTGATTCCGCCCAGTATACACTTCCAAGTGTATAGGTTATGGTGTTACGCTACCGATAGATGCTCACACATTGGTCTCATCAGCCATCAGTAACATCATCTTCAAGCCTAAGAGTTTGTGTGTGAGTGTTGGGTGTATGTACACATGTACACACACACACACACAAGCATTCTCTTTTCTAGATGCCTTTACAGCACTGCACAGGTTTTCCTTTATGCTTTTGTCTATTTTATCATTTCCACCTAGATGGCAGCCTCCTTAAGGGGATCAGTAACTAAATTGAATGAAAACCAACTGATCTTCGTTGTGTCTGGGTCAATGTGGGAGAGTGTGTGGATACTCAGTATAGCTGTGGGTCTCATGGCAGCCTTAATAGGATTGAATGACCCAATTCCACTTTTTGCTCTTGCTTTTTTAATCTTTAATGTTTAAAATGCTTGTTCCTTCAGAGAATGTCATTTATACTCTTTTATGGGTCCCCTGTCATCACCGTTTTGTGGGCACAATGAACGGCAATGGATGATTCATCCCACTGATTCAGAAAAACAGCACTCTCTGATTCTAAAATAAAGCAATGCTGCTTTTTTGATCCATGCCTCGTTTTTATCACTTTGAAATAGTGAGATAAAACAAAAGTGGAGTCATTCTGTACCTTGAATCAGGCATTTAATTGGATAAAAAAAAAAACAGGCTTTGAGCTATCTATTTATCTATCTCTCTATATCTATCTATGTCTCAGAGACCTTCCGGTCATCATCCGGGTTACAGTCAGGGTCTTTCTGGGAAACTTAAAATCGGTATATTTAGCCCTTTGAACTTTTTCTTTTCTTCCTTATATCATATACCTCCCCTTGGAGCTAGTGTTAAGACCAAAAGTGCACAAGAACCCAGTAAATCATGGAATATACCATAATTCATGGGAATTTATGAACTGTCTGACTTCGGGAATCCAATCATCTTTACATTACTGGAAGTATATTAACATTAGGAAGTCATTGCCATATCCTCTAAGGTCTAGTACTCCAGAAGGATGACCTTTTTCATCTTCCGAATTGTCAGATTTTTCTGGAACACAGGATAAGGATCTAATCAGAGTGACAAATACAACTCTTAACACTGGTAGGAATCTTCATCTTGAGCATAGTTGCAGCTGTTGTGAAATTGTTGGACTAAATGATATGCTCCTTCAGATTTTGTTGAAATGTAAAAAATAAATGTAACCGTTTGAACCTCGTTTCCAAACACTTTGCCGAAGGCAGAAAGTTTCTACTTTCAAAAAAGACAACCCCGTACCCGTATATATGATATGTAATGATTGATGAGGTTTGCGATCATTTTCATTTTAAAAAAAGAAGGCTGTGAAAAATGGGGGGCGGGGGGACACACGAAGGACAGGAGATTATTCTGGAAGGAGTTCTTACGTACCTCAAGTAGAAAGTATTAGGGACAGGATTTGCAACTCATTAAGATTGGTTAGGTGAGTACCTCCTGAGAAACATCATACTGATAGTAAGAATAATAATAATAGCATTTGTTAAGCACTTATTGTGTTTCGAACGCTGCACTACCTGCTGGGGTAGATACAAGATAATCAGGTGCCACATGGAGCTCACAGTCTGAGCAGGAGGGAGAACAGGTATTGAATCCCCGTGTTGCAGATGATGGAACTGAGGCACAGAGAAGTTAAGTGATTTTCCTAGGGTCACACAGTCGACGGAGCTGGGGTCAGAACCCAGGTCAGATGATTCCCAGGTCCGGGCTCTCTCCACTAGGCCACGGTGCTTCATAGGGACCTTGTCTAATTCCCGCCTTCCCCAGCACTCAGTACAGTGCTCCGCACTCAGTAAGCCCTTAACACCATCACTGCCTCGTGTTGTATTATCCATGTTTTTCAGGTCAAATATGCCTTTCCCTCCTTTTGCGTGAATCCTCCTGACCGTTGAGTGACGATAAGAATGTTAACAGTGACTGTTCAAGTTTGCTCCCCTTTGTAGGGAAAGGTGGTCGTGGTTGAATGAGGTGCTCAAACCAAGGGTTATCGGAAGAGATTGTGGCGCCTAGGTCTACCACACTGTATCGCTAGAGGGAAACCAACTCAGTTCAAGACAAAGACGCAGCTTTGTATTTACATTCAGTTGTTCAGTTCTGCCGTAGCACGCGCCTTCCATTCATTCTTTGGCTAGAGAAACCACGAGTGGGGGGGGGGGGGGGGGCGGGGGGCGGTCAGGGATGGTTCATCAGGCAATAGAAGCCGGCCTGAGTACAGTGCCACCACGGGGTTGGCGGAAAAGGCTTGTGCGTGGCCTCAGACACATATTCAGTCTGTCACTGAATCCTGTCAGTTCAACCTTCACGGCATCCCTAAAATCCACTCTTTCATCTCCTTCCAAATCGCTACCACGTTTATCCAAGCACTTATCCTATTCCATCTCGACTACTGCATCTGCCTCTTCACTGACTTCTCCGCCTTCTGTCTCTCCCCACTCTAGTCCATACTTCACTCGATGCCCGGATCATTTCTCTGCAAAACCTTTCAATCCGTGTTTCCCCACTCCTCCAGAACTTCCAGTGGTTGTCCATCCACCTCTGCGAAGCTCGATACCCTTGGCTTTAAAGCACTCGATCACCTTGCCTCCTCCTACCGCACCTCATTGATTTCTTGTTGCAACCCAGCCCGCACACTTGGCTCATCTAGTGCCAACCTACTCGTTGTACCTCAGGCTCACCTATTCGCCAATGAACTCTCGCCCAAATCCTGCCTCTGGCCTGGAATGCCCTCTCTCTTCATATCCGGCAGACATCGCTCTCCCCATTTGCAAAACGTTATTCATTCATTCAGTAGTATTTATTGAGCGCTTACTACGTGCAGAGCACTGTGCTAAGCGCTTGGAATGGACAAATCGGTTATTAAAAGCACAACACCTCCAAGAGGCCTTCCCTGCCCAAGCCCCCATTTGCTCGTCTCCCACTCCCTTCTGCATCACCCTTGCACATGAATTTGCACCCTTTATTCAGCCCCACGACACTTACGTACACATTCACAATTCATTCATATCGATATCTGTTCCTTCCGGACTGAAAGCTTGTGGTAGACAGGGAACGTGTCTATCACCTCTGTTATAGTGCACTTTCCCAAGCACTTAGTACAATGCTCTGCACACAGTAAGAACCCAATAATTACGATTGATTGATCAGACGAAGTGAGCTCCACTGTGGAGTCTTTATCCCAGGACTTTGCAAGGAAAGAACATCAGGTTTTAGGAGAATTTGTGGGTGCGCCTTTCGAGAATGGATGTCACCCCTCACTGAGTCACCCCGGCCTTCACAGAGCAAGCTGGAAACCTTTCTTGAAACTGTCAGTTTGACCTTGCTTAACTGAAGTTAGCACATTTTCAGCACTTCACGAGGGTCCTCTTAGCGTCCTCTCATTTTCAGAATCTCAGGGCAAAGAGGCAAACCATTTTGTCAATTGTAATTTCCTTCGTGTGATCTAAATAATACAACACTGCCCTGCTGTCAACATACACATAAGAGTCAATCTCCACCAGGAATTGAGGAGAGATTAAAAAAAAAAAAAAGGAAGCAAAGATAATTGCATAACTCCAGAGCCACTATGGGCATAAATCCAGGAGAGTTTCATTGAATAATTTGGATTTTAAACTCTCTGGGTGGAGGAAGAACGAAGGGGAAAGGGTCATTATTATGTTGGAATCAATGTTGATTTCTATCTCTCTTGCACTTAGCACAGTGCTTTGTACATCACTGACTAATAATAAATGTCGTTACTATTATTACTCCCCAAACTTGTCTGCAGTCAAGACTAAGGCACAGAGGTTATGTAGAGGCTCATAGAGAGACTTCATCATTTGAGAAGAAAAAGGAACACTTTTTTTACAGAAGGCTTGAGGGTAAAGAGACCATTAAGGAACTGGATACTGAAGTTAATTCCCTCCTGAAATTCCCTTTCTCCATAACCCTGCCCAATAGACCAACTTTTTTTTTTTGGAACCACAAATAGTCCACATCATTCTACTCCTCAAGAATCTCCTTGGTTGGCCATCCACTTCCACATCAGCCCGTGAATGGGCAGGCAGGGACTGTCTCTCTCTGTTGCTGATTTGTACATTCCAAGCGCTTAGTATAGTGCTCTGCACATAGTAAGCGCGCAGTAAATACCAGCGAATGAATGAATGAATCGAACAGAAGCTCCTTACCATCGACTCTAAAGCACTCAATCAGCTCTCTCCTTCCTACCTTACCTTCCTAATCTCTTACTATCGATCAGTCTATCGATGGTACTTATTGAGTGCTTACTATGTTCAGAACACTGTACTAAGCACTTGGGAGAGCACAATACAAGTGGGTTGGCAGACACACCCCTGTCCGCATGAGTTTACAGTCTAGAAGGGGACACCGACATTAATATAAATGAATAATTTATAAGGTAGAATTTAAAGATATGTACCACAAGCGCTGTGGGTTTGTGGTGCAGTGGGACGAATATCGAATACCCGGAGGTCACAGATCCAAGTGCGTAGATGACACTCTGCAAACAGTAAATGCTTGATAAATATAATCGAATGAATGACACAGAAGGGTGAGGGAACCTGGGGAAGGAGGGGAAGGTCTTTTGGAGATATGACCTTAATAATGCTTTGAAAGGGGGGAGAGTGGTGGTCCGGGGTATATGGCGTGTACGCAACCTGGCCCACTCCACTATCACCAACCTACTCTCTGTACCTCGATCTTGTACCACCACTCCCCACCTTTGACGCCGCCCTAAAATGACATCGTCTCCCAAAGAGAGACCTTTCCAAACTAAGCCCTTTATTTCCCCCATCAGCCCTCCCCTCTGCTGACTGAACACTTGGCTGTGCATCCCTTGCGCACTTTGATGCCCACCCCGGCATCTTGTTACTTACTTAAATACCGTTATTTTCTATTTCCCCTTTCTGTGATTTATTTTAATGTCTGTCACCCCCGTAGACTCTAAGCTCCCTGTGGGCCGGGATTGCGTCCACCAAATGCTTAGTATAGTGATCTGCGCACAGAAAGTGCTCAATAGATGCCATTGATTGAATAATTGATAGCATTTTAGCCACCTGCCTAGAGAGTACTAACCTAGAGAAGCAGTGTGGCTCAATGGAAAGAGCCCGGGCTTGGGAGGTCACCAGTTTGAATCCCGGCTCTGCCACTTGTCAGCTGTGTGACTGTGGGCAAGTCACTTAACTTCTCTGCGCCTCAGTTACCTCATCTGTAACATGGGGATGAAGACTGTGAGCCCCACGTGGGGCAACCTGATTGCCCTGTATCTACCCAGGGCTTAGAACGGTGCTCTGCACATAGTAAGCGCTTTAACAAATACCAACATTATTATTATTTCCATTTTCTCAGGGCAAAGCTGAAAGTGAGCATCTGGCACCAAGGGTAAAATTCACTATATTAAACAATGGTATTCTTTGAGTATATACTGGTGCAGAGCACTGTGCTTAATGCTCAGGACAGAACACTAGAAGCAAACTCAGTTCTGCTATAGCACACACTCTTAATATTTGATTTTGTCAGAAGGCTATTTAGGGAGTGTTTGCCCAGTATCTTGAACCTGTGAACTCAGAATACCAAGGTGATGAAGAAGCCACTTGTATGTGTGTACATGGTGTGAATTCAGGCCTTGCAAGAGTGTGATCTTTTTTTTTTGTTTCCAGAAGACAAGAGTTTTGCAAGAATGCCACCTTGCATTGTAGGAGAATTTTATGTCTGAATCTATAGCGAGGTATTCCTGTTAGTACCACTATGGACCATTCTAAATAATAAATGCAGTTTTCAATTTGAAATTAGGACAGTGTAGCTTAATCTTCAAATCTCCAATCATACATAATCTCTCAATTTAATTTGCAGCCATTCTGCGATAACTAATGCGTGCTGAAGTGTTTTTTTCTTAATTATGATCTTATTTACAAGCTTATGGATCCTTATAGCAAGTTTAATTACATCATTTTTAAATACTACAGGAAGTCGTATTTAGAAAATAAATAGACTATCGTTCGTGAAATAGCCTCAGTTAAAAAAAGCAAAAATTCATCGTAATTAATTGATTTCTCCTATATGAACTACCAAGCAATATAGCACCATTAGTTCTAGCTGAATTGAAGTAGAGTTTTAACTAAAATTTATCAGGGATTCAGATCACTTCTACATTTGACATATATTTGCATTTAAATATCTTTTAACATTGTTTCTAAATTATTAGTCATTCAGTGAACAAAATTAATGGTTATTATGGTAAAGTTTTAATGAAAAAAAGGTTGAGCATATTTTAATGCAATTTCAGGAAAATGAAAACGGAGAGTAGATTAATAATGAAAATGCATAATACAGTGTTTTAGCTGGAAGGTTAAGAAATAATTGTATAGCATAAGAAATTGAAATATGTGTCTCCACATTTTGGAATCCAATGCTAGGATCAATACAATCAGCCAGTGTCTTTTCCATACACTATCATTTAGTGGTCTGGCACCACTGTAGCTGCAACATTCACGATATTTTGAAAGGTTATAAAATCTTGTTTTATATGTTTGGTTCTATCGGCTTACACCGCTGAATGATATAGGACTGAGGTCTTCATTCTGCTGTAGAGTCCGTTCTTTCATTTTTCTTTAAAATGAATTATGCAAAAGATGCACTGGTTAGAGTAAGCATGACCAAACTGAGAGGAGGGGTTTCAACATGTTTCTAAAATTCAAACATATTTTGACCGAACCAACCTTCCGCTTTGGGCAGTTGCTAGGCTTTTCTAATTCTGAAAGAAGACTTAGACCATCCAACTTCCGCAGTAAATGCACTTTTCTGGGCCCCTGTAGTCTTTTGCAGAGGACTAATGTGACCAACAATTTGACTCGGGCAATGCATTCACAGGGATTCCCGTGTCATTAACCCTTTTCTTAGTGGTCTTTCTTGACAACCCTACTGAATTTTAATGCTGAATTTCTTTTAGGGATCTCTCACATTGAGATAACCTCTAAAACTCCACCTAGCCTTTAAGCACTTTCCTTCCTCTCTTTCTTGTCTCTTCAACCTAGGAAGTGCTTTTTTTTCCGATTTGATTAGAGAAATGAAAGCCCGTTTTAGCTTTAGATGATGACAGATCTAGCACAAGGCATCATTTCTCAGAATAGGTTATGAAAAATAACTCTTGGAAAGTCATGTATTTACGTATGCACAAGTCAAATTTAAATATTTTATCACTGGAGCATATTTACATTGAGTACAAGGAAGTGTCTTTTACCTCAGCTGCACCTGCCTGAACATTTAGGACAGTGCTCTGCCCTGTAGGTGCTCTGTACTTGTCTATCGAGTCCTAATCAGTTGACTGATTACAATATCATTTCAGAAACACTAATTAATGATCCAAGCATAACCATACCTAGATGGATGATCGATTGATCGATTGACAGACAGAAAGCTTGTTCAGTCTCCAAAAAATTAACCGCGGTAGTTCACCGTGGAAGATACAGGGAGACTGAGAGAGGCTTAAAGGCTGGTAAATAAGGGGGTGAATGAGCGGGGCAGGGATGAAGAAGGAACAGGGAGTGCACAAGAACCATATTGGATGATTGATTGATTTTTCTGTCTGTTTCCCCTTCTAGACTGTAAACCCCTTGTGGACGGGGTTCACATCTGCCAACCCTTTTGTAGTTTACTCTCCAAGTGCTTAGTACAGTGCTCTGCAAACGGTAAGCACTCAGTACGCATCACTGACTGACCGATTTTTAAACCTCCCAATCGTTCCAGAGGTTCCTAGTGTTTTGTGTCCTTTTCTTCTCTCCTATCACCACTGGCCCTTGCTCATGGTGAAACATTTTCCTTTCCAGGGTGTTTTTCCATCCATCGGAGTTTAAGGAGATCAGAAATCTGGTCATTTCACTGGGCAATTCCAGAGCATTCGTGAAAATTTTCCAAAGAACTGGCCAGATCCTGATCCCCTTGGGGAATCAACAAGCTACACTTCTTCATCCAGGAAATTGACTGTGGTATCTTTTCCATTGATTTCGTATCTTGTCACCACAATAGACTGTGTATGTGTGAATGTGTATCCCACGCCTAAGAACCGCATACCTGCCAAGATTGGGATATGAAATCCTTCCTCTCTTCAGCTCTGTGGAAATTCGAGGAAAGTCCCGTTGAATGATTTCACTGCAAATTAATATTTCTCTGTGAGTCTCTCCAATTGGAGCCAAGCTCCTTCTGGACAGGAAACGTGTAATGCGCCTTGTTGTTCTTCCCAAGTGCTTCGTGCAGTGTGTTGAGGGTAAGGTAAGTAGATACTCTTTACTGTTAATGCTTTCACCCTGGATCTGCGTTGTTTTAATACTATATTTTGAAAGGCAAATAAGATCTTGAGCTTTGGCAAAAGGAATCTGATCTATTGGAGGAATCAAACCTGTTGTCTTCATCATAATGGAATGTGCAAATTCCATCAGACTTGGGTTTTGTCTTTTAATCTCAGGCTAAGGGCGGTGATCATCGGATGATGGTGTGACTAATGATGTGTAAGAGGTTTCCTGTAGGGGTGGCTTGTAAACAAGAAAATGACCAGCAGTTCTCTTATCTCCACTGATGATGAGGATTGGGAGTTTGAGACCAGGCAGCCAGGATGTGGGAAAGCCATTGTCAAGAATTACCTTTGGGCTGCATCAGTCACTCAGTTTCATTTACTGAGCACTGTACTAAGCACTTGGAAGAGTACAATATAACGATATAACAGGCACATTCCAGCTCTCAGTCGTATGGAGATTGATAATTTCTGGGTGTGATTTGGGAAGGCTCAGTTGAGTGCTCTCCAGCCGAGTGGAGGCTAGGGGAGGTGACCCTTTTCCCCTAGAGGTCTAAAGGGGTTCGAAAACTGAAGTGGGTGTGAATTTACCAGGTGTAATTTGGATTTGCCCCTTGATTCACCCCTCCCTCAGCCCCACTTCACCTGTGTACATATCTGTCATTCATTTGTTTATATTAATGTCAGTCTCCCCCTTTAGACTGTAAGCACGGGGGACGCGTTTACCAACTCTGTCAGCGGGTACTCTCCCGAGCGCTGTCTACACTGCTCTGCTCACAGGAAGCGCTCAATAAATATGATTGATTGATTGGTTGAATTTGTGCTCAGTCGCCCCGCTAGAGAACCCATCCGTAAGTCCCAGTGCAGTGATGGGGCCTAGAATCCCAAGGCTGCTGCTGGGTGTCTCTGGTACTCTCGGTTACCCCCGCTGGTAGGTGCAGACTGGGAGATGGGAAGGATCGAAAGACCCTCTGAACTGCAAGCTCGCTGCGGGCATGACCATATCCGCCAATTCTGTTGTATTGTACTTTCCCAGGGCTTGGCACCGTTTTCTGCACACAGCAATCATTCAATAAATACGATTGACAATGACAAGACCTACTACAGTTATTTCCTTGTTTCAGGTACTTCCACCCATTGACTAAGAAGGCATGTCCAGCTGACTGAAATTCCAAGCTTGGTTCGAGATTATCCCTGATATCACCATCCTGTGTGAGCCCGGGGGCATCAGAAGAAGCCAGCAGAAAGGTAAGGGAAAGATTTCATCTCACAGAAGTGACCTTGCTAACATAATAAGGGGTTAGAGCTGGGGGCTAGAGAAGGAGTGGGAAGTCGATGAGGGAGTCATAATAGCATTGTTGAGTAGTCTCGTCTGTCTCGCCGCCGAGCTCTCGCCCACATCCTGCCTTTGGCCTGGAACAGCCTCCCTCTTCGTGTCCGACAGACAATTAATTACTCTCCCCCGCTTCAGAGCTTTATTGAAGGCACATCTCCTTCAAGAGGCCTTCTCTGACTGTGCCCTCCTTTCCTCTTTTCCCACTCCCTCCTGCGTTGCCCTGACTTGCTCCCTTTTTTCACCTCTCCCTCAGCCCCATAGCACTCATGTGCCTATATGTAATTTATTTATTGATATTAGTGTCTCTCGACTGTATGCTCGCTGTAGGCAGGGAATGTGTCTGCCGACTCGGTTGTGTTGTACTCTCCCAAGTGCGTAGTACAGTGCTCTACACACAGTAAGAGCTCAGTAAATATGATCGATTAATCGGAGAAAGACGGAAGGGCAAGCACGGTGAGATCTGAGGAGAGAGCTTTGGTGAAGAGATTGGGAAATCTTAGTCTTCCGTTAGCAGCTGGCCTGTCATTCCTACGATATCGGAGATTTTTCCCGTGAATGGCCACCTCAGTGCCCTTCCTTCATCTACAAAATATACTGAAAAACAACCTTGCCTCGATAACTAAAGACTTAAGTGCATTTTGGAATGGGAAGGATAATGGCACGAGCAGAAAAACAAGTCTGTAAATCTATAATTAACTGAAGAGCCTAATGATTTAAATGTGTTTTATATGAATATAAATGAAGCAGCGATCCGTGAAAGGGATTTTGTAATATTCTGAATTACAGTGTCATTTATAAGAGCTCTGATGAAATGAGGGGTATACTTTGACTATTTTTACCAGCTTTCTGAGTAATTTGTCATATTTATTGAGCCCTTACTATGTGCAGAGCACTGTACTAAGCTCTCGGGAGAGTACTATACAACAGAAGTAGCAGAACACATTCCCTGTCCATAATGACCTTACGGTCTAGGGGACTCTTAAAGTAGTGCAAAAGAGGTTACTGGCATAAATCACCAGTGTACGGAGTTTAAATTACACACATATGTCTAGTAATATCTAAGGTAGAAGATGAGTCAAAAATCATTTCAAACTTAGTAAGCAACTCTCTAGGGTGTGAGATAGCAAAAAGTCTGTAAGGAAAAACCTCGGCCGAGCGATTATCGGAAAGAAGACTGTGATGAAGATTTGTGGGTTCCGTATATTTGTATATTATTTTCCCACTAGTTCGTCATCTGCCCCCACTAACTCCCTGAACAACTCACGGAATCGAGTTGCCAGTCATTTATACGTGACGAGTGAGAGTCTCTCTCAACCATAGTGTGAATCCTGGGGGGCTTCTGGGGAAGCGGGGGGTTCTCTTACTCCCGGCCGGTAGGTCGTGAAGTCTCGGATTTTATCTTGTTTTGGTTTTGAATCCATCCCTCTCCTTTACTATCTACAAAGGTCACTCCCGTTTCATATCCCTTTGAACTGGGGTGCTGTGGGATGACGGAAACAGTCACCTCCCAGAGATGCCAACTAGTTGCATGATCCTTCCTCCCTCCCTTGACCAACGCAATCCTTCTTAAAAGCTCATCTCCTCCAAGAGGCCTTCCTCGACCAAACGCCCAAGTCCTCTTCTCCCACTCCTCTCTACGTCTTCGCCTTTGCACTTGTTTTTGCATCCTTTATTCACCCCTCCCTCAGCCCCACAGCACTTACGAGCATAATTTATTTATATCATTTATATTTATTTATATCAGCCTCTGTCTCCCCATCAAGGCCGTGAGCTCCCGGTCAGGGAACGTGTCTACCGGCCGTGTTATGTTGTGCTGTCCCGAGTGTTTGGTACAGTGTTCTGCTACTGTAAGCGCTCAGTAAATGCGATCGATGGATCGATCCATCGAGAAGTCGACAGACCTCGGAGCCTGTGGGCTAACTGGTTACGAGTTCGGATTCAGAGCACTGGATGAGGCTGTCCAGCCTAGGCAGGACGGCTCACAGAGATGGGTTGAAGGGGTGTTGACTGTTGGTGGGGTGTGCTTTTGCGCTCAGACGTTCGTTGGGGTCAGACCTCCCACATCCACCCAGCTGCAGACGTGACTCAGCCTGGTGATGCCATACTGCCTGCCCCCCCGACGCAACCCCCCCCCCCCCCCCCCCCCCCCCCGATGCTCCTGCCATTTTCCAACTCCGATCTGTTTAGGAGTCTGGAGGAGGAAAAGTTCACCTTTTTTTTTGTTAGCGATGCTGCTCTTTGCTTGACTTTTCAGTTTGGGCTTTTGTACAGTTTCTGGTTTTCACAAGACTGTGGGCAAGAACTCCCGCCATCTCTTTCCGGACAAGCATACTTTCTAACCAGCTTGTTTGTTGCTTCTTTTGTGGTCCTCGTTAAGCGCCTACTATGTGTCAAACACTGTTCTAAGTGACTGCCTAGGAACAAGTTAATTAGGTCAGATGCAGTCCCTGTCCTGCACGGGGGCTCACAGTCTCAAGTAGGAGGGAGAACAGCTATCGAATCCCCATTTTACAGTTCATTCATTCAACCTTGTTTGTCGCATCTGTCGTATCTCAGTTGAGGAACCTGAGGCACAGAGTAGTTAAGCAACTTGCCCGAGGTCACACGGCAAGCAGTTTTCAGAGCGACTGGCATGGCCGGGATTGGAACCCAGGTTCTCTGACTCCCAGGCCCGGTCTCTTTTCACTGGGCCACGCCGCTTCTCACGTGGCCGCGTTGGCTTGCCAGCGAGGTCAGCCTGGCCCATTGTGTCCACCGTCACCATCCTGTCTCACGTTCCTGAGGCAGTTCTGCTGGGCCTGCTCCCTACACGCTTTGACTTCATCCTTTAATTGTCTCAAAGGAGCATATTTCTCCCCCCTTTTCAGAATGAAAACTTTTTTCCGTTTCAGCTGCTGAGATACATAAAATGAGTATTCGCTGTAAGCTCCTTGCGGGCAAGGAACTTGTCTCTTCTTTCTTCTGTCTTTTGCCGGCTAGTAGTGCAGAGCCCGGCACCCTGCAGATACTCAATAGATGCTATCACTGCTGCAGTAATAGTAATAGTGGTAAACACAGTAAATGAGTATTTTTAGAAATATCAGTTTAATTCATAAAAATACAAAAATATAAATATACATTTATAAAAATATCATGAATGAATCAACACACTGACATTCTTCCACTCAATAAATATGGCGGTCATAGTAACAGTACATTTTTCTTTTGTTTTTACATATATATATATATGTGTGTGTGTGTATGTATATATTTATGTAAGGTTACAAAGCAGTTGCACATTATCCTATCTAGTAAGAAAGGTGATTGTAAGCAAGTTAGGAAAAAAATTTTAAAGTTTTCCATCGCTTTGAAAAGGCACAAAAAGCCTTTTAAAGTTTTCATTCCCAATGCAATACACATTCCTTTAGAGGCTTTTAGGCAGAGGGTGACAAATGTATTACACCTGAACCATCCGGGTTCAGTCACATGGGCTTACTGGTCAAGCAAAACCCTAAGACGACATCTACTTTTTGTTGGACTTTTGGATTCCATTTCATTTCGCTCAAATTGGAGATGGCAGGCCACGGAACCGAGGAACAAAGACGCTACATCCACGAATATCGCACCAGGGCCTGGGGTCAGTCTTGGTCACTGTCCTCTCCCCCATACATATCTGCAAGCTTCTTAAACCGGGGTCCCCACTCCCCTAGATAGCCGTAGTCTTGGTTCCCGTCCACCGTGAGCGACTCCAGGGAGCTGAGCGAACTCGCTATCGAGGCGTTCCCTTCGTAAGCGTAAGTGGCTAGGGAATCGTAAGGCGGGGCGGATGGATCCGTGTCATTTTCCTTCAGTCGTCGGTGAATGAAATCCTGCACGTCGATGTTTTCCCACAGCGGGGCAGTCCTCCTTATTTGATAGATGGTTTCGGGAATGACATCTCTGCGCAGTTTGCTCTCTTCCCTGGCTTCCGGATTCCTCAGGGTCCCAATGTCAAAAGCCTGGGTGTCTTCTTCTCCACCACCTTCGTCGTTGTACGTCACAATGTTATCTCGAACGTCGTCCTTTGAAATGATCAATGGCTCCTTTTTCCTCTGTCTCTTCAGAGCGGCAAACAATACCACTAAAACTGATAAACACAGGTTTGGGGGGGGGAGGGGGGTTTTGGGGCCGGGAGGGGGGAATTCAGTGAGGCTGAATGACCCAGACCACGGATTCAAGAGAAAATACATATTTCACAGGGGTATCTGCGTCTGAAATGTTTCTTAGATACCTTGATCCTCCACTCCCTGCATGTTCCTACACCTTTCCATTCTCCATTGCCCATGTCAAGAGAGTAGGATAATAGTAGTTTGCCCATTATCTGCCTCATGGGGATTGGGAAAACTTTTACAATTAAAGCAAAATATCCTCACCTCTCCCATCAAGATCTTATGGCGCAATACAGGGGATCAGATGAAATAAAATAGTTAGATCTGGGCAAGTGGGTCTGTCAAGCAATGAATGGTATTTACGGAGCTCTGTACCAAGCACAAGGGAGAGCACCCCAGAAAGAAAAGGACCCAGGTCTCTGCTATCAAGGAGCTTCCATTCACATTCCATTCAGGAAGCAGGTAGACACAAATTATAGCAAAGAAAACGGCTAAACTGGTAGCAGCAGGAGATAGAAAAGATGAAATGACTGAACAAATAAGTGGCCCATCCTGACGGATGTAGGCCACCCATCTATAAATTGAAATGTAAGTACTGGTGATAGATGTAAATAGATAATGAGCTCTAGGTGCTCTGCATATAGTAAGCGCTCAATAAATACTATGGATTAGTTAGTGGTTGGGTTGGTGTGACTTGAGATGGAGGGAAATTAAAGGGGAGAATTTCCTTGGAGGGGATGGAATTTTAGGAGGGCTTAAAAGATGGGGAGAACTGTGGTCTGGCAGATTTGAAGGGGAAGCAAGTTAGGATTAAAGCCTCGGAGTGGAATTTCTTTTTATATCTGTTTTCCCATCTAGACGGTAAGCTCCTTGTGGGGCGGAGATCCCCTAAGCCGCGTGGCTTACTGGAGAGAGCACGGGCTTGGGAGTCAGAGGTCGTGGGTTGTAATTCCGGCTTTGCCACTTGTCTGCTGTGTGACTTTGGATGAGTCACTTAACTTCTCTGTGCCTCAGTTACCTCATCTGGAAAATGGAGATTAAGACTGAAAGCCCCACATGGGTCAACCTAATAACCTTGTATCTAGCCCAGCGCTTAGAATAATATTGGCACGTAGTAAGCACTTAACAAATACCATTATTATTATTATTATCATTATTATCTAGTCTACCAACTCTACTGTACTTTAGTTCCTCCGTTGCTTAGAGCAAGGCTCTGTGCTCAGTGCTCTGTAAATACCATTCATAGGTTGACAGAATCACTTGCCCAGATCTATTTTATTTCATCTGATCCATTGCATTCCGGGTGACTTCTCATTGTTCCTTGATCTCGCCTGCCTCACCGCCGACCCTAGCCCACATCCTGCTTCTGGCCTACAACACCCTCCCTCCCCAAACCACCCGACGATTACTCTCCCTGCCCTTCAAAGCCGTATCGACGGCCCATCTCCTTCAAGAGGCCTTTCCAGACTAAGCCCCACGTTTCTTCATCTCCCACTCTCTTCTGCCTCACCCTGATTTGCTCCCTTTGCTCTTCCCCCATCCCAGCCCCGTAGCAATTATATACATCATCTGTAATTTTATTTCTTTGCATTGATACCCGTCCCTCCCCCCAACACTGAGACTGTGAGCTTGTTGTGGGCAGTAAATGTCACTGTTTATTGTTACATTGTACCCTCCCAAGTACTTAATACAGTGCTCTGCACAAAGTAAGAGCTCAAATAAATGCTATCGAATGAATGATTGAATGAATGAGTGCATGACTAACCGAGCAGGATGACGATACACAGGAGGATAGCGATGAGAGCCCCTCTGCTCAGGCCAGCCGACAGGATCAAGGCCTCAGCGTTGCAGGATCGTACGTTTCCTCGGCGGTCACAGGAGCACACGCGGATGGTGAGTGTACCCGTGCTGCTGTGGATCGGGTAGTCGTTGTCAAATATTAAAACGGGCAGCAGGTAGACGCTCATCTGCCCGCGGCTATACCCATCTTTCCGAGTCAGGATCCCTGCCGTGTTATCTGAAAGAGAGGAAAGACAGGACGACAATCCCAGGGGGCTGGAGGAGGCGGGAATCCGAATTAGGAAGTTAGCAACCCAAATTGATTTACCTTTGTTATCTACGATAGTGAAGTTTGGGTTAAGAGGAAATTCTGGTACTGATTCAAAGAAGAATCTGTGTCCCTGAGGGGGGTCGTCTTTATCCATAACACTGATAGTCTGAATCAACTGAAAGGCGAAGACATGACTGATCATTAGACGTGCTTCAGAGTGACTTCCTCAACTAATTCTCCGAAATAGTTTCTCAGCTGAAATGATAGGCAGCGTAGTCTCGTGGAAAGAGCAGGGGACTGGGAATTTGGTAACCCACTCTGTCATGTCTCTGCTGTGTGACCTTGGGCAAATTACTTAATTTCTCTGGGTTTCAGCGGTCTCACCTGTGAATCACTCAACCAATCAAGCACTGGAATTCCTTGAGCATTTACTGTGTCCTGAGTTGGGCCCTCGGGAGAGTACACAATAACAGAGTTGGTAGACAAGCTCCCTGCCCACTATGAGCTTACAGTCTGCCTGCTTCCCTCTCTTCTTAGCTTGGGGTACAGGGACAATGTTTGATCTGTCCCTGAGTTTAGCACGGTTTTTGGCGCATCATAATCAATGAATAAATATTAACTAAGCTTTGAGCTGAGAGGGTGACATATTTGAGGAAAGGTCCAATTCCTGATTTACAAGGACATCTATTTCCCATGACAATAATAGCAATGGCAGTAATAATAATTAACAATAGTAATGGAGTGGGTGCTCAATAAATTCACTCTCTGAACCTCACCTGTGAAGTTTTGCCCACCACTTCGTACAGTGCTCTGCATTAAGTAGTCACTTAATAAATGCTCTTACTGCTAATACTGCCTTGGATAAGATTCTTTGCATCCTCAGTTGAAAGACAAATAGCAGGGGTTTGGCGGGGGGGGGGGGGGGGGGGGGGCGGGAGGTGGCGGAAATGAGTTACGCCAGGTAAAATGTGTGGATTTGGTTGAAAGAGAATGCCGAGGGGGTTCACTGCATCTGCATATTATCTGAGTCAGTAAAACAAATGTTCAATAAAAGGGGAAAGAATAAAACTGAAAAACCTCACACTTCGCCCATCTCTGTTGAAATCGACTTTGCGTTTTACCTGTCCCGGTTTTGCATTTTCACAGACAAAGGTTTCGTAATATCTGGAAAACTCTGGGGCATGGTCATTTATATCCAAAATTCGGATGAAAACTGGAACGTGGCTGCTTTGCTTTGGGTTATCTGGAATGAGAAAGCACGCCCGGCTGAGAGAACATGCAGGGGAGAAATTGTTTCCCTGGGCCCCATCTGTAGTATAGTAATGATTGGGCAAAGGCTTTATTTTTCTGCCTTTGTTTGCTTATTAAAATCTCAGCTTGTTACCAGGGCCCGAATTTGAAATGGTAAAAAATAGCTACA
The DNA here is from genome assembly GCF_004115215.2 of Ornithorhynchus anatinus. Lineage (NCBI taxonomy): Eukaryota > Metazoa > Chordata > Mammalia > Monotremata > Ornithorhynchidae > Ornithorhynchus > Ornithorhynchus anatinus. Next base: position 15,926,438 of record NC_041751.1, read on the forward strand.
TGTGAATAGGAACGTGTTTATTTGTTCCGTTAGCCAATTTCCTCAGAATTTCCTCAGAACCCTTCCACCACTTTGGCCCTTCAGCCACAATGAGATCGATGCTTCAGCCATTGTACCCTACGGTGCTCACTGTATTTATTGCTGTCCTGGTCCATTATGAGGTTTTTGTGTTTTTATTATTACATCTTTCCTTATGTGCCAGTTGCCAGCTCCCTCTGCCCACTTTATTCGTAGATCAGACGTCTCCTGGGGCCCGGAACCGTGTCTAATTCTTACCCATTGATTTCTTTCTCAGTGCCTAGAACAGCGCTTTGCACACAGAGGCTTAATAAATACATTAGAATCACCACTACTGCTACTGCTACTGTGCATTTCTGTCCTACACTGAAAGACATGCTCTAGGCCATTATATAAACGTGGCGATAACTATGTCCTTTATCCCCATGGTTTGAATCATTGTCTATCTTCCATCATGCTGAGGAGAGGATTTTGGTCCTGAAAGCAATATGATTAGCAGCATTTACTTTTCACTTTCATGAACTACAAAGCATAGATGCAGCAAAGCACGTAACAGACATACTGCGTCCGACTTACTGATTTCAGTGGCTATTATAGAAATGTTGTGCCACGGAGATGCTTCTCGGTCAAGGGACTTCAGTGTGAAAATTGACCCATTTCCCGAGTGGATATTGAACATCCTGTCCATATCAGAGTGTCGATCCACAGAGTATCTGGCAAGAAATTGATATCAGCAGTTGCTTTTAAAATGTTCCACTCCGAAACCATTATGTGAACAAATAGATGGGTCTTCAAGATGCATTTGAATCCTATTTAAAGTCTAGGGGTCTTATATCTTTGCTTTAAAATGGATTCATTTGATTTATTCCAATTTTTAAAATTGTCAAGTCAGAGCCCATTTCCCTTGAATAAGCTGCTATTTTCCATTTATGCCATTAAAAAAAAAAATGAAATAAAATCACTGTGCCTACTAAAGAACCTGTTACATTGAATTTCTTCTTCAGTTGACTCTTTTACTGTATTATGGCCTTTGAAAGACAGTTCGGTCCAGTAGAAATCATGCACTGGCAGCCTAATCAGATGTGGGCAACTTCTCTTTGGGATCCTTGGCCCTGGGTGGTTACCAAGGAGTAGACTGGGAATGCCATTTAGGAGAAGATGACTTTATAGGTTGATGAGGCACGTGCAGTAGACAAACAGCGTGGCTTAGTGGAAAGAGCACGGGCTTGGGAGTCCGAGGATGTGGGTTGTAATCCTGGCTCTGCCACTTCTCTACTGCGTGACTTTGGGCAAGTCACTGAAACTTCTCTGTGCCTCAGTTACCTCATCTGTAAAATGGCGATTAAAAGTGTGATTCCCCATGTGGAACAACCTGTTTACCCCGTATCTACCCCAGCACTTAGACCAGTGCTTGGCACATAGTAAGGGTTTAACAAATGCCATAATTATTATTATTATTATCGTTGTGCACGTGGGAACAGATAACTCAAGATCATGAATAGGGAGGAAGCAGGCATCCTGGATGAAGGATATCTTCACTAACAAAAATTCTTTGACTTTAAGGCCAATTTCCCAGCAGCTTCTAGGTGAGACTCTCTGTGTTGATCCCCAGATGGTGCCCCACCTGCCTCTTTAATATTGATAATAATAATAATAATAATTATGGCATTTGTTAAGCCCTTACTATAAGCAGAGCACTGTTCTAAGCGCTAGGGTAGATACAGGGTAATCAGATCGTGCCACGTGGGGCTCACATTTTTTAATCCCCATTTTTACAGATGAGGTAACTGAGGCACAGAGAAGTTAAGTGACTTGCCCAAGGTTACACAGTAGACAAGTAGAGGAGTCGGGATTAGAACCCACGACCTCTGACTCCCAAGCCCGTGCTCTTTCCACTAAGCCACGCTGCTTAACGGAAGACACCAATTTGACTGTAGTAGCCAAAGAACAAGAGAGCCCTTTATTCTGTCTTCCAACTTTTGTTTGCACATTTCAGTCAACTAATGGTATTTATTTAGTGGTTACTGTGGGTAGAGTAATAATAATCATGTTGGTATTTGTTAAGCGCTTACTATGTGCCGAGCACTGTTCTAAGCGCTGGGGTAGACGCAGGGGGATCAGGTTGTCCCACGTGAGGCTCACGGTTAATCCCCATTTTACAGATGAGGTAACTGAGGCACGGAGAAGTGAAGTGACTTGCCCACAGTCACACAGCTGACAAGTGGCCGAGCCGGGATTCGAACTCAAGACCTCCGACTCCCAAGCCCGGGCTCTTTCCACTGAGCCACAGTGCTTGGGAGAGTACAGTCTAACAGAGTTGGTAGATGTGTTACCTGCCTGTAAGGAGGGAAGCAGCATGGCCTAGTAGATAGAGCATGGGCTCGCAGAGCACGGGCTTTGGAGTCAGGGCTCATGAGTTCGAATCCCAGCTCTGCCACTTGTCAGCCGTGTGACTGTGGGCAAGTCACTTAACTTCTCTGTGCCTCGGTTCCCTCATCTGTAAAATGGGGATTAAGACTGTGAACCCCACGTGGGACAACCTGATTCCCCTGTGTTTACCCCAGCCCATAGAACAGTGCTCGGCACATAGTGAGCGCTTAACAAATACCAACATTGTTAGTCAGAGGACCTGGCTTCTAATGCCAACTCTGCCACCTGCTTGCACTGTGACCTTGGGTAAATCACATAACTTATCTGTTCCTCAGTTTCATCAGCTGTACAATGGGGGTTAAATCTTACTCCCTCCTAATTAGGCTGTGAGCCCCATGTGAAACAGGGACTTGGTTCAACCTCTTTAGCTTGACCCTAGCACTTGGAACGGTGCTTGCCACATGGTAGACTTTAGACTGTGAGCCCGTTATTGGGCAGGGATTGTCTCTCTCTGTTGCCAGATTGTCCATTCCGAGCGCTTAGTACAGTGCTCTGCACATAGTAAGCGCTCAATAAATACTATCGAATGAATAGTAAACTAACCAATATAATAATAATAATAATAATAATAACAACAACAATGAGCTTACAGTCTTAGCGAAGGGTTCACAGAGGGAAAAATGGAAAAGATACTGGTTCACCCACCATTCGTTATGGTTTGCGAGATATTTTTGGTCCATTTTCATAAATGCAAACATCTACTGATGATGAAGTATTTCTTGAAGGGGGTTTGGGAAATGGAAAAGCCAGGAACTTGTATTACAGTCCTGTGATTTTTAATCTCTTTCCTTTTGTGTTTTGATGTGAGGAGGAAAAACCAGTAGAAGAAAGATGAATGATCAGGGTATGAATTTGAATAGAGCTCATGGAATTCCATTAAGTCAAACCGAATAGGATGCTAATGCAGCGTGATTGCTTTCCCCCAGGGAAGGGGAGCACATGAAAAAAATGTGTAGCCTGCTTCTCTGTGTGTCGGGTGGATCTTTCTCAGGTACTTACTTGATTAAATTCTTGATGGCATCTGGATCGCGAGCCGTGACCTGCCCTATAATACTGCCTTCTTTGGCATCTTCGTGTACTTCTAGTAAATACGAATTGTTGCTGAACACAGGGGGCTCATCGATATCGTCCACGAAGATTTTGACCAGGGCCGTGTCCTTGAATGGTCCCAGGTGATAGAAACGTGGATCTAGATGGGTGTTGCGTACTTCCGCCTTTAGAGCGTAGAGCATTTTGTTTTCAAAATCTAACTGCTGGGGATAAAATCAGAGAACGGTTTTAATGCCTAGCGTGGTTGCTCAACCTACTTACGGTCATTTCAAAGACCATCTCTCCGTCTCTTAATCAGTGGTATGTATTGAGTGCATACATTATAAGATGTCAGGGGAGCGCAGTGCAGTTGGCAGATGGTAGGATCCCATCCCTGCCCTCAAGGAGCTTACAGTGTAGCGGAGGAGATAGACCCAAAATAAATTACTGCACTTGCATTTCATTAATGTCGAATGAAATATGTTTAATCAAACTGAATGTCACTGCCCTGCATTGAAGTTGCTGTCCAAGCATCATGCTTGCTTTTGACCTACATCTGAAGCAGGTCAGAACTGAAACACCATTGGACCATATCTGCCACCCCGAGGGAGTGCTTTCTAATGGAGAAATTTATGACTCTGAAATTCATTCATCTCTTCAGTCGTCATCATTGAGCGCTTACTGTGTGTACAGCGCTGTACTAAGCGCTTGGGAGAGTACAATATAGCAATAAAGGATGTAGTAAGCTAAAATAATTTAGCTTCTGGATGGAACTGGAGAAACGAAAGGCTCGGGAGAATAACAGTGGTTCAAACTGCAGCATTTAGGGAGGGTCTGGTAGCCCAGAAAATAGGAAATGGCAAAAGGACATAGGCTGCAGATGATCAGAAAATAAGAGTTTGACCTGTCACATATTCACGAGTACTAGACTACTCTTTTTTTTTTTTTTTTTTTTTGTAAATTTCCTTTCACCTCTTGTTTAAGTCACCCTTCATCACTGCACTAGTTACATCCTAATGGGATATCTCAGTGTAATGGAATCTGAATGAGATGATGATGTATTGGGACATCCACAATGCTACAGATAGGTTTCAGTTACCCAAATGTTGTCCTTTTGTGTGTGTTTGGGAGGGAATGGTCTCTACCGGAAATAGCACAAAAATAACCTGAACCAGTGGCGTATTTTCGTATTACTTTCTGTTGGAAACCACTTAAATCGAACGGAACAAGTATTTTTATCTCTAAAATGTTCTCTGCGTGTCTGGGACAACGTGCATTGGGTGTGTATGTTTACGCATTGTCGTCAGGTAGTAAGTCACCATGGGTCAGAAAAATTGGCAACTCTCCAGAGCCAAGGAAATGGACTGTCCCTAAAAAAGAAAAAAATGGACCCTTTCCAGTTTTCCCTAGACTCAGAGAAAACAACAGCAAAGCGTTGCTGAGAGAGAGTGTGGTTTAATAGATTGAACGTGGGCCTGGGAGTCAGAAGGACCTGGGCTGTAAGCCCGGTTCCACCACTTATCTGCTGTGTGACCTTGGGCCACTCATTTAACTTCTCTGTGCTTAAGTTTCCTCAACTGTAAAACGGGGATTAACAGTGTCAGCCTCACCTGGGACAGGGACTGCGTTCGACCTAACTAGCTGGTACCTACCCTTCGTACAGTGCCTGGCGCCTAGTAAGCACTTAAATGCCATTTGAAAAAAAAAAAAAAAAAAAAAGACTGACAGAGGTTTAAGGATGAAAATGAAGGCAGGAACATACAACCTTTTTGACAGTTAAAATCCCTTCCTGGGTGTCCTTGTCGGTGATGATCTCAAACAGGTCAGCTCCATCTCCTTCAGTCACTCCGTAGGCCATCTCCGCGTTGCTGCCCAGGTCAGGATCGTTCGCCTTGATCCGCCCCAGAGAGGTACCAAGAGGCACGGATTCCAGGCAACGAAACTGATAAGTGCCTGCCAATGAAATAAGCCGCTTTTGATAATGAGCATTTTTCATGGGCCTCTTTCTTTTTCTTTTTTGACTAGATAAAGCCGTGTTGGAGTCGGCGATGTTTTAAAAGTGCTTCTGGTCATCTGTAAACTTAGAAGCTGTGAATTATTGTCACAGGGGAGAAAGACACTACATTCTCCCCTTTTCTCTACTTGAAACACTGGGGTATACATTGGATTTTTCCGTACATTTGAATGAGGAAATTAATCTTACGTTTTTAGTCAGTCGTACCTCTTGACAGTTGCCGCGTGCAGACCACTGTCCTGAGTGCTTAGGAGAGTACGATATGGCAATAAGCAGACGCGTTCCCTGCCCACGACGAGCTTACGGTCTAGAGGACGTTGACTTGAAGGCTGTCAACCAATTCTGTTGTATTGTCCTCTCCCAACCACCCAGTACGGTGCTTTGTACATAGTAAGAGCTCAAATAAATACCGTTGGTTAGGAGGACGTGCCCTTGAGTTGTTTTGCAGTAGTGACGATGGGCTGGGCTAAGCCATCCACACACACTCTCTTGCCTGGTTTCCCTGCCGCCTACCACACGTATTGCAAAATTGTCGGTCAGAGTAGCGTTCAACGATCAATCAATGGTATATGTTGAGCACTTACTGTGAGTATAGTATAACAGAGTTGTTTGACATGTTCCCTGCCCACGGGGAGTCTCCGGTATCTCGGCGTGAGGATGCCTGGAGTTGTGGCACCGTATATCTCCGTGTGCCACCCTGGCAGCAGGCACAGAGGGGCCCTCGCCAGTTGGTCCCACCCCTGTCCGGACCCTCGCATCCGCAGGACCCGTCGCTGGGGGCTTCACCGGGAAACCAAGCACGGTCTCGTGGTAAGAGCGCAGGCCTGGCAGGCGGAGGAGGTGGGTTCTAATCCCAGCTCCACCACTGACATCCTGGAGGACCTTGGGTAAATCACCTAACTTCTCTGTTCCTCCATTTCCTCATCTGTAAAACGGGTATCCGGTACCAGTTCTCCCTAGACCGTGAGCTCCATGTGGAATCAATCAGTCCCATTTATTGAGCACTTGCTGCGTGCAGGGCACTGTAGTAAATGCTTGGGAGAGTACAACACAACAATATAATGATGATGATGGCATTCGTTAAGCACTTCCTACGTGCCAAGCTCTGTTCTGAGCGCTGAGAGGGATACAAGGTAATCAGGTTGTCCCACGTGGGGCTCACAGTCGTAGCATCCCCATTTTACAGATGAGGTAACTGAGGCCCAGAGAAGTGAAGTGACTTGCCCAGAGTCACACGGCTGACAAGTGGCAGAGCCAGAATTAGAACCCACAATCTCTGACTCCCAAGCCCGGGCTCTTTCCACTGAGCCACGCTGCTTCTCAACAATATAACAGCTGCAGACCCTGCCCACGGCGAGCTTGCGGTGTAGTGGGGGAGAAGAGGGACTAAGGTCCGACCCGATTATCCTGCATCTATCCCAGTGCTTAGTACGGTGCGTGTCACGTAGTAGACACTCTACAGATGCTGCAATTATTATTATTCCTAGTATGACGTACCTCTGTGAATGTGAAGCCGAGGTTCTCCCTGCTGCCTCTCATCACCGTGCCCTACTTTGGGAGCCTAGTTGATCTGATATTCATGTGATATGTTCCACCGCAGCACTAGTGGCAGGCCGGAGCCTCAATCAATCGATCCATCCATCGTTGATATTTATTGGGCGCCCACTCTGTGCAGAGCACTGTGCTAAGCACTTGGGAGAGTACAGTCCAACAGAATTAGCTGACACTTGCCCTGCCCATCACGAGCTTCCTGTCTAGAGAGAGGTTTCAGTTCGGGGGGGGGGGGGGCGGGGGGGTCTACAGTCCACTACACAGCCCCCAACTCTCCCAACGTCAAGGCTCCGGGAGTTGGCCAGAAATTCCAGTCCCCGTCTGCTCCAGGGAGCGGAAGGTGGGTTGGATTTTTCCCTCCCAACCGTTAGGATAACGGGGGATTCTGACAGACCATGGGGATTTTCTTGGAGTTGGGCGGTGCCGAGAACTCTGCGGGGTTATCACCCGTTTTGTGGTTTGATAAATGTCATACGTTTACCCTCTCTGAACCCACGTAATTGACTTTTCCCCGTTGTCTGTCCTGCTTCTTCTCCCCGTTGGTTGTTGGGATCCTTGTGGGTCAGGGACGGTGTCTGAATCAGCATCCGTATTTCTTTCTAGAGCTTTTTCAGAGCTTAGCACATTGTAAGTGCTTAATCAGTACTATTGCCCTTGCATTTTGTGTTGTGCTGACGTAGCATTGGCTACGGAGTGAATCTCCTTATAGTAAGAAGCAGACAAACAGCGAGGCCCAGTGGAAAGAGGGGGAGCCTGGGGGTCAGGGGACCTGGGTTCTAATTCCGACTCTGCCGCTTGTCTGCTGTGTGACCTCGGATGAGTCGCATCACTTCTCTGTGCTTCGGGTTCATCAGCCGTAAAATGGTGATTAGATATTGTTCTCCCTCCTACTTAGACAGTGAGCCCCATATGAGACAGGAACTCTGTCCAACCTGATTAATTTGTACCTACCCCAGTGCTTAGCGCAGTGTTTGACGCATAGCAAGAACTTAATAAATAACTTGAAAAATAAGTCTGAAACAGCCTTGAATACAGTGAATCCTGTGGTTTTGATTAGTGGCTGATCCATTATGCTACTTGAGGTAAATGCTGCCCATAATCTCATTATTACTTCTTGTCCTGAGACTTACCAGAAGGTTAAAAATAGAACAAACATAGGAATCGGCGAGAATGAAAAAAACTTTAATTACTTTTCCAGGAAACTGAACGCTCGTATTTTCTAAACCAATTCGTAAGATGCTCAACTACTTTTTTTTTTTTTCTGAAAAATGACCAACAAAGTATGCCGGAAGTTATTTATAAAAAATAAAATTTCCTGTACCCCATAATTTGAAAATCAACTGGGGGATCCAGTGGTAAATGTAGGAAAAAGAACTAATATAAACTAAGGAAGTGAGTTACCAATTCAACAAGGTCAAAATGAAGGAGAGACTTAATAATTATCAGGTGTATTTGCAGTTTGTAAAGACTAACAGGATAAATCATACCAAAAAGAAACCATCCATAGCCATATAATAACCAGTACGTTCGGTGGTGTTGGGACATTTACAGTAATGATCATTTTTCTTGAGTACTTAAAGTATTCAAAGCACTGTACTAAACTCTGGGCATTCGTACCGCTACTATAAATTTGTAAGCAGAAACAACTCTTTGGACTGTCGTTATCTCAGGAAAAGTTACGAATTGGTCTTCTAGAGAGATACAGTGTAGAACACACTCATCCTTCATTCAATTTCACCCATATTTTCCAGAAACTCTCAACCGAGTCAAATTCGAATAGATCGGTGAACGATGAAGTTGTTAGTAAAGACAATTTGTACTAATTTAACAGGGTTAAGACACCAGATATGTGCAATCCACCCTTTTCAATAATATTTCAATATTTTTTCCTATCAGTTTGAGCTGGATGGTGATTTAGGATTAATTCCTTTACATGTGTGTCCTGCCAGGACCCCGACTTTAACATGGCTAACGCTGAATCCTCATCTTCTTTCCTAAACCTAGTCTTCCTCCCGCTTCCTTTTTCCTCACAGTTGAGGGAGGTACCTCTTCCTACAAACCTGCGTCTGCTCTTCAAAAGTCCTCCAATAGCTACCATTTCCCTCTGCATCAAGGCATTGAGATTCCTAACCGTTTTCTTTAGAGAAGCTGCGTGGTCTAGTGAGAAGCAGCATTATGTAGTGGAAAGAACATAGGCCTGGGAGTCATAAGGTCTTGGGTTCTAATGTCGGCTCTGTCTCTTGTCTGTTATGTGACCTTTGGCAAGTTACATAATTTTTCTCTGCCTCAGTTGCCCCATCTTTAAAACGGGGATTAAGACCGTGAACCCCATGTGGGATATGGACTGCTTCCAATCAGGGTAGCTTGCATCAACCCAAGGGCTTAGCACAGTGCCTGGCATATAGTAAGCACTTAATAAATTCCTTACAAAAAGGGATTCCATCATCTTTCTCCATCTTTCACATTGGCTCCCTTCACTGGCTCGCCCCTACTCTCAACTATTCTCTCCTCTCAAGCTCAGCCTCGTAATTGCATGTCACTCTGGACTCTCCCACCTCAGGCCTTTTGTCACGCCCTTTCCCCTGCCTGGCATTCCCTCCCCATTCCAGTGCCCTAGGCCACGATGGTCTCCATCCCCAAAGCCCTCTGGGAACCTTCCTTTCCCTAAAAGCCGTTCCCCAGCTCATTTCTTTTATTCCAAATCGCAGCAACACAACAGTCCCCATAGCACGTAGGAATTATCACTCATCCTCAGCAAGTACAGGTGCCTCAATACATGGATCTGTGCTATATATTTATCTCTTCTGCTGCATAATATTCATCACCCCATTTACCTGTTTCATCCTCTCATACTCAGAGGTCACCAGTTGTGTCCCTTTAACTCTGGCTCCCACCATTTATAAATAATTATTAGGCCTGACATCCCCATTGGAGTGCAGACTCCTTGAGGACAGGGAATGTGGTTTTTGCTTCTAGTGCACTCTGCCGAGGATTTACAACCGGGTTTTGCGCACAGTTGGACATCAGTAAATACCAGAAATCGATTGATAAACAGTTGCATGTCACAGAACCTTTCCACGGACATTGCCTAGAAGCTATAATATTTTAACCTATGCCGTCAATGGTCTCTTGTTAATCGTCTTCCCAAAACTGGGGCCCGACAATTCTTACTATGTTTCTTACTTTGGGGGAAACGTGGAGGGTTGTCGTTGACATCGGTCAGAGTGATGTTCACGGTGGTGGTCCCCGACAGTCCCCCCATCTGGCCGCCCATGTCCTTGGCCTGGATGACCACTTGGTACTGTTCTCTGTTTTCTCTGCTCATGTCTGGCAGCGCCGTTTTGATGATGCCTTCGAGAAACATGGAGGCGGTGAAGCAGAAAGCACACATTTTTTTTTTTTTTCTTCATCCTGTGGCTTCAGTATAACTTAAATTGCGATACGCTGGGCGGATGTTTAATCGCAGCAAATAGACACAATTGTAGGGGCACAGATTTAAGCCCATCAACCCCGTGACTGATATAACGAAATTGCCAGAGCTCAGCGAATTCTGCCTGCCATTGTCGGCCTGTATGGTTTGCCAAATTAATCAAATTAGGCTTTTGATCAAGCTAAACATTAGATTTTCATCTGGTGAAATGTTTCTGGAGATGGCACACATTTCATGCTTTCTATGTATTTTACCTGACATCATTTTTGAGTATTTGGTGAAGGCTCCTGTAAATATGGGGTCAAGATATTTCAAATTACTGTTAAAAAGATGCCATAAAAGAGGCTCACATTGACAGTGACTTCACTCATTTATAAGATGTTCTTTCCGGATCATATTCCCATGCTGATCACACCTTGGACAGTGTAAAGGGATGTTGATAGACATTAGATGAAAACGCTCAACATTTTAGAGATCCTCTTTTCATGCCAGCTGGATTTTGGCAGGCATAGTACAATCACAAAAAGGAATGTTTGCTGACCTGAATCGGGGTCCACTGAAAAGTACGGCTGTCCTTGTAGTATGCTGTACACTATTTTGGCGCTGTTTCCATAGTTGGCATCATCAGCATCAGTGGCCAGCACTTGAATTACCGAGGTGCCTAAGTCAAGAGGAACAGACATACACATATTATATGTATGTCATAGGGAAGGGCCTGCACATCTCATACTGTGGCAGGCTGTGTTCCAGGAATCCCCGCAAATTGGAGAAACCTGGTGTTTTGCAAACTGATGGAGAAAACATTCTCTTCATTCTCTCTCTGTTATTTTCTCCTCGTTGAATGAGTTTTATTTGAAGGGGTTTTTTTTTTTAAATTTTATTTTATTCCGGTAATTTGCGCAGGCTTTTGTTCAGCAATCAGAAGCGCTAACGGCACGGGCAGATGTAATGTGACTAATGCGATGTATTTTTATCCATTTGAAATTCTGTGAGGGGGAAAGATTATTTTGCCACAGAATATAGTGCAGATGCAATTTTTAAATAATGCTTTGATTACTAACTGGAAGCAGAGAGTCAGAGATGAAATATTACACTCCCAGCCCCTCTACTGTTGCTTGCATTGGAAAAATGAATTATCTACTGTGAAAAGAACTGAGGGGTTCCGTCCCGGATACACACTGAGCAGGCTTCCTGGGAATCAGACTACATTTTGGAAAATAAGTGTCAGAGATTTGTGTGACTTCTCATGTACTGTTGTGCAGATGTGTCTTTGGGAGCACATTTAAATGTGATCTTTAGGGTTTATACCCATCTGCGTCATCAGTGAATAGTACGGACTGAACTTCTACTGTGTGCAAAGCAGTGTACCAAATTCTTGGGAGAATACAGTAGAGTCAGTAGTAGTTATCCCGACCCTCAAGAAGTTGGCAATCTAAACAGTTCCTCAAGACTGTAAACTCACTGTGAGCAGGGAGCGTGCCTTCCAACTCTGTTACATTGTTATATTGTACGCTCCTAAGTGCATAGTACAGTGCTCTGCACACAGAGCTCAATAAACATGATTGATTAAATATGATTGAGTGATAAGCAGTGCCGATTATAGTGGGAGCCGGAGAAAGAGTGGTGGTCGTACCTCACACGAAGTTACATATATGAAGAAGCTTCTTGTAATTAAAATTACAAAAACTGAAACATTGACCCCCCGCATGGGATGAGGAGGAGTGGCAGATTTTTCTCCTGCCTCAGGAAGACTGAATGCCTGAAAGCAAGCCCTGCTTGGTCCCATCTCCCGCCACAGATACCTTGTCAAATCAGAGGAGGTGGCCAAGGGTGGGAATGATCCCCGGTGTCTACCCCAGCGCTTAGAACAGTGCTCTGCACATAGTAAGCGCTTAAATACCAACATGGTTATTATTATTATTGTTATGCTTAGAGATCCAGAAAAGAGTTGGCTGGGCCCCCTTTTCACGCAAACTTTAGCAAAGCGCCTTGCGCAAGTTAACCAACCACCAAAATGACTCTAAGGTGGGCAGGATTGGAGGTCAGCGATCTCATCATCTTGAGCATCATCATTACACTGTTTTAACATTATCAGAACTCTTAGCGACTGATATTATGGTGGTCAATCAACAGCATTTACGGAGGATCGGACTGTGTGCAGAACCCTGTACTGAGCACTTGGCAGAGTATCAGAGTCCGTAGACATGATCCCTGCTGTCACTGAGTTTATGACCCAAAGGGGAAGACAAGCATTGAAATGAGCTGCATGTTGGAGGTGAAAGTAGATGTGGAAATGTAAATGAGTTAGTGCTGAAATAGTAAGTTAAGGTATAGGGCGAAGGACAGGCAAGTGTCGGTGGGTTCAGCTTAATCCGTAATCTGTTAAATATTTCTCTCTTGCATTCAAAGTCCATTAAAGTCTATTAGTCTTTAATGTATCAAGGTTTAGAGTCTACAGAGTTAACCTAGATGAAGGTAGTGAACAGAGTTTTAAGTTCCATGTGCTCTTTTAGAAAGCTATGAACATCAATATTTATCCTGAGGCCCAAACTATTAAAACTAGGTGTCCTCCTCCCTGAAAATTGTACCTATTTTTATGAAATCACAAAAATCAGACTCTCTGGGCTCCTTAAACAATTTTCACTGGCTGACAATTATTATGATTGATAATTTAATTAACTTAACAAAGTCCAGAATGAAGGGGTTTTTTTAATTGCTCTAACCAATAACAATAATTTCCAGTTCATGAATTTCCAAAATGCCTCTTCATCCACCCCTCCATTATTCAGATGATCTAGCTATAGATTATCCAGGTCTTGGCTTATTTTTGTTTTCTTTCTCCCTTCTTTTGCCCAGCCCTAGAGGTGTTGGGTAAACATCCTCCCCATTAATTAGTTATGAACAAGAATCTCAACAGTTGTACTCTATATCATGTTTTATCCTCAAAATTTCTGTGCTTTTGTAGATATCATAAAAAAGTGTTTTCCCCAGGTTTTTCCCCTCAAAAATTCAACCTTCTTTCCAAAAAGACAAAACCTCTTCTGTCATAGTTGGTAGATAATAATACTATTGCTTTGATTTTACTCAGTGCCTTCAGTTCCATAACTCTTTCACATCACTTGTACTCTATTTGTCCTCAAAGCATCCTTGTAAAGTAGGGAAAGGACGGTAATTATTATCCCCATTTTGCATGTGGGGAATCTGAGGCCTGCAGATATGAAGTGATTTGTCCGAAGTCACACAGCCAGCAAGCAGCAGAACTGGCATTAGGATGTTGATCCTCCAATCGCCATACTCGTTCTCCTTCCACTACACTTTGCAACCTGAATGTTTTCCTGATGTTTCAATTCACTATCTCTACTGGAGGGCCACAGTTTTCCAAAATGCCATTCTGTCCTCCCTTAATGAGCCATTACATGGCCTCATCCTGCAAAATGGCAGATGGAGCCAGCGTGGGCATCTTAGCCTTAAGCCTCTACATAGATACGCTGCTATTTATGAATGCACACCAGGGTGCACATAAAATAAATCTATCTACTGAGAAGCCAGTGCGTCCTTTGACAAGTAAATCGGTGGGTAAAATGAATCCATATAGTTGATTTCATCATTACTCTTGTACTCCGTTTTCCTAAATTAAACTCTCTATGATTGAGTTTCATTGAAATCAAAGTTATTTAGCTACCTGATTTTAGTTTGTGTCTCTGTCACACTTTCCAAGTGCTCAGTGCTGTGCATTACATTCAGGAGCTGCTCAGTAAATACCATTGCTATTTCTATTTTGTCTTTGTGCTAATACACGTGTGAGAAGCAGGATATGTTTCTTTCACTCTAACCGCAATTATCCTCTACAGTATTAGGCCATAGTATACTGTGGTTGGCCACCGTGCAGATTTAACATTTTACATGTAAAAATCCTCCAGGCATTCGTGGGTCATTATTTGTGCTTGAATAAAAAGAGTGGCCTTTCTTAACAAATTTGTAAATGAGGATGATGGTCCAAAACCATGGGTAATTTACAGTAGCTAAAGTCTTTTTAGAGATACAGGGTAACAGCCTTTTGAGAAGACCAGATTACAGTGATGTGCATAAACTCCCTGGGGAATATAGTAGAAGTAGAAACTATCGGTTCCATTTTTTTCTTTTGTAACGGAAGATTGAAGCACAGGAATTGGATCACTTGACCAGAGTCACGGGACCAGCTGGTGATGGGAGTGATTATAAGCCCCCCGAGGGCAGGGAGCTTGCTTTTTGCCTTTGCAGATTTTCTCCCAAGCACCCGATCCAGTGCCCTGGCTCCCAGACGATGCTGAATAGCACAAGTCTTTCTTTCTGACTACTCTTCCAGTTCACTCTTCGTGATCACATACTTTCCTTTGGTTCCTTTGGGAAACCATTGGAGAGTTATTCTATATTTGGGAGAATCCTAAAATTTCAAAAGTGTTGTTTCACCACTGGTTTGCTGTGATGACAGATCTACTAGTGAATGAATGAATTCTTTAATGATTGCTTGGGTCAGTGGTTTGGGCTGGTATCATCTTTACAGTGCACTTGCCAAAGTGAGTTAACGTGAGTTTTCCTCAAGGTGATAGGGATGGTAATTTCGGGAGCATATTCTTCTGAGGTGGTTTATCAGAGAAAACACATATGAGGTGTGTCTTTGTGTGCATTGTACACATCTGCAGTTTGTTTTTACCAGTGATACCATTTGTAGCTATAAGGAGGAATAAGAATGACGTTATGAATGGCAACATATGCCACCTATGATATAAAGGAAGTTAAGTGCTGCCTTGGGAGAGTATAAGCTTACCGTGGGCAGAGAAATTTCCCGGGGCTTTAGTGGTTCTTTCCCAAGCACTTGGTACAGTATGCTGCATTCAGTGTGAGCTGACTCTACACCATCAGCACCTCCTTCAGTACAACTTGTATGTGTATAGGACCTGTTACTGGACAAGTTGTAAACATGCTCAAACCACACATTTCACTCCAGATTAGAAAGCGTTTTAGAAGATTGTTCAAGTAGTTTTTAAGGGCCAAGGGGTCAGAGGAAACAAGATCACAGAATAAAGAAATTGAACCCTGAAGGTAAATGCAAAATAAAGGAATGAATAATTGATAGTCTCAGAAAACCAGGGAATAGAACACAGAAGCCTAAGGATGAAATAAAAGGAAGCAGGCATACATTAGGCAAAAGCGTCTAGTAGTGAAGCGAAATGAGATAAAATTTCTCCCCTTTGAGATGAGGGAAGATGAAATCACTAAGAATGACCTGGTGCATGGCTTTATACAGATGCACTTTCTTCCCAGAACTTCCCCTAGTAACCTGGAATCAACAGATTTTATTTCAGTACTCTGCAAAACTATTGCATTGCCAAGCTTGATTTGTTAGTCTACTTTATTTACTTTGTTTTAATTCTTTTAAACTCTAAAATTGTTACTACGCCAATAATTACATAAAACATGCAGATTTCCTGCTGCAATAGAAATGCAATTAAATGGAAGATTATTGTTGTTTTTTAATAGAATAAGGTAGGAGTGTGTAGACTCTTCTACTTGCCTGCTTAATAGAAAGATGTCTTTCCGGTTACAAATGAGCTGTTTATTAGACGGCATGAGATACTTAAATAAGTTGACCACTGTCTGTAGTTATTTCAAAATGTCTTGATTGATGGTACACTTCTCCATAATATTTTCCAAAGCACTTAACTAATTTTCCTACTCAGTTGAAATGTGTTTAGTAATCTAAATGTATTTGACATTGAATGAAAACAAATCAAGCTTATTTGTTTCCAGAACCCTGCAACAGTTTGAGCCACTGATGAACATTTGCGGGGGGGCGGGGGGTGGCGGGGAAGAGATGGGGTTTAAAAGCAAAAAATGGCCATATTTTGATTGCTAGAAAACTGTGGTTAGATTTGACACGTTTTTGAATGAGGATAATGTGTCAATTATTTCAACTTGACTGCATCCTCTAAGAGCAGTGAAGAATGTATGTATGTAGATTCTTGGGAACAAAAGCACTGTGTATCTATCTAAGGATCCAGTTTAATGTTTCAGAAATACATTAAGGGCTTAATTAATACTAAATCGTAGCTGAATATTTTGAAGAGGGGTGGTGATGACAAGGATATTTCAGGTCCATTTTGGCCTACCTTGGAAATATCTCCCATGAGGAAAGGACTCGGTAAAGTGTTTTTTCGGTAGTATTTGTGAAGTGCTTACTGTGTTTCAGGCATTGTAGTAAGCACTGGGGTGATACAGGATAATCGTGTTGGGCACTGTCCCTGTCCCACATAGAGCTCAAAGTCTTAATCCCCACTGTACAGATGATGTGACTGAGGCACAGAGAAGTTAAATTACTTGCCCAAAGTCACACAGCAGACCAGTGGCAGGGGTGGGACTAGAACCCAGGGCCTCTGACTCCCAGGCCTGTGCTCTTTACACTAGGCCATACTTCTTCCCTGGTTCCCCTATCTCTAATACAATTAAAGAGTTTGTAATCACAACCCTTTTGGGGTGGAAATAGGATCAGAGAGCTCAGTGAATAACATGCCTCAGTGTTATTCTTGACTTCACTCAGGATTTTCCGTCCTTAATGCTTCTCTTTTGGATTCAAGTCCTTTACCATCCCATTCAAGGGGATCCCTCCAATGTCTTCCTCCAGATTCTGGCACCAGTGGCATGATGAATCCTTTTTCTGAAGCAGAATTTGGAACGGATCTTGGCCGTGTGACTTCCTATCTCTCTTGCATAAAACACAAGCTTGTCATCATAGGCTTTCAGTCAACTAGGAAACATATTATTCCTACCTGCTTTCTTCTGCTCCACTGAAGTTCATTCATTCATTCAATCATATTCATTGAGAGCTTATTGTGTGCAGAGCACTGTACTAAGCGCTTGGAAAGTACAATTCGGCTACAGATAGAGACAATCCCTACCCAACAACGGGCTCACAATCTAGAAGGCGGGGGAGACAGAAAGCAAAACAAGTAGAGGGGCATCAATAGCATAATAATAATAATAATAATGTTGGTATTTGTTAAGCGCTTACTATGTGCCGAGCACTGTTCTAAGCGCTGGGGTAGACATAGGGGAATCAGGTTGTCCCACGTGGGGCTCACAGTCTTAATCCCCATTTTACAGATGAGGGAACTGAGGCACAGAGAAGTTAAGTGACTTGCCCACAGTCACACAGCCGACAAGTGGCAGAGCTGGGATTCGAACTCATGAGCCCTGACTCCAAAGCCCGTGCTCTTTCCACTGAGCCACGTTGCTTCTCCTGACAGATAAATAGAATCCCAAG
Source organism: Ornithorhynchus anatinus (assembly GCF_004115215.2). Classification (NCBI taxonomy): domain Eukaryota; kingdom Metazoa; phylum Chordata; class Mammalia; order Monotremata; family Ornithorhynchidae; genus Ornithorhynchus; species Ornithorhynchus anatinus. Next base: position 15,944,210 of record NC_041751.1, read on the forward strand.
TGAATCACCTCATTGTCCCTCACAGTCAACCATTCCTCACCTCCCTTGCGCTGTAAGTGCTTATTAAATGCCATTGCTGGACCTATGACCCATTGCTTCTGTCATTCCCCCTACCTGAAGTGCCTTCTTCCTCCCCTCTTCCCAACTGCATATTTTTCTTCCTGGTCTTCTAAAAAGCTACCTCCTCTAAGCAGTCTTCCCTGATTATTCCAAAATTATGCACAACTTATGCCTAACATTCACGCATCAAGTTACATTCAGTTCCTCCATAACACATTCTTGTTTACCACCCATTTTGGATAGAACACTGTCAGGGATTCAGAGAATGTTCTTCCGCCAGTGGCCATCTATCTGGTTGGGATGTGATTGCAGTGGCAGAAGATATGGCGATATACCAAGTACACGATATACGCACTGTCGCGCGAGATTTTCCCCTCCTTGGGTTTTGTCATATATTCATGGGTTTGAATGTCTGTATCCAAATATGCATGGATTCACTTGGGTGCTCTCTATCAGTCAATCAGTAGTATTTACTGAGCATCAACTGTGCACAAAGTACTGTATTAAGTGGTCGGGAGAGTGCAAATTGAGGAAATAGACATGGTCCTTGCCTTCAGGGAATTTAGTCTCATGATTAATGTATCAGCTATTTTTATCTATGCATTGTCCCGCTTAACTAATAGAATGTTCATCTTCTAATGTCCTATTGTCTCCCATTAAATGGTAAATTCCTCAAGCGAAGGGAATCATCCATTATCCTGATCCATATATGTCCCTTCAAGCCTAACTCAGTACTTGGCATATAGTAGACACTGATGATGATAATATTTGAAAGTGCTTTACTGAGAATTTTTCAAAGACCAGATCTAAACTTTGAAGAATAAAGTGAAGTGGATAATGTATGATTGCTTATGAATTGAGTTGAATTGGAAATCCATTATATAGGGTCTAGCAAAGTGTCATTGTCAGCTCCCAGAGAAGCCATCACCTGAAATAGCCATCACGAAGGAGCTAGGTTTTTATCATCTTAGCTGAAGGACAGCCCCTCTCTCACTGTGTCGAATATCTCCCACAATACTGTACTGCAGGGCTGGCCAGGAGCCAAGCATGTTTAATGTGGTGAAGGCATCACAGGAGTGTTTGCCATGGTTATTTTGAGTTTCTGAGTTCCCTTTAGGAGTATAAAAAGAGGTATTCAAATACATCTGCTGCTGAGTGATTTCCCCAGCATAATAGAAGGGTTTGGATGTTGATTCAAGGTGGGCATCAGCCTGACCTGGGAGGACAATAGCTGCTCTTTATCTTGAAATAATTGAGAGAAAACATACATAATGCCGTTTCAATGATTGGCGGGCGCTAGGGGGTGGTTCCCTCCTAGATAATGGCGAAAATACATCCAATGCTGTATTTAAGAGGAAGGAAGGGAGATAAGAAGGGAACTGTTCCCTCTGTTTGTTTTGTTCTCCCCCAAGTCTCTTATGAATATTTTTCAGCTTTTGGTGCGTGGAATCTTGAATGATTAGGGACAAGATTTCAAACCTGGCCTCTTGGGTTTAGCTGAGTAATTTTCCCTGGGACCATTGAAGGAACCATGCAGGTAGATCCATATGATTTGGTCACAACTGAACAATCAGTGGTATTTTTTTGAGTGCTTTTTTGTGTGCCATTGTGCTAAGTATTGAGCAGGGATCGTCTCTGTCTGTTGCCGAATTGTACATTCCAATCGCTTAGTGCAGTGCTCTGCGCTTAGTAAGCACTAAATAAATACTATGGAAATACTATTGAATAAGTACTTGGGAGAGCACAATAGAATTGGTAATAATAATGATAATGGCACTTGTTAAGTACCGTGGTCTGAACACTGTATTAAGTAATGGGGTAGATGCATGATTGTCGGATCTCATATACACATTCCCTACCCATAGGAGGCTTATAAATGCATCCTTTATATATTTATACACAATCCAGTGTGCTGCAGATTTTCGTTTCCATTATTCAGGTACAAATGGCTTTGCCAGAATTTCCACTGTGGACTCTTTTAGCATTTGTTTAAGCATCTGTGGTTAAAGGAAAGAAAAAGAAATCACACCTACAGTGTAGTCAGTGAAACGTTTTTCTGGTTCCTTTTGTGTTGGGCAGCGAGATGTACTTCACACACTGGAAAGTTTTACAGTTTAGCCGAAAGGAAAAAAGCCTTTTTCAGAACGGAAAATACATCTAACCCAGGCATCTAGAACCATTATATTTGTCTCCGTAACCCAAAGCTGAAGGGGAAATACAGCTCTCTCAGTCACCTGGTCTTGATTGAAAGGTAGCCATGGGCACCTGGCAAATATGGGGACACTTATGCAAAGAGCAGGATAACAGAAAGGTCTGCAGAAACTAGTCCAGGCATTCTTCAAAGTCTAATATTGAAGAGGAGACTTACATAAGAATTATTGCTAGGCCTCTGCAGAGAGTTGTATGGTCATAATAGTGGCGATGCTATTCCATGCCCCATGTCTACCCTCTTTCCTTGTCCTAATATTGGATGATCATGGGATTTATCAAGTGTTCTCTATGTGCCAAACACTCTGCTAAATATTGGTACAAGGTATAATATTGCCTGAATGTATACTGCCCCTGTCCCACAAGGGGCAGATGGTCCTAATAATCCTTTTTTTCCAGCACTTTGGTAATGGCCAGCAGGAAATTAATGATTATTATGGTATCTGTTAAGGGAGCATGGCATGTGCCAACCATTAATATGGAAAACCTACTATCAAGACAGCTCTATGAGGTGAAAAGTGAAAGGCATCTCAGCACCTCATGTTTTCCCAAAGAGAAGGCACTGACCATTCAAAGAATTCTCAGACCTGCCTTCCCCATTCAAAAATTCAGATTGCGAGCTTCTCGTGGGTAGGAACTGGGGACTTTGTGCTCCTGCTATTTATCATTATCATTATTATTATTACTACTACTATAAATAATAATGTTATTCAGGCCAAGCAATCAGGTCAAGCACAGTCTTTTTCCCCACACACGGAGTTCACAGTCTTTAAGTAGGAGGGAGAACAGGCATTTTCTCTCAAGCGTTTTGATTCAGAAGGCACTCAATAAATACTGTCACTGTTACTTGCCCTACTCTAAAAGGGACCTATCAATTCATCATTCAGGACCCCAAAGCGTCATGTCCTTGCCGATGAGGCTGCCTGAATTTATCGCATTCTCTAAAGGCTAGTTGGAGTAGTTGCTTGAAGTAGTTGTCTGAGATGGGAAAAGGAGAAATGGAACAAAATGCTCTTTAGTTGCCTTTAATGTGCAAACAGGGGTAATAAAAATGGGTAAGTAAACAGGTAAATTCAGGTGGACAAAACTACTTTGAGAAGTGAAATTAAAACCCAAACAGAATATAAAAAGCAAAAGAAAATATCCCTCTCAAAGTACTGAAGGGTAGTTGAGGTGAAAGCCGTGGTGGACTTGTCAATCTGATTAAAGAATAAAAAAAATACATGAATTGGTGAAATTTCCACTGTAAGGATTTGGGGTAGTCAGTCAATTTCTTCCTTTGTCTTACTCCTTGAAAAGTGATTTGAAGTTACTGGCAGGGTTATTCTTGTGTCAGTTCTTCAAAGGGATTGTTGCTTAAATCAATCGGTGGGTCAATTCTAATAATACTCCAATTTTAGGTACCGAAAAACCCAAGTTTGATGCTTCTTTTGACAATTCTGGTTAGACCTATGAGGAAATGTAGATTACATTTCTCATAGCTCTAACAAAATAAATATCGCTGTGGAAACTCCTCTAAATGACAATTCAAAGTACATATCTGAAAATGCCATAAAAATGGTCCAGATCCAATTTGAAGGATTTGTCAGACAATGCAGCAACATCAATTCTTTATTCAATAGAAGCTGTGTTTTTTGGCCCTGTACCAAGTGGGAACCTCTACTAATTGGTGCTTAGAATGTGTCTCAATCAGGAGCAAAGTTGGCAAGTTGATCTTTGGTGGAGAAAGAGTTTTCAGTTTGAATTATCTCTGGGTGGTTAAGCAACTCCACTGGAATATTTGCACAAACTCTTTGCTAATTGGCAAACAACTCTATCTCCCTCTCCCCTGTAATATCAGTTTCTTGAACCTCAAGCTGTCTGCTTTCCTCTGGGGTTCTGAATAAATTCGCCCTGGAATCATCCTGAATTTGGTGCTTTGCTAATAGGATGAGCAAACAGTCATTTCTCTCTAACAAGAATTTAAGTCTGATGCACAAACAGTCTTCTAAAGCCAGTCAATCAATGGGATTTATTGATCATTTACTAGGTGCAGAGCACTGTACTAAACACTTGGGAGGGTACAGTACAACAGAGTTGGTAATAATAATGTCGGTATTTGTTAAGCGCTTACTATGTGCAGAGCACTGTTCTAAGCGCTGGGGTAGATACAGGGTAGTGAGGTGGCCCCAAGTGAGGCTCACAGTCTTTATCCCCATTTTACAGATGAGGGAACTGAGGCACAGAGTAGTGAAGTGACTTGCCCACAGTCACACAGCTGCCAAGTGGCAGAGCCGGGATTCGAACCCGTGACCTCCGACTCCCGAACCCAGGTTCTTTCCACTGAATCACGTTACCTGCCCACATTAAGCTTACAGCCTAAGGGGGATAATAATTATGGTATTTGTTAAGAATTTACTGTGTGCCGAGCACCGTTCTAAGTGCTGAGGTGGATACAAGGTAATTAGGTTGTCCCACGTGGGGCTAACAGTTTTAATCCCCATTTTACAGATGAGGTAACTGAGGCACAGCGAGGTTAAGCGGCTTGCCCAAGGTCACACAGCAGACCTGTGGTTTACCCGGGATTAGAACCCGGGTCCTCTGACTCCCAAGCCCGTGCTCTTTCCACTAAGCCACGCTGGGGAGAAGACATCAGTGACTTTGGTGGAAAGAGCCCGAGCTCGGGAGTCAGAGGATGTGGGTTCTAATCCCGGCTCTGCCGCTTGTCTGCTGTGTGCCCTTGGGCAAGTCACTTCGCTTCTCTGAGTGCAGAGCAGTATATTAAGGGATAAAGCAATAGAGCTGGAAGACATAATCCCTGTCCTCAAGGAGTTTAGAATCGGATCATTCTTAATAAAAGAGTTTCCTATTGCTTTGATTTCTCAGTTGCAGAAGCAGGCTCATTTGTACCTTTTGTTATTTTTTTTAGTAAATATTTCTAAACACTAATCCCTGAAGTAAGTCATTACCTGTTCATGTTTCGACTCCTCCGTACAGATTCTTTTACTTCCCAAGTGCTCAGGAAGCAAATGGGGCTGGTAGGACTTGTCAAATACCTTGCACGGTATTGCTCTGATTTTGTGATCCATAGAAGAGTATGGAGACTTAGATAGGTCTTCACGGTCCAAGGGCAGTGAGCCGTTATTTATTACGAGAGGAAATTTGCTCCAAGTTGTGAACCTAATGCCCTCAAGTGAACTCTCAGGCTGAATGATTAGGTTAGTTTCCACAGAAATACAAATCTGCCCCCAAGGAAGGGTTGCTAGTCTGTCCCCTCCCAAGTGCTTAGCACAGTGCTCGCCCCACAGTAAGCACTCAATAAATGCCATTTATTGATTGATGATTGATTGTCCCCAGATCTAGTGCTGAGACTAAGGTGGGAAAGTCCTATCATCCCATATTATGTCCTGCTATCCAAGGGAACACTGTGGCCCAGTGCAAAGAGCTCAGGCCTGGGAGTCAGGAGATCCGTACTTTAATTCCAGTTCCAACTTAACTGATGTGTGACCTTGGGCAAGTCACTAAATTTATCTGTGCCTCAGTTTCCTCATCGGTAAAACTGGAAATAAGATACCTGAAGTCCTTCCCTGACTGGGAGTCCCACCGGGGAGAAGCAGTGTGTCAGACTTGATTATCTTGTACCTTCCCCCACGTTCAGCACTGTGTGTGACACATAGCTTCAACATATGCCACTATCATTAAATCACTTCTCACACAGTGGGGAAAAGGGAGGAACACACGGTTGGGTGAGTCCAAAGCCTTAGAATGGGGTGGCAGGGCCAGGACTCTTATGAAGCTGGGTCCTTCGAGAACGCAGCCTCCCGGACATATCGACCAGTGTAGGGTCCCTCCAGTACTCGAATTCTAGGTTGAAAACTCCTCGAAGACAAGGGCTATCTATCTTTAACCTTTGCTGTACTCTCCCAAGTGCTCAGTACAGCTCTTGGGAGTACGCTAGGAGTTTAGTAAAAACTACTGACTGATAAAGGAGGAGGAAAAGATAGGCAAGACCGAGACGGCATCCAGGAGATGCTGTGATGAGGAGAAAACCAGAGAAGGGAAAATAGGATGGTTGGGGGAAAGAGAGGGGCAAGGATGGTTCACTTTCAGGTGGAGAGAGGTCAGTCACGGGCAACTGCCATATCCCTCTGCAGGAAAAATGGGCCATGGAAGCTCCGAATGAGGAAGCAGGACAGTAGCAGAATCAGAGACCCCTAAGGTGTGGGGTCTGGGCCACCCCTCCCCAATTATAGTCCTGACTCAGTGCCCGGCTGCCTGATTTGGAGCTCAGTGCTCATTCTTTGCATGTCTGTCACCAGCCCCTCTCCCTACCCTCATTTCTAGGTCGTGAATCCTCTGGGAGCCGGCTGCTATGTCTAATTCTTACCCGTGCAGTGTTCTGCAGGCTGTAGATGCTTAATAAATACTCCTCGTACTTCTCTAATTTCCCTGCTCTAATCACTACACTGTCTCTCCTTATGCCTAGTGGCTTTACAAGCCAAACATGATCTCAAGTTGACTCTGTATGCAAGGAACTGGGCCTTTTTTACTCCCTGGATAGGAAAAGTGACATACGTATTCAGGTTTATGTATGACATCAACCTGGCATTTATTTTATCGATTTTGAAGATTATTGGGATTTCCTAAAGGGTTATTCCCTTCTCAGACTTCTATTGCCCTGGGTTATAAAAGGGCTTTTGAGCCAGACCTAATCTTTGAAGACAGTGATCATGAGTCCAGTAGCTTGCTCTTCTGATGGATGATGTAATCATGTTGAATGTCCCCGGAAGCCATTATTCCAAGTTATTTTTGAATGGTATTTAAGCACTTACTATATGTCAAGCACTGTTTTTAGCACTTGGGTAGTTAAAAGTTAATCAGACCAGATACAGTCCCTATTCCACATGGGACTCATAGTCTGAATAATATGGAGAAGCGTTATGTAATTGGATGGAGAAGAGTTATTTAATCCCCAATTTGCAGCTGAGGTAACCGAGGCACAGAAAGGTTGAGTGACTTGCCCAAGGTCACAAAGCAGGCAGAGGCAGAGCAGGGATTAGAAATCAGGTCCTCGGCCTCACAGGCCCATGCTTATGCACTAGACCATGCTGCCTAGTGGATATTTTAGAACTAAAAGATAGTCTCTTTTAAAATACACTGTGTGGATTATGTAAACTCCTTGAAGGCAGGGGCTGGATCTTTGACGTGTTTTGCATTCTCCTAAGTGTTTAGTACAGTGGTCTCCACATTGTAAGCACTCAATAGATACCATTAATTGGCTGATTGATTTGAGACATACTAGACACCAATGGGTAAGGATAGTAGGGGATAAACCAAATGAAAGCATCACCTATCCAACCGAAGGAAGATTAGCCAATTAATAGCTAAAACCAACATAAAAACTATGGCTTCTCCATTTGCTCAATATATTTTGAATGCACTTAGAATTATGTCTTTTATCCTCACAGATTGCAATTCCGACCATCCTCGGGATAAATCTGTTATTTGTGCTTGTGCTTACCCTCTCATAAGAGGTTTCTGATTTCATTCTGAATTTTCATTCTTATCAAAAGAATGAGTAGCACTTTATCATTCTTCCTGGCAGTGAGACTTTTGAGAAGTGCTGCACAAAGTCATGGATTTAGGGCACCATCTGTGAGGTCAAACTCAGCATTTCTACAAGAGCTGTTGCCCAGAACAACCTTGCTTACTAGGTTTCCTATGCTGTGGCTATTATAATTGAATACATTTTTTTTTTCCCCAGGGGCAAAAAATGACAATTGCACTGCAATTTCAAGAGTCCCTTTGTGAATCTCTTCATTTATTGGGACTATGTCTATGTAGGCTTTTTTTTTTTTTTCAAGCCTGTTGACAACAAAAAGACTTCATGCGGTTTCTGAGTAGCCCAAATATTTGCTTCCCAGATAATATTTTCAAAATTTGATTGGTGACAAGAAATATTTTGGGGGGTCTGAAAAGACAAGATATGTTTCCAAAAACTTCACCTCATTCTAATCATAATAATAATGATGTCATTTGATTAAGGGCTTCACAACAGTGTGTTTTTCTATGTGCTAAGAGCTGGGATAAATGCAAGAAAACCAGATTAGACCCCATTATTGTCCCACGTGGGACTCACAGTCCAAGAGGGAGGAAGACCGGGTAGTTTATAACCATTTTATAGATGAGAAAACTGAGAGACAAGGTTACACAGCAGGAAGGGAGAAGCTGGGACTTGAAACCCGATCACCCAATTCTGCCTCTAAATAAGGGCGTATTATGAATTAAACATTTTCAGCTCAAGCAAAGTAGAAATGTTTTGAAATAAAGCTTGCCAAAGTGTGCTTGTCATCAGTTTGCTGCCATTCAGTGGAGAGTCAGCTTCCTGACTGTGCCTCTTTTGCTTCTGGTGGAGATGATTTTACTCAATTGAGAGAACACATGGTAAAATAAAATAATAATTTCTTATTTTGCTATTAGATGGCTCAAGGACTAACAGATTTTGTAGAGAGCAATTTCATTATCACCAAATATTTTTGCTGCTCAGCTTAAAATACAACTTATAGCTCCGAATTTTCTACTTCCTTATTACTTTTGTAATTAAAGAACTTAGAGGTTTAATGAATGGACACTGCCCATTAACATATTTAGGTAAGTCCTAAAACCTAAAAGTGCCATTGGAGGGATGGTGTAATCATCAACTGAATGAGGTGGATTTAAAAATTGATAGCACCCACAAACTCTAAATAGTAGTTATAATATTAATAGCCTTACTAAGAACAATAACAGGAAGATTTATTGAGTATCTATTTGATACAGTGCAGAATAACAAAGTGACACATTCCTATCCACAAAGGAGCTTACCTTCTAACCAGGGAATTAAACTGATAAAGATTTAGAACTATGCACACTAATGATGGTATAAATAAGTGTGTAAGTTCTAAAGACGAATAGTAGTGGGAGTGGTAATATTTATTGAGCCTCCACTGAATGCAGTGCCTTCTACTTCGGCAGGGGAAAGTACAACACAGATAGGCCAACGTGCAAACATGCTTCCACTCTTTTCACTGGGAACCATGCTTTCTTTGAGAAAAAGAAAACTAGATGGAAGAATTTACCTGCATGAACCGCCCTCTCTGCTACCCATTCAAGGTTCAGAAAGAATGTAGAAGCCTATGCAGTTACCAATGCTTCAGTGAGACATTAAGTTCCATAATTTCAGGGCATATTTGAGGGTATCTCTATTTTAAGTTGCTTGAAGCTAAGAAAAGATTTTGGTTTGAAATGTTTTCTGAGATCATTTTGTTTTGGCTTCTGCAACCAGAAAAATGATCTATGTATGAACTGTCAATCCTGCCATCAAAACAGTCCTCAGTCGGCATTTGGAAAATGGTGACATAAATAAGATTTAATTTGGGGGTTTGAAGATAGCTTGATTATTTGCAGTATATTTACCACATATAGCATTAAGAGAAGAGCCCCATCTCAGATATATAATATATATATATATATATATATACATATATATATATATATATTATATATCTGTATACGAATAGTAGTTTGGTGGATAATGAGTGGCCATTTCAAAGATACAGTGAAACAAAGCTTCCGGCAATGTTGCATCCCTGCCGAGACTTAATATACCAACATGATATATTGCAATCCAGAGAGGAGTGGCCCTTTCTGAGCAGAAAGTTTATAAAGATCAAGAGAAAAGGAAGCAAAGGTGAACATTTTAGCAGATGCTACAATCAAACATGACAGCACAGCGAGGAACAATGAGAGGGAGAAAGAGAGAGAGAGGGAGAGAGAGAGGGAGAGGGGGAGAGAGAGAGAGAGAGAGAGAAAGAGAGATAGTGTGTGTGTGTGTGTGTGTGTGTGTGTGTGTGTGTGTACACACATCCCTAAGTATTTCAGAGTGTTTGGGCCATTACTCTCTGCAGATGTCGTTTTACAATCATCCAGATGCTAATTAAAGTGAAAACAAAGCCATCTTAATATAAGTATTATGAAAAGTTCTCAGTTTTCTTCATATTGGCAAATAGATTATTTCTGGTTTTCAGTGATATGAAGAAACTGAAACCTGGAGGTGAATTTAAAGCAAATAAGGACCTTATTTGATCTGAAAATACTTGGATTTTAGGTCACAGACAAGGAAGCAACAGTGGACTAGATACGTGACTGACTCATGTAGATAGAGTTAGGTGGTCCTGTCCTAAATCATAACCGTGTTTGAATAATTAAAAGAAAAAAAATTACAACGGTGTAAACCCAATTCCACCGAGAAAATCACATTTTATGCACAAGCAAACTGAACATACCAACTGCTGACATTTCAGGCACGCTGGCTGTGTAAACATCCTGGCCGAATTTGGGTTCGTTGTCATTGATATCGTGGATTTTGATGATAAACTCCGACTCCGGCTCCACCTGTCTTCCTGTCTTTCTGTCTATGGCCTTGGCCCGCAGCACGTACAGGGCCTTCTCTTCCCGGTCCAACTTCTTGGCTGCGTGAATATCACCTGTGTTTTCATCTATGACAAACAGGCTGCCCGCCCCGTCTCCCGTGAGGATGTATTTTAAGTTTCCATCTCCTTTATCTTGGTCGGTGTGTAGCTTTGGGAGCAGAAAAGAAGTCTATGAATTGTATGTATGGCATTCAAAATCAATCAATCGATCAATCAGTGGCATTTATTGAGTCCTTAATATGTGCAGAGCACTGTTCAAAGCTCTCGGTAGAGTACAATACAACAGAATTAGCGGACATGTTCCCTGCCCATTAAGAGCTCGATAGAAAGGTCTGCACAGATGTGATTGGAAAGAGGGGTCAATAATGGGTCGTCTTCTATATTCCTCCCGGAAAACTGCAAGTGTGAGCCCCCCACACCTACCTAGAAACCTCGGAATAAATTTCTGACAGCACTTGGAGATAAGAGTCTCAGCGACCTAACAAAGACAGTGCTTTTATTAGTCTATGTAGAAACCCAAAGAAATGTATTCATTAAAGGTGAGAGAGATTACAGCTTTTTCAGACATCCTGATAAATGGTGGCTTTGCCAGAAAGTTAGTGTTGGTTACCTCTCCACCGCCCTAAACAGAAATGCTCTGAACTATCTCAAGGCAGGCTGAGAAATCACTCTTAATATTTTATTGATTATGCCTCCCCTCTTTGAAATGGATTTGGATTCTTTCCTCCTAGGGTATTCCGTACATTATTGAAAGAGGCAGTGAGGTAAAATTTCAAACACAGTCTTGCTATAACCTGAGTTTTCACTGAACACCTTGGCTGTAACACAGTGGAAGTGTTAGAAAACATTCATCCCACAACACGAGCTTGGTCTGGGTATAGCACGGTCCACAAGTTGACGCACTGGGTTTCTTTGGGTTTTGGAGACTTTATAGAATTTAATAAAGTAAGAGAGCAAACGGTGGTAGGGTTGTAAATCGTTCTGCTAGTGGTGGACATAACACTCTTTTTAAGAATATGTCCTGAGACGTGAGTCATGAGCCAAACCTAGAACTATCTACCTCCCCAACCTCATAGTTTCCATTGAATCAGTGGTTGCTATAAACACTGCGTTCTTCCTGAAATACAGCTTTATTGATAGAGCAGAAGTGGCAAGCAGACTTTCCCCATTCACTCTGTCATCATGTCTTGGGGGCCATATTGACCTGTACAAGGTCCAGCTAATCAGATCCCCTCTAAAAATTGACAATCAGAGCCTGAGAAACACGTCTCAGCCCTCTCAAATTAGCTACAGGCGGAACTTTGGCTCGATTCTTCAGCGTGCTCAGAAGCAACCTTTTGGTGCCTCTGTTGACGCGTGAGGTCACATAGCTAAGCGGAAGGTAGAGTCTCTGGTGGAAAGCACACGGGGTTGGTCATCAGGAGACTTAGGTCCTAATTCAAACAGGCGCAGCGCCCTGCCGGATGACTTAGTATAAGTCACTCAACCTCTCTGTGCTTTGGTTTCCTCTTCTGCACAATTGAGAATGATAATACCTGCCCCTTCCAACCAAGGTAAAAGTAAATGATTAGTGGTGATAATGATGATAGTAATGAACCTCCTTACTCTTGATTTTGCTTAGGAGTTTAGGGGATGGCACCTGAGAGAACAGGGAAGAATCGCAGGAGATGAGGATTTTCAGTTTGAAAGCAGAAAAGAAAAGAAGCAGGATGAGCGTAAGCTGGATTTCCGCTAGCCAGACCAGATGAAGTTTTACTTTTGGCCAGAGTTTGGGAGGTGGGGCAGAACCATGACTTGAGTTTCAGCAGGCAACCAAGATCGCCTACTTGGAGAAAGAATAAATGGCAGAGAGGTGGTGCGTGGGATGAGCCAGACGAAGGATTCCAGCTAAGTCTGGGATCACTTCCAACCATTCTGGGCTTTCCACCAAAGAAACAGTCAGGTGGAAATGAGAAGCCGGAGGTTTTACCGCTTTGTGTTCCTCGAGGATCCTGTTGTTGTTTGAAGCGTCTTAGAAATGACACCAGTAACCACTCAGCTTGGGCGGGGGGGGGGGGGGGGCACATGTAGTCTGACCTACACCATGCAGGACACCTCACCTCTCCCCAAATGTTGATGGATTTCAACTTAAAGAACATTCCGCTTACAAGCTAGCAGCTGGAATTCTCCATCTCTTTAACAATTCGGTCATCAATAAGTTTGTGAATTGAGAGAGCAGGCCTTGGTGATGTGTTGGTGAGTTGTGTAATCTTCATAGCAAGGATTCTTTTTCATGCTCTGCTAGAGCATCCTGTCATGTCTTAGGTTCTACCCATAAACAGCTGCTTTAGTCAATTCCAAATGGAAAGGAATCCCGGGGATTATTTAAATGAATAAGAAAGAAGAACCAAAACCCACGCCAATTGTAAAAGGAGACTGTGCAGCTGACACAACTGCAATCTGATTTGATAATGTCACCACTAGTGAGGTTTAAATTTTTTTCTGTCTTTTTCTAAACAGTGGCAAGTGTCAGTAGCAATAATAAAAAAGTAAAAAAGTGCCCACTTTAAATAGAAAAACAAGCATATGTGTCTCTGGTCACCTGCTTGTTTACATAAGCGTGCATCATGAAGAGTAAGGTGAAACACTGAGTTCAATTTGAGTTCATTTGGAGTTCAATTAAGAAGGCGCGTGGCCTAGTGGAAAGAGCACAGACCTGGGAGTCAGAGGACCTAGGTTCTAATCCCTGCTCTGCCACATGTCTGCTGTATGACCTTGGGCAAGTCACTTCACTTAAGCTGTGCCTCATTTACCTCATCTGTAAAATGGGGATTAAGACTTTGAGCCTCACATGGGACATGGACTGGCTCCAACCTGATTATCTTGTATCTACCCCAGCGCTTAGTACAGTGTCTGGCAAATAGCAAATGCTTAGTATATACCATTAAAATAAAAATTAACTTTGGGGTTGGTTAGTCCTAAAACCAAAATTGTACCAACACAAAGGACTGTTGAAAGATACTGTCTTGTAAGAGGACCATGCCCTAGATTCCCTTAGAGTTGTGGGTTTTGAGCTGTTCTTGTAAATATTCTGATTTCTTTTGCAAAATATAGTAGGTCCTCAAGGTGGTGCAAAAAAGAGAACATGATTAATTATTTATATGTTCTGCACTTACCCAAACAAAAGTGATATTCTGAAAACAAAATCCCTTGGAATACGAATGGGACCGTCCCTTGCCAGTGATAGCAGCGACTAGAGCCACAGGAGATCTCTATCAGGTGCAGAGGAAAGACAGAACTGGATTCACTCCGTAACAGAAGAGATTGCTCACAGGGGTCTTCAATGGACTTACAAGCAATATGTTGGCTTCTTCATTTTATGCTCAGCACAAAGCAGCAAGGTGGTTATTTGACCCTTCGTTTCCCTTACAAGTTTTAGTATGTGCAGCCTGCACTTTTGGCTATATTTCCCATTGACGTGGATTCAAGCTTCGATACTTAACAGAGTAGCTTCTGTCAAAAGCCACATTTTCAAAATATTAAACTGCCATTTAAATAACTTCTCTTGCCATGTCCTGAAAAAGGGAGACTGATATCTATTCATATTGGTCTAGTATGTTTCTGCATTTCACCCCAAAATCAGAGTGGTCTAAAAAAGAGTAGATAGGACAATCTGGAAATATCCAAATGGACCATTTTGGATTCTGTAGCTTAGAAACAATTCCTTAGAAAAATATAATCCGTTAATGGTATCTATTGAGTGCCTACTTTGTGCAGGGCACTGTCTTAAGCTCTTTGAGAGAGTACAGTGCGGTAGAATTGGTAGACACATTCCCTGCCCTCCAGGAGTTTACAATATAATGGGAATCTTTGCGCATTAGGAATGCATAATTGATGTTATCAGTTGATTATTAAGTGATAGATTGCCTTGAAACAGGTCCCAGTCCATGTAGTTTAAGGAAATCGTTTTTGGAAACATAGTAGGTTCCTTTTCTTCACTGGATGTGGATTAAAAATTGATAACCCAGGAGGGAAGCGACAGTGAAGGGTTGGTCTCAACCTGTAGATGCTCAGCCATGATCTCTCACCATTCACCATGCACACACTCTGTTCTGATCTGCATATTCTGATGCTGAGTTTTCAAGATTGAGATTAAATATGCACATTTGATGTGCCTCAAATTTAATATGTTTCTAGCAAACATATGTTTCTAGCATCGGCTGTCAGACCCCGGACCCAGAATTTGAATTGCTGGGCCTGTTTGCTGATAATGTTGTGGGAAGTGCCATACTCTTTTTGGTCAACTTTGCTTTTATGACGAAGCTCCCATAAGAATTTTCATTCCCCAGGATTTTGAAGCTCAGTGACTGAATGGCAAATATGTCACTCTTCCACACATGGGACTTATCATTAGTAAAGGTTTGTCTTGTCAGAAAACAGCAGTCTGTTCTTCTCCTGTGTCTTTAGGGCAGCAAATTGTTTTTGTATTACGTTACGTTGTAGCCTAAAACCTCATTATGGTCAATGAGCCATGAAACCAATAGCATTTCCTGAGCTTCTACTGTGTGCAGAGCACTGTACTGAACTCTTGGAGAGTACAATAGACCACAACACAACTAATAGTGGTATTTGTCAAGTATTTATGTGCCAAACACCATATCTACTGCGGTATATACGACACAGTCAGATCCAGTCCATGTCCCTTCTGGAACTCACAGGCTAATGGAAAGGTAGATTAGCTTTTTAATGCCCATTTTACAGGTGAGGGAACCGAGGCAAAGAGAAGTTGTGACTTGCTCAAGGGCAAGGCAAGTGGTGGAGCCAGGATCAGAACCCAGGTCCCCTGCTTCCCAAGCCAATGCCTTCCAGTCAAGCAACGATATTTATTGTGCGCTTATTGTGTGCAGACCACTGTGCTAAACACTTGGGAGAGTACAATACATCAGAGTTGGTAGTCACATTCCCTGCCCCAGTGAGCTTCCACTGTGCTACACTACTTCTCAGACCGAAATCGTTTACAGAAAGGAAGACGAAGGAGACATACATGTTTAAAACAGTACGTTCTTAAATAATGTGGCCTTTAAGCTTATTTGAACACAAGCGTTATGGATGGCTGTGAGTTTAAAAGTAAAATGACCAAGAAGTAGTTGGCAGGGGGATGCAATTCAGAGGACCTCCATTCAATCAATCAATCATATTTGCTGAACACTTAATATGTTCATAGCACTGTACCAAGTGCTTGGGAGAGTGCAATACAACAAAATTAGCCAGACACATTCCCTGCCCATAATGAGCTTGCAGTCTAGAGTTGAAGATAATAATAATAAAAATTATAACAGTGGTATTTATTAAAGGCTTACTATGTGCCAGGCACTATGCTAAGCGCTGGGATGGATGCAAGCAAATTGGGTTGGACACAGTCCCTGTCCCACATGGGACTCACAGTCTCTATCCCCATTTTACAAATGAGGTAACTGAGGCCCAGAGAAGTGAAGTGACTTGCCCCAGGTCACGCAGTAGAAGAATGTGGAGAAGTAGCGTAGCACAGTGGGAGCTCATTGTGATTTACTAAGCACTTGGAAGAGTACAGTGCAACAGAGTTGGGAGACATGTTTCCCTGCCCATAATGAGTTTCAGTCTAGAGGAGTAGATGAATATTGAATATGAATAATGTATAGTCTATATTACATATTACATTATTATTATATTACTATATATTACTATATTAGTATATTACATATAATATATATTTTAAAGATGTACATAAAACATGTCTTCATGGTATCTTAATCTGATGAGGAAGTTAAACATGGCTTCAGGCCATACCAAATTTAGGCTCAGAGACTACTTTATTAGCCAAATCTAGAGGAAGGAATTTTACTACCTCCTTTCTCACTGGATGCATGTTTCTCAAAAACAGAAAACTGTAAATTATACATTCTCTTCCCTCAGATCAACTGAAATTGATACTGATATTTTACTGAAATACCGATGTTTCCATTCCACATGGACCAGAGGACTTTTGGCCTCAGGAATCCAGCACTTTCCTTTATGCGGGGATGAATTTAGGCACCAGTGATTCTTTTCCTTCCGGGATAGGATATTTCCAAATTCTTTGGCATTACAACTACTTCTCTGCTTTTTGAACATCTTGATCTGAAAGCCTGCTTGCAAGTGACCTTCATGCTGCTTTGTAGGATGTGTGGTGGGTCCACACTATAGAATCTCTTTCATCTTTGATTTCTGCCTCTACGGAGCTTGTAGAAATCCACGTAGGGAATCTTCTGTCTTGCCTTCCAGAGACCTAATGAGACGCTTGTGCAATAGCTTCTGTCATTCAGTATCAGCAAAATCATTCCCTTCCAGGCCGTAAAATTAGCATTTCCCTTTGTCATCTGAGCTGTGTGCCTTGTGTGGGTTTTTGGATCCACAGAGCAGATACACCAGCAGTCAAACACTGGCTCTGTTCTGGGGATTGGGGAAATCTGAAACTCTCAGCAGGTGTTTCTGTCTCTCTGCCAAGGGAGTCCTGTTCATGAAAGAAATACAAGTCGCAGGTAAAGCGGGCCCTTTGGCCTAGGTATTCTTTGATCCTGCTGTCTCACTGGGAATGGGTGTCCCAGGCCCCAAACTCCTCTCAAGATCCAAAGGATCTGGGCCTTCAAACCAATTCTGTGGGGATGTGGAGGAGTATGAAAATACATTTAGTCCTGTGGAGAATTTTCTGCCACATTTTTTGTACATTCAGTAATAACAATAATAATAATAATAACCACAACTGTGGTATTGAAATGCACCATAACACTGTTTATTCTAAGCACTAGGAGAGATGCAAGATAATCAAGACAGAGAGAGTCCCTGTCCTACATGGGGCTTACAGTCTAACGGACTGGGGGGCAGGTGACAGGTATTGAATCTCCACCTTATAGCTGAGGAAATTGAGGCACAGAGAAATTAAGTGACTCGCCCAAGTTCATGCAGCAGTCAAGTGGCAGAGCCGGAACTAAAGCACAGGTCCCCCGATTCCGACATCCGGCTCTTTCCACTAGGCATCTCTCCTCCAATCTAGTGGCATTGGGTGACTTTCTACAATTTTTAAGGCACATGCTCACCTTATGTTATCTAGATACACTTTTCTCCGTCAGTTGAGCTTGCTAGTTTTTGGTAGAGTGGGTATACTCACATCAACCCAGCCATAAATATTTTTTCTGAACAAACCAGCCACATAATAATTCAGAAGTAGCAACAGTGTAATTATTTATTTTAAGCACACACTAGGGAGTGGTACGCTGATTTGGGCACTCGGGAAAGTCTAATAAAAGCACGAAACCCTTGTACCCAGAAGCAAAGAGAAGACCAACATGAAAACATTTACAATAGGGTCATCAGGATGAATACACTGACTATGTGATCCAGAAAATATAGGTGCATAAATTGTGGAAAAGACATAGATGTTAGGGGAGTATTTATGTGGTGCTACTGAGTGCAGGGTACTTTTACTTAAAGTGCCTAGGTGAGACAAGTGAAGGAAGAGACCAAACTCTTGCCCCTAAGGAGATTGCAATCTAAAGGGAGAATCCTCTATAATTCCTCAACTGACATCTTTCCTGCATTCATCTCTTCTCATAATTCTGCTTTCCAGCCCCCCGCCCTCCCCCCCCCCCCCCCAACCCACCAGCCTGATTCCTCGAGGATCGAAAACCTGTGCAGGGAATCGACCCAATCAATACAACCAATTGACTGGTTAGTTGGCACCACGCCACTCACCCTCTTGTTTCTGCCGGTCATGTTCCCGCTACAGAATCAAGTGCGATGCAAGGGTGCAGCACGTCGTGATGTTCATGAGTTAGGTTTGCCTCACTAACCACTTCCGGGCAGAGCCAGGATAAGAATGTGAGCCTCCTGATTCCCAGAGCAGTGCTTTTTGGATCACTAGCAGTTCTGCTCTCCACAGAGAGTTGCAGTAGACCTTTATCCTCACCATCGGTCGTGTCTATTGAGCATTTACTGTGTGCAGAGCACTGTACAAAGCACTTGGGAGAGTATAATGCAACAGCGTTGGTAGATGTGTTCATGTTCCCTGTCCACAACAACCTTACAGGCTAGAGACAGTCATAAATGCATAAAATAATAAAATGAAAAAATATAAATAAATCATTTGTAATTTATAATTCATGCATATGTACATAAGATCTCTACATATGGTGTGGGGGAATATATTATTAGCCTTGCATGTAGCCAGAAGTGAAAATGCCCAGAATCCTATCTTCTCTGGGTCTGGGGGTGTGGCTATCCACGTATTACAGTCAAATGGTCACAGGTCATTCACATTCTCAGTAGGTCTCTTTCCTCCAGTTTTTGCAATAATAATAGTAATGTTAATAGAAGCAATGATATTTGTTAAGCACTTACCATGTGCTCAAGAAGCACTGTTCTATGGGGGTAGATATAAGGTTATCAGGTTGGACACAGTCCGTGTTCCACATGGGGCTCAGATTAGTCCATTCTTATTACTGTTCTCTCATTCCTCTGTTCTTCTAGTTCACACACTACGCATCTGCGTGTCTTTCATCCTTGACTCACCTGTCTGTAATCCCTGCTTATGTGTTCCCCTGACTAAAATCCCCCCTTTTGCCCAATCCATCAGACCTCATCTCTCCGCAGCTTCAAATCCTACCTCTTCCCTTTCCCAAATGAATCCCAACACCGAGTTCTACCAGCTCAACAGCCACCTTTAGCTTGGATGCATTTATATTCATCCTCATCCTCGGCCCTTGTTTACATATGTATAATCAATTGTTTTTCTGACTTTTTATCCTGGGACGTTAATTCTACCTATCTGATCCTTATTTTTCCTATGGTTTTCACTATTTATAAAAAAATTTCTGTCTCCCCCTTGTGAACGTGGAATGTGTGTTTTTATTCAGTTGTCCTTTGCCAAGTGCTTAGGACAGGTTGTTGCATTCAGAAGGTGCTCAATAAATACCACGCTATTACTACAATTATTGCTATTCTATTTATTGCTATTGTTTTAGTGAGATGTACATCCCCTTGATTCTATTTATTGCTACTGTTTTTGTCTGTCTCCCCCGATTAGACTGTAAGCCTGTCAATGGGCAGGGATTGTCTCTATCTGTTGCCCAATTGTCCATTCCAAGCGCTTAGTACAGTGCTCTGCACATAGTAAGCGCTCAATACATACTATTGAATGAATGAACAATACCAAAGCTTAGATTAAAAAAAAAAACAACAACCGAATTTTGAAGACCCTTCTGGCTAAATGAAAGGACATTTCATCCACTGATAATTGTAAACTTCACAGAACATGTATGCATCTAGGCAATTCCTTTGCAAATCATGTTTTAAAATGATATTTTTCTCCACTTATAAAGAGTTGACAAGAAAAGATTTCTAGAGCAAATTCCTCATTCATTCGTTCATTCAGACGTATTTATTGAGCACTTACTGTGCTCTGAACTAAAGCACAGAGCACTGAACTAAACACTTGGGAGAATACAATAGAGCGATAAGGTAAATTCTGGATTGTTACTCATCAGAGAGCTCACCCAATGGACCTCTGTTCTCTTTCTGTTGAGCCGCATGTTAATTAAAATGAGATTCTGGATCTTGATATTAAGCCTAATGCATTTCTCTTATGAATAGATTTTTTTTTTTTTTTAGTATCAGTTTCTATTCTCCATCTTCCCCTGGAGAAGCTCCCACAGCTTCAACTACCATTTCTGTGCAGTTGCTGCCCAAATCTACCTCTCCAGCCCTGACTGTCTTCTCCTTTCCGGTCCTGCATTTCCCCCTGCCTTTTGTTTATCTCTACCTGGATGTACCACCAACATTTCAAAGTAATCATGTCCCGAGCAAAACTCCTCATCTTCCCTCTCTTTCCCATCACTGTTATCCTCTCTGGCTCACAAGCCTGAAACCTTGGCGTTGTCCTCTACTTCTCTCTCTCATTCAACACACATATTCGACCTGTCACCAAATCCTGTACGTTCTGCCTTCACAACATCTCTAAAATCCGCCCTGCTCTTTCCATTCAAACTGCAACTGTGCTGACCCAAGCACTTATCATATCCTGCCTTGACTACTGCCCTGACCTCCCTGCCTTCTGTCCCTATTCCAGTCCTTACTTCACTCTGCTGCCCAGATCATTTTTCTAAAAATTTGTTCAGTCTAAGTCTTCTCAATCTTCAAGAACTTCCAGTGTTGCCCGACAACCCAACACCACTCTTAGGTCCACCAACACCAACCTGCTCTCTGTTCTTCTCTCCGGCCTCTGTCACTGACACCCCTTTAGCATGTCCTCCTTCTTGTCTGGAACTCCCTCCCCTTCATAGATGGCAAACCATCACTCTTCTCACCTTCAAAGCCTTATTAAAATCATCTCTTCCAAGAGGTCTTCTCTAACTATCCCCTTTTTCCCCCTACTCCCTCTCCCTCTGCCTGTGCACTTGGATCTTTAACAAATTACCACCATTATTATTATTATTATTATTATTTACCCTTCAAGCTTTTGCTATGCACTCCACCCTCTGCCCCACCCGCACTTATGCATTTATCCATAGTTTATTTTAATGACTGTCTCCCCCTCTAGACTGTAAACTCCTATGGGAAGGGAATGTGTCTACCAACTCTGTTGTATTGTATTTTCCCAAGAAATTGGTACAAGGCTTGGCACACGGTAAGTGCCCAATAGATACCGTAGATTGATTTCTCTTTACATTCCATAGCGTTAGAGTTACATCCCATTTAAAATATTTTAATTTGAACAGTACAATGGGACAGTGATATTTACGGAAACTGTCAGAGTGACTTTATTTGGATGGTAAAGAATGTGGAACTAATCATTTGTGAGAGTATCAAAGAAAAAGAAACAAACCATGACATGGGAATATTCTACTAAGTGTTCCTTATAGTACAGTAAGTTAAGGGAAGAATATTTGGTTGTACACCCATATTTTTGTTATCTTTTTCAAGCTCATTTAATGATTGATTAGGTTAATTGTACTACTCTCATCCTCTAGAGCCATCACCTCCCACCACATACTTCCAAGATCCAAAACATTTTTTTTTTCTATCTGGGCAATAGATTAAAGTGTAGTTTTTATGTCTTCTTCAGAATATTCTGACTCAACATTTTCTTTCAAAAAATGAAATGCCACGTTGCTGAGCATGGGGCGATTTAGTTCAAATGAGAAAAAAATAATTCCCAAAGTGAAAAAGTACCTTTTTGGCAATATTTAGTACTGATTTACCTGAACCATTTATGTGTCCATTCACCATCATTTTGAAGCCAATCTGATGCAGTTATAATACAGTGTCAGTAAAGAATTGAGGTTGGGGGTGGGCAGGGGGAAATAGGGAGAGGATGTGCACATATTTCCCAGGACCAGGGAGAGCAAAAACATCAGTGAAGGCCAATAGCCGGTTGAGTAATGAATTCCACTCAACCAGTCTCTAAACACTGACTGTTGAAGATCAACTGCCCTCTAGACTGTAAGCTTGTTGTGGGCAGGGAATGTGTCCATTATATTGTTGAGATGAACTCTCTCCAGCCCTTAGTTACAAAGGTCTGCGTGTAGTAAGCACGCAATAAACGCAATTGACTGACAAACTGGAAGAATAATTGATCTTCTAACTCAGTTGGAAAGGGCCAAGAGCATGTTCTTATCCAGGAGTCAAACAGGAATTTCCACCACCTCCCCATCTGAAGTTCCATTTCAAATAGCCAGCCCAGATGTCTGAAATCATTTTGCTCTCATTTGTGTCTTTATCTCTTCATATCTCTAGTGAGATTTTGATATACCTAATAATAATTATTATAAAAAAATGTCTTTAGTGACTTAAGTTATTGGTGAATTATAAGTATGATCTCTTTGATTTATATTCTCCATGATCAAACATTGTGAAAAGCACACTCGTCAAGCAGTAGTACTTATTGGTCACCGACTGTGTGCAGAGCACTAGAACTAAGAACCCGGAAGAATATAGTGGATTTAATAGGTGTGATTGGTCTATCTAGCTAAAGATCATTTCAATCTATTCAAAACCCCCTCATTCTTAAACAACATGTGTCTTTACTGCCCATTTTGATAGATGCTGTTAAGGAATAGGTACCGAAAAGTAGCGCGGCCTAGTGGAAAAAGTACAGGCTTGGGAGTCGGAGGACCTGGTTTCTAATCCTGCCTCTGCCAGTTGCTTGCTGTGTGACTTTGGGCAAGTCACTAAACTTCTTTGTGCCTCAGTTTCCTCACCTGTAAAATGGGGATTCAATACCTGTTCTCCCTGCTTCTTAAGACTGTGAGCCGCCATGTGGGACAGGGACTGTGTCCAACCTAATTATCTTGCTCCTACCCCAGTGCTGAGAACAGTGTTTGACACATGGTAAGCGCTTAAGTACCACTAAACAAACAAAACAAAAATGGGGATTAAAGTTGTGAGCCCATATGGGAAAGGGTCTGTGTCCAACTTAATTATCTTGTACCCAGTGTTTAGTACAGTGCCTTGAACATAGTAAGTATTTATCAAATACAAAAAATAAACATTCCAATCATGTGCGTCTCTCTAGATGGAAGGTGATGCACAAAAGAAATGGTTGTACGCATAGATATAGCATCTGTCAAGACCCACAAAGTGTAGGATGAGTTTTCCTTAGAGTAAGGTAAGTCAGGAATGAGGCTCCTCAGTGAAGAACTGAGTGTATGTGAAAGCTACTTTTGCCCCCTCAGATGGTCGAATCCTATTCTACTGGCTACATTGTTTCTCCATTTTAGATTGCATTCAAATATGATCACTGTCTTTCTGTAATTCAATTATAGTGTATTTTTTCACATTAATTTGTTCATATTGCAGAGTTTCAGTTACTGTGCATTCGGGACCTTTTAAAAATGATTTACCCCCCTGGCGTTTTAGTGTTTCTACATCCAAAAATTCATGGAAAGCGAAAAACCTGCAGGCACGTCTAAAGAATTCAAGAAATCATCAGTAAGGATTGTTTTCCAAAGACTCTGAGCACATCCAGAATTAATGTTACAACTCTGATCAGTTGTAATCGTGAATTATCCAATGATGGTGTCCAAAAGGGACAATCTGGTAAGAAATCAAAGAATACAAGTTTGGAATGCCATTATCAGGTTCTTCCAATCCAGTGGCCTATCCACACTATAGACTGTAAACTCTTTGAGGGCAGGGGACGTGTCTTGTGCCTGCTGCTCTCTCCCAGGTACGTTCATTCATATTTATTGAGCACTTACTGTGGGCCAAGCACTTTGTTCCACCTGAGGCTCATGACCAAAAGAGTAGGGAGAACAAGCATCTCATCTCCACTTTACAGAGGAAAAAACTGAGACCCAGAGAGGTATTATTAAGAGACCAGAGAAGAATTTGGGGTCCTTCGGCACTGAATTCAGGGTCCTGTTGCTCTATACCCATAAATCAGAACCTATCCAAGCCATCCAATGTTTAGGAGGATCAGGGGTAGTATGGACATGGAAATATGGCCAGGATTCCATTAGGAAAGTTGCCATAACGGAGCTGCCCCCGTAAACAGGCAAGAGACACAAACACGATTTAATTGGGAACATAAATAGAGGGAAACAAACGCAGAATGTTCCAAGTGGGACTCACAAGGTGACTACCAACAGCTCCTGAAGGCTTTTAGGATTAATTAACAGCTCCTACTCTAAGACCTCCCTCCCAATAGGCTGGCCATGAGGATACCAGCCTGGACTGTTGCAGAGACCTCTGAAAACCTGAATTGAAGCTTAAAATATCCACCATCGACACCTCTCAGTTAACCCCCACTGACGTTTTCCGACGTAGAATGGTCTAGTGGATAGATCCCGGGCTTGGGAGTCAGAAGGACCTGGATTCTAATCCTGGCTCCCCCTCTTGTCTGTTGCGTGGTTTTGGGCAAGTCACTTAATTTCTCTGTGCCTCGGTTCCCTCAACTGTAAAATGGTAATTAAGGCTGGAAACCCTATGTGGGACAGGGACTCTGTCTAACCCGATTACCTCGTATCTACCCCAGCATTTAACACAGTGCCTGCTACATAGTAAGCACTTAACACAACCACAGTTATTATGAGAAGCAGCGTGACCTAGTGGCAGAGCCCAGGCTTGGGAGTCAGAAGGATTTAGATTTTATTCCCAGCTCTGACACTTGTCTGCTGTGTGACCTTGGGCAAGTCACTCAACTACTCTGTGCCTCAGTTCCCCGTCTGTAAAATGGGGATTAAGGCTGTGAGCCCTATGTGGGACGGAGACTTTTCCCAACCTCATTAACTTGTATCTGCCCTAGCACGTAATACAGTGCCTGGTACATAGTAGGCAATTAACAAATATCATTAAAAAAAAAAAAAAACCCTCCTCCTCCTCACACCCCCCTGATGCTGCTTTACGAGAGAAGTAATTTACACGTATCTGTTCTTCATTCTATTTAGGGCTTGTGTCTGACTTAATTATGTTGTATCTACCCCAGTGCTTAGGACAGTGTGTGCATGTAGGAAACACTTACCAAATATTATTATTATTATTACTATTATGGCAGAAAGTAAAACTACCTATCTCTAGATCTGTGCAATTAAAACAAGGTTTTCTTCTCCCCTCCCGGACCCCTCCTTTCTCACCTCCTCCCCCACCCTCACCCAAGTCTTTTCACGTTTGTCCTCCTCAGATGAGTAGCAGCAACCTAGAAGGGTGGGTGGGGAAGGCTGTACTCATCTAGTGACGGAATTAAGAGGTAAGTCACCCCAGGGTCCCACAGCTGGTCAGTAACTAAGAAGTAACTGAGAAGCACCGTGGCCTAGTAGTGGAAAGAGCCTGGCTCTGGGAGTCAGGGGACATGGGTTTTAATCCCAGCTCTGCCACATGTCTGCTGTGTGACCTTGGGCAAGTCACTTCATTTCTCTGTGCCTCAGTTACCTCGTCTTTAAAATGGGGATCAAGACTGTGAACCCTATGTGGGACAGGAAATGTGTCTAGCTGATTACCTGTAGCTACCCCAGTGATCAGAACAGTGTTTGACACATAGTAAGTGTTTTACAAACACCACAATTATTACCGTTAATATTATTATTATTATTCACTGTAACCCCGGGTCTCTTGACTCCCACTGGATTACTCTCTCCCTCGCTCTTCTCCAAAGCACTAGGGTTTAAAATGGGTTTAATGCTTCTTCTAAGAATTCACCTTATCGATGTAGATTTTTCAAACAGTCCTGTGACTTACATTAAATATCAAATAAAGCCCGGGAATCGACATGCGTGAAACAATTTGAACGATGTAATCCAACCTTAACTGGACTCCTCATACCTTTGTCTACATGCCATTTACATGATGACAGTGAGGTTACAGGCGAGTCAGCGCAAGAGCTATAAATTTCCCTTCAGCACTCTTTTTATGCTCTCTAACAGTCACACGGTCATTTTGGTTGTAACGAGGAGGTTGGGGTTTGATTAGGGAAAATTCCACTACCTTAGCCATCGATTAATTGTGTATGAATGGGCTGGGAGTCGGACAGTGGTTCGAAGATACCACCCAAGTGACATATTTCGATTCACGTGTCCGCATTACTTGTTAAATCCACCGCTAGCAGAACACTGTAGTCCCGCAGGATTAATTCCTCTTTGCATTGCCTATTTTAAAGGTGCAAATATCAAAAAAAAGACATAAAACTCGTGAGGGGCAAAGGTCTCCCACATTAGAGCCAATGACCACTTGATAGATTTCTAGCACTCTTGCTGCCTGAAATCGCTCAGACTCCCAGTTTCACACCCTTCCTTTAGTGGTGCCCTAATTGTTTGTTTTCTCTTTTTCTCAGCTCATACTTTGAATTATGTGAATCCCCTTGGATTCCCAAAGTTCTTCTCTATTTCATGTTTCCCTTTGGCATGTGTTGTAAAATGCTAGTTTAGCTCTAACTCCTTTCAGGGCAGCGTATTGGATTAATAATATATGAGAGCCTTGCATCCGATGTGCCGGCTCAGAGAAACCGGGGAAGCTTTGGATTCGTTTAATGCCGGACAGGGGCATGAAAAGATAATATGGAGGGACTCCCAGCCAGAGACCTGAGCAGGAGAAAGAGAGAACAGTTTTCCATAATCAACTTCTTCATTCAAAGAGTCAAGGTGTTTACCTTCCCTACATACTGAGAGTCTGTGCCTGTGTACTCTTCCAGAAGAAAGAACTGATTCCACATCCATCCTCTTTTGACGCGATGATGAAGAACTTGCTTGTCGTTTCCAGACAGTCCCACAATCCTCGGTGGTTGGGAATACCAGGGAATCCTTTCTTGTAACTGGGTGGGGTGAACTGTATGAAGCATACAAGTCCAGATACATAGGGTAAGGCAGTAGCAAGTCTTCATTATTTTGGAGCTTCCCAAAATAGGTCAGGTGTAATCTCTCTTCTGTTTTCCCAGGGGAATAGATTCAAGAATTAGTTTTCAGGGTCAAATATATCTGAAAAAGGCCAAAACACCAAAGGTCAGTCAATTTGATAAACAACGTGTTCCACAGGTGTTTCCCAATTTGCTCCCGTCATTCACCTCAAGCTTATTTTCTAACTGTACCTCACTGCCTCCCTCCCAAGACCGTCCTTTCACTCGTGTTGCTGCCTGATCTTTAACAACCTCCCTCCCCCATCCTACAGACCAAAGCCCTTCCATTGTTCCAAACTCTCCTGAGAGAAGCAGCATGACTTAGTGGAAAAAGCACGGACTTGGGAGACAGATGTCGTGGGTTCTAATCCCGGCTCTGCCACTTAGCTAAGTTTGGGCAAGTCACTTCACTTCTCTGTGCCTCAGTTACCTCATCTGTAAAATGGGGATTAAAACTGTGAGCCCCACGTGGGACAACCTTATTACCTTGTGTCTACCCCAGCACTTAGTGCTTGGCCCATATCATTGTTATTATTATGATGATGATTATTATTATCCCACCTCCTCCAGTAGGCCTTCCCCAAGTAGTTGCCACACCCTAAACTGTACACATCAATCATCCTTCTCCAGCACTTTGTAGTTATTCATACCCATCTGTAGCATTTTTGTACATTTTTTTTAAATAGTTCATTTGTAAGTATTTTCATATCCCCCCCTGTTTTAGAGAGGAAGTCCCTTGTGGGCAGAGAACATAACTGCTGTTTCTGTTGTGCCTTCCGAAGTGCTTAGTGTAATGTATTAGTAGGTGCTCAATAAATAGCATTATCTAATTGGTTTTAGAATAATTTCTCAAGCTGATTGATAAATTACTTCAGGTTTTCATTGATGGAGACTCCGTCACATCTCTTAACATGCTATTTCAAAGTCTAATCACAGTTAAAGATAGGAGCTGTTTTCTTCATTAGCCTGAGTCTCTCTGGTTAGACCCTTGGGGCTACTGTCATACTTTAAAAGGGACTCATATTTTTAGGGGCTAGACGAATATTAGTGAGGATAAATTATGTCGGTTACAGATATTGTTGTAATGAACATTATTTTCCCATGGTAGCGATTGCTAACAACTCAGAATGTTAACAAAGAAATCCTAAACCTAAATCTAAGTATCTCAGAAATTTAGACTAACCCACAAATGAAAATTTTGATTATGATAAACTATCTTCACTGCATATTTCAGTTACGTCACTGAAATAATGTTAGCATCATATAAATTAAATCAGGTTTTTACTCTCTTCTCCTTGGGTTCCTCAGATAAAAGTTCAGTTCTACGTTTCCGTTAGATTTTACCCAATCTAAGCTACTGTAATTTAAGTGGAAGCCATTTGACAAGCCGCTTCTAAATGAACCAGATTTTAGCACGTCAGTTTTAAATTTCAA
The DNA here is from genome assembly GCF_004115215.2 of Ornithorhynchus anatinus. Classification (NCBI taxonomy): domain Eukaryota; kingdom Metazoa; phylum Chordata; class Mammalia; order Monotremata; family Ornithorhynchidae; genus Ornithorhynchus; species Ornithorhynchus anatinus. The sequence continues at coordinate 15,972,734 of NC_041751.1, forward strand.
AGCGAAAGGAAGTCAGATGTCCTTGTTCCTAACTTTTCCAAACAATAAAAGCAAATGTTTCAATGATTTAAGCCTGATTTACATAATGTTTCTCAAACCCGCAGATCTCTGTGTGAACTCTCAATGCTTTTGTATGAACTCTGCAGCTCGTCTATCTAATATCTTCTTATCTTTTTTCCTGGAATCCAAATAGGATTGTATTATTTGGGGATGGAAATTATGGAGATTTTCCAGATGTAATTCAACACTCTTAAATGTTGATGCCTTTCAACAGAACCTTTTTGTTTTAGCGTAATCTGTGCTTCTTGGGTTTCCAAGGTAGTGAGTCGAAAGCCTAACAGGTTTATAAAATGATTCATATTTATTCATCTCAGGAGTTGCCAGTTGATCACTCATTTTCAGTGTTGAACTGAATACTTATATGCTTGAATGTTTAAAACATCTATTTGCCTCTATGCTCTCTTTTTATGATCTGGTTGAATCTTTGTGAATAAGCACAATCATGGACATGCAATATGAAGATTGATAAGAGACAGGAAACATGCCTCTTGCTTCTGATCATTTTCCCAAAAGCTCAGCACAGAGCATTCGCATGTAATCGAAACACTTGTCCCCTTCCTTTCTTCCCTCGCTGATCACCATCTTCAACTGTTCGCTTTCAGGCATGCCCATGTCCCCTATCTCCTAATAAAACCTTCCTTTGACCCCATGACTCCCTGCATTAATCGCCCCATCTCCCTCCTACCATTCGTCTCCAAAATCCTTGAGTGAGTTGGCTACACCCCAACACGGCTGTCTCCAGTTCCTCTCCTCCCATTCTCCCCTTGACCCCCCTCCAATCTGGCTTCCATCCCCTTCACTCCACAGAAGTTCACCAGTGATCTCCTTCTTGCCTAATCCAATGGCCTCTACTCCATTCTGATCCTCCTCGACCTCTCAGCTGCCTTCAACACTGTGGACCACCTCCTTCTCCTGGAAACCAACCTTGGCTTCCCTGACTCTTTCCTCTCCTGGTTCTCCTCTTATTTCTCTGGCCATTCATTCTCAGTCTCTTTAGTGGGCTCCTCCCCTGCCTCCCACCCCCTGACTATGGCAATCCCTCACGGTTCACCTTTGGGTCCCCTGTCATTCTCCATCTACATCCACTCCCTTGGAGATCTAATTTGATCCCATGGCTTCAACTATTACCTCTGAACAGGATTCCCAAATCTACATCTTCATCCCTGATCTCTCTCCCACTCTGCCGTCTCACTTTCCCTCCTGCCTTCGAGACATCTCTACTTGGATGTCCTGATGTCACCTCAAATTAAATATGTCCAAACCAGAGCTCCTTATCTTCCCACCCAAACTCTGTCCTTCCCCTGAATTTTCCATCACTGTATACAGCACCACCATCTTTCTGTCTCACAAGCACATAACCTTGGCATTTATCCTTGACTCCTCTCTCTCATTCAACCCACATATTCAGTTTATCATTAAATCCTGTCAGTTCAACCTCCACATCACCAAAATCCTTCCTTTCATCTCCATATAAACTGCTTCTATGTTAATACAAGCACTTATCCTATCCCACCTTGATTATTTTATCAGGCTCCTTGTTGATCTCCCTGTCTCCTGTCTCTCCCTACTCCAGTCCATACTTTACGCTGCTGCCCGGATAATTTTTTTTTTACAAAAATGTACAGTCCGTGTTGCCCAACTATGCAGGAACCTTCAGTGATTTCCCGTCGACCTCCACATCAAACAGAAACTCCTTACCTTTGACTTTAAAACATTCAAACACCTTGGCCCCGCCTACCTCGCTTTGCTACTCTCGTACTACAACCAAGCCCACACACTTCACTCTTCTCTTGCCAACCTACTCACTGCATCTCAGTCTCGTCTGTCTCTCCCCCTGCCTCTTGCCCACATTCTGCCTCTGTCCTGGAACACCCTTCCTCCTTATATCTGACAATTACTCCCGTCACCCTGACGGGCTCCCTTTATTTATTCCCAAGGCCCAGCCCCATAGCACTTATGTAGATAACTGTAATGTATTTACTCGTTTTAATGTCTGTCTCCCTCTCTAGACTGTACGCTTATTGTGGGCAGGGAATATGTCTGTTATATTATTGTATGGTACTCTCCCAAGCGCTTAGTACAGTGCTCTGCACACAGTAAGCTCTCAGTGAATACAATTGGTTCATTGATTGCTGCATAACACTGCACTCAATGAATGCTCAGTAAATACCATTTCTACTATTCCTTTCCAGCAGAGCTCATGAAAGACCGATTTTGCAATTGGAGGTCAAACTTTTCAAGTTTAAAAAAAACTTTTTAAAAGACACTTGACGCATTTCTTGTATACTAAAAAATGTGTTTCAGTACAATTCTGCAGGGGGGGGGGGGGGGGGGGGGGGAGTGTTTCTGCTGCCTGCATTAGTTAATTGAGGGACAGGAATACATTTCCCATTGTTGGACAGGGATTGTCCCTATTACCGAATTGTACATTCCAAGCGCTTAGTGCAGTGCTCCGCACACAGTAAGCGCTCAATAAATATGATTGAATGAATGAATTCCCAATACTTCTGGTTACATAGGAAATATGTATCTCTGACTGATTCATTCCACCCCCATCCATCCCAGACTGCCATTTTAAAAGTACTGTTTCTAAGGGACAAGTCAGAAGTGAATTTGGAGCGATTTGTGCCAGAGCTCAAATCTTCTAAATGCCAAGTCCATCAGTGGGTCCTGTGTGTGTGTGTTTGTGCATGCGCTTGTGTATGTATGACTGAATGAAGATGTTTTCAGGATCCTCCCCTTAGTTTGCCTTTATGGGTGGAAATTATAGTTGTGCGGTCCTTCATCACTTGAACGCTCATCCATTTGTCAGTCAACGATTCTGTTCTCCCAGTGGACCCCATTATGTCATGATCATATATGGATTGAAGAGGTTTATGCTCCCAAAATAGTTATTTTGCTAAACATATTAATAAAAGAAGTCCCAGTGTTCAGGTTTTGAAGGGCCACCTAATGAATGTTTTTCTTCGATATTCAGTCCGTGTATTGAAGGAATTAGAAATGATTTGTAAAATCATGTGGATAGGGCAATACAAAATCCAGCAGTATTTCCCAACAAGGAAGTTTACAGAGGAATAAGAATTCACTCTGATCAATACTTTTGCTAGGAAAGACATTCCAGTCCTGCTTGAATCAACTGTGAGGATGTGTTGGCAGTGGTGCCAACTTCAAGGTTACTATAGCAATCACCATGGTAATATTTTTAATTAGCTCTGCACAGTCACAAGCATGATAGCAACCCGTTCTAACCTTTAACCACATCACACTAGAGCAACAGTCAAAATCCAAATGAACAAAAAACTCATAAAATCTAATACATATACTACATAATCGTTAAGGCCAAAATATAATCAGTGTCCCGCTGGAATCTGCTACTCTTCCAAAGCCAAAGGTTTCACGTTTTCCGTGTGATCATTCTGCTAAAATATCAAAACACAACAATTCTGAGACATATGGCCACAGCGCTGCTCGAATTCTAAGCAGCCTACTTGTGAAAAGGCAACCGTGAACTATAGCTCACTGGAATCGTAGTAAATTCCATTGTTGCCGAAGTGTACATTCCAAGCGCTTAGTACAGTGCTCTGCACACAGTACGTGCTCAATAAATACGATTGAATGAATGAAGAGGAAGCGGACCCCTGATTTTTATAGAGGCAAAAAGGAATATGGATGCAAGTATTTTAATTGATAACCAGTGGCCGTAGGATGATGTGGCAGGTTTTCTTGCATGAAGTAATGCTGAATGAAACATTTCCGACTAATGATAATGTCAGAATACACTTGTACATTAATTTTAATAAAAGATCCTTTCAGAAAGTGAGACTTTCACAAAACATAGCCTTTTAGCCAGTGCATGTGAAAATGCCTTCCCACCTAAATTCATTATGCTCTCACCATCCCGGGGGGATAAATGAAGATTTTTGTCCGTGGGCGAGAGCCGAGAAAACTGTCAGAGAGGTAAACTGAGTCGGTTAGGGTAGGCTGGAGGCAGCAAGTGTGATATAAGGCAGGTGCAGAATGAGTCATTTGTGACCATCTGTGGTGGATCTCATCTTTCTGGGCACCCAACGTTCTAGCCTACTGAAATTAAGGATAATTGGATTCTTATTTTAAAACCCTCTAATGTCCACTATAAAATGAAGAGGATTTAATTAGAAATATAGTCAGAGTCAGCTTTGTAGAATTTTTTTTTTCTTCAATTGAGTCAAAATTAATGAGGAAACAATTTTGGTGGGGCATTGAAACCTATGGAAGTAATAAAGGGAGGCTGGTGTACAGTTTCACTCAATCGTTCTTGCCCTTGATGCAAGGTTGCCATTTCATCGATAGAGGAGGAGTTTTTTTTTTTAAAAAAGTATTGCATGTAGCCCCGTAAACACAAATTCTTTTGAACTTCTTTCTTTGATCTTCTAGTGTGCATTCTTCTCCACTGGGCTGCTTTTCCCTGTCATTTCCCTGTCTAATTAGACAGCATCAAGTGTTTTTCTCTGCTATTTTCCAAAGCAACATTAGTGGCTGGTTAGAGTGCATCTTTCAAAGCCAAGAAATAAAGGGAAATGTTTTCATCAAAGCTCGATGTTTGTCGTACCATTTCCCCTTTGGAAACATGTCTCCTATAGAAATGAAGGAGGCATCATGCACCCGCCTGTTTATAAACTCTGATAGGCACCGCCTGCATTATTTAAGTCATTTCATGAACATCCTAACTTCTGATCTGCCAAACACACCGTACCGCAGCGCCGACAAATCCAGACTGTTTTCTGCATCCGGCCCTCCTAAAGGGCACCAGTGGGGGTAACCTGGGGCACCGCAGCTTTTCAACTCACCCCCCCCTCAATATTCACAGGGCATCGCTTGGCGATTTCTATTCCATTTCTTCATCATATAGTCTTATTAAATGAAATCCTAAAATAGTTCATCATCGCCTATGAAAATGAGGTTGATCCTTATTCCTGTGTATCGTCTGCCTATCCTGGTCATCAGCACATAACAAGCAGTTAATGCCATCATCATCTTCTAGACTGTAAGCCCATTGTTGGGTAGAGATTGTCTCTGTCTGTTGCCGAATTGTACTTTCCAAGCGCTTAGTACAGTGCTCTGCACTCAGTAAGTGCTCAGTAAATACGATTGATCACTAAAGTTCATAACATTTACAAAGTTGAAGAAACCCATAAACTGCTAGATAGAGATGTATAGTTAGAGTTACACGGCGCAATTGTATTGTCCAACCCTCTTCACGGCATCCAGGCCTGCATCTAGCACCCAAGATACATCTGACTTTGGAAGCAGTTCCATCCCAGCCCTTCTGGGCAAAAAATACACACACCCCCTCCCCCCCCGCCCGGCTCATTCTTGAAATTGCGGGTTGGTTTGAGGGAGTGGGAAAGGAGATGTGATATTTGGCACTGGGGAAATGGAATCACAGCATCGGCATTTAATTCAGACCACAGGGGCTTACCGACAGGCTACAGGTGATAAGGCGATTAGGCAGTTCTAACCAGAACATTTGGACACATAATCAGGAGGACTAGTGATGCTAAGAAAAGGCCACAGAAAACGTGGAGTGCTTAAAACGTGGAAGAGGCAGACCGGCAGCTAGGTGGATAGAGACCATAACCATGCTAAAAAAATGGAAGAACCGTTAGGCGGCGGATTATAGCAGAGGACAGAATCTTCTAGGGAAAGTATATCCACGGAGTTGCCATGAATCGGAAATGACTCGACGGAACTTAATAATAATGATAATAATAATAATAACCAGAACAAAGCAGAGTGGCCTAGTGGATAGAGCATGGGCCTGGGATTCAGAAGGACCTGGCTTCTAATTCTTGGCTCCACCACTCGTCTGCTATTCATTCATTCGGTAGTATTTTTTGAGCGCTTACTATGTGCAGAGCACTGTACTAAGCGCTTAGAATGTACAATTCGGCAACAGATAGAGACAATCCCTGCCCAGTGACGGGCTCACAGTCTTGTGACTTTGGGCAAGTCACTTCCCTTCTCTGTGCCACCGTTCCCTCATCTGTAAAATGGGAACTAAACCTGTGAGCCTAGTGTGGAGCAGGGACTGTGACCAGAGTTTAGTACAGTGCCCGGCACATAGTAAGTGCTAAATAAATGGCATGAGTAGTATTATTAACAAAATGTTTAACGCTCATAATAATAACATAGTAGTGTTCATTAAGTGCTTACTGTGTGCCAAGCATGGCACGAAATGCTGGGGTAGCTACAGAACAATCAGGTTGGATGCAGTCCTTGTCCTCCATGGGGCTCCCAGCCGAGGTAGGAGGAAGGGCAGATTTTGGATACCCATTTTACAGATGAGGAAACTGGCCTGCAGAGAAATGACCTGATCAAGTCACAAAAGCATTCGGGGTATGTCACCCCCCGCCTCACAAATCTCCACTGGTTGCCTATCGACCTTCGTATCAAACAAAAACTCCTCTCTATTGGCTTCAAAGCTCCTCTTCACCTTGCCTCACCTCCCTTCTCTCCTTCTCCATCCCAGCCCACACACTTTGCTCTTCTGGTGCTAATCTTCTCACTGTGCCACGTTCTCACCTGTCCCGCCTCTGGCCCCTGGTCCACGTCCCACCTCTGGCCTGGAACACCCTCTCTCCTCAAATCCACCAAACAATCACTGTGCCCAGCCCTGCTGAAGGTGCATCTCCTCCAAGAGGCCTTCCTAGACTAAGCCCTCTTTTCCTCAGCTCCCCCTCCATTCCGTGTCACCTCGACTCACTCCCTTAGCTCTTCCCCCCCTCTCCCTGCCCCACAGTACTTAGGTATATATGTATATATCTATATTTCTATTTATTTATACTGTTGCCTGTGTACTTGTTTTGGTGTCTTTCTCCACCCCCTTCTAGACAGACCTCTTTTTTGTTCCTGTGACCTTGGGAGATGGAGGGGAATAGTTTTACTACTTCTGATTTTTTATGCTAAGAAACTACATTTTCATGCTTGTTTGTTCCTGACTTCTATGTGTGAATGCTCAAATACCCAAGTGCTGAAACTAGAACCTACAGTTTACAACCTCAGTGAGAAATCCTTGTGAGGAAAAAAAACTCAAAAGATAGAATTTTGGAGAGCAATTTAGCACTTCTGACTTTCTTGTGGATACATAAAAATTGCAGGTCGTTATGGGCAGGGATTGCTGTATTGTACTTTCCAAGCGCTTAGTACAGTGGCCCGCACACAGTAAGCGCTCCATAAATCTGATTGAATGAGTGAGTGAATGAATAAGCGGCAAAGGGGGAGCCAGGTTTAGAACCGAGGTCCTTAGATACCCAGGCCTCTGCTCTTTCCTCTTGGCCATACTGCTTTTCTGTTTTAAAATTTTGATTCCCCATTAAATTGTCGCTAATTTCAAGCCTACCTTGCTGATAGGAATGAATCACGTTTAATAGAAATTCAATCATTAAAGTATGTTGAATACTAATAGAATTCCAGCAGGGTTTAGGAAAACCTATCGATAATAAAATGTATCCATCAATGCAACAATAAACAGACACATTCCCTGCCCACAACGACCTTACTGTCCTTGGCTTCCTTTTGAACCCTACTCTCCCAAGCACTTAGCAGGGTGCTCGGCACAAAGTAAGAGCTCAGCCACTATGCATTCATTCATTCAAGCGTATTTATTGAGAGATAGTGTGTGCAGAACACTGTACTAAGCGTATGGGAGAGTACACTGCAACAAGCAGCCAAGGATGGTCTTTTCAGGCCCACCTTTCTAAAGGGTTTGGAAGTCACATTGATTATACCAGCCCCAACCAAATAATAGTAATAGTAATTATGGTACTTGTGAAGCACTTACTATGTGCCAAGCACTTGTTCAGATACCAGATAATCAGGTTGTCCCACGTGGGGCTCACAGACTTAATCCCCATTTTATAGATGAGGTAACTGAGGCACCGAGAAATTAAATGACTTGCCCAAAGACACACGGCCGATAAGTGGCAGAGCAGAGATTAGAACCGACGACTTCTGACTCCCAAACCCGTGCTCTTTCCACTAAGCCATGCTGCTTCTCCAAACGAACCGCTAGAGTCTCACCACCAGTGGAGTCATCTTCAAATCCACGGACCAAAGACAGCAATATCTAGGGTGGGGACGGATGTGCTGTTTGCCTAGAGAGAGTTGAAGTGCATTACGGGCGTGCCCCTCTCTGAGCATCTTTCTTCCAGTTTGAAAAGGTTGATTTACCACCCGCTAATGAGCTGCATCCTCTGATTCATCTGGAATACCTGCCTGTCCACTGATGCCAAACTGATGTTGAGAGAGAAAAGCACAAAGATAGGGATAGGAAAGGGTATCTCTTGAATATTTTCCAAATGTGTCAAGCAGAGGAATTCAAATTCGGAAATTCTCTGATGTCATAAACGTGGGGTTGTTCAGTTCATGGTATTCCTTTTATGAATCTAAAGGATACAAAGCCCACTGTGGATCCTGAATCAGCAGTGAATAATAATACCTATCATTAACATTTACTATCGATAGAGGTTATATTGCACTACATACATATTGTGACATTTTAAATGAAATATTACTCTAGCCGACGATTAAATGGCTCTTTAATTTGGGGCTGTTTATGATTATATCAGTATTAAAATAAGGAGTCCTTTATATCTGTGTGTATTTAAGCTTTTTGGGGGGTTGCGAAGATGACACAATTGCAGATTTTATTGTCGATTTTATTGCCAAATGTGGGCAGATTGTGATAAATGAATTGAAAATTCCTACCACCCTGCCTCCGTGTAAAAATCGGTCTCCTGGGCCATCATGTCTCCTTTCCACAGCAGTTGGGGTCACTTTTGTTTGTCCTCCTTGGTATCCCGATCTTCATGAAGCAGCACTGTCTGTTGGAAAGAGCAATGGGCCTGGGAGTCAGAGGACCTGGGTTCAATCTTGCCTATGCCATGTACCTTTGGGCAAGTCATTTCATTCCACTCTGCCGTGCTGAGAAGCAGCACGGCAGAGTGCATAGAGCATGGGTCTGCTAGTCGGAGGGTCTTGGGTTCTAATTCTGATGCTGTCTGCCGTGTGAACTTGGGAGGACTTCACTTCCCTGAGCCTCAGTGACCTCATCTGTAAAATGGGGATTGAGACTGTGATTCCCCACGTGGGACAGGGACTGTTTTCAATCCGATTTGATTGTATCCACCCCAGAGCTCAGAACAGTGCCTGGCACACAGTAACCACTTAGCAAATGCTACAGTTATTATTATTATTATTATTATTCTCCTTTACACTGCTGGGCCTGTAGTAAGCGATTAACAAGTGCCATAGTTAATATCATTATTACTGTAAAATGGATATTAAATTCCTGTTCTCCCTCCTACTTAGGCTGTGATTCCCAAGTAGGACAGAGCTGTAACTGATTTGGTTACCTGGTATCCACCTCCACCGCTGCGTGGCAAATGGCAAGAGCTAACTTAGCAAATACCAGAATATTAATTATCATTAGCCTCACTGAAGAGTTTGCTTTAAGAAAGTTGAGATGTAAAGTTGGAACTTTCAGCTGCCACAGTGAAAGTCACCCTACCTGGTAAATCCATCTCAGTGGTACCATTTCTGCAGGAATCTCTAAGCAAGAAGAAAAGACTCCTCGCGTCTCTATCATAACCCTCAAACTGTTGACCCACACCGAAGCAATACGGCCTAGTGGACGGAGTGCGGGCCTGGGAGTCGGCAGGTCATGGGTTCTAATGCCGTCCCCGCCGCTTGTCTGCTGTTTGACCACGGACGAGTCACTTCACTTCTCCCGTTCCTGTGTTGCATTGTCCTTTCTTAGTACAGCGCACTGCCCGAATTAAGCTCTCAATTAACGCCATTGGTTGGTCGGTTGTGGCACCATCCGGTTACGCACAGAGAGAGAGAGGCAGAAAAGAGAATCTAGAAGGTGGCACCACTTTGGGGAAAGTGAGAGAGGCTTCCAACCACAGGGCGGGACTCTTCATACCCCATGGAAGACTTACAAAACTGGATTTAGGTCCCACATTCCATTCTGATGCAAAGTTGGACGGGCGACATATCAGCTTCCAGAGTAAGTCAGTGCCACCTACAGGCCCAACTCAGCATCGAGGAGCAGTCAATCCACGGGATTTCTTGTGCGCTTACCGGCTGCAAAGCACTCTACCAAGTCCTTGAGAAAGTACCATGCAGTAGAGTTAGAAGGCACTGTCCTTGCCCACAAGGAGCTGACATTCTGCAGATGGAGACAGATGTTATTAAGGAATTAGAGATAGTGGAAGTAATGGAGAATTAGATAGGTCCATAAGCACTGTGGGGCTGGAGTGAATATCGAAGTGCATTCGGGGCATCCGGCCAAGTGCATAGGCCCGGCAGAGGGGAGGGCAGATAGGGGAAATCAGACGTAGTCAGGGAGGGCCTCCTAGAGAATCCAGGCTCCGCCACCTGTCAGCTCTGCGACTTTGGGCAAATCACTTAACTTCTCGGTGCCTCAGTGACCTCATCTGTAAAATGGGGATTAAGACTGTGAGCCTCACGTTGGACAACCTGATTACCCCATATCTACCCCAGCGCTTAGAACAGTGCTCGGCACATAGTAAGCGCTTAACAAAATCATTATTATTATCTGTGGCTCAGTTATCTCATCTGTACGCAGTGGAGATTGAGACTGTGGAGCCCTCTGTGAGACAGTGACTTTGTCCAACCTGATTAGCTTGTATGTACCCCAGCGTTGAGTACAGTGCCTGGCGCATAGTAAGTGCTTAACAAATATGATAGAAAATTAGGGTACTGGGAAGCCGTCTCAAAAGTTGAAAATGCATCATCTCTGTACGCACATACCTTGTGAAATCAGTGCCCAGCCGTACGCACGTTAGGAGTAATGTGTTTTAGTGATATACTAATTTAGCAGTTTATCTGCAATTTATTTCTGTGCCTTCTGTACTAGATTGTAAGTTTCTCGGGGACAGAAATCATCTCTGCAGCTTCGTTGTTCTCCCAAGTGCTTAGCACGTTCTCCGCCCGAAATGGGCACCTCGATAAATCCTCTGTATTGACGGGTGATTTTATTCACATCTGCACGAGTGACCTCAAGCTCACCACCAATATATTCAGGCACACGTCTTCAGCTCAGCCTCATTCACCCAACCCTAGCCATTTGGATATTCTGTCTTCCTCGAAAACTGCATACGTCCCTCCCAGACAAGATGTGATATGACCCACACTGCTTCGGTGCTGTGGGAATATTTCTGTGAAGGATTCAAGATTGTCAGGGTGTGTTGCACATGGGTGGCTCTTTATTGCCCTGCCTAGTTGGGCCACATTTCACCAGCCAACTTCAGTGGGGCTCGAGCATCACTGCTCATGTTTACCTAAACCCCCGACCCGTGAAAACCTGCCCAGATGGTACTGTAGTGTTTCCCTCAAATTAAAATGCCATTCATTTTCGCCACCCATATTTTCATAAACAAAAATTATAGCCAATGACATGTTTGTCCCATTTCACCCAGGGTGTCAAAGCTACTCTGGGCTTCGGTTTCCTTAACTGTAAAATAGGGAGAAGCTGGATTATGAACTCTGTGTAGGAAAGGGACTTTTTTTAATGGTATTTGTTAAGCACTCACTACGTTAATGTAGATACGATGTACTAATGTAGATACAAGCCTATCAGATTAAACACAGTCACTGTCTCACACAGGCCTCAGTCTTAATCCCCATTTTACCGGTGAGATTAGTGAGCCACAGAAATGTTAAGTGATTTGCCCAAGGTCTAGAAGCAGACAGGTTTCGGAGCCAGGATTGGAACCCAGGGCCATCTGACTCCCAGGCCTGTGCTCTACTCACTAGGCAACGCTGCTTCTCCAAGTCCAATCTGTTAACCTTGCATCTACCTCGGGGCTGAGCTTCTAGTAAGTGCGGTAATTATCAAAGTAATGATCACAAGGTACCCTCTAAGTGCTTTTCCAGTAGAGATACTTGAATATCTGTGATGTAAAATATGCGTGGAAGTTATCTGTGACCGAGCAGTGTCTGTGTGATTCCGTTTATTCTGGTCGCCGTTCTTCACTCTTCCTGCTCTTTCATTGGAACAAGTAAGTGTCTCATTGGAAATTTGAAGCCAACACCTATAACTGGCCAGTCTTATTTGACGTGATACACAGAACTGGTTTGCACCTGACTGATCCATTCTGTAGCGTGTTCGATTAGAAAGATTTGTTTTGTGAATTTTCTAAGGGGAGTTCAGTGAGCTTCCTAGAAAGTGGTAGAGTTCTGGTGGAAGTAAGGCCTTCTAAGGGTTTTCTTAATAAAATGTCAGTTTTTTTTGTTTTGTTTTTGTTCGTTACCGTAGACAATCGCTATCCAATAGAGGGAGCCATTGCATTGTACTATTTGTGACTCGGTTTTACATTTCTGAAATTGTGTATTAGCTTCCCATACAAGCTACAGGATGCTTGTTAATTCATATTTAACCGGACAGATACATTATTATACTTAACTGCCATTTAAAATGTTAATAGGTAGCACTTAACCTATGACTACCAGTTTTTTTTTTTTTTTCCGAAAAGATAATCTGTTGTGCAGCAGTAGAGCATCCATCAGCATAATGCAGAAGGAAAACCGAACACCTAAGGTGGTAACTCTTGTGTAAAAAGCTACTTTTAAAGATCACTTTCATACACTTAAATATGTGAGCGGGCTAAAGCGGAAGGAGACCAAAGCCAGAAGTGGGAAATGAGTTGATAAAGGAGGAGCGCCATTACCAAGCATTTGGGAGAGTAAGACGGAGTCGGTCCGTCTGGGGGGAGCTAGCGTAGGTGAACAAAATCTTGGTCCTGTCCCACCCCCGAGCAGCCGGAGGGTGCTTGCCTCTCCTCAGCCGGATCCAGTGATGGAGATTTGATACCCACAGTTCCTATGACAGTCCTGTTCTGGGTGGGACGAAGATTATTACACTGAGAACTTGCAGTCGGGGAATTTGGGATCTGAGATGATGTCCTTGTGCACACTTCATGAATGGGAAGCCTGACTGATAGCCATTCCCTCCTCATAAAATGCTGTGCCTGGGTTCGGGGCCCACCCGGAGCCTCGGTGACAGGATAGTGGGGAACAGAGAAGCAGACCTAGGATGGAAAAGGGCAGACATTCTAACTGTGGATCAGGCAGTCAATGGTATTGAGTGACCTCCTTTTGGGGGCAAAACACCCTTGTATAAATGCTTAAGGGACTATGCCAGAAGTTTCCTCATCTGAAAAATGTGGATTAAGATTACTGGTCTTCTCTTAGACTCTGAGCCCCACCTCAGATAATCTCTATCACAGCACAGCATTTAGCAAATATTAGGCACTGGGAAGATCCATCTGTTCATTCATTTGTATCTGCTGAGCACTTACTGTGCAAAGCACTGTACCAAGAGCTTGGTAGAGTACAATATAACAATGCACAGACACATCCCCTGCCCACGATGAGTTGTCCATCAGCAGAACGTCTGTATTTAGTCTTCCGGCTTCAAAACATGTCTCGTCATTTTGAGGCCACCCCTTACGTATGAGTTCACATACGTGTTCCGGGCACCTACCCATATATCCACAGACCCCCAACTACTTTGTATACGTCATTGGTCCACATAGTCTGGAGCCCACTATGCTTCCAGCCTCTAGATGATTTGGGACTGAAGCAGTTTCCTAGGATTTCTTTAGCCCAAGGATTGTCACAGCTGCAGACCTAATCATTTGCCTGGTGTATTCAGCACAGATGGTCAACATCACTTCCCCGTCTTTGGCAGTAAAATATCTAGGTGTGAAATTAAGACGCCATCACCCATGAAACACAGAATGAGAGATGTCTGGTTTCGTTTTAAATTGGTTACCAGATTCCCCCAGCCTGGAGGGAATTACTCGGTGGAACCCGGAGCCCCATGAATTGTGTTAGAACCCTAAAGGAGGAGGAAGATGCCCTGTGAGTAGGGGATGGAGAGGAGAGTAGATGGTCCAATCACCTCAGCCCCTCACCTGCTGGTCCTGGGACTCCCAGCACCCTCATTCTGTCCCCAACTCATCCAACACCCAGAGTGGTAGTGAAGATGGAGACTGAGGGAGCAGGGGAGTCTGGTCTGGGAAGATCTGGAACTCGATCTGGTCCCCCGCCCCCCACTCCGGATTCCAGAGGGAGCCGTGAGGATGGCAGAGGGCAAGTAAGACGGTTGATCATTAGGGGAAGGGAGAATCAGATGGGAATTGGGAGGAGGCGAGACACCAGGGACCATCTTCTCTGAACACCTTAACCCTGAGCAGGGGACAACCTGTGTATAGAAGGACATGATTTCCTCTGTTGTTTTGGGCTTTTTTTTTTTTTAAAGCAAAAAAACATTAAATTTGATTCCCCAGGAAAAGACCATAAAAGTGATAGAAAAGGGAAGTAAAATACATGTCATAAAAAATATGTGATCATATCAGGTGCTATGAAACTTTTATTGCCACGGGTTTTAGAAGACCTTCATAAGTCATCTGTGATCCTACCAGTTCTGAGTAACAAAGTCATCTCAAACTTAAGGCAATAACAATTTCAAACACCCCATGCTTTTTTTTTTTATATGCTGTATGAATTTCCAGGTGGTAAAAAGTCACAGAGCCAATACCTTAAAAATGTAATAATATTTTTATTTTATAACATTCTTAAGGTGACCACAAGTACTTTAGAACTTCAGACATTGGGTTCTTGTTGAAAAATGCACGGTAGTCGATGGAACGGCAGACTAATGGATTAATAGGTATGAGTGGAAAATACCAGAGGTAATCATTCAGTTATATTTATTGACAGCTTATTGTGTGCAAAGCACTATAGTAAGCCCTTGGGAGAGTACGACATAACACTAAACAGATGCATTCCCTGTCCAGGAAGAGCTCACCGTCTAATCATTTCTACTTTTCTGGGTTCAACAGTGGTATTAGTACTCAGTGGCTCAGTAGAAAGAGCCCGGGCTTGGGAGTCAGAGGTCATGGGTTCTAATCCCGGCTCCGCCGCTTGTCAGTTTTGTGACCTTGGACAAGTCACTTCACTTCTCTGTGCCTCAGTTACCTCATCTGTAAAATGGGGATGAAGACTTTGAGCCCTATGTGGGACAACCTTTTATCTACCCCAGCACTTAGAACAGTGCTTGGGACATAGTAAGTGCTTAACAAATACCAACATTATTGTTATTATTATTATTATTATTATTATTAAGCACCCCGTGGATGCAATGCAGGGTACAAAGTGCCTGAGAATGTACACTAGAAATCTGAGACAAGTTTTCTGTCCACAGTGAGCTTACATTTTAATGGGGAAAAGATCAACATAGCTACAAACTGTAAGCCCCTCATTGGGCAGGGATTGTCTCTATCTGTTCCTGAATTGTACATTCCAAGCACTGAGTACAGTGCTCTGTACATGGTAAGTACTCAATAAATACTATTGAATGAATGAATGAATGAATGAATGAATGAACGAACAGAGTAATCAGAATAATAATAGGCTTAGAAAATGATATATGCCTAACACACAAACTGCCGAAGGGTAAAAATAAGAACACAAGTGCCAGAGAGAGGCGTAAGCTCCTTGTGGGCAGGGTTCATTGGGAGGCAGTATGGCCTAAAAGGAAAGAGCAGAGAACTCGGAGTGAGAAGACCTTGGTTTGAGTCCCAGCTCTGCCAATAGTTTGTCCAAGGTCAAGTCAGTTAAGCGCACTGTGCCTCAATTTCTTCGTCTCCAAAATTGGGATAAGGTGGACTGTGTGTCTCATGAGGACGGGGACTATGTCCAATCTCAAAACTTTGCACAAAGTAAGTACTCCTTAAATATTATAATTATTCTAACAATTACATTTCCCAGGCACCTATACACCTATCTGTATTTTTGCTATTAAATGAAACCTTGGATTGCTGGAGGGAAAAGGGACTGAAAGCAAAGAAGCTGGTTAGTTGCAAAAGTTGAATAGCGGAAGAGTTGGCTATGGGGATGAGATGGAAGTAATAAAAATAATGATAACGATAATGTTTACTAAGCACTGCCAGGAGCTGGACACTGTGGTAGATACAAGATAATCAGATGAGACACTGTCCCGGTCCCACAGGTGAGTCCACATTCTAAGCGAGAGGGAGGAGCATATATCTGAGGTTCAGAGAGATGAAATGGCTTATCCAGGGTCACACAACAAGGCCAGTGGCAAAGCTAGGATTAAAACCCAGGTCTCCTGTCTCCTAGCACCACATTAAAAAAATAATAAATTATGGTATTTGTTAAGCACTTACTGTATGCTAGGAACTGTACGAAGCACTGGGGTGGATACAAGCAAATTAGTTCCTGTCCCACATGGGGCTCACAGTCTCAATCTCCATTTTACAGGTGAACTAACTGAGGCACAGAGAAGTTAAGTGACTTGCTCAGGGCCACAGAGCAGACAAGTGGTGGAGCCAGAATTGGAGCCCATGACTTTCTGACTCCTAGGCCCTTGCTCTAGCCACTCACCGTGCTTTTTCCTCACGCTCTCCACCCCATGCTTGCCACCGAGCCACGTTGCTGGAAAAGGAGAAAAAGCGTTTTTTTGATAGATGGGTTGTGGTGA
The DNA here is from genome assembly GCF_004115215.2 of Ornithorhynchus anatinus. Taxonomy (NCBI): domain Eukaryota; kingdom Metazoa; phylum Chordata; class Mammalia; order Monotremata; family Ornithorhynchidae; genus Ornithorhynchus; species Ornithorhynchus anatinus. The sequence continues at coordinate 15,989,367 of NC_041751.1, forward strand.
GAAATAGCGAGGTTGCAATCAGTGGTATTTATTGAGTGCTTTCTGTGTACAGAGCAGTGTGCTAAGCACTGAGGGTCTAAGGTGATTTGATTTTCGGTTTGTGTGTTCTTTGGTGATTACAGAGGCAGGAGGGCTAGGAGGAGATGCTGACCCCTGCCCACGTTCCCTTATCAATCAATCAATCAATCAATCAATCAATCAATCCCATTTATTGAGCACTTACCGGGTGGGGAGCACTGTACTAAGCACTTGGGAGAGTATGATATCACAATATAACAGACACATTCACTGCCCATATCAGTTTAGAGTGACAGCAGGACCCCCAGACAGGTTCCTCGGGAAGCAGCGTGGCTCAGTGGAAAAGAGCCTGGGCTTCGGAGTCAGAGGTCGTGAGTTCGACTCCCGGCTCGGCCACTTGTCAGCTGTGTGACTTTGGGCAAGTCACTTAACTTCTCGATGCCTCAGTTACCTCATCTGCAAAATGGGGATTAAGACTGTGAGCCCCACGTGGGACAACCTGATTCCCTTGTGTCTACCCCAGTGCTTAGAACAGTGCTCGGCACATAGTAAGCGCTTAACAAATTCCAACATTATTATTCCTCGCCAAGCAACAAACAGATTAGAGGAGAAAAAAGCTAAGATCAAAGTTCATGCATGAAATGTAGAACTGGTTTGATTCATGGTACTGATGGAAGCTTAATTCTCGAGACTGAATGACATTTCCTAGAAAGAGAGGAGGGAAATAAAACAAGGATTGAGGGGTTCTTAGAGCCAAGGACAGGAATAAAGAAGAGGAGCCTCTCATTGAGGTAATGAGAATAGGGCCCATCTGAAAGGGACAGAACTTGGGAGCACCCAATAGAGTTGGTGAACAGAAGTCCACGTTAAGTTGTTTAGTGGATTGTGAGAAGTTTTAAGGAAGGGAAGGAAATATTTTAGGAGATTTTAGTGTGGTTTGGAGATAGAAGAGTAAGAGGATTGTAGGAGTATGGGGAATGATATTAAAGGGTGAGGGGAAACCTGATGGTCTTCATCTGTTAAAAATATATATGCTTTTATTCTCAGTAGTGACATAAGGATATTTCAGAAGATTAAGTGTGAAGTAAAAGAATACATCGTGGAATAGAAAGTCAGACATGGAGATGTGTTTCAGCCAAGTCGTAGCTGAACATGTATGCAAGGAGTTGTTTGTACCCTTGCAAATATTTCAGAGTCTGTGTAGAATGGAATATGGGGCGTTATTCTGTACTTGCCAAGCACCTAAATGCAACTCCTGCTCCTACTAGTAAACGACTAACTACCCTAGCTGAGTTATTACTACTGACACCTTTAAATCCTTACTTTGTAGAAGTATTTGTCTTAATGTCTGACTCCCCCCGCCCTTCCCCCCCCCCCCCCGTGCCAAACAGTGAGCAATCTGTGACCAGAGAATGTGTCTACCAACCCTAATGAACTCTCCCAAGGGCTTATTGCTGTACTTAGTATTGATGAATTGATTGACAGAAGCACTGACAAATAATAGGGCACAGTGCATGGTTCTCCATTCGTTCAGATGGGATATCTGCCCCTTAGGGGGCTTACAATCCAAAAGGTAGAGAAATAACAGCAAAAGCCCAGGAGAAGACATAACGGAGGTCATTCAGCAGCACTAACAACAAGGACTACACGACCCAAGAAGACGTTTCGGGAATTATTGTTCTAGGAGAAATTTTGTTTAGGTTTACTCTCCCCCATCTGTGTCCAAAGATATTGGTGTTATATCTGCACACTGAAAATACCCAGCTTTTTGGAATCAAACCACACTGGCTTAGCCTTTGGTCCTGTACCCTGAACATCATGTGAGCACAGCTCCCAGACTGACAGATTGTATGATCTTAGAGGGCAGGGTCCTTTTTTTTTTTTTACTTCTGGCATATTCTCTTAAGCACTTATACGAGGGCTTTTTGCAACAAAAGTAGCTGTAAATCGTGGCTGACAATTTAATCTCTTCCTACTCTAGAATGGTAGACCAGGGAGAAATAGCTGAGTTGGAACTGGAATTCAGAAAGACTTGTGAGTGTGTCCCCCATGATGACCTAGTGGACAAGTCCATGACATTTTAATCATTCATATTTATTGAGCACCTGCCATGCGTAGAGCACTGTATTAAGTGCTTGGGAGAGTACAATATAACAGAGTTAATAGTCAATGAGTTAATAGTCACAGTGAGTTAATAGTCAAGAGGATGAACTTATGGTCTTGATCATACTACAGTTTAGTGAGGATGCAGCTAAGGGTAGTCGTCGGTGGTTCAGGATCAATGGAAGGACGTATCAAGAGGTGTTCCACGGGAATTGATCTCTCAATGATGCCATACAATTTGTTGATCCATTACTTCAGTGAAAGAAGAACAGGTAGGGTGAAAGTGCAAAGACTTTGAAAGAGAAACATGGAATTCAGAGTTACTGAAAGTTCAAATACTCTTCCAATAGAAACAGGATGGGATTCAACAGGGATGGGTCAAAAATAATACCTGCAGAGACAAAACAGACAGCCCGACATGCTAGGGAAAGTCCAATGAGGCAAAGGGAGGTCAGAAAATGTCACAAGAGTCCGAACTGCCCAGTAGGTGACAAGGAGCTGTGTTGAACACACTTTACTTGGAAGTGGGATGGGTCGGTAGCGGTTTGCCTTGCCTGGCTAAGGAAGTGTCTGTTTGGGGAGGACCCTTTGTCTATGTTCAGTCACTGAAGGCATCCAAGAGATGAGTAAAAGAAGCAACGTGGCGCAGTGGAAAGAGCACAGGCTTTGGAGTCAGGGCTCATGAGTTCGGATCCCAGCTCTGCCACTTGTCAGCTGGGTGACTGTGGGCAAGTCACTTAACTTCTCTGTGCCTCAGTTCCCTCATCTGTAAAATGGGGATTAAGACCGTAAGCCCCACGTGGGACAACCTGATTCCCCTGTGTTTACCCCAGCGCTTAGAACAGTGCTCTGCACATAGTAAGCGCTTAACAAATACCAACATCATTATTATTATTATTATTATTATTTTTATTAAAACCGATTACCTGGTAGAAAAATAGATCTTGGGGGAAAAGATCTAGCACAAATTTTGTAATCTAAAAGTGCCAGGGGGTTCGGTAATAAAGTGGTGACAGTTGCCATAATCGATACATGAAGACTTTTCTGGAGAAGAGGAAAATGAATTATTCTCCATGTCGCCCGAGGACAAATGGAGGAAATGCTCTTAACTTAAAGCAGGGTACAATCAATCAGTGGCATTTATTGAGTGCTCGCTGTATGCAAAGCACAGTACTGAGCGCTTCAGAGTACAGCAGAGTTCCCTGACTACAACAAACTTCTAGTCTAGAGACAAGTTTACAGTCTAGAGACCATGATAATGTTGGAGTTTGGACTTCCCCACTGCCCCTGCTTCCTCAGGGATTGCCGAGCTTTTCCTTAGCATTAAGATTCTACTTTCACCACTGGGAAAGCCTGTTAAGGCTGCAGATCACATTCTTCAAGAAAGGTGACTTGCAAAAGTGGTAAAAATGCAAAGCTAGCCAAAGCAATGTACATTTAAGTCCTAAGTGAGATTCACATCTGGTCTTCCATATTCAAAAGCATAAATCAAAACTGCCATTCCCTATCTAAGTGTTATTTTTTATAAATAAAAACAAACACATGTCCCAAAGTGCTAGGTTTTTTTTTTTTCCCCACACAGTACCATGTCTGCAAAACTGTTACCCACAACCTTCTGCCATGGGTCAAATTAAGTCACATCTTGTCACATTATGTTACAGCTTTAAAGAAATGGCTTTCACACCTTGTTTCAAAAGAAGAGAAGTGAATATTGACTCCCCAGTAGACTACAGCCCATATAAGGATCCTGTAAAATTTAAATTGGATTATGTGTGTTTGGGCAGAGTAAATTTAGACATCCTTCACCATTTGGAGGAAACAGAACTGGTGAATCTGAGGGGAGAATCTGGGCCCCCAAGAATAATAATAATGATGATGATAATAATAATAATGGTATTTGTTAAGCACTTACTGTGTGTCAAGCACTGTTCTAAACTCTGGGGTAGATACAAGGTAATCAGATTGTTCATTCATTCATTCATTCATTCAATAGTATTTATTGAGCGCTTACTATGTGCAGAGCACTCTACTAAGCGCTTGGGATGAACAAGTCGGCAACAGATAGAGACGGTCCCTGCCGTTTGACGGGCTTACGGTCTAATCGGGGGAGACGGACGGACGAGAACGATGGCAATAAATAGAGTCGAGGGGAAGAACGTCTCGTAAAAACCGATGGCAACTAAATAGAATCGAGGCGATGTACAATTCATTAACAAAGTAAATAGGGTAACGAAAATATATACAGTCGAGCGGACGAGTACGGTGCTGTGGGGATGGGAAGGGAGAGGTGGAGGAGCAGAGGGAAAAGGGGAAAAAGAGGGTTTAGCTGCGGAGAGGTAAAGGGGGGGCGGCAGGGGGAGCAGAGGGAGAAGAGGAGCTCGGTCTGGGAAGGCCTCTCGGAGGAGGTGAGTTTTAAGTAGGGTTTTGAAGAGGGGAAGAGAATCAGTTTGGCGGAGGTGAGGAGGGAGGGCGTTCCGGGACCGCGGGGGGACCCGGGGGACGCGGCCCGGGGGTCGACGGCGGGACGGGCGAGACCGAGGGACGGCGAGGAGGTGGGCGGCGGAGGAGCGGAGCGTGCGGGGTGGGCGGTGGAAAGAGCGACGGGAGGAGAGGTAGGAAGGGGCGAGGTGGCGGAGAGCCTCGAAGCCTAGAGTGAGGAGTTTCTGTTTGGAGCGGAGGTCGACGGGCGACCACTGGAGTTGTTTAAGAAGGGCAGTGGACAGGCCCAGATCGTCTCTGCGGGAAGATGAGCCGGGCAGCGGAGTGAAGAATAGACTGGAGCGGGATCACAGTTCTTAATCCCCAGTTTACAGATGAGGTACCTGAGGCACGGAGAAGTTAAGTGACTTGCCCAAGGTCTCACCGCAGACAGGTGGCAGAGCCGGGATTTAGAACCCACATCCTCTGACTCCCAAGTCCAGGCTCTTGCCACTAGGCCACGCTGACCCCAAGTTTGGAGTTCTGGGTCTTTTTTGGACTGAGCGTAGCGTAGTGGGGTTTCTGGGTACTGGTGGCCCTCATGCTACCAATGTATTAGTTGTCCCAAAACACAACTGAACGGTCTTGTGATACATCCCCAGATGAGCTATAATGGGATATGTACGCTGGAGTCACCGGATCCTTTGGCACCTTGGGTTCGTTTGTTAACTGGAACTGCTAGAAGGTTGGGTCGGCCTCGGGGTTATTTACAGCCCAAACTGGGCTTCCTTCTAGCGTCAGGAGCTCCTGGAGTTCGATTTGGGTTCTACTCTGTGCCAGGGACAAAAAAGCCTACTTTGGGCCCCGGAGGGGTTGGATGGCCGTGGCCGTGTGGGCGGTTCCTGCTGTTGCCACCTCCCCTTCAACAACCACAGTTACCGAGGCAGAATTAGCCCCTGGGCCAAGCATGTGTTTTTCAGACTGAACGGAGGAACTCCTTTTTTTTTTTTTTTTTCCCCGATAAGCACTTTTTCTGTAACGGTCCCTGTCATAGGCCTCTCGGTCTTAATTAATCCCCATTTTACAGATAAGGTAACTGAGGCACAGAAAAGTTAAGTGACTTGCCCTAGGTCACGCAGCAGACAAGTGGCAGAGCCGGGGTTAGAAACTGGCTCCTCTAACTCCCAGTCCTGCGCTCCATTCACTAGACCACACCGCTTCTTTGACATCATGGGAAATTCTTCTTCCTGGCCCATCAGGTTGATTTGTCTATCTTAACTTCCTGCTCTACCCCACCACCCCTGCCATCTCTATTCCCCCTACTACTCCCTACTATCTTCCTCCACCCCTAGCCGGCCCCACTCTCAGTGCACTCTCGGACTACTTGCCCATAAATCAATATTTTTCAACCAAGATTTTCACCCGAGAACTAAAAAGCGATCTGCTCCATCAAATTCAGAGTATTATAAACCTCCTTCTCTAATGCTTGTCTTACAATAGTGTAAATATTTTCTCCCACGTTTTTGCACATTTGCTAAAACAAACGCTTGGCTCAGCAAGAGGTGTTAAAAATCCTTCACATAGGATAACATCTTACCGATGTACTGAGCATGAAGTTGACTCCTTCAGGTCAAGCCTCAAGATAAAATTCGAAATTATACAAGAACTTTCACCACATTACAATCTGGTGGGGGGGGGTGGGAGGAGGGGGGCATCTCTAGGTTGAAAAAAGGCTATTTTCATCATAAACTGAATCTATTCATTCAATAGTATTTATTGAGCACTTACTATGTGCAGAGCACTGTACTAAGCTCTTGGGATGTACAATTCGGCAACAGATAGAGACAATCCTGCCCACTAATGGGCTCACAGTCTATGTTCTTGAGATTGCAAGGTGATATGAGTTGCCTATAGTTATAGTCCATACTTGGGAAATCATCACCTTCGTCATCATCAATCATATTTATTAAGCTGTTACTATGTACAGAGCACTTGGAAGGGTACGATACAAGAAATCACATGGCCTCTTATTTTAAACTGATCACCAAGAAAGCCCAAATCCGTAGGACTTGGAGCAATAACATCCCTCCAGCCAACTCAAGTATTTATGCATTTATAAATTTCTCCACTGAAGTCATGTATAGCATTCAGTTATTTATTTTGACCCCCCTGTAGTTGTGAATAATGTGTATGTGTGTCTCTCTTAAAGTGTAAGGTCCTTGCACATATCGCTTCTTTAATCTGGGCTTCCCAAGTGTCTAGTACAGTGTACTGCCCCAAGTAAGAGCTCTATTTTTTAATAATAATATAATTATTATTATGTCATTCTGGCCCCAGGATCCCTCATTCCCTATACAGTCACTTAGTAATTTGCAAACTAATGGGGCAAATATAAAGCCAAAAGTCTTATAGAGCATTGGTATTTGGAGAAAATATTCAAAAGTCTCAGTATTTTCTTTGCATTTAAATATCGTTTCCTTTATTAATGTTTCTTGATGCAGTCCCTATTAAAGCCAATTATGTCTCCCGGGACTTTGTTGATGGCTTAATCTGGTGCTCCTAGGATCTGATGAATTGCCAATCTGGGACACATGGGCATTCTAGGACTGCTAGAAAATAATAAATTTAAAGTTCATACATTTCCAGTTACATTAGAGTGTAAGCTCTTTGTGGGCAGAGATTATGTCTATATCTATATTGTACTCTCTCAAGCATTCGGTACAGTGCTCTGCGCACAGCAAGCACTTAATAAATCCCTGCGATGGACTGAAGCCAGTTGACCCTTCTGTTCTCAATAGTTAACCAAACTTTAGGGAGAATCTTGAGAAAAATACTTTCACATGGAGCTTACAAGTAACCAGCTCTGTTTGATTCATTTGAATCACGTTTGCTCTCAACTTAATTTTCAGGATATGTAAGATCACACATTAAAATGAATATTCACAGTGAAACATCTATGGTTGTTGCAGATTAATTTAGGGCAAAAAGTGCAGTCTTTCCTTTTTAAGCGCCAGTTCGTTACTGGTAAAATATATGTCACATGCCACCAATAATACTGGTTACTGACAAGAACTGTATATATAATACACGGAATGCAGTCGCATTCCTGTTGCCTGTTTTCCACATAAATACATTGGGTTTTAGAGTTCTCATTCTCCTTAAAAAAAAAAAAAGAAAAAATGGCGGGGGGGGGCGGGGGGTTGGAGAGGTGCATAATAAGGGAATATCGTGCTGCTTTTAAATCATTAATGTTCCGTGATGATCATAACAGTACTTTCTGGAAAGAACATTTTGAAGGCTATTTCTATTTGCTACTGCTATCTATTTTTGCATTTTCTTGCTTTTTTTCCCCAAAACCTTTAATTGGATTGCAAATCCGTGAAGTCTCACAGAGCATTTTGGACTGTTTACTTCAGCAATGACAATATCATAACCGGATTTGACTACGTAGGAATATTGTAGCTATTTGTTTACAGGGAAGGGAATGAGTCATTTCTGGAAATATATCAAAGTCAGGCCAGGATGTTTTTGCAAGTGGTATGTTCTGTTTGTTCAGATTTATGGTTCATTGTCCTTAATTTCATTACTCATATTGTGACGATCTAGGATTTATTCTTTCACAATTAATTTTCATATACTCGGATCCACAAATCATGGCCGGCTCCCACTCAGACACAGATTAAATATTTGTGAATTCAGACTTTCCATTTGCATCTACTAGTTGCAGCAGTGAATACATATGAAGGTGATAACACGGAATGGATACAAATGATCCTCATAGATCTCTGTCTTCATCACATTGAATTTAAATCTACCGATTTCTACAAAAATCAATGCGTGTTATTCTCTTCATTTTAGAGATGTCCAAGGCAATGAGGTCCTTTTCCGACATAAGGCTTCTTCCAACTCCTTTGAGGCATTGCTACATTCAAGGAGAATCTGTCATCCCAATTTACTGGAATTTAAAGGGGATATTGCAGAAACTAAGCAGGGATTAGAGTTTCATTATTCTTAAACTCCCGAAATAGCTCTGATGTTATTTACAACCTTAGGGGGTGCGGCTAGATCATGGGGGAAGGATACCCGTGTCTTGCTTACGGCTCAGGTAAGAACGCACCACCAGTTGGTATCCCGAATAGTCTTGCTGCCCCAAAGCTGTGCTTGCCTGTGGCAGGTATATTTTAGGCAACGATTCCCAAACTGCACAGTTGGCTCACCAACCAGATGGGTTATCAGCCAAGTCGTTTTCTGTTATCACATGATTGTGTAGCCTCATGAGGATGAGCGCAGTGACAAGCGAATTAAGTTCTGAAACCTACTTCCAAACAACTAAGTCATTACCACTGAGGGCTTCCCAGTTCAGAAGAAACACTCGTCCTTTCTATATCAAGTTATCCCCATCCCAAATGGTATTATTCTGGAAAAGCAATGGATACGACCTTACTATTTTAAGACTGTATACGGTTCACATCATTCAGCTCATTTGATTTCTGAACCGTGTACGGTATTACTGCGGTCAATACGATTCGGGACCCAAAATGAAAAAAATCACTTAATGCAAACGTCAGACAAATCCCAAACATCGGGTTCTAACTTTACTGTGGCCATCTGCCTTGGCACTACAAAGAATGTTTAATTTAGGAAAGATGATTTCTACTCCTGTCTTGATCATTGATGTTCCAGTATGGTCAGTGGCATTTCTGCCTAACTCTTCCCAACGAAACATTAACAGTTGTTCCGAATTCCAACTCTAAGACCTTGAAACACAAATGTATTTACATTTTGAATGTGTTCTCTTGTGCTGATTAAATGAGCTTTCCAAGATAGCCCTGACTACACTGGTCATGCAGAATCCTAGCAAAAACCGGTAAGATTTTCCTTCAGAGAAAGCCATGAAATGACTTATTGATTTCTGTGAATCATAGGGCAGATCGAACGTTCATTCTGGCTACTTAAAAGTTCTTACCCTGCTTCTTCCCAAGTATCTGAACATCCTTAACATTTTTCAGGACACCTAGTATAATGGACTTAAAAAAAAAAAAAATTCTTAAAGAAAGTCGCCATCAATAATTCACTAATCACACGAGGTTCTTCATGAGGAGGACATCTCCGGGTAAAATGTTTGACATTTCTCTTTCAATGTAAAGCGTAAAATGTGCTCATCCAAGAGTTAATCTGCATACCCTACATTTTGTAACCAGCCTACTGCTGCTGAGAATTGCCCGGTTCAGCTCCTCTCCCTAAAGCTGTTTCAAACGGGCAAAGAGAATGAATGGTCAGAAAAGACTTCCTGTCCTGCAACCTGCAGGGATAACGATTTCCTTACTGTTGACATTCATCATTCTTTCTCCGAGACCCGTGCGCCCTCCAAACCCGAGTTGATGTGATTGAGTTTTTGTCAAAGAACTGTGGAGCAAATGATTGCATTTTCCAGATCACTTTGGGTTCAAAAAAATGTACAGTTTTGCCTTTGACTCTACCTGCCTCCACTGTACTTCTTGTCATTTTTATGTTATGTGCAAATCAAGTTGCCAAGGCTATTGCCTGGTACTTCGAGAAGAAGAGGCCTTTGATTTCGAAGGTGCTCGCTGCCTGATGACTTTGAATTTCCCACCAAACATTACCTTCACCTATGGAAGTCCCCGACCCAATTCGACCGTCAGATTCGCTGACCTTTGCCCCTTGACTCATTTCTGGGGCAGACTGTCACACATAGTTCTTGTTCCTTCGTTCGTTTGCTTTGTTTTGTTTCTTCTACTCAAGTTCTTTAAAAAGATACCTAGAGAGGTCTCTTGCTCACCCCTTGATTTTAGATCAGATCCAGTCTGAATTGGGTCATTTAAATAAAAACAGAGGTCAGAGAGAGAGGCTGGGACCTAAATCAAAGCAGTGTGAAGACATACTTCACATAACAAAGGTGTATTTGGATTAACGACAAGTGAGTGGTAAAGATAAACCAGTGGAAAGTACAAGTTTAAAGTCCAGCCTGTTCCCCCCCGCCCCCCTCAGCTTTTTTTTTTTACGAAAATCCGATGATGTTCCCCTTATTTAAGTGCACGATGTGCTTTACATATATTTGTCAATGATCAAAAAAAATACAGATAGATAGACAGGTAGATAGGTAGATAGATATACACACATACACACAGGTACACATATATACACCTATATATTTGTCAATGATCAAATATACATATATAATATACATATATGTCTGTGTATATCTACACGTTACTATATATACACACAAAACCTGTTTTATACAGGTATGAATACGACTCGGCAGCATAAGACCAGACATAGTCGTATATATACAGAGAACTTGTTATTTTCAGCGCTTAGACCAGTGCTCGGCACATAGTAAACGCTTAACAAATGTCATCATTATTGTTATTATTGTACACAAAACTTGTTTTCCATCTCTCCCTCTCTCTCTATTCATATATAGAAAATCAAAAGCTTCTATTATATGGAGAGAGAGAGAGAGAGAGAGAGAGAACAAGTTTTGTGAATCACCAGTCTCGGATGTGAATCCCCTAGAATGAAATCCGCTCTCCATTCCGTCTAGCAAGGAGAAAAGGGTGGAACGGGACAAGTTTGATCGTGCAGACAACTTCCTCAGTCCAAAGGGTCCGCTGTGTAAATCCTCAGCCGGCCGGGCCAGGACGAGGACCAGGAACAGGACCGGAACGAGGACAGGACCAGGACCGGGACGGGACCAGAGCCAGGACCAGAACCAGGACCAGGACAGGACCAGGGCCAGGGCAGGACCAGAGCCAGGGCAGGAGCAGAACCAGAGCCAGGACCAGAGCCAGGGCCAGGGCCAGGGCCAGGGCCAGGGCCAGCAGGCTGCTTACCTTGGGCGTAGGCAGGGATGCTCTCAGGCCGCCTCTCCCGCTCGCTCTGTCGCTCGGGGTGCCCGGTTGCTTCCCCTTGACAGCTCCCTGGAGGTGGCACCCCCTCCTTCTCCTCCCCCTGCTCCTTCTCCTCCTCCCCCTGTTCCTTCTCCTCCTCCTCCTCCCCCCGGTCCTCCTGCTGATGGTCCTGGTGTGCCGGGCTCCGCCTGGCAGCCTCGCCCTTTTGAAGGCTGGCAAGGGGAACCTCCCGGGGCCTCCCCCTCCCCCTCCTCCTCCTCCTCCTCCTCTCCGCCGTGTCCCCTCCTCCGTCCCATTGGTTTCTGCCCGGACAGCAGGGCCCCCCCCCCCCCAGCCCCGCCCCCGCCCCCAGCCCGCCGCAGTGGCCGCCCCCGGGAGGGGCGGGGGGAGGGAGGGCTGCGCGGAGCCCTCTGCTCAACGCTCGACCTTCGGATGGGGCCCCGGCTCGGCTCACCCGCCCGCCTCGATCCGTTCTCAAAGGGAAAGATGTGCGCGGGTGTGTGTGTGTGGTTGTGGGTGGGGGGGATGTTGGTGGGGGGGGGGGGGGTTGTGTGTGGGGGGGTGTCTGCGGGTGTGTTTGTGTGGGGGGGTTGTTTGTGTGGGTTTGTGTTTGTGGGTATGTGGGTGTATGTGTGTTTTGGGTGGGGGAGGTGTTGGTTGGGGGGGGGGGGGGGTTGTTTGTGCGTTCGTGTGGGTGTGTGAGTTTTTGTGTGGGTGTGTTTGTGTGGGTGTAGGGGTGTATGTGTGTGGGGGGAGGTGTGTGTGTGCACCCCCAAACCTGCAACGGCCACAGGTACAGGTGACGGTTACAGGAGTCAGGACTCAATTCTGCAGCTCCTCAGTAAGAAAAACAAAAAAAAAAAGCAAGCTTCTTCAAACTGACAAATGTATTTAAGGGGCAGGAAGAGTCTTCCTTTTTCCTTCACTCCATTCAGAAGAGCCTGCCATCCCGGCCTGGCTACCTACCCTTCCCTCTGACCCAAATGCACCCTGCTGCTGCACCTGATCGGGCAAGAGTTTCAGCCTTTTGTTTTGTTTTCTTCTTTCTGAAATGAAGGCAGTCAATCAGTTCTGAATCTGACTTCTTTCCCTATGCTGTCTTAAAAAAATAATAATGATGGTATTGGCTAAGCGCTTACTGTGTGCCAAGCACTGTTCTAAGCAGTGGTGTAGGCACGGGGTAATCAGGTTGTCCCACGTGGGGCTCACACTTTTAATCCCCATTTTACAGATGAGGTAACCGAGGCACCGAGAAGTGAAGTGACTTGCCCGAAGTCCCACAGCCGACAAGTGGCGGAGCGGGATTAGAACCCAGCTCCTCCGACTCCCGAGCCCGGTCTCTTTCCATTAAGCCGCGCTTTTCGTTGGGTTCTCACCACTTGCTGCAAAAATCAGCATTGAGGAACAGTCCCAGAGACTGCTAGGAGCCCTGAGAGTTCACGGGTCACAGAGCCCCAGGGGTCTGAGCCCGGTGTGGGACACGGACTGCGTCCAACCCGATCAGCTTGTATCTCGTCCAGCGTTTAGCACAGTGCCTGGCACACAATAAGCATTTAGCAAATGCCATTTTTTTTCTGTCAAAAAAAAAAAAAAAGGGCACTTGAGGGAAAGGGACCGTGTACTAGGTAGGGAAGTCACTGTACACTTCAGATGGAGAAGCAGCGTGGCTCAGTGGAACGAGCCCGGGCTTGGGAGTCAGAGGTCACGGGTTCGCATCCCGGCTCCGCCACTCGTCAGCTGTGTGACTGTGGCCAAGTCACTTCACTTCTCTGCGCCTCAGTTCCCTCATCTGTAAAATGGGGATTAAGACTGCGAGCCTCACGTGGAACAAGCTGATTACTCTGTATCTACCCCAGCGCTTAGAACGGTGCTCTGCACTTAGGGAGCGCTTAACAAATACCGACATTATTATTATATGACCCTTGACCACCTGGTCGGGAGGTTAAGTTCTGTTGGTCCGAAACAAGTTTGTTACCTGCGGCCTTCATTGGATCTTTGAGGTACAACTATGAAGACCCATTAGGTGCAGCGCAACCAAATTAGGAAAAGTTCCATGGAAACCGATCGACGGTTTCAAAGAGGTAGTAGCAGATTTTTATGTTTTTTTAATTTACTTAAGCCTCTAGACTGTAAGCTCTGTGGGGGCAGGGAACAGATTTCCTACTCCCCACTGTACTCTCCCAAGGACTTAGTACAGTGCTCTGCACACAGAAAGTGCTTGATAAACGCCATTAATCGATTCAGACTTATGACTAGTCAAGAGACCGAAAATCAGAAGTGATATTTCCATGTTTGTATAGAGGACCCTTACTTTGGACAGGGTCCTCTCCTTTTATCAGTCAATCGGTCATCCATTCCCAGGAGCAGCAGAACCCACTACCCGCAACCAAAATACCTTGCCAGTCCCCAGTTACTGTTCTGAGATGTTCCCTTGCCCCCAACCTCATCCGTGAAAGAGTTATCTCCTTGACGGGGAGCCAGGAGGAGTGGTATGGTCAAAATGAGTCAGTCGTTGGTATCTTCCGAGCGCTTCCTGGGAGCAGAGAACTAAACTAAACCCTTGGGAAAGTGCAGTATAATAGAGTTGATCGACAGGATCCCTACCCTTAAGGAGCTTAGAATTTAGTCGACTAATAATAATATTATTTGTTAATTTCTCATTATGCGCCAAGAACTATACTAAGCGCTTGGGTAGATGCAGTGCCATACCTGGGTCTCAGTCTAAGTGGGAGGGAGAAGAAGTGGGGAATCCCCATTTTGCAGATTAGGGAACTGAGGCCTAGAGAAGTGACTTGTCCAAGATCACACAACAGACAAGTGGTGGAGCCGGGATTAAAACCCAGGTCCCCCGTCTCCCGGGCCCATGCTCTTCCCACTAGACCCCACTGCTTCTCTGAGCCACGACCAAGGTGGCTGACGTGGCTCACGCCTTTCTGCCAGGGTCGTCCCAAGCAGTTTCCGAGGCCTAGCGGGGAAAGCCGGTTCAGGTTTCCTGACCGTGATTTCTTGTATATTATGTGTTTTCCTTGCCCGTGCTATCCGAGGAGGCAAACGAGTAGGTACCTACGAGAGTGTGTGAAATTCGTGAAGTGTTTAAAATAAGGAAAGTGAAACTAGATTAATCTCTCTCTGCGATGCATTCTCTCTTCTGTTTGTTTTAAGCAGCTCCAAGTACTGAACAGTGGCTGCTAGTGTAAAGAAATCTCCAGTTTGGATTTCCTTGCAGCCAAAGGGGATGATAATGAAGATAGTGATGCTATTGAGGCTGAGCGCTTATCGGTGTTTGCATTATAAACCCAACGATGAGGAAAATATCATTATTCAAGTGATTCAAAACATTCCCCTCGGATCACAACTCCTGTCCATTTCTCGCTCCCGACAGCCCCCCAGCGCTGACCCATTTCTCTGACCAGGGATGACTCTTGGTCTCCCGATTTCCGACTCGGGGCCCGGGGCAAATGAAGGTGGAGGTAAGGTGGTTCAGTTGCCAGGGGCAGACATGGGTTAAGGGAGCCGCGGAGGCGGGTTTCCCGTGGGACTGACAGACAGGAGGGAGGCCGCGTCTCCTTCTGCCGTCAACCCTCCCTTCCCTCCTGCACACCCAGGCCAAGCAAACCAACTCTGTGTCTGGACGGGTTTTGTTTATTCGCACAGACGGGTGAGAGTAATAATGATATTTATTAGATACTGTGTGCAGTCAATCATCAATCGGTGATATTTATTGAGCCCTTACTGCATGCCAAGCACAGTACTCAGGGCTTGGGAGATTTCACTGAAACAGAGTTAGATGTGTTCCCTACCCAGAAGGAGCCTAGAGGCAAGAGGGGAAGACAGACATTAAAATACATTATGGATACGTACATAGGTGCTGTGGGGGAGAGGATGGGGTGAATATCAAGTGCTTAAAGGGTATAGCTCTGAGTGCGTAGAGGATGCAGAAGGGAAAGGGAGTCGGGGGAAAGAGGAGTTAAGGAAGGCCTTTTGGAGGAGATGTGATTTTAATAAGGCTTTAAAGGTGGGTTGAGTGGTGGTCTGTCATATGTGAAAGAGGAGAGAGTTCCAGGCCAGAGGGAGGACATGAGTGAGGGGCTGGCAGCAAAACAGACTAGATTGAGGTAGCGTGAGCAGGTTAGCGGTAGGGGAGCAAAGTGCGCGGGCCGAGTGGTAGGAAATCAGAAGTAAGGCGGGAGGAAATGAGCTGATTGAGTGCTTTAAAGCCGAAGGTGAGAAGTTTCCGTTTGATGTAGAGGTGGATGGGCAAGCACTTGATGTTCTTGAGGAATGGAGGAGGTGGACCGAAAGGTATTGTTTTTCAATGACGCGATCAGGGCAACAGAGTGAAGTATGGACTGGAGTGGAATTCTTCATCAGTGGTGTTCATTGAGTGCTTACTGTGTGCAGAGCACTGGACTAAGAGCTTGGGAGAGTACAATTCGATACAACAGAGCCGGTGGACACGTACTCTGTCCGGACTTTAAGCATTTGTGAAGAGTCACTGCCTCCACTATGACCAGATGCACGTAGGCCAGAGCCTCAAAGCTTCATTCCTCCCTCCTAAAAACTGTCACTCATGGTCCGAGCAATGGATTGGTGATGGGATCACACTCTGCTGCCTCAGAGGTAGGCAGAGGATGCTTTGCTGCTTACAGATGTGATCCGTGGGCACATCTGGGAGGATGGAGACAAGCGCCTCCCTGATTGAGAAGCCTACACCGCAGAGCCTTCATTCAGAAGGTGAATAGACATCATGAGTCAGGACTCCACGTTATAATCACTGAACGTATTTGGAATTTGGTTTTGCAGGGACGTATTTTTAGGATTGGAGCAGCAACTTGGCTGCCGGAAGTAACACCGGTCTGCGGGTCCTAGTCTCGGCTCTGCCACCGGCGTGCTGTGTGACTGTGGACAAGTCAGTTCGCTTCTCTGGTCAACAGCTTCCTCATCTGTGAAACGAAGATAAAAAGCTTGCACTCCCTCATCTGGCGTCCCGTGTGGGAAAGGGACTGGGTTTGATCAATCCATCGATCTTACTTACTGAGCACTTACGGTTTGCAGGGATCTGTGTACTAAGCGTTTAGGAGAGTACAACTCAACTGTGTAACAGACGCATTCCTTGCCCCCAAGGAGCTTACAGTCTACGGTGGGAGGCAGATGTTAATATAAGTGAATTACAGATAGATACACAAGGGTATATGCTGTGAGGTTTGCTGGGGGGTGGTGAATAAAGGGAGAAAGTCAGGGGAATGCAGAATAGAGTGGGAAAAGAGTCAATGAGGGTTTAATCGGGGAAGTCCTCCTCTTGTTCCTAACTTGGATGTCATGTTAAGTTTTAGGTGACAGCAGGACATCCAAGTTGACATGTCTTGAAGGTAGGTGAGACGGCAGAGAGAGCGAGAGAGCGATCAGGGTTGGTGGTGTAGATTTGGGACTCATCCGCATAGAGGCGGAAGTTGAAGACATGTGAGCGAATGAGTTTTCTGAGGGAGTGGGGTGTAGATGGAGCATTGAAGGGGACCCAGAACTGAATCTCGAGGGCCACACACAGTTAGGGGGTGGGAGGAAGAGGAGGAGCCCATGAATGAGACTGAGAATGAGAGGCCGGAGAGGAGGGGAACCAGGAGAGGACAGTGTCAGTGAACTGAGGGTGGCGAACCGTCCTCCAGGAGAAGAGGACGGTTGACATTGTCAAAGGCAGCTGGGAGGTCGAGGAGGATTACGATAGAGTAGGGAAGCCTTTGGAATTGGCAAGAAGGACATCATTGGTGACCTTTGAGAGGGGGGCTTCTGTGGAGTGACAGGGATGGAAGCCAGATTGGAGGGGTTCAAGGAGAGAATTGGAGGAGAGGTAGGGACAAGGGATGTAGACAACTCGCTCAAGGAGTTTGGAGAGGAATTGTAGGAGGGAGAGGATCTGATGATCTGAGCACCTTGTATCCACGAGGTGCTTGGCTCATAAAGATAACAGTGGTGTCCTTCACATACAGTGGGTGAGTCTCGATCCAGACCCAGAAATTTTAGGACTGAGAACCTGCACAGTGGATAGGCCTAGAGGTTTGCACAGCACTACTCGCCCTTACTCATCCCTACAGGTCCTGCCCCTGCTGAAGCAGTGGGTGCGACTTATAGAAAGCACTTTATTACTCCTTTAAGAAATACCATTAGTAACCCCGAACTAAGGCGGCAGTAATGAGATCATTCAATTGTACTTACTGAGCGCTTTCTATATGCAGAGCGCTGTGATAAGCATTTGGGAGAGTACAATCTTGTGAAATACTGATGGGGCCAAGCATGGACCGAGGTAAAATGATGGAATTACTTCTTATATTCTGAATTGTGTCTTGGGTATTATTAGGGCATTGGTCACTGAACTCAGCATGAGACGTAAAGTATCTTTGGTCAGACTCACATGCATGGATAAGATCTAATTTAACAGGAAGGCCATCTTCTAAACCAAAAGGCACCCAAATAGATGTGTGTATACGTCTGCTAATTAATTTGGTTACATTCTTTACTGTTTATAGCTATGATCGTGTTTAATTACTTTATGAATGGCAGGGTATGCCTGTTCCCCTTCACCTGTTCCCGTGAGATTATAAACTCCTAAAAGGTAGGTCCCATGTCTTTCAATTCTATCATGTGTTTCCGAGTGGATTCTACAGAGCTCTGTACACCGAAAGAGTTCAAAAAAGATCAGATAAAGATGGTGTTTCCGGTGATAATTTTTGATGGGAAAAGAAAGGGAAGTAGTTATATGAAATTATCTATATTCGCTAAACGTAATTTATCTCCTTGTCTTAAACTGCAGCATGACACATTTCTTGGTCAGGTACTTAAACACTGGAATTGGCTATGGAAGAAGTCTATAGAATTTCCTTCCTTGGAGGTTTTTAAGAGTCCAATCGATCCTTCTCTTGGTGCAGCGGTTTAGCTTGGTCTGGTGTGAAGGAAGACCCTTTGGTGAATCAGTCATATTTATTGAGAGTTTTTTGTGTGCAGAGCTTGGGAGAATACAGTATAGCAGAGTTGGTAGACCCATTCCTTCCCTGCCCACAAGGAGCTTACGGTCCGTAGGCGGAGACAAACGTTATGAACGCAATTCATTCCTTCATTCAATTGTATTTATTGAGCACTTACTCTGTGCAAAGCACTGTACTAAGTTCTTGGGAGAGTACAATTTGACAATGAACACACACATTCCCTGAACAGACGTTATGTACGTAATCCGATAAATTATGTATACATGCATAAGGGCTGTGGGGCCGAGGTTGAAGCGAGTATTTTGTTAATGAGATGTACAACACCTCGATTCTATTTATTGCCATTGTTTTAATGAGGTGTCCATCCCCTCGATTCTATTGATTGCTATTGTTTTTGTCTGTCTCCCCCGATTAGACTGTAAGCCCGTCAGTGGGCAGGGACTGTCTCTATCTGTTGCCGATTTGTACATTCCAGGCGCTTAGTACAGTGCTCTGCACATAGTAAGCACTCCATAAATACTATTGAATGAATGAATGAATGAATGAAGAGTGCAATTCCAAGTGAGAAGACGCTTCGCAAAGCCCCTTGCCGTTATTTACTGTGTGAGGCTTTGGATCTTGCCTCGAACCAAATGGGGCCCCTCAGTCCTTTCTGACAAGCATCCCTCTCGACTGCCAGTTTCTTGTGGAGATGGTGTCTACCCACTCATATTGCACTCCCCCAAGAACAGTGCTCTAAACATAGTAAGCATGTAGTAGATGTCATGGATAGATAATAATTATTCTAATAATAATGGTATTTGTTAAGCGCTTACTATGTGCCAAGCACTGTTCTAAGCGCTGAAGTAGATACAAAGTAATCAGGTTGTCCCACATGGGGCTCACAAGAGGCAGCATGGCTCTGTGGAAAGATCCCGGGCTCGGGAGTCAGAGGTCATGGGTTCGAATCCCGGCTCTGCCACTTGTCAACAGTGTGACTGTGGGCAGGTCACTTAACTTATCTGTGCCTTAGTTACCCCATCTGTAAAATGGGGATTAACTGTGAGCCTCAAGTGGGACAACCTGATTCCCTACCCCAGCACTTAGAACAGTGCTCTGCACATAGTAAGCGCTTAACAAATGCCAACATTATTATTATTATTATTAATCCCCATTTTACAGATGAGGGAACTGAGGCACAGAGAAGTGAAGGGGCTTGCCCAAGGTGACCCAGCAGACGGGTGGCGGAGCTGTGATTAGAACCCACGGCCTCTGACACCAGTCCTGCACTTTTTCCATGAAGCCACGCTGCTTCTCTAAAAATTGATTCGAGCGCGATGGGCTACAGAAATGGTAGTTCTGGTGAGTGAAGTCTGTTCAGTGTACCTTCCCTTGTCTCCAAAGACTTCTTTCCACAATAATAATGATGATGATAATGATGGCATTTGTTAACTGCTTACTACGTGTCAAGCGCTGTTCTAAGCGCTGCCTGGGCCTCACCAGTGGAAAAGCTCATCTTTCTTTCCCGACCTCTCTCTGCCGGGTTCTCTGTCTTGTGCAAGATGGTGGTGGTTGGTGGGGATGTTGATTTAGCGGTACCTGGTGGGACAGATATAAAATAGTCAGATCAGACACAGTCCCTGCCCCTCATGGGCTCACAATTCAAGAGCAAGGGAAATTAGGTACCTTGTTCCCAGTTTACCGAAGAGGAAACTAGTGCCCACAGACGGTAAGTGACTTATCCAAGGTCATACTGCAAGCCTGTGGCAGAGCTGGACTTAGAAGTCACATCTCCCAATCTCATGCTCTTTCCACTAGACCATCCTTCCCCTTGATATGAAGCAACTACATTTTACTATGCTTCCTTCGCTCCGCTCAACATGTAAAGATTATTACTCAGCCCCCACATTTTCTTTCCGAAGCTCATGTCGTCATAATTTTCGGGTGAAAGCTAAATGACCAAGCGGCACTCTCCTGCCTCGAGATCAATACCCAAGTAGTGAGAACAGTAATAGAAACAATCTGATGCAAGACGCTGAGATGTAACTCCGGATCTCCTGCCGTTCACCACCTCCTGCTGAGGCCTTGAGAACCTCATCAGTGGAATTTCCTTAGGTAAAATACTCTCTGGAGCAGAGAAAGCCCTTCTTTTTTTTATTCCAAGCTTTCCACGAGTTTAATCGGTGAATGCAATTCACCTACTTGGATATTTGATGAGCGGACTCACTTTGACTCTCCTGGTGGTTAAACCATCCCCTAAGTCAACTGATCTTAATGTTTCAGGTTAAAAAAAAATTCATCAGTGAATCAGTGGTGTGTATTGAGCACTAACTGTGTGCAGAGCACAGCATAAGCACTGGGAAGATTACAAAAGGGTGAGTAAACATAACCTCTGCCCTCAAGGAGCTTGCCATCTAATAGGGAAGAGAAGGCTTGAAATCATTTACAGACTGGGGGAAGAAGAGATGGATCAGGAAATGGCAATATCTACTGGCAAGAGCCCATGTCTGAGACTCAGAAGACTTGGGTTCTAATACCGGCTCGGAAGATTGCCTGCTGTGTGACTTTAGGAAAGTCACGCAACCTCTTTGCATTTCAGCTTCCTCATCTGTGAACCCGGTATAAGACAGGGACTATGTCAGGTCTGATTAAATCTACCCTAGACCTGAGTACAGTGCTTGCCACATGGTAAGTGTTTAACAAATACCACAATTGCTATCACTGATATTATTAAATGGATGTGCTTAGTACAGTGCTTTGCACACAGAAAGTGCTCAATAAATACAATTGGATGAATGAATGAATGAAGATGAGTGCGCAAGTGTGGGATATGTACGTAAGTGCTTTAAGTGAGTGGAACAACCTTTCCCTTGGACCCATTCACAGTTGCGTTTGGTGGCAAAAATCCCAGTTTTGGTGAAGCCGGTGAAACGCCTCTCAGTTGGTTAGTACCCTTGAATGAAGTTGGTCAAAGGGACTGGGCAAAGACACAGATAAACCCATCTGTCATTCATCCTAGGAGAATTTGAATGCTGCTTCTGCTTTGCAAGAGGAATAAAATTTAATATTTAATTAAATTCTTTGGGACCTCTAAAATCTGGGTCCAAACTTGCCGATCTGTTAACGGAGCCACAAAGAACACAGTGTTGTACGCTCGTCCAACCTTGGGGATTTTCGATTCTCTTCCAAAAAGTAATGAGGCCTTGAATCTTGCCAAGATACCGCTAGTAGCTTGACCCTCCACAGGGCTCTAATTCTTCACATAGTGAATGCATTATTCATGGCACACACTAATGCACTGAAGAACGTGCATGTGTACCCTAGCCTAAATAGGATGAACTGTAGAGAGCTAAAAGATCACACATTTCAAGGGGTTACTCTCTTTATGTCCCCCAAAATGAGTACACGGGAATACCTGGGACATATGCACTGTGGCTGAGACTGAGAGAGAAGAGGGAAGGAAATCTGACTCAGGAGTGAACATGCGCCATTTAAATAGCAGGACCGTTTGTTCTCATCAAGGAGGTTCTGGGTTTTATTTACCTTTGGAAAGCTTCCTTTCACTGGGTAGAGTGATGCATTTTGTTTATAAACATGCATGGCAAGGAATGAATGGAAAATATTGCCCCATTGCTAGTTGGCTTACATTAACTTGTAAGCTGGAACTTTTTTTGTGTGTGTGCCATACTTGAAAGTGTGAACCAAGACTGTTTAGTCATGAGAGCAGCCCGCATATACTAATTGTGGCATTTTTAAGCACCTACTATCAATCAATCAATGCGTCAATTGAGCGCTTACCTTGTGCAGTGCAGTATAGCACAGCAGAGTTGGTAGACACATTCCCTGCCTACAGTGAGCCTACGGCTTCTCATGCTTTGCGCCGAACTCTGGAGTCGATATAAATTAATCTGGTCGGACACGGTCGTTGTCCCACAGAGGGCTCAAAGTTTAAGTGGGAGGGAGAACAAGTATTGAATCCCATTTTGCAGATGAGGAAACTGAGTCACGAAGAAATGAAGTGACTTGCCCGAGATCAAACAGCAGGCAAACGCAGAGCCGGTATTAGAACCCAGGTCCTCTAACTCCCAGGCCTGTGTTCTTTCCACTAGGCCATGTTGCTTCTCAAACTATACTGCTTCTCCCGAATATAATGGAACATTGCGATTTGATTATTTCCGAAGCTCAGTTTTTTCTCTATTCAGACACAAAAGTTCCAGGTTTAGCTATTACAGTATTAACAGGATCAAAAACCTTGCTAAATAATCGCTGCTGGAGAATTTTTGATTTTACATTTCTCCATTCTCAGCATGTGACTGTACTCTATTTCACAGAACAATGCTCTACTGAATGCTGTCAGTCTGGTCGACAGCAGGGTCCCTGACAGTGATTTTCAGAGAAGGCTGACTAATACACACACACACACACACACACACACACACACACACACACACACAGAGATCTTACTCTTAATGAGTTCATGCCGCATGAGTTTTCTGGGAGATGAAAACTGGTGGAAAGCAAAGCCAAGCTCTAACAGTGTCCAGCAGCAGGCCATGTCATGCCTCATTAATGTTGCTTTTCATGCCAGCTGGTCGGTCAGTCATGAAAATAAATCCGAATGCTATGGCTCCTTCCCTTCCCGCTTTCACAAACAGTTCTGAACAGTTGGATTCCATCCCGTGCACAGAGAATATTTCACTTCTCCCTTTTTGTCTTGAGAGTCTTCTCTGCCAAACAGATACACTCTGAGAATGGAAATGGAAGGCAACACACCTCTCTTTCACTTCCCTTTATTTTTTTAATCCACTTTTCAATCCATCAATTGTATTGGTTGAGTGCTTACGGGTGCCAAGCACCGTGCTAAGCACCCCTTTGGAAAGTAAAATGCGATAGTGTGGATTTTACTACTGTTAAACTTATCTAAGGTCATCTACCTTTGGTTGATCGATAGGATTGATGGATTGTTCGACGCGCAGTAAAGCCTCCCCCAAATTGGGCCAACAGGCTATAGACAGGGCGGAATCTGGGTGCCACTGGGGCCGATTGGGTACAGGATTCTCAGAGCACTGTTTTTCCTGGGGCAAGGTGGAGGGGGGAGAGGGGCATTCAGGGAAAAAAGGATCCTTGTACCTGCCCTCTGCAGCATGGAGCTTGTTTATCCTTCCCAGAAAAAATACACATAGAATACTAGAGAACTGTTGTGCATATCAGCTTCAGGATGACTAACCAACTAATGCAATATATGACTGTGAGCCCAAAATTTTGGGGGGAATAATGAGGGGGAGAGAGAGAGAAAAATTAAAGGAACCAAAGTTCCAGAGATTATCCAAGAGTTGCCCTGAAGATATGGAATGCTTCATTCAGTGTATCAGCGGTTTTAAAGTACTGTGAACATTACAGTCCCCCTCTAGACTATAAGCTCTCAACGGGCAGGGAATGTGTCTGTTTATTGTTACTTTTACTCTCCCAAGCACTTGGTACAGTGCTCACCACACTGTAAGGGCACCATAAAAACAATTGAATGAATTATAAATTTTCTCAATCAATCGTAGGAATACAGCTCTTAAAATTATTCCTCATCAGTCCGTCAATCAGTGGATTTACTGAGAGACTGCCGAGTGCAGAATAACGTTTAAAGATCTTAGGGGAATGCACTAAGAACAAAACTTGCTCCTAGCTCTCAAGGAGCTTATAATCAAATGCGGGAAAGCGATGGACAATAGTTCTTCTCACATTTTGATGGCAGGAGGAAGAACAAAGAAATAACAGGTAATCAAAATATGTCAGGATTACGGATGGATTTATACAGAATACGAAAGGGTTGAGGGACAGTTTAAGTACGTACTACAAGGGTAAATAAGGCCAGAGTTGACTGATACTCTGGCTTTTATTTTTTCTTAGCTTTTGACTTCAAAAAGTAATACATCCAAATTGATTTCGCAACATGGCAACTCAATGCTCTCATTGCAGATTAAGAGTTGATTTCCGGAGGGGGGGAAATAATGGAATATTTTGACGAGCGAGATCTTTATCTGCTGCCACAAAATCTTTACAATGAAGGAATATTGGATCATTTTAACTCCCTTAATGGTTTCATGAAGAATATTTGAAAATAAAGCAGCTGAAAATCACATCATTTAAAAAAATAAAATTGTCTAATTTCCCAAGGTTTCTAGATGAAAAAGGTGAAGGAATAATAAGACTTTCTGCTTTGTCTTCTGTAGCAACTTATTCGATTTCTGGGTTTCCTAAAAATTTCATCGTGGCCCATTGATAGTCCCTGATCTGCCCCTGACCAGCTGTGTGACCTTGGGCAAGTCACCTAACCTCTCTGTTCCTCGGTTTCCTCTTTTGTAAAATAGGGATAAAAATGCCCTTTCTCCCTCCCCCTCAGCTAGTGAACCCTGCATTTGACAGATTTTCTGATTTGATTATCCTACATCTATCCCAGCTCTTAGGATTTACTAAGCCGTTTATAAATGCGATCATTAAGGTTATTAGTGTTATTTCAGCATTTAGACCTTTTGACTTCAGTAGCTCTGAGGCAGATCACTTGTCTTACCATTTTTTTTTTTTCCGTGTCAGCAGCCTGAAACCAAACTCAGCTGAGTAGAGCTTGACTGCAATGTGATCTAAGAGGTAGCAAGACCACTATGGTGCTCTTTCAATCCAACCAAAGCGTGGGTTTCACTGTGGGCTTTGGCTAGTACATAATGCACAGCGCTAGCCTGCCCGTGTTCATTGTGCCATGGAGTCAGAAGAAACTATTGTGAGCATGTGCTTGGCCAACTACCATGTGAGTTTTTCCCTAATAGAGTGTTTTACAAGACTTTAAACCCTGGACTTTTTATCTCTCTGTCTCTCTCTTCCCATCTCTCTTTCCCTCCTCCCCAATCATATTTTCTGAGCCTTTACTGTGCGCTGAGCACCGTACTAAGTGTTTGGGAGAGTACAACAGTTAGGAGACAAAACCTCTATCATTGAAGAGCTTAGAGTCTAGTGACTGGAGATCTATCTCATAAGCTATTCTGCAAACCCTCCCATCATTTGTCAGGCTTCAGAGCCAAGTATTTTGACACGTCTAGGCGTGTCAAAATAGGCATGTCATCTAGGCATGCCACCCATGTGACATGGGAGGCACTGAAAGGGGGGAAACGAATCTACCAACCCTGTTATATTGTACCCTCCCATGTGCTTAGTACAGTACTCAGCACACAGTAGGTGCTCAATTAATGTGATTGGTAGATTAATCAAACAGTGGAATTGATTGAGATCTAAAGGGTGCTTAGGCAAGTAGAATAGACTTAGCAGATAAGATCCCTGCTTTCAAGAAGTTGACAGTTTTTTGGGCAGCGAGGCATTAAATGAAATTGCAGAGAGGAGTACCAGTAACTTATAAAGTTGCATACACAGGTGCGATGGAAGTATGAGTACCCAAGTGCCTAGATGACATGGTGTTTGTTACGTGCTTACCGTGTTGCAGGCACTGTACTAAGCGCTCGGGTAGACACAGGTGGTAAGCTTGTCTCTAGACTCATTGTGAGCAGGGAATGGGTCTATCATTGTAGTGTACTCTCCCAAGCACTTAGTACAGTGCTCTGCGCACCGTAAGTGCTCAGTAATTACGATTGAATGAATGAATTAATTTATTCATATTTATTGAGCACTTACGGTGCGCAGAGCACTGTACTAAGAGCTTGGAATGTACATTTCAGACAACAGACAGGGACAATCCCTGCCCAACAGTGGGCTCGCAGTCTAAAAGGGGAGACGGCCAGCAAAACAAAACAAGTAGTCAGGCATCAGTACCATCAAGATAACTAGAATCATAGATAGATGCACATCAATAATAAAATGAATAAAGTAATGAATATATACAAATATACACAGGCGCTGTGGGGAGAGGAAGGGGGTAGAGCAGAGGAAGGAAGTAGGGGGAATGGGGAGGGGAGGAGGGCCGGGGGAAAGGGAGGACTCGGCCTGGGAAGGAGTCCTGGAGGAGGTGAGCTCTCAGTAGGGTGTTGAAGAGGGGAAGAGAGTTGAAAAGGGGAAGAGAGTTAGTTTGGTGGGACACAATCCCTGTCCCTCATGTTACAGAGAAAGTAACTGAGGTACCGAGAAGTTACGTGACTTGCGCAAAGTCCCACAGCAAACATGTGGTGGAACCGGAATTAGAAGCCCGCTTCATTCTATACTGTCTGTTTCTTTGTCCCATGTTGGCAGATTCCCTCTTAAACTCTTGTCTCTGTCTTGGTTAGTTGGCCATTTTTCCATTTATGAATCACTTCATCCCAATTTGGCCTCCATTCATTCATTTAGTCATTCGATGATATTTATTGAGCGCTCACTGTGTGCAGACCAAGTGTACTAAGCACTAGGGAGGGTACAATAAAACAATAAGCAGACACATTCCCTGCCCACAGTGAGCTTACAGTCTAGAGACGAACTTACAGTATGGAGCCGAGCTAAAAATCTAGAGATGAGCTCACGTTCTCTCGTCTCCTCCTGCTTAGACCAGTGCTTGCCACCTAGCGTGAGGTTAGTAGGTGCCATATGAATGGATGAATCCCAGAAAAGATATGCAGGGGGAGGGGACTCTGACACTATATCCCAGAATATGGAGTTTAGCGGGGAGCTTGCTCTGGAGGTTTTCTATATTCAGAATGTAAAGGAAATACACTTTGAATAATGCGATATTATTACGTAGTGATGGTTAGGAGCCATTTCAAAAGTCGATATATACAGAGCTTAATTGGACACGCGTTCAACTTTCTCCTCTAAATCGTCTAGACCAAATAATCAATCCATCATATTTATTGACCGCTTAATATGTGCAGAGCACTGTATTAAAAACCTGGGAGAGTACAATGCAAAAGAATTAGCAGACACAGTCCCTGCCTATAACGATCTTACAGTCTAGATAGCACAATATCTGGCACTTTGTACTATCCAACTATGTTATAACCTTTTCTCGGTTCCAACTGTGAAAGGGAAAAAGAATGTTTCTTCTCAGAAAACAATGCCTGCGATTTGCTTGACTGCTTTCCACCTTGTCAAGAATTACATTTCCTTTCACATTATGTACTTAGGTAAACCAGGGCAATTAACATCACATATTTATTCTTATTCATTAGTGACACTTACACCTGCATGGGTAAAAAATAAACCCTAATGTTTTATTTACCATGTTTCTACTCTCTCATTTATCGCTATTCATGTCATTCCCATTTAGCAAAGGCAGAACCCAATAAAAGCAGGTATTATTTATCTTTGTCATGGCATAATAACAGCTTTAATGAAAAAGGATAAAAACTTGGCCACTGGTAATTGCTCCAAACCCATTTAGCACACAATGCGGTATAATTCCGTGCGCTCTTGCGACTCTGTGAAGGGCACGGCATATCACGGAGAGAAATACACAGAGCTGTCACTAAGCATAAGTGAAGCTTAATGAATGGGTTTTTAATTTTGACTGGAAAGGGAACCAACCCACTGTTTCTCATCTCGTTCGAAGGACACAGCAAAGGCATAGGTAATGGAAAGTGTATTTGAATTAGTGGATTCAAACTCCTTCTCTAGACTGTGAGTTCACTGTGGGCAGGGAAGGTGTCTATCAACTCAGTTGTATCGTACGCTCCCAAGCGCTGACTACAGTGATCTGAGCAATAAGTGATCATGATGTAAATGCCACTGATTGATTTCGGACAGGGAATGGGTCTCTTGCTTCCGTAATACTTTTCCCGAGTGGTCGGTACACTGTCCTGCACACAGAGGACTGTATATGCCTGTGTTTTATTTATTCCCATGCCACTGCTCGTGGAGTTTCCTGTACCCGCTTCCGCCACTGGACTGTAAGGACCTTGAGGGCAGGAAATGTGCCTTTTGAGTATTATACTTCCCCAGTGTTTGGTACAGGGCCTTATTCTCAGTAGGCGCTCAGTAAGTACCACTCAATCAATCATATTTATTGAGTGCTTATTGGGTGCAGAGCACCGTGCTAAGTATATAACGTAACTGGCAGGCACATTCCTGCTAAGAAGGAATTTACAATCTAGAGGGGGAGACAGGCATTAAAATAAATTACGGATGAGTACGTACCGTAAGTGCTCTGGGCTTGAGGGTAAGGTGAACCTTTGCTCTCACCAGCTGTTACAGTGTGAATGGCTTGTGTCTGCCAGCATCCTCACCTTAGACTTTTAGCTCCTTGAGGGTAGGGGTCTGTCTCTTACTCAGGTGTACTTTCTCGAGTGTCTAGTTCAGCCGCCTGCACAGCTCGATAAATAATAGTGATTGGTTGATGTAGTGCTCCACTACAGTAACAGTGTCCTTAGTGTTTTCTCTAGGAGACGATAATCAATCTTATTAATGGAACACTTACTGCTTACAGAGAACAGTACCGAGCGCTTGGGAGAGTGCACTATAGCAGAGCTGGTAGACACAGCCCCTCCCCACAAGGAGCTTAGAGGAGGAGGAGACAGACATGAGTATAAAGAAATGAACTGTGGCTCTGTACGTGAGTGACGTGCGGCCCAAAGTGGGGTGAATAAAAGATGCAAATCCAAGAGCTAAGGTGAGGAAGAAGGGAGAGTGGGAGAAGAAATGAGGGGTTAGTCGGGGAAGGCCTCTTGGAGATGCGATTTTAAAAAGGCTTTGAAGGTTATAATGGGGAGAGTGATCATCTGTCGGATATGAAGGGGGAGGGAGTTCCAGGCCAGAGCAGGATGTGGACGAGGGATCTGTGGCGAGATAGATGAGATCGAGGTATCGTGAATAGGTTTGCATTAGAGAGCCGAAGTGTGTGGGTTGGGTTGTAATAGGAAATCCGAGAGGTAGGAGGGGGCAAGCCGAGCGAGTGGTCTAAAGCCAGTGGCGAGATGCCATCACTCCTACTGACGCTGCTATCACCACCGCTGACAATGCACGGACGAGTGTAGCACTCCATCCCCTCGCCCCCTCCTACCTCACCTCACTTCGCTCCTTCTACAACCCAGCCCACACACGCCCTTCCTCTGGTGCCGCTGACCTTCTCACCGTGCCTCCATCTCGCCTGTCTGGCCGCCGACCCCTGGCCCACATCCTGCATCTGGCCTGGAAGGCCCTCCCTCCTCAAATCTGCCAGGAAATTACTCTTCCCCTCTTCAAAGACTTATCGAAGGCACATCTCCACCAAGAGGCCTTCCCAGACTAAGCCCTACTGATACTCATCTCGCACCCTTTCAGCGCCCTCCCTGACCTTATACCCTTTTCTCTCCCCACCTCCTCCCAGCCCCACAGCACTTACACATATATCTGGCGTTTTATCGACTTGTATCGATGTCCTGTTTGGTTGTATTGACGTCTGCCCTCCTCCACCCCGGAGTGTGAGCTCGTTGTGGGCGGGGATTGTCACTCTTTATTGTTGTACTTTCCCAAGTGCTTAGTACAGTGCTCTGCACACAATGAGCGCTTAGTAAATACGGTTGAAAGAATGAATGAATTTGAAATAATACGATGACACAGTAGCTAGAAGTTACCTGGCATATGAAAATAGCATGTTCAGACAGAGTAATCTCTAGTAAGTAGAACATGACTGTAGATCACTGTGAGTAAAAAGAGGAGGGAACAAGTCATAAGCAGATCAACCATCTGGATTAAAGGCCAGTGATGGAATGCTGGGATGTTTGAGACCGTATACAGTGAAAGCCTGATTGTCAGTTGATTGCCGTTCTTAATCTGCTGAATCTGATTGAGGGCAGACACTGAAAAATGTCAGACTCTTTTAACATGTGAGCTCTTCTGTGGACGACAACTGTCTATATATCAATAATAAAGGAACAGAAGTCTCGTAGAAAACTAAATATAAAAAGTGTTAAAATCAGAATTGGCTGAAGCTCGGTATTTTAAGAGTGACTTTTTAAAATGAATTTTGCGTTCCACTTAGTTCCATGGAGATATTTGCTGTGATAATTGTAACTTCTGTGACACTGAATTTTAGAATTCACTATCCTATTATGCGAGTATCCTTCCTTCTCCTCTGTGGACGGCTTGTAGGCCCAGTGACTGTGAGTGATGAACTTCAGGCATTGGTTTTGTTGAAGAATAACAAAATATCTTAACCGTCAACTTCAAGGCTCTTAACCAGATGTTTTCCTTTTTCCCATCTGCTTTGCTGGTTTCTTTTTGTCCAGCACATGCCCTTTATCCTTCTCCAGTTAACCTCTCACTTCCCCCATGCTGGACTGTCCTCACTTAACTCATTCCTCACATCTTTTCCCCTTCCTGGAAGCCCTTCCACCTCCACTTTGTCAAACCAGGTCTCCTTGACTTCTTCAAAGCCCTTCTGGAAAGGAATTCACCTCTTTCAGAAAGCATTCCCTGATTAGCCCAGCCCATCATCATTTTCATCTATCCCATCCCCTCGCTAAACTGTAATATCTTTGTGGGAGAAAGCACTTTTTCAAACAATCATATTTACTGAGCACCTGCTGTTTGCTGAGCGTCGTACTAAGTACTTGAGAGAGTACAGTTGAGTTGGTAGAAATGAAACCCTGCTCTCAAGGGGCTTTCAGTCTGGGTAGACTGCAGAAGCAGATACTGAAATAAATAACAGGCAAGAGGAAGTAATAGATTGTACTTTCCAAGTGCTCAGAACAGTGCACTGCACACAGTAAGTGCTCAGTAAATGTGATTGAATGAAGGAACAATAGGTAATGTAGATATGTTCTTAATTGCTACAGGGGATTATGAGTAGTTAAGGGCTTAGGTGGCCTGGGGGGTCTGACTTTTGGGGTTGTAAGAGGGAGAGTAGAAATCAATCTGGGAAGCCCGCCCTGGAGATGAGATTTCAGAAGGGCTTTGAAGATGGGGAGAGCAATGGGTTGCCTGGTGTGGAGGGAAAGGGATTTCCAGGAAGGAAGGAGGGATTGAACAGAATCAGCAGTGAGAGAGGCAAGAATGAAGCACAGTGAATAGGTTAAAATGAAGCACAGTGAATAGGTTAACTTGAGCAGAGTGAAGAGGGGGAGCTGGGGCAGGGTGTTAGATGAGAGTGAAAAAGTTGGAGGGTACAGAGCGGATCGAGTGCCTTAAAGGCAATGAATGGCCAGGAGGGTCTGCTTTCTGTGGAGCTGAAGGGGAACCCATTGGAACCTTTCCAGAGAGGGGATATATGCAGAATGACATTTCAGAAAAGGGATCTGGGCTGCCGAGTCAAGTATGGACTGGAGGGGGAGGGACAGGAGCCAGGGTTTGGAAGGAGCAAACTGAACTGATTGCACTCTTCACACCAGGACCTGACCAGTACCTGGACCCGTTGAAAGGGAGAGGAAGTGTGAATTCTGGAAACACAGAGGAAGAATAGGTTTGGCTTTGCCCCAATACTTAGCACGCAGTAGGTGATCAATGAATATCACTGAATGATTGCTTCCCCTCAGCCTGCTCAACACTCATGCACACCTACCTGTCTGCTCATCTGTTGTGGATTCAGTTCCGCACTCACCCCAGCCTTTCTCCCCCACCAGGGAGGATCCCATGGACCAGACCGTTCCCAGAGGTTCTTAGTTTGAAGTTTCCCAGGTCTTGAATGTGCCTGCGGGTGCACACCTGTTCCCCTGATGTAGGCCCTGCTGATTCCAGGGAATAGGTCTTTCTGATCTTCTCCCCCGGTATCTCCCCAACCCTCTGCTTTTTTGAAAGCTTTGATTTACCTGAAAAAATGCAGATCCTGTGTCTCTGCCTGAAAGTTCCACTTACATCTGTGACTTCCTCCCTGCTCCTAGCTCTTCCTCCCTCCTCCCCTGGGAGTCCCCGTTCTCCTTCTTTTCCCCCTCTCTTTCCCCTGCTCTCTCGCTCCTCGGCATCGGAGGGCCAAGGCAGTGGGAGCCATCGTGGAGAGGAGCAGAGATTAGCAAGGTAAACCGCAGCAGCAACAGCAATCTCCGAGCTTCCTATTAAAGATATTCTTGGAATGACTGCCTGGTACAGTGCCCTGTACCACGTTTCTGCTCTTTCCCTGTTTTTTTTAATCACCTCCACGGAGCAGTAATAATAACATTAATAATGTTGGTATTTGTTAAGTGCTTACTGTGTGCCAAGCACTGTTCTAAGCGCTGGGGTAAAATACGAGGTCATCAGGTTGTCCCACGTCGGGCTCACAGTCTTCAGCCCCATTTTACAGATGAGGTAGCTGAGGCACATAGAAGTTAAGTGACTTCCCCAAGTCAAACAGCTGACAAGCGGCAGAGCCGGGATTAGAACCCCCGCCCTCTGACTCCCAAGCCCGCGGTCTTTCCGCTAAGCCACGCTGCTTCTCTACTTCTCAGCAGTAGTAATAGCATGGTAGAAGTAGTACTTATTAAACATTTACTGAGGGCAAAGCATTGCGCTGAGCACTAGAAAGAGTACATGTATTGGAATTAGGTACAGTCCCTGGCCCTCAAAAGGCACAAAGTGTGAGTATGAAATGGGGGAAAAAGAACTGGTGACAGGCACAGAAGGAGAGATGATAACCAGCGTGGCCTAAGGCAGAGAGCGCATGCCTGCGAATCAGGGAATTTGGCCTGTAATCTTGGTTCCTACACACACTGTGACCTTGGTCAAGTCACTTTCCTTCTATGGGCTTCATTTGCCAGTCACTTTCCTCCTATGGACTTCATTTGCCTCATCTCTAATATGGAGATTAAATACTGTCTCCCCCTCAATTTTGACTGGGTCTGACCTAATCATCTGTCCCATCTGTGAGAGAATCCCAGCAGGCACTGCACAGCCCTGATCACACCAGCATCTCCCACCCCCCACTTATCCTCTCCTCTATTTGTATCATTCGGGCTCCTTCTCCTTTGGATCCTCTTTTGAAACATCTGCTGGATAAGGGAAGATCCAAAAGATGGTAAGGAGAAAAACCCACCATTTTTCTTTCATTTCTTAAACTCCAAACTCAATTTTGACCAAAATGCAAAATGCAAGAAATAAAACCCCCAAATTGATGCCTTCTGCTTTTTAGTTTTTAATCCCAGAAATCCACCTTTTGTCTCTCTGGAAGGCCCTGGAAGCTCCCTGCTCCATCAACTCTAAAATATCCCCAACAGAAACACCCGTGGTTATAAGATAACCAGAAAATGAGCCAAGTCAGCATTTGAGAGACCCCAGTCAGGAATATCCTCATGTTATTATGGACAATGTATACTACTTGAAATGACTGCTTGTGAAAAAGAAAGTTTCATTTTCTTCCAGAACAGAGTTTAAATTTCAACCAGGCCTAATGAGATTGATATGATGTGAATCGTGGTTGCTTTTTTTTTTTTTCTGTCACAATATTCCATTTTTCATATTCACCTGTTTGGATTTGTGTGTACGGGTGTGAGCTGCTGGGGGAGTGTAAAAATCTCACTGATGAGAGTTCAGAAGTAACAGCGACTGAAATGTGCATTTCTCACTTGGGTTTCATGAGTCTCTTTAGACCTTGTATTTTTAGACAGACTAATCCTATAAAGGGGAGCGCTATTTCAAACCTTTGACAGTTCCGCTGAACTTGCTGTTTCCTCTCCCCACCCCCTCAAGAGTTTTATTATAATACACCCAATTAGCCTCTCTGTCCCACTTTTCACAGAATCATTGTTAGAACTTTCCGTGGGGCTCGTAGGTCAGCAGCGATTTCTGGAAAGAGTTTCTAGATTCTCTCCAAAGGCAGATGCAGAGTTGACAGAAAACTTACGACTAACAGTAGCTTTACTCGTGAAATCACTTTTACATTCCATGTAGTTGAAACGAAACGCACCCGTCAGTCACGGTTCCCACGATGCCAGACTACCTGCCTGTGAAATCTTCTCGATTGCCCCAGTGGTTCACTCACCCTCTGAGGCCAGGGCCCAAGCCAATCTGGGTAGTCCCCAGAGCAAGTGACCCTCTCAAGTCACGTGGCCAACATTCGGGATTCAACGCGTACTGCACTGTGACCCCTGGCCCCATCCTCACTTCGGCAAAGGAAAATTTGTGCTGGTGAAGTTTCCTGACATTCGGATAACCCCTCATCCTCCTCAATCCCGTATTCTCCTGCTTTCTCGCCCCACACCCCTGCTCCCAGGACCATCTCAAGCAAGGGGATGGAGTGGGGCAGAGTGGGATGGGGGAGAGGGCGGGGGTGGTTTTATCCAGGATTCCTTCTCGTTCGGGTCTGTCCTGGCCTGGTCCCTGCTGCTGAGGCAATCTCGGCGGTTCAGATGAGGAAAGGGCTGGCCCAGGCACTAAACAAGTTAAAAAAACTTTTTTTTGATAAGTATCAAGCCTCGAAGGAGTGGGAAAAAGGGTGGGGAAAAGAGATCTGCTGAGAGGGAACATTTGAGATGGTGGAGAAAAGCTTGCTAAGGAGCCAAATGGAAATAGAGAAGCAATTTTCAAAGCCACAAAGGTGGGAGAAGGGGAGGAAAACCTTACGGAAGGCAGAGAGTGGAGAGGGAAATGGTTGGGGGCTGATCTCCAGGCACAGTTGGCGTTGGGGTCCAAGGTGACATCTTCCTTGCTCTAAAGGATATGTCAGCCGTCCTTTTGTGGGAACCTGCAGTACCCAAAAGGTTTCTCCCAGAGCCTCGCTCACCAAGTAGGTATCAAAGGAAGGGTCATGATCTTGGAGAGAATAGCATAATGTTTCCCAACTGACATGCAGCTTTCCCCCCCAACACAAAAAATAGCCATCTTAATATTCATGAAGAAGGTCACAGACTCAGAATACAAAGCAATCATCTTCTCTTGAATTTGGGCCAGGTCACAAGCCCAGCCAGATAGAAAATTGAGGACAAGCAACAGATTCTAGGAATATGGAAAAAGTGCATTTGTCTCTTTCTGATGGAGTTTTGAAAATCAATCAGTGGTATTTATTTACCAAACATTCTGTGCAGAGCATTCTACTATGGTCTTGGGAGAGTACACTACAATAGAGTTATTAAGCACGATCCTTGACAATTTAAAGGTTGCAGAAAAAGGCAAACTGAATTGAAACTGTTGTCGATGGAATTCTCTCCCTGGTAGCTACAGTCGAGCTCACTTATCAGGGATGGAGACATGATACACTGGCATAGTTAACATCTGTTTTTAATTAGAATCACTGTTGCTATTAAGAAAAATGAAGTCAGAGGAAGAGTTCAAGATGAGATGAACTATCCCGGTTTAATTACCCTAATTCCCAGCAGGGATTTCGCTCATCGGATTAACACCATGCGGCAGGAAAGTTGTTGCAGCAAACGTCCAACTGGCAGAGTCACTGGGAAAGTAACGGGGGATGGAGAATCTAGAAGTGTTTCGTTGGCATTCAAAAAGAAATATCCAACTTCACTGTTAGCCCCCGAACGTACACTTCCAAATGAAGGGTATCCATGAATTATTTTTAAAAGAAAAGAAGGAGATTCTGGCAAAGGAAAACTTTCAGGAACTTTAAAATAGCTTCCTAGCTGGTATGAACCTCTTGGTAAACTTTGGAATGAAGTCTAGAGGAATCACTTTTTACAGTGTGAGTTTAAGAGTATGAAAAGTCTGGTGATTTGCATTGGCTTTATGGTGTACACTCTGTCTCCTTTGATGGAGGTTTCCAGCCAGTCTGTCCATCAGTAATATTTAATCCCCTCTAGATTTTAAGCTTCTCTTTAAACTGTAAGTTGCTTCCTGTGAGCAGAGAACGTGTCTATCAACTCTAATGTACTGTACTCTCTCAGGTGCTTAGTACAATGCTCTGCAATAGTGAGTACTCAATAAATACCATTGACTGACTGATTGAGAGTTCACCATGTGCTGAAAAATGTAGTAAAGCACGTGGGAGAGCGCAATACAAATAGTAGTCCTGAACAATAATAATAGTTTTGCTATTTCTTAAGGATTCACTGTGTGCCAAGCACGATGCAGAGTAGTGGGTAGATGCAGTACAGTCAGATAAGACACAGTCCCTGTCCCAATAAATGGGGATCAAGACCCTAAGGGAGAAAACGGGCTTTTAATTCCCATTTTTCGGTTGAGGAAACCGAGACACATAGCTGTTGAGTGACTTGCTCAAGATCACACAGTAGTCAAGTGGCAGAGCAAATACTGTGCTCTATCCACAAGACCACACTGCTTCATGAAGACACGACTCCTGTCTTTGACGAGCTTACAGTCTAGTAATAGACAAAACATCATTACAGATAGGAGGAGGAGAAGAATGGAACAGTGAAGGTGCGCGTGACTAAGTGAGTGTAAGTGCATCGGTGCATTTTGGTGAGAAGGTCGCTGGAGAGTTAGACAAACTCATCCGCCCACCTTGGCCTCCTTGGACCCAGAGTGCAGCAGTGTCAGAAGAAGCGTTTGCATGCGTGGATGTATGTGAGACAGACACTGGGAGTGCCAAAGCACACGGTTTCCTCTGCGTGGTGTTTAAAGAACAGACAGCCCCCATGTTCCAGGAGAATTGGTTTTCTGCCTTTTTACAATCATCCATTGAGGTTACTGCTTTGCTCTGTAAGTGACTCGGAATTGAAAGTCCCATGTAGATAATGTTATTTCTAACAATACAGGTTTGATGGTTTCCCTTCTCCAAAGCTTCAAGGCCATTAGGACTTGTCCTTTCTTCCAAAGCTCTGGGTGAAGAAACAGAGACCTTGTTCCTTCTATTCACATGTATAATATAATAATAATAATAATAATAATGTTGGTATTTGTTAAGCGCTTACTATGTGCCGAGCACTGTTCTAAGCCCTGGGGTAGATACAGGGTAATCAGATTGCCCCACGTGAGGCTCACAGTCTTAATCCCCATTTTACAGATGAGGGAACTGAGGCATAGAGAAGTTAAGTGACTTGCCCACAGTCACACAGCTGACAAGTGGCAGAGCTGGGATTCAAACCCATGAACTCTGACTCCCAAGCCCGGGCTTTTTCCACTGAGTCACACTGCTTCTCTGTATGTAGGGCAGCAGAGACCCAAGATGAATGGTACGCTCAGACAGGAAAGACAGAACAGATAGATGCCTTAAAGACCCAGACAGGCAGACAGTCTTCTATCTGTCTCTGTCTATCCATCTATCTGTTGCTCTATATCCTTTTTATGGTATTTGTTAAGCGCTTACTATGGGCCAGGCACTGTACTAAGTGCTGGGGAAGACAGATAAAAGATAATCTGGTTGGACACAGTCCTTGTCCCATATGGAGCCCACCGTGGGCTATTTTACAGATGAGGTACTTGAGGCACAGAGATTTGAAATGAGTTGCCCAAGATCATACAGCAGACAAGTGGTGGAGCCTGAATTAGAACCCAGGTCCTCCGACTCCCAGGCCCGTGCTCTTTCCACAGGCAGATATCCGCAGATCTGTCTGCCATGTATCAGCCAGGGATCTCCCTGGCCCTTCGGTATCTTATCGTCTCATCGGGATGCCCGGGGAGTGCCCAGGTGTCCGGGTCTTGCGATAAAACTTTCAAAGGAAAGGGCTGTGGGTGCCTGCTCTCTCCACCCCAGTTCTACTGGTGTGTTATTGCAACCTTGAAAACAAAACTCAAATTTGTTCAGTTTGTTTCTAGATCATGGGGGCTGCCTCCGTGGTAAGGAAAACTCATGTTCTGCTATCCAAACTTTACGTGACATGGCAAGTAAGTCCTTAATCTCTCACTGTGAGGATTTTGATAATTTCTTCCAGGGCCCTTTTGAGGGAACGTGGCAATGATTGGCCACCAGCCTCTATTCGGGACTCCCTCCTTTGTTGGGAGCCTGCTCTCCATCTCATCGGCTCCCAATTCCCCGGCCCAATTATCTCCATTTCCTGTTAACTCTCTCCAAAGCGCCCCATTTCCCAGTTTCTCCACTGCTTTCCTATTCCCATTTCTCGTAGTTTTACCACCTATGAGATGTTCCATTTCCTAACTTCTCCTTTATTTTCCCATCCCTCCATTGTTTTACCATTTCCAAGATGCTCATTCCCCAGTCTTGGAGGTTGAAACCCCTGAACCCCTTTCTGGTCTCACCTTCTCAAGGTAGTTTTACATCCCGAATCTGGACATACCGCGCCCCGGCTAGCCATTGCTGAATATAAAGTGTTTCCTGGTTTCTAAGCTGCCTCCTTCCAATGCAACCCATTTATTTCCTGATTGCTCTGAATGACAGTGCTAAAATGCTGACTCAAAGTCAGCTTGTTATCCTCCATTGTGTTCGGCCTCCCGATTTCAATGCCGGCTGTGTTTTCCTAACAGTTAGCAAGCCTTCCCTGCCAGCTGTTTATTGTCATGGGAGCCCATGTTGGATTACCCACATTGTCTCAGAGGAACCTTTGGCCCAGAAGTAAGGAAGGGAGAGTGCAGGGCAGTTGCGGTAGCCACCTGGGAAGCCATCCCTCGAAAACAAACCCTAGAAATGAGTTGGTGGTGGTGGTGGTGTTGGAGGGATTGGTGAAGATTGTTTATAGATGAGAGTCAGTAGGGGTAAGAGGACCAAATGCAATACCTAGAAAGTCAGTCTGAAGCGATGAACAGATTTTTTTTCCTCAAACAGTCAATCGGTTAATCAGTTGTATTGATTTATTTATGGTCTTATGAAGTGCCCACTACATGCCAGGAGACGTATTAGGCTCTTGCGTACAAGTTAATCAGGTCGGATCCAGTCTGCGTACCACATGAGTCTCACAGTCTTTATCCAGGTTTCACAGATGAGGGAGCTGAGCCACAGAGAAGTTAAATGACTTGATCAAAGTCACCCAGCAGGCAAGTGGCGGAGCTGGGATTATCAGTCATATTTATGACCACTTACTGTGTGCAGAGCACCGTTTAGAGTGCTTGGGAGAGTACAGTGTAGCAGTATAACAGACATATTCCCTGCCCACAGCGAGCTTATAGTCTAGAGGGGGAGAGAGACATTAATATAAATAAAATTACAGATATGTACCTAAGTGCCGTGGAGTACTGAGTGCAGTGCTCTGCCCCTAGTCGTGGAGCACAGCTTCTCGAGGGATTGCGAAAGAGCACAATCCAGACCACGGCTACATTCAAGCACCCCTAGGTCACCTAGACCTCTTGGTTCCAACACTGCTGACATTAAATCCTGGGAATCAGTGGTCAATAGAACTCAGTCTAAAAAGGGGGGAAATGAATAAAGGGAGCAAGTCAGGGCAACTCAGAAGGGAGTGGAAGAAAAGTAAGAGGGCTTAGTCAGGGAAGGCATCTTGGAGGAGATGTGTCTTTAATAAGGCTTTGAATTCACTGAGAGTAATTGTCTGTTGCATATGAAGAGGGAGGGCGTTCCAGGTCAGAGGAAGGACGTGGGCGAGAGGTCAGCAGAGATATAAATGAGATAGAGGTACAGTGAGTTGGCATTAGAGGCGCCAAGTGTGTGGTCTGGGTTGTAGTAGGAGAGTAGCAAGGTGAGGTAGGAGGGGGCCAGCTGATTGTTTCGGAGCCAATGGTAAGGAGTTTCCATCTGATGTGGATGTGGATGGGCAACCACTGGTGGTTTTTGGGAAGTGGGGAAACATGAACTAAATGTTTTTGTAGAAAAATGATCCAGTCAGCAGAATGAACTGTGTACTGGACTGGGGAGAGAAAGGAGTCAGAGTTCAGCAAGGAGACTGATACGGCAGTCGATGTGTGGTAGGATCAGAGTTTGGAATTATGTAATAGCATTTGAGATAGAAAGGAAAGGATGGATTTTAGTAGTGTTGTGAAGGTTGAACCAACTGGATTTAGTGATGGATGAATATGCGAGTTGACTGAGACAGAGGAGTCGTGGATAATGTCAAAGTTATGGGCTTGTTAGACAGGCAGGATGGTGGTGCCTTCTACAGTGATGGAAAAGTGAGGGAAAGACAGGGTTGGGGGGGGAAGGTAAGGAATTCTGTTTTTGACACGGATTAGACATGGATCAGAACCCAGGTCCTATTCCACACAGTAAGAAGACTGTTGAAAGTGTTTGGGCAAGTACAATACAGTAGACTAAGCTCGCTGTGGGAAGGGAACTCATCCACCAACTCTGTCATATTGTACTCTCCCATAGCACTTAGTACAGTGCTCTGCCCCTAGTTGTGGAGCAGAACTTCTCGAGGGATTGTGAAAGAGCACAATCCAGACCGTGGCTACATTCAAGCACCCCTAGGTCACCTAGACCTCTTGGTTCCAACACTGCTGACTTTAAATCCTGGGAATCAGTGGTCAATAGAACTTAGTCTAAAAAGAAACCATTGTGTTTCCATTTGTGCCGGCTTCCAGCAAAATCTGGTGTTCTCAGAAGAGCTGCATCTTTAAGGATGCCCGATGAAGAGAAAAATTTCGATTCAAAATGATTCCAGTCATCAGGCGTTAGGACAGTTATCTCTGCGGCAAAAAGGGTTATGACTACAAAGCATAAAACTAAAGGTGTATAGAATATTTCATCATCATCAACGATGTTTATTGAATGCGTACTATGTGTGGAGCCCTGTACTAAGAGCTTGTGGGAATTCAGAATAACAGTGTTGGCAGAAATGTTCCCGGCCCACAGTGAGTTTACAGTCTGGAGGGGGAGACAGACCTTAATATGCATTAATGATTTATAGTAATTAATTTAAAGTACTATGCATACATAACTGTTAATATATAAAGATTCCTTCCAAGACGTCATCCCAAAATATAGTTACGTTTTTGAGATACTAAAGGTGTTCTAGAAAAAAGGATGGACTCTACCTCTGAGCTCATTTTCTCTTGTTCACCAGTATGCTCTCTTCTCTCATCATCTTATGCATGGAAAGAAATGATAAGTCACTGGGGAATCTTTGTCCTAGTGGGGAAGCAGTGTGATTTAGTGATCTAGAAAGTCAGAAAGCTAGGTTTGTGCTCTGTCATTTGGACATGGGCATGCAACCTAAGCGTTCTGAGGCTCAATATTTTCATCTGGAAAATGTTTAGCAATACCTACCTCACAGGGATGTTGTGAGAGAAAAATAGCAGCGTGGCCTAGTGGAAAGAGCCTTGGACCCGGGAGTCGAAGGACCTGAGTTTTTAAATCTGAGTTCTTCCACTTATCTGCTGTGTGACCTTGGGAAAATCACTAAACTTCTCTGAGCCTCAATTTCTTCATCTGTAATATGAAGACTAAATGAACAGATCATTCCCTGTTCGCTTAAAAGCTGATATCCAGTTCTTCAAGAAACAATTTGATAGACAACCTCGGAGGAACTGTCGGGAGGCCGGGGATGGAATTGGGAGTGCCTGTAACAACTTCATGAGCGCAGGCCATCTTTTCTGTCTGTTATCTGTCTCCCGGGTAAATACCGCAAATTCTCTGGGCCTCAGTTCCCTCATTTGAAAAATGGAAATTAAGACTGTTGAGCCCCCTGTGAGGCATGGACTGTGTCCAACCCGATTACCTTTTATCTACCTCAGCATTTGAAACAGTGTCTGACACGTAGTAAGTGCTTAACCAATACCTTTAAAAAAAAAAAAAACTCCTTTAGGGCAAGGAATACTACCTATTAGTGATTGATTGATTGGCTTCATTACCTCTAAATAATTTTTGACTGTCTTGCCCTAGGAGATTGGAAGCATGAAGGTAGGGAACATCACTCAATCAATGGTATTTACTGAGTGCCTATTTTGATAGTGTACTATAATAAGCGCTTGGGAGAGTGTAATAGAATAGAATTGGTAGACACATTCTATGCCTCCAACAGTCTTACAGGCTAGAGGAGCATGTGTCTTGTTATTGTACTTTCCCAAACACTTAGTACAGGGCCTAGCAGTCAGCCAAACCTCAGTAAATGTCATCGATAATAACTCTGTTGAAGACGATGATTCTTTGACTGCGGAATCACCCTCTTCATAAACTTGCCCCATTGGTGGGGGCAGAAAATAGGAGTTGTAGTATTTCTTGAGCTCCCACTTGATGCTGGGTACTGTACTAGGCACTGGGGAAGAACGCACTAAAGAGGAGCAGCATGGCTTAGTGGAAAGAGCACGGGCTTGGGAGTCGGAGGTCATGGGCTCTAATCCCGGCTCTATCACTCATCAGCTGTGGGCAAGTCACTTACCTCCTCTGTGCCTCAGTTACCTCATCTGTAAAATGGAGATTAAGACTGTGAGCCCCACGTGGGACAACCTGTATCCGCCCCAGTGTTTAGAACAGTGCTTGGCATGTAGTGAGCGCTTACCAAATACCATAATTATTAATTATGACTATTAAAAGAGATCCTTGCCTTTCCCACAAAGAGCATACTCTCTAATGGGGGAGTTTTTGACAGAGTATGATGAAAATCATCGCAGAGAGAGAGAGAAGGCAGCCACAGCTGTCTGTTAAAATACAAATTGCCTGCACCCTGCAAAATTGCCCCGGTTGCACATACTCAAAAGCAAGATAAGCAGTATTGATGAAACTGGGCACGTATTCCATAAGCCCGTTTGTCCCGCTAATGTCACCAAATCCCGTGGACTCTATCAACAGTAGCTGCCCTTCTCTGGGATGCGTAGAATCATCCAAATGCTACCCGAGACCACCCAGAATCAACAGAACTCTGGAAAAAGAGCCTTCTGCCCTCAGGCCGGAAGGATTTGGAGGATTTCTCCAGAAATCATTCCCCAGAAATCCTTTGATGTTGATATTTTCAGCATCATCCAGGGGGCATTTTGAAACAGATATTTCAGTTGTTTGAAGTGTGTATATCCTCTGCCTGTCCTTGGTTTTCGAAGGTGACTCTACTGGCACTGAGATGCTTTTCATTCATTCATTCATTCATTCATTCATTCATTCATTCATTCATTCATCCATCCATCCATCCATCCATCCATCCAATTGTAGTTATTGAACACTTACAGTGTGCAGAGCACTGTACTTAGTGCTTGGGAGAGTGTGAGACAACAATAAAGAGACACATTCCCTGCACACAACCAATATACAGTCTAGAGGTAGGGAAGCAGCGTGGCTCAGTGGAAAGAGCCCGGGCTTGGGAGTCAGAGGTCACGGGTTCGTATCCCAGCTCCGCCACTTCTCAGCTGTGTGACTGTGCGCAAGTCACTTCACTTCTCTGGGCCTCGGTTCCCTCATCTGTAAAATGGGAATTAACTGTGAGCCTCACGTGGGACAACTTGATGACCCTGTATCTACCTCAGCGCTTAGAACAGTGCCCTGCACATAGTAAGCGCCTAACAAATACCAGCATTATTATATCGGTATGGAAGGATATACAGGTGTGTGTATATGTATGTGTGTGTGTGTGTGTGTCCTCCCCATATGGGTATAGATGTTGTATTACTTTTCATTGCTATTTATCATTGTGGGAACACGTGCACTGATGATTTTATCAGCGACCTCTGCTTCGGCGGCAGGTAACCTGGATCTCCCGTGGGACCCCCGCAGTCAGATTGAAGTAGCGAGAGCCGAAGCAGATAAAGAAAAGCAGATCCCCAAAATGGGGTATAAAGATTACTTTTAGGAAGAAATGGTAGGAAGGGCTTTATTGCCAAAGATGAATCCTTCCTAGTAGCAATAGTATTGTTATTCTTTGAACCCTTACTATGTGCGGATCACCGTGCTAAAAGCTTAGGAAGGTACATCAGTAAGAGATAAGTTGCCTGCCGACAAGGAGCTTACACTCTCATGATATATCCTGCCATCCTTAAATCTATCTCATGACACTTGCTTTTTTTTTTTAATCTCGGGGCAAAGTTGTAAGCGATCTGATTTTCAAACTGAAGATGCCTTAATATTTCCAGATGAAATTTGCAGCAACAAATAGAAATGGAATGGGAAATAGATTAGTACTGAACCTTGATTCACTTACCTTGGCCAGTTTGCTACTTTGCAGACATAAGAGGATCTTTCGCCAGCATTAAAAATTAGGCCAGACAGCATTTACCCAGTTCGTGTTATTTGTCACTGCATTTAATTCACCAAAGCAAACCCATCCGTTGTTCAAATCCCCACTCTTCTCCAAGTGGTATGAGCCTTTGAAATATGACGCCTCTGTGTTTCCCCTCATCACTTTGGTTTTTATTACTGAGACGGTGTCTTGTCGGAGTTGGGTGAACCACGCTGGGAAAGAGAGTGACTTTCCTTACCCGACGTGCCTGTGTGTGCAAAGGATGGGGCGATGAGAATCAAATTATCTCCGATCACAGCT
Source organism: Ornithorhynchus anatinus (assembly GCF_004115215.2). NCBI lineage: Eukaryota > Metazoa > Chordata > Mammalia > Monotremata > Ornithorhynchidae > Ornithorhynchus > Ornithorhynchus anatinus. The sequence continues at coordinate 16,033,800 of NC_041751.1, forward strand.
ATCCCCCAAGGAGCGTTCAGAAATGGGAGCAATTAAAAAGAACTGTTCTTTCTTTCACTCCTGCCATCCCACACGTTGACAAGCCTTTGAAAGGGAAGAAAATAACTCCTCACACATAATTAGCCTGTACAAACTGATGAAAGGATGCCGCGCGGTGCGTTCAGCTCAACGGCGTGCTCATCCAGCTACGTAGTTCCATCTGTCCCCACTGACTGGGGCAAGTGGATAGTTTGGGAAATGGGCCCATTTTCCTCCACAGTGCTTACAGGGACAGAGGATAAGAGTAATAATAACAATGATAATTATGGCATTTGTTAAACGCTTACTATGTACCAGGCACTGTACTAAGTACCGGGTTGGATACAAGCACATCGGCTTGGACACAGTCCCTGTCCCACGTGGGGCTCTCAATCTCAATCCCCATTTTACAGATGAGGAAACTGAGGCACAGAGAAGTGAAGTGACTTGCCCAAGGTGGTACCCGTTAAGCACTTGATGCCAAACACTATACTAAGCCCTGGAGTAGACACAAGGCGGTCACATCGGACACAGTTCCTTGGCTCCCCTGGGGTTCATGGTTTTCAGGGGAAGGAGAATCCTATATGTTTTTACAGATGGGGAAAAAGAGGCACAGAGAAGTTAAGTGACTTGCAAGTGGTGGAAGCTGGGATTAGAACCCAGTTCTTCTGATTCCTGGTTCCGTGCTTTAATACTAGTCCATTCTTTCATTCATTTAATTTGTCCGTTTTGAGCGCTTACAGTGTGGAGAGCGCTGTACTAAGCACTTGTAAGAGTACACTATAACAATAAAAAGAAACATTCCCTGCCCACAGTGAGCTCACAGTCTAGAGGGGGAGAGAGACTTTGATATAAATACATAAATTACAGATATGTACATGACTGTCGTGGGCAGGAATGCGGGGAGGACAAAGGGAGCAAGTCAGGGTAACCCAGAAGGGAGTGGGAGAAGAGGAAAGGAGGGTTCAGTTAGGGAAAGCCTCTTGGAGGAGATATGGCTTTAATAAGACTTCGAAGTCGGTCGGATTTGAGGAGGGGAGGGCATTCCAGGCCACGGGCAGGATGTGGGCAAGGGGACGGTGGCGAGAGAGATGAGATCGAGAAGCAGTAGGGTGGAGTGGATAGAGTCTGGGCCCGTGAGTCACTCACGGGTCCTAATCCCGACTCTGCCATTTGCCTGCTGTGTGACCTTGGGCAAGTCGCTTCACTTCCTGGACCTGTTTCCTCAACTGTAAAATGGGAATTGAGACTGGGAGCCCCACGGGAGACAGAGACTGTGTCCAACCCGGTTTGCTTGTATCCACCACTCTGCCTGGTATATAGTAAGCGCTTAACCAATACCATGATAATAATTATTAATAATGGTGGCATTTGTTAAGCGCTTACTATGTGCAAAGCACCGTTCTACGTGCTGGGGGGATACAAGGTGGTCAGGTTGTCCCCCATGGGGGGCACAGTCCTGATCCCCATTTTATAGATGAGATAACTGAGGCCCAGTGAAGGGACCTGCCCACAGTCACACAGCTGGCAAGCGGCAGAGCGGGGATTCGAACCCATGACCTCTGACTCCCAAGCCCGGGGCCTTGCCACTGCTCCGCGCCGCTTCAGTTATCATTATTATTAATATCGAGACACAGTGATGAGGTTATCATTAGGGGAGCGAAGCGTGCAGGCTGGGTTGTAGTAGGAAAGTAGCGCGTGAGGTGGGAGGGGGCAAGGTGATTGAATGCTTTGAAACCAATGGTGAGGAGGCCATACTGTCTCCGTTGCATCTCAGTCCTTCAAGACTGAAGCGATTAGTTTATTGGTATTAGGTTAGTCCCAATTAGGAAGCCTAGTGTCTTCAGGAATAACGGACGAGCCGCGGACATGAGTCCCCAGGACTGTGCCCCTACCCGGAGGACTCGGTTACGGCACTAAGGGCTCGTGCGGTGACACTCACACTCTCTGACCCTTGCCGGCCGTGTCCCTGCCAGGCACCGAGTGCAGTGAGTGAGTAGGCAGGAAGGGGCCTTCACCCACAGCGTGGCTCAGTGGAAAGAGCACGGGCTTTGGAGTCGGCGGTCATGAGTTCGAATGCCGGCTCCGCCACTTGTCAGCTGTGTGACTGTGGGCGAGTCGCGTAACTTCTCGGTGCCTCAGTTACCTCATGTGTAAAAGGGGGATCAAGACTGTGAGCCCCACGTGGGACGACCTGATTCCCTTGTGTCTACCCCAGCGCTTGGAACAGTGCTCGGCACATGGTAAGCGCTTAATAAATACCAACATTATCATTATTATTATTACATTAGTAACCCACGGGCAGAACTGGGAGTAGCATGCAGAGCCCTGCTCTTTCCAGAGGATTCCCTGACACTTGTCTTCTCTTATGCCGTCGAGTCGTTTGCGACCCACAGCGACACCACGGACGCATCTCTCCCACAACTCCCTGCTCTCCATCTGCAGTCGTTCTGGTAGTGAATCCGTAGAGTTTTCTTGGTTAAAACATGGAAGTGGCTTAACATTGCCGCCTTCCACGCAGTAAACCCAAGTCTCTGCCCCCCGAGTCTCTCCCATGCCGCTGCTGCTGCCCAGCACGGGTGAGTTTTGACTCGTGGCAGATTGCCCTCCACTCGCTAGCCACTGCTCAAGCTAGGAATGGAGTGGGTAGGCCTCTGCTTGACTCTCCCTCCCGTAGCTGAGCCTGGTAGAGTTCCCAGTACTGGTAGAGTTTCCCGGCGCAACCCTGAGAGGGGACCCGGACCCTACAGAGAGCAAAATGTTTGGGTGTTATTTCTACCCCATCCCTGCTACCAACGTCTTGGATATCATAGATGTCTTCCTGTTGTCGTTGGGTGTATATTGTCCATCCTCAGTACTTGACACTACTTTGCTTGGATGATCAAGAACGACCGCGACACGTTTCTTCAGAGCCGGGCCGTACTAGGCTTTTGTGAACCCAAACCGTTCATAAAATATATCGCTTGATTATACCTGAAATCAGCACCCGTTGAAGTAATTATGTTCATTGTGTGTGTTTACTGAATTCCCATGTAGCTGTGATGAAGAATAAAAATATACAAAAAGAATTGCAGGATCTCAGAATAAATGATCCAGATTTACAAAGAGGAGTAATTTCTCCCAGCAGGTTTCTCCCTTTAGTTTATGGAGATTTTTTTTCAGTTCTACACAGGAGCATGCTGAATCTCATTACTTATACTTCAGATTCCTTAGGGTTAGGTAATTATATCTTCTCCCTTATTTTCAAAGATGAAAATCCCAGCCTTGTGTCTGAATGTGGCTCTAAAGAACGGCACGTGACTGACGTAGTTTCTCACAGTTTCCCCTTGTGTAGGCCGCAATGCCCTCCCAGCAGTCCAAGCCTATCACTGAGTCAGTGTTTGACACTCACTGTGGCTTGAAATCCTGTAGTTTGTCCGCAGAGTTTAGGGGAAAGAGAGTGTGGTCCTCTGAGTCAGCAGACCTGAGTTCTAGTACTGGCTCCGTGTGACCCTTGGACAAATCGCTTGACTCCTCTGGGCTTCAGGTTCCTCAACTGTAAATTGAGGCTCAATTCCTGCTCTCTCTTGCTCTTAGGGTGTGAGTTCTTTGTGGGATGGAGGTTATGCCTTATCTGATTATCTGGCATCTATCCTAGCACTTACCACAGTTCTTGTCCCATGGTATATACTTAAAACCATCCTAATTATCATTATCAGTCTTTATTTTGCTCTCCTGGCTTGGAGGTGCTCCTTTTAAGTTCTATATATTTCAAAGCCTTATTGAAGGCACATCTCCAAGAAGCCTTCCCTGACTAAGCCCTTCTCTCCTCTTCTCCCTTTCCCTTCTGCTTCACCCTGACTTGCTCCTTTCAGACTGTAAGCCCGTCAAAGGGCAGGGACTGGCTCTATCCGTTACCGGTTTGTACATTCCAAGCGCTTAGTACAGTGCTCTGCACATAGTAAGCGCTCGATAAATACTATTGAATGAATTCATCTCCCCTCCCATCTCCACATCACATCGGTATTGTAATTTATTTATTCATGTATTTACTTATATGACTGTCTATCTCCCCCTCTAGACTGTGAGCTCTTTATGGGCAGTGACTGTGTCTGTTTGTCATTGTACTGTACCCTCCCAAGCGCTTAGTAAAGTGCTGCGCACACAGTAAGCCCTCCATAAATATGACTGAACGAATGAATGAACATAAAGCAGTTGCAAAGGTGTCCTGCTATCATCTATTCCTGTCACATCATCAACCAACCAACCAATAGTACTTAGTGAGTGGGTTACTCAGTTTAGAGCACTGTACTAAGTACCTGAGAGAATACAGTAGAGTCAGGAGACACGGTAGGCCTGAAATGGAAATCACCCCCCAAAAAACCCAGCAAAGAAAACATGATGGAAAAACTTCTATTCCATCTTACCCTTTGAACTTTGGAAAATTGAATTATTTTTTCCATTGTTTGCCTTTATTAAATTCATTCGTTCATTCAGCTGGATACAGTTGAGTGCTTACTCGGTGCGGAGCACTGTTCTTACATCTAGGGAGAGTACAGTACAGCAATAAAGAGACACATTCCCTGCCCACAACGAGCTTACAGTCTACATGGGGGGAGACAGACATTAATATAAATGAATTACAGATATGTAGATAAGTGTCAGGGGCTGGGAGGGAGGGAGAACAAAGGAAGCAAGTCAAGGAGTGGGAGAAGACGAAAGGGGGGCTTAGTCAGAAAGGCCACTGGGAGGAGATGTGCCCTCAGTAAAGCTTCGTCTGTCAGTTGTGAGGAGGGAGGGCATTCCAGGTCAGAGGCAGGACGGGGGCGAGGGGTCAGCAACGAGATAGAAGAGATCACGGCACAGTGAGGAGGTTAGCATTAGAGAAGCACAGTATTGTGAGTTGGGTTGTAGTAGGAGAGTAGTGAAGTGAGGTAGGAGGGGGCAAGGCGGTTGAGTGCTTTAAAGCAACTGGGGAGGAGTTTTTGTTTGATGCGGAGATGGATGGGCAACCACTGGAGTTTCTTGAGGAGATGTCCTGAGCGTTTTCGTAGAAAAATAATCCAGGCAGCAGAGTGAAGTATGGACTAGAGTGGGAAGAGAGAGGAAGCCAGGAGTTGAGCGAGCGGGCTGAGACAGTAATCCAGGCAGGATAGGATGAGTGATTGTATCAGTGTAGTAGCAGTTTGGATGGAGAGGGCAATGTTGTGAAGGTGGTACTGGCAGCATTTAGTGATGGATTCGATGTGAGGGTAGCATGAGAGAGAGGAGTCAAGTCATAACGCCAAGGTTATGGGCTTGCGAGAAAGGAAGGAAGATGGTGCTGTCTACGTTGATGGACAAGTCAGGGGAAGGACAGGGTTTAATGACTGCCATCCAGTCCCCTGGAGACAGAGCATAGAAACTGTACATTTCTTGCCCTCCTGCCTTATTTCTACCACTGATGGACTTCGGAACTTGTTCTGCCTTTTCGAATCTCCAGGTTGGACAGGGGCCATACGTAGGAAATTCAAGCCAGTAGGTTTTGTTATTTTTCAGCCTCTCCGGTAGAAGGTTGGATGAGTCCAGAAATGGTACATTTTGATTTAAAATGAGGCTTGAGACTAATTGGCCCTATAGATTTCAGTTATCCATAGCCTCAGCCATTAGCTTGAAAATTAGCATATGCATTTTTTACCACTCTGTCACGTCAAAAAATGATATCTGTGGATGAGTTCAATGGAAATGCCTATGCAATTTTCATGCAGAGAGACTATCTTAGCATTAGAATAAGCATTGCCTGAGTATCATGGTTAAGTCAGATGAAATGTGAGCATATTAATAGATTTCATTTGAACAACTCTCGGAGTTACCAGCTTTATTTGGAAGCGAATTGCTTCAGTTATGTAATGGGAAGCCAGCAGGCTCTCCTTAAATTACACACAAATATTTTGCTTCTCTTTTTTCTAATAAGCAGGTTGAGTGAACTTATTTCAAAAAAAAGGCACAATTCTCTTCAAACACACTTAGAGAATTAGAAGCGGCCCACTTTTAAAGGATTTAGTGTTTAGAAGGCATGCTGGAAGCTGTTGTAATTAGTATACCTGCAAAAGAATTGTTAGTTATTTTCAACAGTTTTTGGTGTAGCATGATTTATTAGTGAACCTGTTATCTGTGATCCCCTTAGGCCGAGTAACATTTTCTTCATATAATGAGAATTTTCACCCTAATTAAGAATGCAGGCAAGAGGCTCCAAATGAAACAACTATGCTGAAATAGACTCTAAGCTCTAGACATTTGGTAGTTGAAACTAAGGATTCCAGTGCATCGTTCAGTGTTTTCTCGAAAGCCTTTTGAACGGCACATCGCAAGATCTGGTCTATTTTGCTTCTTTTAATTAAACATCGTAGTTAACAGTGGTAACCATCGTGACTGCTCCCAAGTAAAAGGGAATATTAAGATGTGGATGAGTGAATGAGAGTGACATTTACTGAAATGTGTAAGGAATTTAAAGTTTCTCTCCACAATTAAAGAAAAAGCATGAGAGATATGCATTTTCATAACAATCCAGTTGAAAGTAGTGTTGAACCTCGATACTTCCATTTAGTCGTATTTAATGAGCGTTTTACTGTGTTCACCCTCCTCTTTAGACTGTGAGCCCCCCATATGGGACATGCTCTGTGTCTGCCAGCCCAGCACTTGGAACAGTGTTTTGGTAGTAAGCGCTTAACAAATATCATAAAAACCGTGAAAAACAAAAGCCGTATAACTGTGATGTGCCTCACTTTCCTCATCTGTGTAGTGGTGATTCAGTACTTATTCTCCCTCCCACTTGGACCGTGAGCCTCATGTGGGACAGGAACAGGAATTATTTTGTAAGCGCCTAGTGCTTACTACATCTATCTGTAATCCATCGCCTTCCACAGGGAACCTATTGTAACAGACACCCGAAGGAGCGGTGAATATGTGGTTATGGTGGAACTTAGAACGTTTCTCTAGCTTGAACAACATGAATTTTATTGTGATTTTTCTCGTAGCCATTACAATATTGTCACAATTCGATGGGGCTTTAAAAGCAGGTACAAATGATTTCCCCACACAGTATGCCGTTTTGCATCATATTCAGGGTGGGCTTAAAATGCATATTTCTGCCTGTCACAAACTCAGAACTTCATCTTTTATCCCAAGCTAGACCCAAAATGCTGAAATGATTCAAGCATCTCCCCTCCTCAACCTTCCATCAGTTTTTAAGAATTTTTTTAATGGTATTTGTTAAGTCCTTACTATGTGCCAGGCCCTGTTCTAAGCGCTGGGGTAAATACAACTTAATCAGATAGGACCCAGTTCATGTCCCACGTGGGACTCACCGTCTTAATCCCCATTTTGCAGATGAGGTCACTGAGGCACAGAGAAGTTAAGTGACTTGCACAGAGTAGACGGGTTGGCGGAGCCGGGATCAGTACCCAGGTCCTTCTGTCTCCCGGTCCCGTGTTCTATCCACTAAGTCACTCTGCTTCTCATTGTTCTGTTCGGCCAAACCGAGGGGCCTCTCGGGACCCCAGCCCTTGCAGTCAGGGTCAGTGAGCCAGATGTGGTGACGTGTGAAGCGATGAGAAGAGATGGGACCAGGTGAGCATTTGATTTCGGATACTGACCGGAAGCCAAAGGAGAAGTTCAGTGTTCAGTGTTTACTACAGTGCTCTCTGCCCTCAGTAAATGCCTCTGATTGATTGACCGAGATCGGTTTGTCTACAGAAATGGTCCGTTTTGATTTAAAATGAGCCTTGAGACTAATTGGCTCCAAAGATGGAAGTTATCCATAGCCTCGGCCATTAGCCTGAAAAATTAACCGATGCATTTTTTACCATTCTGTCGTGTCAGATATGATATCTGCGGATGAGTTCAGTGGAAATGTGCATGCAGCTTTCAGACTGAACGAGCATCTTACTTAGCGTTACAGTGAACATCTCCTAAGTACCGAGGTTAAGTCAAGTGAAATGTAAGCGTATTAATAACGGAATGCGGGCTCCAAAGAGTTGTTCTGGGAAATAGCTTCCATAGACATTCTCCCGCTCACGACCACAGGTGACTTCTCGTCAAGGGAAGTTTTCCTTGTGGTGGTCGGCTCTCCCAAGTGCTAAGAAAAGGCCTCTGCACGTGGTAGGCGCTCAATAAATGCTACTGACCGACTGATGACTTCCAAACAAGTAAATGTAGCACCCGGATGTCAGAATTCAGCCAAGAGAGAAACAGTCAGAGTTGATTCGCAAAGCGGCATGCACCAAGGGCGGAGCCTCGCCTCGCAGAGAGGGCCCACATGCCGGAGACAGTGACGTAGGTCTCGGCCGGCCCGGGACACACCCCGGGCTCTGACCATATGGCGCTCAGAGCTGGGTGGAATGGTGAGAGACGGAAATGACCCAAGAGAAGTGGGTAGAGCAGAGATCTAAGAGCCAATGCAGAAAAGAGAGTGTAATGCAGTGCTTGGGGTCTTATTAGATTGACGAGCAGCCTGGCCCTAGTGGAAAGAGCAAGGGCCTGGGAGTCCGAGGATCTGGGTTTTCTAATCGCGGTTCTGGCACTTGTCTGTTGTGTGACCTTGGGCAAGTCACTTCGTGTCTCTGTGCCTCAGTTCCTGCATCTACCAGATGGAGATTCAATAGCCGTTCTCCATACTACTTAGGCTGTGAGCCCCTCGAGGGACCCTGTGGCTAACCCAGCACTTAATACTGCGGTTGACCCAGAGTGCTACCCCCGGGCTTAAGAAACACCTCTATTAACGGGGCATTGAGAGGAGCAGCATGAGCTAATGGAAAGAGCACAGGACTGGGAGTCAGGAGACCCGGGTTCTAATTCCCATTCCGCCATTTTCCCTCTGTGAGGCCTTGGGTAAGATGTCTGAGTTCTCTGTGCCTCAGCTTCCTTATCTGCAAAATGAGTATCAAAGTACAGAACGCCTCTTCTCCCTTCCCCTTTGACTGTAGAGCAGGGTCTTTGACACATAGTGAGTATTCGACAAATACCATTATTGTTATCACCCCACATTATCGAAAAGCACGCGGTTGAGGTGACATCTTTAAAAGGGACATTAAGGAGGGGTAAGGTGAAGGGAAATGAGAGAAAATGTGGAGGGGGGAATACTTTATGATCTTTGAAGGAAAAAAAAGGGTATTGCTTGAACCACAGGCAGGAAGTGAAGAAAGAAGGAATATTTTCCAAGTAGAGGAGTTTAAAAAAGGAACACAAAATCAGGCACTTGGTGTAGTGGGAGGAGAGGAGTCCCGAAGAATAGGATGGATGGATGGATGGATTTGCGAGGGAATTCATAACAAAGTAGGAAAGTAAAAGAAGGCAGAGGAAATGTCATTAGGAAAACTAGTTACCCGCTCCATATAAAAAGAAAATGTGGTTCATGCTGCTGCATTTTCCCAAATGCTCAGTACAGTGCACTGGTCCCAGGTGGTGCTCAGTATGTGCTGTCACTGCTAGGTGCACTTGCCGAGGATCAATAAGGTGTAGGGAAGCAGAAGACAAAGCTGATAAAACAAGCAATGTTATATACCTGATTTAAAAAAAAAGAACAAGCCGCATTGGCTTAGTTGGCTGCATTTCCAAATTTGCAAGTCTTATAGGAATTTTGAATAAATAATTGGTGGAAAGCATTACAAGATATGCTTAGCAAGAGACAAAAATCTGGTGCAGAGGCCGCTTTACGATATTGAATATTAAGGGGAAATGGGAATGATTAAAAGCTGGAAGCCATTGACGTGATTAAACTTGGATTATACCATTTTGCTGGGATTTTATTAACAAGGTTGGAAATTGTTTCTGACATGACATTGTGCACTGAACAAAGGTGTGAAGATATAAGGAGGAAGATAGCAGATTTTTCGGTCAACCTAAAGGAGGTTAGTGAACACATTGAAGGAGGAAGATGAATGGGATATTTAATCAGTCTGCACCAAGGGAGAGTTCTCGTTGGGGTGAGCCGTTGCATTTTATTAGAAGCCCAAATAGGGAGTCACGGACTACCTGGCTTATGGAAGTGACTAGGTGAAAATGTTCTGTGGCAGTGTTTTCAGGAGAAGACTTGGGTTCTAATCCTGCTTTATGACTCATTCATTCAATCGCATTTATTAACCACTTACTGTGTGCAGAGCACTGTTCTAAGTGCTTGGAAAGTACAGTACTCTACTGCTCTGTGACTTTGGGCAAGTCACTGAATGTCTCTGTGGCTCAGTTTCCTCATCTGTAAAGTAGGGCTAAGATACCTGGTCTCCTCCCCTTTTAGACTGTGAGCACCATGTAGGAAAAGGACCGTGTCAACTCCTTATAACAATAATAATAATAATGATAATGTTGGTATTTGTTAAGCGCTTACTATGTGCCGAGCACCGTTCTAAGCGCTGGGGTAGACCCAGGGGAATCAGGATGTCCCACGTGGGGCTCCCAGTCTTAATCCCCATTTTACAGATGAGGTCACTGAGGCACAGAGAAGTGAAGTGACTCGCCCACAGTCACACAGCCGACAAGTGGCAGAGCTGGGATTCGAACTCATGACCTCTGACTCCAAAGCCCGTGCTCTTTCCACGGAGCCACGCTTTACCTTGAATCTACCCCAGCACCCAGTAGAGGGCTTGGCATAAAGTAAGTGCTTAGCAAGTATGCAAGTACATTTCCTCTCCTTCTCCCTCCTCCCACCTCCCTTCCTTTCTCCTTCTTCTTCCCTTCCTTCCTCTTCCTTCCTCCCTTCTTTCTCCTCCATTCCTTCCTCCTCCCTCCTGCGTCCTCTCTCATCCCTCCTTTCTTGTCCCTTGTCCCTCTTCCCTTCTCCATCCTCCCTCCTGCATCTTCCCTCCTCCCTTTCCCATTCTCCCTTCCCCCTTATCTCTCCTCTCTCCTTCCTCCTCCCTTTTCCCTTCCCCCTCCCCCATCCTCCATACTCTCTCCTCCCCTCCTTCATCTTCCCTCCTCCCTCCTTCCATTTCTCTTCTCTCTTCTCCCATCTTTCTTCTTTCCCTTCTTTTCCGAGAAATGAGATGGTTGGCCTGGGAGTCTAGCTCCAAATGAACAGGCAGTAGAGCCCTCGGGACCGTCTGCCACATCACCGAACGCACTGACGGAACAGGAATGGTAGAAAACAAACTGGATTCTGAGCACCGCGGGAAAGAATTGCAACAGTACAGCAGGCCGGCTCACACTGTGAAGCGAGCGTTCCCTCACACCATCAAAACACCCTAGAGAAACTGTGGAGTAAAAGCATGCTGGAAGGCAGAACTGGGGTTTGTCAGTCTTTCATTAACCTACAGGATTGAAAGAGTGGGGAATATGAGTCTTTGCCAGGTTGGGTGGTAGCATGGCCTAGTGGAAAGAGCTTGGGACTGACAATCGGAAGACCTGGACTGGAGTGGCAGCACCATCTTTAGCCTGCTGTGTGACCTTGACCGAGTCACTCTGTCTCTCTGGACCTCATTTTGTTTTTATTGTTGTTGTTGTTGTTGTTCTGACTCCCAGGCCTGTGCTCTAGCCACTGGGCCACACTGCTGTTAAATGAGAATAAGATATAATGAATACCACATAGGTCAGGGACTCTGATCTGTGTTCCTCAGCACTTAGCACGCAGTGAGTCGTTAATAAATGCCATCGGCAGCACCACTGTTACTGTTTTCAGTGTAAATCTGAAAAACAGCCGGAGTTGGTTTTTTCTCCTTGCCCAGAAATTGGAATGATGTACCTTCTAGTCACTGTGCGCTGTCTTGAACCTTAAAAAGGCCAGAGGTCACTTCCACTGAATAACTTATGATGTGTTTGATTGAACTGTCCACTGCAGTCCAGTGCTAAGAGGTGGGGCATCCATCGGGGTTTTCTAGGAGGCGGTGGGATTTTCAGCCACCAAGAGGCCCACTCCTCCCCAAGACCTGGGGCGGGAACACGTCGGCTTTGGATCCGGTGAGGTAGTCAGGGATACCCAGGGAGAAGCACCCTAGGGTTCGGCTAAGCCCCGATGGGCTTGGGTACTGAGATGCTGCCAGCACAGTGGAAGGTACGTCACGTTAGCTGAGCATCTCCGTTTGGCAGAATCCTCGGAGGCCGCCAGGGTTCAGCCAACTGGGCCTCGCCAGGGGTCCCGCTCTGTTATTAGCAGTAGAACCTGACTCTTCCACGTCCTCTAGGAGCTGTAACTTGCAAGTGACTTGTGTGGCCTTGGGCAAATTATTTCACTTTTCTGGGGCTCAGTCACCTCATCTGTAAAAGGGGGATTAAGACTGTGAGTTCCATGTGAGACAGCGACTGTCCCCTACCCGATTCCCTGGTCTCCATTCCAGTGTTTACTTAGTATGGTGCCTGGCACAGAGTAAGCACTGAATAAGTACCACGACTACTATTATTCTAAGCAGACCACAAGACATTTGCAAATCCTGTTATTTTACCAGCAAAAAGAGTATCTCCACCTGTTCTCTGTTTTTAAGAGAGTTATCTCAAATGCAACATTTTGAGCCCTACTTCATACTGCCACTTGAACCTCAAATTTGTCGCCAAGATTTGGTGTCTTACCCTTGGTTTTTGTCTTTGTGAATAAAAATAGCTCATGGTCTATCATAATTTAGGCAAAATCAAAGACTCTCCATGTTGGTAAGTATATGAAATAGATAATGTGAGTAGGCATCGCGAAGCAGCGTGGCTCAGTGGAAAGAGCACGGGCTTGGGAGTCAGAGGTCATGGGTTCGAATTCCGGCTCCGCCACTTGTCGGCTGTGTGACTGTGGGCAAGTCGCTTAACCTCTCTGTGTCTCAGTTTACCTCATCTGTAAACGGGGGATGAAGACTGTGAGCCTCACGTGGGACAACCTTGATTACCCTGTATCTACCCCACTGCTTAGAGCAGTGCTCTGCACACAGTAAGCGCTTTACAAATACCAACATTATTTTTATTAGTGGGCATTAGGCATTGGTATTGGGAAATACCAAAGAAGTGGCCCATTCTCGGCCCGTGGAGACCTTCAACTCTTATAGGTGACAAAGCCATAAAAATGTTACAAATGTACCAATAGAAAAATCGAATTGAACGTACAGTGGAACATAAGTACCTATGTCCATAAGTCCTGAGGATAGATATAAGTACACGACAGCTAGATTTGACTGATGGCCTCATGTGAATTTGGAGCGCTGGAAATGAATTGGGGAACGGTAGTTGGAGGGGACAGGGACTTAGGAGGACTTTCAATGTAGGAAGAGCTGTGGTCTGACGGATCTGAGGGCGGGAGGGAGTCCCAGGCCAGCGGGAAGAGTGTGAGAGAGTGGACGGAGATGGGAGGGTAAATGATTAGCTTAAGAATGAAAAGCGTGAGTTGCGGGATGGTGGATGAAGAAGCAGGTACAGCAGGCACTGAATCTTTTTTGCTGTAAGCCTGGTTGCCCTATGAGACAGTGGCCTTTCGATCATAAATCCTTGCCCCAAGTAACTGAAGCAAAGATAGGGTCCGTGCAGCTGGGGTCACAGAGCTGTTCTGGGGATTTCCGCAATCGGGTTAGCGCTGGTTCACTTGCAGATCGGTTCACTCTGTTCCCGTCAGCTGAATGTAATCCCAGGTCCGGGCCAGTTTTCAGGAAAAGCTTACCATAAGCTGCCCAGCTGAAAACATTATCTTTTCCCAAACCAATCTGCTGACTTGGGGTCAGGTTGCCTGGATAACTCCAGAGAAAACAGGGAAGACGTTATGCACGGGTGAAGGGGACGATTTCCTTCACCTAGATTTCATTATTTCATGCAAACGAAATCATTCAAAGTGCACGTTCTGTGACAGTGAAAAAAATCGAAGTTTTTATTCTTTTTAAGAAATTCATATTAGGAACATTTCTGTAACCACCTCTCACTTCTTTTTCAAGTTGCCTCATTTACAGGTAGGAAAGAAAAATGGGGTGTCCGATCTGAATTTGACAAATGAAATTTGACAGAGACGCAGCGTGGCTCGGTGGAAAGAGCACGGCCTTTGGAGTCGGAGGTCATGGCTTCGAATCCCGGCTCCACCACTTGTCAGCTGTGTGACTGTGGGCAAGTCACTTCACTTCCCTGTGCCTCAGATCCCTCATCTGTAAAATGGGGATTAAGACTGTGTGCCCCACGTGGGACAACCTGATTCCCTTGTGTCTACCCCAGCGCTTAGAGCAGTGCTCTGCACGTAGTAAGCGCTTAACAAATACCAACGTTATTAAATGTTTTGGGCATCGTTGTGTCAGACTGAGAATAACTGGACCAGGAAGTGTAGTCGCATGACGTAGAAACTCGCCTTCACCGTAGGTTTGATCAGTAAAGCTGTCACCTATAGCTTCAAGGTGATTGTCCTCTTTGTCCCTCTTTGACATTTTTTGCAAGGCTTCCTAATCTGTTTAGTTTCTGATTACATGTCCTCTCCCTCTTGCTCTATTCTCTCAGAGGGGCCGAGAGTGCTAGGTAGATCTCCCTGCTGGCCAATAATAAGAATGATAATTGTGGTATTTGTTCAGTGCCTACTATATGCTAAGTACTGTGGCAGACACAAAATAATCAGATTGGACGTGGACCATTTCTCGAACGGAGCTGAAAACTGTCTCTCTAAAGTTCGTGCTCTCTCCCTCCAGGATCTGGTGGGTGGTATGACATTTCTCCCCTTCTCTATGCAAGCTGCACGTGAGATCGCAGCCAAATCCTCACCACCAGGTCCTCCCTCCTCACCCCTGTGCTTGGGGTTAATTCACCTTCCCAACTTCTCAGCGGGTGAATCTCTCCATCCTTCAGTTAATCCTACCTCCGGTTGTTATCCTCCAGACCGTATCGTAGTTTAGGCAACTCTTTACCCAGGAGGGGTGAAACGCAATAAGCAGGTTTCCAGCCAGATGTCAGTGTCAGAGGATGGCGCAGTCTTATCTTGAAATGTGATATTCAATATGTTGGTTGGGGTGACTGCAACATTTTCCAGCAAATTTCTGCTTTGCTGTCCTGAAACCTGGTTGGAAATAAAGTCACGTTCCTTCTGAGGGCTGATTTGTGGCAAACCCTCTGTCCCCGGTGTATATAATGATGATGATAATAATTGTGGTATTTAGGTGCTTACCATGTGCCAGGCACTGTACTAAGCACTGGGGTGGATACGTGCAGTTTGGGTTGGACACAGTTCCTGTCCCATGTGGGGCTCACAGTCTTAATCCCCATTTTACAGAAGAGGTAACTGAGGCCCAGAGGAGTGAAATGACTTGCCCAAGGCCACATAGACAAGTAGCAGAGCCGGGATTAGAACCACTGACCTTCCCAGGCCCGTGTTCTAGCCGCTACACGCCACGCTGCGACTAAGCACTTGAGAGAGTAGAATCCAAGAGTTGGCAGACACATTCCGTGCCCACAGTGTAAACCCCCGCCATTAGCAGAGGCCAGGGGCACTGGGAAGGCACCTATGTAGTGTTCGGTGGCCCCGTGGCCCCCCTGAATCTGAGTCTCGCCTTCACCCTCCTGCTCGTATCTGGGGGATTTGTGTCTTTGATTGGAAGGAGAGGGCCGACTATGGGCCTAAGAGCATCTCTGTTCTTTGAGATGTTTTCCTGTTGGATTGTAATCTCCCAAGTGCTTAGTATTCATTCATTCATTCATTCATTCAATAGTATTTATCGAGCGCTTACTATGTGCAGAGCACTGTACTAAGCGCTTGGAATGTACAATTCGGCAACAGATAGAGACAATCCCTGCCCAGTGACGGGCTCACAGTCTAATCGGGGGAGACAGACGGACGAAAACAAGACAACATAATCACGATAAATAGAATCAAGGGGATGGACACCTCATTCACAAAATAAATAGGGTAATAAAAATATATACAAATGAGCACAGTGCTGAGGGGAGGGGAAGGGAGAGGGGGAGGAGCAGAGGGAAAGGAGGCTTAGCTGAGGGGAGGTGAAGGGGGGGAAGGGGGAGGGAGCAAAGGGCGGAGGGGGAGCAGAGAGGGAGCAGAAGGAGCAGAGAGAAAAGGGGAAGCTCACTCTGGGAAGACCCCTTGGAGGAGGTGAACTCTCAGTAGGGAGGTCTTAGTATGGTGCTCTGCACATGGTAAGGGCTCAATAAATGCAATTGACTGACTGACTGACTGACTGACTGGGACTGTACTGGCGTGAATAAAAAGACACAGTCTATTGTCGGGAGACTTGTGCAGGTTATCTGTATCAGAACTAGTCACGGGCAGGGAAGCGAGGAGATTGAGGAGAGAGATTGAGGAGGTGGTGAGTTCACAAGTGAAAAAGAGATGCTAATGCTCTTCAGAGGCTCAAGAAGTAGAACATTTGAAGGCACGTTTCCCAGCACACAGTACGGTGCCTGGTACATAGTAAGTGCTTAGCAAATACCATAACACAAAAACGAAACAAAAAACACCGGACAAGCGTCATCTATATCTTTTATACACCTGCCCTAAACACCCGATTCAGCGTTGTGCGCACATACGGTGCTATTAAATACTATTACTAAGTAACCTCTCTCTCTCGGACTCTGTTTCTGACTCAGAGCGATAATTAAAAAAAGGTTTATTCAGTTCAACAGGGATGGAATCATTTTCACTCCCCACTAAGAGATCATCTGGGGCCTGATAGAGGATTTATCATAGGAACCAGGCACCCCTCAGGGGCAAACAGCCTCAAGTGTAAAATAATAACTCAGAATATTTCAATGTAAACAAGTTTTGGGCTGTTTAGACGTCTTCAACCAGCCTGAGTCTTTCAGTGAGTATTCTCAATCCACCCTAACAGTCCTGGCTGGGCAGTCGCTGTAATCTGGTCTAGGGAAGAAACATCTGCTTTAGATGCCCATTTATGAACCTAAGACCAATAGAGCTGAGATAACAAATGTCTTAAAACGCAGATGCGTATGCTCACTAGCTTGAGTTTTATAAATATGAATAGTGACGGTATTTGTAAAGCACTTTCTATGTGCCAGGCACTGATTAAGCGCTGAGGTGGACACAAGCAAATAGGATTGGACACAGTCCCTGTCCCATATGGGGCTCACAGTCTTAATCCCCATTATACAGATGAGGCAACTGAGGCACAGAGAAGTTAAGTGACTCGCCCAGGGCCACACGGGAGACAACTGGTGGAACCAGGATTAGAAGCCGTTGACCTTCTGACTCCCAGGCCCATGTTCTATTCACACTTTCCCCACACTGTACCTTGGGCAAAGCCGGGAAGTTCTGTACCCTGTAGAGCAATCTCTGACATGGCAAGGAGGGTTGTTATTATGAGAATAGATCATAGGGGCATTGGTATTCTTAGTTGAATGTGTTTCTGCATATGATAAATGTCATTCATTAACTAAGAACTCTAATTTGCAAAAAAAAAAAAAAAAACCCAGAAACCTTTCAGGCAGCCGACACTGGAACACGATCAGGAAATCAGTGGAATTTATTGAGCACTTCCTGAGTTTTAGAGATTATATTAGGTGCTTTGGAAGAGTACAAGACACACGGAATAAATACGTTCTCTGTCAGTAAGGCTACTTTCCCTTTCGTCTTTCACGAAAGGATAGCCACGCTGACAGTAATAATGATGATTAGAATAATTGTGCTATTTGTTAAATGCTTACTACGTGCCAGGCACTGTACTACTACTACTACTAATAATGATGTTGGTATTTGTTAAGCGCTTACTATGTGCCGAGCACTGTTCTAAGCGCTGGGGTAGATACAGGGTAATCAGATTGTCCCATGTGAGGCTCACAGTTAATCCCCATTTTACAGATGAGGTAAATGAGGCACAGAGAAGCTAAGTGACTTGCCCACAGTCACACAGCTGCCAAGTGGCAGAGCCGGGATTCGAACTCATGACCTCGGACTCCCAAGCCCGAGCTCTTTCCACTGAGCCACTACTACTAAGATAGATATAGCACTGGGGTAGATATATAGAGAAGCAGCGTGGCGCAGTGGAAAGAGCACGGGCTTTGGAGTCAGGGCTCATGAGTTTGAATCCCAGCTCTGCCACTTGTCGGCTGTGTGACTGTGGGCAAGTCACTTAACTTCTCTGTGCCTCAGTTCCCTCATCTGTAAAATGGGGATTAAGACTGTGAGCCCCACGTGGGACGACCTGATTCCCCTGTGTTTACCCCAGCGCTTAGAACAGTGCTCTGCACATAGTAAGCGCTTAACAAGTACCAACATTATTATATAAGATAGTCAGGTTGGACACAGTCCCTGTCCCACAAAGGCTCAGACTTGTACCATGCCAATGAACATTTGCCTTGAAAATGAATTTTCTTGTCCCTGTGCCTTTCTCTGTGATCATTTCAATCAATGGTATTTATGGAGCGCTTACCACGTATGCACAGAGCCTGGTTTAGAACACTTAATTTGTGTGTATCGAGGCAGTCCTAGCCAAGGAAATCAGTCTTTGCTACTGAATTTTGATGATTCCAGTAGTTTGATTTCATTCCACGTAGAACTTTGCATTCTGGAGGCCAAATATTAAACACCTTAAGAAACCCATTCAAAAATCAGGAAAATAGAAGCTGAACGGCTGTAAAATGCAAAGCCAATATGTGCTCTAAGAGGTTTATCCCTCTGCCTGTGCAACTGCCCCCAGCCCCGCTACCAAAAAAAAAAAAAAAACAAAACGTGAAAACGAACAGAACAGTACCATTATTTGGCTAAGAGAGCTCAGGGAGCCATCTGGCTTTAACATTCAGATGTGTAAATTTACATTTTATCTGTCCTTTCGGATTCTCGTCGTAGCTCACCGATGTTTTAGAGGCTAGTCAAATGTCGGGTGACGTCTGTACTTGGAAGGTAGCGGAGGGTGGAGCTTAGGCGAAGAATCAGAACTGGAAGTTGCCCCCTTGGATACCGTGGTATTTACAGGTTCAGCCCTTTAGCGCTTAGTACAGTGCTCTGCACACAGTAAGAGCTCAATAAATATGATCGAATGAATGAAGGAACTGGGGCTCACAGTCGTGATCCCCATTTTACAGATGAGGTAACTGAGGCTCAGAGAAGTTAAGTGACCTGTCCAAAATCATACAGCTGACAAGCGGTGGGGCCGGGATTCGAACCCCTGACCTCTGATTCCCAAGCCCGTGCTCTTTCTACTGAGCCACGCTGCTTCTCTGGGTTCTCTTCGTACAGTGCCTGGCACATAGTGAGCACTTAACAATTCAATTATTATAATTAATAATTATAACTTCTATTATTGAGCAGGGGCCTGGGAGTCAGAGGACCTGGGTTCTCAACCAGGTTCTGCCACTTGTCAGCTATGTAATCTTGGGCAATTTACTTACCATCTCTCTGCCTCAGTTTCCACATCTATACCTCTGTATCTAACAGAAACACCTTACCATTAGCTTTTGAAGCACGCAATCAGCCAGTCCCCTCCTACCTTATCTCGCCGATTTCCTACCACTGTCCCGGTCTATACAGCTCGTCTCGAGCCAGCTTGCTCGATGTGTTTCGATCTCATCTATCTTCCCTCTGACCTTCTTCCCATGTCCTCCCTCTGACTTGGAATCCTTCCCCTTCCATCTACATCAGACCGGCACTCGTCCCACCTTCAGAGTCTCATTCAAAGCCTTCCCCAGTTAAGCCCTCTTTGCACCTCTTTCCTCTCCTTTCTGCGTCACCTATCCGTACCTTTTAAGCACTTGATAGTCACACCACCCTCAGCCCTACAGCACTTACGTACATATCTATAATGTATTTATTTTATGTTCATGTCCATCTCCTCTCCTTGACCGTATTCAGTCTCCCAAGAGCTTATTTCAGCACTCTGCACATCATAAGTGATCAATAACGACCATCGAGCAATCGAATAATTACAAAAATCCATTCTCCTTCCTACTTTAAAGTGTGAATGCCATGTGGAACAGGGACTGTGTCTGGCTTGATTATCGTGTATCTGCCCCAGACTGTAGTTCGCTGCTTGGCACCTATTACAGCCTGTCGGTCACAGTATTTATGGAGCGCTTACTTTGTGCAGGGCACTGTGGTAAGTGTTTGGGCGAGTACAGTACAGTAGCATTGGCAGACACAATCCCTGCCCACAGGGCCTTCGAAATGCCATTATTATTGTTATTATTATTGCGGGGGCAAAGGTGCGATGATATCAGCTGGGCGCTATAGATCAACCACTGGACTTTCAGAGAACAGCTTTCCAGCAAGGAATTTACCCGTAAAAGGAGAGACCATCACACCCTCTACTATGTTGGTATTGGTTATGTTGGTAGTTGTTAAGCGCTCACTACGTGCAGAGCACCTTACTAAGCGCTGGGGTAGATACAGGGGAATGAGGTTGTCCCACGTGAGGCTCACAGTCCTCACCCCCATTTTACAGATGAGGGAACTGAGGCACAGAGAAGTGAAGTGACTTGCCCACATTCACACAGCTGACGAGGGGCAGAGTCAGGACTCAAACCCATGACCTCTGACTCCCAGGCCCGAGCTCTTTCCACTGAGCCACGCTGCTTCTCTACTACTAATCAGTCAACTTAGAAAGGCAATTGATTGTGATGTTCGACCTGGACCCGTAACAGCAAGGGTCACCTCGTTCCTGAGGCTTTTTCAAAATGGCTCCATCGGTCGTGGCAACATCCGTGGTGCTGCGTGGCAAACCTCTTGTCCAGCCTTGGCAGCAGGGCTCAGCCATAATCTGTCGCAGAGCAGGGCATGGCAGCACAACACTGTCCAGTACACCTGGCATCAGTGCGCACTCCCACTCCTCAAATAAACCCTCTCCGCGAAGAGGTTTCTAATTCCCAAGATCCCGGAGACACTCAACGTGGATGTTTGAAATGCTGCTGCTGCTGCTGCTGCTGCTGCTGCTGCTGATGTTCTTAGGAAGCACATTCCAGAAGACGTGAAAGCAGTGATGAATCGCCCACGGAGGCGACACGATTCCATAAGCCTTATTTTATGCCAACGGACATCTTTCCAAGGGAGATCATTAATAACAAAATCGGCATTTGGGAAATAGTGGTTTAATGGGAAATATCCTGATGATAATAACAGTATTTGTTAAGTGCTGATTATGCGCCGGGTTTGGGGTAGGTATAGCATATGTAGATTGAAAACAGTACCTGTCCCACACAGGACTCACAGTTTAATAGGAGGGAATCTCCATTTTACGGGGGAGGAAATTAGGGTACAGAGAAGGTAAGCGGCGTGCCTAAAGTCACACAGCAGGCAAGTGGCAGAGCTGAGGTTAGAACTCAAATTCCCCGACTTCTAGGCCTTGCCCCTCCCACTAGCCCTTGCTGTCCTCTTCCGGGTGGGCGTTCCAATGTCCTCCCCAAATTCTCCATTGTTCCCGTTTCTCCCTAGTGAGAGCTGTCCTATGGTTTGAGATTATCCCCACTGACGGTGAGGGCGTATCCACTGGGGTGAATGTCGTGTTGAAAATCTCGGCACGCTTGCACCCAGTGTGTCCATGAAAAATCTCTTTCTGGCCCCTCGACATTTGGCTGAGCACTGCTTAATCAACCAGTCGTATTCTGTTGAGTCCTTATAGTGTACAGAACATTTTACTAAGCACAGAGTCAGTCAAATAGGGCAAGATGTGTCCAGCAGCCAGCAGAACTGTGTCATTTAAGTTGTTTTAACAGTTACTAGTGAATGGTTTATGCTCAGCCAGTTTTTTTATAGCATTTAAGTGCTTACTATGTGCCAAGCACTGGACCGAGCACCTGGGTAGATGCAAGCTATTTTGGTCGGACACAGCCCCTGTCCCGCTTGGGGTGCTCAGTCTAAATAGGAGGAAGTAGCATTTAATCCTCATTTTATAAATATAGAAAGCGTAGCCCAGGGAACTCAAATGACTTGCCCGAGGTCACACAGTAGACAAGTTTGCAGAACAGGGATTAGAACCCAGGTCTGCTGATTCCCAGGCCCATGCAACTCGTTGTGGAGAGGGAATGTGTCTGTAATATTGTGATATTGTATTCTCCCAAGCACTTAGCACAGTACTCTGCACTCAAGTAAACTCTCAATAAATACAATTGACTGACTGACTCTTTCCACTAGGCCACACGGCTTCTCCTTCACATTCTCTTGCCTGGTCTCCCTGTGCCCACATGACCGGTCAGGAGAGCGGACACCTATGGTTACGGACCTCGAAAGCAGCGGGCTCCACTCTGCCCTCCCTCAGTCTGGAAACCGGCTTTGGCTGTGAGTCAGAGCCTGGTTTAGTCAAGTTTAGTCAAGTGGATGTAAATAAAGGGTGCGACATTGGGGCTGGAAGGCAACGATCAGTCCCACCCAGGGATGAAGGGAATGGCTGAATCCAGTTGTGTTTCTCCCCGACTCACTCCCCATCCCTCCCTTGCCCCATTCTCCCAGTTTATTAATTCATTATTCACGATGTTGACAATTCACGGGACTCTAGGGATCCATACCTGAATTCCGTGACATCTGCACATAACTCTCTTCTCTCACATCCTTCCCAACTCTGTTCTCTCCCCTGCCTTGAGGGTGATGGAAAGGAGAGTGCAAATACTGGATTCCGGCCTCTAAAAATAATGGGAAAGAACTTGCCCGTCCAACCCACAAGCAGGGCTCGGCAAAACAATTTTCTTTCCGCGGAGTGAAACCCGCGGTGTGCGGGAGACATAAAATGTGACCCGGCTGTGGCCCCAAGAGGCGGAGGTTATGGTGCGGAGAGATTTACACTCCCCAAGAGAGCGGCCAAGGCAGACGTGCCAAAGTCATCTCATACTTTCTTCCCCTGCCTGGTGTTGGAGGGTTTCTTTTTGAATTCTGTCGACCCGAAGAGGATAAGTAGATTCACAGGGTTTTATTTGACTGAACTGCTCAACCCCCTTAGCATTTGGGACTCTTGAATGTGGACCTAACGATTCAGAGACCATCGTTTGGTGAGGGACTACTGAGTGATTGAAAATGTTGTGTGTTCACTTAATCACAGCCTCCGATTGGCCCAGCATCCTCTTGATCGATGGTTGCTGTTTGGGGATTCTGGAGCCTTAAGCTCTGTCCCTTCCCAGAAGAGCCAACCTTTCTAGGTTCCAGGGAGGGTTATGAGGCTATAAAGCAGCATGGAGAAGCAGCGTGGCTCAGTAGAAAGAGCCCGGGCTTGGGAGTCAGAGGTCATGGGTTCGAATCCCGGCTCGGCCACTTGTCAGCTGTGTGACTGTGGGCAAGTCACTTCACTTCTCTGGGCCTCAGTTACCTCATCTGTAAAATGGGGATTCACTGTGAGCCTCACGTGGGACAACCTGATTACCCTGTATCTACCCCAGCGCTTAGGACATTGCTCTGCACATAGTAAGCGCTTAACAAATGCCGACTTTTTTTTTTTTTTTTAATAAGAAGGCCACAGGTAGGTAGAGACAGTAGGCTCGGATGAAGTGCAGCCTGTTATTCAGGTTTACTGCTGCTGCTGCTGCTGCTGCTGAGGAATAGGCCTACTGAGCCATTGGCTGTGAACGACTTCCATCCTCTCTGCCCCACGTTGTGCTCATCCTTAGTTAACCAATCAAGAGTATTTTTGTCAAAGAGTGTGGAAAGCAGGGGAACAGCGTGGCCTTGTGGGTAAAGCATGAGCCTGGAAGCCAGAGGACCTTGATTCTAATTCCAGCTCCAACTACTTGTCTGCTGTGTGACTTTGGGGAAATCACTTAATTTCTCTGTGCTTCAGCTCATCTGTAGAGTAAATCAATCAGTCATATATATTATTTAGTGTGCAGAGCATTATACTGAGTGTGTCAGTGGGGGTTGATACTCTACGTAGGACATGGACTGCATCCAACTTGATTAGCTTGTATCTTCCCCAGGGCTTAGAACAGTGCCTGGCACATGGAAAGCAGTTTACAAATACCATGAAAAAAGAGGCGGGGACCCAGGAGAGGGCATATCCATGAAGCCAAGGTTAGGTCATGTTTCTAGGAGAAAGGGGTGGTTCACAGCGTTGAAGTAGGCTGAGAGGTCGAAGAGGATTAGGATGGAGTAGAAGCTATCAGATTTGGCTAGAAGGAGGTCCCTGGTGACCTTAGAGAGGGAAATTTCCTTGGAGAGAGGGAGTGAAAGCCAGATTGGGGAGGGTCAAAGAGAGAATTGGAGGAGAGGCATGGAGGCAGCGAGCGTAGACAACGCGCTGTAGACGACACAGTAAAGGACACCACTTTCCAAGTTCCATTTTAGATGTTCCATTTGAGCTCTTTCTCTTTTATTTTAATCACCCTTAGGGTGGAAAGAATGTCAGAAAAGAGATTTCTCTCCACTTCCTAAATATGACAGAGGTGCAATCCCCACAAACAAAGCATTGTTTCCAGCCCTCCATTAACAATTGAATAGACGGTAAAGAGCTATTGACCAGCTTGATGTCCCATTGAATGCACAGTTCAGCTCACTACTGAGAAGTTCTTGGTAACAGGAGGAAACCGCTACCAAGGAAATCCATTAGACACAGAGAGTAAAAATCTCTTCACCCATCTAAGGAGAAAATGAAAAAGCAGTAGCAAACTGTAGAGTGACTTCTCATGAAAAGAGGGCGGTAAGAAACTTCTGAGGTGAGGAAAAGACAGTCGAGATGAAAGATACCCAAAACTCCTTAGCTCTTGATGTATTCGGAGTTATTATGTTTGGTGCTTTTCTAGCTATGGACTGGCCTGATGACTGATGAATTATTACTCTCTAAATTATAGGCTAACTAAAATTGTTGTATTATTTTACAAGGTTTACAGGAACTTTATTTTTCAAAAACTGGCTTTCCCAGACAACCTTAAATTTGTGAGTGGTACCTGAAGATGTATTACTCAGCTGTTATTAAAGTACTGTCACCACGATGATGTATAATGTCATACATCATCAGCTTCTCCTGCCCTCCTTTAATGGATTACTTCCACAGACTAACTGTTAAGAACTCTTGGGGAAATTCAGCAACTTTGAATATACTATTTAAAAAGAGAAATAATTTCTCGATGAAGAGTTGCCCAAGGCATTCTCAACTAAGCCAACCCAGCTGCTCCTTTCAGAGTTTTCCTTTGAAAGAACATAGTGGAAAGAGTAAGGATCTGGGAATCCCGTGACTGAGGTCTCTTCCTGACTCTGCCATACCCCCGATGATAGTAATAATAATAGTAATGATGGTATTTGTTAAGAGCTTACAATGTGCCAAGCGTTGTTCTAAGCCCTGGGGTAGATACAAGGTCATCAGGTTGTCCCACGTGGGGCTCACAGTCTTAATCTCCGTTTTGTAGATGAGGTCACTGAGGCACAGAGAAGTGAAGTGACCTGCCCAAGGTCACACAGCAGACAAGTGCTGGAGCCAGGATTAATAATGTTGGTATTTGTTAAGCGCTTATTATGTGCACAGCACTGTTCTAAGCGCTGGGAGGGGAATCAGATTGTCCCACATGAGGCTCACAGTCTTCATTCCCATTTTACAGATGAGGGGACTGAGGCCCAGAGAAGTGAAGTGACTTGCCCGCAGTCCCACAGCTGACCAGTGGCCGAGCCGGGATTCGAACCCATGACCTCTGACCTCCAAGCCCGGGCTCTTTCCACTGAGCCACGCTGCTTGCTTAGAACCCACAGTGGCCTTAAGCAGGTCACTTAACCTCTCTGGGTCTTTCTTTCCACTAAAGTCTAAGCTCCTCCACCGGGTTGTAAGCTCCCTGAGGGCAGGGATCATATCTAGCAACTCCATTGTATTACACGCCCCCAAGCGTTGAGCACAGTGCTTTACTGACAGTAGATGCTCAGTAAATATCACTGATTGAGTTCCTCATTCATAAAATGGGGATGATAATTCCTACCTCTCCCTACCTCACAGGGACGGTGAGAGGATGAAATGAGGTAGGTGCTGTGCAAGGTCTTTGGAAATACCACAGTGCTGTACACATTTATTCCTTCAATAGTATTCATTGAGCGCTTACTATGTGCAGAGCACTGTACTAAGCGCTTGGGATGAACAGGTCGGCAACAGATAGAGACAGTCCCTGCCCTTTGACGGGCTTACGGTCTAATCGGGGGAGACGGACAGACGAGAACGATGGCAATAAAACAAGAACAGTGGCAATAAAAATAATACGTTGTTATTACAACTGATGGCTAAAAAAACCAAATTTGCTGTACAGATTTAATATGTTGTTATTACAATTGATGGCTAAAAACAAATTTGACCTGAATTTACTGGCTCAGTAAGGAGGAGTGTGGCTTAGTGGAAAGAGAATGGGCTTGGGAGTCAGAGGATGTGGGTTCTAATTCCGGCACCGCCACTTGTCTATTGTGTTACCTTGGACAAGTCACTTCACTTCTCTGTGTCTCAGTTGCCTCATCTGTAAAATGGGGATTAAGACTGAGAGCCTCATGTGGGACAATCTGATTACTTCGTTACCATTCCAGCACTTAGAACAGGGCTAGACAAAAAGTAGGCGCTTAACAAACACCATAATTATTATTATTATTATTATTATTATTACCTGGAATTAGATGTACCTCACCTTCCCAATCCAGCTCAGAATCTGAACTCCTTCCACAGCCCGTGGCTGAGCGACATGTGTGGAGTGGTCATATTTACTAAGAGCGTCAGGATCCGCAGTTGTAAAGGCGCACTTTGAGTGCTCTGTTTGGATGAAAGTAGATGACAAAAGAACAATTGTCCTAGCATCTTTATTTCTGATTTAAAGTGTAAAATCATGGTTAACTCCCAGTATGAAAAAATTGAAGCAATTCATTTCCTGTTTTAGAAACGCCCTCTAACCCTCCTTCATATCAAATAGTAAATCATTCTTTTACAATTCAGTAACTGCAGTCCATTAAAATTTATTCATTTGTTCAGAGACAGACGGGAAGGGAAGTCTCGTCATAGAGGAAGCCGAAGTGTAGACCTACTTTGTATACTACACTCTGTAATTTGGGTTTCACACAGAGTCACCTAACCATGCGCTGTGTGAGAATTTTCTTTGCTTTTTTACTGCGACGGTGTTCTCCCCCAATAGAAATGCTGTGACAGCCTGTGAAAGTGCAAAGGCAAATCTTTACCTTCATTCAGTTCATGCCATATTTACTGAGCACTTAATGTGTGCAGAGCACTGCGCCAAACGCTTGGGAGGGTACAATAAAATGAAGTTTGTAGACAAGTTTCCTGGCCACTAGGAGCTTTATTACAAGTCACAAGAGATCTACTGTCGCTCATAAAGTTCCTTAGGATCTAACTTCAAAAATCCATTGACAAAATAATGTAGAAAATGCCTCTGCTCTAATACCACTGCTTTTGGGGGGAGAGGGGGGTCACTTTGAGGCAGTGTGGCCTAATGAAAGGAGCTCGGGGCTGGGAATAAAAGGGCCTTGTCTGTCCCAGGTCTGCCACTGGCTTGCTGTGTGACCCTGGGCAAATCAGTTAACCTCCCTGGGCCTCACTTCTGTCATATATAAAATGAGTTTGAGACCTGCCCTCCCTCCTCCTCAGTGTTGTGGCTGTGTCCCACCTGGTTATCTTTCATCACCATAGTGCTTATTTATTTGTTTTTAAAATGATATTTGTTAAGTGCTTGCTGTCTGCCAGGCACTGTGCTAAGCAATATGGTAGGTTCGAGATAATTGGGTGTGACACAGTCCCTGTCCCACAAAGTACTGCCAGTCCTAAAAAGACGCCGCATGGTCTAGTGGAAAGAGCACGGGCCTGGAAGCCACAGGACACAAGGTTCTATTCCCAGCTCTGCCACATGTCCGCTGTTTGACCTCGGGCAATCACTTAATTTATCTATGCCTCAATTACCTCATTTGCAAAATAAGGATCAGGACTGTGAGCCCCATGTGGGACAGGTACTATGTCCAACCTGATCCGTCCTATATCTACCACAGCTGGACCCATGGTGCTTAGCAAATATTATTATTTTATTAGTAGTATTCCTGGGATTGGACAAAGTACCTTGATCAGAGGGGAACTATTACTCCTCCTGCATCATTAGGCATCTCCCCTGTCAGGTCCTCATGATCCTCTCCAAACTCTGTGTGGCTCAGGTTTGCTGGAAGAGTGGAAGGAGGGAGAGGGAGGTGAGGTTGCATGAGGGTGAAGGTACCTACCCTATGGGGATCTCAAGGGACACGGTTCCCTCGTCACCCCCTAACAGTTTGCCCAACTTTCAAAATTGCCCGACTTCCTCCAGCAAAGGTTTTATGATTATCGCCACGGGCAGGTAATTATTAATATTATTCCCTTCAATCCAGATTATTGCTTTTGCCCTTTTAAAAAAAGATTTAGGAAAGGGAAATGACGAAAAGCCTAGGGCGTCATCAAGAATTCATTTTTCCTTTCTCAATTTGATGCCAGCCAGTGGTAAGGGTAAAATTGAAATCTAGTGAAATGAGTGTTTCTATTCTTGTGTCAGAAGGGGCCGTGCTTCGGTGGCAGGCAAGTATGCATGAGTGGACAGCATGTTAACCTAGGCTCAGTTTTCCTTTGTTCATTTCTCTTTTCCTCACGTTTTTACTCTGAGTCAGCGGCTCACAGAGAATCTCTTCTGGGGAAAAAAGGGGTGTAGGAGTTTCGAAGGTTTCTCACTGGAAAGGGATAGATTCGGCTTTAATTACCGTGTGCGACGGAGGGGCTGAGAGCAGGGGCGTCTATATGTCTGTGGGAAGCAGCATGGCCTAGTGGAAAGAGCACAGGACTGGGATTTAGGAAAACTAGGTTCGAGTCCCAGCTCTGCCCCTAGCCTCCTGTGCAACCCTAAGCAAATAGTTTCTCCTCTCTGGGCCCCAGTTTTCTCACCTGTAAAATGTGGATAAGATAGATTGGGAGCCCTAAGCAGGGAAGGCCTTGTGTCTTATCTCACAACCTGGTATCTTCCCCAGGCCGTTACAGATAGTAAGCAGCATGACCTAATGGAAAATGTTTGGGCCCTCAAGTCAGAGAATCCGGGTTCCAATCCAGGCTGTGCCTCTTTGCTGTTTGACCTCAGGCAGTCACTTAACTTCTCTTTGCCTCAGTTACCTCACCTGTAAAATGGGGATAAAGACTGTGAGCCCCATGTGGGACAGGGTCTGTGTCCAACCCGATTTATTTCTGTCTGCAGCAGTATCTAGCAAATAGAAATTGCTGAGCAAATGCCATTAAAAAGGTTAGCATTTAATAAATGCCATAATTATCATTATTATCATTCAAGCGATGGCATTTTTGAGTGCTTACTCTGAGCAGAGCCCTGTTCTGAAAGGTCGGGAGAGTATGAAAAACAGTTTTATACTCCTTGTAGATGATGCCATGGAACAGTTCGATCTAACCATGGTTGTGGGTGGCCTTTTTCACCTCACCAAAAATGGTAGATGCGTTTTTCTCTCTTGAAAAGCTTGAAAAGAAGGGAGCTGTTCTGTGATCGGGAAGGATTCCTTACATCACCCTATGCGCTGCACTCATTTTTTGGTGTGGTATTTGTTAAATGCTTATTATGTGTGTTGATTTAAACGTGTCCCCTTTGGTTCATTGGGAGGGGCCGGTGGGGCGGCCCCTGAAAGCTTCGGCCGACAGCCCAAAGAGAACGGAAATCACGCCGGGCCTCGAGGGCGATGGCACTGCCCACATCGATTATCGTCGCTGACAGCCCCGCCGAGCTCAGCTTTAACCTCTCTTTACACGCCATCCCGGGCGCTCTCGCTTCAGGGAAGTTCTAATTTGGACCTTTGTCAGAAGCATGGCCCTCTTCCACGAGGCTCAAGCGACTGTCACCGCTCATCAAATCACCAAGCCAGGTTTCCTCTTTCTCTCATGAGCGGAAACGGTCGATCAGAGAGAGCCGCTAATTCCCGTAAGTGTTTTGTGGCGTGTAGAAGAAATATGGGCCTGGTCCTCCGATTTTCTCAGGTCAACGAATGCATGGTGGGAAACCATCTTGATGCTGCTCGAAGGCAGCGGACAGACCTAGCCGGGTCTCGATCTGGACCACAGGTGGATTTTGAAACGGCATCATACATTCCTATCCCTGCATTATCAGGAGGGTAGAGTTGAGGGGTGAGGGGAAGGGCAGAGAGGGGGCCCTGGACACCTGGACCCCCTTGAAAGTTATGAATGAGACCTAGCAGCAGGAATAGAAGCCAGTCGGTGTTTCGACAGGCTGCCCGTTCATGCGAGTTTTGGTATAGCGAAGGTGCACTGTGTAACCTATGTACTGGGGTCTGCCTGCTCTGTGTGGAACAGGCACTGTGTCCCACCTGGCTATCCTGAATCCCTCTCAGTGCTTAATATAGTGCTTAGCATGCATGCTGAGTGCTTAACAAATACCACAGTTATTGTTAGTGGAATTGTTCTTCAGTCGGAAGCTCGATGCCTTTGACAGAGAGAGAGGCTGTCTTCGAGAGAGAAACTCTCACCCACTGACACTCCGGATCCGTGACATTACTTTGGCACACATCTCCTGCCCTCTGGGCACTCAGGAGAGCATTGCTCAGACACTGAGAAAAAAGGTATGTCCCACTGCCAACAGAACTGACACTGAACCCTGCTGACAACAAGCCTGAAGGAAATGGAAGCATCTACCAAATGCTCAGCTGGAAATTCCTACCCAAAAGAAAAGATGTGCGTCGCCAGCACAGAGCTTAATACCTTAATGAGGCTGCAGCATTAAAAAAAAAAAAAAAACAAATCCAGTGGCAGGACAAGATGACCCATATAAAATTCCTGGCATATCCTCAGTTCCCTGCCAAGGAGGAAACACGGTTTCTCTGAATGGGACAGATACAAAGAATGGCTGGTTACAGAATCCTCCAACGGTTGCTGGAGGGTAGACAGAAATGAGTGTGCCTTCAACTTTGTAGTACTTTTCCAAGCATTTAGTACCGTGCTCTGGACACAGTCGGAGCTCAGTAAATACTGTTGATTTCTAGGGGATCACGCAACGTGAAAGGATAGGACAAAGCCCATATTTAAACAAAATACGTAATTTGATGTAGCGGAAAGAGTATGGGCCTGGGATTTGGAGGCCATGGGTTCTAATTCTAATGTTTCTCCCATTATCTCATTCTCTTGGAACTTGTGCTTGCAATGGCAATGGATTCCTTTCCCAGGAATTCAATCAAAGGCACCATATTATATTTGTAATTAACTGAGGGAAAATTGGCCTGAGTGGTAACAATTGTCTTTTGTGTAGTATTCTTTAAGCACTTACTACGTGCCAGACATTGTAGTAGGGTCTGGAGTAGATACCAAACTAGTCAGGTTGGACACAGCCCAAGTCCCACAAGGGGCATATAGTCATCATCCCCATTTCATAGACGAGATAACTGAGGCACAGAGGAGTTAAGTGACTTGCTTAAGGTCATACTGCAGGCAAGTGGAGGAGTCAGAATTAGAACCCAGATCCTTGTGACTTCATGCTCCGTGCACTAGGCTATGCTGCTTTCCATGTCTCTAAGGTTTCCCACTCACAAATCAATCAGAAATACTTATTAAGCACCTGCTGTGTACCCAGCACTATACTGAGCACTGGGGAGAGTATCATTAATCTTTAAATGTTCAGGGAAGTCCTTTTTTGGGTGGTGTCTTCATTTTCTATGTGTGAATTTCTTTAAAAAGAAGCAAAAAAACATTCTAAAGGAACCATTTGGACAATGCTTTTCCTCAATTATTGATTTTAAGTACTATAGGTTTAAGTAAATACTATTTGGGGAATATTTACCAAGTGAATTATTGACAACTGTGCTCTAACCACACCATCTGTCAGGAAAATATGCACTTAGACCTTATTTACAATGTAGATTCCTCACCTAGTAGACCTAAGCCTCAAAATGCAGCCACCGTGAAAATCTCATAGTTAAGTCGAGCGTTCTCCTAAACTGCAGGCTTCAGATTCTTAGATAACCTGGTGCTGAGGGGAAATCGAGGTACAGTCACATTATACATGCCTCTAGTTTGGTCAGAAATGTCATCCAGATCGTCGGCAACTCACTCCATCTCTCTCCTAGGTTGTTTTTTTTTTATCCCTCGGTCTACCTTCGCACCATTGAATCATGGGCTGCCTAGTTAGGAGAATTAGTAATGTTGGTATTTGTTAAGTGCTTACTATGTGCAGAGCACTGTTCTAAGCACTGGGGTAGATACAGAGTAATCAGGTTGTCCCACGTGAGGCTCACAGTTAATCCCCATTTCACAGATGAGGTAACTGAGGCACAGAGAAGTTAAGTGACTCGCCCACAGTCACACAGCTGACAAGTGGCAGAGCCGGGAGTCGAACTCATGACCTCTGACTCTGAAGCCCAGGCTCTTTTCCACTGAGCCACGCTGCTTCCCAATTGAGACCACATCCTGTGCTACCTATTGGCTCTGATGAATTATAATGGCATCTACTGAGTGCTTGCCGGGTTCCAAGCACCATGCTCAGTGATCGAATCGATAGAAAATAATCAGGTTAGCCATGGTCCGTCGCCCACGCGGGCTCACGGTACAAGAAGGAAAATAGAAATTTTAATCCCTGTCTCACAGGTGAAGAAACAGAGAGACAGAGGAGTTAAGTGATCACCCCAAATTCAGCCCAGAAGGCAAGGAGCAGGGCTGGGACTAGAACCCAGATCGCCTGTCTTTGAAGCCCGTGCTCTCCCCACTAGAACGTGCCACTCTCCAAATGAAAGGAATCCATTTCTATCGTGAGCCATTTTTTCTCCTCATCGGTGTAAGTCACAGTGAGAGAATATGGATGTAAAATAGCACTTTTATTTAGGGATGATGGAGGGTAAATTCTCTGCTTAATGTCTCTGAACAGGTTTGGAAAGCTGGAGACAAGCCGCTCTCTGAGGAGGGAAGAGTCGTCCAGGAGACGCTGTTCCTGCCACCTGGGTCCACTGACCGACCTCGTCTCGAAAGTCTTGTTCCGCTCAGTGCCACAAGGTAAGCTCGGGGTCTGCCCTGTTCATGGGCTGCAGACCCCATTTCCTTCTGGGACTTGGGCCGACGCCCTCAGTCCTACTCTTCACAGCAAAGTTAGTATTTTGATCTGGGCAATTTGTTCATCTTTTCTCACCCCAGAATGAAGTTCCTGTGGCGAGCCTGGGGTGGGCAATGTTGACCCTTTTCTTGCCTTCAGTTGTTTAAGGGCCCCTTTTCTGGATCCCTCTTTTTTAAGTAGTACTTCTTAAGCACTCACTATGTACTAGGCACTGTTTTAAGCACTGACAACGAATGGCAAGATCATCACGGTGGGCACAGTCCATGTCCCACTTGGGGCTCCCGATCCCGATCCCCATTTTGCCAGTGATGTAACTGGGGCCCGGAGAAGTCAAGCGACTTGCCCGAGGTCGCACAACAGACAGGCGGCAGAGATGGGATCAGAACCCAGGTCCTCCGACTCCCAGGCCACGCTGCTTCTTCTGGTCTCCTCTGATGTTTGCGTGGTGTTGTGTCTGCCCAAATAGTGCTGCTCAGAAATCCCGTGGGTGTGGGACAACGCTGCTGCTTCCACAGACTCATTCCTCCCCTAACGTGGGATTGTGTCCTTGCAGTCAATCAATCAGTGCTATTTATTGAGCACTTACCGTGTGCAGAGCACCCTAGTAAGCTCTTGGGAGAGTACAGTACAACAGAGTTGGTAGACACATACCCTGCCCATACGGAACTCCTAATCTAGACAGGGATACAGACATTGTCAGTGAATAAATTATGTACATAAGTGCTTTAAGGCTGAGAGCAGGGTGAATAACAAGTTCTCACAGGGTGTCGAGCCAAGTTCAGGGGTGATGCGGAAGGGAGAGGAGAAACAGAGAAATGGGGTCATAACTGGGGAAGGAGTCTTGTGATTTTAAGAAGACTTTGAAGTCAGGGAGAGTGGTGGTCTGTCATATATGAAGGGGAAGAGAGTTCCAGGTCAGAGGGAGGAAATAGGCAAGGGTCATCGGAAAGACAGATGAAAATCAAGGTCCGGTGAGTAAACTGGTGTTAGAGGAACCAAGTGCGCAGGTTGAGTCGTAGTAGGGAAGCAAAGAGGTAAAGCTGATTGAGTGCTTTAAAGCCGACGCTAAGGAGTTTCTGTTTGACGTAGAGGTGGCTGAGAAACCACTGGAGGTTCTTGAGGCATGGCGAGAAGTGGAACAAACTTCCTTCCTGAAAAAGGAAACTCACATTGTCTTGTTCAACCATTCCAATACCTTACACACGCCAATGGCATACGGGTGTACAAGCAGTTTCTTAAATAGCATGGCTTGTGTTTATGGGAGAATGTTCCCTAATTTGGCAGTATCAGTCTAACCAAAAATCGTAGTGAAAATGTGTGCCCTGGAAGAGGCTGGGTTTTTGAGGAAATGACATCGAAACATTAGACCACAATCAATGCGGAAAATGATTTTTGATACGATATTTAAAAAAGATTGCAGTGAATGCAACATTGGTAATGAATATATTATCGTTGCACATTTTACCTTTGCGGTTTAGGTAATCTTGATTGGATGAATGTTTTGATTAATGACACCTTTCAAAGAATGAGATAGAAAAGCCAATAATTATGTAGGAGTGAATTGATACGAATTTTGCAAATAATCATGTAAAATATAAAGCATTTTAAGACATCTTAAAATATTATCAAAGACCTTCTAAACCATCAGAAATAAAGCATACTGTGATACTTCTTCTAGTATTATAAACCACAAGAAATATCTATTAGACAAAATAACTATTATGATTAGCCCTGGGTGGGACAAGGACTGTCCAATTTCATTCATTCATTCATTCATTCATTCAATAGTATTTATTGAGCTCTTACTATGTGCAGAGCACTGTACTAAGCGCTTGGGATGAACAAGTCGGCAACAGATAGAGACGGTCCCTGCCGTTTGACGGGCTTACGGTCTAATCGGGGGAGACGGACAGACGAGAACAATGGCACTAAACAGCGTCGAGGGGAAGAACATCTCGTAAAAACCGATGGCAACTAAATAGAATCGAGGCGATGTACAATTCATTAACAAAATAAATAGGGTAACGAAAATATATACAGTCGAGCGGACGAGTACGGTGCCGTGGGGATGGGAAGGGAGAGGTGGAGGAGCGGAGGGAAAAGGGGAAAATGAGGCTTTAGCTGCGGAGAGGTAAAGGGGGGATGGCAGAGGGAGTAGAGGGGGAAGAGGAGCTCAGTCTGGGAAGGCCTCTTGGAGGAGGTGATTTTTAAGTAAGGTTTTGAAGAGGGAAAGAGAATCGGTTTGGCGGAGGGGAGGAGGGAGGGCGTTCCGGGACCGCGGGAGGACGTGACCCAGGGGTCGACGGCGGGATAGGCGAGACCGAGGGACGGCGAGGAGGTGGGCGGCGGAGGAGCGGAGCGTGCGGGGTGGGCGGTGGAAAGAGAGAAGGGAGGAGAGGTAGGAAGGGGCAAGGTGACGGAGAGCCTCGAAGCCTAGAGTGAGGAGTTTCTGTTTGGAGCGGAGGTCGACCGGCGACCACTGGAGTTGTTTAAGAAGGGGAGTGACATGCCCAGATCGTTTCTGCGGGAAGATGAGCCGGGCAGCGGAGTGAAGAATAGACCGGAGCGGGGCGAGAGAGGAGGAAGGGAGGTCAGAGAGAAGGCTGACACGGTAGTCTAGCCGGGATATAACGAGAGCCCGTAATAGTAAGGTAGCCGTTTGGGTGGAGAGGAAAGGGCGGATCTTGGCGATATTGTAGAGGTGAAACCGGCAGGTCTCGGTAACGGATAGGATGCGTGGGGTGAACGAGAGGGACGAGTCAAGGATGACACCGAGATTGCGGGCCTGCGGGACGGGAAGGATGGTCGTGCCATCCACGGTGACGGAGAAGTCTGGGAGCGGACCGGGCTTGGGAGGGAAGATGAGGAGCTCAGTCTCGCTCATGTTGAGTTTTAGGTGGCGGGCCGACATCCAGGTGGAGACGTCCCGGAGGCGGGAGGAGATGCGAGCCCGAAGGGAGGGGGAGAGGACAGGGGCGGAGATGTAGATCTGCGTGTCATCTGCGTAGAGATGGTAGTCAAAGCCGTGAGAGCGGATGAGTTCACCGAGGGAGTGAGTGTAAATGGAGAACAGAAGAGGGCCGAGAACTGACCCTTGAGGAACTCCAACAGTTAAAGGATGGGAGGGGGAGGAGGCTCCAGCGTAGGAGACCGAGAATGATCGGCCAGAGAGGTAAGAGGAGAACCAGGAGAGGAATTTGATAACCTCATTTGTACCCCAGCAGTCAGCACATAGTATATGCTTAATAAATCAATTGATTGAGGGCTTATCGGGCGCAGAACATTGTACTAAGCATTCGGGAGACTACAATACAACAGGGTCGTTAGGCGCGTTCCCTGCCTACAGTGAGCTTACAGTCTTTTATGCCACCCTTATTAAGAAAAATGAAAATACAAAGGTTCTGGCTGTAAATTATAAACCATGCCATTTTGAGTAATACTTTGACGAACAAATGGTGGTGTTCCAAGTGCTGAAAACTCTCAGTTCATTAATAACCTTTCTTCTCTATTCTATACAATGGGCAAGAATCCAATTTTTCCGGGGCAAGATTTCAATTAAACCTTGATCTGATCCTAAATTGATCATACACTGCGATCGCTAGGCAGCAACAGTCCCCGATGTCCAGACTCCTACCTAATTTATAGCAAGAGGATTTACACTTAGTAGGCCAAATGATGTTATCAAGCTCAGCGTGGCTCAGTGGAAAGAGCCCGGGCTTGGGAGTCAGAGGTCAGGGGTTCGAATTCCGACTCTGCCCCTTGTCAGCTGTGTGACTGTGGGCAAGTCACTTCACTTCTCTGCGCCTCAGTTCCCTCATCTGTAAAATGGGGGTGAAGACTGTGAGCCTCACGGGGGACAACCTCATTCCCCTGTACCTACCCCAGCGCTTAGAACCGTGCTCTGCACCTAGTAAGCGCTTAACAAATACCAACATTATTATACAGAGCATTGTGCTAAACCCTGGAGACAATGCAAGGTAAATATATTAGACTCCCGTCATCATTCCGCTTGGGGCTGATGGTCTCAAAGGGAGTAAACAGTCGCATAGAAGCTACCAGCAGAAAATGAAAGAGCGATCAATTACGGAAGTGAGCAATGCGCGATAGATGTATGAAGTCTCCCGTTGGGAACAGCGGAAGAGATTTGGCACAGAGGAATCGATCTCAGTGCCACGCGCACCTCCTTTCCCCTGCCAGTGGTGTTGCCACTGGGGCAAAGAGTGCAATGAGTGAGTAGGCGGGCAGGGGAGACGCACGTCGCAGAGTACATGAAGGACGGAAGCCCTCGACGCCACAACCCAATGCCAACGCTCTGCACCATGACCCCGAAAGGCAATGTCTTGAGAAGCCACTTGGTAGAATGCCCTGTCATCTTCCATTCAGAAACCTTCCCCTCTCATGGCAACAATGAATCAATCACTGGCAGAGCCTTTGGGGCTGAGAGAAGGCGTTGTAGTTTGGCTTCCTGATTACACCGAGTCTGCTCTGTCGACAGACACACCCTGCTCTCCAGAAGGCATTTGAAATGCACTGCTTGTTTTGGGAAGAATAGCACCCAAAGAATAGTATAAGGAAATATAAATCGCTTCTCTTCTTCTACAGCCCAGCCCGCGCAATTCACTCCTCGAATGCCAACCTTCTCACTGTACCTTCATCTCGTCTATCTCGCCACCGACCTCTCGCCCACATCCTGCCCCTGGCCTGGAATGCCCTCCCTCTCTCTGTGCTCCGCACATAGTAAGCGCTTAACAAATACCAACATTATTATGGAGATGCAGCGTGGCTCAGTGGAAAGAGCCCGGGCTTTGGAATCCGAGGTCATGGGTTCGAATCCCGGCTCTGCCACTTGTCAGCTGTGTGACTGTGGGCAAGTCACTTCACTTCTCTGGGCCTCAGTTCCCTCATCTGTAAAATGGGGATTAAAAGTGTGTGAGCCCCACGTGGGACAACCCCTATCTCCCCCAGTGCTTAGAACAGTGCTCGGCACCTAGTAAGCGCTTAGCAGGTACCAACATTATTAATAGTATTTATTTAGTATTCATTGAGCGCTTACTAGGTGCAGAGCACTGCACTAAGCGCTTGGAAACAGATAGAGACGGTCCCTGCCCTTTGACGGGCTTACTAGCCCAGGCTTTTGAGCTGGCCCTGGAGGCAACTCGGTCTAAAGGAAAGAGCCACATCTTTCATTTTTCGCGCCTGGTCAGCCACGCCCCTGCTGGGTGTCCTCGGGTGAGTCCCTTGTCATCGGGGTCCTCATCTGATAAAATCATCAGAATTGGTGTATTGGTGAAGCCAAGCGCTTTGTGCTGAGCGCTGTACTAAACGCCGGGGTAGACACGAGATGAACAGGTCGGGCATGTGTTCCCTGCCCTACGTGAGCCTCTCGATCTAAGTAGGAAGGAGAACCAGTGTTGAATCCCCATTTGGCAGATGAGGAAACTGAGGCCCCGAAAAGTTAAGTGACTTGCCCAAGTCCATACGGTAGGCAGGCAGTAGAGCCGAGATGAGAACCCAGGTCTTCTGACTCCCAGGCGTGTGCTCTTGCCATAAGGCCACACTGCCTTTCACAAGTGGGAAAGATAATCTGCACCTCAACTTCACAAGGATGTTGTAAGGACAAAAGGAAACTGATATGAAAGGGCTTAGAAAAAGAGAAAGTGCTCTACAGATAGACGATCCTATAATGTGGTTTCTTCTGCTTGCACCTATTTTCTTCACCGTCCTCTAAACAAAAAGCCTTACCGAGAGGTCCGTGTATGCAAAAACATTTTACTTTTTAAGCTTTTCTCCACGAGCTTGTTGTTCTTATTCCTTTCAGAGCTGCATTTCACCTTTACTTTCTTCTCAATATGTTCCTCATTTAGAGCTTTTAAAGGTGTTTTTGATCAAAAATATTCCAACTTTTTTTTTTTAAAAGAACGGGGCAAAGCTCTGAAAAATGAAAACTATATGTGAGATATAAGTTTTCAGCGTTATTAGACTATTCATTCAATCGTTATTTATTTGTTGAGCGCTTACTATGTGCAGAGCACTGTACTAAGCACTTGGAATGTACAATTTGGCAACAGAGACAGTCCCTGCCCAACAACGGACTCACAGTCTAAACCAATAGGATTCAGGAGCTGAAACTGAAAATGGATAAGTATTCAAAATTCCTGGGTCGTGGGAAGCAATGCAAATATTTAATCCAATTTTTTCAGGCCTGGTGAGTTAGTTGCCAAGTTGTGTGATTATGAGAACCCCTTCCTTTTTGTTCATTTTCATAATCAATAGGTCTCATGAAACCGTACACTTGATACCCTTAGACAATGTCACTGCTCAGAAATTGATATATTATAGGTTGGCCTATCAATCTTTCACAGCTTCTAAAGAAAAAGAGAATTGAAGGGAATTCAAAACAAATGTCCCATAAACAGATATTTTAATCAAGTTAATGGCAGCATGCCAGTGTCCAATGTAATTCATAGTAAATGGGAAGTGGGCCATAATTCACTACAAAAATATATTTAGGTTAAGAGATTTGGGGTCAGTATTGGCAGCTCCTGGTGACATAGTTGAAAGTTAGGGAAAAAATGTCAGCCAGAGTCCAGAATTTCTAAGAATGCAATAGAATTAGGAAACCTCGGTCAGTAGTAGTGATTGAGAGCTTCCTTTATGCAGGAGGGTATAGTAAGGGCTCGGGAAGGTACATTAGAGTTTGCAGACATGAGAACCAGTGTGTG
This sequence comes from Ornithorhynchus anatinus, assembly GCF_004115215.2. Lineage (NCBI taxonomy): Eukaryota > Metazoa > Chordata > Mammalia > Monotremata > Ornithorhynchidae > Ornithorhynchus > Ornithorhynchus anatinus. Next base: position 16,073,381 of record NC_041751.1, read on the forward strand.
GTCTAGCGGAAAGAGCATGGGCCTGGGAGTTGGAGGACCTAGGTTTTAATCCCTACGCCACCAGTTGCCTGCTGTGTCACCTTGGGCAAGTAACTTGACTTCTCTGCAGTATGGCACTTCAATTCCTGTTCACCCTCCTACTTAAACTGCGAGCCCCATATGGCACCTGTTTACCTTGAATAATAACTATGGTGTTTGTATGGTATGGGATGTTATTAGGTGCTTACTGTGCGCCAAGCACTGTTCTGAGCCCTGGAGCACTGTTCTAAGCACTCCAGCACTTAATGCAGTGCTTGGGACATAGTAAATGCTTAACAAATACCACGATTATTATCATCCCTGTGCTCAAGGAGCTTGCAATATAAAGTGGTCATCTCAACCCTAGTGTGTTACTCCCCAGAAAGACAACAGAGTGCCCAGGCAGATGCCGTATAGGGAGCTGAATGGAGTAACTGAAAAGGGAGAGAAGAGAATAAATACATTTTAAAACACAACAAAATTCCATTGAGTCCATTCATTTAACCCAAATGATACTGGGGTTTAAAGACAAGGTGCGTACTGAAACCAATTTTAGCTCGTTTTTTTTCCTCACTCCTTTGTTGAGTCTCCTGCACTACTTCTCCTTTTCCTGAGGTAATTAATATCTCTCCTTCTAGAGTGAGACGGAATGAGGGAGCTATGAAGCAACCCATTCAGTTACTCCTGACAACCCATCAGGAGGATTTGGGGAGAAGGGGGAGAGAGGGAAATGTTTATTGGAAAATGTACCCTTCCCAGTTTCCACCTTTTTGTTTCCATTCTTGCCTCGTGAATGAGAACAGAATTTCTGAGATATATGAGACTATTCCACATGAAGAAAATCCTAGCAGCTTACTTGGAGGCAAGGGAAGTCACCTTGAATATTTTGCACTTCATGGAGTGCTCTGGATGAAAAATACAGATAATTGCTTAATAAAAATGAAGCAGCCTAAAATTAATGATCTCTTACGGTTGGAGCATATTTATAGTTTATTTGCAGGATTGATCGTGATAATGGAGTCCTAATAAATTAACAGGAGCACAAAAGATTCAAGATTTTTGTTGTTGTTGTTAGAAAACAAAGTGACAGCAACCACTAGGCAGCGTGGGGGATGTAGGCCAAAGATATATTACAACCGTGGTCGCTCCAGTTTTTCCCATAATATTGTCTATGATAAAGAAACATTAGCTACCAAATGTGTTATTACTCTACAGGCTTCCTGCTTTCTTGAATGAAATTATGATTATGGTTGGAACTCAAACTAATAAAATAGAATCCTTTATGTTACAATAAGAAAGCAAAGAAAATAAATGTGCCCTTCCTAGGAATCAGATGGGAAATTTTCTAGTAAAATTAGAGCAGTATAACTCTCAGTCACCCACAAAAAAGCACCTAACCCGGAAGTTCCCAGCTCTAAAATATCAGAGCTTTCAACTCTTCAGCTCTTATTCAGATTGTCTGGGATCATGCTGAAATTTTTGCTGCTTGCTCTATCAAACTCAGAGCAAATTTTAGACCAGAATAAAGGAATTTTAATCAAATGCATACCACTACAGTATCACCTTCGCTTTCCCAGTACAAATGTGCAAGTGTGTAATCTCTCTGTGGATAGAGAATAGTTCTTGAGCTTCTGGTGTTGTTCCCAATGGCTGTTTGGGGTTCAGTTGACAGGTAGGTGACTGGTCACATAGAAATTGACTGCTCCTCAATCGATCCGTCATATTTATTGAGCAATTACTAGGTGCAGAACACTGTACTAAGCACTTGGGAGAGTACACTATAACAGAGGTGGTAGAGATGTTCCCTGCCCGCAACGAGCTCCTCCACAGGCGGCATTTGGAACCATTTCTGAGAAAATAGAATGTAAATGAGACTGCTCTAAACACAGTCTAGTTCCTAGGTGGAATGATGTGCTCCCGAGATCTAGGAATGGAGTATAAATCTTTGACTACATGTTAATTATAGTTAAGTGATCAAACAGTGCTGAAAATATGTTCCAATGATGAATGGTTTTGAGTGAAACTTTTCAATTTTTTTTTTTTTAAGTGTATATATGAGCATAGTAGTTGTAGTAATTGTGGTGGTTTGTTAAGTCCTTTCTACGTGCCAAACACTGACCTAGATGATTGGGTTGGACAGAGCCCTTGTCCCCCATGGGACTTAACTGTCTATTTAGGAGGGGTAACAGATATCCCATCCCCATCTTACAGTTGAAGAAATGAGGAATTGAGAAGTGAAGTGAATTTCCCAAGGTCACGCAGCAAGTAGGTGGCAGATTTGGGATTAGAACCCAGGTCCTCTGATTCCCAGGCCTGTGCTCTTTCCACTAGACCAAACTACCTTCCCTAATTACTTTCCAAGGGGTTCTCTTTCACATCTATTCAGCTAAAAAGCACTTTGTGCTGACAGAATACAGTTTGTACTCCTACTGACTAACAGATAATTACTGGAGATGTAAGCACCTACTCCAAATGGAACTGTCATCATCTCTGCTAAATTGGTATGGATCATAAACCCCCCTTTCCAGCCAGAGCACTTCAAAGAGGGCTTGTTGGGGGGAAGGATCTGCTTAAGCCAAGGTAGACTTAGAAACAGTTATCTTGAAGCTGGAGAGCACGGTATTAGAAACCTGAAAATGCCATAGCTCTATTGCGGAAAGGAACTAAAAGAAGAGCATTACAGCTGGGAATGACTTGAGTCTTTAGAACTCTACAAACATGCTTTTCCTTAAAGCTCAAAGTACAATACGTTCATTGTGGTAATTATCCAGTGCTTAGTATGTGCTGACTACTTCTGTAAGCTCTAGGGTTGATGCATCCCTGTCTCGTATTCTGAGAGGAAGGGAGAGCAGATCTCTAATCTCCATTTTAGAGATGACAAAACAGAGGCCCAGAGAGTTTGTGATGCCCAAAGTCATTCCATCAGCCGTGGAAGAGCTTTTTTTCTATGAAAATATTCAGTCCATGTTTCCCAACTCCTCAAGAACCCCAGTGGTTGCCCATCCACCTCCGTATCAAACAGCAACTCCTTACCATTGATTTTAAAGTACTCAATCACCATGCCCCTTCCTATTGCCCCTCACTGCTCTCCTACTACACTCCTACCCGTACACTTTGCTCCTTTAATGCCAACCTACTCCCTATAACTTGATCTTGTCTATCTTGCCATACTCTGTCACACACGTCCTGCTTCTGGCCCAAAATGCCCTCCCTCTTCATATCTGAAAGACTACTGTTCTCCTCATCTTCAAAGTCTTATTGAAAGTACATCTCCTCCAAGAGGCCTTTCCGGACTAAACCCTCCTTTCCTCTTCTCCCACTCCCATCTCCATTACCCTCATTTGCTCCCTTTATTCACTCCTGCCTCAGCGCCACAGCACTTATCTCTGTAACAGTGCACCACCAAGAGCTTGGAAAGTACAAAATTAAGACGTGACAGATTCCCGACCCTCAAAAAAGCTTATATTCTGGCCATGCGGTTTCCAAGTACGAGAACAAGAAAATGAAGTTGAGTATCATCCAGGGCTCTTCACGTGGTACTCAATGAATAAACCGGTGAATTGAATTTTATGGTTTTGCTTTGCCTATCATGGCCTGTTTACAGATTGATAATGAAAACAATGACAAAACTGAAGGGTCGAGGTGTTTGAATCAGTGACTAAGGAGCTAGCTCAAAGGTTCCCTACAGAACAATGTACATGCTCTTCCACCCTCTTTAAGGGTGTTTGTTCATTAACTTCATTAAACATTAAGCTTTTCTGGGAGCTTGCTTTAAATTTCCCACTCACCTGTTTCCTGGCATCGACCCAAAGTGCAACCTATCCAGAAACCTAAATGAACCCTAGGGCATCCTCGAAAATCTAGTTTAGAATTCAACTCCCCAGAAGACGTAGGTGTCTGCCTCAGAGCTTCCCAGTGGCATGCAAGGTAAGGAAATGGAGGGGCTGAAATGATGTGCCTGGGAAATGGGGGCAGATGGTGTGGAAGGTTGTCAGTTATTACTTACTCTTTTGTGACAAGCAGTGAGCCATGAAGCAGTGAGTCACAGCCCGTGGGAAAGCAACTGGGGAAGAAACACTGATTTTTGCCCTTTTGTTATTTTTCTCCATTATTCTGCTCCACCACTTGGGCTTGCTCATTAAATGGGGGTTTCTAATATTCATAGCTACCCTATCTCCTTCCAGAGTAGATTTAGGTATGAGGAGTGGGACCCAGTGCAGTGTGGGGGAATGAAATCAATCAATCTATAGTAGTTATTGAGCACTTACTTTGTACATTAAGTGCTCTGGACTAAACTCCTTGTGGGCAGGGAACAAGTCTACCAAATCTGTTATATTATATCGGTCGATCAATCAATTGTATTTATTGAGCACTCACAGTGCTAGACACAGAACACTTAAAAAATTTCACCGTTGAATTAGTTTATGGGAAGTAGAGGCAGTGAGGGCATAAAAGTTTTTTGAGGAGCTTGGATAGGCATGTGAGGAGGGAGATGGGGTCAGAGGTGGAAGGCTATTGGAATCCCGGGAAGAATTTTTGAGGACAAGGGACCCTTGAAGCAGGAGAGAAATAAACGATAGTGGAAGTAAGGATTACACTCACAGTCCCCATCATCGGTGAAGGGGCCATGTACTCTAGCATGGGTTTTCCGTAAGATGTGGTTCGTTAAGAACATGACCCTCTCCCAGAGACTCGAACGAATAGCAACTGCTCACCCCTTCATTGGTATAGAAATATGGTTGAGACCCCATGAATCAGAGGCAGCAATCTTTTACATCTTCCCCAGTGCCACTCTTTGTACCCGTTATGGATATTTGATCGATCGCTCTTTAAAAAAATGCCAAACCTAGTTCCAGAAATAGTCGACTGGACTGCCCAGGGAAGAAGGACTGAAGTGGATTGTTTTCCCCACAGGACTTTTGATATCAGGGATATGGGATGTCAAGCGGTAAGAGCAGTTGTGAAAGTAGAGAGCCTAATGGAGAGAGTTAGAAGTCTTGGGTTCTAGTTCCATCTCTGCCCATAGCCTGCTGGGTAACCTTGGGCAATTCATTTATGCTCTCTTGCCCTTGGTTTCCTCATCTGTAAAATGGGGATAAGATACCTGCTCTTCCTCCCTCTTACTTACACTTAGGGCCCCATGTAGGGTGGGGACAGTGCATAGTCGAATTACCTTGTACCTAACCCAGCTCAAAGCATCAGGTTCGGCACTCAGTCGATTCTTAATACATTTCATCATTATCATAGTGGAGGCTTGGTAAATACAATTCTTGTTATAAGAAGCTCACAGGCACGTGCTCAAAGGAACACTAGAGGGGCCTAAAGAAATCAGGTGATGAGGCCAAAGGAGCGAGTTGCTGTCTCAGATATATTTTCCTGTACTCCTCCGTTCCCTTTTATTTCCTTCCCGTTTGGGATCCACAGGGATTTGGGTGTAATTAGAGGAATGCATAGTGTGTCGATAGCCACTTGCCATCTCACGCTAGCGACAACAGCGTGAGAAGGGGAAGGGGCAGAGGGGCAGATGAAGCAGCCATTTTGCTCGCTATTTTTGAGGCAATAATCGAGACCCTGACTCTGAAGCGCAAGTATCCTTCCCGTGAGTTGTACAGGCCCCTTGATGTCTGTGCTTTCTATAAGATGATATAAATGAAGACATAAATTATTTTACAAAAGTCTAAAAATCACATTACACTCATCTTGCAGAGATAAGGCTTAGAGAAGCAGCCTGGTCTAGTGTAAAGAGCACGGGCCTGGGAGTCAGAGGACCTGGGTTCTAAACCGGCTCAGCCACTTGTCTACTGTGTGACCTTGAGCGAGTTACTTCACTTCTCTGTGCCTCAGCTACCTCATTTGTAAAATGGGTATTAAGACCATGGGGCAGGGGTTGTGTCTGACGTGATGATTTTGTATCTGCCCCAACACACAGTACAGTGCCTGGCACATAGTAAATGCTTAACAGATATCATAAAATAAGTCTGGAGTTTTTATAATTAGTACTGTTGTGCACAGCCCAGAATAGCATTAACTATGGCTCGGCACAAGCCTTGCTAATTTTCCATTCATTATCGTGACGAGAATGAATGTCTTTCAGGCTTTACCTGAAATCTTGCTATTTTTCAAAGATGCATTAGTTTACTTTTTTTCCCATTTTACTGCATTGCATTCTTTTCATAACCTCTTCAGCTCCATTTTTTCCCTGCCTACTTACTTACCTGCCAATTTAGTATCCTGTGCCAACATCATTAGCATGCTGCCTCCTCCTCCCACAGGTCATTAATGAGAGCATTAATAAGTGGGCCAGAGCTAACGTTGCATTGACACAAATCAAGGCAATAACTCCAACGGTTCTAATTCCCAGCAGTTTCTGTTTACAGACTATAAACCTTTTCCCAACACATGGGATAACAGTCTCATCTCACTGATTGATATAAATGTAAATGGATTCTGCTTTTGGCAAATTAAAGAATCCCAGATTTAATTCTGCATTTACCAAAACCTAAGTAGAAAATAATGATCAGTTTCAGTTACTGAAAAAGGGCCTCCAACAATTTCTTTCTTGGATTTATTTAAGTGAATCTGGGCAGAATACTGTTCCTACTAAGACCTTTTCCCGTTCAGTTGTTTTTGAACTATCTCTCCCCAGCTCCTTTTTTTGCACTGAAACACTGACACCAAAAAGCTCTTTGTTAATGCTGGGGTTTTTTGTTTGTTTGTTTTAAGTATCCAGTAATCATAATGGAGCAAGAATGGTTTCGGTAGTAATGTAATTTATTGACTGTCTACTGGGAGCAGTACATTGAATTAAGTGCTCGGGAAAGTACAATAAAAAGAAGTGCCATGGTCCCTGCCCACATGGAACTTTTGGTCTTATTATTGAAAGAGTAAACATTCGCACATTGAGTCTTGTCCTGCGCTGTCAGGTCACTTCCGACCTATAGCGTCTCCCTGGAAACATTTCTCCCAGAACGCCCCACCTCCGTCTGCAATCGTTCTGGTAGTGTATCCGTAGAGTTTTCTTGGTAAAAATACAGAAGCAGTTTACCACTGCATTCTTCCGCGCCCTAAACCTGAGTCTCTGCCCTTGATCCGCTCCCCTGCCGCTGCTGCCCAGCACAGGTGAGTTTTGACCTGTAGCAGATCGCCTGCCACTTGCTAGCCACTGCCCAAGCTAGGAATTGAATATGTAGACCTCTGCTTGACTCTCCCTCCCATAGCCGAGACTTGTAGAGTACTGGAAACTCTCCAGGTGCCATCCTGAGAGGAGACACAAAGAGTACTCAGAGAGAAAACTACGTAGAGTCCTTACCTGCCCTAAATGGGCAGTGGTTTCGAGGGACCTGCTTGCCTTAATACGAGCATAGAATATCTTTCTCCAAGAAATCTCTCTAGCTCTACAGTGGATGTGCAGACCAGGCTGGCATTGCCTAACTCCCATTAGACTCTAAGCTCCCTGTGGTCAGGGAACATTTTTGGTTCATTTGAGGTATTTCCCAAGTGCTTACTACAGCGCATTCCACTCAGTTGACAATCAAAAAATACCATCACTACTGTGATTTCTACTACTTCTACAGCTACTCCTATCAGCACCATAGCATTGGCTCATTCCCATTCAGTTAAAGCTTCAGAATGCAGTTGTGAAAAACCAATGCTTTTTTTTTTTTATTTTATAGCTATTATAAAACGAGACTTAAAGATACTTGGGTATCCCAATTCTCTAATAAACTGTTCAGGAAGGATTAGGCACTGGTTTATTGTAATGGTAATAGGAAAATATGTAGGAAAATATCTTTGTAGGAGGGTTTAATTTCTTTGTAATTGTTTAATGTGATAGCACCTAGCTCTATGGATTGCTTGGATTTAGTAGTATTTTTTTTTTTTTCATTCACAAATGCACTGTCGTATAGTTACCATGGAAACCCAAATCAAAAGAGAAACATCTCTAATTAATGATATAATATAAGATAGAAACAGATCTCCGATTCTTAAAGTCACTTGTATTTCTCCAAACTGATTTTTTTACCTGACATGAAGATACTGTAAAACTTAACATGAAATGAAGAATGGTGATTTCAGAAGGAAAGGATGAACGCTATCTAGCAGTTCTATAGCCCTCTTTTTTTTCCTTTGACAGGAAGAGAAAGGTAAGGGATCCTATAATGAGATTTTATGAGCATATTCATTCTGGTCTTTTATTTATTCAGTGACAAGCTCCTCAAGGGTGGGATAAGAATATATTTTATTATATGAGGTGGTTTATTTTCCAGACCATACCCTGGAAAATATACTGCATGTTTTGCAATAGATCTGCATTTATCATTCATATGGTGATTAAGGGAGAAATGAGACACAAAATAAAAATTCCCGTGAGTCCCAGCTGCAGTGTTATTTGCAAAAGAAGGTGTCCCGAAGCAGACCCTCTTGTGGTAAAGGGAACTTTCGTAGATTCACTAGTGAAGCTAGTTGTCCCTGGAGAAATGTGTTACATCTAATGATAGATATGGCCTTTTATTGAGTACGTACTATGCGCTAAGCACTGAGGTAGATAAAAGTTTATGGGGTGAGACACCCACACAGGGCTCACAATCATTCTCATCACCATTTTACAGATGACGAAGCTGGGGCTTAGAAACATTAAGTGACTTGCCTCTCAGGGAGGAAGAAAGCACAAGGGGCCCTGAAGAAAAGGGGAGCCCACTGCTAAGGCTGCCCTAGTGTACTGATGGGGCCGGAAGAAGATAGTCATCAGGCTAGTGGCTGAAGGGGAGACTCATTAGGACGGAATGGTGAGTTCTACTGTGGGTGGATTTGAATAGCGGCAGGTTGAGCTTGCTTTCCCTGAACCGGAAGTGGCCAGTGGTGTGTGGGATTTGCAGTCATCAATGGGAGTGGCCCCTTGTCTGACCTTGCTGGGCCGGTTGGCCCGGTCAGTCAATCAGACAATCAATCTGGTTATTTGTCGGGTACTTACTGTGTGCAGAGCAGTGTACTTGGGAAAGAACAGTATAACAGAGTTGGCACACTTGATCCCTGCCCACAAGGAGCATAGCATCTACAGGGGGAGATAGACATTAAAATACATTTTGAATAATTTCCTAATAGGGGAAATGGTCAAGTATGATGCTACGTACATATGTGCTGTGGGTGACGTAGAGGGCTGATTGGGCAGGGGAAATAAAGGGCTTAGTTTGTGAAGACCTCTTGGAGGAGAAATGATTTTTAGGAGGGTTTTGAAGGTGCGGAGATTGGCGGACTATCAGGTGTGAAAGGGGAGGGAGTTCCAGGCCGGAGGGAGTTGTAGTGTTGTTGGAGGAGCACAGTTCGGTGGCCGTAACCTGGAAGCGGAAACACTGAGATGCGGGGAAGATGCAGGCTTTAAGCTCTGAACTCAACTCATTGCATTTAATGTTTGACATAAAACAAGCAACTCATTTTGAAGAAACTCGAGCCGTTCCGTTGGCGGGAGCGAGCAACCAAAATACTCAACCTAGGAAAATCAGCCACTGTCCTGATAATGAGGAAAGAGCTTCCGGTGCTGGCTTGTCATCTCTAATAAAAATATAAGCAAACACAATCCGAACAGATTTAATTAGATTGTTAAATTCTAATTAGATCTCAAAATTAAAATGGAATCCGTTAAAACAGACCCAATCAATTTTAGAATGCATCAACATAATCCATCCTCCGACTGCACGGTTGCATGCACAATGATGGGAGTTAATTTACTTCCTCGCTTCGAACATGGAGGAGGCCTGAATGTGGAATTCACCCCTGGTATAGATTTTTTATTGCCCAAATCATATTTCCAAGCAATTAAACAAATAAATGCTTGCATTTCCTCTGTGGCTGATCAAATTCTTTATTGAATGTCAAGCTTTATATTGGGAAGACTTAGAACTAATAATCAGCTGGTTGAATCCACACCAACAGAGTAGTCTTTTCACTATTCCATCCTCTTGTAAGTGAATCAAATTATGAATCAATCAATCAACCATATTTATTGGACACTTACTGCCACGGTTTCCACGTGAACTGGGCACCGAGATGTTGTATGCCACATACGCTATAGGCCGATCATATGAATTGGTGATAAATGGCATTCGCCAACATGGAGGCACATTCTTCCCCTGGATAGGGAAAGGAACGGGCCAGTTAACACTGTGGTGATTGGCCTTAATGATGTAACAGGACTATGGGGCGGCAGGACTGCCTCTCATGTCTATGGTGTGAGGACATCTCTGCATCCTGTGTGCTTCGGCTGATGTCTGGGTCCATTCCTGGGATGGTGCTGTGGAGAGACTATAAAACAGGGCAGTTCTGTCCCTCGTCCGGCCGCCCACGGCTTCACTGTACATCCTTGGGGCGGACAGAAAGCCGACAATAGGTGAAGCTACCTAAGCCCATTCCCCACCGGGACCTGCGGCCTGGGGTAATAATGATAGTTGATAATTATGGTACTTATTAAGTGCTTATTACGTGCCAAGCATGTTCTAAGCACTGTGATAGAGACAATTCAGTCAGGTTGGACACAGTCCCTGGCCCATGTGGGGCTCGCACTCTTAATCCCCATTTAACAGATGAGGTCACTGAGGCCCAGCGAAGGTCACAGAGCAGACATGTGACAGAGCCGGGATTACAACCCAGGTCATTCTGACTCCCAGGCCCGTGCTCTAGCCACCGAGCCATGCTGCTTCTCGGGGTAGTGTCTGAGCCTAGTCTGGGCAGCTGTGTGTGCTAGAGAGTTCACTGCACTTGAAAGGGTAGAGGGCTAGGAGTCTGCAGACATCGGGTTTTCATTCCGTTGTGGGCCTACCAGCTCTGTTATAGTGTAAAAAAAAAAAATGTTGGTATTTGTTAAGCGCTTACTATGTGCAGAGCACTGTTCTAAGCGCTGGGGTAGATACGGGGGAATCAGGTTGTCGCACGTGAGGCTCACAGTCTTCATCCCCATTTTACAGATGAGGTCACTGAGACACCGAGAAGTGAAGTGACTTGCCCACAGTCACCCAGCTGACACGTGGCCGAGCCGGGATTCGAAGCCATGATCTCTGACTCCCAAGCCCGGGCTCTTTCCACTGAACCACGCTGCTTCTCTAAGTGTACTCTTCCAAGCGCTTAGTATAGTGCTCTTTGCACAGTAAGCACTCAGTAAGTAACAGCACTCTACTACTTGCCTGCATCTGTGGCCTTGGGCCGGCCACTTAACTTCTCTTTGCCTCAGTTTCCTCATCTGTAAAATGCGGGAAAGATACCTGTTCTCCCTCCCTCTTAGGCTCTGAGTCCCAGGTGGGACAGGGACTGTGTCTGATTGTTTACAGGGTAGCTATTCCGGTGCTTAATTCAGGGCTTGGTACATAGTAAGCACTTAATGAAGGCCATCGTTGTTGTTCTTATCACCAAGAATGCAGAGCACCAGAAATGCAGCCCCCTCCCCCCCCCTCCCCCCCACTCTCTGTTTTAAGCTTCAGTGGCAGAATCATTGAGAGGATGCATGACAAGACTGAGACACTGTCTGCTTCTCCAAAGAATTCAGACCGTGTCTCCTTCGAAGAATCAAATCCACTGTTAATGTTTGCTACTGGATGGCCAAATGCTGAAGCCCTTCTCAAAGTCATCCCGGGGTCTCTAGCCTCATTATTCTGGGGGTAGGCGTGTGCCGTTACAATTATTCGAAGGGCATTCTTAGTGAATGACTTCAAAAGCAGTGTGGCCTAGTAGAAAGAGCACAGGCCCGGGATTCAGAAGACCCGAGTTCTCTCCGTGGCTTCCCCACTTTCCTGCAGTGTGCCTTTGGGCAAGTCATTTAACAGCTCTGTGCCTCAGTTTCCTCATTCGTAAAATGGGGTTTCAATATCTGCCCTCCCTCCTACTTAGACAGTGAGCCCCATGAGGGACCTGATCATCTTGTACCTACCCTAGCACTTAGGTCAGTGCTTGGCGCATAAAAAGTGCTTAACAAATACCACAGATTCCTGAGCATTCGAGCCACTGTGATCATCACCCTCACTACTTTATAATTGGACTGAATGTAGCTTTATTTTCCTTTCAAGAAAATTAGGACTTGACCATACTGTGCCAAATGATCATAAATGATCACAGAATACTTAGCGAATAAAAACGAAATTGAGCCATTGTGTCGATTAAGATGAAAATTCCAAACCTTCGGAGTATAATCAGATTGGGAGAGTGATCCCGTATAATTAGGATGATTTTGACTATTTTGGGGAGGGGAGGAATGTTTTGTCCTTTACTGACTTACATACGCATATATATTCATGACTGTAATTCTTCAGAAAGTATCGAACTCCAGTAGTGCCTCAGCACTCAGATTAGAAAGAAAATGTAGGTCAAAAATGTCTGAAAAAACCTTGATATTGAAAGTATTTATTACATTCGCAAATTACCTAAAACTTAGAAGAAGCCAGCCGGCTGGATCAATTTTAATCAGAAAAGTGGGTTCATAAATATTTGCTCTTAGCTGCTAAAGATGTTTAAAGTGACATTTATATAACCTAGCCTGTTGGTAGTAACAGTGTCCCTAGTTGAAAAGAGTCCTGGAGCCTTGGAGGAAGCGAAGCCTCCTCGAAAATACTTCTTTTCATAAGATTCCTCTTTCTCCATAGATACTAGTCTGAGTGTGATGAACCCTTAGGATTTAAAGAAGTAGTGTTACCTAGTGGATAGGCAGGGACCTGGTAGTCAGTCGGGATCTGGGTTCGAATCCGACCTCTGCTGCTTGTCTGCTGCATAAGCTTTGGCAGGCCACAGTATGAACTCGGGCAGGCCACTTCACTTCTCTGTGCCTCAGTTACTTCATCTGCAAAATGGGGGTTAATGCTGTGAGCCCCATGTGGGGCAGGAACTGTGTCCAACCACCTAATTAGTCTGTACCTACTCCGGTGTTTAGTACAGTGTCTGGCACTTGGTAAGCACTAAACAAATACCACATTTTTCTAGAGTACTTGTTGTACGGCATGGCATCTGAATTGTAACCAACTAGGGTATTTATTGTTTCCTAGGTGCCAAGCACTGTGCCAAATCTGAGGGTAAGTGCAGTGTTGTCAGATTAGATATAGTTCCTGGCCCCTGCAGGAATCATCCCTCAGGGGGATGAAGAACAGGGATATTTTGCCCATTTTTCAAGTGAGGAAACTCGAGACCTAGAAAGGTTGCGACTTAGGCAAAGTCACACAGCAGGACAGTGGCAGAGCTGAGACTCAAACCCAAGTCTCCTGTCTCTAAACCCCAAGCTACTAGTATTTGCTGCTTCCTCGATGCTACTTGGGGAAGATAACATTTGAGAAACTGTGCTGAATGACATTCATTTCCCAAATTGATATTTGTATTTGTAAGGATCTAGATTGGCCTTGCCTGGTGTCACCCTGCCTCTCACCTAAGTCTAGTTCTTGTATTGGTACCGGGGAGTGGCAAATTTGCATTTTTGCCTTTAAATGCATGCTTAATCTTGAATCAGCTGTATAAATAGCTACGTTCTTTTCTCAGGGGGAATGGATATTTTCCGTTAAAAATTGAAGAGGGAGACCATGTTTCTTAATATTTAGAATTAATTATTCCTACGTATCCTATTCTGATTAAACTCCTTCAGTCATTAAATCCAAGCTGTAATCCTATCATCTGAGGCCCCTGATGAAAAAGGTGGATAAAGTTGGCAACATAAACACTGTAGAGGAGTTTCTGGCGAGGGCTAAACCATTTAATCAGTCAATCAATCAATGGTAGTTATTGAGTTTTTACTGTGTGCAGAGCACTGTACTAAGTGCTTGGGAGAGTGCAACAGAGGTGGTAGATATGTTCCCTGCCCATAAGGCGTTTTCGGTCTAGAGGGGGAGACCGACAATATGGATATCTCAATTATGGCTGCGTGTATAAGTGCTGTGCGACTCAGGGTGGTGTGAATATCGAGTGCTAAAAGGGTACAGTTCCAAATGCATGGGCGATGAAGAAGGGAGAGGGAGTCAGGGAAAAGAGGGCTAACTCTGGGCAGGCTTCCTGGCAGAGGTGTGACTTTAATAAGGCTCTGGAGGTGGGGAGAGTGGTGATCAGTCATAAATGACGAGGGAGGGAGTTCCAGGTCAGAGGGAGTGCGTGGGCAAGGGGTTGGCAGCGAGATAGACGAGATTAAGATGCAGTGACTAAGTAACTGTGTAAAAGTAACGTTTTTAGATAGTGTTCTCTGAGAACTTCCAGTCGGTTGCATAAACCTGATCTAACAGTTTAGATATGACACTGAATTTTAAGGAAGTCGGTTGGAATTTCTTGTCACAGATCCTGAGGTTTTTCCCGTCAGCAGCTGACACCAACTTGACGCCGACATCAGCCCGCTGGCCTCAATAGATGTATGACCAAGGCGGACATCGTCACAGATTCTACAGATGATCTGTGAGAGATAGGGACCCCTATCCTGGTAGGACATATGTCTATGTCCTTCTGGATCAAGCCCACTCGTGTGGTCCTGGGGCAGTCTTGCAGGGTGGAAAGAGAAGGACAGGTGGCCCTGTTTTGTCCGTTGCTCTCGTATCAGCCCGGCAGGATGGCTGTGGGAAGGGTCCTCAGTGCTTAGTACAGTGCCGAGCACCCTTGTAAGCACGTAACAAATACCATAATTATTATTACTCTTCTCACTAGGGTCCGACACCTTCTCCGATAGAAGAGGTAGAGGAGACAGCAAAACACTCCGCCGCCGGAGGAATAAGGAATAGGATGTCACTGTTTTTGCCAGACCCGGTTTATCTGTTGCCATTTGGCCCTGATACCACTCTTCATTGGGAAGTTTCTCCCATTCTAAAGGAGCTTTCTCTCGATTGATCCTCCTGCCCTTTGACCTCCAAACTCTTGAGCAGACTGAAGCCAACTAGTACCTCCACGTGTGACGTGCCACCCCACTTCATATTGGTCAGACCACATTGCTTCCCCATCTCCAGAAGGCCATTAAAAAATCCACCTCCTTCAGAAGCCATTCCTCAGCTCATTCTGATCTTCTGAATCAGCTAGCCTTAGCACCTATGGTTATAACCATGCATTTCTTTCCACTTATTCATTCAGCTATTTATTGGCATCTGTCATACTTTTGACATGAGCAACCGTATCTACGTTTTCCCTGTGGTTACTGCCAAATATACTTTATCTTTTCCTGCCTGTCTCTCTTATTCCCCTGTTAGAGTCTAACATTTTGAGGGCGGGGATTCTGTCTTTGATTTCCTTGAAGACCGTCGGGCATCTAGCACAGTAATCAGCATCCAGTACGCATTGAATGCATTCTTTGTCAATCCGTCAGTCATATTTACTGAGCGAATATTGTGTGCAGAACACTGTCTTCAGTTCTTGAGAGAGTGCAAAAGAAGAGAGTTCGTAGAAACATTCCCTTCCTTTGTCCCGTCTGCCGTCGTAGTAGTAGTAATAATGTTGCGTGTTGTTTTATGGAATTTGGTAAGCGCACACTATTTGTACTAAACACTGGGTTAGATACAAGTTTGTCAGGTCGGACACCGTCCCTGTCCCAAATGGGGCTCTTAGTCTTAATCCTCATTTCACAGATGAGGAGCGGAGGCACAGAGAAGTGAAGTGACTTGCCCAAGGTCACACACAGCAGACCAGTGGCGGAGCCAGGATTAGAACCCAGGTCCTTCTGACTACCAGGCTTGTGCTCGCTCCCCAAGGCCTCGCTGCTAGGGAATCTACTGCATCCAAAGCAGTGTTCTAAGTGCTGGGAAAAACGGATGGGTGGGAATTATTTATTTATTTATTTATTTATTCGTTCATTTATTTAATGAAATGTACATCGCCTTGATTCTATTTAGTTGCCACTGTTTTTACAAGATGTTCTTCCCCTCGACTCTGTTTATCGCCATCGTTCTCGTCCGTCCGTCTCCCCCGATTAGACCGTAAGCCCGTCAAACGGCAGGGACTGTCTCTATCTGCTGCCGACTTGTTCATTCCAAGCGCTTAGTACAGTGCTCTGCACATAGTAAGCGCTCAATAAATACTATTGAATTAGATTCAGTTCCCAGTCTCCCAGGCACTCCCAGTACAAGGCTAAATGGGGGAAAAGGGAGTTGTTAGTGAACAGCAAGGGGAAAGGTTGAGTAAACAAAGCTCAACAACATAAGCAGCAAAGGCAGTGACGAACACAGCGAGAGCAGTAGATAGTGTGTCAGAGTCCAGAGTCCCAGCAGTCAGGGTATTCTCTAAGTTCTACTAGTCGAGTGGGTCTCCCGCTGCTTGCGTTTCTCTCCCTTCGCGGGTTGGACCAAGGGCTGAAGGGAAACCCCAGTCAGGTGGAGAGGATGAGTTTCTCTCCCAGGCTGCAGGCTTCCAGTCTGGTAGCAAGGGAGTATTAATTCTACATCATTTGGCCCAGTGACAAAAGTACTTTTTGTGCCCCGGGAGTTATATAGTTGCCAGTCATAAATTAATCATATTTAAGGTGCTTTGTTCTTTACGTATTCATTTGGTCCGTATGTGTGCCAGCCACTGTACCAAGCACTGGGGTAAATACAAGATAATCAGGTTAGACACAGGCCCTATCCCGCATGGGGCTCACAGTCTAAGTAGGAGTAGGATTGAATCCTTACTTTACAGATGAGAAAACTAAGGTACAGAGTAGTTAAGTGACTTGCCCAACATCACGCAGCAGACGAGTGCCGGAGCCAGGTTTCAAACCCAGGCCTTGTGACTCTCAGGCTTGTGCTCTTCCCACTAGGCCACGCTGTGTTAGCAGTTGCTTTGTTTTATTTGATTTTTTTTCCAAGATCCATAGTCATGCCCGGTTTTTGTTTCATTTAACCAGTAAATGCTGAATTTTCTAACGTACACAAACGTACACGTTGACTCCTAAACCGCATTTCCCACACAAACCGATGGCTTGGCGACTGGACGGATTTACTTTTCTTTGGGCCCTTTCCTGCAAAGTTTAAAGAAAAGAAATAAAAACTCGGATCTTTTAGGTGGAAGCTTTAACTCCCGCTGGGTTCTATTGGACGCTAAAACCAAGCAACTGTGTCACTGGGAGCTGAATTGAATGTTCCTTCTCCACTCTCCAGGCCTCCTGCAGGCTGCAGAGAAAGACATTTTCAGGAAATTATATTGAAGGAAAACTATTTTCTCTGCCTGGAAACATGGATAGAGAGGGCACGGTTGCTTCAAAGTAAAAATACCTCCAAAGTTAAGAGAGTAAGACAAAAAAAAAAAGGGAAGGATATTGTGACATGAGAAAATGGGGTTTTGATGACCGTGTCCAAATGGGATAGTTTTACCAAATCCTTAACCCCTAGAATAGGGCCACAGAATAAATAGAAGTTGGGTTAAAAAATACTAAATCATTTTCCTTTTGCAGGAAAATGTATTTCTTAAATAACCAGAGCAAATATTAACCTTTGGAGAGTCTCTTAGAGACAAGTAGAGGAGCAAAATGGAAATGCAAGAGGAGCCATAAAATTCCTTTTAGTGCTCCTGAATGAAGACTAAATGAACACCGAGCGGGAAATGGCTGGAGGGAGCTGGCCCAGCCAGGGGGATTAGATTTCCGTTTCCCATGTAGGTTCTGACACTGATTCCTAAGGCGGGAATGATGGATGAATGCGGACACCGCGTTCAGTTCGTGTTGCGTCTACTCAGCGTCTTTGATGATGTAACGTGAGAAGAAGGCCACGGCTGTGTCCCGGCGTGGACGCGGCATCGTTGTCTGCTCTGTCCTTCAGAGTGGCCGGTGCTTTATCCCATCTTTCACACTTCTCGGGGAGAAATCTGGCCGCAGATGGCGCTCCTACTCAGCAGCTCAAATAACTGCCCCTGTCCTGGAATGCTGATGAATTCCCACACCACTGGGGCAGGCCCAGCAGATATCAGACCCGAGGGCAGCTGCTTGACTGGAGTCAGAGGTCATGGGTTCGAATCCTGGCTTGGCCACTTGTCAGCTGGGTGACTGTGGGCAAGTCACTTAACTTCTCGGTGCCTCAGTTACCTCATCTGTAAAATGGGGATTAAGGCTGTGAGCCCCACGTGGGACAACCTGATTCCCCTGTGTCTACCCCAGCGCTTAGATCAGTGCTCGGCACATAGTAAGCGCTTAACAAATACCAACATTATTAAGAAAGTTTCTTAGAAGAGAACGGGATGGACAGCTCTTTTGCCAACCCCAGCTGAATTCACCTGAAAGTGCCTTTTGGGGCAGTCCGTGAAGGACTAAATATTTGGCCTGATTCATTCATTCAGTCGTATTTATTGAGTGCTTACTGTATGAAGAGCACTGTGCTTAGCACTTGGGAGAGGACAGTATAACAATAAAGAGAGAGGTCTGGTATTTGTGCTCTGAAACTCTGAAACTCTCCCCTTAACATTTTTTTGGGCTGAAATTCTGCATCACCTCTCCTCCATCGCCCCCTAATTTTTCTTCCCAAACGTAACCTCATCTTCTTCCTCAGAAATCTTAAAAGAAGAGAAGCAGCGTGGCTCAGTGGCAAGAGCGTGGGCTTGGGAGTCAGAGGTCACGGGTTCCAATCCCGGCTCCGCCGCTAGGCAGCTCTGTGACCTTGGGCAAGTCACTTCACTTCTCTGTGCCTCAGTTACCTCATCTGTCAAATGGGGATTAAAACTGTGAGCCCTATTTGGGACAACCCGATCACCTTGTATCCCCCAGCGCTTAGAACAGTGCTTTGCACATAGTAAGCGCTTAACAAATACCACAGTTTATTTTAAGAGCGATTGGTGCAACTCCAGAAAAGGTCAAACACCCTCTTGTTCTCTTTACCCGCTCTGCTTTCGACAGATGAAATCTCTTGCTCCTTATCTCACTCAACACACGTGCGCATACTCTCTCTCTCTCTGTCATCCGCTTTCCCTCTCTCTCACACTCTCTGTCCTCTACTTCTCCTTCCCTCTAAAGGGTAAGCTCACTGTGGGCAGGGAATGTGTCTACCTACTCTGTAATAGTTTACTTTCCCAACTGCTTAGTACAGTTTTCTTTCCACAGTAAGTGCTCAGTAAAAACTACTGATTGATTGATTCCTCCTCTAGATCCTTCCAAACCTTCAAGCTGGGAAAAATGCTGCTTGACCCCTCTGCGTCTCCCTGCCTGGAATGATTTGGGTATCTGAAGGCAGGGAGAGTGACGCGCTCAATCTATCATTTGTATTTATTGATTGCTTACCGGAGACAGAACCCTGTGATACACACTTGGGAGAGTCAATAGATTTAGAAGATACGATCCCTACTGCCATGTGACTTTCCATCTGTATGCCTTGGACATCACGTCAGAATGTCCTGACATCTTTGGCTTATCATCATTGTGGATTTCCATGAGCTTTATCACCATTTTGGATTTCCGTGGCTTATCATCATGAGCAAGTCGGTGTTTATTTCTTCTTGGAAGCGATGATATACCTGTTTTCTCTCCTAGACAGACTCGTGAGTCCCACGTAGGGCCGGGTCTGTATCCGACCCCATTATCTTGTAGCTGTCCAAGCGCTTTGTACAGTGCTTAGTGTATAGTGAACACCCAACAGGTACCACCCATCATTATTATTGGCATTTCTCTGCCTCTGTGCTCACTCCCTCAGCACCTTTCCCTATTAGCGTACGAGTTTTCATCTTTTGAAAAGAAGACGTGCGGCTCGTTAAAGAAGGAGAAGTGAGAACTTACAACTGATAGATTGGATCTCCCAGCCCTTGGCTCTTCATTCGTGCAGCTCTCAGAGCTGCAAGGTTCTGGGACATGAGGAGTAGGCTAAGACTGTTTCATTTTTTACCGAGACCTAGAGAGTGAATTTGCTTGTAATGTATGGCTCCAGTGAAGTCCTATGCCAGTTGTATTTTTTCGGAAGCTACACTTTGACTCGTGAGGGACCTCGGAGGAAAGCAAGATCAGTAACCGGTCCCGGCAAATGATACTTTACTGTCCGGGGCGGAGAGGATGCCGGCGGTGGACTGTTCGTGATATAGCCCTGTGCAAGCCGAAATACAACCCTTCTCAGCTTGTCTTGCTTGGTTCAATTGATCAGTCTGGTGTTAAGCAAGTTACGCCACTTTTCCCAGAAATTTAATGCCCGGGTCATTAAGCAGAAGTGTCACTTTGGAACTGCATTTTCAGGAAGAGGCTATCTTTCAAATCAGTTCTCTCAGGTGGGTGATAAATCCTGATTTGTTGTGACAACTTACCTGCAGGTGAGTTCATCTGGGGATAATTTGTCACTAAATAGGAAGAGAACTCAAATGCCTTCCAAAATTTGGGTAACGAAATAGCCTTTATACATTGGATAATAAGACTTTTTTATTAGATTATGTCCATTCTTCAGGCTACCCCTTTGGTGCTCCAGTCAATCTTTAAGAGATGCCTCCATTTAAAAATCCTTTTTGTTGTGGTTGTTCTTGCACGACATCTGTGGTCTGGGATACCTGTAAAAGATAGATACCAGTAGATCAGTAGGATTTACTGATTATCTACTGATGACAGAGATCTGAGTTAATTAATGTTGGTATTTGTTAAGCCCTTACTATGTGCCGAGCACTGCTCTAAGCGCTGGGGTAGACACAGGGGAATCAGGTTGTCCCAAGTGGGGCTCACAGTCTTAACCCCCATTTTACAGACGAGGTAACGGAGGCACCGAGAAGTCAAGTGACTTGCCCAAAGTGACAAAGCTGCCAAGTGGCCGAGCCGGGATTCGAACCCATGACCTCTGACTCCAAAGCCCGTGCTCTAGGGAGACCAGGTCGGGGGAGCAAAAGGGAAGGTTAATTCAGTAGTCTAGTGGGAAGTGGGAAGCGTTTGAATTGGGATGGGGGGTCATCTGAATAAAGAGGGAGGGTGGGGCTTAATGGAGGCAATTGGAGATGAGGTGAGGAAGGAGGAGATAGTATGAAGCAGAAGCTTGGAAGAAAGTCAAGTAATTGTGGATTGCAAAGGAGGAGATGAAAACTGGACTAATACACTTGCTGTTTTCTCCACTAAACAGGAGTCAGTTTGAGTTCTGTAACTCTGATCTTTACCACATTCTCAGATGTGGAGAAGCAGCATGAATTAATGGAAAGAGCATAAGAGCAAGTGACAAGTCCATCAATCAGTCAATCCTACTTATTCAGCACTTGTGTGCAGAGCACTGTGCTACTTCCTTGGAAGGGTACTACATACCAGAGTTGGTAGACACATTCCCTGCCCATGAGGAATGTACAATCTAGAGAGGGAGACAGCTATCCAAATAAATTATGGATATGCACTGGAATTCTGGGGGTTGGAGGTAGGGTGAATCCAAGTGCAAATCCAAGTGCAAGGGCAAATAGGTTCCCACCCCGGCTCTGCCACTTGCCTGCTGTGTGACCTTGAGCAAGTCACTTGACTTCTCTATGCCTTGGTGTCCTCATCTTCCAAATGGGGATTAAATATCTGATCTCTGCCTCAGGCTGCGAGTTGATTGTGGGGCAGGGTCTGTATCTGATCTGATCGTACTGTATTATCAAGAGGAGTAAAAGACATGTCCCCTCCCTGCCCTCGTGTTACTTACAGTCTAATGGGAGAAGTGGATAGGTATAGTTTATTGAAACATAGTGGGGGCTGGAGGACGAATGGAGATGAATGTAAAGAATGAATAACAGGTAGCGCTGTTCGGAGATTACAACCTGGAGTGGTGGAAATCAATCAGGGAAAGCTTCCTGGAAGAGGAGGAGGAGAAGGCCTTTGAGGCAGAGAAAGGGTTAACACCTTCTGTGAGAGTCCTGAAGAAAGGCAGAATGGCCTGTGCAGATGAAGGGAAGGAAATATTGACTTCACCCTTCCCAGGGAAGGAACTATTGGCTTCACCATTTCCAGGGAAAGCTTTTCTGAAAGCATGTCTCCTCCAGGTGGCCTTCCCTGATTCATCTCCCCACCCGATTTCCCCCTCACCTGTTTCTTCTGCACTTCTGCTCCTCCTAAGCACTTGGCTATTCCTACTCTCTCCTCCCCACCATTTGCACTTACACACTTATCTTGACACTGTAGTGTTTGTTTCTAGTGTTTCTTCCTCCCCGTAAAGGATTTTAGTGCCTATCCCGGGCAAGATGGTGAGCTGCTTGCAGGCAGGGATTCTGTCTTCTGCCTCTATTGTTCTCTCCTAAGGGTTTAGTACAGTATTTGCTAGGTCACTACCATCAATTGATGAGTTGATTTAAGATGATAAGGCCTGGTCAAATTCCCAAGAGGTCTTTAGGTGCCAGTGGCCAGTAGTGCGATCACAGCCAGTGTTAGTGCACAGTTGTGCCCACTGGAAATACCTGGAAAATACGCGGGACAAACTTTTCTCCTTTTCCTGGGAACCAAAGCGTAAGGACAACTTCGGGAGTAGAAATCAGAAGCGAAGGGATCTCAAAGCTCAGGAGAGTTATGGGGCATACACTGGCCTCAGCATAGGGGCATTCAGAGCGGATGCCCACCAATTGACTGTAGTGGAGACAACACAGAGTTCCTCTAGAAATAGTCCAGGAAGCACTCACCGGTCAGAGTCCTGGGGCCTCCAGGCAGACACCGTCGGATACGAAAGCCCAGCGCTTCGGCCTTTCCAAAACGGCTCCCTTCGGATTCCCGAGGCACATTCTGAAAATGCGTCTGAGGTTATCACCAGGGCCAAAAAACAACGCACGGGAGGCAGGGATGCTTGGGCTGTGGGAGTATTCACACTTTTAGCTGTTCCAAGAATTTCAAATAGGGGAATTGACCAAATGGTGAGGAAGGCATGAATCCAGAAATGCTGTGCAGGGAAACGTTGCCGACTGCAGCCCTGGCAGCAGAAGACTAACAGCCCCTGGCTGGTAAAGTGCTGCTTAAATAAAGTGTTTTTTTCTAAAGCAGTAACTTTTCGGGGGAGATAAGTCTCTCCGGTGGGCTGGAAGATGAAGTAAAACCCCGAAAGGGTGTAGTCTGACTGCAGCGTATATGTGTGTGCACAGGGAAGCAGGTAGACTAGTGGAAACGGCACAGATGTGGAGTCACAGGATCTGGGTTCCAATCCCAGTTCTGCCACTTGCCTGCCATGTGACATTAGGCAAGTCTTTGACCTTGTCTGTGCCTCAGTTTCCTCATCTGTAAAATGGTGGTTCAGTACCTGTTCTTCCCCCTACTTTGACTGTGAACCTCATGCGGGACAGGGCCTGCGTCCCAACTGACGATCTTGTATCGTTCCCGGTGTTTAGTGCAGTCCTTGATGCATAGTAAGCAATTATTTTTCACCGTTATACTATGTAGTACCTGGGAGAGATGATGGAATTCATTTGGATTGGCAGGAGAGAGCAAGAGACCAGGGTTCTTCCATAGGAGAGTTGTCCCCTTGATTTTATACGAAAGAGAAAATAATGGAATTAGCTTCTTCCCTCCTTTTCCTTTTTTCCACCACTTCTGGATCCTCTTCCACATCCACCTGATGTAGCATTTCCTACCTCCAAAGGGCAAGTCAGGAATGATGCTTCCCCATGCATCAGTGGATCAAGCTCCCAAGATTTCCGTGTGATCTGATGAGGGAATTACGCATAAAATCGCATGCCAGTTAATATTGTAGTTAAAAGGGATTCTAGCCATTTTTGAAACTTAGCTATTGTTTTGTAAGGGGATAATTTTGTTTAAAATCCATAAAATCAAGAACTCGACATTATCCAAGTTGTTATTCCTGGGCATTACATTCAGGAAGCTCTCAAAAATTGTCACTGCTAATTCTGCCGCTGCCAGAGTCTCCTCTGTCCAACTCAGGCTCACAGTCCAAGTTGGAGGATAATAGGCCTTTCATCTCCATTTTACAGATGACATAACTGAGGCCCAGAGAAGTTAAGTGACTTGCCCAAGGTCACATAGCAGGCAAGCAGCAGAGTTGGGTTAGGAACCAATATCCCTGAATCCCAGGCCCGGTCTCTATCGACCAGGCCATGCTGCATATTTATTGAACACCCCCGTGATGCTACACGGTGCGGAAATTCTTGTATGTAGTTCAGAAAATTTGGTGTGGCAGTTTATAAATCCTGACTGTAGGCTCCTCTAGCCCCTGAGCTCAATGTGGGCAGGGAATGTTTCTGTCAACTCTGTTATATTTCTTCATATAACTGTCATATGGTGCTTCTCTTAACTCAGTTATGAGAAGCATCATGGCATAGTGGATAGGAGATGGGGCCGGGAGTCAGAAAGTCATGGGTTCTAATCCCAGCTCTGCCACCTGTCTGCTGTGTGCCCTTGGACAAGTCATTTCATTTCTCAGTCACGTCATCTGTGAAATGGGGATTGAGACTGTGAATCCCCCAGGATCTGTGTCCAACGCGATTTGCTTGTATCCACCCCAGTGCTTAGTACAGTGCCTGGCACATGGTAAATGCTTAACGAATACCATTGTTATTATTACGATATTGTACTCTCCCAAGTGATCAGTACAGTGCTCTGCACACAGGAAGCTCAATAAATATGACTGATGGATTGATAGCAGGTAAAGCAAATGTTTTAAAGAGAGGATAGAAAGGGTGTGGAATTTTTCCACTCAGGACACGTTGCCAGTCAGTCGATCAATCCATCAATCAAATTTATTGAGCTCTTACCGGGTGAGCGTGGCTCGGTGGAAAGAGCACGGGCTTCGGAGTCAGAGGTCATGGGTTCGAATCCCGGCTCGGCCACTTGTCAGTTGTGTGACGGTGGGCAAGTCACTTAACTTCTCAGGGCCTCACTTACCTCATCTGTAAAATGGGGATTAAGACCGTGAGCCCCACGTGGGACAACCTGATTCCCCTGTGTCTACCTCAGCGCTTAGAACAGTGCTTGGCACATAGTAAGCACTTAAATACCAACATCATCAATATTATTATTATATCTAGCATTAGTACAACTTAACAGAATTGGAAGACCTGTTACCTGCCACAAGAGTTTATTGTCTAGGAGGCAGAAATTAATATAAATCGTGGATATGGACGTGAGTTCCGTGGAGCTGTGGGTGAGGTGAATGAAGGGTACAATGCAAGGGCAACATAGAAGAAAGGAGTAATAATGATAACGTTGGTATTTGTTAAGCGCTTACTAGGTGCAGAGCGCTGTTCTAAGCGCTGGGGTAGATAAAGGGTAATGAGGTTGTCCCACATGAGGCTCACAGTCTTCATCCCCATTTTACAGATGCGGCAACTGAGGCCCAGAGAAGTGAAGTGACTTGCCCACAGTCACACAGCTGACAAGCGGCCGAGCCGGGATTCGAACCCATGACCGCTGACTCCCAAGCCCGTGCTCTCTCCACTGATCCACGCAAGAGAAACGAGAGCCTAGTCGGCTGGTCTCGACCTGTTGGAGGAGACATGAACGTTTTTTTTTAGGAAAGTGATCTGGGCGGTAGAGTGCAGTGTGGACTAGAGTGTGGAGAGACAGGAGGCAGGGAGGTCAGCAAGGAGGCTGCAGCGGTAGCCAAGGTGGATCAACATGGCAGTAGGTTTGGATGGAGAGATGAAGGCTACGTGGCCAGCAGAGAACATATGGCTAGCAGAGGATGCACAGCTACCAGATGACATACGGCTAGCAGAGAACACGGGGCTAGCAAAGGCCGCGCAGCCAGCGGAGGACACGCGGCAATAATAATAATAATGATAATAATGATAATGTTGGTATTTGTTAAGCGCTCACTAGGTGCCGAGCACTGTTCTAAGCGCTGGGGGAGATACAGGGTAATCGGGGTGTCCCACGTGGGGCTCACACACTTTTAATCCCCATTTTCCAGATGAGGGAACTGAGGCCCAGAGAAGTGAAGTGACTTGCCCACAGTCACACAGCTGACAAGCGGCAGCGCCGGGAGTCGAACTCATGACCTCCGACTCCGGAGCCCGGGCTCTTTCCGCTGAGCCACGCTGCTTCTCCAGCTAGCAGAGAAGATGCGTGGCTAGCAGAGCCCACAAGGCTAGCAGAGAAGACACATGGCTAACAGAGGCCACAAGGCTAGCAGAGGAATGGATAGTAGAGGACACGCGGCTAGCAGAGAAGACACAGGGCCAGCAGAGGACACATGGCTAGCGGAGACCGCAAGGCTAGCGGAGGCTACAGGGCTAGCAGTGGCCACACAGCTTACAGAGGGCACGTTGATGGCAGAGCTTGCAGGCCCCCAGGTGCAGGCAATCTCATTAGAACCTTACAGAGGTCTCAGCCCTTCACAGCTGCAGGTGATGGCACTCCTCAGCTGCATCGTTTGAGCTGCCACCGTAGGAATGTTCGCGAAGTCCTGCTTCCTGCTTATCCTGCCTTCTCAGTGTGGGTTCTCTGAGCCAGAAAGGCTGAAGGAAAAACCGGAAGAGGCACTGAGGAGAGCTAGGCCCCGAAGGGGACGGGAGGGTGGATTGACCTCTCGAACCGTTTCAGGGAGGAAGAAAAAGAGACAACCCGCGGGACTGCCGTCGAAGGCACGTCACGGAGCCGGTGGAGCGGCACGCGGAGGAAGAGCAGCAGCAACAGCGGGGGTCCATTGCCGTGTGGAGCCGAAGACCGAAACCCTGCCCGTTCTCCGCCGGCGCGAGCCAGAGGCCAGTGAGTACCCGTGGCCGGCCACAGCGGGGAACTGAAGCGGTGCGGGGGGGGGGTGACCCGGAAAGGAACGGGGGGGTTGGAGGAGTGTTGGTAACTGGTTATGGTTCCAACTCAACACAGGGAGGAGGGAGGGAGCACAGGAAAGGGGAGGGAAGCACAGGCACAGCTGAGGGTTGGAGGAGCGGGGTCTGAAGGGATGTCGGTGGCGGGTTTCGCTGGGTGTTAGCGAGATGGTGGGCACCCTCGTCACCTGGTCTCTCGGCATCACCCCTAGGTGTGGTGCCGATAAAGATGGAGGTGGGCAAACTGTTTGGTTTAAGTTCAGAGGCAGTGTCTGATTTATTCCGGGACACGAGGTGGGATGAAAAGGTATTCGGAGACACCCCCCCCCCCCCCCCCCCGCTGGGCCCAGCCGGGTGGCCGAAGATGGCGCTCGGACTACTTGGGAATGACACGACGTCAGAAAAAGTTGTTGAGAGTGGTGAAAAATACTTAGAGGCGTATAATGTGACTGCAGGGAGGTTCGGAACTACACAGAGGAGGTGGAAGGGGGTGAAGAGGGGAAACATATTCGTGTGGTTCCAGGGAGTCACTGGAAAGAGATTGTGCCAATGTGAGAGTTCATAAAATGGGGCTTTAGCAACCCTTGAACTACTAAGTGTCCCTGAGAACCTGCCACGGGTGTGTGGGACTGTCCCTCTTTCCAGTCTGCTACTTTCTCTATTCAGGTCCTTTCCCATCTCGCAGGATATATGTACGTATGGAATGTCCACCCACTCAAGTTGCTCCAGAATCATTAGTTTCCCATATTATCTGGGTTTTCATCTGTATCCCCCGGTTTCCTTTAAATTCTACAGGCAGATTCCCAGGTAAAAAGACCCCCTCTGTTCTTGGTTCGAGAGTCCAAAGGGAAAAGTCAAATTGCTATTTCTTCAGTCTCTGAAACTTGAGGAAGTCGTGGCAAGAAGAGCCGAGTTGCTGTCTTCGTAGTCATGTAGCTCTTTAAAGAGGTCGATTATCATCCAGATGTTTGGTTTGTATTTCTCTTTCTCCTCTTTTGGAATAGTTCTCTTTGCTTTCCATTGTCACCTCTGATCTGGAGTTTAATTTTGCATGTGCGACTTAATGGAACGCCTAGTGGATCTTGATGGATGACAAGTTACTAATGATCCAATTGTTGGCTCTTTTGGACTTCAAAAGGAAAAATAATCTGAAAATAATAATTGCAGCCCTCCGGGGTTGATTCTAATTGCATCTTCTGTTTGGCAAAATTTTATTTAGCCTAAATTTTCCAGAGTCTTATCTTTTTGTAATTGACACTCCTCAGTTCTGGGCAGCGTCTAATTAGATTCCTCGTCACTCAATGAAATCGGAAACTTCATCCAGATGTAAATCAAACCAGTGAGGAGATGTACAACCTGAGCGAGCAGATGTGCTGGGGGGCTTGTGAAAGCAAGTGTGGAAACAAACACCTCGGTGTTAAATAATCCCATTTTACCATTGTACTACCTTCCTTCTCTAGTGAATGGGCCAAGTCTCCAAACCTGGCCTTCCATCTTCAGGTTAGGCTCCTGGTTATGCAAGGGAAGATGCGTGTTCAGTGGTGCGGGCTTCTGTAGCGGGTTAACGTTTCTGTGACTCTAGAAAATGAATAGGAGCAAATTACTTTGTACAAACTAGAACCTATATTAATAATAATGTGGGTATTTGTTAAGCGCTTACTATGTGCCGAGCACTGTTCTAAGCGCTGGGGTAGACACAGGGGAATCAGGTTGTCCCACGTGGGGCTCACAGTCTTAATCCCCATTTTACAGATGAGGTAACTGAGGCACCGAGAAGTTAAGCGACTTGCCCAAAGTCACACAGCTGACAAGTGGTAGAGGAGAATGTATAGCAAGGATTTCAGTCGATGGAGGGGAACGTGAGGGCATATTTAGCACCCATCTGCCATCAGCCTCAGAACCAGATTGTGCAATTGTCTGTAGGCACTGGGCTTGGTGTGATCTTGCCGCGTCTTCCTCGCTTATTCAAATGACAACATGCACAGCTTCATCCCATCCACGCAAGATGGTTTATCCCTGGCCAATTAGAGCTCTGTTTGCATCTATAAGTCATTATGTCTAGGGGCAGATTGTGAATTCGAGAGGCTCAGAAACACCACAGATGGAAAATGAAATGAATTAATGGTGTCTGCTCAATTTTGCAACTGATATCTTGTTTATCAGCCCTTTTAGGTACTGGCAACTTTTGAACTGGGCCGCTGGTACGGGCATGTATCGTAGTGTATAGATGCTTGTGTGTCTGTGTGTGTGTGTACGTACACACAGATGTCCCACACTCTGCTCCCCTGCAACGCGGTGATTATAATAATAATTACAGTACTTGTTAGGCACTTATTATGTGTCAAGCACTGTTCGAATTGCTGGTCAGGTTCAAGGTAATCGGGTTGGACACAGGTCCTGTCCCACATAGGGCTCACGCTCTTGATCCCCATTTTACAGAAGAGGTAACCGAGGCCCAGGGAAGTGACTTGCCCAAGGTCACACAGCAGACACGTGGCAGAGCCGGGATTAGAACCCTTGACTTTGTGACTCCCAGGCCCCCTGCCCTAGCTGTGTGTCCCCACCCGCCTGCCCTATTCTGTATACATAAAGCCATCTCTTCCAGCACCGCAGGCATATCCAGGTGGGCTCGTGTTATAGGATTGCGCAGTGGATAGGGCCCTGGCTTAGGGATCAGAAGATCATGGGTTCTTATCCTGGCTCTGCCGCTCTCTGTGCCTCGGTTACCTCATCTGTAAAATGAGGATTGAGACTGTGAGCCCCAAGTGGGGCAGGGACTGTGTCCAACCTGATTTGCTTAGTGCTTAGTACAGTGTCTGGAACACAGTAAGCACTTAACAAATACCATAAATATATTTAATATTTCCGTGATCCCCAGCAGCTTTCCAGGTGAATACACACTGAAAGCCCGCATTATGGCGGAACAGGATGGGCTGGAAATATGGGATCCCATGCACCCACCTGTGTTTAGCATGGTATTCATGATAATAATAATAATGGCATTAAACACTTACTATGTGCCAAGCACTGTTCTAAGCCCTGGGCTAAGGACAAGGTAGTCAGTTTGGACACAGTCCCTGTCCCACATGGGGCTCGCATTCATAATCCCCATTTTACAGGTGAGGTAACTGAGGCCCAGAGAAGTGAAATAACTTACCCCGGGGTCACACAGCAGACAAGTGGCAGAGCCAGGATTAGAACCCATGATCTTATGACTCCCAGGCCTGTATTTCATCCACTAGGCTATGCTGCTTCCCAGGGCACCATGTGTCAAGTGGTGGTAGCAAACCTCTACCCACTTGACTTGTCCACGGTAACCCAGGAGGCAGGTGGCGGAGCCACTTGCCTCAGAGGGATGAGGGGTGGAAAATGGGATGGTTCACAAGGGTCACCTCAGCACTTGAGGAAAGGAGGTGGTCCACGGATCACGCCCCAAATTAGCAAGTGAACTGCTACTAGCCTCTCATGAGCAATGTGGTCCTGTATCTCCCACCGGACTGGCCCAACCCCTCCCATTCAGTCTCAGTGTTTCCTGTTCCTTCCCCGACCCTGGCACGGCGACCCTCGTCTCCTCTGGCTTGCTCAGTGAAGTGAGAAACTCCTGAAATTCAGCCTGCTTAAATACCTCCTCTGCCCTTCCAAGTGTTGTACTGACTCAGGGCAGGGGTGACCATCTCAGAGCTGGCTTAGAGAAAGCATTTTGCTATTTCTCTTTTTGTCTGTTTCCCACTACCTCTGCCAAGGAGCTTTGGCGTTGTGGGCATCTCGCGAACAGTCTTTATTCCGACGCACCGCATTCATTTCTGATACTCCACGGCTTATAGATTTTTAATGGTAATGGAAACTGGTAAAGCACCGGGATTTGAAGTTTCCGGTCAAGGGAGATGACCAAATGATTGGGAGATACTGAGATTTAATAGAAACTGCACAGACTGGGAATTGAAAGTCTTTGGTTTCTTGACCCAGCTCTGCCGCTGGCCTGCCGGGGGACTTTGGGCAAGTAACTTCAACCTTGTACTCAGCCTTATCAGGGTGTTATGTCAACTAGCCCCTGAGAATCACTGCCCACAAATGGTTTCGTTGGCCAAATCAAGTCTAGCTTGCCCACACGCCAACTGCAGGCCAGGCTACAGAAAACTAAAGCAGTTAGTCCAAGCTTTATGTTCTTGTAGAGAGTAGCAAACAGGATTTCAAGCTTTATATGACACTTGTGGTCATTGGAGCTGTGGAGGCCG
This sequence comes from Ornithorhynchus anatinus, assembly GCF_004115215.2. NCBI lineage: Eukaryota > Metazoa > Chordata > Mammalia > Monotremata > Ornithorhynchidae > Ornithorhynchus > Ornithorhynchus anatinus. The sequence continues at coordinate 16,104,205 of NC_041751.1, forward strand.
CCATTTTGATGTGACCGATTGACCTGATCCTAACCCAGAGGTCGCAGCTGCCACTGCAAGCAGGCACGGCTCGGTTGAGTGCTTTGGACTTTACAGAGCACTCTCCTATAAATCATCTAGGTTTGTCCTCCCAACATCCCTGCGAGGTAGGGGGAGGCAGACCTCATTATCCCTATTTTACAGAGGAGGAAACTGAGGCCCAGAGCAGCCCAGTGGGCTAGAGCTAGCAACTCATGTGAGCTTTTCTCCCCATCAGATGCAAGACAAGTTGGCCAACAAGGAGGATCCTCAGTAGACTGAACAGCACTGAAGCAGTTGTCATCACAATGAAACTTTGCTCTGGGGTCCGAGAAGCATCATTGCCTAGTGGTTAGAGCGCGGGCCTGGAACTCAGAAGGACCTGAATTTTAATCCCCACTCTGCCACTTGTCTACTGTGTGACCTGGGGCAAATCATTTCACTGCTCTGTGCCTCAGTTGCCTTATCTGTGAATTGGGGATTGACACCATGAGCCCCATATGGGACAGGCACTGTGTCAAATCTGACAGATTTGTATCTAATGCTTAGAACAGTGCTTGGCACATAGTAAGCACTTAAACAAGTATCATTGTTATTATTATTATTATTATTATTATTATTATATCTGGACGGTATCCCAGGAAGCAGAGTGGCCTGGAGGAAAGAGTACTGGCCTGGGACTCAGAGGACCTGGGTTCTAATCCTGATTCGGCATCCTGCCCGCTGGGTGTCCTTGGACAAGTCATTTTATTTCTCTGGACCTCAGGTGATTGGAAAGTGGTGATTCGACATCTGTTCTTCCTCTTACTTAGACTGCGAACCTGATGAGGGGTCGGGACTGACCTCTCTGACCTGATTATCTTATATCTATCCCAGAGCTTAATACAGTGTTTGACATAGTGTAAGCTCCCTCTAGACTATAAATTCATTGTGGGCAGGGAATATGTCTGCTTATTATATGGTACTTTCCCAAGCACTTCGAGTGCTCGGCACATAGTAAGTGCTCAATAAATAGGATTGAATGAATGAATGAAATATCATTACAATAACCGATAGCCCGGAGCTAATAGCTGTTAGATGGTGAGCTGAAACTGACATACACAGGGAAAGATGTCAGCACTTTCAAATATTGTGAAATGCTATCTCATCCAGTGTCATCTATCAATCAAATAATGGTATTTATTGAGCGCTTACTGTGTGCAGAGCACTATACTACATGCTTGGGGGAGTACAATGTAAGAAGTTGGTAGACACGTTCCCTGCCCACATCGAGTTTACAGTCTACGGTGAGTCACGGCTTTGCGGCAGCAGCAGCAGACACACTGGACTGATGGTCTTGAAGTCGCCAAAAAAGTCAGGGTCAAGAAATCATGAAGCCGACTGGGAAATAGATACAAATCCTCCGAGAATCATCTCTGTATCCAAGTGCGGAAGGCACAATCGGAAGGAATCCGTCTCCCTATCGGTGGTATAGGGTTTGAACACAAAGGAAATCTTTTTATGCGGGCATTTATGTGAACGAGCATATCTACTAGATGAATCCCATTATCCTCCCCGAAAATGTGCACTTTGTTGGATGTGTTATTTTCAGGCTTATAAATTCAACAGTCCTTTTTTTTTCTTCCCCCCCACAGCTTCTCTGTGGTCACTTCTCTCAACAAATGCAAATGTGATTCCAACTAGTCTGATTGTCTCTTCTTTTATAAATGAAACCCAATTTAAAGCCACTTTTACTCAGGGAAGCCACTACCTCCTAGAAGCGTTCTCTCTAGAGGATTTATGTGAGCTGTCATTTCAAAACACCCACCCACTCTGGTTACAAAAAAAAAAAAACAACAACAACAACAACTTTCAATTGTTAAAAATTTACATGGACATAGATTCGGTGTGGATTCCTCTCCGCTATTTAAATGAAGTAATCATTGGGAATGCAGATCAAGGGTATAGAATGCCTCTATTGCCCATTATTCACAGAGAAAATAAATGCCATTACCTTCGTGGAAGCGCTTCCTCATTTCATGCAAACTGGGAGGTTTTTCTTTTCCAAGATACTTCATTTAAAAGGCTTGCGCTAAACAAGTGGGTGATAAGGACCCTAGGTTTCGATCTCATTTTCATAACTGTAGGGCGAAAGGAGGAGAGCCACCAGTAAGAATGTGCAACTTGTCTTCTTAGGGAGGCAGTAATCCCAGCTCGGCCACTTGTCAGCTGTGTGACTTTGGGCAAGTCACTTGACTTCTCGGTGCCTCAGTTACCTCGTCTGTAAAATGGGGATTAAGACTGTGAGCCCCACGTGGGACAACCTGATTCCCCTGTGTCTACCCCAGCGCTTAGAACAGTGCTCGGCACATAGTAAGCGCTTAACAAATACCAACATTAGTATTATTATTATTATTAAATATATTCAAGAAATATAAAGGGACATACACTACTTTTTCCCTGCAGATATGGCTTACGAGCGTTGGTTTGGTATTATTTCTTAAACCAAGATTTGTTAAATGCTAACTATGTGCCTGGCACTGTACTAAGCGCTGGAGTAGGTACAGGCTAATCAGGATGAACACAGCCCGTGTCCCCCATGGGGCTCACACTCCCCGTTTTAGCTGAGGTAATTGAAGCACAGAGAAGTGAAGTCCTTGCCCAAGGTCACACAGCAGACAAGTGGCAGAGCTGACTTTAGAATCCAGGTCCTCCGACTCACAAGTCCTTGGTCTTCCCACTCGACCATATTGCTTCTCTGTTAGAAGCCTAAAATTCATTCAGTGGTATTTATTGAGCGCTTACTATGTGCAGAGCACTGTACTAAGCGCTTGGGATGTACAGATCGGCAACAGATTGTGGTTATGGTTAATCCGATTATGGTTGGGTATCTGTTCTGGCCCTTGGCTATTTCATGAGCACTGCTCAGACACTTTAGTCATAAGGAGGGAGAGAATGTGTATTCTACTCTCTGCTGACTGTGACTTGCGTCTGTCAGTCAGTCGATGGTATTTATTGAGTGCTTACTGTGTGCAGAGCACTGTATTAAGCGCTTGGGAGAGTACAGTATAACAGTGTAACAGACGCATTCCCTGCCCACGACGAGCTCACAGTCTAGAGGGGAGGCAGACATTAATATGATCAAATAAATGACAGATATAAACACGAGGGCTGAGGAGCTGGGAGGGAGGATGAATAAAGGGAGCAAGTCAGAGTGACGCAGAAGGGAGTGAAAGAAAAGGAAAAGAGTGCTAAGTCGGGGAAGGCCTCCTGGAGGAGATTCAGAAAGGCTCTGTACTCAGTGGAGATGGTTGGCACTGAGCCATCCACACTCTCTTGCCCAACCTCCCTGCACCGAGACGCATACTCTGCACGATAGCTGATAGGGAGGACAGATGCCACCTCTGATTTCAGAACATCCATGTGAGTCCTCAACAGCAGCAGTTGCCTCTGGCCCCTCACCCATTTGGTAAAGAGAAGCAGCGTGGCTCAGTGGAAAGAGCCCGGGCTTGGGAGTCAGAGGTCACGGGTTCGAATGCCGACTCTGCCCCTTCTCAGCTGTATGACAGTGGGCAAGACACTTCACTTCCATGTGCCTCAGTTCCCTCCTCTGTAAAAGGGGGAGGAAGACTGTGAGCCTCACGTGGGACAACCTCATTCCCCTGTATCTACCCCAGCGCTTAGAACAGTGCTCTACAAGGAAGCGCTTAACCAATACCAACATTATTATTTAAACCGTCACTCAGCACAGACTCAGATTGGCTTATGGAGAGCTGGGGGAGGTTTTTTTTTTTTTCCTATTTATGGCCAAAACAAACACAACTCCCCCCCACAAAGAACAGCAACAGAAAACTACGCCCTTACTGTGTGCTCAACTCAAGAAAGTTGAGCCTGCTTGGAAGGACATTTAAGCCCAGTCCCACCAATATGTTATCGTTATTAATAATAATAATTATTATTATGGTACTTAAGTGCTTACTGTGTGCCAAACCCTTCATTAAGTTCTGGGTTAGATACAAGATAATGAGGTTGGACATAGTCCCTACCCCACATAGGATTCAGAGTCTTAATCCCCAATTTACAGATGAGGCAACTGAGGCCCAGAGAACTGAAATTACTCGCCCCAGGTCACACAGCGGACAAGTGGCAGAGCCAGGATTAGAACCCATGATCTTATGACTCCCAGGCCTGTATTTTATCCACTAGACTGTGCTGCTTCCAAGGGCACCATGTGTCAAGTGGTGGTAGCAAGCCTCTGCCCACATGATAATCAGGTTGGACATAGTCTCTGTCCCACATGGGGCTCAGATTCTTAATCCCTATTTTACCTGGGATAACTGAGGCACAGAGGAATGAAGTGACTTGACCAAGGTCCCACAGCAGACAAGTGGGGGAGCCCCATTCCCTCTCACCTTCTTAAAACCATCGCCCCTGCCCTCCTCCCTTCCTTAACTTCTATTTTTAACCACTCAATCTCCAAGGGCTCCTTCCCCTCTGCCTTCAAACATGCCCACGTCTCCCCCATCCTAAAAAAACCCGCTCTTGACCCCACTTCCCCCTCCAGTTATCGTCCTATCTCCCTACTACCCTTCCTTTCCAAAATCTTAGAACGAGTCGTCTACAATCGATGCCTAGAATTCCTTAACTCCCATTCTCTCCTAGACCCCCTCCGATCTGGCTTCCGTCCCCTCCACTCTACCGAGACTGCTCTCTCTAAGGTCACCCGTGACCTCCTTCTTGCCAAATCCAATGGCTCCTACTCCATTCTGATCCTCCTTGACCTCTCTGCTGCCTTTGACACTGTCGACCATCCCCTCCTCCTCCGTACCTTATCTCACCTTGGCTTCACGGACTCTGTCCTCTCCTGGTTCTCCTCTTACCTCTCTGGCCGATCATTCTCGGTCTCCTACGCTGGAGCCTCCTCCCCCTCCCATCCTTTAACTGTTGGAGTTCCTCAAGGGTCAGTTCTCGGCCCTCTTCTGTTCTCCATTTACACTCACTCCCTCGGTGAACTCATCCGCTCTCACGGCTTTGACTACCATCTCTACGCAGATGACACGCAGATCTACATCTCCGCCCCTGTCCTCTCCCCCTCCCTTCGGGCTCGCATCTCCTCCCGCCTCCGGGACGTCTCCACCTGGATGTCGGCCCGCCACCTAAAACTCAACATGAGCGAGACTGAGCTCCTCATCTTCCCTCCCAAGCCCGGTCCGCTCCCAGACTTCTCCGTCACCGTGGATGGCACGACCATCCTTCCCGTCCCGCAGGCCTGCAATCTCGGTGTCATCCTTGACTCGTACCTCTCGTTCACCCCACACATCCTATCCGTTACCGAGACCTGCCGGTTTCACCTCTACAATATCGCCAAGATCCGCCCTTTCCTCTCCACCCAAACGGCTACCTTACTATTACGGGCTCTCGTTATATCCCGGCTAGACTACTGTGTCAGCCTTCTCTCTGACCTCCCTTCCTCCTCTCTCGCCCCGCTCCGGTCTATTCTTCACTCCGCCGCCCGGCTCATCTTCCCGCAGAAACGATCTGGGCATGTCACTCCCCTTCTTAAACAACTCCAGTGGTCGCCTGTCGACCTCCGCTCCAAACAAAAACTCCTCACTCTAGGCTTCGAGGCTCTCCGTCACCTTGCCCCTTCCTACCTCTCCTCCCTTCTCTCTTTCCACCGCCCACCCCGCACGCTCCGCTCCTCCGCCGCCCACCTCCTCGCCGTCCCTCGGTCTCGCCTATCCCGCCGTCGACCCCCGGGTCACGTCCTCCCGCGGTCCCGGAACGCCCTCCCTCCTCACCTCCGCCAAACCGATTCTCTTTCCCTCTTCAAAACCTTACTTAAAAATCACCTCCTCCAAGAGGCCTTCCCAGACTGAGCTCCTCTTCCCCCTCTACTCCCTCTGCCATCCCCCCTTTACCTCTCCGCAGCTAAAGCCTCATTTTCCCCTTTTCCCTCTGCTCCTCCACCTCTCCCTTCCCATCCCCACGGCACCGTACTCGTCCGCTCGACTGTATATATTTTCGTTACCCTATTTATTTTGTTAATGAATTGTACATCGCCTCGATTCTATTTAGTTGCCATCGGTTTTTACGAGATGTTCTTCCCCTTGACGCTGTTTAGTGCCATTGTTCTCGTCCGTCCGTCTCCCCCGATTAGACCGTAAGCCCGTCAAACGGCAGGGACCGTCTCTATCTGTTGCCGACTTGTTCATCCCAAGCGCTTAGTACAGTGCTCTGCACATAGTAAGCGCTCAATAAATACTATTGAATGAATGAATGAATGGATTAGAACCCGGGGTCCTTCTGACTTCCAAGCTGGAACTCTTTCTCCTAGATAGGTCCGGAACAGGCCCTGCCCCATATGGCTCTCACGGAGAAAGTTATCTTCATCTTGTAAAGGAGAAACGAACAAGGAGGGTATCATGCAATCATATTCCCTTTATCCCATCTCATTTACTACCCATCCCATTTTTGACTAGAGGAGAAATGGGTTTGCCTTTTTTTAAAAAAACCGAGTTATTTGTTAAGTACTTGAGATGTGCTAGGCACTGTATTAAGCACAGGATATTCAGGTTGGCCTCAATCCATGTCCCACTTGGGACTCACAGTCTGAACCCTGATTTTGCAATTTTACACATGAGATAATTTTTCTCAAATTTACCTTTTTCAATTTAATTGTAATTTCAGTACCTCTTAAAAGTATTACTACATGGCAGTGCAGCCAAGCGATTCATAGTAGCAATCCAAAATGCAACCCAGTGTGCTAGTTGAAAAGTTGAAATTGAAGACTGTAAGCATGGTTCATTTCAATGTATAGTTCTGGCCGGCAGTCTAGCCAGTTGTGTCGGAGATACTGTCATAATAATAATACTGGTATTTGTTAAGCGCTTACTAGGTGCAGAGCACTGTTCTAAGCACTGGGGTGGATACAGGGTAATCAGGCCGTCCCCCCGTGGGGCTCACAGTTAATCCCCATTTTACAGATGCGGTAACTGAGGCACAGAGAAGTGAAGTGACTTGCCCACAGTCACACAGCTGCCAAGTGGCCGAGCCGGGATTCGAACCCATGACCTCTGACTCCCAAGCCCGTGCTCTTTCCACTCAGCCGCGCTGCTTCTCATGTTGTCATGTAATGAAGGGTTCCCCTCTGTCACGATGTGATGCCAAGAGACTTCAGGTTTGAGTGTTTCTAGGTCACCTAAAGCTTTCCAGTTGTTTCCAGTCTGCTTTTTGAGAAGGTCTTGCACTGTAAGCTTCTCTGTTAAAGAATCAGCTCCTCGAGAACAGGAGGGCTTCATCTCTGGCCCCCATTGACCATCCCTAAATGCTCAGTATATTGCTCTGCACAGAGTAAGTGTTCCATTAATGCTATTGACTGAGTCACCCTAAGAGAAGAATTAGGTGTCAAGTGTACGTGCTTTAAGTAATAGAATTTGCCTGAAGGCCAAGTGTTTAATTTCCTCTAACCACATACTGAGCGAAATATGAAGTTCTCGACCGATGTATTTCTAACATTTTAACCTATAAAGCCTGGATGAGCAGAGAAACGGAATGTACGAGAGTCCAGGTTTGAAATCAAGCGACAGCAAGGTCAAACAGAATGAGCCTGGGTCGAAACGATTAGCGGGGGAAGCATTTTATGTTAAACATGGCACTTATCCTTTCGGCCTGAAATATGAAATAGACACAGCCTAGAGAAAGAAAGGTGTTTCGAATCGAATGAGCCAAATAATGAAAATGTTCAATTTTATGCTGTATATAGGAACTGTGGTCTTTGAAGAGAAGATCTGCTCAATCATGGGAGTGCAGGGCACCGCTAAGATGAGAGGGGACCAAGATCTAAGCAGACAGGACTGAAATGACAAAGTAGGGTTGCTCGCCCACTTAATAAGAATTGGGATGTTTTTTAAGCACTTAGTATGTACCTAGCATTGGGTTAGATATATGCAGGTGGAACGTAGTTCCCGTCTCACATAGGTCACAGTTTGATGAGAAGAAAGAACAGTTAGTGAATCCCCTTTAAACAGATGATCAAGCAGGCTCAGAGAAGTCATGTGTCTCACCCAAGGTCACACAGACTGTAGGCAGACTCTTGATGTTGTGAGCAGGGAATGTGTCTGTTTATTGTTCTGTTGTACTCTCCCAAAGACAGTACAGTGCTCCGCACACAATAAGCGCTCAATAAATGTGTTTGAGTAATTACGGTAGACAAGTGGCAAAGCCGAGTTTAGAATCTAGGACTGTTGGTTCCCAGGCCCGTGCTCTTTCCACTAGGTCACAGTGCTCCTCACACCGGGAGATGTGAGGTGAGATGTTTCTACTTCAAGTTCACATTGAAGAATTACTCATTCAGTTTCAAGTAGCTAAGCAGAGAAACACTGTGGTCTAATGAAAAGACCAGAGGGCCTGGGAGTCAGGGGACCTGGGTTCTAGTACCGGACCGCCACTTGCCTACCAAGTGAACTTGGGCAAGTTAACTGACTTCTGTTTCTCAGTTTTCTCAACTGTAAAATGTGGAGTGAAATGCCTATTCTCCATCCCGATTGGACTGTGAGCCTCATGCAGGTCAGGGACTGTACCTGACCTCATTATTTGGTGTCTAACCCAGTGCTTAGAACAGTGCTACGCACACTTTGCTCGTCTAATGCTAACCTTCTCACTGTTCCTCGTTCTCATCTATCTCACCACCTACCGCCGGTCCACGTCCTGCCTCTGGCCTGGAATGCCCTCCCTCTTCGTATCCGACAATTACCCTCACTCCCCTTCAAAGCCTTATTGAAGACACATCTTCCCCAAGAGGCCTTCCCTGACTAAAAAGCCCCTTTCCTTTTCTCCCACTCCCTTCAGCGTCACCCTGACTTACTTCATTCGTACTCCATCCCAAGTTCCTACGGCACTTATGTACGTATCCGTAATTCATTTATATTAATGTCTGTCTCCCCCTTTAGTCTGTAAGCTCACCGTGGACAGGGATTGTGTTTATTTTTATATTGTACTCTCCCAAATGCTCAAGCTCTGCACACAGCAAGTGCTCAATAAATAAGATTGAATGAATGCATAGTAAAAATTTAACTCATCGCGCAATTCCTAAGTTGCTAGCGCTATACTTTTGCTCTCTAACAAGCTTTGTGCCATCCATCTCCCTGGCACGCATAAGGCCTATGGTTTCATTTACAGTTAGGTGACTGGATACATTTATTTTATTTCCTGGCCCGTTTCTAGGCCAGAAAAAAAAGTGAATCCAGCCACTCAGAGAGAGACAAGCGTCGTTAAAATGTCGCGTCTGGAAGCTAGGAAGACTAATGATCCCCGAAGCGCATGACTAACTTACTCATGAATGAAATCGTGTCAGCACCTAGAACATCCCATTTGAATTTATATGGGTACTTTGAGACTCATCTTTTTATCATGTCCCCTTGAGCCACACCTCTAGCCACGCTGGAATTCCTGGTGTGGAACTGAGCATATCCTCATTTTTTATGGTGTTTGTTAAGTGTTTGCTGTGTAGTGAACACTGGTCTAAACAGTGGGGTAGGTTCAGGGTAATCAGGTTGGACACAGTCTCTGTCCTCTGCTCAAAGTCGAGGAAGGAGGAGAGGTATCGAATCCCCATTCAATAGGTGTGGAAACTGAGGTGCAAAGATGTTAAGTTACTTGCCCAAGGACACAGGGCAGGCAGTTGGTGGAGTCGGGATTAGAACCTAGGTCCTCTGACTCCCAGACCTATGCCCTTGTTCCCCCCCGGACCATGCTGCTTCCGTGAGGCACGGTGGGCATTGGCATTCTCACAGGACCCAACTTTGAGGAGTATCTGCCCTCTACTATTCTTTGTGATGCCATTTCTACAATACCGCGGCAAGCTACGGCCAAGTAGGTTTTGTTGGCCGATGAATGTTCCCTAATTACCGAACAACAATGTTGCCGAGAAGTGCGGTAGAAATGCTTGTTATGGCAGAACTGAGAGTGTATCCAAACAGGCTGGCTTCTTGCCTTCACTTTCTCCTTCAGGGCCTTCTCTATCTCGCTTAATCTAGTGTTAACTCCTAATTGTATACTTCCCTGGCATAGCGCTTATGTACATATTTGTAATTTATATTAATGTTTTTCGCCCGCTCTAGACTGTGAGCTTGCTGTGAGCCGGGAATGCGTCTGTGATATGGTATTCTCCCGAGAGCTTAGTTAAGTACGTGCTTTGCACACAGTAAGTGCTCAATAAATACTGTTGACTGACTGACTACTGTATTGGGGTTGAATTTTACATCCAAACCTAGGTTGTTTTTTATTTGGGGTTCTTTATGCCTAAAAGAAGATTTTTAGCACAGTTAGCTAATAATAATAAGGGTGGTATTTGTTAAGGGCTTACTATGTGCAAAGCACTGTTCTAAGCGCTGGGGGAATACAAGGTGATCAGGTTGTCCCACGTGGAGCTCACAGTTTTAATCCCCATTTTACAGATGAGGGAACTGAGAGGCCCAGAGAAGTGAGGTGACTTGCCCAAAGTCACACAGCAGGCAAGCGGCGGAGCCGGGATTAGAACCCATGACCTCTGACTCCCAAGCCCGGGCTCTTTCCACTAACCTACGCTGCTTCTCCACTCGAATTCATCCCCCAGAGTTAACCTGCTGTATTCAATACTGTATTTTGTACCCGAAATTTCCATGATGGGCCCCGGCTTTAAACAGCAATCTTGTTGCAGTCAGTTACAAATGGTCTCAGTGTTCCATATGGTTTCCTCATCTATAAAATGGATATTTAATATATCTTCTCCCTCCTGCTCAGACTGTGAGCCCCATCTAGGGCAGGGACTGAGTCTGGCCCGATGAACTGGTGTCTAACCCAGCCCTTAGAATAGTGCTTGAGACATAGGAAGTGCTTAACCAATGTTGTTGTTGTTTTGGGGATTATTTTCATCAAATGATTTTGCCCCATTAGTCCTTCTGATACCAATCAGTGGTATTAATTGAGTGCTTACTCTGTGCAGAACACTGTACTAAATGATTGTGAGAGTACAGTAGGGTTGGTAGACGTGCTCCCTGCCTAGAAGCTTGCATTCTAGAGGGCGAGACCGACGGTATTAAGAATGAATAAATTTCAGGGATGCCCATAATGCTCTGGGGTCTCTGCGGTGCCGTATACTCTATAAAGAGGGTGGGAAACATGGAATCCATGTTTAGAGCCATCTTGTTACCGTAAGGATAGAACAAAGTTAAAACCCCTAGGTTTTAATAAAATCCTCTCTGAACTTTTGAGATTCCAGGAACTCAAGCCATCTTAGTTTGTTCTTTACCCTCACTGGAATTCTGTACAACTAGTAGATAAAAGGAGAAGTAGAGAAGCAGGTTGACTTAGGGACAAGAGTATGAGCCTGGGAGTCAAAAGAGAGTCAAAGGACCTGGATTCTAGTCCTGGCTCTGTCCGGTACTTGTTTTGTGAACTTGGGCAAGTCAAATAACTTCTCCGTGCCTCAGTTCTCCTCTTCTCCCTCCTACTTAGACTGTGAGACCCAGGTGCGACAGGGACTGTCCAACGTAGTTATGTCTACCCCAGTGCTTAAAATAGTGTTTAACACTTAACAAATACCATAAAAAAAGTATCCTCTCTGTGGCTTTCTCCATGACTCTGTTTCCCCCCCCACCTATCTCTCTCTCTCTCTTTCTCTTACACACACACGCTACAGTAGTGTTCTCGACGTGTGTAGGACATTGGTGTGGGGGCATCCAAACGGACACTGCAGCATTGTCAAAACCATCTAGTAAGTATGGAGTTGGTCCCTCCTTGGTGCGTCCCGAGACAACCAACGAGGATTTCCCTCTGCAGGGACAGAGGTCTGCGGATGTGGAAGTGTTATGTTGGCTGGGACACTCCAAGCACTGATGTTCAAAAATGTTCCTGAAACTCTAGGGAGATCTGTGTGCTTATGAGATGTGGTGAGCTTTGCTCTTCTCCACCAAGTGGGTGAAATTCACATACCTGAATGGTTATTTGGCAAAATGTATAAAGAACAGTCACTTTCTCATCCCAAATAGCATTCTAAAGATTTTCTGTACCACAGTCTGAGGAGAAACCAAGTCGATCAGGAAAGGGAGAGAACACGACGGCCTGGATTTGAGAATTTCTACTCCGTATCCCTCTCTCTCTCTCTCTCTCTCTCTCTCTCTCTCTCTCCTTCCCCTCCCAACTCTCTCTCCAAACTGTTTCTGCATTAGCCAGAAATTTGCTTCCCTAACTCAAAAGTGCATTACTCCCACCCCACAGGGCAGCTTTCCAAATCTCCAGGTGACTTTAAAGTGGGGAAAATCCTCTGCATAGTTCAAGTAGAATCCCACAGGTTGCTTTGAATCTGCTTTTATGAGTGAGATGATTCCCCATCTGTCCCCCAGCAGAGCATGTGAACTTTGCGATAGCACTGGGCCACCCCGTGCACCCCTCAAGCAACTACCATCCAAAAGGTGGGGAGGAGGAAGAGGCACCATGCACTTGATGAGCCTTGCCCTGGCCAACAGCCTGCAAACCAGTGACCTAGAGCTTACTGATCTGCCAAAACCTGTCCAGCGTGGAAAAGGTTGAGTGACAGTGCATTGAAACCTTCTGTTGCAGCTGAGGCTTTGGCAACCTTCCTGGCCTTCCAAGCGGCCAAATGACAGCCAGATGTTTGGTGCCATTTGTGACATATGTTTGAGTCTTGGCGTGGCACATGAACAAACTGATGTTGCCCTCCAAGCCCGGTGTTTTAATGACACTGATGATTTTTTTTCTTCTGGGCAGCCTCAGGAACCCCGCTCAGAGGTCTTGCGCTCTTCAGGGACCCTTCTGCCCCACTGCTCTGGAAGAGGAGATTTCCTAGGCTTCAACCTTAATGAGAAAGAAGGACAATCTGTAGTGCTGGTGGGCCCGCTTGCTGCATTTGACCCAGCTACCGCCTAGGTTCTTTCTTTGTGTTCCAGTTTAACCCAGCCCTCACACTAAACTCCTCTAATTCCAGATTACTCCCCGTGCTGTCGGTTCTCTCACCGTCAACGTCTCGCTCACTCCCTCGTGCGCGTCCAGCCGGCCACCGCTCTCCCTATCTTCGCAGCCCTACTAATATCGTATCTCCTCCAGGAAGGCTTCCCTGACTTAGCTTTCATCTCCCCACTCTATGTCCCCTTGCTACTGCATCTCCCCGTGCCCTCGATGAATTTAGGTACTTGCCCCACCCCTTCATATCTGTGTACTCCTTCGCTCCCCACTACTGGAAATGTTTTTAGTGTGTGTCTCCCCTTCTAGATTGTCAGGTCCTAGAAGACAGGGAGCACCTCTTCTGACTCTCCGAATGCGTAGTACAGTGCGCTGCACATGGTTACTGCTCAAAAAATACTAATAATTTCTTTCTCCCAATTCTGCACACACAGGAATTTTATTTCTCATCATTTTGGTCAAATAGTCCATGGTTAGGGGGAAGAAGTCAAATTCAGCCATAGGAAATTGGTGCACTGGGACTCAGGGCAGCAGAGAAGGAATGGATGGTGTATCACATTGGAGACTGCAAAGCATACTTTATTTTTCATTTAAAGATATTGCCTACTTGGCAAACTACCCTTGGGTACAGGTACTAAGGACCAAAATCTTGATTATGCCAATTAAAATGTTAAAGAAGAGCTAATGAGCAGTTCAAAGTAATGCATGCAAAAAATAAATGGCTGCTTCAGCGTTTTCCCAATGGCTCCAGCGTTTAGTAGAATTGTGTCTGGCATTGTGAGGTAACGATTGGTCAGATTGCCTTTAGATACAACCCTATCCATGCTGATATTTTTCAGGCCTACGTACCACCTCAGGTTTTCAATACTACAGTTTTTTAGGCCTTGGAAAGATATCGAGCGTGGTGATCTGATTATCCGGTGACTGGCACTGCACTTGGGTGCATAGTGAGCATTTAATAAATGGCACAAGCGGCAGGAGTTGGTCTTAGACATAACAGGAAAATCAAAATCCCTAAACTCGAGGACAGGCTCTAGAATTAGCTTGCCCTAAGTGATTATTTTTTAATGCGTGTTGGGGGGCGGCGGTGTGTGTCCGCACACTGTTCACTAGATAAGGTTGCTATATTTCTGATCTCCTCAGATAAAGAGGTGAGGCATATTCATTCATTTGTATTTATTGGGCGCTTACTGTGTGCAGAGCATTGTACTAAGTGCTTGGGATCATACGCTATAACAATAAACAAATTCCCTGCCCACTACTAGCTTGCAGTCTAGACGGGGAGACAGACAAACTGGCAGACATAAATGAAGCCGGGGCAGAAAGAGAAGTTGTAGGGACAAAGAAAAGGAAAATGGTGAGCTAAGGAGAGAAACGGGAGAGAAATTCTATGGGTAGGGAGAATTTTACCACTTCCCTGTGGGTTCTGGGGCGAATCCGGCACTTGGAACAGTGCTTGACACATAGTAAGTGCTTTAACGAATGCCATTATTATTATTTAGGTGAAAAAGCAGGGGCCTGGGAGCCAGAGGACCTTGCTTCTAATCCCAGCTCTGCCATTGGCCTGCTGGGGGACCTTGAGGTGGTAACTTCCCTTTGCCTCAGTTTTTCTATAAAATGGGAATTAAACACCTCTTCTCCCTCCCCTTTGTGATTAACATGTTTGTACTCCAGTGCTTAGAACAGGGCTTGACACATAATAAGCACTTAACGAATACCATAATAGTTATAGAGAAGCGGCGTGGCTCACTGGAAAGAGCACGGGCTTTGGAGTCGGAGGTCATGGGTTCGCACCCCGGCTCTGCCACTTGGCAGCTGAGTGACTTTGGGCAAGTCACTTAACTTCTCGGTGCCTCAGTTACCTCATCTGTAAAATGGGGATTAAGACTGTGAGCCCCACGTGGGACAACCTGATTCCCCTGTGTCTACCCCAGCGCTTAGAACGGTGCTCGGCACATAGTAAGCGCTTAACAAATACCAACGTTATAATAAACTGTGAGCCCTTTGTGGGAAGAGGACTATTTCTGATTTATTTATTCCGTATCCACCCCAGTGCTTAGAGCAAGCCTTGGCACGTAACGCTTACTTAACAAATGCCACAGTTATTATCACACTTCCTATCTCTGCTTCTGGCACTGCGGGAACCAGGTCACGGGTGGACAGTTTTGTCTTGACGAGGTGGTTGGGTGATGGACCGCGGTGGTGACATCTAAAGGCTTGAAGCCATATGCGGTCTATAGCACTGAGTGCAGAGCATCGCATGAAGCAGCGTGGCTCAGTGGAAAGAGCACGGGCTTGGGAGTCCGAGGATGTGGGTTCTAATCTCCGCCACTCGTCTGCTGTGTGACTGTGGGCAAGTCACTTAACTTCTCTGTGCCTCAGTTACCTCGTCTGTAAAAATGGGGATGAAAAAACGTGAGCCCCACGTGGGACAATCTGATTACCCTCTTTCTACCCCAGAGCTTAGAACAGTGCTCGGCACATAGTAAGTGCTTAAAACAAATACAGTAATAATAATAATAATGATAATAATATGGCCCCTGGGTTCAGACGGAACTGGGAGGGAGGAGTGCCTGGACCAAGCAGAAGGGGTCAGAGCTGCCCCCTCGAGAAGCATTGTCGGATCCAGTGGACGTTCACTTGTGACAGGATGAAATCGTCACAGGTCTCTATGGCAGGCAGGTGTCCACAGGAGTTATCGGTGGCCTCCTTCAGGCCGGGGCAGCAGGGGCTCTCGTTTCTGCCAACTGACCTATCCGTGGGTGGGGTCCGGAGAGGGGGCATTGGGCAGGGGGAGGGGAAAGCTCTCCAGCTGTGCCCGAGGAAGGGAGGTGCTAACGTAGCACATCGGGATGCCTCCAAGATGCTGCCGAGACTTACTGCGAAGACGTACTGAGAAGCAGTGTGGCCTCATGGATAGTGTGTGGGCCTGGAAGTCGGAAGGATGGAGTTCTAATCCTGGCTCCACCCCTTGTCTGCTGCGTGACCTTGGGCAAGTGACTTTACTTTTCTGTGCCTCATTTACCTCATCTATAAAATGGTCATTGACAGTGAGCCCCATGTGGGACTGCGACTGTGCCCAGCTTGATTTGCTTGTGTCCGCCTTAGTGTCTCCTACAGTGCCTGGCGCATAGTCAGCACTAAACAAATACCAGGGTTATTCTTATCGTTATTCTTATCATTATTATTATCACTACCGGTGTCCTCGAGACGTAATAATGATCAAGGGAGCTGATTGAGTTCTTCTGAAGTGTCAAGCAATACGTGTGGGTAGATAGAGAAGCAGCATGGATTAGTGGAAAGAGCACGGGCTTAGAGGTCAGAGGACGTGGGTTCGAATCCCAGCTCCGCCACTTATCTGCCGTGTGCCCCTGGGCAAGTGACTTGACTTTTCCGTGCCTCAGTTAGCTCATCTTCAAAATGGGGTTTAAAAATATGGGCCCCATGGGGGACAACTTGATCACCCTGCATCTACCCCAGTGCTTGGCACATAGTAAGGGCTTAACAACCACCATCATTATTATTGGATAAAGAGCTAGATATAGGCTAATCAGATCAAAGACCTGACGACTTGCCCACACAGGGCTCTCAAACCATAGGTCAGGAAGGAGAGAAATGGAAACCCCATTTTACAGCTGAGGAAACAGTCACCCAGAGATGTTAAGTAACACTCCCAAGGTCACGCAGCAGGTGAAACGGCAGAGTCAAGATGGGAGCACTGTTTATCCGATTACTGATCCTCTGCTCTTTCCCCTGGGCCACAGAGCTTCTAGTCGCCCCGGTTTATTTACACCTACTTAGATCCCTCTCCGATGGTCAGTATTCGGCCTTCAGACGGCAACAGCAGCAGAGGGAATGAATTCTAAACAGGAGGAGGAGTCGGTGGTAGCGTCTTTAAAGTCCCTGATTCTTAGCTGAATCAAGTCACCCGAAAGCCAAATGTGGAAATTAAAGTTGATCTCCTGCCATCCACAAGAGGTGTTATTTTGAAGATATTTTCTCCTGCAGTTTTACAGCTGTTACCTTTGGGCGATTTACTGTGACTCTTTCCCTGTATTCTTGTCTGGTTTTCTTCCTGTTGAAAAGGAAGGTAACGCTGAGGTACAATTCAGTCACGGAGGAATGTGAACGCTTCTCGGGGAGCAGTAGCTCTTATGTGGATCTCACTCTGCATTGACATCAAATATTTCCTCTCTGTTAGACTATTTGCATAAAATGCATATTGGATTTGCCAGATGATCTCAAAAATAATTTTCCCATTCCGCGAGTATTTATTTGAATATTCATGAAGCTCGGTCTCCGCTGATGTCAGGTTAAGTGCCTCCTCTATTCAAAGTATAATGAAGGTTTTTTCTTCTTTAATCCAATAAAAACAAAACCCCATGGGAAAAAAAAAATCTACCTGCAAAACTGGGGCTTTGGAAGTCAGATGTGCTGCCTAACACCTAATTATCCAGGAGCAGTGGGAAGGCTGCCGAGGAGCTAATTTGCAGACGGAGGCTGGTCATAGAAAGCGTTCCATTCTAGGGTGAACTGCAAATGAGAAAGCTCAGTGGAGCATGGCAGGAGTCATAGATGTGAATTCCCAGTCAAGATGTTGATTGCACAGTCCATTCCCAAATCATGCCTAATTCTGCCTGGAGCAGCGGAATTCAGTCAGTCCAGTGGCCACCTCCACTGTGACCGCTCTTCCCTCCCATCTTTCCCTAGCAACCAGCGAGTCTTCATCAGCAATGTCCAGGATTAGCTGAGCTCTCTAACCAGCAGGCCGCTCTATCCTGGTTCTATCCGTGGACAATACTGTGTCCAAGCACAAAAATGCAGGGCCTTGATCTTTATCCCCACCCATCCCCATTACTTCGAAACGGCCCGCTCTTATTCGGGCTGAGCGTCTCCGATTTCTCCTCTGGGTCACTTGAGTATAACTTTTAAAGGATTCCATGCGTGAGCTTTACATGCAAGTCTTTCAACCAGTCAATCACTGAGCAAGGAGTCTGCACAGAGCATTGTGCTAAGTGCTCGGGAGAGCCCAATAGCGAATAAACATGGCCCCTGTTCTAGAAGAATTATAATCTTACAGACCTTCTAACAGCCTCTGTAGGAGAAGGTTAGGGAAGACTTTCCTTGGTAGCAAGCTGAGATCTCCTGCATAAGTGAAAGCTCGCTACAATATCCAATATATTAGAAGCTTATCCGGAATAGGCTTCTTGTGGGCACGGATCGCTTCTTCTGTTGTGCACTTCCAAGTGCTTTGTACGGCGTTCTGCATTTCGTAAATGAGCCCCATTTGGGACAGAAACCGTGCCCAACCTGATTATCGTGACACTACCTCAGGGCTTATTACAGTGCTAGGTGCATGGTAACCACTTAAGAAATGCTATCATTATTGTTCATCATAATCTAATGGGCAGGAATGATGTCTTCTACCTCTCTTGTCTTCTTTCAAGTTCTTTGTACAGTATTGTGCATGGGCCAGACAATTCGTAAAATGAATGATTGAACTGAGGGAGATTAAATAGGCATTGTTTTCTCCCACCTCGTGTTTTGATGGTGAATACGAAAAAGGGAATTTTGATATCCGAGCGCTTCTCTCTTTGTGATAGGAGGCCTTCGTGTGATGAGTGCTCAGATCCTAGAACCTTTGAAGATGAAAAAAGAATGCCGTTTGGCGCTTTTCAGTTTGGGGCTGGTCTGTGTCTTGTTTAGAGCATTGATGACTCTTGACTCGTCATCCTTTCTCTCTGTTGGTGACATGATTTTGAGACTCCAGTTTCCATATGGCCATGCAGCAGAAACAAGCAAGGAGGCAGAACAATTGTGTATGTTCCTTGCCCTCCCTCGCAAGGGTAAAGAATAATTGATATTCTTTCAAATCTTCCAGTGTATAAAATTTCTAAGTAGGCATAAATACTGCTTATAAAATTCAACGTTTATGAGGCTAATAAATTCAGGGCACAGTGCACTGTATGAGACATAGCCCCTTCTGACTTCATTCTCGGGGAATGAAATTGCCAAGTGGGAAACGGACTGGGTCTCTGTGCCAATTTGGACCTCGTACATTGGTGTAGAGCAGAATCATTTTCACTATTGAGTTTCTGCTAAACGGTTTAATCAAAGGCTCCTCAGCCGGCTGATGTTGCTAAATTTAACGGCATCGGCATCTGGCAGTGGGTTGCATTATCTTTCTATTGCACATAATGAACCTCCAAACAGTGGCTTTGGGGAGAAAAATCTCAGTCACTCTAAAAGAACGCCCTCTCGGGATCTTCATGAACGCGTTAAGAAAAGCTGACAGGAGTATTCATTAGTTAGTCAAGGAAGTCTAAGTTTTTTCTGCCTTACTTACATTAATGTCCGTCTCCCCATCTAGCGTGAAAACTCAGTGCAGGCAGGCAATGGATCTGCTCTCTCTATTACATGGTACTTCCCCAAGTGCTTCGTACAGTGCTTTGCACATAGCAAGTCCTCAATACATGCCATTAATTGATTGTTCCAAAAAAGTCTGGGTTTTTTCTATATTCATCAATTTGCATGTGAACTATTGAGCACTTAACCACATTATAATCTCCTATCTGTACAGTATTTGAAGGTCCATGTCCCCCACTAGTTTGCAAGATCCTCGGGAGCAGGGATGGGATCTTCCAGCTCTGAAGAAGCTACTGTACTTTCTATTTTACTCTCCAGAGAGCTTGGCACAGTGTTCTGCACACTGTGTTCAATAAATGCCATTGATTCTAGGTAGCCATAATCAACCATTGGTACTTAATGAGAACCTACTGGGTGGAGAGCACTGTACGCGTACCAACCTCCCCACACTAGGATGCATATGTAATGGTGTGGGTAAAACCCCGTGTTGGGAAATTGTATTTTCATATTCTAGTTGTGCCTTGCTTTTGACTAGACCTTTTTTGGCTCTGGCCTGAGCGATACAGCCAACCACGAATTTAAAATGGCTTCAGCATCTTGCTGTTCACCCCCATGCCCAACCCCACAGCACTTTGACACGTATCCATAAATCATATATTATATATTATATTAATGCCTGTCTCCCGCTCTGAACCCAAAGCTCATTATGGTCAGAGAAAGCATCTGCTAATTCTGTTGTACTGTCTTCTCCCAAGCACTTAGTATGTTGTTTTGCCCATAGTAGGTGCTTAATAAACACCAGCTAAATCTGACAGTTTGTCTCCATGGAAGGGGAAATGATAAACTTTGAGGAAAAGCAAGTTGTGCGAAAGGTTTCTCCAGGTGTTGGAATTTGAACCCTTTGAAGATGTCTCTGCGGCATTCAGGGAGTGAGGCGGGGAGGGAACCCGAAGAGTCTGCAGTGACAACTCACCTGTCTGGGTTCTCACGGGAAAGGCCTGGTGAAATTCAGGGCACATCTAAGGCAATGGCAAATGATTTTTGGATTGAACCATAGAAGGAATTCAAGTATAGGGAAAGAAGAGGGAAAGTTAAATCAGATCTTCACAGAGAAAGTTCCTTAAGCAAGCAGGCGATGTTCTAAGAAGGCGGCTTCCTAAGCAGCAGATGGGCCAAGGCCACCGATACCGTTCCCAAGCCATGTGGGCCGAGAGGGAAAAATCAGAGAATTTGACCCTGAATCTACCGTGCTCTGCCCACATTCACGGGTGGTCTTGGGAACAGTTTTTCTGAATTGGGCTTTCCATCAGGTCCTACCAATCGGTCTGATATTTTTGAGGACCTGCTGTGTACATAGCACTGGAGTAAGCCCCTGGAAGAATACGGTTCAATAGAATTGGTAGATACGATCCCTGACCTTACGGAGCTTACAGTCTAGTCAGCGAGGTGCCACTCCAGTCCCCACACTTCTATCCACTGCAGTCGTGACCCCTCCTAACCTTCATTTCTCAGTCCTTATAGTAAGATTATCTCATGCTTATTAAAAAGCAGAAAGGAACATCAGAAGCAGAAATGAGATAATCTGGAATAGATGAATTCCACAGTAGGGGCAGTGACAGACCTCGGCCAGTCCTAGGAGATCCCCATCCCCTAGTCTTACAGCACCCTGGACGGACCCCCTATTCCTGTCATTCCCCTAGAATCCTTGATGGAAGTGCAGACTCAAAACAGCGGCAGAAGTAGAATATCTTGACCTACCCGGATGGTCACAGCTGCGACCCACCAAGGGACATGGGCGCCAACCTTTCCGACCTGTAAACGCTTGAGATTTTCCTGTTGCGAGTCTCCGGCCTGTTTCCCACTCCTTCCAGGTTACCTCTTTCCTCCTCCTCCTCCTCCTCGAAGAGAACCTGATCAGAAGGCAGAGTATTACTAGAAATCCCCTGCATCTTTCCTTTTTTCAGATTTTAGATTTAATAGGAACCAAACTGGAAAATTCAGCGAGAGTATGGTTGGTCTCATTACCGTACAAATTCCTCTTGGACTAGTCTTTAATTTGTTCTGTTCAGAACCTAAAACGTGGTGGGAATTTGACAAGCGCAAGATCTACTGTTATAATTATTAATGATGGGTTTTGATTTGTCCCAGCCCTGGGGAACGACACCTACCATGTTCATTGCTGGAAACAGGTTTAAAATTCTGTCCAGCTAAGAATGACTGCATCTTCAAATATATCTATATCTTCAAATGATATAATCAAGTATTTATTTGTGTTAATATCTGTCTCCCCATCTAGACCGTGAGCTCATTACGGGCGGGGAACATGTTGGCTAATTCTGTTGCATTGTCCTCTCCCAAGTGTTTAAGTAAAGTGCTCTGCACACAGTAAGTGCTGAATAAACACCTTTGATGGCTAAAGGGGACCTGTGGCTACTTCTCCAATGCTCCTCATGACATGATCGAGCCCTTCAAAGTCTTACCGAAGGCATGTCTCCTCCAAGAGGCCTTCCCAGACTAAGCCCCACTTTTCCTCATCTCCCATTCCCATCTGCGTCGCCCTGACTTTCTCCCTTTGCTCTTCTCCCCTCCCAGTCCCACAGCACTTAATGTACATGTCCGTAATTTTATTTATTTGTATGGATGTCTTTCTCCCCCACCTCTAGACTGTAAGCTCACTGTGGGCGGGGAATGTCAAGGTTTATTGTTCTATTGAACTTTCCCAAGGGCTGAGTCTAGTGCTCTGCACACAGTAAACACTTAATAGATAGGGTTGAAAGAATGAATGCTCTACACACAGTAAGCACTCAATAAAAATGACCGAATGACTGAATGCAGAATGACTTGGTGGGTTAAAGACGTCATGGCCGTACCTGAGACAGGAACATCCTTGATCAAAAGAGAGTTCTCCTGTCCTTGTCACCAGCCCAACGTGACGAAACTATGAGGGTGCCTTAAGCCACGTGGTGAGGCCCTTTGCTCCCATCATCTTGGTTGACCTGAATCCCCTCTTCCAGCCTTCCCACCACCTGTCTTCTGGTCTTACAGGCGGGCAGCGGTAAGCCACGTGGAGAAGACACAGCTTATTTCCCTTCTACGTGGCTGCTTCTGAAATATGTGAATCTAAAAGCCTGTCATGAGTTCACTGCTCTTCAGATGAATTTGTAGACGTTAGGCATCAGAGTAATCGAGTGGACAAAGCCCCAGGCCTGGGAGTCAGGAGAAGTGGATTCTAATCCCAGCCTAGATGCTTGCTATGTGACTTTTCGCAAATCACATGACCTCCGTGTCTCAGTGTTCTCATCTATAAAATAGGAAAAAGATGACTATTTTCCTTCACCTTCGACTGTGAACCCCAGAACAGGGAATCTGTCCGATCTGATTGACTATTGTCTGCCCCAGCACTAAGTACAGTGCTTGGCACATAGAAAGTGTTTAACACGTAGCGTGATTGTTATCATCATTTAACCCTGAGACTATGGCATACATTTTCCAATTTTGTAGGAGCCTTTCCATTTCAAAAGGGTAGCCCTTGAGGTTCAAGTGACTGACCAGATGGCCGTGTGACCTGCCACTGCTCCTGCAATGGCAGTCCCATGGTCAGGGCACCCCATGCCATGCTTCATCATCATCATCAATGGTATTTATTGAGTGCTTACTGTGTGGAGAGCACTGGACTATGAGCTTGGGAGAGTCCAATGCAACAGAGTTAGCAAGCAAGTTCCCTGCCCACAATGTGCTTATAGTCTAGTGACCTCTCCCCTTAGTGTCGGTTAGTGTTCAGTACCATCTCCTGGTGGCCTGGGTTGTTATTTTTCAACAATTGACATTTGTTCAACACTTACCATATACCAGGCATGTACTAAGTGCTGGGGTAGGTACAAGCCAATCAGATTGGACACAATCCATGTCCCACATAGGACTCTTGGTCTTAGTCTCCATTTTACAGGTGAGGTAACTGAGGCAGAGAGAAATGAAGTGACTTGCCCAAGATCGCACAACAGACATAAGGTGGAGCTGGGATTAGAACCCAGCCACTCTGACTCCCCGGCCTGTGTTCTTTCCACTCGGCCAAGTTGCTTCTACCCCAGGTTTCTCCTCTGAGTTTCCCCATTCTGTAGTTGGTTTCTCCACGGGTTTCTTGGCTATAGCCTGGAGATCCAGGGTTGCTTAGAGTTTCCCATCTCCTCAAAATTAATTTGAGCCTACTGAGGTGCCAATAAGGCCAGGCAGTTCTCCTCAGAATGATTTTGCAATAATGAAGGCTCATGTTTGCAGTTTTCTCAATTTCAGGTATAGTTGTGCTCTTTTTGTTCAGAGTGTTCAAATCAAATAAGACCAAAATTGCTCTGTTTTTAATTATCATGTATGTAACCAAGCCCTGTAGATCCCTATTTGTTCATGTTAACAGGAGACGACATTTTGTAGACAAGAATGTTTTGGGGAGGATTGGATATGTTTTCAAATGGAAAATTCCAATCATCCATGAAATTGAAGAGAAACAGGCTCTCAGAAGGGGAATAAAAACACCCTAACCTTTTTTTCAATTATAAAATCTATCCACCTTTTTTTTAGGGTACCTACATAAGCACATCTTCAGTCTTGGTAGCCAAACTCCCTAGAGTGAAGGTAAAGACCTGTTTGGAGGCCTATAATAATACCTACACTTTATTTTAATAACATGAACTTTTCAACCCTGAATTAAGGTGACCCTTCCACAGTGTTTCTCTAGATGATGATCATTCTATCATTATTCATCTGAAAGACCGGAGAGTGGATTTTAAACACTTGCTAATCCTTAGTAAAACTCGCACAACTTCACAGGTTTGGGGTTCAGGAAAATGTAGCTCTTTGTTGTTTTTTTTTCATAAAATTGCTCAAATAACAATGGGGACACTTGCATCTCGGGATTGAACCTGTCAAGGTTTTACCTTTTTGCTATTGCCCTTTACTCTGATCCAAACAAGGGCAAATGGGGCCAGAGATAATTCAGCTAGCCTCAAGAAGACAAAGCTCTCCATCCTCATCATCAACTATGCTTACTGCATGCAGGGCACTGGAGTAAGCGTTTGGGAGAATACAGGGCAAGAAAGTTGGTAGACACTTTCCCCACCTACGTGAAGTTTATAGTCTAAAGGGCGAGACAGACAGTCATATAATGTCCATCTTGTCTTTAGACTCCATCCAAATAAATAAAAACAACTCATCATAAAGTAATGTCTTGTTTCAAGTTCTGTTCGCATTCGAGAACAACGCAAGTTCTCTGAAGCGTAGTCGTTCATGTGCAAATACTTTATATAGTGTCCATTTTGGATATTGGGCAGTGCTCTCCATCTGCCATTTTTAGAAATGATTTGAAGGACAATCATTGTTTTGAGTAATGAGAAGCATTTAGTAAGGACATATGTTAGCAGAGGAAGAAACAAGGTCGTGTGAGGAAGGTTACATTTGCATCAGCGAGCAGCATCAGAATGTCAGGAGAGATTGGGTAGATGGAGAAAACGGGAAACGTAAGCTTTTCCATCCCCCCTAAAAATGTACTTGGTTTTCCGGCGGGGTGCGACGAACCAATCTTGAATGCCCACTAAGCATGGAGCAGTGTGTAGTAAACACTAGGAATAATCAATCAATCCACCAGTCGATCGTATTTAGTGAGCACTTACTGTTTGCGAAGCACTCTACTAAGCTCTTAATGCTCTTAAACTTTCTAAAATGCATGTAGGCAAATGAATAGAATTTTAATGTGCTACCCACAGCTTGAGATTCCACTTTAGCTGTCCAGCTATTGAATGTATGACATCTTATTTCTTCCTCATTGAAAAAAAAAAATTCCTAGGGATGTATTTCGTTATATACCAACAGAAATTATTTCCCGTAATTGCTTCTATTTCCTTTGTTCATTGGATAAACAATATCGTGGTAATGGGACATTAGAACATTGTGATGAATTAGAAGAATGAGTATTACTTTTGGTAAGAAAAGCATGAATATTTAAAGCACGACACTACCGTGGTGAGACGTGAAGGTTTTCATTCTTCACTAACATCCCGAGGAGAACCGGATTTGTTATCGAACAATAAGAGCACAGAGTTAGTCAGTGGACGAGCAGGGGGGTCCGTATCGGTGAGCCGCTGGTTTTCAGTGACCAGCCTTGGCCCGTGAGGTCGGACAGTTTCGAAAGCCTAGAGAAGTTCCAGAGGGTTCTACTCTATCCGTTGTGCCAGCTTCTCTTCTCTTTCCCTGCCTGACTCCTGCTCACGCTCTCCCTCCTTTTCAGAAGACCCTCTGTCCCTCCCTCCCTCCCTTCTCACCCGACAGACCGCTACCCTCCGCGGCGTTAAAGCCTAGAGAAGTTCCAGAGGGTTCTACTCTATCAATTGTGCCAGCTTCTCTTCTCTTTCCCTGCCTGACTCCTGCTCACACTCTCCCTCCTTTTCAGAAGACCCTCTGTCCCTCCCTCCCTCCCTTCTCACCCGACAGACCGCTACTCTCCGCGGCGTTAAAGCCTTTCTGCAAGGCTGTCTCCTCCAGCAGGTCTTCCCGGATCGATTGCTAATCTTCCCACTTTATATCCCCTCCACTACCGTTTTCATCAGTCAGTAATATTTGAGCACTTAATATTCATTCAATAGTATTTATTGAGCGCTTACTATGTGCGGAGCACTGTACTAAGCGCTTAGAAGCAGCGTGGCTTAGTGGAAAGAGCACGGGCTTGGGAGGCCGTGGGTTCTAATCCCACTTCCGCCATTTGTCTGCTGTGTGACTTCGGGCAAGTCTCTTAACTTCTCTGTGCCTCGGTTACCTCATCTGTAAAACGGGGATTGAGACTGTGAGCCCCATGTGGGACAGCCCGATGACCATGTATCTACCCCAGCCCTTAGAACAGTGCTTGGCACATAGTAAGCACTTAATAACAAATAACGTTGTCATCGTTATTATTACTATCATTACCATGCGCAAAGCACTGTACCGAGCGCTTGGGAGGGTACAATTCAACATTATTACAGACACATCTCCAGACTGTAAGCTCATCGTGGGCAGGGAGTGAGTCCGTTTGTTGTTATAATGATAATGTTGGTATTTGTTAAGCGCTTACTATGTGCAGAGCATTGTTCTAAGCGCCAGGGTAGATACAGGGTCATCAGGTTGTCCCACGGGGGGCTCACAGCCTTAATCCCCATTTTCCAGATGAGGGAACTGAGGCACAGAGAAGCGAAGTGACTTGCCCACAGTCACACAGCTGACAAATGGCAGAGCTGGGATTCGAACCCATGACCTCTGACTCCCAAGCCCGGGCTCTTTCCACTGAGCCACGTTATATTGTACTCTCTCAATAGAGTAGAGTGCTTTGCACAAAGTAAATGATCAATCAGTATTACTGAATGAATTCCCTGTCCACAACGAGCAGCTCCACACCTGGGGACATTTACTTCTTCCTATTGATTTTAGTGTCCGGGTCCCCTACTAAGTTAATAATAATGATAATGATGTTGGTATTTGTTAAGCGCTTACTATGTGCAGAGCGCTGTTCTAAGCACTGGGGTAGATTCGGGGTAATCAGGTTGTCCCTCGCGAGGCTCACATTTAATCCCCATTTTCCAGCTGAGGTAACTGAGGCATCGAGAAGCCAAGTGACTCGCCCACAGTCACACAGCTGACAAGTGGGCGAGCCGGGATTCGAACCCATGACCTCGGGTTGAGAGCAGAGAGCCGCCTCAACTTCCCAACTCTCCCACCCTCTTCATATGTGCTCCAGATACAGTTGTTGGTGCTCAGTAAATACTCTTGATGGGCTGGTTCCTCCTGGCCATGAGGGAGACCCTGGAAAAGAGGATGGTGGTGAAGGTGACTTTTTTTCCCTTCGTCAGATGCACCGTTGTTGCCCAGCCCCTCTGTGCCTTCCTCTGCGTTCAGGTGGATGGAGGCTCCAGGGTGTCTGTGACCACGACTACGGTACCGGTGGTGGGCATTTGTGATGCTGGTGGCAATGTCTGTTTTGCGGTCACGTATGTGCACATCCTGCGTCTTCATCTCTTCTTCCCCTTTGGAGTTCTGTGGATTTATTTTTTTTTTTCTTGTTTAGAGTTGGGCGGGGGGGGGGGGGGGACGACTGTTGTTCTTTTAATCATTTGTTAGTCCGGCTAGATGAGGTATAATTTCAGGCTCATTAAGAACAATAATGATCTATTCGGCACTTCCTATGTGAAAAGCAGTGTGCAGTAAATGTTGAGGTGGATAGAAGATCGTCAGACCGCGGGGCTGGACTACATGGGACTCACCGACTCAGGGAGGGAGAAGAACTGAGATCTTCTCTCCATTTTCTAGATGAAGAAATTGAGGCCCAGAAAGGTTAAGCAGTTTATTCAAAGATTGGCAGAGTCGGAGTGGATATGTGAGAAGCAGAGTGGCAAGGTGGAGAGAGCTCAGGCCTGGGAGGCAGAAAGACCGGGATTTTAATCCCAGACCTGCCAGTTGCTTGCTGGGTGACCTTGGGCAAATCACTTAACTTCTCTTTGCCTCAGTTTCCTCAACTGCAAAATGGGATCACCTGTTCTCCCTCCTACTTAGACTTTGAGCTTCCTGTGGGATGGGGACTTGGTCTCAGTTAAGGAACTTGTACCCACCCCAGAGCTTAGAACACTGCTTGATGCATACTTTACTAGTTTACTAGTTTACTAGTAACATATGTTACTAGTCCTTAACAAATACCATTAGAAAAAATAAAAATCTGGATCTTCTGTTTTTAAGTCTCATTCTTGAGAAACAGCGTGGCTCAGTGGAAAGAGCCCGGGCTTGGGAGTCAGAGATCATGGATTCGAATCCCGGCTCTGCCACTTGTCAGCTGGGTGACTGTGGGCGAGTCACTTAACTTCTCCGGGCCTCAGTTACCTCATCTGTAAAATGGGGATGAAGACTGTGAGCCGCACGTGGACAACCTGATTACCCTGTAACTTCCCCGGCGCTTAGAACAGTGCTGTGCACATAGTAAGCGCTTAACAAATACCAACATTATTATTTCACCATGCTGCTTCTAGGCTGCTTCTAGGAAAGAGGGTGGTATCATTGGTACACTGGGGTGACTTGACCGCATATTTTTCAGGGCTAAAGGCAACTTGTACCAAGCCGGTGATTTAGGGAGTTGATGGATAAGGCCGGGGCCGACTCGTACAGAGGAAGCAGACTGTGAAGGTGAGCCTTGCAAAATTTGAAGTCCAACAAGTGTAGCGGGAAAAAGAATGAATAGGGAGACCCGTGCTGCCACCCAAGTCAGTGAGGGCTCAGTCACTCTTCCGGAGCTTCCCGGAGTTCTAAAATCGGAAGACGCTGCGGGCTGGTTGGGGATGGGAACCCCGAACATTAAGGTGGGAAGGCGGGAGGGGTTGGCGGTGGTTTTGCTCGATGGTCTGATGGCAAGATGGCTTGAGATGGCCTTCACTGCATATTTCAATCAGTCAGTCCTGTTGACACACACCAACACGATACATGGGGGAGAAATCTTAAGGGGGCCTACACCCTCCTGGCTCTGTCTTCTACTTGAGCAAGCTGCCTCTTTGTTCTTCTCATTTAAATCTAGGCTGAATTACAGCTGTTAATAATTTAAGGCATCTCGAGGTACCGGGAAATCTATAAATCTGATTTGGCTAATATGAACGGAATGGGAAATTCAATCTAAAGCTCTCGTTCTCTTCGCTCCCTTCTCCCCAACCACCCACGCACATAAAATTAAATCGGTGTCATAATCAGAAACACAGAACTACTCCTAAGCTAATTGTGAGACACGTCTCAGGTTCTCTCTCCTTGGCTATCGATTGGCCCCGTGGCTTCCTAGTGAATAAACAACTCTGATTTGTGTTTGCTATTGAATCTGCACCTTGCGGGAACAACAGACTGACTAGTTCTGGGGTGGATTGCATGGGAAACCAAAGCTTAAGCGCTTCATCAGTTGGAAAAATAGTTTTCATGGGATTAAAGCCCCCGGTGTGAGAGTTGACAGCAAATACTTGACACGGACCGGGCATGGCCCACCATTGCCGTGAAGGATCCCGGCATCTCCCCGCTCCCTTCCCGTCCGCCGTCACTGCGGAGATGCTACATGGATTAGTGTGTTTTCCATCGGTCTGGCCTGCTGCCACTGTCTTCGCGCGGTCTGCTGCCATCACTGAATTTGAAACTCTGTGTATTCTTGCCTACGTACACTTTACACTAGCTGGTAGTGGTATCTATTGGATCTCCTTCCATTCGAGTGAGGGAGATAGAGCCGCTTGAATAGGTGGTCCTTTTTTATGGTATATACCAGACGCTTCCTGTATGCCAGATACTGGGGTAGGTACAAGATAATCAGGCTGGATGCTACCATCCATAAACCTTGTGTGTCCCACCCTGTGAGGCTGTTTTGAGTCCGGCAGCAATGCTGGAGCCCGGAACCGGCGAGGCTCTCTCGGGGTCAGCTGTGGAGGCTGGCCCGTGAGCAGTGCTCAGGGAATTGAGCAGAGGCAGGTGGAGCAGCGTGGCCTAGTGAATAGTACATGAGTTGGGAGTCAGAAGGTTGTGGGTTCTAATTCTGACTCTGCCCCTTCCCGCTGTGTGACCTTGGGCAATTCGCTTCACTTCTCTGGGCCTCAGTTACCTCATCTGTACATTGGGAATTAAGATGATGAGCCCCATGTGGGACAGGCGATCGTGTCCATCCTGATTACTTGTACCTTCCCCAGTGCTTAGAACAGTGCTCGGTGCATAGTAAGCGCTTACCAAGTACCGCGGTTATTATCATTATTATGTGCCTTCTGTGGTAAATCTAGGTGCTAAAGGGCTTGTCTCAGATATCTGGCCACTCCAACATGAGAAAAACTCTATAGTTCTGTCCCGTCCAAATGACACCATAGCCAATCGAGTCACTCAAAGCTGGAGAACCCCCGTTGTCACCTTCCCGCCCTCGATACCCGCACCTCGTGCTTGAGCGTCATTGCGTTTTCCTCTGGGGCCCTAATAAATACATAGAGAGCTTCGGATGGGTGGCGGGAGGCTGCTTGCTCGTGAAAATTTCGAGCCCCGGAGCCACTCTCTTTGGTGGTGGTTCTCATCAAATCAGTCAATTAATGGTGGTAGTTATTGAGCACTTACTGTGGGCAGAGCGCTAAACTAAGCGCTTGGGAGACAAAGTTGGCAGACGTGTTCCCGGCCCCCAAGGAGCTTACTGTCTAGACAGACATTAAAATAAATTGCTCATATGTATTTAAGTGCCATAGGGCTGATGGTGGGAGTGAGTATCGCGTGCGTTCAGTGTTCAGATCAGTCCAGATGACACCCTGATAGCTGATCCGGAGATTTAATGTATCCAATTACATGCATATTCACTGTTCACTATGTGTAATTTATTTTAATGTCCCTCTCCCCCCCGTAGACTATAAACACCCCGAGGGCTCGGATTGCCTCTACCAAGTCTACTGAACTGTACTCTCCCGAGTGCTTAGAACATCCATAAAGCACATAATCAATTATCAATGAATTGCCTTGATTGATTGTTTCATTTTGGTACTTGTCAGGGGTTCTTTGCCAAAGCAGGGTTAATGTGATGTCACACAGCTTTTAGTAGGTGTCCCCCTGCTCTGGAAATGTAGCCTGGAGCCAGCTTCATGGGTTTAGGTTTTTGTTTTTGTAATGAGCTCCTTGTGGTATTAGCTCAAATTTGGAGCCTTATCAAGCAACGGTCAGTCTTCCTGGCATTTTAAAAACATCCCTTTCTTGTCAACCGAAGACAATCGCAGACCTGATGCATTTTGGATACAGCTCACTTGGGACATGGAGGATGCTGTTAGCAAGTATTTACTTTTGGTCAGTGAGTGTCTCACACATCAGCTTGAAATTACAATTTAGGTTTTCAATCCCATGTGGTCCAGTAATGTTTTTAACTTTGCTAAGAAGGCACGATCATCAGTTGACTTAAGTAAAAGCTCAACTTTCAGCGAGTTTTGTTGGGTTTTTTCTTTTTTGGTTTGACTGCTTTATCTGAAGAAAATATGAAAAGGGGAAATTGGTCGAGGTGCATAAATTCGAAAAGTTAATTAGAAAATCAGTTGTGGCAGCAAGTTGTCGTTTATGAAGCAGGAGAGGTTTAAACATCAAAAATCCCATCAACTGAAAAGAGTAAAAAGAACAGATCAGAAGTTGTTAACAAAATCAAAACAAAAAAACTTGTCTAGGCAGGCTGACTTTGCTGCTCGACTGGAGAGACCCTAGTGCTCCTTCAGTGGACTCTGCCAGGCTTTTGGTGTCTCCTGTTTCCTGTTTTTCCCCAAGTCCTGTCTCTCATCTTCCTCCACTCTCCACTTCAGCTCATTTGCACACACTCTCTCTCTCCCCTCTCCTTTTTCCCTCCCCACTGCCTCCTTCCTAACCCATCTGTCTCTCATCCCTTCTTCACTTGTCTCTTCCCATCTATCCATCCAGTTGTTACCCACCTGACAAGAGTGATTGGGAGGAAAAAGAAATGAGGGAACTACGTTTGAGGCTAGGGAAGGCTGCAGATCCCCTCAGGGTGACCTGGGCCAGGGTCCGGAGCTACCAAATAAGGGCTATAACATCCCTGAGGAGAAGGCTGTGACACCTTCAATAGCTCCGTTCAGGGGATCCATCCCATGGGCAGGATTCATCCCAAAGAACTCCCCTTGCATACAAGGGAGTTAGTCGGTAGAATTTCGGTGAGCACCAACTGGGCATGGAGCGCAGTACTGAGCCCTTAAAGAGTACCATAGCCATAGAATATATGTGACTTGCCCTTTTGGAGCGTACAATTTAACGGGGGAAGTGAGGAAACCACTTATTGGCAAGCGTACTCTTAAGGTTGTTGTGGGCAGGGACCATATCTTCCAACTCTGTTATACTGTACGTTCCCAAGCATTTAATACAGTGCTCTGTCCAGAGTAAGTGCTCAATAAATATGAGTGATTGAAATAGTGGGAGCCGGGGAAACATAGCTGATGGGAATAGGAGGTGAAAATGGATAAAGTGAGTAAATCAATAGTGTATTCAGATTCATATTTGAGCAAGAGCCAAGGGTAGCTGTGAATAATAGTTAATGTCTTTATGAAGTGTTTAACTAGTGTTAAAATGGGTAGAAGACAATCAGATCAATCTCTTTTCCATTCAAAGAAGAAAAGAGTCCAGACTTCTTATCCCCATTTTACGGATGAGGAAACTGAGGGCCAGAGAGAGGTTTAAGTTCAAGGTGACACAGCAGACCGATGGCAGAACTGGGACTAGTACTTGAGTTTCTTGACTCCCAGCGCTGTGCTCTTTCCACAAGGCCACGCTGCCTCTCAACTACAAAAGAGCAAAAGTAGTTGTTTGGCTGGAAGCAGGACCCAGGTGGTAGGATTTAACCCCAAATTCTACTATCCCGTTTTCAGTACGCCTATCCCTTCAAATTATGCTGTGAACCCTGTGGATAGTCAATTAATGCTTCTGAACAACAATAATGGCTGGTAATCTTTTTTTTTTTTTTTTTTTGAAACCTCAGTTCTATACATGCATCTCCCCTTTTAAAATCTTGAAAATGAGTCCTCAAACAGTTAATTTATTCAAAGATAATTCTAAGGCCAATATGATTGTATTCACAAAAAGAGGAAGTTAGTTGTTTGCATCATCTAATTGCAGGGTTTCGAATTCTTTGATAGCTTGCCCGATATATTTTTGAAGCATACAAGCTAAGATATTTTGAAGAGGCTCCTGATGGCAAAAGTATTAAATTAACATCTGCAGGAGATGTTCTAGAAGATACAATAAAAAGAATGAATAGCTTGAAGAGAAGTGCTATTTATAGACTCTCACAGGGAAACACTAATTGAATTCAATCAAAGTAGCAAGAAAGATAATAAAATACCTCCCCAGTGTAGTCAGATACCCTAAAAGGGGCAAAGATTTCCGAACTTTAGCCTGACTGAGCCACTCGGGTGGTTCTCATTACAAACCAAAGAAAGAGCAAACTGTTAAAAGGCACGTAGGATTTCAGATTCTCTGAAAGCAAGCCATTGGCTAAAAGTGTTTGCTCGGTCGTTTATTCCAAACCGTATTTGGTGAGAAGCAGCGTGGTGTAGTGGATAGAGCACGGGCCTGGGAGTCAGAAGAACCTGGGTTCTGATCCCGGCCCCGTCACTTGTCTGCTGTGTGACCTTGGGCAACTTCTCTGGGCCTCAGTTTCCTCATCTGTAAAATGGGGATAAAGACTGTGAGCCCCGTGTGGGGCGTGGACTGTGTCTATCCTGATTAGCTGGTATCTACTTCAGCCCTCAGTAGAATGCCTGGCACTTAGTAGGCACTTAACAAACAGCTTAAACAAAAATGAAGGCGGCATGAACTAGAGGATTGGATTAGGATACGTATTTCCCGAGACACTGTCTTTCAAGAAGACGCGTCTTGTTTCTGTGCAATGTTGGCTAATTCCCCCACACCTGAAGGCGGCTAGGGATTGTTTTGGGACTGGGCCAGACATTCCCCTTCTGTGTGCTGGCCGGTGTTGGTTTCGCATTGGGTGAGTGAGCGGACTGGAGAGTAGGTGGTAATCTCCCCTCTGCTCCCCCCACCGTCCTCAACGTCTGAGCTGGAAGATTAGTCTCTGGTCCGAGTGTGATTGAGAGGGGAGAAGCGATATTTGACAAGCTTAGCCAGTCATACTTTTGTTCATCATAATACCTTCATTTCCCATTGCCTGTCTAGTCCCAGACATTTGAACGGTAGGTTTTATCCCCAGTACATCCCTGAGAGGAAGGAGAGGCCTTGTAAGTGGGGAAGCTGTGCCCCAGAGGGGTTGAGTGATAAGCTCAAAGTCACACAGCAGGCCAAGGGCAGACCTGGAACTAGAACCCAGGTCCCCTCAGTCCTAGGCTTATGTTCTTTCCACTACACTGGCTACTTCCAAACACGTCCCTGTCACCTGGACCACCCGAGTCTCCCTGTGGCCTAAAGATAGAAGCTGTGTGTTCTAGTGGACAGAGCATGGGCCTGTGACTCAGTACCTGGGTTTCACACCTGGCTCTGCCACTTGTCTGCTGGGTGACCTGGGGCAAGTCACCTACCTTCTCTGTGCCTCAGTTACCTCGTCTGTAAAATGGCGATTGAGACTGTGAGCCCCAAGTAGGATAAGGAATATGTCCAACCTGATTAGCTAGTCCTATCTCCTCTAGTGCTTAGAACCATGCCTGGCAGATAGTAAGGGATTTACAAATACCATTAAAAAGTCAATAAAGACATGGGGGTGTGGGGGAAAGAATTACTTTTACCCAGCTGCCCACTAGGGAAAGTGATTTTATTTTTAAGTGGTACTTGTTAAGCAATTACTTTGTGCCAAACGGCACTTACTTTGTGTGAAACACTAAGCGCTGGGTTAAGCTTGGTGTGAACGGGAAATGTGTAGTAATCTTAATAATAGTAATACCAGTTGTGGTATTTGTTTACTATGTGACAGGCACTGTACTAAGCACTGGGGTGGGTGCAAGCAAATCGGGTTGGACACAGTTCCTGTCCCACTTGGGGCTCACACTCTTAATCCTCATTGTACGGAGGAGGTAACTGAGGCACAGAAAAGTGAAGTGACTTGCCCAAGTACACACGGAAGATAATAATAATGATGACGACGGTATCTGCTAAGCGCTTACTATGTGCCAAGCACTGTTCTAAGCGCTGGGAGAGATACGAGGTTATCAGGTTGTCCCATGTGGGGCTCACAGTCTTAACTGAGGCACAGCGAAGTTAAGTGACTCGTCCAAAGTCACAGAGCTGACAAGTACCGAAGCCAAGATTAGAACCCGCGACCTTCTGACTCCCAGGCCCGTGCTCTGTCCATTAAGCCATGTTGCTTCATGTCTACCAACCCTGTTACAACGTACTGTCCCACACACTTCGTGCAGTCCTCTTCATGCAGTAAAAACTCAGTAAAATAATATTCATTGATTGGTAGACACTAGATGATTTATTTTTAGGATATCCGTTAAGCACTTACTATGTGCCAGGCACTGTATTAAACACTGGGGTAGATACACACTAATTAGGGGGTACGTAGCCCCTGTCCCACATGGAGCTCACAGTCTAAATTGTAGGGAGGAGGATTTAATCCTACAGGTGAGGTCACTGAGGTACAGAGATGCGATTTGCCCAGGCTCAACAGCAGGCAAGTGTCAGAGTCAGTATTAGAACACGCATCCGAGAAGCAGCACGGCTTAGTGGAAAGCACCCGGTCTTGGGAGTCAGAGGACGTGGGTTCTAATCCTGGCTCTGCCACTTGTCTGCTGTGTCGTTTTGGGCAAGCCACTTAACTGCTCAGTGCCTCAGTTACCTCATCTGTAAAATGGGGATTAAGACTGTGAGCCCCATGTGGCACAACCTGCTTACCTTGTATCTACCCCAGTGCTTAATAATAATAATAATAATAATAATAACAATAATGTTGGTATTTGTTAAGCGCTTACTACGTGCAGAGCACTTTTCTAAGCGCTGGGGTAGATACAGGGTAGTCAGGTTGTCCCACGTGAGGCTCACAGTTAATCCTCATTTAACCGATGAGGTAACTGAGGCACAGAGAAGTGAAGTGACTTGCCCACAGTCACACAGCTGACAAGTGACAGAGCCGGGAGTCAGGCCCATGACCTCTGACTCTGAAGCCCGGGCTCTTTCCACTGAGCCACGCTGCTTCCCCAGTGTCTAGAACAGTGCTTCGCACCTAGTAAGCGCTTAACAAATACCATCATTCTTATAATTATCCTCTGACTCCCGGGCCTCTGCTTCTTCACCTAACCCAAGCTGCTTCCCCGGGGATATGGTTAATTGTATTTGATGAGAAACTTTTCATACAAAAGCAGTGTCGGTCACCTGTCGCTAAACAATTTAACAGGCAGTCTTGTTTTTGACTCTGCTCTTGCTTTTAATTACATTAAAAATCACAAAGAAAACCAGGAGCTAATTGGTGTTTCCGAGATTGTTAAAAATATTAGAAGAGACATTCTGACAGGTTTTGACCTTTAAAGGCTGTGAGTTTATGTGTATTGATCTCTCTTATTTAATTTCCTGAGCAATTGCGCCTTTACCTAATCCATAACCTGCTTAGTGAGGTATCGAAAATGGCTAGTTTTACCATAAACTCATTAAAATACTATTAGGAATAAGCAGTAATTCTGTACAGCGAACAGATTAAAAACACTACATGTGATATATCACTTTTTAAAATATCAAGTTTACTTGATGTCTGTCGGCCATACTATTCTGATAAATTTCTGCCAATAACAAGCTTGAAATAAATCAGAGAAGAGACTTTTAGCAGCATTCTTAAGACCCTTATAACATTTGCTTAGCATGGTTTTAATAAGAAAGAAAATTAGTTTTGAAAGGTCATTCTCAAAGCAAAATTGTCTTTTGCAAAAATAGAATTTTTAACGTGGCCAGAGCATTCCTATCAAAGATATCCCTCATAAGGAGGCAGGCTAAATCATAGTGTTATAGCCTGTAAGTCTGTGAGGTGTTAATTTGACCCTTTCGAGGTGCAGAGAGACTTTGTGATTTAATCATTTATTGAACTGCACATTTAACTATTTATTTTGATTGCTCTGTCTCTAAATATTTTATATCTATCTCCTGAGAATGAAAGTACCTTGTAGACAGGGAATATGTATAGAGCGTGGGCCTGGAAGTCAGCAGGTCATGGGTTCTAATCCCAGCCTCACCACTTGTCCGCTGTGCGACCTTGGGCAAATCACTTTACTTCTCCGTGCCTCAGTTACCTCATCTGTAAAATGGGAGTTGAGACTGTGAGCCCGACGTGGAACAGGGACTGTGCCCAACCCAATTTGCTTGAATCTACCCCAGTACTTAGTACGGTTCGTGGCACATAGTAAGCGCTTAACAGGTACCGCAGTTATCATCATCATTATTATTATTATTATTATTGACCCATCAATTCCTTGATTTGTACTTCTCAAGCCTCCCGAGGGAGCTCAATAGAAAATAATAAGAATGATGCTGGCATTTGTTCAGTGCTTACTATGTGCCAGGCACTCTACTGAGCGCTGGGATGGTTACCGTCTCAAACCCCATTTTACAGATAAGGTAACTGAGGTACAGAGATGTGAAGTGATTTCCCCAAGGTCGCACAGCAGACAAGTGGCGGAGCCAGGACTAGAACCTATGACCTTCTGATCCCCCGGCCCATGCTCTATCCACTCTGCCATGTTGCATGATAGAGAAGCAGCGTGGCTCAGTGGAAAGAGCACGGGGCTTTGGAGTCAGAGGTCATGGGTGCGAACCCCGGCTCTGCCACTTGGCAGCTGTGTGACTGGGGGCAAGTCACTTCACTTCTCTGTGCCTCAGTTCCCTCATCTGTAAAATGGGGATTAGGACTTGTGAGCCCCACGTGGGACAACCTGATCCCCCTGTCTCCACCCCAGCGCTTAGAACAGTGCTCTGCACATAGTAAGCGCTTAACAAATACCAACGTTATTATTACTACTGTTACTCTCAACGAGTTGAATTTGAGTGCTTGCTGTGTGCAGAGCACTGCGTTAAGTGCTTGGGAGTGTACAATGTAAAAGAATTGGTGGACACGCTCCCTAACCACAAGGGGTTTCCCCTTTTTCTTCTCTCCTCTTTGTCCTCCTTCTACTTAGACCCTGAGCCCCATGTGGGACAGGGACTGGGTTCAACCTCCTTATCTTGTGTCTTCCCCTAACGCTTTCTTTACTCCAGTGCTTATTCCATAGTAAGTGCTTAACAAGTACCATTATGATCGGCATGACTATTATTGCGACATATTTAACGGGTAGTCGTTTTCCATTCAGGTGAGACCACAGTCCTCATCTACATTTGAGTAATGGATTAACCAGGTAGGCCTGAGAGTATGGAGTATGATCCAGTGCGACTGTTTCCACTGGGGAAGCAGCGTGGCTCAGCGGAAAGAGCCTGGGCTTCGGAGTCGGAGGTCATGAGTTCGACTCCCGGCTCTGCCCCTTGTCAGCTGTGTGACTGTGGGCAAGTCGCTTCACTTCTCTGTGCCTCAGTTACCTCATCTGGAAAATGGGGATTAACTGTGAGCCTCACGTGGGCCGACCTGATTACCCTGTATCTACCCCGGCGCTTAGAACATAGTAAGCGCTTAACAAATACCAACGGTAATATTATTTTCTGGACCCCAAGTGGAAAGGAGGCATCTTAAAATTCATACGGAGTAGCACTGTGGAAAAGCGATGCCGGCATAAAAAAAAAAGGAACCATCCCACTAGGGAGATAAAGGCAAGGATATGCAAAGCTGAACGGGTCAGCCTAGAAACCAGTGGTCCATGAAACCTGCTTTCAGTTGTTTAGAACCATCCCCGGGCCCCAGTGGGGAGAACCACCTGCAGGAACTGAAACCTGAGTGTTTGGCATATGCTAAGTGCTTGACTGGCAGTCGACGCGGAAACACTTCACGTCCCTCACAGCCTGAGGGAGCGAGACCAGGTATGTTGCCTGTCAATCAATCGATGGTATTTATCGAGCGTTGACTGTGTGCAGAGCACTCCCGTAACTGCTCGGGAGAGTACAAGATAACAATGTAACCGGAGTCGGTAGACACGGTCCCTGTCACAAAGAGATGCTGTCCCAGTTTTACAGACTAGGAGCCCGAGGCCCAGGGAGGGTCAGCGGCTTGCCCTGCGTCACACAGCGGGATAGTGGGTGAGCTGCAATTAGGACTTGGGTCTCCTGACCCCGGTCCCATACTCTGTCCACCAGGTCTGGTGATCCGATATCTCCCCCGGCGATTAGTCCAGTGCACACGATAAGCATTTCACGGATACCACAGTTGTGATTATGACGGCCATCCAGGCTTGGACACTCTTGTGCTTGCTCTCGGGGAATTTCTTTGGGAACCTTTGGGGTTTCGGGCTCTTAGTTACGTGCCATGATTTGGAGAAACGGTTGAGGATTCTGGAGACGTTCTGTCCTGAATGCAATTGATTTTAAGGTATGGGGCTTTTAACTAAATGGAATACCCTTCACAGCTTCCACCTAGTGCGCGATTTGGCTTTTATTTCCTGGAGGGCTGAGGAGGGCAGATCATTAGTTTTAATTGTCAGCTGCATTGCCAAAAATTTAAAACCTGCAATCAACTTTTCGATAAATTCTCTGCGTTTTTTAATTCATGATTCAGTGGTCTTTATGTGTTCATGCTTAGCTTATATCATTTTTTGAAGTTCAAGTGACAAACACGTTTTTTTATAAAACTCTGAGTAATCACCTAGAGTAGCCCAGTGATGTATTCTAGTAATACGGTTTCTGAATTCTGCTGAAGTAGGACTATAGTTTGGCAAAGCCTCCCTCTCTCTCAAACATCTTTTGACATATTAGGAATCAGGGCCCATCCGGAAAGAGTGAAGCAAACTAGTTTTTCATTGTAATATTGCACAGTGAAGTACATAGAAGATCGTCCAACCAGACATTGTCTCAGGACAACAAAGGGCCCACGGCATAGAAAGTAAGGAAGAACAATCCTGGTGTCTCATATTTCAGATTTGAAAACCGCGACTCACAAAATCAGTCAGTCGGTCATATTTATCGAAGACTTAGTGTGTGCAGAGAGCCCGTCATTGGGCGGGGATTGTCTCTATCTGTTGCCGAGTTGTACATTCCAAGCGCTTAGTACAGTGCCCTGCACATAGTAAGCGCTCAATAAATACTATTGAATGAAGGAATAAACTTTACTAAGAGCTTGGGAGAAAATAATACAATGAAAAACTGGCACCTTCCCTGCCAACAATGAACTTACAGCCTAGAGGGAGAGGAGGTCAAGTAACTGCCGAAGCTCAGGTAGGGGCCAGTAGCAAAACTTATTTTAGGAGCAAATAATTGAATGGTTTCCCAAGCACACTTGGATCATCAGGAGGAAAAGTTTCCCAATTCTTTCCAAATTCACCATAGGCCTCGATTTTCTAAGGATCGGGCTATTCGTTAGGTGCTTTGTTAGTGCTTTGGTAGATACTAAATGATCAGGTTGGACACGGTTCCTGTCCCACGAGGGGCACACAGTCTCAGAGAACAGCCATTTTCATACCCAATTTAGAGATGAGGATTCTAAGGCATGGATAAATTATTATTTGGTGGTATCATTTATTAAGCTCTTAGTGTGTGCAGAGCCCTGCACTAGTCCGCCACTTGTCTGCTGTGTGACCTTGGGCAAGTCATTTAACTTCTCTGTGCCTCATTTACCTCATTTTTAAAATGGAGATTAGGACAGTGAGCCCCATGTGGGACATTAACTATGTCCAATCTGATTAACTTGTATCTGTAGCGCTTGGCCCAGAGTTACGCGCTTAACAAATAACATAAGAAGGAAAAAAGAGAATGGAAAAAACTCATTGCCGGGAAAGCATTACAGAGACGGGAATTAGACAGTCCCTGTTACCTGTGGTGACAGCGACTCACAATCAAGAGGTGTACCGAAAAACAGAAGCGTATTTCCTTCGATCCAGAAAGGCAGGTGAGTTTAACTGCCCTTGTCCTCCTAACTTGGTTTTTACTGACAGTTTTGCAATGTCCCGGAGTTGGAAAGCAGCATGGCTTAGTGGAAGAGACATGGGACTGGGAGTCAGGGGAGCTGGGTTCTAATGCTGGCTCCACCATTCACCTGTTGTGGGACCTTGGGCAACTCACTTAAACTTCTCTGGGCCTCAGTTTCTTCCTCTGTAAAATAGGGATTCCATACCTGTTGTTCCTCGTATTTACCGTGAGCCTGATGTGGGACAGGGTCTCTGACTAACTTGCATATGCCCCAGCACTTAGAACAGTGCTTGACACATAGTAAGCTCTTAACAAATACCGTCTGCAACTCCTTTCCTATTGCAGATCAGTTCCATTCCTATTACTAGTTCCTTTGTACCTTATTCTGCTTTGTTGATCCAACTATTAAAATCACACATTGCTGCTTATACCTAGCTTGTTTTTGTTTTAAAAGAGCTGGCAAGCAGATATTCTCTGAAGTAATTTTTTTTCTTTCGCTTATTGTTGAACTTCTGATTGAATAGGCAAGCAGATATTCTCTGAAGTATTTTTTTTTTTCTTTTGCTTGTTGTTGAACTTCTGACTGAATTGGGCTACATCTGCTTTTTTGTCAAAAATCGAATGAAAAAATGTTTATAGGAAAGAACGTTCAAATTTCATGTATGCAGGTAGGCATTACCCACCATGGTATAATACACATAATATATACTTCAAATGTTAATATTGAGTGCCTACCTAGCACCAGGGACTAT
Organism: Ornithorhynchus anatinus; assembly: GCF_004115215.2. Classification (NCBI taxonomy): domain Eukaryota; kingdom Metazoa; phylum Chordata; class Mammalia; order Monotremata; family Ornithorhynchidae; genus Ornithorhynchus; species Ornithorhynchus anatinus. The sequence goes on from NC_041751.1 coordinate 16,145,790, forward strand.
AATGAGGACTTGGATTAGATCAACCATTTATTGAGCACTTACACTGTGCAGAGCACTGTGCTAAGCACTTGATAGAGTACAACACAACAATATAACAGACACATTCCCTGCCCACGAAGAACTGACCGTTAAATGAGCTAATCAGGTTGGGCACAGGCTCCGTCCATCACAGAGTTCCCAGTCCAAGAGGGCGGGACAATAGCTTTCTCATCCCCACTGCCCAGATCGAGAAGCTGTCACGATGGCTTGCCGATGGCAGAGCAGGGAATACTGTTTCCTTTCCTCCCTCCACCCCCCTCAGGTCGCATGACTAGACTCAGTCAGCAAGGCAATCATTTGAAAACTATCTGAAGAAAAAAAAAAAAAAGCATTGATCAGTTAGAGGTGTTTATTGAGCACCTGCTGAGAGCAAGCCACTAAATTAAATTCTGGGGGAATTCAGCAATAGCAAAGCACCCGTTCTCTGACCTCATACTCAAGCAGCGTGGCCTAGAGGCAAGAGCGTGGGCCTGGGAATCAGAGAACCTGGGTTCTGATCTTGGCTTTGCTGATTGATGGGTCACCTTGGGCAAGTCCCTTAACTTTTCTGTCCCTCAGTTTCCTCGACTGTAAAATGGGGATCAAATCCTACTCACTCCTGCCAAGACTGAGTGCCCCATGTGGAACAGGGACTGTATCCAGCCTGATAAACTTCTATCTACCCCAGTGCTTAGAACAGTGTTTGTAAGTGCTTTATATATATATATATATATATATATATATATATATATATATATATATACCTACGCCCATAAATACACACTTATATAAAATAATCGGGTAAGACAGCAAAAATGATTTACAGGTGATTTGGGTAGGATCAAACCTCAGTGTTTCCCCTTCTTTACAGCCTGAAGGGGAATTCTGTTCTCCATTCTTTCTCCTCATCAATTTAACTCGAACCGGTGTTTTCCCCCATTGCAGTATCCAACTGAAAACCAAGGCCAACCTTCTTGTGTGTCCAGTGTGGCCAGGACTGTGGATCTCACATTAGCATTTTCAGTCAAACATGCACTCATACTTGAGCCTCCCCACGAGTGGCATCTCCTTCAAAGATGGACAGCCGTCTGTGGTCACCTTGGCATCTGCTCATCGTCGTAAAGCCACTAAATATTGTAATGGGACAAAGATGAAGATGGTCAAATCTCACCCGATCGTAACTCCTCCAATGTAGACTATTACTGAGCGTTAAACTCTTTCATTTGGAAGCACTGAGTTGCTATGGTGATAAACCTTTCCAAAAGTTCTGGGAAGGAGATAGAAATAGATCAGTAGAAGGACCTTGGAGTAGAAAACCAAACACTGTTTTAATGTTGCCTTTTACAATTATATAATTTCTGAAGGGAGAGAACTGTATTAAGTGCTTGGGAGAAGACAGTCAAGTTGGTAGAGACAGTCCCTGCCCCCAAGAAGTTTCTTTTTCTCCTGTTCTGCAGGCTTGTTGTTTTGTTTTTTTTTTTTCTTTTTACACACCGTTTCTATGTAAGTGATCTGAGCTTGGTTTGCTGTGCATTAACTTATCACGGTGTGATTGAACGTTTGGGGATGTGAGCATTAAAGTATTGTGCACCTAATACTGCACTCTAATATATTCTCAGGAATTGCTTGCCAATTGTACCTTGGACTTTACTCTCCGGTATCACCTTCTTATCAGCCCATCAATTTTGCATGCAATTGTTCATGGTTAAATAGCTATTAAGGGATCTTGAGATGCAGGTGGCATTCTCCAAGGGATGAATACCGTTTTCATTAGGTATTTACGGTAATAACAAATGCCAGGGTCTAACATCTGGGAATTGGCACAGTGAATATGCAGCCCTGATCCATTTAATGTGAAATCTTTATATCCCAAGCTCCATTTTGTTCATTTGTGGGTGATTTTTGTGATGAAATAGATTCTCTATTAAATATCCAGGAAAAAGTACACACATCAACCTGGAGTGAGACCATACATTCTCAGATGGGGTGCACAAAAATAGCCCTCCCTTGGCCATAGCATTTTAACAAACTCAGCAAACGTTAATAGTATCCAAACTGCATTTTGAATGCATGAAACTAGAAATAAACGTTTACTTAGCTATGATAAATGATGAAACGGGAATGAACGAAAAAGAAAAAACGATCTTTAATAGAAACAGAGCTGGAAATTGGTGTTTCACATACATTTCAAGGTTCATTTTAAAGCAATACCAGTTGTGGGTTTTTTTAAGAAAGGAAACTAAAATACAAAATCTTAGTGTTGAAGAGGCCAGGTGGACAGGTATGTATGCACGTGTGCCATACGTGTGCTATTTCATCAAGAGCTGTTTCTGTGTCCTAATTTACACGGGGCACTACTCCCCATTTCTCTTTACTCGTAGACACAGAAGCTCTGAGTGTCCGCAAAGGTTTTAAATTAGAAGAATTCGAATGTTCTACTTTCCTCACAAATGGTGTAAATCCTCGTACGAAGGTATTTGACTAATCATTAAGAAACATGGAAACTTACCACTTACTTAGCTAGCAACTAAATATATGAATTCTGTTTTATATTGCATAAGCAGATAAATATGTACAGAGACTTGAAAATAATTCCTGGCTAAGCAGATTTTGTATTTCCCTTGAAATTCCTCTCACCAGAAGGAAATTCAGTTGTCAGGAGCAGATGACCCCATGTGGGGAAAACCCTATCAAATCAAGACATCATCACCTGGTCTAAAAAGATCTACTTCTGTAAAGAAAGGTCAGGTGTCATTTCTTCGGGCTCAAGGAAACTAAAGAAATTGTGCGAGGACACGTCTTCATTACACGATATAGATGTAACGACATGGAAGGATTTGGGAATGTCTTCCCCACAACAGAGAGAAGCGGTATGGCCCACTGGATGGAGCACGGGCCTGGAGGTCAGAAGACCTTGGTTTTCTAATCCTGGCTCCACCGCTTGTCTGCACTGTGACCTCGGGCAAATCACTTACCTTCTCTGTGTCTTTTACCTCGTCTGTAAAGTGGTGGATGGTAAGACTCTGAGTCCTATGTGGGACAGGGACTCTGTCCTATCCGCTTAACTTGCATCTACCCCAGTACAGAGTACAGAGCCTGGCACATAGTCAGTGCTAAAGAAACACCATTAAAAAGAAAAAGAAGTGTCCGTTCTGGTACAAGAGAATCCGCAACTGGTTTTGGAGTCGGCAGATACGGTTGTGTGCATGTGTCTGGTGTCCGGTAAAGGGTGATGCTGCTACGCTATCCAAGCTCACCGTACTGGACAGGAGTTGATGTTTCTTGGTGTGTTTGTGGTATTTTAGTGCAGTAAAATCACAGTGAGTGAAAGGATTTAAAATCACCAACGGTGGATGCGATAATAGGAAAGAAATTTGATTCTCACAAGACAGGCCAGCTTCCTTTGAACCGTCTACTCTGTATCACATTCGTTTCCACTGAGTCAAGTGTTATTATATTCTGACTTTCCCAAAATACACAGTTTTTCCATAACGTAACTTCTATGTTGGAGCAGAAATGACTGCACAGGGAAAAATGAATTTCAACACATAAATCTGTGTACTTGCCGCACATCACCCGTGAGAACTGTATTAATTTTCTGCAGTACTGAAAGTCTGATAATCTTAGAAAAAGCAGTGCACCGATAGGGAGTAGATAAAATACTTCCAAAGATCCTAAGAGGGCTTTGATATTCTTGGGGTGGATGGGGATGGGAGCGTGGGATGTGGTGGTCGGGGGGAGAAAATGGGTCTCTTCCAGGTTTATGTTTTAGAGGGATATTTACATGCTGACATCTAGTGGCACAGAATTTTTCACACTCCAGTGCTTTCGGCCGATGCCCGCTAATGTTCACATAACTTCCATCTGGTTTACATTTCGGTCGTGAAAAGGCACGGTTGTTTTGGTTCAAACAGCAGTCATCCCTCCTTCTAACTGACCAGTCCTCTAAGTGACAGGTTCCAAGTCGTATTTATCCTTGAGTGAATTCTTCTGCGGAGCTTAGTACAGTGCTTTGCATATGATAGGTGTTCAAATACCCCAGTGGAGGAAGGAATGGAGGTGCCGTTAAGTTAGGCGTACAGTTTATCTTTGGTTTTTTGATACCTGGAAACTCGAAATACATTTGTACTGTTTACCTTGCCCTTTCCCAATATCATCAACTATATGAGAAGCTTAATTTACTGACGTTGATCGATCAGTGATGTTAGTGAGCATCCACCAATCACGTACTGAGCTTCTAAAGAACTCGGGGATCTCCGTGTTAGAGCGAAGTTGAAGTGGGATTGGACTTCTCCTTCCTTATTTTAGATAATGCACCTTGTCAGCCCACCATCCTTTTGCTGTTCTGCCTCACAGGTGGCATTTTCAAATGACAGCGAAAATTTAGAGATCCTAAAACAGGATAGAATCAAAATCTTGACATGATTGTGTGTGTGTGTATGTATGCGTGTGTGTGTGTGTGTGTACACACACACATATACCTGAGTACCTATAATTTGAACACTATTCTAGAAGCCTGTTGGCAGTAGGATGAATACTTACCAGCCTGGACCTGATCGGGATACAAAAACCACATCCCGCACCTGGTATCCAACCAAATCCACTTCCTTGGCATCTATCTCCTCTTTCCTCGGCACACCTCCCCTACCCCCAGGCTCCATAATAATGTTGGTATTTGTTAGGCGCTCACTATGTGCAGAGCACTGTTCTAAGCGCTGGGGTAGACACAGGGGAATCAGGTTGTCCCACGTGGGGCTCACAGTCTTCATCCCCATTTTACAGATGAGGGAACTGAGGCCCAGAGAAGTTAAGTGACTTGCCCCCAGTCACACGGCTGACAAGTGGCAGAGCTGGGATTCGAACTCATGACCTCTGACTCCAAAGCCCGTGCTCTTTCCACTCAGCCACGCTGCTTCCATGTCATGATCCTTCTACTTAGTTGGATTGGACATATTTGAATGTGGATTTTGTTTGAGATTTCTCTTCAGTACCAAAGTCAAAGCCATGAAACACACAGAATTCTGAGTTAGAGGGAAAACTCAGATGAATGTCATATTTAACCCTAAGAGCGAGCTCCCGATTTGGAAGAGTTCTTGAAATAATCAAAGGGGGAAGAACTTGAAACTATTTGCTCTGAATAAATCAAAAATATATGTGTGTTGTTTTTCTGTCTTCCATGGCCCAGCCTTGTCTGATCCTCCTCTCATAGCTATTTATGGAAAATGTCAAGGAGGTGGAACAAAAATTGTGGGATTTAAAGCACTTACTATGTGCCAAAACACGGTACTAAGTGCTGACGGAGATAAAATCCTTTTCGATCTCCCAACCTCCTGCCTCTCCCCACTTCAGTCCATACTTCACTCTGCTGCCGAGGTCATCCTTCTACAGAAACCCTCTGGGCATGTCACCCCACCTCCTGAAAAATCTCCAGTGGTTGTCTATCAACCTTCGTATCAAGCAGAAACTCCTCGCTCTTGGCTTCAGAGCTCTCCATCACCTTGCCCCTCCTATCTCCTCTCCCTTCTCCCTTTCTACGGTCCAGCCCGCACACTCTGCCCCTCTGCCGCTGACCTCCTCACTGTGCTTCGTTCTCGCCTGTCCCGCCGTCGACCCCTGGCCCACGTCCTGCCTCTGACCTGGAATGCCCTCCCTCCTCACATCTGCCAAACCAGCACACTGCCCTCATTCAAAGCCCTACTGTAAGCTCACCTCCTCCAAGAGGCCTTCCCGGACTGAGCCCCCCTTTTCCTCTGCTCCTCCTCCCCTCCCTATTGCCCCTACTTTCTCCCTCTGCTCTGTCCTTCTCCCCTCCCAACAGTACGTCTGTATATATGTACGTATTCATTATTCGATTCATTTTATTAACGATGTGTATATATTTATAATTCTATTCATTTATATTGACGCTGTCGATGCCCGTCTACTGTTTTGTGTTGTTGTCTGTCTCCCCCCTTTCTAACCTGTGAGCCCATTGTTGGGTAGGGATTGTCTCTATCTGTTGCCCGAATTGTACCCTCCAAGCACTCATACAGTGCTCTGCACACAGTAAGCGATCACTAAATATAATTGAGTGAATGAATGAATAAAATATAAACAGGTCAGAGACGGTCTCTGTTCCACATGGAGCTCACTGTCTAAATAGGAAGCAGCGTGGCTCAGTGGAAGGAGCAGGGGCTTGGTAGTCAGAGGTTATGGGTTTGAATCCCGGCTCTGCCGCTCGTCAGCTGTGTGACTGTGGGTAAGTCACTTAACTTCTCCGTGCCTCAGTTCCCTCATCTGTAAAATGGGGATTAAGACCGTGAGCCCCACGTGGGACAATCTGATTACCCTGTACCTATCCCAGCGCTTAGAACAGTGCTCTGCGCATAGTAAGCGCTTAACACATACCAACAGTATTATAGAAACAGGTATTAAGTCCACATTTTACAGTTGAGGAAGCTGAGCCATAGAGAAATCGTAACTCATCGAAGGTCCCACAGCAGGCAAGTGAGAGCACTGGGATTAGACCCCAGGTCCTCTGACTCCCCAGGCCCATGGTCTTTCCACCAGGCCAAGGTGCTTCTCAGATGGAAGTGGGGGGAACGCCTGCACAGGCCACGCAACTAGTGGTTAGGGTGTCGGACTGAAGAACAACCTGCGACACTGTAGAAATCCTGAAAAATAGCTGGGTAAAACGGGCAGAGAACACTGCACTGCTTACCTAGGCAAAAATGCCCTCTGGGTCGTGTGCCTTAGCACGGTCTGGGCATTGTGCTGCAGTTTCTCTGCTCATTAGTGGTCTTGCGTATATATCATCTTCACGTGCACCTTGCAGTCTGCTGCTCCCCTGCCCGCCCCACTCGCTTGTTGCGCTGGGTAGCCTGCCGTTGCCGCCGAAAGAATGCTAGTGATGTAGCCTCGTATAACTCTCTCCTCCAGGCACGCTCTCCCAGTCAGAGTCTTCAGGACTGGACTGAGGTCCGGTTGTCGTTTATGATGGGAGACTCCAATGGGTTGTTTGTAATCGGGCACTTTGAAAAACCGCAGTAAAGGATTCACTTTACAGTGGGCTTTTGCCTCTTGTTTTGTTTTCATAGAGCAGTTGGAAAGATCTTTAATTCGATTACACTTAAAAATAGAGCATTAATGAATCATTCATGTGGAATTCGCCAAACTCCACGGCAACCAGGAGCAAACATATAAAGAGAGAGAGAGAGACTAACCCAGAGGGCGATACTTGAATCGAACCGCCATCTGCAGATGTCTGTCCTGCCGAACGGGGCACGGATTTGATAATTCTGTTGAAACAAATTATTCTGAGACAGAAACGGTTCAAAGTACGAGTGTCGTTCCTCTGTGTTCCGACAGTCTGTTCACTGCCTGAGGGTTAGAATGGGACAAAAGGGGGTATCTTGGGCCACAGTCTGAATGCTACGAGCAAAGGAGTCTATAAAGCTTCTCATTGCGGCTCCGCCGACGATTCGCTGTTGAGTTTGCGGTTCTAACTGAACAGTTCCACTGGTAGCAAAGCCAGGGAGCATGGTGGAGGGGAGTGGGGTGACCGCCCTAGCTGTGGACGTGGGAGGGTATTCGGGGAAGGAAGGACAGCACTCCCTTGGCCGACATCACATATCATACTGCTCCTTCCAAGGCCACCTCGTGTTACATGCGGACAGAGGCGTGTTATCCGAAAAACCTTGCCAAACCCTAACCCTGTCCTCTCCTGAACTTTCCCGTCACTGTAGATGGTACAACCGTCCTTCCCATCTCACCGGCCCGCAACCTTGGTGTCATCCTTGACTCCCCTCTCTCCTTCACCGTGTAATATCCAGTCTGTCACCAGATCCTGCCGGTTTCATCTTCGCAGCATCGCCAAGATCTGCCCTGTCCTCTCCACACAAACCGCTACCGCGTTAGTACAGTCACTCGTCGTATTCTGACTGGACTACCCCATCGGCCTCCTTTCTGATCTCCATTCCTTCTGCCTGTCTCCACTTCAAGCCATACTTCACTCCGCTGCCCGGATTACCTTTCTACAGAAACGCTCCGGGCATGTCACACCCTCCTCAAAAATCTCCAACGGTTGCCTCGCAACCTCCGTATCAAACGAAAACTCCTCACTAACGGCTTTAAAGTTCTCCATCACCGTGCCCCTTCTCGCCTCCCCTCCCTTCTCTCCTACATCCCAACCCACACAGTCTGCTCCTCTGGCGCTAACTTTCTCACTGCGCCTCCGTCTCGTCTGTCTCCCCGCCAGCCCCTGGCCCACGTCCTAACCTCTGGCCTGGAACTCCTTCCCTCCTCAAATCCGCCAATCACTCTTCCCCACTTCAAAGCCCTACTGAAGGCACACCTCCTCCAAGGGGCCTTCCCAGACTAATAAGCCCCGTTTTCCTCACCTCCCCTTCCCTTCCGCGTCACCTCGGCTCGCTCCCTTTGCTCTTGCCCCCCCTCCCCGTCCCACAGCACTTACGTATATATGTATCTCTAATTCTATTTATTTATATTGATGCCTGTTTACCGGTTTTGATGTCGGTCTCCCCTCTCTAGAATGTAAGCCCGTCGTGGGCGGGGATTGTCTCTCTCTTGCTCTGTTGTACTTTCCAAGTGCTTAGTACAGTGCTCTGCAAACAGTAAGTGCTCAAGAAATACGAACGAATGAATTAATAGTTTCCTGACCACCTTCCATCCGAAACGCAGAACTTAATCGTAATGATAATAGTGATTAAGATAATAATTGTGATGTTTGTTAAGCAGAGCAAGTTTGTTACCGAGCGCTGGGGTAGATACAAAATAATCCAGTCAGTCGGTCCCTGTCCACATGGGGATCACGGTCTAAGTAGGAGGGAGAGCAAGGATTGAATCCCCATTTTACAGATGAGGAGACCGAGGGACCGAGAAGTTGAATGACTTGCCCGAGGTCTTATGAGAGGCAAGTGCCAGAACCAGTTTTAAGACATAGGTCTCTGTGTCTATATGCTAGAATATTCGTAAAACAGTTGATCGGAGGGCTCTTAAACCAGAATTTTGAGTCGTTTCGAATTACGTCCAATTCCAGATTTTCAAACTCCTTCAGTAGGAACTTAGGATGATAGACGTGTAAATGAGCAAATGTTCACTTGAAGAACATTCGATGTGTACCATAATAATGGTCTTTGTCTAGTGCTTACTCTGTGCCAGGTACTGTATTAACCTCTGGGGTAGATAGAAGATAATCAGATGGGATGCAGTCCATGTTCCACATAGAGATCACGGTCTAAATCCTCATTTTACAGGTGAGGTAACTGAGGCTCAGAGAAGTGAAGTGACTCGCCCATAGTCACGCAGCTGACAAGTGGCAGAGCTGGGATTCGAACCCATGACCTCAGACTCCCAAGCCCGGGCTCTTTCCACTGAGCCACGCTGCTTCTCTAACGTCTAGATTGTTCGCTCGCCGTGGGCAGGGAATGTGTCTGTTCATTGTTTTGTTGTACTCTCCCAAGTGCTTAATACTGTGCTCTGCACACAGTAAGTGCTCAGTAAATGCAATTTAATGAATAAACTCTGTTATATCGTAGTCTCCCAAGTACTCAGTACAGTGCCTTGCACAGAGTAAATGCTTAGTAAATATGTTTGATTGATTGTTTAGCATTTATTGTTTTATACAAACAATCTGGTGAGTACTATATAGTAGGAAGGCATGATCCCTCCCCTCCAAATGCCTAGTGAGGAGACAGACTTAAAGTTTACAGATAAAGAGAAAGGAGAAATGGATGTGTACATGGATAATCATTTAAATAATAATGATGATGTTGGTACTTGTTAAGCGCTTACTAGGTGCCGAGCGCTGTTCTAAGTGCTGGGGTAGATGCAGGGTAATCAGGTTGTCCCACGTGAGGCTCACAGTTAATCCCCATTTTACAGATGAGGTCACTGAGGCACAGAGAAGTGAAGTGACTTGCCCACAGTCACACAGCTGACAAGTGGCAGAGGCGGGATACAGACCCATGACCTCTGACTCCCAAACCCGTGCTCTTTCCACTGAGCCACGCTGTTTCCCTATTATAAGGCTGATGTGTACCGATGTTTGTGAGGTCATAAACACATGAATCTATCCAATTTACCACCAGACCGTGACTATAACATGAGGATGAGAAGAAGGTATCGAGACCTTATTCGTATTGAGACTATAGTATATAATGGGATTATCTTCTTTTAATTGAAGTAGAGTTTTTCATGTTCTCCTTTGGAGTCTGTAAATCTAACAGTTCTTTACCCCTTTTAATCAAACTTTTTTTGTAATTGTCAAGTTCATGCTGACCCCTTAAGATATTTCCCACCTTTTTTTTCTTTAAAATCCAACAACTGTGTTTATTCAGTTTATCAAAAATATACTTCACATTGGGTTATTTTAAGGGATCCTGATATGGACCACTGATGAACCTGTGTTTGTGTCTTTTTCCACTCTTGTTGATATGTGTGACAGCAGAAATCCAGGTTAGCGAGGCTTTGTGAGCCAAGGAATGTTGGTTCCTTAGCAACAGAAGCACTGTAAAATCTTTCCAAGCACCTGTTCCTACTTATTTCCCACAGCTGAGAACTGAATACTTGGAAAATTGAATGTGCATTTTTGGTGTGCGATTGAGAACATTCAGGTGAATTATGACGCAGAATCCCACAGAACTTTCAGAGCAGAATATATGCTAAACATACATCCAATATACATCTCAAACATATCAACAGTTAGGTATGTTGACCTCTGTCCACCAATTAGGGCTGAAGATTGTAGCCCCACCCAAGATTTCCAGTGCATCCCCCGAAAAAATGCGGGCATCGGTCCGTACAAATGAAAATCTGGCAAGGCATGGCAGACGGCTCTTAAAATGGTAGGACGTTACTGATTCCACAGTCCCACTCTCACCCTCAGGCGAGCTATCCAGCCAGCATTCATAATTCATGGAGACCAGTAATAAGAGGGCAATGTGCCTGGCTGCTTGAGAAAATTACTGTCATATTTTAGTCCATAAATTTTTAAAATGATTCATTTTCCTGATTGCAAAAGCTCAGTTTTCTCTCTCTTCTTAAAATTTTAACTCCGGCTACAAAGTTATAGCCTCCATCCCATGTCTGACAAAAACAACCTTTTTAGAAGTACCACCAGCGTGAGCCATCTCCGATTGGGATGCTTGGTTTCTGACCCGAAGAAATGTTGAGATTTTTCCATGATGAATATAAAGACTGTGTGATGGGGTTACCTCACATCTTTTCCCTCACCCCCATTCCCTGTGGAATGGCAGGCTGACACTAAAAAATACGACTGAATAAATGAATAACCCCCTTGTCTTGGAGAGAGAACCCCACCCCCTGCTTTCCCCACCAACTGTGTGGCCCTTGCTGGTAAGGAGAGGAGATGGTGGTCCCTCTGAACTGCAAGCTTCTTGTGGGCGGTGAATGAGTCTGTTAACTCCATTATATTGCACTCCCGCAAGCCCTTAGTACAATCTCTGCACACACTCGCTAAATACCAGTGATTGAGGAATTAAATCTTGGTCCAGGGACGCGTTAGTCTTCCTTCAGAACTCATTTAAAGTTTAGCCATGTAAAAGAGAATTTCCCAGAACACGTTTCTATCCTCCAGTTGTCCGAGCAATGGGTAGTATCGGTGGCAGTATAATTATGGTATTTATTAAGCCCTTACTATGGGTCAGCCACTGTACTAAGCACTGGGGTGGATGCAAGCAAATTGGGTTGGAGACGGTCCGTGTCCCACGTAGGGCTCACAGTCCTAATCCCCATTTGACAGATGAGGTAACTGAGGCACAGAGAAGTGACTTGCCCAAAGCCACACAGCGGATAAGTGGTGGAGCTGAGGTAAGAAGGGCAGGGACTGTCTCTATCTGTTACCGATTTGTACATTCCAAGCGCTTAGTAGAGTGCTCTGCACATAGTGAGCGCTCAATAAATACTATTGAATGAATGAACCCATGACCACCTGACTCCTAGCTCCAGGCTCCATCCAGTAGAACCGTGCTGCTTCTAGACTATAAGCTCGGTCTGAGCAGGAAATGGCTCTGTTTATTGTTTTATTGCACTCTGCCAAGTGCTTTGCACCCAGTAAGCACTCGATAAATATGATTGTTTGAATAATAAAAAAACAACCTTCAGAACTTTCCTCTTAAACATCAACTCCTAACTCTTTCAGCACTGTGACCACCATTCTAAATGTCATTTCCCTACTGCTAGACTGTAAGCTCCTTGAAGGCTAGAATCAAGTCTGCTAATTCGATTGAATTCTACCAAGAACTTAGTGCAGTCCTCTGCCTATAATTAACACTCAGTAAATATTATTGATTGATGTGTATCCCGACATGCCCCCATCAAGCCCCCCGCTCATAACCACTGTGCCCCCACCCCCCACTGGTAGCCAGGAGTGGGGCTAGGAGGGCTCTTTGCAGTCCAGGGGTGACCCCGTGGTAATGTGGGAGGCAAGGACAGGGCCACCTTCACCATAGAATCGGTCCTCATCACCACTTCCCTGCCCTCCCCAACATGATCCTTCCTTGTAGCACGCCCTCCCCTCACTGCTCCGTGCGTCCAGGAGTTAGTCCAAGTGAAAGTTGGGGAAGATATATGAATTACCTCATTGGCAGAAGTTGATTGATAATACACAATAAGAATCGTGCTATTTGTTAAGCACTTAGTATATGCTAAGCGCTGTACTAAGTGCTGGGGTAGATACAAGATCATAAAATCTCACGTGGGACTCGCAATCTCAGTCTAAGGAGAGAGAACAGGTATTCAATAGAAAAACCGCATGGTCTAGTGAAAGGGCATGGTCCTGGCAGTCGGAGGACCTGGGTTCTAATCCCGGCCCTACCAATTGTCTGCTGAGTGATCTCGGGCAAGTCTCTTCACATCTCTGTGCCTCAGTTCTCCAGTTGTCCCTCCTACTTAGACTGTGAGCCCCAATTAGGTCAGGGACTGTGTCCAACCTAATTCACTTATATCTACCACAGAACTTAGAAAAATGTTTGACAAATAGTAAGTGCTTAACAAATACCATGAAAAAAAAAAAAAATCCCCAAGTTGCCGATGAGGGAACTGAGGCACAGAGAAGTTAAGTGAACGGTCAAGGTCACACAGCAGGCAAGTGGTAAAGCTGGGATTATAACTCAGGTCTTCTGACTCCCAGGCCGGGGTTTCTCCCACTAGGCCATGCTGCTTTTCTGTTGAATCTGCTGCTTTCTTTTCCTCAATCTGCTTCAGCAAAGGAAAGCTCCAGTCGTATTCAGTCACTTCCTGGATGCCCACTAAGTGCGCAAAAATTCACTGTACTTGAAGAGGCTCTTGGAAGTCACCGACTTTTATGTAATCCTGTTCTGTAGATTGATTTCTTGTTTGTATTGCCTCTTGCATTTTCCTTTTGGGACTTCTTGTCTGGTAGCCTTTTGTTTGTGAACGTTTTGTTCACTGAATATTAAGCAGTCACCGAAAATAAATGCCATTCATTCAGTTCATTCGATTGTATTTTGGGGGCACTTTCTGTGTGCAGAGCACTGTACTAAGTGCTTGGAAAGTGCAATACAGCAATAAAGAGAGACAATCCCTGCCCACGAAGGGCTCACTGCCCATTGTTCTTGTCTGTCCGTCTCCCCCGATTAGACCGTAAGCCCGTCAGAGGGCAGGGACTGTCTCTATCTGTTACCGATCTGTACATCCCAAGCGCTTAGTACAGTGCTCTGCACATAGTAAGCGCTCAGTAAATACTGTTGAATGAATAGAAGGGGGAGACAGACATCAATACAAGTAAATATGAATAAATAGAATTATAGAAGTATACATATGTTCGGAAGTGCTCTGGGATGGCCAAAGTCTCCACTTGTCAGCAATCCTCACATTTCATCAGGGTCCTGTTTTTGAGTTAATCAAACAAAGGTGTATTTCATCAGGACAATGTGATTGAAAAATTATAGCGTCTGATTAAATCCCTTTCCCGTTTGACTTCTATTTCGATTTCTAGAACAGCATCAGTGCTCATAGTAGGAAGTTAATTACATATGACTTTTAGTGGGGAGATCTGTATGCCTTGTGGTCTCCTTGCTATGCTTATCTGCAGTAATTGGCTGGTGCTTCCATTTTGGCAGATAGCTGCTTGCCGTTTTCTCAAATTGTTTTGATTCTTAAATCTTTCGCGTTTTAGCTGCTTGCATCTTTCCTTGTTTTAACTTGTTCTGGGCACTTGATAACACTTCTTAAAAATCCCCCTCGAACCCACTTCCCACAGCCTTTATGCAGTGAGATTGTTTTTTTCTTTTGCCACACTTCATCACTGAATTAATAACTTCCACATGGAGATCGGAGATCGGAGTTGTCGGAGGGATGTGGAGAATGATCCATTGTGCCTGTGTTGAATTACGGTGGGGAATGTCCTGCAGAATCCGAGGCAAGACCAAACGGTTTGTCTGGGTGATTGAACTCTTCTCTTACGGAGAGAGAGAGCAGCTCCGATGACTGCGTCTGCTTTGTCGCAGTGACTTCTCTGCGGCGCCTTCTCATCATCCACTACATTTTCAACAAATCATCCCTCTTATGGCTTCAGCGGTTTCCTTTTACCCGGAGGATGTTCAGCGAACCCGCTGTGGTTTTTCTTTTTTTTTTTTCTTTTGCCGGGAGGGAAAGGGGCGTTTCAACCTTGTGGGCAACACGGATTTCAGCGATCTGCCCATCTCTCTCCTTTTCTTCCTGTGTGGGCTTCCCGTGTGTCAGTTACGACAGAAATCCAACCAATTCTGACTGTTGCCTTGCTAGTACAAATTGTGTTTGGCCCAAAAAAGAATCAGTGGAATTTTTTGAGCCCCACTGCGTGCAGAGCATTCAATCGATGGTATTTATTGAGCACCTGGGAGAGTACAATTATAATAGAGTTGATAGACGTGTTCCCTGCCAGCAGGGAACTTACAGTGGGTGTATATAATTGAATGAATGTCACGGTCCCTTCCCGGGTGGCGCTTACACTCTAATGGGGGAGTCAGATGCACCTAAACGGCTTTCAAAAGATGGAGGAGAGGAAGGAAGAAGAACTGTGGAAAGACGACTAAGCTCGTGACTAAATTCTTGTACAGAGATCGATAGATCCTTACGTGGTAAAGGGACTGTTGGGGAGACACGGCTTGGGATGAAAGAATGAGAGAATTCTTATTCCTCTGGTTCCTTCTGCCCATTCCTACTACTACTACTACTACTACTACTAATAATCATGATAGTGTTGATAATCAGAATTATTTGGTATTTAAGGGCTTACCGTACATCTCGAACTATTCCAGCTACTGGGGAAAATCCAAGATAATCAGGCCAGACACAGTCCCGGTCTCACAGAGGCTCACCGTCTAAGTAAGAGGGGGAACAGATATTGAATCCCCGTTTTACAGGTGAGGTAACTGAAGCACGGAGAAGTCTGTATCAAAAGTCACGCAGCAGGCACGTGGCAGAGCTGGGATTAAAACCAAGGCCCATGCTCTTTCCACTAGGCAACACTGCGTCTCCTACTTAGCATATCTTAGGTGTGATGCCTTAGTCAATAATCTTTGCCACTGTATGCCCTGTTTTCCTCCTGCTACAGATCATTTGTGACTCTCTCTTTTCCTTAATCCATCATTCATATTTATTGAGCGCTTCCTGTGCGCAGAGTACTCTAGTAAGCACTTGGGAGAGTGAAATACAACATAGTAGACAGGTTCCCTGCCCATAATGAGCTTATAGTCTGGAGCTGGTGGCAGACATTTAAAAACATGAATTAGCTTATGTACATAAGTCCTGTGGGACTGAGGGTAAGCACAGATAATCAGATCACAGGATAATTGAATCCCTTTCCTACGTGGGTGTCACAATCTTAGAGGAAGGGAGAACTGGTATTTAATCTGCTTTTTCCAGATGAGAAATAGTTGGTGGAGAGGTTAAGCGACTTGCCCAGGGTCGCACAGCAGACCCGTAGTAGAGCTTTTGATGGGAATATTGCACAATCGGAGGCTCCTGCCTACGGTTTCGATACCTAATTCAGCTCTACAAGAGTTGTAGGTAACCTGGAATTTTCTTTAAAAGACATTTTCTGCCTCATGTTATGAGAGCCATATCAAGATGAAATTGGCTGAGAGAAACTCTTATACTTCTTGTTATCATTGATGGATGACACGACTAAATCACACAAAATTCCAGGTGCTGACCGTGCTGGGAAACCTATCATCTCAAGCCTCAGCCATTATTGAACCTCTCTGCAAGGAGGACAAACCAGAATAGTCCTCTATGCCATTGGTATTTTACCGCGAACTTCCCGCGGCCCTCAATGGCCCGTGTGCGACACTGTGTCTTGTGTCTCCTCAACCTTTAGTCCACCTTCTTCCAACGATAATAATAATGACATTTATTAAGCGCTTACTGTGTGTCAAGCACTTTTTTGTGGCATTTGTTAAGATCCTATGTGCAAGGCACAGTACTAAGCACTGCAGGAGATACAAGATTGTCAGGTTGGACACAGTCCCTGTCTCTCTTGGGGTTCACAGTCTTATTCCAGTTTGGACACAGTCCCTGTCTCACTTGGGGTTCACGGTCTTATTCCCCCTTTTACAGATGAAATAACTGAGGCATGGAGAAATGAAGCTGCCCAAGGTCACAGTGGACAAGGTGCAGAGTCTGGATTAGAACCCAGGTCTTTGGGGCTCACAGGCCCACGCACTATCTAGTAGGCCACGCTCCTTCTCTGAGCGCTGGGGTAGAGACGAGTCTATCAGGTTGGACTCAGTCCCTATCCTACTTGGGGATCACAGTCTAGGGAGGAGGGAGAATAGCTGTTGAGGTATGAGAATCCATCCATGCTCCTCCTAGGCAGGTCACGTATCACTTCTCTGAGCTTTTTTTCCCCAAGCTTTCCGTGCCGAGCATTGCACGCCATAGGCGTTCGGCTCCATGTAGACAGGGAAATTGAAGCTGCATATCTGCTAATTCTGCTTTATTGTGCTCTCCCAAGCATTTACTATAGTGCCCTACATGTAGTAATCGCTCAATAAATACCACTGATTGCTAGATAATGTGTTAGCAGATTATGAGCTATCCAGAAATGGCAGAAGAAGCATCTTTTTCATGAGCCTAATGTGTAAGGGTGCAATTAATCAGTCAATCGATGCTATTCACTGAGGACTCAACAGTGCTCAGAACACCACGCGAAGTGCTCCGGAGAGTATAGTGTACTAGAGCTGGGAGACACGTACTCCGCCCAAAAGACGCTGCAGTGTCGAGGGGGCATTCAGGCTCTCACTCCATTCTCATCATTAGCAGGGTCACCCAGCAACACTCCACTTCCCTCCTGCAATGTGAAACCTTTTGCCAACTTCGAAAAGATCAGGACGATGCCTTTAAAAGAGACCTTTTAGAAGCCTTCCCTGAGTAAGCCCTCCTCTCCTCTTCTCCCACGCCTTTCTGGGCCGCTCTCATTTGCTCTTTCCTTCGTCATCCCTCCGATCCCCACAGCGTATTTGTAGACGTGTATATATGTGTAATTTGTGTATCTATTTATTTCTATTAATGTCTCTCTCCTGCTCTAGACTATGAGCTCCTTGTGAGCAGGAATATGTCTGTTGTTATATTATACTCTCCCAAGTGCTTAGGACAGTGCTTTGCACACAGAAGGTGCTCAAGAAATACGATTAAATGCATTTATGAATGAAAGACACACCTCGTAGTTTCTCTGAAATACTTTTATAGTGGTATTACCATCTCCAAGTTGAGAGCAAGCATTCAGAGCCAAAGGACCTGGACAGTGAGTACAGTAACTGCATATTGAGCTCCTCATTTAGCCAGAATGTGGACTATTTGTTACCTGTCAAGAACTCTGCTGTGACAGAAGCATAAGTGGCTGCTGATCAGACTCGGCACAGTTTTCCTTTATAAGTTTATTTTCTCCTTTGTTTCGTGGAGCTGGATATAACCCCGCCACACTGAAGGCAGTCCTTATCGAGTCTCTTCGCATGACATCCCGAACTGTGCTCTTTCACTGTTTCTGTTTGGGAGGTGTCAGGTGTCTGATTCACTATATCATTTGAATGTAGATATGCATAGGAAGCATATCTACATATGTATATGAAGCATAAATACATATGCATTGGAAGCAGCGTAGCTGAGTGGAAAGAGCACACGGGCTTGGGAGTCAGAGCTCATGGATTCGAATCCCGGCTCTGCCGCTTGGCAGCTGTGTGACTGTGGGCAGGTCACTTCACTTCTCTGTGCCTCAGTTACCTCATCTGTGAAATGGGGGTGAAGACTGTGAGCCCCACGTGGGACAATCTGATTACCACGTATCTATCCCAGCGCTTAGAACAGTGCTCTGCGCATAGTAAGCGCTTAACCAATACCAACATTATCATCATAGGAAAGTATCATTTTAAAGGGGCCTAAGGTTGTATCTTTGTAAAGAACTTCAGTAAATAGTGACGTGGAGCAATGCTCCCGAAAAGGGCTTTTATTTACATTTATATTTCTCCAAGAGGGAGCAAGGAAAGCTTCTTCCTCAGTGATGTGATAGCAATTTCACAGTAGGGCAGGAAGGTAAGATTGGAGGTGGCTGATATCATACACGTGCCGGCTATTTAGCAGAACTTCACAGCTTTATGGTATTCCAGAGCTTACTACGGGCCAGGCACTGTACTAAGCGCTGGGGTAGGTACGAGCTTATCAGGTTGCCCCGGTACACGTCCCACATGGGGCTCACGGTCTCATTCCCCATTTAGAGGGTGAGGTAACTGAGGCGCCGGGAAGTGAAGTGACTGCGCAAAGTCACCCAGCAGCCAATGGCGGAGCCGGGATTAGAACCCAGGTCCTTCTAACTCCCAGGTCCATGCTCTGTCCGCTAGACCGTGCGGCTTCTCGGGGCTAACAGTTCGGGATCTGACTGTATCTCAGAGGAGACTAGCTGACTGCGCCCAAAGGAAAGCCAACGCAGTTTGGAAATGGTCCGCCTCATTGAGGAAATCCATATACGTGAAACAACCTGGACACCCCATGTCTCTCTTCTTCCCCAAATCTGAAAGCCGGATGTCAAATGCCGAAGGTGTCTGTTTCACTGGATATGTCTCTTTAATGAAATATAAACGTCCTAAACGATTCTCTCTCATTTCAGTTAGAATGTTTAATTGCACTCTAATTTTTCTCAAGTGCTCCAACTTAATGATTAGGCAGGGAGCGTCTAGACAGCCACAGAGACGAAGCCACGGAAACAGATGTGTTAGCAGACCTACAGACATAGACTGTGCCAGACACACACCCTGGCCCCCGCCGACACCACCGCATCCTGCCTTCAGTCAACACAGGCTGAGAGAGAGAATATCTTCCCTGGAGAAGGAGGAAGAAAGTAACGGAGTAGGGAGAGTGGAGAAGGAGCGAGGAAGTAACAGCGTGGGGAGAGATGTACAGGGAAGCCCAGTTTAGCTTACTTACCTGTGCTCCTTTGCTGACTCCATTTGTCCACACCTCCTCCAAAATGGCAGCTAGGGTCAAAGATGGGGATTTTCTCAGACCTCTCTGACTTCAGCCACCCTAGTCCCATTTTTCAAAGAGTGGTGATTATTCGGCACCTCGCTTTCTCTCTGCCAAGCACTGGGCAGCTACCCGATAACCTGATCGGATCCAGTCCCCCATAGGGCTCGGAATCTAAGAGGGAGACACTGGCACTCGTGATAATAATGATAGTGATAATAATTGTGGTATTAAGCACTTACTAAGTGCCAGGCAATGTTCTAAGCGCTGGGTTAATTACGGGGTAATCAGGTGGGAAACAGTCACTGTCCCACATGGGGCCCACAGTCTAAATCAACATTTTACAGATGAGGCAGCTGAGGCACGGAGAAGTGAAATCCCTTGTCCAAGGTCACACAGCCGACAAGTGGCAGAGTCAGGATGAGAACCCAGCTCCTCTGACTCCCAAGCCTTTGCTCAGCATGGCGTAGTGGATAGAGCACGGGCCTGGGAGTTCTAATTCTGGCGCCCCCATTTAATGACAGTAGTAATAATAATGATGATAATGGTATTTGTTAAGTGCTTACTCTGCGCCAAGCACTCTTCTAAACGCTGGGGTAGATACAGGGTAATCAGGTTGTCCCACACGGGGCACACAGTCTTAATCCCCATTGTACAGATGAGGTAACTGAGGCATAGAGAAGTGAAGTGACTTGCCTAAAGTCACACAGCCGATAAGTGGCAGAGCCGGCATTAGAACCCACAACCTCTGACTCCCAAGCCCCGTGCCCTTTCCGCTAAGCCACTCATAACCCAGAATGTCATGGTTTCTAATCCCAGCTCTGCCACCTGTCTGCTGTGTGACCTTGGGCAAGTCACTTCACTTCTCTGGGCCTCAGTTACCTCATCTATAACATGGGGATTGAGACTGTGACCCCCACATGGGACGGGGACCGTGCCCAACCTGATTTGCTTCTAGCCACCCCGGCACTTAGTAAACAAATGCCATAGTAATCGTTATTGTTTTCACTAGGCCATGCTGCTTTTCATCTTAGCCCCACCTTACAGATTAAAAAAATGAGGCTCGAAGAGGTTAAAGTGACTTGAACGAGGTCACATCTCAGGTCCGTGGCCGACCTGGATACAACCTGATGCTTCTGACTAGCACTGTCCACCGGGCCAAGCTACCATCTGTAGGAACCGTACCAAGGCCGAGAAAGGGGCCGCGTAGAGGGTTACGGGGAAACGGCAACTACTCCGGAGCTGTTTTCCCCTCAGTCTTGTTCCTCTACCACTTGGGGCTGTGGGAAGGGGTCACGCCTAATCCACTAGGGCTTATTTCATGGAAATGAATGAGCTTCAGATGAATCGTAACCTCACTGGAAAGCCCCAGTTTGTTCACATTTACAAGCGGATCTGTCCTGGAACTTGCACTGTACAGCTTAACTATTCTAAAATTAAAAATGAAAAAAAAAAAATGAAATTCAATGAAAAAATTCAAAGTCATTTCTGAAACTCCTAGGGCCACTAGCCCCGTTAGATGTTCTTTCCTGCTGCTCCTCATGAGAGGATGACGGGGCCCATGTTATGTTGTATTCTCCCAAGCTCTCTGCATACAGTAAGCCCTCAATAAATACGATTGAATGAATAAATATCTTTCAGTTAGACTGTAAGCACCTCGTGGTTACTATCTCTGTTATACCTTCCGAAGTGCCTAATTCAGTGCCCGTCCCAGAATAAACTTTGATTAAATACGGTTGATTTTAATATTCATTTGTTCCCAAAATACACTCATGAAACGTACAGTCACCTTAAAGCAAAGACAAGGCTATTTGCAATATCTAAAAGAGCCTAAAGTTAGCTTATTTCTCTAGCTTTGGTGGTGTTTCCATTCTGAGAGGGCTCGGGAACTGGAATAATTTGTCTTTTTTGCAGATATGTAAATTAGAGTAGTGAGTAAATTTTGCTTTATACATTGCTGGATGGTTCCTCTCCAGGGGTGATACCCTGAGCAGACTTTTTTTTATTTCTTTATCGTTTATTTCATTGGTTCATTTCTTCACATTTCTCTTTGCAGAATTCATGTATATATGTGTGCTTATGCATATAAGTATATATATATATATATATATATATATTTATATCTATAATATATGATGGCTAATTATCAGAAAGCTTGAAACAGTACTGGCTGACAATTTCCTCCATTGATGAACGAGAAAGGTGGAAGCATTCACTTCATGTTGAAACTTTTGGGTAGCAAATTTATTTTCAATAGGCAAAGGTTTTGCACCATACAGACCTGGCTAAATGAAAGCAAATCCGAAGTCATTTTCATGAAAGGTTTAGTGTGGTAATCATGAATTTTAATTTCTGTTGCTATCAACCAAAGCACATCTGTTAGGACACCTTTACTCCTTTACAGAAAGTGAAGCTTTGGAAATGTGCAATGTTCAGATAAGAAGTTTTGGTTTTTAGCCCCCAGGTGCAGGGTAGACTATTGAGGAGCTAAAGTGAAGCATGCTTCAAATGAGTCTAAGGTAAAATTGGAAAAAAAGCTGAGATGCCATGTGGTACTCACACTCAAATCGGTATATCCGAATATCAAACCAAATTATAACCGTTTGATAGTCACCAATCTCGACTCAGATGATCCAAAGGCTCAGCTGAGCTCATTTAGACATGCCACATGATGGCATTTGGTTATTTTCGAAAGGCTGAAACTGGGGTGTTTTTCTTCTTTCCCCAGAGGTTTCTTCAATTTGCCGTTCTCCCCCACCTTTACATCTAGCAGGCCAGAACTCGTCCCACCTTCAAGGCCCTTCTGAAAGATCTGATCAGTCTCTTCACACCCTGCCCCTTCCACACCCCAAAATGTCACCTCAAGCACTTCCAAGTCATTTAAGCACTTGTGTACACCTCAACGTCCATCACATTTATACACACATACTCTACTGAGGCTTACTACCTGCATGTGATTTTTGCGACTGTTTCCCCCTTAGATTATAAACTCCGCGAGGGCAGGGATCACGCTTGCTAACCTACCAGGGCCCAGTGAAGTGCTCTGCACAAAGTAAGCCTGGACATATTATTGATTGACTACCTTTGGAACAATTGAATATTAAATCATCCGTGAAATATGCAGTGTCGCCTTTGGGAAAATACGAAAGATCAGGAACATCTGCAATTCCTAAAATAGCCTTACATTGTCTTATATCACCGGAACAGGCCATCTCCTTTATTTGTGAAGTTCAATCCTATGAAGCAACCTCCAAGTGGAATCGCTCCCTTGTTGCAGCACTTGGGAGTTTCAGGTTACACCCATATTTATAGTGTTGTACAGCTTGGAAACTAGGTCACACAAGCTCTTTGGGGGAGAAGCTAACTGCAGCCCTACGAAGATGTACAGTTACCTTACCATCCCACATATTTATTACTTAATTTAAGGGAAGAATTAGCTGTGGTTATACATTAAATCTCATTATTAGTCCCTATTTCACATTTGTGGCCAATTATTCGACAACATTAAGCCACCCAAATACGTAATTACCCCATTTACTCTAAGACAGGCACCACTTGCTACAGGTCCCAGGTTGCCAAAACGTGTGTCAGTGTTCTTGGCGGGAAGCATGTTGCTCTCTTGAATGTGTTTCTCCTTCTTTTATGTTTTTCATCACCTTAATCCTACACACCGAAATCTCACACCCTGAGTCACATCAACCCAATAGCCATCGTATTGTAAGCAACTTGAGGACAGTGGTCTTGTTTCCTAAATCTCTTGTCCTCTGCACACAGAACCCACTCATTAAGTGTTTCTGATTGAAATGAAGTCATTCCTGACACTGAAGTGTACGTTCACCTGTGCTTTAAAATATTTATTCTGATATTTCATCTCAGTATATTCAGCTACCTCCCATCTGATGCTTTTTGCTTCCCATCTGCTCTGGCTCTTTGTAACCATTTTGAACCATTTGGTCTGTCCAACTTCTCCATTAGATTGTAAGCTCCCTCAAGGACAAGAAATACTTGTTTGGTTTCTTTTCCTCTTTCCCAACCACTTCGTACAGTGTGTCCAATTCAGTCCTAGTACTTCATGTATTCTCACCGCTATTCCGTTTAAGAAATGAATTATCCTGGAGGGAGGGAGTCAGAGTTGCAGAATAATTGGGAAATAATTTGAGGGAGGGAAAATGAGTGTTCCCCCATGATGTACAATGGCATGGAGGAGACCAGCCCAGCCAGGAGATCGACCTCTCCTGGACCCCAGAGAGGGTTTCCTGATGAGGCAAGACTTCCAGACAGCTTAAAAGATAAAACAGGTATCCATTCCTTTTCTTTCATACAGTGGCATCTGTTAAGTGCTTATATGTTCCAGGCACTATACACCTAATGCTAGTACAAATTGCTGGGGTAGGCTCGGTATCGCCAATCAGGTTGGACACAGTCCACGTCCCACATGGGGCTCACTGCCATAATCCCCATTTTACAGATTTATAGAGAGGTTACCGAGGCACTGAGAAGTTAAGTGATTTGCCCGGGGTCACGCAACTGACAACTGATAGATTCGGGATTAGAACCCAAGTCCTCTGCCTCCCAGACCCATGCTTTATCCACTGGACCATGCTGCTTCCCAAATATTCCTCCCCACCTGTATTACTCTGAGCAAACTCTTAGTACAGTTGCAAGTAAAATCAAGTCAGCACTGACTCACGTGCCAAACCATGACCTTGACTACTTTTTCCATGAATTGTTATAATTTCTTTCTTTCACTTAGAGCTACTGTGAATCAACTCTGTTTGTTGAATTAGAAATTAATTTTTAAAAGATAATTGCTTTCTGATTCAATATATTATTTAATGTATATGTGCACATGAAAGTATCATTTTAAAGTGGCCTTAGATTTTGTCTTTGTAAAGAACTTCAGGAAATAGGCAAATTAAGTCTGAAACATCTTTAATTTATCACTTAGCTTGGAAGATCGATGAAATAATCCAATACATTTAATGATCCGTAAGAAAAAAACTGCAACTCAGTAAGCACTCAACCCAGTGAACTTTTTACCTATTGCTGGGGTAAACTCAGCACTTTTACCTGAGACACCACTTAGGTAAGAGAATTCACTTAGATACACACGGGAGCACTTTAGTGGAAGAATTTGGGACAGATAATGTAGGACGGATCATCTCAAAATGATTTTAAAAGATCATCTATTTCTTGTGCATTGATTCTTTAATTGACAACGAAGCCCTTAGTTGAAGCCGTTGAGGTTTGACTTCAGTGTTGAGGTTTGGGAATGTCTGACTGGCGATTGTTAGCCATATTCTGATTCTACCTTCCAAGCTGATTGTTGAAACTTGGAGTGGTGATTTAGAATTGGTTGAAATAATGAACCAGTCAAACCTCCGCACTTTGATCTTGGGGTGAGCGTAAAAGACTGTGATCATGGGAACATCGAGGAAGTCTTCAGGATTCCAAATGTTGAGGAGGAGGTTAGGCAATCTTCTGAGGATCAGTTTCCCTCTCTGCTCATTTGTAAACTCCCTGAGGGCAGCGATCATGTCTACGATATTATATGCTTCTGGTGTGGACAACAGTGGGAAGGTTATGTCTGAACCTGTTCCCACTGACAGTGGAGTAAAGCGGGGCTCACTCATACGCATGCTCATACGCATTCTCACTCATCAGTCAATCCACCAATGGTGTTCTCGTTATATCCCGGCTAGACTACTGTGTCAGCCTTCTCTCTGACCTCCCTTCCTCCTCTCTCGCCCCGCTCCGGTCTATTCTTCACTCCGCCGCCCGGCTCATCTTCCCGCAGAAACGATCTGGGCATGTCACTCCCCTTCTTAAACAACTCCAGTGGTCGCCTGTCGACCTCCGCTCCAAACAGAAACTCCTCACTCTAGGCTTCGAGGCTCTCCGTCACCTTGCCCCTTCCTACCTCTCCTCCCTTCTCTCTTTCCACCGCCCACCCCGCACGCTCCGCTCCTCCGCCGCCCACCTCCTCGCCGTCCCTCGGTCTCGCCTATCCCGCCGTCGACCCCCGGGTCACGTCCTCCCGCGGTCCCGGAACGCCCTCCCTCCTCACCTCCGCCAAACCGATTCTCTTTCCCTCTTCAAAACCTTACTTAAAAATCACCTCCTCCAAGAGGCGTTCCCAGACTGAGCTCCTCTTCCCCCTCTACTCCCTCTGCCATCCCCCCTTTACCTCTCCGCAGCTAAAGCCTCATTTTCCCCTTTTCCCTCTGCTCCTCCACCTCTCCCTTCCCATCCCCACGGCACCGTACTCGTCCGCTCGACTGTATATATTTTCGTTACCCTATTTATTTTGTTAATGAATTGTACATCGCCTCGATTCTATTTAGTTGCCATCGGTTTTTACGAGATGTTCTTCCCCTTGACGCTGTTTAGTGCCATTGTTCTCGTCTGTCCGTCTCCCCCGATTAGACCGTAAGCCCGTCAAACGGCAGGGACCGTCTCTATCTGTTGCCCACTTGTTCACCCCAAGCGCTTAGTACAGTGCTCTGCACATAGTAAGCGCTCAATAAATACTATTCAATGAATGAATGAATTCATTGAGCACTTACTGTGGGCAGAGCACTGTACTAAACACCTGGGAGAGTACAATGCAACAGAGTTAGCAGGCGTGTTCCCTGCCTGTAACGACGCTTTTCGAGGCCACCCTGCTTAAGGACCCAACAGAGCTGATAGAAACTGGGGTCAGGCTAGGATTCCTGCTCCTCTGGGCAAATCTTTGACCCAGCAGGCCAAGAGCTCCATCGGAAATCCCGGAGTTACTCTAGAGAAGACGCTGAATGCTGACAAATGGCCTCCGGAAGGCCATTTGGCTCCAGAAAGCCAAAGTTAGGCAGCACACCAGAGCTGGCAAGCTCTACTTATAGAAAAGGATCTTTTTGAGCAACACAAGGATGATGCTATCACCCCATGCGACTAATTAGGCTTCCGCCTTTCAGTTCTGCAAGTATAGGCAGAACCCCCTCAGGGTCACACCTGGAGAGTTCCCAGTACTCTACCAGTCTCGACTACAGGAGGGAGAGTCGGGCAGAGGCTTATCCATTCCCTTCCTAGCTTGGGCAGTGGCTAGCAAGTGGAAGGCAATCTGCTACAAGTCAAATCTCCCCTGTGCTGGGCGGCCGCAGCGGCATGCGAGAGCATCAAGGATGAAGACTTAAGTTTACGGCGCGGAAGGAGGCAATGGTAAAGTACTTATGTATTTTTACCCAGAAAAGTCTATGGATACACTTCCAGAATGATTGCAGGTGGAAGTGGGGCGTTCTGGGAGAGACGTGTCCGTGGCGTCTCTGTGGGTCCAAGACGACTCGACTGCATAAGACAAGTATAGGCAGAGGTAGAAAATAGGCTCTCAACGGCCTACTACGTCTTTTGAGGGACTGATCCGGAAGGGAGGGACCGCAAGATTCAGTCCGAGCAGCGGAGCTAGAGAGACTTCTTTTTCTGGACTATAAATTCCCTGAGGGCAGGGATTGGGTCTGCTCACTGTTTCGCACTCTCCCAAGCGCTTAGTATAGTGCTGAGTCCATGGGCATTCAGTAAGTACTACTGATTGTAGAGTACAGTCTTACCCTTGTGAGCAGCTTGGTTGGTTTCACCCCTTCTTACCTGATATGATTTTAACAAGTTGCTTTGCCTAAAAATACAATTTTTTTGATTTATTATATTTGTGTATGTGTCTATTTGTCATTTAAAATCCTAGATTGTAATAGTAATGATAATAATATTGGTATTTGTTGAGCGCTTACTATGTGCCGAGCACTGTGCTAAGTGCTGGGGTACATACAAGGGAATTAGGTTGTCCCACGTGGGGCTCACAAGTCTTCATCCCCATTTTACAGATGAGGTCACTGAGGCCCAGAGAAGTTAAGTGACTTGCCCGCGGTCACACAGCTGACAAGTGGAGGAGCGGGGATTGGAACCCACGACCTCTGACTCCCAAGCCCGGGGGCTCTTTCCATTGAGCCACGCTGCTTCTCTATTATATTCTATCGGAATATAATATAATTTTATATATACGAGTGTGCGTGTGTTTGTGTGTGTGTATATGTACAGACACAGCATATACACACACCCACAGAGTGTCATTTAGAATCCCACTGTTGGACATTTATTATATTGGAATATAATATAATTTTATATATATGTGTGTGTGTGTGTTTGTGTGTGTGTGTATATGTATAGACACAGCATATACACACACCCACAGAGTGTCATTTAGAATCCCACTGTTGGACACTAATCTCCTTGTAATTGTATAATTAGTCATGACTTCTTAGATAGTGGAAAATAAACGAATCTGAAATGTTTTCCCTGAAACACTGATTTCCCTGAAACAAAACATGCAGAATTCTGGTAAATGCTGTTAGTTCTGTAAAAGCTTTGAAAAACTCTTTAGTATTTATTTATATTTTTAAAAATTGGGTTATGAATCTCCAAGAAGTGAAATCATTTCAAGTTGGTGTATTTTGAAGGGAGCTTTAATTTTCCAAATTAGAATTGAAATTGGAAGAGCTCCAACAAATTTAAATGACTGTACGTCATACCAGGCTAAAGCCCTGATCACCTTTAAATGAAGTGCTTATAAAATTTTAAAGTGCTCTAGTAATTTTCAACCAGTGTGCATGTGTGTCGGTGCCCAGAACCCTGATCGTTTCCAAATTTCACTTCCAATAAATTTAAATTGCTTTGTGCGGTGCAGAGTAATTTAAAATTATTGGAGGGCTTTAAATTCCATACTGAAGTGCCTATAAAATGTGAGGCCCTCCAGTAATTTTAAATCACTCCACACACTTAAGAGTCCTTTAAATCCATAGACCGCTTAGGCTTTTGTTTTTAATATGATGAGTGACAAGCACCCATCCAGAATGACATTTCTAAGCGAGTGACGGGGGGACCCTTCCTGAGTTCAATCGAAATGTGAGTCTTTCGAAAGCAGTTCAGTAGGATGAGTGAATTCCTCGTAACTGACACTGTCATGTGTAGCCTCTGTTTCACTTGCTATGTTCCAGGATGATGTGTCTCATGCCTTTGTTTTCCAGTTATCTGTCCATGGTTTTGCTCTCTTGTCGCTTCGAGAGATTCCCTGTTTATGGTTAATCCGTTTCAACCGATCAGAGAGAAGCTGTACGGGGACTCTCCTGGCAACCATTCTTCTCATGTATCCTACAAAGACGGGAGATGAGGACCAATGTTTCCCAGCCCGCTTTAATGACTCTGTTGTACGACTTAATTGTTTAGGCTCCTATCTTGATATTAATATGAGTAATCTGGTAGATATGGCATAGAAGTGAGACCTGGGGTCTGTGTTGAAAGTGGTGTCACAGGCAGATCGGAAGCTTTAGGAAGACTGAGTTGAAAAGAGGGAGATCTCAAGTGCACCAGTTACTGCGGATAGGAGATGCATTGGTACAGCATTGACCCTTGACTGATAAAAATCTGCCTATTAAATGATTTCGTTTTGGAACTCAGAAGACAGGGGTGTGTGTGTCTCACAAGTACAAAATAAATAAATATATATAAAATAATGATGGTATTTGTAAAGCGCTTCCTATGTGCCAGGCACTGTTCTAAACACTGGGGTAGATACAAGTTAATCAGGGTGGAGTCGGTCTCTGCCCCACATAGGGCTCACAGTCTTAATCCCCATTTTACAAATGAGGTCACTGAGGCCCAGAGAAGTTAAGTGGCTGTCCCAAGGTCACACAGCAGAAAGTGATGGAGCCAGGATTAGACACACACACACACACACACACATATATTTATACCTTCATATATTTATATGTATATATTTCCCTGCTCTTTGCTTGGTGTTTTGAAGTGGAGAGTGGCTGGGATGAAATTCCACTTTAAAGTAGAAAATTCAAGATTTGCTCTTGGGGACTAGAAGGGGATGGGGCGTAGTGATACCTATCATGGATTCCTGGGGCTCAGGTGGAAGAACACTATAATTTTGGATTCTCTGCTCAGCATCTTCCCCCCCCCCCCCACCCCCCCCCCGCCCATTAGGGTTGTCTTTCTCCCTTCTTCGCCTCACTTTCCAAAACCAGCTGACATTTCAGTGAATCAACTCCCCAGTCACAGGATCAATTTATGCTTGGGAATGTACATGCCTCCTCAAGAATCTAACTAATAACCTCACCTCAGAAGGGAGTTGAAAAGCTCGAAGCTGTTTAGGGGGGAAACTGGCAACCCTAAAGCCAGAAATAATACGTATGTCTCTGAAACCCGCTCTAATTATCTTGTATCTACCCCAGGTGGTTAGTACAGTGCCTGGAATATAATGAATATGTAACAAATGCCACAGTCGTAATTAATCATGTCGATCAGGCTGCCTTCAAAGAGTCACCACCAAAACTGGGTTGATGAAAACTCAGAAACTGGAAAATATCATGAAGGAAAACAAACAAGGAATAAACGTTGTCTAAAAGAAAGAAATACTTACCAGTGGTACAAGGTGAAGTCCTTAGTTTGGTCATGATCACTGTGTCCCTGCATCCCTTCAGCTTTGAGATTCCACCCCTAGTGGAGAAAGTCTTCGCTTGATTTATGTCTCAGCTCACAGGGCTTTGCAGACCTCCCATTTTGTAATGACTATGAGAAACAGCGAGATGATAATGGGGGTGAATTTCTTGTTTTGCTGCAAGTCACTTTTTAATCTCTTTTGCTTTCATTGATGCAGTCATTCTGGTCTCTCTTCACCAGCTAGCAAACCAGCCCATGGAGATAACTGACAGTGTCTCCGAGAAGTTCCCACTGAGTGTATTTTGTTCGGAGCTCAGCTTCTTGGTCTCAGGAAGCTTCTGGGGTTGTGTCATGGAATATCTGGCCATTTTCTGTACTTCCCTGGAGGCTGTTAATTAGGATCTGTAACGGACTTTTTACCAGTTTTCAGTGCATTGGTTGTCCTGATAGATGAGAAGCTCTAGGGCCTAGAGGATAGAACACAGAAGGGGGAGTCAAGAGACCTGGGTTCTGACCCCAGCTCCTCCTCTTTGCTGCTCTGTGTCCTGGGATTTTTGTAATTTAACTGTTTCTGTTTCCTCATCTGTAAAATGTGGACTAAATGTCTGTGTTTCCTCCCATTTAGACTCTGAGCCCCATGAGGGGCAGGGACTGTGTCCAGCCTGCTCTGACTGTATTTAGTACAGTGCTTAGAATGGAGTAAATGCTCCACAAATGTCACAGGTGTGATCAAGATTGGTCCCTAGGAGTCATGGGTGAGCTCAATCGGAGGCTTATCAGAAACACAATGCACCGTAGTCACATTATGAGCCCAGGCTGAGACACACTAAAGACCCAAACCATTTGTAGTATGCAAGTTTTACAAATGTGAAATCAAGCAGAGGAGAAGCATTGAAGGCATTTTGTGGTCTGGAAGGCCCTGTAGAAATCCGTTCCAGTAATAGTCAATATTGATACCTTCATCTTGATTCTTTAATTCCCGTCTCACTTTAGTGCATTTCAGCCTAGAACTAACATAACATTTTGGATCCTGTGGTTTGATTCACAGGTCTCAGTTAAACATAGATCCATTTCCCCTCATTTGGAGGGAGCTTCAGACTGTCAGGGATCCAGACAATAGAACTGAAAACAAGCTGATATTCCACCTGAAATGAGCCAGTGAACCAGCTATAAATTGGCCCTCTCTGGAGAGAACAAAACACCTCACTTACAATTTCAGCAGATTATTAGGCAAAATGAAAAAAGATAGTGATACTCTCTTGGTTCAATGGTTTTGTGGCCCTGAAATTAGACTATAATTCCTAGTGAAAGCAACTCTTTATGGATTTTTCTACATCCCCACTGGTTAGAGCTTCTTCTTTTGTCATCCAGCTGAGGAAGAAATCTACTGCCTTGATTTTATCTGAGCCAAAAAAGAAGTTGTCCTTTATGTTTCAAAGGTCTTGGATCCATTTACCTTTAGGTAGAAGGAACCCCGTTGACATCAGACTCCACACTGAGGATTCCACCTCTGTGTTCTAAGATCGGGCTCAATAATAATGGTAATCAATTAAAAAATCAAAGGTATTATTTGTGGTATTTGGTTAAGCACCTATTATGTGTCAAGCACCATTCTAAGCACTGGGGTAGATACAAGATTATCACATTTGGCTGCAGTCCCTGTCCCACCTGGAGCTCATAGTCTAAGTAATGATAATAATATTAATAATGGTATTTGCTAAGTGCTTTCCATGTGCCAAACACTGTTCTAGACACTGGGGAAGATACAAGGTCATCAGGTTGTCCCACGTGAGGCTCACGGTCTTAATCCCCATTTTAAAGGTGAGGTAACTGAGGCAAAGAGAAGTTAAGTGGCTTGCCCAAGGTCACACAGCAGACAAGCGGCAGATCCAGGATTAGAACCCAGGTCCTCCGACTCCCAGGCCTAAACTCTTTCCCCTAGGCCGTGTGGCTTCTCATTGAGCGCTTACTACGTGCAGAGCACTCTACTAAGCACCTGGGAGACTACAGTGTAGCAGAATTGGTAGATACGGTCTCTGGTCGGTTTCTTCGTGAATATGTCCCCAGGCCTCTCTCTCGTGAGGTTCTACTACAAAGAATAATGATGGTGATAATAATAACGCAAATGCTGGTATTTTTTGAGCTCTTACTATGTGTGCCAAGCACTGAACTAAGCAGTGGGGTGGGTATAAAGTAGTCAGGATAGCCCCTGTCTCTCAGAGGGCTTATAGTCTAACTCATCATGAGGTTTTGCCATGAAATAGAATGAGAGGGCAACAGAGGTAAGATTTTGGGCAGGGATCGTGTCTGCATACTATTATGCTACCATTAACTGGTTTGTACTTCCCCGACTGCTTGGTCGAATGCTCTGCCAGCAGGTTCTTAGTTAATACTATTGACTGATTGCTTGAGCAGGTGGCAGAGAGTAAATGGCGCTTGATCAAGCGGAGCTCTGACGGGAGGGGAGCAGATATCTCCTCCCTACTCAGACATTTGATTCGTTCATAGTCCAGGCTGACTCTTTGGACAGTCCTACAGGGAACCGCCACCATTGTAACACATGGATTTCCCCCAAACTGTCCTAAAGCTCCCATTGTTTCAGCATGAAAGCATAGTTCCTTAAAGGGCTTCAAAAGTAAGCACTGTCCTAAAGAGTCACAAAGTTTTTCATCAGTTGGCCTTAAAGGAGACAGTCTAATCTACTTCTCCCTCACCGGTCCTTCCTTGCACTCGTAACTGTTCATATAGAGAGTCCAGTGAGATGCCCCATGCTGTCAGCCACATTTTGTATGTTTTTTGTTGCCCTTCAGGGCTGACTATCAACAGCAAAGTGATTTCCTATCAGCAGTGAGACAGCTTACCCCACTGCCCTGTTGCAAGCGAAGAAAATCCACCTCTTGGCTGTTGACATCTAACATCGTGACCAGCCAACCGGAATCCATCAGTGGCATTTATTAAGAGTTTACTGTGTTCAGAGCACTGCACTAAATACCTGGGAGAGTACAGTGTAACAGAGGTGTCGTACTTTCTCATGTTTTCAGAAAGCACAGCACATGGGCACTGCCCGTCCTGTGCCCTCTCTCTCTGCTGCTATTCATTAAGCATTCATTCACTGAGAAGCAGTGTGGCATAGTGGCAAGAGCCCGAGCCTGGGAGTCAGAGGTCCTGGGTTCTGATGCCGACTCTGCCACTTGTCTGCTCTGTGACCTGGGGCCGGTCGCTTTATTTCTTTGGGCCTCAGTTACCTCATCTGGAAAATGGGGATTAATAGTGGGATTAATAGGTGGCCCCACATGGGACAACCTGATGACCCTATCTCTACCCCAGCACTTAGAACAGTTCTTGGCACATAATAAGCGCTTAACAAATACCATCATCATCATTAAGCGTTTACCCTGTGCCAACTGCTGTGCTCAACTCTGGAGTAGAGACAAGTTAGAGCGGACGCAGTTCCTATCTGCCATGGAGTTCACAGTGAAAGGAGGAGGCAGAGCAGGTATTAGTTCCCCATTTTACAAATGAGGAGACTGTGGCAAATAAGTTGCGACTTTCCCAAGGTCACACAGAGTTTTACTACGACCGCCCTACTTCCCAGACTTTCCACCCTGTGGCTGACAACAGCCCCGTCGCTGTATCTTAAACCCGCACCCTCTACCTGTCAATCTTTTATATCTGCCTGTCTCCCCCATAAGTTCTCTGAGGGCCGGGATTCCCTTCTATCTCCACTGTGCTCTCGATCGCTCGATATACAGTCGGCACCAAATAATGCCATCGAATGATTGATCAGTGGAGTTATTTCCAAATCCTGAATTGCACCTAATGATAGAATTTCATAAAAAGGAATTTTCATGCAGTTCCCTGGGATCGTTTAGCTTAGAGGCGTAAGTTCCACTTGCTTACCCCTCTCTTCCAGGCTCTACTTCCCCAAACTCCTCCTCGATTTCACCCTCAAGGGCAGTGCTTTGGCTTAATTTCTTTTCTAGTAGTCGAAATCTTCTTTAGAAAACCCGTTCATAAGTGATGTTCAGAGTTGGAGAAATTAATCATGTTGAATGTTGGCCACTTCTGCCCAGAAAGGATGACTGGCTTCTAGCTAGCCTCCTGGGGCTAATTGTCCAGGCCCAGGCTGGACAAAATGGAACACCATGCCAAGGTCCTTGGAGGGGGTGGTCCCATCAGATTTACCGTGTCCTTTTTCAGAAGCCAAGTGGCCCCCGCTGCCCTTTTATCAATTTCACTTTGGGAAATACTTCATGTCACGTGTTTGAAATAGAACAGGTTGTAACCGTAAAAGAGAAATATGTTAGCAGCTGTAACCGTTATTCCAAAAAATATGTTGTTTTCTGTGCGATTTCAAACATCCTGGAAACTTTCCCAAGACTAAATATATGAGGTTTACTGGAATAGGGCAAGAGTGTTTTTTGGCAGTGTTTCCTAAATTAAAGGTCAGGCAGTTAATAATGTTAGGCAATTCAAACAAAGTGGGAATATGATACCTTATTGTCTCTTCCAACTTTGGAAAGTTGGGCATATATTTTTTTTTTGTTGAGTTGAATTTTCTTTAATCGAGTAATTGCTTTGTATGTGTCCGCACATACACGTACAGGAAGTGTTCCAGATTCAAATACCTCAACAACAATCTGAGTTGCTAGGGGTCGGGTATATCTGACTCCTCCCGTAAATCACCCGAACAATTGAGCTAATCCGAGGTCTGGATAGAATGCATAGGGGCAAGAGCTGGAGGGTAATGGGGAGGAAATAAAGTGAGGAAGGGAGAAGTGGGAATCATGAACTGGATTATCAAAGAGCAATTTCTTGTACTCTGGCCTTTCTAATGGTCATGGCTGTTGAACCCGTGAAATATCATTCATTCGTTCAAGCAGTCGTATCTGTTGAATACTTACTGTGTGCAAAGCACTGTACTGAGTGCTTGGGAGAGTAAAATACAGCAATTAGCAGACACATTCCCTGCCCACAACGATTTTATGTAGTTGACTGTGGCACCGGGGGTGCCGTGGAGGGCCATGACCTTGAGGGGATTACCCTAAGGGCAGGGATTTCTCGCTGGTGGGGGGGGAAACCCCAAGATCTATGAATAAAATGGCCACCGTTGCAAGTCTTGTGGGAAGGGGTAATTCTACATCCCCTCATGGAGAATTTTCCCCAAGACCCAGTGGGTCAGGGTCCATAGGAGGTAGTTCTCTGTATTTCCCAGCCCAGGATATCCAAGAGTTTCTGCCTTTCACAATCCAGACCCCATGCTGCAGCAAAGAAGCAACCATCCTGGTTGGAGG
Source organism: Ornithorhynchus anatinus (assembly GCF_004115215.2). Taxonomy (NCBI): domain Eukaryota; kingdom Metazoa; phylum Chordata; class Mammalia; order Monotremata; family Ornithorhynchidae; genus Ornithorhynchus; species Ornithorhynchus anatinus. The sequence continues at coordinate 16,181,057 of NC_041751.1, forward strand.
CGAAAGCTGAGGTTTTTTGGTCTCTGTCCTTGATTTTCAACTCTACGTGGTTATAGAGGAGTGTCCACTCTGCCTTTGACCACTGCCGGCTCCATACAAAAATAGCCACACAGGACCCATGAGTGGTTGTCATGATTTAGGCTCTCAAGAAGTATGACTAATCGATAGCCTACTTTTTCTTAAACCCAGACCAGGCCTTCTTTGTCCAACCTCCTCCGTAGATACCCTCCCTCAAAACCCCAAACAGATGAAATAGACTCACTGCCTCATATACACTATGTCGTGGATTTTTGTAAACCAACCTAATTCCTTAACTTGTCGCCACCACCCTCTCTGTATCAATCCTTTCTGTATGGAAAACCGTTCTTTTCGGGGGGTCAGACTTGCCTTGGAACCAGATGAAACCTCTCCAAAATATATTCTCAACATCATCGACCTTCTCCATTACAACTTCAATCTACCAATCAATCATATTCATTGAGAGCTTCCTGTGTCCAGACCACTGTATTAAGCACTTGGGAGAGAGACCTAGTGGAACGAGCACGGGTCTAGGGAATCAGAGGATCTGGGTTCTAATCCTGGTTTTGCCACTGGGCTGCTATGTGACCTTGAGAAAGTCACTCAGCTTCTTTGCATCTCAGTCCCTTCATCTGTAAAATGGGGATTCAGTACCAGTTCTTGTTTCTTAGATTGTGAGCCTTGTATGGGACAGGGACTGTTTCTGACCAGATCATCTTGTATCTTCCCCAGGGCATAGAACCGTGTTTGGCACATAATAAGCATTTAACGAATGCCATTGTTATCATTATATCATTATTACTTAGTGTGTAATGCCATCATTAGGAACGTCAGGATTAGTTGGGCACATTGGCCAAACACACTGCGTCTTGTATATATGGCGAGCTCAGCTTCACGGTAGCTCTTTCCCCATTCGGGGTTGCAGCCGGCACCCCGAAAGTGACTTTTGTGTCACTGCATCATATTAACGAAAAACAAACCCGACAGCGGTGGTTGGGTGTTTCGTTCGTTTCACACTGGTTAAGCCTTTCATTCATGCTTTCATTTTGGTTTTCACTTCATCCTCCTGTGGGAAATAAAAGTAGATTAGAAAGTAGACAGTGTATCGCTGGCATCCTTGCCACAGGGAAGTTCCCACGGAGATAATTGATTAATTGATGTTGGTATTTGTTAAGTGCCTACTGTGTGCAGAGCATTGTTCTAAGCGCTGGGGTAGATCCAGGGTAATCAGGTTGTCCTACGTGAGGCTCACAGGCTTAATCCCCATTTTACAGATGAGCTAACTGAGGCCCAGAGAAGTGAACTCTAACCCCGTCCATGGGCAGGGACTGTCTCTATCTGTGGCCGATTTGTACATTCCAAGTGCTTATTACAGTGCTCTGCACATAGTAAGTGCTCACTAAATACTATTGAATGAAGGAAGTGACTCGCCCACAGTCACACAGCTGACAAGTGGCAGTGCCGGCATTCGAACCCATGACCTCTGACTCCCAAGCCCGGGCTCTTTCCACTGAGCCACGCTGCTGAGGGTGCGGTCCTGTGATTCTCACACCTCCTTCACACCTGGCGCGTTGCACCGAAGCACGATTTTCCGGGACACAGCCGAATCCCAAGATGCGGCCTTGATTCATTTCTCTGTAAGTCAATCAGACCACAGCTTTCCCAGCGAATCAAGCAATAGGAAATATTGAGTGCCTTCTGTGTGCAGAGCACTGTCTGAGCACTTAGGTGAGAGCAACTGAATTGCTAGACATGATCTTTGCCCCGGAGGAGCCTACAGGAGTCTAGCAGAGGAGACAGATACTAAAATAATTTTACAGACGGGGCAGAGAGGGAAAGTGGATTGATAGGTGAGTGCTTAATATACAAGTGAGACAAGTGGTTGCTAGTACCTATGCCGGCCTGCAAAATTCACTTCCTCCGGGAGATCTGTCCATGAATATCCAGTCTACAGCTGTCCTTAGCTCATGCTGGCTCGGCAGTGATTCGCACTCCTGCCTCTTCTCTAAACTTAAACCACTCTCTAGACTGCTGGCTCACTGTACGCAGGGGGCATGTCTACGAGCTCGGCTGTACCCCGGCTCTGCCACTTGCCAGCTGTGTGACTTTGGGCAAGTCACTTAACTTCTCGGTGCCTCAGTTCCCTCATCTGTAAAATGGGGATTAAGACTGTGAGCCCCACGTGGGACAACCTGATTCCCCTGTGTCTACCCCAGCGCTTAGAACGGTGCTCGGCACATAGTAAGCGCTTAACAAATCCCAACATTATTATTATTATTATTATTGTACTCCCCCAAAAGTTGAGTTCAGCGCTCCGCACCCGGTAACCACCTAATATATACCATTTATCGATTCATTCTCAGCCGCTTCTTCTTCGTACTCCTAAAATCACTGGCATTAGAGGTGTTTTTTGTCCTCTCCAAGCCCGGGTTGTAGGAATGAGGATCCAAAGCTGATAGTCCGCAGCCTTGTGCTGGAGATGAAGCAGTGTGGCTTAGTGATTATCGCATGGGCCTGGGAGTCAGGAGGTCATGGGGTCTAATCCCGGCTCCATCACATGTCTACTGTGTGACCCTGGGCCAGTCACTTCACTTCTCTGGGCCTCAGTTTCCTCATCTGTAAAATGGGGATGACGAGTGTGAGCTCTATGTGGGAAAGGGACGGTGTCCAACCTGGCTACCTACCCCAGCGCTTAGAGCGGTGCTTGGCACATAGTGTTTAACAAGTACCGTAATAATGACTATTATTATTGGAGGCTGCAGTTCTCTCAGTGAGGGGGAGCAGAGAAATTGGGTGTGAGGAGATGGGACTGAAGGTCTGAAGCCCTCCCACCCCCACAACTGACACTAACCCTAGTTCCCCTTGGTCGTCAGTGGGGACCCCCCCCCCCCCCCCATTACAGGGGAACGGTGGCATTGGGAGAAGGGAGGGAATGTGAGTTTTTGAACCTCCGCTGGTAGAGTAGGAGGTTCTACTAGTGAATCCTTAGACATCCTTAAATCGTTGGTTCGATTCTAGCATGAGGGACTCTATACTTTAACGCAGCAGCGTGGTTTAGTGGTTAGAGCACAGGTCTGGGAGTCAGAAGGTCATGGGTTCTCATCCTGGATCTGCCACTGGTCTGTTCTGTTACCTCGGGCAAATCACTTCACTTCTCTGTGCCTCAGTTATTAAAATTGGGACCAAGACTGTGGGCCCTAGGTGGGACAGGAACTGAGTCCAACCTGATTACCATCAACCTCAGTGCTGAGAACAGTGTTTGGCACATAGTAATTGCTTAACAAATACCATAATTATTTTTATTATTAGAACCATCGAGGTCACAGTTCCCAGCTTGGCTATGAAGGAGGGACCGGGGGCAAGGAGGGAGGTAGCGATTGCTCGTAGAACCACTGGGAAGTTAGTGTTTGTGGCGCACCTGGACTGAAATTAGCTCCTCTTCACGGTAGATGGGGAGGTGTGAGGAGATGATTCACCAGCGCTTACGTTACCTTTCCTGTTGCCATTGAATCCAGACACTTGAAAGCCACAGGGATCTGGGTTAAATATTTGTGTCTGTCAGGTTTCGGCTGAGCCGTTGCTAGGCCAGTTTGCACCAAGGCCTATTGATGGATTTGACCGCAGTGGGGATGTCACAGAACCGTGAGGTTGAGTCAGGCCTTTACCCCCATCCAACAGTCTCCCACTCCTGGGACCCCAAGAGCAAGGAGCCCGACCTTCCTTACAGAGAGCCAATCGGACTTCTTTTTTGGAAAACTAGAGTTGGCTTAGAGCAGCAACACAAAATGGTATTCGTCTCAGAAACCTCAAGTAATATCAACTTAGTGGTAGATGGAACATATACTGATGGGCAATATTTTCCCCAAAGCGATAGGCGCCTTGTGTGCGAAGCCATAATCTTCTATAATTTCAGATCACATTTCGAAGGAGAGTGAAAAAAGTGAATAGTTTCCTTCATACTGGGCTGTGAAAGTGAAAATAGATACTTTATCTAACAGGGGTCTGTAAAAAAGGTGAATTGGGAATTTTAAAACCAAATGTTTTTACTTCTAATTGTTATTGCTGCGCTATTTCTCCTTAAAGCCATTACTACCAAAGGCATACGGTGTGTGTTCTTCTCACTTCAGCTCAAAAAGAATGAGAGAAGCTAGGAGCAGTGAGGACAAAGAATAAATGGAAATTAAACCTCTTCAGAAAGGGAAAGATGGGCCCCTGTACAATTGCTCTGTCAAACACAGAATTTGATTAAATCATCCACTGGGCTGGGAGTCTCAATGAATAGCATTTACTGAGCGCCTGCTGGGTGGAAAAGACTATACTGAGTGCTTGGGAGAGAAGAGTGGAATTAGTAGAACTGATTTCTGCCCTTCAGGAGCAAGCTCGCACTCTAGTTGGACGAGTAAGTGGTCATGTGTGGATGTTGTTTCTGGTTATGATGGAAACCGGTTTGCCCGTAACTTCAAATTGGGCCTTGGGAAAGAGCGGTGGTGGGGAGGGGGTGACTCAGAAGTCAGAGCATCATTATTATTATTACTGTGGTGTTTGTGTAACGCTTACTATGAGTCAAATACTCTTTTCAATTCCGGATACCAGTTCGTCCGGTCGGACACAGTCTCTGTCCCGCGCGGGGCTTACTGGCTAAGTCGGAGGGAGAACAGACATTGAATCCTAATTTTAGTCATTAGGAAACTGAGGCACAGAGAAGTGAAATGACTTGACCTAGGTCACACAGCAGGCAATTGGTGGAGTAAGGATTAAATGGGGTTTTTTGAGCACTCAATTGTGCTGCTGAACGTCTTCATTTCTTAGACTTGGATATTTCCTTATTTCTAGGAAATATTCCTCCAGCATTTGAATTAGGAGATCAGTAAAGCTTTAAAGAAGTTGACAGTTTATTTCAAACACATCTCGTATAATACTCTAAAGGAAATCATCACGAACATAGAAAAGTGAAATGTTTGTTTGATATTTGGATATTCAAGAGAGGATCCACTGCTGAATATTTACTTTTATATATGAATATCATCAATCAAAAGGACAGAGGGAATGCTTCCTCCATCAACACATTTCATGGAAACATGAAAAAGATCATGTTACTGAATCCCCAAACAATTTTTTCATCAAGTTATTATTCATTAAATCTTCAATCTTAGTCTGGGACTTGCATACGGTATATTTGCTGTATCTAAAACTTCCTGTCAATTGTACAGATTCAGAGAATACCTTGATCCTCTAATGTAGCATAATTTTAAGTGACAATTCTCTTGAAATTTTTAAAAGCAAAACTGTCTTCTGAAACTTTGCAGAGAAGAAACTGTATGCCAAGCTCTCAGAAAGATCATGGACTTCTCACCTCATCATCCTCCCAGGTGGATCACTGGATAGGCCACTGGATTGTCAGTTCCTCTGGGGCAGAGATCTCAAACTCTCCCAAGAACTCAGTTCGGTGCTCCACATCGAGTAAGTGCTCAACATATACTACTGATTGATCAATCGAATCTCACGAGGATCACGCGAAAGAAGTGAAAGAAGAAAGAAGTAGCTTGGTGTGGTGGATAGAGCACGGGCCTAGAAGGTTAGAAGGTCATGGGTTCTAATCGCAGCTCTGCCACTTAATAATGTTGGTATTTGTTAAGCGCTTACTATGTGCAGAGCACTGTTCTAAGTGCTGGGGCAGGTACGGGGTAATCAGGTTGTCCCACATGAGACTCACAGTTAATCCCCATTTTACAGTTGAGGGAACTGAGGCACCGAGAAGTTAAGTGACTTGCCCACAGTCACGCAGCTGACAAGTAGCAGACTTCTCTGCTGTGTGAGCTTGGACAAATCACTTTACGTCTCTATGCCTCGGTTATCTCATCTGCAAAATGGGGATTGAGAATATGAGGCCCACGTGGGATAGGGACTGTGTCCAACCCGATTTACCTTTATCCGTCCCAGCATTTAGTACCGTGCCTGACACGCAGTAAGCTCTTAACAAATACCATCATCGTTATTATTATTGTTATTATTAATTATTGAGTTACCCCGCCCTCGAAGAATCTGTAATCTCATCCTCAGGGGCCTCTTTTCCGGTCCTTGAGTCATTGTGTTACTCTGACCTGTGACCATTTTCTCTCTACGAGTTTCACATGAGTCAAAAGCCTAAAAAGGCTCAGGGCAGGGAAGAGCAGAAAGATGATTTCACACCTCCCTCCTGTCCTGCTTCCGTTGACCTATCGATTTCGGTGGCATTTCGTATCTAGCTTTCCCTTGATGCCTCCTGCTCCGCTTATGGTCAGTAGGTTTGGGGAATTACCGCATTTCCCTGTGCTGTACTTCATTCATTCATTCATTCATTCAATCATATTTATTGAGCACTTACGCTGTGCAGAGCACTGTACTAAGCACTTGGAAAATACAAAACAGCAGTAAAGAGAAACAATCCCTGCCCACAAGGGGCTCATAGTCTAGATGGGGGGAGACAGACATCAAGACAAGTAAACAGGCATCAATAGAAATAATCCTTCCTGTGGAGATCAGCACTAGACTTGCTCCGTTGCATTTCATCCTGTTCGGGTAGGGTCAATGTTCCACATTCCCTTCCTCTACGTCATCCCAGGGTTCTGTCCTGACCTCCTAGCCAGGGCAGGATTGGGGGGGGGCGGGGGACGGACAGGGAAGCTTGTTTTCCAGCATCACCCCCGGAATTGGAGCAGCTGTACCCATGGTCGTGATGATCTTTGGGAGAAGGTCAGCCCGGCCTGGGAACTGTAGAGCCAGAGAACGGCTCCTTCGACCACAGGGTTCCTGAGCTTCTGCTCACGGTGGTCGCTCCCTTGGGAGTCTCGGCTTTGTTTTTTCTTTATGTAAGCCAGCCAACTGTGGCATTTTTGGGTGCTTACTCAGTGCAGAGCACTGTATTAAGAGCTTCGGGGAGTCCAGTAGAGTAAGTATTCAATCTTTCCTCATATGGCCATTGCCAAAGCCTCTGAGTTTGGTATCTTCCTGAGACACGGGGACCACGTCTTATTTATCCTCTATTGTTCTCTTCCCCGGCTCTCAGTATAGTGCTTTGTCTTCAGGAGGCACTCAACAAATACTCTGATTGATTCAAGACAAGTATATACCCCTGGACCACGTCCAAGGACTTTCCTAGCCTGCCCCAAGTACTTAGGGATTCTTGTTAACAGAAATACCCTGAACAGAGAATTTGAATTCATCCATAAAGCGCATAATTCATGAATCTATTTAGGAATATATATTTAGTTCATTAATTCAGGATGTTGGTGGTACTGAGAGTTTTTATGTTTGTTTGTTTTTGATATTTGTAAAGCACTTAGTATGTGCCAGGGACTGTACTAAGTGACTGGGGTAGATGCGAACTAATCAGATTGGGCCCAATCCATGTCCCATATTCAGCTCACAGTCTTAATCCCCATTTGACAGATGAGATAACTGAGGCACAGAGAAATGAAGTGACTTTCCCAAGATCACAGCAGCCGATGAGTGGTGGAGTCAAAATTAGAACTTAGGTCCTCTGGCGCCTAGGCCCTTACTCTTTCCATTAGGCCAGGCTGTGTTACGGTCAGTCTTGGGACATCCTAAAGGTCATCAAATGATCCTGTTGAGGGTCGGCTAGGAGGTTTTAGTGAAGAAAAGGGGAAAAACTGTATTTACCAGGAGGTAAAGGGGTTTTAAGTCCCGTCCTCTTTAGCAGATAGTCTTGGGGAGAACCAATCCCCTTCTCGGTTTTGATAATAACCGAAGGATTTCGGCTCAGTCTCTCTTTTTCTCTCCTGACACTGGTGAGTGAGGTAGATGAGGCTGGGATACAGTGAGGATTTTGGTTTTAGGGGAGCCAAGGGTGCGGGCTAGATTATAGTGGGAGATCCGTGAGGTAAGGTGAGAGTGAGAACGCCGACTGAGGGCTTTAAAGCCTTGGTAAGGAGTTTCTGTTGGATATGCACTTGGATGGGCAATCACTGGAAGTTTTTGAAGAGTTGGGAGACAGGGACTGAAAATTTTGAGAAAACTGATTTGGGCAGCAGAATAATAATAATAATAATAATAATAAATAATGTTGGTATTTGTTAAGCGCTTACTATGTGCCGAGCACTGTTCTAAGCGCCGGGGTAGACATAGGGGAATCAGGTTGTCCCACGTGGGGCTCACAGTCTTAATCCCCATTTTACAGATGAGGGAACTGAGGCGCAGAGAAGTGAAGTGACTTGCCCACAGTCGCACAGCCGACAAGTGGCAGAGCTGGGATTCGAACCCATGAGCCCTGACTCCAAAGCCCGTGCTCTTTCCACTGAGCCACGCTGCTTCTCTAATGAAACGTGGAGTGGGTAGAGACGGGAGGTAAAGAGGCCAGCGAGGAGATGGATGTAGTAGTCAAAGGAGGATATGACAAAGTGTTTTTCAGAACTAACTCCACATGGGTATGCTTATATCTCCCCTTAATAGGATGGTATATTAGACCAGAGAAGAGTGGTTGGTAATCTGTTTCAGAGGTGTTCTGGTGTTGTATCTTTTTATTTGAGTTCTGAATTAAGTCTTGTTGGTTTACTCTGACTGTCTGAAGATGCAGCTCACTCTATATTAATCACTGAGGCTTATAGAGCCCGATTACAGTATCCTGGATGCGATTTTCCAGGTCCATACCTTCTTCAATCCTCAGAAATGCTAGGATTGATCTTGATGTCTGATTATATAGAAAAATAGCTCCCAAGCCAGCCAGGGAAAACTTAATTGTATTCTGGATTCTTATGCAAGGTGTTGGAGGTAATAGTCGCATCACTGAAACAAAGCCACAAATGTTTCTTATCTTTGGGAGCTCACAGTATTGGAAGATGCGATGCCTTCCTGCTAAAAACCACAATCTTGATTTTTTTTTTTCCAACACCCATTTAATGGTGGCCCAACTCAATGATTCACTGTTACTAATTAGTTCACTTCTGCACCAAACTTGGTGAGTAATATCTCCGAGTCCAGGCACCAAGCTGAGAAAGTTTTCAAGTTCATCATCCTTACAAATGAATATCAGAAACCACGCACAAAACCTCTCACTTCCTAAAGCAAACATCATATGAGTCACTAATGTAATTACCTCAGAAGTCACTGATGGTGCTTTTATTAAAACATCGAGTTTTCAGAGAGGCTCCGAGAAAGATGGGGAGCGGTGATAATGAAGAAAATAAAGTAAAAGCATGAAAGGTGTAAGATAGGATAATGAAATATTAAAATATGAAGAGAGAACATTATAAAAAATTACTTTTCTTTCATCTATAGTGATGATAGAACTGTAGGTCCTATTCATCCGTTAGAGTTACTAGGGGCTAGTTGATTTTCTCCCTAAACTCCTCTCAATAAACAGACTCCAATGCCCCAGGCTTGGGGCTGGTGAATGTGTCAATACAGTCAGCGGACTGTCTTTACCCATTACATTCTAAATGGTGATTTTCTAAATTGGTGGGGCATATAATAAAACCCAATTCTATTAGACTTTCAAGCAGAGGTATCATTTAGCTGGATCAACCTATTTCCCAAGGCTATTTAATAAACACATTTTTTAAAAAATCAATACGATTTCTTCTTAGTTTTATTCTCCGGCTCTGCCATTTCTTCTGATTTTTTTTTGTTGTTTTATGTATATATAATATCCTAATATTTCAAAGTACGTGAACGTATTGATCCACTTCGGCATCTAAAGATGAGCAGAACTATTTGTTCCCCGTATTGATCTATAATGAAAGCATAAATTTTGAAGTGCGTAACCATTGATTTTTCAATATATTTTCCAAGACCTATGGAGAGCTCTGAGCAATGTATGGACCGCGGCTATACCCCGTCCTGCTGCTGCTCCATTGTGACTCACCAGGGAAGACCCAGGCCTTAGCAGAGGGAAGGGAAGGGAATCTTCTAAGTGAACTCCTAGGAGCAAGTTACTAAGTGTGTGAAGGTGAGCTGCCTAGGTCACTATTTCTCAGAAAGACCAGCCAGGGCAAAGTGGAGCCCTGTCTCGGATGTTGTTCTCTAAAAACTCATTGTCAACTGGTAATATTTTTAGTGTGCTTACTGTGTGCAGAGAAACGATGAATTGAGGAGGATAATGATATGTTAATTTATTTTAATGTCTGTTTCCTCCTGTAGGCAGTAAGGGCCTTGTGGGCAGGGATCCTCTGAACCAACTCTATTGTCTTGTATATTGCATTTGGCTCTCTACTCTTTATCCACTTGATATTCACCCCGCCTCAGCCTCCTACTACATATTTACATATGTGTAATTTATTCCTACTAATGTCTCTTTCCCTCTTTAGACCGTGAGCTCCTTGTGAGCAGAGAACATGCCTAACGATTCTGTTTTAATTGACTCTCCCAAGCACTGAGTACAGTGCTCTTCACCCATCAAGTGTTAAGTAAGTGCAATTGATTGAGATCAATCACTATTGAATATCAGTACTTATGAATATCAGTCAATCAAGATTAAACTACCGCCAAGTACTCAGTGTGGTGCTCGGCACACAGTAAGTGCTCAATACATAGAACTGATTAAAATATATTTTTAGAATTTCGAAGTTGCTGCATTCCACTTATCCACTTTGTTTCTCCCTCCTCATATCTGACAGGCAGTTACTCTCCCCCTGCTTCAAAGGTTTATTGAAGGCACGTTTCCTTCAAGAGGCCTTCCCTGACTAAACCTTCCTTTCCTGTACTCCCACTCCGTTCTGCGTTGCCCTGACTTGCTCTCTTAATTCGTTCCCCCTCCCAGCCCCCAACACTTATTTATATATATACATATATATATATCTGTAATTTATTTATTTATATTAATGCCTGTCTCTGCCTCTAGACTGTAAGCTTGTGGTGGTCAGGGAATGTGTCTGTTTTCTGTTATAGTGTGCTCTCCCAAGTGCTCAGTACAGTGCTCAATAAATTCAAATGACTGACTAACTGATGGTGCCATCTTCAAGGTCCTGTGATACCTCATTTGGGTACTATTTTGTATCAGCAGGGATACCAGAACCCTCCAAATAATCATCAGAGTGAATGGAATTGATATATTACCCAGCAGTGATCTAGGTGTGGTAATAACCTAGGGGAGGTGGGAGATCCATCGATCAGTAATATTTATCGAGCACATGCATTGCACTACATGTTTGGGGGAGTAAAATAGAAGCCGTGTTTGCGATCCCTTCACTTAAGGAGCTTATAATTCAGTAGAAAAGTTGAACATTAAAGGAAATAAGTAGAGGAAAATGTTTTTGAGTATCAAGTGATGGGACTGGGAGAAGGGCCATGAAGAGCCCCAAAATCCACTGGGTCTCGAGCCGTATCGATCGAGATCCGCAAGTGGAGGAGGTGCATTGCTCCAAAGATGGTGCCCCAAACAATCAGCAAGTACATTAGCAGTGATAGTATTTAATAAGCACTCACTGTGCTAAACTCTGTGAGGGGGTGCACAGGTGGGAATTAGACATGGCCCCAGTCTGTAACGAGATTCACAATCTACATTACTTTAGCAGCGTGAAGCAGGAGAAGCAGTGTGGCTCAGTGGAAAGAGCCCGGGTTTGGGAGTCAAAGGTCTTGGGTTCGAATTCCGGCTCTGCCACTTGTCAGCTACGTGAGTGTGGGCAAGTCACTTAACCTCTCTGTGCCTCAGTTCCCTCATCTGTGAAATGGGGATTAACTGTGAGCCTCACGTGGGACAACCTGATTACCCTGTATCTACCCCAGCGCTTAGAACAGTGCTCTGCACATAGTAAGTGCTTAACAAATACCAACATTATTATTACTAAGTAGTTCCCAAACCGTGGATCTCCAAGTGCCTGATGCCCTCTAAAGCATTTGAATTCAGAGTTTAGTCTTTCCAGAATTAGGGTAACGTAAAATTGCGTTTGTTTCCATTTTAACATACCTGCTCCTTTTCAGAGTTTTCTCTCCGATGAATAATGGAAGTGTTGCTGTTTTTGATCACCTGCTGTGTCTAACGACATCTGCTTTATTTCACTTTTGTTCCAAGTGTCTTTCCCGGTGATTAAACATCAGTTGTCAAGGGCTGGCTATTTTTCTTTTATCCTAATAATTCCTCAGACTGGAAAGAGAGGGCATAACACAGGCTGCGGCCATGCCCGAAATGGGCAGATGGAGGTTGGGCACTCTTCACTGCTGTCAGAATTCCTTACCAGGGAGGTGTGAGGTTTTGGATGGCTCCAGACTTAATTGGCTTGAAGGCTAGCTTGGGAGGAGCGAGGAGCATGAGCTGGGGAAAAAGCAGGTAAAGTGGGTAAATTGGGGAGAGCTGGTAGAGAGCCAGCCGTTGCCGACTTGTTTCTGTTGCCGACTTGTTTCTGTTGCCGACTTGTTCATTCCAAGCGCTTAGTACAGTGCTCTGCACATAGTAAGCGCTCAATAAATACTATTGAATGAAAGAGAGCCTCGCTGGCAATGTGAATCCTTACATGAAAATTGGGAAGTTTCGGTAGCCGATGTTAAACCCTAAATGCCGGTTAGATCTTTCATTCCGTAGTTATTGTCCAAGACGAGTTGAGTTACCTAACACCTCTTAGTTTGATGGAAACCAGCAGGCATTTTACTTAACTAATTTCTGGCGGTGAGCTCAGTAAAATATTTTATCTCCCTTGTGCCTGGAATACCAAGGAGAGAGGGTAATCTTACCCAGGAAAATATCTGTCTGTACCAAGTTTTCCCCAAACATTTCCTTCTTTACCAGAGAATCATCCTCTGTGTCCCATGCGTAAAGTTCACTGATCACCTGGCTTCTCCACATGCAACAGGGCATGAGATGTTAGTGATCGTCACCTCCCGGTGACGTCACATCCCTTAACTTCTCTGTGCCTCAGTTATCTATAAAATGGGATTAAGACTGTCAGCCCCACGTGGGACAACCTGATTACCTCGCGTCTACTCCGGTGCTTAGAACAGTGCTTGACACATAGTAAGCACTTAACAAATACCATAATAATAATTACTATTATTCCCCTAAGGTACTTTGAGTAAAGGAAGAGAGGATTCTAATCCTGGTTCTATCACTAGCCTGCTGAGTGACCACTTGCCTGATGTGTGACCTTAGGCAAGTCACAACTTATCTGTGACTCACTTTTCTCATCTTAGAATGTGTGTTCCAGGTGACACAGGACTGGATCTCATCCAGTCACCTTGTATCTACTCCAATGCTCAGTATGGTGTCTGGTATAGAGTACATGCTTACTCTCATAATACTCATAATGACCGTTGCTGTTATTATTGTTAAAAGCCCAGAGAAAACACCCTTCGTAAAGAATAGCTACAGTTACTGCTCGCAGATGTTAAGGTTTGGTGAGAACGGCCCCCCTGCCAGCTTTCCTCCTAAGTGCCTGCGTGGCTGGGTTCAGGGGGTGTGGAGGAGAGGATGGTGTGTGATGGGAAATCTCTCTACACTTGTTCTCTCAGAGAACTCATCAGTTCACATGGGTCCACGTAGCATCGCAGTGGGGACGAGCCTCCGAATCCGCCTCACCACTGCACCTGTTTTGCAGTCTCACAGTTCTTCCTTCCTCCAAACAAATCCCCTCGTGGTTGACCTTCCCCATCTCCCTCTGCTCCTGAAATGCCATACGGCAAAACCAAAGTCCTCTTCCTTCCTGTTCAGCTTCCCATCAGCCAATCATGCCACCACCCTCGTGGACCCAGAAGCCAGCCAAGTTGGCCATTCTGCTCCTCTCTGTCTTCTACATCCCACTTTCAGACTCTCCCTTGCCACTGCTTCCTCGATGAAATTTCTCCACTCCATTCTTTCCACTCCAGGCCTTCGGGCCAAGTTACTGCATCAGTCTAGACTGCGAGCTCGTTGTGGGCAGGGAACGTCTACCAATTCTGTCATGTTGTTCTATTACACTCTCCCCAGTGCTTACTACAGTGCTTGGCACACAGGAAGCCTACAGTAAATGCCACTGATTAATTGAGATCTGGTCTCCCTTTTTGCCCACCCCATGTTCTTCCCCCTTCTCCTAATAAGAATAATCGATAACTATGGGATTTAAGTGCTTACTATATGACAAGCACTGTTTTAAGCACTGGGATGGTTTCAAGGTATTCAGGTTGGACACAGTCCCTGTCCCACATGAGGCTCAGAGTCTTAATCCCCATTTTACAGATAAGGTAACTGAGGCACAGAGGAAATGAAATGACTTCCCCAAGGTCACACAGCAAACAAGTGGGAGAGCTGGGATTAGAACCCATGTCCTCCGACTCCCAAACCCATGCTCCTTCCACTTGGCCAAGCCGCTTCCCGTTGCCTACGTAGTCAATGCTCAGTAAATACTATCAGGTGACTGACACATCTCTTGGCTAAACTGTGCAGTCTTCCCAGTTAACACTGGTTTAACTGTTAAATGTTTGGGTATCCGTCTCCCACCGCACCACTCCCACTAGATTTTGAGCTTCTAGTGGGCGGAGTGATTTTTATTCACTTGTTAGTGCACACACCCAGAGTGTAACATTGTAGACACTAAATCAAAATGGAAGTTGATGAGCGTGATTATCTTTTTCCCCAGCAATCCGAACCCTTCAGGAAGTTTGCAAAATTAATCACACTTTGGGACTTCTATTACTCCTTGAGAAAATGCTCATCTGAGACTTCAGCAGATCAGCATCAGACATTTTGAGTACACAGGAAATGGGGAAAGACGTTACGAAGAGGGAATTCAACAGGAAAATTGTTATGACTCACCTGCTATGACTCAGGAGATGACCATATCCAGAGAATTTTTTGTGGCTTGGACTGCAGCAGATGAACACAGTTTCTCTTTTGAATATCATGAATTATTTTACATTCTGTGAATTGCAATTCTCCAAACTACTTTCAATACAGCCAGGGCAACAGAATTCTTGCAGAGTTCAGTTCTCTTTTCATGAACGCTAGCAGTTTCTCATTTTGTACAAATGCAGAATCAATCCATCAGTGGTGTTTATTGAGCACTTACTATGCGCAGAGCACTGTACTTAATACTTGGGAGAATACAACAGCATTAGCAGACATATTCCCTGCCCATAACATGTTTAAAGTCTTAGAAGGGGAGCCAGCCATTAAAATGAATGAATCAGTCCACTTCCATATTTCAGTCACACTTCTCTAAAATTTTTACCAAGCTTCTCTTTCAAAGAATTGAATAACTCTGACATTTGAATGGTCCATTTTAGGTGGATTTAATTAGTTGATCGTCTTTAGAAGAAATAGAGGAGCTTATAAAGGCATTCCTCTAGAGCAGCAGTGTGACCTAGTGGAAAGAACATGGGCCTGAAAGTCGAGGACTTGGGTTCTAATCCTGACTCTTCTACATTCCTGCTCTGCGACTTTGGGTACGTCACTTAACTTGTCGGTGCTTCAGCTACCTCATCTGCAAAATGGGGATTCAATACCTGTTCCCCCTCCTACTTAAATCCCAAGCCCTATGCGGGACAGGGACTGTGTCTGACCTGATTATCTTGTGTCTACCTCAGTGCTTGGAAAAATGCAGGACCCGTATTAAGTGCTAAACATATACCACAGTTCTTTTTATTTATTATATGAACCCCACTTATTATATGGGAGGGAAAGGGAAAATATTTCCCTAGAAACACGTGATGGAGTGGGCGGTGTGCCGTAATGTGTGTCGTCCCTCCGTGTTTTCGGTAGAATGTTATGTGGCATCATTGGATGACTTTCAATGGCCAAGAACGGGATACAGTGTCAGAGAAAACTGTTTTGTGTATGTGCAGTGTCAGATATGGTGCGCTAGCTATGACACGAGTCTTTGGGTCCTCCTGCTTCTCCTGGAACACACCTTCCTGTCCTTGGCCAGAGAGCTCTTCGATCAGGGTGTCCGGCGCTGGGTGATTAGATCTCTCTGAGGCGGCACCGTGCTGAAGGGCTTTTCCCGCGGGCCTGGACCGTGGGGGGATCTTCTTCAGATCAATGTCAGTGGCTCACAACCTCTGCTACGACGACCCGTGATCACCGTATCGCCTCTCCGTTGACAGAAAAGGCTGGGCTTTGAAAAGCCGGAAATTTCCATTAGAAATGCAATGGGTTAAAAGGTATTATCGTGAGGCATGTTGATGGCGGTGGATTTTAGATGGACAAGATAATGTTTTATATGGATTGCATCTTGCTACCGCTTGATTATTTTGTATGCACCATTGGATGCAATTATAACCTAAGTATGCCGTAGAATAAATTGGAAGGAAAATGAAAAATACCTTTAGTGAGTGAGAGGCAATTTAGACTTCCAGTTTGCTCCATCTATAACAGTTTTTAATGTTCTCACTACTATAGTCTAAGAAATGTAATTTAAAAGAAATTATGGCGGGAGGGGGGAGAAATTCGGTTTTGCTATATGTAAATAGTCATGTTAGGATTGATATGAAATTCCACTCCCTCCATCTCCAGAGATCTCCAGGAGTGATATGGACATCCTTATGTACGGGGTGGGGATTGAGAGAGGGCAGATCTGGAGGAGGGGAGGGAAGGAATATGGATTAGGTGGCTAGCTCAGGTCTTTCCTAGCCCCAGAATGATATCCGTTGCCAAATGTATTGTACTCTCCCAGGCAGTTAGTACAGTACTCTTCACAACGTGAGGACACCGTAAATCGTCGTCATCGATGGTATTTATCGAGCACTTACTATTTGTAGAGACCTATGAGAAACACTTGGGTGAGTACAGAATACACCACTGAATGACTGACTGTTGTTCACTGTGGCCTGTTCGTTCCAGGAATAACAGCCTGGCAGGTGATGCCTTTGCTTGCAGTAATCTAGACACCGTTCAGACTTCCCTTTTCATCCATGACTGTTGCAGTCATGGAAAATCCCAGGAGAATTATTCAGCAGAACATTGTGATGCACAGTCATCCAATCCTGCATGTTTATTTTGAACTTTTACCATGAATTACAGAAATCTCTCTCCGGGGCAGGTTTGTAAAACTATTGGTTCCGAGGTCACGGTCCTGATTTAAGAAAAATGATGGCATTTGTTAAGCGCTTACTATGTGCCAAGCACTGTTCCATTCAAGCCTGAGTCCTTGATCCCTTTTCTACATTCTTTGGCCTTTGCAAATAAGGTCTCGATTTGGGGGAAAGACAGCTTGAGACCAACCCTCCCTGTAAATGAAAAACAGCACACCATTCTTAGACACACTTGTGCAATTTCATGTAGTGGATCTTCTTCGTTAAGTTGTCGATGTAAGAGTCTCTTGACCCTCGCCGTTTTAGCTCTCCATCGTGCTCAAAGTGAGTAGCGAAGGTGTCTGCTAATTCTGTTGAATTGCACTCCCCCAAGCGCTTAGTACAGTGCTGTGCACAGAGTAAGCACTCAATGAATAGCTTGGATCCATTGGTTGAGGCCTGGCATTTCTGCCAGAGAAGGTAGCTAGATCAACATTGCTGACTTACTCCAGGTGACTTGGCGGAGGGATGATGTTTTCCCATCAGCGTTGTGCGCTTTATCATTAGGGAAGGTATTTGCATGTTCTTAAAGAAGCCAAATTGCTTATTGATTCCAGAATCGGTTTGTCTGAAGTCACTTACGGTTGTCCTTTAGTGTCGTTTGTTTTTTACTGCCAAAAGATATAAATCAATACGTATCTCCCTAACCACAGATCCCTGCAAATAAATATAGGTGTTGAAGGTAAATAATGCCATGCAATCAACTTGGGTGAGTGGATATAATGAAGTTGCCCAAACCACTTTGACATGAGATCTCTCTTTTATATTTTATGCTCTACGTCATGTGTGGCGGTCAAGTTTCAGGTTGATTGTTGGTTAATTCAATCCAAACTTTCTGTAATGCTAAAACCATTGGATTTTAGGACAGCCTCTAAGCCCTCCAGACTCTTAAATGCCCAATTCTTGGAAAATCGTGATCCACAGAAGCAATTTTAACTGGATCAGAGCCAGAAATCCTGCCTACCTTCTCCCATGGTGACCACTGAAAGGTCCTCTGCAGAATGATCTCTCCTGGGCAACTGTTAATAATAATGTTGGTGTATGTTAAGGGCTTACTATGTGCCGAGCACTGTTCTAAGCGCTGGGGTAGATACTGGGTGATCAGGTTGTCCCACATGGGGCTCACAGTTTTAATCCCCATTTTACAGATGAGGTCACTGAGGCCCAGAGAAGTGAAGTGACTTTCCCACAGTCACACAGCTGACAAGTGGCAGAGCTGGGATTCGAACCCATGGCCCCTGACTCCCAGAAGCAGCGTGGCTCAGTGGAAAGAGCACGGGCTTGGGAGTCAGAGGTCGTGGGTTCGAATGCCGGCTCCTCCTCTCGTCAGCTATGCCACTGTGGGCAAGTCGCCTAACTTCTCTGTGCCTCAGTTCCCTCATCTGTGAAATGGGGATGAAGACTGTGAGCCCCACGTGGGACAGCCTGATTACCCTGTATCTACCCCAATGCTTAGAACAGTGCTCTGCACATAGAAGCGCTTAACAAATACCAACGGTTAAGATTAGCAGATGCTGCTAGCAGAGGACAACATCAAGAACGGTTTGATGGGAGTAGCTGGGAGACCACATCCAACAACAGCAAGAGTGGCAGGCAGAAATTACAAGTGCAGTGATTCCCTTTGGGTTCTAACCCCTGCTCCACCCCTTGTCTGCTGTGTGACCTTGGGCAAGTCACTTCACGGCACAGAGACAGTAACGTCATCTGTAAAATGGGGATTAAGACTGTGAGCCCCGTGTTGGACGGCGACCGGGTCAAACCCTATATGCTGGATCCACCCCAGCACTTACAGTGTCTGGCACATAGTAAGCACTTAACAAGTACCACAGTTATTATGATTCTTTCGTTTAAAGCACACTGTGGCAACAAAGAGCTAGAAAAGGTATGCCAACGGTATTCTGGTGGCCGTGTGAAAGAAGGCAGTAGCCCGAAACGATTCAATAAATGTGGTGGTTGCTAAATGGTTGCTGTGAACCGAGAGGGTGCTAAATATGGAGGTATATAGAAGATAAGCAGAACACAGTCCCTGTTCCACAGTCTCCGTAGGAGGGAGAACAGGCGTTCCATCCCCCTGGAACAGATGGGGAAGCTGCCGCACGGAGAAGTTGTGCCTTGCCCAAATTGACACAGCGGGCAAGTGATGAACCTGGGATTAGAATCCAGCTCTTCCGACTCCTAAGCCCTGCCCTTTCCACCAGGCCGCCGCTGCTCCGTGGTCTCAGCCCTTCCTCCCCTTCTTCTCCCCACCCCCTGGGCCTGAGTCCCATTCGCCCAGAGGGTAAGAGCAGGGTGCTGGGAGGAAGAGAGACTGTTAAGAAGGTTGTGGTTTCATGGACCACTCAAAACTCTCCCTGGAACAGGGAAGGACTGTTTCTGTCCACCATTACTCCTGTTGCTGAAGTGTCCTTTCCAAGCACTTAGTACAGTGCTCCGCACACAGTAAGTGCTCAATAAATACGATTGAATGAATGAATTCAAGAGAATTCAAGAGAAGCAGTGTGGCTTTCTGAAAAGAGCCTAGGCTTGGGAGTTAAAAGTCGTGGCTTCTAATCCCAGCTCCGCCACTGGTCAGTTGTGTGACGTTGGGCAAGTGTCTTTGCTTCTCTGTGCCTCAGTTACCTCATTTGTAAAATGGGGATTATCTGATTCCCTTTTATCTACCCCAGCTCTTAGAGCAGTGCTTGGCACCAGAAAGCGCATAACAATTACCATCATTATTATCATGAATGTTGTTTTTGTTGTTGTTCTTGCCAAATCACTGTGTCTTTTGTTTAGTTTTTTTCTTTCAATTGGATTTACTGGGAGTTTCTCTGTGTGTCTGTCTGTCCATCCTCATTGTGAGCCATGGTAGACCAGGCCCCACATTCATTCATTCAATAGTATTTATTGAGCGCTTACTATGTGCAGAGCACTGTACTAAGCGCTTGGGATGAACAAGTCGGCAACAGATAGAGACGGTCCCTGCCGTTTGACGGGCTTACGGTCTAATCGGGGGAGACGGACGGACGAGAACGATGGCACTAAACAGCGTCGAGGGGAAGAACATCTCGTAAAAACCGATGGCAACTAAATAGAATCGAGGCGATGTACAATTCATTAACAAAATAAATAGGGTAACGAAAATATATACAGTCGAGCGGACGAGTACGGTGCCGTGGGGATGGGAAGGGAGAGGTGGAGGAGCGGAGGGAAAAGGGGAAAATGAGGCTTTAGCTGCGGAGAGGTGAAGGGGGGATGGCAGAGGGAGTAGAGGGGGAAGAGGAGCTCAGTCTGGGAACGCCTCTTGGAGGAGGTGATTTTTAAGTAAGGTTTTGAAGAGGGAAAGAGAATCGGTTTGGCGGAGGTGAGGAGGGAGGGCGTTCCGGGACCGCGGGAGGACGTGACCCGGGGGTCGACGGCGGGACGGGCGAGACCGAGGGACGGCGAGGAGGTGGGCGGCGGAGGAGCGGAGCGTGCGGGGTGGGCGGTGGAAAGAGAGAAGGGAGGAGAGGTAGGAAGGGGCAAGGTGACGGAGAGCCTCGAAGCCTAGAGTGAGGAGTTTCTGTTTGGAGCGGAGGTCGACAGGCGACCACTGGAGTTGTTTAAGAAGGGGAGTGACAGGCCCGGATCGTTTCTGCGGGAAGATGAGCCGGGCGGCGGAGTGAAGAATAGACCGGAGCGGGGCGAGAGAGGAGGAAGGGAGGTCAGAGAGAAGGCTGACACGGTAGTCTAGCCGGGATATAACGAGAGCCCGTAATAGTAAGGTAGCCGTCTGGGTGGAGAGGAAAGGGCGGATCTTGGCGATATTGTAGAGGTGAAACCGGCAGGTCTCGGTAACGGATAGGACGTGTGGGTTGAACGAGAGGGACGAGTCAAGGATGACACCGAGATTGCGGGCCTGCGGGACGGGAAGGATGGTCGTGCCATCCACGGTGATAGAGGAATCTGGGAGCGGACCGGGTTTGGGAGGGAAGATGAGGAGCTCAGTCTCGCTCACGTTGAGTTTTAGGTGGCGGGCCGACATCCAGGTGGAGACGTCCCGGAGGCGGGAGGAGATGCGAGCCTGAAGGGAGGGGGAGAGGACAGGGGCGGAGATGTAGATCTGCGTGTCATCTGCGTAGAGATGGTAGTCAAAGCCGTGAGAGCATCTGATTCTATTAGCTTTGTATCTCTCCTCAGCGCTTAGTACAACATCCTGCCTTTCCTAAGTGGTTACTATGTAATATTTAGAAAAAGCAACTTGTACTTAAAAGGAATGGATACTTGCCCCAAGAAACATAGGGATTTATTTGTTTAAATCAATAATTATGTCCAGTCATATTGGATTCATGTTAGGACTTTCATTTCAGGTAAGTATTCACCCGTCCAAAGACGGTGGTGGTGCAATCTTGAACCCCAGCTGTTTCCGGCTGATATTTGTCATAGTTTCTTGTGTTCCTAATGATGAACTACTCCAACTTTTTCCTGATCTGGCTGAATCAGGAACCCGTTTAAATCCCTAAAAGCAGTAATCAGGGAGGAAAAATTATTCTGATGCAGTCCTTTCCCTGAAGGCTTGAGGACATGCTTATCCTTTATTACCAGAGATTCGGTGCTGTTACTTAAGGAGTTAAACGCTCCAGAGTTGGCTGTGGCTTTTAGCTTCTCAAGCTTTTTCCCTTCCAAATTGGCTCAGGAATCATTACCTTGATAAAATATTGTCTTTAGGGTCACATTCAATTTCTTTTGGGGCTCTGCAAGGAGTTCCTGAGCCTTATATCATTTCGATCAAAAGGTCTAGACCTCGTTAATAACATAATTGGTCAGGGAAACCCCACTGAGGTTAAGAGTGCGGGTCATTTGGTGGTGAATTAAGATAGGACACAGCAGGATCCCAGCAGGAGGGAAAATGTGTGTGTTTACACGCCAGTTCAAAAGATAACAGGCAGCAATAGGAAAGTTAGGAGGAAGAGAAGAATAGCAAAGCTTAGTCAAGGCATTAATGGGCTGAAACCTCCATTTCCCATCCTCCTAGCACTCAGAAAGGCCGGCGTTTTCCATAACAAAATCTCACTTGAACAGATGTGTAACTGCCTCACAAAGGGCCACGCTCAATATCACGTGTCAGAACGGGATCAATGGATCGAACTGAGGTCTGGAACCCGATGTCACCCCCTGAATGCATCCTTCCATCTCTCCCCACCCCCACCCCACCTGCCACTCCGAGTCTCTATTTCCTACCCCGTCCCAGATTTTCTCCACACTCCAAGGAAGCGTTAGCACTTAGGTTCACAGCTCTTGCTCCTAGGGAGAAAGAGGAGAGACCAAAGGGAAAATGGACAGAGGGAGTACAGTCCTGCATTCTTACTGCAGTTGAAGGGAGAGACGAACCCTCAACTGGAAGGTGGGAAAACATTAACTAGAAAAAAATGTATACAATAAAATGTACCTTTGTAGGCTACCGCAGTTACCTGGGTCCCATTTTAGAGTTTCCTACAACAGATGGAACAAAGGAGTGAAAAATTATGAAAAGTTACGTCTGAAGAATGTCTTTGATGCAAATGAATATTTCATCTTTTCTCTTTACTCTGGAGCAGCGCAGTACTCTTAGCATCAAATGTTGCAGCAAATCTCAGGAAAGCTCTCCCAATCAATCAATTAATCAATCGTATTTACTTAGCGCTTCCTATGTGCAGAACTCTTTATTAAACAGTGGGGAGAGTACAATACCACAGTGTTGGTAGATGTGTTCTCTGCCCACGAGGAACTTCCAATCAGCTGCTCTCTTCTCCCACTGCACCCCAGCTTGCACTCTTTGTTTCTTCCCAGCTCACCATCTCACCAGGCCTCGTTCTCACCTTCCTCACCCACAAGTGCCGGCTCATCCCCTTCCTCCTCTCTAATAATAATAATAACGATGATGTTGGTATTTGTTAAGTGCTTAATATGTGCAGAGCACTGTTCTAAGCGCTGGGGTAGATATAGGGTAATCAGGTTGTCCCACATGGGGCTCACAGTCTGAATCCCCATTTTACAGATGAGGGAACTGAGGCCCAGAGAAGTTAAGTGACTTGCCCACAGTCACACAGCTGCCAGGTGGCAGACCCGGGATTCAAACCCGTGACCTCTGACTCCCAAGCCCGTGCCCGTTCCACTGAGCCACGCTGCTTCTCCCCCCTTTTCAAATCCAATTTACCGTAGCCCTTCCCATCTTCCAAGCCTTTCTGAAATTCCACCTCCTTCTCCCATCAAGCTCCACCTTCCTAGGTTACGATCACCCAACCACCTTCTTCAGCTCTTCTGTGCATTTCGGATCCATACTGGCTTACACGGCTTTACTCTTCCTCTCTCTGCTTTCGCTCAGAACTGCCGTAGCATTGGTGAAGTAATCTTGCCTGCCAGCTGTGTCCATTGGATTCCAAATTGCTTGTGGACAGGCCCATGTCTTCTACTTTGATTGTATCTTCTCAGTGCAGTGCTCTGAACACAATAAGTGCTCAACGATAAAAAAAAAAAAAAAACCTATCAATCGGTTACTTGACTGACAAGTTTACACTGATCTTTATGTATACCGACTGGCTGTGTTGAGTTCCAAAACTTCTTCTTGTTGAAAACTTCGTTATAGATGGAAATTCACGTTTTCACTACACTTGGAGTTGATATGCAGACACTCTAAGCCACATAGAGATTCTCCGTACCATTCTAACCCTCCGGATGATTAATCAGTGTTGACTTTCAGATAACTGTGTCCCTGCTAAGCGCTCTTTCTAGAGGGCATACTTATTGAACAACACTGTGTAACACACATTAGAGATGTTGCTGCTACTAACCACTTGAGTGAGGGTAATGAGGGCCGAGGACAAGAATCAGGAAGAAAAAGGCCACTTGCTAGGAAAGGCTGCATGGTGGGTGGGCAGGAAGCATTGAAAAATTATTCCGTACTTTTGCAGCAACAAGACCCTTCTCTACTTTGTGGTGGAAGAAATAGAGTAATGTAAAAGGGAATGGTGTGATTTCACTTTGCTACCCTGTGCTTACCACAATTGTGTGGTAGCACATAGAGTAACTTAAAAATAACTTAAAAACTCAGGTGCATATTTAGTGCTTTGAAAAAAGGCCCAAATGGACCACTGTAAAAACTGGAGAAGATACAAGTGAACTTATCCTAACTTTCCTCTACACTGTCAGTCACTGTTATCTATTGAGCATTTATTTTGCCCCGGGAACTATACCGAGCAGGTAGAGTACAACAAAACAGGCGTCATTAATGGTGATTGCAACATTTGTTAAGCACTTTCCACGAACCAAGAAAAGTACTAATCACTGAGGTAGGTACACTGTAAGCGGATCGGACGTAATCCCTGACCCGACCCACCCGGGATTCTCCAAGTGATGGATGGGGAACAGGCAGGAAGAGTCGGCTCCACCACTTGTCTGCTGTGTGACCTTGGGTAGGTGACTTAACTTCTCGGTGCCTAAGTTATCTCATCTGTAAAATGGGGATTAGGACTGTGAGCCCCATGTGGGATA
This sequence comes from Ornithorhynchus anatinus, assembly GCF_004115215.2. Classification (NCBI taxonomy): domain Eukaryota; kingdom Metazoa; phylum Chordata; class Mammalia; order Monotremata; family Ornithorhynchidae; genus Ornithorhynchus; species Ornithorhynchus anatinus. The sequence continues at coordinate 16,205,531 of NC_041751.1, forward strand.
TGGACTGTGTCCAACCTTATTAGCTTGTAACTATGGCAGCACTTAGTACAGTGCCAGTTACATTATAAGTTCTTAACAAATGCCATAAAAGACGAAAGAAGAGAACAACTCATCTCTCTCATTCAGCCCACGTATTCAATCTGTCACTAAATCCCGTTGGTTCAACTTTCACAACATCGCTAAAATTCACCCATTCCTCTCCACCCAGAGGGCTACCACATTAATCCAAGCACTCATCCTATCCCTCCTTGATTACTGTATCAGCCTCCTGCCGTTTGAGAACCCAGGTCCTTCTGACTCCCAGGCTCTTGCTCTATCCACTAGGCCATGCTGCCGCTGCTTTGCTGGAGATACTTTCCGAGCCCACTCCGTGTTATCTGGTCACCTCTTCTGCATGGCCAAATCCCTTGGCTCTGTTGCCTTGGTTACCACTTCTTCCGCAATCTGGCTGGACACCGTGGAGACTAAGTCTTGCTTCACCCCCATCCCCTAGCTGTAACTCTTTTGGCTTCATTTTAAGGACACACTAGGAATAAGGAAATTTTAAAACACTTACCACTTCCCCGAGAAATTCTACAATATAGAAATTTTCATATCTGCCATGATTTAATATATAGAGAACAAGCACAGTTAGTTTCTCTTTTTTCGTGTCAGTACAATCATGCATGACTTTTCATTATACATTTATTTGGAAAGAGAAGCAGTTTACCTCACTCTTCTTTAGCATCTAATTATTAGCATTATAATTCAGGCACAAAACAAGAGATTGCTTTATGCTACTTATGAAATCAGGATTAGAGTTTGACCTTTCAACTCATCTTCAAAAGCAAACAGACATTACCATCTCGCTTAATAATTTCCATATTTGTTAGATACTTACGATGTGCCAAGGAGAAGCAGCGTGGTTTAGTAGTTAGAGCACGGGGCCTGGCAGTCAGAGGATCTGGGTTCTAATCCCAGATCAGCCACTTGTCTACTTTATGATCTTGGGCAAGTCGTTTCACTGGTCTGTGACTCAGTTGTCTCATCTGCGATATGGGGATTAAGACTGTGAGCCCTGTGTGGGACTGGGACTGTGTCCAACCTGATTGAGACTGTGTCCAACCTGATTGATTTGTATCTATCCCAGTGCGTGTCCTAGTGGTTAGAGCATGGGCCTAGGAGTCCGAAGGATTTGGGTTCTAATCCCAGCTCCGCCACTTGTCTACTGTGTGACCTGGGGCAAATCACTTAAATTCTCTGTGCCTCAATTACCTCAGCTGTAAAATGGGGATTAAGACTGCGAGTCCTACGTGTGTCCCTACCTGATTATCTAGTATCTACCCCAGGACTTAGAACAGTGCTTGCAACAAAGAAAGTGCTTAACAAATGCTTTCATTATTATTGTGATTATTAGGGTCTGGTACGTAACTTAGCAAACGCCATTAAAAAAGTCACAGTCACCTTGGAAAGACTGTAGTCATCAGTTAGAAACCAGCTCTCCAAGGTGATACATTACTCACCCAGAAAGCTCTTTTGAATAATTACACAACAAAGAAGACTTGTTCTTAGTGGAAAATGAATTTTTCAACAAGTTTGCAGTTGACCCGAGAAGTTTGTACTGCCAATTGAGAGCATTCAGCTGAAATGGAATCCCTCTTGAAAGAGTTGACTGAGAGCTAGAGCCGGTAGTTTCATTCAGGCATCCTCCTTATTATTGATCCTTTAAGCATATTACGGCATGTTTGCTTTCAGATTTTAATCATTTGTCTGTGAAGTATGTTCTCAAGGGAAAAAAAAAGAGCCAAAGTGAACAAAGAAGTTTTATGACTTGAACAGATGAGCAGGAAATTTGAAACCTATTGCCCAGAACCACAACAGAAGAAAATGATAGAAACTTAAAAATACCAACTATCGGAAGAAACCTGCATAATAAGCCGTTCACACCAATAGTTTGCAAATAGCTGCGATAAAGTGTGATGGGATTCACCACAGGGCAGACTGTCAGATAAAAATAAGTTCGATATATAACTTGAAGTCAAGGAAACAATGGCAAAAGTGAGTTGAACATTCAAGGAAGAAACCCCTCATGCATCATTTCATCATTTTGGAACGCATGCATTTTGATTGTAACCCTACAGCAGAAGGGAATAATTCGAGTTCATCTGCTCTTTCTCTGCCCTTAATCAAAACAAAGAAAATGTTTTTTGCAAGAAAATCAAACATCAGAATGAAATAATCAAGAAAATGAGAGGGGTGCAGCAGAACTTTAAAGACTAAGCTGCGTTTTGGGAACACCTGCAGTCTCAGAGGCGTATGCCGAGAACACAGAACTGCTTTCCAGGAAGAAGAAAAGTTTCCACGATAAAGAAACCTTAATCGGTTATCGTATTTTGTGGAACAGAAGTCATCCGGACATCAAGATAAGCCTAGGCCCCCACGGAATTCCATGGCAACCGGAGGGAGTTGCAATATGACAGATAAGGAAATATGCTTTATTTCATCAAACAAAAAGTAAATTGAAAATGTATTTCACTCACAATCTTTGATCTTGTGTAATCCAACTCTACAAGCATGGCAACATAGTTTGCATTGTGGGGAAATAGAAGTGGAAGACTTTCTCCCTATAAATCAGTTACGCTTATTGTTACACGCTTAATGGGTGGGAAGCCCTGTGTCCTAAGTCCTAAAAGAAAAGTGCATCAGACAAAGGGACCTGTCACACACTGGGCTCGCTGTCTAAGAGGTGAGGAGAATAGATACCTTATCCCCATTCAACAGATGAGGAAACCGAGGCCCAAAGATATTGTGACTTGCCCAAGGTCACACAGCAGGCCGGAGCAAGAACTGGGATTAGAATCCACGTCTTCAGATTCCCGTTCTCTTGTTCTTCCCACAAGACCTTGTTGCCTCTCTACTCAGGGAGTTTGCTGTCTAGCAAACCTGTATAGGTTTTGAAGAACTTCTTCAGTGATAGTGGAGGGTGTCTTGAGGGAATCGGAAGTGAGAAGCAACGTGGCTTAGTGGATGGAGCACAGGCCTGAGAGTCATAGGGACCTGATTCTTAATCCCAGCTTCACCACTTCTCTGCTGTGTGACCTTGAGCAAATCACTTAACTTCTCTGGGCTTCAGTTCCCTCAATTGGGAATTAAGCCTCACTTGGTACAGGGACCGTGTCCAACCATATTAGCCTGCTGTTTCTACCTCAGTGTGTAATACAGTGCCTAGCACGAAGTAAGTGCTTAACAAATACTATTAAAAAATTGCCCAGCTACACTCTCCCTGGTGTTTCTCTCCCACCATCACAAGGGGCACAGAGTACAGTGCTTGGCCTATAGTGAATGCTTAACAAATCCTTTTTTTTTTTAAAGGGGGAGTCGCTTTACTCCACAAGGACGTGTGTGGGTCTAAATATGGAATCTTCCAGAACTTTTAGAAAGAGAAGCAGCGTGGTCTAGTGAATAGAGCATGGGCCTGGGAGTCAGAAGGACCTGGGTGATAATCCTGGCTCTGCCACTTGTGTTCTGTGTGACCTTGAACAGGTCACTTCACTTCTCTGTGCCTCGGTGACCTCATCTGTAAATGGGGATTAAGACTGAGATTCCCGTGTGGGACAGGGACTGGGTCCTTCCCAATCTGCTTGTATCCACCCCAGTGCTTAGTACAGTGTCTGGCACATAGTAAGCACCTAACAAATACCATAATTATGTGGGACAGGGACTGAGTCCAAACTGATTACCTTGTATCTACCCCGGCGCTTAGTAGAGTGCTTGGCACATAGGAAGTGCTCAACAAATATCACAGATATCATTATTTTTGTTATTATTACACCTTTAGCGTAGGACCTTTCACCTCTCACCTCTCCCACTTCCGATCTATCGTCCGTGGCCTCCTGACTGCATTTAGTCCTTCCCCATTTAAACCTACCTATTCACAACTCTCCCCAGCTTAAATCCATCCTAAAATCCCACCTCCAGTGGCCAGCTTTCCCTGAATAATGAGTCTTCTCCCCAAGTCCTGTCCTCCCAAATACCCTCTTGCAGGAGTGTCCTCCCAGCCATCCGCTGCACCGACGTACACCTAGGCTCACCTTGTCTGCTCTATAAGCTCTTCTTCATTCACCTCTCTCCCTTCCCACTCTAGATCTGTTATTCCTCCTGACTATAAATCATTTTTTTCATCTACCCTGCTAGATTTAAATTGTGTAAAAGCAGAGATCATGTCTTTACTTTAAATGTACTCTCCCAAGTGCTTAGTAGAGCATTCTACACACAGTAGCAGTTTCCCCTTACTTATTTTGCATTAGGTTTCTTGCTATATGTTAGGTTGTTACTGATACTTAAACTTCACACATCTAGATACTGCAATCCTCTCTTTCGTGCCAGAAAAAAAAAAAAAATTGATGCCGCTGTAGAAGCTGTAATGAAATAATCATTCACTTTATACTTTTTTTACTTTAGCTCATTTATCCTGAGGTGAATCCATAACAGTTGATCAGAGAAGGGAGAGTCAATGGTGAGGCACAGTGTGGCGGATGGGCAAGAGTTTAGAGTTGAGAGAGTAGAGAAGGAGGCACCATGAAAAGGTGGGCTCGGAAAGAGCGAAGAAGATGAGCAAGGCGGGTTAGTGGGGGAAAGAGAAGAAGGGAAAAATGAAGACAGCTAGTGGAGAGCCTTGAAGCCAATGGTTTTAGCCAATGTGCTCTATTTGAGATGTACTGTATATTTACTGAAGATCTGACAAGGGGGCGTAATATGACCTGATCGTATTTGAAGGATGAATGGTAGAATGCTTTGAATAATGAGTAGATAAGCCAGACATAAAGATGGGTGAGGAGTGAGGTGAGGTGATCTATCAATCAGTCAATAATGTTTGATCACTGTCAGTATTCAGAGAACTGAACTAGTCCTTTCGGAGTGTAGTCTAGAAGAAGACACCATCCCTGCCCTCAAGGAGTTGACAATCCAGTAACTTTTATTTTATGCGTAGTATAACTATTTTATACGAAGTAAGTGGTCAAGTAGAATAGAATGTAAAATAATACGTTCAGAAGTACAGTGGAAATAATAAGTGCAAAAGGGCTGAGATGCTATGGGGGAGAAAAACCTGAGATGGATGAGTGGGTAGAAAACATGTTCTGGAAAAAAGAAAAGGAAGGAAAATCAGAAAGTAAGGAGAAGTTAGGAGACCACTAGAGGGTCCACCTTCGGAAACGATGAGAGCTTACATCAAGGTGGTGGCAGTGAGGGAGGGAAGAAAATGGAGGATTAGCAATGTGTTACCCGGCAGAGGAATTGTCCACGGGACCAAAATTCAACACTGCCCCTAAGCTTTTATCCAGTCGAGCTGTGAGCAAATTTGCAAGGGGCTTGTAACACTGGCATGCCTTGCCAGACTGGTGTCATAGTCACTCTCCCCATCCCTACTTCGCTCCCAATGAGAAATCCGCAGCTGTTACCTAGGGCACCTGTTGAAACAAGTTCGTGAATTAGTGATCGGTCAGCTTGACTGATCGGAACGGCTGGTTGCGAGCTTTGATATGTGTACGTTTATCTGTGCATTTTCCCAGCTTTTTCAAATCACGGTACTGAAAAATGATCCCACCTCAGAGTCTAAGCACAAAAGCACTTTGGAGCGGTTATAATACAATGCAAAACGGACTCGTGGGGGTAACAGAGGATGTTTTCCAGTGTTTTCTTTCTTTTTTGGGAAGTACATGGACACCTCTCTTGGATTTCTGTCTACTTCTTTTTTCAGCCTTCAGGCAGCTCTCTGAATAATCTACTCCAAACCCCCTGTTGACCCAAGGTTTTTGAGGAGAAGTGGGATTACAGAGAAGTGACTGTTCCTGTTTACTGTTGTATTGTACTCTCAAGTACTTAGTACAGTGCTCTGCACATAGTAAGTGCTCACTAAATATGATCGAATGAATGAATGAATACGATTGGATGAATGAGGTGAATTTGGAAACATCAGAATGGCCTGTAAAGCAGCGTGGCTTGAGGAAAGAGCACAAGCTTGGGAGTCCAAAGTTGTGGATTCTAATCCCGGCTCTGGCCTCTGTCGGCTGTGTGACTTTGGGCAAGTCATTTAACTTCTCTGTGCCTCAGTTACCTCATCTGTAAAATGAGGATTAAGACTGTGAGCCCCACCTGGGACAACCTGATTACCTTGTAGTTACCCCAGCGCTTAGAATACTTCTTGGCACGTAGAAAGCGCTTAACTAATGCCATCATCGTCATTATTATTATTATGACGAAATGAGCCCTCAGGATGTGATTTTTCTAGTGCTGTTGTTTCTTACTGCAGCCATACTGAAATGTACATTACCACCAGTTGTATTTACCGAGCTCTACCGAGAACACTGTAACCTAGAGGGCGAATACAACAGCGGTAGAATGATCTTCAAATGCCATCGAGTTGTTTATGAGCCACAGAGACGCCATGGACACACCCTCTTCAGAATGTCCCATCTTCTATCATAAACATTCTGGTATATGTGCCTCCACGGGGTTTTCTTGGTAACGACATGGAAGTGGTTTACCATTTCCTTCTTCCACACAGTAAAAACTTGAGACTCTGGCATTGTCTTTGATCGACGTTTTGTTGATCATACACCTTTGGCTCTTTCCAGTGCTGATGCTGTCCGGCACAGGTGAATCGACTTCGATACTAAGGCTTAGCCTTTCCGGTGTGGCATAACTCTAAGCTTAATCAGCATACGCAAGCTCTCTCCTGCCACATTAAGGCATAGATTCATAGGAGGGTAGAATGATAACGATATTTAATAAGCACCGGCTGTGTGCTAAGCACTGGGCAAAGTGCTGGGGTAAATACAAGATCATCTGACTGGACACAGTCCCTGTCTTACCCAGGAGTCACAGTCTTAAGAGATGATGAGTGGGTAGCAAACATGTCCCATGTCCCCTGAGGTGCTTACAATCCAATGGGGAAGAAGTCAAATCCGAAATTATTTTTGAATAATGGGATCGGAGAGAAGCAGCAGCAATATAGCTGGTATTAGCCAGAGCATGAAAAGACAATCCATCCATCATATTACTGAGCCTTTACTATGCGCAGAGCACTGTACTAAGAGTTGGGAGAGTAGAGTATAACAGAGTTCATAGGTATCTTCTCTGCCCCCAATGAGTTCACAGTCTAGAGGGGGAGACAGACATTAAATTAAAGAAATCAGTTAGGGATGTTGACATTCATTCAGTCGTATTTATTGAGCACTTTCTGTGTGCAGCGTACTGTACTAAGCACCTGCAAGAGTACAGCACAACACACAGACACATTCCCTGCCCATAACGAGCTTACAGTCTGGAGGATGACCTTAAGTGGTAAGGGGCCGAGAGAGGGGTGAATAAAGGGTACAAATCCAAGTAAAAGGGTGATGCGGGAGGGAGTGTAGAAGAGGAAATTAAAGGGATTACTCAGGGAAGGATTCTTGGAGGAGATGTGGTTTTAACAAGACTCTGTAGGTGGGATGAGTAATAGTCCGATGTGAGGGAGAGTGTTGCATGCCAGAAGTTTGATTTGTACGAGATATTGGCAGTGAGATTGACTAGACACGGCTTTGCCACTTGTCTGCTGTGTGACCTTTTCTGTGCCTTCCCATCTGTGCTATGGGGATTAAGACTGTTCATTCATTGAATAGTATTTATTGAGCGCTTACTACATGCAGAGCACTGTACTAAGCGCTTGGAAGGAACCAGTCGGCAACAGATAGAGACAGTCCCTGCCATTTGACGGGCTTACAGTCTGTGGGACTGGGACTGTGTCCAACCAGATTAACGTGTATCTCACCCAGCACTTAGCGTGGTTTGGTGGATAGAGCACGGGCCTGGGAGTCAGATGGACATGGGTTCTCATCCCGACTCCGCAACTCATCTTCTAGCACCTCCATTTTCTCATCTGTCAAATTAGATTGAGTAGCTGTTCTTTCTCCCTCTTTTACTGTGAGCTAGACTTTGTCCAATCTGATTATCGTTTCTCTATCCTAGCAGTAGTACAGGGTTTGCGTAGTAAGCAACTAATAAATATCAATTCCCAAAGAACTCCACCATGGGTAGAAAGCAGAGACTCTATGGAGAAGACCAAATGGGAAATGGTGGAAATGAAAGTCACAGCTCCCAGAATAATTAGGTAATGGATAAAGGGACCCCTAGGATGAGATGCAGTAGTGTATTAGAGATGTAGCAGAATAAGATCAGAGCATCCACCGCTCCAAAGTTAGCGAAAGGTTGAGGTTTCATCCAGGTTATTCTCAAAGTGGAAAACCTGGCTTTGAAGTGTGGCAAGCTGACTCTGTAATATCTTAAAATTTGTCTGTGAAACATCTGGGAAGCAAATTGTAGTAACTGTATTTAAAGTTGGTGTTCAAACAAAATGACTCCCAGAGCACCTGTGGAAGGAATTATATTAAGCAGTTGCAGTGTCTGTATTTAATTCAAAGCGGGGTTTGCAGAAAATAAAAAAGACATCTTGTTTTTTAGCACAGAAATCGGGCAAGAAAAAACTGGGGTCCCTGCAGTGTATTCAGTTTTATTTTGTCTTCTCTTCTTCTTTTTACCTTCATTAAATGATTCCACTTTAATATGCTTTGTGGGTTTTCTAGCGGGTTCTCTCCCATTGTAGTTTAAGGGTAATACAGGAAAATTGTAATTCCTGTTTTCTACAGGTTATGGCACTTCTTTCCCATTAATCCTTCCAGATTTTGCTTAAAACCAATTTAAAATCCCCAAGCGTAGAACAACAACAAAGGGAAACTCAAATACGAATGAGAATCGGTAGGACCTTGCCACCGTTTTTATCTGCCAATCTACAAGCAGCCAGCCTTGTTCCGCTCATTATTTAATTTTGAAAGGACATCTTATGGTCTGATAAAAAACCAAAATGAGAAATGAATGGCATTTATCTATTTCATGAAATCCATAGAAGCTATTTTTAATAACATGACTTCATCTCTCCACTTTCCGTATCACCTGCAAGTGAGACGTAACATTTGAAAAGAAAGTATGTAAGCACACTGGATTGCTTCTGGTCTTATTTAAGCTTTTATCCATCCACATTTCTAGTTGTCCAGTCTTTTGTTCCTCTTGTCTGTACAGTAAGTCGCATCTGTCTCTCATGGTGGGCTCTAAGATCCTAAAGCGTGGGGATTATGCCCTCTAACTCATATTCATCCAAGCGTTGAGTACAGAGATGTGTACACAGAAGGTGTTCAGTTGATGTGATTGATTGGGAAAACAGGAAAAGGTAGATTGATTCCAGACTGAAGGACTCTGTCAGTCTCCAGATTTAACCACCAAGCTTTTGGCCCCTAAGAGATCAGGAGGGATTCTAGGAGCCCAACATCATCCAAAGAAATCAAACCCAATATAAATGATCTTGAAAATAGAAGGAGCAGTGCGAAAACTGCAAAATGCAGTTCCGGGCACCACCACATATCTGATGGTGCCACCTTGGAGTTCAGCTCTGCGTTGACATCAGGTGGATGCTGAAAAGGATTTAATTATTTTAATAAAAACAGGAAGCAACAATCAAATCCCAAATCAACGGCTACTTTGCCACAGAAAAGAGGGAACATCTGTCTTTTAAAAGCCATCCTAGAATAGTGCAGAACCTCACTCAGAAGTCCCATGGTCTATCTTGAGCCCTGCTATGTGCAAAATCTTGGGCAAAATGCCCTGCACTCCAGGAGGAGAAGGGCATTACAATCGAACAGGGAAATCAGTCAGGCGTAAATTACATACAAGCTGTGGGAGCAGGAGGAAGAACTAAGATAGAGTCTTGTCTTATGCCATCGAGTCATTTCCGGCCCGTAGTGGCACCACAGACACATCTCTCCCAGAACGCCCCGCTGTCCGTCTGCAGTCGCTCTAGTAGTGGATCCATAGAGTTTTCTTGGTAAAAAAAAATGGAAGTGTTTACCATTGCCTCCTTCCACACGGTAAACTTGGGGCTCTACCCTCGTCTCTCTCCCGTGCCACTGTAGATTGACCCACAGTCCTCAGTGTTTAGAACAGTACTTGACACAAAGGGTGTTGTTGGACGTTTTCTCTCCCCCTCTAGACTGTAAGCTCCTTGTGGGCAGGGAACATGTCTACTAACTGACCCAAGTGCTCAGGACGGCGCTCTGCCCATAGGATGAGAAGAAAGGGTTCTAGCAAGTATCTTTAAACCTGGTCAGGCTCAGAGAACCAGGTTGGCTGGATCTCTGTTCTGCCCTTCAACCCTTTGAAGGTGTTAATTGGCTGCCTAGTTTGGGCAGAGCCATCGCTGTCCATAATAGAGAGTGTTTTCACATTCTGATGAAAATCCTGATTCTTTATCCCCAGTGTTATCCCCAGGATGAATTGTGGAAGGAAGCATTTCAGGCCAAATATGGTGAAAGTACCGCCTCTTGCCTTCAAGATTAATTGGTTTTCCATTTCCTTCACAGGGGTACCTTCTTAAATAGACCACGTACTTAAAATTTGAGGGAAAAATTGTCACCAAGTTTTTCAGTGGAATTTTAAATATGCTTTGACTTTGTTCTCTTAGCTTTGGACAAATGTGACCCGAGATCTTGTCTTGGGGCTAGAAGGGTGGGATGTGCCAGAGCAGATGGGTTGCGTTTTTTTTTTTTTTTTTTTTGTCTTATGAAGGGAATGAACTGACCAAATGACATCCTAGAAATGAAAAGTAGATGATTTCAATCACTTGCACATCATTTGATCAGTAATGGTTTCCCTTAATGTTGCCATTAAGACATATTTAATTCTCTATCACGTCGAGGGTTATCCATCAGCGTGCCCTTGGTTACACAGAATCTCCCTACGATATGCACAGAGAACAGAAAATTAGACACACGTTGGTATAAAGCTAAATCACGGAAGAGCAGGAGTTTTCTAACCACGGGTGGTACCAACAGGTTATACTGGCTTGGCGGAAATAATTGGCATGGGAAATGATTTCTATCACACCAACTGAAATTCAAGGAGATGGTGGAAAGTGAAAAAGCTTTCAGAGCTAATCTCCAGTTTGCAGAGGCTAAAACATGAAGTGAACTATTGTGCTGATGATGTTTCTTGGACAGACAGTGTAGTGACTCCTATCAGTTATCATTAGCATCTCACAGGGAATCCATTTTCATTGTCCTAAAAAACAGGGAAGTTTAAAAATACTTGTGGCTGGTTTCCCTTGTAGTGCTAACAGAGGACTGATGCCTGGGTTTCCATATAATTCTGTGCCTGCAAAGGCGTTGCTGGAAAAAATCCCATCCCCAGTCAATTCAGAACCCTGTGAAGGTGACACTTCTCCTATTCTTCAAACTATTTTGAAAATACCAAATGTTTACTTAGAGGGAAGCGACCATCTTTAAGCACTGGTAGTGTTTAGGGAAGACAGAAGTCGTTGGTTGATTTGGAAGAGTGAAGAAAGATTCCTGGAGGATGGTGTTCCACTCTTTGACATCTTCTAGTAGCTGTAAAAAGATCGGTTTGTCAGTGATATTTTTTGAACACTAATGCTGTGCAGAGCACTGGACTAAACATTTGGGAGAATCCAATAGATTAAGTAGATAGGATGTTTTCAATCTAGTGAAGGAGACTGACAAAACAAATATCAGGAAGCAACAGAGTATGAAGATATATACATTAGTGCTGTTGGGGCGGGGGTGAGTAAGTAAGCACACCTGTGTCCCGACCTCAGATGCATAGGTGATGCAGAAGGGAGGGAGGGGACAGAAATGAGAGATTCATCCAGGAGAGATTAATCCGGGATTGATGCCCGGAAGAGAAGTGATTTTAGTAGGGCTTTGAATGTGGGGGGAGCTGTTGTCTGCTGGTTGTGAAGGGAGAAGGAGTTCTAGGCAAGAAGGAGGGTGTGAGCAAGAGGTCAGCAGTGAGAGAGATGATAGTGAGGCACACTGAATAGGTTGGTATTAGAGGAATGAATCTGTAACTCCAGAGATCTCCATCGCACACCTTAGACTACTTCTTGTTGATGTAGCATAGTGTGGCTAGCATAATGCAGAAGCAGTTATTCCTCACCAAAATGAACAAGACTACACTGGATTCCCAGTCTGAAGCAATCAGTTTTACACAGCCATCTTGTGCACCTTCCGATTATCCCTCCCGGGCTTCAGCAGGGTACGCGTTTTGGTTCTTGTCTAGATCCTTCTCGAGCGTCTCTCCTACCGTGCTGTCTCTCTGGTCTTCTGGCCCTGCGTAAATGCTGGCTAGCCCTAACACTTTTTTACAGTTATTTCTGCATCAGCTTTCGCTGGCGAATCCCCACCAGCCTCCGGTGAATATCGAAACAGTAGAATCTCTAATCTCTCTTCACACCCCACAATTATCACCAAAATGAGTGAGGAGAATGCCCAGAGCATAGTGGTATTCCAAAAAAAACCTCTCATGGCAGGTTTTGGCTGGAGCTACAGACTGAAATCAATCGTGTCGACTAGTTTCTATGCCTGTTGGTCTCTGTTCCTGGAAAGAAAGTTATTTCTTTCAGGGTTTCATTAAGATTTTCAATTAAAAGAAGTCTTCCCATTACTCGGGAGCCCCCAGGAAGAGATGTGGAATTCAGAGGATAATTAAATAAATCCCACTTGGAAATGAAATGTTCCCCTTCTCCCCACCCCTCAAAACTCCCCTCCTCCCTTCCGCCCTCTTCTTCCTGCTTTGAGTTAGCCAAAAATATTAGATCAGAATACAGCCAAGTGAAGAAACAGAGACCCCCAAAGCCTGCAAAGTCCACCAAACAGCTAGCAGCATGTCAGCAACTCTCTTTTGCAGAGGCAGAGTATCCGTCTGCAGATGGTGTCCCCGGGTTATTCAGCAATTCCTGCATGAAAGTTCAAAGGCTTTCAAATGCAACCTGAAAAATGAAGTCTATCTGAAAGGCAGAGACATCAATAGACAATGTGATTGATGGCATTTAGAGAAGGTTTTTCAAAAATCCCTCTGATGTCGTAGGGGAAGAAGGAATGTGAATTAATCGATCGATCAATAATGTTTGAGCTCCTTCTGTGAGCAGTTGCACTGTACTAGGTGCTTGGGAGAATACCGTGGAATTAGTATACAAGATCCCTGCCTTTAAGGAATTTGCGATCTAAGGGGGAGAGGGGCACTGAAATACAGTAAAGATAATTGAATACAGACTATAAGGAAATGCATAAAAGCACCTGTGAATATTGAATATCTTTCCCTTGGTGGCAAGGGAAAAAGAAAGTGGTGAGGAGATTAGAAGTCATTCAGGAAAGGCCTCCCAGAGGAGATGTAACTCCAGAAGGATTTTGAAGGTGCGGTCTGTTGGATGGGAAATGGCAAGAAGCTCAAAGCAGTGGGAAGGAGTTGTGCAAAAGGTGGGCTGATGATGAAAATAGAACAAAATGCAGTAAGTAGGTTGAGCGGGACTGAGAATGGGAGAGGAGTGGATAAGTAGGAGTGCTTTAACAAAACAGGGATGAGTAAAGAGTGAGAGCCTGAAGCATATGGTCTCTGCTAAGAGAATTTGTGGAGAGAAAAAGGGAAGGGAGAAGCAATGTAGTCTAGTAGAAAGAGCACAAGACTAGGAATTGGCGGACTTGGGTTCTAATCTTGGCTCTGTCGCTTGCCCAGTCTGTGATCTTGGGCAAGTCACTTAACTTCCCTTTGACTCAGTTTCCTCAATACCTGGCCTTCCACCCTCTGAGACTGTCAGCCCCATGTGGGCCAGTGACTGTGTCTGACCTGATGATTTTGTATTCACCCCCGTGCTTAGTACAGTCAATCCACCGATCACTTGCACTTGCTATGTATGGAACACTGCACTGAGCACTTGGGAGAATTTAATGAAGTAGGCCGGCACGAGGAACTTCCAGTCCAGTGGAATGAGAAGGGAGCCAGAGTGGAAGGTAAGGGTTACCTTTGGGAATTGCCACCCAGAAGAAAGTGACCGGAGGAGTCGAAAGTGACACCAAGACCCCGGTTTTCTGGGGCAGGGGCAGTGTGGTGATGTTGGCCGTGCCAGGAAAGCTAAGTGCTTGGCACATAGTAAGCACTTAAATACCACAATCGTCATTATCATTACAAGCGTACATAATCATGTTTATCAGTAATGCTCCTCTTCTCTCTTCAAGCCCTAGGGATAATAATAATAATGATTGAGGTGTTTAGTAAGTGCTTACTATGTGCCAAGCCCTGTTCTAAGCTCTGGGATAGATACAGGGTAGTCAGGTTGGACACAGTCCCTGTCCCACACGAGACTCACAGTCTTAATCCCCATTTTACAGATGGAAAAATTGATGCAGAGATAAGTGACGGGACTTGCCCAAGGTCACCAGCAGACAGGTGGCCGAGACGGGATTAGAATTCACATCCTCTGACTCCCAAGCCTGTGCTCCTATTACTAGCCTATGCTGCGTTGGGGGCCAGAGTGCTCACTTACTTTCGAGAGAGCTTACACAGAAAGCCTTGGGAGGGTCAATTAAATTATGAACTTAATACACCCCGGGAGAATTTTGTGCATTTAAATAGCACATTTTCCATTTGAAACACCATGCAATTAATTGCAATTTATCTAATGAACCTATAAATTTACTTCAGAAAGAAAAGCTTTTCTTCTCCCTTTCATCAGTGGAGGACGAGAGGACGAGAAGATTGAGTCATTTGCTTGAGATCATGGAGGTAAAGTTAGAATTAGGCCCCTGATCTATGTTTGGTTCTGACAGCATAATTCCTCTCTGTCAGGGAAATATTTCTTCATTATTATTTACGGTACCTGTCGTTAATTGCTGAGAGAAAAATACCAGCGATACAAATTAGTACCGGCCCACGGACCCAAGCCCTGAAATAAATTAGGCTAGGAAACCTATAAATCAGACTATCGGCAAGCTAAAATAAGGAGCCCAATGGAAAATACTGCCTCTGCTTTCATCCTCGGATCGGGTCACTAATCTTTGAAGCCGCTCGTGCTCACGGCATTAAAATGCGTCGGCAGTTGGCTACTGGCAGGTGTTGTATGGGTAGCAAATGACATTCTGGCTGTAGATGTTTTGTTTTCGATCGGTGCGGAAAGGGTAGGGACGTCAAATTCGCCAGGGGAGGGAAGAGCCGTCGGAGAATACGTCAGATGTGTGCTCGTCAGTCCTGTCCTCTAAACCAGGCTGGGCTGAGCTAATGGAATGTGGAAGGAAAGAAAGCTTGTCAACAGTGGAGGGTTTGGTAGACAGAGCATTTGGGCACCAAGGATTCACCATGCTGGAGGGACTAGGCCCCAGGCCTGAGTCCATCTTGACTTGCTCCCTCCCCCATCAGCCAGAATTCTCCATAAATTTGCAAGGAGTGAACTGTTTCTTACACAAGCTCCCATGTACGAGAAAGGTTGTACCCGTGGCCCCCAGTGATTTAGCAAATGGGAGACTGGCTCCCACCTCGGGGGAACTGGCACTTGCCTGCCTTCGAAGACTGGGGCAGAAATATCCGTCTGCCCATTTTGTATTGCAAGGGAAGGTATGCGGTTCAGTGGAATGCTTATAGCCCCCTTGCCCCCTCAGAGATTCTGTAAGCATGAAGCCCGTGGGTTTTAGGGACCAAAGAATCCTAGTATATGATTCCCAGTATGCCGTGTGCCCAGGTTGTGGCCTTGAGAGAGGGGGGAGAGGGAGGTGTTGTTAATAAGTGATGGGAAAGTCAGGAGGAGGAGAGGATATGGGAGGAAAAATGAGTCAGTTTTTGAGCTTCTGAACCTGAGTTGCCTGGGTGGCATAACTCCTACTAGCTTGCTCACCTCTCTCCACCTCTGCTAGTTTCCTGACTATCCCTAGCCCTCAATCCTCCCACCTTTTCCTCCTAGCTCCCAATGTTCCCCTGGCCTGCAACTGCCTACCCACTAAATCGTTCAGAACATAGCCCTCCCCCAAGTGAATATCCTCCAAAAATTCTGACTCAGTTCCAGAGACAAAGAGTGTGCTTACTGCTGCAAAGGGTGATGGGACAAATTAATCAAAACTAATTAATCATTAACTACTTTTATTTCACATCTGTGTAAAGCGTAACACTAAAATGTGAATAATTTATCATGCAATAGCCTATGAGTCCAAATAATGCAAGCTATTAATTAAAGTTTAACAAAAAATTTAAGGGGACGAGCTTCGAGGTCACCAGGTCTCTCTAAAGAAATCCATTTCAAAAAGTAGTTTTGTGTTTTGGGATAATCATCCTTCTCATCTCGGTGTTGAGGTCACATCCTTGTGGAGAACCAGTTGATAGATAACCTCTGCAGTGCTTTTTAATCACTTATTCTTTCAATGCATATTATTTGCCTTCAAAAAGGTAAGGAGAAGCAGCATGGCCTAAAGGAAAGAATATCTGCCTAGGAGTCAGAGGGCCTGGGTCAATAATATTGGTATTTGTTGAGCGCTTACTCTGTGCAGAGCACTGTTCTAGGCACTGGGGTAGATACAGGGGAGTCGGGTTGTCCCACATGAGGCTCATAGTCTTAATCCCCATTTTACAGGTGAGGGAACTGAGGCACAGAGAAGTCAAGTGACTTGCCCACAGTCACAGGGCTGACAAGTGGCAGAGCCAGAGTTCGAACCCCTGACCTCTGACTCCCAAGCCCGTGCTCTTTCCGCTGAGCCACGCTGGTTCTCATCCCAGCTTTGGCATTTATCTGCTGGGTGACCTTCAGCAAGTCAGTTAACTTCTCTGATCCTCTATTCCCTCATCCTTAAAATGAGGATTAAGATTGTGAGCCCTACGTGGGACAAGGATTGCATTCAGCCTGATTACTTTTTACTTATGCCAGTGCACAGAACAGCGCTTGCCACACAGTAAGCACTTAACAAAACCCACAACAATAACAATCACAGTAATAACAATAATGATAGTAGGAGTAGTAGTAGGAACTGGGTAAACAAGGAGAAAATGGGTGATACGATGTGGCTCGTCGTCTTTCCGGCTGCAGTTACCGGGCTGTAGACTTGTTGTCGGCAGGGAATGTGTCTGTGATATTATTATACTGTATTCTCCCAAGTGCATAATGAGTGCTCTGTACACAGTAAGCACTCAATAAATACCGTAGAGTGACTGTGTCAAAGCACTGGACGGATACTTTACATAGCTGGATGTGGACATGTACTCCATTCCATTAGAGCACTGGGCATTCTTGGGTAGGATGTGGAGCCAGAATTAGGGAAAATTCCACCCACGGTGATGCTGCGTGTCTTCTTAGAAGCAATTGGACGCAGTGTCAGAAGAAACCACAGCGCACTTGAGAGCGGTGCTGATCAGGGCGTGAATTTTCCTTAGCGCACTTCATAGGAGAACTGTATCTCCATGTGCAGCTGTTTTTTGGGTGTGTGACAATGACATGCTAAAACTTTGCTCCAGGATGGTGGTACTCAGCCGCATCTCCTGCCCTTCTCCTGTGCCGTACCGTTCGAGTTTGGCTTCGGTGATTCTTAATCGAATTTACTCTGTTCCCCCAACTAAGGTTATCTAATTTCAACTCACCATAAAGCAGCTCCTTCGACCCCTCTCTAGTCCATCCTCCCCATGTGTCCACAAGAAAAGGTATGATGAGATGACTATTCCCTCAGTATCTGTAAACTAACTGCCGTAGTTGCTTGGAATTTTCAAGATCCTTCATTTTTTTCCCAAATGATCTCACATCTCGCTTTATTCATACTACATCTTTGTGAAGTGTGGAGGTATGGCGCTCTTCTGCCCCACTTTACTATTGAGAAAACCGAGGCTGAGACTTGCCCAAGGTCACAGTGCAGGCTACCGGTGGAGCCACGACTGAAATCAAGGTCACCTTGGAGACCATTGGCTAAACTAGATTAAGATTAAGCTGTCTCTTTAAAACGTGGTGTTAAGATCATGTGTCAATGGCATCTGTTGATGGACCTGCAATAGAAGGTGGAGCTGGCTTCTGAGTAGGTCCTGCTTTCTTGGTTTAGAGGAGCAGCGTGGCTCAGTGGAAGGAGCACGGGCTTAGGAGTCAGAGGTCATGGGTTCTAATCCCGGCTCTGCCACCTGTCAGCGGTGTGATTTTGGGCAAGTCACTTCACCTCTCTGTGCCTCAGTTACCTCATCTGTAAAATGGGGATTTAGACTGTGAGCCTCACCTGATTACCCTGTATCTGCTCCAGTGCTTAGAGCAGTGCTCAGCACATAGTAAGCACTTAAATACCAACATTCTTCTTATTATTTCTCAGCCACCAAGTCGCTTGGTACCACAGCTACCATCTCGCCCCTCTGTTCTGCAAGTTGACACCACATGCTTCGTTAAAGCACTCATTCAGCTCACACCCTCCTCCCTTACCTCACCGGTTCCCCTCGCCGATCCAGCCCACACACTTTACTCCTTTAGCTCTGGTTTTTTCACCGTGGCCCAATCACATCTATCTCGCTGCTGACCCTTTTCCCACATCCTCCCTCTAGCCTGAAATCCCCTCCCTGTTCATATACACCAGACCACCACTCTCCCCACCTTCCAAAGTCTTCAGTAAAGCCTCATCTCCTCCTGATTAAGCCTTACCTGATTAAGCCCTCTTCTCCCAACTCGTTCTGCATTACCTCCGTACTTGGATCTGTCACCTTTAGGTATTTGATATTCCCCCCGCCCCGAACCCCACAGAACCTGTGTGCATATCTACAAATTATCCATTATACATAATTTATATTAATGTCCGTCTCCCCCTCTCGACTGTAATCTCATTGAAGGCAGCGAACGTGTCTACCATTGATTGTTCTTTGGCTTAGATAAAATTCAGTCACTCCATTCTAAGAAGATGGTCTACAAAACTGACTGGGCCTGCTTGAAATTCACTCAGTCAATCAATCAATGATATTTATTGAGCAGAGCACTTTGTGCAGAGCACCGTATTAAGCACTTGGGAGAGGACAGTGCAATTAGGATTCCTGCCCTTAAGGAGCTTATGCGATTTCCCTCAGCCACACCCACAATCTCATGTTCCCTCTCATTCAGTGGTCAGTCAACATTAGTATTTATTGAGCTCTTACTCTGTGCAGAGCACCATACTAAGCACTTGGGAGCTGGTACAGAGTTGGTAGACGTATTCCCTGCCCACAAGGAGCTTGGCGTCTAGATTAGAAGCTTACGAGCCTTCCTATTTCAACGGAGCACAATATGCATCTTGATTAAGGAGGCCGTGTGGCATAATGAAAAGCGCGTGTGACTCGGACCCAAGAAACCAGGTTTCTGATCCCGTCTCTAACACTGACCAACTGTGTGACCTTGGACAAGTGACCAACCGCTTCGGGCTGCAGTTTCTTCATCGGTGAGCCCAGCGTGGCACAGGAGCGAGCACAGTGCCTGGCACAAAGTGAGCACTACCATAGTGAACTGACATTTATCTATAGTGGGCAGGTGTCGATAGCACAGAATGTCCAGTGCATTTGGTTCATTGAAGGATGTCCTTTCAAAGCTTGAGTAAAACTATCTCTAAGAATCAGTGACACTTTTGAGAAGTACCATTTTCAGTGCCACAATTTCTTAGTTTCCCAGGTTTATCCTTTATGTGTTTGAGGATCGGTAGTCATCGTCTTGTAGCACTTACCAGTTTCCAGCTATCTGTGCTCATTCTGTTCCTCGTTCCAAAATGATGTGGTATTTCTCGCTTGTCTCTTCCACCCAGGAAAGGCTACTGTGTCTCTTCTTCTTCCCTAGAAGGCTGAAATGCCAGATCCCCTCAGAGATCAGCACTCTAATGCCATTCCATCTCTTCCCGAAAAGGAGAATGAAACTCTAAATGTTCACGATCCAACAGCTCTTAATGAAAAATTGGTCAGAATTATCACATACGCTGAGCTCGGAGAAGATGGAATGGTATTTGCACATTATTAAAGATCTGAATAATTTAGGGTATTTTTAGATCTGAATAGCTCAAAGGAATTTAGCAAAGCTCAATTTTAAATGCTTTGAAAATGCTCTCGGCGGTGCTGGCTTTTGTAATCTCATACCGTTTAAAATTTCAAAAAAGTGTAAATGGTCATAAATAAAAACCTGAGCAACGTCCGTACTTGTACAGACCACCGGGCTACCCGCTCTACTGTCCTGTCTCTGCCGTGGCCTGAAGGAGCTAGGTGGAGCCTTGTGACAACCATACCCCTTGACTCTGTCTTTATGGCCATGGTTGCTCCATCATCATCATCATCATCATCATCATCATCATCATCATCATCAATGGTATCTATTGTGTGCAGAGTACTGTAGTTAGTGCTCGGGAGAGTGCAATACAACCGACTTGGTAGACACCTTCTCTGACAGCAGTCACTTACAGTCTGAAGGGGGAGACAGACATCAATAAAATAAGTGATTTATAATATATCTAGGATCATTAACTTTCCCCTTACAGCCCTAATGCTTGCCTCTACTAAAATGGTCTCACCTTTATTAAATCGACATCTTTACCACCTGCAGAACCCACTTAGGCTTCCCACTCACTGTTGAATGCAGGGTCCCCATCTTGTTTTCGTGGCGGCTAACAGCTTCAAGCTTCAGTCGATCAAATGCATTTATTGAGTGCTTACTCTGTGCAGAGCGCTGCACTAAGCACTTGGTAGAGTATGATATACAGCAGAGTTGGTAGACACGTTCCCTGCCCACATAAGCCTGGACTCATCCGGTGTTCCAGGATCTGGTGAAGAAGCTTCTCCGTTTTCTCTCTGTCCACACCTATCTGTGATTTAATAAATGCCAACAATGGTCCCTCTGACTCTTGCTATTGTTCTAGTCAACGAGCCTCTGACAGGGACATGTTCCAGAGCCAGGTCACCCTGACCGTACTCTTGGTTGTCAGAGGAGGAGAGGTTTATTTACCTCCTCATATTATCAACACCTTGAATCCATACTACTCATTTTCCTAAAGCGCTTCTCACTTGTGGTGGTGACATCACTCATCTCCTTGGGTCCACCCAACAGTCCCATGCGGTAGGGAGAGACGGGTATTATTGCTCCCATTTTGCAGATGAGGAAAGCGAGGCCTAGGGAGGTTGACTTGGCCAAAGTTGCAGAGAAGAACTGGGATTAGAATCCGAGTCAGTTTACATTCATGGAGCTATCTCTCTGAAGCCCAAGTCTCCTCCTACACAGGGGATTTGGGTGTGGGTGTGTGTGTACGGAGGCTTGTTGTTTATTTCATTCTCCTTTCCCTTGATTTGGGCTCTTTGTCAAAATTGAATATTCAGAGGGCGACAAATAAAAATGAACAGGAAAATGTAGGGAAGAGCCAACCTATTTTGGGGGCTCTTTGGGAGAAGATCAACAGATACCCTGTCAGACTTATGAAGAAGAATCCAAAGTGCCAACCGAACCACTCTTCCGAGAACCCAGAGAAAACTTTAAGCCAGAAATGTGTTTCTGTGTGTACAGTAACATGATCCCCAAAAGGAGAGAAATGAATTAAGCAAGATTTACAGGTGCAAATGAGGGAAATCATGAGGGGGCTGAAAGCTGTTGGGCTTGTTCAGAGAAAAAGGAATTCTGTGAAAAGGAGACTGTAGCAATTACATTATGTCTCTCTCTTCCTGTCCCGCTCTTTTTCCATCCCTCCCTCTGTCCCTCTCTCTCCTTCCCTCTCTGTGCTCCACCCCCACCCCCAATCCTAAATGCCAATGGATTAAGAATGCTTAATTGTTCTAAGTGATATGGTGCTGAGATTGCAATTGCACTACTCTCAGTTCTCAACAGGTAGATAGAACATGCGGCTCATCCTGCCCCACCTCTGAGGTCACTCATCAAAACAAAAATGGAAGGTGTAATAATGAGAGGGTAAATTTTAGGGAGCCAATGGCCGGATAGCTACAGCAATGACATCCATTTGGAAAGCTAGATAGGTGATTTAAATTACTAGTCTAGGTCAGTAACCTTTCCTTATTTCACGTTTACTTTCCCTGCCCTTCCATCTATGTCAAGTAGCATGAACGCCGCCTGCAACTAATAATTCATCAAGAGAAAAATGATCTCATTTGACTTCAATATGACATTGATAGTAGGCATAGCCCAGACACTAGATATTGAATTTCCAAGTGCAAAATAGATCACCCCAAAAGCCTCCAAACCATGATAACATTCTTCTTGCAATCGAACGGATATTTATTTTGAAATGGAGGAGACGTAACCTTCCATTTCTAATGTAAATAAGGAAATATAAAGCATACCGATGCTAAGGGATCTGCAAGATGGAGATCAAATTTTAAATGCCCAAAATAGCTACGTAGTGAAGTCAAGCTATGGTCAGCCAGAAGTCCGGGGGTCTCGGGTCCCGTGGGTCCTGTTAAGCAGTGGCCTAGTGGAAAGAGCATGAGCTTGGGAGTCAGAGGACCGGAGTTCTAATCCCAGCTCCGCCACTTGCCTGCTGTGTGACCTCAGGCAGGTCACTTAACTTCTCAGTGTCTCGACTCCCTCCTCTGCAGAACGGACATTCAATGCCTGTCTCCCTTCTTACTTAGACTCTCAGCTCTCTGTGAGACCTGACGATCCGTGTATCTACCCCAGCACTTAGTACAGTGCTTAGCACATCGTAAGCCCTTAAATACACAATGATTATTATCCTGCTTCATCGCTGATACCAGGGAATGTGTCGACCAACTCTGTTAGACTGCACTTTCCCAAGTGTTTAGCGTGGCTCAGTGGAAAGAGCCCGGGCTTGGGAGTCAGGGGTCATGAGTTCGAATCCCGGCTGTGCCACTTGTCAGCTGGGTGACTGTGGGCAAGTCACTTCACTTCTCTGTGCCTCAGTTACCTCATCTGTAAAATGGGGATTAACTGTGAGCCCCACGTGGGACAACCTGATTACCCTGTATCCACCCCAGTGCTTAGAACAGTGCTCTGCCCATAGTAAGCGCTTAACAAATACCAACATTCTTATTACAGTGCTCCACACACTGAATTGGCTGATTGATTACCCCCTCTGCCTCGGCCTCCATACAAATCCGGGGTGATGATGATAATAGAATCTGCCTCGAGAGCAGCAGAAAGCCTTGGTCTTGAGACTTCAGGTCTGGCCGCCTGCTCGTAGGGATTCTCTTCTATTTGTCGTGGTTAGCTCAGGACCGCTCTCCTAGGGGGAGATCAAAGATTTCTGCCTTCTTCCACTAGACTGTAAGCTCCTTGAGGGCAGGGGCAGTGTCCTTCCCTTCAGCTTGATTCCCCCAGGACTTTTGTGCAGTGCTTAGGGCTCAATAGATCCCCAAAGACCAATTAATCAGTGATGCCTGGGCTCCTGCGGGATGGAGAGCGGTCATTCAGTCGTATTTGAGCGCATACTGTGTGCAGAGCACTGTACTAAGCACTTATACAGTATAGCAGACAAATTCCCCGCCCGTAACAACCTTCCAGTGGAGAGGGGCGGGGGAGGGTATCAAGTCCGGGATTGATCTATCCCTTCCTGAGCTCTGGGAAAATGGATGGAGATCAATTAAAGAGAATTGTTCATGCTTTTCCCAAGCTCTCAAAGTCTGTCCAGGGGAAAGTGCGTGCTGCACCTCCTTTCGTTCCCTTCCCCGTAAATCAACCCAGCAGCTTTCAAATCCCCATAAGTTGCTTCTCACCAGATTCTTTCAAAAACAACGTGATTTGTCCCTTGAACGCTACTATAGGGGAGTGTGAGAGTTTGGTTTGAACAAAAGACTTCCTAGCAGTTCCGTGAGAATTTGGAGTGACTCCCTATCCGTTTTGAGACAGGAAAATCACCGCCATTGACATCTCATGAATATTCGTTAATAAACCACCATTTTGCCGATTCCGTTTTGATATGTAGTTGTTAAAATCATGAAGCACAATCCAGCGAGCATGATTGATGTAAGAATAAGCTGCCATAAGGCACGGCAGGAATGACATTATGAGTGGGAAAGGGTAAAGATGCAGTCTGTAAAACAGGCATTAAGCAACTTTGGAATTAAAATTTTTTTACAAGTTCAAACTTTTATGAAAGGTGTTTTGAAATGAACCTTTAATGCCATCAGATGATTGGGGAAGATGTTAAAAAGGATAAGCATCGTAATAACTAGAACTTAGTGCTAATCACAGATGTATTTGATATTGTAATAGTGTAGAATCAGATGATGTTGCCAACGCATATGAAAACAATGGGTCTGTTAGGGTGAGTTTCAAGCGAGCGGAGCCTTGCTTCATAGAGCTGTGAGGGTAGATATTCAGTTGTGCTGTGCAGATCTAAGCCCGCTCCTCAGAAGACAGGTCTCAGCTATTCAAAGAGACAGTCATGCACTAGCATAGCTGAACCCTGAACTGTTTCAGATCCTTCCTTTTCTCTGCGTTCCGAAGCACATTTTCCAACGTAACCGTCTTTTGGAAGATGACTAAGAGTTGCAGCAAGTCTCTCCAACCCCAGGCACCGCTCCAACATAAACCTTAGGAATGCGTTAGCTCCTCCACTGAAAGAAAGCTTCTAGAGGGCAGGGATTGAGTCTACCGAGTCTAATCTAATGCACTCACCCAAGGGCTAAGAAATATGATTGCCCCCAGGAAATGTTCGGTAAGTATTGATTTTTGACTGGATGTGGCAGTCACATGCACTTGTTCCCAGCTCTGCCACTTGTCTGCTGTGTGACCTTGGGCAAGTTCCTTAACTTCTCTCTGCCTCAGTTACCTCGTCTGCAAAATGGGGATCAACCCACGTGGGATAGGGACTGTGTCCCAGGCGATTTACCTTTATCTACCCCAGCGTATTGTAAAGTGCCTAGCATATAGTAAGTGCTTAACAAATACAATAATTATTGTTCTTCCTGCGCTTCCTGAGACAGACACGTGCATTAAGCACACTCCTGTTCCTATTCAGGCCAAAACTGATTCCAAGTTGAAAGGAGTAAAGGGAAAAAAACTCTACTCTTTCCCCTCTCCTCAACCCCAGTGCCCCCAGATCCCATCCTCATGGTATTTTGTTTATTTTACGGCATTTGTTAAGCACTTACTTTGTGCCAAACTGTTCTAACACTGGGGTAGGTACAAGTTAATTAAGTAGGAAACAGTCCCTTTCCTACATGGGATCCGCGGTCAAAGTAGGAGAACAAGTATTTAATCCCCATTTTACAGTTGAGAAAACTGAGGCAAAGAAAAGTGAACTGATTTCCACAAAATCATACAGCAGGCAATTGGCAAAACTGGATTTGGAAGTAAGGTCTTTCTGACTCCCAGGCCCATGCTCTCTTCACTAGTCCCCGCTGCTTCTCACTGCCTTGGGGTATTCCACGGAGTCTGCTTTTCCTGGGCACTCACTCCCTCGTTGCTGTTTCACCCAAACTGTCCGGAGTTGAAGCTTCGGTGAAGCTGTCCTGAGGGCTGGCAGAGATAGTGAGGTTTGGGTTTTGTTCATTCTCCAGTCTCCAAACTCTTGAACCCCAACCTAATGGCTTTGAGGATGTAAGGGAGGGAGCAGCCCTTCAGCTTGAAGACGAGGATACCGATGGTGAGATCCTATCCATGATCGAGAGTCACGTTGTGAGGGCTCAGAGCTAGCTCTATACGATATATATATATGTATATCCAAAGTTGCGTGTATAGGCACAACAGACATGTACATTCATTTGGTAAAGACAGAATTTAGGTATAAGTAAGCTTCCAAGCTCTTTAAAATGCCCTGCCGTAAGTACAGAAAATCAGCACTCAAATGCTGTTTAAACTGTTGAAAGTCAATCGGAAGCCCGTGGGTGGCGGAGCTGTAATCAGTGGGGGTTGCGGCAGTAAGGAAGGTCATTCAGGTAAGTTTCTCCTTCGTGGGCAGTGTATTTCCCAAGATCTGGAAGAGTTACACTGCCATGAGTCTATGAAGAAATGAAACCTTCTCAGAGGAGATGAGACCAGCTAATGAGCAAAGTAGACAGAACTTCAAAACTTATTAGTGGGGACGATCTGTTCTTTCTCTTCAGCCTTCTGGCAGCATCCTCCACCAGGTGATAGAGAGAGGAAAGGTCACAGTCCCTTGAAATGGTGTTTGTTTACGGATGTTTAAGCAGTTTTAGAACTGGAAAAGCTAGGGAAAGGAGGCACTTGGATCTATCTTGGCTTCTTTTAAGTGAGCCCCATGAAGGACAGAGACCGTGCCTAATTTGCACTGGTCATTCTCTCGCAGCGCGTGATACAGTGTTCTGCACATAGTAGGTGCTTAGTAAATACTGCCACTACTGTGTCTAAGCCCTCTGCTGTGATGTGGGGAATGACAGGAGCAACCATGACTCTTCCTCTCATTCTCCACCCTTAACTCTGGTCAGCCAGGTTTCATAAAATGTCACACAATCTATTCTCGCCATCTGGGGGTTGAACCTTGTAGCAAGGCACTTTAAAGGACTCGGGAGCTTGCATTATACCTAAGCTCTGTACGTAGGTCCAAATGAATGGACTATTCCCTTTTCTAACTTACAGCACTTGAGATACTGTTTTTAGTTTTCTATGACTATACGCAAATCCCAGGAAAATGCTATTAGGTTACAATACTGAATTGCTAAAAGAGGATTTATGTCAGTCTATCAGTACGGGTGCATCGTAAAGAATAATTCAATTTAATAAAATACAGTAATTCTTATAACATCCTGCATGAAATAAAGATTTAGAAAATGTTTGTTTTAGTAAATGCTTCCAGTTGGCAAATAGTTAACGTGATTTATTCAAAACAAACCTGACTTAGTTTATTTATAATTGCCAATAGTTCATGCTTATGGCCCCCCATTCTATGACCTAGAACATTATTAAAATGGCATTATGCAAACAGAATGGAATCCTTCGGCTTTCACAGCATTCCCAATCCACCGAAGAACGTTGACATTGAAGATATAAAGTAGGACCCGTCAGGATGTGGAACCCAAGCTAAACTGACAAAATTATCCGGGCTTCATAAAGTCACCGGGGGGGATATAGTGAAAGAGGAACAGCTGCTTTCAGTATTTTGCCACCACTCCAACTGTTTCCGTTGGGTCCACAGTCCTGAATTCAAACACGTTTTAAAGCTAGCTGAGCCATTTGTCAAAAATCAAATCTTTTCACTGCCTCTGAATAAACATACATTGAGGAAAGCCATGCATGCTTCAACTTCCAAATGCCCGCACTGAATATCTAACACATTCCCGCCTTGGACTCAATCGACCAGCTAAATGAGCTTGTCCTTTGTTTTTAAGGTCCTGTGTGTTTCGGTACTTCAGTTTCAGTGACGCTCCCTTAGGTCACTCTACTCATTCCATGGTAGTATCTCTGGGGCTTAATACAAAGATCATTACTATTATTATTATTATTATTATTATTCTGTGTCTTCTCCGCACACAGAAGGTATTCCGTACATACCATAGTGGATTGATTTACATTCTTGCCTTGACCAAAGTGTCGTATGGCATTGACCTCAAAACAATACTCATTCTAGAAAACAAAAATAATACAACACCATCTGCTATGTTCCCCTATGCCTAATTGATTTTAATTTTGGGCTCCCCCTGTAGACTGTAAGCTCCTTGAGGGCAGGGAATGTGTCTGTCAACTCTGTGGGACTGAACTCTCCCATGTACTTCAGCAGAGTACTCTGTGCTCACGGTAAGCGTTCAATAAATAATATCGATTGATTGATGTGAATGATATGCGCCTAGTTATTTTCTGACAGCATGGCACTCAGAAATCAAATACGTGTGAAAAGCAACCACCCTGATGGTTATTCGATGAAATGATGCAGAGAATCGCTGCTGTGAGTCCATGATAGCTCAGTGTCACCACTTAGTTATTTTTAATGTGTTGATTGTTGAAGCTCTCTGGCATCGCTGACCAGTCCTTAATAATTTATTTAGAATTGATTGGGAGCATGTCAGCCATGAAAATGGAATGGCATCTCTGGAGGGATGTATAGACTTCAATCAAAGTCACGGCAGTGTCTGAGTAACGCACATCACTCTTACAGCCCGAACAAGCTCTTTCCCAGGGCCTCTGCTCATTCTTCGTGAAAAAGTATAGGACCTAGCAGAGTTTAAGCTCACCGCACTAATGTGTCTGGATCATACTGTCTTTGCGGGCTGGGCTCCTTTCAATTATCTTCAAGTGACCAGCTCCCTTCAGTCATTCATTAAAGGGTATTTTCCGGCCTGAAACGAACAGGTTTTCCCTCCTGGGGTTTGCCAAATTGGAGAGACCCGCTATGTCGGGGATTGATCCTGGAGTTCAAACCCCGGGGCTTTCCGTGGCCTCATCTGAAAAGGGAACTCGGCCTGTCAGGGCTCCCGTCAGCCCTGGCGCTTCCGATACCGCTTCTGCTGTTGACGCTGCAACATCCTTTGTTGTTTCTGCTCCCAAGAGTGACTAGGAATGAAATATTTATACAATTCACGTAACCCTACAGTCTGCCTCCGCGATACATGGAGTAAATGCTGGCAGCGGTCTCCTTCCCAGGCTTTAGGATTGCCAATTTGAAGTGTGGAGAAAAAGTTCTTTCTGTTGGTCCTCGGAATCTAATCACACACACAAGGTCAGTCAATCAGTCCTTATTTAGTGACAGTTTAGTGGGTGCAGAGCACTGTACTGAAGTACAGTGGAACAGAGTTGGTAGACACGTTCCCCGCCCAGACGAGCTTAAAGACAAAAGGGGAAGATGGACATTATGTATAGTTAAATAAATTACGGATATGTACGTAAGCGCTGCGGGAACGAGGGAGGGGTCAATAAAGGGTGCCAGTCCAGGTTCTGGGTACAAATCCAAGGTGAAGCTTAGAGGGTAAAATTTAGAGTTGTTTTGTCTGAAATGTCTGCAGTCCAGTAGGTGCCTTAATTAAGAATCTATTCTGCTCCTTTTGGGAGAAGGGAACTGACAGTGGGGATGATAATAGTAATACTGATGATGATAGGGTGAATAATCCTTTACTCTGTGCTAAACATTAGGGTGGGTACAAGATAATCTTCTTCGACACAATTTCGGTCCCACGTGGGGCTTGCAGTCCAGAGGGAGGGAGAACATTTTTTTTTTTTTTTTTAATCTCCATTTTACTGATGAGGAGACAGAGGCCCAGAGAAGTTAAGTGCTTTGCCCAAGGTTACTCGTTAGGCAGTAACCGAGCTGGTCACAGAGCTTCTCAACCGATACCAGGAATGCGACCATATTTTCTCTGAACGTCAAACGTTATGAGGATAGTGTAGGTCTTGAGCATCTAGAAAGCAGAGGGCCATATCTCTTTGCACGAGAAAGTGGAAATGACTTTCCACTAAGCCACGAGAAGCAGCGTGGCTTAGTGGAAAGAGCACGGGTTTGGAAGTCAGAGGTCATGGGTTCTAATCCCAGCTCCGCCACTTGTCAGCTGTGTGACTTTGGGCAAGTCACTTAGCTTCTCAATGCCTCAGTTACCTCATCTGTAAAATGGGGATTAAGACTGTGAGCCCCATGTGGGACAACCTCATTACCTTGTATCAACCCCGTGGCTTAGAACAGTGCTTTGCACATAGTAAGTGCTTAACAAATGCCATAATTATTATTATTATTATTATTATTTGCCCAGTCATGAGCAGGGCCTAGTGGAAAGGCATGGGCCTGGGAGTCAGGGGATCTGATGAGTTAATCAATCTGTGGTACTTATGAGCACTTACGCTATGAAGAGCGCTGTACCAAGTGCTTGGGAGAGTGCAATACAGTGGCAGTGGTAGAAACGATCCCTGCATTTGAGAAGCTTATAATCTACTGGTGCAAATCCAAGTCTTCTGCAGCTGGGCACGAGGTGAATATCAAAATGCGTAAGAGGTACGGACCCAAGTGCTTAATATTTTGCAGAAGGGAGAGTATATAGGGTGGGGAAATGAGCAGTTAGTCAAGTCAGTCAGAAGGGTGAGAGCAGGTGTAGAGTGGCAAACAATAATAATAATAAAAAATAATAATAAAAAAAATGGGGTGGTAGACTTTGGAATCTTGTGGCCCCAAGAGGGAAAAATGACAATTGCCATGGATACAAATGTCTGGAATTTCCTCTCCCTTCAATCCATGGGACATAATTCTCCCCATCTTCAAAGTTCTTTGGAAATCACGTCTCCTTATGGAGGACTTCACTGAGTGGGCTTTCTTCTCTCCAGATTATGTTCTCCCTGCTACCATTTCAGAACCTTCAGAAGCAGAATGGGCAAGTAGAAGGAACAGGGACCGGGGTGTCGGGACATTTGGGTTCTAATCCCAGCTCTGCCCCTGGTTTGCCGGGTGACCTTGGGCAAGTCACTTGAGCACTCTGTGACTCAGTTTTTGCATCTATAAAATAAAGCTAAAAGATCGGTTCTCCCTCCCCGTAAGATTGTGAGTCCTGTGGAGAACAGGGATTTAGTCTGATTTGCTCTTATTTCATCTCCTCCTGCTATTTGCACTCTTCTTGGCACTCGTCACAAAAAGAAGGCTTTTGCACCACTTTAGCCCATCTGTGTGTGTTTCCCTTTTGTCATACCTCTTTACGTATCCATTTTCATGTTCTCTGTGAGCACTTTTTTCCCCTTATTTGTACCTGATTCAGCGCCTGCCGCGCCAGGTAGATTGTAAACTTCTTATGGGCAGGGAACGTGGCTTCTACTCTCCCAACCCCTTAACTCAGTACACGCAGTGTTTACCCAATAATGGACTGAGCAAAATCTCATAGTCGTTATTATCTTTGAGCTTGAAGGACAGCAGGAAGACTAGTCCTGCCTGAGAAAAAATTTAAGACATTTGGATTGTACACCCTGAGGTTCTCTGGAGCTTTACCAGAAAGCTGTAGACAACGGCCACAGTCCAGCAGACCACTGTGTGTGCAAGCAAACTTCAAGGCGTCTATCCTCCGGGTTGACCTGCACCCTCGTTACGGCTACAGACTTCGTGGGCTTGAGGTTGCCGCTGAACAAATACTTAGATCCCAGCATGCCATGGGCTAATTAAATTTGATTAAACTGAAATCTCCTATGCATTGTTCTGACAAAAGGAAATCATCAGTCCAACTCGCAGTGGTTCTTGGAGCAATCGAATTGGATCCTAGTCTTACAGTCATCCAGGTAAATTGAATTTCTGAAAAAGAGAAAAATGCACGTTCACCCTAACGGGTTGCAACCATTCACTCTACCCCAAGCAGGTTAAGGGTGGAATAGTAATTGACTAAAGAGGGAAGCTAAATGAACTCCGAATCCTGGCTGGTGAGGACCTAACCAGCGGAGAACGGGGCAGTGCTCTTTATGACATGGTCCATCCTTGAGCTCCAAGGCTGACTGAGTGACCGCATCCTAAGGTGCCATATCTGATTGTGATGGGGAAGACTTTTCTGCTTAAAGGTGGGGGACCCTCCCCAGTGCTTAGTACACTGCCTGACATATAGTAAGTGCTTAATAAATTCCCCCCCACACAAAAAATGCTGACTATCCCAAATGATGGGGAGGGCTTTGCCATGGAAACTCTCCACTAGATTGTAAGCTCCTTGAGGGCAGTGATCGGATCTAGCGACTCTATTGTATGGTACTCTCCCAAGCGCTTCGTCCAGGTTCTGCACACCGCAAGTGTTCAGTAAATTCCATTCCTTGATTGCTGTGTCATCTGACTGCCCTCTGTTCACTTCCCTCCACTTGGGATCTTCAGAGATGAGGGGAGGACTCCCCTTCAGCTCCTTGACTCCCCTCTGCTCCATAAGCTCCTCCACTCTTCTCCTCTCCCTTCTTCCTTTCTTCCTCCCCATCGTTTGCTCTCTCCCCTAACTTCTTCACCCCCAGGCTCAGAGCCCTGGGAGGACAGGCTATCCGGAAGCAGCATGGTAGAGTGGATAGAGCCGGGGCCTGGGAGTCGGAAGGTCATGGGTTCGAATCCCAGCTCTGCCACTTGTCGGCTCTTTGATCTTGGGTGAGTTACTTCTCTTCTCTGGGCTTCATGAACCTCTTCTGTAAAATGGGGATTGAGGCTGTGAGCCCAATGTGGGGCAGGGCAACTCAATTTGCTCGTATCCTCCCCAGTGCTTAGTACAGTGCCTGACATCCCAACTCTGCCACTTGTCAGCTGTGCGACCCTAGGCAAGTAACTTAACCTCTCTGCGCCTCAGTCACCGCATCTGTAAAATGGGGATTAAGACTGTGAGCCTCACGTGGGACAACCTGATCACCCTGTATCTACCCCGGCGCTTAGAACAGTGCTCGGCACATAGTAAGCGCTTAACAAATACCAACCTCATCATCACACAGTATGTGCTTGACAGATACCATCATTATGGAAGGAGTGTGGGCACGGGCCTGGGAGTCAGAAGGTCATGGGTTCTAATCCTGCCTCCCCCACTTATCAGCTTTATGACCTTGGGCAAATCACTCACGTCTCTATGCCTCACTTATCTCAACTGTAAAATGGGGATTGAGACTGTGAGCCCCATGTAAGACAGGGACTGTGTCCAACCCTATTTGCTTGTATCCACCTCAGCGCTTAGTACAGTGCTTGACAAATACCACAGTTAGAATAATAAGAATAACTATTATTATTATTATTATTATTAAGGCCATGGTGAATTCATTAAGCACCAACATAATATTGGTATTTTTTAAGACTAACAATCTGAAAAATGAAAAAAAGTTAATTATCCACATTTGACAGATCAGGTAATTGAGGCACAGAAAATTAAAAGTGACTTGCCCAAGGTCACACAACATATTTTAACACTTTCAACTAAGAAGAAATGGTTCAATATTAAATGGCAGTGTTAAAAGATTCCTTCAATATGGTGTTCTCACAGAAGAATTGTACACCGATGATTTTCAAGATCATTCATTTGCTGTGGATGGAGGGGAAAACCTTTAAATACTGAGTTATAGCAACGGTTCTTGTTTTGTCCTCCAGGTTATTGTTTCGGATACTTTGAAAACACTTATCGGTTGTCACTGTTATCCTCTTAAACTTCCTAGATATATTAGTGCTCAAACCATTGCTTTAAAACACTCACTAGGAGCTTAAAGACAGTAACCCAAAAATGTACTCCTAGAAGTGAATGTTCATCTTTATTAATTGTTCGGGTAGAAACAGGCAGTGTGATCTCCCTGCACTTTAAACCAAATTAGGTTAGGTAAAATCACAACCTAAATATAGATAACAATAAAGCTATGAAATATGAAATAGCTGTAATGAAAAGGAACACTTTAAATTTGCTTACTAAACAAGCTCTAAGTGCCACTGTTGTCTGTTTCCTTTGTGAATCTTCCGACTGCTCCGAACCTCTTCTTATATAATCACCCTGCATTTTTCTAAAAGGACTCCAGATTCACCCTTACCACAGCAGGGTAGAATTAACGTGTACCTATCCACAGTGTGCAGTCTGTAATTCTCCTTTTTTCCCAGTTTAGGCAGATTTTGATAATGTGAGCTCGTGTTAAGTTATTCAAGCCTATGTTTTCATTCAACTGATAGGCTTTAACACCTCTGAAATTAATCTCAAATCAGCATTTAAGGATAATGCCGAAGAGAGGCAGGCGGAGAAGTCAGTGCAAAAGGAAAAACACATCGACTGAAGCGGAGAGTGGTATTGGTGTGGCATTCAACCAAGTGTCTGGAACTACTGTAGGAGCAGGAAAGAAACGATGGGATCGTATTCTGTTTCTGTTTTAGCGGCTGCATCTCCGTGGTAGAGGGAGGAAAGGCTCTGAGAAATGGAAGCAGAAGGACACTATTATTTCCCCATTCCATTTCTTTGGAAAGTTCTCTCTCCTGAAATGTGCCCCTGGACATAGTCATTTCCTTTGAAGAGCCTGGTAATGTGTATTGGCTTTGTTTTTCCATATATTTTATTCAAGTTAATAGACCAGTCAAGCCTTGCTCATTTTAAACTGAGGAGGGAGAGGAAGATGAGTGTTCTGAATCGATCAGTGGCATTTACTGAGCGCCTGAAGAGTACTAGTCACCATACTAGTCGTATAGGTGAGCACAACGCCAAGAAATACTGGTAGACAGTTGCAGATAGAGGAAGAACAAAAGCAATGGAAACACATTAGGACGAAACAGCTGAACAGATTATTATCAGTATGGATGAAGACATAGGTAAATAGCATGGCTTAGAGCACGGGTTTGTGAGTTCTAATCCCTGCCCTCCCACTTGTTTGCTGTGTGACTTTGGGCAAGCCACTTAACATCTCTGTGCCTCAGTTACCTCCTGCAAAATGGGGATGAAGGGTGTGAGCCCCACGAGGGACAACCTATTTACCTTACATCTACCCCGCACATATGCTTGGCACATAGTAAGTGCTTAAAAAATACCATGATAATAATTATTACTACTATTAATAATAAATAAAAGCATACACACGTGTGCTTCTCAAGCACCTACCTACTTACTTGCCTTGGTCTGGTCCCTCCCCGCTGGCATCCCGTGCTCATTCCCCACTGCCTGAAACTTCCTCCCTCTTCATATCCAACAGACTGCCATTCTCCTCCTCTTCAAAGCCCTGTGAAAATCACATCTCCTCCAGGAAGCCTTCCTTGACTAACCTGTCCTCCTCCCCCTCTATTTGCCTTCTATTCTGCCCCATCTATATACTTGGGTAAGCCCTCTCTAAGCACTGGGATTCTCACCTCACCCTTACCATACTTAGGTACACATCCTTCTACTCTCTCGTCTCCCCTACCAGCGATGTATTCTAATGCGTCTCAAGATGGTAAGAGCCTTATGGGTTGGTACATGGACTTCCTGCTCTATTGTGCTGTTGTCTCCCAAGTATTTAGTCCATTTCTCTACACATCGTCGACATTCAGTGCATATCATTGCTTGATTTATTGAAAAACTCAAGTACCAAGGTGGGCGCTGCTCTGGCAACAGTGGCTGTTCATGCACCCTTGCCCTCTAGGTTGGTGCCTGAAAGCTGTTTCTGATGTTGGCACTGATTTGCCTTGCTCTTTTTGTAGGTGCAGCATCCTCTAGCCCTTTAGTATTAGGAAAAGTGAATGAAACAGGAATTTATATGGAAGACTTGAGCACCAGCCAACTAATAGTATTATATCGAATACCTAATGGAAAAAGTAGGGGTCTGAGAGTCAGGAAGCTTAGGTTCTCATCTCTGCTTTGCCACTGGTCAGCTTTGTGACTTTGGGCAACTTGCCTAACCTCCCCAAGACTCCGTTTCTGTCTCTAATATTTGTTCTCCCTTCCTGTTAAACTGAGAGCCACATGTGGGTCATGGACTGGGTGTGATCAGATTATCAGATATCCCAGCATTTAGCAGAGTGTGTGGCCCATAGAAAGTGGTTCATAAAACTGTTATCAGTATTCATAACAAAGGTCTTGCAGTCCCATATAAACCAACACTAGATTCACAACAGCTTCGCTCGCACCCAGCCTCATTTACAGCCCAACTTTTGTTATCCAGCACCATTACCAGAAAAAAGAAAACTCTATTGTATTTCATCCTCTATTGTAATTTATACCCAACTGAAAGGAATGTGATCTTTCTGCAGAAGATCTCCCTCTCCAACTCTCCTAGCCTCAGATTAATTGTAGCCAGAGGCAATGTGGCTATAGGCAAGTGTGAGGCAGCAAATGGTGGTGATATTTACTTTTATGTCTGTCTCTCCCTCTGGACTGTAAACTGTTTGTAGGCAGGGAAAATGTCTACCCACTTGACTGGATTGTTCTCTGGTACACTCCCAAGCACAAAGTAAGCACGCCTATAAATACCACTAATTGATTGAGCGATTGGTTGCTAAGCAACCTCAAAGCCAGTGTCCTGTGGTCCGTCCCCGTTGTTTAGACTCATTGATAAAGTATCCTTGGAAACTCAGGCGTAACTGGGTCACTGAGGTGGGATCCGTGGTGAATTGAGCCCCTTTGGGAAATCTTATTAACACTTTAGCCAGTGACAGTCCTGCTTATGTTAGATAAATTTCTAGACTGTTAGTCTTTCTCCAATTGAATGATTTTTATTTATTTTTTTAACGTGTGGTACAGGTAGGCTTGCAGTCCCCCGAATGTTATGTATGTGATCATCATTGACTGGAGAGAGAGATTCTTAAATGTGTCCAGAGAAACGAAACGGGCTCACAACTATTGCTTTGCTAAAGAAAACAACATGCATTCAATGTCAAACTAAGTTAGCTTGATGAGGCAGAATTTATCTGAATGTATAATTTCATGAACAAGCTGATAAGATTAGGATTATTATTGTTATTTGTTTTATCGTCATCATCATTAGTCACAATAATATTCCAAAACCCTCATTTGGAACACCAACCCTAACCAGGGATAATTGTGTGGCTCTCAATCAGAACTTCGAGCAACTAGCTACACCCTCGACCATCAAATCAAGCTTTCACCCTCCTCTTTTCTACACTGTGTTGCAATTCTGTAAAAATCCTGTAGACAACCTGAAAGTCATCACTCTTCCTCTAACTTTTAATAATCATAAGGGGTAAAATATAATCAATCAATCAGTGGCATTTATTGAGTGTTTACTATGTGCCGAGCACTGTACGAAACGGTTGGGAGAGTACATTTTAACAGAGTTGGCAGAGCCCTTCCCTGCCCACAGTGATATAGTAGGAATGGACATTAGTTAGCACACATTGTTTG
This sequence comes from Ornithorhynchus anatinus, assembly GCF_004115215.2. Lineage (NCBI taxonomy): Eukaryota > Metazoa > Chordata > Mammalia > Monotremata > Ornithorhynchidae > Ornithorhynchus > Ornithorhynchus anatinus. The sequence goes on from NC_041751.1 coordinate 16,242,011, forward strand.
CTATTAGTTGAAGATGTTATGAGATAATAAACCGGATACTTTCATTGTTCCTCCTGGGGCTCACAGTCAAAGAGGGAGAGAGCAGAGGCCCTATTCCCATATTTCAGATGAGGAAACAGAGGTCCAGTGAGAATAAGCGTGGGAAACGGCATGGCCCAGTGGACTGAACATGGGTCTGGGAGTCTGAAGGACCTGGCTAGGAATCACTGCTCCGTCACTTGTCTGCTCTGTGACGCTGAGCAAGTCATTTAACTTCTCTGTGACTCAGTTCCCTCATCTGTAAATTGGGGATTAAAAATGTGAGCTCCATGTAGACAGAGACCGTGTCCAGCTTGATTATCTTGTATTTACCCCATAGCCTAGTTCAGTGCCTGGCACATAGTAAGCACTTGCTTAATAAATGCCATAAAAAAAAAAAAATGATTTGCCTAAGGTTCCACAGCAGGCCAGTGGTAGAAATGAGACTAGAACCCATGTCTACTGACTCCTGGTGCCTAGTTTTTTCCATTAGCCCACACTACCCCCTTGCTTTAGAACCTCTCCAGTGATAAGGCAGTTTGCTAAAATATCACAGATGTCATATTCCATAGTAGAACAATAAATCATGCAGTTTCTTCAAAATTAAAAATCTCACCACTCCAGCAATATGCCAGAATCCTCCCTACATCCCCGCAGATTTAGATTGAATAACAGATTGGATTCAGGTAACCTGGTAATAATGCTTCCAAGGAAAAGCTGATATCCCACCCCGTTGAGAAATCCATTGATTTATTAGGCGCTTACTCTTTGCAGGGTGTACTGCAAATAATCACTTGGGAGAGTGCAGTAGCCTTAATAGGCATAATCCCACCTCACGGAGAATTTATCGTCTAGTGGACACAGACATATGAACTGAAGTATTAACAGATTAATCATTCAGTAGTTTTTACTGAGCGCCTACTGCGTGCTGAGCATGGAACTAAGTACTTGGGAGAGTTCAGTAAGGGCTGGAGACGGAATATCTGCCCTCCAAGATTTTAAATCCCTGAGGCATTCAGGAATATTATCATCATCGGTGGTGTTTTTGCAGTGCTTACTTTGTGCCGAGCACTGTACGAAGCACTTGAGTAATAAGTACAACAGAGTTGGGAGACGTGTTCCTTGCCCACAATGAGCCCTTAGTCTAGAACGGGAGAAATATCTTTGTAGGGTATTGAGAGACCCAGGATAAAGGCAAGCCAGTGTCCACATTGTCCCCGGTTGCAATTAACCTGGAGCCTTAGGCCATAGGCAGGGAGGTGACCTGTAGGAAGTCGAGCTCCCTTTCCATTTTGGGTGGAAGGGCTTTATTAAGCGCCGACTCCGTGCCCATTTACAACCACGGTAGTTTCCAAACTATGTGCCATTTTCATTTCAGTCGTTCATCTTTTTCATCATTTCCTCTCTACAGCCACCAGCGGCTCCCCGTGGTCATGAGAGATTTAAGTGATCTATGAAGAAGAGGTTACTAAAGAGGCTAGTTTCTAACGTGGGAGTGTCTCTCCAAGGAGGTTGGGGCATATTCCTTTGAGCATCAGTAATGGTAGGATCGAAGTGATTCGCCTTCCCGGTGGTTAACAGATGGGAGGCAGCTTGGCCTAGTGAAAAGAGCTTGGGAGTGAGCACTGGAGAGCTGGGATTAGAATCCCAGTCTCTGCTCCTGGCCTGCTGTATGACCTTGGTCAAGTCACCTTGCTGTGCCTCAGGTTTTCCAATTGTAAAAAGGGAATGACGTATCGGCTCTCCTGACCTCTGAAACCGGAGCCCCATATGGAACAGGAGCTCTTTCTGATCTGATTATCTCATCTTAACATTCCCCCCACAGTCCTAAAATTTGCCCTTTTACTTACACTCTGACTCTCGGGGCTATCCCTGCTCACAAAACTCTTTACTCGTGGTCGCAGCGACACATCGAATGTTCATCTCCGCATCGCACTGTCCCTCTAGACTATTAGCTTGTCATGCATGGGCAGGGAAGGTGTCTACCAAATCTGTTACGTTGTTTCTCGGACTCTCCCAAGTGCTTAATAAAGTGCTCAAAAGTCCTCAAAAAATATCACTTATGGATTGATTGAAAAGTCCTGACCCTTACTAGTGATCCAGAGATCTCAGAGATCAACTACCCTGTGTCGACGCAGTCTGAGTCTGTAGAGTTTTAGCTTTCAGGCTTCAAAGCCACGGCCGCACATGTCGAACTTTACTGGTGTACGAGGACTGGGAACTTTAGCTATATGAATTTGTTGTCTGGATCCTTCACAGCTGTGGATGCAAACTGTAGTGAGCCCTAGCTCCAGTAATGTCTGAATCCTGATGTAATGAACCAAAATGTTTGCTTTTATTTTTATTTCTTAAAATGCTCATTTAATAAAATAGTAACATCATCTGTTATATACTTTATGTTGATAAAACATTACTTCTTGAAAACTAGGCAAGCACAAATTTGAGCACCATCTGTTTCGGGTAAGAATAATAAACACAAGTTATATTCGCAAGAAAATAAGATTCCTGAGTATTTGAGCTACTATTTTTCACGATAATTCAGTCTCAGACACGATGGGAGCTTCTGCAGAAAGGAAAAAAAAAAAAAAAGAGAGACAACGAGAGAGACATGCTTGGCTTTCGGCCACTCTTCCTGATGGCGTTTAGCTGCCGGGGCTATTTCTTTCCATATTTTCATTAGGGTCCACGGAGCTATCGCCAAACCAGCTGACCCTGTCTTTCTGTGCTTTTACCCTCTGGGCCGTAGAAAGTGATTGCTGCTATACTGCCGGTTCCCATTCCCTGCTTCTGATAGGGTGCCATCTCCAAGTTGGCACAGGTTACCTGTGCTTTACATCAAAATGGTTGCAAGTCTGTGGGTGGCATCGGTCAAAGACTGATGCTCAGGATGATGTAGTGGATAGAGCCTGGGAGTCAGAAGGTCACGAGTTCTAATCCCAGCTGTGCCACTTGTCTGCTGTGTGATCTTGGGCAAGGCACTTCCCTTCCTCTGTGCCTCAGTTACCTCATCTGTAAAGTAGAGATCAAGGCTGTGAGCTCCATGTAGGACTGGGATTGCGTCCCACTCGATTTGCTTGTATCCACCCCAGCGGAGAATACAGTGCCTGGCACATAGTAAATGCTTAACAAATACCATAATTGGCATTATCATTATACTGCTATGGTCCCAGCCTCTGCCTCACTGTTTGGGGCTTTGCATCTCTCTCTGTTTTTGCAACTTGATGGTATTTAATTGGCTAAAATAGTGAGGAATGGCAAGGGTGTAAAGCGTTCTACCAGTGAGGGACAGGACAGCCATGTAGGACTTCGAATGAAAAATGACAGTTACGGTGGCATCTGTGAACCATCTACCCCAACCTGTGAATTCCCAATGAATGGGCTATGGGACCCCTGCAGAGAAAATAGGCCAAGGCACTGCCATCAAATAGTACTAATGGTGGTATTTGTTGAGGGCTTTCTCTGTGCCCAGCACTGTGCCAATGCTGGGCTAGTTATAATTCAGTCATATCAGATCTGGGCCCAGGCCCATTTAGGACTCACAGTCTGAGCGGGAGGGAGAACAGCTGTGTAATCCCCATTTTACAGACAAGGAGAATGAGGCACAGAGAATTTCAGGGGCTTACCCAAGGTCACATAGCAAGTGGCGGAGCCGGGACTGGTCCTTTGCTTTTTCTGTGACCACTTGGAGTCTTTCCAGACTGGATTAGGGTCTCTCAGCTGTTTTTAGAGATCTGGAGTGAGCGAGCCTGAGAGTCCAGCTTACAGACAGTGAAGGGGGCCATCTCCTTAGAGAAGCATAGAGAAGCAGCGTGGCTCATTGGAAAGAGCCCGGGCTTGGGAGTCAGAGGTCATGGGTTCGAGTCCCGGCTCTGCCACTTGTCAGCTGGGTGACTGTGGGCAAGTCACTTAACTTCTCTGTGCCTCAGTTACCTCGTCTGTAAAATGGGGATTAACTGTGAGCCTCACGTGGGACAACCTGATTTCCCTGTATCTACCCAGCGCTTAGAACAGTGCTCTGCGCATAGTAAGCGCTTAACAAATACCAACGTTATTATTATTATTATCGCCCTGAAGAGTGGACACATCTGGGCTAAGGTTATCTTGGGGGCTCTCAATCGCCCTACAGACACATCTGAATGGGTTATTATTGTAGCCTCCCAAATGCTTAGCTCAGTGTTCAGCATTCAGTGGGCACCTGATAAATGCTACTAATTGAATTTTAGTTATCTGGACTTTTAATTTCTTCCCCCCCAGACTCTAAGATGATCCGGGTCAAGGTCTCAGTGGACTATTCTTCACGCAGCAGACGTTCAGAGACAGTCAGTCAGTTAATCATATTTGTTGAGCACTTAACTGGGTGCAGAGCACTGTACTAAATGCTTGGGCGAGTACATTACAACAGAATTGTTGGACACATTCCCAGCCCTGAAGGAGCTTACAGTTTCGAGGGGGAGACAAACATTCAAATAAATTACGGATGTGTACGTAAGCGCTGTGAGGCTGAAGGAGGGGTGAATCAAGGGCACAGATCCAAGTACGTAGGCAACGCAGAAGGGAGAGGGAGTAGAGGAAACGAGTGCTTAGTTTGGTCCTCTGTTAAACACTTTTTTTAATGGCATGGTTTAAGCGCTTACTATGTTTCAGGCACAGTACTATGAACTAGGGTGGGGACAAGCTGATCAGGCTGTCCATGTCCATGTCCCACCCAAGACTCACAGTCTTAATCCCCATTTTACAAAGAAGGTAAATGAGGCACAGAAAACCGAACTGACTTGCCCACAGTCACACAGCAGGCAAAGGATTGAGCCGGGATTGGAATCGAGGTCATTCTGACTCTCAGGCATGTGCTCTTTCCACTAAGGCTACACTGCATCCCTTAGAAAGGGTAGCATTTGGATATAAGAATCATCCTCATAGAGATGGTATTTGAAGCCATGGGAGCAAATGAGCCCTCCAGTGGAGTGCATGGAGATGAAGAATAGATGAGGATACAGATATGCACCTTCAAGGACCCCTACAGATAGAGGATGGGAGTCAGAGGAACCTGCGAAAGAGACTGAGAAGGAGAGGCTAGAGAGACAGGTGGAGAGCCCGTAGAGGACAGTGTCAAGTGAAGCCGAGGTTGGATAAGGATTCCAGGAGAAGAGCGGCGGCGGCGGCGGCGACAGTTTTTAAGGCAGCTGAGTGGTCGAGGAGGATTAGGATGGAGTAGAGGTCGTTGGATTTGGCATGAAGAGGGTCGCGGGTGTTGATCCATTTAGCTGTGTATTCAATTATTTGTTCATCTGCTTTACTCTGATGTCTTTACTGCTTTAGAATAGTACTCTGCATGCACTAAGTACAAAATAACTCTCAGTGGTTGATTGATTCCTGCGTTGCTCTTCTCCCTGTGGCTTTGACTAACCCTGTGGTCCTGCCTCTGGGCTGGAATGCCCTCCCACTTCATATCCAAAGAACTCACTATGAATAACTCTGCTTCTTGAAGTTTAAAATGCAGGCAAACTCTATCTCCCATATTGTGATGCTAACAAACACTTAATCTCCCTCCCTTCAAAGGCTTACTGAAGGCACCAAGAGGCTTTCCCCGACTAAGCCCTCATTTCCTTTTCTCTCACTCTTTTCTATACCATCCTGATTCGTTCCCTTTATTCACCCCCTACTCAGCCCCACTGCAGTTATATCCATAATGGCAATTTATTTTTATTAATGTCTGTCTCCTCCTCTAGACTGTAAGCTCATTGTGGGCGGGGAATGTACTCTCCCAAGTGCTTAGTAGAGTGCTCCGCACACAGTAAACGCTCAGTAAGTGTGATCGGATTGATTGACTGATAATAACTTTTGCCTGTCCTTCCCATTAAATTGTACTTTCCTCGAGAGCAGTAAACAAGAGTTGCAACAGTGCCGCTTTACCAAGTACTTAAATCAGCGTTTATCACACAAGTGATGTTCAATAAGTGCCATTTATTACCTGGTTGAAAAGAGGTGGGAGGTAAAGTGAGTTGGATAGGTACAGCTGAGCCTATCTGAGCAATTGTAGCTGTTCAGCCTGTATCCTAAATCTCTAATCTTGTCTTGTAATAGACAAATCATCCTTATTTCTAGAACCACCAGTGTGAAAGGGCCTTTTTTTTTTTTCAGCCAGAAACTGCTAATGGGATAAAAGACACACACACAAAAACCCACCTCTTCCCTTATTAACTCCGCTGACGACTCAGCCAAACTTCTAGCCGTAAATCCCTTATCTGAGAACAGAGAGAGAGAGAGGCTGATCTGACAGTTCATATTCTAAATCCAGGGCTGAAGAATGGCATTCCAGCAGAAAATTAAAAATGATTGAGGAGTGAGCATTCTTCTCACAAAGGAATAAGTCGGTCAGTAACGGGGAGGTTCCGTTTTCTCTGTAAAGCATTCCTTGTATCAAGAGCAAAATCAGAACAACTTAATCCTTATATCATTAGTATAGATTGACGGGGTTGCATGAACAGAGGAGTTGAAGAAACACAGGGCATAAAACCCATCCCATGATCAATTCTATTTTTGTCCCTAGTTGTAAGTTGTTTTCTTAATCACCGGCAAAACTATTACTGCCAGAAATAAATGTGCTTCTGAAGTTATCGCTCACCAGATCGGGAGGCTAAGGGTTTCACAGCTGCATCTGCCACCTCCTTTCTAGCAAATAAAGCCCAAGACAAAACAAGAGAGTGAAATTATAATCAGAAGACTTGGAAAGAACTCACTATGAATAACTCTGCTTCTTGAAGTTGAAAATGCAGGCAAACCCTATCTCCCATATTGTGATGCTAAGATATAGCTTGCTACCACTAGGCCCCAAACAACATTTTGCAGAGCAGTTGTCCAAAATAGCATCTGGCCTGGTTATACAAGAGGATTTTGTGCCTGAGAATGATCGTGCCCATAACAGCGTAAGCTTGTAATAAATCAGGTTTTCTCCTCCCCGCAAACAGATATACAGAACTGGAAGAACATTTTGCTACTTGGTCTCTGAAAAACATGAAAACAGCATCAGCCACTTGAGAACCATTTTTTTTTTTTTTTGCCAAAGGAGAGCTTGGGCAAATGTTAATTCAGTTAGACACATTAGACTGCTAGAACATGGAGCTGACAGATGGTAGAGAGGGTCAGGAGCGGGTCAAGTGATCTGGCTTCTAGTCACACTCTGCTGTGGGACCTTGGGCAAGTCACTTGACTTCTTTGGGCCTCTGTTTCCTCATCTGTACAATGGGATTGACACATTTCTTAGCACAGAATATGCTTAATAAATGTCACAGAAATTTTTAGGCCAGACAATCACTCGTTTGTATTTTTTGAGCACCTGTTGTGTGCAGAGTACTACATGGAACACTTGAGAGAGTACAGTAGCTTTAAGGGCCGTGATCCCTACGCACAGAGGGTTTACAAATTAACCCAGGAGATAGAAGAAATGTTTAAATAGGGGAGTGTGTAAGTGAATATGGACACCAAGTGGAACAGGAGGGAACATTATTAATTTCTTATTTTCAAGATAATTGAGTAGTAAAGAATCAATAATTTGGGAATAAGTAAGAGAGATAGGAGTAAGGGAACAAAGGCAAGTAAATAACAGGTCTGCTTCATAAACCAATGTACACATCGGCGCTAAGGGCGGTTATACATACGTGAATCCTAAGGTGATACCACAGCGAGAGCCAGTAACCATCCAGACTTGAATCGATAGGGTGATGTGTCACATTTTTAGCCACTCTCCCCCATGGGTAAAGTCTCACCATCTTAAGCCTCATCTTCCAGTCGGAAGGACGGGTATTTGTAGCATTAGACAGTCAACCCGGACATCAGCCTCCTCATTGACTGAAAGAGTTGGGGGCGGGGGCGTAAAACTCAATAGTTTAATTTTAAATTGCCGTATTTCACGATCTCTGTTACCATTACTGGGCCTCAGAGCTATTCCAATTCAGGGGGCCTGAATCGGTGATCAGACTCAAGCATCCTATTTACGAGTTCTCTGGAAAGTTTGTAAATCCTGGATTTATAAAGGAGCCATGTAAAAATAGCAGAATTCATAGCAGCACCCGCCCCCACCCTTACAGACTTGTATGCCAGCTTGTGGCCAGGGATAGTTTAAACTCCCTTGCTTCCCCCAACACATCTCCTGATCATTCTCACATAGCACATGTATTTTTGGAAGCCAGACTTCTCTGAGTATGTAAATGTTGTTAGGTCTGTTTTAAGCTCACCCTGACCCCAATCATCTGGTTAATCAGTCTTCTCAGAGGCTGTCCAGCCAAACTGTAGGGAAAAAGAAAATCTATAATTGACACAGAATCACGGCTGTCCCAGTCAAACTGGTCATCTCCCTCCAACTGACACCCCGCAGCTCTTGGTCCCAGAGTCTCACATCCCTGCACAAATCAGAGCATGCTCAGAACAGACTGAATGCAGGTTACCTATATATAAGCCTTTGGGAATCTTTATTCTGGTCATCATCCTAGGAGCTGCAGCGAATCCCTGATCCCTGATCTCTTTGCCCATTTGCACAGTCCTAGTAATAGAAATTTTAGATGCCACATTCGGCCAAAAAGTCATGTCTTTCAGGAGAACAAATCCTCTAGGATGAAATCAAGATCTTTAGACCCGAGTCTCATCCTGAAAGTCCTTTCAGTGGTCATTGCTGGTCTATGTGCTTACTGTGCTTTTGGCTCCCGGCCACCTGCTTTATGGTCTCGCGGCCTTGCCGCTGACAGAGTATCCGATAACGTTTCCCTGTCCACCGTCACATCCACAAGCCCTTGACCTTTGTCTACAGCCTAATGAACAAGGGGAGTGAGTTTGGGGATTCACTTCAAGCTGCCAACAAAGAGCCACTCGAACTATTTCTGTCACGGCGAGTATCATACTAATGTCCAAATGTATTTAATGTATTAATTTTTTTTAAGTTGTCACACCTAACCAGAATAATTTATCCCTCCAACTTAGACTGTATAATGAGATCTAATAAACTTTGTATCTATCTCAGCGCTTAGAACGGGGCTTGATGCATAGTAAGTGCTTAACAGACACCATGATATTGCTCCAGTTATTTTCAGCTCCCCAAGTTATATAAGTCATTTTTTCACTGGAGTTGAAATCCCTCATAATTTTGTCACAACTCTCAACTCAGACCATTTCCGTAACAGGAAAACATTTACTAATTGTTACCAAACCAGGTTTGCGGTAGACCTAACTTAATATTTAAAATGCACTACAAAATACAATGCCCCCATACAGCATGACATTTTGGGAAATTAAGAGTTTGTAGGAGCAATTTATCCCTAATATATTTTTCAATTAATTTTCAATGAATGTCCCCAGTGATAAAATTGGATTCCATATTCCATTATGACAATAGCTAATTGGCAAAATTCCATTAGTATTCTGACAGCTTGGTGCATAACGCCGTCAGGCCTGGTGGTCCTGCATTGGACTTACCGGTCAGACCTTAGCTCATAGGGGAATTTCACCATCAGTGGTGTTTTCTTCGAATACCAAGGACAGCCCTGTCAGGGGGTGTGTTTGTGTCTATGTGTGTGTGTGTGTGTGTCCATGGATCTGTGCATGGCTGTGCGTGTGTTTGTGTGTGTGTGTACATCCACCTTTACATTACAGGCAGATGGTAAATTATCCATGCAGTTAGGAAGATATCCTGAGATAATTAACAGTGGTAGATGTAGAGGACTGGAATGCGGTGAAACTCCGGAGTCAATGAAAATCCCCTTATCGGATGTCTCATTAGTTATTGGTGGATTGGATCAAAGTCCAAAGAATCCCTGTATTCCCTAGCGACAGGATCGTCAGCTCCTTTTGGGCAGGGAACACGTCTACCAACTCTGCTATACTGACTCTCCCAAGTGCTTAGGACAGTGTTCTGAAAACAGTAGACTTTCAATGAATACCATTGGTTGAATGATTTACCGTAATAAGCCAATTGGGCTTAGCATCATTCATGTTTGAGTCTTTAACAAGTCCCTACCAAGTGCATAAAAGCATCTAGTTGCTTTGGTTTTTGAAGTCTGCATACTTCAGCAAATAGAGAGTTAGAATAATTTTACTCTTAAAATAATCTTAAACATCGGGTGGATGATCCCATTAGAAGGCAGATTCCCTTTCTGTACGAGACAAACTTACTGTTTTGCATTTAACTCTGAGTTTTACTTTTCCTAATTTCCTTTGGGAATAAGGTCAACTGTAAAGCACTGAAGTATAAAAAAGAATAGTAGCTGTGGAATGCCCCCTTAACCACCATCAAATCTGAAACACCTGGGCCACAGTGTCATTAATCATTCTAGTTTGGAAGTGTATTGAGGTTGGTCACTAAAAAATTCAGCATCTTTTTTTTTTAATAAATCAGAAAAAGGCACAACAGTGTCCGCTTTGACTTAAAAAGGAGTAACTTCTAAGTGAAAGTGAAATAGTTTTATTGAACGTTTGACCAGAGGTTTTCTTATGGCATCAAAAGCACTAGGGCAGATTTTCAAAACTCTGGACTTTAAGCAGCCAGAATTTCATTACCTACATTTTTTCCCCAAGCTCCATTTTGCCTTCTCTTTGAAGAAGAAACAGGGGGAGGAGAATTCTTTAAATTCTTCCAGTTAAACCCCCACCTACTTCTTTTCTGTAGCATTTAATCTTCAGTCATCCTTTGCCGTATCTGGTGTGCAGGGATGGAGTTCATTTAAAACGAAAGGAGAATGGAGTGAGAGGCAGGGGTGGCATGGGTAATTTTACAAAGGCAGGCAGGCCCCAGGCCTCCACAGCTAGCAGTTGACGTGGGTTTCATTTTTACAATAACCCTTAATTTCCCTTAATAAGAAGCAATAATAGGGTCAGAAATAGATGGGTTTTATTTCTTGCTTGAAGAAGACACAGTCTGAGGAGGGTAAATAGAAAATAATTTTATTTTGCTGCTTGCAAAACTACAGATTAACTTCATTGAGGATACTTCCCAGCAAAGACAGATGACCCAAGGGAGGAACGGTTGGCAATGCTGTATTAAATGACCAATGTAACGGCTGGTGCTTGATGTCCTGTTGGGCACTTGTCTATTATAATGGGAATAGGTGAACGGGAAAATATTAGATTTGATTCATCTTCTTTCCTTAACTCTACAAATTAAACAGATCCTGGTTTTACAGCATGAATAAAAAGAACGGTTCCAAGAAAATTTTTATTACTGAGCTGGAAATGCTTCCAAGCATTTTTGCTTATTTCCTCTCAAGTGTTCTAACGTGCTAGTTAGAGCAGAGCTGGGAGGAAATAATCCGTTTCGGACTTGCACATGTTGTTGTTAGGGTTGTTCCATTTCTTTCTTATAGAATTACTTTCCCAGTCAGGAGATGAGGTTTGAGAAACCACCCGGTGACATTTTCTACTTCTCTCCAGCTTCCTAAGTTCAGTGGCCAACCCATGTGCTAAGTGAACATTTTTTGGAGTCGATCACAGGTCTTTTGTGAACACTTATGTAATGATGTCTGAATGAATTTAATAGGAATGATTTCAGTCCCTCCACCCGTGGGAAGCAGCGTAGCCTAGTGTAAAGAACACGGGCCTGGGAGTCAGAAGACTTAGGTTCTAATCCTGCCTCCGCCACTTGCCTGTTGTGTGACCTTGAACAAGTCACATAAGTTCTCTTTGCCTCAGTTCCCTCATCTGCAAAATGGGGATTCAGTACCTGTTCTCCCTCCTACTTAGACTGTGAGCCCCATGTGGGAGCTGATTATCCCCAGTGCTTGGCATATAGTGAGGACTTAATAAACACCACAGTTAGTATCCTTCAGCAGTACTTAAGTACAGAAGTACAGAAGTACTTGAGTATAGAAGCACCATGGTATAATGGATAGATCACAGGCCTGGGATTCAGAAGGATCTGGGTTCTAATCCCTCTCCACCACTTGTCTGCTGTGTGACTTTGGGGAAGTCATTTCACTTCTCTGGTCCTCAGTTACCTCATCTGTAAACTGGGGATTAAGACTATGAGCCCCATGTGGGGCAGGGACTGTGGACAACCTGAGGATCTTTTATCTACCCCAGAGCCAGACTAATGTTTGGCACATCATAAGCACTTAACCAATACCATTATTATTATTACTTAGTGAGTGCTTATTGTGAAAATAGTACAGATTGAAAGAGGACTGGTTTCCTTTCAGTTGTAGGGTGGAAAGGGGATGGGAACATGACAGTTCATCCTAGTGTTGGGAGCAGATGAACCGAGACCTGGAGATATCTACTGAGACATCATCAGTGAAAACAGAGCCACCTTAAAACTTCCCCAAGGGGATAGGTTCCTGTCTGGACCGGCCTGAGGTCTGGTCTGTGTTGGGAGCGTATTCGTTGGTAGAAAAGATTTGCATCTGATCTTATAATAATGCCTAATAATATTAAATACTTACTGTGGGTGAAGTGCCAGGGTGGCTATGATGGTATGAAATAGGATACAATTCTTATACCATGTGGAGGTCAACCTCTTTCTTATCCCCACTCTACAGGTGAGGAAACTGGGACACAGAGAGGTCAGATGTACCCAAGTGCACACAGCACTGTAGTGGCATAAATGAGATTAGAACCCAAGTCTTCTAGTGCCAGTCGGACTGCTTGCACTCTGGGGAGACAAGTGTCACGGCCTTGAAACCCCGGGCCTTTTGATCGAGCTCCAAGCTAAGCCTTAGGTATAGCTTGGCATAGCACCGAGACCAGAGTGAAGAGTAGTATATGAGACTCTTACAACTCCTTGCTCTATCCACTTCCTTGACATCATCCCCCGTGGCAGTCTCCTGGTAGTTGGTCTGAGTCTGGGAAGCTCCTAATCTCAAATGTCTGGCTTATCCCAAAATGCACTTTGAGCTCCTCTAGACTGTAAGCTTGTTATGGGCAGAGAACTAATCTACCAACTCTGTTGTATGGCACTCTCCTAAGTCCTTAGTAGGCACTCAGTAAATACCACTGATTGATTAACTGATCATGATTAGCTAACTACTTTTTGGTTTGAGTGAAAATATCAGGGAAGGATAATTGAGCTCTCTATCTTTTTTTTTTCTTTCTCTCTCTCGCTCACAAACACACACTCACACACGCAGTTTGCATTTATGGAAACTTGAATCAGATAATTGGGAATAGGATGAAAGGTGCTGATGGCTGTGTATCCTGGAGCCATGAACTGGAAACTTACACTCCTCCTTTTCCATTTCTATGACTGCTGTTTTCTATTAGCATATGACTTTCAAGGTTCACGTATTTATTAATGGATGGGTTCATTTGTCACTGCTTCTGCTGCTTTCTCACTGCTGTTTCAATGTATACCATCAGCAAATTCAAGTCCTGTCATGCCTACTTTGTCCGAATAAAGAGAGAGAGATGGAGATTGGAAGATGATGAGAAGCTGAATCTGAAAACACTCTAACCATTAGGGTCTCATGGGATCCATGCCTACCCTTTCAATCCTAGTCAGAGGCTTTGCATACTTAAGTCTGAAATGCATATAATTATGGCTTTTGATAAGTGCAATACAACATTAGGCCATAAAGTGGGAAGGATTACATGTGGAATCCTGTTTCTTCCTGAATTCTGTTCCTTCTTTTCCCATCACAAAAGACAAGTGTATCTTTGACACAAGGCTTAAACAACTTCATTATGAGAAAAGGATTGAAGGTCATTGATAGAAAGTTTTCCTTTCAAAATAGGATTTCTGGAACGGTCACTTCCTCCATAACTCATGTTAGCATAATATAATTTGGCTAGAATATTGTTAGGGAATTATATGGCTCATTCATATATATATATATATATATATATATAATGACATTACGGGCATACCTCCAGATGTCATCCACAAATAAAGCTATCTCTAAGCTCCAGTATAAAAATGTTTCATCAGATTGAGCAGGTCCACAGTAGATGTTCAATAAGTACCATCGATTAGTGATGAAACAGGAAGAGGAGAACAATATAGATGAACTCAGACTTTACCTGCTGTGAGCCACGTCTGAGTTACATCATGGATAATTCCCGTTTTCTTCGAATGACAAAGTGCTAAAGATAGCCATGTAAGCACTAATTCTTCTGCATAGCCACTTCGCACAGCCACTTGTCCTCTTTCCTCCTACCAGAAATTTGTCTTAATATCGCTCTCTCATGCTACACTGTAAGCTTCTTGAGATCAGAGAGCACACAGTCTCACCCATTTGTCTTCTCCCAAGAACTGGATTTCCAAAAGCATCCCAAAGCCAGGACTCTTCTTTCCCAGCTCAGGGCAGGGAGGGAAGTCCAGATGCCGGTTTGAGTTGCACTCTCTAGTTTCACGATGCAGTATGGGTATTTGACAGTTGTTGGGATGAGGAGCAGGTCCTCCGTTGCTGTGGAAATCTGGATCTACTTAGAGATAGCTCATTCGTGGAGATTCCTAGTGGGTCTCCAGTACCCCAACTCTTTTCATTTGGAAAAAGTGTGTGTGTGTGTGTGTGTGTGTGTGTGTGTGTGTATGCCCACGTGTGTGTATGTCTGTAATTTTCCAATTGCTGTATTTGTCCACGTTCACAAAGGCTATATATACACACTAATGTGTGGGCATCATAAATCTTGCTTTTGTTCAAAGGCTTTCAATTTAATGTTCTTTTAATAGCCTTCTTTGCTTTTATAAAGAACTGCCTAAAAATGAGAACATTTACTAAGAGAAACATTATCAGTAAAATGTCTAAGGATCTAAAACATAAAAATGCTACTAAATCTAAATATCTTAGTAGAGTGTCACAGGGAGAAAAGTACGTGGTTTTAAAAGTTACCTTTTCCTAAAGATTCTTCTCGCTATAACTCCAATGAGATGATAATTTACTGGGTGGTACTTTTTACCTTTTTAAATTAGTGGTATTTACTGAGTGCTTACTGTGTGCAGAGCACTGTACTAAACACTTGGGAGAATGTGATATAACAGAGGTGGTTGACACCTTCCCTACTCACAGTGAGTTCCCAGTCTAGAGGGGTAAGAAGGATTCAGGATAAAGGGAAAGGATGGTCTTCAAGGGAAAAAATGATCATTATTTGAATTCCCGAGTAATTGGGAAGGTCCTTGTCTGTAACTGTATAATGAAACCATGATCAAATACAGATGAAATTGATATTGCGGTTCTATATTTCTGGGAATTATGTGGTATTAATTAATTATCGAGGTGTAGTCTAATAATGGCATTCTTGTTCTAGTGTAAGCTTTTTTCATTTTGTTTTAAGTGGTATTTGTTAAGTGCTTACTATGTTGCAGGCCCTGTACTAAGGTAGATGCAAGATAATCAGGTTGGGCACAGTGCTCATCCCCCTTTTATAGATGAGGTAATTTAGGTACAGAGAAGTTGAGTGAGTTGCCGCCCAAGGTCACACAGCAAACAAATGGCAGAGCCAGGATTAAAACCAGGTCCTAGCCCTATGCTCTTTCCACTAGGCCAGGGTGCTTCCCCATGGGTTGCTTATCATGCACTTTGGGAATCCAAGAGAACAAGCTATGTTGGTTGGAAATGTGACTACAGTCCCCATGTGGGAAAGAAACCTCACCTTGTCCACGAAGATTTCCTCAATTGCTTTCCAACCCTCCACACAACATCGTCCAGCCAGCGATCCACCGTAGCGCTTATGCTTTGTTTTGCTAGCTGCAGTGATTTTTCTCTTACAGATTCATGAACCCATCTGCCAACACTCTTGTTCAAACCAATTCTTCCTTCTATTCCCATTACGTTAGATTGGGATCTTCTTGAGGGCAGAAGACATGTCCTTTTCTTCTACTAACTGTACAATACTCCTCACCCAGTAAACACTTAAAAAAGTATTGATTGATTGATAGTAAATATGCTTTAAAAAATGCCAAGGGCTGCCTTAGCACAAAATATGCCATTGATTTAGTCAATATATTTTCCTTTGACTGCCGCCTTGGATATCATGAATATCTCTGATTCCAAACAATTAGTCTTTGATAAATGTGGCTTCTTGTTGGCATAAATAAACTGCTTTGTCTCTTTTCCCTGATAGAAAATTCATTTTTGTTATTAATCCCAATTTAGATTTCCAAAAATACTTCACACGAGAGCAGTAATATTTTAGTCAGGTTTAAAGGAAGAAAAAATGTCACCGTGAACTTCACTGACTGTGTTCATATTAAATACCATGCTCTAGTTAATGGTTTCCTATTATTATTTTCATGTTTTCTCTCATTCCTTAGCAAAAGCGACAATGAATCACCCTGAGTCACACCATGGATTTAACACAAATCTATGTTAAAGCTATGTTGAGAAGTCGCGTGGCCTAGTTGTAGGAGAATGGGCTTGGAAATCAGAGGACGTGGGTTCTGACCCCAGCTCTGCCACTTGAGTGTTGTGTGATGTCGGGCAAGTTTCCTAATTTTCATATGCCTGTTACCTCATTTGTGAAATGAGGATTAATGTTGTGAGTCCCACATAGTACATGGATTGTGTCAAACCTGATTTGTTTGAATCAACCCCAGCGCTTAGTACAGTGGCTGGCACAAAGTAAACACCTAACAAATGATACATATTCAGTTCACATCAAATTGAAAAAAAAATTTTTTTTCCATAGTCAGTGTTTAAAAATAGGTGTATTTGGGAAACGCTGAGTGCTTGGAAGAATGCAGTAAACTCAAGACACTTATTCCCTGCCCTTGAGTAGTTCACAGTCTAATTGGGGAGCAAGACAAAATGCTGTTCATCTGTCAATCACTCAATGGTATTTATTGAGCATTTACTATATTCAAAGTTCTGGTCTCAGAACTTGAGAGAGTACAGTACAACAGAGTTGGTAGAGATTCCCTGCTCATAAGGAACTTACATAGTAGGAGAAGGAGGAGGAATAAGAATGAGGATTTATAGTAGTTGAAATGCATGAGGATAAAATAATCTGAATGAATAATTAATACACAAATATGCATGTGCACGTAAGAACTGAGGATAGAAATAAAATGCATTCATGCTAAGGATGAGTTTTTGTGTTGATTCACCTTGGGTATTGTGACTTATTTGGGCAAGGCTTAGTGGATCGCTCATGATGGACAGTAAGTGTTTCTGCTCATTCGGTGGTACTCTCCCAAGTGCTAAGAACAATGCTCTTCACCTAGCAAATTCTCAATAAATGCCATTGATTGATTGAGTGGAGGAGTTGGAATGTTTGAAGAATTGTGAATGTGGGGAGAGCTACGATGTGGAGAATTTGTGCTAGGGCAGCAGGTCTCTCCCAAAAGGAAGAAGCACCAGTAAAAGTTCGAATAGTGAGTCTGAACCATTAGTAAGTCTCAACCGTTAGAATTAAGACTCAAGTGCACAGCGAGCTTAATTTTGTGGTGAGTGCCATCTACTCTGAATCCGCTGGCAAGTTTGGCCTTCTGGAGGCTTTCTTCTATCCACCTATCGAAAGTGTCCTTGGGTTATGCTCAGTAATCCTGCCTCTTCCCATTATCACCATTGATCACCTACATTGTGATGAGTCTTAAATGAACATCTTTTCTCACTTTTTCTCTCCAAGCCTGGTAAGTTTTGCCAAGGGCAACCGTGAGCATCTGGGCTGCTGAAATCTGTTTCTGCATTTCTCTACAGAAGGATGAACGCAGAAGGCTCTAGGCCCTGCATCTGAAACAGGAGAACAAACTCGATAATAAGAGGCAAGGGGTATGGGGGCAGCAGTTAAGGGCTGCAAAGAACCCAGGGTAAAGAATCAGGTTCAGGCTCGGGAAAAAGCATGTTAACAAAAGAAGGGAGGTAGTTTTCCCTAAGGGAGAGTGTCTGAGAGTTGCATAGAATGAAGGCACATTAAAAGTTGATTTCTGTAAAAAAAAAAAAATTGGGGTGTCTGGAGCAAGGAGAGCACGAGGATCAGCAGAAGGAATCATTTTCCATACGTTTAATCATAATGGCTAATGGCTACAAGTGTATAGTACGATAAAGTTGCTTTCATTGCCGTTAGCTTCCTTTTTCTCCAAGCTACAATTAAAGGACAATTTAAATTAATATGGGAAAATCACTGTGTGGGGAGCTATTAACAAGGATAGAAAGCACTCAACCAAAAATCTCCTGAGGGAGTTGCTACTTCTTCCTCCTCCTCCTCCTCCTCCTCCTCCTCCTCCCACTAACTCATTTATCTCAGTGTGTCTTCCCCGTTAGAATGCAATCCCCTGAGGGAAGGGTCTATCTCTCTTCTCTCCACTCTCCTTGCCCTAACACTTAGTCCAGTCCCCAGCAACTGGAAGGGAATCAGTAAATCCCATCCCTCGAGTGGGCCCTCATTTTCCAAGCTATCATTTAAGATATATCATAGTTTAGTTTCTGAATAATGCTTGAGAAATAACTTATTTTTACAAGTATCAGAAAAAGCAATGATAATAATTATGGTACTTGTTAAGCGCCTACTATGTGCCGGGCACTGTACTAAGCGCTGGGGTGGATACAAGCAAATCAGGTTGGACAGAGTCCCTGTCCCACATGGGGCTCGCAGTCTCAATCCCCATTTTACAAATGAGGTAACTGAGGCCCAGAGAAGTGAAGTGACTTGCTCAAGGTAATGCAGCAGATAAGGGGCGGAGCCAGGATTAGGACCCAGGACCTTCTGACTCCCAGGCCCATGCTCTATCCACTACGCCCCTGATGATTCTCAAAAAATCCTTTCTGGGAAGACATAAATGTCCTTGCAAAATAATTTAAACAAGCACTAAGAGTCAGTACCAAGTATGAATGTGGAGCATCTGTCAAGTCTCTTCTGTGTCACCACTTCCTATAAGTAATTTTATCAATCAGTTAATCAGTGGTACGTATTCAGCACTTACTGTGTGCAGAGCACTTGAGAGAGCACATGCCGACAGGGTAGGTAGACTCATTTTCTGCTCACATCCATATTCTTGAGAATTGTCATTTAAAATTGTGTTTTGCCATTCTGGCCGTCTCAAGGCGGAGGGTCGAAGATGATCGCATCCAGGCAAAATATCAGTATTTCTATTTAAATTTTCATCACAGTCTACCTCAGTTGTAATAGGAGAAAAATCTGTTCGTGCAGGAAATAGTCACTGTTAGAAAACATACAGGATTCTGACAACACTATGAAATTGGTGTCTAGGTCCCAGGGTGAATACTTACCGTTTCAGTGCATGTGCAGTCGGTCCAGTTGAGACAGAAAAGCTACGTTTGGGTGACTCTTCAAATGGCAGATTCTTTCTCGGAGGGGCTGTGTTTACTCCGTACAGTGACTTCTCAAAGAGTTCTAAAGGGCTATTTGAAGTTAGAGTTTGACAGTCTCTTTGGCTTAGCTCACTTTCTTTTGGCTGCTTGATCTTGATAAAAAATAAAATGCCCTCAAAGTTTACCCTGAACATCCTAACTCAACCTCTGCAGGTTTGGCTTCATTTCCATCGAGTCAGCTGTCATTATTTCCCCCAAAGTGCCCCTAGGCCAGCTCTCCTTCCACTGTTCCAGAAATTGCGTTTCTTTTAAGAGGGACTCACAGTCTGCCAGTTTAGGCTTTTTAATCCTACTGGCTCCCCTGACATTTACCTTAAAAAAAAAATTCCTTTCCTGTGGATTTATTAATTCCCGCCAGTCGTTGCGTCGTCTGCTTCTTTTTTCAAACACATTATAGTCTTTGAGGGGCTGTGAAGCAGTATGCCACTCAAATTCCTTTGGCCATCTTTCTGTTCCATTTGGTGGCTCTTTTTGTCTTGGCACTGAATACCTTGGGCACAGTGCCCCATAGGAGCAGTGATTGTATTCTGCTAGCATCTACTGTGAGCTAAACAACATGAATCCTGAGTACTGGAAAAAAGACAAGAGTAAGAATTACACATGGTCCCTGGCCTTCAAGGAAAGAGACGCAAGTATTAGTTTCTGGATATCTGTGCTGCCCCAGCTTCATTTAAAAGTCTGAACGCTGCCAACAGTTTGTGGTATTAGAAGCAGATTCTATTTCTTCCTTCACAGTTTATCCTTGGCATAATAAGGATTCTGCTTTTTTTTAACCCATCCCAGAATCTGAAGGGAAATCAGTAGGGTATTCTCAAGAGGAGATGAAAAGGATACGACTCACTTTGAGATACAGGAGTCTGAGTCATTCTTCTGGAAAAACCAATCAGGAAATCATCAGTGAAATTTACGGACCCGCTACTGTGGGCTGAGCATGGGACTAAGCACTTGGGAGAGTAATAATAATAATGATAATAATAATGGTATTTGTTAATCCCTTACTTTCTCCAGGCATTCTAACTATGCACTGGAGTGAATACAAGCAAATTTTCTGGGGCAGAGTCCCTGTCCCATGTGGGACTCACAGTCTCAATACAGAGTAGAGTGCAACAGAGTTGTTGGAGATGTTCCCTGCCCACAAAGAGCTTGCATCATATGTATTGAGTACTTACTGCGTGCTGAGCACTTTACTGAGCACTGGAGCACTCTACTAAACGCTTGAGCACAAGACTAAGCATCTGAGTGCTGTACTTTTCCAAGTGCTTGACACCCAGTGGGTACTCAGTAAATACCACTGGTACTACTGCAGTGGGTCATGATAATAATAATAATAATAATGTTGGTATTTGTTAAGCGCTTACTGTGTGCCGAGCACTGTTCTGAGCGCTGGGGTAGACATAGGGGAATCAGGTCGTCCCACGTGGGGCTCACAGTCTTAATCCCCATTTTACAGATGAGGGAACTGAGGCGCAGAGAAGTGAAGTGACTTGCCCACAGTCACACAGCCGACAAGTGGCAGAGCTGGGATTCGAACTCATGAGCCCTGACTCCAAAGCCCGTGCTCTTTCCACTGAGCCACGCTGCTTCTCCGGCGGCCTCCGAGACTTTGGATTTTGTCTGGAGACAGAAGTCCCGTCTGTTGCCCCATCGTAACCCGCACCCTGCCAAGGCACAGAAGCACACTGCCATTCTAGTGCCAAAGAAAGTGGGCGAAAGAGCAGGAGGGGCTCTCCCCGGCCACAGAAACGGTATGTCACGGGAGCCAGACTGGATTGCAGGACAGTGAGTGGCAATGGTTGGAAGAGCCAGTCTGCAGGGCCACAGTTCCCCGGTGGCATTAGTCACTTCTCGTTCAGTTGAGAATGAGTTTGCCGGATGGAAAGCGGTGTAACTGTCAGCAAGAACACCGGGAGTCTGCGGTTTTGCTCTACCCGTTGATTTCTTTTGGTATGTTTCTTTTGCATGAGTGTGGAGGGATCTTATTTTGAAGTAGACAAATTGGTTTGCCTTTGTAACCCCCCGCTATTTACAGATGATTAGATTCTAGTGCAAAGGTCTCTCTAAGCGATGCGGCCTAGTAGAAGGAGCATTGGCCTGGGGATCAGAGGACCTTGGTTCTAATCCCAGCTCCGCCACTTGTCTGTTGTGTGACCTTGGGCAAGTCACTTCACTTTCTGAAGTGAAGTGGGCTTCAGGTACCTCATCTGTAAAATGGGGATTGAGACTGTGAGCCCCATGCGGGACAGGGACAGTAAGATACCACTTTCTTCAATCACATGTACCTGTCAAAATATTCGTCTCCTGCTTCGGAGACACACGTTAATTGCGAAAATGGTTTCTTGGTTAAGGATTTAAAAAGAGAAATATTTATAATCAGCTTATTTTCTCTCTTAATTGTCTCTCAGAAATCTGTTCCCGGCATAAGGCTAATATGCTGCATGTTCTTCTGCCACACTGCTCGTGTCATCTTGCAAAAGCAATCTTTAACAAAAAAAATCCCAACACCAGACTCAAAATGTATTACATCATTAGGCGGCAAGCCCAGGCTTCACCCTCAATTCCTTCTAGATTGCACTAATAGCCTCCATTTCCCTTGGTAATGAGATTTTTCTCCACAGGGAGCAATATTTTCCAAGTAGTGCAGCCGCACACCATCTTCAAAAGACAATGGAAAGATATCTTTGATAAGGGAGCAATGGCAAAGACTTGGATGGCATACAGTAGGCACTCAATAAACGCTACTGATGGATCGGTGAAACATGGAGATTTTGCTGAGGGCTTACTTTACGAAAAACCCAAGGTCCTAATCTAAACTCGCCTATTTAATCACTAGAGGTGCTGGGAACACTGGGTTGCGATGCTGCTGCTCCAATCATGCCATTCGCCAGCCTGCCAATATCTGAGAAATGAATGACGAATGTGAAGGTGATCTTGCCGCAGAGGAAATGTGACATTGTGGCATTGGCTATTTGTGCTGATGACTAGCCTAGCTCGTTTGTCACTCAGCATAATGCCAATCTCTCTTTTTTTAAAGAAAAAGCCTAAAAAGTGATTTTTCCCCTTTTTGCTTTCATTTCCACTGGCAAACCAATCGGAATACACAAACCGGAGGTGTGGTGGATTCCATAGCATGCTTTGTGTTCCGCTCACTTGATTTCATTTTGGCTGCTCTGAATTCTTATCCGTTGACTGAATATATTAACAAGGATCTAATAATAATAATAATAATAATAATAATAATAATGTTGGTATTTGTTAAGCGCTTACTATGTGCCGAGCACCGTTCTGAGCGCTGGGGTAGACACAGGGGAATCAGGTTGTCCCACGTGGGGCTCACAGTCTTAATCCCCATTTTACAGATGAGGGAACTGAGGCACCGAGAAGTTAAGTGACTCGCCCACAGTCACACAGCCGACAAGTGGCAGAGCTGGGATTCGAACTCATGAGCCCTGACTCCAAAGCCCGTGCTCTTTCCAATGAGCCACGCTGGATCTGTTTTGGTTTGGCCAGTGTAATGGGAAGGAAGAGTTTACTTGGGAGGAACTTGGCATTTGTCAAAATCAAATTCACAGAAAACAAACAATTTCACGTTCCTTTCTACTTGATTCCCTTTAATTCGGCCTATCCCAGTTGTAAATTCCAACCAGTCCCTCACTCAATCGATGGCATTTATTGAGTGCTTTCTAAGTGCAGAGTGCTGTACTAAGCACCTGGGGGAGTGCAGTACTTCAGAATTGACGGACACATTCCCTGCCCCTAATGAGCTTACGGTCTAGAGGTCTGTATTTCACTAATCCGAATTAATTTTTGTATCCATTATCCCTTAGTATAAGATCCTTGTGGGCAGGACCTACTCTATCATATTGTACTCTCGCAAGTGCTTAGTACAGAGTAGGCCCTCAGTAAATACCATTGATTGATGGATGGATGATCTGAATTATCGCAACTGGTTTTCTCAGTGAATTCTGCAGTTTTAGGACCAATTTTGTTTGCCTAGGATTTGCAGCATATTCATTTCTTTGATTACACTTTTATAGAAATGGAAAATACTGATTCACAATATTTTGTAATTTAAAGTAGAGGCAGTCATAGGGGACCAAAGATGGAGTGAACAGAAGTGGACGTTGAGTGTGTACACGTCACCTTTTAACCGCACGATCATAGAGCCAAGAGGGTATTTAAATGTCATCACTTTAAAATCTCCCTCTTCCCCGTATTTCAGACCCACGGGATTCTGGTGTTGTCAACAAATTTGATTCTCATTTATTTTGCGTTGAGATCAAAATTCACTTAATCATCTTCAGAATTTCCCCCAAATACCTTTCAGTATTCCTTGTGTTCATTTCTACTAAGACAATAGAATATTTTCAGGACATGTTAAAGTGCCATTAGAATTTCTAGTATAATGACTGTCCTACAGAAAATGAATATAGAATTAGTGGGAATATAACTCATTAATTATGTTCCATATCATTCTGATTATTAATTGCTCTTATCCTGATGGCTTTAAATATAATTTTCAACAATCGTTAACTGCACCGCTCCTAGGCATACTTGAAATGTAATTATATCTTCCGAACAGTTTAATTGAGGCAGGGCAAAAATGCGAAAGCAAGAAGATATCTATAGTGTGTAGCGGTTTCTAATCTTGTTTTAACATTCTGCGTGACAAAGACCCATTTAAGTGTGTGCACATTAAAACAGGCTCACCAGAAGTTTCCAAGGGATTCCGTCTCTGGACCTCTTGATGAGTCAGAGGTGTCGATCAAGCACCTATTGAGATCAAAGCATTATACCAAAAGTACATGAGGTGCATGCAAGTTCCCTGTCCTCAAGGGATCTCTGATCTAATGAATGGGACAGACCAATGGACGCAAATTATTTACAAATGAAGGAAACAGCAGAAAGAAGAGAGAAGCAGCTCCCTCACAGCCCAGTGGAGAGAGCACAGGCCTGGGAGTCAGAGCACCTGAGTTCTAATGCTGAGTACAGTGCTTGACACATAGTAAATGCTTAATAAATACCACTTTTACTGCGCAATAGAGAATAGACAGAAAAATATAAATACGTACACAAGTTCTGATGAGATTTAGGGTATTTTAGAGCTAATGGAGGCTAATGGTTAAATTGAGGAGGTCAGAGCACGGAAAATTCACTGGGGGAGGCTTCCTGGAAAAGGTGGGCTTTTAGAAGTGCTTTGGAGACGGGGAGGGTTGCGGGCAGGAAGATTGGTTTGGGGGAGATGCCTGGGTGGGCTGAGGAGAACTGGTTGCCCAGGCTCCAGCCCGGCGGGAAGCTAGCCGCCCCTCTGTGGCTCCCCTGCTCCTCCTCTTTGTCCGACGAGTCCCCCGCCTAGGCCACCAGCCCGAAGCCCTTGTCTCCCGCCTTCATCTTCTTCGCCGGGTAATCGGGTGAGAGAATGACTAGCGGGAGTTCATTTTAGAAATTTCTGAGGTAATTTTGGTGCGATTCAGAAAATGCTGTAGAGGGCCCTGCTGGACAGAATTGCCACAAAGCCTGGTTTCTGTCCCAAAGAGGGGTTTTCGGGGAAGACAGCAGCAGCGAAGGGGGGATGTGCTGTCGACAATGAGGATGTAGCGTGGTAAACTCCCGCTCTAGATTGTTAGCTCGTTGTGGCAGGGAACGTGTCTTTTACATTATTATATCGTACTCTTCCAATGCTTAAATTCTTAATTTAGTCCTCTGCAGACAGTAAGCGCTCAATAAATACGACTGACCAACTGACTGACTGAGTTGACCATTCTGCCTCCTCTTTCCTAATATTCAGTGAACGGTTACTCCGGTTAGGGCACTGTGGAAGCGTTACACGAGAATGCCTGAGTCAGGTTCTCTCCCGTCCCTCATTCTCCTTCTGATGTAGCACATCAGGAATAAAAGAGATTGGCCCTTCTGATTATCTAGGAGGCACAGCTTGGCCTAGTGGAAAGACCATAGGTCTGAGAGCCGGAGGCCCTGTATTCTAATCCCGCCGTCACCACCCGTTTGCCCTACGACCTTGGACAAGTCAATTAAATTATCTGAGCCTCGGTTTCCTCCTCTGTAAAATGGGTTTTCAATAACTGTGCTCTCTCCCATTGAGACTATGAGCTGTTTTTTAACCTCAGTGCTTAGTACTGTGCTTGGCACAACGTAGGCTTTTAACAAACACCCTAATTATTTGTATTTATCATCTGTATTATTATTTTTTGTGTATTTCAGGTTGGAGGGAGAAAAGGGACAGGTATGCCCCCTCCTCCAGCAGTACATCCTCAGGGAACATCTCACTCTTTTTGTGTAGCGCCCATCCCCTACTTTGGCAGTGGGAAGCTGCTCCTAAGACACTAGGGTGGAGAAGCATTCTTACAACTCTTTTTCTTATAGCTTAAAAAGATCCTCTCCCTATCACCCCCACCCAAGGCCAACAGTATTCCAGGTGAAGCACATACAGTAATCTCTGTGCCGGTGATCTTCTATGGTAAATGCGGTAAAGTAATAATGGACAAGAATAATAATACAGAGTGAGGAAGGGGAGAGGAAATCATGCCCAAAATACCTGGTATCTACCCCCTCGCTTAGTACGGCACCTGGCATTTAGTAAGCCCTTAAGTACCACAGTTACCACAGTTATAATTTAGAAAAATATAGTGACTTCACAGGGTTTAAGATACAAATGCTGTAGCTTCAGGATCTTCGAGGTTCTTCCCCAGTGTAAAACCGCAGAGAACACCCCTTCCGGGAACAGAATAAAGCATTGGATCACACTGATTATACCGTTAAAATCTCACCACGGTGGGAATGCACTGATGGACCGAGCCAAAGGTTCAAGCTCTAATTTGGACAAAGCGAGCGGCCATCATTCTCTTTCTAGAGGTAGGCGTGTTGGTGCCTTATATCATTCTATCTCTTTCCTCTCTCTTCATCGCCGTCGAATTGTTAACCACTTGGGCGTTTTGAGAATTTCATCAATGATATGAAAATCTGGGGAAGGGAAATATAATACAGAGCAATCATAGCGGTCTTTCTTTAGTAAGATTTACTGTTGTGTCAGCATTTAGGTAACATTTGAAACTTCAAGTGTGATTACTATTTTTTTCACATAACGGGAAGTCTATTAAAAGCAAATCTATATAGGGGAAAGAGAGAGAGATAAACACATCCTCACAAATTGTTTGAATTCGGCAAGTGAATTATGAACCATTAATAGCCTCGTAGCACTTTTTCATTGAGTCATTGCAAGTTACCATCTGGATAGATCAATGAGAAGTGAGCACTTGGGCTTACCGCAGTTATTTTCTCTGGGCAGGGCTGTCATCTGACAACTCTGCCATATTGTCCTCTCTCAGACACTTAGTACAGTGCACTGCACATAGTAAGAGCTTAATAAATATCACTGAGTGACTGATGGATTCATTGTGAGAAGGCTTTTCATCTGCAAAAGGGCCAGATAGCCAAGGGCCGTGCCAAGAAGCAGTGATGTCTGGTGGAAAGAGCGTGGGCCTGGGAGTCAGAGGATCCGCATTCTAATCCTGGCACCCTCACATGTCTGCTACTATTCATTCAATGGTATTTATTGAGCGCTTACTATGTGCAGAGCACTGTACTAAGCGTTTGGAATGTACAGATCGGTAACAGATAGAGACAGTCCCTGCCCTTTGACGGGTTTACAGTCCAGGTTTATTAAGCACTTACTGTGGGACCAGTGTATAAACTGCAGCAGCATGAGAAACAGCATGGCTTAATGGAAAGAGCACAGGCTTGGGAGGCAGAGGTCGTGGGTTCTAATCCCGCCTCCACCACTTGTCAGCTGTGTGACTTTGAGCAAGCCACTTCACTTCTCTGTGCTTTTCAGTTCCTCACCTGGAAAATGGGGATTAAGACTGTGAGCCCCAGGTGGGACAACCTGATTAGCTTATATCTACCCCAGCGCTTGGCACATATTGAGCACTTAACAAACACCATCATCGTCATCATAAAGTGGGTACAGGTTAATCAGATTAGATGCAGTCCCTGCTCCAGTCCCTGCTCAATGAATGGTGTGGACTGAGCACGTACTATTTGCAGAGCTCGCGATCTAAGAGGTAGGGAGAGCAAGTATTTTGATCCCCATTTTACAGGGGAGAACCCGAAAGGTAAAGTCATCCAGAAAATCGGGGTCAGAGCTGGGTTCGAATGCAGGTCTCCTGACTTCCAGACTTTCTCCCTTGCTGATGGAACCGATACATGTACTATCTACACACCGCTACTCTATTTTATCTCGGAGTTAAACTATCAGTTCAAGACTAGGCATTATCATGTGGAAAGTCTGAAAACAAATTGCTCACCGTGCACTCCTTCAGGAGAGAATGTGAGTCTTGTGCTGCCTACTTGGTCAGTCTCTCACTTTTTATGACCGCATTTGCTTTATAAAAGAGGATTGAGATCCAAGCTAATATATATTTCCCGTAATCAACATTCCTTTGCGAGATAAAATATTTTCCGTAGAGCCTGTAAAGATTTTTCTTCACTGAAATCGCTACATCTTTATGATAATTACCGAAGCTTCAACGATGTTGTAATTCAAACCATACATTAGCAGGCACGCTAATGGATATATTTGCATACAGATAGACATACTCATTCAAACCAGTTTACACCTGCATTTTGGGCAAATAATGGATTTCCCATCAACTGCTAGCTTAAATGTGTTACCCACTTAGAACCAGCTTATTCAGCGAATCCATATCTTTTTTTTACTTGAGCCAATTTCTGCCCCAAATGACTACAGCTAGAATGGGAAATGGCATTAAACCAGAATCTCGAAAGAGTGAAGGATGTGCAGGTTCCCTCAGTTTGAATTATGTTTGGGAGAGGAGAGAACTTCAATTGGAGTGTCAGGAGGAAAAATATCATTTCGAGATGATGGTTTGTCCAAAAACCTTTTTGAAGTGTTTCAACTGCATTCGAAGTGGTGGGTGACATTCGCCCAAGGTTCTGGCAAACACATATACAGAGGGGCAGTGTGTCCTACCAGGAAGAGAGCCGGTCTAGTAGTCCAGAGACCCAAATTCTCTCCCTTCCTTGGAATCCTCATGGATTTTCCTTTCTCTTGTTTGTGCTCCCAATACAGTCCCCTCCCAAATCCTGCCACAGCTCACTCAGCAGGACACACACTTCTCCTGAAGCGCTGGTGTGCCCCTGCGGATTCAGCTAACGGCCCTGCTGAGCCATGGGATTTGTTGGTTATCCTCTTCTTGATGACCACCAATGTTTGGGTTGGAATTTTTTGTCCCCTGCTACCGAGGTAAGGCCGATCCCGTCCAAGAACAGGCAGCCATGGTACACGATCCCTTTCCATGAGTGGGCATGACTGCTCTGAGCCCATCCTACTGTCACTGTTAGAGAAGCAGCGTGGCTCGGTGGAAGGAGCACAGGTTTAGGATTCAGAGGTCATGGGTTCTAGTGGCGGCTCCGCCGCTCGTCAGCTGTGTGACTTTGGGCAAGTCACTTCACTTCTCTGTGCCTCAGTTGCCTCACCTGGAAAATGGGGATTAAGACTGTGAGCCCCGCGTGGGACCTGATTACCCTGTATCTACCCCAGCGCGTAGAACGGTGCTCGGCACGTAATAAGCGCTTAGCAAATATCAACAGTATTATTATTATCATTTGGATCCTTTATGCCCTTGGGGCATTCCCCTGAACTTGCGCACGTGGGTACTGTCTACCGTTCTTTTGCCACCCGTGTAGTCATCTGCACTCCAACCTCATCTGGCTGGCCTTATCCCACGAAGGACGGCTTTATGGCAACTGCAAACCTGGAGGTAGAACTGCATGCATTATTATATTAGTGTTATTATCGTTACTATTAGTATTTGTTAAATGCTCACCATGTACCAAGCACAGTACTAAGCCCTGGGGTAAATAAGAGATCATCAGGCCAGACACCCTGCCCCTTACGGAGCTCACGCGTGGTTTAAGTAGGAGAGAGATGAAATGTTGAATCCTCATTTTTATAGATAAGGAAATTGAGCCTTAGAGAAGTTAAATTATGATGATGATGATGATTCTTAATAATCGCATTTATTGAGTGCTTATTGGGTGCAAAGCACTTGGGAAAGTGTACACTATAACATCAAACGCATTCGCTGCCCACAGTGAACTCACAGTCTAGAAGGGGAAACAGACCCTAATATAACTAGGTAAATACGTAAATTACCGATATATACAAATGTATACAGATGTGCTTTGGGGAAGAGATAGAGGATGAATGAAGGAGACATTTTGAGCGGCGCAGAAGGGAATGGGAGAAGAGGAGAGGAGGCTCAGTCAGGGAAGGCTTCCTGGAAGAGATGTGCCTTCGAGAAGGCTTTGAATTGGGGGAGAACAATTATCCAATTTTCTGTGTGATATGAGGGGAGGGGGGTGTTCCAGGCCAGAGGTAGGATTTGGGCGAGAGGTCAGCGGCTAGATAGAAGCGATTGACGTACAACGAGAAGGTTAGCACCTTCTCCTAGCAGAGGAATGAAGTGTGCGGGCCGGATTGTAGGAGGAGAGTAGCGAGGTGATGTAGGTTAAGTGCTTTAAAGCCATTGGGGAGGAGTTTTTGCTTGATGCGGAGGTGGATTGGCAACCACTGGCAACAACTTCTTGAGGATTCGGAAAACATGGTCTGAACGTTTTTGAAGGGAAATGATTCAGGTGGCAGAAAGGGGTATGGACTGGAGTGGAAAGAGGCAGGAAGCGGGGAGGTCAGCAAGGAGGCTGATACAGTAGTCAGGGTGGAATAAGATAAGAGCTGACATTACTGTGATAGCAGCTAGAAGCGCGACTTGCCCAAGCTCACAAAGAAGGCAAATGGCAAAGCTGGAATTAGAACCCGACTCCTCTGACTCCCGGACCCATACTCTTTCCACCAGGCCACATGCCTCCTCCCCTAGGTCATTTATAAAGTAGTGAGCCGAGCGAAAGCTCAACCTAATCCTAATTCTCAAGAGAGCTCACCGTCAACACTTCAGCCAGAAAAACACAGATGTATTGCTACCCTTGATTTTCTGTCTTCCCTCGGGTGATTGGTCCCTTCTGTTAAAAGCCTTGGTCTGCTCCCTGGTCAAAGGCAAACTGTATCTCACCCTTTAGTTCCTGCTTCCTTTCATATTTGTAAAAACTGGCGATATGGAGTCTGGATAAGACGTCAAAATGAATTCACAATTAATAGTTGCCTGAGCAATTTACTCTATGACAGGAGGAATTCTAGATGACTGTTTTTGATTCCTTGTTAAACTGTATTTAAATAATGCAACATCATTGTAGTCTTTAAGTTTTTTTTTTTTTCCCCTAGTCACATTTTCCATGGTTACCCTTCTTCAGTTCACCATAGAGCAGTTGTTAAAGAGAAATGAAAAGAGCCCAGAGCACTGTATCTGTTTGATCTTGACCTGCCCCCGCTGAGCAAGCTAATACAAGCTAATCAGGTAGGCCTCATTCCATGTCCCGTATGGGGCTCACAGTCTTTATTCCCATTTGTCAGATGTAACTGAGACAGAGGAGTGAAATGACTTGCCCAAGGCTGCCCAGCAGATTAGTGGCTGAGCTGGCATTAAAACCCAGGGCCTTACTCCCAGGCCCATACTCTTATCTATTAGGCCAAACTGCATCCCCAAGCTCCAGTGGGACCATGCCCGGCAGGGACGCGAGTGGGCAAGTTGTGCTGAGCAAGCCACGAGCCTTGTCATCGGTTCTTTTTTTTAATGGCGTTTGTTAAGCACTTACCGTGTGACAAAAGCCGTTATATAGGCACCGGGTTAGATACGAGTTAACCAGATGGACATAGCCCCTGTCCTGCATGGAGCTCACAATCCAAGTAACAGTCACAGACAAGTTAAATAACTTGCCCCAGACCACATAGCAAGCACTTGGCAGAGTTGGGATTAGAATGCAGGTCTTCCGAATCCTAGACCCGTAGGCCATGCTGTGTCTCCAATTCCTTCACACATTCACGAATAGATCAAGACAAGGTGAAAGATTGGCACTTCATTATGGGAAGAGAAAGTTTAACCTGAGCAATCTTGATAATTAAAATGAAAGTATATTGTTGCTTGAATTATCTGAAAAAAAAAAAAAAACCACCTTGATTCGGATCTTTACTGGTTTATCCCAAACCTGCGGGCTCTAGTTAGGTCTAACAGGAGGAGCTCTAAGTTGGTGCAACTAGCTATTCTTTGTGTCACCAGCATAAGTGTACATGTATGCATACAAGCGAATGGATCCAGCTGGGGCCGCCCCCTTCATTACATCTCAGAAGAAAGGAGAGGCATTTGGGACCGGAAACATTATTTTTTGGTCCCCAAGTCTTCCTCTGTAACACTCTTAAGCTTCTGTCGGTTTGTAATGTACGAAACCCGTCTAAGCTGTTCCTTTACATTAGTTCTCAATGGGAAAGTATTTTGTTTAGCACACTCCTTTTCCCTGTTTTCGTGGGCTCCTCCCCCCTCCCTTCCCATCCCCTCAACAGTGGGCTCATTTGCTCATTTGTATATATTTTTAGTACCCTATTTATTTTGTTAATGAGGTGTGCATCCCCTTGATTCTCTTTATTGCCGTTGTTTTTGTCTGTCGGTCTCCCCCGATTAGACTGTAAGCCCGTCGTTGGGCAGGGATGGTCTCTATCTGTTGCCGAATTGTACATTCCAAGCGGTTAGTACAGTGCTCTGCACATAGTAAGCGCTCAGTAAATACTATTGAATGAATAAGTACTAATGGATTGAGAGAGAGAGAGAGAGAGAAAATACTAATGATGGTATTTGTTAAGCGCTTACTGTGTGCCGAGGACTGTTCTAAGCTCTGGGGGAGATACAGTGTTATCAGGTTGTTCCACGTGGGGCTCACAGTCTTAATCTCCAGAGGCACAGAGTAGTGACGTGACTTGCCCAAAGTCACACAGCTGACAGGTGGCGGAGCCAGGATTCAAACCCATGACCTCTGCTTCCCAAGCCCGTGCTCTTGCCACTTGGCCCTGCCGTATATGCATATTTATTCGTGGCGCTTCACAGAATATTTGTGAAGTCTTGTGATACTTGTTCTTTGGGCACCATCATTTGAGAGAGGGCATTGCCTTCCCATTAATATGACTTGAAATTAAAAATATTGTTCACGTTACGGCCTATTTTAGAGGGCAAATCGAAACCTTAAAATGCTCTCTCAAACAAATAGTACCTTCTGTCTGACTGGAGCAGAACTATGAAGGTGTATGGAAAAAACATCAAGAAGAAAGATTAAGCATTCCAAAAGTGGAATTCCGAAATGAATAGTCCACTCTCATTCTTCACAACTTGCATGATGAGATACATGTATTATAGGTATTTTTAAATGGTATTTGTTAGGTGTTTACTATTGCAAAGTGCTTACTGTTCTAAGTGCTGGGATATATATCACATAATAGAATTGGACACAGTCCCTATCCCACATGAGCTCACTGTCTAGGATGGAGAGCCATACTGAATCCCCATTTTGCAGTTGAGGAAACTGAGGCACAGAAAAATTGAGTGACTTGCCCAAGGTCACACAACAGTTTAGTGGCAGAGCTGGGATTAAGTTAGGGGGTCAGGTTTTTTCCCCGAATACTTAATCATCGCTTAAGAACCCAAAGTTGTTAAATTGCGGACTACTAAACAATAATGGGGAAAGTGTTTCACGACAAATGATTAACAGGGCAGGAGGTGTGTTATTCGTAAGGTCACCACAATATTCAAAAGCTTTATTTTCAAAACACTTCAGAATTTCAACTACTTTTAATGTTTTTCTGATAGAAAAGCAGCATGACTTAGTGGCTAGACCATGGGCCTGAGAGTCAGAAGGACCTGTGTTCTAAGCCCAGCTCTGCCATCTACTTGCTGTGTGACCTTAGGCAACTCACTTAGCTTCTCTGTGCCTCAGTTACCTCCTGTAATGTTGCAGGATACCGGGTCTTGTCTGTAATTATCGTTATCCTGTAAATGAGGATCGAGACTGTGAGTCCCATGTGGGACAGGGACCGTGTCCAACCTGATGACTTTGTATCGACACCAACAGTGCAGTGCCTGGTACAGAGTAAATTCTTTAGAAATACCATTGAAAAAACAGTGCTCTTCACAAAAGATGTTTTGAAAGGTCAAGTGTATTCCGATGAATGAACAATAATGAATTGAATTGAAGCCTCTGAGAGCTAGGGTCCTGTGTTTGTGTAATTGTAAATACACAAATTGTAACATGACAATTTAGAGAGATTAGTGAATGCCAGCAGACTGAGATCTTAATGAATCTTTAGCTGACCCAATAGATTTTTCCTTCGTTCAGATCTGCCTGGAACATGAAGGAGGCAGAACTATGGTTTTACTCGTGAAATAGGTCACTGGGGAAAGTTCAATCCAAACTTGAAGAGTTAGTCATACTACTGAGTTAGCTAACTGAATTAGTCTTTTATGGGAGGGATCTGCTACGAAAATTGTTACTTTTTTGAAAGATCATTTATGTATAGAGATTCATAAAGGCTTTGTAAACATCATGAAGGGTAATTTGAATGCTGTAATTTCCTCCACTTTAATAATAATCACTTTGGAGAGGTGAATACAATCTTCTTAGGAGCTGCTGTTATTAAAATCCTTCAGTTGATGGTATAAAATGAAATAAATTTCCCGGGAATTATTTTCTTTTTTTTTTTTAAATCCAGACAGTAAAGCACCCTCTCTTGGAAGTACAAAGCGATTACCTTGCCTTGCTGTACAACCTCCTGCAAAACCTGGTGTATGGCCTGAGTGCCAAAATTAGTACTGCATTTCTCCCCTGACTTTCTCCAGCTCATTTTGGTGTGTTCCTAAGCAAGGCGATTTGGGGTATGAATGTTTTGGGCCTGCTCTTTCAATTTTTAGGAACACCATAGCTTCTCTTAGCATACATTTTTTTAGAGAGGAAGAGTAATGCACTAACTCCCCTACCCAATATTTGCAGCTCAGCTTGTCTGAACCCAGCCGGCCAATTATCTCCCTAAACATGTTATAAAGTGACTTTTCTGAAGAACTCCATTTGAAGAATTTGCCTTTCGAATCCCTTTCTTGAAACATGTCAACCCAGAGCCTCAGCACGAGACTAGTGAGAAAAATGAGGAGTCAGTCAATCAGTGATCAATAAATCATTAATAAATCAGTGATCTATTAAACATCTCCTTGGAAAGCGGCATGGCCTAGTGGAAATAGCTTGGGGTCCAGGGTACCTGCCCCCCGTGTGCAGTACACTGTGACAAGGGTTTGGAAGTGAACAAGAGGATAAATAAACATGATCCTTTCCCTAAAAGAGCTTTTAATTTAGGAGGGGAGTCAGATAGAATAGCTTACAGGTAGAAAGAAACCTTGCAGATAAGAGCAAGAAACCAGGAAAGGCCTCCTGGCAGAGATGGGATTTCAGGAGACTCCTTTGACGAATTCCAGAAATCTTGCTATGCTTACTCATTGTTCTGCAGATTGAAATTTACCACATACTGGGTCCTGTCTGTAATGATCATTATCATCGGCAGCATTCACTTTTCTAAGGTTTTTGTGAAGCGCTTACTATGTGCCAGGCCCTGTAATAAGCAATGGGGTAAATACGAACTATTCAGGTTAGAAACAGTCCATGCTCCAGATGGGGCTCGCAGTCTTAATTCCTGTTTTATAGATGAGGTAACTGAGGCACAGAGAAGTTTAGGGACATGCCCAAAGATCACACATCTGGAATTAGAACCCAGAACCTTATGGCTGATTCTCTCCTGAGCACTTTTTTGGGGGAAGAGCACTGTCCTAAGCACTTGGGAACAGATAGGCTATTACCCATGACCTGTCTCTCTCTACTGTTTTCTCTCATGTTACAAGAGATTTGGGTTCCATAACCAGACCTGGGCTCAAGCAGCGCCAAAGGAAGTTTAACTTGAGAAATTCACCAGATCCCGACTAGTGGACATGGTGCCGTAGGATGAATCGGGTGCCCTCTCTGACTCTCTCTCTCTCTCTCTCTCTCTCTCTCCCTATTATTGTCCTTGTCTTATGCCGTCGAGTCATTTCCGACCCGTAGAGACGCCACGGATATATCTCTCCCAGAACGCCCCGCTCTCCATCTGCAGTCATCCTGGTAGCTTATCCATAGAGTTTTCTTGGTAGAAGTACAGAAGTGGTTTACCATTCCCGCCTTTCATACAGGTCTCCGCCCTCCACTCTCTCCCATGCCTCTGCTGCCCAGCATGGGTGAGTTTTGACTTGTAGCAGATTGGCTTCCACTCGCTAGCCACTGCCCAAACTAGGAGTGGAGTGGATATGCCTCTGCTTGACTCTCCTTCCTGTAGCTGGGACTAGTACAGTACTGGAAACCCTCCGGGTGCGACCCTGAGAGTGGCTCTCCCTATCACCATCAGAATAGAACTAAGCTTTAGAATAATCAATCAATTGGTAGTGCAGAGCAGTGTTCTAAACACTTAGGAGAGTCCAATAGGGCATGGGCTCTGCTCTCAAGGAGTCTACAACCTATGTAGAGGATCCAAGTCCATCAATAAAGTCCAGGAGTACGGATGTGAGCAGTTCTGTCAAATCAGGAAGACATGCTTATCTGTGCCGTGTTGTTTCTGTTCTTGTTTATAAATAGTACTATATACTGCTCCAGCATGTATGAGAACCCTGATAATAGCGCTGTATATTAACAAGGAAGGGAATATTAACTCGCCTTGTATTAGTAGTAATAGTAATCACTAAGCACATTCTGTGTGCCAGGGCCTAAATTTAATAGCTGCGAGAAAATGGAAGGGTGAGAGTTAGATGTGGTCCAGTCCCGGGTACTCTTCCCAAAGGAAGCTCTAATCCACTTCTTGACTGACTGAAAGATTCATGTGTAAAATGCTCCAAAAAAAAAAGTTTTTAGGAATGTGACCTTAATCTGTACAGTCATCCGGTTTGCCCATCCAACTTCCTTCAGGAAGTATTTTTATTCTTTGCCTGGACTTCTGATATATTTTCTTTCCCCTTGGAATGGCAGCCCCACATTAGCGATTCCGTTAGTCAAACGTCAGCCGTCCCTCCGGTCAGTCCGCTATACAGTTTCCCGGTTCTTTTTCCCAGTGGACGAGATGGGATTCTGAATTTGAATAAGTATTCACTACCCAGTATATTTTAAAAGTCAAATTGTGGATATTACTTGTCCCAGTTGCTCCGTCAAACTCTTGTTTGATGAATAAATTATATTTCTTTGAACTGTTTGTAGCGAGAATTGTTTCCAATCCCATTGTTTCCGTTCTATTCAGCAGCTGCTAATTGCCCTGTTCAGTGCATAATGACCCAAGAAAGGAATGGGTCTCTTTAAGCCAGAATTTCAGTAGATTCATGAAACGAGAAGGATGAAGCAAAAACGGCAGCAGACACCAGCAAAAAATGAAGGGCAACAAGATTTGTGAGTTCACAGGGTGGTCACTTTTCGGCCACTCTAGCCCTTACGGTGGTAATAGTAGATTATATTGAATGCTCATTAGAAGAAATAATAAGCATGGTACGTTTTAAGCACCTACCGTGTGCCAAACACTGTTTTTCATTATGCTAAGTGCTTGGAGAGTAGAAAACAAGAAAGTGACCCATTCGCTGTCCAAGTGGACCTTATATTCCGAGGATGAACAAGTATATAAGGTGACTGATGTGGTGCTGTGAGTTAATGGGGGAAGACACGTTGGAAGAGGTGGGATTTTCAGAGGGGTTTGATACGGAGAGGGTGATAAGCGAACTTGGTGAAGGGTTTGTGAAGTCCGCTTTGAGCCTGAAGGACAGTTGTACATAAGCTTCATGTCAGGATCACTGATGCCACGAAGAAGTAGCAGAGCTGCTGCGAAAGCCATGCATCAGTTCCAGTGGAGTCTGCTAACCAAGCCCAGAGTGCGGGAGCATTCTCCCCATAACCATCTCCAGGATACTCTGCATCTTGTTCATAAGAAGTGTCGCTACTGAGTCAGAGCATTGGCCCACTGAGCCCACTTCCGTCTCTGACGGTGGCAAATGATTGTGTCTTCTAGATCGGGTTCAGTTCTGTCAGTCACGTGGAAAGGGAGCATCTGTTGACAGAGCCTAGCGGTAATAATGTGAAGGAGGAAACTTTTTCTTAGCGCCTCTGCAGCTTGGGAATTATGCCTCCCAGCAGCCAAAAGCCTACATTTCCTGGAGTCCTGTGGGAATGAAAGGCAATCAAAATGGGCAAAATCTTTAACACTGAGGCGAGAGCTCTGCATGGCCCTGCCTTATAGAAAGTCCTGCCCAGCCACTCTTTGTAAGTATATATGATCCAAGAGAGATTGCAGAATGAAAGGCAGGGATAGAGAGCAAAATGATACACTTCCAGATAATAAGCAGAAGTATTGGTGGCAGTGATGGCTTAGACCGGAGCTCCGATATTGCGTGCAGTTACTGAATGTTTTGCCTCAGTTTCTGCAGTGCCCTCCTCTCCCTCCCTCTCAGATTGTGAGCTCCTTGCAGGCCAGGGACTGTGTCCAACCTGATTGTTGCATATCTGCCCCGGTACTCAGCACCATACTTTGTTAAATGGTAAACACTCAATAAATTGTGTTATCATTTTCATCCTCTTCCTCCTCCTCATCATTATCAGCCTGGAGCGTTTCCTTCATTACATAGTTTTGTTTACCCTCCGCATCAGACAGCGGCAGATTAAACTGTAGTTTTCCCTGAGGCCAGCAGATGAGCAATGTACCCAACTCTGTCTTCGTCAGAATATACCGTGGTGGGTGTCCTTGCTTCTGACTCCTTTCACGAAAAGAGAGGCTTCTAAATCAACTGCCTTTTGACTGTGTCTCTTCTCCATATCAATACAAGGCGTTCGTTCTCACTTGCGGCTTGCAGTCTAAATTTGGACGTGACAAAATCATGTCATGAAATCTTTTGACTATGAAAAAGAATGCTGCTTTTGCTTAAATTTTTTTTCTGATCAACGTCTAAAGTTGACTGTGAGTTATTTACTGTTTAATAATTCACATCTATTTCTCTTTTTGATTTCAGTGCCCTGCTGTTTTTGCCAATCCCGTGAGGTTCTGATGGTCAGATTGTCCAAAGGAAAGAGTGTGTTCTTGTGGGATCTCTGCGGGACCTGAGGAGGCCATGTGATCTAGCGGGAAGACCACAACACTGGGACTCGGAAGATTGGGTTCAAGTCCCAGTTCCGCCACTGGCCTACTTGGACAAGTAAGTCACTTAAACTCTCTGGCACTCACTTTCCTCTTATGTAAATGGAGATTAAATAGATCACAGTAGGTCCAGTGTGGTTCAGGAACTCTTTATAACCCCATAACTTTGTATCCCCATTACTTAAGTGCTTAATAACTGCTGCCATCATCATCATTAGTGATTTACATCTTCAGCCTAGCCCATTTGGAATTCTTTCTGCTTGGGATTTTAAGAGTTCTTCCATCTTTGCACCAACTTAAAGAAAAGTTAACCTTTGGCAGAAAAAAATAAGATATATATATATATATATATATATATATATATATATATATATATGCAAAACACTTTTTAAAGCCAGACCACTGGTTGAACTTTTTGGCAGGAGCTGACAGAAGTGAGTGATGTTCTGAAGGTAAAGGATTTGTCTTACTGTTTGAAAGAACGGTGAGAATTAGAGCATTTTGACATTTCTGCTCTTTTCAGTATCCCAAAGGGGGAATCATTTAGGGGGTAGGCTGTGGGAGGGGCACTGCGGGAGGTCAACCAGATTGGAGGGCATCAAGGGGTGGGGCCTGGGGGAGAGACATTGAAGGGATGGGGTTGGGAGAGGAGTATATATCTAGACTTTTCCAAAGTGAACAGTTTTTCTATTATTTCCCCCCCCCCTGGTTTTGCCATCTCTAAGAAGATCATTGAGGATCACTTCTAAGGCATAAATTTTTGTACTACAAAAATAGAGTGAAAAGTTTTCTTCCCTCACCACCACAGGTTTACTGTCACGAGGGGATGATGGCGATTGGGTCGCAGTCGCAGGGGGAGGAATTGCCGTATCTGGAAAAAAATACCTTATAATTGAATAAGCTCAGAAATCATATTGTCTGTAACAGGGCGGGAGCTTGCTTCTGTGGAAAGAGCGTGAGTCCGGGAGTAGGAGGATCTGAGCTCTAGATCCAGATCTGCTGCGTGTGTGTGTTTGTGTGTGTGTGTTTGTGGGTGTTCAGATAGGTCACTTAACCTTTCTGTGCCTCAGTTTCCTCATCTGTAAAATGGAGATAGTACCTGCCACTCCCTTTCTCAGTGGGATATTGTGAGGACACAGTGAGCAATATAATCTAAAAGTTCTGGGGTAACAGTTACAAGATATTCTTGCAATCAAAAATCTAAACTGAAATATGCAATAGGAGGGAACTCTGAAAGCAGACAGGCACGGTCTTAGCCATAATATGTTTATAAATATAGGCCACAATCTCCATTCTCATGTAGGAGGTGAGAGGGCATTGGTAAGAGAGATCAATTTATTGAAGGAAAAAAAGCCCTTAATCCCATGAGTGGAATTTTACTGGAACCTGAGTTGGTGGGTTCTATGTAGCTTGCCAAGGTAGATCTGTGGTTGTCAAGGTAACTGTGGCGTTACATTTCTGGTACAAAGGGCCTGAGCTTTATGTGAGCCGTGACAGGTTTTAACCTATGTGCCCGGGTGCCACTGCGTAGAGAAATTTAAGGATGCTCTTCCTGAGCAGTTAGTCATCTTTTGTATGGTATTTGTTAACTGCTTACTATGTTACAGGCACTGTACTAAGCACTGGGCTAGATACAAGCTAATTAGGTTGGACACAGTCCTTGTCCCACAATGGGGCTCACAGACCTAATGCCCATTTTACAGATGGGGTAACTGAAGCACAGAGAAGTGAAGTGACTTGCCCAGGGTCACACAACAGACCAGGATTAGAACCCAGACCCTTGTGCCTCCCAGACCCGTGCTGTACCCCACTAGGCCATGCTGCTTCTCAATGTCCTGTCTTCTCCAGAAAGACCCGGTAACGGGTTATTCAGGTGGGCATTCAGTGGCAAGACAGACAAGATCGAGGTACAGTGAGTAGGTTTGTGTTAGAGGAGTGGAGTGTGTGGGCTGGGTTGTATTAGGAGATCAGCAAGGTGAGGTTGGTGGGGGCGCGGGCGGGCGAGATGATTGAGAGACTTAAAGCCGACGGTGAGGCGTTTCTGTTTGATGCGGTTGGCCGACCTTGCGAGAGACCCAAGCATTGGTGCATTCCCTACTTCCCATAGTACTTCCTTTCACCTGCTCTGGACTGGAAGCTCCTGGTGAGCAGGGAACGTGTCTGCTGACCCTACTGTACTGTATTCTCCCAAGTGCTGAAGCTCTGCAAGCAGTAAGTGCCCAGTAAATACCACTGATTGACTGACTGATCATGTACAGATTGCTTTTTCCTCCTTCCCCCTGGTCTGTTTCTCCTGTCTGTAATATAATAAGAGCAAGGATCATGTCCATTAACTCTGTGGCACTCTCCCAAGTGCTTAGCACAGTACTCTGTACATAGTAGGTGCTCAATGACTACTATTGATTGATTGATTCTCTCTTTCCCTATCAGACCTCTACCAACCTCAATCCTTTCCGTTCTCAACCCTTCTCTTTCCTCTGGCCAAACCTGCTGGGAGAGAAAAGCATCTAGGAGAAGCTGGGGAAGGCCCGAAAAGGGATAAGTGTGAATGACCATCCCTTCCTCCCTCTTTCCTACCCACTCCCTCGCGGTCCCTCTCTCGCTTTCACTCCCCTTTGATCCCCCAATGTCCCTGTCTCTCTTCCAGCCTTCAGCATCCTCTTCTTTCTCCCCAAAGCCCCCAACGGTGCCCCTTTCTCTCCCTGCCCATCTGTCCAACTCTCTTCATCTCCTTTTTTTTTTTTTTGATGGAATTTGTTAAGTATTTACTATGTGCCAAGCACTCTACTAACCTCTGGGGTGGATACAAGATCTTCAGAATGGACCCAGTTGATAGAGGATGAGGCGGGGACCCAGAGGACCTGGATTCCAATCCAGGATAATAATAATAATAGTAATTATGGTATTTGTTAAGCACTTATTATGTGCCAAGGACTGTTCTAAGCACCAGGGTAGATACAAGGTAATCAGGTTGTCCCGAGTGGCGATCTGCCACTTCTCTGCTGTGTGACCTTGGCAAGTTACTTAATGACTATGTGCTTCCGGTAACTCATCTGTAAAATAGGGATTAAGACTTGTGAGCCTCATGTTCTTTCTCCACTTTCCCTCTTCCTTGTTGATTCCTGGTGCTTACAAAATGAGCACAGTAATATTCTCCCAGGTGAGAGAGGAGCAGGTCAGGCACAATTTGTCTATGCGGTCATTAAATTATTTGCCTCGCCATGTTTCAATTTAAATAAGAAAATGTACTAGACCGTGTGAATTAATTTTTGCAATCTAATTGCAGATCTTTCCAAGGGAAATTTTGCTTATAGGTAGCTATTCTGAAATTCCACTAGATGTTATATCTGAACATAATTACATGCCTAACTTGAGCTCTATTCAAAACAAGTACACAATTAGAAAAATTAGATGAACATGTGAAGAAGATTTAATTGAGCTGAAAACATTGAGGAGAGTCAGTGCAAAGATCTCGGCAAATCTCCCCTCCCTCCATTTTACGTGTTATTAAGGCCACCTACATTTTGGGTAATGTTCTTAGCTTTCCACGGTGAATTACTTTAGCATTAGTGCATTTTTTTAAAAGAACTTGTGGAATTAAAAATCCATAAAGAATCTAATTAAGCCTTTTCTGAACTATTTTTGCCCCTCTTTTCCACAGTTTCAGTTAGAACTGCCTGTAATATTGTGCATTTCATCTTTGATGCATTCTATCACAACTTAAACTGTCATTCCTCATTTAAAAAGTTTTCGGTCTCGCCTATTCTAGACAACCTCTCCAAGCTCGTCTTATAACCAGAATTTGATCATTTTTATCCTTTCGATGCTGGGTCTCTAAGCTAAGGTTCCAAGGGGAGGCTTTACTCTATTTTTAGGAGCTTCTAAGAGGCATATCCAGCCCATTGACTTCCCTCGTGCCTCTCATCAAAAGTTCCTCGAGGTACCTTAACGTCTTCCATTCACCAGTGACATTTCTCCAAGCCTTTAGAGGTAGAAGCCTCATTAAAATGCTCTCTTTTGCCCATTTTACTTGTCCCTCTCTTTGAAAAAGGCACTTTTCTGTAAAACCATTGGTTCCCATTACACATTTTGGCATGTTAAACTTGGGCAGTGAGTGAGCTTGATTTATTAGGGAAATTGAACACCCCTCTAACACTAGCAGATCTATTTAACATTAATAATTATTCCCAATGAAGTTCCTCTCAAGAAAACAGTGCTCCTGAGGAGAACTAAGATGGATGGACTCTTTTAATCCCCATATCCAGCCTCTTGTCAAATTCTGTCAATTTTTCCTACTCAATATTTCCAGTATCCTCCCCTTCCTTTCAATTCAAATGCCCCCCACACTTGTCTAGGCATTTGTCTGGGCTTGACTACCTCCACATCAGCTTCCTCACTAGCTACTCTACGTCAGTTTATCCCCTCTCCAATCCACACTGCACTCGCCTGCCCGGGTCATTTTTCTGAAACTTTGGACCACACACATCTCCCTTCTTCTCAGAAATATGCAGGAGTTGCTCATTCCTTTCCAACTTTTGACTGGGGATTTCAAGGTACCCATCTAGCTCTCTCCTTCCAATCCATCCACTCTCTTCTCCCACTGCATCCCACTATCCATCCTTCTCAAGCTAACCTACTCTCTGTGTCTTGTTC
Organism: Ornithorhynchus anatinus; assembly: GCF_004115215.2. Lineage (NCBI taxonomy): Eukaryota > Metazoa > Chordata > Mammalia > Monotremata > Ornithorhynchidae > Ornithorhynchus > Ornithorhynchus anatinus. The sequence goes on from NC_041751.1 coordinate 16,285,064, forward strand.
TCATATCTGTCAACCTCTTGGAAGGTTGTGAGGCCTTCCTCCCTGTCCGGATCTCCTTTTTCTTCGAATGTGGCCCATCACAATCCCCTTATCTTCAAAGCTTCCACAGATTTCATCCCCTCTAGAAGACCCTCCCCGATTAGAATTGAATCTCATTCAATCAAGCAGTCTTGCTTCTTGAGTGCTTACTCTGTACAGAGCACTGTACTGAGCATATAGGAGAGTATAATAGGAGAGTATATAATAGTATATATATATAGGAGCATATAATAGAGAGTATAATATATATATAATATATATAATATATAATAATATATAACTTGCCAGAGTTAGACACAATCCTTTCCCTCAGGGAGCTTACAATCTAGAGGGTTAGTTAGAAACGAAAATAGATCACGGGACGGGGGAAGACAGAAAGCTTGAAGAGATGGACATGGGGACATATGTGCAATGGCTAAGAGCTCCAGAGGCAAGGGCTCATATGCGGAGGGAACACAGTAATGAGAGATTCTTCCCATCTTATATCCCAGACAGTAGCTACTTCAGTACTTCTTCGGCACCACCAAAGGCCTTCAATATTCACAGCTCCCTCTTCTTGAATGCATGATGGCTTTTCTCTTTTTCTTCTATCTGTAATTAATCAATCATTCATGTTTATTGAGCACCTACTGTATCAGAGCACTGTACTGAGTTCTTGGGAGAGAACAGTATAACAGAATAGGTCGACACGTTCCCTGCCCATAATGAGCTTACAGGGGGAGACAGACATTATTATAAATTAAAAAAATTAATTACAGATATGGACATAAGTGCTGTGGGGCTAAGGGTGTGATAAATAAAAGGAGCAAATCCAAGTGGAAGGTCAACGCAAAAGGGAATGGGAGAAGAGGAAATGAGGGCTTAGTAAGGGAAGGCCTCTTGGAGGAGACATGCTTTTTCAGTAAGGCGCTGAAGGTGGGGAGAGTAACTGTCTAGCAGATATGAAGAGGGAGGGTGTTTCAGGCCAGAGGCAGAGAGTGGAAAGGGGACTGTGGTGAGACAGACGAGACAGAGTTAGGACTCAGCCAAGACTCAGCTCGGTGGTGGACTTCATTCATTTCCAATTCCAGGCTTGCTCCCCACAGAGAGCAGCAGCCTTTTAATAACCAGAACGTTTGACCACGCCCTGTCCCCATCACGCCCCCCCCACCCCCACCCCCACCCCTCCTTGCCCCAGAGTACCAGATTACTGACCACTTAAATAATCAATTTCAGTCTGTCCCCCCTGCCTGATATGCAAGCTCTTTGAAGGCAGAGCTCTTGTCTGTTACTTCCACTGTACTCTCCCAAGAACTTAGCACAGTGCTCTGCGTATAGTAGGTGCTTAATCAGAACTATTGACTAATGGATAGCTGGCACCTTTCAACTCCTGAATGTGTTTCCTAATGAGTTCTTCTGGAACCGGAAAGACCCACGCTATATCTCATTTCACTTGTTTTCATGTGAGCTCTTTGAATAGTCTGGAGGCGTTCATTTTTTGAATGAAGGAATGTCCCCAGCGTGTTACTGTTTCATAGTGAGAGGTGAACCGATCGTTATCATCGGGCCTTTTCAAGAGTCGTTTTTATTCGTTAGGGATCTCATTTTCCCCCAAAGACAATTTTGCTCTCCAAGCCGGGCAGGAAGATGTCTGAGCACTGGCCAGATGGTGGTGAGTAATCTCCTGTCTGGAGCCGTCAACATTTCTGTTCAGCTGCTCGGTGCATGTTTACACAAGGCCAGATCATCCCACTCAACAGCGTTTCAAAAAGAGTACTGCTCGGGAGAAAAATTTGAAGAGAGAATGATGAGTGGAAAACAAGTGTATTCTTAATGAGCTATAATCAAATCATACCCTGAGATTTTATTCTTTCTTCTGGATTGGGTATGATAGTTATTCAAATGTAAGATAAGAAATCTAAGAGTATCATTGCCAGCTCAGAGCCCATGGTTATGCGCCTTTTACAGTAAACAACAAAATTTCATAAAACAAGAATGTCTTCGATACTTTCAAGGGATTCTCATCATTGGGTATGTCATCACTGCCTGCCTCATATTAAGGTTGGAAGCTGGAAAATTCTGGTTCCCTCAGTTTACAAATCCTTTTGCTTCTTGTATCTTAGTTTTTGAGAGCAGAGGTAAGCGTATAGAGCTCGGGCCTGGGAATCCGAAGGACCAGAGTTCTAATCCTTACCCTACCACTTGTCTGCTGTGTGGCCTTGTGCAAGTCACTTAACTTTTCTGTGCCTCAGTTACCTCAGCAGGAAGGGGATTAAGATTGTGAGCCCCATGAGGGGCAGGGATTGTATTCAACCCAATATGCTTGTGTCCATCTCAGTGCTTAGAACAGTGCCTGGCACAAAGTAAGCACTTGGAACAAATACACAATTATTATTATAAGTATTGCAAGAGCGCAGAGGGATGGCAGAAAACAAAGTGAGACTTGTTCAAATGCCCATTTCCTTTGGACAAATGTTTGCATTCCATTTTCCATCTACGCCACAATTCAGGGCAGGACCAGGAGATCAGTGGTCCGAGATCAAAAGGTCTGCCTTGAATGTGAGGCAATGATATGGTCTTGTGCGGAGCAGAGAGAAGTTCATCGTTGGCCATGGACGTGCAGCAGAGAGAAATAATCCTGGAGTAGTGACCTTGCCTTGATTGTGTTTTAGCCCAGCGCCATATCTGATGATGAGCTATTGGTTTTGGCAACCTGAGTAGAATGAGAATGGAAGGATGTTTGTCATGATGTCTGTCAATTAAGCCATTTCATAAGTACTTTCCAAAGGGGTTAAAATGAGCCAAATCTTCTCCTCTCCCTTGAGGGGGCTAAGCCCCGAAAGACTGGCCCCCGCTGCTTGGCACGTCAGCTCTAACATTAGGAAACTGAGTCATTCCAGCTTCCGCTAGGCCATCAAAGAGCTGACACGCAGGGAAAAGAAAATTGTTCCCCCGGTTATTTTTCCACACTCCAGTAGGGGAGATGTTCTGAACCAAGATTAGGCAATCGGTGGGAATAAAAGGGAAAACGTAGGTACAGGTGGTAACGATAAAAGTAAACAAATGTAAAATGGCTAATGCTCCCTTAAGATACCATTTTTTAGGAGAGAATTGATGGGGAGAGGGCTGACAGGGATCCCAGACAGAGAGAAAGGCACGCGTAGTGGGGCAGAGATTGGAGTCTCGAGATTGAGGGCCATAGATAAGGAGGCTATTTTACGAGCAGCTAAAATTTTGAACTGGCATGTCATAGAAAATGAGAGCAGGAAGATCAGAAGATGGCTCCAGTAGTCAGCTTCTTTCTGATGGGGAGAAAAATGTCTAGCTATTGGCAGTTTCCGAAGACGGGAGTAGCACGATGTCAATTGCATTTTAGGAAGATGATCAAGGAAGCAGTGGCTTAATTACAGGGAAGAAGGGCTGGAGTAGGAGGGTGTGGCCAGGTGGGATCGAAGCAGAAAAACCAGTAAAGAGGCTCAAGTATTCCACTTGGGAGGTAATGAGGACATGATCCTGAGTAGTGCCCAGGAGTATGGTGTGAAAGTGATGGATCTGGGAAATATTAAGGAGGGAAAAACAAGGGGGATTTAGAAACCAACTCATTCCGTCAATTATCTCCCACCTCCAGAGATAAAGACCAAGATTGACAGTTTGGGGGACAGTGAAGATGTTGTGTTGTTGACTATGGTGGGAGTGGTGATATTTGCCATTAAGTAAGAGATGACCATCTTTTATACATCCTTTACCTCAGCTTGAATAAGAATTTGAAGGTCATCATCATTGAAGGGAGTGTTTGTCATATATTAGCCCTTTCAGCCACGTGGAATGCATAGTTAGGATCTCACTATCAGAGACATCATCTCAAAGGAAAGATGTCCGGATGCAGTTTTTTTGTTCCCTAAATACATGGCCCTATATTTGTTCGTGTTAAAACTTATCTGCCACCTTGTGCATAAGTGACCTTTCTGCATATTCATTCGGTTTGATGAAATCTTACTGCAGTTTATCTCCATCAGCATGGCATTTCAGTACCTGAAAGAGCTTAATGTGATCTACCCTTCCTCATCCAGATAATTCATAGAAACATTGATCCAAGCCAGCCCTTGGGCTCTTCCCCACCGAGACCCATGCCTACACTCTTCTCAACCGAAAAGCGGCCGCCCTGGTTTCCTCCATTTTGTTTCTGATATTTAGCCGCTTTTCCATCCTGAGAAAGCCCCCATCCCCAAATAATTCATTTTGAGAAGATTGGTCTGGAAATTTGGCATAAATCTTTGGAAAAGCTAAATATTGTATAGCTCCCACATCAATAAGATTCTCACCTAGTGTTCAAACCTCAAATAGAGCGCGCGTGCACGCGCGCGTGTGTGTGTGTGTGTGTACACACATAAATCTGTATCAAGAGTTTCTGGCTAATCAGCAGCCATTAGAGTTTGCAATTTCATGGCTGAGGTGAGGCAACCCACTTTGTAGTTAGAGGGGACGGAAGAAAAACAAAGATAGAACCAGCAATAACAAGAGGGGGACAGATGCATAACTGAATAAAGAAGTAGAGTAGGTACATCAGTATGCACATATTTGCGAATGTGACTGTTGGTGTGACATGACCTGGAATAGTAGAAATTAATCAGGGAGAATTTCCTGGAGGAGGTGGTATTTTGGGATGGCTCTCATTATACACCCTTTAGTGGTGTTCACTAATTGGACATCCATCCAAAATTTAACCAGTACCTTGGTAAATGGGGGAAAAAAATCCACCAAAATGGGAGCTTTCATGGGGTGCTAATGGAAAAAAAAATCAATTGATGGTATTTCCTGAGTGTTTTCTCGGTGCAGGGTACTGTACTGAGCCTCTTAGTACCTGAGAGTCATCCAGCTGTACTATATTTTAGTAAATTGCAATGGAAAAATCCCTACATTATGTATTGAGAAATTTCAAGATTTTGCTTCATTTTGCTTTATTTTTTGTACCTTTGCTGTCAAAAATACTGACGATGCCCCTGTTTTTCATAATTTACTCAATTGAAGATTAATCTAAATAAGGTCAGTGATGAAAATGTGCTATTTCATTTGATTCTGCTGAAGAGTGAACTCTTGTCATTTCTGCACATCTACAGTGTCACAGATCCCCTAGGAGACGGCATTAGGCAGAGGTTGAGTTTTATAAGACCAACATAAGTGATCTGAAATTGTGTAATGACTTTCAGTGTACAGTGAAGCACTCTTAAGTATCAAGGGATTGCTGTGTGCATTGGGACGGACCAGAACCTGAACACCGAATCCACCTTCCTTGCATTTATGAAATAGCCCAATCCTCATTTGATGGCTCTCTCTCCCCTGTATATGCTGTCTGGAATTCACCAGCCCCCACTGGAATAAAATAAGCAAGAAATCTATCACATTTTGGTGCCTGGAACTCCTGAGACGTATCATCGCCTTCTTCATATTAGATTCCCAAATCGCACTGTGAATGCCTGCCAAGGCTCATTGCCTTCTCCTTGATAGAGAGGAGCCCCAGAGAATGATTGGTTTGAAAATTGCTCAGAGGTCAAGGGAAGGGCACACGTGGAGAGCATCTGTGTTCCAAGTCTGTGTATCCTGTCTCCGACCTTTTCCTCTCTGGTGGCAGGGAGGCTAAGGGGATCATTTATATGGAAGTTTCTCACACCCAGTTTCTTCTCTGGAAAACCTTAGTATAATACAACCACTTCTCACCTTCAGTTTAAGGCCCATTTTGTGTGGCTGAAATGAATTTCCCTTTGCAGGCTCTTCCCCAATTCAGATATTTTTATGATGATGCCTTTCCAATTCATGAAAGGCACTTTGACATTCTGGCAGAAACATAGTTCTTTAAAGTATAAATGATCTAAATCTGGAAGGGAATATAAGAATTTTTTTTTTTTCTTTTTCCAAGAATCTTTCCATTTCATACAGTGTTCCAGAAAGATCACTCAAGTTTGACAGATAAGTGAAATTGTCATGAACTACATTTTCTATGAAGATGACCTCTCTAAACACACAAAAAAAGATAAGGTGTATGCTCTAAACGTATTAATTATTCTGCAAAGGAAGCACGTATGTTCAAAAATATATATGATGAACGATCAGTCGAGAGATGAACTCATCCCTTGCTCAGGTTTCCCATCTGGGGATGAGGAGATTGAGAGGCATTAGGCAACCGTCCATCATTTCTGTGGGGAATAGTACCTATCCATCAATCCATCAAGAAGCTTGAAGAATAGATCCTACTTATTGACCTCTCCTTTCTTCCAAACTGATAGATGGGATCTATTCTTCGAACTCCAGATGATGAAGATCATTCTGAATGATGTCATATTTCTCAGTATCTGACTCCACCTCCCTCTAACTTTTTTTAGAACCCATCCCTCCTTGCAAGCCTCCGAAGAAAGACAGGGTCAAAGGCAGAAATGGAACTCAGAATTTGAAAACCTCTCATTTAGGAACTGTGAGTCAGTTACAGAAACTATCTAGATTAGATCACACATGAAATTCATTCAGTCGTATTTATTGAGCTCTCACTGTGTGCAGAGCACAGTACTAAGCGCTTGGAAAGTACAGATCAGCAACAGAGAGAGACAACCACTGCCCAAAGCGGACTCACAGTCCAGAAATACATATACAAAATATAATTTGCAGGGCTCACGGAGCAAGGTGTTGCTGATGGGAAAGATGGTATCTCCATTTTTAGGTCAAATGGCGGGAGGGAAAGAAGAGTCAAAATAGACTTTGAGCCGATGACAGAGAGCAAAAAGGCCAAAAGGAAAGTTCCCAAGAACCCTGAAGAAAGATCAGTTGGGAGGTTAACAGGGAGATTAATTTGAGGCAGCATGCTGTTTAGCATAGTCAAAAAGAATCAATACCGTTCTATTGAGCAAGCAGGAGCAAAACCACAGGAAGTGGATGGTAATCAGCTGTTAGAAGAGACAAAAAGTGAATAGCAAATATTTGGTGATATTGCAGGGAGAGGTGATGGCCAAGGGAACTGACTGTGCTTGGCAGTCCTGCACCTAGGGGCCAGAGACACATCCCTGCTCTGCTCTCTTCCATCATACTTGACAGGTTTATTGGCAATTTCAGGAGGCGGTCTGAAGATTCTGCCCGGAGTGCTGAATACGTTTCTGCCTGTCAGGGGATTGCTTTCAGATCGTGTGAAGTGACTCACACCAGTCGGTTTGCAGAGCGAGTTCTCGATAGCTATGGTGTGTCTTAAGTAATACCACTATCATAATCGTGGTATTTGTGAAGTGCTTGGCCCAGAGGTAAATAGAAAATACTAGGGTTGGACATAGTCCCTGTCCCACGGGGGTGCTGAAATCTAAGAAGAAGGGTAAAGAGGTATTGAATCCCCATTTCGCAGATGAGGAAAATTAGGCACAGAGAAGTTAAGCAACCTGTCCAAGGTCACACAGCAGGCAAGTGGCAGTGCTGGGATTAGAACCCAGTTACTCTGATTTTTAGGCGTGTGCTATGCCCTCTAGGCCATGCTCTCCCCCATCAGCAGGATTTCAGGAACAGCCACTTCTTTGAAGCAGTATCACTTATCATTCGTCATCATCGTCATCTTCACCATCATCAGTGGTATCGATGGAGCACTTACTGTGTGCAGAGCACTGTATTAAGTGCCTGGGAGAGTACAGTACAGCAGAGTTGGTAGATGGGTTCCCTGCCCGCAACAAGGTCACAGTCCAGAGGGGTTGCTCAAAGACTGATTTTTCAAGGACTTTTCTTCCCAAATGAATGGTAACAGGAAACAATATTTGGGAAATCTATAAAAATAGGCAAATAAAGATTGATCTAAAGCAGCCGAGGACTTAGATGACAATTTGGCTTAGTGGAAAGAGTATGAGACTGGGAAGCCCATTTTGATCTTTTTGTTTCCACTTAGAAAAGTAGATTTTTTTCCTCCTTTTTGTGCCACTTCAAACTGGGTGAGTTGGGAATGGGGCTCTCTCAGTGCATGGAATTTGGTGTTCCCCTTTTCCTATGTGGAACACTCAGGGACTCAGTGCACCATACTGGGGGACTAAAATACAGCCGCAATTTGTATGGCTCACTGGGAGCCCGGCTGCTTTTGTAATGCCCACCTCACTGCTTGGACCCCTCTTTGAACCGTGTCACCTTGGGGCCCAAAGCCAGCCAGCCAGGGGGAATTTGAAAGGGGGTGAGGCCCCCAGCTCAGCTGGGCTCCCTAGGGTAAAAGAGGGTTACTCCCCGCTGACAATTCTACCCTGGACGCACAGGCATATGTGGTCAGATTGGAGGAGCAAGAACCATCTGGGCTACTTTCAGCTGCAGGGGCTATGTAGAAGGTTTTGAGACTCAGCTGAATGGAAGTAAAATTTAAGAAGGATTACTGTTTATTGAAAACCTTGTGCCAAAGTCGCGGGTCTTGGACAAGAGTACCTTGGGAGCAGCTGTGGCCTAGTGGCGAGAACTTGGCCTAGGAGTGATAGGAACTGGTTACTAATTCTGGCTCTGGACTCCTGAGTGATCTTGGGGAAGTCATGTAACTCGTATGCCTCATACGCAAAATGGGGATTCAAAGCTGTTCTCCCCCCACTTAGATTGGGTCCCCCATGAGAAACAGGGACTGTGTCCATCCTGCTTAACTTGTATCCCTCCTAGTGCTTATGAAAGTGCTTGGCACATTGTCAGAGCTTTACAAAGCCCTTCTTTGTCATCATCTTCTTCCTTCTTTCTATCTACAGGACTCTGAAAATGGTGGCGACTAATGATAATCAACGTGCACATGTCAACACTTTGTTTCTTCTCTAAGCTGCTTTTTCCATCCAGTTCAAAACTAGTATTTGTGATAGTATTTATGGACACGTACTCTGTTGCAAGGGAAAAGTACAAAACAAGTGAGAAAGGGAACTCTACCGAGTATTGCACAGTAGAGGAGACAAACTGCTTTTGGGGACCTTTGTGTATACTTTAGGTTGTCAAAGATTTATACAATTAGAAATATGGCCTAATTATCAATTGATTTAGAATAAAACTTTTTTATGGTATTTGTTAAGCTCTTACTACATGCCCAACACAGTTCTGAGCGCTGGGGGAGGTACAGCTCATTTAGGTAAGACATAGTCTCTATCCCGTACGGTGCTCACAGACCAAGTGAGAGTGAAAACAGGTATCGAATCCTCATTTTACATTTGAGGAAATTGAGGCACGGAGAAGATAGGTGACTTGCCCCAGGTCACCCAGCAAGCAATTTGCAGAGTCTGGATTAGAACCCACATCCTCGGACTACAAGGCCTATGCTCTTTCTGCAATCCCAATGCTGCTGCTGCTTTGTTTTTAATTGTCACCAAATGCCTTCTTTATAACTACAGTCAGAGCCATAGTCATTTAAATGAGTTACTGTTGGATATGTCTTCTATTTGAAAATGCAGTTTGTAAGTTGATTTTGTTTAACATACTTTTAGGACAAAATTGAATGCCTACAACCTCTAAAAATGGCATCTATTCGTATAGATGCCATGTGGATAGTAAACCTGTAGATAGAAAACATTCCATTCATCAGAACAGAGGATATGTCTTTCCTAATACAAATTCAGTACTTATGAGCATCTGCCTGTAATCCCCAACCTTGTCAGGAATATGTATTTACATTTTGGCTCCAAGAATTTGAGGCCATGATTGGACCCCTCCAAGTCATTGTGAATGGTACAAAATTTACCCCTTCCCTCAGAAAAATGCAAGCCACAGGAGTGATTTTTTTTATTAAGTAGAAACTGGTTTCCCATTGTATTTAATTGTTGGTGTCTCAGTTGGCACAATTATATATGTTGTGGAAACCAGAGCCCTAAAAATCCCAGCAATTGAAATTAATATTTAATTTGATCATTAAACTAAGGAGCGGGGCATCATTTATTAGAAGTGAATGCTAGATTATTTCCTAATAAAGCCATCCTTCAGTTCTGCCTTTCAAAGGGCACAAAAGGCAACAACCCAATGGGATTTAGTGATAGATTGAATATGCGGGTTGAATGAGAGAGAGGAGTCAAGGAGAACCCCAAGGTTACGGGCCGGTGAGACAGCGTGTCGGTGCTGTCTACGGTGATGGAAAAGTCAGGGGTCGGACTGGGTTCGGGTAGGAAGATGAGGAGTTCTGTTTTGGAAATGTTAAGTTTGAGATGATGGTAGGACATCCCAGTAGAGATGTCTTGAAGGCAGGAAGATATGTGAGATTGCAGATAGGGAGAGAGATCGGGGCTGGAGATTTAGATTTGAGAATCGTTCACATCAGAGGTGGTAGCTGAAGCCATGGGAGTGAATGACGTCTCCAAGGGAGTGAGTATAGAGGAGGAATAGACAGTGACCCCAACTGAATCTTAAGGAGTAGTAGTTTCTCCTCACCCTGGTGGTACAGAGGGTCGAAATAGGGGGAAAAACATCACATTGGAATTGCTATGGCTCCTGTCTTGCACTCACTATCCCATAAACCCTGGGCAGCACAACATGAGCAACTTCAGCTTGCACCTCTAGAGATCCCCAGACCCAAGACAACCCAGTGAAGCAGCGGGGCTCAGCGGAAAGAGCCCGGGCTTTGGAGTCAGAGGTCATGGGTTCGAATGCCGGCTCGGCCACTTGTCAGCTGTGTGACTTTGGGCGAGTCACTTCACTTCTCGGTGCCTCAGTTCCCTCATCTGTAAAATGGGGATGAAGACTGTGAGCCCCACGTGGGACGACCTGATTCCCCTGGGTCTACCCCAGCGCTTAGAACAGTGCTCGGCACATGGTGAGCGCTTAACAAATGCCAACGTTTATTTATTTTTATTTTATTTGGGCCAGATCACCACTAAAGGCAGAGCCCAGGACTCGATCCCAGGTGTCACGATTCCCGGATCCACACTCTTTCCCTTAGATCCACTGCACTTCCTTGAAAATACAGACTTTCTTCATTTCTTCTCAGATTGATCATTGATCAGTTCTTCCCACAACGTATCGGTTTGTAATCTGGGACTTCTGTAAATCCTCCTGGGTAATTTGGGGGGCAGTCTCAACTTCAGCCCCGTCCAGATTTCGTCTTCCGTATTTTATCCTGAAAAATTCTCATCTTTCCAGGCTATTAATCAGCAGCTTTCATGCTTTCAGTTGTATTTATTGACCGCTTACTGTGTGCAAAGCTGGGATTTTCTACTGCTTCACTCCCCGGACCTGAGATTCGCTGAAATAGCAGCTCCTTTTCCAAGATCTTGTCCCCATGTTCTGACCGGTAGGGCAGACCTGACCACCATAGCAGCCGTACTGTTCCATGATCCATGTTTCGCTGATGGAAATGTTTAATGTCCCTGGGGACCACAGCATGTTCCTTAGGGCGCTCCAGGCAAATTTGGGCTCACTGTTGATCTTTCTCTGGATAAACCCTCCCTTTCATCCACCTAATTCACCCACTGTTGGTGGGATGAGGGTCCAATTGGTTTTCTATTAATGAGCGATATGAGAGAGGAATGGGGAACAAAAGCTCCCCAAAGCAACTTGAGTTTCACCTTTGAATTACTGTCCACCTATCAGTCTTGTTATGCTATGAAATCGGATTGGCCAGACAGGACGTATATATATCAAAGTCATTCGAATTGCTTTCCGGATCCTGCTCTCCTGAAGCTATTTAGAACCTGGTTAGGAGCATCACCTTGGCTTAGTGGATAGAGCAAGGGCCTGGGAGTCAGTAGGGCCCGGGTTCTAATCCTGACTCCACCACATGTCTGCTATGTGACCTTGGACAAGTCTCTTAACTTCTCTGGCCCTCAGTTACCTCATCTGTAAAATGGGGAGTAAGAGTGTAAGCCCCATGTGGGACGGGGACTGTGTCCAACCTGATTAACTCGTATCTCTCCCGGTGCTTAGAAGGGCTCTTGACACATAGTAAGCATTTAACGAGTACTGTAATTAATTATTTGCTGGGCTTTTTTAGGCGTAGAAGTTAACCTTTCCCACTATTTATTTATTTTTTTTCAACAAGGACTCTTTTCTAGCGTACAGTCGTCTTCTGAGTACTCCATGGGAGAAGCACAAATTGCTTTTCAAGCCTCTAAGAAAACATTATAACTAGGAACAATGTGTCTCTGCTTCACAGCATGTCGATCGTAGTCCAACCTCGTTATCATTTTTCAAGGGAATGTGCGGGGAAGGAAAATGTATTAAGGAGGAAAATGGAAAATCTGACGCTTTTAGTGAGACCTTCAAATACAGTTAGATGAGGGAAGACATTAACCGACAAATAATAAAATATAACTTCTTTCTACCTGCCTGCACAGATGTATTAAGCTATTGCATTCTATTCTGTTTACTACCCGGCTACTATAGTGCCTGACCCCCATCTTGCTTTAGCCATTGTTTGAATGTTTACACCTATCCCATTAAAGACGAACTAGTCGGCATCCAAGGATTCATTAAAATGTTTCTTGGTGGGATTTTGGTTCAACGCTTTTGACCAGGGCTACGTATAAATGAACAACGGTTTTGGCTTCTTTAAAAGATCCAGCTTCATTTTAATATGTCGTATTTTATATATAAGATTTCCACGGCAGGGCCGGGGGGAGAGCACGCCTGATTGAATCTCCGGTAAGAGATCCGCCTGATTGAAGTTTTAGTTTTTAAGTGAATTGCCCACCCATTCCACCTCAGGGTCAAATGGAATCCCTGGAGGCAGTGTTGCCAAGTGGAAAGAGCCGAGACTTGTGCATTTCACACATTCCCCAACTTCCTTTACTTGCTGGATTGTGTTTTCCTGCAGTTGGAAGCCACTGTCGAGGTCATCCTTTCAGGGTTGATGTGCCTGACTCATATCTAACTTAACTCCACTGTAATGACTCGTGTTTGTTTCCTGCTGTGTTTTCACCGAGCTGTTCATTAGGTATTTCGTGGGTGGCATAACCCATACTAGCAGCCAAAGCTTACCCCTTCTGAGTCACGGTGTTTTGGCACAACATTGACACCGTGACTTTTGTTTGCAAATGTCTTGCCTGCACTTCATGATGAGCTCCACCCACTTCTGCACCCACTTTGATAATCCCTAAAACTCCGGGCCCCAGCAGTAACAGCGTGGCCATTAATGTCTATCTCCCCTCTATACTCTAAGCCCATTGAGGGCAGGGAACGTGGCCACCGACTCTGTTTTATTGTACTCTTATTGCACTAAGTGCTTAATACAGTGCTCTGCACACAGTGAGGACTCAAGAGATAGGATTGATTGTTTGAAAGAGCAGGGGGTTGGCAGCACAGGACCGGGGTTCTAATCCCAGCTCGTCCACGTGTCTGCTGTGGGATCTGGGACGAGTCACTTAACTTCTCCATGTGTCAGTTACCTCATCTGTGAAATGGGGACTAAGACGATGAGCCCCATGTGGAACATGAACTGCGTCCAACTCGATTGTTTTGTATCTACCCCAGCGCTCAGTGAGCACTTAACGAATGCCGTTGAAAAAACCCAAGAACTCACAAACAAAAGAACAAGACTGGCAGGGACATCGTTCCAGCCACCAGCACCACCACCATTTTCTCTGCTCAGGTTCTCAATCCTGAAGTCCCTGCAGTGAGTCTTGGCCGTCACGCTCGGTGGTAATCGAGGGCTTACTACGGTGCTTTGCGTAGAGTAAGCTCTCAATAAGTATGATTGCGTGAAACATGAACATATACCTCAAATCAAGGCAACCTGATCTTGCGTATGTCAGTTTTTGCATTCTCTTCATCTACCCAAGCTCTTATCACAAGGCTTGTCATGCATCGTGATGATTATTTTTTGCCATACGAAATACATCCCCTCACCCTAACCCAGTTATAAATACTGGTTTCTTTATTATTACTGCCTAGCATGTTCACAGAAAGCAATGAGAGCATTCTTACTAGAAAGCCGAAACTCTTGCTTGAGTCACATTTGGTGGAGTCGGATTCTAGCATAGAATTTCAACTTCTGCGATGCTGTGATATTTCCCAGTCCCATTCAAATGGGAAATGTGATATTTTTATCTGGCCTAAGTTCCAAAGGCTCATTTCTCCCTGCTTCCTTGGGGAAGACAGGGGCTGCCCAAGACCAAGACCAAGACCAAGACCCTGCAGGGATTTGGGTCGGAGGGCAGGCTTCCCCCCAGCCCCAACTATTTTGTGACTTTGCCCCTGATCCACTGATGCTTCGAGGTTCCCAAGGTCACTTGGGTAAGGTGCGGAAGACAGATTTGAATCTGGGGAGCAGCCCACAGTGGCTGAGGCAGAGTGGAGGAGGAGGAATCAATCGGTAATATTTGAGCAGCCCTACTGTGTGCAGAACAATGCGCTAAGCTCTTGGGAAAATACAGTAGTGTGAGTAGGTATGAGCCTGGCCCTTAAGCAGCTTTCAGTCTAGCGAAGAATGAGAAGGACTGGCCTTTCGGTTTTCCGCTGTACCTGTGATAATAATGATGGCATTTGCTAAGCATTTACTATGTGCCAGGCACTGTACTAAGTACTGGGGTGGATACAAGCAAATCTAGTTGGACACAGTCCCTGTCCCATGTGAGACTCACAATATCAATCCCCATTTTACAGATGAGGTAACTGAGGCATAGAGAAGTGAAGTGACTTACCCACGGTGACACAGCAGACAAGAGGTCAAGATGGGATTCGAACCCCAGACCCGTGACTACCAGACCTGGGCTCTATCCGCTATACCATGCTTTGTCTCCAAAATGTCGTGACTTCCATGTCTTCTGCCACCCCTCCCATCACAAAAAAAAAAGACCAGTAGAGTCAGACTCCAATAATTTGATGTCCCCAGAGAATGCGGCATGTGCAAACACTTTGATTTAATTTTGCCCGGAGTCAGAGCAGTGTGGCTTTGTGGAAGGAGCACCCATCTGGGAGTTAGAAGAACTGGATTCTAGTCCTGCTCCGTGACCTTGGGTATGTCAACCTCTCTGGGCCTCAGTTTTCTAATCTGCAATGTAGGGATAAAATACCAGTTCGCCCTCCTGCTTGGGAGGTGTATGATCCGATTCTCTTGCATCTATCCCCCGTGTTTGGCATATAGTAAGTGCTAAAAAAAAATGCATTATCATGAATATCATTTAAAAGACTTTGGCCTGATGGCTAAAAATAATACCACCATCCCAAAACTGTCATTTGTCTTATGCTGTTGTTAACTGTGGCTTGCTGCACGACTCCCCAGGCTGTAAAAATTCAAAATCCCTGTGGAATGGAGGCCAACTGAACATTTTTCAGACTTCTACATTTTTTTAAGCTAATTACTTCTTAATGTTTCTGAAAATGTTTACAGATGATAATGGAAAATATAGTCAGTGGGCTGAATGCTCTCTAACTCCCCCACTTTGACCGACATCACTCCAGTTCAGATTATGTAAGAGGGAAGATAGAACTGGTTTCACAAGGTAAAGCAGTCAGCTGGATCGTGTGAGGTAGGATTTATAAAGTCTCTTCAGATGGCAGTGCAGAGTGTTTTCACTGTATATCTACTACTCATGAAAATATCATATTTCTATAATTGGAAATTAAAGTTCACACAATGGTAGGGCACAGACAAAGCATAAATGCTTTTCTGAGATTCTCACTAATGTATAGAAATGGGGTGTGAAAGAGACCCTTTTCTTGGTGTGATTAACTTGCAGGATATTTTCTGAAACTTCCTCTCAGCGGCCAGGTCCTGCAGCTTCCGTTGTGATTGTTATTGCTGTCAATTTATTGTTTCTGATGTGGAGGCAGCATGGCTGAGCGCAAAGAGCCCAAAACCACAAGTAAGGAGATCAAGACCCTAATCCCAGCTCTGCCGTTGGCCTGCCGTGTGACCCTGGGGAAGTCACATAACCTCTCTGATTAGAGCATGGATGTGTAGCTGACAGCCACAGTTCAATTTTTCAGCAGTTGAAAGAGCCGAGGCAAGTCACTTAACTTGTCTGTGCCTCAGTTACCTCATCTGTAAATGGGAATTAAGTCTGCGAGCCCCATGTGGGGCAGGGACTATGTCCAACCTGATTAGTTTATATCTACCCCGGTTCTTAGTACAATGCCTGGCACAGAGTGAGCGCTTAGCCGATACCGTTAAAAAAGAAATGTCTTAGAACATCAGCCGAAGCTTCATAGGCAAGTATAGTTGTGTTCAGATGGTTGTGCTTTAGAGGTACAAGCCCAAGAAATGTTGCAAATGACTGTAAACAGATTCATGAAATCAGCCTGGTGCTATGGATTTTTAGAACATTGGGGTTGTCATGTCACTGAACAAAGGGAATTGGAGAGTTTGTTTTGAGGTTTAGTTTCCCGTTTTTGTTTTTGTTTTTCCATTTGCCTTCTTTCAAGGTTCATAAGCTCCATGATGAAAGGAATCGTCTTGGTGTGTTTTATCTGTACTTACCCTTTAGAAGTAATAACTAAGACGAGATCGTCAGCTCCTTTAGGGACAGATTGCATCATTCACTCTCGTATGTTCTTAGTCACTTGAGTAGAGTGTTCTGCATTCAGGCTGTCAGTGAACCCCGTGGGGACGGAAAAAATTGTGTGAAACAATTTTATGAGACTCAAAAGTTAAACACTAGAATACTAAAAATCCATTATTGAAATTACACTTGACTGTCATTTGTCACCTCTATTTAGAATTTACTTGGGTTTCTTCATTTGTATTTGCCGTTTCTGTAGTTGCCGACATCTCCGTGTAAAGGAAGGGAAAAATATTTAAATTATTCAAATTTATGGATAAGCTGCCAGCAATAATTCACTCTGACTTTCTGGTCAGGAACTGGAAGGGAGTTGGAGAAAATTTACCTCTCACTGGTATATTTTACATTTCATCTGCATAGATATTGCTAGAATAAAATGGTATAATAAAGGCACGAACGCCTTCATCTAGTAAAAAAAAAATGCCGCTGCCATTTTTTATTAACAAGATAGGCTCTAAAACCCTTCCAGAGCTACACAACTTACAGTCCAATTCATAAGGCTCAGTCATTCAATTTTATGTTTATATAAATACACCAAGAGTAAAATCAGCATCTGAAGATGTTCTGTAATAAAAACATGGCAAAAAAAAAGTTAAATAAAAGGAAGACTTCTACAGTAGCTGCAAAAAAAAAAAAAAAAAAGAAATGTTGCTCATACTGTGCTTCTAAACATATTGTGCAATAAAATAATCATATAATCCAGTATATCACTAGGAAAACTAGATTAAATTCCATTAGTACAATCAGAGACAAGTTTATGATAGAATAGTCCGCTGTGGATGCTTTAGGGAAGGGTCAGCCTACATATGCCTTATAAGTCTTAGTTGTTGAGGTTTATTCTTTTCCTTAAATGTTTTTCCAGCTCGAATTTCATCTTCAAAGGTACGGTCCTAGCTCTCTTTTTCAAATGCATTGAGTAAAGAAAGAAGGGCAATCCTTTGGGACATTATAGGCGAGAAAATATTCTCTCCATCCAATGAAATGGGGATTTCCTCTTCAGTGATTGTGTTTTTGCGTGCCTCTCTATCTGATTCAGTCAGTGGGTCAGTCGGTCCTTGGTATTTACTGAACGCCTATGCGTGCAGAGCACTTTACTAAGCTCTTGGGAGAGTACAGTACAACAGAGTGGGTAGATATCTGTCTCCTGCCCACAAGGAGCTCATAGTCTTTTCCAAAAGACGTATATGAGTATGTTTATAGGATTTTCTGTTCCTCTACCTTCTTGGGCCACAGGAGTTCCAGATAACCAAAATGATTGGAGTTCACCTAGCTACAGTTCAAGTCGCGCCATCCCACAGCGGGGCCTGCTGCTTTTGAGTGGTCAGGGCACATCAGGTCCAGTTGGCTGTGGATGGTTGTTACCCAGAGAATGGCCTACGTCTGATCTCCCGCTCCCCTGGGAACAGAAAGGAGAACCTTGACTCAGGTTACAGCAGGAACCAGGAATGTGGTTTAGTTACGAGTAAGAACTCAGGCGTGACAGTTGTCTACCTGTCGTGGTAGATCAATCAAACAATCAATGGTATTTATTGCGCGTTTACTATATGCAGAGTACTGTATGAAGTACAGTGGAAGGGAGGTCCATCTGTAACACCCATGTAAGCATCATGTGTGAAGACACATGCATGGATACACAGGTACATACGTACCGTGGTCATTCACTATTAAAGGTGATGCCAGTGACGTAAAATTCACCCAGTGCGGGACCCATAGTCATAGCTACACTGTGTGTGTGTGTATACGTAGACACACACATACACACGTTTTTGGTTCTCTTGTCATGCATGTTCTTTTCAGTGCCTGCTGCTGTTTTTCCTTTTTCCTCCTTGACCCACAAGAAAGGAGAAAAGGGATTAGATCCGCCCTTTCCTCTCCACCCAGACGGCTACCTTACTGTTACGGGCTCTCGTTATATCCCGGCTAGACTACTGTGTCAGCCTTCTCTCTGACCTCCCTTCCTCCTCTCTCGCCCCGCTCCGGTCTATTCTTCACTCCGCTGCCCGGCTCATCTTCCCGCAGAAACGATCCGGGCATGTCACTCCCCTTCTTAAACAACTCCAGTGGTTGCCTGTCGACCTCCGCTCCAAACAAAAACTCCTCACTCTAGGCTTCGAGGCTCTCCGTCACCTTGCCCCTTCCTACCTCTCCTCCCTTCTCTCTTTCTACCGCCCACCCCGCACGCTCCGCTCCTCCGCCGCCCACCTCCTCGCCGTCCCTCGGTCTCGCCCATCCCGCCGTCGACCCCTGGGTCACGTCCTCCCGCGGTCCTGGAACGCCCTCCCTCCTCACCTCCGCCAAACCGATTCTCTTTCCCTCTTCAAAACCTTACTTAAAAATAACCTCCTCCAAGAGGCCTTCCCAGACTGAGCTCCTCTTCCCCCTCTACTCCCTCTGCCATCCCCCCTTTACCTCTCCGCAGCTAAAGCCTCATTTTCCCCTTTTCCCTCTGCTCCTCCACCTCTCCCTTCCCATCCCCACGGCACTGTACTCGTCCGCTCAACTGTATATATTTTCGTTACCCTATTTATTTTGTTAATGAATTGTACATCGCCTTGATTCTATTTAGTTGCCATCGGTTTTTACGAGATGTTCTTCCCCTTGACGCTGTTTAGTGCCATTGTTCTTGTCTGTCCGTCTCCCCCGATTAGACCGTGAGCCCGTCAAACGGCAGGGACTGTCTCTATCTGTTGCCGACTTGTTCATCCCAAGCGCTTAGTACAGTGCTCTGCACATAGTAAGCGCTCAATAAATACTATTGAATGAATGAATGAATGATTAGATGCAAGGAATCGATCAACCAGTGGTATTGATTGAGCACTTTTTGTGTGCAAAATATTGTAGTTGGCGCTTGAGAGCATACAGTATAATAGCTTTGGCTAGACACTATCCCTGTCCCCATTGAGCTTACAATCAAAGAATAGTCTTAATTAAATACCTACTGCGTACAGAGCACTTTTTTAAGTGCTTGGGAGTGTACGCTAACAGCACTCCATATGCTCCTTTGGGGTCAAGTGTCAGTACTAGAATTAAAGGTATTAGAATGAATGGTACTTATTGAGGAGGTGCCCATTGAGCAAGCACTATGCTGGGGACTTAGGGACAAGCCACAAAAACAGACGACACTATGAGCTAATTTTGTGTCGGTAAGTGTGACTTCTTGTCTACGAGACATTTATGGATTAACTTCTCTGGCCACTTAACTTCTCTGTGGGTGATGACCTATCAGAAGTGACATTTGGTTCTGAGAAGCATTCTCTCTCCCATTTGTCCGACGACAGGCCATCAATCTTCAAATGACAGCAACAACATTGTCAAAATACCCAATGAAGCCTGGTGGAAATAGGACATCAATTTTAGGGTTGTGGTTTATTTCACAGAAAACGCTTGCCCGAAAATTAGAGATTTTACATTTTCCACCCAGTGATCAGTGTACAGAGTGATGATTCTCAGCTCGTCGTGGGCAGAGAATGTGTCTTCCAACTCTTTCATAGTCTACTCTTCCTAGCTCTCCGTACAGTGCTTGCATACGGTAAGCGTCAATAGATACGATCGATTGATTGGTACCATATGCACTCCACTGAATATTTGAAGAAAAATCGTTGGTGAGGATTTGGAAATCCTCGTGACATTAACCAAATCTTTGGACCCAGTTCTCAGTTCACAAGAGGACTGACCTAACATTAGCATCGGCAGCAGGATTCCAAGTATAATCATAATAGCTGTGGCGTTTGTTAAGTGCTTACTATATACCAGGCACTGTACTAAGAGGTGGGGAAGATACAAGCAAAATGGGTTGGACACAGTCCCTGTCCCGTGTGGGGCTCACGGTTTTCATCCCCGTTTTACAGATGATGCAACTGAGGCACAGAGAAGTTAAGTGACTTGCCCAAGTGTGGAGCTGGGATTGGAACCCGGGTCCTTCTGACTCTGCCTGTCTCTCAGTTGTTGGGAAGGCGTGATGCTACGGACACATTGAGTCAACAGTCCCATTCTTTTTATCGAACAATAGGCTGCAGTCCTGTTTTCGTCCATCCATCAGTAATATTACTGAGCACCTACTGCACGCAGAGTTTTCTGCTCTGCGCCGGGGAGAGCTCAGAAGAGTAGAAATTCACCATCCGCCCTCAAGGAGCTTACAGTCTAATGGGGCAGAAGACAAAGCAATTTACAAAACTATAGTTATCCACCATAGTCAAAGAAGACGCCGCTGATGGTGAAATCTACCTCTGAGTGTGCAAGAGCCTTTCATTTCTTGATAGTAATCAGCCATGTTGGTCTACCTTTAGCAGCTCAGTCACAGTTTTCCGTCGGAATACATTGTTATCTTGGGTTCTGCCTTGTGTCCTTAACATGGGTTCACTGCCCTCTTTTGCATTGGATTTTTCAGAGAACCGTAGAGATGCGAGAAATGAATCTATGCACGAATAAGGGTTTAAATAGCAGGGTGATTTTAGTCGAGATGTGCAGGAGTGCTTCGTGCATATGTGCTGAATTGGCATGGGAGAACTGAGGAGGAATTTTACCCCAGGGAGTGGAAAGATTCTTTTGTAGGTGTTCATTTCACCAATTTTATTCCTCGTATCCTTTTTTTTTTCCTCATGATCTGTGATCTCTGCCACTTCCTCTTTCTAGTTTCATTAGTTGTGGTCCACCCCTGTCTTTGAGAATGCATCTTGAAAGAAGTGGCGATGCCCGCCTTACCCTTCCTCCTCCGCTTTGTGTTAGTTTGAACTCAGAACTGATTTGCCCTTCCCTTGCTGAAAGTATTTCAAAAATCCAAATCAGAGCACCATTCTCTGGTGCCTGCTTGCGTAAGGGGAGCAGAATATTTATAAACGGTTCTCTGGTAGGTGGAATACCACTGGGGCAGGTACAGGGAAGGTACGGTACCTGTGGTAAACTTTACCATAAGGATAAAGATCATTCTGTGGACCACAGGTGGCACATGAAAATATTCAGCGTGGGTAATTGAAACAGCTCCCACCAACCTTCCCGTAATGAGAAAGAGATGATGGTTCCGGGTCTCCCAGGGGTTTTAAAAAGTGCTTTAGAAATGAGCTTTGACCTGAGCCGCTCCTTGGCATGTTCACCATTTCTGCGTTGAAAGTAATGTCCCTGACCACAAGAGTTAAAACCTCCGTCCGGGCAGTTAGGGACCCGTTTGGGATAAACTGCCGTCGGCGGGTGAAATTCTCTTGCCCAGAACTAATATCTGCCTCGAGGCTTTAACTCATTTTTTAATCATGCTCAAGATCGCTTGAGGATTTTCCTCTCTGAGTCTAGAGGAAAGCAATCGTCTCCCTGATAAAAGCCCCACAGATAGCTTGGGAAGTACATGGAAGAGACCACGTGGAGGAGTTTGACCTCCATTTCGACATCGGAGAAAGCAATTCTTTCAACTGCCAGAGATGCGAACAGTTATATCACCCACCTCCCTCTAGGAAATAATAACCAAGGGGCAGAATCTCACAATCTCAGAGAAAACCCATTTAATGTGTTTCACAGACTGGTGTGTGGAAAGGATGCTTTGGAGGATATTAGGGTCTTAAAAAGAAACCAAAACACTTGATGCCATGCTGACCTGGAATCCCAGAACAGGGATCTTAATCCATGGGGTTTTAATTCAAGAGAAGGAAAGTTTAGGGACGACAGGTTCTAATGTAGTAAGAAAGCAATATGCATGGATCAAAGCCTCCAGTGTGGAGCAGCTGAGTGACTGGTAGTGAGTTTCCAAACCTAGGAGATTGAAGACTCCATGTACATACATGCAAATGTATCACATCCTCACATTCCCACATATGTGTCTATGTATACACCTATAATTGTATTTTATGTACACATAAAATACATATATACTTGTGTGTACATATACCCAAGCACACCGCACATTTAAACTTATGTACGTGTGTTTCAGCAATACCCCTGTTGGAACAGTAGAATCGAGTCATGTAACCAGGATATCATCGGTCTCATTTACACAGCTGAACAAGAGTTTATTGTATATTTAAGTGGCTGGGGGTGGGGTGGAAGGGGGGAATCAAGAGGTTATTTTGCTAAGAATTGATATGGAAAGTGCAACAGCCTGATCAAGGGAGAGGGAAAGTGAAGCATCTTAGCAGCCCAAGGTGGTCAAGTATTTCCCAAAGTGGATTTCCAAGGAGAGCCGTGCTAGGGAAATAGAAGAGGAAAATGTTTTCTCCTGAGTAATCTGTTATGACATCCTCATTAAACTACAGGGTGAGCTTTTGCTAGTGCTGACATAAATTACCCATATGAGCTTGGAGCTGAAAGTGCTGAATTGATGAGAGATCATCTTTCAAAAACCTCTGTTGGGTGAATAAATTTGAAATCGACAAATATTTGAGCATTAGAGATTTGCTGATTGTGTTACTTAACTCACAAGTTTTTCAGTCTCAGCTTTACGAGTTGTGTGCGGCATAACCTTGAAGTCATTTTGACTAAGATGTCCCTGTTTTAAGCCCATTTTTTTCTTGGGACCTTTATTTTATTTTTCTGATTTCAGTTTTCTTTGACAAGCAAACCAATCACAATCGACCAACTCTTTTGTACTACCGACGATGGTTTTTATTCTTGCATTTGTTATAGGTTGCCTGAATCGCATTGAATTCCCTTTTGCCTTAATAGAGCTCATATTTTACTATGAACCAAGTCATACCCTTCACGCTCTCCATGCATCATTTTGCCAATAATTGCTTTATAATGTATTGAAACTCAAACCCAGGCATTCAGTTCCTGGCAGAAGTCAGAATGGTGGATATTCACTAGCAGTGGCCATGACCAAACAAAACCATTTTTCTCTGTATATTCCATCCTTTAAAACAATGAACTCTTAAGCCCTTCTCCAGTTTGAGATACGTAAGTGAGTTTGTGAGTGCAGGGTGGGCTTTGTGAAGTCTATTTTAGGGGTCCAATGACTTTTACTGAAGAACGCTTTCAGACTTAGTTTGATGATAAAATATCCATATGAATATTCTTCAACAGCCAAAACCTTTCCCCTAAGCCCAGCACAAGCATGGAGTCAAGTGGGGTGACTGGGAATGAAAAGACGACCATGGGAAATTTTCCCTAGCTCATCTCAGCTGCTGAGTTTCCTGTGCAGTCAGATAGTTGAAGCGCTTTTTTAACATTTTCAGTCAAATGTTCTTCATGTAGGGAGCATCTCAGGTAGATTGCACTTCTTCCACCTAAAGGGAGGCTTTTTGGGGAAAGAAACATGAATCTTCACAGTATCAGCCTCAATTTCTGTAGGTGGCCTGGCCTAGTGGAAAGACAGTGGTGTGGGCAGGGATCCTGTCCACCAACTTTGTTATATTTTGCTCCCTCAAGTTCTTAATAGAGTGCTGTGCACATATTAAGTGCTCGATAAATAAGACTGATTGATCGAGTCAGAGGACTTGGATTCCACTGCTAGCTGTTCCACTGGCCTGCTGTTTGACCTCAAGGCAAGTCACCACCTCAGTGAGCCTCAATTTCCTCATCTGTGAATGGAGATGATAAATCTGTTCTCTTACCTCCTCTTAGATTATAATACTGGGACTGTGTTAGCTCTAACTTGCATCTACTCCGGCATTTAGTGGATAATACCTATCATAACAGTATTATCATTATTAAGAATAATATTTTCTTATCACTATCGTGATCATTTTTGCTATGGGTGGAGGCAATCATCCCCTTGAAACCCGGGAAGCCAGTCACTTCGCCTTGTGGATACAGGGTGGACCCTGACTCTCTCATTCCAATTCTTTAAAGAGGCTCAGCCCCCTCCATAAGAAGATGAAAAGAACAGGGAACTCAGAGTGGAAGGAAAACACACGAAACCGGGCTATTGGGAGCCCCTTTAGTGACTGAGTCATTTTTTTATTTTAATTTTTTTTAATGGTATTCGTTAAGTGCTTACTATGTGTCAAATACTGCTATAAGCACTGGGGTAGATGGAGGTAAATTAGAGTGGACTCAGTCCCTGTTCTGCCTGGGGCTCACAGTCTAAGTAGGAGAGAAGGCTCCTACTTAGAGAGTTCACCTCTCTACACCTCCCTCCTTCTCCCCCTTCCTGCCTTCTCCCCCTTCCTGCCTTCTCCTTGACCCCTACCCCAAGGGTCTGGGGGAGGGACAGTCTTTCCAGTCCCTCTATCCTGGCCAACCACTTGAAGGCCAGAACAGGGCCCAGGACAACTGTCAGGTCGGTCAGGAGCTACTTCTGGCAAATGCTACCGCATTACCGTGATAGTAATTAGGTGGGGGAGACGGACATCGATATAACGTAAATTACAGATGTGTACATAAGTGCTGTGGGGCCAGGAGGGGCCTTTGTGGGTGCTCAAGTGCTAATTTTCAAAGTGCATAATGGAAAAGCATCTGGGTTTTCGTTTCTACTCCTGTAGAGCCATCCCCTTGAAGGCAGATGCAATAATAGTATTAATAATAACAATAGTTGTGGTATTTGTAAAGCACTTACTATGGGCCAGGCACTGTAGTCAGCTCTGGGGTGGATATAAGCAAATCAGATTGGACACAGTCCCTGTCCTACGTGGGGTTCACTGTCTCAATCACCATGTTACAGATGAGATAACTGAGATACAGAGAACTAAAGTGACTTGCCCAAGGATTCAGGCATTCAAGTGGTGGAGCCAGCATTAGGATCCGTGACCGTCTAACTCCCAGGCCCGTGCTCTATCCGCAACACAAAGTTGCTTCGCCTTCTGATAGATTCCAGGTATCTTCCGCAGGGGCCGATTCCAGTCTCTGTAACCCAGGATGATCATTTCCATTCCATTTCAGTCGTCAAATATTTATTTGGCAGAACCTTTCTGAGATGCTGTATCCCTCTCGACTGCTGTGCAGTGATGTTTCTTGTGACATCGTAATCTATGTGCATTAGATAGCTTCATCAGTACAGCACAAAAGGTACCAAATGTTACCAAAATGCATGTGACTTTTAAAGCAAATTATATAAAAAGCAGGAATTGTTAGGAATGCATAGGGTAGCACACATGTTGAAGTTTTGAACATCTGCTGCAGAAAGAAAAATGATATTTATTTAGTAAAACTTGGAATAACTCCCTCGGTGCATTTGTTGAATTTTCAAAGTCTGCGGACTGTTATATCAACAAGGTAATTCCTCACAAATTTTATTTAGTTATCTTCTTTCAGAACAACTTGTTTTTTAGTGGCAGTGATCATTTTTAAAGGAACCTGTTGAACCTTTCACATCAAGATTATTTTTTCTGAAACTATTGTTGCCGTTTAAAGCTCGTTTTCATCAAAATTTTAGTTACTTTTAATGAACACATAATAATTCAACCAATAGTGGTGTGTGTGTGTGTATGTGTGTGTGCTTTTTTTTTTTTTCCATCTCCTGGTTTTGTCTTAGGAATGGAGTACTGGTCTAGACTTTCGGATAAGTGGGTGGAAGAAAGGAGCCAAAATCTAAATGAGAGGAACGGACATTGGTGCTTTATGTCCAGGGTTCTCGAAACTACAGTGCACACTATTTTCCTATCATTTTGTCAGTGAGATAGAGAGGGTGGCCATTTTAATCCTTGGATACCTTTCCTGGCCTTTCCTGATATTGACTCGTTAAATGTTGATAATCACCACCTTCAAGTAAGGACCTTAAGGACAGTTTACTATCATGTCGCCTGTCTTCTAAATAACTGTGGTTTTCTTCTCAATAAGACTATTAGTGCCTTTTCCATAGAATGCAATTCTCTTGGGCCTCTGATCCAATGTTTAGCTTTTACTACTTGTTGATTAATTCTTGACAACTCAATACAAGTGCAATTGATTTCGAGGTGAGCGTTGATCCGTTTCTCTAGATAGAGCACCGACTCCTAGTTCTAATTCAGTTCTGAATTCCTTTTGTTGTCCCTTGAGTTCTTCCTATTGCACCCCAGCCATTTCGGTTTATAAGAGTGAATGGGAGTGAGGACAAAGTAATTAATACTGGCAGTTGAGTGTCAGAAAAGTTGAGAATAGCTAACTCTCCATTTGTCTGCATTAGAGGCTAGGGTGTGATTGTGAAGCTCTGAAAACTAAAGCCAGAAAAAAGCAGGAGATGATGCCCAGAATGACCCAATCTGTGGGTGTTTTTTTTTCCATCTAAAGAATGGCTGGTTTTAGAAAGAATGTGAAAATGGGGCTTTGTCATCCACAGACATAGATGGAAAAATAGATGGAAAAATCAGTTGTCGGAAGCAAAAAGATAAATGAATGAGCTACGACTGGGTAGCATCATTACTGTTGGACTATCAGTCAGTGTTCTTTCATCACCTCCACTTCCCAAAGAATTTACAATTACCTAGGAGGACCACTTTTCACACCCTCAGAAAACAGGTTCTATGGAGCTAAATCCCTAAGGCTGCAGTATTTCATTATTTATGGGAATTTGGGCAAATGTTGGTATCGTGACTCTTGTGGTGTTTTCTTTAGTGGAAAAAAATCAAAACATCCACCATTCAGACTATTATTTTTAGAACTTTTGTCATTTCAGTCTCCTCTGATGATCATGATTATTTACTGGCATGATATCATGCTTAGTTTGAAAAGCCATTTGCAGCCTTCTTTTTGCCTCACAATCAATAATTGATGTTTACTGATTGCTTTATGCGTGAAGAGCACTGTACTAAGTACTTAGAAAAGTGCAAGAGACCTGATCCTTGCCTCCCGAGGGCTTTCAGTCTAGCAGAAGCGGGAATGAGATGAACACTGGACTGTATTACTAGATAGGATAAAAATCTCACTAACAGTAAATAATAATAATTATGGTATTTGTTAAGCGCTTACTATGTGCAGAGCACTTTTCTAAGCGCTGGGGTAGATACAGGGTAATGAGATTGTCCCAGGAGGAGGTCACATTTTTTAAACCCCATTTTTGCAGATGAGGTAATTGAGGCACAGAGGAGTTAAGTGACTTGCCCAAGGTCACCCAGCAGACAAGCGGCGGAGCCCGGATTAGAACCCACGACCTCTGACTCTTAAGCCCGGGCTCTTTTCACCTAGCCACGCTGCTTCTCTGATTCTTCCGATTCTTCTGATTCTCTGCTTCTCTGAGTAAAACGATCTTTGACTACAAAGGAAACCTCTACAAGTATACACTATAACCTGAAGTTTAATGATGATATGATGTGCACTTTTAGTCCATCAAGGGTGAAATAGTTGCTTTGTTCAGCCACCTTTGTCATTTGAATAAGCTTCATATAAAAATTGACACTTGATTGAATTGTATTTCTGCCCATCTACTGTAATCCATCATAAGCTCCCTGAGAAGACAACGATCACGTGCCCTGCTTCTGTTTTACTTCCTTAAGAGTTTGATACCGCATTGTGCAAACAGCGGGTTCTCCCCACCTTGCAAGCTCATTCATTCGCTTAATCGTATTTATTGAGCAGTTACTGTTTGCAGAGCACTGTACTAAGCGCCTGGGATAGTATAATACAACAATAAACAGACACATTCCCTGCCCACAATGAGCTTACAGTCCAGAGAAGGGGAGACAGACATTAATATAAATAAATACATTTCAGATTTGTACATAAGTGCTGTGGGGCTGAGATGCGGGGAAGAAGAAAGGGGATGCAGAGGGGAGTGAGAGAAGAGGAAGGGGGCTCAGTCAAGGAAGACCTCTTGGAGGAGATGTGTCTTCAATAAGGTTTTGAAGTGAGGAGAGAGTAACTGTCAGCTATAAGGAGAGAGGGCGTTCCAGGCCAGAGGCGGGACATAGGCGAGGGGTCAGCGGCGAGAGAGATGACATGGAGTCACGATGAGAAGGTTAGCGTGAGGGGAGCGAAATGTGTGGGCTGGGTTGTAGTAGGAGAGTAGCGGGGTGAGGCAGGAAGAGGCAAGGTGATTGAGTGCCTTAAAGCCAGTGGTGAGGAATGGTGGTTTGATGCGGAGATGGATGGGCCGTCGCTGGAGTATTTTGAGAAGTGGGGAGACCTCTCCTGACCGCTTATGTAGAAAAATCATCTGGATAGCAGAGTGAAGTAAAAAACTGGAGTGGGGAGTCAGAGGAGGCTGGGAGATGAGCAAGGAGACTGATGCAGTCATCCAGGTGGGATAAGATGAGTGATTCTGTTAATGTGGAAGCAGTTTGCATGGAGAGAAAAGGGCAGATTCGAACGGTGTGTGAAGGTGGGACCGACAGGATTTAGTGATGGATTGAATATGCGGGTGAATGAGACAGTAAGATGGTGGTGCCATCTACAGTGCCGGGATAGTCACCTCGACAACATAAATGCTCAATAATACTTGGGGTTTTTTGCTCAGTAAGTACCAGTGATGACTATGATTAGTATTGCTTTGTGGAACGTGTGAGTGAAATAGATGGTCTCTGAATATCCAAAAGGTGGCTGCCTGGGTATGTACCACCCTAAAGATCAGAGTCCATAATGTGAGGCACCGAATCAACAATGCGATAGAGTCATGGACAGCTGGGAGAGCACCGAGTAGACAGATCAGCCTTACCGGGGAGGGATCAGAGGAGGGAGCTCCTCTCTTTCCACAGGGGCAGCACGGAGATCAGGATACCGAGGTCGGCCTCAAGATCAGAGACACTCCCCGTGTGGATCGAAGAAACAGCACAGCAAGGGCCCGCCTTGAAATGCTCATGATATGGAAGAGGGTGTCATTCCTAGATGTATTGTGACTGTGGGCAAGTCACTTAACTTTTCCGTGCCTCATTTACCTCATCTGTCAAATGGGGATTAAGACTGTGAGCCTCACGTGGGACAACGTGATTACCCTGTATCTACCCGAGCGCTTAGAACAGTGCTCTGCACGTAGTAAGCGCTTAACAAATACCAACATTATTATTATTCTTATTATTATTCTGTGTTTGGGAGGTGGTGCTGCTATCATTTGATATCCTTCCCAGATATGTGTGTGTGTGTGCATGCGTGCATCTAAACACAGAGTGTTAACATATGATAATAATTATAGTATTTGTTAAGCGCTTACTATGTGCCAGGCATCGTTCTAAGCGCGGGGATAGATACAAGGTAATCAGGTTGCCCCACGGGGGCGGCTCACAGTCTTAATCCCAGTTTTACAGATGGGGTAACTGGGGCACAGAGAAGTTTAGTGACTTGCCCAAGGTCACACAGCAGACAAGTGGTGCTGCCGGGATCAGAACCCACGTCCTCTGACTCCCAGGTCTGCGCTCTTGCCACTAGGCTGATATCCGTGTCTACGTGCGTATGATAATAATACCAAAAGTGTTTCCTTTTCTAACCAAAGTTGGTTCCGGTAAGACCCACTTGCATCCGCTACGCTGATCCGAATGTTCGTTACAGAGTATCGTTCGGTCAATTTTGAAGATGCACTGGGGGAACTTCATTTGACAGCCATCTCTAAGACCTTTAATCAAATGGGTTACCTATTTTAGTAGACTCTTCCTGGGATCCATATGTTTCAGTTTTTAAATATATGAATTTATTTCAGTTATGCCAAGGGTGCTTATTATGAACTGTGAGTGATGCAAGAGAAGCAGCGTGGCTCAGTGGAAAGAACCCGGGCTTGGGAGTCAGAGGTCATGGGTTGGAATCCCGGCTCTGCCACTTGTCAGCTGTGTGACTGTGGGCAAGTCACTTCACTTCTCTGTGCCTCAGTTACCTCATCTGTAAAATAGGGATGAAGACTGTGAGCCTCACGTGGGACAACCTGATCACCCTGTATCTACCCCAGTGCTTAGAACAGTGCTCTGCACATAGTGAGCGCTTAACAAATGCCAACATTATCATTATTATTATGCAAGAGCCTCGCTCCCACAAATATACACTAGTGCATGGTAATATTGATCTAAAGACTATAGCTCGCTGGTTATAATTAATATGTTGAAAATCATGTCATAAACTCAAAAAATTGTCTTCATTTTTGCATTCTACATATGTGTGTATACATTCGAAGAAATCCAAACTAAGACCTATTTTGTTATCAATATAGTAATATTTTCTTAGTAGAACATTTTCTTAGAATGTAGATCATGCTAAAATATTGCCTACATCTTTTAAAAAATACAGAAACGTATAGAGACAAGAGACTGTATGATATCCATCTAGCATGTGGAATCCCCAGTGAGAGATGACAAGCAGGCCCCCGTCTCAGGACCCAGGATCTTGGCGGAGGAATTAGTTTACAATCCTAGCGGCTTTCCCAGAGGCGCCTATGATCTCTCATTCCTGCCAGTCCGGTTTCCAGTCCGGGACATGAAGTGCTGGAAGGTAGTAATAATAATTAATAATAATGATGGTATTTGTTAAGCACTTACTGTGTGCCGGGCTCTGTACTAAGCACCGGGGTGAATACGAGCAAATCGGATTGGACCCAATCCCTGTCCCGGGTGTCAGAGTCTCAATCCCCATTTTGCAGATGAGGTAACTGAGGCACAGAGAAGTCAAATGACTTGCCCATGGTCACACAGCTGGCAGAGGGCGTGGCACAATGCATAGTCTATGGGAAGGTCTGTTAAATGCAGGTCTGGTGACGGCAGCATGGTACCGACGCTGTGACATAACATCACGACTGGGCAGGAGGTGCCTTGGGCACACATCGTAGCCTTTGACTTTGGACTGTTGTAGCCAGCTGTTCTTCAGGATTTCTGCTTGGCCTGTGCTCCTCGATAAATGCCCTCACTGTTTCTTTGGACAGAGACCAGCCTTGCCTAGTGGGTAGAGCACTGGCCTAGGAGTCGGAAGGCTCCGGGTCCTGCCTGCTGTGTGACCTTGGGCAAGTCACTTGACTTTCTCTGTGCCTCGGTTACCGCATCTGTAAAATGGGGACAGGATTGAAAACCTGATTGTCTTGTATCTTGGCACATAATAAGTGCTTAACAAATGCTATTAAAACAAAACAAAATGCAACCGAAAAAACTTTGTTCTTGGTTGTCACCACCCCAGAGGCAGGTCTCTTGATTTCCAGTCCTGTTCTCTTTCCATTAGGCCACGCTGCTTCCCTCTATAGATGTGTGTTTTGCTTCTGTCACTAGACGATCATAAATCACTGATCGATTGTTAGCTCCTTCGTGCAGTTTTCCTGGAAAAATCAGTTCTTTCTCAACCTGTCAACGAAGCAGCTCCTTAGAATTGAGTATTAGATCATTTTGTGTACATTATACGGAAGAAATAAAAAAAAACTTCTTCAGATCGCTGAACATGAAAAAATGATTGGCTCTCTTCAGCGTTGTCAGCCACCTGCTAAAGAGGCAAAATGATTCGGAAAACAATGTGAAACGTAGAAAAGAAAGGCACAGAGTGTTCTATAGAAAAGCAAAGGACAGGAAAGATGTCTCCGCCGATTCATTTCTCTTCCAGTTCAGAATATTCCCTCAGAGTAGCAATGTATCTATTCGGGAACATTTTCGGCAGGTCTGTTGTTCCTGAACCTAAAAAGTATCACCTTGTTTCCTCGGTCAGTCCCTCACAGCCAGCATTATTTCCATCGAGAGAGCGGATCCATCATTGGCAGAGTTTAGCTCTGGGAATATTCAAGAGTTTTAGGACAGATTAGTAACTTTTGCATCAGTGGGGGGGGCGGGGGGGGGGGGAAGTAGCACACGAATTGATCTTCTATTTATTGAATAGGACACTTGGGGTTAATCGTATTTTCTACTATCTCTTCTTTTCATTTTTAGAAAGAGGAGACATCAGAATAATTTGATACAAGACCGTTTTCTTTTTAAAGAGCGAACCATCAATACAGTTGATTCACTAGGCGGCGTGGACTAGCGGAAAGAGGGTGGAGTTGGGAGTCAGGAGACCTGGGTTCTGATCTCAGCTCTGCTACTGGCCTGCTGTGTGGCCTTGGTAAATCACTTAGTGTCTTTGGGACACAGTTTCCACATCTGTAAGATGCGGTAAAATACTTCCTCTCGCCAGCTCTCAGAGCGTCAGGCGGGACAGTGGTTCTGTCTGATCCGATGATCGGCATTTATCCCAGTGACTTGCACTTACTAATAAGTGCCCATCAGAACCATCATTTCATGCACCTTGCCCTTTCAGCCAGTGTAGATCAGTCAGTCAGTGGTATTTATTGAGCACTTGTGGTAGGCGATTGCACTAAGCGCTTGGGAGTACAATACAGTGGGGTTGTTAGACATGTTCCCTGCTCCGAGATCTCCTTGGCTTTTTGCTGAATCGAATGGGGAGGATCTCAGCCCTCCTGCATCGTTTCCCAGCAGTGACTGGAAGATTGACTTCTTGATAATCCCCAGCTACTAGTGAGGTTCCTCATTATCGCTCCTTGGGCCCTCTCCCTTTGGCCCCCTTCAGAGCCCCACCAGAGGCTAACATTGCCGGGGTGAGATTCTTCGATGTTCACCTCTCATTGTCACCCGAGACAGAGGATAGTCACGTGCAGTCGCACGTACACATAGAGCACAGACACACCAAACCCATCGACACACACGCGCTCTCTCTCTCTCTCTTTCTTTCTCTCTCTCATCCTCAATCTGAACAGGATTCAGCCGTATATGTAATCTGCCCCTCCATTTGGAACAAAACAGTATTTTCATCAGTGGACCCAAGCCCAAGAGTTAAGGTTGAATAGCAATTTCCACTTTAACCAAGCTCCCTCTTTTTCACCGGCTTCTATGGAGAGTGTGTCAGAAAATGAAGGCATTGGAGCTGAAAATTTCCATCCTTGACCTTGATTCAAAAGCAGTTTATTTGAGGTGAATGTCAAAGTCAAAGCAGTCCTGTGAAGGTAAAAAAATTACATTTTTT
Source organism: Ornithorhynchus anatinus (assembly GCF_004115215.2). NCBI lineage: Eukaryota > Metazoa > Chordata > Mammalia > Monotremata > Ornithorhynchidae > Ornithorhynchus > Ornithorhynchus anatinus. Next base: position 16,318,267 of record NC_041751.1, read on the forward strand.
TTTCCTGTGGTAAAATACTTTTATTTGCCAGGACACGTGTACTTCAGAAACAACTGAACTATATTACAGGCCTCCAAAGCAGTGTATTTTTTTTTCCTCCTCATTACGGAAAGATGATGAGACAAAGATGTTCGACCTCGCCTGTGAGAAAGTTCTGAAAGGGCTATTTAGGGATGGAAACAGAAGGTTCGGCCTGGTGGATATGGGGTGGATTTTATCCGGAATACCTAGGGTCTGGACTTCTAAGTATGGGTCACCGAAACGGGAGGGAAGGATTAGACCACTGAAGAACTGCTGAAAAGTAACTTAAGCTGCATTGCTTGAAGAAAGCTTTGAGGGCAATAGCTGACCAAAAAAAGAAGAGGTGAGGCACAAAATCTCCGACCAACCGCATTTTAATTTCGCTGTTGATACAGTGTAAATAGTTAACCATTTTTGGAAAATAGTAGATGGGAGAAGATAGAATACTGGCATTTCTATTCAGGATCTTGAGAAATTGAACAAGAAGCTTCCTCCTTGAGAAAGGATGGCTATAATTTGTAATAAAAAACAGAGGGATGGACTCTGGGAATGACTTCTCTAAGAAGCAAATGATGAATTGATTCATTTTGACCTTCATAATGGCAGATACCAATGTCCAGTAGGTCTCTTTAACCACTTATGTTTTCTAGTCCTATTGAATATAGCAAAATGAAAAGCAAATAATAAAAATAGAAAACCGTTTTTGTCCCATTAACCATGAGGTAGTCCATTTGTTTTTCTCATTTGGAAACTTAGTTCTCTTTGCTGATTAGGCCAACACTTTCTTTGAAGCATTTGAGACTGACTGCGAGACACCTGGCTTGTAGGAACATCAAAGGATAATCTTACCTTGGGCCAAGAATTGAAAAAAAGTAAAAAGACTTTTCTTCCCCCCTCTCCCCCCCCCCCCCCCGATTTTCCTGCAAACAGGACAGTAAAGAACAGTAACTTCATCATCATCAATGGCATTTATTGAGCACTTACTATATGCAGAGCACAGTAGTAAGTACTTGGGGAAGTACAGTCTAACAGAGTTAGCAGGCACTTTCCCCGCCCATTCTCTTCCTTTAATAATTATAATAATAATATTAACAATAATAATTATGGTATTTGTTAAGTGCTTACTATGTGCCAGGCACTGTACTAAGCCCCGGGGCGGGTGCAAGCAAATCAGGTTGGACACAGTCCCTGTCTCACACAGGGCTCAAAGTCTCAAACCCCATTTTACAGCTCAGGTAACCGAGGCATGGAGAAGTAAAGTGACTTCCCCAAGATTACACAGCAGACAAGTGGCAGAGCGAGATTAGAACCCATGACCTCCTGTCTCCAAGACCCCTACTCTATCCTTTATGTCACCCAGCTTCTCCGAGCAAGAGGACCATGCGTCTTGTAATCGTTGGCGCTGATGAGAATTCCATTGCGTGAACCACGGGGTATCTAGAAATTTGGAAGGCATTTTCCTCATAGGTCACATTTTTATCTTTCACAGATTCTGTAGAATGTGTCTACTTTTATTGAAGGTGTAGATTATCATTTAAAAATACATTGACAGAAAGACATGATTAATTCATCGTGTCAATTACCATGAAAGCTCGCGTAAGTAAGGGCAATTTTGTCAACAAATCAGCAGGCACATCATTTCAAATCCATCAACTTCACCCAGTGATATTTGACTATCCTCTAGTGAACTTTCTAGGCTTACTCTTTTCCATCTATTTCCTCATATCTTTTGCCAAAGGTAATCAGTGCTGGACAGTGCCAGAAATTATGGAGATCTGCTCTGTGGGAAGAATTCTTCACAGCTGTTGGTGTCTTTATAAGACTGCCTGGGGAGTGAAGTGGCTCACGCCTTCATGCAGGTAACATTTCATCTAGAATACTAACAATTCCAGGAGGCAGGGAGAAATCAACTTTCTTTTTAATCCTTAACGGAAATCACATGTGAAAAAGGATCTGATCAAAGTTACTATTTCGAAAGCAGTGCAGTTCTACTGTATGACTCTAAATGTGACACATTTGCATATTTCACATATTGATTTACGTCTTCTCTGATGCCAAATCGTAAAGATTTAGAAAGCTCTGTAAGCTCGTTGTGGACAGGAAAAATACCTACCGACTCTGTTGTGTTTTACTCTCCCATGCATGAAGTGTGGTGCTCTGCACACAGTAGATGCTCAGTAGATGCCACTGATGATAACTATAAAATTTACATATAAGGAGTCAGACATTTTGTTTTCCAAGGGTCAAATAGCAAATTACCACCGGGTCTCTGCTGCGATCGCTAATGTTTTAATTGGTCCAGAAATGAAACCAGCTTCTGGTGTCCTAGTTAAAATATTTTTCTTTTTTTGTCTGCTCTTGATTCATAATGACTGGTCATAGTCACTGGAGGATTATAGGAATCATGCAGGGAAAGGATCGGGATATTGTTGGGATGATGCACTCTGGGCTTCATTTCTCTATTGGCACTTCTGGTAGCAGAGTACCCTGACAGCGCTAAGCATGAGGGAGAGGCAGGAGGTCAATCAAAAATCAACGGTACTTATTGAGTGTTTATTACATCCGGAGCACTGTACTAAACACTTGGGAGACTACAGTGCAACAGAACTAGCGGACATGTTCCCTGCCTGTAATGAGCTTACAGTCTATAAGAAGAGACAGACATTAATATAAATCTTTTATAATATGTAATTCAAAAGCTTGTATGTAAGTTCTGTGGGGTTGAGGGTGGGGCAGATATCAAATGTCCGGTGTCATAGATCCGAGCGCATTGATGATGCAGAAGGGAGAACAAGATGGGGAAAAGAGAGCTCTGATGTGACCATGTGTCTGTCAGTTTTCATACTGTACTCTCCCAAGTGCTTAGTGCAGTGCTTTGCACAAAGTAAGCACTTAATAAATACGATTGAATGAATGAATGAATGAATGAATGAATAATGCCTTGAAGGTGGGTAAGTGGTGGTTTAGTATATGTGGGGAAGGGAGGGAGTTCCAGACCAGTGGATGGATGTGGGGAAGGGGTTGGTGGTGAGATGGATGAGATTGGGCACAGCGAGGAAACTGGAGCAAGAGTAACGGAGATCAGTTAGGTGAGATGGTAGGAAGCGAGCTGATTGTTTGCTGCGAAGCTGTTGGTGAGGGGTTTCTGTTTGATGCAGAGGTGGATGGGCAGCCATTTGAAGTTTATGAGGAATGGCGAGACATGGACTGAAAGTTTTTTTAGAAAAACGACCTGTACAGGAGAAGGCTATACGGACTGGAGTGGGGAGAGACAAGAGGCTGGGAGGTCAGCAAGGAGGCAGAGGCAGTAGTCAAGGCAGGATACGATCAGTTCTTGGATCAGCATGGTAGCAATGTGGGCGGAGAGAAAAGCGTGGATTTCAGCAGTGTCCCGGAGCTAGAAATGACGGGGTTTGGTGCCGGATTGCGTATGCGCGTGGAATGAGAGAGATGAGTCGAGGACAATGCTTTGTTTACGGGCTTGTGAGATAGGGAGGATATCCTCATTGCAACCAACGAGCAGGCAGGCAGGGGGGTGGGGGCACATTGTGAAGTGAATAGGTGGTCTCCATCCAGGGTAGAGAGTGCTCGGCGCACCGTCGGTGCTCGGTCGATACCACTGACTGATCGACTGATGGTTGGCCAGCTCCAGCAGAACCGGGACTAGTACCTGTCTCCCAGTTCCGGATCTGGGCTCTTTCCCCTGGACCGAAAACATAGGAACTGGCCAAGTTTGAAATCCTCGTGCTGCCACCCCCCAAACGAGGTAATTACACGGTGCCACTCTCAAAGCACTTAAGTTATGTTAATGTCATTTCATTAATAGCTACCCACTGGAGCCAGCTAATTACAGATGTCTAGTCTCAATATTTTATATACCGCTGCCCTTCTGATGTCAAGGGGGCACAGTGGCAATTGCTTTGGTGTGGGTGAGGGTGACTGGGTAAGACTGTGGCATGAGTGACAGGGCTCCCAGTCATTCAGATCAATCATCGATATTCACTTTAAAGCATCGAAAGAAATTGAAGATAGGGGAAACCCTCCGCAGAGTGTTGGGATAGGTGAGTAAGCGCGATAAGGCTGGGGTGGAGTGAATATCGAAGTGTTTAAGGGTGATGTGAGGCAGAGGTGAGGAGAGAATCACAGTGCTTAAGGAGTACAGACCCGAGAGGCAATGTGAAAGGGTAGGTGAATAGGGAGGCATGAGTTCAGTGAGGCCCAGAGAAGTTCAATGACTTGTCCAAGATCACGCAACAGACAGTTGGCATTGCGGAAGTTACAACCTCTTTGGGCATCACTTATCTGTCAAATGGGGATGAAGATTGTGAGGTCCAGGTGGGTCATGCATGGACTGTGTCCAAACCGCTGAGCTTGTATTTACCCTAGTGGTTAGTACAGTTCCTGGCACACTATAAGCACTTAATAACATTGTTACAAGCACTGTGGCCAAGTTGAGAGAGCGTGGGCTGGGAGTCAGAAGGATCTGGCTTCTATTCCCAGCTCTGCCACTTGTCTGCTGTGTGACCTTGGTCAAGTCACTTCACTTCCTCTGGGTCTCAGTTCCCTTATCTGTAAAATGGGGGTTAAGACTGTGTGCTTCATGTGGGCCGTGGGCTGGGACTAATCTGATTAGCTTGATCCCAGGACTTAGGACAGTGCCCAGTTTACAGTAAGTGCTTCACAGATATCATAAAAAAAAAACTACATGTAATTTGGATTTCCAATTTATGTAGCCTCTGCTTTAAAGGTTTCCCTCCTTTCACACCTCTGCAAGTCACAGAATTTTCAAGGCGCTTGGGTTCCCTGAGTGGAGATTTTTAACATGTTTTCTGGCTCTGATCTATCAAAGTAAAATAAGAAAATCACCTCTAGCATGAAAAGATCTTGACTTGTTTAGCTATTTCAGTTGAGAAAATGTTTAACCCTAACCATTTATAAATCAATTGGAAACTACTTCATACCGGCACAGAATACGCATTGCATAACTTCCCTTAAAATTTTGTTATTATTATTACTCAGAAATGGGGAGATTCATGAACTCTGAGGTGAAGTCATGGCTACTTGCTTAGGGCAGAAAGAAGAGAAAGCTCTCCACAGAAAGAGAGAAATGGAAATCCAGCTAAAGCAAGCTTCATCCGTTATGTTGTACTCTCCCAAGCGCTTAGTACAGTGTTCTGTGCATAGCAAGTGCCCAGTAAATATGATTGATTGGTGGATTAATGATACCCATAAGAGCACAGACATTTTTTGTTGCTGGCTGGCAAGGATCCAGCATGTCTGTCCTTCTTCTGGCCTAGATCTGACTCGTGAAGCTTGTGCCACCGATAGTTTAGGAAGAACCCCAGAACCCCGACTGACAATCAATCAAGGAAGGACCCAGAGTCCCCCAGAGTACAGCCAGGATAGAGTCATTCAGATATCTCAAAGCGGTTCTCAAGTACGAGCGGGGCCTAGAGGAAAGAGCACGGGCCTGGAAATCAGAGGACCTCGGTTCTAATCCCTACTCTGCCACTTGTTTGCTGTGTGACCTTGGGCAGGTCATTTAACATCTCTGTGCCTCAGTTTCCTCATCTATAAGATGAGGATCAATACCTGTTTTCCTGCCTATTAGCTTCCGAACCCCATGTGGGACAGGGACTCTATCCTACCTCATTAACCTGTATCTACCCCAGCACTTAGAGTAGCACTTGACACATAGTAAGCCTTTTTTACAAATGACATTTGTTAAGCCTCTACTTTGTGCCAGGCACTCAGCACCAGGGAAGATACAAGCTAATCAGGTTGGACTCAGTCCATGTTCTGCCTTGGACTCTCAGTCTTCAACCCCCTTTTATAAATGAGGTAACTGAGGCACAGTGAAGTAACTTGCCCAAGATTACCCATGAGGTGCATGGCAGAGTTGGAATTAGAACCCAGATCCTTCTGGCTCCCCGGCCCCTGCTCTATCCACTAGGCTATGCTGCTTAACAGTTATCAGTTATAAACCAATGGTTACCACGTCCCGAAAGAAGTGTCACCCGGAGGTTAAAGTCATGCCTAAATTACTTTCTTCGAAATATGTCCACGTTGAAGTAAATGTAGGGTGTGCATTTCCTCTTTGTTTAAAAAAAAACAAAAAGAATGTGCAGATGTGATGGAGTCTTTCTCTTCAGGAATGTCGTACGATCTTTATCCCGAGACCTCAGAACCCAGAATCCCCATTCAGGAATTCTGGTGGTCTGCGTAACGGCCTTGCACTTTCTCGCCCTTGTCGGTCGTGTTTCTGCCAGCGTGGGAGTGACAGGCAGGGGTGTGGCACGTTACGGTGTCTCTAGAGAGAGGGTCCGGCTCGACATCGGCCAACCCCAGGCGTGAACCGGGTCTAGAGGCTGGTCTCCTGGTCCCTGCCCACCGAGCCCCCGGGAGGCTTAATCCAGTGATAGAGGCACCAAGTGAATAAATCACGGCTTCAGAGTGGAACCTTTTATGAAGTCACTCCAGCTGTAGTTTAATCCGAGGTCAGAAGTAATCCAATCCTTTCTGGAGTGGAGAGCAGAATTAGGTTTTTCCATTATCCGATGTGATATCATGTCCATGCTGCTTATCGCTTGAAAATTAAAATAGGTTCAGAACCTTCAAGCTCACCCGGGCGTGAGCCAGCTCTTGGCTAGAAAGCTACCGGCGGAGGCACCGGGATGCCGTTCCCGTCTAAATAAAGCATGCGGTCAACATGGTACCTGCCACTGCCTGCGGTTGAATAGTCGTCTCCGCGGCAGGCAGGAACGATTACTATTTAGATTTATGGCGGACGTAAATGGCCTTGGCAGGGGAAGGAGAGGAGAAATGAGGAAATCTATGGAAATGTATCACGGCAATAAAGGGACAAGCTATCAAAGGGAGTCAAGGTGATGTAGAACCTGGAGAGAGACAGAGAAAGGCTGAGGCTCGCTTGGCTTGTTTATATCGTTCAACCCTTCGCCTGGTCCTCCAACTCCCTCACCGCGATCATTTCATCCATTCCTTCAGAAAAGCGTTTTAACGCCACGACAGCTTCTCTAGACGCCTGCCGGCCTGGCCTGTTCTTCAGAAGGTGCTAGATTATAGGCCGTTTCCTCTTCCACTTTTTCCTTTTCGTCTTTGTCCACTGTTTTACCCTGCCCGACTATACCTCACTTCATTGTTTTTCTCCAAATGGTGTTTATGAAGCACTCACTCTGTGTCCGACATCATTCTGATCGCTGGATAACTGAAAGTGACATGGTCCCTGTCCCGCGTGGGCTCACAGACTAAGTAGGAGGGAGAACGGAAGCACTGAGGCGTAGAGAAGTTAAGCGACTTGACCAAGGGCACGCAGCAAGCGTGTATCCGAGGCGGAATTAGAACCCAGGTCATCTGACGTTCAGGCCCGTGCTCTTTCCGCTAGATCACGCTGCTTCTTTCTTCCCCTTCTTCCACTCCTTCTGAAACCCCACCTCATGCAAAGTAATATATTCCCCAGAGAAGTCCCTTGACCCAGTCGGTGAATTCCCTCGACCCAGTTGGATCAGCCCACTAGCCACTCTTGGCACTTCCCTTATTTAACCACTTGCCAATCCTCTGTCTGCTGTCAGTTGTTTCCAGACTGGTTTATTCCTGCCTGTCTCCATTATTGGATTGTAAACTCTTCTTGAGGACAAGAACCGTGACCATCATTTTGATTATGTGCTCCCAGATCTTTAATACAGTATTCTACCCATTCAGGAGATATTGTTGGTTGATTGTAGAGTAATTATCCGGGCAGAGTGGGAAAAGCGAAGGGACAAAACGTAGTCTGTGAGTGAGTAGTAGACCTTCTTCTGGGGGAAGAAACTGAAGAAAATGTGTCAGAATCACCAGACCCCATCAGTTGTACAGTTTAGTCGATTCCGTGGATTCTGGACAGACTGGTGCCACCTGTGAAGCGTCAGTAATGATAATAATAATAATAATAATGTCGGTATTTGTTAAGCACTTACTACGTGCAGAGCACTGTTCTAAGCGCTGGGGTAGATACAGGGTAATCAGGGTTGTCCCACGTGAGGCTCACAGTTAATCCCCATCTTACAGATGAGGGAACTGAGGCACAGAGAAGTGAAGCGACTTGCCCACAGTCACACAGCTGACAAGTGGCAGAGCTGGGATTCGAACCCATGACCTCTGACTCGCAAGCCCGGGCTCTTTCCACTGAGCCACGCTGCTTCTCACGCTGCTTCCACTGAGCCACGCAGCGTTCCGTCAAGGAAGGGGGAAGTGTTAATCCTTGACAGTTTAGGAACTGTAAGGTCAATAACGTGAAATCCTGTTGACTGCATCATCAACATGCTGACGGTTTCATTGTACTCTGCCAAGTGCTTAGTGGCTCAGTGGGTAGAGCACGATCCTGGGAGTCGGAAGGTGATGGGTTCTAATCCCGGCTCTGCCACTTGTCTGCGACCTTGGGCAAGTCGCTTTACTTCTCCGGGTCTCAGTTACCTCACCTGTAAAACGGGGATTTAGACGGAGAGCCCCATGTGGGACGGGGACTTTGTCCAACCCGATTTGCTCGTATCCACACCAGCACTTAGCACAGTGCTTGGCACGGAGTAAGCGCGTAGCAGATACCACAGTTATTATTATTAGGTGTTCTGCGCATTGTACGTACTCAATAAATACCTCCGATCAATAGATTGATACATGCCAGTTGGCCCCGGGCGTTCTCTGACGTGTGAAGTCCGACCCTGGCAGGTTTGGAAAAATAGACGAATATCCTGTGACTCTCCTAGTTAAACGGGTTATATCCACTCTGTTGCATCATACTCTCCAAAGTGCTTACTACGGCGCTTCTGCACACGATAAGACCTCAGTCGATGCCATTGATTGATTGATTGATCTTAACTTCTGGGCTCTCCTTAAAGGCTCAGTTTCTGAACCCGCACCGGGGCGGGCCCAGATAGAGTTCGGTTCAACTCTTAGAGGATTTAGGGGCTTCCGGTATGGTCATTCATGGATCCGTGGGGCCCTCCGCACTGCTCTCCTCTTCTGTTCCATTCCCGCAGTGGGCGGGGAAGTTATACAAGCTTGAAGCGAAAGCTGATGTTTATAGACCCATTATCTCGCATATAGTGGCAGGCTGGAGGTTCCAACAGCTCCTTTCAGGCTCCTCTGTCAGCTCTCCTTCCTTCCCTCACTCTTTAACTGTGGGGGTTGCCAAGAGCTCTGTTCTGGGTCCTTTATTCTTCTCATTCTACCCTCATTTTCTAAGCAAGCTCATCCAGTCCCTTCTACGCAGGAGAGTCCAGCATCAACTTGCCTTCCAAACTCACACTTCCTCCAGTCCTTCCAGGCAGCTCCACATTCACGACCTGATGAAATCTTAAGGACAACAGTGGCCGAAGGTGCACACCTCAACCTTCCTTCCCGCACCTCCTTCTCCTCCTTTGTTCAACACCGAATGCCTTTCCCAGAAGCTTGATATCTTAGTGTCCTCTTTGACTCTCCTCTGGCTTTTGCTTCCTACATTCCAACTGTCCATAAACTCCAGATGTGTCTCTCCCTCTCCGCGCTTGTGGCCAGCCCTCTTGTCCAAGGCCTCGCTCGTCACCATCAATCAGCGGTATTTATTGAGCACTTCCTGTGGGGTGAGCACTGTGCGAAGCTCTGGGGGCAGTACAGTATGACAGAGTGGATACCATGTTCCCTGCCCACGAGAAGCGGTGTGGCCTAGTGGAAAGAGCACAGGCCTGAAAGTCAGAGGAACTGAGTGCCACCTTAGGCAAGTCACTTAACCTCTCTGTGCCTCAGTTACTCGTCTGTAAAAGAGTAAGACGGGGAACCTGAGGTGCGACAGGCTGATTATCCTTTGTCTACCCGATCGTTTAGTACAGATCGTGGCACCTAGTGAGTGATTAACAGATGCCATTTAAAAAAAAAAAAAAAAAAAAAGGAGCTTCCACCACAGAAGGGGAGCCGACACTGAACGTGTAACTCCGTTCCGGTCTTCTTGCCTCCAGGCTTTTCCCTCTGCATTCTGCTGCCCAGAGCATCTTTTAAACTGTCGTTCAAGTTGCATCCCTCCCTTCCTGAAGAACCTCCAGGGTTGCCCATTCTTGTCCACATCCAGGGTGCTCTTGGTCACTGGTTCAAGATTCCCCGGCAGTGGCATCTTTCTTCTTCTTCCACTGTCTTCTCCCATTTCATCCCAGTGTGTTCTCTTCGCTGCTAATCGTACTTCTCCTCAACTCTCCCGTCTCCAACCCGTTCTGCAGGCCATTCCCCTTATACCAGGGTATGTACATCCTTGCCGGTTAGAGTCGCCATAACCCTCCCTACCTTCAAAGCCTTCCTAGAAATCACTTCTTTCGGGAGGCCTTCCCTGACTAATCTCCACCTTGTTCTTTGGGTCATCCTGAGCCTCCAACCAGTTCACTTGAAAACTAAATTAAATTCACCTAACACTCATTTATTGAGTGCTTACAGTGTGTAGGGCAGTGTACTAACCGCAGCTACGGTTCAGTATGCTGGACTGTAGTTCTGGGCAGTATTACATTAAAATTCTTTTATCTTCCTCCTGACTGGAAAGGTTTTTAATCAGAGATGATTTGGCTTACACTCTCCTGTGCAAATCTGAAAATGAATCATTTTACCGCGTTTGTAGCCTAATTTCTTGGGATAAAGCCACCCGCTTTTCCGACTTGGTAGTTCTTGCTTTTTTCCGGTCCTCCTCAGATAAGTCGCATTCCCTACTTCTGAGTCCTGATGTAAAAAGAGAAAAGATACAGTGCTTACTTTTGCATCTTTTCTCTAACCAAACAAGTAGCGGTCACTATTCTCTGAAAATTTGGAAGAAAAAGAAGGATTTCTGCTGTTTCTACTAAAGGTAACAATACTCTATCAGCACAAAGCCTGGAGAGAAACAGCGATATGCTAAATGGGGATACTGCTGCTTTCTTCATAAATGCATCTTAGCAAGGAAGGTTCTGCAGGCAGATGATCAACAGATGAGATACGATCGGGCCAGTATAAATTTCATCTGGCACTTGGGTTGTCAGTGTGAAGTCCGCTGAAGTGCACAATTTCATGGTCGGGCAGTTTTCGTCCTTGGCTGGATTTATTTCCGATGGTGGTGAAAAAGATCATCGGTTTGCCACTTGCAGCTCGAGGGAATAACCCTAGATAGAAAATATGTGTCTCGTCAGAATCTTCACATTCTAATTCGGTGAGAACCGATTATCGGAAATGAAACATTTATAGTAGATCATCATTCAGTTAATTGTGTTTTTAATGCACAGCCTAAAGTCTGTATGACAGATGAAAAAGAAGGGTAGGTGAGATGCCCTTAATATATTTTCCATGTTTCTACCAAGAACCTATTTTGAAATCTTCACTATATTAGTGCAAAACTTCCACGGAAGTTCTGTAGCGAAAAGAACTAGGAGGCTACGTCTGAAAATAATAACACAATCAATCTGTGGAATTTATTGACACTGTGTGCAGAGCAATGTACCAGATGCCTGGAGAAGCAGCGTGGCTCAGAGGGAAGAGCCCGGGCATGGGAGTCAGAGGTCATGGGTTCGAATCCCCGCTCTGCCACTTGTCACTTCACTCCCTCTGTGCCTCAGTTACCTCATCTGTAAAAATAGGGGTTGAGACTGTGAGCCTCATGTGGCACAACCTGATTACCCTGTATACCCCAGCGCTTAGAACAGTGCTCTGCACATAATAAGCGCTTAATAAATACCAACATCATCATTATTATTATTATTATTATTATTATGCTTGGAGAAGCAGCGTGGCTCAGTGGAAAGAGCCCAGGCTTGGGAGTCAGAGGATGTGGATTCTAATCCCAGCCCTGCCACTTGACTGCTGTGTGACACTGGGCAAGTCGCTTAACTTCTCTGTGCCTCAGTTACCTCATCTGTAAAACGGGGATTAAGACTGTGAGCCCCTCACGGGACAAACTGATTACCATGTGTCTACCCCAGCGCTTAGAACAAGTGCTCAGCACATAGTTGAGCGCCTAACAAATACCGTAATTGTTATTATTACAAACAGCGGAGTTGATAAACACATTCCCTGCCCCCGACTAGTTCACAGTTTAGAGGGGGAGACAGGCATAAATATAAATAAGTAATTATGTAAGTAATATTTGCATACTATTTAATAATATGCAGTATGTATAATTTATAGATATAATAATAATGGTATTTGTTAAGCGCTTACTATGTACCAAGCACCGGTCTATGCACTGGGACAGATACCAGATAATCAGGATGGACACCGTCCATGTCCCACATGGGGCTCAGTCTTAATCCCCATTTGACAGACGAGGGAACCGAGGCACAGAGAAGTTAAGTGACTTGCCTAAGGTCACCCAGCAGATAAGTGGTGGAACCGGGACCGAAACCCATGTCCTCTGACTCCCAAGCCCATGCCCTTGCCATCAGTCCGATTTGCACAGAGGCTGTTGGTCGGTTCCCAGAGGCCACAGATTCAAGTGTAATAATAAAAATAGAAGGGATAATGATGTCTGTTAAGCACTTACTATGTGTTTGGCATACTGTCCTGAGCATTTGGGTGGAGGCGAGATAATCAGATCAGACACAGTCCCAAACCTTCATGGAGCTCACGGTTTAAGTAGAGGGGAGATCAGCCACTGAACCTCCAGTGTACAAATCAGGACACTGAGGCACAGAGAAGTTGTGACTTGCTCAGGGTCACACAGCAGGTGAATGGAAGAGCTGGGATTAGAACTCACATCCTCTGACTCCTCTGACCCAAGCCCGTGCTGTTTCCGCTAGACCCCTAGGGTTTAATATTGGACAACCCGGCGTGTATCACTCTTGTACTGTCCATTTTGCAGCCTGTAAAGTTCCAGGCTATTTTGAGGGTTGGCACCGTGGATTAGCGTCTTGAAATGATCTTTAGTGATAGATGCCCGGTATGAAGTATTAATGATAAGAGATTTAACCTTTATAAAAAAGAGGTTTAATCTCCATAAACCGAAGGGGAGGAATTTCTGAAAGCTTTAATTCTCAGAATACATTCCACCCAACCTTCGCGTTGCTGTACACAGCAACTTTCCCTACTATTTATGAAGTAACTCACGTACATAACCATGTTTCTATTCCCTTTTTACCCCTTTCTCTAATTATTTTATGTATGCTGCCCTCCTTAGATTGCAAGTTCTCTGAGGGCAGGGATCCTGTCTTCTAACTCTGCTGTACTTTCCCCAGTGCCTAGTCTAGTGGTCTGCATCCAATACGCTCTCACTAAATATTAATTTGGAAGAGAGATGAAATTACCTGATTGACAGGCAAGAAATAACCTCACTCTGAGCAAGGTGATCATACGCGGGGTGCTAAAAAGAGGGCACAGCACCTTTCTCCCTTTGTGTAGAAGACAGTCTGCTTGGCCCAGGGGGTTTTAGAAAAAGTCTTGGTTTGCAAATTTTATTAGAAGGACTTCTCGCACACGATTCCTGTGGATGAAATGTATATGCCCTTTAAACATTGCAATCGGTAGCTTCAAGTTCAATAAATTATAGGTTACTAAATACTAGGAATTGATCAATATTTCGGTATTTCTGAATTTTCAATTTCCATATTCAATAGCACATATATACATACCTTCAAACTATGTGACTTCCACCTACCTATGATTTATTTTAGTGTCCGTTTCCCTCGTAAAACTGTAAGCTTTTTGGGGACAGGGATCATTTCTACTATCTGCATTGTACTCTTCCTAGGGCTTAGTACAGCCCAGAGTACCGTGCTGGTCACAAAGTGCTCAGTAACTGCTCTAGAGAAGCAGTGTGGCCTAGTGAAATGAGCATGGGCCTAGAAGTTGGAGGACCCCAGAAACAAGATGTGCACGGGAAGAGGAATTCATTCATTTTGAAACATAATGTAGGGAGAAATTTTCAGGATGAAACCTTTGATTCCTTAATCCTGTCTATTTCATTTGCATAAATACATTCCACATACTTGGAGTTTACCAGATGCTTTAATAGGATAAGCCTATGTAGTCGGAGGGACTCTCCGTTCTTTTTCTAGTAAAGATGAACTAGATATCTGTTGGTTGTACTCTCCCAAGTACCTAGTACAGTGCTCTGCAGTTAGTCAGCTCGCAGTAAACACAATCGATTGATGATAGAAAAATAAACTGATGTGCCCAGAATTGATGTTGGTCTAAAGTCATGAGTTCCATGATCCTATTAGCGACTTGGAGTTTGCGCTCATGCCCGCGCTCTCTCTCTCTCTCTCGTGTGTATTTTCTGTGGTTTCTTAGCAACAGAACAAACACTCAGTGGTCCGTTTGGATATTATCAGCCCCTAACCATGCACTGATTTGTTGTCTCAGCCATGCTTGCCCTGGTGTTGGTTTATTACGATCACTGGCAATAAGAGACAAGTTTCCCATATCGAGCATTCTTGCAAAGCCTGATTGGCCATTTCTTGATGCAGGTGAGAAGCTCAGCTGCACCAACATCCTCTACTTGCCTGGCAATGCAGAAGCAAGCACCTGCTCAAAGAAATGAGCGGCGGTGCTGGTAAAGGCCGGGCCGTGCACTCTGAGAAAACTTGAAATGGGCACAGCTATCACATTGCGTTGTGGTTTTTTTAACGGTAGTTTTTAGCACACTTATTATTTGCCAGACTATGCACTAAGGGTTGGGGTAGATATAAGTTCATTGGTTTGAACTCAGTCCATGCCCCACATGGGGCTCAAAGTTTTAATGCCCGTTTTATGGATGAGGTGACTAAGGAGGATCGAAACTAGGAGAGAAAAGAAAGCTCACCTGGGGAAAAAGAATGAGTCCAGAAATTAGGATTTTTCCAGAGAATGCATTCATATAGGAATCACCGTCAGTGGAGTTGGCTCTACAGGTTTGAAGAAAATGTTTTGACATTGTTATTCTCTCACCTCGACAGTCAGGTAAAAATATTCACAGTATTTCCATTGAAAAAAAAAAAAAAGTAGACAAACTTTTTTTTAATTTGCTATTTGTTAGGTGGTTACTATGCACCAGGCACTGTTCTACTCTCTGGGGTAGATATAAGATAATCAGTTTGGACCCAAATCCATCTCCCACTTGGGTTCACAGTCTTAATTACCATTTTACAGATGAGGTAACTGAGACACAGAGAGGTGAAGTGACTTGCCCTGGGTCACACAGCAGACAAGTGGCACAGCCAGGACTATGACCCAGGTCCTCCTGGCTCCCAGGCCTGTGATCTTATCTAGGCCGCACTATTTCTCTCGATAGCTTCCCCGGCTAGAATTACATCCCCTTTCGCAGAGCACGGACCACAGGGCACCTCCCTTCCCCATCTTCAGAGTCCTCCTGAAATCCCATCTCTGCCAGAAGGCCTTCTTCCTTGGCTTCTCGTCCTCCCACCTCTGTTCCCCAACTCTTATGTGAGCATTCTTGCACCACCTAAGCACTTTAAGTATGTACAGGCACCTTACATACTCTATTTCTTCCTCTTCTCTCTAAGTAGACTTCACCCCATGTCCCCGCCACAGGGTTAAAAGCGCCTACTAAAATCTACTAATCGCCACTGTTTTAAGGCATGTTTTCTCAGGAAATATACTAATGTTAATGTTTTCCATAGAGCCATCCTTCCGGTGGGAAGATGGTGCTATGGACAGGGTGGTTTTGAATAGTGTATGAGATTTAATTAACAAGGTCAATGCGTGATCAACTTCAGGGCTGTTAAAGATGAACTCTTGCTGCACTGTTCATTTGCTGGACCGTTGCTGTTTTCCCTTTTTTTTTTCCTCTTGGTATCCCGATGATCCTGAAGCTTCCGCTCTCAGTCACCCATTTCCGATGGCTGATCTGTCTTCTGTGACTGGTTCCCAAGGGTTCGTGGCCACATCACTTGGATTTTGTTTTATTGTATCTTTAACATGTTTCTCCTGGGCACTCTGTTCATGGAAACTCCATTATCAGCTCCCGGAGAGGGAAGCTGTGTGGTTTTGCTGCCACTGTCCATCCTCCCCACAGGTATTCCAGAGCAAGAATTGTGTAAATGCTGCGGATTTGGCCATTTTCAGGACCTCTCATTATTTGTGCCAGTATTCACACATTGGTAGGATTGGTGGAGCTCATCGTAAACAGAGAATTTGTCTGTTTATTGTTGAATTGTACTCTACCAAGCACTTCGTACAGTGTTCTGCAGTCAATCAGTCAAGCGTATTTATTGAGCGCTTACCGTGTGCGGAGCACTGACCGATTGACCGACGGGCCGACTAGAACTGCTCGGAAAGTCAGAGGTGGCACTGGATAGGCGTTAATACATCCCCAAATTGAAGACGTCAGGTCACTTCAGCTGCTCTGTACCTCTTCAATTTTGTGTGAATTTTGATTCCGCGTTGGCATTATTCTTTGTAATCTCCTGAAAGACGTAAGAGCCTCTCCAGTTGATTTTCTGCTGCCCCGTGGCTTTGGAAATGTTGCTTACAATACAGAATGAATAAGACCTCCCCAGTACCCAGGCCCTTTCGACTCAGTTGGTGATGGGCTGATTGGTCCACCTGAAAAGCAACCCCCACTTGGGGGAGTCGTGATCTAAGGTTGGGTTGGCACCGTGGTGCGAGAGATGGTTTGGTAAGGATACAGTCTCCCTGGGATTTGCGATCAGTCGATTGATCCATCAATCAGTGGAATTTCCGGAGCTCTGAATTAAGCATTTAGGAGAGTAATAATAATAATAATACTATTTCCCTGCTTACTGTGTGCCAAACACCGTAATGCTCAGCTGGCAGTGCTCATCTGCCTGAAGATCACGTCCATCACTGGAATTTACTGAGCAGTTACTCTGTGCAGAGCACTGTACTAAGTGTTTGGGAGAGTAGAGGAGAGTAAGTAGTTTGGGAGAAGGGGTTGTGTGCACTGATGTGGTGCTGGGGCTAAAGGATCCATACGGTACCGTGAGCTCTCCTTTCTTCAAGAACGAAACACCCCACGTGAGAGCAGAACCAAGTGTATTTCCAAACTAGAATATTCCATTGGAATGACTTCATTTGGTAAAATTGAAAAAAAACAAAACCTGGGATGCTATTAAATCTTTAAAAGCATCTCGTAAAGCACAATTTGAAAAGTCAACTGTGATAATTCCATCAGAAGATTCCTATTTCTGTCTTGCCACAAATATCTTCATCAGAAAATACTTTTGGCAGCTCTGTTTTGGGCAGCTCTTATTCCGAAGAGGGAAAATGTACATCCCTTCGATGGGTGTCTCCGCTGTGTGCTGAAGGGTGATTCCGTAACCTTACCCAGAGTGAAGAGGGACTTCTCTTTCAGTCCAGAAAAAGGTACTGAAGAGCTACCTCTTGAGAAATGGGCAAGTCTTGAGGTGTCTGGAATAGTTTGGACACAGCCTGTCTGCAAGCAGTAAAAGGAAAGGGTCTCCATCTGGACTTCTAGAGTTTATGATTTTCTTTTTAAGTTTGTAATTAATTGTGTCTTTACCCAGGATCTCATGAGCATGGGGCAAGTGTGCACCAGGGTAGAATTCTTCATCTTTCCTATCTATCTTGTTTTCAGTAACGCCGTTTATAGAGCAAACAACTCATCCACCAATAAGATTTATCGAATGTGCTTTAGAGGCAGAGTACTGTCATAACTGCCTGGAAGGTAATAGCAGTGATCCCTCTCCTTGTAGAGCTAGCAGACCGTAAGCTTGTTGTGGGCAAGGAATGTGTCCACCAACTCTGTTGTTATATTGTACTTCCCCAATCACTTAATACACAGTGCTCTGCACACAGCTTGTGCAGGCGTTGGTGCTCAAGTACTAGAAATGCACAGGGTTATGGGAAGGTGTGGGCACACAAGAATGCCAATCTGCACTAATGCCAAGCGTACCATTGTATACCTCGCCCACCCCTTCTGAAAGGAATCAGAAATAACTCTGGTACTCCCCCTATTACTCTGTTGTTCCTCCTAGCTGAAATTTATTTCAGAATCTCTTTTCCGTGCTGTGCTCTAAGTTCCTTGAGGGCAGGGATCCTGTCTTCTCAATTTTTTGCACTCTCCCAAGCCCTGCTCTGTGCACAGTAGGTGTTGAGTAAACAATTGAATCACTTCTGATGGATATAATCGAGCTCACGGTCGTTTTTTCCGATACCAAGGAAACTCTGAAGATGGTGCGAGGATATATTTAACAGGATATATTAATCCAATATATAGGAGACTGTGTTTCATTTTTTTTGATCTTGGTTCCCCGTGCAGTCTCCCTGCACAAAAAGATTGGCTCTCACCGTGGAACAAATTAGCAAGACCAGGAAATGTTGGAATGACATGCATTTTTTCAATAGATCGCAAGACAAATGTCATAGAAAGGGCACAAGGATAATTTGGATAGCAAACAGGACTGCTGAAATGACAGATTCTCCTTTCACGCCTAAGATGCATGTAAAGATAATTTCTGAAACTTGAGGTAATGTCAGTAAAGCTTCATAAACACAACTATCTATTGATTTTCCCCCACGATGACCCTGAATTAACGAAGGAGAATTTCAAAATGTCAAGAAGAATACTGAGAGCTACGACTTTTTTCCCTTTTGATTCCTTCCCCAATTTTTTATATCTTTTTCTACTGAGAATAAAGAGAATTTGAAGTAAAACAAAATAAAAACTTCACATTTTCAGTTTTCATGATTGAAGGAAGACCTTTTAACAACACGCCCTTTTAAAATCGTCTTTGAATGAATATCTTCAGTATTTTTAGGGCACCGACCTTCTTCGTCTCATTCTTCAGTAATTAGCCGTTAACCCAGCTAAAAAGTTTAAATGTGCCAATCTAAAGAATGTTATAATTGGTTCTACAGTTGGAATTGCTATTGACCAAGTAAGTCGGTTGATTATTGAACCTACCCCCTTTCTAAAAATAGTTTGAAAGCTTTCGTGCCAGCTATTCACTTATGACTGAGTAAATGAAGCGGAAGATGGAGTTAGTGATTAAAAAAAAAAAAAAGAAAATTCAACTCAGTTGGGAATTGAAATCCGTGATTAATCCCAAACCTGTGATTCATTTCAGCACACATTTGGAAAAAGCACTTCTCTCATTTTCACCATATATTAGATACTCCTTTTTTACGGTATTCACTAAGCGCTTACAATGTGCCAGACACTGTACTAGGCACTAGGGTAGATACATGCTTGTCAGGTTGGACAGAGTCCATGTTCCACGTGCCGGTCACAGCTTTAATCCCCATTTTACGGACGAGATGCCTGAGACACAGAGATACTAATAATAATAATAATGATGTTGGTATTTGTTAAAGCGCTGACTAAGTGCCGGGCACCGTTCTAAGCGCTGGGGGAGATGCAGGGTAATCAGGTTGTCCCACGTGAGGCTCACGGTTAATCCCCATTTTACAGATGAGGTCACTGAGGCCCAGAGAAGTGAAGTGACTCGCCCACCGTCACACAGCTGACAAGCGGCACAGCCGGGATTCGAACCCATGACCTCGGACTCCCAAGCCCGGACTCTTAAGTGACTGATCCAAAGTCACACAGCAGACAAGTGGTGAAGCCAGGGTTAGAACTCAGGTCCTCTGACACCCGGGACTGTGCCCTATCTACGAGGCCTTGCCTCTTCCCCAACTAGTCTTTCGCCTAGAAGCCCCATCGGACGATTTTATAGCCTGATGCTAAACCTCATTCGTCTATTAAAGTTCACCTCGGTTTCATGTATTTCTAAAGATAATTAGAATACTGGGTCTGTTCATTAACATTTCAAATCTCATTTAAATGTAAATTATAATATTCTCCTTTTGTGCAACAGTGGGTAGTTAGGTCTTTCGTGAGTAATACGTAATTTGTTCCTCATTAGTTGCAAGAATGAATAAAGATATAGATCAAATTTGGATACAGACCTAGTCAAACCGGTCACCTGAACGTGGGAAAGATTTTCAACCACAGCAGTCCTTTGCTTTTATTCTATTATTTTACTAATTCATATTCCCTCTCCCCCCCCCCCCCCCCCATTTACCATTAATCGGTTCACTCTATGCTCTTCATAATAAAAGTGTGCAAGTACAAAAATGTTTTCGCTCGATGGCTTGAAGAAGCCCATACAATTTTAAAATGTTATTTTCATATTAACTCAGATCCAGAACATTTATAATGCAGAGATATTCTTGCAGACATCTTTCAAAGAGTACGAATGTCGTTTCTGAAAGTTCAAGCAATTTGGGCTACCAGGAAATGGGCTTATTAAGAAATCATAGTTTAGGCTGCACACCAAGCGGTTTTGAATCGATCCTGAAGAAAAACTGTACAGTTCAGGATCAAAAAGAGTTGCAGCAGCAGATCCACTGATTGATCGTGTTCAAGGCTCCTTATTAGAACCTGGCAATATCTGGTAGGTATTGAAGTAATGATCCGTGCCCCAGAGGAGATTGCAATCTACTGGGTGAGACGTCGTCATCGGTGGTATTTACTGACTACTTACTGGGTGCAGAGCACTTACTAAGCACTTACCTAGAGAAGCAGCGTGGCTCAGTGGAAGGAGCCCGGGCTTGGGAGTCAGAGGTCATGGGTTCGAATGCCGGCTCTGCCGCCTGTCAGCTGTGTGACCGTGGGCGAGTCACTTCACTTCTCTGGGCCTCAGTTACCTCATCTCTAAAATGGGGATTGCGACTGTGAGCCTCCCGTGGGACAAGCTGATTCCCCTGTATCTGCCCCAGCGCTTAGAACTGTGCTCTGCACATAGCGCTTAACGGATACCAACCTTATTATTATTATTATTATTATTATTAAGCGTTTGCTAGAGTAGCGTACGCCAAATTCGGTAGACACGGGCCCCCGCCCACAGCGAGCTTACGGTCTAGATGCATTCTGAATCGAAGTACTGGCTGTCAGTCCTTACCACCCAGTCCGATGCCATGGGGCTTCATCGGGCAGGACGCTGATGATGATAATGGGAATAATGACGGTGATGACGATTGAGCACTTTGAGCCAGAGTCATCGGCTAAGCTCTAGCGTAGAGACAGGTTAATCAGATCGGGCACAGGACTTGTCCCACCTGAGATTCGCAGTCTAAGTGGGAGGGAGAGGAGGAATATTATCCCCGTTTTAGAGGTGAAGACATGAGGAACTTACACTCTCATGGGGGAGAGATATGGCATCTACTCTGTGAAGAGCACTACACCGTGCCCTTGGGGGACAACTGCACTGAGAACCTTGGACAAGTCACTTCTCGGGGCCTCAGTTGCTTCATCTGTAAAATGGGGATTCAGACCGTGAGCTCTCTGTGGGACAGGGACTGTGTCCAACCTGATCGGCTTGTGGCTACCCCAGCTAAGAATAGTGCC
This sequence comes from Ornithorhynchus anatinus, assembly GCF_004115215.2. Lineage (NCBI taxonomy): Eukaryota > Metazoa > Chordata > Mammalia > Monotremata > Ornithorhynchidae > Ornithorhynchus > Ornithorhynchus anatinus. The sequence goes on from NC_041751.1 coordinate 16,339,589, forward strand.
TGTCTTATAGTGAATACTCGGCAAGTACCGTAATTGTTATTTATCATTATCTGGGAGAGTATAACCGAACTAAAAGGCACAATCTCTGTCCGCAAGAAACTTTCACTCTCGTTGGAGTGATATGCTGTGTCATCCTCCTTACCGATCTCCCTGCCTCCTGTCTCTCTCCACTTCTTTCCACATTTCACTGTACTACCCAGATCATTTCTCTACAAAAACGTTCGGTCCATGTTCCCCTACTCCTCAAGAACCTCCAGGGGTTGCCTATCCATATCCACATCAAATCCTATAATGGCAAGTTTGTCACGGTACCTCGAGTTCATCTATCTACTCCCTGAACTCTCACCTGCGTCCCGCCTCTGGCCTAGAACACTCTCCCTCTTCGTATAATAATGATAATGTTAATAATGTTGGTATTTGTTAAGCGCTTACTATGTGCAGAGCACTGTTCTAAGCTCTGGGGTAGATCCAGGGCAATCAGGTCGTCCCACGTGGGGCTCGCATCTTAATCCCCATTTTACAGATGAGGGAACTGAGGCACAGAGAAGTTAAGGGACTTACCCACAGTCACACAGCTGACAAGTGGCAGAGCTGGGATTCGAACCCATGACCTCTGACTCCCAGGCCCGGCCTCTTTCCACTGAGCCACGCGCTTCTCATATCTGACAGACGATTACTCTCCCCCACTTGAAAGCCTTATTGAAAGCCCCACTCCCCCCCCCGAAAGCCCCCCCCACCCCCCACCCCAGCCCTCATTTCCTTTTCTTCCATTCCCTTCTGGGTTGCCTTGACGCGCTCCCTTTATTACCACTGCCCGCCAGCCCTACCACACTTATTTATGTATCTGTAATTTATTCATTTATATTATTAATGTCTGTCTCCCTCTGTATACTGAAAGCTCATTGTGGGCAGAGAATGTGTCCGTTATATTGTTATAAGCAGCGCGGCTTAGTGGAAGAATCACGGGCTTGGGCGTCAGAGGTCATGGGTTCTAATCCCGGCTCTGCCACTTGTCTGCTGTGTGACCTTCGGCAAGCCACTTAACTTCTCTGTGCCTCAGTTTCCTCGTCTGTAAAAATGGGGATGAAGGCCGTGAGCCCCACGGGGGGATAACCTGATTACCTTGTATCTACCCCAGCGCTTAGTTCTTGGCACATAGTAAGCGCTTAACAAATACCATCATTAAAAAAAAAAAACAAAACCTCCAGTCCTTAGTACAGTACCGGGAACATAATAAACACTTAACAAGTACCATAATTAATTAATGAATTAGGTGTCATCCTACCAGGTTTTGCTGTTGGGAGGGGAACCTCGTTGCAGTTATATAGTTTGTGGTCACAGTTCGCAAAGGATTCTCAGTGGAACAGGCACAGTAGTGGATTCAGTTTTACCCTTCGTCGGCGGTATTCTTTTTACCCTGAAGGATAACTCGACGAATGGTTGAAGTTTTCGGGTTTGTTTTTTTTTTTCCAGTTCAACATTCTAGGAACTAAATTTTGACCTCTTCATCTAAGAGGAACTTTGCCCTTAGAAGAATTTTTAAAGACTGGGTGTAATTCTTCCCGTTGAAGTGAGGGCTGACAGGTGTCCACATCATGACAGCTGTGTTACCCGGGCACCATTTCTGGGGGGCGTTATTTGCTAAGCACTTACCGTGCGCCAACCACTGTAGTAAGCGCTGGGGTAGATGCAGGTTTATCAGAGTGATCTCAGTCTCTGTCCCACATATGGGATCACAGTGTAAGGGGTAAAAGCTGCTGCCTGACTGCAGGAACCAGACATAGAATTGAGAGACGTTATCTTCATACCAAGTAGCACCGATGAATGTGCTAGAAGTAGGATGAAGTTACCGTGTTTTAAATTGGAATTAAGGTGCATTTCATGACTCAGTGCTATAAGCGTGTCTTGAGAAATAGTCCTGCAGGAAATTTCCCACAATTTATGATGGCATTAATAATCCAGGCTGGTCATGGTATAGTCATCCTTCAACTATGTCTCGGCTGGCTTTTATGTATTAGTAGATAGCAATTCAGTTTTGATTGTTTGATAAGAAAAAATAGATATAGAGAGGAAATGCAAAACCTCAGTATATAATAATGATGATGATAATTGTGGTATTGGTTAGGCACTTACTATGGGCCACACAGTGTTCTAAACTCTGGGGTAGGTACAGGATAATCAGGTAGAACACAGTCCCGGCCCTCATAGGGCTCACGGTCTTAATCCCCATTTTACAGATAAAGGCAGTGAGGCCCGGAGAAGTTAAACGACCGGGGTCACACGGCCGATGGGTGGGGGAGTAGGGCTTAGAACCCAGGTCCTTCTGACTTCCAGGCCCGGGGTCTATCCACTAGGCCATGCTGCTGCTACTAAATCTCTATCTCTTTGATGAAGCAGTAGGAATAATAACCATGCAGGACTTCGATGTGATATATTCAAATGGTAATCTACTGAGTTTCTGTATATGTCAAAACACTATGCTCAGGGCTGGGGTAGTCACAGAACCGTCAGATCTGGGCTCCGTCCCACCCAGAGCTCACAGTTTATGGGAGAAGAAGAACTTGGGATCTGATCCCAGTTTTATCAGTGAGGCAACTGAGAACACTAGAGGTTAGAGGACTTGCTTTTAAAGCCACCTAATAGGTCAGTGTGGGAAAGCAGCAGGGCATAATGGATCCAGCAGAGGCCTGGGAGTCAGAAGCTCATGGGTAATAATCCCAGCTCCGCCACTTGTCTGCTGTATGGCCATGGGCAAGTCACTTCAATTCTCTGTGCCTCAGTTATCTCATCTGTAAAAGGAGGATTGAGACTCTGAGCCCCACACATGGGGCAGGGACTGTGTCCAACCCAACTTGATCGTATCCAGCTCAGCACTCAGTACAGTGCCGGGCACATAGTAAGCGCTTAACAAATACCGCAGCTGTTATCGTTATTAACCCAGGTCTCCCGAGTCCGAGAACAGTCTGCGTTCCACTGAGTCAAACTGCCTGTTCCTTCGTTATCAGAAAGCTGGGAACGAGTATCTGATCATGAGAAATGCCTTATTACATTGGAATCATTTGTCCTGGAGAGGAAACAAAAGATTGTGAGAATAGTTAATAGCCTGTGAATAAAAGGTTTAAAATCAATAAGTTACGCTGCTTCTCACAGATTCTCAGGAGAGGTTATAGGAAATAAACTTGAACTACTGTCTGTGGTCGTTTAGACTTAGATAGGGTCCCACCAGAGGTAAGAGATGGGTCGTGAGATTCCCTTCCAGCGGTACGATTCCAATGGTTTAATAATTTAGGAGAGCGTAATTTTATTAAACTAGGAAAATGAAGTAAAATGAAGTGAAGCATCTGATGTTACCGCAGCTGAGTCCGTTGATAGAAGCTCTGGAACGTGACAGTTAAATTATCTCTCAGTTGTGCAGTGTTCTCTCTAAAATAAATGATATTTCATAAGCCATCTCGCACAGCTTCATACCACATTTGATTCAGTTTCCGGCCATTTTATTCCCAAAGACCTATTTTAGCCCATACAGGCTTTAGGAGGTTGAAGGTCTCCCGCCCTCGCCCCAGTCTCCGCTTTCAGAGCTTTTCAAAGATTTGATCTGGCCCTGACCTGCCTGTCACACGACCTTTCCTTTAATCTCAGAGAGTTGAGAGAGGATTGTGTTTGTCTGTCATTCCGAGTTTGCAGATTGTTTTTAATTATCCCCTGCCAACCCCTTTTCAGAGATGCCCTCCTTTCTTCAATCCACGTGAACTTTAGAACTCTATCCCAGGGGCTCCAAGAGGATAGTGAGCTCTGTCCCACCGTTTCAAGTTAAACCGCCTACTCTTTCAAGCAGAGGAAAGCCAGTCTGTAACTAACCTCAGGGAAGTTGTGTGGCTAACCCACCCTTTAAATTAAACCAAGATTCACCCTATTGGGGAAAATTAAAGGATGGCAGTGGCAGCCCAGATGACAAACCTGATTCCTCTCAAGCCATCCCGCTCAGTGGGGCTTGTTCTCGTCTCTCCTGTCACCGTCGACCCCTTGCGCGCACCCTCCCTTCTCTGGAACTCCCTCCCCTCCCCGATTTGGCAGGCACCCTTTTCCCCATCTTCAAAGCCCTCCTGAAATCGCATCTCCTCCAGGGAGCCTTCTCCGTTTAATAATAATAAGGTTGGTATTTATTAAGCGCTGACTACGTGCAGAGCACTGTTCAAGGCGCTGGGGTAGACCCAAGGGAATCAGGTTGTCCCACGCGGGGCTCACAGGCTTAATCCCCGTTTTACCGATGAGGTAACTGAGGCCCAGAGAAGTGAAGTGACTTGCCCACAGTCACACAGCTGACAAGTGACAGAGCTGGGATTTTGAACTCATGATCTCTGACTCCAAAGCCCATGCTCTCTCCACTGAGCCACGCTGCTTCTCTGTTCTCTCATCTCCCCCCCGTCTCACCTCCATTTCAACACTGACGCATCGTCTAAACAGTTGGGTAACGCACCGCCAGCCCTCACCTCGCCCATCACGGCCAGTTGCACTTGTGTAGGTATCTACTGCTTCCTGTCGTCCCCTTCTACCTGTAATTTATTTTAGTGTCAGTCTTCCTCATGAGACTATAAACGTCTTTCTAGCGGGGATGATGTCTACTCACGGTATTGCACTTTTCTGAGTATTTAGTACCGTGCTCTGCCCGCAGTAGGCACTCGATAAATACTGTTGATTGATTGCAACCAGCCGCTAGATGTGTTCAATTCAAGGATTATTTATGCCCTTCCTATTTGAAATTAATTGATATCATCTTTGATTTAATCTGTGAAACCTTGAACAAGCCGCTATCCCAGATTAATCATCGAACCCATCAATATTCATGAACGCATTCGCAGAAACTAACCATTAGTGCATCCAAATAGCCAGGAGACATTTCAGTCCTCTTCGGATGCGTTATTCGGATGTTCTGAATAAACCATGTCCTGGAATTGTTCCTTTCAGATAATTTGGTGATGATCAGGTTGATCACAAGTCCTTTTTAACAAGATGTGACAGCAAGCGCAGGCGAATTTTAGAATAGTTTTTCCCCCAGTTTGCATGGGGAATTCAAACTAAGAGCCGATATAAACCGTGAGTGGGGATTGATTACCTTGTGCAGAAAGAGGTGAGCCGGGCATTCTAGTCCTACCTATCAATCGATCATTCTGTGAATCAATGGCATTTACATTTGAGAAGCGGCGTGGCTCAGTGAAAAGAGCCTGGGCTTTGGAGTCAGAGCTCATGAGTTCGAATCCCAGCTCTGCCACCTGTCAGCCGTGTGACTGTGGGCGAGTCACTTCACTTCTCTGTGCCGCAGTGACCTCATCTGTAAAATGAGGATGAAGACTGTGAGCCCCCCGTGGGACAACCTGATCCCCCTGCGTCTACCCCAGCTCTGCTCTGCACATAGTAAGCGCTTAACAGATACCAACAGCATTATTATTATTATTATTATTATATTTCATATGCTGATGACAGAGTGCTGAGGAGTCTTCCATCAGTACCGACAGACAAGCCCTGTTCCCGTCACGTAAGTCAATCTGTGGAATTTATTGAGCGCTTACTCTGTGCCAACCACTGTGCTCAACACTTGGGAGAGTCCAGTAGAATTAGTAGAATGATCCCTGCACCTCGAGGGGCTTCCGCTCGTGTTGGGGGGGTGCCCGTGGCGGAGATGACGCACGGGATTTTTGAACGCGTAATCCATGCTCGGAGCTTTTGAGCGAGGCGCTGACCACGTTCAGCCTTCAAGGAGAGTAATGTAGGCACACATTTGTGTGTTCTCTACTTTTATAGTCTTGCAACTGTAAGGAATTAGACTGAGCATTAATTGTTGGGAGATTTTTTGGTTAAAACGAATGTACCGCCGTTATTCATTTAATAGCATTTACTGAGTGCTTACTATGTGCAGAGCACTGTACTGAGCGCTTGGAATGTACAAGTCGCCAACTGCTAGAGACAGTCCCTGCCCTTTGACGGGCTTACAGTCTGATCGGGGGTTGCTGTTTTGTAATATGAATACTCGAATTTCGCCACCACCCTTTTTGTCAATACCTACTACATTTGGAATTCTACCAAATATCCTCGTTGATTTGCTTTGCATTTCCAGGTCACTGTATCTACCCGGTGCTTAGAACGGTGCTTGGCACATAGTAAACGCTCAACATGTACTATAATTATCCTTATTAGCAGAGTTTTATAGTGAAAGCTGGCAGAGTTGGTGACCGGGTTCCTTGAACTCCCAGTTAGCCACATCCGGCTCCCCTCTGGTACCGGTGGATTGGGTCGCCGCTGACCTGGGCAATCTCTAGCCATCCCCATTGCCAGTGGGACTCTGGGCTAGAAGCGAGGAGAATGACCCGGGGCCCAGGCTGAGCTCACCCCCAAGGATTCTGAGGGAGGCTTTGAATGTTGGCCATTAGCTGAGGATGGTATTGGAGAGGAGGTGGGCTTTCAAGAGAGCTTTGAATAGGATTACCTGAATTGGTAGGGTGAGAGACGGTGGAGTTCCGTGATGGCGGAAGGTTGTGAGTGAAGGGGCGGAGGTGGGAGAGCTGAAAGCTAAGCCCGTGAGAGAAGCCCGTGGCTGTGCAGTTCGGATACTCGTATTACCAAATAGGAATTTTCCATTCCCATGCAACGATCATTTCACGGTTCCGGTCGGGAGCCCCGAGGACCGGTATTAAAATGACTGAAGGGCCCTAGGTGTGGAAAGCGACGGGTTTGCCTGGGGAATGATCATCCGTGGATCGAGAGCAGCCCACAATCTGCCGTGACACCTTCGATCTAGGGAAGCCTTTAGTTCGATTTCCTTGACAGAGCAAAAGCGACTCCTGTTGAGGGACTCTTTTCATAAACTGGTCTTTACTAGATCAGTAACAGGAGATGAACTGCCCTACCTGGCGTACTGCTTTCTGGATTCCGTGGGCACTAACAGTCAGTAGTTGCTCTAACTGTTCAATACTGCCAGCTCCTTCACTGAATGATGCTGCCGTTAATCACCGAGAGTTTTTCCTCCATCTCTTCCTCTGGACACTTTCCCGATCCAAACGCTCTTCCTGGTTACTGTCGTGCTATTGGCTGATGCAAACAAAGACTGTTCCTTGCCCCGAAAAGCGCAAGGTGCCACGAGAGTACGCCTGGGCTTGCTACTGAGTTAGTTATTGATATCAAGATGTATCCTAGCTTAACGGAGTTCGGATCCATCGGTACCATTCTTTGCTCCTTTCTAATCTGAACTCCCCCACCGGGTAATGCTATTCATTTTGAGTCAGGAATTGTTATCAATTACAGGTTAATCTGGGCTTCCCGGTCGGCCAGGTCGCCTTTGCTGCGGTGTTCGTTTCGAAAGGTGTCTCTTTCCCAGATCGCCCGTGTGCCTCAGAGGCTTGCTCACCTCTGCCGATCCCAAAGAGTACAAAATTGTCGGAGTATTTTTTCAAGGTTCTGCATTGACTTCTGACCTGGACCCCAGATAGCCTAGCTGTCTTCATCTGCGTGTTGCTTCCTTGTGAATCTTTCCCTAATCGAACTCAAATAGATAATGGAGTCTGATGGAATCTCCCTTCAGGAAAGAAGGAGGAGCCTCGGTGGTGAGACTTTAGGAATGGGCAGCCACACGGAGCGAGTGATCCTAGAGCTAGTGGCTTGCGTGGACCCACTCTCTCTCTACCGCCGGGTTCCCGCCGGAGCATCGAGTACACTGACGGAGCCGGCTGGCAGGGTTGCCAAGCAGCGTGGCCCCGTGGCAAGAGCCCGGGCTTTGGAGTCAGAGGTCATGGGTTCGAATCCCGGCTCGGCCACTTGTCAGCTGTGTGACTTCGGGCAAGTCACTTCACTTCTCGGTGCCTCAGTTCCCTCATCTGTCAAAGGGGGATTAAGACTGGGAGCCCCACGTGGGACGACCTGATGACCCTGTGCCTACCCCAGCGCTTAGAACAGTGCTCGGCACATAGTAAGCGCTTAGCAGATGCCAACATTATTGAAGCGGCGTGGCTCAGTGGCAAGAGCCCGGGCTCGGGAGTCAGGGGGGGTCACAGGTTCGAAGCCCGGCTCTGTCCCTTGGCAGCTGTGTGACTGTGGGCAAGTCACTTCACTCCTCTGGGCCTCAGTTCCCTCATCTGTATAATGGGGATCAACTCTGAGCCTCGCGTGGGACAACCTGATGACCCTGTATCTCCCCCAGCGCTTAGAACAGTGCCCTGCACATAGTACGCGCTTATCAAATACCAACATTATTATTATCATTCCTGGTCATCACCCCAAATTGGCCAGCTACAGGTGGAGCAAGGACTAGAACCCAGGGTCTCCTGATTTCCAGAACAATGTTCTCGCATTAGATCTCCACCACAGTGCCACTGTGGATTGAGCATATGAGCTAGTCCTGTGCTTTCTTGGGTGGCCTGTTCCCTTTCTTCTTCTCCTGCTCATGTTTCCAGTTTCCTCTCCTCTCTCTTTCCCTCTCTGATGCCCGAATTACCCTGGTCGTTTTCTGCTGTGATGACATTTGAGGGATGCTCATCTGTAAGGCTGGTATGAAGAGGTAGCCAAATTCTTCCCTCCACTGGGAGAGGGCAGCGGTAAAAATGAGTCAGGTCTCCAGCCTTTGGAAAATGGATTCTTTTATGGCACCTTATTCGCTCCATAATTATTATAATTTCAGTATTTGTTGAGCGCTGATTTATGTGGCCAGGACCGTATTAAGCGCCAGGTAGAAAACAAGATAGTCGGGTTAGATGTAGTCCTTGTCCCGTATATTGAATCCCCGTTCTACAGATGAGGATACTGACGAACAGGTAAATTAAGTGACTTATCAGGGAACGCGCAGCAGACAGATGATGAACTAGAACCCAGATGCTCTGACTCCCAGGCCCAGACTCTTTCCCCTAGGCCGTGCTGCTTCCCCACTGCTGTAGTGAAGATAGAGTGGAGGAGGGGACGGGAAAGCCGATAACGTGAAGTAGAAATGGGAGAAGGAGCTACGGCTTCAGCGTATCGTTGCGAGAAGTACCGAGCCCTTTTGCGTACACCTCTTTTTCAAAATCGTTCTTCAGGGTCCTCCTCTAATTTTCCTTGTCCTTATGAAAATATATTTTCTTTTCCTCTTACTGTGGGGCTGCGAGGCATAATTTTTTGCCACATTATCTTTCTGTAATTCCAAATGACTATTTCATAAATCAAATTAAAGTTGTTTTCCCATATGAAATATGACTTTGCAAGCAGAGACTTGAAAGACCCAAATCAGCGGTGCCCTCGTTTTTATGCCTGTTCACTCTAAGCATAGCAACTGCAAGGGAGCAAAAATAATCCTAATGGAAGCAATGGTATTTACTTCCCTACTCCCAAGAAACTATCCCCAGTACAGATATTATTTTCACTGGCTTCCTCTCTGGCCACACTTGGTCTCAGAAGAAACCCACATACATATACTCGCCTTGGACCTCTGGAAAGCTACCGAGGACTTTCGTGAGTTTTCCACTAAAAGAGAAAACAGATAAGCGTCTTAATTGCGGTGTTTACAGGGGCGTAGTATGTGCTGAGCACTGGAGTGGATACAGATCAAATGTAGCCCTCACCCAGCACAGGGCTCCTGATCTAATGGAGAGGGAGGGGACATCGCTTATCCCCATTATGCCGATCGGGAGGCCGAGACACAGGCTGGTGAAGTGAGATGCCCAAAGTCATACAGCAGGCCGGAGGCGGAGCCGAGATTAGAACTCGGGTCTCCAGCCTCCCGATTCTGAGCCCTTTCCACGAGGCCCCCGTTGCCGCCCGTGCTGCCAAGATTGAGGTGAATCTTTCATTCGAAACGGGGTGCCACGTGATTGCCAGACTCATTGGCTCCTCTCACTACATCTGCTACTGAGTTTGTTTTTCCCACATTTAGAAATGTGGGACGATTCCACATTACAGCACTGTCTAAAGCGAGGGTGGTTAAACGCACGCAGATTGACTCTGTGGCCGGAGGTTCCTCACAAGCATCAGAGGAGACTGCAGATGAGCAGGTCAATAGAGAGCAGGAAAAGTTAAGCCTGTCGGATGGTCAGTCCCAATTATAATAATACTGTTGGTATTTGTTAAGCGCTTACCCTGTGCAGAGCACTGTTCTAAGCGCTGGGGTAGACACAGGGGAATCAAGTTGTCCCACGTGGGGCTCACGGTCTTAATCCCCCTTTGACAGATGAGGGAACTGAGGCCCAGAGAAGTGAAGTGACTTGCCCACAGTCACACAGCTGACAGGTGGCAGAGCCGGGACTCGAACCCATGACCTCTGACTCCAAAGCCCATGCTCTTTTCCCTGAGCCACCCTTTGGAGATGTGGTGGAAGGGTTTATTGAATGTCAACTATTTGGAATGCACTTTCAGAAGCTCTTGGGAATTACAAAACAGAGAAGTGATTTATGCCTTCCCGCCAGGGGCTTACTCTCTGAATTTACAGCCGAGTAATAAAAATGAATGATTGAGCATTCCCCTCCTCTTGACTGAAAGGTCCTTGAGACCGGGAATGTGTGTTATATTGTACTCACCCGAGCCCTGAGTACAGCGCTCTGCTCTGCACACGGTAAGCGGTCCATAAATACACTTGATTGAGTGTACTATTTAATAAATATAAATATGTAAGTACTGTGCATGATTTTTAGTAGATATCCAAGTACTGGAGATGGCCAGCGGAGGTTTATTTGACTTGGGAAGCCGGAATTCAGTCAGGGAAGGCGTGATGGAGGAGAACCTGCCGAGAGACTCTGAAGACGGAGAGAGAACGATTTGGCAGTTGTGAAGGCAGATCCATCCCAGGAGAACCACGGGACCTAGGGAATGACGGAGCTGGGAGAGGCAAGGGTGACGTGCGATTAGGACCTTAGTTTGGGAAGAATGAAGAGAGTAGGTGGGGAAGTTGTGGGTTAAAAAAAAAAAACAGTGTAAGGAGGGGCGAGTTGGTGAAGAATCTTGAAGACAAATGTGAGGAGTTTTGCTTGATGCAGAGAGACATGGGGACCAGTAGGCCGCTCTGGAAATCTTAGTGCCCAGGTGATCTTGCTGTGGTTGGGACTTTTCAGTGATGTTGAATGTGGAATGTGAAAGCGGTGTGGCCTAAAGGGTGAGAGCACGGACCTGCGAGTCAGAGGATCTCGGTTCTCATTCCAGCTCCGCCACGTGCCTGCTGTGTGACCTTGGACAAGTCGCTTAATTTCCCTGTGCCTCGGTTACCTAATCCGTAAAATAGGAGTTAAGACCGTGATCCCCGTGTGACACGCGGACCGTGTCCGATCTGATTAGCTCGTAGCTATCCCGGAGCTTAGTACAGTGCCTGGCATAAAGTAAGTGCTTAACGAATACCATAAAAATGGAAGAACTTTGGCGCTGGAGGTCCTGCTGTTCTCTCGCGGCTTGTAAGGATGTTGACGATTTTATTGCTCGTCGAAGTTTTAGCGCAGTGCCAAAATTTGCATCTGTTTTTTTGATGTAGCAGCAAGTGGATTCATTTCAAGGTTCAGTGAAGAGTTCTAAGGTGCCAGAGGAGACGCAGAGACTTAACTAGTCTTTCTACCACCGTACTCAGACTCAATCTTTCTGCCTTGGGTAGAGTTTTAGGTTTGAATTTCAAAAATGAGTGCGGGGTGAAACGAGGTACCTTGGAATGATCAGTGTTCTTTCGTACTGGATAATTGAAAGAATGGGAGATCCCATGATACGTGACGGGGGGATTTTACAAGTTCTCTTTATAACACAGGCTCCTTTACATTTAGACAGACTGTATCAGACTGCTAGGAAATGTGTTGCTTAAACTGGTGAACCCCTGCGAATTGGGAACTTGAACTAATACGAATTAGTCCTTCTCTGTTTTACCTGTATTTGAGTTTGGCGATGTCTGTGATTTTTGTAGTTTTTTGTGTCTTTCTCCCCTGTTGTACTGAAAACTCCTTGGTAACAGGGATCTTGTCTACCCGTTCGACGCCACTCTTCCTAATAGAGGGGTGTTAACGTCTAAAGTTTAACTTCCTGTTATTTTTCTCATTTTTGCCCTCACAGGACATGTGTGAGGTTGGGAAAAGCCAATAGTACCAAAGCTTTGTCTTCTAGGCTGTGTCACCTTCCTGGTGTGTGGGTCTCTCTCTCCCTTGCCCTCGCTCTCTCTCTCTCCCTCACGCACACACACACCACATGGCATAGAAGATAGGGCACGGGTCAGGGAGTCAGCAGGTCATGGGTTCTAATCCCGGCTCAGCCACTTGTCTGCTGTGTGACCTTGGGCAAGGGACATCACTTCTCTCAGCCTCAGTTACCTCGTCTGTAAAATGGGGATTGAAACCGTGAGCCCCACATGGGTCATGGACTGTATCCAACCCGATCTACTTGCATTCACCCCAGCGCTTAGTACAGTGCCTGGCACATAGTAAGCGCTCAACAAATACCATCATCATCATCATCATCATCATCATCATCCTCCTATAGCAATATAGTAATATACTGGGGAAGCAGCGTGGCTCGGTGGAAAAAGCACGGGCTTGGGAGTCAGAGGTCCTGGGTTCGAATCCCCCCATCTGCCACTTGGCAGCTGTGTGACGGTGGGCAAGTCGCTTAACTTCTCCGTGCCTCAGTTACCTCATCTGTAAAATGGGGATGAAGACTGTGTCCCCTCACGTGGGACAACCTGATTACTCTGTGTTACCCCCAGCGCTTAGACCAGTGCTCTGCACATAGTAAGCGCTTAACAAATACCAACATTACTACAATGAGTAAAACATAAAAATATTTACCAACCTGGAAAAATGCTTATGATGAGATCATTCATTCAATTGTATTTTTTGAGCCCTTACTGTGTGCGGAGCACCGTACTAAATCCTGGGGAGAATACAACAGTAAGTAGACATATTGTCTGCCCACAGCGCTCTCACAGTCTAGAGCAGTGGGAAGATTATCATGATCCTGCCCTATGAAGGAATCCCTCAGGTGGAATACAGACCCGTGGCCAGTTTGATAAGGTGTCTCGGCGTAAGCAAGCCCTCTGGACCAGTTGTTCAGAGACTGAGTCCGTAGGTGACCTGTCAGCAGACAGCTCTTTAGCGGGTTTCCCCGGGCAGGGATGGTTTAGAGTCGGTGAACACTCTGGGAGATGTATGCGTCGAAGACTTTTTTTTTTTTTTTTCCTTTTAAATCGTGTCACTTGTGTTTTGAAGAACTCTTAAAATAGAAATTACCCCCTTCCAGAGATTATAGCATCATCCAGTCATTCAAGACTTTGAAAAGGGCAGAACTTGGATGGCCCCATTTTTGATTACTAAATACTAGACATCAGAGATGGCAGTTCGAGTTTGTAGGAGTGAGCCCAATACAGCCAGTTCTATAACCAGGTAAGAAAGTAAAAGCAGCTATTGTAGTAGGCGCATCAAGGGTATATATCATTGCCGTTGATCTACTGTAATGTGTATAATCATCTGTCGATTCATCTTTCCTTCAGTCCTTTAAGAAGGCATAAAACACTTGCTCCACACAAGGTTCCCAATTGCTTAAGACTATTTGACTGAACTTCCTTTTGTAGTGCTGCATCGTGGATAGACGGGTAATTAATCAAAGAGTTCCCCCAGGTAGGAAGAATATTCTAATTTTCATTCAGCTAAGTGTTTTTCTCAAAGCGGAGAATGTTTGCAGAACTAATTAGTGACAGAAATTTTCAAAAATAAAATAGCCTACTCAGACGCAGACTTTAGAAAAATTATATTAACCAGGATAATTGATGCGTGTAATCTTCCTACTCTCTCTCCACCCATTGCCCCCTGCTCCTTGCCTTCAAATCCCAGTGTGAAACCCAGTCTTTAGTGCCAAATTTACAGTTCATTTCTTCATCCTAAATTTATGTAGATTATATAGAGTGTTCGTTTTTATCTCAGGACCGTTGTGTATCATCCATACTGTAAGCTGAGCCGTTAAGAACTAACATTTTTTTCTGTGGTTAGCACCTCAATTAGTTGTGATAGTATTTATACAGCACTCACTGTGTGCGGAGCCCTGCGTTAAGCACTGGGAATAAGTATGCAAGTGGCATTGAGACGTGGACCCTGACCTTTGACGGGTTTACAGACGAAGGCCAAAGATTTTACTTGCCTTATCCTGATAACGTCCTGTGGGCAGGGAGTTGGTTGTGCTTTCCTCTGCCAAGTGCTCATTATAGTGCTCTGCACACACTAAGCAGTCGATTAATGCGAGTGATGGATTTTAAGGGTCTAGTTCAGTGGTCAGCCCCTGCCAGGCATTTAATAATTTTTTTTTGATCAACTGAATGATAGTCCATCCTGTTACGCATAAACTAATTCTGTGCATCGTTGGGAGAATCGACAAGGAGGGATGGAAAGGAGAGGAGGAGAGAGAAAGAAAGACACAGTCAGAGAAAAATATGAATGAGATAATGAAGGAATGTGTTCTGTCCGATGGTCGGTTATCTTCCTTTCTTTGAAAGTGCTGTTGTGATTGTTTCTGCCGCTATGATTGTTTTGAGTAAGATGATTTTGAAGAAGCAGAAGACCAGAAGGACTAATCTGGACTAACTCATAAAATTCTTATCATGGTATCCTGTTGTAATAAATCTGCAATCTTTGTTTCTCCCTTACTTCATCCGAGAAGAATAGTTGGCACACAGGCCTAATTTGTGAAGGGCCATCTAGCTTCCGCTTCTTTTCTCTGCTCACCCCTCGCTTTTCTTCGAGGAACCCATTTTGAACATGTCATCCAAGAAACTAACCATACTCTTCTTTGCCTTGCCCAACTTTGGGAGGAGGGAAAGAGGCAGGGTAGTCTGGGGAAATTAACAAGGATCGGGAGGGGTTTAAGAGGACTGAAGAGGATCACGGAGATGGAGCCGGGGTGGCGTTAGTGTGGAGGAATCACAAGAGTGCCGTAAAGGGTGTCTCTCCTCACTTCCACTCGCACCCTTTACCACCCAAGGGACTAAGTCTGTGGATCCAACCTGGATCTGCTTGAGCCGGGGAATAGGGGCATAGGCCTTCTCTGTGAAGGTGGCAGAGAGAATAGGTAGAGCCGGTGGCCATGCGGATCTACCAAGTCCACCACAATCAACTCCCCTCTAAACTGTGAGCCCACTGTGGGCAGGGATTGTCTCTCTTTATCGCTGTAGAGAAGCAGCGTGGCTCTGTGGAAAGAGCACGGGCTGGGGAGTCAGAGGTCATGAGTTGGAATCCCGGCTCGGCCACTTGTCAGCTGTGTGACTGTGAGCAAGTCACTTCACTTCTCTGGGCCTCAGTTACCGCATCTGTAAAGTGGGGATTAACTGCGAGCCTCACCTGGGACAACCTGATTCCCCTGTATCCACCCCAGCGCTTAGAACAGTGCTCGGCACGTAGTAAAGCGCTTAACGAACACCGACATTAGTATTATTATTGTACGCTCCACGCGCTTAGTACAGTGTCCCGCGCACAGTAAGTGCTCAGTAAATATGATTGAATGAATGAATGAAGTTGAGGCTACTGGGACGTGGATCAGGTCCCGCTGGTTCAGTACGAATTCCAAAGTGGAAGAAAGACTAGGGAGAATGGCTCAACCCCCAGGAGGAGCCCCGCTCGCCTGTAGGAACACCAGCTCACTCTCAGGATTGCCCCCGGGGAGAGGGTAGAAGGGGTATCTGGATCTAAGCAGGGAAGGGGCAGGTATGCAGCGCTGGATCTTCCTCGCACTGTGGTCTCCTGGCTCTGAATCCTCTTCAGAAGGAGAGGAGGTTTTGAGGACTGAGGGCACTCTCTCTGTGTGCTTGGGATCCCAAGTGGATTCACTCTGGACCCGCCGGCTTCCTTCTTAATGGTGGGTGTTTCATTCGATCGTATTCATTGAGAACTTTACTGTGTGCAGAGCCCTGTACTAAGCACTTAGAATGTCCAATTTGGCAACAGAGAGACACGATCCCTGCCCAACAGTGGGCTCACGGTATTTGTTAAGTGGTTACTATGTGCCAGGCACTGTACTAAGCGCTGGGATAAATACAAGCTGATCAGGTTGGGCACAGTCCATGTCCCACGTGGGACTCACCATCATGATCCCCGCTTTTCAGGTGAAGTAACTGAGTCACAGAGAAGTTAAGTGACTTGCCCAATGTCACGGAACAGACAAGTGGAGGAGCGGGGAATTAGAATCCAGGTCCTTCTGACTCCCGAGCCCGTGCCCCATCACCAGGTCACCTGTTCGCTAGGCTTGGCCCCTTGGGAGGTCTGAATTTGTGTGGGCGAGAGCTCTTCTGGTCCCCCGACACTGAAGCCACCCAGATTGAAGCACTTGATATTCGCCCCACCCTCAGCCTCCCGGAATTTATGTAAACAGAATGGTGGAGTGGATAGACCCCGGCCTGGGAATCGGATGGTGGTGGGTTCTAATCTCAGCTCCGCCACTCGTCTGGTGTGTGACCTTGGACAAGTCACTTCATTTCTCTGTGCCTCAGTTCCCTCGTCTGTAGAATGAGGATTGAGACTGCGAGCCCCACATGGGACAGGGACTGTGTCCAGCCCGATTTTCTCGTATCCACCCCGGCACGTAGTACTGTGCCCGGAATGAAGTAAATGCTTAACAAATACCACAATTATTATTATCTGTTATTGGTGACACTCTGTAATTTCTGTCTCCCTATAAACCGTAAGCTCTTTGTGAGCTGGGAGTGTGTCTGCCGATTCTTTTATGTTGCACTCTCTCGAGTGCTCTGCCATAGTAGTCCGAATAAATGCCACTGACTGATAGGTGGAGGGGACATTGAAAGTGCGAGGCATGGGGGGGTGGAAACAGCTGTTCCTGGTGCTGTGTGGTTCCTCTTATGGCTCTTGATGGCCAAGTCAGAGTAGTCATAGGGTGGTTAATCCTGGACTTGCTAAGGGCAGGGATTACAGGAGTAATAACATTATTACTCGTATCGTAGTCGTAGAAGTAGAAGGAATATTTACCGAGTGCTTTTATGGAAAGCACCATAAAAGCAAGAGGCACGGTAGTAACGTTGGTATTTGTTAAGCGCTTACTGTGTGCAGAGCACTGTTCTAAGCGCTGGGTAGATACAGCGTAATCAGGTTGTCCCACGTGGGGCTCCCAGTCTTCATCCCCGTTTTACAGATGAGGTAACTGAGGCCCAGAGAAGTGAAGTGACTTGCCCACGGCCACCCAGCTGACAAGGGGCGGAGCCGGGATTCGAACCTGCGACCCCCGACTCCCAATCCTGGGCTCCTTCCACCGAGCCACGCTGCCTTTGTGGAGTTTACGTTCTTATGGAGAGATGGACAGGGAAGCCTTCGCCAACGGGATAAAAGAATTAGGAAAGGGGGAGAAGTGGCCGATGGGTGGATGAGATTTGGAGTACGCAAGTTCCCCCGAGGAGGTTCGTTTGAAGATGGGAGAATTTATCGAGGTTTCGAAGGTGAAGAGAGCTGTGATCTGTCAGCTTAGTTGGGGTGATGTCTCTAGTCCAGGCCTCCCAGGTTCAGTACTCTGGGCTAGGTGCTCAGTAGATAGTTTCAGTTGGTGCTCTAGTAAAACAGAGGGCAGAACAATTTCAGGGGCACGGGGGTGAGCATTTTAAGTCCCGACTTCTCTGACAGACGTCAAGTCGTTTTAGAGGAATGCGGACTTCGACTCGTTTCGCTCTCAAGGAATGTAGTGCGATGAACGATGAGGTAGATGGCATATAGTCATTTCTTCAATGTGACCCATCGAAATGTGATTTAGCTGAAATCGGGAGTCACGTTTTCTCTTCAAGTATCAGATTTCTAAAGATAAACATCCTCCAGAGTCCCCTTGAAAGCTGGAGGTCTCGGTTGCCTTTCGTAGATGAGAAAATGCCCAATTGATTTTTCCGTCTTGGATGTCACAGATCTGTCAGAGGGTCAAGTCAAACGATATAAATGCGGGGGCTTATGAGGCTTTGAAAATGTCCGCTTTTAATTGTTGACATATAAAATAGCATCGACGCTAGTAAAAACCTTTTTATTTCCGTGTAAAGGCTTAGGAAATTCCTTGTCCCTTCAAATGTTGTTCAAACTGAGTAAGCAGATATTTTGCTTTCGGCTAGCCGTCCTTTTCAGACCAGTCCATGGGCTAGATCAGTACCCTGTTTTCAAAAAACATTCGCTAGGTGATTTCGATTTATTTTTTATCGATGGACTACATATATATATATATATATATGTATATATGTATTTTGTGTATATGATTACACACATAAAAGGAATGAAATATATACATGTATATGTACGTATATAAAATATGTGTGCGTATAAATAATGTGCGTATATACATGTATATAGTCATTGTATTGTACTGTCCCAAAACAGTGCAGTGCTCTGCCCACAGTAAGCACTCAGTAAGTAACATGGATTGATTAGGAGAATGGAAATTGTTTAGAACTGTTGTATATACATACGTATAAAATAAATAATACAGATTCCTAATTCATTTAATTTTCTCATTCTCCTAAGGTTATAAACGATAAAATGTCAAAAGCTGCAATTTCCCATTTTACTTATTTTCATTACTCTAGATGACCACGTAATGATTAAAGCCTACAGTGGCCATCTTAACATCCCTTTACAGATTACTTCTAAAACTCCGCATGAATCAGTAGCTTAAGTGTGAAGTAGAGTATGATCTCACATCTCACTAGAAGAAGCAGCATGAACTAGTGGAAAGAGCCCGGGTCTGGGAGTCAGAAGACCTGGGTTCGTATCCCAGCTCTGCCACTTTCCTGCCGTGTGAACTTGAGCAAGTCACTCCGCGTCTCTGCGCCTCAGTTTCCTCAACTGTAAAATGTAGATTAAACACCTGTTCGCCCTCCTACTTAAATTCTGAGCCCCGTGTGGGACAGGGAGTGTGTCCAACCTAATTCACCTGTACCTACCCGAGGGTTTAGAACGGTGTTTGACACCTAGTAAGTGTTTAGCGAATACCTTAAAAAAAAGAACACTAAATATCCGGGTTCGCACACACAAATAGTGGTGTTGGCAGAGGAGTAAACTTAATGCCCAGCTGTCGCGAGAGAGAAATAAATTCTCATTCCTCTGCAGTGTTTGGAATTTTAACTTTCTTTGTGCCGAACAGTTCATTCATTCAGTCATATTCACTGAGCACTTGCTATGGGCAGAACACTGTACCAAGTGCTTAATTCGCAACCGACGGGTGGCCCCGCTGTTTACAGCTTCCCAGTAGGAGGGTCGAGAGGTGACTCTGGGAAAGAATGCCCTGGACGTGGGCACAGGTTTGAGAGGGACAGCAAACTATACCCACTTCACCGGGGTGACTGATGCCGTCTACCCCGTTGCCATAAATCCAGGAGGCCCCCATCCCCGTGGAAAAGAGGAGAGGTTGTGTGTCTTAGAGGGAAGACACGGGCTGTTGTCTTTTAAGCAGCGTGGCTCAGTGGAAAGAGCACGGGCTGGGGAGTCAGAAGTCATGGGTTCTGATCCCGGCTCCGCCGCTTGTCAGCCGTGTGACTTTGGGCAAGTCACTTAACTGCTCTGGGCCTCAGGTCCCGCGACTGTAAAATGGGGATTGAGACTGTGAGCCCCACGTGGGCCAACCTGATTCACCTTGTATCTTCCCCAGCACTTAGAACAGTGCTTTGCACATAGTAAGCGCTTAACAAATGCCATCGTCCTTATTATCGTTATTGTTATTATTATTAAGGAATCCTCTAGAACATGCCGAGCTTGTCCTTGAAATACCTCATGTCGCTGGTGCAGCCTGAAACTTCCAAGTTGGCCCCTCAGCTAGACTGTAAGCTCCTTGAGGGCAGAGACCATATCTACCAATTCTGTTTTATCGTGCTCTCTCAAGTGCTCAGAATAGTGCTCTGCATACACTAACCACTTGAAGTATATCATCGATCGATCGAATAACAGCATCCCAGCTGTTTTACAATTTTACGGTATGAAGCTATCAAAATGAAATATTTGTTTTGAAATGCACTCAGTCTTTTTAGAAGGTGAGGCACTACCTTCTAGACGGAAGGCAAGCTCACACTGTGGCATGCGTGCCTGCCTCGACACATGCCACATACATGCATCCTGCCATTCCTTCCCCATCACATCACTTCCCCTCCAGACGATGGACATTGTCCAGAGCCCGCTCCCTAAGTCTCCCAAAGGATAGTTCAGCGTATGGTGTGGAAGACCTGAGGGGAATTAATTCTTTAGGAGCGGAAGGAAATGGGGCATGGCCCATCTTGACACCTGAAGGGAGGAGGACAGAGCAACCTTCTGGCTTGTTCCCTACCTGCCCCGTTGGGCGGCCCAGATCACGCCGCCCCTGGCCCAGGTACGGGTCACTTTGCGCTCCTCTTTATGAAGCAAGAACTCGGGCACTTTCCAGAGTTTCCCCACACACCTCACAGCTGCGGCTCCAGAAACTCCAAATTACACTTCCCCGTCTAGACTGTAGCTTGTTGTGGTCAGGGCGTGTGTCTGCTCATTCTGTTGAATTGTACCGTCCCAGGTGCTCAGTATAGCGCTTGGCACCCAGTAAGCATTCAATAAATGCCATCCACTGATTGATTGATTAAATCTCTTTAGGCCCCTAAGTTCAGACAGAGTCGCTGTCCCACAAGGGGCTCTTAATCTAAGTAGGAGGGAGAAAAGGCATGGAATCCGCGATTTACGGACAAGAAAACTGAGGCCCAGAGAAATTAAGTGACTTGCCCAAGGTCCCACAGCAGGCAGGTGGCCACATCAGGAAAAAAAAAACTCAGTTCCTCCATCTCCCAGGCCTGTGCTCTTTCCATTAGGCCGTTCTGTTTCTCGTTGTACCCTCCCAAGTGACTAGTGCTTTTCTTAGAGTGAGCTTCCAATCGGTACTCTTAATTGACCGATGCACGAGTCTGGGAGGCCGCTCCGCACATTCTGCGACTCAATAACACAGCTCCACTTTCAGTAGCATTTAGACATGATGATGATATTTTCCAGCCGGGGATTTGCCGTCCACGTCAGAGCGTAGGGTGGGCTTGAGAAAGGAGAGGCTTGTTCGACCCCTCTTTCCAGCTTAGATCAAACACGCCGTGGATTCTTCTTCGGGAGTGCGACTTTAAGCAGGTTCACTATAGGTTAAGGGATGGGCGGTCCCATCATGGAAACACTGTCACAAGCACAAGTGCTTTCCCACCGCCCATCTTCCCCCACCTCCAACCACCCAGTATTTTGCTTTGATATTTACAGATGCTAATGATGCGGCAAATCATACGTGGATTAATTTTGTGAATTCATGTGGGGGATCACTGTTATGGACTTGCCGCTGCATTTCAGTCCAATTGTAACTTGCATTGATACTGTTTCCAACCCAGAGTCGTTATTCTGTTCTCTAATTAAATTGAAAATACTAATAATAGGACGCAAGTCTTTATTTTTCTATACTGAATCTCTTTATAAACAATGGCTCTTCGGCAGTAAGAAATAACTGACAGGCTTCAGCTGGCTTTTCCATGTTTCTTTTGTGTCTGAAGGGAATTTAGATGAGCATTTTTTTTTTCATTTCTCTCCCCACTTTGCACTGCATTTCATGTGGCTGGATAGTCATCAATTTTTTTCCAGCTGTTCCTAGGGCGGCTATTTTTTTTTTTTTTTTTAGCAAAATCTCTGCCATTCTGCGGCACTGATTTTCAATTCATAGAAAATTCAGCACACATTGTTCTTCCTCTGTGCACCGATTACCCAAAGAGTCTAAATTAGTTTCAGAAAGTTTAGGTACTTTCAAATATGAGAATGTACATAAGCCTGGGGTGATCTCTGAGAGAAAATGAAAATGAAATTTTTTTTAACTTCCTGTTTGTTGAGGGTTTTTCTCCGTGTTCTGGTTTTTTGGTTTTTTTTTTCCCCTTAGTTAAAAAGTTTTTGCGTAAATACATCTTTTTGTTAAACCTAAACTCAGTGGAACAGATTCATTTTTCTTCTTCTTTCATCATTGTGAATGGGAAAACCTCTTAAACCTATCTTCTGTGGACCAAGACATGTTTCTTGTCCCCTGTACAACCCATTCCAACATTCTGCATGTTTCTGGCAAGCTATGAGAATGTTGGCCGAAACACGAGAGTTTTGGCTCATCCAGAAGATAGCTAGGATCCGTTTCTAATGGGACAACACCAATGCCCGCTGTTGCGTTACGCATTTCAGAGGAACTGTGAATCAGCCTCAGAGAAAACATCAATATTAATAAAAAGATGTTAAGGAGTTGGGGGTGGAGCCTAGAGAGAGATGCCGCAGAGCTTGTGTGGGTGAGAATAGTGGACTCCCGTTTAAGACCTTTCCTCCACTTCAGTGGCTACCCGGACGTATTCAGGTCAGCATTACCACTGTTAGAAAATGCTTTTTTATTTACAGCCAAAAAAAGCCAGAAGTCTTTAGCGAGCCATGTCAAATACCGGGGTGATTGCCTCCAGTCAGTCAATCCCATGTATTGTATAGCATGGACGGTAGTGTCGCCTAGGGTGAGGCTCAAGATTGCAAGTCGAGAGACCCGAATTTCAGTCCCATGCCCGGCACTTGTCTGCTCTGTGCTCTTAGGAAAGTCACGACCTCTCTGGGCCTCGGTTTCCTCACCTGTAAAATGGGGAGAAGATAGTTCTGCCTCCCTCATGGACTGTGAGCACCATTCGGGACAGAGATTATGTCTGATCTTATATCTCCCCCAGGGCTCAGCACAATATCTGGCACATAGTATATACCCAGTATTACTGTGGCGATGATGATAAGGATGGTGCATTGAGCACCTACCGGAGACGGGAAACTTGACTGAGCACTTGGGAGAATCTAACAGAAGTGAAAGATACAATCCCCACCTTCACAGAGTTTACAGTCCAACAGGAGAGACAGTCACATAAATGCATGAATAAACGGATAAATAGATAATAGGTAAATCGATAAATGCATAAGGGCAACTACTGCGTCTGTATGTGCTGAGGTGGGAGTTGAGAAGAAAAGACTATGCTTCCATCTTTTAATCGTTTAATATTTTTCAGTAAATTCGTCATCATCATCATCATCATCATCATCGTTAATGGTAGTTATTGAGCGCTTACTATATGCAGAGCTCTGTACTAAGCCCTTGGGAAAATAGAATACAACAGAATGGGTAGACACATTCCCTGCCCACCACGAGCTTACGGTCTAGAGACCCGTCATAGAATTAGTGCCCCGAGAGGACTTCCACTCTAATCAAAAGAAACCCGACCCATGCCACCGTCATCAGAGACAAATGCATGATTTTGTGGCTCCAGCAAGAACACTGTGGTTTGTGATAATAATAATAATAATATTCGTACCTGTTAAGCGCTTACTATGTGCAGAGCACTGTTCTAAGTGCTGGGGGAGATAGAGGGTAATCAGGTCATCCCACGTGTTAATCCCCATTTTACAGATGAGGTAACTGAGGCACAGAGAAGTGAAGTGACTTGCCCACAGTCACACAGTTGACAAGTGGCAGAGCTGGGAGTCGAACCCATGACCTCTGACTCCAAAGCCCAGGCTCTTTCCACTGAGCCACGCTGCTTCCAACGGTGCAGTGTCTAGGGCGTGGGCCTGGGAGTCAGAATGTCATGGGTTCTAATCCTGGCTCCGCCGCTCGTCAGCTGTGTGACCTTGGGAAAGTCACTTAACTTCTCGGTACCGTGGTTACCTCATCTGTAACATGGAGATTGAGAATATGAGCCCCACATGGGACAGAGGCAGTGCCCAACCCAATTTCCTTGTATCCACGCCAGCGCTTAGTACAGGGCCAGGCACATAGTAAGTGCTTTACAAATATCATGATTATCATTGCTAGCCCTGACACTGAGGCAGACATGGTACAAGCCTGCCCTGAAGGATATATAATCCCTTTAGGAAACTCTGTAACTGTCCCTAAGCTCTTCCTGTACTCGGTTGGGCACGTTCATCAGTAGGCCCTCCCGTTTGGACTCACCCTATGACATGGTAATTCACAGACAGCGTTGTCCGGTGTTCCTGGGCTCAAGCTATAGATCTAAACATCTCTAATCTGATACGAACAAGTAGTCTCACCGGGGTATCGATAGTCTTCTTCTAAACACCTAGACACGAATGTCATCTGTCTGAAATAGTGACACTGAATCTGGGGCCGCTAAAAAGCCAGGCTCATCCAGTCTACGATCTTTGGCTACAAAGTCAGGAGAGTGTTTTGGAGACTCCAGGAACTCTCTCGGTCAGTTCAATTCAGTCAGAGAATTGCCAATTTCCTAGCCGTTCCCTCCACCAACTATTGCTACCCGGTTGGCTATGTGGTCTCACGCTAGGGAAAATTGCCTTCGAGAAACTCAGAAAGTGGAAAGCACGTGGTGAAGGGACATCATTTCGGTTGTCTCGCTTTTCTAAGAACTGCCATTTGAGAAGAGCTTGTGCACTTTCTGAAGGAAGCGTTAAGACCCAACTATTTTGAGTGTCGAATTATGAGATCAAACAAGGTCTGTGGGTTTAATCTACCGTGGGGAAGATTGATGTGGAACAATGGGAAATCTGTCAAGTAATCACCTTTAAATTATAGGATAGTTGATCGAGGGAAATTACAGAATTTCTGTTACCTGGATATATTTGAAATTATACAGTTGAAGGTGTGCGTGTGAAGGACGTCAGTAAACATGTTCTAATTTCTGTAATCCTTTAATCGTATATGACACGACGTAGGCTTTCCTATGTAATTAGCCGGTACTCATGCAGATAGTGGCATGTGAGCACGGAATTGTGGCATAAAGGAAATGAATTCATCATAAAGAGAAGTTGGGCTTTCAAAGAATACTGTGCTCCTATATTACATGAAGAAAATGTTTATATAAATTGTATAAATGCTATCTGAAAAGAAATAGCACCAGTGGAGGGAAAGGAAAAGAGAATGTTCCCTGGGAAACACTGGTCCCCTGGCATTTCCAGTGTGTGACCCATCAGGGCAAATGAAAATAAATAATCATATCTGCTAATTGCTTACTATAATCAGGTCGGTCACCGTCTCTGTCTCACATGGGGCTCACAATTTAAG
This sequence comes from Ornithorhynchus anatinus, assembly GCF_004115215.2. NCBI lineage: Eukaryota > Metazoa > Chordata > Mammalia > Monotremata > Ornithorhynchidae > Ornithorhynchus > Ornithorhynchus anatinus. Next base: position 16,364,597 of record NC_041751.1, read on the forward strand.
TGAGAGGGAGATCAGGTATTCAATCTCCATTTTACAGATTTTTGGAAACTGACATTCAAAGATGTAAAGTGACTTGCCCAAGGTCATACCACAGGAAAGTGGCTGACCTGGGATTGGAACACAGGTCCTCTGACTAGTAGAGCCATGTTGTTTTTCAAGGAGAAGGCAGGTTGGGAAAGTAAGACTCAAGGGGAGTGGGGAGAAGAGATCTGGTCACATAAGTTCCAGTGATCCCACCAGGGATGTGGAAGGCCTCTGCTGGCAGTGAGTCTAGAACTGACATTCAGTCTGCTCACGGAGAAAATGGTCTGGGTTCTCCCACCATTCATAGGGATGGGCTGGCATTACAGGAAGTTCTATTCAAAGCCTGATCTTGTGCCTCTTGGATAACCACGTTAATAATAATTGCGGCTTTTGTTAAGTGCTTATTCTGTGCCAAGCGGTGTAATAATAATGATAATGGTAGTTGTTAAGCACTTACTATGTGCCATGTACTGTTCTAAGCACTGGGGTAGGTACAATTTAATCAGGTTGGACACAGTCCCCGTTCCTCATGGAGCTCGCACTCTGAATCTCCATTTTACAGATGAGGTAAGTGAGGCACAGAAAAATGAAGTGACTTGCCCGAGGTCACACTGCAGACGTTTGCCGTACCCGGGATGGGAACCCAGCTCTTTCCGACTCCCGGGCCCGTTCTCTATCCACTGAGGATTGCGGGAGATGTAAGATAAGCAGATCTCACATGGGGCTCAAATTCTAAGAAGAAGTTAAAACAGGTGTGAGTCCCCATTTTGCAGATGAGGGAACTGAGGAGCAGAGAGGTTAAGTGACTTGCCCAAAGTCACAGAGCAGGTACGCGGTGAAGTTGGGAAGAGAACCCAGGTCCTCTGACCTTCAGACCCAAGCCCTCTCCACTAGGCCGGGCTGTTTCTCAGATAAAATGGTCCGGACTCTACCTCCATTCGTAAGGATCCACTGACGTTATGGGAAATTCTCCCAAAGGCGCAGTCTTTTGCCCTCCTGGATAAAATGGTCGGGGCTCTGCCTTCATCGTAGGGATCCACTGGCACAGTGGGAAATTCTACTCGAGGCTCAATCGTGTTTCCTTGTACCTTTAGTGAGCATGCTATCGTTGTGTATTTTGCAGGATGATTACATTGTCAGGACCGAGTCGGTTTAGTTATAAAAGAGTGCCTGTAAGTTTTAGGTGGTGCAGTTTGTCTTTACTAACAAATAGAAGATGTTCCTTCTCAGCACATTTTTTAATAGTTTCCTCTTGCACCGAGTTATAGTGTCGGCTTTGCAATTAGCTATTCTCAGCTTCATTTGGAAGCTATATTACAATACTGATTACACAGAAGCCTAAGTAAAATTATACAATGGGAATGTAGGCTAATTCAAGCTAAGTAACCTGAGGTGTTTGGAATCAGCCCATCAGTAGTTCTCGAGAACCTACTGTGTGCAGAGCACTGGGGAAATGTAACTGAAATGGAAGTCATGGTCCCTCATCATTCATTCATTCATTCATTCATTCATTCATTCATTCAGTGGTATTTATTGACCGCTTACTGTGTGCAGAGAATAGTACTCGGCACTTGGGAGAGAACGGTGCAACAATAAACAGATACATTCCCCGCCCACAACAAGCTAAAAGTCTGGGTGTGGCGGGGCGTACATTAATATGAATAAATAACAGATACCCACATAAGTTCTGTGGGACTGGGATGGGAGAAGAACAAAGCGCAGATCAGGGCAATGCAGAAGGGAGAGGGAGAAGAGGAAAGGGGGCATTTAGGCAGGGAAGGCCTCTTGGAGGCGATGCGTTTTTCAATAAGGCTTTGAAGTCGGGGAGAGTAATCGTCTGTCGGGTTTGAGGAGGAAGGGCATTCCAGGGCAGAGGGAGGACATGGGCAAGAGGTTGGCAGCAAGATAGGTGAGATTGAGGCACAGGGAGAAGGTTGGCATGAGAGGAGCAAAGCGTTTGGGTAGGGTTGTAGTAGGACAGGGCTAACAGGGGGTAGGAGAGGGCAAGGTGAGGGATGCTTTGAAACCAATGATGAGGAGTTCTTATTTGATATGGAGGTGGATGGGTAACCGCCGGAGTTTTTGGAGGAGTGGCTAAACGTGACCTGCATGCTTTTGTTGGAAAACGATCCAGGCAGCAGAGTGAAGTCTGGACCGGAGTGGGGAGAGGCAGGAGGCGGGGAGGTCGCCGAGGAGGCTGATGCAGAATCAAGGTGGGACAGGACAAGCGCTTGGATCAGTGTGCTGACAGTTTGGATGGAGAGGAAGGGGCAGGTTTTAGCGATGTTACGAAGGTGGAACCGACAGGATTTAGTGATGGATCGAATATGCGGGTTGAATGAGAGAGAGAGGAGTTAAGGGTGATGCCAAGGTTACCGGCTTGCGAGACAGGAAGGATGGCGCCAAGCACTGTTGTAAACACCGGGGTAGACCCCGAGGTCATCAGACTGGACAACAGTATTTGATAAGCACCTATAATGGGCCAAGCACTGTGCTAGACTCTAGATAATTCGGTCAGGCACAGTCCCTGGCTTACATGGGGCTTACAGTCCGAGGGGGAAGGAGACAAGCATCTGATTTCCATTTTACGGGGGAGAAGACTGAGAAGGAACCCGGTCAAACGGATAGAGCGTAGGCCTGGGAGTCAGAAGGACCTGGTTCTAGTCCCAGCTCCACCACATGTTTTCTGTGTGACTTCGGGCAAGTCACTAAGTTTCTGTGTGCCTCGGTTACCTCATTGGTAAAATGGGGATTAAGACTGCAAGCCCCACATGAGACAGGGACTGTTGTCCAACCCGATTAACTTGTATCTATCCCAGCACTTAGAACACTGCCTGGGGCAGAGTAAGCGCTTACGAACGTCATTAAAGAACTATTCCTAAATGAAGGAACCAGCAATGGAGGAGCCAGGATTAGAACTCAGATCCCTGTCTTCTAGGCGGCTGCTTCTTCCACTAGGTGACAACATGCCTAACCCCCCACTCAAGAAGTTTGTAACATAAAGGAATGCAAATCTTTTTAACTCCGTGCGGTGTGTGGAGGAATTTCAAGAAGATGCTCAACGTCTGGGGATGTTCGTACATTTCCGTTCAAAATCTAAAGGCGTCTAAAGCAGGGTTGCCTAGTGGCTAAAGCACAGACCTAGGAGTCAGAAGGACCAGGGTTGCAATCCCAGCTCGGCCACTTTTCTGCTGTGTGACCTTGGGCGAGAAGCTTAACTTCTCTGGACCTCAGTTACCTCAACTGTAAAATGAGGATGAAGAGTGTGAGCACCATGTGGGACATGGGCCATCACTATAGAAAAAGGCATTCCTGGGTAAAATGGTAAGCCACTTCGCATCGGTGACGTTTCCCCCTTGGCTTGGAAGGCAGAGAAGCGAAGTTCTAAATGTCACGGCACATAGAAGTGTTTACTTTCATTGATTTTGCTGCCCACTATTGACCTTATTCAGATGAACCTAGAGAGGAAGATGATGATTTTATCCAAAGATGGATTGGGATTTGGGGCTGGCAGGAGGTTTGAATTAAGTAAGCATTTATTAAACTGGCTGTGCACTATGCAAAATGCAGGGGTGAAAAAAAGACAATGAGGCCAATCCATGATCTCTGTCCCACGTGAGTCAAAAAGCCTCAGAGGGAGGGAGACCAGACATCTTCTCCCCATTTCGTAGATGAGGATACGGAGGCCCAGAGGACATCCAGATGAAGTCATCAGCTTCATGCTGGCCCCCCCTTCTAATTTACTTTCTTTTGGACCTTTGTCTGTCTGGTCACTGGGTATGGACACTGTGTCTTCACACAAAGCAGGCCTTGAACAGCTGTGCAAACGGAGAGTTCAAAATGGCAACTCTGACTTCAAAATAGCAGGAACAGGGAATTGATGCCGATCAGGTTTCCGGTATTTTGAGGGGAGAAAGGGTGAAGAGGCCGGGAGGCTCCTATGCTTCCCCTGTCTCTGCCCCATCCTTCTAACCTCTGCTCACTCTCACCCATCCTGCCCCATCCCTCTGTCTTTTGCCCACGCTTTACCGTTCCTTCATTCTCTGCCCACTTTCTCCAGCTCGGCCCCATTGCTCCATCTCCCACCCATGCTTTCCCATTTTTGCCTAATCCCTCCTTCATTCTCCCTACTGTCTCCCATCCCTCCACCCTTTGCCTACTCTCTCCCTCCTTGCTCCATCCTTCCATCCTTGGCCCACCCTCTCCAGTCCTGCCCCTTCCTTCACCGTCTCCCCACTCTCTCCCTCCATTCCCGTGCCCTCCCTCCACCTCCTGCCCCCTCCCTCCATCCACTTTCTCCCATCTCCTGCCCCTCACCTCCATCCTCAGCTCGCTTTCTACCAGCTTCATCAAGGAATTTGGCCCTTTTGATCTTGGTAGGGAAGCGAAAGCAAGGACAATGTCAGGAAACCCTCAAAAGCACAGTCTGTATTCAGGGCAACTGGTCGGAAGTCTGACCTTTTCTACCTAATTCAGCTATAGATTGAATACTCTTCTGAGAGATTCCTCTCGACACTGATATGGAGATATGGAGTTTGATAAGGCAAGGATCTGGCTTTGCATTTTTATTTTTGAACTATCAACCCTCCACATGCTGCCTTAGCTTCTTCGTCTTTGATCATACTAGGCAAAATCTAGATCACTCTCCTTTAGAAGATAGTTTCCTGCTCAGTGACAGAACCCTGAAATGCATTGAAATGCTTCTGCTCTGATATTCCAAGGAATCCCGAGACTATCCAGGTTAACATGTTCCATTTATTCTGCTTGCAGAACATATTTTTATATATGATTTTATTATGTAACTTCCATTATTTATTATTTGGCCAATGCTTTATCAACAGGACACATCATAAGCTCCGGTGAAAAAGTTACTTTATGGAACAAGGTTCTGGTCAAGTCAAATCCCTCTAACTTTTAAGAATGTTCAAAGTGAACATAACAACCTAGGTCAATCTGACTCCCAGGATCATGGTCTATACACTAGGTCACCCTGCTTCTCTAGGGATGAATTGTGTTCATCCCTTCAAAACATTGTGACTGGACATAATACACTTGACCTGTTAAGAGGCACTCGGGCTACTCCCGCTGAGGAATCATAAATGATAACGGATATTTGTACTGAGTGCTGCCTATGTTTACATATCGAGTTCTACCAATGTTGTCTTATTTTACTCTCCCAAGGATTTAGGTCAGTACTTTGTGCACAGAAATCAATCAAACTCGTTTACTAAGTGCTTACTTGGTGCAGAGGACTGGATTAAGCACTTGGGAGAGTACAAAATGGCAGAGCTGGTAGATACCGTTCCCTGTCCACGGTGAGTTTGCTGTCTAGAAGGGGAGATGGATGTTAATGTCAGTAAATGACTGATTTGTACGTGAGCATGTCAATAAATTACCGATATGTACGTGAGCGTCTTGGGACTGAGTTGGGAGAGGTGAGTAAATGGAGCAAATCCAAGTGTAAGGGCGATGCAGAAGGGATTAATGGGAGAAGAGGAAATGAGGGCCTAGTTGAGGAAGGCCTCAAACGATCAATGGCTTTTATCAAACCGTCACCGTGTGCAGAGCACTGTACTAAGCATTTGAGAGAGTGCAATATCAAAGATTTGGTAGATACGTTCCCTGCCCACGGATCCTACAGCCTAGAGGGAGTTTGCGGTCTACAGCGAGCTTAAAGTGCACAATGCCAATAACATATTGATCGATTACTACTTTTTTGTGGTATTTGTTAAGCGCTTAGTATTTGGTAGGCACTGTATTAAGCTAATCAGGTTGGACGCAGTCTATTAGACTCTGAGCCCATTATTGGGCAGGGATTGTCTCTATGTATTGCCGAATTGTACGCTCCAAGCGCTTAGTACAGTGCTCTGCACATAGTAAACGCTCAGTAAATACTATTGAATGAAAGAACTTGGGGCTCACAGACTTAATCCCCATTTTGCAGATGGGATAACTAAGGCACAGAGTTGTGACTTGTCCAGTGTCACACAGCAGATGAGTGGCAGAGCCGGGATCACAACGCAGGTCCTTCAGACTCCCAGGCCTGTGCTGTATCCCCTAGGCAGTGCTGATTCTCATGTGAGAAGCGCTATGCTAGATGGATACAGGAGAATCAAGTAAGCTCCATTCCTGTCTCACACAACTCTCACAACCTAAGAGGGAAGGTGAGCGAGCACGAAGGTCATTTTACGGAAAAGAAACTGAAGTCCAGAGAGGGTTCCTGAACTCTGCCAAGGTCACACCACAGGCCAAGGGTAGAGCTGGGACTAGAACCTCAGTCTTTTCGACTGCCAGTTCTCTGCTCCTTACACTAGACCACACGTCTCTCAGTTTTTTTTTTCAAAGATTATACTTACTTCTCGGGAGAAAACCCCCACCTCGCTTTTCTTTTTTTCCTTTTTTTTTTTTTTTTTGCTATTTGTTAAGTGCTTACTATGTACCATACTCAGCACTGGGGTAGATGCAAGATGATCAGATTGGACACGTTCCCTGTCCCACACGAGACCACGGTCTGCTTAATCTCATCTAGCTGAACGGCTAGGAAAAAAGGAGCCTAGAGCCTAGTATCCATAGAAGATGAGGTCCTCGAAACAAACTCGTTTTTCTGAATCTTTGTAATGCTGCCCATTTGCTTTATTAGAAGTCTAGAAAAGAATAGTTTAAGCACTTTGAGCTAGTAGAAACTGATCGAAACTGAATTTGTTCCTGAGGGAATTTCTGGTCTCCTGGTTGAATATGCCGTCCTTTCAGCCCGGCAGTCCTTGGAACCATTTATGTAAATGGCCAAAGTACTACTGTTTTCACCCATTCCGACCCTCCCCAAGTAGCCACTGACAGCCTCCGTGCACACAGGATATGGAGACACACTTGATAGCACACGGGCAGGGGCCTGCAACCCAACATCATGACTTTATGAGTCCCATTTTCTGGAAGTCCATCTGAGGCTGCCCAGATCTGGCGTGTTTCTCCCAGGGTCCCCAGGCCCTCATTCGCCTTAGAGGCATCGCACCCTCCTCCCCTGCCCTTGCAAATGCGGAAACTGCATCCTAGCCTCAGAGCTCGGCCACTGAAACTGAGGCAGAAAGAGTCTTATGGCCGAAAATTTAAAATGGTGGCCATAAGGGCATCCTAACTGTATCTATATCGGACAGGAGACAGGCAAGCTTGACACAGACTTTGTGGTGTAATTCCAGGCAAATGGCTGTCCCTGTTCCCACCGGTAAAAGTGACGTGCAAATGTCAAAAAGTCATGGCTTTGGAAAATCTAACCCTCATCACAGCTTTACTCCTGCTCTCCCTTTCCCAGAGTTTCGGCCCCTCCGATCGGGCAGGGCAGAGACTGTCCTGCTGGATTCGTAAGCCCTGAATTCTGGCATGTCCGACGTGCTTTTTCTCTCAGTTTCCCTTCAGCATGCAATGCTCTGTGGCTCACCCAGTCAGCGCTCTTCACCCCCAGCCAGCCTGTGCAGAATGAAATAGCAATCAGTAAATAGCAGTGTCGAGGCTGTTGATTAGTTCTGAATAAACTAAAAGGCTTTTCTTACCCCGTAGCTAAAAATGGATCCTGCCTATCACTTATCTCATTTTGAAGTGACATTTTAAAGTCTGAGGACCTTATTAATCAATGATTTATGTGACGCTTTGCGAAGGCTTTTATGTACCTTGGTAAAAAGTAGCAGAGAAGCCGATCTAACAAGCCTCTTCTGAGAAAATTGAATTAAATCAGTATTCATCAACATAGAATTCTGAGTGAAAGAGCAGAGAAACACACTAAAAGAAGTGTGTGAATACCAGGGTATGTTTATGGTCCCTGAAATGATTACAGAATTCAAAAACAGAATAATGTTCTGGAAATAAGATACCAGGGTGTGCTGTCTGGGCATATTTGGGATGCTGCATTTGCTCATTTGGGGTTCATATTGCATGATTTCTTGATGTCCAAGTACATAAATCAAATTAAAGGTAGAAATATTTTAAAATAAGTTTCTCCGGGGGTAAACAAATAGAAAATTGAACCGAATCACAGCATCGGCATCCAAAATACAACAAATCTAATGAGTATATCATGTTCTAGAAGAGAAACGATGGGCTGAGACTCAAGATGGTTTGGTCAATCAATAGATTTATGCACCTAACACTTCCTGTGTGGAGAGAACTGTACTCAGTGTTTGGGAGTGCACAGTAGGGTCAGTAGACACGATCGCTGCCTTCAAAGGGCTAATCTAATGGGGTAGACAGACGTTAAAAAAAATTACAGGAGAGAGGGGTGCGATGGCTCTAAGGCGAATGAGGGCCTGGGGACCCTGGGAGAAACACCCCAGATCTGGGCGGCCTCAGATGGACTTGCAGAAAATGGGACTCATAAAATAAATTACAGGGCATGGCAACCATGTTTAAGGGTGAGAAACAATGTGGTCGAGTGGTTAGAGAAGAACCCGGGTTCTAATCCCGGCTCTGCAACCTGTCTGCCGGGTGACCTTGGACAAGACACTTAATTACTCTGTGCCTCAGTTACCTCCCCGGTAAAAGGCATCTGGGAAATGGGCCCTGTCCAACCTGATCAGCTTGAATCTATCCCAGTGCTTAGTATAGTGCCCGGCACATGGTAAGTGCTTTTCAAATACCATTAAAAAAAATATCAATATAAGTGCTACTGGGGAAGACAGAGTGGGCAGGGCACCTATGTGCTGAGGTGACATGGAAGTTTTAAACTGGAAGTAGGAGGGGAAATAGGGTGAGGAGATGAGCGCTTAATCAGGGAAGGCCTCCTGGAGGAGATGTGATCGTAGTAGGGCTTTGAAGATGGAAGAGGAGTGTCACGCCAGATGTGGAGTGGGTAGGAGTTTCTTACAGCCCGGGGGGATGATGTGAGCAACAGTTATTGATATTGGTATTTGGCATTGGACATCCTCAGCACTGTGCTGAATGCCTACTATGTGCAGAGCACTGTACCGAGCACCCCTGAGTGCAGAGTATTATATCGAGCACCTCCGGTTGTAGAGCCGGCCAAAATGCTGAGGCTCTGGGAGAGCACAATGGATGTATTCCATTCGTTCAACCATATTTATTGAGCACGTACTGTATTCAGAAGACTGTACTAAGCCCTTGGGAGAACGCAACAACAATAAGCAGACACATTCCACACGGACGTTGCAAGCACAGAGATGCTGAGAGGTGCTGAGTTGGCCAGTGGACTGAGCAGCCCGAGGAGGGGTGGAGAGGAAAGGGAAATCAATCATTTGGGGGTTTTAAGTGATTTACCGCTCTCCTCCTTGGCAGATCACATCGACAGTACAGAGAAGATCTCCTAATACATTTATTTTGAGTCAGCATTTTAATAGTACATTACTATTAATCTAACCACAACTGCAGGTCGACATCAGATTTCTGCACACCGCCACCAAGACGCACGAACGAAGCCCCCGTGGCTTTTTATTTCCTAAGCGCTCACTTATAAAAATAAATACGGGGCCCTGAAATTAATTTTAGTCAGTGAGTTTCAGCTGAAATTCTTTCCATCAAAACTGCAAGGTTTTAGTGGCGGTTCAGTACCGTTAAAGAAGTAAAGATAGCTGAGCGGCGTTAAGCCTTATCGTATTGACTTCATCTCATTTGTGTCTTTACTAAGCCAGTCAAATGGCTAGTGTGTTTTCATTTACTAATGATCACATCCTTTCCATCAATTCAGTGTATCCTCTGAACCGCTCTCCTTTTCTGTAGTGTCTCTTCTTTGCCTCTCTGTGCTTGCTTTGTATTGTTACCTTTTTTACCTTTTCAGGACACCGCTGGTGAATTTCGGTCAAGTGCCCCATAAAATGACTTAGACAACAGTGTCTTTCCAGTGCGTCCCCATTCGGAATGTCCACAGTCGGAACATCCTCTTGAAAGACACTGATGGATATGACCCTAATGTGGCTGCTCTCTTCTCCCCACAGCTGGTTCTCCATGTGCTCATAGACCATTAACTTAGTCATTTTTTGGCTAATTTGCCCTTTAGAGGAGTTTGCCTTGCTGGTCTACAAGTTTCCAAGATCATCTCTGGAGCCCTTCTCACGGCGGGGGGGGGGGGGGGGGGGGGGGGGGCGGGGGGGAGATAATACACTGGCAGAACACCGTTCTGATAATGAAATGGCCCTTTGTTAAGGATAAATTAAATGTTCTTGCCAGAACTCCACCAGATTCTCCTCTGACTTCCCCCAGATGGAATTTCAGCCTTATTACTCAGAGGCGGTGTTGCCTAATGGAAAGATGATGGGACTAAGAATCTGGAGGCCTGGGTTCTAACCCCAATGCTGCCGCTGACCTCCTATGTGACTTTGGACAGGTCACTTAACCTCCCTCTGCATCAGTTTGTTCATCTGCAAAATGGGGTTGAATCCCCTGCTCTCCCTCCCTCTTAGACTGGGAATCCCCTGTGAGAGGGGAACTAGACCTGATCTGATTAGAGAAGCAGTGTGGCTGAGTGGAAAGAACAGTCATAGGTCTTGGGTTCTAATCCCAACTCTGCCACTTGTCAGCTGTGAGACTTTGGGCAAGACACTTCACTTCTCTGTGCCTCAGTTAACTCATCTATACAATGGGGATTAAGAATGTGAGCCCCAAGTGGGACAACCTGATTACCTTGTATCTATCCCAGCATGTAGAACAGTGCTTGGCACGTAGTAAGTGTTTAACAAATACCATCATTATTATTATTATTATTATTATTATCTACCCCAGATCTTGGCACAGTGCTTGGCACACAGTCAAGACCATCGTATAATTGTGTGACATTATCACCACACTCTGGTCCGTTCATTCATGCCTGGAGATTTGAAACATCATAGTCCATCTCTCCAAGGATGGATTAACATAATCTGCTGTGACCTGCCTTTATTAATTAATGAAACTAGAGTATTCTTTGATCTTCTGTGCTGTTTGTGAAGTACCAAGACAAGGAACTCATTTTAACCTTCAATATTTTAGATATTAAGCGGATTAAGGAAAATTCCTTCCTGACATTTGTTAACAATAAATTCTTAAATGACATCTAGTTGATGTTTAAGTTCAAGGGTATTTAATTCTCTGTTCCTGCACACTTTTGCTCATTTCTGCAGCTGGTGAGTTTTTGAGACAGAGATAACATGTTTTCTTTGGCAACCGCTAATACTTTCACTTTCCCAGTCCCTCTCCCTCTGCATCGCCCTTGCACTCGGGTTTGTGTACCCCTTAAGCACCTGATAGTCACCCAACTCTCAGCTCCACGGCACTGAGGTACATACCTGGAATTCATTTTAATGTTCGTCCCCGCCTCTGAACTGTAAGTTCCTTGTGGGCAGGAAGCATGTCTTCCTACTCCTTTGTATTATACTCTCCCAATCGCCTAGGACAGTGCTCCACACAGAGAAACTGCTAAATAACTACTATTATTTGATTGATTGATGCCTGATAAGACTGGGTGATTCAATATAATGAATTTAAGAATATTCATAACCTTACAACAAGAAATAAGAATCAGACTGTAGTTCCCTGTTTAGGACGTAGTAGTAATATTGGTAATTATGAAGTGCTTACTTTGTTCAGAGCACTGTACTAAATGCCAGGAAAGAGTATAAAAGAGGGAAGTCTTAAAGCCGAGTCCTATGGGCCAAACCCTCCCTCTCATGAAGAATCCGTCTTTTCTTGTAAAGAAGAGGGAAGGGAGCGTTAGACATTAACACTGGCCTTTCAGCTACATCCTCACACGTGGGTAGGACCCGACTGTCAGTAGCATCTTCTTTAAATTTGAACTGTGTGAGGGTGTGTGTTCCTTAGAAACATCTTGAAGAACCAAAGAGATGAGGATTGCGAGTTAACCTGAGAGGTGGTGAACGAAAACCCTCTCGGGGGGTGCCAGAAGGGTCAGAGGCAAGTCATAGAATTGTCAGAATACAAAAGGGGACTTGGGTTCTAATCCCAACTCTCCCACTTGTCTTCTGCGTGACCTTGGGCAACTCACTTTGCTTCTCTGGGCCTCAGTTTCCGCATCTGTAAAATGGGGATTAAGATTGTGAGTTCCAAGTTGGACCTGGACTGTGTCCAACCCGATTAGCCCGTATCTACCCCAGGCACTATGCCTGGCATATAGTAAGCACTTAACACAAGTACCGTTAAACGAAAAGGACCAACTGCTAGGCAGGGGCAGGGAGAGGCTTCTTTGCATTATCATTTCCCAAGAGATTAGTACAGTGCTTTGCACCCAGGGGGCATTCAAGAAATACTTATAGCTATTACCGCCACGCACTTTTACTATTTTTACTAAATAGTATTGCAGAATGTCAAAGAACGATGTACTATTCAACCCCGGTACACACAGAGACATAGTTAAACTGGTAATTCCGTGCAGCGTTCGTGGGATAAAGAAGGAACTGTAGAGCTGTGGGTCATACATCTCCTGCTCTCCCGGCAGACTCATTAGTGGGTGGTGATCTCCATTTCAGGGGACATCGTAAAGATGAAATTTCCTAAATGGGAAAATGCCCCCAAATTCTATCACAGAAAAGGAACTGTGATTTATTAGCAAAATTGATGCAAGGAAAATGAAGGGTGAATTGGGGCTTTTAAGGCATAGCCAGGGAAAATTCAATGACCTATTGAAGGCTAAGACCATTCTGGAGCCAGTAGACTGGTAGCAGGAGTGGTATCGTATTGGCTCATCCGGAAGACTGAGATTTTCTAGAAAGAAGCTAACCCTGTTGATTAAAAGATAAAGAATGATCCACTATGGGACACCCTGTGGTATAATGGTTCAGTTCCACACAACCTCTGTCTAGAAACCTTGCTCTTTGACTTGATTGTTGCTTCCTTTGTCAATTCAGCATATTGTATATCACCTCAAGCCACCGAGGAGTTTCCTACATTCTTTTCTTTCATTTTCTTAGTCCTCTTTCCTTCTTTTTCTTCACCCTATTCCCCCATGGTTACAAAGAGCGATGTAAGGAGTGATTACTGAATATTCTAGTTCCTGGCATGATTTAGAACAGTGGTTGCTCAGCCATTTATTCCGCTGTAATTGTTAGGCACTTGTATAGGAAGGTGACATGGCCTAGTAGATTGAGTACAGGACTGGCAGTCAGGATATTTTGGGTTCTAGTGTGGACTCTTCACTTGCCTGGTGGATGACCTCAGTTAAGTCGCCTAGCTTCTCTGAGCCTCACTTTTCTCCTCTGTGAAATGGGGATGGAATCCCAATTCTCTCTCCTTTAGGCCGAGAGCCCTGTGTGGGACAAGAGATGCAGCCTATCTTATTAACCTTTACCTGTTCCAGTGCTCAGCACAGCGGTTGGTACGTCATCTTCGTTGTTACCGTTATTATCATCAGGAAGCCCAAGGGAAGCTACAGTAAAAATAAAAGATGTGGTCCTTGCACTTGAGGAGCTGAAAATCTAATGGAGGAGGCAGGCAGACAAAAATGAAGGCATCGAACGGGAACAGGAGAAATAGTAGACTAGAAACTAGAAACAACCAGAGTATGGCCAAATGAATACACGGAGTTCACGAACTAGGTGAATGCCCAAATGCTCAGGATGGCTGTGGGAATGATATGACTTAAGCTTGGGAAATCAGGCAGGGAATGCACTTAGAGAAGATGGGTTATATGCAGGGCTTTGAAGATGGGGAGAGCTGTAATCTGGTCGATTGGAAAGCGGGAGGAGTTGGAGGCCGGGAAGGAGCCTGGGTGATGCGTTGGGGACAGGTGAATCGAGAATGAGGTGCACTGGGGCAGGATAGCTTGGGAGGAGCTGACTGCAGGCTGGGTGAAATGAGTGAAGAAAGCGGAGTAGAGAAGCAGCGTGGCTCAGTGGAAAGAGCCTGGGCTTGGGAGTCAGAGGTCATGGGTTCGAATGCCGGCTCTGCCGCTTGTCTGACTTGTGCGACAGTGGGCAAGGCACTTCACTTCTCTGTGCCTCGGTTACCTCATCTGTAAAATGGGGATGAACTGGGAGCCTCACGTGGGACAACCTGATCAGCCGGTATCTACCCCAGCGCTTAGAACAGCGCTCTGCACATAGTAAGCGCTTAACAAATACCAACATTATCATTATTATATGGAAGAAGGAGAGAGCTGATGGAGAGGTTTATAGCCAAGGTCCGGAGCTGTGGTTGAAAAGGGCAGGGGCCTTAGTGAGACGAGCAGAACCTGGCCGGGCAGGAGAATGCAGGGACCATCTCGGCTCTGCCGCTGGCCTACTGGATGACCGTTGTTTCACAAGTCACTAAACCTCACTTTCCTGCTCTGTAAAATGGGACTGAGATACTGCTCTCCCCACAGGGGGCACGGACATGATGATCTTGTATTTAGAACAGAGCTTAGCACACAGCAAGCACTTGATAAGCACCAAAGTCATATTTTTAAAAAATCAACAGATTAAAAAGGAATTCACAAAGTAACTCTTGGGCGTACACACTTTTTAGATGAGAAAAATAATCTCTTTGACAAAAGGTAACTGTCACTTAGGGATCAAGATGATCACTCTCCTTTATATGAACATGTAAAAAGTGCTAATAGCTTGCGGCAATTTGTTTAATATGTTGAGTCATTCGCTGGATTTTAGATCTGCCACTTTCTTACAGTGATCTAGCTAATCGTCTCCTAGGCTTTTTTGGGTTTGTTTTTTCGGCTAATTTAGTCAGTATTCTTATTTAAATGCAGCAGTTCCAATTTTGTCGGTTTGTTTTTTTGTCTTTGGCATTTTCTGAGATCTTTCCAGAATCTGCAGCAGCCCACCTGTCGTAGCGGGAGAGAGTCGATGCAGCAGAATCTCAGCTGGTGCTCAAATACCCCGAGGGGTGGTCAGATGAAAAATGAAAGATCTAAATGAAAGCCTGCCCTTAGCACTGATCCCTTTCAGGAAGCAGGATGGAGTAGAGGGACCGTCCTGAATGGGGCTGTCATAGACCGGGGGAGTTCCGGTCCTGAATCTCAATCGGCCAGATTCTCCCAATCCAGAAATCGCTCCCGAGGCCTGACTCGTGCTTTCATACACTGGGGGAGCTTTGGTCCTGACTCTCAATCGGCCGGATTGTCCCGGTCCAGCAGTGTCTCCCAGAGCCATGAATGGTGCTTGCCTACACCTGAAGGAGTCTTGATCGCGACTCTCAATCAGCCATTTTCTACCAGTCCAGAAATCTCTCCCAGGGCCCGTTGAGGACACGGTCACTTTAAAGTGCTGGGTTCATGACCTCATGCAGGCCCTCTTCTACTCTGTGTCCCTCTTTGCCACTTGCTTGCCAGCCGTTGAATTAATTCATTGCCCCGGGGGCGGGGGGTACTGGAATGAGTCCATGAAGGAGGCAAGCATGACTAGTGGAAAAAATAGAGGACTGGGAATCAGGCAGGTGATCCGGGTTCTAATCCGACGCTCCCAACCGCCCTAGTATTCAATAATCTTGGGGAAGTCACGTAACCTCCCTGTGTCTCAGTTTCCTGTAAAATGGGGAGAAGATGTCTGCTTCTCGCTAACTCTGAGATTGTGAGCTCCAGGTGGGAAAAGGACTGTGTCCCACCCAGTTATCTTGTGTAATCATCACTTAGCGCAGTGTAAGTACATCGTGCTTAATAAATACCATAATCATAGTTGTCATCGTTGTTATTGTGGCCATCGGCCACAGTCATAGGTTGAAACTAATCAGAAAAATTAGACTCTGGGATTATTTATTTACCTCTGGGTTGCCTATATCCACTAGGTAATCAAGAGAGGGATGGGATTCACTTGAGGCCTGCGGCTAATTTTGGAATTGATTAATGAACTGAGCACTGACGGATCACCCCCTTACTTAATGAAGAAAAAGGAACCCAAATAGTAGAATGGTGGAAAGGGCAAATGTCCGGGAAAGCGGAAGCGGTGAGGAAGCTGGCATAGGAGGCCTAATGATCTCTAGCTTCTGGCTGAATCACACCACTCAACGTGATCTCTTCTGCCCAGGATTCCTTCTTTCACAGAGGAATGCCACTCATATGACATGTCAGATATACTGAGGAGAAAAGACGAAAACTACTCGTCCCTGATTCTTCGGTTCCTCTTCACCTTTAAATAGTTCTCAGATTGTATTTGGTCTAGTTTTAGATTTCATTTTCCCTTTCCAAAGATTCCAGTGCTGGCTTTGGGCTTCTCTTCTCTTTGAGAAATGCCACGTCCTGCAGCGCCCCAACTTGCGAATGTCCCGAGTGTAGAAATGTTGCCAGAGAAGTGAAAGATTATTTAGAAAGGGGAAAGAGATGAAACCTGGAAGAAAGCTCGACATTGGGCTAGTAATGCTTGAACTTGGAAATAAGGGCTGGGACACCCTTTGAGGTGGGAAAGTTTGTTTTGTCCGTTCTTAGGTAGGGAAGCAGCATGGCCTGGAAGATAGAGCCCAGGCCTGAGAATCGGAAGGACCTGAGCTCCAATCCCGGCTCCACCACTGGCTGGCTGTGCGACCTTGGGCAAGTCACTCAATTTCTCGGTGCCTCAGTTACCTCTTTTGGTAAACTGGGGATTGGGACTGTGAGCCCCATGTGGAACGGGGACCGCGTCCAACCTGGTTAGCTTGTGTCTACCCCAGTACTTAGAACAGTGCTTGACAAATAGTAGCGCTTAACAAATACCGTCGTCGTTATTATCATTATTTTCTTGAATGAAATCAGGGTCCCCGGGCCTTTCAGTTAGATTGTAAGAACCTTACAGATGGGCAATGCGTGTCAGACGTCCGTCGTGCACTTCCAAGCCATTAGTACAGTGCACTGTATTCAGCAGGCGCTAAATGAAAAACAATGATAATAATAATTGTGGTATCTGTGAAGCGCTTACTATGAACCAGGCACTGTATTAAGCGCTGAGGTGGATACAAGCAAATCGGGTTGGATGCAGTCCCTTTCCCGCGCTCTCAATCCCCATTTTCCAGATGAGGTGACTGAGGCCGAGGGAAGTTCAGTGACTTGCCCAAGGTCACCCAGCAGACAAGTGGCAGAGGTGGGATTAGAACTCGTAACCTTCTGACTCGCAGGACAGTACTGTATCCACTGTGCCATGCTACAGGGCCATCCCCGATGGTTTCCAGTTTAGCTGGAATGAGTGAAGAGATAAGATATGATCTCCTTCTCAGAAAAGTCCATAAAGTCAGCTTTCGGGCCCTTCAATCAGCCGCCCCTCCCCCTCCTACCTTACCTCACTGATGTCCTGCTACAACCCAGCGTGGCTCAGGGGAAAGAGCACGGGCTTTGGAGTCAGAGGTCATGGGTTCGAATGCCGGCTCGGCCACTTGTCAGCTGGGTGACTGTGGGCAGGTCACTCAACGTCTCTGCGCCTCAGTTCCCTCTTCTGGAAAACGGGGATGAAGACTGTGAGCCCCGCGTGGGGCATCCTGATTCCCCTGTGTCTACCCCAGCGCTTAGAACGGTGCTCTGCACATAGTAAGCGCTTAAATACCAACCCAACCCTCACCCTTTGCTCCCCTACCACTAACCTACTCACTATCCCTCGCTCTCATCGCTCCCACCCCGGAACCTTTGCTCCCATCTTCCCTCTGGTTAGAACTCCGTGGCTCAGTAGAAGGAGCCCGGGCTTGGGAGTCCGCGGTCATGGGTTCGAATCCCGGCTCTGCCACTTGTCAGCTGTGTGACCGAGGGCGAGTCACTTCACTTCTCTGTGCCTCAGTTACCTCATCTGTAAAATGGGGATTAACTGTGAGCCTCACGTGGGGCAACCTCATCACCCTGGATCTCCCCCAGCACTTAGACCTAGTGCTCTGCACATAGTAAGCGCTTAACAAATACCGACATTATTGTTGTTATTATTACCTCCCATCCCCTTCCTATCCAACGGACAGTCACCCTTCCTATCTTCAAAGCCCTACTAAAATCACCTCTCCTCCCAAGAGTCTTCCCTAATGAATCCCTCATTTCCCTAGCCTATTTGCCCTCCCTTCTATGTTGTCTATCCCCCTAGCTCTGTCCCTCTTAATCACTTTGATACCCTGCTCACGGTACTTTTATATACACATACTTACACTCTGACGCTTGTGATTTGCGATTCGTTTTAATTGTATCTGTGATTTGTTTTAACATCTGGCAGCCTGCCTAGATCGTAATCTCCTGGAGAGTAGGGGGTCACATCTGCCAAGCCTATTGCATTGTCCTCTCCCAAGTGCTTAGTACAGAGCTCCGCCAACAGTAAGGGTAAATACATACCATCGATCGATTGATGGATCGATTGAAGATCCAACCTCTGCTTTACTTAATATCTGCCAAAAACTTGGGTAAAATATATTTTTAGTCCCAGCACCTCCACCTCAAGAGAAACTTACCAATATCATCTTTGGTTAAGCAGTTGATTGTTATCCAACAAGCATTAACTGCATTTTTTATGTTAATGCGCGAAGTACTTTAGATAGATAATTAAAGAACAGCTTCAATTTTCATTATGCCCGTAAGTACCCGCTCCTTACTCTCCCTTCCCAATTCAGACTCCATTTAATGGAGCGATTTGCATGCACGTTTGATTGATTTGGAGGTTTGGCTTGCAAACAAATTGCTATTGTTAAAGTTATTGACTTACTTTCCCTGTATTTCCTCATTTTATTGACCTATTGAAATATCGTTAGCACAATAACAAGCTTTTTAGCTGAGCTGTACACTTGAATCAATAAGTTTATTACTGCATTGTTTATATAATGACTAAGAAATACAGATGCAAGGGGACCTCTTTATAATTTATGGATCAGCAGACTAACTTTTGGAAAGAAAACTTGTTACTCAGATAGTAAGGCATGCAAAAAGCTTGTCTTTAAGGCTGTGCTAAATCACCATTTCTACACACGCTACAAACAGTGTTTCGGGAAAATTCAGGGGTCACCTGGAGTACCCAATAAAATAAGATTCCCCCACTCGATTATAAGATCCTAGACGACAGACAGGACTGTGACCGCTAATTCTATCCAATTTTCTAAACCCAGAGTAATGTGCACTGACCAGAGAAGGCACTTGATAAATACTATTAATTGCCAGACTGATACATTGTCATTGTTTTAATGATAGCACTCAAGTCTGTTTAGCAGCTAAAGAGAAGCAGTTTGGCCCGGTGGAAAGAGCCCAGGCCTGGAAGTACGAGGAACTGGTTTCTAATCACGGCTCCAACCTCTTGCCTGCCGTGTGACCTTGGGAAAGTCACTGAACTTCTGTATATCCCAGTTTGGTCATCTGCCAAATGGATGTTATATATCTATTCTGCCTCCTAGACTGTGGGACAGGGACTGTATCAGGCCTCATTATCTTGTATCTTCTCCAGCTCCTAGTACGGTGCTTGGCAAATAACCAGCACTTAAAAGTGGGGATGAAGCTTTGAGCCTCACACAGGACAACCTCATTACCTTGTATCTCCTCCAGCACTTAGAACAGTGCTTGGCCCACAGTAAACGCTTAACAAATACCATCATTATTATCATTCACATACCATTTTTATTACCATCATCATCCTCATCACTAACCATGGCCTGCGGAGGGCAAACCTCTCATTCGTATTGTAGAACTTTGTCCTGAATGAAAATGTGCGGGGATATTGTTCCAATGGGGCAGTGCCTTATGATCCTTCGAAAAGACTCAAGAAGCCATACTTATCAATCAGTCAATCACTGGTGCTCATTGAGCGATTACTTTGTGCATAACACTATGCTAAGTGCCTGGAAGGCTACAGTATCGTAGACTTGGTAGACCCGATCCCTGCCCACAGGGAGTTTCAACCTTTAGAAGTCGGTGTGCCCATTGGCGGACCCAGCTCTGGACCCAAAGATGGCCCTTAAAGAAAGAGCATAATTTCCAGATAAACTGGAATTAAGTTTCGAATTAAGTTCAGGGGAAGAGATAACATTGCCCATTGCATAGCCAGGAAAACGAGGTAGGAAACAGGTGTCAGAACATTCAGGGTGGTTGCATTCATTCATTCGATTGTATTTATTCAGCGCTTACTGTCTGCAGAGCACTGTACTAAGCGCTGAGCATTGTTCTCCACTTCGCTCTTTGTCCATGGTGAGGGGGGTTAAATTCTGGTACCAGTCTCCTCCGGGGTCAGTTGGAGCTGGTGCGAACAGAGCTGCCGTGCACTAAGTGATTCCAAGATTAGATGTTGATTGTTTGGCTTGTCCCCATGGTGAGATCAATCGATCAGTCACATCAGTGGTATTTATTGATTAGAGAAGCAGCGTGGTGTAGTGGCTAGAGCCTGGGCGTCAGAAGGTCATGTGTTCTAATCCCAGCTCCACCTCTTGTCTGCAGTGTGATCTTGGGCAAGTCCCTTCACTTCTCTGGGCCTCAGTTATCTCTGCAGAATGGGAATGGTGACCGTGAGCCTCAAGTGGGACAGGGACTGTGGCCAAACCCATTTAATGTTGGTATTTGTTAAGCTCTTACTATGTGCGGAGCACTGTTCTAAGCGCCGGGGTAGACACAAGGGAATCGGGTTGTCCCACGTGGGGCTCACGGTCTTAATCCCCATTTTACGGATGAGGGAACCGAGGCACCGCGAAGTGAAGTGACTTGCCCAAAGTCACACAGCTGACAAGTGGCCGAGCCGGGATTCGAACCCATGACCTCTGACCCCAAAGCCCGGGCTCTTTCCACTGAGCCACGCTGCTTCTCTTGATTGATTGCTTGTACCCACCCCAGCGCTTAGTACAGTGCCTGGCACGTAGTGCTTAACGAAGACCGTAATTAGCATTGTTATTGGTATTATGTGCAGAGCACTGAATCAGGCACTTGCGAGAGTGCAGCAGAATTAGCAAAACATGTTGCCTGTCCATAACGAGCTTACATTTCTAGCGATGTTAAATTTCCCCAAATCCTGCTCACCACCACCAACCTGTGACCTAAACTAGGTGTGTTTGGAAGCTTGAGTTAAGGCCGAGGAATCACATCAGCCACACTACTTAGGTCGAATAAAAGTTGTTTGGATTTCTTTTCATTGGTTTCAGACTTATTCACCCATATCCTGCGCTCTTTTCTGATTTAAATTGTTTTTTCTTCATCACTGTTTTCATCTTGATCATCAACAATTAACTTTTATTGAGTCCCATTGTGTGCTAAGTACTAAACTGCGATATCTAGGGACCACAGGGGGCAACGTTTCTGCTGACAACCCTTGGAGTTTCACATTCAAGAAAAGGAGTTGGGAAAGTGAATGGCAATGGTTAGAGGCTTTGATTTTGCTCCTGTCCATTTGAAATCAAGAAATAATTCCATTGCCAGGAGAAAAGCAGGAAGGGGAGTACGCCCAGGGTTTTCTGCCCCAAATCCAGCCTGAAACACCCTCCCCACCAAACCCCACCCCCGGCCCGGTCACTTGAGGAGTGTCCGGACCCCGGTCGGTTTCCTCTGGCTCCTAAAGCCCCCTCTGTTCCATCCTGTAGGTGCAGGTTTGGAGGCGGTTGGTTGGTTGGTTTCAACAGCGATGGAAGAGTCAAGGGGAGTTTGATTTGGGAAGGAAGATGAGGAATTGAGTTTCGAGGTGAGGAGTTCCCTTTGCACTGAGTCCATATTCCCCAACAATTCAGGCACCTGTCCCCTACAGCACGTTTACCGTAGCCTTCCTTCCCATTACCAGTCATTTATTTTCACGTCCGTCTCCCCCAGCAAGACTATAAACTCCTCAAGATCAGGGATCAAGTGTACTTACCCTTTTAGACTCTCCCAAAGGTTTGATTCCGTTTCTGCACACACTCTCTGTTCAGTGTGTGTCGGTTCAATCAGTCAGTCGTATTTATTGAGTGCTTACCCTGTGCAGAGCTCTCGGGAGAGTACAAGACAACAGACACGTTCCCTGACCACAGCGAGCTTACGTTCTAGGGGGATCGATGGATTACTGAACATTCCATCTGTGTCAGCGGCTTGGGTCATTTTAGTGGCCATTGTTTAAGAACAAACAATTCTACCTTCGTAGACACATGTTATGTAAACACTTGGGTTGGATTTTACTAGTTAACACTTGAGGTACCTGACAGCTACTTGCGAGAGAAGCAGCATGGGTCAATGGAAGGAGCCCAGGCTTGGGAGTCTGAGGTCATGGGTTCTAATCGCGGCTCTGCCGCTTGTCAACTGTGTAACTTTGGGCAAGCCACTTAACTCCTCTGTGCCTCAGTTACCTCGTCTGCACAACGGGGATGAAGACTTTGAGCCCCACGTGGGACGACCTGATCACCTTGTATCTCCCCCAGCGCTTAGAATAGTGCTCGGCACATAGTAAGCGCTTCACAGATACCACCGTCATCATTATCATTCCCAGCGAAATGTGACTCTCAGCTGGAAATTGTGCTGTAGAAAAAGACTGAGTGTGGGTGAGCATATGTGAATTCATCTATCTCTAAGGCACGTAAGGAAAAGTCAGCTCCACTTCCAGTCAATAGATGGTATTTATTGAGTGCTTACTGTGTGCAGAGCACTGCACAATACAGCAGAGTTGGTGTAAACTTTCCCTGCCGACAGTGAGCTTACAGTGAGCTAGAGAGCATGTGGATATCCGTGTTTAAACACCATCACTTGGAATCGTTTTCCTGTTTCCGTCCTTTTGTGTCTGTGGAAATCACATCCTGGTACTTGTACAGGGCGTTGCTTATCTCCGATAACAAATTCACCTAGGTGTCGATGCCTAGGATGCAGTCTGGGAAGGTTGACTTCTTTCTAAACCGTTTTCATTTCCCGTTGGATTCTTCTGGAAAAATCAAATCCCAGACTCCAACCAGCCACTTCATATAAAAGTAGTTAGATCGTTTCACCTATGATATAATTACGCCATTTAGGATTTTTAGATGATTGAGACCATACTACAGTAAATCATTAAAAAGCTTTGCTATGCACGCCCCAAAGTCCCCGGAAGACTTAAAATACGTTTCGTCTTTCAGATCGATGGCCGCCACCTGTCATTTTTCTGATGCGTAGCACCTGTGCGAGCTATCGAGCGGAAACCTCACGTTCATATGTGTCAGCCTTATGATAGCTAAGTGCACGGTGTGAATGGCCACATAAAGCCACCTCGTTTTCTTCCTGTTGGAAAAAACTCCTACTGGTGTTGTGGATGGTGGGAGGGTGTATGTGTGTGTCAGGGACCGGGGGGCGGGGAGGCGGGTGGAGGTGGCCCGAGTAAACTCCTTCAAAACTCCGACTGGGGTCCGTACGTGAGATTACCCTTTGAGGTTCCGCTGCAGCCATTTCCGACGTTGGCTCTTATGGATTTGGTATTTTCCTCTTGAGGTTGTTTGTTTTACGGTACTCGCTAATGCTTACTATATGTCAAACACTGTACTGACCTCTGGGGTAAGTAAGTACAGGTCTACTATTCATTCAGTAGTATTTATCGAGCGCTTACTAGGTGCCGTGCACTGTACTAAGCGCTTGGAATGTACAGATCTACTAGGAACCCTCTAGACTGTCGTGGGCACGGAATGCCCCTGTGGTACTCTCCCAAGAGCTCAGGACGGTGCTCTGCACCTAGTAAGCGCTCTAAATACGACCGGCTGAATGAGCTTGGGGTGTTACAGTTATCTTTTGGACTCACCCATTGCGGTCACATGGCCTTTCCTGGCCAGGACAACCCAACCGAAGGATCCAGTTGACCTTGGTGGCATTCGCAAAGCCCGCAAGTTTCTCAGGAGACTTAAGACCCGATATTGGGATAATGGTCAGATGGTTTTGTAAATGCCTAAGAAAATAGTCTCCTGACTTGCGTGCTATTTTATTCATGCCTTCCAGCAAAAATTTGAAACCTGTTCAGTCAGCCAATCAATACTATAGCCTCTTGGGTGCATTTGCCAATATCTGACCGAATTAAGTAAACGTGAACCCTGCCCTCACGGCGTTGATCACCTAACGGTAAACTGATCCTCTCCATTTTAAACAGAGATAAATACATGACCTACCTACCAGCATGGCCTAGTGGAAAGAACTCAGACCTGGGCATCAGAAGATATGGGTTCTGATCCTGGTTCCGCTACTTGTCTGCTGTGTGACCTTGAGCAAATCACTTCACTTCTCTGTGCCTCGGTTCCCCCATCTGCAAAATGGGGGTTAACCCGTGAGCTCTTTGTTGGGCGGGGACTGTGTTTGACCTGATTACTTTGGGTGTACCACAGTGCCTAGAACGGTGTTTGGCATGTAGTAGGCAATTAACAAATAGTATTTTTTTTCATGATCAAGATGCCTAAGGTGTCTGCCCAGAGCAGGGGCACAAGGACCTGGGTGCTAATCCTGGTTTGGCCACTGGTCTGCTGTGTGTGACCTTGGGCCAGTCGCTGAACATTTCTGCGCCACAGTTACCTCATCTGTAAAGTGGGGATTAAGACCGTTAACCCCATGTGGGATGTGGACTTTGTCCAATCTAATAGACTTTTGATCTATCTTAGCACTTAGTATAGTGTATGTATGGCACAGAGTAAATGCTTAACAAATACCATTAAAAAATAATAACCCTCTATTACCCACCAGCCCCCTAGGCATCAGCGAGGAACTGGTAGGCCTGTGGAGTGGCCCCGTGCCACTCTGGGAAGGGCATCGTGGATGGTGATGTAGATATCTAAGGAAACCATCTGAGCAGCGTGGATGCAGGGCTTCGGGAAGGGCAAGCCACCCGGCTGCTTCTACTTGGAACAAATCGGCCATTGCCTCTACCCTCGATTTCTTTACATATCAGTCTCCTCCACTAGACTGTAAGTCCCTCGTGGGCGGGGATTGTGCCTACCAACTGTGCTGCATTATCAGTCAATTAATCCTATTTATTGAGCGCTTACTGTCGGACGCGCACTTGGAAGAATACAGTGTGACAGAGTTGGTAGACATGGTATCTGCCTACAAGGAGTTTACCATCTCTAGAGGGAGACAGACATTAAAACAAATTACAGATATATAGACAGACATCAGTGCTGTGGGCCTGAGGGTGGGATGAATAAAGGGCACAGATCCAAGTGCATAGTCGGCGCAAAAGAGAGAGGCATGGATGGTAAAGAAGTGAGAGGGAGTAAAAGAATTGAGAACTTGACATTTTACTCTCCCAAG
The DNA here is from genome assembly GCF_004115215.2 of Ornithorhynchus anatinus. Taxonomy (NCBI): domain Eukaryota; kingdom Metazoa; phylum Chordata; class Mammalia; order Monotremata; family Ornithorhynchidae; genus Ornithorhynchus; species Ornithorhynchus anatinus. Next base: position 16,389,651 of record NC_041751.1, read on the forward strand.
CACTTAGTCCAGTGCTCTGCACATACTAAGCACCCTATAAGGACTGTTGATTGATCGATTGGGAGCACTAGGCTTGGCGGTCGGCCCACTGGGACCTATTTGGTCATCATACCTGCCCTTTACTTCTCCCCCTCTTCTCTCTTCCCACTTGTCTCTTCCCCTCTTTGCCCCCCGCTCTCTTCTCTGGCCTCAACTCCCATTTTTCCCGTGCTCGAGGTGATTTCTACACCTGAGATTTGCTTTCCCTGTGGGACCAGAAGTACCATCTCAAATCTCCTTCAGGGGAGAGAGGGGTTATGTAAAACCGTCGAGAAGACCAGAAGCCTCCCCAGCGCTGAGAGGTTTGGGAGCGGAAGAGACAGCGTGTGTACTACTTGGCGTACAGTAACGGAGCTCTTGCTGTGAGTTCAAATCATCCTAAGTGTTGTCCTTAAAGCCTATAGAAGTTTGGGAAAATATCAGAATGACTAAAGGTACCATTTTTTTTCCTCGTTTTGAATTTACTTATTGGCCTTTTAATTAAGCCCTCCTTAGTTGCCCAAGCTTCTAATAAAAACAGCTTCTGTGCCAGGAATATTTCTCTATTACACAGCTCTTTCCTTCTGAATCCCTTGATTGGGTAGCTAGATGTACTGCAATTTTGAGGACTGAAATAGACTGTCTCTTTATACTTGGCTCCATTCGAACCCCTCCTTCCCCCCAGACACCTGCAACTTCACTTTCTTTCCATTTCTTTTAAAACACTAAACCTAATAAAGTTGACTGAAACACTTTTTGTGATACAAGTTGCTGCAAATACTGTAATCTGTACCTGATTGAGACAGAGATGTAAATGTGCGTTCGAGAGGAAGGAAGTTTCACATCCACGTGACTGGATATTGGCTATGATTTTTGGACTGTACAATTGTATCAGGATTTAAAACGGAAGACTTTAGAGTAGCTTGTGTTCAACAGTGATTAAGATGAAATTTGGCGGTGAGATTACCAGAGCCAAGGGAGAACTTCCTCTTCGATTTCCTTTTATTGTCCAAGATCTTCTTGAACCCTGAATATTAGTTTTGGGGTGGGGGGGGGGGGGCGGGGAGGAACAGGGAGAAGGGAAGGGTATTCTGATGTTCCAGATATGGTAAATGCAATAATGCTCATTTTCTCAGAAGAACGTGTCCTAGTTGGGCAGTTAATACTTTAGATTACTGTATCGTATTTTGTTTTTCTTAAATTTTTTGATGGTATTTGTTATGTGCTTGCTTTGTGTCAAGTATTGTTTTCGGTGCTGGAATAATGCAAGATAATCCATTTGGAAACAATTCCTGCTCCACATGGGCCCACAGTCTCAGGAGGCGAGAGAACGGGGATTTAATTCCCATATTACAGTTGAGGGAGCCGAGGCACAGAGAAGTTAAGTGACTTGCCCAAGGTCACCCAGCAGGACGTGGCAGAGCTGGGATTAGAAACCAGGTCCTCCGATTCTCGGACCTGTGCTCTTTTGCTAAGCCACGACTAATTTCTTTTCGGGGAGACCCTCCCCCACTATTTATAGATACCCTTGAAAAGATTCCAAGATGTTACCACAGTCCTTTGGAAAATACGATAAAGGGAATTCATAGCAATTAACTATTCTTTGACTTCAGTCAACCAGTAGTGTTTCCTGAGCAGCTAAGCACTGTTTGTGTGTTTCTATGACTGTGTTGAAGTTTCATCTTTCTGTGAAATGAGGGGAGGAGCAACAAGTATGTAGAGAATGGGTGAGATAAAAATATTCCCATAATATAATAATTTAAGTGATCATTATGTGCCACGTACTGTACTAACCTCTGGGATAGAGAAACGATAATGAGGTCAGACACGGTATCTATCCCACGTGGGGTTCAAATCTAAGTTGGAAGAAGAACAGGTATTTAATCACCGTTTTACAAAAGAGTGACCTGAGATACAGAAAAGTTACAGTCAATCAAACCCTGATACTTATTGAGCACTTATTATATGCAGAGCACTGAACTAAGCACCTGGGAGAGCAAGGTACAACAGAGTTGGCACTGACATCCCCAGCCCACGACGACTTTACGGTCCGGGGAGAGAGGCAGGCTTAATATAATTAAATAATTCATAATGCATCATTGAAAAATCTATATCTAAACGCTGTGTGGTTGAGAGTGGAGCAAATATCAATTGCCCCAAGGTCACAGATCCAAGTGCATAGACGATGCAGAAGGTAGTGAAGGAAAAGAGGACCTAATTGGGGAAGGCGTCTTGGAGGAGATGTGACCTTGATCATGCCTTGGAAGTAGGGAGACTGGTCGTCTGCTATATATGGAAGGGGAGGGTGTATCGGACTTGAGGGTGGACGTGGAAAAGGGTTTAGCAGCAAGGTAGACAAGATAGGGGCCCAGTGAGTAAGCTGATGCTAGAGGAGCAGAGTACGCTGGCTGGGCTGTCGTAGGACATCAGTGAGAGGAGGTGGAGGGGGGGCGGGGGGGTGAGCCGACCGAGTGCTTAAAGGCAACAGCGGGGAGATTCTCGGATCTCTTTGATGAGGAGGTGGATGGGCAGCCCAAGCAACTGTATAGATTTCCATTAAACCTATTTGTTTTGTTAATGAATTGTACATCGCCTCGATTCTATTTAGTCGCCGTCGTTTTTACGAGATGTTCTTCCCCTCGACTCTATTTATCGCCATCGTTCTCGTCTGTCCGTCTCCCCCGATCGGACCGTAAGCCCGTCAGACGGCAGGGACCGCGTCTCTATCTGTTGCCGACTTGTTCATCCCAAGCGCTTAGTACAGTGCTCTGCACATAGTAAGCGCTCTATAAATACTATTGAATGAACAGCAGGCAAGTGGTGGAGCTGAAATAGAATCTAGGTCGTCATCTTACTTACAGGCCCGTGCTTTTTACACCGTGCCATGCTCATTTCATGAAGGACTTCCCTGACCAAGTTCATCTTTAATGCATTTAAACTCTTGCCTGGAGGTCTTAAATATGATGTTGGAGAAGCAGTGTGGCTCAGCGGAAAGGGGCCTGGGCTTGGGAGTCAGAGGTCCTAGGTTCGAATCCCGGCTCTGCCACTTAATGATGTTGGCATTTGGTAAGCGCTTACTGTGTGCAGAGGACTGTTCTAAGCGCTGGGGTAGACACGGGGGAATCAGGTTGTCCCCCGTGGGGCTCACGGTCTTAATCCCCATTTTACAGTTGAGGGAACTGAGGCCCAGAGAAGTGAAGGGACTTGCCCACAGTCACACAGCTGACAAGTGGCAGAGCTGGGATTCGAACTCGTGACCTCTGACTCCAAAGCCCGTGCTCTTTCCACTGAGCCACTGTTGCTTCCCGTAGCCACGCTGCTTCAGCTGCGTGACTATGGGCAAGTCGCTTCTCTGTGCCTCAGTTACCTCATCTGTAAAGTGGGGATTAACTGTGAGCCTCAAGAGGGACAACCTGATTCCCCTGTGTCTACCGCAGTGCTTAGAACAGTGCTCCGCACAGAGTAGGCGCTTAACAAATACCGACATTGTTATAACTATTATTATTATTATTATTATTATTATGTTGGTTTTCCAAATTCTCCGTTTGTATGACCACAGAACTGTGCGGTGGGTGCATTTAGTACCTGAACAAAATTTTATTTAAGAAAATACACTCCTAGTTTAGTTGCCCATCCACTTCCGCATCAGACAGAGGCTCCGTACTGTCGGTTTTAAAGCACTCAGTCGGCTTGACCGCTCCTACCTCACCTCTCGCTGATCTCCTTCAGAGTGCCAACAGGATATCCCAAGTAGAAATGTGCTGAAGGCCGGAGGAAGTGCAAGGCTTCGGAGAAGGAGGGAGGTCAAGAGTGGAGGGATAGATTTGGGAGCCATTGACGTAGAAGAGGGAGCAAATGAGTTCTCCAAGGGAGTGGGTGTAGAATCTGTACGGAATTTGCAGTGTTTGCAACGATGCCTTTGATTAATCATTGTGTTGTACTCTTCTTTGTCCCCAGAGCCAGGCAAATAGAACCAGTGAGGTTGGACCATGGCTGAGCCCAAGGGCTTTGTCAGAATACCCCTGTCCTCCTGGACCTCCTGGGAGCCAAGGCAAGAACCAGATTCTCCCAAATGTGAACACACTCACACTCGAGACCTCACATTTCCATGCCAAATACACCTCTGGCCTCCAAAGACCACATGGTAACCTGCTTCAAAAAATATCATCCGTATCAGAAAATGTATGCACACACGATTACGCCTGAATCAGCCAATCTGTCGGTAGTATTTATTGGATGCTTACTATGTGCAGAGCACTGTACTAAGTGCTTGGAAGAGTACAATGCAGTAAACTGTACGACTCGGTGTAACTGAATCGATGTAAATGAATCACACGTAACTCCCTCTTGAATCCTTCTGCAAGGGTAAAATAGGAAAACCAATGGATTAAAAAACAATTCTTTGAGAACTCCAAGAAGTAGTCCATTAGAAGATTCAAGTTTGGGTTTGGGTGGAAAGGTATATTATCATATTTATTGGCGGTACTGAATGGAAGATATTTATCATTCACTTATGTCTTTCAGTTCACTGTTTTAAGAGTAAGATCCCAAAGGAGCGTCTGTCTGCCCCCCTCTTTCCGAAAGGCGGATCTCTTCATTAGGCAAAATCTGTGCATAGAAACCAGTAAATAGAAGTGACAGTAACATTTTTCACTAAGATTTACCTTCTCTATTACAAACCCTCCCCCCACTCCCTTTTTTATTCAAGAGAAAAAGCAGCGGGTCTCTAAGGCTCTACGGATTTCTTTGGCACAGATGCATAATGCATTAGAATTTTTCATTTATTTCCTGCTTCTTTATTCTTTCCGGTTGTGATGGGGTCTTGAATAAGGCCGTGTATACGTATTATCGCAAGTGCGGTTTTCATTCATTTCTGTAATGCCTGACATGTCCTCCAGTAGATACACTCGATGCTTGGTTTCTTCAGAAAGTTCTCCTGTTCACCGAACGCTAAGTTGCTTCCTAAGTATATTTCCAGCCATTGACTGTTGGAGACTTCTGGGACGTAAAAGACATCTAGATTTGAGTGAAGTACCTCCTAACAGAGCTTGGAGTTAATAAAAGCCTTCAGAGGAGGATAAACCAAGCATGAGTAATCAGAGAATTGTTGAATGGAGTAGCCTGGGAAGCAGCTTGGCCTTCTGGAAAGAGCCCAGTTGTGGCCGTTAGAGTCACAGGCCCTGGGTTCCTATAACAATAATAATAATAATTATAATACTGATGGTATTTGTTAAGCACTTACTATGTGCCACTCATTCATTCATTCATTCAGTAGTATTTATTGAGCGCTCACTATGCGCAGAGCACTGTACTAAGCGCTTGGAATGAACAAGTCGGCAACAGATAGAGAACGGTCCCCGCCGTTTGACGGGCTTACGGTCTGATCGGGGGAGACGGACGGACGAGAAACACGGCGATGAAGAGAGTCAAGGGGAAGAACATCTCGTAAAAGCAATGGCAACTAAATAGAATCAAGGCGATTTGGGGATAGATACAAGGTAATCAGGTTGTCCCACGTGGGGCTCCCACTCTCAATCCCCATTTTACAGATGAGGTAACTGAAGCACAGAGAAGGTAAGCGGCTTGTCTGGGGTCACACAGCAGACAGCTGGCGGAGCCGGGGTTAGAACTCCCAAGCCCTTGCCTCGAAGCCGTGTTGCTTCTCCAGTCCTAACTTAGGCACCTGCCTGCCGTGACCTAGGTCAAGGCACTTGACCTCTTTGTGCCTCAGTTTCCTCACCTGGAAAACGGGGATTCAGTATCTGTTGTGCCTTCTACATAGACCGTGAGCGTGATGAGAGACAGGGACTGTGTCTGAAAACTGATTATCTCGTTCCTACCTTAGCGCTTAGTACAGTGCTTGACTCATATGAAGAGCTTAAAAAATACCACCGTCGATATTAATGAATCATAAGAGAAGGGCACGTAGGAACACGATAGCACTACCTTTATGTTCTTCAGTGATCAGATTCTCCTGGACGTCTGTGGCCTTACCTACGCTCTTCAGCTACAGACAGAGGTTAAAGAGATGACCAGAAGAGTGATAAAAAGCTTATAGGAAGAACACATTATTGTGGCATTAGGTTGCTGTACACCGGGTTGGACTCCGGATAATCAGATCGGGCAGAGACGCTGCCCCAGAATAAGTGGCTAAAGGAGCTGGGGCTATTTGGAATAAAAATAAGCCTGTTGAGAACAGTAATAGTAATAACTGCATTTGTTAAGAGCTTACTATGTAGCCACCAAGGTAAAAACACTGGGTTAGACGTGAAATAAACAGGTCGCAGATGGAGCTCACATTCTAATTAGGAGGGAGTGTAGGTGTTGAATCCCCATTTTACAGATGAGAGAATTGAGGCACAGAGACGTTAAGAGACTTGACCAAGGTCACATAGCCCCTAAGTGTAGGAGCCGGGATTAGAACACATGTCCCGTGACTCTCAGGCCCGGGATCTTTCTTTCTTAAAAGGGATTTCTTTGAGCCTAAGAAGAGCTCCTGCCAAGGGGAAAAGGACCGGTCATTCTCCGTTTTCCAAATTAAATCATCTTAAACTCTCTTAAATTAAATTTCCGAATTAAATAATTCTCTGAATTCAAGTCTAGAGAAGGGAATTTGTGTAACACTGAACCCATCAAATCTCTCCGGGTAGTGCTGTCGCTCATGAATGGATCCAGCTGATCCACCGGGATGTTGTCAGTTTGTCTGTAACTCTGGCGTTCACTACTTGTGCTGGCTGGCAAACCGTTAGGGAGCAGAGAGAGCCCCCCTTATGGCGCGGGTCCATCCTGATAGAGCACTGTGCAGTGACTGGAGAAACGGATGTGTGCATGTGTGCCAAGGGGAGCTGTCTGGAGATTTCCGTACAGCGGAGGTTCGTCCAGACCCTTTCCCTCTCTCTCTCTCTCTCTCTCTCTCTCACACACACACACACACACACACACACACTCTCCTCCCCCTCCCCCCCCCCCCCCCGCCCCCAGTACTACAGAAGAATGGAATGGCGTCTCTCATGTCCTGACTCCATTCCCTTCTGACAAACGGAGATGCATCGGTGATTACTTTGCACACCGTAAGTGCTCAATAAATATGATTGAATGAATGAATGCATGAAAAGTGATTGGCAGGGAGTCACTCTGGAGGCATTTTTATAGCATATTTCAGAGAGCTAAATCAACGGGGGTAATGGTAATTGTTGTACGTATCAAGGGCTTACTCCGTGCCAAGCTCCGTACTGAGTGCTGGGGTAGATGAAAGATCATCAGGTCAGACATCAGTCCCTGTCCCTCCATGCCGTATATAGAAGGGAAAGCAGATGTTTAATCCCCGTTTTACAGATGAGGAAACTAAGGCACAGAGAGGTTGAATGAGTTGCCCCATCATCCGGCAGGCAAGTAGAAGAAGCCAGGTCATTTGGTTCCTAGGCATCGTACTCTTCCCAGTAAGCCACGAGGTCACTGTTCATTTTTAGCTGAGACAGGGTGGCAGAAATGCAGGATAGGCCCGTACTCGGAGGACACCAGGTGGAGAAACAGTCCAAGTTGCCGAAAGGGGAAGACATTTAGTTCCGGGGAACCTCTCCCTGAAGGAAAGATGAGTTAGATTTGTTTCTAGGGATTTCTCTGGTGCCTCCACCTGAAACATAACCTCTCACGGGGGTGGACTGGGATGGGAGAAAGAGGGCTAAATTAATTGGGGCAGAGGTCCCTTGGCCATTTGGGGCCGAAGGATTTGGGGGAAAGTGATCCTGAAGGAACCGACTCTCGGTTCAGAGGTTAGGATCCCAGGGAAGCGGAGCAGCAACAGCAAGGCAGTAAGGTAGATCTACCCTGGCATCTGAAGAATCTAAGGGGAAGATATGGAGGACATGAAACTGGAACCTGGGGCATCCCAAGAGAAGAAGAGAAATGACCAGAACCCATGCATCAGGGCATTTGCAGAAAAGTAGAAGAAACCTGGAGAGAGAGAGAAATCATTAGAGGGGGGAAGATATTGTGGATTGGAATTCTGTTCTTGTTGTTAACTAATTAATTTGTTAATGATATGTGGAATTCATCTATTGGAAGCCCATCCAGAGCTGTAGCCTTTGGGGTTCTTGCGGGGTGGGCTTAGGTATTTTCTGGAATGCTTGTGTTTGCCTGGGAAGCAGGGAGGGAGGGAGGAAGGTCTTTCTCCCCAGCGTTTTCTCCCCGACCTTCCCACAGCCAGTCCTGTGAGAGAAAAAGCTGGCTCGACACCAACGTGCTCCTTGCCATTCCGAGGGATGCTTGTTAGTAATGATGATAATGATGATAATGATTCTAACTGTGGTATTTCTTAAGCACTTACTTTGTGCCAGTCCCTGTAGTAAGCGCTGGAGTGGATACAAGCAAATTGGGTTGGACACAGTCTCTGTCCCACCAGGGGCCCACATTCTTAATTCCCATTTTGCAGATGAGGTAACTGCGGCACAGAGAAGTGAAGTGACTTGTCCGAGGCCACGCAATAGAGAAGCAGCGGTGCCGGATTAGAACCCAGGTCCTTCTGACTCCCAGACCCATGCCTTATCCACCCGGCCACGACGAGGGCAGGTTGGGGTGCAGGAGTGGGGTCCCCTAGGTGAGGAGTCCCAGACTTGCCCATCCCTGGAAGGGAAGACCTAGGAGGGCTTTAGGACGTGGGCTTCCAGGCTCCCCTGAGTGACACCCGAAAACTCCTGGGCTGAGATTGAGACCCCAGAGTGCCCTGCGAGGCACAGGCGGAAATAGAAAGAAGTGGAAAGAACAGTAGTTCAGAGCCCCTCGGGCTTGGAATCATTTACGTGTAATGAGTGAGGTAAAGCTAAATGACAGATCTTCTGCCACTCGTCACTCAAACGCAGCCAGCGATCATTTGCTTTGATTTATTCTCCAACCTTTTCTTATTATTCCCTTTCATTTTAAATGATTTTTCTTCATTCCAACCTGAACAGTGATAGCATCATCATCATAAATGCGTTCCCCAGCTCGGAAAGACTCTCCTGCTGTTTTCCATCTGTTCTTGTTGTTCTTTCGCCTTGCCGTTGAGCGTGAGGAAGGAGACCTTACTAGGATTCCACAGCTAGGGAGGGTGATCTCTCTGACACTGGAACGGTGATCTCGCCTTTGGTCTCTGACCCTGGAATATCGACCTTCGTCATGGTGACGCATCATACCGGCACAGTCTGGAAGAGAAATCGTAGTGTAGCGCATAGAGCACAGCCCCGGGAAGGTCGTGGGTGCTAATTCCGGCTGCACCACTTGTCTGCTGCATGACCTTGGGCAGATCGCTTCACTTCTCTGGGCCTCAGTCGCCTTATCTGTCAAATGGGGAGTGAGACTGTGAGCCCCACGTGGGACAGGGACTTAGTCAAACCTGATCGGTTTGTATCTGCCCTAGCGTTTAGAACGGTGCCTGACACGTAGTAGGTGCTTAACAAGTACCATGATGATAATTATATTTGGGGTTGGACTCCGAATAGATGCTTAATTTAATATGGGCGTCAGACCTTGCCACCAGAGTTAGTGGGAATTCACTTGTCCCGAATTGATTTCCAACTTGTCAAATCCTTTTTCTCCCTCCTGCTTCCACTATTTTAAATCACCTTTCTCCACCTCCTCATCGGATTATGACTTCCTTGAGGGCAGCGATCTTACTGAGTATCATATTCTGCCAAGCGGTTTTAACAGTGCTGTGCACAAAGCAGGTGCTTAATAAATGCTACCAACTGATAATCCTTCCCCCCCCCCGCCGAATATCCTCACCGCCTATCTACCCCTCTCTCTGAGCAGTTGGGGCACCATAACTTAGAAGCTAGGACAGTGTTAAAGGATCAGCTTTTCCAGGATTTTCTGTCCCGAAGTTCAGCTTCTATTTAGACAGCCCGGATCCGCTGATATTTTTTAAAAAAAGATAAAGCAGTCGATCAGTACTAGTCAGTCCTGGAGATCACATTCGAAACTGCAGCCGGGTGCTGGTATCTTTAATGGCAAACGTAAGCTCCCTGACCCTCAGTGGGCTCACAGTCTAAAGAGTATAAGCGAGGAGAAGGAACTGGAGACAAACCCATCGGGACCGATGAAGCATCAAAACACAAAACAGAAAAAAACACACAAAATAAAGATGAAATCAGTAGGGAGCTGTAGTGAGAGGAGAAGGATCTCTGGCTCCTCAGGGCTCAGAGTTCAGGGCACACCCGCCGCCACAAGTCTTCCTGGGGTTTTGTGGCGGGCGTATGCTATGGGGGTGGTGGGAGGAGTTTTATCTCTGGCCCAGTGGGCATGGAGCGTCTACTGCTAAAATCTCAGGAAGCCTTCCTGGACTAATCCCTCATTTGTACATCTTTTTTCCCATCCTGTTGAGTCTCACCTACTGAGCAATTGATACTCACCACCCCATCATCCACAGCAATTATGTACACATCCTTAGACTTGGTTGCTTCCCCTACCTATAACTTATTTTGGTGTCTTACTCCCCCACTAGACTGTGAGCTCCTTAAGGGCAGTGATCCTCCGTACGTACCCCATAGCACGCTCCCAAGTGCTTAATGTAGTGATTTGTTCGGAGTGAGTACTCGGTAAATGGCACCGATTGATTCATTGGTTCATCTGTGAAAGCGTTTGCATTAGCTTTTTTTTTTTTTTTACGTCTGAGGTTCTGAGTTCCTTCTAATCATCTAAAAACGTTCTAGGATAATTCCCAACTTTCTGGCCTTTCCCATGAATTCCCATCCTCTTCGAAGCTGAATACAGGAATAGGGAAGTATATCCTAATGGAAAAAGCATGGACCTGGGGCTCAGAGGGCCTGGGTTCCGATCCCAGCTCCACCTTCTGCCTGCAGTGTGCCCTTGGGCGAGGAAATCATGGAACCTCTCTGTGCCTCAGTTGTTTCATCTGTAAAATGAGGATTCGCTACCTGCTCTCTCTCATACTTAGCCTCTGAGCTCCATGTGGTACAGAGACCGTGTCCAACTTGATTAAATGGCATCTACCCCAGTACGTGACACGTAGTATGTGCTAAATGCCTATGCCATTATCATAATAGTACTCATTTTGTTATTTTTAAGCGATTATTATGTAGCAGCACCGCATTAAATTCTGGGGTTGAAACAGGGTAATAAGGTCAGTTATTTGGGGCCCAGATGAAAGCATAGCAGGGGAAACGCAGAAAGTGGGACCAGCGTCCTGTGCAAGAAAAATTAGGGATGAAAAGAGAGGGAAACTGAGGCAGAAAAATGGCAACAGGTCCCCTACTCTTGCCAGCCACCTGCTCTAACCCATTTCTTGCCCTCTGGTGTGAATGCGTGTGTATGTGCCTGCCGACTCCGGCTAGCAAATCGAGCCGCTGTCCCCAGGAGTTGGGTCTTTGGGACCAGGCCATTCCCTCTGCCACTCCTCTGTCTTTGCTTCTCAACACGCTTCCAACAGCAGAAAGGGGTGGGGGCCGTATCCCGGCTAGACCTGGCTGACAGGTGATACCGCTGTCAAAGTACAAAGGACAGTTGAAGGTAGGAGTGTAAACTCCGCTTGCTTGAGAGTTCTATCTTAGCTCTCTCTCATCTCGCTTCAAGATACGCTCGGAAAAAGCAGTGAAATTGCTACAAGTGACCAAGGAGACAGCCCCACGATGCAACGTATGAAACGGTCTCCGTGTTTCCCTTTTGAAATGTCGGCAGGCGTTGTACTCGCTCATATCTTAGATGGGACCGATTACATGGGATATGTATGCAGTTTCATTCTGAAATTCCCTAGGGCTCATTCGAAGTTATGGCTTTTTTTCACAAGAGTCCTGTCTCTCAAGAGATGTTGCGAAAGAAACCTTGTCGATGGCACTTGGTTCCATTTGGGCAGACCATTTATCCTCATGGAATTTGTTGCTCTGGAAAGAAAAAAGGGATAATGGAACAGAATATGTGCGTATCTGCTAACTCGTTAGTAATGCAGATATAAGAGAGTTGGTCATTTCAGTTCATAGCATAAGACAGGGTGGTGAGAATATAATTCTTATTTCACAGTTGGTTGAATAGACCAATAGGGAAGCAGCGTGGTCTTGTGGAAAAGAGCATGGGGCTGGAGGTCAGAGGACCTGGGTTCTAATCCTAACTTTACCAGTTAGTTGCTTGCTGTGTGACCTTGGACAGGTCTCTTCACTTTGCCTCAGTTTCCTCATCTGTAAAATGGAGTACTCCCTCCCACTTAGACTGTGAGCCCTGCGTGGGACAGGGACTGTGCCCAACCTGTTTAACTTGTATCCACCCCAGCGTTTTCAACAGCGATTGGCACGTAGTAAGCGCTCAACAAGTACCAAAATTACTTTTATTTGCAGCACGGGGCTGGAGAGAGCGATAAAGTCGCACCTCTTTTTGTTCAGACAGTGGGTTTCCTATCATTAAGTGCGGGGAATTCATCAGAACGAAGCAGTGAGGTTCAGCAAATTAGACAGGATTGCAGCTCACGCAGATGTCTTTCCGTCATTCCACTTGAAGGCCAAAAAAACAGAGTAAATCATGTGTAACTGTGATTTTTATCGAGCACGTTCTGTATGTGAAGCACTCTGACAGAGTCGAGATGATCGGATTAGACACAGCCCCCGTCCCTCACAGGGTTCATGATCTCAGTGGCTGAGAAAGCTCTTGCAGATAAGGACACTGGGGCCCAGAGAGAAGAGTCGACTCTCTCTAGGTCACACAGCATGCCATTGGCAGAGCTGTGACTATCTCCTGCGGCCTTGTGCTCTTTCCCCCCACTCTAGGCCGCTAAAGATTTCCCGGTCCTCCGTTGGTCCCACCCCCTCCACCAGGTGCGGTAGCATATTTTGCAACCGGGTCCACCAAATGTGTGATATTATACCCTCCCAAGCACTCAGTACAGTCCTCTGCACGCAGTAAGCGCCTAATAAATAGGATAAATTGATGGAGCACGAGGACTCGCGTTCGTTCCCTTCTGACCGAGCTCCACAGGGCAGATCGTCCCCCACTTCCACTGAGATTGGGAGAAATGACAGTCAGCGGCCCGGACACTCGGAGAGGCATTAAACTCACGGTAATCAGCCTCTCTATCTCACCATCGATGTGTGGCCCGTAAAATGCAAGTAGTGCCACTGTGTCCTGTGCTTCATTAGCGGATTATAATTTTTTACAGCTCTGGCAGATAGTTTATTTCTTGCGATGGGTCACTCGTAGGCTTCATTTTCTGCCCCGTTTTAGAAGGACTTGGAATGATTTTCCCGCAAATAAATGAGAGTTATTTTTCAACTCCCTTTTACTGCCGTCTCGGAGGTCATCATAAAGCTGGGAGAAACATCGAAATATTGGGGGAAACATAAAAATGCTATTAACCAGACTCCTCCCTCATTATACTGCTTCTCCAAGCTTACCATTAAGTTGGCGTTTTTTTGATGCGTCTCTTGTCTGTACTGAATTTATCTCTTCCGTGTGCCTGTCCTCCCCAACCTTGATTGTGAGCCCCATGTATGATTTATTTACCCCAGTGCTTAGTAGAGTGGTTGACATCCAGTAAGTGTTTAACACTAAACAAGTAATAATAAACCACTACAAATAAATAAAATCACTGAACATTCCTAACAGTTAACCTTTCTCCCCTGCTCCATTCTCGGCCTCATTTCACACATAACCAGGGGCCAGGTGAGACTTCCCTGGTAATCTTCGTCTCTGTCCCCCGGTTCTGCTCGCCGATTTCTGGATAATTTTCAGCTGGGGAAGACAGTGCGCCCTACTAGAAAAAGCATAAGGCCCGGGGGTCAGGGGGCTTGGCTTCCGGTGCTGACTCTGACACTCTCCTCTGCTGTGTGACCTCGGGCCAATCACTTCAGTTCTCTGTGCTTCAGCTTTCTCATCTGGAAAACGGTGGTAAAAATGCCTGTTCTCCCTCCCTCTCTGGGCGGGATGGGGGACTTGCTTAATTTTTTTTCTTTTATACAAGTTTAATTAAGAGCTTTGTAAAATTAAAATGGTTGCAACATAAATACATTCCCTAACCTTTTTAATCATTTACTATAATGTACTTCCACAAAGCAAAATAAGCGATTAATAATGAAGTCTAGCGAGAGAAAGCCCACCAAGTAAGCACAGGAACTACAAGGCAGCAAACAGAAAGTCTTAGTGTTCATCCAATTCATGGGAAAAACCTAAAAGAATTGACAGCCCATGAAAATGTCCACCTTCCCTGTGCAGAGACCAGAACTGCGGAATAATCAAATCAAATCACGGATCGATGAGGGATCAGGTAAATAAGTGCCCTCGAGATGATTCCATTTGTTTCCCTGATTCAAACTAATACTCCCTATTTTGAGATTAAACCATTTAGCTAAATGATGGAAATATGTAGGAACAGCACCCTCTCTCCCCCCACCCTAACTCCAGGCAAACTGAAAACAGGCAATTTTGGGGATGGCCAGGGGAAGCATTTCAAAGCCGTCTTTTTCTAAAGCAGCTGTTTTGATCTTACACTGTTTTGATGTTGTCTTCCGGGCCATAAACTCTTCCAGTTCTTCCCTCCCCTCCCCTTCCCTTCCAGGCGCTTGGAATCGTCTGGGAAGGAACAGCATCTCGGCCAGTAGTGTGGAAAGCCTTTTCCCTTTTTACCCCCACTTTCCACCCCCTCCTAACATCAGGAGAGGGAGGAGGAACTGGTCTCTGGTGGGGAGTGAGGAGGAAGAAAAGCATCCTCTCTTTTGGCTAGAGCTGAGAGAACTATCCATAACCATTAATAACAGTGATATTTGTTAAGCTCTTACTGTGTCCTAAGCACTGGGGAGATAGAAAGTAAGCTGATTGGACACAGCAAGTTATTTCTCTCGCCAGGCTACATCCAGGAGAAAAAGGAAGGTGATTGTGGATTAATTTATTGCATCAACCCTACTGTCCCCAATTTAAAAGCCTTATTAAAAATCACATCTTCTCCAAGAGGCCTTCCAAATAAAGTTTCATTTCCCTTAATCCCTCTCCCTTCAATGTCACCTGTGCACTTGGATCAGTGTCCTTTAAGCATTTGACATCCGCCCCATCCTCAGCCCCAGAGCACTGAGTTATTTATCCATAATTCACTTTAATACCTGTCCCCACCTGTTTCCTATTCCCTTCCTGCCATCCTTCCCGCCCTCCTTTCCAATCTCATCGTTCATCGTGGCTCCGTGCTCTGTTTTTGGTGAGATCCCTAAATCTCTTCTGGGTTATCGAAGTGATGAGTGAAGATACTTGACTCTGCTGGACCGAATCACTCAGTGGTAATCATTGAGTTCTTACTGTGTGCAGAACACTGTACTAAGTGTTGTGGAGAGTATAGTACAACAAGGTTGGCAGCTATATTCCCTGTCCAAAAGGAGCTGACGGTCTGTGCGGGAGACAGATATTAAAATCAGTTACGGGTGGATATGTATATAAGTTCTGTATGACTGAGGGTGGGCTGAAGATCAAGTGCTTAAAGGGTAGAGAAGCAACATGGCCTATCAGAAAAAGCCTGGGAGTTAGAGGGTCTGGGTTCTAATCCCAACTCTGCCAGTTGCCTATGTGACCTTGGACAAGTAAGACACTTACCTGCTCGCTGGGCCTCAGTTTTCCCGTCTGTAAAGTGGGGATTTAGTCCCTGTTCTCCCTCCTTCTTAGACTGTGAGCCCCATGTGGGACAGGGACAGGGTCCCCAGTGCGTACAGCAGTGCTCGGCATCCAGTGAGCCCTTAACAGAAACAACAACAAAAAAAGCGATCGTACAGATCCAGGTGCGTAGGAAATGCAGAAGGGAGAACGACATGGGGAAATGTGGGTTTAGTCGGAAAGGTCTCTTGAAGGACATATGTAAGTACGGCTTTGAAAGTGGGGAAAAGACCTACAGATAAGCATTTGAATGCTTATTTGAAAGAAAACTAAACATTGGAACCAAATTGCTCTAGAGGTGTGGACTGTAATTGCTTAAGCTAACTAACCTGAAATATATTGCTCCTGTCTTCCATTACCCAGTGACTAACAATTCCCCGGGAAATGAGCACAGGGGCCATAGCAACCCTTTCCAGTGATTAGGAGACTCCTTATTGCATTACTGATGTAACACACTAGATGTTTCTTTAGCGGGAATAATTAGCAAAGAGACCTAGCTGTCTGAAAGATGGGAATTCATGAATTGACTTGGCTGAAGGAGTCTCCAAGTAAAAGATATTGAGGACGAGGGAGAGAAAAACAGGTGGAAATGAGACCAGCTAGGGGGATTGGCTTCATAACTGGGTCACCTCCTAGAGATCAGAAATATAATTTCCAAGTCAATTTCTGACTCTCTGCCTTGCTTAATTGAGAAATTCAGACCAACAATATAATCTGTTGCCATGAAAATAAAGGTCTAAATTAGGTGCGTTCTATATTCCTTTGCAAGTAATTCCTGATGTTATCCTTGGTAGCATAAATCGATTAATACATATCCAAAAAAGTCTTAAATCACAATCTGCTTGGAAATCTCATCTTTATCAATAATCTGGGAAAGAGAGTGCTTTATGTATTGTGCTCTTTGAAATATGATGAGGAATAGGTGGATTTACATCATCTGTCAGGTAATTATGAAAAATGCTATTTTCACAGGGTACTCACTGAATCGGAGCCGGCATATGTAAACAAATATATATTGTTTTTCCTCCCCCTGTAAATCGTGTCGCTAAGCGGTGGTGTTCTGCGGAGTTTTGTATTTCTTAGTGTGAGTGTAGCTGTAAAATCAACAGATGACTCCCACCCCATGGAAATATCATGATTCTCCCTGGTGGCCGTGGACTAGACTGTCAGCTCCTTGGGGGCGGAGAACATGCCTGGCAAATTGGTTATAGTGTACCAGTGTAGTGCTCTGTACACCGTATGTGCTCAGTAAATGCCACGGATTGATAACAGTTGTGACCCAGCGAAAAGCACTTAGAAAGCCTGCTTTGCCTCCTAATCCTCTCAAGGTGTCCGTTCTGGGAGAGTCTGCCCATTTATAATAACTGAATGCCAGAGTGAGACGTCTTCTGAACCTCTCTCAACAATCCACATGTGGAAACAGAGTGGTCTAGTGGATAGAATACAGGCCTGGGAGTCGGGGGGACCTGGGTTCTAATCCCAGTTCTACCTTTTATCTGCTGGGTGACCTTGGGAAAGTCACTTCACCTCTCTGTGCCTCACTTACCACATCTGTAAAATGGGGATTAGGATGGTGAGCCCCATGTAAGACGGGGACTGTGTCAAACCTGATTAGCTTTAATCTACCCCGGAGCTTACTACGGTGGCTGGCGCATAGTAAGCCCTTAGCAGATACCACCATCACTCTCATTTTTATGCCCCTCTGTTTGAGAAGGTGCTTCATGGTGTCCCTCAAATGTCCCTTCCGCCAACCCCGTTTGCAGTTCCACTTTCCGGCTCACCCAAGAGCAACTCGTTCGGGTTTGCTACAGTCTCCGTTCTCCTCACGTGAGAACTTGTTCGGGCTTGCTCGAATCTCCCTTCTCCTCCCGTGACCAATCGAGAAAAGGCGTGGAAGGGCGAGCCTGACTGCAGCATTGCGGGGCTGGGCTCACTGGAAAACTCTTTGCCTTGGACCTTACATGGACTGTTAGTAAGTACGGTGGTAGTTAGGTGGTGGAGCTGGAAATATGGTATCTGTAATGGTAATGCTCAATGCAGTTTTTCTTATTCAGCTAAATTTGGGATTTATATTTCAGAGTGAATGAAAAATTGGGGATTTCATTTGGGCTTTTATTTTTTATAAGTGGTATACGACATTTTCCCTCTCCTCCCACTACCGCATCCGGAGTGTTTCCAGTACTCTGTCAGTCTCAGCTAGGGCAGCGAGAGTCAACCAGAGGCACACTCATTCCATCCCTAGCTTGGGCATTAGCTAACGAGTGGAAGGCAATCTACTGCAAATCAAAACTCATCCGTTCTGGGCAGCAGCGGCCCGGGAGAGAGTCGAGGGCAGAGACTCGATTTTACCGCGTGGAAGAAGGCAATTGTAAACCACTTCCGTATTTTTACCAAGAAAACTCTCTGGATACACTACCAGAACGATTGCAGATGGAGGTGGGGTGTTCTGTGAGAGATGTGTCCATGGAGAGATGTGCCAGAGGTCAGAAATGACTCAACAGCACAAGACAAGACAAGACACACCATTTGTGTAATCGATATTTGGCTGATGCAGATGGGGAAACAAATGTCCCAAATCCCCGTGCCTGGCTTATGTAGCGATACAAAGGCAACCTTCTTATTGACCCGCCCTGTCGATTCAAAGGAGAACAGCGTCAACCACGATTGATTGCTTGAATGATTGTGGTGTGACTGGGGAATTCCATATTGGAACAAAGGAGAATGGTGATCCTCTCAGAGGAAGTTAAGAATTCCTAAACCAACCGTGGGAACCAGGGCTGAGTTGAAAAAGAGCTTCCTGCTTTCCATAGGAATTAGGAGGCTTGATTCACAGCACCAAAGAAGGTTGTGGAAGTGATCTGAAGTCGAAGAGGATTCAGAAAGTACTCTCGGCCAGTCCTCTCCTGAAGTGAGGAGAGATCCCTTTTGAACTGCTCGGTCTCAGATTTATACCTTCAAAAAACCAAAACAAAAATGGATTTAAGATCGGTCTAAATAGCTGAAGGTGTGTGAAATGAATGGACAAGAACTAGGGAAATATCAAAGTTGTAAAAAAAAAAAAAAAAAAAAGAATGAGCCACGAGGTGACAACTTTTATGTTGCACCCTGTTCCCGTTGGCTTGCGCAACACAAAATACGGGTTGTGCTGCAATCATTTTCCACAGCAGAATCCCATTTGGAGGAAGAGAGGCTTTTTTGTAGTGTAAATAAGTTTGAAGTCAGTCTTCGCCCATGGTGTTCCACTCATCAGAGACTCATTTTCCACTGCGGAGATACGGGAGTACATATTTGAAAATAAATCTTCCCGTCTTATGTCTCATTGCTATGCCAAATGAGCACCGCTGCTATCCACTACAACAGCAAGTTGTGGTAATTGTTGTTCACTATCCCCAAGGAGGGACACCCCACCTAACTTGAAGAATTGCAGCTGGAACCTGCCGTCTGCCTTCCCAGCTCCGTGACAGCCATTTGCCAATTTAACTACCGTCGCAGTCCACCGGCAACTTCCAGACTCGGTCCTGGAGCACTCTCCCTCCTGCTAAGGTTGAATCCACACGGTGCAATCCCTCTCCAGTTCTGAGTACCGATTCCTGTCTACTCTTCAGTCCAGTCTTCTTCCCAAACCCCTAGAGCCCTGATCTATCCAGACCCCTGGGTTTAGGGCTTTTCCTGCCCTCCATTTCCTCCACATTCTTCTTTCTCTGCCTCCCCGCTTCAGATCCAACTCTGCTATTTCATATTCCTATTTTTCCTCCTTCCTCCAGATCATCCACCATTGCCTCATCTCCCTAAGCTCTGTCTCCTTCTATCTCTAGCTGCCCGCCTTTCCTCAAACCCCAGTATTGGATGCAAAGTACAGTGTCTGCTGAACTAAGACACCAGCATTCTCTTGAGTCTCAGATTAAATAATAATAATAATAATGATCGTATTTGTTAAGCGCTTACTATGTGCAAAGCACTGTTCTAACCACTGGGGGGGGGATACAAGGTGATCAGGTTGTCCCACGTGGGGCTCACAGTCTTCATCCCCATTCTACAGATGAGGGCACTGAGGCCCAGAGAAGTTAAGTGACTTGCCCAAAGTCACACAGCCGGCGAGCGGCTCCCAAGCCCGGGCTCTTTCCATTAAGCCATGCTGCTTCTCTACATCAACAGAGGACTCTAGAGTAGGTCCAGAGCTTGAGGACTGCCTTTCCTCTGGCTCTCTTGCTTGAGGGAGAGGGCGGGAGAGTTGAACCCAGCACGAAGAAGCTTCTACTTATGGCTAAATTTTCCTACGGGTGTTTGACTGAAAAAGTTCAGAAAAAAACTACCAGTGTGATTCCCAAGGTGGCCTCCTCAGTCAGCTCTTAGAACAGTGCTTATTGCATGCTGTTTTGCACACAGTAGGTGCTTGCTTAAATACCGTTACCTCTATCGCCTCAATTCCACAGCCCACCCGCTCTCCTTTTCTCCTCAAAGTCGGCGATAGCGGGGGACATCCCGCAATCCTGTGCCGCGGTTGAAGGTTTAGAATGAAGGGGGGTCACAGTATTAAAGGAGGAGAGGAGGGGCAAGTGTTTCTAGGAGGTCAGAGAGGCTTGGACCGGGGTGGGGGGGGGGGGAGAGGTTAGATTTAGAGAGTAGCGGCATTGGAGAGAGATTTTCTTCTGAGATCTACTTCATTAACAGCAGAGTTGTAATCATGGGAGGGGAGGGAAAAGTGGTTGGAGAAATGTGGCTGGAGGTGCAAAGGACGGGGTGAGCTGGGGGGACAGAGTTTAGGTTCAGAAGGTTCAGAGAGTCTTTGGGACAGTAATGAACGTTGGTGTTTGTTAAGCGCTGACTATGTGCAGAGCACCGTTCTAAGCGCTGGGGTAAGATACAGGGTAAGCAGGTTGTCCCACGTGAGGCTCACAGTCTGTAATCCCCATTTTACAGGTGAGGTAACTGAAGCACAGAGAAGTGCAGTGACTTGCCCACAGTCACACGGCTGACAGGTGGCGGGGGTGGAATTCGAACCCATGTCCGCTGACTCCCAAGCCCGTGCTCTTTCCACTGAGCTGTGCTGCTTCTCTAAGTAGAAGAGTAGGTATCATTGTTATTGGGGTATTTAGTGCTTTCTCCTTGCCAAGTACCGTGCTGAGGCCTGGGATAGATACAGTACAGTAAGATGAGACACAGTCCCACGTAGGGCTTGCAGTCTAGGGAGAGCCAAAAGAGGTGTTTTCTCCCCATTTTACAGCTGAGGAAACAGGCTCAGAGAGGCTAAGTGGCTTGCCTGGGTCACACAGTAGGCAAGTGCACATTTGGGATTACGACCCAGGACTCCTGCCTCCTCTCCCTGTGTTCTTTTCATCGGTGACACCGCTTCCTGAAAACGGCGTAGCAGAGGAAGGGAGAACACAGAGAGGAGGTGAAGGACATGTGTTCTGATGCATGACCTGCCCTCAGGGCCTTGCATTTTTGAGACACCGGTAGCCTCCCCCCAAGTCCTTAGTGTTACCATTCTTAACCTTTCCCCTCTGTCCTGTAAGCTCCCTTTGGGCGGGGACCGTATCTACCAATTCTCTCCCAAGTGCTCCGTAGTGCTCTGCACACAGTTAGCACGCAATATGTACCATTGCTTGATTGATGGATGAAAAAGCCTTCGCTTCCCACATCCTTCTGCCCTCCCCGTTCTTCACAGGTGGGAGAGAGCCAATCTACTCATCACCAGGGCAACTGGCACCCTTCTGACCCACGAGGTTCTACAGCCCAGGTGGAAGGAATTATGTTGATGAGGGCTTAGGGTGTCTGCACCTGCTGGATCCCAGGTGATAGGAATCTAGTAATCTCCGGCTCAGGGACTATCTGACCCGGAAGGAAGCTGTGCGGCCTAGGTGGGGGGTGGGGGGCTTGGGCCGATGAGGCCTTTAGGGCAGTCGCTCCTCCCGGATCCTCAGTGCGAGGGATCAGATCGAGCCGTCTCCTCAACAGCCTTCTGGCCAGGACTCGATTCTGCAGCCCAGGTAGATGACTTTCCCGGCCGAGGATGCGTCGTCTCTGTTTTGCTGCTAGACTGTGGCCCCGGGGACACCCTTCCAC
Organism: Ornithorhynchus anatinus; assembly: GCF_004115215.2. NCBI lineage: Eukaryota > Metazoa > Chordata > Mammalia > Monotremata > Ornithorhynchidae > Ornithorhynchus > Ornithorhynchus anatinus. The sequence goes on from NC_041751.1 coordinate 16,411,341, forward strand.
AGTGTGAGACTCTTTGGGATCAGTGTGCCGTGCTATGGGAGAACCAGCTCGGGCTTATGTTTGTGGCGTAGTTAAAATGAGTAAGTACTGTAGGTTGTGAGAGGCTCAGCCAGAGCACACCCTAATTCAGTGGTAGTCTTGTAAATTCAACTTTGTGTAATTATTTGGAGAAGCTTTTCTGAACTCATGGAACTACTATTTCGCCTCTGGGTTTCAGCTAGTAAATCTTGCTTTTTTCAGAAGGATTTGGCCAAAGTCACAGGCTATAAAGGGCATTACCTAAACTGCATTCTGACATCTATAAATATTATACTGTGCTTTCCACCCGTCATGCATTCTCTCTCTCTCCCCCATCTCTCTCTGTTCCCCATGACACAGGCTTGCCAGCTACCATAATTATTATTATTTCCCCCATCTCTCTCTATCTTCCCTATTTCTGTGTTTTCCCTATCTCTGTATTTTCCCCCTATATCTCTCTTCCCTATCTTTCTTTTCCCCATCACTCTCTTTTTACCATCTCTTTTTTTCCCCATCTCTCTTCCTCCATCTCTTCTCCTCAACTCTCTCTTCTCTTCTCCTCTCCTCTCTTCCCTTCCCTATCTCTTTCTCTTCCTCCATCTTTTTCTCTTTTCCACCATCTGTCTTTTCCCCCATCTGTATCTCTTTCCCCCCTCTCTCTACTCAACCACCTCTCTCTCTTCTCCCCCCAATCCGTCTCTTCTTTACCCTCACCTTTTCTCCCCCACCCCATTCTTTCCTCTTCTCCTCCCCCTGTCTTCCCCATCTCTCTCTCGCTTCTCCCCCACATCTCTCTCACATCCCCCCCCCCACCTCTCTCTTTCTTCCCCACCACTCTCTCTTCTCCCCCCCGCCCCATTACGCCCCTGCCTCTCTCTCCCCATTTCTCTCTTCTCCCCTGCCCTTCTTTATTTTCCCTCCATCTCTCTCTTTTCTCTCCCACCTATTCTCTCTCTCTCACTCTCTCTCTCTCTCTTCTCCCTCTGCCTCTCTCTTTTCCTTCTGCCTCTCTCTCTCTTCTCCCTAGATTGCTCTCTCTTTTCCGTCCACCTTTCCCTCTCTTTTCCGTCCACCTTTCCCTCTCTTTTCCGTCCACCTTTCCCTCTCTTCTCCGTCCACCTTTCCCTCTCTTCTCCGTCCACCTTTCCCTCTCTTCTCCGTCCACCTTTCCCTCTCTTTCCCTGCACCTCTCTCTTTTGCCCCCCCCCCCCACCCCGTCTCTCATTTGGCCGCCACCTTTCTCTCACTCTTTCTCTCTTTTCTTTCCCATGCCCTTTCTTGCTCTTCTCCCCTGTCTCTCTCTATCTTTTCTTTCTCCACAACTCTCTTTTCTCCCCCACCTCTCTCTCTCTCCCTCCATCTCTATCCCTCAGTAATTGAAACGTTGGAGAGAAATTCTGCGAGCACAGAATAAACAATGTCACCCATAAATCGCATCTTAGATTTTTATAGGCAGTCTGTCGTAAATTATAATTCACACAGGGGAAGAAAGGAAGTTAATGTTGCGTTTACATTTAAAACCCCAACAGTGAGTGGTTCTGTCATATCCTGACATGTTGAGGTGGGTTAGGTGAGTCTGGGTCTGGTATAGGGCTATACTGTTCGGGAATGTAGAGCATTTTGGATGTTCAGTGAATTTAAAGCAAAACACTTTCTCTCAATTCTGGGTAAATCTCCTAAATTGAGTGGTAGAACAACAATTCAAGTAGCTTACTTGTGTAAACAAAGCCATCTTTGATTTTCACCCCGAAATCTCACCATCATTTATGACATTTCTGTGAAAGAAGCCAAGCCACATTTATGGTCCCCAGATATCTACTGTGACTTTTATATGGTATTTTATCTTATCTTCTTGTTAGATTTACTGGCCTTATCATTTTGGCTGAGGTATCCACCCTCATCCCATTTCAGGTTCCAAGAACCACTTAGCTAAATAAAACCCATATTCCGTGATTGGATTGAGCACAGAATGACAATGAATCCTTGAAACCCTAGCATTAAGGGAGAGAGAATAATCATCCTTTTTCTTAGTTGTGTCAGGGCATTAATATCGTGTCTATTAAGTAGGGACTGGAAGTTTTCGAGCAATTGGGAGCATATGTTATTCACTGGCTCCGCTACTGTTTTTGCAGGTGCATTAACTGTTTTTCACCATTAGAGGAAGTTACTATTCCAGTGAACTGGCAGGGCCCTTTGTGACTGGAAAAAATCATCATGCTTGTTAAAGCATTTATCCTAAGAGAGTAGTTTCTGTATGTAACTCTCTGTGAATAGCTTGTTGACTGTGCTCTGTTGAGTTGTCTTATGTCAGTTGAGTAGTTTTCTTAGTATGTCCAATGAGAATCAATGTCAGTCATTTTTATTGGGTGCTTACTGTGTGCAGAGCACTGTACTAAGTACTTGGGAGAGTACAGTATAATACCGTAATACTGTTGGGAGACACATTCCGTGACAAGGAAGGTGCTTTGCTCATTTAATGGAAATGTATCACTGTTACGATCGTGTATCTGTCCGTATGTCTCTAACTTTCATTCATTCAGTAGTATTTATTGAGCACTTACTATGTGCAGAGCACTGTATTAAGCACTTGGAATGTACAATTTGGCAACAGATAGAGACAGTCCCAGCCCATTGATGGGTTTACAGTGTAATCGGGGGAGACAGACAGACAGACAAAAACAACTGCAATAAATAGAATCAGGGGGATGTACATCTCATTAACAAAATGAATAAGGTAATAAAAACATATATAAATGAGCAGACACAACACAGTGCTGAGGGGGAGGGAGGGGGGGAGGAGCAGAGGGAAAGGGGGGGAAAGGGGGCTTAGCTGAAGGTAAGTGAAGCGAAGGGCAGAGAGGCAGCAGAGGGAATAGAGGGAAAAGGGGAAACTCAGTCTGGGAAGGCCCCTTGGAGGAGGTGAGCTCTCAATGTGTTGTACTCTTCCAAGTGCTTAGAACAGTGCTCTGCCCATAGTAAGCCCTCAAATACCATTGATGACGAGTGAAGACAACGTGGCTTGAAGTCCATCCTACGTACTGTGGTGTAGAGGGAGCAACTGCATTAGGTGTACAATTGAGAGATCCCATATGCCAGCTACTACGCGTGTGTGTTCTTGAGTTATAACCTGGAATTTGTCACCTTGTAGATTATAAAACGTGGCCTGAAGCAAGAAAAAATATTCCATGTAGATCATCTACTCATTCAAGAACATCTAAAATTTGGGGTAGGTCCCTTAAATGATGTGAATGCATTTTATCCCTTCACCAAGTCAAGCAGAGTTCAACTGATTGCTGACATATTCATGAAAGCGTGTGTATGTGCATATGATATTAGGACAGCCAGATACATCATCAAAGTGAAATGGACTGCTGGCAATGAATTTGAGTTTTATGTAGCCAATCCAGATATTTCAAATGACAAAATCATTTTGGCCAAGGTTTTTTTTTTTTTTTTTCTGGCTTGGCTTACGACACCAATCATGCAAAATTAATATCAGTTTCTTAGAGATCAACCTTCCCTTCGTTCGGTCTGATGGAACCTGACGTATGGGCGCTGCCATTTAAGAAGCAGCTTGAACAATGAATTATAAACCTCATTTTAAGAGCGCAGATGAATATGTTATCGTGTCTAGCTTTCAGCCTTGAGAGAAAATACAGGCGCAAGAGTGAAGCAGCTACGGCATTGAGTCGGACGGATTAGCAGCTGTAAATAAAGACAGCCGTAGAAGCTGTTTGGGGGAGAGAAAGAGAGAGACTCGTGATGCGTGAGGAGGATGGAGTGATGGTTCCATGGGCCTGTGCGTAGGTCAGCATCCCGGATGTGGTCAGCGGGAATCTCTCTCTCTCTCTCCTACGACGGACCTGCGCTAGATTAGAGTTGGTGCAGGGCCATGAGAATCAGCATGGCATAGTGCATAGAGCATGGATCTGGGAGTCAGAAGTTCGCGGGTTCTAATCCTGATGATTTGGACCGTGAGCCCCACGTGGGACAGGGACTGTGTCCCACGCGATTTGCTTGAATCCACCCCAGTGCTTAGTAAGAGCCTGGCACAGGGTAAGATCTTAACAAACAGCACAATAATTATTATTATCACTATTATTATTATTATTATTGATCTGGCTCCACTGAGCCCCTGCTAAGAGAGTGTCTAGTGGAGAGAGCGTGAGCCTGGGAGTCAGGCGACCAACTCTTGGCCCATCTCTGTGATTGGCCTGAGGTGTGACCTTGGACAAGTCACCCTCTCTGGGCCCCAGTTTCATAATACAGGTCTGTAGGATGTATTCGTTCCAAACCTGGGGGAAGTTTATGCATTGACAGGGCTACAAAATTGAGGACGGGTTGATTATAGTCAGAACATCCTGGAACTCTTCATCGGTGATATTCCACCAGCGGCCTGGTAGTTTCTTGCCTTGATCTCCATACCCTGTTTTGGGGATCAGGTTGGGACACAATTACCCATTGTTTACAAAGGAGCCTTTAGCTTCCTGGATATTGATTCATTAGAGAATAGGCTCCCATTAGCTGTGTTTACATGGGCTCAAGACTAGCGAACATCGGTTTTCCTTTACTCTAAATATTTAGTCCAAATTCGTATGTTTATAGTCGGGCTGTGAAAACTTTAGCCATTTATATTTATCAACTCCAAATATAAATGGCACAGGGGAATGTAATGACGGATAAATGATCTGAAAAATTAATTTTAAACCTCCTACATTATGTGACAACATCTGGCACATTTACAAGGGAAAAACATTAGAATTTTTATGAGAGTGTCTCCAATCATTTACTGTAACTAATGTTTATGATCTAAACATACTGACACATTTGTTATGCTTATCTAATCCCCAACCTTCTTCATGGGATAGCATTATTGGAACGCAAAAGTTTCTTCACGGGTAACAGTTCTAGAAAAGGAAAAGTTTCTGTAACAATTAGTCAGCCCAGCGGATATAGATAAATACATATGTATGGTACACATCAATGAACTATAATTTATGCCACTGTCGAATTACTTTAAATCTGCCTACTGTGCTAAACACCAGGCTGTTCCGATTTAATTTCAACAACTGAAGATTCACAAAACACAGCACATCATCAGAGAACTGAGCGAGTCCTTCCTTTCTTTCTCTTAGTCTCCGGCCGAAAAGGCCACATGGATCAATCAGTGCAGAGAATTCTTTTTAAAAAAAAAAGCTCTTGAGGGAGAAAGGGGGTTGGCAAGATATCAAATCAATCAGTGGTTTTTATTGTGCACTGACTGTGTGCAAGTAGCTCGAGAGAGTATAATGCAATAACAGAGTTGGTAGAAATGTTCCATGCCCACACTGAGCTTACAGTCTAGAGAATGAATCAGGCAGCATATCGTGTCTCCCTAACTTGGTTTCGAACATACACGGGCAGGAGACCCTAACTAAGGCTTTTAGCTGGCCGGCGGGAGTTGATCACTGGCTCTTTGTTTGCCGCTGATCAGTAGAATCAACCAAGGATTTACTGTATGAGCTGAACAGTGTCGTGGCTGTTTGCTGGAGTGCAAGAGTTTACTCTCTGATGGAGGAGACCCAATATTCTTAATAAAAAGGTGGAGCAGAAGGAAGTCGGTAGCAAGGGTAGGGCAGGTTAAATCAAAAAGTGCCACTTTCCCTGAATTGAGGAAGTGCAGATAGTCAACAAGTTAAGGGCAGTTGCTAAGGACAGCAGTGAGGTCTAAGGGATCTGGGAAGGTGAAGTTGAATCAGGGGATACCCAAGAAGCAAGGGATTTTCCAAAGGTTTTAAAGAGGGGGTGGTCTTGGTCTCTGCGTAGAGCACGGGCCTAGGGGTCAGAAGGTCATGGGTTCTAATCCCAGCTCCACCGTGTGTCTGCTATGGGACCTTTGGCAAGGTACTGCACTTCTCTGTGATTCATCTGTAAAGTGGGGAATGGGACTCTGAATTCCATGTGGGACAAGGTCTGTGTCCAACCCGATTTGCCTTTATCCACCCCAGTACAGTGCCTGGCACATAGTAGATACTTAATACCACAATTATGTACGGAACTGCTTCTCATTCATTGCCAGGATTTCTAGGGATGTGTACATTAATGTTTGTTCATCTGAGGCCAAACTACCGAGCTTTAGTTTCACTTTAGTAGCCCAAGAAAAGCGTAGATCACTAATTAAGAATGGTACTGGTTAAGCACGTCTTACTGTGAAATAACCACTGTACTAAGCACAGGGGCAGGTGCAAGATAATCGAGTTGGACAAAGTCCCTGTCCCACCGGGGTCTCACAGTCTAAGTAGGAGGGAGAACAGGTATTTAATCCCCCTTTTACAGATGAGGAAAGTGTGGCCCAGAGGAGTGAACTGACTCGTCCAAGGTGACACAGTAATCAAGAGGAGGATCCCGAATTAGAACCCAGGTCCTCTGACTCCCAGGCCCAATGCTCTTTCTTTTAAACTCTTCTGCTTCCTTCATCATTATTAGGCCAACCTTCTCTCTGTCTACAGTTCTCTCCACCTGTAACGTCTCCTGCTTCTCGCTATGCCAGAAAGCAGCACGAATCGCACCTTCAGTCGTCAATTTAGATGAAATGCAAAGAATGAGTAAATCTTATTACTTCATTACTATAATTCTCTTTTCTGTAAAACTGAGGCCAATACTATGAAATCAAAAACCATAAGCATGTAGTCCAGATTTTAGTGCCCCCTCATTCAGAATATTTAATATTGATTTCTTTTCTTAGCTTATGCTGTTAGTAAATATTGGTATTTCAGGGTCTGAATAGGAAAATCTTGATAGGTGAACGCTACTAAGAAAATGCTGATTTGATGAGTGTCTGGAGTAGAATAAGTAGGATCGAGTAAGACAATATAAAAGCAAATCATATAAGTTTGAAATCCAAGAGAAAAAGAAGAAAATGGCTTTCAAACAACTGTACTTATTGAGTTCCTATTGTGTGCAGAGAGTTGGCATAAGCACTTGTGAGAGTACAGTCAAATTAGTAAAGCTGACTTCTGCCATCAAGGAAATTACAATCTAGCTTTGCTTTAAACAAATCGATCAAATTTTAGTGTTCCACCTATTTATGTACACAAAGTAGTTTATCTTTTTCTTCACATCACTGTCCATGAATTGAGGAAAGCTGTTGGGGAAATGGGAGAGGATTTTAGAAGCCACGTACTGCTCTTTTTGTTACACTTCACAGTTCCTTCTCCACAGAAGATCCTTTATGAAATCAATAGGAGCTCATTTTAATATTAATGATTTACATTTGCGGTGTGCTTTATTGCTGAAAGAAAGAAAACTGTATAGAGACAACACACCCATGAAGAAGGAATATCACTACTCAAGGCTACTCAATAGATAGAACATTCGCGCTGTAGAGAGGAAGGAAAGTGACGCTCACAGTGCCAGGGAAGTGATAGGATTCTGACTCTCCAGTCAAGCAAAACCAACGGCACAGGCCGCTGCTGTATCCTAAAGGTTAATAGATTGGAAAGTTGCAAAGTACAAGTCAAAACAATTTCAGAACTGAGAACCTTGCAGTTCAAGAGATGAATGAAGAGTGGAGGCGGAGCAAAAACCGGGATCAGAACGTCCTTCCCACGGTCATTTCTAAATCATGACAGCCGATTGGGGTCGGGACTATCTCTGGCCTGATCATCTTGTGACTACCCCAGCGCCTAGTACAGTGTTTGGCCCATAGTAAACGCCTAACACATACCACAGTTAGTATGATTATTATTCAACCAAACATACCCCTCAACATTTAAAAAAAATATTTGCCTCTGCTCGTTCCTGTTGTGAACAACAAAGGGTCAAACGATATTGATGTTTCAGACTTGAAGGGAACTGTGGGAAACATTTGTTCCTAGTTACTTCTTTCTGTTCTCTTTCGGGACATATTCTGAACTGCTACTATTAGGGCTTCAGAGAAGAACGTGGGGGAAAATGTTCTTCTTGACTCCCCACTTCCCTCTGCCACACACTTTTCTACTGCACTATTGGAGTTGCCTAGAACAAGATCATTCTGTTCTTGTGCAACATATAAAAACACTTTTCAGCCTGATAGTGGCTCCCATTGGCCAGTAACAGCTGAAGGTAGTTAAGTTCTGTCTTCCACGTTGAATTTGCGGATTGTCAATTGTGCCAGGAAATTATTGGGCCTATAAAACTGGACCTGAGCACTATTTCTTCACCCCTGAATCTGCATCTCTCCTATTTCTCCAAGCTTCTTTTAGTTCAAGAGTTGCTCATTTCCGGTCCTGAAGCGAGAACCATCTACTACAAAGCTTCTTGAGGACAGGGACCGTGCTGGCTACTTCCACAGTACTCTCCAATGCCCTTTCTACAGTGAGTGCTCTGCACAGAGCAGGAGCTCTATAAATCCCAATGGCTGACTGACCGACCGTATTATCAAGGTTTTATAGGTTCCAGGTTTGAACATTTCCCAAATGACCAGATAAGGCATTCAAACCTTTACATTTTCTCTATCTATTGAACAAACGCATACAAGCTGCCTAAGCTGCATCTTTAATGAAAACTCTAAATCATTAATGCCTAGAGAGATCCATCCTTAAAAATTAAGCTTTAATTTTGTTTCTTCGTCGTGTAATTTTCCTGATGTGAGGAGAGAGGAATCTACAATAATGATTAGGCTATATAAGTGTTTACTCTGTGCCAAGCACTATACTACGCTCTGAGGTAGATATAGAATAATAAGAACCCAGATGGGATTCACAGAAGAAGTAGGAGGGAGGACAGGTTACTGAATTTTACAGATGAGAGAACTGAGGCCCAGAGAAGTTAACTGACTTGCCCAAGAACAAATAGCAGACAAGTGGAGAAACTGGGATTAGAACTCAGGGCCTCTGACTCCCAGGCTCATGCATGATCTAGGCCACGCTGCTTCTATAGGCTGTATAAAACAGTGAGAGAGTTGTATGACTATTAATATTCATTACTAAACATTTCAAAGATATTATAACTAAAATGGTGTGTCTTTCAAACTCTCCCATGTCAGGTGGAGCACTAGACCATATGGACAAGCCTTCGATTGACGGTGAAACTGCTTGTGAACCACTTCTCCCCGAACCTGGTGATTTTAGTGAAGACTGTGGGTGAGTCCTTTTGTGCTGATTAAGAATGTCGCATTTACAGATATCGTATCCCCCGAGACCGTTAGAACCATAATGAAATGAGTGTTGAGGAGGTGTTTTAAAGATTAGACTAGCACATTTCCCTAATAATCTGTTCTTTGAAAGTATAATTAAGCTCTTTCTCTTGGATGGGAGAGTTTCCTCTCTTATGATGACTAGCTCTCTTGTGTCTGGTCTTCAAAGAGAAAAATATAGGGGATTATCCTAAATTGCCAATGCTGTCAGAGAGATTGTGTATAGGAGTGTGAGAATCTTGAGGTGTGTATGTGTGTGTGTGTGTGTGTGTAGAGAGCATTCTGCATTTCTTGCTACCACTAGCGAGTTTCAAATATGCATTTAGGATAGCAATAGCCAAGTGAAAACAAAATTAGTCTGAGAAATCTCTTGTGACCTCAGAACTTTCAGTAGGATTTCTTTGTTTGGTATTTTGAATGAAATTTATAACCAGGATGCTCGATAGTTCAAAGGTAACCTAGAGGTCAGTGTTTTTAAAATGGGAATTCCAGAACAAAGTAAATCAGTTTTAATATTGTTCCGATGTGTTGGTGTTTAAAGATGAGGATAAATTCGCCAATGATTTCCAGCTCCCACTGAACGCTGTGAATGTTCCCAGCTGTCTTCCACAGAAGGGTAACTCTGCTCAAAACGCATCTTTAGTCAATTTACCATTGCTAACAAATTATGGGCATTTTTTCAATCCCCATTGAATTGCCATTCATGGAAAAAACAGGGTAAATGCTTAATATTCATTATTTTCAAATCAGCACGGTGATCAAACATCATTGAGTTTCACAGTCAGGATGGTCAGATGAGTGGAGATGTGTATTTTGTCCATGCCTACTGGTGTGAAGAAGGCTGGTGGGGCACTGAGAGTTATAAGACATGCATTAAAGCAGTGAGCATAACTCACTCAAATGGTGTTAGGGACTTGTAAGAGCTGTACTGACTTGGGAATCAACAGGACACTATTGCATGTCCTTGAAAGGGCCACGCTTCGGAGATGCATGGAAGAACATGGGTCTGGGAGACAGAGGACCTGGGTTCTCATCCCAGCTCCGCCCCTTATCTGTTGTGTGACTTCGCGAGTCACCTAACGCCTCTGTGCCTCCGTTTCCTCATCTGCAAAATGCAGGTTCAATACCTGCTCTCTCCTTCACTTAGACTGTGAGTCCCACGTGGGACAAGATCACTGTCCAAACTGATTAACTTTGTCTTCTCCAGGGCTTAGTTCAGAGAATGGCACATAGTAAGTGTCGAAGTATCATAATGACTATTGTTAGTAGTATTATTTCCGAACAAAGACGAGGCTGCTTGTGACACCCGTCAGATCTGGCTGCTCAGAATCTCTGACTTGTAAGCTTCTTGTGGGCAGGGATTGTATCTACCAACTTAATTGTACTGTGCTTTCCCAAGCACGTAATGCAGGGCTCTACCAACAGTAAGTGCTCACTGATGCCATTGATTGACATGCGGTGCCGTTTCCCTAGAGATTCTGCAGTGCTTTTTAAAATCCATTATTCTCAGGGGCGTGTAATCTTCCACACCGGAAGGACATTTTTAATGATGAAGCCTTTTATCACTCCATTAATGGTATTGGCCTAGGCTGACCATAAGTAGTGTTGATAAATGGGACTTTCAGACCCTGAATAATGCCATTGCAAAGGTCAAATGAGATGTTTGAAGGGACAAATTTGTATAGTGAGTCCACCTCGCTAAGCTGCAGGCATCTTAATAATTAATAATAGTCATGGTATTTCTGGAGCACTTTGTGCCAGGTATTATTCTAAGCGTTGAAGTCGATACAAGGTAATTGGGTTGGATACACACCCTGTCCCACAGAGGGTCTCAGTCTTAATCCCCATTTTACAGATGAGACAACCGAGGCACAGAGATGTTAATTGAGTTGTTCAAGGTCCCCCAGCAGACAATTGTCAGAGCCAGAATTAGAACCCAGGTCCTTCTGACCTCCAGGCCCCGAGCTCTATCCAATAGGCCACGTGACAGCAGGGGTTGTCATATTCTACTGTAATTTCCCAAAGGCTTTGAAGGGTACTCTGTATTCAATAGATGCTCAGTAAATACTGTTGACTGCCCATTTCTCATCACCCTAATGTTTAAGAATAGACCGGTCAACATTCATGCCCATTCATTAGCCTATACAACCTCTCTTGAACCAAGTAGCATTTTCTGCCTGCCCGACCTCCTGGAGAAATCAGTTCCGTACCCTTAGCACGCCTTGGGTGAGAAAGATTTTCCATTTTTGTGTTTCTGCCCCCCCAGCTTCTGGGATCAGGCGAGCGATTCCTCATGGGCCGGAATCCCCAGGGGTTTTGTCATATGGGAGCATTTCTGATGTTCCATGACATAAATACTGGGAATATATTCCCTCATTCTATTTATCACTCAACTCACTTGTCATCTAGAACAGTGAGCTAAATTGAGTCGAGAAGTCAAGTCATCACCTTTGGAAGTTCAGCGAACCCCACTGGCCCACGAGGCTGGCTGGTGTTAATGATCTCTTCTGAGGTACTAAATGAAAATGGAAGTTTCTTCCATCTCCAGAGGGGCACTGAGTCCTGGGAGACCAGACACTAAAAAGGGCTTGAAGCGGATACTAAAAATATGGGGTCTTAGCGTTCCTGAGACACACAGTGAGAGGAAACCAGAGGGTTGGAATGTGAAGCCAGTGGGCAGAAGTTTGATGAACCACTTCTGGAGTGTCGCCACTTGGGGAGATTCAGATGGTCCCGTGGAGCAGTAGGAACTAACATAGATTCTGATGCAAATGCCATCGATATGACATACGCTCAATTCTGCCTGAGAATACATAAACTACCCTGAAACACCTGCTATTGGTCCCAGCTGCTTATTTCTGACAAGCCGCGGAAGGAAAACTATCAGAATTCCGTACCCCCAAGCAAGTGTGTGGTACGTTAGTGTTTTTGATCAATCACTCTCTCTTCAAGAGAAGCCTTGTGTTGTGGTTGTTTGGAGCTGGTATTATATCCTAACAGTGGAACATAGGCGGTGGCGGCGGGATGGGTAGTTCTTGCCACAGTGCACTACAAATGATTTCACTATTCCACGCTGTCTTAGGATCTGACCACATTGCTGATTTCTCTCCATCTGTGCCATTGGAATTGGGAGAATCTCTCCACAATTTATATGAAATGGAAACTATAATGGGGCAGTTGATTAAGTTGTAACAAAATTGATTAGAACCCAGGCCTTCTAACCCCAAACCAAGTGCTCATTCAACTAGGTGACGCTGCTTCATCAATCTTTGGAGGAAGTCCTTTGTGGGGGAGAGAGAAGAAATGGTCACCTTCTCCTGCCTAAACCTGGGCACAGGTGGTGCAGTGCCCGCAAAGCAGTCACTTGCCCCATTCGCCCATTCATTCAATCATTCTATTATATTTATTGCGCACTTACTGTGTGTACTGAGTGCTTGGGAAAGTACAATACAACAGTAAACTGCCACATTCCCTGCCCATAATGAGCTTACGGTCTAGAGTAGGGGCGACAGATATTAATTCAAACAAATGAACTACAGATATATAACTAAGTGCTGTGGGACTGGGAGGGCGGAAGAACAAAGGGAGCAAGTCAGGGTGACGCAGAAGGGAGTGGGAGAGGAGAAAAGGGAGGCTCAGTCGGGGAAGACCTGTGGAGGAGATATAACAATAATAATAATAATAATAATGTTGGTATTTGTTAAGCCCTTACTATGTGCAGAGCACTGTTCTAAGTGCTGGGGTAGATACAGGGAAATTAGGTTGTCCCACGTGAGCTTCACAGTTAAGCCCCACTTTACAGATGAGGTAACTGAGGCACAGAAAAGTGAAGTGACTTGCCCACAGTCACACAGCTGACAAGTGGCAGAGCTGGGATTCAAACTCATGACCTCTGACTCCCAAGCCCAGGCTCTTTCCACTGAGCCACGCTGCTTATTGAAGATATGCCTTCAGGAAGGCTATGAAGGTGGGGAGAGTAATTTACTGTTGGATTTGAGGAGGGAAGTCGTTCCAGGCCAGAGGCAGGAAGTGGGCAAAGGGTCAGTAGTGAGGTACACCAGATGGAGGCACCGTGAGAAAGCATTAGAGGAGTGAAGTGTGTGGACTGGGTTATAGTAGGAGAATAGTGAGGTGAGGTAGGAAGGGTCAAGCTGATTGAGTGCTTTAAAGTTGACGGTAAGGAGTTTGTGTTCTTTGTGGAGGTGGATGGGCAGCCAGTGGAGGTTTTTGAGGAGTGGGAAGGCACGGCCTGAAGGTTTGTGTTGATAAATGATCCATGCGGCAGAGTGAAGTATTGGACTGGAGTGGGGAGTGACAGGAGGCTGGGAGGTCAGTGAGGTGACAGATGCAATAGTCAAGATAGGATAGTATAAAAGCTTGGATCAGCATAGCGGCAATGTGGCCGAAGAGGAAAGGGTGGATTTTAGCAATGCTGTGAAGCTAGAACTGACATGACTCGGTGACAGATTGAATATGTGGGTGGAATGGAAGAGAGGAGTCGAGGTCAATGCCAAGGTTACGAGCTTGTGAGAGAGGTTGTAAACGGTGATAGAAAGACAGGGGAGGACAGGGTTTGGGCAGAAAGTTAAGTAGTTCGGTTTGGGCCGTATTTAATTTGAGGTGTTGGGAGGATGTGCAAGTAGATAGGCAGAAGGAAAAGCAAGATTGCAGGAAAAGACATAGGTCACGGCTTGAGAGGTCAGGGCTCAAATAGCGTACGCTAACTTTCTGTATGGCGGAGTTGAGTGGAAGGGATGTTTTCCAAGCTTTCCATGACCTACTCTTCTCGATTCAGCCGTGTATCTTAGCCGCTTTCTAAGTAGTAAGCAATAACAATAATAATGATGGTATACAAGCAGTATGTGCCAGACACGGTACTGAGTGCTGGGGTGGATACAAGCCAATAGGGTTGGACACAGTCCCTGTCCCCCGTGGAGCTCAGACTCTCAATCCCCATTTTGCAAATGAGGTAACTGAGGCCCGAGAAATGAAGGGACTTGTCCAAGATCACACAGCAGTCAAGTGGCGGGCCTGGGATCAGAACCCATGACCTCCTGACTCCTAGCCCCGTGCTCTATCCACTAGGCCACGCTGCTGTTCTCTTTACAGTTCATGCTTGACAAACACTCCCAGATGCCTTCCTGTCATTTGTTGCCTCTGCAGTAATTTCCCCTTCAACGATTGGTCCTATCTGCCTTGGGCCCTTTATACTTGTCCATTGATTTGTGTTTATTGGGAACTTGGGTTGTGCAGGACACTGTGCTGGGTACCTATTTTGTGCAGGGTACCAGACTGGTGAGCCAACCCATCTCTGTGGAGAGTACAGGAGAAGTAAACCGCTAAGCTTCTGCTCTCAGAGAGTTTGTAATCTACTAGGGTAAGCGAGCGGACATCAGTTTTATAATTGCCCCATCGATGTACGTTATGTGCTGAGTGTGGAAGTGGATTGCTAAGGATGACTGACTGAGATTGTCGTACCGACTTGTGCTGCATCCAAGTGGTGGTCAATACACGCTACTCCTTCTCTAGCATTGGTGATGAGATTGAGAGGTGGTCTACGTTGGCTTTTTAGCAGTGACTCAAATTCTTGGTCTGCATCAAGTTGCCCCCGGAATCGCTAAATAGGAGATTGGGCTGAAATGATTATTATTAATAATTGCAGTATTTGTTAAATGCTTACTACGTGCCAGGCACCGTACTAAGGACTAGGGGAGATCACAAGGTAATCGGATTGGACAAAGTCCCCGTCCCACCTAGGGCTCCCAGAATTCATCTGTAAGATACAGATAAAGGAACTGAGGTGCGGAGAAGTGAAGTAACTTGCCCAGGGTTACACAGCAGACAAGCGGCAGAGCCGGGATTAAAACTCAGGTCCTCCTGACTCCCAGGCCCGCGCTCTATCCACTAGGCCGTGGCCGCTTCTCGAGCTTGACACTTTAATTTCACAGTCCTTCGGTATGTGGACCATGGAAGCAGTGCATCATAGAAATGATTTTTTTAGCACACTGAAAATGATGCAATTCTGAAAAGCAGGCAATAAGGCAACATTATGGAGTGAGGCCGAGTCCACACACAGTCATTAAAAAGTGTTTAATTACATTTCAGGTGCCACATTTCTTTCTATGAGGATATAATGACCCTGTGGCGGCTGTTGTTTTATGGCTTGATGAAATGTCACCAAGTATTAACAGTGATCAAGACAGAGAAAAGATTTAACTGTCCTCTCCTGAGGTCTAATTTGTCGAGCTGTGCCCTAGAGATATAGACATCTTCCAGCATTGGAATTAGCTTGCCACGGAGGCATTCCCAGTCCCCGAAGGAAATCTACCTCCAAATTGGCAACCAATTTCCCAGCAGCAGTGTTGGAAAGCCCCAGGGTCAGAGTGTGTTTGTGTGTGTTTTGAGGGGGTACCGGGGGAATGTCTCAGGATCCCTCCATTTGCCGATGATGAGCATTCATCCTGCTAAAAGCATGTAGTCTACCTTGAACTCTCTGTCCTTTCCTGGGTTCTATTAATTATCTGGAATTGCTTTTATCCCATGCCTATTTGTCTCTGGGATGTCGTTGATAATAAACCATAATGTACGACAAACGGTGGTCTGTAGACAGTCCTCGGGTGCGAAGTACCAGAGTACTATGCGTGGCTCTTACGGCTCAACAACCGTAGTTGCCAATCTAGGAAAGATGCGACAGATAGCATATAGGCTTAATCCCACAACAGATGGGAAGGACGATGTATACGTCTGTTATATCTGCGGTTTGTCTGCCAAACGTGAGAAGCGTGTTGGCCCATTTTGCTCCTTTCCGTTTGGTGAGATTGAAAAACATTCCTAATGGAGGTGGAGAAGGGCACACTCCTTTCCCTCCCCCAAATATGTTGGTTTTATTTCGTAGGGCGAGCTCCCATGAGATGTTGTTTTTTTTCTATTAGAAACTTTGACAAATGCCTTGTAACCATAGAAATGATTTCTGAGCCAGCGGGAGGAGCTAAAATAGATTAAATTAATGGGTTAGGTTCACTTTGCTCACAGCGTGCTGCGCTTTAATTGATTACACTATAGCCAAACTTAAATGACTGATATCACTGGTGATGGAGGAAAATGAATCTTTGATAAAACACCCTTTGTGTCATCCTAGTAAATCTGTTTGAATAAGCTATAATTTGGGATAAACTGTTAAGAATGCTTGTGAGATTCTGAATACCCACACAGTTAAAGGGCTTATAAATATAGGAGCATAATTCAGCGAAATGATTTAACAAAATAAAAAAACAATGAACTCACTGCTGTGATGCATTTATAGTTTAGAATGAAATAATGTATTTAACTTAGAAAGGAAGACCCCGAAACCTACTATCCGTTCAGACTCTGAGGCTGCACAGGGTTCTTTGATAACAGCCTGTTAAAAATGTATTGATACAGAACAGAATTATACATCTGCGTGTGATAACGATTGGTTTCTCTTGGAAAATAGACCAAGATCCTTTTGGGAATCCAGTGATTCACTTAACAGAAACCATCCTCCTTAACCACCGGAAGATGGCCTCTATTCCATGCGCATCCTCCTCGACCTCTCCGTTGCCTTTGACATCGTGGAACACCCCCTTCTCCCGGAAACATCTTCCAGCCTTGGTTTCACTGACACTGCCTTTTCCTGGTTCTCCTGCTGTCTCTTGGGCTGCCCTTTCTCAGTCTCTTTCATGGGCTCCTCCTTCTCCCTCTCACCCCCTAACTGTGGGAGTCCCTCAAGCCTCAGTTCTGGGTCCCCTTCTATTCTCCGTCTCCAGCCACTCCCTTGGAGAACTCATTCACTCCCATGGCTACCATCTCTATGTGGATGGTTCCTAAATCTCCCTCTCCAGACCTGATGTCTCTCTTTCGTTCTAGCATTTCCTCCTGCCACCGACAGCTCACATTTTACATGTCCCAAGCAGTCCTTGTAGACAGCAGCACCACCCTGGTTGTCTGACGAGCCCATAGCCTTGGCGTTATCTTGGTCTCATCTCCCTCATTCAGCCCACGTATTCAATCTGTCACCGAATCCTGTCACTTAAGCCTTCACAACAGGACTAAAATCTGCCCTTCCTTCTCCATCTGAACTGCTACCATGTTAAGCCAAGCATTTATCCTATCCCGCCGTGATGACTGATTCAACCTCCTCACTGACCTCCCTGCCTCCTGTCTCTCCCCACTCTAGTCCATACTTCATTGGGCTGCTTGGATCATTTTTCTATTAAAAAAAAAAAAAAAGGTTCAGTCTGTTTTTCCCCACTGCTCAAGTGCAAAGGCACTCTACTCATTCAAGGTGGTCCTACTATTCATTGATATCCTTAATAAGGAGTATCCATTGGCATTTCATGCTGTTCTACGGAGGCAGCCTGATGGATTTTTTTACGGGAAAGATTTCAAGCAAATCACCCCGTGAAAGACATTAAGAAGAGATTTCAAAACATGGACATCACCCAGTGTCAGCAGTGTCAGATGAGAAAAAGGCAGGAGAGTACTGGGTCAGGGGGAGAAAGGCAGATTTCATCCGCTTCCAGAAATCTTGTCTCTTTTTAACTTCCAAAAGCAAATTATACCTATTCTGGTGAAGGAGGGCCCAGAAACCTCAGTTCGCAAACCTTCGTTTCTTCCTTCTCCTGAGCCCCTTGATGCCTCAGTGAAAGGCAAGCCCATTGACAGTACTGTGGAACTCCTCAGTCAGTCTTCCAGCCTTTCAGTCATATTTATGGAGCGCTTACACTGTGCAGAGCACTGTACTAAATGCTTGGGCGACTTTGGCTTCTTTTTGGCACACCTAAAAAGCCATCTCTCGTTCCCCAGTATCTTCACTCTTTGGAGCTCTTCTAATCTTAAGGGACTTGAAATCTGAAAACTGAAGACTTTGTCGAAATTTTTCTGCCACTGAAAGGTGAGAAATACAGGGTTGCTTTCTTTCTATGAATTGGTCATGTGTCATGTGTCAGGCAATTCTTTTAATTAGAACAGCAAATGCCATTCTCTGATCATTCTCTCCAAGTCCATACTAGACACCTTTCCACTGAACATTCTGATCATCTGGTGTGAAGACACAGTTTATTGGCGATAACGATGATAGTGGCATTTAAATGCTTACTATGTGCCGAGCACTGTGCTCCTCATTGAGGTTGATAACGGACTCATCAGGTCAGATAAAGCCCCTTCTCCAAGTGGGGCTCGTGGTTGAAATGGGAAGAAGGGCCATCGATATTGAATCTTCATTTCACAGAAGAGGGAATTGAATCACAGAGAAGTTAATAATAATAATTGCATTTGTTAATAATAATTATGGTATTTGTTAAGCTCTTACTATGTGCGAGGCACTGAACTGAGCACTGGGGGGGATACAAGCTAATCGGATTGGACACAGTCCCTTGTCCCCATTTGGGGCTCACACTCTCAAGCCCCATTTTCCAGATGAAGTAACTGAGGCTCAGAGAAGTGAAGTGACTTGCCCTGGGTCACACAGCGGACAAGTGGAGGAGCTGGGATTAGAACTCATGATCTTCTGACTCCCTGGCCCGTGCTCTTTCCACTAGGCCATGCTGCTTCTCCTAGTTGTGACTTGCTGATTACAGTTACAGATTTTCCAGCATCAGAGCTGGGTACAGTGGATTGGTGGGAAAGCCTTCTCACAGCAGGCAAATGGCACAGTTGTGTCTCCTGAGGCCTCATCCGTGCTCTTTTCACATGACCCACTGTGTCCTACAGAGAAAAGAAACATGTGTAGAGCAGAGTCCAAAATGAGTCTCGGGGAAAAAGCCTGGGCGGGGAGTTAGAGGACCTGGGTTCTGGTCCCAGCTCCGCCGCTTCCCGGCTGTGTGACCTTGGACAAGTCACCTAACTTCTCTGGGCCTCAGTTTCTTCATCTGTAAAATGGCGATTTGATTCCTGAGTTCCCTCCTACTTAGACTGTAAGTCCCACGTGGGACGGGGACTGTATCCAACCTGATCGATTTGCTCCACCCCGGGGCTTAGAACTACCCTTGACATGTCGTAAGTGTGTAGTAAATACCATGATTATGACCTTTTTTTAAAAAAAAAAAAAAAAAAAAAAGAAAGACATCAACTCGACTCCTATGAACTGGGTAATTTGGAAAGATATCTGCTCAGAACTACACACGGGATTGGTCCTAAAGCGAAAGCCTTGAAGAATTGAGATTATGGCATTTGGTGTTGCCAGCAACCACCAAAAGTCTTTTCGGTGGGAAAATAGCAAACTTTAATCCTCGCTCTTCGCTCTTGTCGTGCTGTGTATGCCTGGCTGGCCTTAAGAAGTGTACCTTTATGAACACCGTCCTGAAACGTAGAGCCGTGACATTAAAACTGGAAACACAGAGAGATTAACTTTGTCTCTGGGGACATTAGAAAGATCACTCGGAGGGTGGCTGCAAGTCCTCTGAGAAGCATTCTGAGGAAGCAGATTGTATCCGGTAATTGCTATCAATGAGGTGCTGACAGCAGGTGCATATTCACAGAAAACGATTTCCTTGTTAAAACGGGCACCCGAGGGGAATCCGCAGGGGTTGGGGAAGAGGACGGGGTAATGCGGGGGGAAAAAAAAGAAAACATGTGAAGTTACCATGGTGATCGTATCTACTGGCATGAAGACTGAGTTTCCTGAGACTCATTTTGATAGTAGTTTTTACCCCAATATTTGCAGTCCCGACTTCCTTGAGATTTTGCATCAATCTTTTGAAAGCATTTGCATCATGAAACCAACAGATATAGGATCATTCAGCATGCAGGTAATAATGTTGGTATTGGTTAAGCGCTTACTATGTGCAGAGCACTGTTCCAAGCGCTGGAGGAGATACAGGGTCATCAGGTCGTCCCACGTGAGGCTCACAGTTAATCCCCATTTTCCAGATGAGGTCACTGAGGCACCGAGAAGCGAAGTGACTTGCCCACAGTCACAGAGGTGACAGGCGGCAGAGCCGGCAGTCGAACCCATGACCTCTGACTCCAAAGCCCAGGCTCTTTCCACTGAGCCACGCCGCTTCTCTCCTCAGGGGCGGGAGTCATGTCTACTAACTCTATTGGCCCTTCCCAACCAGTTAGTACAGTGTCTGCAGACAAAAGGGGCTCAAAATTACCTTTGACATATAGTCCCCCAAAATGTCCCTGTTTACCTCTACCATTTGTGACTGTGACCAGAATGTGTTCATCATTAGGTAATATCAATTAGAACTTCCTATTTGAATGGAAATGTGGGGCAGAGGATCTCTGCGCCACCTGAGAATCGTCCACACAGATGTTCCCTGTGTAGTTTGCTTTTAAGAATTCATTCTTGTCATCTGTATCTGTCTTCCTGCACTGGGTGGGATCGATATGGTGGTGGACCAGTGTCAATTCTCATCATTCTGTACGATCCCCAACACTGAGAAGCAGAGGCCAGAAGAGGTAACTAAGACCCAGGTAGTTTAAGTGACGTGCTCAAGGTCACGCAGCAGAACACTGGTGGAGTTGGGAACCCAGGTGTACTGACTCCCAGTCTTATGCTCTTTCCCCTTGGTTAAGCTCCTCGCCTATCACAGAATGCCCCCCCCTGAACGTGGATATCTTTATGGTATTTATTAAGCACTTTCTGAGAAGCAGCGTGGCTCAGTGGAAAGAGCCCGGGCTTTGGAGTCAGAGGTCATGGGTTCAAGTGCCGGCTCTGCCACTTGGCAGCTGTGTGACTGTGGGCGAGTCACTTGACTTCTCGGTGGCTCAGTTCCCTCATCTGTGAAATGGGGATGAAGACTGTGAGCCCCACGTGGGACAACCTGATTCCCCTGTGTCTACCCCAGCGCTTGGGACAGTGCTTGGCGCATAGTAAACGCTTAACAAATACCAACAGTATTCTTCTTCTTCTTATTATGTGTCAAGCACTGCTCTGAGTGCTGTGACACAAGTTTGGATTCAGTCCCTTTCCCAAATGGGGCTCACAGTTCAAGTAGGAGGGAGAACTGGTAATGAATTCCCATTTCGCGGATGAGAAAACTGAATTGCAAAGAGAAGTTAAATGACTTGCCCTAGGTCACACGACAGGCAAGTGGCAACCAGGATTAGAAAGAACCCAAGTCCTCTGACCCTCAGGCGTTTTGATCTTTCCTCGAGGCCAAACTGCTTCTCTGTTTGTCCCATTCAAATAATCATGCTTTTTCAAAGCCAAAACAAAACAAACAAACAAAAAATGCTCTGTGCAGGGTTCTCACAAGACCGCATTCAGGAAAACATTTATAATAAAGGTAACTGTAGTCATTCAGAAAGTTGTTTTTTTTTTTTTTTTCCTGAAGTGAGAATTGCAAGTAAATTGAAACAGTTTAAACTCTTCTCCACAGATGAAAATCTTTTGTAGTGCAAAGTCTCTTAATTAAAAACCAACATTTAATAAGCACATTATGGGAAACGACTCTTCCTGATACAAGCCTAGGGATAAATAACATTAGCACTAAAACACACATCATTCAGGAGAAAAATAAAATGAAGTGTGAAGGTACTGGTGGAACGAGGAGGTGGTGAAGCTCCTGTGTGTCTTTTAAATGGAAGTAGATTATCGGTTTCTTTGTTCAGTGAAATCTAGCACATCAAACAAAGAGATCTAAAAGGGAACAGAAAGTCTTTGAGGCTTTACTTCAAAGCTGACTGAATGAAATCAGTCAAATTAGCTCACTTTGTTTAACTGCTACAATATTGGCAGATAGAGCCACCTTGACTCAGCCCCTGAGAAACAGCAGGGCTAAGTGGAGAAAGCACAGGCCTGGGAGGCAGAGGAACTGGGTTCTAATCCGGTCGCAAACACTCAAACGCGTACCTGCTGTGTGACCTTAGGCGAGTCGCTTCACTTCCCTATGCCTCAGTTCCCTCATCTGCAAAACAGGGAATCAATTCCTGTTCTCCTCATTTAGACTGCGAGTCCCATGGGGATCCAGTTATTGGGTGTCTATCCCGGCACTTACTACAGTGTTTGGCACGTAGTGAGTACTTAGATATCATTTTTATCATCATTACTTATTAATGTAAATAAGTAATAATCAGCTCATCATCAAGGGCATCTAGTAGTCTTGGGTGTGGCCCCCCCGGGGTCAACCATCAGCGTGGGGTAGGTTCTGGATTAATGTCATAGTGACTCCCCTGTCCAGCCAGAGCCTGTTGTGTTGGAAGAGATTCAGACCGCAAAGCTCAGTGCCTGGCCCTCAGAGGGACCAAGGGGATTGGGAGAGTTGGCGACAGACACGGGAAAATAGTTAAAGATTAAAAACAACCCAGGCTGAGGAAAGTAATAAGTACAAGAAGGGCAGTAGGGCGCTCAATGCTCCATCTAAAGGTTGCACCCCCAGCAAGGACCCCAAACTTCCCAGGGTGGAGGCCAGCTACTGCAAATACGTCATCCTGATCACCAGAAGGACAGAGTTCTCCTTCGCCTCCATTTTCTGATACCAGTCGACAGTGGATGCGGATTGCCCCTAGACCTTTCTGAAATCACAGGGCTTATTTTTCAGAGCTGGGGGAGGGAGGACGACTCAGGTTTAAAATTCCAGTTTCTATTCCCCTCCTTGTTCTGTTAGAAATGTAAAGCGCTATTTTTTTAGGTAACATACGAACAGAATCTGTAATGGAAAATTAGTATATACCCACTATTTCAGAGGAGTAAATGAGGAAAGGTCAGTCAATGTATGTAGCTTTCCCCTAGATAGATAAATGTAAAATGTCACATTTACACACCAACAACAAATTTTAAGCCAGCAAGTGAAATCCTCTGGGTTCTCAGCTGCCCTGGATGCTCTCTCCTTTCCTCTTCCCACTCTCCCTTCTCTCTCTCTCTTCTCCCTCTCCCTCTCCCCTCTCCCTCTTTCTTCTCTCCTCTCCGCTCTCTTTCCTCTGTCCTCTTTCTCTTTCTCTCCTCTCTGTCTCTGTCTCTCTATCTTCTCTCTCCCACCCACCACCTCGGAAATTACAGGCAAGACAATAAAGCGCTGTGTGCTGATATGTAGTGGAGATCATTTTGACAGGAGCACCTATCTAGGGAATATCCCCTGCTTAGCATTAGTCAGACTTTGCCTCAAAACAATGCCAAGTTGAACTTTTCATACCTTTTGAAGAAATAATGAAAATATTATGCGTTGCCAAATGTTATTTGGAATCTGTCCTGAAGTACAAAAGTTCCCTAAAGAACTTTTAAATTGCTTTCTCCTCCACTGCTCTGTTGCCGGTGGGTGTGAATATCCTGCTGGTGGGTAAGTTTCAGAGCGCCCAGCACATCCGGCTAATGAGATTGCAAGGACCCCGAACTCCTCGATCACATCCTTATCAGTGACGGCCAGTCCGGGGAAAGCCTTAGCCCCAAGAAGTGAACTCCACGCTTCGGCTTTTGCCTTCTGGAAGTGGTCCTTCCCGCGCTACCCATCGATCAGATGGATCAAAGCCCCCCGCCCCGCCAATGATTGTTTGGAAGCCAACCTGTTATCTTCCATCAAGAGATACGTTTTATCCGGTGCCCTTAAGTGGCTCGTGTGTTACCCGTAATGTTTCAGCTCATCTATATGGGCCCCCAAAGTCTTTTGTCCAACTAGTCTTGTACTCCCTGGATTTCAATAACCGCCTCGGAAGAAAGTGGAAAGTGTTAAATTTAATTTTCCAGTGGCAAAATAACCATGCCCAGGCAGCTCTATTCATCTTGGCCACACAGGGAGAGGCTCTCTTTGTGCAGAATATGGAAGGCGCTGAATGTCCCCGACCCCAGTAGCCTCGTTGTTTGTTATATTCCATTATGACGGCCAGTGTTAAGAGTAATAATGATGGGAAGCATTGTGGCCTCGTGAAGATAACTAGGGCTTGGAAGTCAGAGGACCTGGATTTTAATCTTGGATCCATCGCTCACCTTCCGGTGACCTGGGGCAAGTCACTTATCCTCACTGAGCCTCAGGTTCCTCATCTGTAAAATGGGGATTTGGTACCTGTTCTCCCTCCTGCTTTGCCCCATATGGGACAAAGACTGTGTCTGACCTGAGCAACCTGTATTTACTCCATCATGTAGAACAGTGTTTGACACATAGTAAGCACTTCGCAAATATAATAATAATATTTCCTAAGCACTTCCTGGGTGCAGAGCATTGCTGAAAAGGGCTAAAAAGAATGCCCAGGTGATGATCAGACTTAGTTCCTTTGCCTCGTGAGTCCCTCATAATCTAAAATTAAACAGGACAGGGGAGGCCGACTAAAGGTGATAAATGATAAATCTATCCATGGATAGAACGTGGGCCTGGGAGTCAGAAGGACCTGGGTTCTAATCCTGGCTCCTCCACATTTCTGCTGTGTGACCCTGGGCAAGTTATTTAACATCTCTGTGCCTCAATTGCCTCATCTGTGTAATGTGGATTAAGGCTGTGAGCCCCTGGTGGGACAAGGACTCTGTCCAACCCTATTTGCTTGCATCCCTCCCAGCACTTAATCTAGTGCCTGGCACTTAGTAAGTGCTTTAACGATTACCACCATCGATATGATTATTATTATTGTTATGAATAATTTGATCAACACTCTAATTCCATGGAAAATGGATCAAGTGGGAAGGCGGGATTTGTTGGAGAATTCCCTCCCCATCAGCAAACCTCAGGAAGCACATTCCTTGATAATCTCCATTCTCTTTTTTCTCTCATTCTACTTCCCTCATGTCTTGTTTCATGGTGAAAATTGTTTTAACTTTCCCCCTTCGCTTACAGTGTAGAGAGTGGGCTTCTGGTAGGCAGAGATTGCTTCTTCCGACTCTGTCGGTTTGCACTTTCCCAAGTGCTTAGTGCAGTGTTCTGCACACAGTGAGTACTGGGTAAATACCGTCGATTGACTGATTGCCAGGTCCACTAGTCTGAGGTAAGGGTGAGTTGAGGACCTGGGTACAAGACAACTTAGGGAGCACGATGCTTTAATTTTCAGTGCCCGTGGAGTCCATTTTCCCTGCCAGAGGTAAGGGTGGTGTAGGGGAGAGAACACAGGACTTGTCCATTTACCAGCTGTATGACCTTGGGCAAGTCACTTTTTTTTTCCATTAGTATTTGTTGTCAGTCAGCTGTATTTACTGAGTGCTTACTCTTGCAGAGCAATGTACTAAGCGCTTTGGAGACTAAAATATAACCATAAAGAGACATATACCCTGTCCACAATGAGCTTACAGTCTAGGAAGACAAGCTTTCAGTCTAGTGTCTAAGTTAAGTGCTTACAAGGTTCCAGTTGCTGTATTAAGCGCTGGCATGGATACAAGCAAGTCAGGTGGGACCTGATCCATGTCCTACGTGGGGCTCAGACTCCTAATCCCCATTTTACAGATGAGACGACCGAGGCATGGAGAAGTTTCGATTTGCCCAAGGTCACACAGAAGACAAGTAGCAGAGCTGGGATTAGCAGCCCGGCCCTCTGACTTCCAGACCTGTGTTCTTTCCCCTGGGCCACGCTGCTTTTCACTTAACTTCCCTCCATCTCAGTTTCCTCACTTGTAATATGAGGATAAGGTACTAAGGGGGGTCCTCCCACCCTCTTGGACTATGAACCCCATTTGGGACTGAGATGGAGTCCGTTCTAATTTCCCTGTATTGACCCCAGTCTTTAGCACGCTGTTTGGCATAGAAAAGGAATTTAACAAATACCATTATCATTATTACCTAGGGTTAGGCACAAGCATAATACCATGGATAGCGTAAGTATTATTAAACCCCAGACAACCCAAGAATTACTTGTGATAGTGACCCTCTTTTATCTGATAAGTTTTCCTTTTAAGAATATTCCTAAGGGGAAGAAGCAAAGACTGTGATGGGGACCCGTGTTGAATGAGCCTTCCTGGCCGTGTGATAGAATGGATCCAACGCAATTACGAAAGATGGGAAGGTTCAGCTTTGCAGCACAGTATAGTGAGTAGAGCACTGGCCTGGGAGCAAGAAGGTGACTTGTCTACTATGTGACCCTGGGCAAGTCACTTCACTTCTCTGGGCCCCAGTTACCTCATCTGCAAAATGGGAATTGAGACTGTGAGCACCACGTGGGACAGGGACTGAGTCCAACCCGATTTGCTTGTCTCCGCCCCAGTGCTTAATACAGTGCCCGGCGCAAAGTAAGTGCTTAACAAATACCACAGTTATTATCATCATCATGATTAACCCTGCTAAACTTGGCACTGGGCGGATCGTCTGACTTCTCTCTGCCAAGCCGACCCTGTGGAATAGTCAGATGGGACCCTTACTTTAGGCCAGGTCACAGGGAATCGCACACACATAGTAGGGAGGAACCAAATTAACCCTGGCACTGATATCTCCAGGACTGAGTTTTGGGAAGAAACCATTTAGGCCTGGGATCACTTATGCATCTCCACCTCTGCGTCTCGATTTGTATGTTTTAATGGCCAGTAGGACCATTGTATCCCTTAAAAGCAGATGATTCATGAAGCAGTTGTTACTTTAAACAAATATGACGGGGGGGCGGGGGGGGCGTTTGGAAATTGCCAGTTATTCAGTATTTAACATTTGATCTATTCATCATAACTTTTATCATATTCCTTTTTAATTGCCCTGCATTTTAATCAGGAGTATGATGCCCTTGGCATCTTGAAGGAGCACTTAATAAAGAAAAACCCTATTAATTATTCATCTGGTCGGTTTTAGAGATTATGGTGGAGTTATGAATCCCCAAAATATCATTACGTATTGGAGTTGGGAAGTGAGCTAAATGACTTAGATTTAAGTATTTAGTGCGATATGTTTGGATGACTAATTGCTAATTTCAAATTCCCTCACTGGCCTTTTTCGCGGCCTATTTATATTAGACTCTGAAAGATCGCATCTAGAACATCAGCTGGGGTATAAATATTTATGAATGTTTAAGGGGCATAATCAAGCCTAATAAACTCTCCAGAGGCGTGGCTTACATCTGAAAAGGAGCTTAAGGTTCATGTGATGTGTACACGTTCGCACGGAACATGCAGAATTAAGAAATTGCTTTCTTGGCTTTATTGTTTCTTGAACGAGATGGTCCTTTCGATTTCCAGTCCAATTGACTTTCTTCGCCCTTGTTGAGGGAGGTTTTTCTGGGATGTGGGTTTTGGGTGTTAACGCCAAATGTGAAAGGTTTAAGCAGCCCTTGGTCATGAAACACATGCTGTGAGCATCTGCTGTTTGTGTTCCCCATCACAGCCCTGGCGTGTGACCCATCCCCGACCTGCCATATTGTATCGATTTTGGTTCTTGATTTGGACTGCCAAGCTGGCGCAGTAGTTTTGTGGTCCGGACAGATGGCCACTTTGAAGCTAATCAACAGGAAACATCTCCTCTGTGACCCCGGTTCTTTGAGAAACACCAGTTCGAGAGGGAATTCCTTTTTCGTGGATCTCCCTCGGTGGATTGAATCAAAACACCTGGTGTTCCGACAGCTGGTTCATGTAGTGTCACCTGGGTTGTGATTTGTTCGAAGGTAGTCCTATTAAACTATAGCCTAAGAAAAATAATAATAATAATAATAATATGGCATCTGTTAAGCACTTACTATGTCCCAAGCACCGTACTAAGCAGTGGGGCGTTGATGTAATGTGATGGTAATACTGTTGTTGTCGTTATGATGTTGCAAGAATAATGAATCTTACTGTGAGATTTTGCTTGCATGGAGTCTCCCATAATAATAAATAATAATGTTATTTGTTAAGCATTTACTATGTGCAAAGCACCGTTCTGAGCGCTGGGGTAGATACAACTTAATTGGGTTGGACCACATTAGGCTCGCGATCTCAATCCCCATTTTATAGGTGAGGTAACTGAGGCCCAGAAAAGTGAAGTGACTTGCCCAAGGTCACACAGCAGACAAGTGGTGGAGCCAGAATTAGAACCCCTGACCTTCTGACACCCAGGCCCGAGCTCTAATAATAATTAGGGTATTTGTTAAGCGCTTACTATGTGCAGAGCACTGTTCTAAGCGTTGGGGTAGATACAAGGTCATCAGGTTGTCCCACGTGGGGCTCACATTTTTTAATCCCCATTTTTACAGAGGAGGTAACAGGCACAGAGAAGTTAAGTAACTTGCCCAAGGTCACCCAGCAGACAAGTGGCAGAGCCGGGATCGGAACCCACGCCCTCTGACTCCCAATTCCGTGCTCTTTCCACTAAGCCACGCGGCTTCTCTATCCACTATACCTTGCTGCTTCTGCTCCCACCAAGGAGGAGTTTAGGATCCGACACACCAGAACCGAGAAACCGTGTGGAGGAACTGATGGTAGCCCCAAGCCACTCGGATCAACTAATCAGTCGCGTTTATAGAGCGCTTTCCATGTGCAGAGCACCGTACTAAGCACCTGCGGGAGGACGACGCAGCAATAGAGCAGACGGGTTCCCTGCCCACAACGAGCTTACAGTCTAGAGGACGGGTTTATAGTCTGATTCGCATCCTTGCAAGCGTGTTCCCTCCCCCCGGGATTCGGAGTGCAACAGGTGAGCGGACAGTCAAGGCTGCGGCCCATTGCAGACTGAAGGCGAAGCTGCTCTTATGGACGACCGAAGAGACCTCAGCGCGGCACCGATGTCGGCCGTAATCCCGTGACCCAGGAAGCGGTTGGCTTGATATCTCTTTCCCTCGTCTCCGCCTACGTTAGCCAGCTAGTTTTCGGTCTGCTTCCTCGGTCTCATATGTAAGAACGTCTAAAATATGACATTCCTAGATTCAGGGGAAATATAATGTCAAAAGCATAGAAAAGATACATTTGCCCGAAAAACACCTGGGAACCTAGTGGACTCGAGGCTGTTGGCAGGGACTTTCTTACTGTCACGTATGTGCATTAGCATTCTCAACTGACTTTTTAAAAGAGAGTAGAAAAAATGATAGATTTCCAAAGAAAGAGAAAAACAGTAAAGTACACGTGTGTGCTCTTAGAAGATTTTTTTAAAAGACGTATGTAGACGTATATTCGGTGATCCTTCCCCCAAAAGCAGAAAAGGCCTTCCAACTTCGCAAAAGCCAACCTTCAATTCATACCTATTAATGGATTATGGAATAGGGAAGCAACCAGGGGTATCTTCTGATAAGGATTCACTGAGCTGTTCCTTAGAGTGACATCAGACACCAGGGAAGACACTAGTGACATTAGGGAAGCAGCGTGGCTCAGTGGAAAGAGCCTGGGCTTCGGAGTCAGAGGTCATGGGTTCGACTCCCGGCTCGGCCACTTGTCAGCTGTGTGACTGTGAGCGAGTCCCTTCACTTCTCTGTGCCTCAGTCTCCTCAGCTGTAAAATGGGGATTCACTGTGAGCCTCACGTGGGACGACCTGATTACCCTGTATCTACCCCAGCGCTTAGACCAGCGCTCTGCACATAGTAAGCGCTTAACAAATACCAACATCATTATCAGACCACAGCCCTTCCTTTTGCCCACCATCTTGAAACGAAGGGAGAATCTGGTGAGAGAGTGTGAACGACTCAGTGCCGTCCATCGCCCCTACTCCACAATTAAAAGTTTCACATGTCACGTTGGACCCTCTCCTCTCTCTCTCCTCCTCCAATTGGGCACTCAGCTCTTTAGGACCATTCTCTAAGAATGTCCTTCCCGCTTTCTGTGAAACTGTGTTCCTAGGGTCCATGCAGCTCGATTAAAGGGTGCAGTGAGTGCCTCCCCCGTCATGGCAAGGGGCCTGAAAGGCGCCCAACCATAGATTTTATTCACCCAGTTTGTCCGTTGCTCAAATAATAATGATGTTGGTATTTGTTAAGCGCTTACTATGTGCAGAGCACTGTTCTAAGCCCTGGGGTAGATACAGGGTCATCAGGTTGTCCCATGTGAGGTAACATTTTACAGATGAGGTAACTGAGGCACAGAGAAGTGAAGGGACTCGCCCACAGTCACGCAGCCGACAAGCGGCAGAGCCGGGAGTCGAACCCATGACCTCTGACTCCGAAGCCCAGGCTCTTTCCACTGAGCCGCGCTGCTTCCAGATTCAGTCTCCCCAGCAGCAATGTCACCTTTCACAAGCTTTTGGGCAAAATTGCGTAAGTGTTAACTTCACACCCACACACACACACACACACACACACACACGTATTCTTCAGCAATACGGAACTCATTGTTCTCTTAGGAGCAGTGAAGTGGTGGGGCTGAAATCATTTGTCTTGGACTGAGCTTATACATGTGAAGGCCAGAGGAGTTTTGCCTCTTATTTGTTCTCTGAAGGCTCTTTTCAAGACTCAAATCCCTTTGATAACTGCTTCTTTTTCCATCCTATTTGGAATGTGGATTACAGAAGATTGAGAACAAATATAATGAACTGTGATCAAAGTGTACGGCTCCCAGTATTAAAAGGATAGCTTTCCCTTTTTCAGTAAATAGCTTGAATAATTAGAGTCATCCCCCATTATCGTGCTGTTATGTTAGCCCTCTTTTGAGATAACAAAATTTAATTTTCACGTTGGTTCTACTCACGGCACTTTCTGATTTCAAGAGAAAGCGGCAGAGTTTACTCTGCTTTAATACCTCGCTCCCTCTCTTCCTCAGCCTTGGAAATATTTGGACTGCCTTAAATGGAGAGATTAAAGCCCGTTTCAATTTGGGAGTAGATAAAGGCGGATCTAATGAGCGAATCTAATGATATCTAGTGTGGTTACGCAAGATGCCCTTGACAGACTTGGAGAATCAAGTACGGAATTTGTAGGTGGCCCAGAAATTCAAAACCTTTCATTATCGGTCCAGATTTACGTAGATTCTTAGAGTGCGTTTTATTCCCGATACTTCTGTATATCATTAAAAAGCGTCGGGGCCTGGTGGAGAGAGCGTGTGCCCGAGAGTCAGAGGACTGAAGTTCTAATCCCGGTACTTCTACTCACCGGCCGTGTGACCTTGGGAAAGTCATTTCATTTCTTTACGCTTGCATTTCTTCATCTGTAAAATGGAGGTGGCGATTGTTCCCCGCCCAGTGAGTGTTCAGTACGTGCTATAACTACGTTCTGTTTATTAAAGGACTTATATCCTCATGATATACCTTCTGTTCTTGCCATTTATAAAGCATGATGAATCGATTGACAAAACCCATCTGGACAGGAAGATGTCATTTGAATCATCTGATATTTAATGTTCTGGGGGGGTATAATTACTTTCTCCTCAGTCATGAATTTTATTTGCTGTAACATTCGGCATCAATATGAAACATAACAGGAAGAAGAAACTTGGTGAAATAAAGTATTGAAAAGTCATTATTTTTCCAAATGGAATTTGCATGACGTGCATTTTCATAAAAAACCGGTTTCGCTGTTACATTCTCGAACACAATTACAGATTCTATTTCATTTAGGTACCGCGGTAAGACATCAGTCAAACTCTCTCATCATTCCAATGTATCTACATAATTATCTTCTGCGTATTTCATCGCGACCTTCCTGAACATATGATTATGTACAATGTAATACTATGGCGTAAAATTATTTCCATATCGTAAATCAGTTTTTTGTCATGATTTCTGAATGTAGCTTAATAATGGGGCCTCGCGTGGTACATTTTAATCATTTCTTAGCTGTAGAAGACCTCCAAAATAATCAAAATACTACATTTATCGGCAGAGTCACATTCCGTAAGGTTCCATTCATTCACCAACAACAATCAGAGGCGTTATCAGAAGTAAGAGGTCATGCTCTCTCACGGAAAGACTGCATCTCCAGCAGTAGATTCGAAGCTCTCCAAGGGCAGGTAATGTGCCTTTTGCATCAGTTGTGCCGTCTCCAAATGCCTCATACAGCGCTCTGCACCGAGCAGGCATCCAGGAAACCCAGTGCGCAGAGGTGGTGCCGTTTACTCCTTTTGCTCTTAGAACTGTCATCGTCTCCAAGTCTCTGCTCTATCATTATAATCGTCGGTGGCATTAATTGAGCGTTCACTCTATGCGGAGCACAGCACTAACCACCTGGAAGAGTACAGTACAACAGAGTTGGCAGAGACGTTCCCTACCCGCAGCGAGCTTACAGTACAGAGGGAGGTACAGACGTTAATATGAATAATTTATAATATCGGTTTTGTAGATGTGTGCGTAAATGCTGTGGATCCGAGGGGAGGGCCAGTACCGAATGCCCAAAGGTCACAGAGAGAGGGAGCGAGAGAGATGGGAAGAAGAGAGCTTAACTGGGGAAGGCTCAGTGAGTTTCACTTCTCTCCTGAGACACAAGCACACCGGAGCGGTCGGTCGGTGTAACTCGTTTTGTCGTCGTCATTATCCAGCACGTACTACATTCCCAGCACTCTACCGAGCAGCAGGGTACTATAATCTTATCAGGTTGAACGCAGTCTGTCCCCCACATGGGGCTCACGGTCTTAATCCCCATTTTACGGAGGAGGTTAAGGAGGCCCAGAGAAGTTAAGGGCCTTACCGAGGGTCACACGGCAGACAAGTGACGGAGGCAGGATTAGAACCCAGATCCTTGGAACTACAAGGCCTATGCTCCGTTTCCCTGGGCCGGACCAGGCCCTCTGCTTCTCCTCCCAACAGCTTGCTGCTGCGGTAGAAAGACTTCGCTTCCTCCCACCCCATGTCATCTTTGAATCTTTAGTCCTGCTGCCTCTCCGGCCCCCCGCTCGGCTCCCGTATAGCAGCCGTACAGCCATCTCTGCCGTCATCTTTTTCCACGCGGTGACCCGCGGGGGGAGTCGTCATGCCGGTGGCGTTGATTCCTCGGCTCTTGTCTGTAGTCCTTGCCCGCCACACGGGATCCTGAGCGGCACTTCGGATGGAAGCCGTCAACTCTTGAAAGCGTAGTTGCCTCCAAAGCTTATTTAAAGTGACTTGATTGCGCAGGGCATTGTGAAGTAGTTACTGTGTGCTGAGCACTGTGTTCCATACAGACTGGAAGCCCACTAGGGTTCCAGGGGCCCTAGCAACAATAATACTAATAATAACCGTGGTAGTCCATTAAGTGCTTGTCCCGTGCCAGGCGCTGTACCGAGCGCTGGGGCCAATACAAGCAAACCGGGTTGGACACGGTCCCTGCCCCACGTGGGGCTCGCGGTCTTAATCCCCATTTTACGGACGAGAGACTGAGGCACAGAGAAGTGAGGCGACTTGGCCAAGGTCACACAGCAGACAAGGATTCGTACCCAGATCCTTCCGACTCTCAGGCCCGTGCTGTATCCACTAGACCCTGTTGCTTCTTACCTCTCTTACCCTAGATTGCATTCGTCCTGGCATTTAACACGGCGGTTTGCACCGTACTAACGCCGATTGAACCCCAAAATGGAACGATTCAGAAAGAGTCCCACAGGAAACACGAAAGCCAAATGATCCCTAGCCTTTAGGCCTTTTTTTTTTTTTTTTTTTTTGGCTACGTGGATGTCGTGTAACGTAATTCCTCCTTCAGTTAGCTCTGGAAAAACGACGTGTGTTGGGCAGAGGAGAAAATATTGGCAGTGTATTTGCTAAAGTGCATTTTAGAATAAATCAGTCCGCTCACCTAGAAGGACACCTCTCTGTGTTCCACTTAAAGCAGCTAAGACAAATCGGTGGTCAGAGTGAGCGCTCTGAAAAGAGACGGTACCGGATGAAAGAGATTGGGACCCCCCCCCCCCCCCCCCCCGAAGAACGGGTGCCGCTGGTCTCTCCCGCATGGGCGGATGCCCTCTGGACTGGAAGGTCCCTGTGGGAAGGGAATACATCTTTAGCCAAAAAACGAATTTAAGTTCCACAATAAGTTTATTCCCCAATACATTATATTAACCATAAACTTATAAGCTCCCACTCCGCTATAGGGTATCCTCCCTAGGGCTTAGTACGGTGCTCTGCACACAGTAAGCGCTCAATAAATGCTATTGATTGGAATACAATTGATTGATTGGAAGGCGAATGAAGGCACTCGGTCCCTCTGGGACTGGTCTTCTGGATGAAGATAGACTGACCTTTAGGGTTCACCCTACGGGGCCCAGGAGACCGAACTCTGAAAATGACAAAAGCGGAGAAGCAGCGTGGCCTAGTGGCAAGAACGCGGGCTTGGGAGTCAGAGGACGTGGGTTCTGATCCCAACTCCACCTCTGGTCTGCCGTGTGACCTTGGGCGAGGCACTTAACTGCTCTTTGCCTCAGTTACCCCATCTGTAAAATGGGGATTAAGACTATGAGTCTATAAGACTGTCACGTGGGCCAACCTGATTGCCTTGTCTCTGCCCCAGTGCTCAGAACAGTGTCTGGCACATAGGAAGCACTTAACAAATACCATGATAGCCTCTTGAAGGCAAACCGTTGAGAAATTCACTTAGACTGTAAGCTCCTGGAGTCCAGAGGACTCTGTTTCTGTGGCTTTTGATGTATTCCTCCCAAGTATTTAGCACAGTGTCCTCATACAGGTGATGTTTGCTACACTCCTTTGCACCGAGAAGGCATCCACCGCAGTGCTTGGCACCCAGTAGACATTCGGTTTAATGCTCACACGCCCCAGGCATTCCGTACGGTGCCCTACCCATAGGAGATAATAATAATAATAATAATAACGTGGGTATTTGTTAAGCGCTCACTATGTGCAGAGCGCTGTTCTAAGCGCTGGGGGAGATACAGGCTAATCAGGTCGTCCCACGAGAGGCTCACAGTTCATCCCCATTTTACAGATGAGGGCACTGAGGCCCAGAGAAGTGAAGTGACTCGCCCACCGTCACACAGCTGCCAAGTGGCAGAGCCGGGATTCAAACCCATGACCTCTGAATCCCAAGCCCGGGCTCTTTCCCCTGAGCCACGCCGCTTCTCACCGACTCCTCTTAAATGATCCCGGTAATCCATGAAAAAGCAAGCGTGCAGTTTTATAAAGAAGCATCACTTGGAAATGAAAATGATTGGGAGACTGGATTTGACAGTTCTGCCCGAGTTGGGCCCTCAGAACAAAGATGGAATCCATGAATGACAAGCCTAGGTAACCTGTATTTTTACTGTGCCTTTTATTGAAGCAGCATGACGTACCGGATAGGGCACGGGCCTGGGAGTCAGGAGGTCACGGACTCTATTTGCCGCTCCGCCACTTTTCTGCTGCGTGACCTTGGGCCAGTCACTTAACTTCTCCGGGCCTCAGTCACCTCAACTGTAAAATGGCGCGACTGTGAGTCGCATGTGGGACGGGGGCTGCGTCCAACCCAACGTGCGTGGATCCACCCGCTGCTGTCCAGCCTCTGTGCTCAACTGGTCACGGGTGAAGGTAGACCTGGCGGTCAGCTGGGAGAGGAAGTTGGCGAGCGCTCTCGTTTTCCAAAAGCTTGCAGCACTTGCGTTCCTTATCCCGTCTTATCTTCACCACATCCCTCTGAGGTAGGCCCGGGGCAGATGTTGCATCCTTATTTTGCTCAAGAGGAAGTTGAGGCCAGAGAGGTTAAGTGGCTTTCCTGGGTTCCCCCAGCACCACTGTGACTAATCATAATAATGTCGGTATTTGTTGAGCGCTTACTATGTGCCGAGCACTGTTCTTAGCGCTGGGGTAGACAGAGGGGAATCAGGTGGTCCCACGCGGGGCGCTCAGTCTTAATCCCCATTTTACAGATGGGGTAACAGGCACCGAGAAGTGAAGTGACTTGCCCAAAGTCACACAGCCGCCAGGTGGCCGAGCCGGGATCGGAACCCATGACCTCTGACTCCAAAGCCCGGGCTCTTTCCGCTGAGCCATGGATGCTGCTTCTCAGACTAGAACCCAGATCTTCTACTCTCAGCCCCGTGCTCTCTCCAGGGGTCCATGCCGCCTCCCCTCAGCCCCCCAGTGATTCCGTTGGGAGTGGAGAACCTGCTGACCTGGCTTCATCGACTCCCGTCTCCGTTTTTGCGTCGAAGAATTAGCAGGAAAGCCTGCTTCCAAACCTGGGCTCCGAGCGCATTCTAGGAAAGGAATCCAGAAGGCTCTGGCCACTCAGGCAGTGGGAAGAGTACAGAGCCGGGAGTCGGGAGGCATGGGTTCTAATCCCTGACCTGCCTTCTGTCGGGTCTTGGGGCTAGTGGGAAAGTCACTTCTCTGTGCCTCGGTTTCCTCCTCTGTAAAAATAGGAATAAGGGACCGGTTCTCCCTCCCACTCAGACCGTGCCCGATCTGATTAGATTGTTCCTGGCTGTGCTAAGCACCGTGCCTGCACCACAGCACTTAGATAGATGTAAATTATTTCTTGACATTAATATCTGCCTCCCCCTCTTGATTGTGAGCTCACCGAGGGTAGCGAATGTATCCGTTGTGTTGCTCTGTTGTACTCTCCCAAGTGGCTAGTGCGCTGCTCTGCACGTGGAATTCACTAAATACCAACTGATTGACCGACATCGTGGTCAGAGCGTAACGATCGCAATGATTCCTATCGTTTCTGTACTCTCAGTAGTGAATCAAGAGGCGGGTTCGGGTCGTTTTCAGTAGTTTTTCAACAACAGCTCCTATTTATTCAATCTGATGATCTGCCAGGCATTCGAACGTATTCTCTAAGCCACCCAGAAGCCGCCTAGCAGACTGGAAAGAGCAGAGGCCGAGCGGTCAGAGAACCTGAGTTCTGATGTGGGCTCCGCCAGTTGCCTGTTGCGTGTGTGACCTTAGGCAAGTCACTTGACTTTTCTGGGCCTCAGTTACCTCATTTGGAAAATGGAGACTAAATCGTCCTCCCTCCAATTTAGACACTGAGCCCCATGTAGGACAGGACCTCTGTCCAACCTCATACAGTTGTCGTCGTCCCCCCCCCCCCCCCCCAGCACTTTGAACGGTGGTTAACACATCGTAAATCCCTTAGTAAATAATAATATTGGTATCTGTTAAGCGCTTTCTATGTGCCGAGCGCTGTTCTAAGCGCTGGGGTAGACACGGGGTCATCAGGTTGTCCCGCGTGAGGCTCACAGTTCATCCTCATTTTACAGATGAGGTAACTGAGGCCCAGAGAAGTGAAGTGACTTGCCCACCGTCACACGGCTGACAAGTGGCGGAGCCGGGATTCGAACCCATGACCTCGGACTCCCAAGCCCGGGCTGTTTCCACTGAGCCAGATATCATCAACAAAACTCATAGAGATATGGTTACTTTTTATTTTGGCTTAGAAAATTACTTAGATTTGTCAAATGTGTCTAAAAGCAAAGCCAATGATTTTCTTTTTTTGCCTATCACTTCCAAAAGAAAAAAGAAAACCTTCAGAAGCTGAGGTTTAATTTTCGAGTATGATTTTTTTTTACCCGATGGACATGTACCCGGACGTCCTTTTTTAAAAAATATGTGCTATTTAGTCCTTGAACTAAAGAAAAAGAACCAAAACTCTGATTGTGAGTTCAGGTAAAGGCTTTGCAGCGCCTCCAGAACAAACGTTTTCTTCTTTTTTGTCCCTGATGGATGGCAGAGTGGAGGTGATGGGTAATAAAAGAAATGAAATTCCGAACAATTATTTCCAAGCTGCATGTCACTGCTGGAACCACGGTCATCTGCAAACCCCTCAAACCTCTAAATCAAATACAGTTATCGTCATGCGTAATAGAATAGACAAAAGTCCTAGTAGTTAAACCAGATCTCAAGGGTAAATCACTTACCTAAGGTAACTTCCAGGCTCGGAACGGTGTTCTAAAAGTCGTTTCGTTATTTGAATATATCCAGCACAGCCTATACCCCCAATAATAGACTTGTTTTCGGTCCTGTCAGTAATGGAAGAAGATTTAGGATACGGCTAGGGACGATCGTCGTCGCTCTCGTGAGAAATATATTTAAGAAGCTTAGCTATGCTCAGACTTTCTTCTCTTACATTATGGGTTCCTCTGTTAACTCCCCCCCCAGTATTTGACTTTCTTTCACCCTTCCCCTCACATCAGCTCTCAACTCATTCGGATTGTGCAAGAGAATTCACTCATTCATTCAGTCGTGTTTATTGAGCGCTTACTGCGTGCGGAGCAGGGTACTGAGCGCTTGGGAAGTACAGGTTGGCAACGGATAGAGACAGTCCCTACCCAGTGCTCAAGTGCTTCGTATACCGATGTGTACATAGTAAGTGCTCCGTAAATACTACCGATCGATCCGAGGATTAGCTTTGTCGGTACCTGTCCTCCATCGTTAGTTTCCTGTGTCTTAGATCCATGGGGAAAACGGAACGACTGTGTGCATTTGGGGGTAGTGAGAAGTAGGGTATGTCGCTAATAGTAATTCTGGTATTGGTTATGTGCTTACTATGTGCCAGACACTCTAATAATAATAAGAATAATGTTGGTATTTGTTAAGCGCCTACTGAGCACTGTTCTAAGCGCTGGGGGGGATTACAAGGTGATCAGGTTGTCCCTCATGTCTTCATCCCCATTTTCCGGATGAGGTCACTGAGGCCCAGAGAAGTGAAGTGACTAGCCCAAAGTCACACAGCTGACAAGCGGCAGAGCCGGGATTAGAACCCACGACCTCTGACTCCCGAGCCCGGGCCTCTGTCCACCGAGCCACGCTGCTACTGAGCAGTGGGGCGGATACAAGCAAATCGGCTTGGACACAATCCTTGCCCCGTGTGTGGAGCTCACAGTCTCACTCCCCATTTTACAGATGAGGTAACTGAGGCCCAGTGAAGTGAATTGCCCAAGGTCACACAGCAGGGAAGCGAAGCACGGGGATTAGGACCCGTGACCTTCTGACTCCCTGTCACCCTGCTCCACCCGCTCTACCGTGTTGCTTTCCTGGAGTTCTGATCCACGGGGCCCTCCAACCTTTGTGCTGTAGGAGAATTCACTTCAAATGAGTGACACACATCCTCCCCGCTTCCTAATCCAAGCAGACGCCTACCCATTCGTAGCTTGGGCAGCGGCTAGCGAGTGGAAGGCAATCTGCTACAGGTCAGGAGTCACCCGTGCCGGGCAGCGCTGGCACGGCAGAGGGTCGAGGGCGGAGACTCGAGTTGACTGCGCGGGAGGCGGCGACAGTAACCAATTCTGTATTTTTACCAGGAAAACTCTATGGATCCGCTCCCCGAAAGATTCCGGTCGGGCCATTCTGGGAGAGATGCGTCCGTGGTGTCACTGTGGGTCGGAGACGACTCGATGGCCTAAGACCAGACAGATTATGGTATCTGTGAAGCGCTCACTGTGTGCCGAGCACTAGGGTAGATACAGGATGATCAGGTCTTACATGGGGCTCGCAGTCTAAGTAGGAGGGAGGACAGGTGTTGAATCCCCATTTTGCAGAGGAGGGAACTGAGGCGGAGAGAAGAGAAGCGAGTTGCCCAAGGTCACAGAGCAGACAGATGGTGTAGCCGGGATCCGAACCCTGGGTCCTCTGACTCCAAACCTTGTGCTTTTCCCTCTAGGCCAGGTTGCTTCTCCAGCTTGGGCCCTCCGTGCCTCAGTTCCCTTTATCTGTAAAAATGGGGCCTGGGTTGTGAAGTTGATTTCTCTCCCACATCAACTTCACACACTAAATGCTCAGTGAATACCACGGACCGATGGATTAATTCTCCCTCCTAATGAGCGTGTGAGTCCCATGTGCCCGGCTCAGTGAGAAGCAGCGTGGCTCGGTGGAAAGAACACGGGCTTGGGAGTCGGAGGTCAGGGGTTCGAATCCCAGCTCTGCCACCTGTCAGCTGTGCGACTCTGTACCTCGGTTACCTCATCTGGAAAATGGGGATTAAGACCGTGAGCCTCACGTGGGACAACCTGATGACCCTGTATCTTCCCCAGCGCTTAGAACGGTGCTTTGCACATAGGAAGCGCTTAACAAACGCCAACATTATCATTTCCCTTGCGCTTATTGTAGTGCTTGGCACGTGGTAGGTGATTAACAGATACCCCAATCATCATGTTTATCATCATTTCCCTTTCGTCTAAGCGTTCAGTTGAGCTTATTTACTTTTGCTCATCCTCCAATCTGTGAGCTGTTTGGTGTCCGATTCCCCACTGGAACGTTGAGCGGCGAGGATCGTGTCTACCGGCTCTGTCAAGGGCCCGCCGCCAGTACACAGTAGACACTCAATGACTGCTCTTAATTGACTGGTTACAGAATACCTTGTTGGGCACAAAGAGAGCACTTAACAAATGCCATTAATAGTAACTATCAGGAAAAAAACCCCATCCAGACACCTCCTCTAGTACAGGCAGAATATGTCTCATTCACGGGGCCATCCATCCATTCTTTCTTTCCCATCCCTTCGGTTCCCCCTTTTCCCTGCTCAGCACACTTCAGCTCCTTAGAGCATACAGTTTCTGCTGGCGCACCGTTCGAGGGCCTAGGGCTTGTCACCGAAGGGGTCTCTAGGTGCACGATTAGCCATTATTAGCCTGCCGGCCGTCAGTCCAGTCTGACCAACGTTACCGACGAGTGGCTCGTGACGGCCAGAGGTGTCATTTCAGATCGTCACCCGTCTAGATGTCCGAGTCGCATCTCACTCCCTCGGCGTCCTCCCTGTGTCATTCCAAACCGGTCCAAAGGGAAAATGTCTTCCCGCGGTCGGCGGTCATGCCATGCCGATTGTTATCACTGCGAGTTGTCTTGATCAGAAAATATCAGCTGCTTCAGGAAAGGGTTGGCTGCCTTCAGAGATAGGTGGTTCATAATTGGTTTCTCGAGGGAAAGTTAGGAGTCAATCCATCAATCGACGCACGCTCCTACTGAATAAAGGCCTTGGGAAAGTACAGTGGAAGTGAAACTCACTCTCCGGGCTCATCGGGAGCTCGCAGTCCAGTGGATGTTAAGCCATCCACAACCGTGAGCGTAGTTATAATGGTGTTTGTTCAGCGCTGACTAGGCGCTAGGCACTTTACTAACAGCTGGCAGGGATACAAGCAAATCAACTTGGACACAATCCCTGCCCCATGTGGGACTTACAGCCTCAATTCCCACGTTACAGATGAAGTAATTGAGGCTCAGAGAATTGAAGTGACTCGCCCAGCGTCGCAGAACAGACGAGTGGCGGAGCCGGGATTAGAACCCATGTCCTTCGGACTCCCAGGTCCGTGTGCTCTCGCCAGTAGTCCATCCTGTGTAGGATGGCAGGTATCAGCGGGTTTCTCTCAGCATCCTTAGTTGCCATGATTACAGAGAGACCTATTTAGACCTCTCATCAGCTGGAACCTGCTTTCGACCTGCCATGGTGACAAGATTTTAGCGGTGTCGCGTAGTGGAAAAAGTACGGTCCGGCGGGTCATAGGACCTGGGTTCCGATTATAGTTCTACCACCTGACTGCTGTGTGACCATGGGCAAGGCACTTAACTTCTCTGTTCCTCAATTACCTCAGCTGGGAAAATGGGCATTCAATACCTGTTCTCCCTTGGGATTAGACTCTGAGCCCCATGTGGGATCTGATCTTGTATCTGCTGCTGTGCTTAATACAGTGCTTGGCCTATAGTAAGTGCTTAACAAATATTATCATTATCATTTGTTATCATTATTATCATCGTTGTTTCTCAGGTCCTGGTGAGTCAGCTCAGTACTCAGTTTTCTGCCCTGAAGCATCAAGGGAGTAATAAAGGAATCCAACAATACTTTTGTGGGCGCAGGGTTCGAGAGATCATTCGGGTCACAAATGGAATCTCACCATCCCCAGGACGATGAGTGTACGCGTGAATCTATAGAAATTTAGATCTGTGTGTTTATGTAAGAAAATTGGGAAAACGT
Source organism: Ornithorhynchus anatinus (assembly GCF_004115215.2). NCBI lineage: Eukaryota > Metazoa > Chordata > Mammalia > Monotremata > Ornithorhynchidae > Ornithorhynchus > Ornithorhynchus anatinus. Next base: position 16,453,061 of record NC_041751.1, read on the forward strand.
TAGGTCCGCTTTTGCAGTGCAAGTGCTTTTCCTCTCCCCAAACAGACACTTGACTGAATTTCGGTGTGGCTCTTTGTGGAAAACATTATTTGTCACTCCCGAACAAAGTGGCCTACATTTTTGACCGCAAATAAGATGCCTCTTACTACTTCGTACCCTGTTGCCTGCTGCCTGGTCTCATGATTGGAAATTCTCCACATCTGAATATCTCCCGGCCAAGTGTGAATTTGTTCTTGGGAGAAGGTTTTCAACTCCTGAAATCATCAGCCCCCGTGATGGTTCTGTTCGGGAACTGATGGTTAAGACCAGGATAAAAATGAGCTCGGGAAATCAAACTGTCAAGACGTAGAGGGGAAAGATAAAATCGACCACTCTGTCAGTGGTATGAATCAAGCATATACGCTGTGCAGAGCACTGTGCTAAGCACTTGGGAAATTGCCACGTCGCCCTGATTTACTCCCTTTATTCTCCTCCCCCTCCCGGCCCCACAGCATTTACGTAGATATCTGTCATGTTATTTATTTATATTAATGTCTGTCTCCCCCTCTTGACTGTGAGCTCCTTGTGGGCAGGGAGTGTGTCCGTTTATTGCTACACTGTTCTCTCCCAAGCGCTTAGTACGGTGCCCTACGCACAGTAAGCGCTCAGTAAATTCAGTTGACTGTCGTGATCCCTGCCCACGAGACGTTTACAGTGCACAGAGGCAACAAATATTAAAAATGTTCTATCTCTGTAGTACGTGATGCTATCGTCATAGAAGAGATACGAGTTAATGACATTTCAAAAAATAACTCCTGATAGTATTTGCCGATCCCATATTTAACGTCTCATCGATCGATAAATCCACCATTATTTAATAAGCACTGAGAGCAAAGTACTGCACTCCGTCCTTGAGAAAGTACAGAAGGAGTAAAACACGTATCTCCTCCCGAACGGTCTCGTAATCGAATGAGGTACCGAAATCTGCATCATTTCGAATACTGTAATTCCACTTTCATTTGCCAAAGATTGCCTGTAGGTAATCTAAATTCTCTCCCAGAGAATATGCCTATTTCCTTCTCATTTCAGGGTCTCTCCATGACTTTCAAGAAGGCTTTTCTTAATAATACAGTATGTTAATACAGTCACTCATCCTATCCCGCCTGGATGACTGCATCAGCCTCCTTGCTGACCTCCCAGCCTCCTGTCTCTCCCCACTCCAGTCCATACTTCCCTCGGCTGCCCAGATCATTTTCCTAAAGAGATGTTCAGGCCACGGCCTGAGCAGTGTGGCCAAGTGGATGGAGCACGGGCCTGGGAGTCAGAAGGTCGTGGACTCTAATCCTGGCTCCGCCTCCTGTCCGCTGGGTGACCTTGGGCGGCTCATTTTACTTTCGGGGCCTCAGTTACCACATCTGTAAAATGGGGCTTCATGTGAGCCGTGTGTGTGGGACAGTGACCGTGTCCAACCTAACTTGTATCTACTCCAAGAGAACAGTGCTTGGCACATAGTAAGTGCGTAACGAGTACCGTAATGTATGCCAAGGTCACCCACCAAGGGATGGCACTTGGATCTCTGACCTTTGGACATTTGATAATCGCCCAACCCCACAGCATTCCTGAACATATCTTTAAATTATATATTGTAAATTGCTCTTTCATTCATAGGCATGTCCGTCTCCCCTTTTAGACGGCATTCTCATTTTGGGCAGGCAACCATTTGCGGTAATTCTGTTGTATGGTACTCTCCCAAGGACTTAGTACAGTGCTCTGCATGTAGTAAAACACTCAATAAATATCACTGATTGATGGATTTATCGATTGATTGAAAGAAGCCTAGACCGGCTAGGGAAACGTGCCATGACAATAATAATAATAATAATAATAATAATAATAATCGTGATATTTGTTAAGCACTTATTGTCTGCTAAAACTGGACACGTTACAAGTTAATCAGATAGGTGTTTTATCCTCATTTCACAGTTGAATTAAAGTGAAGCACAGGGAAGTAACGTGTCTTGTCCAAGGTTGCGCAGCAGGCAAAGTGGTGGTGCCCAGACTGTTACCCAGGTTTTCTGACTCGAAGGCTTGTGTTTTTATCGCAAAGCCTTGCTTCCAGACGTATTTTTATTAGGGCGAAGGTTTTCAGTGTTGATGGCCCTATGGCTGGGATTGAGACGTATTCCTTTCCCATTGCAGCGGTAGCTAAATCCAATCTGCCGAACGTTGCGCGTTATCGAAGTCATCTCATCGTGCCCTGAGGACCTAACTCCAAGAGACTTGGAGAGACTTTTCGCCTCCAAGTAGTTGGGGTCCTGGAGCCTTTGTAGAACAAAGAAGACCCAAAGAGGACAGGATCCCCCAGGCACAACCAGGGTTCAACCAGTTTCCAATCCATCGTTTGTATTTATCGAGCACTTACTAGGTGCAGAACGCTGTACTAAGCACTTGGGAGAGGCTATTCCAACAGAATTCACAGGCACGCTCCCTCCCATTAACGAGCTTACTGTCTTGGGATGTATGTTTCCACAATGGGTAAAAACCTTGTCGTGGCAAGGGAAGCAGCGTGGCTAGTGGAAGGAGCCGGAGGACCTGGGTTGGAATCCCAGCTCTGCCATTTTTCTGTTGTTGGATCTCGGGCGAGTCGCTTAACTTCTCTGGGCCGCAGTTACTTCCTCTGTAAAATGGGGCTTAAGGCTGTTAGGCCTATGTGGGACAGGGACTTTGCCCAACCTGATTTTCCTTTATCTCCCCCCAGGGCTTAGTACAGTGAGTGCTGGCTGTAGGCAGGGAATGGAACTATTTATTGTTCGATTGTACTGTCCCATGCGCTTAGTACAGTGCTCTGCACACAATAAGTGCTCAGTAAATACGATTGAATGAATGAATGGTACATAGTAAGCGCTTATTCTTACATTGATGGACATTGTCCGGCACGGAGCGCTTCTCACATACCAACCTTTTAGGCTCTAAGCTTCCCTGGAGAGGGACTTTATCCCATCTATTATTTGTTTGATACTAAGCAGGTCCTTAATAAATACCATCATTATCATTACCAACTTTTCTGCCAGGAAACGGTTTAGGTATGAATGGCAGGGCCATTAATCCCATCCACTCTAGTATCAGATGCATTAAAATGTTCCTAATTCCGTATGCTTTCCATCCCGTTTCCTCCTTAGAAGTGAATGAAAATACCTTGAATTTCCTTCAGTTTTGGTGCTGCCACTCAAACTTCATCTGGGTGAGAGCATGGCGGGAGGCTTTAAATAAAGAAAATCTAAATCTAATGTAAACTGGAATAAATTACTCCCAACTATGCCACTCACGTAAGAAGGAACGGCTGTAGAGAGACGTGCCGTTGTCTTACAGACAACGTCGTCGTAGGTGAGACGTGGGAAATGATGAAGTATTGGCCAGCATTTTCGGCTCCTCTGTAGATAATTAGCTCTCTTACCGGGCTCTGAAAACCTCGCTTCCCCATTAGTCAAGTCTCAGTTCATGGTTCAGAAATTGTAGGAGACTCGTGCTAAACCTTAATGCAGTCTCGAGGAGTCTGAATGGGTGGTTGGGGCCAGGGTGAAAATGTTCATCACCTCCTGTGATATTCGTGTTCACAGGGAATCGAACCTCGTGCTCCGGCGTTGGATTTTGACCGGTCCATTTGGCTCAAGGATTTGAGATGGAATCCCAGAGGCATCGTGGCCTCTAATGAAAAGAGCACGGGTCCGGGAGTCAGAGGACCTGGGTTCTAATTCATTCATTCAGTCGGGTTTATTGAGCGCTTAATGTGTGAAGAGCACTGTACTAAGCGCTTGGAAAGTACAGTTTGGCAACAGAGAGGGCCAGTCCCCATCCCAACACTGCCACTTGCCTGTTTTGTGACCTTGAGCAAGTCACTTAACAGTTTTGTGCTTGTTTCTTCATCCGTAAAATGGGGATTCAGTACGTGATCTCCCTTTTACTCAGACTGTGAGCCCCATGTGGGACAGGGACCGTGTCCTATATGATCATCTCATGTCTACCACAGTACATGGTACAGTGCCTGGACCAGAGTAAGTGTTTACCAAATATCATTATTATTATCATCATTATTAAATATTGTGTTAGCATTAGAATTGTAGTTCTCTCTTTTGAGCCCCAATTTCTCTGATTCTAACTTCTTCAGTAAGACACCGAAGGAAAATATAAAATAAAGCTGGCATTAATTCATTTTCCAAAGAACATCTCTTTGTTCCCGTGGGTATTTGAAATTTCCTCTTCCCCCAACCTTTCCCCGGACTCTCCCCACCGCCACCAAAAAAAAAAAAAAAAAAGAGTTGCAAGATTCTTTAAGTATTCAGTGACTTAATAACACCTGTCTTGGCCCATGTCTATTTTCTATCAGAGGATTGTGATACGTATTGATTGGTGCTGAATATTAAAAATTGTAAGGAATAAATCCCACCCTCAAGTCATTGCATTTTAATAGCTCCAACCAGAACACAAAATTATCAATCTCTGAAAAATTACTGTAACCCTCGATGGAGAACAGTCAGTAGCAATATTTATTTTGTTCCTAATAGGGGCAGTTTCATATCAAATATTGCTGTGGCATTATTATTCTTGCTAACCTTATTGGGAATATTAAACATAAATCACTGCTGTCTAGTTGATGTATGGATTCCTAGGCATTTAATTCCCAAGAGTTTTAAGCAGTGTTTCATCCTGGGCTGGTAAGAAGGAGAAAAGAAATGATTGAAAGGCAGGGTTTGCTTCTCACATACCTGTGTGGGCGCGCACACATACACAAACCCGCATGCATGTGAAAATAACTTGTCATTTTGTGGAAATGCATGGTTCACTGATCTTTTCATAACTTAAATGATTCCTTATTTACTGGCATCTGCAAGGCATATGTGTCCATTTACACTACTGTATTCATTGCAAGTGGGTTTAGGAGTCAGAAGCACCTGGATTCTCATCTCATCTTTGCCACTTGTCGGCCGTGCGACCTCTGGCAAATCATTTCACTTTTCTGTGCCTCGGTCACCCCATCTTTGAAATGGGGATTAAAACCATGAGCCCTGTGTGGGGTAGGAACTATTCCCAAACTGATTATCTTTTTCCTATCCCAGCACTCAGTACAGTGTCTAGCACGTAATAAGCATCTAACAAATACCATAAAAAATGCCAACCTGCCAGGGACTCCGTAGTTGCCTTCTGGAGGGGGGGGGGGGGGGGGGGAGCTCCGATACCTCGGACAAAGTCCGTGCTCACTTTCTCAAAAGTGGTCTGAGAAAGGTGGGAGAGAAGCAACCAATCTCACCTGCAAGTGGCACTTGAAGAAACCTTTACCCAGAATTGTTTTTTCATGGCCTGTATTAAGCGCTTACTATGTGCCAGGCACTATACTGGGTGCTGAGGTAGATATAAGAGAATCAGGTTGGACACAGTCTCTGTCCCTCATGGGTCTTACAGTCTTCATCCCCTCAGCTGCGGAAACTGAGGCGCAGGGAAGTGGAGTGACTTGCCCGAGATCACACAGCAGACGAGTGGTGGTGCCAAGATCAGAACCCAGGTCTCAGGTTCCGAGTCTCAGGCCCCTGCTCTTTCCACTAGGTCACATTAATGCTAATAATGATTATGGGATTTGTTAAGCGCTTACTATTGACAAGGCACTGTACTAAGTGGTGGGGTGGATACAAGCAAATCAAGTTGGACACAGTCCCCGTCCCACATGGGGTCACGGTCTCAATCGCCATTTTACGGACGAGCTGAGCGAGGCGCACAGAGAAGTGAAGTGACTGGCCAGGGTCATACAGCGGGCAAATGGTAGAGCTGAGATTAGAACCAGTGACTTTCTGACTCCCAGGCCTGTGGTCTGTACACTATGCCCTGCTGCTTCCCCAGATTTAGTTGCGGTCTCTGAGCCCCTACTGTGTAACTAATTTAAAGAGGTTCATAAGTGACTTGAGCACAGATGTCATTTTCACATCTGGCCGCTGTAAGCGTGATAGTCTGGATAAAGAATGTGCCTTGAGCTGTTCACTGTGGAACTGACCATGAGGAGTGAAAAAAAAACCCAGGAGAAGCATAGAGGATTTATCCTTCTGAGTAAACCTGACCATTAACCAAGTATTCTCCCGTTCTATTCCTTAACTACCGCGACAGCCTTCTCCCTCACCTCTCCGCCTCCCGTCGCTCCCAACTCCAATCCTTATTTCACTCTGCGGCCCGGATGATTTTTTGAAATAAAAGTTCAGTCCGCGTGTCCCCATTCCTCAAGAACATCCAGTCGGTTGCCCATCCACCTCCTTACCGTCGGCTTTAAAGTACTCCAACGGCTTGCCCCCTCCTTCCTTACCCCTCCTATTTTGAACTTCAGCCGGCCCACCTTCTTGGCTCCTCTAACGCCAGTCTCCTCACTCTCCCTCAGTCTCATCTCTCTAATCGCCAACCCCGTAGCCATGTCTTCCCCCTGGCCTAGCACTCCTTTCCCCTTCAGAAATGGCAGTTCACCCTTCACCCCACCTTCAAACCCTGTTAAGATCACATCTCCTCCAAGAGGCCTTCCCTGACTAAGTCCCCATTTCCCCTACTCCCTTTCCCATTGGATATGTACCCTTTAAGCCCTTAGTATTCACCCCATTCTCAGCCCCGCGGGACTTATGTACATGTCCATAATTTATTTTGATATCTGCCTCGCCCTCTAGACTGTAAGCTGGGCGAGGAACGTGTCTCCCAACCCTTAGAACGGTGCTGTGCCATTGATTGTTTGATTCAATCCACACTCCCTTTTATCATTCTAGAGTACTCTATCATGTGGGATTTTCCCGACTCTAAGAGGCGGGCACAACATGATTTTGCTTTTTGTTTATTTTGAAGTACAAGTGACCCTGAAGGAATGAAAGCGATGAACTAATAGTAGCACGATCAAGCTTTCTGAGTAGGCCAGTTTAATTAACACCTGAGCATTCTCGAAACGGTTCGTCTTTTAATGACAGTGCACCGGGGTCAGATCTCTCCAACAGGGGTTGTTCTCATTAAAGTGCTATTGAAAATTAGATTTATTCACTTTTGTACTTCTCGTGCGATTAGCCTCTCAGGCCATTATCAGGAAGCATCAGAGTTGAATTGAACGGGCTAACGAGAGACCAGTTCCGAACTTCCTGAAGGGAATGACGGTCCATCAATCAGAGATGGAAGATTGATGCGAGCCAAGTAAAAGAGATGGCGTCACGCGGGAGGGTGCCCAAGGAGAGAGCCGTCAACACGGCCCTAATCAACGCGACTAACTGCCATATTAGTAGCAAAATGCAATACACAGAGCCCCTGCTGTTATACTCTTTGCTTAGTGCTCTTTTGAGTTAATGGTACTGATTTTTAACGCCAGTATTTCTTGCAGTGCTCTCTTACGTAGAGATACTTTTGCCCGTTTTACCTGACTTGGAAACTACCCAACCACCTTCTTCCACCCACCGTTAGGGGCCGAAGGATTCCGACTGGCTTGGGTCATGAGATTGTGGGCCATTTCAACTTAGCATAATTTAATGACGGTCCTGAAGTCGATCCTGGGGAAAGCACTGATCTCTGGGAATCTGGAGTTATGGGTTCTGATCTCACATCTACCAAGAGGGAACACGCCCGACAGGGCTCTGCCGTCAGCGGTGCAATCTTCCGAATCAAGAACCGACTAGGACGTTTCGCGAGATGGCCAGATCCAGCGGGAAGCCTGAAAAATTTACTGGTTGGGGGAAGACCACGGTGGCTACCGAGGAAACTTCCTGAAACTGCTCGGCGTCAATGGGTCCTTGCCTACAGAGGAAAAAAAAAAAGGCTGACTGGACTTTCTGTCAATCTGTGGTATTTACTAAGCATGTAGTATGTACAGATCACCGTACTAAGTGCTTGGTAAAGTAGACATATTCTCCGCCCACAGGTTTAGAGGGGAGCATGTTGCGACATGGCAACAAGCTGGACACCTGTGTATTTCACACTTAGGATCCAGCAGGAATGAGAACCCGCGCTCGGCGTTGCACAGCCCGCTTGCGCCACCGTCGGTTTTGCCGTTCGGATTCTCGGTCCTGATCGGTCTCCCTCGGGAGAGGGACTGTATCGATCGTGAAGGTGATAACTGATCTGTTTTGCATAGATAGTGGAACAGCTTTCTGCTGGAAACACTCTGAAAGGAATTTAGGAATTTCGCCAACGAAATTCCCCTGGTTTGTTTCCCTCACTTAAGCCCGCATTTCCCCTTCTCACGTCCATGTGCGGACTTGGTACTTGGCTGTGTAACCCTTAAGTGCTTTGATAATCACCTCATCTCCACAACATTTATGTACATCTTCTTACTACTCTGTCATTTTCTCGGTTTATTTTAAGCTCTGTCCTCGCCTGTAAGCGTCCTCGTCTGTCCTCGTCTGTCCTCGCCTGTAAGCTCCTCGTGGGCAGGGCCAGCGTCTCCATGAACTCTGTCATTATTGGAGAAGCGCCGTGGCACAGTGGCTAGAGCATGGGCCTGGGACTCAGAAGGTCATGGGTTCTAATTCTGACTCTACCACCTGTCTGCTGCGTGACCTTGGGTATGTCACTTGAATGACGATGCTATTTGTTAAGCGCCGTTCTAAGCGCCGTGCCTCAGCTACCTCATCTGTAAAATGGCGACTGAGACTGGGAGCCCCAGGTGGCACGGGGACCGTGTCCATCCTGATTTGCTTATATCCATCCAGTGCTCAGTATAGTTCCTGGCGCGTAGTAAGTGCTTAACACATGCCCTTATCATCGTTATCACTATTATTATTATTATTATTATTATTGTTTTCCACTTTCCCAAGTGCTTAGTACAGTGTTCTGCACGCAGAAAGAGCTCAGTAAATACCATCGATCAGTTGATTGATTGATGCATCTTCTCATAGAGCCCCATGTTAGGGAAAATTGGTATCGTAGCACTCACCGCGTCAACCAGGGGCGTGCGAAAGTCATCTTCTCCCAACACGGCGTCCCATTCTCTGCAGACAAACACGGGTTGCCTCTAGAACATTCCCTAACCCTTCCGTCGTGTTTACTCTAAAATGTGCAGTGGAAAACACACTTTCGAAGCATGCCTACAAGAAATTTGGCTCAAAATATTTGATTATTGCTCCACGTTAATGTTGCTATTGGATATTGTAATTTTATTATGGTATTTTCAGCACTATTTTGAATGTATTTACATTGCTCTGATCAATTTGGAGGTGAAAAGAGCACATTAATGTACTTTGCCCGATTTTTTTTTTTTTTTATTGGAAAGTGTACTTTTATTTCCTCTTATTTTCAGGGAATGAATTAAGAGTGTAGCCAGAATACGTCGTCGATAATTTGCCTGATCAGTTGTCCCGGTTCCAGTTTGGGAGCAAGTTGTTTTAGTGCAGATATCACTTCCCAATTGTGTCGGAACAGGCTATCTGAAGGATCTTTAGTTTTATTCTTGTGGGTAATGGATGATTGCTTCGGTGACAGAGCCAGAGGGGGGTTTGTATAAGAACTTATTGGACACACTCATGAGAATGGGGAAGGATGTGTTATCAGCTCTATGAAGTCAGAGGAGTCTCGATCACGACTGTCAGCCCCGATGTCGTCCCTCGTTGAGGTGGGAGAGCCTTGATCCATTTTCTGTTGGATCCGCCGTCACTTAAGGAAATGCTTGAGAGGTTCCCCCCAGATGAACCGAGGATAGAGTTAAACCTACCGCGTCATTTGCCAATGACTGTCTTTTGTTCCGCTGTCTTCCTTTCCCTCCACGCAGTGTCGCCTAACGGATAGAGCCTGGGCCTGGGGGGGGGGGGGGGGGGTCAGAAGTACCTGGGTTCTCATCCTGTCTCTGACGCTTGTGTGCTGTGTGACCTTGGGCAAGTCACTTCACTTCTCTGGGCCACCTGTAACTTCTCTGGGCCTCAGTTCCCTCATCTGGGAAATGGGGATCGAGACTTTGAGCCCTACATGGGACAACCTGATCACCTTGTGTCTACCCCAGTGCTTAGAACAGTGCTTGGCACGTAGTAAGCCCTTAACAAATGCCAACGTTATTATTAAAATGGGGATTGAGACTGTGAGCCCCATGTGGGGCAGGCACTGCGTCCTCCCAGATTACAGAGAGGTTAAGTGACTTGCCCAGAGTCACACAGCCGACAAGGGGCAGAGCCGGGATATGAACCCGTGACCTCGGACTCCCAAGCCCGGACTCTTGTTTGACCGTTCAGAGCCAGCATATGTGGAATCCATAACCTTACTAGGCGAAACAGTTTAGAAATTACATGAATGCTGAGGACACGTACAGCATGGCCTAGTAGACAGGGGACAGGCCTGGGAGTCAGAAGGATCTGGGTGCTAATTCCAGCTCCGCCACTGATCTGCTGTGTGACCTTAGGCGAGTAACTTAACTTCTCTTTACCTCAGTTACCTCATCTGTAAATTGCAGATGAAAACTCCGAGCCCCACGGGGGGACATGGACTGTCTTCCTCAGTGCTCAGTGCAGTAGCCGTTACACCGTAAGCGATTAGTAAATACCATTAAAAAAAATGGACAGGAAATTGGTCTTTTGCAGATTGCCAGGCATTTCGTTAACTAGTGAATTCATTTGATATTGAGCTGTACTACCTAGAAGCAACCGTGACAGACTTGGACCAATATGAGGATGACGATCCAGTCCCTACAATGAACAGATGGGATTCAGCAGCAGCCTAGTGGAAAGAGCATGGGGCCGGGAGTCAGACGACCTGGGTTCTAATCCTGAATCTTTCAAATGCTTCCTGTGTGACCTTGGGAAAATCATTTCACTGCCCCGTGCCTCCGTTCTCCTGTCCCCTCTCCTTCCTTAGCCTGTGAGCCCCATGAGGGACAGGGACTGTGTCCAACCTAATTCACTTGTATCTACCCCAGGGCTTAGTGTTTGACACATTGTAAGAGCTTAACATGTACCAGTAAAAAAAAAAAAAAAAAAAAAATCAAGTAAGACACAGCCACAGTCACGGCCCCGGTGGCCGCCCCAGCTTTTTGCACTTCTGATCCCCTCCGTAATTATGTTTTTTTTTACTGTAACTCCCCTATGGCCGTTTCAGCAATTACGAGCCAGGGAAGCATTTTAGTACTTGCAATCCCTCACTGCCCTTACATGGATATATCTATACTGTAATCCTTCCTCCTTCCTGAAATTATCGAATGTCTGTCTCCCCTGCTAGATTCTAAGACTCTTGAGTGCAGGGCTGTGGCCTTTTCTAATCCTGTTGTAATCTCCCAAGTGCTTAGCACAGTGCTCTGCAAAGAACGGGCATTTAATGAATATTATCAGTTGATTATAAGTTGTCTCCCAGCGGGTGCGAGTGTGGGTAAATGGGTTCTCGGCTGTCCGTCTCCCCCGATTAGACCGTAAGCCCGTCAAAGGGCAGGGACTGTCTCTATCTGTTACCCGTCTGTACATCCCAAGCGCTTAGTTCAGTGCTCTGCACGTAGTAAGCGCTCGATAAATACTATTGAATAAATGGTAGATGTTCCCAACAGTGTTCCTCTCACCCCACGCTTGCTCTCCTGAGCACTTGGGTGTGATAAGAGTAGTAAAATTTTCTTTGAACCTTTTCTTCTCTGCTTTCATTAGCGAATGAATTCTCCGATCCATCGTATTTCTTGAGTGCTTACTTGTGCAGAGCACTGTACCGAGCATTTGGGCAGGTACGGTATAACCACTTGACGAAGTTGGCCGACACCGTCTCTGCCCCCATCAAGCTTACAGTTGGCTTTCTATGGCTTTTTGGCTGCATTTCCTGCTTTTATGTTACATCTGGCATTGACTGTATCTTTTTTTCTCACTTCCAGAGTAAACCATTCAAAAATTAGACGCTTATGGGTTTAAGCAAGATCTGTCTTTCAAGTCACTTGCCGCGTTTCAAAACTCGCAGTTCTCCAAGTCGTGAGACACTCAACCTGTGTAGCAAAACCTTTGTAAATCATCTTTTATCTGGGTGACAACGCTGTATGATTTATGGCAGAAATATAGCCTTACACATTTATCCTCTTTCGGTGTCTCAGTAGTGAGTTCATAGCGGCGATTCAATTAAACTGAGATTTGGCGATAGATTAAAAATGAGAATGAGAATCACTCAAAGCGTCAAAGCATTCCCAGCCACATTTGTTGAAGAGGATTACCACATCAAGCCCTACGAAATGCCAATGCTCTATTCTCCCCCTAAATCTCTCCCACTTTTGGAAATTCTTATTTTGTAAAACTGTACTTATGAGCCGTAGCTTTCTGTACTCTATCGGCTGCATTCGAAACCAAGGGAAATGAGACCTACTCCTGAAAATGGAAGGATGTTTCATTATGCGGGGATCCTTCTTGACCAATAATCTACAAAAAGAACATAACCGGGCTCACAGCTCGCACTCTCCACCAGCTTCCTCGGTACAGGCTGTCAGGAAGTGAGATAGTAAAGAGTTGGTTGTTTGAGCACCCATTTCATTGACTTGGAACGTAGCCGCCAACTCTCCGGGAAGCAGCGGGGCTCAGTGGAAAAGAGCCTGGGCTTCGGAGTCAGAGGTCCTGAGTTCGACTCCCGGCTCCGCCACTTGTCAGCTGTGTGACCGTGGGCGAGTCACTTAACTGCTCTGTGCCGCAGTTACCTCATCTGTAGAATGGGGATTAACTGTCAGCCTCACGTGGGACAACCTGATTGCCCTGTATCTGCCCCAGCGCTTAGAACGGTGCTCTGCACATAGTAAGCGCTTAACAGATACCAAGATTATTATTGTACTTTTCCAAGCCCCTAGTACAGTGCTCTGCACACAGTAAATGCTCGATAATACCATGAGAGGCAGCATGGCATAGAGGAGGATCTGGCGTGGGCCCGGGAGTCCGAAGGTCATGGATTATAATCCTGACTCCACCACTTGTCTAGTGTGTGACCTTGAGCAAGTCATTCACCTTCTCCGTGCCTCAGTTACCTCACCTCTAAAATGGGGATCAAGACTGGGAGCCCCACGTGGGACAGGAATCCAATCCTATTACCTTGTTTTCACCCCGGCGCTTGGTAGGGTGCCTGGGATACAGGGAAGGCTTAACAAATTCCCGTAATGATAATAGTAATTTCGATGATGATGATTTATACACATCAGGTGATCCACCTGATGTCCATCATCTCTAAAGGCATGCCTCTCTCCCACCGTGGTATTCCGCTGAGATGCCTGGCAGATATTAAGAAGTAAGCTCATTGTGGCATGAGACGTGTCTATCAACCCTGTTGTTGTATTGTACTCTTCCAAACGCTTAAGTCCGGTGTTCCGCACCCGGGAAGCACTCAACAAATATCAATCACTGATATTCCTGAATAGTAATAATTCATAATGAGAAATGAATCATAAATAATTGTGAGCACTTAATGCAGTGATAATTAGCAGAAGAATAAAAATTGTAATAGAGCTATAATGAATAGTCTAGTTGTATTCATAAAGCTCTTACAATGTGCCAAGCCCTGTGCAAAGTGCAGAGTGATGCTGTTGGACATGGTCTTTGTCTCAAACCGGGGTCCGGCCTAAGAGATGGTGACAGAGGATATTCTGCCCCCACTTTGCAGAGAAGGAAACTGAGGCCCACAGAGGTTAAGTGACTTGTCCAAGGTCACATAGTCAGCCAGGGGGAGACTTGGGAGTGTGTGACCAAACTGAGTGTCTTGTATCTACCCCAGCAGTTAGTAGGATGTTAGGCACACAGTAAGTGTATATAAAATACCATTTAAAAAAAAACAAAAACAAAACTAGTGGCAGAGCTGAGATTAGAAACCTGGTCCCTGATGTGCAGGTTCTATTCAGTAGTCCACCTTACTTCTCTAAAAAAAAAAAAAAAATCCGGTGGAAACCCCAGGACCTGATAAATCAGACCTCAGGAGCCCTGAATAAACTTGAGTTTCAAGTCAGACCCTCCTGATTTTTTTTTTCCTACAGACCCCCCCCCCCCCCCCCCCAGATCACTGATTTCACTCTCTCTCTCTGATGTCTAGAGACTAAATATTTGCCAGTTCCCAACTCGTTCAGAAAATGCTAGTGCTCGGTGGCGATTTCCGGGCTTCTCAGTGTCTCCTGCTCACAGCGGACTCGGTCTGTCGGTGCCGAACCTTAGGCTGGCTTTAGGAGATGATCTAGAAGAGGCGTAACCCAGTTGTCTGGTATCCGACCCAGCTCTCCGAACGGCACGTAGCACACCTTGCTACAAGACCGTAGGCTACGCTGAAGATATTACGCTCACCGTGGGCAGGAATCGCATCTGCCAAGTCCGTTATATTGTACTGTAAGCGTTCGGTTCGGTGCTGTGCACACAGTAAGTGGTCGTGAAATCCGAGTGATCGATTAAGCCCCTCCTCTGCGCTCTAAGCTCCTCGTGGCCAGGAAAAGTGTCTACCGGTTGTCACATTGCAATCTCCCGAGTGCTTTTTACAATGTTCCGCATGCAGTGTTTCATAAGTAGTATTGATTGATTGAAAGCTGCAAGGGAGTAGGAAAGAAAAGGATCAGGCAGGGATAGTTCCTGAAATAATGCTCTCCTCTCTGGCGAACAGTGCGCCGGACCCCTCCGGATGAAGGTTCAGGCTTTTCTTTACCAGTTGGAGACGTAGCAGTAGTGCCAGGGTGGTCTCAGCGGCCGTACCTGCCATCCATGGCTCAAACATACCAGGGAGTGCAATTCACTTTGCAAACCTGGCTCTTCTTCCTGATGCCTAGGTCTTAGCTGCACAGACCAGGCTTGGGCTACTGAACGTGTCTAGGTTTGGATTGTTTTCCCGAAGTGGAAATCCAATAGCAATTTCCTAAAATTGATTTTTCTCCCCTTTTGTCTAACCCTGCGACATACCACTGTGCTCCCCCTCTGTGGTTCCTTAAGCTTGAATGAGTCAAGGCCATCATTCACTGGGCTGTCCCGGAATCACAGTGCGGCCTCAGACCCCAGCGTGGGGCCCGGCAGACGTGGTCCTCGCCGCGTTTTGGCACTGAAAAATCACCGGGCGGCCCCGAGAACCCGCTACTGGCTTCCTAAAGCGCACCAGAGTGCTTAGGCGCGGGTCACGATCTGGGATCGGATTCCTGAATCCGTACGGTTGTCCTGAAAGCTGATTGGCATCCTAAGGTTATTCATTCCTCAGTGAACTGGCCAGGGATTTACTACTAATGATAATAGTGGTAATAATGGTAACTGTTAAGCACTTACCCTGTTCCAAGCACAGTGCTAAGGACACAGTCCCTGTCCCACCTGGGGCTCACAGCCTCAATCCCCATTTTACAGAGAACTGAGGCACAGAGAAGCAAAATGACTTGCTCAAGGCCACACAGTACACAAGTGTCAGAGTCGGGATTAGAACCTAGGTCCTTCTGACACCCCGATCAGGGCTCTATCCACTAGGCATGCAGCTTCTCAAAAGCCGAGGACACCGTGGGTGTCCCATTCGCCAGTTTGTAGGAGCGTGGCTGGGACAGACGGAAAGGCGGTGGACAGTGAGATGGAGGCACGGTCTGAGGGAGACCGTTTCTCCCTCGTTTCTCCGGGCCTCGTTCTTCTCAACTGGCCGAAGGGGATTAAGTACTTGCTCTCCCTTTTAATTAGATTGTTTGAGCCCCAGGTGCGGCATGGGACTATGTCTGACCCGATCATCTTGTCTCCACCCCAGTGCTTAGTACGATGCTTGGACCGGACCACGGTAAGAGCTCAACAGACACCACGGTTATTGTCGTCGTTTTGACCAGTGAATCCAACAGAGAGGTTTCGATTCCAGGGAACGGAAAGAAAAAATGATATCCTTCTGGGTTTCCCCATGCGGGACGGGGGGGGGGGGGGACGGGGGACTGTGTCCTTCCCGATGAACTTGTATCTACTCCAGTGCTCGACACATAATGAATGCATAACAAATGCGATCATGATGATGATGATGATGATGATGATGATGATAGGTGCTCTGGTTGCAAGACAGTGCGGCACAAACCTATCTTTCGGAGAGCCCTCTGCTTGAATGATCCCTTAACCTCTTCGTGGCTCCATTTTTCCTCCCGTGAAATGGGATAACATTGTCACTGAGGGCTACTAAGATGCCAGCTCGTTTAACCCCATTTTTCTCGGTGACCTTGAGGTGAGAGGCACTGTAAAAATACAAAACCTGACAGCCTGAAATTTCATTTTCAAATACGTGAAAGAATCTGCCAGCGGTCGCAAGCACGGCTCTTCAACGCCATCAGGTTCAGTGGCATCTTTCAAGGAAAACTAGATCCGAATAGCAAGGTGTTCTTGACCTAGGGCCCATTAACAAAAGAATACATGTTTTTGCCTCCAAAGAAATGCAATAAAAGCCGATGTTTTAAGTACACCTGGAATTTACTTTAAAACAGAGCAAAGAGCAGAGCGCTGTCTCTTTACAGCCTGCTGGGCAATCTAGCTTGTTCTTAAGGTTTCCCCTCTGACCTTAAGCCCGTCAAAGGGCAGGGACCGTCTCTATCTGTTACCGATTTGTCCATTCCAAGCGCTTAGTACAGTGCTCTGCACATAGTAAGCGCTCAATAAATACTATCGAATGAATGAACCTTGGCCACCAAGGGCACTCTCAACACGTGTCAGGGACTTGCTCTGTGGTAACTCTTCGGATCTGATGAAGGGAAAGAATTAATAATAATAATAACAATAATAATAACGTTGGTATTTGTTAAGCGCTTACCATGTGCCGAGCACTGTTCTAAGCGCTGGGGTAGACACAGGGGAATCAGGATGTCCCACGTGGGGCTCACAGTCTTCATCCCCATTTTCCAGATGAGGGAACGGAGGCCCAGAGAAGTGAAGTGACTTGCCCACAGTCACACAGCCGACAAGTGGCAGAGCTGGGATTCGAACTCATGACCTCCGACCCCAAAGCCCGTGCTCTTTCCACTGAGCCACGCTGCTTCTCTGAATGAATTAAAGCCTCCTCACACGTCTTCCCCTTGAGCTGCTCGGCATGCTGAAGCGATGTGACGCTGTCCCAGTCATTTCCTTAAAGCTGCTCATTAAATAGAAGAATCGGGCGTAAATGCGCACCATTTTTCTTTGTAACTCTCCCTAACCCTTCTCCTTGGGTGGCTCATCTGACCCCACTGAGCATGAAAGCACGTGGCATTATAATTACCTCCTCACCCAACAGATGCTCTGAAAACATGGCAGTGGGCTCTCCACAAGATAGTTATGTCATAGAGACTCAGCCGCAGTATTCTAGGAAGACTTGTATTTTTCCCACCTGGACAAAAGGCAGGGATCCTCAGAACTAATGAGAAATTGTGTTGGCTGCCTGCATTACAGGTAGAGACTGTTAAATTCTCGGTATTTTTTATATCAGTCATCGTGCTGTTCCCATGACCTGTGTTCTTGGCGGGCGCTGTGAAATCTATCCTACCTTGTAGAGGTACATCCTTAAAAATGGTTTACTAACTGCCCACCAAAGAGGATTAAAATTATTTTTCAGCATACATTTTTACACTCATTTTAATAGCAGCACCTCCTCTGTGGATACCAGTCAAGGCTGACGAATACGTCATCCCGGGCGCAGCAACAATCCATTAGTCGTATTTATTGACTGCCCACTGGGTCCAGAGGACTCTACTCTGTTGCCGGTAGATTGTGTACTCTTTGAGGTTCATCTGGGATCATCTCTTAACACTTCTGTACACTTCTAGGTACTTAGAAGAGTGCTCTGCCCGTATTACTTGATTGCTGAAGTCGTTGGGAGAACACGATAGAATTAGTCAACATGATCCCCGCCCGCAGAGTGTTTACAATCTAGCAGGGAGGCAGATAATAAAATAAATGACGGACTGTTGTAATTATTATCATTATCTATTGTTATTATTATATTTGAAAGTTGCAAGGTAACTGGGTTGAGCACAGTCCCTGGCCTACTTGGAGCTCACAGTTAATGTAGGAGGAAGAAAAGGTATTTAATCCCCATTTTACAGTTGAGGAAGTTGAGGCACGGAGAAGTTAGGCGAGTGGTCTGAGGTCACACAGCGAGCATTTAGCAGAGCTGGAATTAGAACTCAGGTACTCTAACTCCCGGGCCCGTGCTCTTTCCACTACACTGCGCTGCTTCTTGAAAGTACGTCTTGAACAGCATAGGTGCAATGTTTCATACTCCGTTTATAATGATACCGAAGCCTGTCGTTTTCTTAGAAGTTTTTTTTTTGTGTGCATTTCAAATGCCAAAGAAAGAGAAAGTCTCTATATATTCAAAGAAGACTGTTCAAAAAAAAGCCAAATGAACTCATTTTAAAACTATGACTACTAGAAATACCTAAATCATAAAAGACACAAACTCAACACATTTACCTTTATAAATAAAGATGACTACTAACAGATAGTATAAAGTAGTGGTAGCAGTAATAATAACGGTACTCGTTAAGTGCTTATGATGTTCCGGGCCCTGTGCTAAGCACCGAGGTATTTTCAAGATAATCTGGTTGGTCCCAGTCCCTGCCCCACATGGGACTCTCAGTCTAAGGAGGAGGGTGTAGGATTTAATCCCCATTGTGTAGATGGGGAAACCGAGGACCCGCAGCAGAGAAGTGAGGGGCCGGGGATTAGAACCCAGGTCCTCCGACTCCCAGCCCCACGTTCTTCAGATTTCTCCGTGAGTGCTGAAGTCGGGGAAGAGGGAAATGTACCGTTAAGAGCTCATGTTATCAGGACGCTGCTCGGCTAGGACGCTGCTGGGGTTTGGGGAACCTGCGTGTAGCAACACGATCGTGTCTGAATACAGAGAAATGGCAGGGTGGGTACACTTGGCATCAGATGGCAGTGAATACTGTGGTGTGGCTTTTGAGAGAAGCCAGCTCCTGCATTCTCAGAAAGCGGGATATCCCTTCCCCTCCCCTCAGCACTGTCCTCGTCCGCTCCACTGTATATATTTTCATTACCCTATTTATTTCGTTGATGAGAAGTACATCACCTTGATTCTCTTTATTTGCTATTAGTTTAATGAGATGTTCATCCCCTTGACTCTGTTTATTGCTACTGTTTTTGTCTGTCCGTCTCCCCCGATTAGACTGTAAGCCCATCAGAGGGCGGGGACTATCTCTATCTGTTACCGATTTGTACATTCCAAGCGCTTAGTACAGTGCTCTGCCCATAGTAAGCACTCAATGAATACTATTGAATGAATGAATGAATGGATGAATGAATGAACATGAGCAGCGACTCCCTCTCCTGTCTGGTGTTTATGTCACCGGGCCGGTGATTCATTCAGTCATATTCATTGAACGCAGACTGGGAGCAGAGCACTGTACTAAGCGCTTGGAAAGTACAATTTGGCAACAAATAGAGACAATCCCTACCCAACAGTGGGCTCACAGTCTAGAAGATGAGTTAGATGGGAAACGAGGCTGTGACTCTTTGCGAGAAAAAGAAGCGGCTCTCTTCATCTTCCTTACTTTCCACAGCTCAGCCAAAAAAACCCCCAAACCCAAAACAGTCCTTTTAGTTATTGAGCTTCCACCTTTCATGGAAGACCCAGTCAAATAATGTGTCTCGAGAGACACTAGTGTCCATGACTGTCGTGGCCGAGCAGAAAATGCAAGCGTGGAGTAGCTTCTTTCACCATTAGTGGATGGATTTCTTGTGTAGAACCACCTAAAGGGAGAAGCCGAGTCCCTGTTTAACATTATAATAATAATTGTGATATTTGGTAAGTGCTTACTATGTGCCTAGCACTGTGTTAAGCATTGCTTAGTATTGTGCTTGTGTTGTCAGTGCTCAATGAATCCCATTGATTGATTTCTAAGTATTGTGTATTTGTGTGTGCGCGCACGCATGTAAGCTCAGGCGAATAATCTCGTAAAATAGATCCATTCCTCTGGAGTCTAGACTAGTTTCTAGCGTTTTCTCGCACCACCATTTATAAATTGAAAGGGGTAAATTACCAATGGCTGATGTCGCAATCCTCTTAGCCTTCATGCTTAACTCATGGTGACCGAAAGGACTTGGGCCCTGTGACATCATTAGCAGAGTATTATTAATACTAAATATTGATCTAATAATCTAGGTTTCAGTGCCTACTTCTCGTTGTGCCCTTGTTCTTCCTCCCGTCGTTTAGAGGTAGTTTCTGTCTGTCCATCTCCCCCATCAGATGGAAAGTTCCTTGAAGGCCGGAAACCTGTGTCTTGCTTCTGTTGTACAGTACTACGGTGCTCTGCACTTGAGTTGAAACAGTGTTACCTAGTGGATAGAGCACGGGCCTGAGATTCAGAAGGACCTGGGTTCTCATCCCGGCTCTGCCACTTGTCTGCTGTGTGACGTTGAGCAAGTTGTGTCACTTCTCTGACCCTCAGTGACCTCATCTGTAAATCGGGGAGGTAAGACCGTGAGCCCCATGCGGGACACGGACTATATCCAATCTGATGAGCTCGTATCTTCCCCAGTGCTTAATACAGTGCCTGGCACATAGTGAGTGCTGAACAAATACCATTTTTTTAAATGTGCTCGGTAAATGTCAGTGATTGTTCATCGTGCCAATGGGACACCTTCCTTAACGGTGGCAGGAAAACAGAAAAAAGAAGCACCACACGAGCCCCAGATTGGGAACATGAACTGCGTATGCATCATTGAGTGGGAGATGAGGAAACAAGAGTAGTCCCCCCTGGGTCTCAGGGCAGTCTAACTACACCTGTTTCTACAGCTATTATGTTGAAAAACTCAATCTGAAGAAAAAAAACCACAGAAGAAGTGGCACGAATTTGGCAGCCGAGAGTTGAACAGCACCGATGATGATCTAGGTAGGTCGGCTGGTAAATATCAGCAGGGAATAATCTGGCTCGAGTACCGTTGGCAGTGTCCAAAGGGTGGTTGGGAGCGCGGATTCAGAACTGGACTGGTTGGAAACAGCTGTTCCTCAGGCTCGAGCTTTTAGCATGGGAAACGTTGATTTTTCCCACTGTAATCTTACCAGGAAAGCTGAATCATTTTGGTCATTAATCTAGAGCAGTTTCTCAGGCAAACCGTCCCTTTCGGGATTTGGGTGGTCAGAGAAAAAAGGGGGGATGATGAGGTGCAGAAATGCCGGCACAGACAAGAAAGCCATCGAGCACAAACTGAGGCGGGCAGCGAGAGACTTTCAGAGAGTGGATGTCGCAACCTTGGAAATGTTTCACAGGTTTCAGAGAAGCAAGAAAGCCTAGCGGATAGAGCACGGGCCTGCGGGTCAGAAGTTCTTGGGTTCTAATCCCAGCTCTGCCACTTGTCTGCCGTGTGACCTTGGGCAAGCCACCTGTGCCTCAGTTTCCTCATCTGTAAAATGGGGACGAAGACTGTGAGCCCCATGTGGGACAAAGACTGTATCCGACCCGCTTAGCTTATATCTGTCCCAGCACCTAGTACAGTGCCTGGGACATAGGAAGCGCTTGACAGATACCATTAAGAAAGTGATTTGCTTGTATCCACCCCAGTGCTTAATACAGTGCTTGTACGGTACATTTACAAATGCTACAGTTATTATTGCTAGTGGTTTTTCGTTTTTCTCTTTTTTTTTTTGGCCTACCGTGATGTACCTGTTGCGTAGGACTCATTTGTGCCTCAGCTGTATTGGTCTGAGAGTCACAGTTCTTCCAGGGACATGAAAGGGGACGCAGTAGTAATGGTGACTTCCCATTTAGTGAGGTTCATTGCCGTAAGCACTTGGAAAAGTACCATGGGAGCACAAGACGTGATCCATGCCCACAGGGTGCTTCCACGAAAATGCTAAATGGTAGCACGGTTATCTTTACGCTGAAGGCTCTTCGGATAGATTAGTCAAAACTTGAACCGACACGAAGTTCGGCATCGTTGTTGTCAGGCTTCCCTTGTCCTGACAGTGAATGAGACGTCTAAATTTTTCTACAAAGACATTGGAAATGATAAAATAAGGGTGGAATTTACTAAGCAACCGACGAGGTGATTTAGCAAAGGGGAAGTTAAAACGTGGTCAGTTCGGACTTTGCCACTGTCCCCAACGAGGCTCATGATCCCTTCCCCGTTTTACAGATGAGGAAACTGAGGCGCAGAGAGACTAAGTGGTGTTTGTGAAGCACTTGTTTTGAGCCCAACACTGTCCTAGGCACAGGGACAGATGTAGTAGATGAGACGGCCGATCCCGTTCCACTGGGTCTCGTAGTCTTGGGGGAGGGAGAACATGTATTTTCTCTCCATCTCTACGGATAAGTAAGCTGAGGCCCAGGGAGGTTAAATGAATTGCCCAAGGTCACACGATAGGCCAGAGGCAGAGTTAGGACTGGAACACAGACCTTCTGATTCCCGGTCCCATGCTCTTTCCACCAGGCCATGCTGCCTCTCTATCAAATATCATATAAGACTATTAACAGAATATTTGCAAAGGATTTTCTGCCTCCATACAAATCACTGGGCATCCACAGAACATATGCCTTTCCATATACCCACTTTCAAACTATCAATCCGTCAGGTAATCAATGGTATTTATGGACATGGAGCTCTATTGTTTGATTGATTGATTAAATTACCTTGAGGTGGAAGATATTTTTTACTGATGAGAAAATCCACTCCACACATTCCCTGTTGTGAAACGGAATCTATTTTCCCCAGAACCCAAACCACATGGGCCAAAAAAAATGAACTGCTGATCTTTCCACATTCCCGACTGGCAAAATTTTTTATAGATGTGACTGGCTAAGAAAATCCTAACCAAAGGAAAGGAGAAGTGTTTATGTCCCATTTTAATTCAGAAAATTTTTGCATGGCTCTTTATGGATCACTGCAACCAAACTCTCTCCCCCTCAATCCGGTAAGAGGTTCTCTCTCCCCTCACGAAATGGCGTCAACTCTCCTCACCCTTCTCCCGCACAATAACGAAATATATTCTTTCCCCCATCCCCTTCCGATACTGGAATGGACAGTCTCCCCACCTCCAGTTTGCTAATGGAGCAGGCGATACCATTCCATCCACCTTGTTCCCGTAAAGCCTGTTTGTGTTTTAGCAAAGAGAGAGAGAGAGGAGGCAAAATAACACCGTCAAGTGACCGCTTCTGAGGAAAAACTACCCATTAGACCCTCTTGACATAAGTGGGAAACGTCCCAGCCCCACCGAACTATCTTGTGCACATCATCCTAATGCATTTTGTAACCTCGCTAACAACATTCCCTCCGCCGCTCTTTCAGACGACCGAAAGAGTATTGAAGGATCATTTCCATAATGTACAAATGTAAATTCATTCTCGTTGTAAAGAGAAGCTCCCTGCCGCCTTGATTATATTACGCTTCTCTGGCCCTACATTAGCTTTCTCGGCACTAAGGCAATAAACCGTTTGCCATTTCGAATCAGCGGAAGAAAGGCAACTGTCGGTCCCCTGTTGATTTCTCCTCCCCCAGAATCGTGACTCTCGCATCCTCACTTCCGTATTTATTGGTGGGCGATGTTATCTGTTGAAACTATAAGCTTCATGGGGCGGGGCCCGTAGGAATCAAGTCCCGTCTGCTTCCGTAAAGGATTTGAAATTTCCGTAAAGGATTTCAAAGATCACCTCGTATTGTTGATGTTCATGAGAGCTCGTTCGATGAGTCGTCCTGGAAACCATTACCTAGCCTCTTCTGTGGGTCTCAGGGCAGTTTAACTACACCTGTTTCTCCAGCTATTATGTTGAAAAACCCAATCTAAAGAAAAAACCACAGAAGAAGTGGGATGAATTTGGCAGCCGAGAGATTGATTCTCTTTCGTTTGAGCTAGAGCAGACCAGCCTCTGGCTCCGCATTCTTCGCGCTTTGTCACCTGAAGGACTTCCCACATCAGTAGGACTAGCGCGGATGAAACGCCTCCTGCAGCCTGATGTTATTAGGGTTATTTAGTGTTAATCAAAGCCTCATTTAAATCGGTCATTCAATCAGTGGTGCTTATTGAGTGTTGTCGCCGAGCAGTGGAGCACCGTACTAAGATCTTGAGAGGGTGCAGTTCAGTAGAGTTGGTAGATATGATCCCTGCCCTCAAGGAGCATCCGATCTATAGCTTCGCGTCAAAAGACACACGTTCCTCCTAAATTTGTTCAGTGAATGATTCCATCCCAAAGCCAAAGCCAAATCAGAGCGATGGAGGTGGCGATGGAGTCTCCCGTCGTGAATGACGGCTGGGCCGCGGTTTAGGCCCCGAGACACCGCGACCGAGCCTCCGCACAGGGGAGTTGATTCTGGTGCTAGTGGCTTGCGTGGCGCCACTCGCACTGTCTCGTCCCTGCCAACCGGGTTGCCACCGCGTGGCACAGAGCGTGGTGAGTGAGTGGGTGGGTGGGGCTGCAGCACAATCATAAAGTGCCCACGAAAATTGCAAAGCACATTTTTGGTCAAAGCCACTCCAGCATAGCTCCCATCCTCTCGCCCACGTCCAGCCTCTGGCCTGGAACGCCTTTCCCCTTCATATCCGACCGACGATCGCTCTCCCCACCTCGAAAGCCCCGTTGACGGCACCTCTCCTCCAGCAGACCTCCCCTAAATCCTCGTTTCCTCTTCTCCCGCTCCGTCTGCACTGCCCTTGCACTCGGATATGACCCCTTTATTCACCCTTCCCTCAGACACCGCTTATGAACATATCCATCATTATTTCATTTATAGTAGTGTCTGTCTCCCCCTCGAGACTGAAGCTCATTGTGGGTAGAGAACATGTCTACCCATTCTGTTGGATTGTATACTCCTAAACACTTAGCACACTACCCCCACACGGGATAGGTGCTCAATAAATATGACTGATTGATGAAGTGCCACAGACCCGCAGGTGGTAGCCGGCCATTTTTCGGGTTTCCTATTGGTCCCGTCCACCTCACAATATGCCCCTGATGGGTCTTTGGCTAGAAGCCAACAGGAATTCCCTCCTGCTTCTAGGAAATCCGCCTCTCCCCCATTATGAGGTGTGGATCTGATGTGGGGCGGACTAGACCTAAATCATCATCAAATACACACGTACCTATATATGATAATTGTTTTATTTTTTGTGAAGCGCTTACTGTGTGACAAACAGTCTACTGAATCATGGTGTAAATACAAGATAATCAAGTTGTAAACAGACTCTGTCCCATATGAGGGTCACACTCTGAATAGGAGAGAGAACAGGTATTGAATCCCCATTTTTCAGATGGGGAAAGTGAAGCAAAGAGAAGTTGAGTACATTTTCCAGGGTCACAAAGCAGGCAAGTGGCAAACCTGGAATTAGAACCCAGGCATTCTGACTCCCAGGCCCGTGCTCTCTCCGTTAGGCCACACTGCTTCCCTATATATATATATATATATATATATATATATATATATGTATGTATCTATACATATATGTACGCATGATTCATTGACTGATGTGGATGAAGGTACGTGTTAAGTGTTATGCATGTACATAATTTGAAAACATTGCACAATGGTGCTAATGCCTCTGTATTTTCTCTTGCTGTGTTTTGTAGGGCATATTCTCTTCACTGCTACCCAAGTAAACAGAAAGCATTAATTTACCTTTTGATTAAGCCGATCTTGCTGGCATCATTTCAGTGCTTATCATGCCTAACATAAATGCCCTGAGGGTTTTGTTTTTGAGGGGATTTGAGGAAACTTAAGTACATTCAACTTGCTCTTCCCTTGAACTGATTTTTCGACATCGATCTGCACTTCCGAGTTTAGCGGTGGGAAAAGCCGAAAAACCCCGGGCGCCTTTATCCCTTGGCCTACCGGCAAGCCTGGGTTTCAGCTTGCACTGGGCTGCCACCCTACTTTGCCCCTAGCGAAGCCCCCGATGTCAGCGATTCTCCCGTCATCAATGACCAATGAGCTTGGTCCCAGTTTGGGCCGAGAACTGTGCTGAGGTACTAGGAGGTGAGGCAGAATTAGGTTTGGGAGGAGGTGAGAGATGGGTGCAGAATGTTAACTGATCAAAATGCTCTGGACAGCATGTTGAAAAGAGCAGCTTGATGTTCACAATCTACCGGGGCCCCTGTAAGCAAATCCCACCAAAGCCACAACCCCCACGCCCAGTATCCCACCCAAACAAGTCCAAAGGACGAGCCAGGCAATCGTATTTATCGAGTGTTTACTGTGTGCAGAGCACTATACCAACCGTTTTGGGAGAATACAGGATAACAGAGCTGGTAGGCACATTCCCTGCCCGCGAGGAGCTCACAGTCTAGAGGGGGAGACAGACACTGATATAAATTTAAAACAGTTACGGATATGAACATCAGTACTGTAGGGCTGAGGGAGGGATGAACTAAAGGTGCAAATCCAAGGGCCACATATCGAGAGGTCTGAAGCAGTGCCATTGCCCGGAGACAGACGGACTGTAGCAGAGCCGTCTCGTACCGGTGTCCGGCCTGTGGTCCCCCTCGTTCCATGGTGCGGAGCAGAACCGGTGACCCAGGAATGTCTTCCAGACTTCCTTTAACCCTCTCCAACATCCTACCCTCCATCCCAATTTCACCCCCGAAGGAGGGTCCCCCAGTGACTGAGGTCACTTCTTGTAGGGTCTGGGCATTTGGGGCCGGCCCTGGGGGTGTCTGTGGCTGAGGGTTCACTCGCGGGGCAGACGAAGTGCTCTCTCAGTTAGTTTTGTTGATTTATCGGTGCAGTCAACTGTGAGGGCAAAGTTAAGTGGAGATTTAGGAAGAAGGCTGAACCCAGGCTGCCTTGTAAAATTAGCTCCCTCCCTACTTCAGTCAGTGGTATTCATTAGCACTTACTGTGTTCAGGGCACGGTGCTAAGCTGTTGGGAGAGTACAAGAAAGCAGAGTTGGTAGACCCATCCCCTGTTCTGGCACATGTCCTGCCTCTGGCCTGGAACGCCCTCCCTCCTCAAATCCGACAGACAGATTACTCTGTCCCCATTCAAAGTCTTATTGAAGGCCCATCTCCTCCAAGAGGCCTTCCCAGACTGAACCCCATTTTTCCTCATCTCCCACCTCCTTCTGCATCACCCTGACTCGTTCCCTTTGCTCTTCCCCCAACTCCCAGCCCACAGCACATATATATGTAATTTGACTTATTTGTATCGATGTCTGTCTCCCCTCCTCTAGACCGTGAGCTGGCTGTGGGCCGGGAGCGTCACCGTTTATTGTTGTGTTGTACTTAGAGAAGCAGCATGGCTTAGTGGGAAAAGTACGGGCTTGGGAGTCAGAGGTCGTGAGTTTTAATCGCGGCTTTGCCACTTGACAGCTGTGTGACTCTGAGCAAGTCACTTAACTACTCCGTGCCTCAGTTACCTAATCTGTAAAATGGAGATGAAGACTGTGAGCCCCACGTGGGACAACCTGATGACCTTGTATCTATCCCGGCGATTAAAACAGTTCTTGGCACGTAGTAAGCGCTTAACATATACCTCCATCATTGTTATTATTATTATTATTGTGATTCCCAATCTACTGATTGTAATAGTAGTTGTAGTATTAGAAGTAGGAAAAAAATGCAACTATTGCTCCTGCTCCGACCACCAGCGAGTTTTCAGGACATGACTCGTCTGTGCTTCGGTTTCCTCGTATAATGATAATAACGATAACAATAATAACAATAAATAACAGTATTAGTTAAGCATTTACTATGTGCCAAAGATTGTGCTAAGTCTCGAGTCCAACACAAGATATTCAGATTGTGCACAGTCCCTGTCTTACATGGGGGCTCCCAGTCTAAGTAAAATGAAGATTAAATATACGTTGTCCCTCCCTGTTATATTGTGAGCCCCATGTGGGAGAAGAGGAACTGCGACAGATTTGATGGTATTTTAGCTAACCTAGCACTTATCACAGTGCTTGGCACAGGGTATCCCCTTAACCATAGTAATAGTAGTTATTATCCTCTCCACAGAATAGCAGTAAAACTACTCTGTGAAAAAGGCAGACGGGTGTCCTTCTTGTTTGGAGCAATGAAATAGACATAGGTTAGTTTTGGAAATAAGGCTTAAAACACCAACACTTTATAACAGGATTTTACCTGGTATGATGTTATTTTTATTAGCAAATTCGAGTTTGAGTTCATTTATAATACTTTCCTATAATATGATAAGGGAAAATGCAGTCTCATATAGCAGATATTTAAACGGAGGATGAAACCTTATCCCGGTTGACTTGAAGTATCCGACCAAATTGTTTTATGTGTCAAGAAAAGTGGGTGTTGGGAAGGAAAAGATTCAATTTAAAACTTAAATGTAATTAACACAGGCGATTTATACCCGATTGAAATGCCAAACCTTCCCGGGTTACATCCCAGTGAAGAGTTTAGCAACTGCAACAAAATTACCTTCACTTAACCTGCTTGAAGTTTGTAAAAGAAATGTAACGTGGTATTGGTTTGAGGCCGAAAAATGAGAAGTGAATAGAAACACTATCCATTCTTCCATAGTAATGTAAGATTAAATAGTAATTATATTCCTTGTTTTTATAGAACACATTTCCCCAAAGCACTATCATATGAAGTATCTTATTTTATCCTCACAACATCCTTGTGAGTTAGGAAAAAGTGGGGGAGATGCAAGATGATCAGGCCAGACACAGTGATCCACAGTTACCCACACAGGGGTCCCATTATAAGGTCAGGGTGTGGGGAGGAAAGAGTAGATTCTCCCCCCCCCCCCCCCGCCCCCGCCCAGCCCGTTTTACTGATGAGGCTGTTGAGGCCCAGAAAGGTTAATGGTTTTGCCCTATGTAACACAGCACATCAGAGGCATCGTGGGGGGAGATGGAAAATAATCAGAGTGAACACACTCCTTGGACTATTGTAGGCTCACAATCTAAGAGGGAAGGAGTGTAGATATGTAATTCCTATTTAACACATGAGGGAATTGAGGCCCAGGACGGGTTGAACGAGTTGCCCAAGGTCACGCGGCAGGCCATTCGCGGAGCACAGATTGGAATCTGGATCTCCTGACTTCTAGTCCTGTTCCTTTCCACTGGGTCACGCTGCCTCTCTACATCAGAAAGTTTGTCCCTTGTCGATACATTACATGGCATTGATTATGGATTGCTTTTGCCAATAAAAGCAAGTGGTGTTCCACGTTAATGGTTGACCGGAGAGTTTCCCAGAGGAAGCAGGTGCAAGTCCCC
This sequence comes from Ornithorhynchus anatinus, assembly GCF_004115215.2. Lineage (NCBI taxonomy): Eukaryota > Metazoa > Chordata > Mammalia > Monotremata > Ornithorhynchidae > Ornithorhynchus > Ornithorhynchus anatinus. Next base: position 16,482,099 of record NC_041751.1, read on the forward strand.
GATATTTTTCAGGTTAATTGTCAACCAGGCAGTTGATCAATCGACGATATTTACTGAGCTCCTTTCCAAGTGCAAAGCCCTGAAAGAGGTTGGGAGAGTTCAGTAGAATCACGAGCCACACTCCCTTCTGGGGGAGTTACCTCCCACTGAAATACGGGACTAGATTACTGAATATACAAAGCAACTTTACAGAAGTCATGAATTCGGTCATGGGTTCGAATCGCAGCTCTGCCACTTGTCAGCTGTGTGACTGTGGGCAAGTCACTTAACTTCTCTGTGCCTCAGTTCCCTCATCTGGAAAATGGGAATCAAGACTGCGAGCCTCACGTGGGACAACCCGATTACCCTGTGTCTACCCCGGCGCTTAGAACAGTGCTCTGCACATAGTAAGCGTTTAACAAATACCAACATTATCATCATTATTATCATTTAAAAAATGCAGATGTACACAGGTGCTGAAAGAATAAAATATGTAAGTGCTGAATGAGGTCGTTGGACTGACCCAGTTGAGATGTAATGAACGAATCAGTAAATCTTCCGCGGCTGCCTGCTGTGTGACAAACACTGTACTAAGCTCATGGAAGACTGCGTGTGGGGTTGTTCGTATATGTGTGTATGTTTGCAGGTGAATTTATACAACATGAGTGGGTTTGCATGTGCATGTGTTTGTACGCACATGCATATTTTTGAGCGTAGGCATGTACGCGTATCAGTGATTTGTATACATATCTGTAATTCTTTTATTGTCTGTCTCCGCCTCTGACCTGGCAGTTCCCTGTGGGCAGGGAATGAGACTAACAACTCTCTTGTTCTCTCCTGAGCGCTTAGTACAGTGTTCCGCAAACAATAAGCCCTGAATAAATGCCTTTGATTGATTTCTTCTCTGTGAAATGGGACTAAAATACCTGTTCTCCCTCCCTTTTGATTGTGACCCCTGTGAGCGACAGGGACTGTGTCCAGTCTGACTCTCTGGGGTTTAACCCTCTGCCTGGCCCATAGGGAGTACTCATTCATTCAGTCATATTTATTGAGCGCTTACTGTGTTCACGGCAGCGTACTAAGTGCCTGGGAGAGTAAAATATAACAATAAGACCCATTCCCTCTCCACAGTGAGCTCACAGTTTAGAGGGGGAGAGACAGTAATAGAAATAAATAAATTACAGATATGTACGTAAGAGCTGTGGTCCTGGGAGGGGGGGTTATACTCATTATTGTTATTATTTTGGCTAATATTAGGGTCTTTTGGCAGACGCCTGTGCAGTTCCCCTTCATGCATTTGTCCATGAATTTCAGTTGTTTCCAGGTTGTAAGATGTCTTCTTTGCCTTTCACACCGTGGTGTTTGGTGTGATTGTTTAGGTATTTTTTCCTCCTTTTACAGTGACTGACCAGGAGTCGGTGCTTCAGTGCCTTTTGAAGCCGTTCAGTTGTTTAATCACAGTGTGCCTTTTGGCCCTCATTTTACCTGGCTTCAGAGTTAGATCAGTGCTATCCCTTTGTGGCATCGGCATTCATAGGTCAGTCAATTAATCCTATTTACACATTGATCAATCAATCATCTGTTGTTCCCTGTGTACAGAGCACTAGACATGGCACTTGGGAGAGTACAATATAAAACTATCACATATTTTATACGCATTCTATAACATAAATGTAAGTACTGGTAGATACTGTCCCAGTCCATGATGAGTTGCAGAGTATCTGCTGCAGGCATAGCTCTGTACTGCAGGCTGGGGATGCCTCATCTGGAGGGAGAAGGGACCCCCCCCCCGTTTTCCAATTAATTGCAATCCAGAAGGGCTCCTAATTTAAGCATCTGGATATTTTAGCAACTATGAATTTAGCGACAAGTGAAAGGCCAAGGTGTGGGAGATGAATGGGCTTAAATCATATCGGTATTTTGAAAATCTGTATATAATTTTTCTCAGCGAAGGCCAAACCTAGGATGTCAATTGAAATACATCATTTTAATCAATTTTGCAGTGTTCTGTGGCTAGAAGCACCCCGATGAGACTTCCTAATCCAATCCATAAGTCATCTCTGCCAGGTATAATGCTGAAAGCACGAGAGAAGTGAGCCAGAGTGGAAAAATGGCTGGCAATGTGGGAAGGGGACAGGTCTGAGAATAGGAAGACCTGGATTCTCATTTCAGCTCTGCAGTTGGCCTGCTGAGCGACTTTGGGCACCTTATGCAACTACTCTGTGCCTTCTCTGTTTCCTCATCTCTGAAATGGAGGAGGTCACCTGGTCTCCTTCCCTATTAGACTGCGTGTTGTGTTTGGGACAGAGACCGTCTGATCTGTGAATAATAATGATGATAATGATAATGATAATGGTATATATTAAGTGTTTACTACGTGTCAAGCACTGTTCTGAGCTCTGGGGTAGATACAAGGTAGTCAGGTTGTCCCAGGTGGGGCTCACAGTCTTAATCCCCATTTGACAGATGAGGGAACTGAGGCCCAGAGAAGCAAAACGACTTCCCCGAGGCCACACAGAAGACCAGTGGGCAGAGCCGGGACTAGAACCCATGACCTTCTGACTCCCAGGCCCGTGCTCCATCCACTGGTCCGTGCTGCTTCCCGTGGCCAAAACGTTCCTCTTGGACCTACACCAGTGCTTCACATAATGAGAGCTTACTCAATTTTATTATGGGGACGAAGCAGGGGCAGAACCGATTGGAAAGAGTTCTGGGCCGAATAAGCCACAACGAGAGGGCTCAGGGTAGCCGACCCATCTAAAGGCAACAGCACATTGCAGGAATGGGTGACAGTGTCGGGGAAGGCGGTTGGAAGTTGGGGCATTCGAGGGAGCCCAGTTGCGAACCAGAGAGACCTCCATTTTTCACCACTCTCCCCCTGGCTTCCCTGGGCACGTTCCCTCGGCAGCACCGCCGCAGAGCAGCTGCGGCACGGTCAGAAACCTGCGATATATGTGCTGGGGGCTCCCGCAACCCGTCACGGAGCGGAGAGGGGTGGGGGTGATGGGTCGACATTTTATGACCGCCGCCACCTGTCAGCGCTGCCTCTGCTCCACTGCGAGAATGTCAGCACTCGGTTCGATGGTGCCGAATTAGACCCCGTAGGATTGCACATTGCGTTATGGCCCACTTTATGTCGACCTGATGCGACAAGACAAGATGCATTAGCGGTGATTACGCGCGGCGTGATGCCGTCGTAAATGTTATGGGGCAGACCGGGAGAGGGGGACGGCATATCGGGAACATCGTGGACTGTGGCAGCTTGTCTGGAGAAAGAGTCTCTGCCCTCTCTGTGTGAGCATTTGGTAGAGGCAAATACTCCCTTGTGTATTTCAGCATGCTCAAATACTGGAATGCCTAACAGGAGCATGTCCTCTCCTAACACTGCACCCTAAGAGCTCACGGCATCTCGAAGATTCACTTCCCATTTCCTGACAGATCATGGCTTCGGCATTATTGCAAACTACCGATAGATGTGCGTGCCTCTTGGAGGAGGTGTGACTTTAGTAGGGCACTGAAGATGGAGAGAGTGGTAGTTTGTCGGCTAGGAACCGGAGGGGAGTTTCAGGCTACGAGAGGACGTGTGTGTGTGTGTGTCCGGTTGAATTTATCTTTAGCCTCACGTAGAGGTGCTCGTCTTGCGCGGACCGGCACGTTCAATACGGTCAAGTATGCTGCACTCTCTTTCGTGGCAGCTGCTCACGTATCAGAACCGCTGACAACATCTCCCGGGTTGTATTTCGTTACGGCCTCCTCCGGGTAATTAAAATGATTTTCTGGCGCTTTTTCATTTTAAACATTTTATAAGTCCTGCCTTCCTTGCAATCTGCCCTTCTAACTCCTGTAAACATCTATAATGGCAGCAGATGGAAATAAACAAAAAATATCTCCCCGTTTCAAATGCCATCTGACTTGACAAAGAAAACCACCTGCTCCAGTAAACGATGTCAACAAGTGAGAGGCTTCTAGAGATGACTGTGACTCACCTTGTGCTCAGATGGAGAATTAGTAATCCAGACAAAATCGATTTTAAATACTTGGGACATGTCTAGGTGTACATCCCTGTGGCTGTGCATTACCATGTACAGCGTACAGAGGTGCAGTGTTGATCTGAACACGGGACTGTGGTTTTAGTGGGTTGCCTAGAGCATTATGCAATGAGTAAGATCTAATAGCTAATATTATGCTAGAATATTATGCGATTGCTCATGCCAGTGGGGAAGGATGTGAAGAATCGAAACAAACGTTGGATTTTTAGTTCTTATATTTATTAAGTACATACGGCACGCAAGTCAGTAATAAATGCCGCGGTCAGTAGAGGGCAAGACAATCTGTCCCTGTCGCCCACAGACTCACAGTTTAAATGGGGGTACGCGGAATCACAAAACAGCAAGAGCGGGATCCAGACAGCAATCAATTTCAAAATTAATCACGTAAAATCGAGTAGCGAGCAACCGATTTGGGAGGGAGGAGATCTCAACCCTCTCACGACTCTAGGCGTGGCAGCCTCCCCCTGCACTGGAACAGATCAGCTAGTCATTAATATTTGCTGAGCACCTGGTGCGCTGAGAGCTGTACTAAGAGGAGAGTGCAACGGAGGAAAGGACACTGTTTTCTCTGTTCTAAATTGTTAATGTGCTGTCTGTCACACTGATCCAAAGTCCAGCTCGTCGTCAGGATGCCGCATTATTTGAGGTTTTGTGGTCTGTTCAGATGATCTGTGAGTAGGGTGTGGGCGGGAAGCTCTTCCTTAGATTATCAGCACCGTGAAGGAAGCATTGTGGGTTCAGGCCACGTCCCCCTACTTGGAAAATCCTAGCTGCAGCCTCCCTTGTTGTCCCTCCTACTTAGACTCTGAGCCCCATGCAGGACAGGGACAGTGTCTGACCTAATGAACACGTACCTACTCCAGCACTTAGACCAGTGTTTGACGTATAGCGAGTGCTTAATATATAGCATTAAAAAGCGATGCCTGGCAGGGAGGAGAGAGCGTGCCTGTTCTCGCCAATCATCAGTTCCTTTACACGAGGTCTCAGGTCTCGGAGTCTCAGCACCAGCTCTCAGCCATCATTCCCCAGGGGAGACTCCATTACGTCCATTCCTATGAAGCCATTTCTGGTCACCGGTGAGCTGTGGGTTTGTATTGGACAGAGTCTGATGGGCACGGACCAGCAGATGCACAGATCCATGAAGCACAATGTCTGTTTACTAATTGAGATCCGATTGAGTTGCTTTTCCACCGGAAAAACAAAAATCTGTTTCAGCTTATATTTCGTTAGCTCCGCTGAATGATTTCGAGGGGTCATTCACTGAGTAAAACTGCGAACCGTATTTTAAATATGTTTTTAAAAATGCCTGAAAGAAGAATTTTCGGTTTTCTTGTGGCCATCGCGCAGTAGGGATAGTGCACGGTTAATGATACGCTGTGGTCAATCTGGTGAGTGAGGATCAGCGAGACACCTGGCATACATTGGCTATTCCGCTGTGGAGAGTCTGGGAGTCATTCTGTCTCTTGCATCCCAAATCTTGCATCTTCCTGGTAGATAGGGTCTTGGAAGACGTTGAAATTTCTTCCCCTCCCGGGGCTTCTCAGACATTTCCAGGCGGAGAAGCAGCGAGGTGTAGTGGATAGAGCACGGGCCCCCAAAGGTCATGGGTTTTAATCCGGGTTCTGCGCAAGCGCTGAGTAGAGCGCTCTGCACACAGTAAGCACTTTATAATTATGACTGAATGAAGGCAGTGTGACCTTGGGCAAGTCACTTCTCTTCTCAGTGCCTCAGTTATCTCTACTGTAAAATGGGGATTGAGACTGCGAGCCCCACAGGGGAGAGGGACTGTGTCCAACTTGATTTGCTTGTACCCTCCCCAGCGCTTAGTATAGTGTTTAACCAATACCATCATCCTCATCAACGTCATCATCATCTGGCATGTCAGCCAGTCAGCGGCCTTCATTGAGCACCTCACTGGAAGGACATCGCTGTCCTGACATCCGAGGCGCGGACACCAGAAATGCACCTTTAGCTTGAGGCAGGACTCGACAGAAGTTGCTTTTCCTTCTGCAGGCCTCAGTACCTCCTCTTCTCACTTCTGTCAAATACAGGGTCATGCACCCCCGCGGGCATGCAATAAATCCCACCCTAGCGATCCCCCAGTGCTCATTACATTCAGAGGTCGGGGTGCGGCACATACCATCCCTAATCACATTGATTGCACCCAGTGGGGGCTCCAGCAATACCCGGAGTCAGAGGATCACGGGGTCTTATCCCGGTTCCCTCCCTGGTCTGCTGTGTGATCTTGAGCGAGTCCCTTCACTTCTCTGGGCCTCAGCGACCTCATCTGTAGAATGGGGAATGAGACTGTGAGCCCCGCGTGGGACAGGGACCGTGGTTCGACCGGACTTGCTTCCGACTACCCCGGAGCCTAGTACAGTGACTGGCGCCTAGTAAGCACTTAACAGATGCCGCCATTATTATTACCTCTTGGGAATTTTCCAAATGAAAAGTTAGCTATCTTGCTAGAAAGTGCCATTTAGATTCGGGATCACTTTCCCGGTGTATAAAAAGTAGCATGAGAAATAGTGTGGCCTAGTGGAAAGAGCAAATCCTGGCTCTGCCACTTGTCTGCTGTCCAACCTCGGGTAAATCGCTTAACTTCCCTACGCCTCAGTTACCCCATCTGTAAAATAGAGATTAAGACTGTGAGCCCCATATGGGAGAGGGACTTTGTCCAACCTCATTTTCTTCTTCTTCTTATCTTCTTATCTACCTCAGTGCTCAGTAGAGTGCCTGGCACATGGCAAGGGCTCCTCAAATACCATCAGAAAAATAACTTTTTACAGGTAAGATGGTAAGAGTAAAACAGTTTTGATCTCTGGCAGGTAGGGGTACCTTTTGAAAACGTTTAGAAAGGCAGAAGATTTTTCACTGTGGCAGTAGGAGGAATGCCAAAATGAGCCAGTTGTTTTAGTCAGAGATATGAGATCTGCATTGCCATTTGAGGTACGCGAGTCAATTTTAGTGTCCTGAATCATTAGTGGAGCAATCTAAATTCAGCCCCCTGGTTGTTAGTCACTGGGGGACTGCCATATTTTCCAAAAGAGGAGCATAATAAAATTTAACCGATGGATCAATCGATCAATTGTATTTATTGAGTGCTTACTGTGTGCAGAGCACTGTACTAAGTGTTTATGAGATGACAGCATAATGGAGTTGGTAGACACATTCCCTGCGCACAGCGAGCTTCAAGTCTAGAGAAGATTGGGTGCTTCATTGCTTGTAGGATATTCAGAGGAGCAGCGTGGTGCAGTGGAAGGAGCCCGGGCTTGGGAGTCAGAGGTCCTGGGTTCTACTCGCAGCTCCGCCACTTGTCAGCTGTGTGACTTTGGGCAAGTCACTTAACTTCTCTGTGCCTCAGTTACCTCATCTGTAAAATGGGGATGAAGACTGTGAGCCCCATGTGGGACAACCTGACCACCTTGTATCCCCCCACTGTTTAGAGCAGTGCTTTGCACATAGTAAGCGCTTAACAGATGCCGGCATTATTATTATTTCTGGCTGTTCAGTAAATTTTGAGAAGGTGGGGACTTAGTGGAAGAAGAAAATTTCCCTTTTCGCCTTAAAAAAATTGATTCAGAAATGGGTGAAACTATGGATTCAAAGTCTTTTGTCTTGGTCATTCGTGGTACTACCTGTTCCCCTTCCATAGTGTATTGTTCTATGTACATCACCAACTCAGTCATCTGAATTTCATAGTAATTTCACTTTCACAAGTGGTCCATCCATCCTGCTAAGGAAAAATGAAAACTGTCTTAATCATTGTATGTGATAGTGTAAAAAATAGTCTTTGGCCCAGTCCCCACAGCTTTGAAAATTGAACTTTGGCAAAATTAGAAAAGAGCCTAATTTCTCAGAAACTGGGAATTTGGATGATGGGCGGGGAAATGGAAATGCTTCCATATGAAGAAAGTTGGAAAACGTGAGTTCTTTTCAGTCTGGAATAGTGAAGGTTGAACAAACCTGGGATGGACATTGGCAAAACCGTGCCATTTTTAAGGCAGGGCGAGTGCAGAATTGCTGTTGGTCAAATGCCCCGGCTTCGGGATGAGGCTCAGACACTATAGATTCTAAATAAATCTGAGGGAACCTCTTTCTCCCAGTGGGCGGGAGAAGCAAGGGCTCGGAGAAATGAGAGATCCATAATGGCATCCGCATAAAGAGCAATTCCGTCACGACCGGAAGCTGCTCTAGACTGTAAACTCGAGGGCAGAAAATGTCTGTTACTTTGTTATAGTGTTCTTTCCCAATCGCTTAGTACAGTGCTCTGGACACAGTAAGTGCTCCATAAATAATGTTGGTATTTGTTAAGCGCTTACTATGTGCAGAGCACTGTTCTGAGTGCTGGAGGAGATACAGCACTCAGAGAAGCAGCGTGGCTCAGTGCAAAGAGCATGGGCTTTGGAGTCAGAGGTCATGAGTTCGAATCCCAGCTCTGCCACTTGTCAGCTGTGTGGCGGTGGGCGAGTCACTTCACTTCTCTGTGCCTCAGTTCCCTCATCTGTAAAATGGGGATGAAGACTGTGAGCCCCACGTGGGGCAACCTGATTCCCCTGTGTCTACCCCGGCGCTTAGAACAGTGCTTGGCGTATAGTAAGCGCTTAACAAATACCGACATTATTATTACAGGATAATCAGGTTGTCCCATGTGAGGCTCACGGTTTTAATCCCCATTTTACAGATGAGGTAACTGAGGCACAGAGAAGTTAAGTGAGAAGTTAAGGGACTTGCCCCCAGAGTCACGCAAAAGACTTTCATTCATTCAGTCGTATTTATTGAGCACTGACTGTGCGCAGAGCACTGTATTAAGTGCTTGGGGGAGTACAGTATAGCAATGACCAGGCGCATTCCCTACCCATAATGAGCCTACAGTGTACGATTCATGACTGAGATGATCCAGTGATCAAGTACCGTAAGAAGTTGATCATAGAACCAAGAGGAAATTGAAGAGGTCTTTTGATCTATCCATTAGGCTTCTTCAGCCCATCACTTTTCCTTCCAGGGAAGAGTGATGATGTGCTATTGCTGTACTCACGCAAGCACTCAGTAAATCCCATTAATTGATTGGCTAAAGAACAGGTAAATTTCAAGTTCATTGTAATTATTCCTGCAATGACATGGAAGAAAATTTCATGCCACAAGTCAGTCTGCTTTTTTTTTAAACTGCACCCTTAACTCCTGATAAAAGCCTCCCTCTCACTATAGTCATGTGTACACTAGAAGGGGAACTGAATGGTTGTGAATTTCATAGAGTGGGCACGTGTTTTAGCAGAGTTAAATCTTCCTCAAGGTCAACGTCGATCTGTAGGGGATGTGTATAAATATGTCGAGTACATATGTCTAGGCTGTAAATGGAAATATCTTTTCAAATTGTTCCTTTAGATTGAGAGGTTAAATTAGACATTTAAAAAAAAAAAAAAAAATTGGCATTTCTCTCTCATTTGTATACTCGGGATTTTTTTTGGTTTGGTTCTAAATGCTGAACTGAGTCTCAAGCTGAGACACGGGGTTGGAAGTAACTGAGCATCCATTCAATACTGAGAGAAGAAATACAGAGACAGGGAGGTGAATGCTTTGATCAGTAATTTACTTTTTGAGGTTAAAATCACAAAACAGAACAATCTTTACTTCAGCAAGTCAAACAACTCTTTACTGTATTTTTACAATTAATGAGGATCGACTTACCATGATAAATGTCAGTAAACACCCTCCAATGCACAGAAACTTTTCTTACCATTTACATTTTAATGAGATTTGAAATGTTAATGAATGAAGGGAGTTTGCTAATTACCTTAGTGAGTCTTTCAAATACTAGTGAACTTTGTTAGATGAATTAATATTAGTTGCTCATTAGGGTGTACTAATTGCTGAAAATAATTAATGTTTTAGCTAATAGGCTGAAAATAAATGATAAGTGTTTATGTGCTTCATGATTTGACAGAGTTCCTCTGTGATAAACGATGGACTCAGCAACAATTAATACTGACCTTTGAGAGGCTCCAACCAGAGCCAGTGGAGTCGTGGTTGACACCATTTATCTAGCGAGATTGGAAAAAAAAAGTATTACCTTTCCAAGGCATGCCGATTCCCTGGGCGATCATGTAATTTTTCCCAAAATACTCAGGATTCTCGCCGAGACTTCAAGAGGATGCTTTGCAGAGTTTCAGAAAATTGATCATCCCACCGAAATTATACTAGTCTTTCTCACCGCACTTTCCAAAGAGGTCGGCTCCGTCCCGCTCCGCCCGCTGGCTTATTCCCCATCTGAGATCCTGGTTCTGAGCGTTTTCTCGCCGCATAAATACTTCCTCTGCCACTTCATCCTCTTCGATCTCCTCTCATCAGTCTAGCGCCTCAACTTGGTTTTGTTGATCTCTGTGAGCTTGATTTAAGTCCTCTTTTCTTAGACGCCTATTTCTGCTTAGTCTGGGAGGCTTAAGACAGATTTTATCATTCACAGCAGTAAGCGCTTTCTAATATACTGGTGGCTAAAGAATAAAGGCATAATGAAGTTGGTTTGGGAGACAGGGGGAGATGGTGGAGTGGGGGGAGGTGAACGTAGAATAAGTGAAAGTCACATCATTGAGTAATATCTATTTAGCCCTCTGCCCCTTGTCAGCTGTGTGACTGTGGGCAAGTCACTTCACTTCTCTGTGCCTCAGTTCCCTCATCTGTAAAATGGGGATGAAGACTGTGAGCCTCACGTGGGACAACCTCCTTCCCCTATATCTACCCCAGCGCTTAGAACAGTGCTCTAACGTAGTAAGCGCTTAACAGATCCCAACATGATTATTATTACTATTTCAGGTCCCAAAATATGCACTTGGATTTATTTTCATTTTGTCAATTCTAGCAGGCCAAAAAATCATTTCACTCTAAGGGACTTCATCCACCAGAGGTCCGTAAGGAGCCTCAAAAGGCAAAGTAAGCTGTAACGTTCTTTGTCGAGTGACAAAAGTCATAACTGTTCCCGGTGTTGGCCCGTCCTGAAGTCTAGATGGGAATGGTCTTTTTTTCCCAAGGATTTATCCCGCAGTGCTGCCGTGATGAGTTGTGGCAAGCGGCGACTGAGGTATCGTATTTGAGCCTTCCCTGCAGGGAGAGGGGGCTCTTAGAGCAAACCGGCAGGCAGAACAGCCGCCCCTCCTGGAGACACGGCAACCCTCCTGTTCCTCTGCCGAGATCACCCGAGTAAGTAGCCAGGGTATTTATTGAACAACCACTCGCCGTCATGCACGGTGCTAAGCACTTGGGAGGTACAAAACAGAGAACCGACTCATTCCCTTCCCACGAGCAACTTGCACTCCGGTGGGGGAGGCAGACACGGACACATCTGCAAATAGAGCAGTGAAATTAAGCCATTTAAAATACAACCGAATAACGTTCACGGAAATTCTCAGGATGGGTCTTTGTATGCTCAGGGTGGGTTAGATTGCTGGTGAGTTTGTGCAGATTGGAATGCTGGAAACAAATCAGCAAAAAACTTGTGGGAATTGGGATTTAGATAGTAATTGTGGTATTTGTTGAGCACTTACTAAGCACTGCACTAAGCCCTTAAGAGAGTACAATACAGCAGAGTTGGTCAGCACGATCTGTGCCCATAGGGAGCTCACGGGTAAGAGGGGCTTTACAAGACAGTCCAGAGGCTCTAGGATGGAGATCCATGGGAAGGACAAGGAACAAGCAGAGATTTCTGAACATCTCTCCCTTCACCTGCCATTTCAACTCCTCTCTGTCTTCCGTTGGCCCCGCTTGGAAAGATGACTGCGGCAAAAGCAGGGGGGACCATCCACTAGTTGGGTGACTGCCTCTCAAAATGGAAAATAAGAGAAGGAAGATTTTGAGTGTCGATTTTCAGCCAACCTTTTCTTAACCCTCCTAAACTCTCTCCCTCGCCTCCGTTCCCAGTCCTGTTTGAAACAATGTGGCCATTTATGACGGCCATATGAAATGAAAGTAGAAATCTGGCCTCGGTTTTTATGAAGCCATTTAAAGGTTTTAGTGAGCCTATACAATACAGCTCATTCAAATGACAGCCGCAATATCCGCTGGCAGTCTGTGTGGGGGCCCCCGGGTGCCTACTGATCTGGGGAGCAATTATTGCCCATTCTACTAAAATAATCGCTTGGTTTCCCACTGGCAGGTCTCTGCTGAGAGGTAGACCTTGCTTCACGTGAGGATTTGGTCAAAGTACAGACTGGACGATTTGTTCTTACTGCTTAGAGAATGGTTTCGAATGGAATTGCTTTCTTTAATCATTAGTGGAGCATAAGGTCACTTTCAGAGCATTGTAGTAAAATCACATTACGGCTTCCCGGCTGTGCTTTTATGCTTAGCCCGCTAATAAAGGAGGTCCGCTTTGTAATGCGTCCTTTATTTTAATGTAGATTAACAAAATACTCTTTGGGAGGAAAAAAAGCATTAGGGAGTGAGATGATTTTTCTCTAGTCTGTAAGTGAAAATTAAGTAGGTGCATGCTTTTGAATGAGAAGATATACTTTGTGGGGTTTATTCTAGTTTTCCTCTGATACGGAATTCATTAGTGAGGATTTGGTTTCTTTCCTGAAGGCCTTTTTTGACATTTCATTACTAAAACCCTTTCTTGAATTTCTACGGCACAGTCCCCAAACGTGAGAGTAAAGACTTAAGAAGAATCAGAACATTTGCTGTCTATGCCCTAAATGAGGATAGAAAACTGCCTTTGGATCATTTAGATTGAAATGTGCACGTCGGGTGCCGCTAGCATTCCAACTTGGAAAGTTGTGTTAGTTTAGAACCAGTTTTGTTGAGAAATGAAATGAGGAGTCAGTGAAATAATTAATATCAAGTGAAAAGATGCTAATTTTTGCTACTTTCAAGCAGCAACAATGAAGTGTTTCTTCCTTTAGAACTTTAAAAAGTTGCTTGCTTGGAAATTCCTGATTTGCTATTGTTAAAACAGCATTTTCAGGATATCTTCATTTCAGTACTTTTTTAAAGAGCGCAAAATACGGTCTTCATTTTTGCTCTGAATGCTATACAGACCGATTTTTTCCACTAAACATTCAAGAATGGAAACTAACGGCAAGTTTCAGTTCTCACTGGACCTGACTCAGTGTTTGAAACTTAATTTTATTCATTACTTTTTCAGTATTGCATTCTGGAACCATCCGGTGAGAAGGAGTTTGACACATGTGCTTTCGAATCAAACCATCAGTGGTGTTTATTGAGCACTTGCCGTGTACAGAGCACGGTACTAAGCACTTGAGAGAACACAGTATACAACGGAGCTGGTAGTAACATCCCCTGCCCACAACGAGCTTACAGTCTAAGATTGGGAGACAGACGTTAATGTCAAGAAATAATTTATAATTCATAGATATGTACCTAAGTGCTGGGGGGCTGAAGGGGGGGGCAAATACCAATGGACCCAAGGTCACAGCTCCAAGTGCACAGATGACACAGAGAGGAGAGGGACCCAGGGAAAGGAAGGCTTAATCAGAGAAGGCCTCTCAAATATGCATTCAAAACGTTTTTACAATTGGACCAGAGCACTATGCTTCTCTTGGCTGTCTTTACTCCATCTATGTGAGTTCTTACGTGCTTGCTTTTTCTGTGTTCACTGTTCTGATAAAGAGAAATTTGCTAATCTCTGGAACAGCGATCTGAAAATCTATACTATTTTTTTTCTTGGTATCTGTCAAGTGCTCCTTATGAGCCAGGGACTGTACTCAGCACCGGGGTGCTGATCAGCAAGCTGATCAGTTTGGACACAGTCCACCAAGTCCAAATGGGGCACATGGTCTTAATCCCCATTTTACAGATGAGGTAACCGAGACCCAAGGAAGTCTAACGACTTGCCCAAACTCACACTGCGGCGAAGAGCCGGAGCCGGTATTAGAACCCAGGTCTTTCTGACTCCCAGGCCTATGCTGTATTCACTAGGCCACGCTGCTGGTCTCATAGCTCCGACCTCCATCTTTCTTCCTCCATATGGTAATGAGAAAGGAAGGAACCTGCCTGCTCTCCTTGCTCTCCTCACAACCACCGTGGCAGCGGTGGGAGAAGAGAACAAGCAGGTGTTGAAGGGGCAGAAGAGGGAACCAGAGTGGAATGGGGCTGAGACCTACGATAGGGAGAGAGAAGGCGGACAGCAGGGGTGGCAGGAGGGGGAAGTTGGAGAGGAGACTCAGAATGGTCAGAGAGGAGCGGGAGAGTCAGGGAGAATGTGCGTACTGGTGAGAGAGATGAGGAGAAATGGCAAGAGCCTAAGAGAAAGGTGCAGAGGCTGAAGTGGGGGGGTGTACAGAAAGAAAGAGGGAAACAAAAACAATCCAATGAATGTATCATGAGCCTCAGCTGGATCCCTACTATTACAGAGGGAGCATTATTTGGAAGGAAAAAAAAAAAGATGGCTTCTTCACTTAGCTTTGTTTTTTATCCTTGTTTGATGCAGAGTTCACACACCATCCTTTTTTCCTCTAAGGTTTTTCATGGATGAACTTTTCCATATTAGCCAGTGGATTTATTGTAAAAGGCAATGGGCAAAACTACCCCAAGTGCTTTCTGCCTCGCCGTTCCTGTTTACAAAACTCACGCCAACACTGATTCATTCAGGTCCTTCTGAGTCCTGCACTTAGTGTGGATGGAAGAGAGAGGTGAACGCTGGCAGGCCGAAATTTATGGTCTTTGGAAAGAATCTCTCTTCCCCAAGGGCTCCTGATTGAGACCGGAGGGAATATCTTTTCAATTCTCCCTTTTTATGTTGTTAACTGAGCAGCTCCTTGTCAAATATTCTTTTCCAGCATGGATAGACAACTTGGGAGCTCCAGGAAATTCTGCCCCGGACAATGTGTTTCTTAGTCGTTTTCCAACTGGAAACAAACAGTATTTGTGTCCTCGAGGCCTGTAACTCACTCTGCCGGCCGTGCTCTGGGGGACTAGAATGAAGCCATTTTAGCATGGTGCATTTATTTCAGGGAATCGTGGAAATAGAAAGGCCACTTTAAAAATATCAAGTGCTACCACTAACCATAAATAATCCTTGTGCACAGCTGAGGAAGCCTCAGGCTCCCATGTACAGAACCAGAAAAGCATTGGTGGAAAATTGACTATTATACGTGGTGGAAGTTTGGGAAATAAGGGAACTAACACCTGTAGACTGTAAGCTCCTTAAAGGCGAGAATCATTTCTACCCACTGTGTTGTATTGTACTCTCTCAGGCGGCTGGGACGGTGCTGTGCTTAGGACGATCGGTCGATTGATTTGTGCTGGTTTCAGGAAACCAAAACTGAAGACTTCTAATTGTAGTGTGTGTCCGAGCCAGGACCCGAGAGTGTGAGACAGCATAAGCCGTCAGCGCTGTCGTCGGTTTTTCCTTGCATCAGTTCATCAATTCCAGAAGCCCCCCTACCAAGGCTCATCTGTGGTTCCTGACCGGCGGCTCCATCATCCTTGTCGGAATTTTCAGCCAGCTTGAGGAAGGTTAAAAGCAGCGAGGAGTCAAAAAGATGTCCCGGTCTTGAGAACTGGCACAGGGAGGATGGGTGATGCTGTAAACGGGAATGAGAAAGTGAGGACAAGTAGATCGGAGTGGGGGTGACTTCACTTTCAGCCGTATTGAGTTTAAGGGGCGCGGGGGTGGGGTGTCACTCGTGTGGAGACGTTGCTTAGCCTCAGTATGGGAAAGGACAGGAGGAAGATGGGGTGATAGGTGGCGTTCACCTCTCTGGGCCCCAGTAATCTCATCTGTAAAACGGGAATTAAAAGTGTGAGCCCCGTGCGGGAAAGAGATTGTGTCCAACCTGATTAACTTGTATCTCCCTCAGCGCTTAGAACAGTGCTTGGCACATAGTAAGCGCTTAACAAGTACCAAAATGATTATTACTATCATTAGACTGTAAGTTCGTTGTGGGCTGGGAATGTGTATATTTAGTGTTATATCGTTCTCTCCCAAGTGCTTAGTACAGTGCTATGCACACAGTAAGCGCTCAATAAATAGGACTGAATGAATGAATGGTGGGGACAAGAGAAGCGTCATTGGCATGGCGGAGACATGAGAGTGTTTGAAGGCAGAGGGGTAGGAGCCCCAGAAGAGAGCATATTGTCGGAACCCAGCCTGTTGATGAGGCCAAATGACTTGATATGGTCCACCCATCCCACCCCTGTAGCTTCTGGTCTCAATCAATCCGTCATATTTATTGAGAGCACAGTATGACGGAGTGGGTAGATACGTTCCCTGAAGCAGTGTGGCTTAGCGGATAGAACACGGGCCTGGGAGTCAGAAAGACCTGAGTTCTAATCCCAGCCTCATTCCTGCTGGGTGACCTTGGGCAACTGACTTAGCCGCTCTGGGCCTCAGTTACCTCATCTGCAAAATGGAGAGTAAGAGTGTGATCCCAGTGTGGGACAGGGACTGTGCCTAATCTGATTGACTTGCATCTACCCCAGCACTTAAACAGTGTTTGGCACACAGTAAGCCCTTAAGTACCATCATTATCATCATCATCATTATTATTCTTATTGTCATTATTAATAAGCTGCAGCTTACAGGCCGATGGCATTCTGCAGGGGCATCGTTCAAGACCCCATATAAAATTACAAAATGTCACGTTGGTTCAGAGGGTGAGGGCAGCAGAGGGTCCTAGTTCAAATGGACGTAATGTTGAAATTGACGCTCAGCACACTGGCCTCTCCCCTCCCCTCAAGCTGTTTTTACATCTCTTCCTCCGTCTTCATCTGATGCTACCGGTGGTGTGATCCCATCCATATAAGCTTGGGTGGCTGAAATGACCTCTCTGTAGCTGTTCCTCCATTCAGCCGTCTGCTCTATCTCAGATACGGGGGTCTCTGTCTAGGACAGGCACGGTTGGCCAGAGAGGACCAGGTGAATGGTTCCGTAGAGGCCAAGGTAACCTAAAATCCCCTTTCCAGTCACTGTAAAACGTGCTCTTCCCTGGGAATTTCTGAATGTTACGATCACGTTCGCTATAGTGTGGGAGGAAGCCTTTGAAAATAAGGTGTTAGAATAGCTAAACTGTGTATCGAATAATGAAGGAAAATTAGGGGATAAGATTTAATAAAAGAGAGCAATTCTTGTAGAAGAAATTAGATGCTTTGCCAACCATCTGGAGTGCTAACAGTTGGTGATATAAATTGCCTTTTGGAAGGTAGCTATTTGGAAGGTTATCATATTTGCCCAACACTTGCCAAAAAGTTACTCCCAGGTCTTTCACACTCTCCCCGGGGAGGTAGTAAGATGCATGTTGATAGGGCAGAAACCACAAGTATGTGTTTAGGAGTTTCTTCTGACAGCCAAGCGCCCCTGCGGAATTATGAGAGAAAGTTTACACCTGTCCAGATCCCCTTCTTCTTCTGCCTGGATGTAAATTAGCCCTGTCTGTCTCCCTCACTAGTTTGTAAACTGATCGAGGGCAAAGATCACATCTAATAACTCTACCGTACTCTCCCCGGGGCTTAGCGTGCTGCTGCGCACCCAGTAAGTAAGACTACTGATTGCTGAAATAATAATAATCGTGATGATAATCGCGGTATCCGTTAAGCTTTTACTATTGTAAGAATATTCCAAATACATCGAACACTGTTCTAAGTGCTGGGGAAGATACGGGCAAAACAGACACAGTCTCTGTCCTACGCAGGGCTCACAAGTGGGAAGGAGAATGGGCACCGAATCTCCATTTTACCGATGAGGCAGCTGAGGCACAGAGAAGTTAAGTGACTTGCCCAAGGTCACGCAGCAGGCACGTGGGGGAGCCGGGCCCCGCATCCACATCCCCCGACTCCCAAGGCGGTGCTCTTTCCACTAGGCCGTGCTAGTCCTCTTGGGAGATTTCAACTACGAGAAATTGCACGCAGAAGAGGCAGTTTGGAATTGGGTCCCCCGGCTGGTCCAGGCTCATAATAATAATAATAATAATGTTGGTATTTGTTAAACGCTTACTATGTGCAGAGCACTGTTCTGAGCGCTGGGGGAGATACAGGGTCATCAGGTTGTCCCACGTGGGGCTCCCAGTTGATCCCCATTTTACAGATGAGATGAGCTCATAAATGGGCTGAGAGATGGGAAGCACCAGTGGACCTCAGGGAGATTTCCTGGTGTTCATTTTATTTCCAAGGAGCAGAATTCCCTTGAGGATTTTTTTTTTTTTTTTTAAATGCTTCCTTCTGAAGTTGCACATCTTTCTTAGTCGCTTTGTTAGGGCAAACAAATTTACTTCCGAATAGAGCACCACCGTCCGCCCTGTCTCACAAGCCCGTATCCTTGGCGTTATCTTTGAATGGTATCTCGCATTCAACCCACATATTCATTCTGTCACCAAATCCTGTTGGTTCCACCTGCATGTCGCTAAAATCCGCATTTTCCCCTCCGTCCGAACTGCTACCACATCAGTACAGTCAGTGGACGTGGGTTCTCGTTCCGGCTCCGCTTCTTGTCTGCCGTGTGACCTCGGGCAAGCCACTTGACTTCTCTGTGCCTCACTTACTTCATCTGGAAAATGGGGATTCAGACTGTGAGCCCCACGGGGAACAAACTGATTACCTTGTATCTACCCCAGCACTTAGAACAGTGCACATAGTAAGCGCTTAACAAATACCGCAATTATCATTATTGTTATCCTTTCCTGCATTGATTACTATATCAGCCTCCTTGTTGACCTCCCTGCCTCCTGCCTCTCCCCACTCCAGTCCACTCTGCTGCCTGGATCATTTTTCTACGAAAACGTTAAGTCCGTGTTTCCCCACTCCTCAAGTATCTCCGATGGTTGCCCATCAACTTCTGCGTGAAACAGAGGCTCCTTACAGTCGGCCTTAAAGCGCTCAATCACCATACCCCCCACCGCCGCCTTTCCTCCCTGATTTCCCACTGAAACCCAGCCTGCTCCTCTAACGCCAGCTCACTCACTGTACCTCCATCTCGTCTATCTTGCTGCCGACCCATTTCCCACATCCTCCCTGTGGCCTGGATTACTCTCCCTCTTCGTATCCGACAAACGATCACTCTCCCGACCTTAGAATCTTCTTAGCAGCACATCTCCAAGAGATCTTCCCTGACTAAGCCCTCATTTCCGATTCTCCCATTCCCTTCTGCATCACCTCTGCACTAAGATTTGCCCTTTCTATTCACCCCTCTCTCAGCCCCGCAGCACTAATAAACATAGCCATAATTTAATGCGTTTCATTTGTATTAATATCTCTCTACCCCTCTAGACTGTGTTTGTTGTGGGCAGGGAAACTGTCTACCAGCCGTCATACTGTGCTCTCCCAAGAGTTTAGTACAGTGCTCTGCACACAGTAAGTGCTCAATAAATGTGACTGATCAATTTACTCCCACAAGTTTATAGAACGCTTCAATCAATAGTGTTTGTTAATCGTTGAGTTCGGAGCACTGTTTTAGACCTAAGGAGGGTATAGTAGATGTGAAATATTTTGGTGCCGCTCTGGAAGATTGTGCAATCTAATGGTCATCTCTAATAGTTCAAATTAAATTGCTGGTTTGGTTTTTTTCTGAAAAAGGCATATATGTGATTTTTCAAAGTTCACTATTGCTAATTGCAAGCGAGGACGAAGTAGAGAGAATAAATGACTTGCCCAATTCCATCGGAAGGTCCTAGAGAAAGCCAGGACCCGTAGCCAGCTCGTTTGGGAAGTGAAAGTGTGTGTTGAAGATCACAAAGTCACGTAGGTTCGTGCACACAGAAGAAGTGGCCCATTTTTCTCTGATATTCCAAACTTGGGCTGCCTGGTGACATTCCTGCAAACATACGAATTGAAATCTCCCAGAGGACCAGCTGGTCAGACACTGGGATGAGATAAATGCTTGGATCAGCATGGTGGCATTTTGGATGGAAAGGGAAAGGTGGATTTTAGTAACATTGTATAGGTTGAACCAACAGGATTAGGTGACAAGTTGAATATG
Source organism: Ornithorhynchus anatinus (assembly GCF_004115215.2). NCBI lineage: Eukaryota > Metazoa > Chordata > Mammalia > Monotremata > Ornithorhynchidae > Ornithorhynchus > Ornithorhynchus anatinus. The sequence continues at coordinate 16,502,046 of NC_041751.1, forward strand.
TAGATTGAAAGCAGAACATCTACTTTGTTCTGCCCTTAATAATAACAATAATAATAATAATAATGTTGGTATTTGATAAGGACTAACTATGTGCAGAGCGCTGTTCTAAGCACTGGGGTAGATACAGGGGAATCAGGTTGTCCCACGTGAGGCTCACAGTTCATCCCCATTTTACAGATGAGGGAACTGAGGCACAGAGAAGTGAAGTGACTTGCCCACAGTCACACGGCTGACACGTGGCAGAGCTGGCATTCGAACTCATGACCTCTGACTCCCAAGCCCGGCCTCTTTCCACTGAGCCACGCTGCTTCTCTTTGCTTTGATGCTCATGGACTCTCTTCCACATTGACTCTTGTCCCACCTTGAATCTTATTAATCAGTGGTTCTCACTGAGTGCTTACTGTGTGCCAAGCACTGTAATAAGCACTTTATCATCAACCGTACTCATTGAACTCCTCTGTGTGCAGCACTGGAACAAGTATTTGGACTAATACATTAGAGTTAGAAGATAGGTTTTCCGCCCTCAGGAACTTAGGGAGAAGCAGAGGGGACAGGGTCTAAAATAAGTTACTTTTAGAGGGAGTAATAAAATATACCACATATGTTCGTAAGTGCTTTGGAGGTCTGTAGTAACCAACGTGCTTATAAGGGCACAGAAGGGATAAGATGGCAGTTTACTTCTGCAAAGCCCTTCTGGAGGAGATTGATCTCAGATGGGCTGTGAAAAGGAGATGAGCTGTGATGGGTCAGATATGAACGGGGAGATTATTCCGGGTCAGAGGCGCAGACGTGAACAAGAGTGGGAGAGATGAGAACTTGTCACAGTGAGTCACTTGCCTTGGGAAGAATGAAGACTGTGAGCTGGGGAGCTTTATTTGTAGTGGGAGATGAGAGTGGATAACTAGGGGAACGAGAGCTGATTGAATGCTTTAAAGCCAATGGCCAAGATTTTTTGTTTAATGAGGAGAGGAATGGACAACCCCTGGAGTTCTTTGGAGATGTGCACAGTTAAGTGGTTAGGTTAGTGATCTTCCCCTCAACAGAAAGGAGAGGATAGAAGAACATGAATACTTGAGCACCATATTGGCAAATATGAGAGAGCATTGTCAATGTAGATAATGTGTACTGGCATGATTAAAAATCAGTCTGGGGGGTTTTCTCAGTCAGATATTCTGTAGCAGTCAGGGAGTAACAAACATACACACACACACACACACACACACACTCTCTCATATACCATTGTGTGCCATTGCATATTGATGGTATTAACCATATGCCAAGAGCCAGCGTCTTGTCTTGTCTTATGCCATCAAGTCATTTCCGACCCATAGCAACGCCATGGACACATCTCTTCCAGAACGCCCCACTCTCCATTTGCAGTCGTTCTGGTAGTGTATCCAGAGAGTTTTCTTGCTAAAAATGCAGAAGTGGTTTTCCATTGCCTCCCTCCACACAGTAAACTTGAGTCTCCACCTTCGACTGTCTCCCATGCCACTGCTGCCCAGCACGGGTGAGTTTTGACTTGTAGCAGATTGCCTTCCACTCGGTAGCTACTGAGGAAGCTAAGAATGGAATAGGTAGGCCTCTGCTTGACTCTCCCTCCCATAGCCGAGACTGGTAGAGTACTGGAAAGCCTCCAGGTGTGACCCAGAGAGGGGAAGAGCCAGGATACATACAAAATAATCATATTGGAGCCCGAGACTGTAAAGACCTTGTGGGCCGGGATCATGTCTTCCAGCTCTATACTCTCCCAAGTGCTTAGTACAGTGCTCTGAACATAGAGAACTGGTTGTGGGCAGCAAGAGCGTCAGTTTATTGTTACATTGTAACAATAATAATGATATTTATTAAGCACTTACTAAGTGCCGGGCACCGTTAGTAATAATAATAATGGTGGTATTTGTTAAGCGCTTACTATGTGCCGAGCGCTGTTCTAAGCGCTGGGGTAGACACAGGGGAATCAGGTTGTCCCACGTGGGGCTCACAGTCTTCATCCCCATCTTACAGATGAGGGAACTGAGGCACAGAGAAGTGAAGTGACTTGCCCACAGTCACACAGCCGACAAGTGGCAGAGCTGGGATTCGAACTCATGAGCCCTGACTCCAAAGTCCGTGCTCTTTCCACTGAGCCACGCTGCCGTTCTAAGCGCTGGGGCAGATACAAGATAATCGGTTGGGTACAGTCCTTGTCGGTCACGGGGCTCACACTCTTAATCCCCACGTTAGAGACGAGGTAATTGAGGCCCACAGAAGTGAAGTGGCTTGCCCAAGGACACCCATTCACTTAGTACAGTGCTTTGCACACAGTAAGTGCTCAATAAATATGATTGAATGAATAAATATCGTTGAGTGAATGAATCAATCACTCAGTAAACACCACTGATGGCCGATGAGTTGCAGGCAGTTCCTGTCCCACATGGGGCTAAGAGTCAAACAGTGAGGGAGAAAAGTTACTTAATGCCTGTTTTATGGATGAGGAAACTGAGACACAGAGAAGTTTTAAGTGATTTGCCTGAGGTCCCACAACAGGCAAGGGCAGAACTCGGAAGAGACTCAAATCGCCCGACTTCCAGGTCTGGTTTCTTGGCACTAGACGCTGCCTTCTTAAGTACGACACCTTTGTCCACCTTAACTCCTTTATCGGACCTTGCACACCGGGACAATTCTAGGTGAATTGTGCATAGAGCCAGTCCTTTGCCCATTGCTTTAAGTTTTAATTATGGATAATCGGAGAAACTCCGGAATCCTGAAACCTTTCTCAGTTAAATAGTTTATATTTCATGAAGCTGTCTCTTAGGGAATGCTCTGTGTAGCTAGTAAACCTACTAATTCTAGTGCTGTAAAAAGGAAAATGCTAATCTGCCTTTGCAAGGGTAGTAGCAAGTAGCCTCCCGTGGGTTCAAATAGTGCTGAACGAAGGATGGCGAGATGGTTTGGGTGGAGGGGGAGAGGTCGGTTACATAATTCCTCCAGGGAAGTCTAATGATTCCACAGCCATTAAGTGAATTTACGGGGTAAAATTGGTTAGAATCTGGATCCGTGGCCTGAAAAAATGAAAGCGCATATTAGATAAGGACATTGTTGAATCAGAAAAAAACCCTCTCTAGCCTCTGGATGGAGGCTAACTACTATTGATCCTGTTTATTTAGGGAAATGCTGTTCAGAAGCTTCTAACATAATTATCACATTTAACGGAAGGCAACATATAATTTCTATAGTTACATTATTGTTGCATTTTTTATTCATTCTTTAACTAAAGCCAGCCCAACTATACGTAGCTGTTCCTGTGTCCAACTTTCTTTGTTATATCTACCACTGGCCTCACATATTTCATTTGAAATGCATACATTTTGATATATGCATTGAGGAAATGTACTTTAGACAATCACTTTGAGTAACTTAGAAGTACCTGATGCAGACACTCTTTGAAGGACCGGTGGATAAAAATGCATTAGGTGACCGCTTAATCAATACTTGGTTGGAATGTTCATTTGTATTTACCTTGCGTTCATTCTTTGTCACTTGTTTGTTTGCTTATCTAATGCAGCAACCTGAACCCAATCTCCAGGGTGTGTGAGATTAGTGAAATATAACTTCAGATTGGCATTTATCTTTCAGACCTACTCCCTTTACGGCCTATCTTTTCTGCATCAACCTGACTCAGGCATTAGAGAAGCTGGTAAGGAGGATGGTCTAGATAAACTGAAGCAAAGTGAAATATTTATCCTGAAATCCATTTCCCTTCCAGGCCAGTTTTTTCCCCAAAGATTTTATGTAAGAATGGCAGAGTCCCCTTAAAAATAGGATTTTATTAGTGTAGTAGTAGTAACAGAAGTAGTCGGCACCACCATCCTCCCTGTCTCCCAAGCCCATAACCTTGACATTAGCCTCAACTCTTGTCTTTCATTCAGCCAGTGTATTCAATATCACACGGTCCTGTCGGTTGAACCTTTCCAACCTCACTAAAATTTGCCCTTTTCTCTTCCTCCAAACTTACTTTGCTGATCCAAGCACCTATTCTATCCTGCCTTGACATCAGTTTCTTCAGTAACCTCCCTGTCTCCTGTCTCTCCCCACTTCAGTTCATACTTCACTCTGCCACCCGGATCATTTAAAAAAAAAAAAACCAAAAAGCCTATTCTCCATTTCCCCACCCCTTCTAGAACCTCTGGGGATTGCCTTGCCACCTCCACTTCAGACAGAAACTCCTAGCCATCGATTTTAAAGCACTCCCTCAACTTACCTCCTCCCACCTTATCTCTCTGAACTTCTGCAGTCCAGTTGGCTTAGTTGGTTACTCTAACGCCAGCTTGCTTGCTGTGCCTCATTCTCATCTGTCTTGCCGCTGACCCCTTGCCCGTGTCCTCACTGTGACCTGGGCAACTCCCTCCCCCTCCGTGTACAGCAGACCACCACTCTCCCCACCTCCAAAGTCTTGTTAAAATCACACCTCCTCCAAGAGTCCCTCCTTAATCAGCCCCTCTTTACCCCTACTCCCCTCTTCCTTCAGCATCACCTGTACACTTATCTGTGCCCTTGAAGCACTTGATATTCACCCCTTCTTCAACCCCATAGCACTTAGGTACCTTTCCGTAATTTCTTTTACTGTCTCTCCTTCTAGTCTGTAAGATCCTTGTGGACGGGGATTGGGTCTACCAACTCTGTACTGTACTCTTCCAAGCTCATAATGCAGTGTGGTGTGCACTGTGAGAGCTCAGTATCATCGATTGATTGACATATAATGAATGAATGAATTTGGACGAGAGACCGAGTCTTCCAGTTCCCAGCTTCTTACCCTTTCTGTGAGGCCTCCCTGAAATTGATTGATAAATCCCATCGATGGATTGATTAAATCATTCTAAGGAAGAATTGTGAGCTGTAATCATTCTCTCAGCTGAAGGTTCAATGGGGAGGTCCCCTTTGTCGTTAAGCGCTTATTATGTGTCAAGCCCTGTTTTAAACACCTTACTGAGATACAAAGTAATTATGTCAGACCTAGTCCCTGTCCGCCATGGGGTTCACACTGAGTAGGAGGGGGAACAAGGATTGAATCCCCATTTTACAAGTGAAGAAACTGAGGCACAGAGAAGCGAAGTGACTTGCCAAGGTCCCCAGCAGGCAAGTGGGGGAGCCAGAATCAGAACCCCGGTCCACTGACTCCCAGGCCCGGGCAGTTTCCGCAAGGTCACTGTGCTCCTCAAAGGTGCCCCAGTCTGGAAGGATTTGTCCATTCACAGTTGTCCCTCACTTCCACAACAGTAGAATGGAGCTGGCATTGACATTGGGGTTCTGTGTGTATCTGGTGGCGGGTCAATTTGCATTAACTGACATTTGGATTTTAGTATTCCCGTTCACGTGTTCCGAAGTCTTTATCATATGTTTTCTCTGTATGCAAATATCTTCCACACAAATGCCGCCATTTCCCTCTTTGTTGGAATTCTACTGAGAATCACTGGAAAAAGTCACTTTATTTTTTTCCCACAGGCTTTTTGGCTTCTTTAATCTGTTCATTTCTATCTATTAGAAAGCGAACAGTACAGTTTGAACTACCTATGGACTGACCTGAGTTTGTTTGAGACTTGTTTTTTTTTTTTATTGAAGTGAGATATGAGTCCCAGATTCCTGGAAAGTCTATACTTCTAATAATGGAAATGAGTAATAATTATGATGTGAGGTCCTAGAAAGTAAAATAGTCGCAATAGTAACTTACAGTAATCATGGTATGAAGCATTGTGCTTTCAGAGTCGAAAGGTACAGGGTAGTCTGAATGGGCACGGGTCTGATCCCAGATGGAACCCACAATCAAAGAGGCGGGGAAAGCAAGTAATAATTATGGTATTTGATATTTGTTGAACACTTACCATGTGCCAAGCACGAGGGTAGACTGAGGATAATGAGGTCCCACACAGAGCTTACGGTCTCAGTAGGAGGGAGAACAAGTATTGAATCCCCATTTTGCAGGTGAGGAAACTGGGGTCCAGAGAAGTTAAGTGACTTGCACAAGGTCATACCGCAGGCCGGGTTGGCAGAACTGAGATTTGGCCTCGAGTCTCCTGTCTCTCAGTCCCATGTTCTTTCCACTAGGCCGCCCCTGTGAGAGTCCTCAAATTTCCATAGAAAAGTCTTTCACCTTTTCTGCCAATGATACCACAGGGAATTTCATGGCTTTGAAACTTAGCTAGCTAAAGATCAATGACAAGCATGAGAATTTTCAGCAAGTAAATGGCAAATTATTGTACAATTTCCGGTTGTGATACAGAAGATTTTTTTTCCCCCCATGAAGTCAGCATGGTTCACCCCAGGGTAACCTGGGTTCGGAAGTCTGGATTTCTTCGGTGCTAAAGCCGTTCTGTGTTTTACATCCATGGTAATTATTACATTTAACTGGATGCTCCTAGTCCTACCGGCCATTATGGGATTTAAATAGGTCTCGTACCGCTCTTTATTCTAGAGATTTAAATGGGTGGTCCTACCGTGATCCATCTAAGGCAAATGTAAACAGGCCTTCCCGGTGCTTTCTTCCAGTTATCTCAGTGATGTACAGTCAGTCCCTGTGCTTCTCCACAAAAATATATTCTAGCCGCTCACCGTGTGATGTTCCTCATACGAGCTTTGTCATTCTGGACTTTCCCATGGACATAGAAAGCTTGCAATAGAGAAGCAGTGTGGCTCTAGCGGAAAGAGCACGGCCCTGGGAGACAGAGGATGGGTTGCTGTGTGTCCTTGGGAAAGCCACTTACCCTTCCTGTGCCTCAGTTACCTCATCTGTAAAATGGCGGTTAAATACCTGTTTACCCGCCTCCTTAGACCATGAACCCCATCTGGGCCTGCGTCCAACCTGATAATCTTGCATCTACCCCAGCCCTTAAACCTGTGCTCGACCAATAGTAAGCGCTTAACAAATACTATGTCAAAAAAAATAAGGATTTCCTTGTTAGCAATATCAAAAGGTGCCTGGGGCCATGGATATCTACCATGGTCTGCTTGAGGAAAAATTCTAAATTTTACAGCTCATTTTGCAATGTATGAATTCATTTCTCGCATTCCATCCGTAGTGATTTCTCAGAAACGCTGGCTCTGTGACAGCCCTTATCTGAAGTTCCTTTCAAATGCATCAGATTTTTAGATGCACGGCTAGACCGTAGTCGAGGGGCATTTATTTAAATACACATATTTGCATTTAAACAAATGATTCCAAGATTTCTGCAGGTTTTCAGCAAGCATCCAGTGCGCAGGCAGTTTCCCCAGCTCCTTAGTAATGATGGCAAGTATTCAGCACTTCCTTTGCGGTGCCCACGCTGCTAAACTTGTGAGTTCATACAGCATAATCAGATTAGGCCAAGGCATGTCCCATGTCCCACATGGGGCTCTCATTGCGAGAAGGGGGAGAGCCGGTATCCTTTTCCTGATCTCTACAGAAAAGGACCTCGACGCTCAAGGAGGTTGAGTGACCTCCCCGAGGTCACACAGCCTTCTGGAGACCGAGCTGGGACTTGGGCCTGCGTGCCCGTTTTGGTGAAAGCTACATTCAATGAGAAGCAGCGTAGCCTAAGGGAAAGTGCAGGGGCTTCGGAGTCAGAGGACCTGGGCTCTGATCCCGATTCAGCCACTTGCCTGCTGGGTGACCTTAGCCAAGTGCCAAGGCACTTCACCTCTCAGTGCCTCAGTTTCCTCATCAGTAAAATGGGGATTAAGACTGTGAGCCCCACGTGGGACGGGGATTGGGTCCTTCATAATTAGCTCTCTATCTACCTTACAGTGCCTAACAGAAACGATTAAAGACAAACCGAAACTCGCGCATCCTTAGTGTTGGCGAGACTGCCAGAATGCTTTGGAATGAAAGGTGTCTTCTTTGTCAAGCAGCAGTCAACACGGAATCTATAGTGCAGACTCCCCAACTGTGATAGCCTCGTATGGCCAACGGGAATTTTGACAGGGATTGTCAAATTGAGTGTCCCCTGGGACTTTAATCTTGTTCAGGAATGTAAGGACGTGACAGGGGTGAGGCATAGCCCGGAGAAGCTCGGGAAGTAAAAGTCACATAGAGAACAGTCACCTGGGGTGGGAAACCTTAAGTGGATGGAAGTGTTGATTGAAGACCGCCAACACCCTCATCAGAGCCCCTCCACCCTGACATCCGGTCTTCTGGACCAGCCTCGAGTAGCCGTGTGTTGTAGTGGATAGAGCACGGGCCTGGAAGCCAGAAGAGGCGGGGTCCTAATCCTGGCTCTGTCACTTACCTGCTTTGGGACCTTGGGCAAGTCACCTCTCTGTGCCTCAGTTGCCTCAGATGTGAAATGAGGGTAAGACCGTGAGCCCCATGTGGGACAGGGACTGTATGCAACCTTATGAGAAGCAGCGTGGCTCAGTGGAAGGGGCACGGGCTTGGGAGTCGGAGGTCATGAGTTCGAATCCCAGCTCTGCCGCTTGTCAGCTGTGTGACTGTGGGCAAGTCACTTCACTTCTCTGTGCCTCAGTTACCTTATCTGGAAAATGGGGATTAAGACTGTGAGCCCCACGCGGGACCACCTGATTACCCTGGATCTACCCCAGCGCTTAGAACAGTGCTCGGCACAGAGTAAGCGCTTAACAAATACCAACATTATTATTATTATTACCTTGTATCTACTCCAGCTCTTAATGGAGTTCCGGGCACATAGTAAGCACTTAACAAATACCCTAAAAAAGACCCCCGCCCCGCTGTTTCGTCTATAATCCTGTAGTTTAGCTCAAACCTGGAGGAGATCAGTAGTCTCAGGCCTTTCTGTTCCCTTTTTTCTAGGAGAAAGACTGCTTTTGTATCTCAGAATGTCCCCAAGTCAGCAGTAAAGCATTTGAGATAACACTTCGGGGAAAAACTCCAGTTTTTGCAGAGGAGCTGTACCTTTGTGTAAATTGTACTACACTTGGGACCTCTCCAAGAATGCGCGGAACAGAAATCAGCTCCCTTAGCAATTCTGAGGCCGGAACAGACGGTGCGATTGCAAGAAAGAATTTTGGAAACATCACAAAGCTAGTTCAGTGAAGAGGAAGGGAGAGACGAGAGCTTAATTTTATTTTATTCTTTAATCCATTGCTCTCTTACACAGGCGCTCTGAAACGGGTTTATTTTCTACATGACCTCGTTGAATAATCTGTTAGCCCGTGAGCCTTGTGAGCAAGGTAGAGTGCCCACTTTTAGCCTCTTACAGAGTGAATGGGTCTTAAATCATGATTCAGATCAGTCACTAGTATTTATTGAGTGCCCACTGTGTCCGAAGAGTTAACTGAACACTTGGGGAAGCAGTGAGGAATCAACACCCGTGGACTTGCCCTCAAGGAGCTGGTGAACTAATGAGGTAGACGTGAATGATGCCCACGATGCAAATAGCAAAGAGTTATCAAAGTCCGTTTCAGGACTTCGCATCTACTCAGAGGCTGAAGGGGAAGGGCAAATGTTTACGTGGGTATGATACTAGAACTTTAACTCCAAGAGAAAAATCGCAGCAAAGAACAGCAATATCAACATTAAATACTGGTACAGCTGAAAATGCCCTAGGGGAGAAGAGTGTCATAAAATCTGTCATAACTCTGCGGATGATTAGCTTAATGTTGTTACCTCACTCTGTTGTCCATCCAAAGAAGAGGTAGAAGTAACCTACTTCTTGGTGTGAGCCCGTGGAACGGGCCCTGAGGGAATATTGTTTTTCCCTGTTTAAGCACTTACTACGTGTCAGGCACCGTTCTAAACACTGGGGTGGAGACAGGTTGAACGTAGTCCCTGTCCCACATGGGACTCACAGCCTAATTAGAAAGGACAGCAGGTTTTGAATCCCCATTATACAGTGTAAGAAACTGAGGCCCAGAGAAGTTAAATAACTTGCCCAAGGACCCGCAGCAAGCAATTGCCTGAGCCAGGGTTAGAACCCGGCTCCTCGCCCTCTCAAGCCCATAATTCCAAGAGAATTAACAGGCAGAGTTCCTGAATGGGGTAATATTCATGGTAAAGGGCACAGGTCAAGGAGTCAAAAGACCCGTATTCTAGGCCCGACTCTACCACTTGCCTGCGTTGTGGCCTTGGGCAAGTCACTTCACTCAACCTCTCTGGGCTTCAGGTTCCTCCTTTGTAAGGTAAGGATTACATACATTCTCCCCCCCCCCCCCCCATCCTCGTAGAAGCCAAGCCTAATGGAGGACCCAATCCAATCTGAATATCTTGGAACTTTCATGATGCATTTCACTGTTCTGATTAGCCGTCCTTCATTTGAAAGAAATCCAGCTGCTACCCTCTACCCTGTCCCTGAGTTTATGGCTGACATATGACTTCTCAGTGGACTGCCCGCCTCCATACTCCCTCTCTCCCCCACCCCCCCACCCGGACCCTCAGATTCCTTCACGCCACGGTAATTCATCTTTATAGCAGGTACTCAGCCATCAATTCCAATTTCCCATCACTGCAAATGATATTTCAGTGAATCTTGTGTCTCTCCTCCCCCCCCCCCCCCCCCGCCACCAACCTCCTCCTTACTTGCTGTTCAGCGCTGATATTGCCATCCTGATGTCATTTATTCTCATTACACAGCCAACCCAGCAGAGCTAGAATGAGCACGTCTTTAATGTCTGAGCAGGGACTGGCCTATACGGCTTCAACATTGAAGGTATTTCCGATTAAAGTAACCGTGGGAACCTCGGGTGGAAACTCCGTTTGAGGTCGACAGACCATCTAGGTTGACATGGGGCCAACCGTCGGATGCTGCTTTTGCCTCGCAAAACCAGAGGGTGACTTATCTAGCCGAGGGCGTGGATCAGGACAGATTGATGGTGACCCAGTGAAACACCGTTGAATAATTGCATCCCCATTGGATTCCAAGTCACCAGAAGGCAGAGGCTGTGTCTTTTACTTCTAGAGCAGCATGGTCTAGGAGATAGAGCAAGGGCCCAGGAGACGGAAGGACCTGTGTTCTAATCCCAGCTCCGCCACTTGTCTGCCACGTGACCTGGGACAAAATCATTTCACTTCTCTGGGCTTCAGTGACCTCATCTGCAAAATGGGGATTAAGACTGTGAGCCCCATATGGGACAGGTATTGTTTCCAACCTGATTATCTTGTATCTACCCCAATGCTTAGAACAGTGCTTGATATACCTAATAAGCATTTGAAAAGTACCATCATTATTATTTCCCACTGCATAGCATGGTGTTCTGGGCACATGTAATCTCTCCGTGAACACCACTGATGATAGCGGGAATGTTTTTTCAAGAGCCAAATGTCAGATTTCGAAACAGTTTGTTCCAGGGCTTCTATTATTTATGGAAGATTTGTTCCCAAGAAGAATTCTTAAAGCGTGGCAAGAGTTATAGTTGGTCTATTAAATGGTGTAAACAGATGGCGAAGATTAGGTGTCAGGGATGAAGAAATGGGAACGATTCACATTGAACTGACCTATGCCTTGGAGGCTTCAGGGTAGAAAAATGGTGCCGATGAATTCACTACCATTAGGTTCATCCTGAAGGAAGCAACGTGGAAAAAAAAAAAGCACTAGCACTTCTGAACCTACTTACATTCATCCTCTGTGTATATATATATATGTATATATGTATATACGTGTGTGTGTGTGTGTGTATATGTATATATATGTGTGGGCATATATATATATATATATGTATATACACATATGTGTGTGCGTTTATTCAATTATATGTTAAATTATTCTTTTTTATTGCTCTGCTTTTGTTTGGAGTTTATCACTACTCATTCATTATTCAACAATACTGAAGAAGCATTAGTTATAAAATCATTCCTTTTTTTACTTTTGGCTTCCCCCACTAGAGTCTTTGGGTCACTTGCTTGTTCTGGACTGAATAATGCGAATTTGTTAAGCGCTTACTATGTCAAACACTGTTCTCAGCACTGGGGTAGATACAAACTAATCAGGTTGGACACAGTCCCTGTCCCACATGGGCTCACGGCCTTAATCCCCATTTAAAAAATTATAATAATTATTGTATTTTTTAAGCGCTTACTGTATGCAAGGGACTGTACTAAGCACTGGGGTAGATAGAAGCAAATCAGGTTGGACACAGTCCCTGTCCCACTTAGGGCCCGCAGTCTCAATCCCCATTTTGCGGATGAGGTAACTGAGGCCTAGAGAAGCAAAGTGACTTACCCAAGGTCACACAGCAGATATGGTGGGATTAGAACCCATTACCTTCTGACTTCCAGCCCCGTGCTCTATCTTCTCTGTTTACCGATGAGGTAATTGAGGCAAAGAGAAGTGAAGTTACTTGCCCAAGGTCACACAGTAGACAAGTGGTGGAGCCGGGATTAGACCCAAGCACTTAGTAACCACTGACTCAGAGCGCAATGATAAAGACCAAACGACTAAGTCCCCGAGAAGGATGCCATTTTTCTGGTTGTACATCGAGTCGCCAGTCCAGTTTTTCACTGCTCGGTCCCCTTTCCGGTTCTGGATAGAGCGCCAGATGTGCTTCTGTGAGGTATCATTTTCAGCACCCAGCCAACATCCACCTCGGTTCCTGACACCGGGTCCCGGAGCTCAGAAGTAGTGACCGGGGAGTGGTTCCTGAAGATTCGGGGGGAAAATAGGTCAGGGGACCCCTAGAGAAGCTCCCTAGATTTAGGGGAACCCAGTCAAGCATCCAATTTGACATCACTGCATTCGACTGCCTCCTTGGCTTCATACGTCAGACTCATCTTCCGCTTTCATTTATTTGCTCTTCTTCAATTGTGCATTAAATTCTTCGTTTTGCATTGCTATTGTTTAATTTTATTGTTCTGCTTTTATTTTGAAGTTATTGCTACTCAACCAGTATTCATTATGAAATGATTCCTCTCAGTTAGTCTAGGCTTCCCCATTAGAGTCCTAGTGGGCAGGGAATGGGTCACTTGCTTCCGTTTGGTGTCCGATATCCTGACGTATTGGCCAGCCTGATCTTTGGGAGTGTGGACTATGAAATTTGGAGACCACAGTGATTCCAAGGAAACGGCGCTACTCGTAGGGCTCAGTGTAAACGAGACGAATCTTCCAGGGAAGGCATTTTGGTACCTCACCAATGTGTTTCTTCCTACGTGTGAAGCTTCCTATTCAGATTCAGATTCCTATTCCAAACTAACGTGCGATTCTTCTTAAACCACTCCCGTTCAAACCTGTTGCGGTCTCCTGGCCCTCGACATTTCTCAAACCCAGTCTTTCCCCAGAAGTGCTGCTGTAACAAGTCCAACTATCGCTTCGTTATTATTTGAAAAAGGCAGTATTGTATCTGGTGCCACTGAACACGAGTCTCTCCTAGAAACCAATCTGTCTGGGGTCGGTTGCTATGCGAAATGTGCAATTTCAGTTCAGGCACATAGAAGACTTGGCAGAACTGATGATATTTAGCTAGATTCATCAAACCAGTAGCAGGCACAACGTTTTGCTTTGCAAATCTTAATAACAAAATGGCATCCCTGTTTGTTATTTATCTTCCTTCAAATTTTAATGAATATTTCTCCGGCTAATTACAACTTTTCTATATTTAGAGAGAACCAGCCCATATGGAGATAATAGAATGGTGTGATATTTATGAGGTGTCAGTACTCTATAAATAGAGAAATTCTGTAATTATCCCTAGAAATATTCATTACAATTTCACTTCACCCTTTGGGATTGGAAATTAATTGAACAAGAGCTGATTCTCTTGGACACGAATGAATAGGTCGAGGGGTGTGAAGTCAACTCTCCTGCCTTGCACTGTTGCAAACTTGGGGCAACGCCTAAAGAGAAGCATTTTACCGTTCTGAGTCTCTTCAGTATTTGGAGCCACTACATTGCATTGCCACTAGTAATAAAGAAAAACTGTGGTGCATATAGACTACCAATGCTCAGATTAATTAATGTGTGATTGCTTTTCCAGTTACCACTGTCGCCACTGAGTTGTTTCTCCCTGCGGTTGTTCTGTTATCTCACCCCAGTGAGTTGCAGTGGGCTCATGTGTGAGGTCGTCGCTCCTTTTCCCACTGCCCAGGGGGATCAGTCATCAATGGCATTGATTGAGGTCTTACAAAACGTCACATGGTTTTAAGAAATAAAAACAATCATAGTAACAGAGAAGGTTGAAAAGAAGGAGAAAAGCAACGTGGCTTAGTGGAAAGAGCACGGGCTCGGGAGTCACAGGATGTGCGTTCTAATCCCGGCTCCGCCACTTGTCTGCTGTGTGACCTTGGGCAAGTCACTTCACTTATCTGGCCCTCAGTGACCTCATCTGTAAAGTGGGGATTAAGACTGTGAGCCGTATGTGGGGCAACCTGATTACCTTGTTAATTACCCCAGTCCTTAGAACAGTACTTGGCACACAGTAAGCGCTTCACAGATACTACAGTTATTATTGTTGTTATGAATTATTCAGAATAATAATTGTGGTATTTGTGAAGCGCTTACTGTGTGCCAAGCACTGTACTAAATGCCGGGTTAGATGCAAGATCATCAGGTGCCAGGTAGAGTTCCCTGTGATAGGGGAAGCAGATATTGAATCCCCATTTTGCCAGTGAGGGAACTGAGGCAACGAGAAGTTTGGTGACTTGCCCGAGGGAGGTCAGTGGCAGCACCGGGATTAGAGCCCAGGTCCTCTGACTTCCAGGCCCATGCTCGTGGCCCTAGGCCATGCTGCTTCACCATGCTTGGGAAACTGTAATGGGAAACTATAAAAGAAGTAAGACTTATGTGTCCTGCCTTCAGTCCAATGGGTGGAAACACTATTGACTGAAAAATTCCTGGACCTGCTAAGCCCTGGACAAATGATATTTCAATAACCCGGACTTAAAAGTAAAATTAAACTTGAGAAATGAGGTTCTGAATGTGTATGTTCGGGACAGAAAGAAAATAATGAGCAAATTTTGCAGTTAGAAACCATTTTTTTTCCCATCGTTTGACAAGTCAGAGCACATTCATCAGCCGCCCCTGAATCCCAGTGCTTGGTGGTGGTACTTTCTTCCAGTCTCTCCCCATGTGGCCTGTCTTAATAGTTCCAGGAAGTCTCCACCCTGTACTGTCAGTCTACATAAACAGCAGAAAACAGTGCCGAGCAGGCTTGAAAATGAGCTTGTCCTCTCCGGGGACATATCTCCACATTTCAAGTGAAGATTATTTTTAGTTGAAAATGGAGATAACCCACCAAGTAGATCAATCCAACAGATCTTTTTTCCGCTTCTGGCCAGTGGGATTTTTAGATTCAAGTATCCCATCAGAACCAAGATCAGAGATCTCACCGTTTCAATTCATGCAGTCAAGCGGGGATCCCCTCTGCCTCCCAGTAAGAACCCTGGGATAAAGAGGTGACTGGGTGTCGAGGGGGACTTTTACTGTCCTATATTTAGTGCACAGTGCTGAGCGGTCACAGTAGGCACTCGGTAATTACTATGGATTGACTAATTGACTAACAAAGACTCCTCTCACCAGTGGCTTTAAAGCACTCCACCACCTTGCCCCCTCCTACCTCATCTCGCTACTCTCTTTCTACGACCCAGCCCGCACATTTTGCTCCTCTAAGGCTAACCTTTTCACCGTGCCTCGATTTCGCCTGTCTCACAGCCGACTTCTCGCCCGGGTCCTGTCTCCGGCCTGGAACGCCCTCCCACCTCAAATCTTTACTGAAGGCACGTCTCCTCCAAGAGGCCTCCTCAGACTAAGCCCCACCTTTCCTCATCTCCCACTCCCTTCTCCATCACCTTGACTTGCTCCCTTGGCTCTTCTCCCCTCCCCACAGCCCTTGTGTACCGATCTGTAATTTTAGTTATTTGTTTTGATGTCTGTCTCCCCGCCTCTAGACTGGAAGCTTGTCGCGGGCAGGGAATGGGTCTGTTTCTTGTTGGGCTGTACTCTTCCGAGGCCGAGATCCCGCCCCGAGGAATGGATTAACCTGCCGGTGGCTCGTACGGTGCCCACGGGCGTCATGTTCCCACTGGGACACAGAGTGTCATAAGCACGGAGACGGGGAGAGGTGTCGCACTGGCGAATTGCACACAGAGCGTTTTGTTTTGTTTACGTGCTGGACTCGCTTCCACCCAAAGTAACCAAAGCAGAGTGTCAGCAGGGTGGAGCCTGCAGGAGGATGTGTCAGAGTAGTAATATTCATTAAGTGTTGATTATTATGCAAAGCACAGTGCTAAGCACTGGCAAAGAATATTCAGGTGGTTAATACACATCGGACTTAAGGGGAAAACTTTACTCTGACTTGACATTAAGATCAAAGAGCATAAAGGAATCACTTCTTCAGTTGCCTCTGTAACTCTTCAAAAGTGCAATTAAGCAGAAAGTCATCATTAATGCTAAGGAGTTCGGGTTTTGTACGTAATTCAGTACAGTATTTTCCATCTAAAGAGAATAATAAGAATATTTTTCTTTCCAGCGCATATTCCCCTGAACAATTTTATATAACTACCCCTATCAAATTTTAATTATATTTTCATAGAAGAAGAAGAAGATTCCCAAAAGAAAAATATTGTAGTTTGTACTTCCTATATTTCATTTCCTTTCTGAATACATTAGATATATTTTGTAAGCGCCCGGAAGTCAAGGTATTTGTCTCTTGCTATCATTGTACGCTTCAGATGCTTAATACAGTGCCTAATGCTATGTAAACCAGTCAGTGCTGCATTTGTAGAGCACTGTACTGAGTGCTATGGAACATAGAAACACAGGAACGTACAGCCTAGAGGGGAAGAAAGAGAGTAACAAAAATCAGTACATTTTGGATAGGTACATAAATTCTGTAGGACTGAGGGTGGGGTGAATTTCAAGTATGTAAATGCAACGGATCTAAATGCACAGGTGCAGCAGAAGGGCAGGGAGTGCCAGGGCAGAGAGGGGATGAGGGTGAGTGGTCAACAGTGAGATAAATGAGATCCGGACACGGAGAACATGCTGGTGTTAAAGGAGCAACAGGAGGGGATTGGACTGTAGTAGCAAATCAGCAGGGTAAGGTAGGCAGGAGCAAGCTGATGGAGTGCTTTAAAGCGATGCTAAGGAGTTTCTATCTGATGGAGAGGTGGATGGGCAACTACTGGAGATTCTCGAGGAGTGGGGGGGGGGGGGGGGCTATAGACTGAATATTTAGGAAAACTGTTCTAGTCAGCAGAGTGCCGTGTGGACTGGAGTAAGGAGAGAAAGGAGCCAGGGAGGTCAATGAAGAGGCTCATGTAGGAGTCGAGGCAGGATAGGAGTTTAGAGGGATTAGAAAGGGCAGACCTGTGTGATGTGGTGAAGGAGAACTGACAGGATTAGATGACAGATTGAATATATGGGTTGAATGAGAGAGACAAGTTGAAGCTGTTGCCAAAGGCGCAGACTTGTGAGACAGGGAAGATGGTGGCGTTGCCTGTAGCGGTGGGAAAGACACCAGAAAAAGAGGATTTGGGCGGGAAGATGTAGAGTTCTGGTTTGGACATGTTGAGTTTGAGGTGTCAGTGACATCTAAGGAGAGGTGATCTGAAGGCATTTGGAAATGTGAAACTGCAGAGGAGAGAAGTCAGGACTGAGAGGTAAATTGGGGAATCATCTGCTTGGAGACAGTCACTGAAGTCGTGGGAGTGAATTAGTTTTCCAAGAGAGTGGGTGTAGATAGAAAATCGAAAGGGACTCACAAGTGAACCTTGAGGGACCGCCCCTCCCGTCGGGGGTTGGGAAGCAGAAGACGATCCCGTGAAAGAGACTGAGAAGGAGAGGCCCAGAGAGATAGGAGGAGAACCAGAAGAGGACAGGGTCAGTGAAGCTGAAATTTGAGTGTGTCAAGGAGGAGGGGTTGGCCCCTGTGTCAAAGGCAGCTGAGAGTTCTAGGAGTGTTAAGATGGCACAGAGGTCATTGCGTTTGACAAGAAGAAGATCATTGGTGAGCTTAAGGAGGACAATTTTTGTGCATTGTGCCATTGATTGATTGGTTATTAGGCCAAGGGTCCAGCAGAAATTCAGTGGTTTACAACATATGATCGTGGCCTAGTGGGAAGACCAGGGGGCCAGGAGTTCAGAGACCTGGTTCTAGCCCCAGCTTCCCCGTGTCTCAGTTTTGTCATGTACAAAATGGGGATACAATTCCTGTTGTCCCTCCTGCTTGGACTGGGAGTCAGGTGTGGACCAAGGACCGTGTCCGATCGTAATATCTACCCCAGAACTTAGCAGAGTATTGGCACATGGTAGTGTTTAATACATGCTAGTATTGATCTGATTACTATAAAATGTTTGAACGGGCCATCATCACCCTCCGATTGGAACACATCACCAGGGCAAATTCCCTGAGTGTTTGGAGGGACAAGGGGGGTAATGTTCCTACGGCTCGTGTTTCTAATAGACACAGATATTCGTTGGAGCTCCCCCACACCCCCAGAAGAGATTTGGCATCATGCTTTTTGTTGCAATTGACAGGGAGCAATTTGCAGAATATTCCACTGCAGTGATGCAGACAGAAAATCCCTTTGTGTAGCTGTGTTCCCATGTTCCCACCTGTTCTGGGCCTCTGTCCCCAGGTCTTTACTTCTCTGCGCCCTTCCCTCGGTCTGCTGCCTTTTGGAGGGCCCTACATTCACCCTCCCCAATCCACTGAGGCGGGAGGAGGGCTCTAGGGGTCAGAAGACTACTGGCCCTGGACTCCTTGCAGTTCAGGAGGTGCTTGGGCAGCCCAGGAGATGCTGTTCTGCTAGTGGGATCTAACCAAAGCTGCTTTCAGCTGTGGGAATCTTCTAATCCGATCAGCAAACAACCCTCATAGAATTGGCCTCTAGACCCTATGCTGCTTTTTCTGTTTGTTTTTTATGGTATTCATTAAGTGCTTTCTATATGCCAGGCATTATTCTAAACCCCAGAGTAGATAGAAGGTAATCAGGTTGGACACAGTCCATGTCCCACATAGGACTCACAGCCTTGATCCTCATTTTCCAGATGAGAGAACTGAGGCCCAGAGAAGTTAAGTGACTTACCGAGGTCACACAGCAGACAAGTGGCAGATCCGGGGCTAGAACCCAGGTCATTTTGACTCCCGGGCCCGTGCTCTGTCCGCAAGGCCCCGCTGCTTCTCATTCATTCATTCAGTCATATTTATTGAGCACTTAACTGTGTACAAAGCACTGTTGCAGGGAGGGAACATGTCTACCAACTCTGTTATGCTTAACTCTCCCGAGTGCTTAGGCACAGTGCTCTGCGTCCAGGAAACGCTCAGTAAATACGATTGATTGGAATATGATTGATTGGCGAGGATTCAGTCGATCTATAGCGCATATTGAGTGCCGGGTATCAGCAATACACTGTACTAAGCGCTTGAGAAGGTACAGTTGAGTTAGTAGGCTCCATCCCTGTCCTCGCGGAGCTTACGCACTAGTCAGGGAGTCAAGCAGACACGGGTAAATTACAGGTAGATGATGACACTAGCTTCTGTGAAATGTGTTTATAAATGTGACGGTAAGGGTTCACTGAGTGACTTCTGTTCGAAGAGCTTTCCAAAGACTCTGGCGAAGCTGTATGCAGTGATCTGGGTAAATTTCTAGCGCCTGCCAACGGAACAACCCTGACTTTTCGAGAACCGGGCTTTGTTGTTTTGTATCTTTTCTAACCGACAATTCTATTTCTCTGAGCGTATCATCTCTGAGCACGATGAGTGACTGCTCTGAATTACGTATGTTTTGTCCATTCAACTTAACTTGCCTCCTGCATCTTCTGAGAACCTCGCAAAGTCAAAAAGAAACAATACCTTGTGAGGCTAAAAGTCGTATCGAAAAATACTAAATAGGTGTAGAATTTTGCATCTCAAACGTATAATATATGTACCAAAGGAATTTTTAAAGTGACACCACCTGGGGTTATTCTGACTTCATTGCATTTGCCTATCTCAATAGACATTTGGGCATAAGTGATAATTAGCATTTTTATTAGTATCCAGCTACTCTCAGTTCAAAAGTTCAGTTGCCATTAGTGTTCTAATTTAAGCTTTCGAAGCGTCTTCCAGTGAAATCAACTGAGAGCCTTCCTTCGGTCATGAAGTTTAAATTTAGTAGATTAGCTACTTGGGAACAGATGAATTCTATTTTAGAGCCGTAAGGTTATAAGCATATAGGATATGCTATTTCTGGGTTAGGGCTATGGTCCGTTCAGTGCACTCCTCTGTTTCCTACTGAGGCAGTGAGATGCCTGGTTGGAATCTTGTGATGGTTGACGTCTGTACAACAGTCGTGCCGTTTATTGGGTTGGGCCATCGAACTTGACTCACTTTTTCCCTCTCCGTCCATAACTTTCCCCAGAGTCATCTTTTATGCACCGCTCCCTGCTGACCGTAGCCTAATCCCACTTAAACCTATTGGCATTTCTACCTGCACAACTTTCTGTGGGAACAGATTCCACCTGCTTCCCATCAGTGGTGTCAAAGAGTGTTTCCAAGCAAATCATTCCTGTGGAAGAATTAATAATGGGATTTTAACGGCCTGAAAGCAGCAGATGCTGAATCGTTGGTGATTCACAATAATGAGGCATTTCTGTTAAACCACAAATGAACTTGAAACAAAAACAGGGGAAAAATCTCCCAGATGGGTGGGCCGCGGTGTCACAAGAACTGTTGCGATTGCTCTGTGTTGCTTTCTTGGCCACAGGATCTCCAAGAAATGGACAGTGAGAACGGGCCAATGTGCAGTGGACGGAAGGTGAGGAACAATTTCGGCTTCCAGGCGCATTGAGTCTCTGGTGAGTGAGTCCGTGCATTGTGAGTCCCTATATTGTTAGACTCTGCTCTCCCAAGCGCTCAGTTTAGCGTTTTGCACACAGTAAGAGCTCAATAAATGTTATTGACTGGTGGTAGTGGACATGAAGATGACAAAACAAGCCCTAAGAAGTTCTACCCCACCAGTTTGCGGCCTCCCAGTGGTTCCCCAGTCTGCCCAGTGAAGGTAAGTCACTTCATTTCTTTGCATAGTTTCCCCCAAATTGAACCGACGGTATTGCTCTTGAAAAAAATCGCTTTTGTCTTGAACGAGTGATATTTTACTCCACCGATTTGTCAAGGAGGAGAGAATGGCAGGGCAAATCTAAGTGCCCCGTCAGATGATGCTGGGGAAGAAAAAGACATTAGAAGGAGTATTATTTGACATGAGTCAATGTGGCTACTTCTTGGGAAATATGGGGCACGCTAGGTCAACATGCCTCGCAGTCAGTTCTGCAGTGATGTGCCTTGTCATTACTCACGTTTGGTAATCGAGGATGGAAGCCATCGGGAATTGTCTCCTCCCAGCACTAGTCTGTTCTCGTACAACCCGATACCCAAGTTGGTACAACTGTAGAGTCCATGTGGGAAAAATGGTTGAGGCTCGGTCAGGCCTCTGCCTTATGGTCCTGAACTACAGGACCTTGCTTTTCTCTGTGTTTTGGTAACTCGTAGGTCCATAATCTAATGGGATAAACACATGTAATGGATGTGAAGTCTTCTGCTACTGGTGGACATAACAACTACATAGGAATTTTCATTGAAAAATGTCAGTCAGGTGGCAACTTTGAACTATCTGCCCCTTACTCGTTAATTCCTATATACCTAGTGGTTACGGTAGCCCGATTTCTGGTCAGCATGATGCTCATCAAGAACACAGGAAGCTACCAGGTAGAGAAGAAATAACAGTAGTGTGCACTGGTTGAAAAATCGTGTATCCCTGATCTTCCAGAAGTGCTAGCTATTTCAGTATCCTTATCATTTTTCAAAGAGGGTCTTAGGTAACGAGGCTTGAGGATTTTTTTTTTTTTCTTGGCAGTGAAGTAAATATCAGCTATTGATCCTTATCTGTGCCCTCTTTTTCGGTTTGGATGTTTCATTAGCTTTGGTAACCACATCAACATCAACAAAAACAAAAGGAAATGTGATAAATAAGGGATTCAGCCCCCATAGCTTCTAAATGTTAAACTCAGATGGGGCGACCTTAAGGTAATCTAATAATTCTCGGCGATGACACTGAAGTATTCCAGCAGTTTCAATTTTGGTCCCTGTTGGATTGGGGCTCACCTTTTGATTGTTGCCATTTTCTGTTTTCCGTACCTAATAACTGACTTGACATTTGTGCCGTTCCGATGTGCCTTTCTAATGGGATGGAATCATCTGTTGGATAATGAACTTGCTTGATCCATCTGCCAGGGCTTTCAAAGACACAGTTACGACTCAGGAGATGCCTTGATGGACTGTGGAGTGCAGCGTAGCTCCGCTTGTATACGGAAAGACTATCGTATTGCATAAGGGCGGATGAAGCTTGACAACTAGGGGCATGTTGGCATCGCTCCACATGAAAAAAGAACATGCTTCAGATTCCATGCCCCCCTTGGCTCAGTGTGGACTTGTAACCCCTGGGCACAGTGGTCCAGGGAGCGAGTCCCTGGCACCCAGCTCCCAGAGGATGTGGCCAAGAGTGAGGGGTCCCAGTGCACAGGGCCCAATTACAGTCAGGGACCCTCCTGCACCTCCCCCCCCCCCCCCCCCAAATTGTTTCAGTCAATCAGTGTACTAAGCGCTTGAGAGAAACCAATATAATAGAATTAGCAGATACGTTCCCTGTCCATAACGAGTCTACATTCTTCCCCCAGGTTTAAGCCTTAAAAGCCTTCACAAAACAAACTTAGCATTTTCAGAATAAGAATTTCACAGGACATAGAAGTCCTTCAGTTGGGGGTACCCCATCATTCACTCAGTGTTGAGTATTAATTGAGGGCCTGGACACACGGAGCACTGTCCTGAGCACTTGGGTGAGCTAAACAGAGAGTGTGGCCTAATGGATAGAGCACGGGCCTGGGAGTCGTAAGGACCTTGTTCTAATTCCAGCTCTGCCACTTGTCTGCTGTGTGATCTTGGGTGGGTGGCTTAATTACCCTCTGCTCAGTTACCTCATCTGGAAAATGAGGATTAAGGCTGTCAGCCCCACCCGGGACAGAGATTGTGTCCAACCTGATTAGCTTTTATCTTCCCCAGTGTTTTATACATAGAGTAGAGTATATACATAGTAAGTACTTAACAAATGCCACAGTTGTTATATTATTAGAAAAGATCTGATCCCTGCCCTCAAAGAATGTACCCTCTACTTCAGGGGGTGACAACATTGATGGGTACCAAACATTTACCCAGGGTGTGGCTACCCTGGTCAGACTCTAAGGCCGAGGACAGCTCTTGCCCATTCTTAGGAAAGTGAAGGAACCTCTCTTGGCCTCATTTTCGATATCTGCAAAATAGGGCTAAAATAGTAGCTCTCCCTCCTTCTTAGATTGGGACTCGCTTGACTGTGAGCCCGTTATTGGGTAGGGATTGTCTCTATTGGTTGCCAAATTGTACTTTCCAAGCGCTTAGTACAGTGGTCTGCCCATAGTAAGAGCTCAATAAATACAGTTGAGTGAATGAATGAATCTCTATATTATCCTTATCACATTTCATCAGGAGAAAGGCACACAGGTCTCTCCCTCTCATCCCACCAGATATCTTGTACTTCCCTTAGAGCAGCAACCGCACAGCCCTTGATATTCACTTCCTCCTCAGCCCCACATATCATTTATGAATATGTCTTTACACCCTGCCATTTCCCCTATCTGTCATTTATTTTAATATTACTCGATGCTGTACTCTCCCAGGTGTTCAGTGCAGGGCGCTGTACACACAGGAAGCACTCAATAAATACCATTGATTGGCTAACGTCAGTCAATCAGAGAAGCGGCACGGCTTAGTGGAAAGAACGTGGGCTTGGGAGTCAGAGGTCGTGGGTTCTAATCTCAGTTCCGCCAACTGTCACCTGTGTGATTTTGGGCAAGTCACTTCACTTCACTTCTCTGGAACCTCAGTTACCTCATCTGCAAAATGGAGATTATGACTACGAGCCCTCCATGGGACAACGGGATTACTTTATATTTACTCCAGCGTTAGGACAGTGCTTGGTACATAGTAAGCGCTTAACCACATACCGTCAATAGTATTATTATTATTATTATTATTGTCTGTCTCCTCCTCTGGACTGTAAATTCCTCTGTGCCCTCATGGAACTGCTTCATATACAAAATGGCATGGCATCCACAAGAGCCCTGGCGGCTTTTAAAGGACGCACAAGAGCCTCAGAGACAAAAGAGAGAATTTGGAACTATCGACCTTAATGTCATCGACCCTTCACTCTTTAGCTACTTCACTCAGTCTGATCCTTTAGCAGAGAGGTTCCTATACAACTGTCTTTTGTACAATGAGTCTCAGTCAACACAATCTGCATAACTTAATAATCATCTTGCTAAAAAAACAATAGGGAAAGGAATCTGGAATGAAATTAGTAGCTTGCATTTTACTCCGGTAGAAAAATACTAGCCCAAAACATCAGGGACTTGGGATTACTAATGATTGGATTTAAATTAGGTTAACTAATATGAACAAAGTAAAGCACGTTTTACACGATGATAAAGCTCATTAAAATGATACTATAATTAAAGAATCAAACCAATTAAGAGGCCAAAGAACAAATTCAATTCGAAATTACAAAATACGGGACTAATGATGGTGTGTCTGTGAATTAGCAGAAATGGACGGTGTAAAAATGGTCCTAGACTTTATAGAAAACAAAGACCCAGTGAAATTCACCTTCTTGCTCCACTGTAGAAATACAGAGTGACTATTTCCAAGTGTTGTCGAATAAGCATTTTCTTGGATTTCGAGGCCTGATAGAACAGCGGGCACAGCTTGGAGAGAAGGGATTGGACTTTTAGAAGAGCCTCTCCCATCCTAGCCACTTGGAGGTATCCTTCCCACAGAAAGAGCTCCTTCAGTTCTTGCCATCTGATGAAAAAACTCTCCTCAAAACACTCTCTCTCTCTCTCTCTCTCTTTCTATTTCTCTCTCTCTCTCTCTCTCTATTTCTCTCCCTCTCTCTCTTTCTATTTCTCTCTCTCTCTTAGGTCCAGAAACTAACCCATTGGGATGATAGACTGTCAGCTCCCTCTGGTCCGGCACATGTCTACCAACTGTCGTATCGTACTCTCCCAAGTGCTCACTGCAGTGCTCTGCGCGTAGTAAGCACTCAATAAATACAGTTGATTGATCAATACTCTGCTCTCACTCAAGTTCCTTCGCAGATTCTCCTTTCAATTCAGCTCAGACCACCTGCGAAAGGCCACCTTATCCTCACGCCACAAGTCGCGTCTCTTCATTTCCTGCCTCTAGATCAGTTCTTACTGAGACAGATGAGGCCCCCCGTTCACAGCCAAGAGGTGCAGAGTTACAGATGCGCTCTCGATCACACTAGTCTCACAGAGACGTGAGATTCTAGTCCAGGGTCCCTAGTACCGGTCCACAGCCCAACCCTACCTACAGCTGCGTGACTCTGGCCACAATTCATCATGACAAGCTCTGTTTGGCACTAAGATTAAGAGCTTAACAAATGGGATGGTCTGTTCTGTTAACATCTGAAAGTTTCTTGCTCCAGCCTGCTCTGAAAGAGAAATGAGAGGCTGTCTCGGCCTAAGAATAACTACTCTCCAACTTTACTTCTGGTCACTGAAGAATTGCCGTAATCAATCAGGGGTAGTCGGAGAGATACCTTTTGGGAACAGAGGGTGAAAATATCTTAGACTCTTATGCATTAGGCATGGGGATGTCTAAACTCTCAGAACATTGCAGTGTTTTATTAAGTGGAACACGTGCACTATAAATATCCCAATCAAACCTAAGAAGGAACTTGGAAATTTAATCTAAAAATCATCCTCGGTATTTCCAGTAGGGCATAAGACTTTTATAGAAAAGCATTCCGAGTTTTTTGTTTCGTTCTCCTTGGTCTGATGTTGGCAGAGAGATTTGTATCTTGTCATTTTGGTGCTGTATTTCATTGACTCTTCCTCTCGGTGCCGGTAAAATTGTCTTCTTTCAAGTTCTTGGACCAACTGATTTCTGCCCCCGATGGCTCCGCTGAAGTGTGTAAAATAGAAAAGAGTAATTCTGAAGTTTGAGTGCTAAGATGAAAACAACCGTTTCATGAGAGGAAAACGTTCCCTCCATCGATCAATCGATCAATTGTATGTACTGAGTACTTACTCTGTGCAGAACACTGTACTAAGTGCTTGAGAGAGTACATTGCGATAGGGTCGGTAGGCACATTCCCTGCCCACAATAAGCTTACCGTTGTCGTCGCCACATTACGGTGGGGTATTCTCCACACTATGCTAGGGATAGTCTCCACACTCTACGAGGGGGAGTCTCTACATTTTGCCGGGGGTTGCCTCCATATGATGGAGGAGTCTACAGGCAGTGATGGGGGCAATCGCCACCTCATAATGGGGGCAGCCTCCACATTTTTCTAGGGGACAGGCTCCACGTTATGACAGGGGCAGTCTCCGAATTACAACTAAGGCAGTCTCCATGTTATGACGGGGGCAGGCTTCCCATCGTGACAGGGGTCGGGGAAGGCACCTCCATGCTACGATGAGAATAGTCTCCATGTTATGATGGGGGTGGTCTCCAGACTCTGATGGGCAACCTCCACACTGTGGTAAGTGGTCTCCACAGTGCGACGAGAATAGTAGTCTCCACGCTATGATGGGATTTACGTCCACACTGTGATGGGGGTAGTCACCAAGTTACGGTGAGGGCATTCTCCCTGTTACAGTGGGGTCAGCCACCATTTTGTGATGGGTGGCGTATCCTCACTATGATGAGGGTAGTCTCCGTGGTGGGAAAAGGGGCATTCTCCTTGATGTGACGAGGGCAGTCTCCACATTCTGACAGGGCCGTCTCCCCCCAGCGATGGGGGGTGGTCTCCGTATTACGATAGGGTAGTTTCCAAGCTATCGTGGGGTGGTCTCCACGTTACGATGATTGCGATTGAATCTTACGTCTCGGCAACATTAAAATGCGGACATCCCTCTTCCCGGATTCGGTGCACTAAGTGGACGGTGATGAATTTGGCCATCTTTATTCTCCAAACTGTAATTGAGTGAATGAGAAAATAATTGGACCTCGACATTTACAACAGATGCAAATAGTAAGTTAGAGAATCGCTAAAACTGGACAGAGCAGACCGGTCCCAGCGACAGTATGTGATTTAAATAATATAAGCAGATCACCACTTCTTCCCCATGGCAAAACGAACAATATAAAGCCAACAGCTTGAGCTGTGTTTCTTTGATTGCTGAAAAGAAGCTCACGATAACTACAGAAGGGAGAATTTGGGATTCAGCTCTGACTTAATGGACCACATTTCCATGAGTCAGATCCTATTTTCTAGTGATTGGTTTTCATTTAAGAAATTGTGGTTTTGGCTCCGGACACTGCCCGTGCAATAGTGGGGTGAGAGTAAAGGCACCAACTATATTTTTAAAAATCACGTAGCCCCTGTCCCACTTCTGGGGCGACCCTAAGAATATGAGAAGCAGCATGGAGTAGTGGACAGAGCACAGGCCCGAGAGTCAGAAGGTGATGGGTTCTAATCCCGGCTCTGCTGCTTGTCCGCTGCGTGACCTTGGACAAGTCACTTCACTTCTCTAGGCTTCAGTTACCTCATCTGGAAAATGGGGATTGAGACTATGAGCACCACAAAGGACAGGGACTGTGTCCAACTCAGTGTCCCCCCCCCGCTGCTTAGTACAATGCCTGGCACATAGTAAGCGCTTAACAAATTTCATTGTTACTATTATTATTGCAATTCCAATCCCAGCGCCCCCTGATCCTGTCCCTGCTGTGTTGGTTTCTGAGCCATCTAGGCCAAAGCATGGCAGATGACCTTCAGTGTGGACAAACGCCAGGGCACTGTTAGGGGAAAATAATCTAAATTCTCACTGTAAGCCCGCTTTGAAATAATACCCGTAGATATACAGAAGGGAGAAAGGGCCCCCAGGGAAGCAAAGGAGATGGAATGGTTTTCTATCGGTCTGGTTTTAACTGGTCCGTTCCCTGTCAGCTACAGATATGCCACCTCTATGTCTCTTGTTTTCATTTTCCTTTCTACCTTCCCTCCGCCTCGGCTCCTGCCACCCATCGTCAAAACTAGGAAGCAACGCATAGGGGAATGCACGACTAGAGAGCAACACGGTGGCATAGGAGAAGGGAATAACTGACTCTGAAACAAATTGGGTCGGGGGAGGGCTTGGTGACCCCTGGAAAAAAAATTCTAGGTTTGAATGGCCACGCAGTAGCCCGTGTCGCTGTGTTAGACTGCCCGCCTGGCTTAACGCATAGGAGATTACATGAGACCGTGTCCTCTGTCAGCAAGGGCCGCCGGTCACCATCCTAGCAACTGTAGATGTTCTCATTTTTGCTTATAGCCAGTCGACTCCACCTCGGTCTTGGAACGTCGCTATTTTGCGTGGATTCTATCTGATGAGAAAGTGAAACCTTTCCAGGGAAATTCTTCTGGTTGTGCATGGATGCTTTCCATTGAGACCCGATGAGATTCCAGAGGGAGAGAGTTCTTCCTTGCCTCAGTTCTGTGGGGAAATTCCCACAGGCTGAGTTGAAAGCTAACAAGAACGGCTGAATGATATTTCCTCTTGGGGTTGGAGGAGAAACACTTTCATTGAGTTTTGAAAACCGCAGCAGCATCCCGCTGAATCCGATTTTGATCCCACATAGGCTACTGGCCGTGTGTCACCGCCATGAGTATTTTGGCCATGCACACACGCTGGGGGAAGGCAGGACTCCGAATTATCACTGAGAAACAGGAGAAACCTTGTAGCGGGGGGGGGGGGGGGGGGGGGGGGGGGAAATGCAATGGTGACTGCCTCGACATCTGGTTCTCTTGGGAAACAGTTGGTGGTGTCTTTGATTTCTTCTGTGGTTTCACCTGGTCAGTAGTTGTTTTACGTAATTCAGGTCAATTGTAAAGAATCTAAAGAAATTTCTTCCCTCACCACCAAATGCAAACCTAAAAAGTAAAACAATGAGGAATTGTATCCTTTTACTCTCCTTCTGCTTATTTAATCTTTAGGGACTAGAGCTTTGTTTTTGAAAATGTAGCAACCCCATTACTACTGGAATTTCATATGGAATCAGTAACAAGTATAGCGCTCAGATCTTTTGAAGAAGGTCTAGCAAGTGTTTCCATGGCCTGTTTGCAGTCTGTTTCCCCCTCTAGACTGTAAGCTCGGTGTGGGCAGGGAATATGTCCATTATTTTGCTTTATTTATTTATTCCTTTATTTATTTCACTCTCCCAAGCACTTAGTAAGGTGCTCTGCCCACTGTGAGTGCTCAATAAATACAGTTGACTGACCGATATATATATATAGTCAGTCAACTGTATTTATAATATAATAAATAATATAATATATAAATAAACTGTATTTATATAATATATATATATATAATATAGGCAGCACATTCACAAGTTGGATTCTGCCGGAGTGAGTGTAAGCATGGCTCATTTTGGCTAGAATGTGACGGCACAATCGGGGATTGTTCCTACAAAATTGAGACTGTGTCAGAATCCATCACGTGTCGTGGGAAAAAATGGCGATGGACGCATGGGTGGCGTCGGACACGGGGAGTACCACAGCAAGAGTTTTCCATAATGCCGGGTTCTTGGAGAACACACCTCCAACCACCTAGGAGAGTGAGGTGGAGTTTTGAGCTAGTCCATCGCAGCTAGTCCATAGCATGCAGTGCTACCCCGGATTCACTCGCTGAATTATGATAAGGGAAGCGGCGCGACTTAGTGGTTAGAGCACGAGCGTGTGAGTCAGAGGGACCTGGGTGCCAATCCCCACACTGCCAGTTGTCTGCTGTGTGACCTTGGGCATGTCAATTCGCTTCTTTGTGCTTCGGTTCCCTCGTCTGTAAAATGGGGGTGAAGACAGTGAGCCCCACATGGGACATGGACTGTGTCCAACCTGATTAGCTTGTTTCTATCCCAGCACTTAGAACAGTGCTTGGCACGTAGTAAGCCCTTAACGAATACCATTAAAACACAGACCCACACACATACACCTGGTCTTGCACTGGAGGAACTAGGAAAAAAATAGAAATTCCTTTTTGTTATTACTCATCAGTGATGGGGGATAAAGAAGGTCAACAGCATTTGAGTTCTGGAATCTTAATTGGCTAATTAAGGTTCATGTTTTACTCCCACCTGAGGTCCATTCTGGAGAGAAAATAGAACCCAGATTGCAGTTAGGCAGAGTGGAAAGGGAACAGATAGATCCTCCATGAACCACTTATCTGCTCCTCCGCTCCACCGTGAGTTTTGGCTTTATTATTAATAATGATAATGATGATAATAATAATGGTACTTGTCAAAGACTTACTATTTGCCAGACAGTGTTTCAAGTGCTGGGCTACATTCAGATGATTCAGGTTGGACTCAATCTCCGTCCCTGTGGGGAACACGCTCTTAATCCCCATTTTACAAATGAGGTAACTGAGGCCCAGAGAAGTGAAGTGACTTGCCCAAGTTGACCCAGCAGACATGTGGCAGAGCCAGCAGTAGAACCCAGGTCCTCCCGCCTCCCACTCCCATGCCGTATCCACCACGCCACACTGCTTCTTCTTTTCTGGGGATACATGATGGCTTACACAACGCTCCCATCATCAGTTTCAGAAGTCAGGAGATGCCCCTAAGACAAGATGAGCGGTCAGGACAGGTCCAATCGCGGTCACGCTTCTCCATGCTCCTGTCTCCGACTCGGCATTTCAACGGTCTAGTATTGGCAGTCGCCCCAACGCCTTAGTCCATCGAGTTGGTTTCAGCAAGCATCATGAACTGAGACTGCCTCAAGATACCCCATAGTTGGGGCGGGACCCCAGGGTGGGTATTTTGCTAACTCATTTCATTTAGCCCGATGTACTTCTTCCAGTGAAATGTCGTTCGACCCAGTCCACTGAGCACAACATCGTAGTAAGCACTCGGGAGAATACACAAGAGTCCGTGCCCTCAAAGAGTTTCCGATCTATTGGGGATGCAGACGTTCACGCGATTTACCGATAAGAAGGGGAAAGAAAGTAAATGTAACTGACTGAATGCTCAGATGAAGAGCGGTGAATACCCTAAGGGAGTGTTTGGCACTAGAAGTGCTGCTCAGATGAAGAGGTACAATTGTGGGGGGGATAAAACCATGGGGAAGGGGAAATTCATTTGGGAAGTCCTCCTGCAAGTTAATATCGCCAGTTATCTCATGCCATTTTATTGACCGGCCCAATATGTTTCTCATTAGACAACCTTAACCGGAAAACAGTACTGAGAGGAAGCTTTGGTGCGGGGGGGGGGCGGGGGGGGGAGGTAATAACAATAATAATCTTGGTATTTGTTAAGCACTTACTATGTGCCAAGCACTGTTCTAAACGCTGGGTAGATACAAGGTAATCAGCTTGTCCCACATGGGGCTCACAGTCTTAATCCCCATTTCACAGATGAGGGAACTGAGGCACAGAGAAATGAAGTGACTTGCCCAAAGTCACGCAGCTGATAAGTGGCAGGATTAGAACCCATGACCTTAGACTCCCACGCCTGGGCTCTTTCCACTAAGCCACGCTGCTTCAAGTTACTGATTAGTTCTTGATTAGTCAATGCCATTTCAATGTGATTTCGTTGGTGAAGCTGGAATAATCTGGAATGATGTGCATATCTATGTGTGTTTGTAGTGGCGGGGGGAGAGGGTTTGGCCATATAAGGGTTAAGGAGTGTGTCATGGTAGCATATTTGCCTCTCGGTCTCTGCTCAAAAATCATCCCCCCCCTCCCGGAGTGCTGCCGGCCGGGCTGGTTGGGGTTGCCGTTCCCAGTTGATCTCGTCTCCCCGTCACGTCTCTGCCCCTGTTCCCATCCGTCCTCTTGGGCGTAAAAGGGAATCCTGCTCAGGGATGGGGATTATTGGGCCAGACGAACTTTCCGGTTGCCTTCCGCGCGGATCTGTAAGCCATTCTGGGAGCACTTTTCATTAGCGGGGACTTGCAGCGATGCTTTAGCCACTTCCATGCCGCATTCCTAGGGAGGTGTTATCATCCCTCTCGTCTTACAGAAGAAGGGAAAGGATATGCACGTCTGTGATTCATGGCCAACGTGTGGGTGCGTTCTGGGCGTAAATGGAATATGAATGTAAATGGCATTGTTTGGATAAATGCATTTTATTAGAGACAAGACACATAACTTAGCATCCAGTTCTGGGGCTGTGACTTGCTACATATAACACAACTCTGAACACACCGGGTGATGGATTTTTCTATTCTTTCCCCGGGGAAGCTGTATTGGAGTTGAATGGCTCTCACCACCATTAAATTTTCCCTCATATTCCGTCAGAGGACTTTATTTCCTTTAAATTTATTTCGAACCATTATGTCCCTCTGTAGTATAATAAATAACCTTTGGCCGTTCTTTCCGGTGTTTACAACAAATAAATACTTGAGGGTATTTATAAACTGTTCCTATCCTTATCATTTTAGCCATAATTTGCTCAAGTTACCTATGAATTTAGCACCTCTGTTTCTAGCAGCAACTCTGTTCCTTGGAATTTGAATTCTTTCTCACCTCCTCTGGACTTGTTTGCGAGTTTTTCTTTATTCTTTTATTCGAGAGATGGCAGGCACTGAACGGCGGAGCGCCGTTCACAGAATTGTATAAATACTAAATGACCATTCCGAGGAACATCCGTTTTCCTGCGGTACCTAAAAAGAACTATTCTTGTGTATTTCTTTTCATGTTTATTCTGTTCTGATAAAATGGGTGACTTCTAACTCTCCGGAGCAAGGAAACGGACAGGTTTCGGCCGCCTGGCAGATGTGATGCTTAAACAGAACCAAAAGCACTGATAGATTAGCCCCACGAGGTCTAGGATCTCCTAAAGCGGATCAAAACTAATGGAGCCGGGGCAGCCAGCCAGCCGTCCGGTCTCGTGGCACGGTGTCTGTCAGTTCCGGCTGCTCTGTCCCCCGTCTGCAGTTCCGATTTTCAGAGCCCGCCCCAGCTTCTGCCCCCAGGTTCACGGCCGAGAGGCCAGCCCAGGGTTTTTGGAGCCTGGGAGCAGAGTCACAACAGTTCTGGAGCTTCTAGACGGCTAGGGTCGTCCGGGAGGGATGAGAAATGGATTTAGAAACGTGATCCCCGTATTTGAGGACCCGCTAGAATGGTTAAAAGAATGTGCAAGAAGATGTTAATAATAAAAGCGGATGAAAATATAAATCAGTAAGAAAATTAAATGACAAAACAGGGCAGGGCAGACGATTTCCGAAGCGGCCGAGAGATCGGATTGATGGAAGAGTAGGGGAGGGATCAGGGAAGGCTCACTGGAGGAGGAGGCCTATTGGATGAGCTTCGGCGGAGGAGGTGGATCCGATTTGGTAAAAGCTACAGAGACTTGTCCATCTCGATTCAGGGAGGGAGAAGCGGCGTGGCCCGGGGGAAAGAGCATGGACCAGGGAGTCAGAAGGACCTAGGTTCTAATTCTGCCTCTGCTACTTTTTTTTTGTTGTTGTTTTGGTAATGCTATTTCTTAAGCACTTACTTTGTGCCCGGCACTATTACCAAGCACTGGGGTAGAGATAAGCTAACCAGACTGGACACAGTCCGTGTCCCACGGGGGGCTCATAGGCTTAATCCCCCTTTTATAGTTGAGGTAACTGAGGCACAGAGAGGTTAAGTGACTTGCTGAAGGTCACACAGCAGACAAATGGAGGAGGCAGGATTGGAACCCATGACCTCCGGCTCTCAGGCCTCGGCTCCCTCCTCTAGGGCCTGCTACTTCTCGATACTTGTCTGCTGAGGGACCTTGGGCCAGTCACTCAACTTCTCTGTGCCTCGGTTTCCTCAACTGGAAAATGGGAATACCTGTTCTCCCTGCTTCTTAGACTGTGAGCCCTATGAGGGAGAGGGATTGCATCAACCTAACTGATCTGTACCTACCCCGGCACTCAGAGCAGTGTTTGACACATCTTCTCGTGTGCCTGCCGTCGAGTCCTCTCCGACCCGTAGCGATGCCACGGACACATCTCTCCCAGAATGCTCCACCTCCCTCTGCCATCGTTCTGGTAGTGGATCCGTAGAGGTTTCTCGGTAAAAATCCACAGGTGGTTTACCGTTGCCTCCGTCTGTGCAGTAAACTCGAATCTCCGCCCTCGCCTCTCCCGCGTGCCTCTGCTGCCCAGCACCGGTGAATTTTGACTGGTAGCCGATTGCCTTCCACTCTCTAGCCACTGCCCAAGCTGGGAATGTAAATGCCTCTGCTTGACTCTCCCTCCCGTAGTCGAGACTGGTAGACAAGCGGGAAACTGTCCAGGTGCGACCCTGAGAAGGGTTTGACACGCAGATCCCCCAAGCGCTTAGAACGGTGCTCTGCGCATAGTAAGCGCTTAACAGATACCGATATCATTAGAGGATGCTTAACGAATGCTAAGCGAATGCTAAAAGATAGACGGGAAGGGGGAGGAAAGGGGTGTGACAGGTGACCAGAGAGGGTCAGCGGAGAGAGATGAAAAAACTGCCAGTGGTGAGCGGATACTGAAAACTCTCAGATCCGAGCGGGTGGGAAAGTTTTCACAGGGTCCCTGTGTCTTTTCAGCCCAACCTGGAACCTCAGATTGCAACAGCCAGCATAGCGATTGATTATGAGGGACAATATGATAGACTGTGGCAGAAATCTATCATCAGCATAAGTACGCCCCATCCGCCACTCTAAAAAAAGGAAAACTCCTGGATCCTTTACAATTAAGAGGCAGAAAAAAGCTGTCAGTCTTTGATTCAAGATCCTGATCCAGTGAAATGGGGGGGGGGGGGGGGGGAGGGAAGAGGAGTTCACGTTTCACTCCTCTCATTGGTTCGATTCGTTTTAAAAGCAGAGATCGCTGAACTTTGCTCTTTCAGTCTGACAAATTTTTATCCACCATCCACCTGACTATGCAGATTTCTCCACTAAGTGTCAAGTACTTTTTGGTACCAGTCCAGCCAAATCACCCAGCTAATTAAGGTAAAGTGCTTTAAAAAAACGGCCAGTGTTGTTTTCCTACAAGAACACAGAGTTATCTTATGTCTTCTACTTGACGTGATTCATTGCACTTGAAAGGAGTTGTTTCTCCCCAAACATTTTAAAAGTAAACACAGTGGCTGGGCCGATTACAGCTGCAGCAAATATTTCGATTCGGGCTTTGAACCCAGCAAGGGATTATGGATGAGCTCTGTCGATGCTCATGTGCACAGTAGGAAATTCCCAGAAGAGCTAAAAATGAGCTAAAAAAAAACCGCTGCTAATGTTCTCATCTTGGTTCCCCAAGGACCCAGTCACCTGCTCCCGAACGTGGCACCTTATAGGGTGCTCAGTACACAGTAAGCGCTAAAAAAAAAATACTACTGATTGATAGAGTGAGGTGACGCAGGCTAGAATGGAGTGAATCTTCATATTCCTGTTACTTCCCCTCCTGTAAGGTATTTTATTGTCCATCTAGATTGCAAGCACTTTGAGGGCAGGGACTCTCTCTACATATTCTATTGTACTCACTCTTCTAATATCTTAGTTCAGTATTCTCCTCTAGACTGTAGGCTCATCATGGGTAGGGAATGCGACCAGTAATTCCGTTTTATTGTACTCTCTCCAGTGCTTAGTACAGTGCTCTGCACACATTAATCACTCAGTGCATAGTCTTGATTGATTGACTGTGCACAATAGGAGCTCAGTAAATCCCACTGATTGAGACTACTTAGTTAATGGCCTGAACTAGGATGCTTGTCTCCCACTGAGGCTCACGTCAAGAGCAGAATCCTGCTCTTGTTTGCCCAGCAGACGCTTACACTGCCTCCCACTTCTTCCTACTCCAACCCACTCCATTCCGCTCTACCCTGCTCCGCCCCACTCCCCCCCATATCAATCAATCCAGGGTATTTATTGAGTGGTTACTGTGTTCAGAGCACTGTAGAAACCAGTTGGGAGAGTACGGTACCGTCGAATTGGTAAACACGATCCTTGCTCAGAAGAGCCTTACAGAAGAGCCTGGAGGGGGAGACTGGCCTTAAAATAAACTGCAAGTAGGTGAAATGGGTGACTGTGAGGTATGTCTAAAAGTGCTGTGGGATTGGGGATAGAGTGACTATCATTTACAGATTGAAGAGCCAAGGTGATGTCGTGGGTCTGGTGGATAGAGTCAGAAGGATCTGGGTTCTACTCCTGGCTCCACCACTTGTCTGCTGTGTGACTTTGGACAGGTCACTTCACTTCTCTGTACTTCAGTCACCTCATCTGTAAAATGGGGATCAAGAACGTCAGCCTCACGTGGGGTATGGGACCGCATCCGATCTGGTTAACTTGTATCTACCCCAGTGCTTAATACAGTGCCCGACACATTGTGAGCACTTAAAAGAAATACCCTAAAATACGTAAATAAATACATAAACTACAACTAGATGAAATGGCTGAGTGTAAGGTGACGTCCGTGAGCGCTGTCGGATTGGGGGCAGGGTGAGTATCAGTTAAAAGGTGCAGATCCCAGAGCAAAGGTGATGCAGGAGGGCAGGAGAGAAGGGGAAATGAGCGTTCGGTCAGGAAAGGCCTTCTGGAGGAGATTTGATTTTAGGAGGGCTTTGGAGGTGCGGGGAGTGGTGGTTTGTCCAATGTGAGGGGAGAGAGAGTTCCGGGCCAGAGGAATGACAGGGGTAAGGAGCTGGCGGTGCGATAGATGAGATTGAGGTACAGAGGAATCGATGCGCTTGGTGTTATAGCAGTTGTGTGTGCAGATTAGATTGACCGACAAATTAAGGTAGGAGGGAATGAGCTAATCGAGTGCTTCAGATCGGGTGGTATGGAGTTTCTGTTTGTGGAGGTGAATGGGCAACCATCAGAGGTTTTTGAGAAGTGGGGAGATAAGATTTTAGGAAGGCTTTGAAGGTGGGGAAAGTGCATTTGATATTCAGCCCACCCTCAGCCCCACAGGACCTCTGTAGTTTATTTTACTGTCTTGTCTCCAGTTCTAGACTGAAGGCTCCTTCAATCAGTCAGTCAATCAGTCAGCCATATTGATTGAACACTTACTGGGCACAGGGCACTGTACTAGATACTTGGGAGAGTAAAACGCAACACCGTAACAGACACATTCCCGTCCCACACCGAGTTTACAGTCTGGAAGGCTCTCTCTGTGGGCAGAGAACGTGACTGTGAACTCTTCTCTGTTGTATTCTCTCAAGCACTTAGTACAGTACTCTGTGCATAGTAAGTACTCGATAAATACCAATGGATTGGTGTTCTCTCGGTTATGAAGGGGGCCGGGGGTCCAGGCCAGAGGGAGGATGTGGATAAGGGTTCGGCCGCAAGATAGACGAGGTGCAGAGAATAGGTTCCGCCATTTGCCTGCCTTGTGACCTTGGGCCCGCCACTTAACTTCTTGGTGCTTCCATTTCCTAATGTGCAAAATGCCTGTTCTCCCTCCCCTTAGGCGGTAAGCTTCACATGGGACAGGGACTGTGTCAGATCCAATTGAATTATATCTACCCCATTGTTTAACACAGTGTCTGACCTCCAAGTGCTTAACGAATAACGCAGTTATCCGTCGTTACTCATCATCCTCAAGGTCTGTGGCCTTTTACCGAAGGCTTTCTATATGCAGAGGACTGCGCTAAGCGCTAGAAAGAATACAATATCAAGGGAACTGACAGGCCATGTTCCTTGCCCACGAGGAGCTTACAGTCTAGAGGGGGAAGCAGACATTGATACAAATAAACAATTCCTGATGTAGAATTTCAAAGATATTTACGTTATCATTACCATTTATGTTATTATTACTGAAATGATACTGGCAATCGAATTGCTTGCATATGCACCTCTGGCAGGATTAGCCTTATTTACTGTGGGAGGGACCACTTGTAACGATAGATGGTTGTCAACAGTCAGGAATAAGTATATGATTTAGTGATCACACCAACTTCCAAAGCGTTCAAAATTCGTAATTTAAATGTACTTCTTAATCCAATGCAGTTATCTGCCTCTTTGGGGCATTTCCGTAAAAGACTCTCCCCAGAGCATCTAGAAGTCACCTTTGATGCATTTGAATTTGTTCTCCAGGTACCCTTTTTTTACTGTTCCATAGTTCACTGCACTCATAAGTGTAGTGTTCAAGTAGCAGAAGTCAAATTTTTAATGAATATGCAAAGAAAATGGGTTTATATTTCTCGTTAATGGGTGTGTTTTAAAAAGGATACTGTGATATACAGCGAATATAGATTAAATTGTATGATTTTAAAAAAGTAAGGATTCGTTAGGGGGAATGAAGTGGATGAGACGGTAGAAAATTTCTCCAGGTAATAGTGAAATATTTTAAAAGATTATGACATCGAGTAAAGATTGAGGTGCATTTTCTTCTGATGCGATGCTCACTTTTTCTCTATCCTGGTGAGGAATCATATATGGTTAAGTGCTAGCTAGCATGGTGTATCCAATGATATTTATTACTATTACTCCATAGATAGTATCTGTCGACTGACTTAGTTCCCACAGGAAATAGAGTGGGTGAAAAATATGATCAAGTGCAAGAGCTCCATGGATAAACTTCTGGACTTAGAGAGAAAGCTAGGACACTTAGTGAGAAGCAGCTTGGCCAGAGAAGCAGCGTGGCCTAGTGGATAGAGCATGGGCCTGGGAGTTGGAAGGACCTGAGTTCTAATCCCGTCTACTATTTGTCTGCTGTGTGACCTTGGGCCAGCCACTTCACTTCTCTGGGCCTCAGTTCCCCTATTTGTAAAATGGGGATTGAGACTGTGAGCCCTACGTGGAACAGGGACTGTGTCCCACCTGACTAACTTGAATCTACTCCAGCACTTGATACAGTGCCTGGGATGTAGTAAGCGCTTAACAAATACCACATTTATTATTATTGACCCTTCCCAACCTGATTAGGAGGTCCAGTAGTCCATGGTTGTTGACTCTGTTGAGGAGTCAGCTTCTACTACTGTGTTCGATTCTTCAGCAGAACAGTCTAATCTTTGAGCCTTGCTCTCCTCGAGAGAGAATACTGATGATGATGATGATTATAGTAATAATAATAGAAATAACAGCAATAATAATGATTACGATATTTGTCAAGCACTTACTGGGTTCTAAGCATTGGATGAGGTACTGGGCTGGACGTGCTACAATCCAAAGAGATAGGTTCACACAGCAGGCAGATGGTGGACTTGGAATTAGAACCCAGGCCTCCCGACTTCCATCCCTGGGCTCTTGCCACTAGATCATGGGGCTCTGCCGCTTGTCAGCTGTGTGACTGTGGGCAAGTCACTTAACTTCTCTGCGCCTCAGTTACCTCATCTGTAAAATGGGGATTAAGACTGTGAGCCCCAGGTGGGACAACCTGATTCCCTTGTATCTACCCCAGCGCTCAGAACAGTGCTCGGCACATAGCGCTTAACAAATACCGACATGATTGTTGTTATTACTGCTCAGACCCGATATCGTCACAGTAGTTGCATATGAATATAGCAGTGCCGTGCCTACGCTCACAAACGTACACTGAGTTTAGAATTGGGAAAGAAATGCTGCCACTAAAAGAAAAGCATAACTATTCCCAGGCACACATGCCAGCGTCGACGTAAATTACAGTTCTATCGCTTGAAACTGCACGGCTGCCCAGAAACCACGGAAACAAGATTACGTATGCGGGGAAACGGTTTCCCTGCCTTTTTCAATTTTCGCAAATGTTCAAACTACAAGTCATTTGAAAAGCATTCTGTTTCCACATCTGAGTTGCTTTCTAGATAAACAAGTGACGTTTTGACAGTTATTTTTGAGTTCTATTAGGCAATATAAATTGAGGTGCTGACATTAAAAGGTGAGTGATGAGCAAACATTCTCTGCTGTCCATTGAATGAAATAAAATCTACACGTCCGGGCGCTAAGGAAAATCTATCCAGACGTAAGTGGCAGAGTGTGGCGGTGCACGATGGTGGTTTCCCTCGGGGCACTGAGGGATCAAGGCGGCAGGGAGAGGTATGTAGGAGGGGCGGATGACGAGCTTCTCGGAGGCCGTGACACACACCCCGGCATTTGCTCACAGCTTGGATGGCAGGCAGGTGGGCATGGAATTCCCCAGCGGTCGGCCGGCCTGTCCCCGGGTAACGCACTGCGCCACTGGTTCAGGACGAGACCCTCGCCGGGTCCAAACGGCCAGTGGGGGAGCAAAGAGGTTTTGGAGTTTCTGGAGACCTCAGACCGTAGGTTTTGTAAGCTTAGACTTTTCGTCCTCAAGACTGTGCGTTTGTTATGGGGCGGGGAACGTGACTACCGATTTTGTTGTATTGTACTCGGCAGATTGGAGTACAGTACAGATCTGTACTGTGTTGTACCAGTGCACAGTGCACAGTACATCGCATCTGTACTCCGCACATAGTGAGAAATAATTATGGGATGGGTTGAGCGCTTACTATGTGCCAAGCACTTCTCTAAGCGCTGGGGTAAATAC
This sequence comes from Ornithorhynchus anatinus, assembly GCF_004115215.2. Classification (NCBI taxonomy): domain Eukaryota; kingdom Metazoa; phylum Chordata; class Mammalia; order Monotremata; family Ornithorhynchidae; genus Ornithorhynchus; species Ornithorhynchus anatinus. The sequence continues at coordinate 16,542,391 of NC_041751.1, forward strand.
AGGGTCATCAGATTGGCCCATGTGGGGCTCACAGTCTCAATCCCCATCTTACAGGTGAGGTAACTGAGGTACAGAGAAGTTAAGTGACTTGCCCAAGGTTAGAACCTACGACCTAAGACTCCCAAGCCCATGCTTGAGTTCAGTAAATAGTATGGATTGATTGATTGATTGATTAATTGATCGAGATTGTGGGCTCCAGGAGTCTGAAAAGATAGCAAAGCCCCCCGAGGACTCCAGAGACTCTTGGTAGACAGATGCAAAGTAAAGTTGATGCTCACCTGCTATTTATTGGTTGCTTATCATCTGCCAAGTACTGTGCTAAACACTGTGGTAGATACAAGCAGCTAATCAGATCAGTCAAGCCCCCATCTCACAGTCTAAGGGAGAAGGAGAGCGGGTATTTTATTCCATTTTACAGATGAGGAGACCGAGGCCCAGAGAGGTTAGGGAAGCAGCATGGTCTAGTGGAAAGAGGACGGGCCTGGGACTCCCAAGGACCTGGCTTCTGATCCTGACTCCAGCACTTTTCTGCTCTGTGACCTTAGGCACATAATTTCTCTGTGCCTCAGTTACCTCATCTGTAAAATGGGGATTAAGATTGAGATTCCCCCATGTGGTACACGGACTGTGTCCAACCCGATTAGCTTGTATCTACCCCAGTGATTAGAGCAGACATGGTAAGCACTTAACAGATACCATTTTTTAAAAAAGTGATTTGTTCAAGTTCCCACAGACCCATAGCAAATCTTAGGTGTGTCATTCTCAGTCTCGGGTGGTGGTCATCCTGTGGGGGACAGGGAGTTTGTCCAATCTGTCCCAGGACTTAGTCCAGTGCTCGGCACATAGTGAGTGCTTAAAAACTGCCATTATCATTAATATCATATTTGTTAAGCAATTACTTTGCTCCAAGCATTGTTCCCAGGGGCTCCCAGTCTAACTAGGAGGGAGGGCAGGTACCCTATTTTACAGAAGTAAAATGACTTGCCCAAGGTCACACAGCAACAAGTGGTGGAACAAGATTAGAACCCAGGTCCTCGGACTTTCAGGCCCACACCAGACCGCACTGCCTAACGATTCTAATTGCAGCTTAGAACGCCCGTGTCTACGAGAGCTCTTCCCTGCCTTACAGGGATCCGATACCATCAACAGGTGAGGTAGGTTCGCAGCGGTAGGAACCTGAATCTCTGATTTAGTTTTGTGGAAAATTAAATGATAACGATGGCGTCTGTTAAGTACTCACTCTGGGTCGAACCCTCTTCTAAGCGCTCGAGTAGATACGGGCTGATCAGGTTGGACACAGTCGCTTTACCACAACGCTAATCCCCATTTGACAGAGGAGGTGACTCAGGCACAGAGGAAGTGAAATGACTTGCCCAAGGTCACTCAGCGGAGAAGTGGCATTAGAACCCAGGCCCTTTTGACTCCCAGGGCCGTACTCAATCCACTAGGCAGTGCCACCCACAAGGTGACCAAGGAAAGTTGTGTAATACCACACGGCTAATCCAATCGTGTATTTTGTTCCTGGGTGGGAACTTCTCGAGGAACACGTCTACCAACTGTACTGTACTTTCCCAAGCACTTACTACAGTGTTCTGCGCACGGCAAGCGTTCAGTACATACTATATTGACCGTTTGAAAGCAAGGAGACTAGTGAAGGAGCAGTTGAATACCACACGTAGTAAATCCACTGATTAACTAGGATCCCAAATATTTTAACTCTCTCACCATCTGTTAACAGAACATTAGAAGCTGTATTATTAGGTAATTGTTTCTTAATTATTCCAGAAAGATGGAGAATATAAATGTTTGTCATTTAAATGGTACTCTCGATTCATCATAGCAAATCTTAGTCCTTTGGCTTTCTGCCTAATTGTCTTCAACTAACATCTGCCAACTGGGAAAGATTCAGATAAAAAGGAGACCTGTTAGAAGCCTCTTGCCAACCCACTGTCCTCTAAAGTCTCCAGACTTAATGGAGTGCAGAGAAGTGGATTCTGTTTTCTGATTGCTGTTTTTCAGTCGGTGCCACTGACAATCCAGAATCCCGACGCCAGCAACGTTGTACTCTGGGAATCTTCCAAAGTTACCGCCTCCCGCCCGCACCATTCCCCTCCGAGATTTTCCCCTGGAAAATAAAGGGGGAGGGATTCAGCCCACCCATTGTAACAGCACACAACCAGAGCTGTGGTTGGTTGTTGCAGCTCCCCTTCCCCACCGTGGAGAAATTCAGAGACCAACCAGAGCCCCGCCGAGGACACATTTGGGGCATTTGCCCAGACAGTAAACTTTCGGTTACTCGGCGACGGTGATCCGCACTCAGTTAACCGATTGATCGGTGGAATTTAGTGAGCCCTTTCTGTGCGCATCACCGAACTAAGCGTTTAGGAAAGTACAGTGTAACTGATTTGGTAGACACATTCCCTGCCGCTTATCCGGACAAGTTTTCAGGGGAAAAGAGTCTCCTTTTTGGAGGTTGAAGAAAACCGAGCTCTGCAAAATTATTGAATTTTCAACCAAGAAGGGTGCTTAATAATAATGATAACAGTAATAATGATGGTACTTGTTAAGTGCTTGCTATGTGCCAAGGACTGTTCTAAGAGCTGGGGTAGATACAAGTTCATCAGGTGGGACATCGTCCTTGTCCCACATGGAGTTCGTACTCTTAATCCCCATTTTACAGATTAGGCAACTGAGGCCCAGAGAAGCGATGCGCCATGTCCAAGTTCACACAGCAGATGTGTGGCGGAACAGGGATTAGAACCCAGGTCCCTCTGCCTCCCAGGCCTGTTTCTCTACCCACTAAGCCACGCAGCTTCTCCCTTGTTAGGTAGCTTTGCTTGGAGAAGCCGGACAAAGTGGTTCTTGCTGTAACCGCCTGCCTTAGTTCCGTTTACACTAACCGTGGTTGACGTTACCGCCGGAGATCTCTCTCTCTGACCTTTGGTTGCCGTCCGCCGCCGTTTTTTTTCCTCTTTTCTAGCGCTGCCCTTTCTTTCGCTTTCTCCCTTTCTTGCGCTTCTCACCGCATCCTGCTTCAAACTTTTAACCCCATCCCTGTGGCTTTAGGAGAAGGTCACCCACCCCTGTGTACCCTCTCCCTGTGACCCCTAAATACCTCACCCACTGCGCCTTGCCTTTTCTAAAAAAAAAAACTTGGTCCAACCCTTTTTCCTTCTCTTCCCCACATCTCTGATGGGACCGTGTCTAACTCCCACCTCGGCATCCCTTCCCAGCACTCGATATAAGTACTCCGCGCAGAGTAAGCCCTTAGGAAATACTGTTAGTACACATCTCCATCGCACAGCTTGCGTGGCTCCCAGCAATCCTCCTCTCCCCCATCCGTGAACTAGAGAAGCTGTAGGTACCCTTGTTTCCATTAGTCAGTCAGCCAGTCGTATTTACTGAGCGCTTACTGTGCGCAGAGCAGTGTGCTAAGTGCTCGGGAGAGTACAATGGAACAGAATAACAGACACGTTCCCTGCCCACGGTGAGTTACTGAGAGGGAAGGAGAAGGCCCGCAAGTTGAGGATATACCCTGTCACCTTCATTTCCCACAAAAGTAACCTGGATTGACAAGTGTGCTAATGCCACCTTTCTCTAAGACCATTTCATGACATTTGAGTCGTTTTGCTAGTCATCATTCTTTATTCAGACTTTTAGTTGCTGGACAAATAAACGCGGATCCATTTGCTAAGGAACACAGCAATCTCTATAAGCCTGACTCTCGACAGACATTTGTGCAATTATCAGTTTAGGGCAGTTGGCTTGGTCTCCGTTCAGAATGCAATTCCAGATGCACAGTAGGCTCACAGTACTGGTGGGCCGGCTTGATTCAAACAGGTGCTCAGATTCCAGAGTTTCTTAGATCCCAAATGAGAGTGCTCCATCTCCCTCCACAAGCCCCGGGACCAAATCTCTTCTGTCATTCTCACTGAGAAATTCTCTTCAAATCACCAATGCCCTGTAAGTGTGTCAGCCAACACACAATCTATGAGAAACGATAGTTAGAGCACAGTCCTGGGAGTCAAAAAGACGTGGATTCTGATTCCAGCTCGGCCTCTTGTCTCCTGGGTGACCTTGGGCAGGTCACTTCACTTCCCTGTGCCTCAGTTTCCTCATCTGTAAAATGGGGATTAAGACCGTGAGCCTCATGTGGGACAGGGACTGAGTTGGACGCTATTATCTTGTTATCTACCCCAGTGGCTGGCACAGAGCAGGTACTTAACCAGTGAAATTAAAAAAAAAAAAAAAAAAAAAACCCGCAACTAAAACGATTGGCCCTCAAAGAGAGCAACAGCATCAACCCTTAATTTTAGCAGAATTCAAGCCAGAATATACTGTTCCCACATATATTCCACTGTCTGCTAAAATCCCTCATTGCTTCTGTCCCCAGACCATAAGCTCCTTGAGGGTACAGACCGTGACTTCCAACTCTTTGTCCCCTCCCAAGTGCCTGGTATAGCGCTCACAGACAGAAGATATGCAATAAATACCCTGACCATGAGGATGAAGCAACAGACAGGGACGAAAAAGAGCAAGCGGCGTTGAGCCAATCCCAGCGCTACAATTAAGTCTTCCACCAGGAGGTTTAGGCCTTAAAATGGCCTGTTCTTCCCAGATGAAAAGCTCCGTTAAACCCAGAAATAATGCCAAGGCCTAGATTCACAAGCAGTATATCCTCTAGTGGGTCTCGTAATGTAAACGTAAAACTTTCTCGCTCGGAATTTCAAACACGTTTTCCCAGACAGTGGTTGGCTGAGATTTTGAATTATACCTTCGCCTAAGAGATGTGACGCGTCAGACAGCTGATTGTTCTTTGATACAGCTAAATGAAGATAGGAGAAGGCAAGTGTGTGAATCTTGTCTTGAAGAGGGAACATTAAGAACGGAGAAGGTCCGTAATTAATGAGCAGGCGTGCTTGTCTGGGTAAGGCCACACATACTATTATGGGGAGAGCCCTGTGGTCTAGTTCCCGGATTATTGTGAAAGACGGGAAACCTAACTGCTCCGGGGCTGGAGTGGGGAAATATCTCTTCTGCGGTTCCCCTGATTCATTAAGAGTTTGGCGGCAGGGCCCGGCCTCTCTGTGCCCCGATTCCCAGAATGATATATTGGCCGATTATCTAATTCACGGGGGTGCTGCGAGGACCTGGGAACCAACCAAGAGAAAGGGCTCTGAGCTACTAACATGTGGCAGTGTGTTGGCATAGTAGCATGATGTGGTGGAAAGAGCGTGGGCCGGGGAGTCGGTGAATCTGGTTTCCAACCCTGTTCCGCCATTTACCTTCTCTTTACCTCAGTTTTCTCATCTTTAAAATATAGAAGAAATACCTGTTCTCCCTCCCGTTGAGACTCTGAGTCCCTCGTAGAACAAGGGCTGTGACCAACCCGATGAAATTGTATCTACCCGAGCTCTTAATTGAGTGCCTGGCACAAAAAACAAATACCAATATCCAAGTGGAACAGGGGCTGCGTGTGACCTATCCTTTGTGTACCCCGACGTTAAGTACAGGGCTTGGCACCCGGTAAGTGCTTAACAAATGCCTCACCGTCGTTATCATCGTTGTTACTATCATGTTACTGACTTTACTGCTTTATAAAATGGTAGCATTGCAGCAAGGAACAATGTTTTTGTTTATTTTACCCCATTACATTTTGGAAAAAACTCAAGCGTTTATCCATTACAGACAAACCGAGATCTGCGTTAAGTCATAGCCGAATGTAGGTTGCCCTTTGATTCCTCATACTGTTGAGTATTGCTTTGCCTTGGTTGCGTACCAGACTCAGTTCTGTGGCATTTCTTTCTCTCCTCATATGGGACAGGAAGAACAAACTGCAGCGTAAACGCAAAACGCTTGTGAATGCCGATTGGGACAGTTTAAGAACTCTCATTTAATCCCTTTGGAAAACCATAGGAACTTTTCAAGGCAAAGAAATGACCTCTAGACGCCGGCCATAACCTTCTATGCAATTCCCAACACCAGGAGTGGTGTGGGAAAAAAACTGGAAAGCGTCTGGAGCTAAGAGTACATATCGGGGCCTGGTCCTTAGATGAGACCTCATTAGAATGACGGGCCCTGCAATCACTGATGAATCGATTTGCTTGCTTCTTTGTCAGCCTCAGACCAATTTAAGTTGGTGTCAGCGAGCCCTTAGTTTCCCCCTGAAATGGCAGAGTGAAGGGGAAAACTCTGTGTTTCAATGCCGTGTTTGCTTCCCACGCCAAGCCACTCAGATGCCTTGTAGAGTTCATTTTGTTTCAATGCCACTTTGAAAGAAGGTCCTTGCATTTTTCTCACTCAGCCAAAAGCAGCCAAGCATTACCACCCTCTGCCCATCATCCCATTAATAGACTTGCAACTGCAGCAGAGGCAATTCAAGGACTCTTTTCTTTCTGAAAGGATTCACTAGCGAGGGAATACAAAAAAAGCCCTCGGGGTGAAGCGTGCCTCTTCCTGCCCACCAGAAAATTTAAACAGTTAGTACAGTGCCTGGCATATAGAGCTTAACAAATGCCACAACTGTGATTATCCTAAAAAAAAATTGCAGGCAGGGGGAACTAATAGGCTATGCATCATATACGTAAGTCATCCGGAGTGGCAGGGGAATGGTATAGCTATCAGTGGTATTTATTGATCACTTGTTATGTGCTCCCCCTCTAGACTGCTTCATGAGAAGCAGCGTGGCTCAGTGGAAAGAGCCCGGGCTTGGGAGTCAGAGATCATGGGTTCGAATCCCGGCTCTGCCACTCGTCAGCTGTGTGACTGTGGGCAAGTCACTTCACTTCTCTGAGCCTCAGTTCCCTCATCTGTAAAATGGGGATTAAGACTGTGAGCCTCACGTGGGACGACCTGATTACCCTGTATCTCCCCCAGCGCTTAGTACTTAGTACATAGCACATAGTGAGCGCTTAACAAATACCAACATTATCATTACTATTAGACTGTAAGCTTGTAGTAGAAAGGGAATGTATCCGTTCTGTTGTTGGACTGTGCGCGCCCAAGGACTTCGTACGGTGCCCTGCACACGATAAGGTCTCAGTAAGTACAGTTGACTGAGTCACGTGCAGAGCTCCGTACTAAACACTTGGGAGAGAACAACAGAATTTGCAGACACCTTCCCTGCTCATATCGCGTCTGCAGTCTAGAGGACGATACATCTGACGTAGCAAGGCATTGAGCGGTTTGCCGGTCGGCAGGAACATGCCACACTCCACAATAAGGGTCATGTCTGCACGGAGGTTTCAGATACTTGTATGCTTCAGGAAAGGTTATAATAATAATAATAGTTTATAGAATTTGGTAAGCGCTTACTGTGTGCCAAACACTGTTCCAAGCACTGGGGGAGATACAGGTTAATCAGGTTGGACACAGTCCCTGTCCCACATGGGGCTCCCACTCATCCCCATTTTACAGATGAGGTAACTGAGGTACAGAGAAGTGAAGTGACTTGCCCAAGATCACACAGCGGACATATGGCGGAGCTTGGATTGGGACCCAAGTCTGTCCGACTCCCAGGCCCGTGCTCTTTCCACCAAGCCATGCTGCGTACATTTATGTTTACGTTTAGTGCCGCAGTGTCCCAAAAACCAATGAAGGAAGATTTGGCCTCAGGGATCACTTAGGTTCCAAGGCTCCTCGAATCTCTGAGTGATGCTACCATTTAGTAGTAACGCTATTTATTGAGTACCTGTTGGTTGTCATTCACTGCACTAAGGGCTTGGGAAGTGCAAACCAAAGAAGCGATGACAAATTAACAAATGCCTCACCATCCCTTGCATCATTATCACTGTCATGTTACTAACTTTACTGATTTATCAAATCGTAGCATTGCAGCGAGGAACAGTGTTTTTGTTTATTTCACCCCACTACATTTTAGAAGAACCTCAAGTATGAATGCATTTCAGACCAACTTCCTGGCCCACAAGAAGCTTACGCTACATTGAGAAAGGTTGATTGTGTTGGTGTGATGGCCACTCTTGAACCCTATTTATAACCAAGATGGTGTTACTGAGAACCTTTTCCTCTAACACTGGTCCCAGGGTCAGAAAGCCATCAGCGGAAAAGCATCCATTCTCTGACTGCACTTAATCGACTCCAGACTGATTGATTTTCCCAGCACTTAGCCTACGCAGGCTGCCGTATCAAGCACTTGGAAGAGTCTAACAGAGTTAGGAGACACAGTCCCTACGGTCATGGAATTTATAGCCCAAGGAGAGAGGCAGACACAGAATGTATTACCAAGAGCAGGAAGAGACCGGAAAGATGGAGAGTTGAAGTCCTTGAATGAGTAGACTACGTAAACTGATTCGGAGACAACCGTCAGCTGACAGATTGCATTCTTTTGCATGTGCCTTGACTTTTGTCATAAAATTTCTGGTGGGTCGCCCCATTTTCCAAGATCTTGACAGGCATGAATCTGGATGGTGCGATGCGATTCTGTGAAGCTGTGAAGTTATATCACTGGTGCGAGTCTGAGCGGTTTCAAGCAGTAATGCACTTATTGTCATGTTTAGCAGGCATAAATTGAAAGATCCTTTAGGCCTGGTTGATGAAAATGATGCAGTCAATACCTACTGCTTCCTTTGAGTCTATCCAAAATGCCTTCCTCCTATTCAGTCAGCAGAAGATGATATTGGTGATTGCATGCTAATGGGTGGCAGACTGAACTGAACAGGAGTAAACGCTTGTTATTTAGAATTCCAATCCCATGGAGTCCAGTGATTTCCTTCCTCATTTTAATATCCACGGATATTGAAAGTCCCTTTGAAATCAGCTGGTCAGATATTGGCCCTGCTTTGAAGAATCTCTGTCCACCAATATGGGCTTCTCTCTGGCTACTTTGTCAATTTTCTTTAGTGGTATTTGATAAACACTTACTGTGTTCCAGGCACTGTACTACATGCTGGGGTAGATATAAGTTAATCAAGTCCTTTGATTCCCAGGCCCATGCTCTTTCCACTTGGTCATGCTGTTTTTCATTAAGGGTAGAAAGTGATTCACCGATGATGGTCAAATTGGGCTTTAAATTGAGAATGGGATGTGAGATCTTTAAACACTCCGCGAGACCTCTGGACCCGCTTTAAAGGATGCGGGCAAGCTGACTGTAAAGCCATTTCCCAGGAGATCCGGCACCAAAAATGATGAGAGGCTGAAAACCAGAACTGGCATTTAGGTAACAACTTTCCCCCCTCAAGCCCAAGCCACTTGTGAAACGAAATGCATTTCTTCTAGGTGTTGCTAGTCCACCGTGGATCTCTTCCTAATCCTGATGTCTTCCCCGAGTAATAGAAAGAGAGGAGACAGAACTCAGGTGGGATTGCTAACAACAGATAGGCTCAGTCCTCATTCATCTCCCTTCTTAGCCCCACAGCACTTATGTTCATATCTGCAATTTATTTATATTAATGTCTGCCTCCCCCTGTAGACTCTAAACCTCCTGTGGGCAGGGAATGTGTCTGCTAAGTGTTGTATTCTATTTTCGCAAGCACTTAGTACAGTACTCTGCACACAGTAAGCGCCCAATAAATAGGATTGATTGACTGGCTGACTGGAGTGCATATTTTCAGTCTAGGGAAGTGGGAGCACCCTGGGCCTTTGAATGCTTCCTGAGAGGCTGCACATGTATGAAGTGCTTCTCGTGCTGTCTGGCAGGTTGCGTGCATCTGTGAGCTGCCTCCTGCGATGTGGGATTCCGCAGAAACACGGCCTCAGCGTTCTAGGGGAATGGTCCGTTCTGGTAATGTGGGGAAGGAAAGTGAAGACTTTGTAACCTTTGTAACCGTGCACAAAGTCTATTAATTCAAGGACTTCTTGAACGATTGAGCTTTCCAGTCTCTTCCTGCTATTGGCAAAGAAACCCTAAAACGCATCTGGAAAACCTGCAAGTTTTGTCCCCACCGATTAGCCAGTCCTGCTGGACACTTCTGTCCTGATACCGAATTTCCCTTTTGGTAATTCTTTACATTGCCACCCCACTGGAGTTGTTCAATAAATTGAATCAACTCAACAGCCTGTTGCATTATCTTCTAAAATGAAAGACAGCAGTTATGGTCTTTCTAACTCTCTCTGTGTCTTCCCGACCCCCTTTTCTCTGTCGACCGGACTGACAGTTGGTATTGATTGAGCTCTTACTGTGTGCAAAGCACTCTGCCCGACTCTGCCCCTTGTCGGCTGTGTGACTGTGGGCAAGGCACTTCGCTTCTCTGGGCCTCAGTTCCCTCATCTGTCAAATGGGGATGAAGATTGTGAGCCTCACGTGGGCCAACCTCATTCCCCTGTATCTACCCCACCGCCTAGAACAGGGCTCTGCACGTAGTAAGCGCTTGACAAATACCAACATTATCGTTATTACTAAGTGCTAACAGTAAGCTCGTTACATGCAGGGAACATGTCTGCCAATTCTGTTGAATTATACTCTCCCAAGTGCTTAGTACTGCGCTCTGCACATGCTATAAATATATAATATATTTAGCACTCCATAAATATGATCAATTGATTGGAAAAGTATACTACAATAGAGTGTGTAGGCATGATCCCTGCCCACAGACGAGCGTACAACTGAGAGAGATAGGCAGACATTAAAGTAAATTACGGAAGGGGAAAATTGCCAACTGCAAGGATTCATACGAATGACTGTACAGTCGATTAGACTGTAAGCCCGTCAAAGGGCAGGGACTGTCTGTGTTACTGATTTGTACATTCCGAGCGCTTCATAGATACTATTGAATGAATGTGCTGTGGGGCTGAGTGTGGTGACTATCGGGTACTTAAGGGGTACAGAGTCAAGTGGATAGGTGACCCAGAGGGGAGAATGAGTAGGGGAAATGAGGGTATAGTCAGGGAAGGTCTTGGGGGATATGCGATTTTAATAAGGATTCGAAGGTGGGGACAGTGGTGGTCTGTGTATATGAAGTGGAAGTGGAGGGGGGGTATTCCAGGTAGATAAACAGATGAGTAGATTGGCGTTAGAAGACTTTATTTTGTGGGCTGAGTTGGAGTAGGAGATCGAGAGTAAAAGTAGGAGGGGTTGAGCTTATTGAGTGCCTTAAAGCCCACGGTAAAGAGTTCCTGTCTTCCTCCTCTCTCTCCCTCTCCCTCTCTCTCTCTCTCTCCCTCCCTCTCTCTCCCTCTCTTCCCCCTGTCCTGCCAGTCTCTGTCACAACTTGCATTGTAACTGCTCTAGCCAGAGCACAGTGTGGCTTAGTGGAAAGAGCACAGGCTTGGGAGTCAGAGTTTGTGGCTTCTAATCCTGACTCTGCCACTTGCCAGCTGTGTGACTTTGGGCCAGTCACTTAACTTCTCTGTGCCTCAGTTACCTCAACTGTAAAATGGGGATTAAAATTATGAGCCCCACGTGGGACAACCTGATTAACTCATATCTACCCCAGCACTTAGTACTTGGCACATAGTAAGTGCTCAACAAATACCATTATCGTTATTATTATTATTATTATTATTTTTATTATTGCAGGATAAAGGGATAACCCCTGGCAACAGCAAGGAAGCAGCCAAGTATAGTGGAAAGAGCCCATGTCTGGGAGCACCTGAAATCTAATCCCCATTTCACCACTTGCCAGCCGCGTGACTTCGGACAAATCACTTAACCTCACTCTTCCTCAGTTTCCTTAATACCTTTTCTCTTTCATACTTGCACTGTGAGTCTCATCTGGGATGGGCACTGCCTCTAATATGCTGAACTTCTCTCTCTACTTGGAGAAGCGGCATGGCATAGCCGATAGAACACAGGCCTGCGAGTCAGAATGGCTTGGGTTCTAATCCTCAATCCACCATTTGTCTGCTGTGTGACCTTGGGCAAGTCACTTCACTCCCTCTGTGCTTCAGTGACTTCATCTCTAAATTGGGGATTGAGACCGTGAGCCCCAAATGTGACAGAGATTGTGTCCTCCCTGATTTGCTTGTGTCCACCCCGGTGCTTCAAACAGTGCCTGGCACATAGTAAGTACTTCACGAAACGCCATAATTGTTATTATTATTGCCAGAGCTTGTAGCAGTGCTTAACACATAGTAAATGCTTAACAAACTCCACAAAAACAAACAAAAAACACGTCTGTCTTGATCGATTGCGCTCAGAGAAAATGTGAAGTCTGTGTACGTGGTATCAGATGTCGGTTGCAAGAGTGGAGGTTTTCCTCATTGCTGGGCTCCACGAGAACACAACCTCTGTGTCACAAGAGATGTGGGAGTATCTCCACAGTGTGCACAGACATACAGAGAGGTAGAATTTGTGAGCTTCTGTGCTAGAATTTAAGCTCTTGAGGACAGGGATCCTGTCTACTAATTCTGTTGAACTCTCCTGAAATCTCACTGTGTTGCTCTGCATTCAAAGGAGGGGCTTAATAAAGACTTAATTGATTAGTTGGCATTAGGCAGTAGGATCAATTAACCATGAGAAAGGAAGCAGTAAGTAGGATAATCTAGGCGCCGGCGTAATGGAAGGAATTTGTGCCTGGGAGTCTCAGGATCTGAGTTATAATTCCGATTCCGCCACTTGCCTTCTGTGTGGCCCTTGGCAAGTCACAACTGCTCTGTGCCTCAATTACCTCATCTCTCAACTGGGGTTTTAATCCTCCTCCCTCCAACTTAGAATGTGAGCCCGACTTGGGACGGGGGACTATGCCTGGCCTGATTATCTTGTATCTACGCCAGTACGCGGAACAGGACTTGACACAGAGTAAGTTCTTAACCAATACCCTAAAAAAAGAAAAAGTCTGACTTGTTTTTTTCCCAGGATCACTTCTGCTTCTGCCAGCCCCTGTAGCTTATCGACTGCTGGGCCCAGGGAGCTGTTATCCCTCAGCTGGGCTGGCTAGGCACATAGTGGCGATCTCTGCAGGGAAAAGAGGTTTGTGGAGTCAGGGGTTGCCGCTCACAACTAGAAAAGGAGGTTCTACCCCGCAAGTCATAATTCCCAGGGCAGTAAACCGGTAGAACTCACCGTGCATGTCGTGACCTTTGTCTCTTTCCATCAGGAGCTACAACAACTCTGAAAATTTTACACGGTTTCAAATGACCCAAGGTAGTCAATGATCCATATCGTTTTTTCTGTCTTAGGACTTACAAGCTCCACTAATGGCTTTAGAGGATTTATGTGCTTGTCTCAGGAAAGGAGTGGAGTAAATGTAATCATAATCTTGGTGCAAAGCATTCTGGGAATTACAGAGGTCCTCTTCTCCTGGGCGGTAACGTCTTAGAGGATTGGGAATTGCAAAGATAGCCATCACGGACTCTTGTGATTCTAAGATCATATAGGTCTGATGTATTTTCCTTCAACTGCTAATTCCTCTGTGGTTTGAAGGATGGGTAATTTCAGCCTCTGTGAGACTGTGAGATGCATGGACAGATGAGGTGTTGGTGTCCCCGAACTTCACATCTCCACCTTCCTGCATCCCAAGACGTGCACCTCACAAAATGGGCAAACCCTAATTTAAAGTTCCAGGGCCTGAACTCATAGCATGGTCTAATAATGGTGGTATTTGTTAAGCGCTTACTATTTGCCAGTCACTGTTCTAAGCACTCTTTCCCTTGTAGAAAATTCCAGTTTTCCCACTTAGATGCATCAATTATGCTATTCCCTGATATATTCATGCAGCTCATAGTACAGTATTCAGATGTTTGCCCATCACTTATGTTGTCTTTTTCCAAGTTTAAACTGAGCCCCCAAATTCACTCTCCTGCTTGACAGAACCCGCTTTGTGCCTGTCTCTCTACCTCAGTTCTCCCACCCTCTGTGACTGTGATCTCCATGAGGTGTAGCATCTGAGTCTGATTTGATTCCTTTGTATCTATCTCCCTCAGCACTTGGCATAGTGCTTGGATCATAATAGTGTTTAATAAATGCCATAATTATCAATGGTAAGTCTGCCCGTTTTCAGAGGATATTTTTGAGATTTAAGATGAAAAAGCATTCAAAATGGGAAAATGAAGCGTTCATTTTGAGCTATCAGTGTCAAGAAAATCGTTTACTAAATAGGCATAATTTTATGGAGGGGCAGGGGGCAGGCCAGATTCATTTGGCTTCTTGAGTCCTTGAAAGGAAAATGAAGACCAGGCTACAAACAAATTCCCCCCGCCACCCAAGGGGACTAGTTAGGGCCTTAAAGTTTCCCAGTCGATGGACTTTGCCCTGCACGGTAAGAAAATGCATATTTCCTGGTAGTCATTGTCGTCCACTTTTGAAAGTTATAATTATGCTTTTCATGACGGGGCCCTGTCCATGACTGTCAGTGTCACTAAAAAAGGCCAATGTAGGACCTCACATTAATTCTTGCCACATTTGCATAAGTAGATCAACCAGACAGTGCTGAGAGATGCTCGTTCTAATATGGTATATTTATTTTAAACATATCACCTCTGTTATATTGGACTCTGCCAATTGCTTACTACAGTGCCCTGCACCCAATAAGTGCTAAATAAATACAGTCGATCGATTGATTGATGGAGATTGGCCAAGTAAAGAGATAGCCATTCTTAAGTTTTCCACGGAGTGTCAGGAATTCTCAAACAGATCATCAGTTTGAAAATACAGATTTTACAGGTCCTGAAGCATAACTACGATTCCCTCTGAAGAATGTTTTCTGACAAAACATCCAGGCTCATTCGCAAGTGATTAGTCAGGGAAATTTTGCACTTACTATGGGCAGAGCATTTTACTAAGCTCTTGGGAAAGTATAATAGAGTTGGTGGGCATGATCCCTGACCACAGAGAGCTTACAATCTCTTGGAAGAGACAGATAGATTAAAATCAGTTACGGAGGGAGAAAGCAACAGAGTCTACGGATATATACTCTAAGTGCTCTGTAGTGGCGGTAGGGTGAGTATCGCAGTGCTTGGGGGTATGAACACAACAGTATAGGTGGTGCACAAGTGAGGAAGAATAATGAGGTGGACAGATGAAATGTTAATCAGGGAAGGCTTCCTGGGGGAAATATGATTTTAGTCAGGCTTTATAGATGGAGAGAGTGGTGGACTTTTGGCTCTGAAGGGGGAAGGAGTTTTAGTTGGATAGGGGGCATGTGCAAGGGGTCCCCCTCAAGAGAGACACTATCAAGGCACAGTTTGGGTGTTAGAGGGGTGAAGTGGCCAGAGACTCCTCCCTCTTGCCCAGTCAGTCCATCAACCAGTGGTGATTATTGAGCCCTTACTGTGTGCAGAGCACTGAACCAAGCGCTCAAGAGAGTACAATACGACAGAGTCATGATGGCTGCTGATACGGAAAAACTGAACAACACAGTGTAGGAGACACAGCCTAACCCACCGTTAGCCAACTCACTCAGGTTCCTGTCCCTTCGATGGGAAGTCTCTACAGGAGTCCTACCTGTGCGGTCCAGGACTTTGGCCGTTCGCTAGCCGAAGAGGCAGGAGCACATTTTGGTACCTCCGCACTATTCCAAACCTTGGACTCCATTCTGAAGCCTCCAGTCTCTAGTTTCCTCACTTCTTCCCGCTCTAACCCCTGGCACCAGGCTAAATACATCGTTGGCAAAATAGAGATCGTCCGGCGTGAACCTCATGTGATTGTCACAGCTCCCTAACACTCAATTAATTCCTCCTTGCAGGTCCTCGGCCCCGAATCTCCAGATCGGATACCATCCCGCTACGTCCCTCAGTGCTTTCTCATATTTCACTTCCTCCTCCCCATCTCTCTCTTGAGAGGAGGTCTCCTCCGGCTCTCGAAATCCAATCCCTTTACGTTTGGATCAGATCTCCTCACACCCCACACTCCTCTCCGCCCTAACTGCCATCTTCAACTCTCTTTCTCTACTGACTTTTTCCCCTCTGCCTCCTTTGATTGTTTTCATGCACATTATTCTTGTCTTCTGGGCACCAAATATGTCATCTTGGAATCCACTGCTCCCCCTTCCCCTCGCCCCATCTCCTTTGGGCTATACCCCCATCTCTCAACAAGACCCACTTCAATCTGGAGACCTCTGAACTTTCCTCCCACAACTCCATAGTCAATCGATCGTTTATACGGCTAATCGGTCCTAGATATCAAGAGAATATGGTGAGGAGAGGGGGGCATTTAAGTGGAACCAGGTTGAAGGGTACTTTTCTCTATTATTTTATAGGCTAAATGTTTGTTTCATTGACAGATGATTTACTGCACTATTTTCCCCCTGGGTATATGCAAATCTGGTGTCACCATGAAAGATGAATGTATCCTCGAACAAACTAGAGTCAGTTAATTTAATTAAATCGAACAATTATTAAATAACGCTCTACTGACTTCCAGGCAATTACCGAAGCGTCGCTGAGGCCGGCGGGGGTCTGCATTGTTTGTCCGAGAGCGAAGACCAAATGGGCCCATTTCCTTACAATTTCCTTCAAGGTGTGTTAATGGCAGGCCGCTCCTGCCGGCCGTCTTCCTTCTTGTGAAAAAAACCAAACCAAACCCGTGTGCTGATTTTGTATAGGCAGAATTTACACCACCCATACTACAATAATTGAAATGAATGAGTTACAGAACCAGGTGGAAAAGGTGAACCGGTGAGTAAGTTGCAAGATCGATCGCCTGTGTCTCCTTCTTGAGGCTGCGACTCTAAACCATGTGGCCAATAGACGGACCTCCAGAAACGTTGAGGCAGCTTCAGGAAATTTATTGGAAAACAGTTCCTTCAAGTTTGTGCTTACAAGTTCCGGCTATGTTAGGTACACCGAAAAATCGGGCAGGAGAAGAATAAGGTGATTAAGACCCTTTGAGGCCAACATGGATTGGATTGAGGCCAAGTTGTAAAAAGAGACAGCCTCGCTGTGGGATAAATGCACTAGCACAACAAGAACCTCTCCCTACTTGGAAAGAGTGTGTGAGGATATACCTGTCCCCTGTTTTGACCGCACTCACCTTCGTCGGTAGGACTTGACTGTCAGCAGCTGCATCTTTAAATGCAAAACACAGCAGTACAGCTCCCTTGCCTGCTCTCTCTCTTTCTCGAAATGTATTACGGTATTTTGGCATTTTCTCGGCACTTACTATGTGTCGAGCACTCTTCTAAGCACCGGGGTAGAGAGAAGGTAATCAGGTAGAACACCGAGCCTCATCGGACTCACACTTTTAAGTATGAGAGAGCACGGGCATTGAGTCACCATTCTACTGTTGAGGAAACTGAGGCAAAGAAAAGTTAAATGTCTTGCCGAAGGTCACAAAGTAAGTACAGTGCCCTGCCCACAGTAAGTATTCAGTATTTACTAAGTGCTCATTGAGTGCAGAGCACTCACTCTACTTTAAACCCATTCTCTGAACCCCAGGCCCATGCTCTTTCTACTAGGCCACTTTGCTAATTGAAAGTGTTTCCCTCATTCCCTCATTAAAAATCTCAGGTGTGTTGGAGAGTAGGATGAGAAGCGCATTATCAAATTTGAATCTGTTTTGATTTAATTAATTTTTTCAAAACTTTTACCGGTATTATACCTTAATGGTTTAATTCAAACTGACAATTTTAGTTATTAAATGTAATATTCATGACAATATGTTCTCTATTAATTAAGCTTCATTCTAGTCTTTAGGCAGCTTTTGGGCCCAAACTATCTCAGAGAAGAGAAGAGAAAAATGTGTCATATCAATGAATATAATCATGTTGGTATTTGTTAAGCGCTTACTAGGTGCAGAGCACTCTTCTAAGCGCTGGGGTAGATACAGGGTAATCAGGTCGTCCCACGTGAGGCTCACAGGTAATCCCCATTTTCCAGATGAGGGAACTGAGGCACAGAGAAGTGAAGTGACTTGCCCACAGTCACACAGCTGACGAGTGGCAGAGCCGGGAGTCGAACCCGTGACCTCTGACTCCGAAGCCCAGGTTCCTTCCACTGAGCCGCGCTGCTTCCCTGAGATATTCCCTGAAATCTCTTTCCATGAGCGGGGGCACTGGCAGTGGGAATCTTTATTCAATGTAAATGAGTTTTTCCTAGGGCAGCAATACTGTTTGGGAACCACATGCAACAACAGATTGCTTCCCAAATGGGGCCATTTTGGAAGGCAGCGGACCATACTCTGATCGGTGTATTCCCCTCTTCTTTCTCCCGCTCCACGGTTTATTAGTAACCTTTATCTTACGTCCTCCCTGTTAGACTGTAAAACTGCTGGAGGCAGGGTTCAGCTGTCTGGCTTCTGTTGCTTGGCTTAGTGGATAGAGCGCTGGCCTTGGAGTCAGAAGGACCTGGGTTCTAAACTTGACGAGTCTGTTGTGTGCCCTCAGGCAAGGCACATGCTTTCTCTGGGCCTCGGTTACCTCATTTGTAAAATAATAATAATAATAATAATAATGTTGGTATTTGTTAAGCGCCTACTATGTGCAGAGCACTGTTCTAAGCGCTGCGGGAGATACAGGGTGATCAGGTTGTCCCACGTGGGGCTCACGGTCTTCATCGCCATTTTACAGATGAGGTAACCGAGGCCCAGAGAAGTCAAGTGACTTGCCCGCAGTCACCCAGCAGGCAAGTGGCAGAGCTGGGATTCGAACCCATGATCTCTGACTCCCAAGCCCGTGTGCTCTTTCCACTGAGCCATGCTGCTTCTCATAGGGGACTAAGAGTGTGAGCCACATGGAGGACAGGGACTTGTGTCCAACAGCAGGATTAGCTTGTATCTACCTCAGCTCTTAGAACAGTGCTTAGCACCCGGTAAACACTTAAGTACCGTAATAGTTATCATCATCATTATCATCACTACGGTACTCTCCCAAGCACTTAGTATGTCGCGTTAAATTCGGTAGTTGTTCAATAAATGTCACTGGTGGTGACAAAGCAAAGTGGCCTCCACAGACTTGGGAGCCTGAGGTCATGGGTTCGAATCCCAGCTCTGCCCCTTGTCAGCTTTGTGACTGTGGGCAAGTCACTTAACTTCTCTGTGCCTCAGTTACCTCATCTGTAAAAATGGGGATTAAGACTGTGAGCCTCATGCGGGACAACTTGATTATCCTGTATCTACCCCAGTGCTTGGAACTATGTGCTCTGCACATAGTAAGCGCTTAACAGATACCAACATTATTATTATTATTTATCTTGGCTCCACCACTTGTCAGCTGTGTGACTTTGGGCAAGTCACTTAACCTCTCCGGGCCGCAATTACCTCATCTGTAAAATGGGGATTAAAACTGTGAGCCCCACTTGGGACAAGCTGATAACCTTTTATCTATCCCAGCGCTTAGAACAGTGCCTGGCACACAGTAAGCGCTTAACACATGCCGTCATCATTATTATTATGGTGATTAGATGGTGATGATGATGATGCTTCCCCAGCTCTCTGTCTCAAGAGAAGGTCTTCTAACCCTTTACCTTTGGATCAGATGGACTCACGCCTCCGACAAACACTTGCTCCCATCCTCCCCCCCGGCAGCAGCCCTAATTGCCGTCTTCAACCTCTCTCTTTCTTTACTGCCTTCATCCCCTCTGCTTTCATTGCTACCAGATTTTCATTCAAAAACTTAAGTGAAAAAGGAGGAACAGTTTAGCCTAGTGGACAGAGCATGGACCTATGAAAACAGAGGACCCGGGTTCTACTCATTGCTTTGCCTAGTGCTTGCTGTATGTCCTTGGGCAAATCACGCAAGCCTTCTGTGCCTCAGATAGTTCATCTGTAACAAAGGGATTCCATATCTGTTTTCCTTCATATTCAGACTATCAGCCCTGTGGGGGATAAGTGACTGCGTCCAACCTGATTACCTTTTATTTTCCCAAGGTCTTTAACAGTGCTTGACACGTAGTAAGCATTTAACAAATACCATAATTATCATTATTCTTTCTGATAATAATGAAAATGATTTGCTAGGTTTTAAGCTCTGTGAGGATAGCGATCAGTTACTCATTCCATTGTATTCTCTCCCAAATGCTTAGTACAGTGCCATACCAGCAGTAAGCACTCATTTTTTCGCACAGTATCTTCCCTTGTCCTTAAGTTGAATTGGAGCTTAATTCCAGGACACAGTGAATCAGTCATTTCATATTTATTGAGCACTTACTGTTTGCAGAGCACTGACTAAGCATTTGGGAGAGTACAGTATAACAGAATTGGTGAACACATTCCCTGTCTGCAAGCTTACAGTCTATAGGGGAATTCTGTATATTAATAATAAATAAATCCAGATATGTAGATAAGTGTTGTGGGACTGAGGGAGGGGTGAATCAAAGGAGCAAATCCAAGGGCAAGGGTGACCCAGAAGGAGTGAGAGATGAGGAAATGAGGGCTTGGTCAGGGAAGGCCTCTGGGAGGACACGTGCCTTCAGTAAGGCTTTGGAGGTGGGGAGAAGTGATTGTCTTCCGGATTTGAAGAGGGAGGGTATCCCAAGGTAGAGGCAGGACATGGACAAGGGGTCATCGGCAAGAGGTCATCGGCGAGATAGACTAGATAGACGTACGGTGAGTAGGTTGGCCTTAGAGGAGCAAAGTGTGCATACTGGGTTGTAGTGGGAGAGCAGTGAGGTAAGATAGGAGGGGGCAAGGTGATTGAATGCTTTAAAGCTGATGGCAAAGGAGTTTCTGTTTGATGCAGAGGCGAATGGGCAGCAACTGGAGGTTTTTGAGAAGTGGGGAGACGTAGACCGAGCGTTTCTGTAGAAAAATGGTACAGGCAGCAGAATAAAATATGGACTGGAGTGGCGAGAGACAGGAGGTAGGGAGGTCAGAAGGCGCCTAATAAAATAATCACAAAATGGCGGCCCTATCAATTTTGTCTTTTTGGCATCTCCTGGAAAAGTATTGGGTAGATTCCTCTTTTTTCTGCCCTGATCCTATGCTTTCCATCAGACTATAGGTTCCTTGAGGATAGGGGTCATATGTACCAACTCCATAGTAGCCTCCCAAAAGCTTAGTTAAGTGCTCTGCCACCGTAAGTGCTTAAAAGATACCAGTGATTAATGGATTCCTCCAATGGTGAAATAGAAAGTAGCTTCCTGTTTCCTGATGGTGGCAGTTCAGCAGTGTAACCTGGCAAGGTACCTCTGGTTTTCCTTCTGTGGGCCTATGGATTTTTTAGTTGTCTCTCTCCTTCAACGGACAGTTGACCAAGACTGGAACCGACAGCTGATTTCTCATCCGCTAGCAGCTAACACCGTTTTCCATGAAAGAAAAGGAACTCTTAGACTCAAGTTCGGTCCCCTCCTCCACAGGGAGGGCATTTCTCCACATAGTGGATGGATTCCGTCAGCTGTGTCAGTGAAAAACAATTCATCTTTGACAAACCGAGATCAACAACAAACTGAACACTGGAAGTACTTTTCGTCCATCGAGTGAGAACAGGTGTGTTTATCCTTCAGAGGAACCAGCAAAGAAGCTACTTGGCCCCCGAAATCAGGCTTGCCTAATGATAAGTATGGTATTTATTAAGTGCTGGACCAGATATAAGATGATCTGATCTTTCACAGTTGCTGTCCCCTATGGGACTCACAGTCCCAGGGGGAAAGAGAATAGGGATCTTATCCTCATTTGACCAGTGAGGAAACTGAGGCTCAGAGAGGTTAAGTGATTTGTCCAAGGTTGCCCAGAAACCAAGGGCAGGTAGGGACCAGAATCTGGGACTCCTCTAAACTGTAAGCTCCTTGTGGGCAGAGAAGGTGTCTGCCAACTGTTGTACTCTCCCAAGGGCTTAGTACAGTGCTCTGCACTGAAAAATACCACTGATGATGATGACACTTCTACTGACTCAGGGCTGATGCCAACTGGTCTTATTAATGCTCATTTAATTATAGTCAACATCTACCACAGTGTAGGATTAGTACTCGAGTCATCTAGATAGCCCTTCCCTTATAAATTCAATATTCAGTCTCTTGAAGTGGATTCTGCGATTTGATTTCTCCTGATTGGATGATCATTTCTAGAATAAAATCAGATGCAATCTGAGGCTTCTGATATTTTTTTCATTGTACTCGGTTTTAAAAACGCACAGACAACTCACTGATCCTGTTCTTTAGCCGAGTAATAAACCATGTGACTCCACTTTTGAGAGCCAGTCACTCTATTAATGGAAAAGAGCAATGCTTGTGTACTCAATGTTTTAGCTTCTATATCTGCGGGGATTTCACAGAGGGGAGGTAGGTGAAATGCTTTTTCTGAGCCCATTAATTTAAAAGTGTCACATATAGGCAAACCCGGGATAGATATTAGAGTCCACAACCCTTCCTGGCTTCTTTTTTGACTGTAGGCTTAGTATCCTTTGGTTTTCCTTGCCCATCAAGCCTTAAGATAGTCATCTCGTAACTTTGGTAGAAAGTAACTTTAGAAAGAATAATGGACTGTCCTCAAAATAAATAATTCAGAGAGTAAAGAACAAGCATTTTGTTAGACTTCTCCGTAGAAAAATTGCTCCATTTACTTAAATCACTAAAAGCGACATAATTTAATTTGAAAAGAGCAAGTGTATCTGTTGCAGGCAGGCCTCCAATCATCACATAGCCAAATACAAAGAAAATACCACTTATCTTTCGTATTATCTGAGCAAAAAGATGAGCAAGCATCATCCTTTACAGTCGGATTGCTTTTAACGTGGGCATTAATCAAAAATATCCTAATCATGGAAAATGCTGGGTTAAGATACATTTGGATAATCGAAGGAAGTGAAAACATAAAACCCTGCGGTGGTTTACTCAGCCTAGTGACAGAAACATCTTGGACCATTTGCAGTCCACTCTCTGGAGATGAATTCTGCGTCTTTGGTAGGAGGCAGCATACCTTCCCACTGGCTACCACCCTCCTCCCTCTCTGCGGAGCAGACTCTTAGGTGGGACATAGTAGGATTGCTGCAAGGTCAAACAGGCCCGACTGTTTACCTCTGGCTGCCTGCCCTCTTGGAGAAAACTTGCCCTGAGTTCACGTCTTCTGTTCCCCTGATTGCTAGTCCTGGCCGCTGCTACGGTCTCTGAGCCCAGAGGTTGAAGAGAATCCAAGGGAAAAGGGCCAAGCCATGACGCTCTTCGTACAGGCTCTGGGGATCACACCTATTAGTAAATTAGTTCTTTATATTCATGTCTGTTTCCTCCTCTAGGCTATAAACTTCATGTGGGCAGGGAATGTGTCTACCAACTCTGTTTTATTGTACTCTCCCGAGTGTTTAGTTCAGTGCTCTGCCCCCCCCCCCCCCCCCCCGTAAGTGCTTGATAAATAACACTCATGGATTCCTTAAGAATTGTGATTATTTCCTAAGCACTTCTAAGCGCTAAGCACCGAGGTAGAGGTAAGGCTATGACCTCAAATTCAGTTCCTGTCCCATGTGGAGCGCACATTGTGCTTCCTACGATACAGATTTAGAAACAGGCTCAGAGAGGTTAAGTGACTTGGATTAGGTCGCCTTGTGGGTCAGTAACGGAGCTGCAACTCTGAGCCCCGTTCTCTTGCCAGAAGCAGAAGACCAGAAGACCGTCTACTTCCCTTATCGTGTAAGGAACCGCGTCATATTGTACTCTCCCAATTGCTTACTACAGTGCTCTGCGCAGAATCAGTGTTTAATAAATACCACTGATTGACTGATTGATCCGCAGGGGAATGAAAACCCAAAGAAGTAACAAGAGTAGAGGATAGAGTACGGGCCTGGGAGTCAGGGAGTCGTGGGTTCTAATCCCGGCTACTCCACTGGCCTCCTGTGTGATGTTGGGCAAGTCACTTCACTTCTCTGGGCCTCAGTTCCCTCGTTAGTAAAAGGCGGGTTGCGACCGTGAGCCCCACATGAGACAGGGACTGTGTCCAACCCGATTTGCTTGTATCCATCCCAGCGCTTAGTATAGCGTCTGGCACAGAGTCAGCACTCAACAAATACCATTATCATTATTTCCCTTGTGGTCATAGAATATGTCTTGGGCTTTCGCTGTGTCTCCCAAATCCTGTCCGCAGTGCCTTGTACCCAGTTGACTCGATAAGTATCATTACTACTCAACAGAGAATTGTCTCATTGTTCTATCTGATCCTGTCCTAGTTGAGAATCTCTTCTTCTTTTTCCTCCTACTTGAAATTATGTTTTGTGTCTCTCCTGCCAGATAGCAAGATTTTCAAAGGGTAAGGATTATGTCTCCGAACTCCATGGTACTTTCCCAAGCCGAGAATAATGACCTGAGAAAGAAGAATGAGCTCACGAAATACTTTTGATGGATTGATTCGTTGGGAAACAAGATAGATTTGCGTTTCTGAGTTGGTTCAGTGCTAGTGGTTGGCCATTTCTCAGATAGTTTCATTGGAGAAGGGTGTCCAGAGTCACTTTGGGCAAGCCCTTCCAGCTCCAAGTTTCCGGGACAACAATTTGACCTCATATTGGCACTCTCAAATCAAGTTGCAGGTCACGGTGAGGATTTTTTTTCTAGAGTAGTGATTGGGAGATGACGGGGCAGGAGAAGAGTGTCAGCATTTCTAATGAGGTCGAGAGCTCTATGCTGTTCTGGACATTTATCCATAAACAAGTTCCGAATTAATTGCGCAATTATCTGGTGGCAAATGATTTTTGCATTGGTAATTTTCTGATCGCACTCCATTAATGGCGTGAAATCTCATTATCTTCCTTATTTCTGTCTTCTCGGTCTAATTGAGGGGTGCCATCTATATACCGGACTGATCTCGGGTGTCAGAAGTTTATAGACCGCGTGAGTAGACGATCTCTGTTGGTCGGGCAGCTTCTCTCAGGAGCTCGGTGGCTGGCCCTGCCATCTACTGCAGGAAGGGAAGAATTGTACTCGCCCTGTGCCCTGGGGAAAGCTGCCTCCCTTGCCCTCCTCATGGTTCACAGGCTCTTTGGCTGAAAACAAATTCTGTAAAATACATATCTTTGCTCTTTCCTCTGAAATTCTTCAGGCCCATTTCTGTGGGAAGACTTCATCGCCTGATGTTTCAGATCAATCAGTAAACTGTTTGGCACATTTAGGGGATAAACCCCTCCGACCCCTAAAGCCAACCTACTCACTGGGCCTCACTCTGGTCTCTCTCTTGCCACAGACCCCCTAATCACTCCCTTCCTTCTGCTTGGAATTCCCTCCCCATTCTTATCCAGCAGTCCACCACTCTCGCCAGATTGCAAGCAGTACCAAAATCCCATCTCCAGGAAGCCGGCCCTGACTAATCTTCGATCTCCACACCCTATTTTTACTACTTTCTTTCCACGTATGCACTTGGGTCTATACCCCTTAATCACGTAAATATTTCCCCTCTCTTCCCCTACCCAGCACTTACTTACGAATCCTATATTTGGTTTCCTCCACTACCTACAGTATGTTTTCATGTGTCTCACCCGCTAGATTGACATCTCCTTAAGGGCAGGGATTGTGTCTACTTTACACCATCTCAGGCAAGGCAAGTAGGTATCTTATCCCCTTTTTTGCAGAGGAGGAATATGAGCCCTAGAGAGGTTAAGTGCCTCAATAATGACTAATAGTATTTGCATTAGTTAGGCCCTTTATATATGCCAATAAGTGTACACATTAGACTCTAAACCCCTCTCTAGACTGCAAGATCCTTGTGGGCAGGGAATGTGTCTACCAAGTCTGTTATAGTGTATACTATAGAAGCAGTCTGGTGTAGTGGGTAGAGCACAGGCCTGGGAGTCAGAAAAGCTCATGGGTTCTAATCCTGGCATCACCACTTCTCTTCTTTGGGCCTCTGTTACCTCATATGTAAAATGGGGATTGAGACTGGGAGCCCCACGGGGCCTGCGTCCAATCCGACTTGCTTATATCCACCCTAGTACTTAGTACGATGCCCGGCACAGTAAGCGTTTAACAGATACTACAATTATTATTTTTATTATTATCATTATAATTATCCTACCGGGTACTTACTACAGTTCTCTGCACAAAGAAAGCCCTCAGTGCTGTTGATGATGATGAAAATGAATAAGCACTCAATAAATACCATTTCTTCATTACTAATCCCTGGAGGAATACAAGATAATCTGGGCAGACACAGTTCCTCTCCTTTATGGGGCTTAGTGGGGAAAAGAACAAATATTCCATCTCCATGTCAGAGCTGAGGAAACTGAGTAACAGAGAAGTTAAGTGACTTGCCAAAGGCCATATAGCAGACGAGTGTCAGAGCCAGGATCAGGACCCAAATCTCCTGACTCCTAACCCCATTTTCTTTCCTTGTCTGCTAACTCTGTTGTATTGTACTCTCCCAGGTGCTCTACACATAGTAAATGCTCAATAAATACCATTGGTTGATTGATTAACAAAGGCACGCCGTCTCCCAGGATAAGATACACTTTCACTTGGTCCCTGCACTGAATTTGGGCCAGAATCTTCCTAAACTACCCCAGGGTTAATCTTTGAAATTGCCGTTCCAGGATTTGACCATTTGCTTAAGGAGAAAAATGTCCGCTTGGTGTCTGGTTGTGTGGATATCCTTCCTCCTGATCCAACTGAGCTTACAGTCTAGTAGAGAAAAACTCTGTAGTTAGCCGGACGCCATCTAACACAAACCTGTGAGGCTAGCGTGTATCCAAATTGAGTGGAGTCTGGTGGACTCCAAATCCCAGTCAGGAACAAGATAATCTAGGAAAAAATTAATTGCTGTGGTTTTATCGTTCCCTCCTGACGTGGTTTGCTCTCAATTTTGTTGAATGGCGGGAGAGGGAATTGTACTGTAGTTCAGCAACTGACATCAGAGACAATGCCCTGGTGACTCACTGAAGCTCCAGTTGTAAAGAGAACATCTTCAAGGCTTGAAAAATTGATATTAATGACAAAGATTTGCGGGCAGGAGTAATACGTTAGGGGTGAAACAGGATTTGTCTGCTTCTGCTGGAGGGAAAACGAAAGACTTCTGAAGAAATTATAAACTGGAAAGATTCATCTGGGGCTTCTGCTTGTACATGGGATGTGTGGCTGAAAGAACCTATAGAGAGTATTTGATTATATTAATCATATTTATGGAGTACTTATTGTGTGCTGAGCACTTACTGTGTGCCGAGCATTCTACTAAGCACTTGGGAGAGTGAAATGCATTAGAGTTGGTAGATATATTCCCTGCCCTCAAGGAGTAGCAGGATGGCTGGGTCTGTTTGGAGCTACGAGAAGCCCATGGGAGAGGGAATGACAACAGCCAAGATGACACTCAGTGGAGCATCATGTATTTTCTGGTACATGGTTCCAAGTGCTTAGCACAGTGTCCCCGCGCACAGGTAGATACTCAGTTCATACCACTGATAGATTGTTTTGCCATTCCACGCCCTGCAGTCTCCCCTCGCTTGTAGATTTAAAATTAAGTAATTACTTTTGTCAATATCAGCTTCCTAAAGGCTTTCCTTAAAAAAAGGAGTGAATTTAGGAAACCATTCGTGACAGTGAAAGTTATTCAAAGATGAAAGAGTCAAAACTTTTATTATCCCCATTTTTATTAAAAATTGATCCTGACAACTTTTTAAGTCTCTGAATTGTTCGGGGCACTAGCAATGGAACAATCTGACCCTGAGCAACCTAATTCTCTTACTTTCATGTGTTTTTTTATCTGCTTCTATTAAATAAAGGTTTTTCTTTTGCATCGTATAGTAAAAATCAATTTCTCCTGACAATTGTCCCAGAAGATTTTCCAAGAAGCTCTCTTGCACTGAGGAAGTTACTCGTCGTTTTATGAATCGTTTAAGTGTTCCTTGATTCTCCTAAGTGATCGTCCCTGGTACCGTTGGCTATCCATCACATAGACGAGACAGTCCTCGACGTTGTCCTCCTGTCCTTCGTTCGTCTTCCCAGCTGACTCCTGGCCGCCTCTGATACGATGATACGATTCCCCGCCATTTAGGAGACTCTATCACCGTCTTGGCATTTTGACTCTTAGCTGAGTTGAGACAGTGAGGAATGATCCGATAAGGTGACACTGCCTGTGGGCAGTGAACAAGTAGTGGGCAGCAACGTGGCATAGTGGATGGGGGACGGGCCTGGGAGTTAGAAGGTCATTCATTCATTCAGTCTTATTTATTGAACACCTACTGTATGCAGAGCACTATACTCAGCTCTTGGAAAGGACAGCAAAGCAATAAAGAGAGTCAGTCCCTGCCCACAAAAGGCTTACGGTCTAGAGAGGGGAGACAGACATCAAAGCAAGGAAACTGGCATCTGCGTGACTTCTGGCAAGTCACTTCACTTCTCTGGGCCTCAGCTACCTCAACTGTAAAAGGGGGATTGAGACAGTGTGAGCCCCGCGTGGGACAGGGACTGTGTCCAATCCGATTTGCTATATCCACCTGAGTGCTACTAAGCGCTTGGAGTGGACAGTTGGGCCAGAGAAAGAGACCATCCCTTGATTCTATTTACTGCTGTTGTTTTAATGAGATGTACATCCCCTTGATTCTATTTATCGCTATTGTTCTTGTCTGTCCGTCTCCCCCGATTAGACTGTAAGCCCGTCGAAGGGCAGGGATGGATGCCATCATTCTTATTAGTATTTCTTTGTCGTTACTTCCCAGGGACTTAGTACTAGCACAGTGCACCCAGTGGGCACTCAGTCAATACAACTTTTCTACCCCTCTTACTCTCTAGCCTCCCCATCCAGATTCTTACTCTGTTAAAGCCTCACATTCCCAGAGGGGTACTTCCTTCATGGCCTAGTGATAGACCATGGTGGGCCTGGTAATCAGAAGGACCCGGATTCAAATCCCAGCTCGGCCGCCTGTCTGCTGTGTGACCGTGGACAAGTAACTTATCTCCTCTGTGCCTCAGTTCCCTCATCTGTAAAATGGGGACTATGACTTTGAGAACCATATGGGGCAGGGACTTGGGTCCAACCTGATTTGCTTGTTTCCACTTCAGCTGTTAGTACAGTGCTTGGCGTGTAGTAAGTGTTTAACATATACCACAGTTATCTTTATCATTATTCCCTCCCACTGCCAGGGTAGAGACCCCTCATGTTGGAAGACCAGTAATAATTCTTAGTAGTTGACTGGTATAATAGCTGCCCAGCCAGAACTGGAAACAATTTGGAATCTGCTCTTCCCAGCTTAAATATACCGCAGTATGACCTAATGGAAAGAGCACAGGCCTGGGAGTCAGAGGACCCGGGTTCTAATCCTGACCCCCACCACTTGTCTACTCTAATCCTGATCCTGCCCCTTGTCTACTCTATATGGCCTTGGACAAGTCACTTAACTTCTCTGTGCCTCATTGCTCTGATATGCAAAATGGAGATTCAATACCTGTTTGTCTTTCTACTTAGATTGTGGGATCATAATAATAATAATAATAATAATAATGTTGGTATCTGTTAAGCGCTTACTATGTGCCGAGCACTGTTCTAAGCGCTGGGGTAGACACAGGGGAATCAGGTCGTCCCACGTGGGGCTCACAGTCTTCATCCCCATTTTACAGATGAGGTAACTGAGGCACCGAGAAGTGAAGTGACTCGCCCACAGTCACACAGCTGACAAGTGGCCGAGCCGGGGTTCGAACCCATGACCTCTGACTCCAAAGCCCGTGCTCTTTCCAGTGAGCCACGCTGCTTCTCAAAATAATAATGTCGGTATTTGTTAAGCGCTTACTATGTGCCGAGCACTGTTCTAAGCGCTGGGGTAGACACAGGGGAATCAGGTTGTCCCACGTGGGGCTCACAGTCTTCATCCCCATTTTACAGATGAGGTAACTGAGGCACCGAGAAGTGAAGTGACTCGCCCACAGTCACACAGCTGGCAAGTGGCCGAGCCGGGTTTCGAACTCATGACCTCTGACTCCAAAGCCCGTGCTCTTTCCACTGAGCCACGCTGCTTCTCTTATCTGATTATCTTGTATCTACCACAGGGCTAAGTATAGTACTTAACACACACCACAGTTATCATTGTTATTCATTGTGTCAGTAGCCCGTTTTTATGTCTCACCCCTTTCTAAGGTGGGGAATAGTAGAAGGATACTGCTTTGAGCCTAGGGTCCCACAGTCCAAGAGTACTCGGAACAGAGCTTAACAATTGCAGTGGATAACGATAGTACGGTATCAATCCAGGGAGCGTTGCTAACTCTGGGCCCGGCCAATAACACCGGTAACTCGCTGGCAAAGTCATGATCTGAGGCATTTTCCATAACTTTGAAAATCCAAAGAAAGTTGTCCTTTTGGATGAGAGAGACAGATCACCTTCTCCCACCAAACTGGAAAGCTGAAGAAGTCACGATCGCCTGCATGTCTGGCCTATTGGACGTTTCAGTGTCAGATCTGACTTCAGGTCAATCAGGCAGTGGTATTTATCAAGTGTCTCTGACGTGCCCTGTTCTGAGCACTTGGGAAAGTACAGGTCAAAAACATGGCTCATTCCCTCAAGGAACTTACAGTGTAGGAGAGGAGAGGGGCAGATGTGCATTATTTACAAACAGTGGGAACCGGAGGGAAAAATAACTCTATAGGAGATAATAAAGGAAAGATGGATAGGTGAATCAGTCAGTCAGTGGTATTTAATGAATGCTTAGTAGGTGCACCTAGGGAGAGTACAGTGCAATAGAATTGGTGGATATGTTCCTTCCCCATAAGGAGCTCACAATATAGAGGAGGAATTTACAGACTAGTGGATAAATTAGTGAACCAAAAGATTACACAGTTTGACCTACCTTTGAGTGAGAATGAATGTTTCTCTTGTAAGTGCCCAGATAGCTGATGGGATGACCTAGCCTGGGTGGTGGGATTTAGTCAGAAAATGGACCCTGGAGGAGACGGGATTTTATAGGTGTCGAACTCCACAGGGATGACATTAATATCCAGCCCCTTCAGTGTCAACCGTTGATTGAGAAAGTTGGAGGGGAAGGAAGCAGAGATCTTAGGCGGGGAAAGCCGCCATTCTGTGTCCCTTCAGCCTTCATGTGAAATTTTCAGGGCCCGTCAGAGACCGGTGACGAGTGAGTCACCTCTGCCCAGTCCTAAACCAGTGTTTCCACAAGCGGCCTGAGCCCAGCTGTCCAAACCGCAGGGAGTCATTTGTGTTATAATATCCTTAACAGGCCTGTTTTTAGTTTTAGAACATATTCATGATTTGGACTCTGATGATAAAAGAAACTGCAGGTCCCTGAGACGTTTGCCCACATCAGACAAAACTAGATCTTCTAGGCTTTTCTGCCCAAATCCACTAAAGAAAATGGCACGCAGTCTCCAAGCGTCTGCTCAAGTTAATTTCTGGTCATGATTAGTAATTACTTTGAATCCCAGGAGTAGGCAATAGAAGATTTTCTTCTTTGAAAATTCTTCTTAAACTACGAAGCAGTAGTAATTGGGCAAACCTGCCTGTTGAGTAATACATTCTCACATCAAATCTGACAGGAAACTAATTTAAGGAGTTTTACAGGAGTGTAATTAGCAAAGCGGGAACTCAGGAGTAAAGCAAATGCGAGGTTTTTGGAACCAGAACAAGAAAACCAAGTTCTTTTCATTTATTAAAGATACCTGAGATGAGGCATGACCTGTTTTTTTGGATTAAAGAAACTTTCAAGTTCCAGAAGCATTCCCTTACCTCTGGCATTCCCTGCCCAGTTGAGCGATCTTGTGTCCCTCAGCACCCTCCTCACATCATCATCCCCACCACCACCATCACTCTCACCGCCACCATCGCCAACCCATCATCACCATCAGCCCCCTCACGACCGTCATCTTCACATTCGCCCTCCTCTATCTGTAGTTGTCCTACAGTATGTAAGATGAGAGTGGGACCCTATCCACACTCTCCCATGAGAAGAGGAGCAGCATGACCTAGTGGAAAGGACACAGGCTTGGGAGTCAGAGGCCCTGGGTTCTAATCCTGGAGCCTGCCACTTGGCTGTGGTGTGACCCTGGGCGAGTCACTTCTCTGCCTCAGTTACCACAGCTGTAAAACGGAGACTTAAGACAGTGAATCCTATGTGGGACATGGACTGTGCCCAACCTGATTCATTTGTGCCTGGCCCGTCGTCTTGACGGTATGCTCTTTATGGGTGGGGCATGTGTCTGTTACACTGTTATATTGTACTCTCCCAAGTGCAGAGTACAGTGCATTGCACATAATAAGCACTCAGGAAATGTGACTGACCGACATAATAAGCCCTTAACAAATATCGCTAAAAAAAGTAGCTGAAATATATCATAATACTAATAATTAGGGTACCTGGCACTGTTCTAAGCGCTGGGATAGATGGAAGCAGAACAGGTTGGACATACGTGCACCCACATATAGAACAATCCATCGTCCAGGTTCAGTGGCGTGGACGCGTAGATACATCTGCGTGTGTGCTCTCTCTCTCTCTCTCTCTCTCTCTCTCTCTCTCTCTCTCTCTCTCCCTTCCTCTCTCTCTTTTTGTGGGCAGAGCACAGCACCAGTCTTGGGAAAGATTATCCCAGCGGAAATTGAACAATCCATTCATTCCTTGGGACTCCTTGAAGAACCTAGGAAAATGGGAGTATGACATTTACCATTACGACTTTAAACTCTGTTGCTCTATGAATAAATTTATATTTTAATGGGTCATGCATTTCATGAGGTGTGACCTTTGATGTTTATGTGCTTCCATAAATGGATTGTATTAACTTTGGTTTCAGGTCATTGACTTGGTCAACAACAGTGGGAGCGTTGGCTGTGAAGTTATACTGCCAATCTAGTTGCCGAAGTGATTTGAGAAGGAAGGCTTTCAAATGAGACAATTGCAACTTAACTTGAAATGAAACAAGTACAGTAATCACTAGGATATCCTCAGGCAAGGGATACTTTCACCCGTATAGTTATGGAAACTTTAGTGGTCAGGCCAGCGGGGTCGAAGTCGAAAGGTTTTGCTCCGGCCAGCCCGATGACTTTTCTTCTGCCTGTTTATCAGCTGCTTCCCAAACTGAATTTGGGGATGCAGTTATTCACCTTGTGGTTTGTTCCCGGGCCTTGTTCAAATCCCTTTTACGCCCTGCTCTCCGCTTTTGGCAACTTGGCTATTTATTAAGCTTCCATCGGAAGGAAATCTTACAGGGAAAGAGAGATGGTGAGGAGTGGAGAGAAAGAAGGGGAGAGGAAGGTTTCAACCTCTCCTCCATTGCCGTGGATAACTGGGACTCGATTTGCTAGGGAGAGAAAAACACTGTCCTTTTTATCTGAAGATGACGTTACTTCGGCCTCTTTCTCCTCTTCGTGGGCCAGCTGGGGAATCACTGTTTTTGGAATGTGTTGAATGATCATAACATTATTAATAATAACGGTCTTTCTTAAGCGCTTATTATGTGCCAGGCACTTTACTAAGTGCTGGGATGGATACGAGCAGATTGGGTTGGGCACAGTCCCATTTCACAGATGAAGTCACTGAGGCACAGATAAGTGAAGTGACTTGCTCAAGGTCACGCGACAGACAAGGGGCAGACCAGGGACTAGAACCCAGGTCCTTCTGACCCTCCGGTCTGTCCTTTATCCCCTAAGCCATGCGGCTTCTCTACCGACTCTCACAATGCTGTGTACACAGTAAGCACTCAAAAAATACAATTGTTGGGAGCCCCTGCAGAATTCAAGCGGTTCTGGGTGCCTGAGCAAGGGTGGACACGTGCACACACATGCGCGCGCACACACACGCGCCCACACATGTTTTCCTGGCCGTCTCTTGCAGGCCAGGCTAGATCATGAACGACCTCCAGCTCAATGAGGATTTTTCAAATTAGGTGGGATAGAGGGTTTGTGAACTGATTCCTCC
Source organism: Ornithorhynchus anatinus (assembly GCF_004115215.2). Taxonomy (NCBI): domain Eukaryota; kingdom Metazoa; phylum Chordata; class Mammalia; order Monotremata; family Ornithorhynchidae; genus Ornithorhynchus; species Ornithorhynchus anatinus. Next base: position 16,575,970 of record NC_041751.1, read on the forward strand.
CCCATCCTCTTCTTTCTTGCCTTTTGTTCCACTGTCTTCCTGGAGACAGGGAGGGAGGGAGAGGTTGGGCGGTCTGGAGGATAACGAGGTCGAAGGGCGGGTGAACCCGCACACTAGGGATCATTTTCCCGCCCTCTCCCGGCCCAGGTGACTGGCCTGTGGAGAGAGAATGAAGTGGGAAGGGGAAATCAGACCAGGAAGGGACCTGAGGGACAGATCCCACTTTGGTTCCCGCAGCAGCAGCAGCAATAGCGTCATTAGCACCTGCTGTAGTATTTTGGGGGGGGGGGGCCTGAGTGCAGCAGATCACACCGGGCACCGAATGGATGTCGGTCGAAGGTCCTCCTCTCTCGCCGGGGACCCGACCGTGGGGATTGCAGCAGTCCTGTACCCTGGTCCTTCAAGGTCTCTCTCCACTATTTTCATTCATTCATTCAGGCATATTTATTGAGCATTTACTGGGTGCAGAACTGAATTAAAACAGACACCTTCCCTGCCCACAGTGGGCTTGCACTCTGGAGACGAGTTATCGTCTCCCATCTCTCTCCTCTTTTCTCCACCCTTCAGCCTCAGTCCCAGACTATTGTGCCCCATCATACTTCGCTCCCAGCCTCCTCTCCCCTGGTCTTTCCTGGACCCAATAGCCCTCAGTGAGCCCCGGGGAACAGAATGAAGCCCCGTCCCGTAGAGCGAGACTCAGCTGAGCTAGAATGAATGACGCAACTATGGAAGAGGCCCTCTTAGCCTGTACTCATCGAGGTTAACTGGAGCAGAGCGTCCTGTTGCTCAAGTATGGTGGTCAGTGGTATCGGGGGGTGCTTCCAGGAATCCGAACTCACGGAGAGAGTGAAGGTCAGCGAGTCGGGGCCCCTGGGCTCTGATAGCAGCTCTGCCCACTTGCCTGCTTTAGGATCTTGGGGACGTCCCTTAATGTCTCCGTGCCACAGTTTTTTCATCTGCAGAATGGGGATTCAATACCTATTCTCCCTTCCATTTAGACACCGTGCACCCATGTGGGTCGGGGATTGTGTCTGGCATTCTTATTTTTATCTCCCCCTTTGCTTAGTATAGTTCTTGGCACATAGTAAGCACTTGATTATTATCGTAACTATTATCATTTTCAATAGTATCATTGTTATCGGGGGGAGGGGAGCGTTAAGGGTAGTATATAGGGGAGGAAAAGGCACCGAAGGGAGTGAAGAGCAGTTATTCATTGAGTCATTCGGTCATATTTATTGAGCCCTTAGACCCAGGTTCCTGAAGAAGTGGGGAGATGGGAAAAACATACATCTGGAACAGGAAGCAGCCTGACCTAGTAGAAAGAGCCGAGACCTGGGAGGCAGAGGATGTGGGTTCTAATCCCAGCTCTGCCCCATGTCCGCTGTGTGACCTTGGGCAACTCATTTCACTTCTCTGGGCTTCAGTATCCTCATCTGTAAAATGGGAAGTAAGACGGTGAGCCCCATGTGGGACAGGGACTTTGTCCGACCCGACTACCTTTTATTTACCTCAGCGCTTAGAACAGTGCTTGGCACATACTAAGCACTTAACATATACCGTAATTACTGTTATTATTATTCCACAGACCTATAGTCCTTGAAACTCACTATCATCCTGCCTTGATCACTGTATCAGCCTCCGTGCTGATCTCCCTGCCTCCTGTCCTTCCCCTCTCCAGTCCATATACTTCACGCTACTGCCCAGATCATTTATCTAAAAAGATGTCTCCCCACTCCTCAAAGAATCTCCAGTTCAAACAGAAACTCCTTTACCTTCGGCTTTAAAGCACTCAATCACCGTGGCCCCTCCTACCTCTCCTCACCGCTCTCCTACTGCAACCCAGCGCCCACACTTGACTTCTGAAATGCCAGCTGATTGATTCGCTGTAACTCGATCTCATCTATCTCCCCTTCAGCCTCTCACCCAGGTCCTGCCTCGGGCCGGCAATGCCCTCCTTCTTCATATCTGACAAGCGATTACTCTCCCCGCTTTTAAAGGCTAATCGAAGGCGCATCTCTTCCAAGAAGCCTTCCCTGACTAAGCCCTCTTTTCCTCTTCTCCCACTCCCTTCTGCATTGCCCTTGGACTTGGATTTGCTCCATTTATTCACGCCTGTCTCCGCCCCAAAGCACTTAGGTGTGTATCTGTAATTTATTCGTAGTAATGTCTGCCTCCTCCTCTAGACTGTAAGTTCACTGTGGGCAGGGAACAGATCTGCCAACTCCATTATCGTGTACTCTCCCAAGTGCTTTGTACAGTGCCTTGCGGGCACAGTAAGTGCTCAATGACTATGATTGACTGACTTACATATACACGTGTGTGAGCACACACGGACGCGCACCTTTCCCTCTCCCCGCCCCAGCTGTTGTCTAAGGTCTTTCTCCAGACCTGCTTTGAGTGGAGCCGTGCGGAAGCAGTTAGCAGTGGCCAAGAGCCCGTCGATCATCGTACGCCGGTAAGGGTTCACCATGCTATGGGAGTGCTTGATGGTGCGGTTGGCCGGGCCACCTGACTTACACAGGAGGTGACCTACAGCCTCTTGGGCAGTTTCCACCATGCCACCGGCATGCCCTCTGAGCTGAAGTCAAGGGGGGGAACCCACAAAGGAAGAAGGACAGAGGGAGCATATGCTCCCCAGCAGGGGGGAGGTTCTAACCCCCGGGGCCCCGGGGCTAGAGCCTCATCCTAGCGGCCACCACGTCGACCCTCTGGGGAACGTGGGAGCTGGTGACTAGCCTCGGGTATAACGGCCTAAACCTCTTCAGACGTCCTCATTAATGACATTAGGGCATGGACCAATAATACGTGGATTTTTATCGCCGCATTTTTTCATAAAGAGTGTCGTATGCGGGGGAATGTCAGAAGTGCATTTCGTCATGTACTCCTCTGATTTTTACATGTCAAGCACGTCTCTCCTGACATGATTCTTCAGTAAATGAGGCTCACTCTTCTTTAATTCCCTACTCACAAGGGAATAGAGAATGTGAATCCTTTATTTTGTTAAGCTGCTCCTTCACCTGGCTATTTTACCTTGTTCACGGTGCACTTACCACTTAGTCTGTTTCAGGGGGAAACCTGTACTTAAGCAGGTTACAGAGTGCATTCAAATTTCTGGGGTAGATTTGGAGACATCTCGACTGACACGGTAGCCACTGTGGAATCAGACCTCGTTTTGAACAGGATGATGTACCGGGGGTGGTCCTTTAGAAAGCACATGCAAGGAACCCTACTAGTGGGGAACTGGCGCTCCTCACTGAAGACCCTGGGGCACCTCAGAAGCTGTCTTTGTACGGATGTTTCAAGGATCCCGATGATTTTTTGAAGTAGAGAGTTCTATGAACATCATCCAAAATATTGCACAACAGGGTCGCGTCCAGCAGCTTCTCTTGTACTCTCCCAAATGCTTAGTTCAACAGTCTGCACAGGGTAGGCACTCTGTAAACACTATTAATTGATCAATCGGTCAATGGTGTTCACCGAGCTCTTGCTGCACGCAGAGCACCGTACTAAGCACTTGGGAGGGTAAAATATACAACAGAGTTGGGAGACACGTCCCCTGCCCACATTGAGATTACGGTCTAAAATATCTGTTTTCAGTCAGTGGTATTTATTGAGCTCTCACTGCGGGCAGAGCAGTGTACTGAGCACTTGGGAAAGATTGACAGGGACTACTGATTACTGATGATGAATTGATTATGCTCTAATAATTGGATGATGAAATTTCGGTCAGGGGGCCTTGCCTGATGCAATTGCCACAATCCCACCCTCTGTGGACTGTTACCTATTCATTCATTTATTCAGTCGAATTTATTGAGTGCTTTCTCTTTGCGAAGCACTTTACTAATAGACAGAGATTCCTCTCTCCCGTGCAGAGAAGTCCCTCCACAAGATCCGTGAGGTGTCGTCATGAGGCTGGGAAATGGGAAATGTGGACTCCCCCTTCCCCGAAGCTCATAATATAGGCATGGAATTCCCCGGAATCCCCTGGGGGGAACATGCCCTGACCTGCCCCTTCCCTGGAGACCATGGAAGGTCAAGGATTCTGTGGGATTCCAAAGGAGGCTAGCATGGCCTAGTGGAAGGAGCAAGGGACTGGGAGGGAGATGTAGATTGTAGTCATAGTTTTGCCACTGAGGCAGCTTCCTCGGGGGAGCAGTGTTGCCTAGTGGAAAGAACATGGGCCTGAAAGTCAGGGATCCTGGGTTGTAATCCTAGCCTGCTGTGACCTTGAACAAGCAATTTAATCTCACTGGGCCTCCCTTCTTGCACCTGTAAGTTAGCGATAAGATACCCGTTCTCCTTCCCCCTCTGACTGTGAATCCCACGGGACGAGGTCTTTGCCTGATCTGATTATCTCGTATCTACTGCAGTGCTCAACACTGAGGTGACTGTATAATAAATAGAAGACTCATTATTCCAAGTCCCACTTTATGATGAGGTTCCTCAGTAATTGAAACTGCATGGGTATTTTCAGTGTGGAAGCCAGACGCATTTGGTAGAACTGTTTAAAATCTCTTCCTTCCAGCATTTATTATTTTTATGTCCTATCTCAGTGATAAACGCCAGCCACAGTTTGCTACGCAAAATTAAGTCATTTAATGGATCCGTAGCGCAACTGATTGAGATCTGCAGAATTCCCTGTTCTTTCAACAGCCATTTGATCTCATCTTCTTGTCAGTCACCGTCATTTCCAGGTGGCCGATGGGCTGTAACAGGTCAAATTACCAGCTGTGTCTGAAACCTAGTATTGAAAGTAAGGCTGGAGGGCTGGAAACCCAATCTGACCGTCCCTGCTTGCTGGGATTTCAGTATCCTGGATCCTGCCAGTCCGAAATTTGGCAACCATCTACCTTCTCCCGTGATGCTTCTTCAAGGAGGCCCTCTTCCTCTGAGCAGTGTCCGGTGGGTGAGATTGTGGCCCATTGTTGGGCAGGGATTGTCTCTATCTCTTGCCGCATTGTACATTCCAAGCTCTTATTAAGGTGCTCTGCACACAGAGAGCACTCAATAAATACGATTGAATGAATGAATGAGTGAATGGCGAGGACCCCCCCCCCCACAAAAAAAAATTGGAATTTCAGCAGCCGATTATTTGATCATTTTCTTTTTTTTTGCTTCATTTTGATGATCCCCTCAAGCTCCCTCCACTCCACTGAGATACTAGGAATTAAGATCTCTCTCAAGAGAAGAAATGTCTTTGCCGTCTTTGCTCTAGAGTGGCCGTGGGCCAAAGAAGAGGGCAAAAGAAAGCAAAACATTATCACGTGGCTGATAACTCTTGAGGTTTCCATTTGGAATTTTCCAGGTGACCCCCAGGACTGTCTGGAGCTGGTCATTGAGGTCTAAAAACCGTTGCCTGATACATTTTTTTTTTTAATTGCACAATTAGAAGCTGTTGTATCTAGTCAAACAGGGGAAATGAAAAAGCCCTTCTGGTCCAAATAGCGTACGTCTCCCAATTAGCTTATGTCTCACTTGACAGAGAAATGATTGGCACTGTGTAATGCCTGAACCCCATTTCTATTAGCCAAACAAAAATAATCATTTTTCTTCAAGGCATCAGATTTGAACTGCCCTTTCTGAGACATGTATTCTTGCATTCGGGGGACATGCTTATGAATTTGTCACACCATCAGCTTGGTTGATCTATCTGCCTCCACCTTGGGTTGAAGGGGTCTGTTACAACGAGATCGCAAACCTGCAGTCGGAAATTGAATTTGCTCCTGATGGGTAGAGTTCATTGCAGATATCTGAACATGGTTCTGATGCCGGGGTGACCAGAAAATTGGTCCTTCCATTCCCAAAGTCTTTATATCTACCTGAAGTCTTTACGTGCCCCTATGCGTGCCGATATAGAGAGTATGTTGGATATATTAGCTATCTGATATATTAAATATATCTGTAATATGCATATATACATATGTACTTTCAAATCAGAGTATTTTTTCCTGGCAATTTTGAGCAAAAGAATGTTTATGAAGAAACTGGTTCTAAACGAAAGAACAGACATCTGTCCGTGATTCGGCAAGAGAACTGCATTATCAGTTATTGTGCAGAATAGAAATTTCAGGAAGAGTTCCAGTTCCACAATCACAATCTATAAAATGGAGTTTAAGACTGAGAACCCCATGTGGGACATAGGCAGTGCCCTACCTGATTTGCTTACGTCTACCCCAGTGCTTAGTAGAGTGCCTGGCACATAGTGAGCGCTTAACAATTACCATTAAAAAGGACTTTCCTAGGAAAATAATTAACTTATTCCCTTCAATTCCTGTTTCTTTATGGAGTATTTCATTGTTCTGTTGTCTATTTTACAGTGTCTAAATGGAATCACTTGGGGTAGTCTCAGTGAATCAGTATTTTCTGAGCCTCTGTCTTGCAGAGTATTATACTAAGCACTTGAGGTCCTCTTGTATCTGTAGGCATGATCCCTATCCTCAAGGAGTTTTCAATCCAGTGGGAGAGACAGGGGAGGAAAGGTGAGCTTGGGAAGAGAGGAGAGGGTGAGCTGGTGAGAAGTGGTCAAAGTGAGTGGATTTGAAAGACAGAGAGAGATATAGTGGAGAGTTTTAAAAGCCAGTGGTCAGAAATTCAAATCTATCATTCCCCTGTCATGCTTTTCCTAGATTTGGCAGATGGAATCAATCAATGCTATTTATTGAGCACTTACTGTGTGTAGAACACCGTTCTAGCCACCTGGGAGAGTACACGGCAACAGAGTTCAGAGACACATTCTCTACGCACAACTGACTTGATTTTACTTCTCATAATGATGTTAGTAAGAGTTAACCACTAAGATGGCAGGGCAGTGGCATCTGCTTGTAACTGCACCTCTGCCTTCTCCTTTGACCCATCAAGAAACCTGCTTCAATTTTCCCACCATATCCGGAAGAAGCCGGATGGTTCATGAATGAGCCTCGAAGGAGCAACCTGATGGGAATGAATGGGATCATTTCCACTCTTCAGTTGGGTTTTTCAGTACTTTAGTATCAGTGGAAACGGAATGACCTACTGGAAAGAGCCCAGGCCTGGGAGTCAGAGGACCTGGGTTCTAATCTCAGCTCTGCCGATTGCTTGCTGTGTGTGACCTTGGGTAAATCACTTCACTTCTCTGTGCCTCAGTTTCCTCAACTGTAAAATGGGGATTCAGTACCTGTTCTCCCTCCCACTCATACGATGAGCCCCGAGCGGGACAGAGGCTATGTCCGACCTAATTTAGTTGCCATTGTTTTTACGAGATGTTCTTCCCCTGGACTCTATTTATTGCCATTGTTCTCGTCTGTCCGTCTCCCCCGATTAGACCGTAAGCCCGTCAGACGGCAGGGACCGTCTCTATCTGTTGCCGACTTGTTCATTCCAAGCGCTTAGTACAGTGCTCTGCACCTAGTGAGCGCTCAGTAAATACTATTGAATGAATAATTAACATAAATCTCCCCGAGCGCTTGAAAGGCTTTGATACATAATAAGCATTTTAACAAGTACCGTTTTTTTAAAAAAAAGTAATTTGTGGAATCCAATTTTGGTGAAGAAAGGGTGATTGCATTGCATCCAGCCTGCCACCCTGACACATTTGTGAAAACCCTAGCAGAGTCAACGTGCTGTCTGTGTCACAGCAGTTTTCTTGATGGGAGAACTGATCCAAATTCATATCCTGAATATCGTGCACTTTAGCCAAATGAATGACAAGTCTATGATGAGACTCATTCTAGCTCGGGTCTCCTTTTCGCTGTTGAATTAAAATCGTTCAGCGTTAATCACATTTCCCTGCAAAGCACAAGGACTCTCAGTTGGAGTAGTGGGATGAAGCCCACTCAGACGCTCCAACTTTGAAGCGCTATCTCCTGTTGTCGCCCACCTCTGGCTTAGCTGCGGTCGTGGAGAATCCCGGAAAGGGGCAAGTTCTTGCTGGAGGACGAAACCACGCCAATCGTTCGTTAGTTGAACTCTGCGAAAGCGGCCATCAAAGTGATGGGTTTAATTAGGCCCTCTGGCTTCGTAAGCAGGTGGCCCATTGATAGAGCTCACGTCTCCGAGAGGCCATTCTCTGCTCAGAAATTAGCAGTGGGTTTGGGGGGTTTATTTCCATATTTTCCCTGTGGTTGGCCACAGAGCCATTTTGCTTTTTTGCCTCATGCTGCAGTTGGAGGTAGTTGGGGTGAAAGAAGCAGACTCCCTGTGGAAGGGGGTCTCCAGTACTGTGTGCATGTGATCTCTCAGAAGTGACTGTGGGGAAATGAGCCTCAGCAGGGATCGAGGGGCAGAGGAAGGAGAGATCCTGAATCCCAAGCTACCACTGACTTTGGGCTTGAGATAAGGCAGCGCTGGAAACAGAAACTAGAAAATATGGCAGAGGAAATCTGAGTGAAGTGGGATCTGTTTCCACTGTGTCGTATTTTCTCTGAGTCCCCATGTGTCATCTGGATGCCTTCATTGAACGGACCGTCGGATTGCTCCTTAGAAGGAGGGTGAACTAGTGGAAGGAGCGGAAGCCTGGGAGTCAGAGGACCCAGGTTCTGCTTCTTAGACAGTGAACCCCAGGGGGACACGGACTGTGTCTGTGACTGGGTCTTAGTGCCGTGGTTGGCACTGAGTAAGCAGTTAACAAATGATAATGGGAATGCGTCTGCTCATTTCTCTTATCGTACTCTCCCAACCACTTGGCACAGTCCTCTGCACATAATAAGTACTCAGTAAATACTGTAGACCGTTTGGTTGTTAAGCACTTACTAGGTGCCAAGCACTGAACTAAATTAGGGGTAAGATACAAGATAATCAGCTCCCCAGCGGAGCTCACAGTGTAGGTAGGAGGGAGAACAGGTATTGCATCTCCATTTTTCAGATGAGGAAGCTGAGGCGTAGAGAAGTTAAGTGACTTGCCCAAAGTCACACTCCAGGGAAGTGGCAGAGCTGGGATTAGGACCCAGGTCCTCTGACTCCCGGGCCCGTGCGCTATCCACTAGGCCTCGGTGCTTCCCGTCCCAAAAGGACATTGGTAGCATTCTTAGAGTGAGCACATGACACATTCACAGTTATTAATTTTGTACCTAATCGAACACTGAGCATAGTGCTCAGCACATGGTCAGTGTTCAGTAAATAAGAAGCAGCCTGGCTCAGTGGAAAGAGCCCGGGCTTTGGAGTCAGAGGTCATGGGTTCGAATGCCGGCTCTGCCGCTTGTCAGCTGTGTGACCGTGGGCAAATCACTTAACTTCTCTGGGCCTCAGTTACCTCGTCTGTAAAATGGGGATTAAGACTGTGAGCCCCCCGTGGGACAACCTGATTCCCCTGTGTCTACCCCGGCACTTGGAACAGTGCTCTGCACATAGTAAGCGCTTAACAAATACCAACATCATTATTATTATTATTAAATATCGTCATCCGGCTCTCTAGCCCAACCAAGACGACCATCAAGCACACCTTTCCAACTAAGCCCAGAGACAAGAAACAACAGAAAGGCCTACAAGAAGGATGGCCAAAACATCTTCATTCTATTTCAAAAGTTCCAGGATGGAAACCCTATTCTAGTGCATTAAATAATAATTGTGTCATTTAAGTGCTTACTATGTACTTACTAAGCACTGTACTAAGTGCTGGGGGGATTCAAGCAAATCGGGATGCACCCAGTCCCTGTCCCACATTGGGCTCACAGTCTCAATCCCCGTTTTATAGATGAGGTGACTGAGGCGGAGAGAAGTGAAGTGACTTGCCCAAGGTCACGTGGACAGGTGGCAGAGGTGGGATTAGAACACAAGGCCTTCTGACTCCCAGGCCCGTGCAGTCTCCACTACACCGCTCTCCTTCTCAACTGAATGTAAATTGCAGGGAAAAAACACCACCAGCCACTGTTCACCCAGCTGGCGTCAGTGAGCGTAAAAGGACATTAAGCTTCCCAAGCAGCGGGAAATTCAATTTGTGACAGAAACTGTCGGATCAATCCCCTCCATCTGGCCAAGGGGAATATCCGTCACTGTCATTCTCCCTGACCCACAGCCTTGCTTGAGTTTCCTCCAGCTGCTTGTGCCCGAACCCTTAGAATCATGTTTGGGAAAAATCACAACCCTCCCTAGTCTGCCGTCCTTTCTCACTCTCTAGGACTTCACCTGTGGGCTGTAAACAAAAATGGGAAATTCTGTCTGTTGATAAGGTAATGATTATGGCATTCATTCAGAACTTACCAAATGCTAAAATCAGACATAGCCTCTGCCTTACTCGGGGCTCACAGTCTAAGAGGGAGGGAGAGCAAAGATTTTGTCCCCATTTAAAGGTGAGGAAACTGAGGCCCCGAGAGTTGAAGGAAATTGCCCAAGGTCACACGGCAGGCGTGAGGTAGAGCTGGGATTTGACCCCTGGTCTCCTACCTCTCAGTCTCCGTTGTTTTCCATTATGTCACCTCTTTCAGCCAACGGACACTGAAAAGCCCTTTTGTGAAAATCCCGTTTGCCAACCTAATAATTCAGAGCCTGCTCCCAATTAGCTTCATTTTAAAATCTGCCTAATCAATCAATCAATCAATCAATCAATCTGTGGTAGTCACAGTGCATTTACTGTGTGGAGAGCACTGGGAGAGTACAATACAATAGACCTCATAGAGACGATGGCTATCTTTTCCAAAAAATCCCTACTTTCACTAGAGATTGTAAACTCGAGTGGGGAAGCAGCATGGCCTAGTGGAAAGAGCAAAGGCCTGGGAGGCAGAGGAGCTGCGTACTGATTTATTTATCATTTATTTATTCATATCAATGTCTTTCTCCCGCTCTAGACTGTGAGCTCGTTATGGGCAGGGAACAGGTCTACTCATTCCGCTCGATTGCGCTCTTCCTAGTGCTTCGTATTGTACCCTTTACATAGTAAGTATTTATTGAACATATGATTATTGATTAATTGATTTACTGATTGATTCTAATTCGGCCTCTGCCACCTGCCTGCTGTATGACCTTCGGTAAGTCACTTATTTATGCCTCAGGGCCTCATTTGGAAAACGGGGATTAAATCCCCCTCCACCCTCGAATTTAGACCATGAACTCCATCTGGGACAGGGACTGTGTCCAACCTGATTTTCTTGAAGATACCTCAGTGCCTAATACAGGACCTGGAACATCATAATCACTTAACAAGTACCATTAAAAAAAAAAAAAAAAAAAAAAAAGAGCTTGCAGTCTAGTGGAGTAGCTACACTCTATGTTTATGGAATTGACTCAGTTATTCTTTCCTGTGTCTGTTTTTCCCCAGCCTCTAAGCTTATATCTTGCCAGGGGTCAGGATCACGGTACTTTCCCCAGAACTTAGCGCCATGCTTTGCACAATGTAAGGGCTCAATGAAGACATCCTGGCCTTCATTGGAGAGAACATAGAACCTGTTTTCTAGACTCAGTTCTGCCACTGGCCAGCTGCAGGACCCTGGGTGAATCCCTTGACCTCTCTAGGCGGCTCTCCTAAAACCATCTTTCTGTTACTCTGAGGACCAGATGAAGAGTGTTGGCATGGCAGAGCAAGACGGGGCCTGGGGTCTTTAGGGCCAGGCTGGAAAATCCTGGTTAAGAAGGGGGTGCATTTGGGGGGAGAGCAGAGTTATTCTACGGGGCCAAACTCCTGTCCAACATCCTCAAACAGCTCAAGGGAAATTTTCTTATATGTGGCTCGTATCGTTCTACAAATTTTCTTAGGTATCTGTCACCAATGACCTCACCCGTTAATGAACTATGAGCCCCTTGGGATCAAGGGTCTGACTGTTTCTTACTCCTGTCCAACATCCTCAAACAGCTCAAGGGAAATTTTCTTATATGTGGCTCGTATCGTTCTACAAATTTTCTTAGGTATCTGTCACCAATGACCTCACCCGTTAATGAACTATGAGCCCCTTGGGATCAAGGGTCTGACTGTTTCTTACCTGTGTATTGTTCCCAGAGCTTGGTAACAATAGGCACTTAATCAGTATGACTACTCTTCCTAGTAAAGTAGGACTTCTAATAGTGGAAATATGATCGTACCTCCAAAAACGTTTCCTAATGTATCACAAATCACCGAGAGACAGAATGCTTAATTACCTTCATCGCAGTCTAGAGAACGTATCAAAAGATTCCAGTATTATCAGGAGGAGTAGCAAGTGGCCGCGCACTTGAACAAATGGGCGAAATTTGTCGCCGTTATCTCTCACCAGAATGAATAACAGTCTCTGCAGCCCGGTGGCTGATGCATGTATTCTTTTCCTGCTTTAGGTGTATTTGGAAAGAATTCTGATCCTTCTATAAGTGATACTAGACTGCAAGGGCATTGTGAGCAGGGAATGTGTCTGCCAGGCAATCAGGGGCATTTATTGAGCACATACTATTTGCAGAGCACTGTTCTAAATGCTTGGGGGAGTTCAGTACAACAGAATTAGCAGAAGCATTCCCTGCCTGCAATGAGCTTACAGTCTAGAGGGGGAGACAGACATTAATGTGAATAAATAAGTAATCTACAGTGACTAATTCAAAGACAAGTACATAGGTGCTGTGGGGTTGGGAGTGGGGCGAACATCAATGACCCAGGAGAGGGAGTGGGCTGCGGAAAGGAGAGCTTAATTGGGGAAGACCTCTTGGAGGAGATGTGGCCTTAAACTCTACCAGCTCTGTTATGGTAACAATAATAATAATAACAGTAATAATAATGATATTTGTTAAGAGCTTATCATGTGACAAGCACCGTTCTAAGGGCTAGGCTCAATACAAGCTAATCAGGTCTCACATAAGGCTCGCTCGCAGTCCAAGAAGGAGGGAGAGCAAGTAGTATTGAATCCCATTTTACAGATGAGGGATCTGAAGCACAGAGAAGTGAAGTGTCTCGCCCAAGGTCACACAACAGACAAGTAGAAGAGCTGGGATTAGAACCCAGGTTCTCTGACTCCTAGGCCCATGCTCTTTGCTTTAGGCCACGCTGCTTCCCCTGACAGTAGACATTCAAGAAGATTCTTACATTTCCAGTGACTTAATTAATGTGTGATTCAGGTGCCGCGCCTTAAGTCCCACACTGTTTATGTCTGTGGGGAAATGAATGATGAAACTGCTTTTCTACAACAAGAAAACTCGGCATAAAGTCCTTAATTTATCCATATGGAGATGTGAGTTTAAAAGCAGTGGATGGAATTTAAATTTGGTATCAGCTTAGGCATAAATGCTTCCTACTCCTCTATGCAAGCCAAGCAAAGTGAACTAATAAATGCCATCACTCTGTCCCCTAATCGCTAATAGCCCTCAATAAATAGTCACTCTCCCTGAAACATATTGATGGATTTTGCCACTGAATTTAGATCGCCCACCAAGGTTCATGTCCGACAGTATTCTTCTTTTATTGTTTCCTCCTAGAAGAATTGGCAGATCCATTAGACACTGACAGCTATATCATTTTGCTGAGTTAGGATTCTTGGCTCATTCTCAATATGTATGCACATTACAAGAAACCATTAATGAGTAGAAATGAAAATCCCAATATGGGTCTTAAATGCAGTAAGGGTTAAGGAGTCTTGAGTGAATACTTTTTTAAAAAAAAATGGTGTATATTTGGGCTGTGTGCCAAACACTGCGCTAACTGCTGGAGTGGATGCAAAACAGTCAGATGGGACACAGTCTCTGTCCCACACAGGGCTCACTCATTTCCTAAGTGGGAGGAAAACCAGGCAGTTTACATAGGAGGGAACTGAGGCACAGGAAATGGAAGCGATTTTCCCTAGCTCTTATAGCGGGACAGGTGGCCGATTTGGCACTAGGCCTGGGTGTTCTGACTCCCAGTGCCGGGGCCCCTTCCTCTAGACCTCCCTTCCTCCCTACTTGGTGAAATGTAACCACTTGGTCTTGGGGTTGTGGTGTGCCTATTTCTCTGGGGTTTTTTTGTTTGTTTGTTTTGGCAGGGGGGAGGGTCAACATATGAAGGGAAAGGTGAGAAAGTTGAAGTGAAAATGGAGGGGAGAAGATGGAAAAAAATGAGGAAAAGCAAAGGCCTGAAAGGAGGAGAAGAGAGGAGGCCAGGAAGGAGAGTGGAAGCGAGCAGTTTCGGACGGGTCTCTCTTGGCCCCTTTGCCAAATTCCCAGGACCAGAGGGGCTCTCTTTGACTGCCCACCCTCCACTTGGTGTTGAAGGAGTCCCTTCTCTCCCTTCAGGCATTCTGCTCACCAGATTGTCAGCTCTTTGAGGGCAGAGATCATGTCTATTAACTCTCTTGTGCTTTCCCAAGCACTTAGTACAGTGCTCTGCACGGAGTAAGCCCTCAATAAACGCTATGGATTGAATGAATGATTGATAGGCACTTAGGAGAGAGCATCAAGTCCTGGTTTGTTTCTCTAGTGGCCCGCAAGGAAAAGAGTCCGGCCTAAGTGTCAAGATCCCTCCATATACACCAGACCACCACACTCTCCACCTTCAAAGCATTAAGGTCACATCTTCTCCAAGAGGCCTTCTCTGATTAAGCCCTCTTTTGCCCGGCTCGCTCTCCCTTCTCCGGCGACTTTACACTTGGGTCTGTGTCCTTTGAACATTTGATATTTGCCCCACCCCCGGCCCCACAGCAATTATGCACGTATCTTTAAATTATATATTATAAATTACTTATATTGATGCCTGTCTCCCCCTCTAGTCTGTAAGGTTATTGTGGGCGGGAAATGCGTCTGCTCATTCTGTTATGCTTTCCTAAGCGCCTAGTCCGGTGCTCTGCACATAGTAAGCACTCTATAAATATGATTGATTGACTGAGGTCACTTGCAGAGAGGAATCTCTTTTATTTGAACTTCCATTGCTATTTCTACTGTTCGACCTTAGGCTCGATATAAATTCAGCCCATTAAACCCAATCCTCCAGAGAAATATTGAATCAAAATGGATCTCCATCGAAGCTCATCCTCTGGACTCTAAGTTGGTTGTGGGCAGGGACTGTGTATGCAAGCTCTGTTGTGGTATACTCTCCCAAGTGCTTAGCGCGGTGCTTTGCACACAGTAAGCACTCACATGCCATCGATGATGAAGAGCACCTGCCACCTGTAAAACCATTTTCTCATGACTGTTCTTAATCTTAGGAAATGAAAGTGACCACTAATTATTTTCACACTCCCCAAGTAGAACCCTGGAGAGTGACATACCCTGCCCCATCCCTTAATGACAGGCATGTAGTATGGGTCTGAAATGAGACCTAGAAAAACCGGGAGAACCATAAGAAAGCTTTTGTTCAGCTACACTGGGGCCCAGTCTCGCTTCTGCCGTGTTTACCAATAGCACACAGTAGAATTTTACTGGTATTTGCAAAAATCATTACTGATAATAAATATCGTCGTATAATATTGCGAGGATTTCCCCAAACGACTCCCCCTGGAGGAATATGGAATAAGCAAACATGGAGCTGCTGTACTCGGTGACTTTCACAAAGCCAATGGCTTTGTTCGTTTTGGTGTTTTGGGAAAGTGCCATGGGAGAAGTAATGTTTTTCCTCAGTAGAGGTCAAAGGTCACACAGGGTCACTCTAAAGCACCAAATCTCCCTTGGAGCTGTGTGATAAACAGTATTCATAGTCCTATCATCCTATATCCAAGATCACAGGAAGATAAAACCTGTATTGCTTACCAGACTCTACAGATGTACTTACCATTGAGAACGTACATTTTTTTCTGCATTCCAAACTAAAGTAACAAAGCTGTGCGATATAATAATTATGGTTTGTTTTTTTTTTAAGTTCTATCTAAGAGCTGAGCACTCTGCTAAGTGCTAGGGTTGATAAAAGACAAAGTTAGATGCGGTTCCTGCCCCACTTGGGGGGTCACAGGTCTAAGAGGAAAGGAGAACAGCTATTTAATATCCATATTACAGATGAGAAAGTAAAAAAGGTAACTGACTTGGCCAAGGTCACACAGCAGGCAAGTGGAGGAGTTGGGATTGGAACCCAGTTCTCCTGACTCTCTCAGGCCTGTGCTCTTTCCACTAGGCCACAACACCGGTAGCACAAAATCAGGTGGAGAATCTGCTGAGAGCATTTTTGAGAACCCAGGAAAAGGAATTTGCGTTAGGTGACAGTAGCACCGAATCACTGAAGAGGCAAATTTAGAGAAAGAATCTTTGATTGAAAATAATCTAGATTCTAGTCCAGGTAATTGTTACCTTCCGGGAGAGACATGTGATTTTTGCCAGAATAAAGGTGAGAAATGTCTTCTCCAGTCCGTTCCCAGGTTCTCTCATTCGGCCAACTTTTGTTGGGGCTCCAAGCTAGGATTGGGTCCTTGCACTCTGTCACACCGTCACCATTAGTTCCAAGACATTGGCTAATGGGCTTAAATCTCCTCATCCCTGCCCCCTAACTCTTATCAATCAATCAGTGGTCATTTTTGAACACTTACTCTCTGCAGAACACTGTACTTAGTGCTTGGAAGAGTACTGTACAACAGAGTTGGCGGACAGGTTCCTTGCCCCCGAGGAATTTAGAGTTAAGGAGAGGCAGATGCCGAAATAAATTTCAGCTAGGAGGAATAGTAGAGGACAGGAATATTTACGTAATCACTGTGGAGCTAGTATCAAAGCGCTTCCAGGAGGTTCTTTTATTTAGGCTCGGACTGAAGCTAAACAACAACTTAAGCAGCTCTCAATGAATTTTCCTTTTACAGAAACACTTTGAGAAATAAGCTCCTCTTCTAACCAGAGCCAAAGGGAGTCCCACAGGGAATCCGATCAAGGGGTTCTTCTGAAGAAACAACATGCAGGCTGATTCATGCATTTCCTCCCCCGAATCCTTTCGGCCGTATCTTTTCGACCCCATGCTAGCGAGAGTCGCCACTGAGGCTTAACTGTGCTTCCGCACTGGGCTCCACTGCTACTTGGGCCATGCCGTGTTAGCACTTCTGCTCCGCACTGTCGAGACAGAACGTGATCCGGCCTCTTCGTGTCTCGATCGGCACTGGAGAGGCACGTAACCTAATGGAAATATGCAAGGTAAAGTGTCCAAGATTAATATTAGCCAGACTTTTAGCTAGGCAGAAGCACCTTCAGTGATGAAATTCCTATTTCACGTGAATTGAAAGCAGCGCTTTGCAAGGTTAACGAGGAGAGCAAGTGTAATTTTAGGAATAGGAGGAAAGCCAAAGCAGCTAAGCCTCAACTTCCCAGTTCATTAATTTTGAAATACAGAGGAATTTGGGTTGTTCACGAAGGTACTTCAGGAGTGCCCAGCCTTAAAGCCACAACAGAGTGGTTCTTCAAACATTATTCCTTTTTGTTTAGGGAAAAGTGCTAGGATAAATATTATAGCCATTGCACTCTGCTGACCTGAAAACGCAGTTGCCAGAATGCCCTAACACGTTCGGATTATATTCTAGGAATTTAGAGTGATCTGTAGAATTCTGCCTTCTTCACAGAATTATCGTTATCATTCATCTCCTGGAAAGATCTTTGCCATGGCCCAGTCCCTTCATTCCCCAGAGACTTCTCTCCAGGTAACACCACAATTATAATTTTGATATTTGTTATGTGCTCGCCATGTGCCGAGTCCTGTTCCGAGCACTGAAGTAGATTCACGCTAATCAGCTGGGCACAGTTCCTCTTTCCCCTATGGGACTCACAGACTCAGTAGAAGGGAGGAAGATTCAATCACCTTTTTCCAAATGCGGAAACTGAGGCGGAGGGGTGTTAAGTGACTTTTCCCAAGGTCCCACCGCAGGCGGGTGCAGAGCCGGTGTTAGAACCCAGCTCCTCTGACTCCCAGACTGACTTCCAGGCCCATGTTCTTTCCAGTACTCCAGATCGTCGCTGTCTTGTTATGTTGTACCCTCCCAAGTGTTCAGTACATTGCTCTGCATGCAGTAAATGCTCAATAAATAGGACTGAATGGATGAATGGCATAGACCACCCAGCAGCTCTCAGGGTAGCCACTGTGAGCTATGCCGCCCAAGTTGATCAGCTGTTTTCAGGATTCCTACCGGGTCTGCCCACCCGGCGGAATGCCCTTGATGATTCTTTTGGTTTTTTTAGTGGTATTTAAGAACTTACTGTGTGCCTCACCCTACGTAGAGCTGGGATAGATACGGGTCTGTCAGGTCGGACATAGTCCCTGTCCCACATGGAGTTCACAGTCTTAATCCTCATTTTACAGAAGAGGTAACTGAGGTGCAGAGAAGCCAAGTACTGAGGTCACACAGCAGACAAGTGGTGGAGTCGGGATTGGAACCCAGGTCCTTCTGACTCCCAGACCCTTACTCTATCCCCTCGGCCACGCTGCTCCTCGCTTGTTCAGTCAGAAACTGTCACCCAGGGAGGCACAGCCCCGGCCCCTTCCTGCCTACTTCTCCTGCGTGAGCAGGATTGCGTCAGGCACTGAGGGAACCTGGCGAGAGACCCACTTGTTGAATCCTGCTTATAGGAGGGCTTGGGAAAAAAAGGCTCAAACCGGAGAATGGGAAATCAAACGTCGAGTGGGATTTTCAGGCAGAGCCACCAACTGCAAAACCAACTCTGACATGAGGCAGGAACTAATCGAAGTGAACTAACAGCACCCTCAGTGGTATTCTTAAGTCGTCTGACACAGGGGGAAGCCTCAATAGGCTACCTCAGGTGAGTCTGACTGCACTCTGCAGTTAGCCTTATTTCTTTCTGATGCTAAATACTTGCCGTTTGTATGACTCTTCTCGGCATTCCAGAGGCGGTTAGAATCAGCATATTCACCGGATTATATGGCCCGTTATCCCAGGCAGGATTTTCCTCAAAACAAAGAGAAAGGTTGCAGAGAAAACCTGGGCATGGCAGACAGAGCTGGCATTTAGTACAAAGACTGTTCAGAGAGAGGCTTCTTCTAATTTGAACCAACATCTCATTAGTTCATTCATTTACTCAGCACCATCCACAATTGATTTTAGTGTAAACAGAAACACACGCTTCGATAGAAAAAAGTAATTGTACCTTTTCTAAGCTGGACACGAGACAGGAGTTGAATCAGAAGGCTCTGGCTTGTGAGATGAGAATTTCTATTGCAGATATGGTTGGAAAACTCTGCACGAAAGTCATAAGATGAATGCCAGTAGGCCATTATTCAAAAAATAGCTCCAGTTTCTAGGAATCCAAAGGAAAATGATCACTAAAATGGAAAGGGAACTGAGGCCACGTTCAGGGTAATGTTTATTTGACCAGATTTAATTTTATCCAGTGTATTTTATCAGAAATTGGAAATTGCTTAACTTGAAAATCACCCACCAGTTTATCACTTCATCCCCGCGTCTGAATAAGGAAAGGTCAGTTATTTCAGAAACACTCTCTTTTAAATCAGCACCTACAGTTTGAAGCTGAAGTATCGGATCATGCATATGTTTTCTTTTTGACCTCGCCTACGCCGATAGACATTCAGTCCGACATTCTATTTATGAATTTTACCTATAGCATTAATCTCCCTTTGTTTTACCCGTACATTTGTAAAATATTATATCACAGGCCAGCGTTAATTTTGCTCAGGTTTATGCAGTGAAGACATTTTGTGAATGGATGAGTGCTTGGGAAATCTGGCCTATACATGTATTTTAAAGTTGCTATTGGGAAAAAAAAAGGAATATTCAATAGGAGCCATCGTATAAAATTAGAAAGAGTTAACAGACCCCTTTGTTGTCATGCCCGACTGTTATCTGCCTCCCTGGTAGACTGTAAAATCCTAGAGGGTAACAAGCTTCTTGTGAGCAGGGACGTGGCTCAGGGGAAAGAGCGTGGGCTTTCGAGTCAGAGGTCGTGAGTTCGAATCCCGGCTCTGCCACTTGTCAGCTGGGTGACTGTGGGCAAGTCAACTTCTCTGGGCCTCAGTTACCTCATCTGTAAAATGGGGATGAAGACTGTGGGCCCCATGTGGGGCAACCTGATTCCCCTGTGTCTACCCCAGCGCTTTGAACAGTGCCCGGCACATAGTAAGCGCTTAACAAATACCAACATTATTATTATCTACCAACTCTGTTGTATTGTACCGTACTCTCTGCACATAGTAAGTGCCCAATAAATAACACTGACTATTGGATTCCAGCTCTATTATACTCTCCCCAGCATAGAGTACAGTGCTCTGCAAATAGTAGGTGCTTTACTTACTATTATTTTCATATTCAATAATATTTACTTACTAATATTATTTAGATAAATTCCATTGATTGCTTATTCGATTCGAGCTCTACTGTACTCTCCCCAGCATAGAATACAGTGCTCTGCACCCAGTAGGTAGGTGACAGATTAAGCAGTGTGGCTCAGTGGAAAGAGAAAGAGCTTGGGAGTCAGAGGTCATGGGTTCTAATCCTGGCTCCGCCGCTTGTCAGCTGGGTGGCCTTGGGCAAGTCACAACTTCTCCGTTGCCTCAGTTACCGCCAATGTAAAACGGGGTTGAAAACCGTGAACCCTCTGTGAGAGACAAACTGATTACCTTGTATCTACCCCGGCGCTTAGAACAGTGCTCTGCACAGAGTAAGCGCTTAACGAATACCAACATTAATTAAATTAAAATGGGGATTAAGACTGTGAGCCCCGCGAGGGACAACCTGCGAACCTTGTATCTTCCCCAACGCTTAGAACATTGCCTGGCACATAATAAGCACTTAACAAATACCATCATTATTATTAACTTCAACAACGAACAGACACATTCCCGGAGAGCGTCAGCATCTCGCTGCAATCATCACTGGTCTTAACGATTTGAGTTTTGTACGTCAAATCCGTACATGCAACTTAACGGCGCGTCGACACCCCCACCCCCCCCCCCCCCACCCCCCCCCCGTCTTCACGCTTACTGGCTGCGTTCGGTGCTCCAGCAGAGACACTCTTGGCGGGGATGAGAGAATGCGAGCGGTGCTGTCTAGGCCACGGGCACCACGATCAGTTCTTTCACTCTCTTTCAAGTCATCGTGGCTAAACTAAGCCTCATCTGCCACTTGCAAAGGGGAAAGAACACAGGTCTGATAGGCGGAGAACCTGAGTTCTAATCCTGACTACTCCACTTACCTGCTGTGTGACCTTGGGCAAGTCACTTCTCCTCTAGACCGTACGCTCCTAGTGGGTGGGGAACGTGTCTGCCAACTCTGTTATACTGTATTCTCCCAGGTGCTTAGTACAGTGCTCTGCAAAGAGTAAGCGCTCAATAAATACGATTGATTGATTCTCGATGCCTCAGTCTCCTCCTCTTTAAAACGGCCGTTAAGACTGTGAGCCCTAAGTGGGACAGGGACTCTGTCCAGCCCGATTATCTTGGGGCTACTCCAGAACTGAGTACCGGTTCTTGGAACGTAGGAAGTGAGGCCTTAATTGAGTCGGTCAATCAGTGCTGTTTATTGAGTGTTTGAGTGGAGAAGCAGCGTGGCTCAGTGGCAAGAGCCCGGGCTTGGGAGGCAGAGGTCATGCGTTCGAATCCCGGCTCTGCCACTTGTCACGGCAAGCCGCTTAACTTCTCTGTGCCTCAGTTCCCTCGTCTGTAAAATGGGGATTAACAGTGAGCCTCACGTGGGACAACCTGATTACCCTGTATCTTCCCCGGCGCTTAGAACGGTGCTCTGCACGTAATAAGCACTTAACCAGTGCCAACATTTTTATTATTATTATCACTGTGGCAGAGAACTGTACTAAGCACTCGGGAGAGTACAATATAACGGAGTTGTTTAGACACGGCTCACAAAACCACAATTATTTTTTCCTCATCATTATTAGCATTATTATTTTTAATACTTTCATTTTCTCACTAATGTTTGTACTTGAAAATGTCGACACCACGATAATAATAATACTAATTGTGCCATTTATTTACTGCTTCAGTATGCCCCAGAACTGCGCTGAACACTAGTGAAGAACATGATGGGTAGCAAATACAACACTGCAGCCAGGGCAATCCCTGCAAATACTCAGTGTGGCCATCATTCATTGGTCTCCTCAGCGGCCCTTTCCCCCTCAGTGAAAATCTTACCGGCATCTTCATCTCTGAAGGACTGCCTTCTGTTTAGAGAGACAGAGAGGGAAAAATGTGCCTCAAATATATGTGGGGGGTGTTTTTTTCCCCCACTTCTAATGGGACGTCTTTTCCTTTAATCATTTTTAATTGTCTTCGTCATCCGTTTTTTGAAAGATGATCTTCACTGTTAAATCACAATTCCCATTTTTCTAGATTTTTATTTCTTGATGAACTCCTGATTCCAGAGGTAAGGGACTCCATCTGGTGGCTCTTTAAAGTCTTAGTTTGCCTTGAATTTCTATTTATTTTTGCCCAGCTCTCCTCTGTGTTGCCCTTTATGCCTCTGAATAATATGACTTCACCAAGATCATTTGTCTTTGAGTATATAAAGCAGAAGGACATATCGGTCCTTGCACAGATCATCAGAATTTAATAATAAGCTTGATCAACTCATTTTCAAATCCTGCTTCCTGCCCATGCCCATTATCGATTATCTGTTTCCTGGGCATACTTAGTGTCAGTGTATGGGTTTTTTCTCCGCTTAAGGGGATAATATATGTTGGCAGGTGGATCCCACCCTACAGTTTATGCAGACAGAGGATACACCTCAAATTAAATGTCGACATATCCCAGTAGGCATAAGCTGTACCCACAGTGTCTTATCCAATCACTGCAGCTCAATCAGTTCCCTCCTCATGGGATCTGCGAGGACCAGTTCCCCTGTACCCAGTGGCTTTTCTTCCCGTCACCATTGTATTCTAAACACAGCACCCACCCCCCCCCCCACCCCGGGGAATCTTAACCTACCCGTAAGACGTGATCTTCGTGTCAGGACCGTGAAGTGCCATGGCCTAGTGGAAGGAGCACAGGCCTGAGAGTCGCAGGACCTGGATTCTCCTCCCAGGTCCCCCATTTGTCTGCTGTGGGACCTTGAGTGAGTCACTTCCCTTCTCTGTACCTCACTTACCTCATCTTTAAAATGGTGATTAAGATGGTGAGCCCTACGTGGGACACGGATTGTGTCCAGCCTATCTTGTATCTAACAGCGTGTAGTAGTACATTGTCTGGAACGCAGTAAATGCTTAAAAAATACCTTTTTTTAAAAAAAAAAAAATCAAAGAGCTGTCTCTGGAATAAAACCTAGGTAACTGCGGAAATATCTGTAGGCAAAAGCAGTCCATGGTACAACCAACCATGATCCAGCCACCCGTGATACGACCCGTTTTCAAGGAACAGAATTCAGGTGAAAATGTGGGTTCAGCCTGTAGGTTCACAGTCCACCTCCGTGGTTATTCCCAGCCTCTGAAGATCTGGGCCAGGCAATGGAGCATCACTAGTTAAGGAAGTTGCTTTTGTAGCAATAACAATAATAATAATAATAATGATAAAGTTGGTGTTTGTTTAGTGCTTACTATGTGCCAAGAACTGTTCTAAGCACTGGGGTAGATACAAGGTAATCACTTTGTCCCACAAAAGGCTCACAGTTTTTCAACCCCATTTTGCATATGAGGTAACTGAGGCAACAGAGAAGTTGTGACTTGCCCGAGGTCACACAGCTGACAAGCGGCGGAGCCAGGATTAGAACCCATGACCTCTGACTCCCAAGCCCATGCTCTTTCCACCAAGCCATGCTGCTTCTCCATCCTTTAGCTCGGCACCGAGGTTGACGTATTTAAGACCCGAATCCCATCTAACCAGGGGTCGTCCTGTCAGACACTTGAAATTAAGTTTAAATTTTAATCTTCACATATTGGAACATTTTCCAACACCTGGTTCATTTAGCAGATGTGATTGACGTTTCGGAAGGTTGAAATGATTGCGTTGGGTACTCTGGACCAACAGGTGAAATAACAATTGAGCATTAATAACCCCGCCTTGGATCCGTCTCCTGCGGAGATGAGGGAAAAGTAACCTAAGGTTCTGGACATCTGCACCATCAGCAGATGTTGCGGTGGGCAAGATGGAGTGCCAGCAGGGTGAGGAAGTTGCTTAGCAACCACCCTTCAATTTGGGGACAACAAGGCTTCCTTTCTGTCGCATGGGTCACGGGGGGATGCTGTAGTTGTGTGGGCCGCAGACGCCTTGTTCCCGAAATGCCTCAGGTTCAGGGTTCGTCTGCCTTCATAACTGTGGTAACGGTTAAGTGCTGACTATGTGCCGGGATATACTAACTGCCCAAGTAGATACGAGCAAATCGGGTTGGACACAGTCCCTGTCCCGCACGGGGCGCATAGTCTCAGTCCCCATTTTTGCAGATGAGGTAACTTGAGTCACAGAGAAGTAAAGTGACCTGCCCACAGTCGTACGGCAGACGAGAAGGGGCGGTGGGATTAGAACCCATGACCTTCTGACTCCCAGGCCCGTGCTCTTTCTACTATGACAATTTGACCCCACAACTGTGGCTTCCGGTATCGCCTCACGCTCTCTCCACGCAGGCACGCGCTGTTGGAAGACGTTCCTGATTCAGTCAGTCGGTCAGTCATATTTATTGAGTGCTCACATGCGCGGAGCACTGTATTAAGCACCTAGGAGAGTACAGTACAACAATAAGCAGACCCATTCCCTGCCCACATTCCCCAACAGCATTCGGTCCACATCACAAAGGGAAATCTGGGTTTCGGGGGAACTGCCGGGATTTCCTTCAGACAGTCCTTATCTCAGTTATGAGTTGGGTATGAGCATCCCAAACTCATATCTAATTCGGGGCAGCTCCTCGTCCCTCTCCGGAGTCACCGCTCTATAAAAGCGGGATGGGATGAGGGAGGGGGAGGGTCCGCTGGCTGCAGTGACAAGAAGCAGGTGATCCACTCACTCCGGAACACGGACCCCAAGCCTGATTTCCCTAAAAGCGAGGCCGGAATGACTGACCAGTAAGAGCCCGTTTGACTCCAGGAGTGAGGATTTAACGGGCCGTTACTGTTGTCAGATGACCAGAATAAATGGCCTGGGAGATGTTGTCCAGAGCTAATTAATTGTCCAGTGCTCCGAGGAAGTAAATGAACCTCCAACTTAACGGTCTTTGCCTCTTAAAGACGTCAGTTGAGTTTTATTGCGGCAAGATCCCAGTTCCCCACTGCACCCTCTCAGAGGTTACCGTTGCGCGCTTTCACCACCCGTGCGTTTCCACATCGGTCACGCCAAGTCTGACCTAACGATCCGGATTAAAGAATGGCAACCGCGTGGTCCATCTGAAAGCAAACTCTTTCGGTGACATTTTAGTTGGCAAACGAATGTCAGAGCGGTGGAGAGTGGTAAAAATCATGGTGGTATTTGTTATGCCCTTCTATGTGTCAAGCATTGTATTAAGCAGGGGGGTAGATACAAGATAATCAGGTCCCAGGTTAGGCTCACGGTCTAAATAAGAGGGAGAACGAGTATTGAATCTCATTTTGTAGATAAGGGGACTGAGGCACAGGGAAGTTAACGTGATTTGCCCCAAATCACTCAGCAGACAAGTGGTGGGGTAGGATTAGAACCCAGGTCCTCTGACTCACAGTCTAGCGTGGCCTAGTGAAAAGAGCACCGGCTTGAGAGTCAGAGGTCAAGGGTTCCAATCCTAGCTCTGCCCCTTGTCTGCCGTGTGACCTTAGGCAAGTCACTTAACTTCTCTGTGCCTCAGTTTCCCCATCTGTAAAATGGGGATTAAGACTGTGAGCCCCACGTGGGACAACCTGATTAGCTTGTGTGCACCCCAGGCCTCAGGACCCTGCTCGGCACATAGTAAATGCTTAAGAAATACCGTCCTTATCACCTCCACTGTGCCACGCTAGTAACGTACCCCCGCCGTTCAGCAGGTCTAATGAAAGTGGATGGTCCACTATCCGACAGTTGGGGTGAGAGCTGAATGATGCCGATGAAGTCTCCGAGCAGGGCCTCCCTGCTCTGTTCGGGGGTCGCTTCCACTTCCCGGGACCGTGGCTCTAGCCAATCCCCCCGTCCTCAGACCAGGGTGATGCCGCAACATCACACCTAACGGTGGAGGGGAGAAGGTTCTCTGTGTTCCCTCTCCACATATCCCGCGAGGTATCCTAGCTCCATTATCCCCCACCAAATGGCTACCCCAATTTGAGCTGCAAACCGGAGGGACAGTCTTCTCTGGGCATCTGATTCTCCCAGGGCTGGTAATTTAATGACGGTGATTTGAATTTAAAAATTGAAAGCCTAGATAAAAGGAACCAGATGGCTGTAGGGGGGAGAAACGGAAAGAGGAGAAGTAAGCCTCGGTCAAGGACATGTGAACCAAGAAGCTTTGAGAATCTCACTCTCTCTGCGTGAGGGGAAAGTGGTTATGGACATTTAACAATAGTAACGGTAACAATAGCAGCATTAGGCGCTTACTATCTTCAAAGCACCGGACTGAGCATCAGGGTATATGCGAGATAAGACAGGTGAAGACAGATCCATCCCCTCCCACCAAATGGCGGCTGTCCACTAGATTGTAAGCGCCTTGAGGGGAAGGGTCATGTCTACCCACTCTATTGTAGTGTTCTCCCCCAGACACTCAGTAGAGTGTTCTGTCCACAGTGAGCGCTCAGCAGATGCCATCGATGAATGGACCGATAGCTGGTGGACTCTTGATTAAAGCAGAGAAGCAGCGTGGCTCAGGGGAAAGAGCACGGGCTTTGGAGTCAGAGGTCATGGGTTTGAATCCCGGCTCTAGCACTCGTCAGCTGGGTGACTGTGGGCAAGTCGCTTAACTTCTCTGTGCCTCAGTTACCTCCTCTGTAAAACGGGGATGAAGACTGTGAGCCCCACGTGGGACAACCCGATTCCCCTGTGTCTACCCCAGCGCTTAGAACAGTGCTCGGCACATACATAGTAAGCGCTTAACAAAACCCGACATTATTGTGATTATGAAAGAGCTTATTCTAACTGGCCCATATTCATTTTATGGCCCCACTGCAAATACTGCTGCTTTCCTGGACCCACTTTTCTAGGCCCTTTCAAACGTCCCGCCCAACTGGACACCCCCCAGTGACTAGCCCCCCGTTCCCATGCCGTGACTGGGTCTCCGCTTGGTGGGGCTGAAATTCAGAACCAGTTGAACCTTTGGAAAACTGAATGAAATTTCCCGGCAGTAAATATATCTGTAGGCTCCCTTACGTCCCAGGTTGGAGCTCCTGGAATCCAACACTGTGGCTGCGTATTTAGCACGGGGGCTAAGAGAGCTAGCATCCTCACTTATGGGATCGCAGTCTTAGAATCAGCGTCAGTCAGCTTCATCTGCCCATTCTGACTGTGCTCTGGGCAGATAGAATGATGGCACACCATCCTAGGCGCTTGAACCCGGTGACGAGATTGCTGTTTTCTGACGTTATTATGAGAGGAGTGGGATTGAACAGCAGACAGCCTTTATTTCGGGAACAGACCCGGACTTGGTGGACAGAGTGAGCTTCGGCGCGGATAGTAGAGAGACGCAGATTCCTCGGCGCTGTGGTAGCCAGTTGGCCAGGAGCAACACCTGACTGGGATTTAGAGGTCTGTAAGCGGTGTGGCCTACTAGACAGAGTACCGGGCTGGGAATCAAGAGACCTAGGTTCTGATCCCTAATTTCTGACCTTGGGCAAGGCATTTAACCTCTCGGTGCCTGAATACTTCACCTGTTAGATGGAAATCCAATTAATAACGTTGGTATTTGTTAAGCGCTTCCTATGTGCAGAGCACTGTTCTAAGCGCTGGGGTAGACACATGGGGCTCACAGTCTTAGTCCCCATTTTACAGATGAGGTAACTGAGGCCCAGAGAAGTGAAGTGACTCGCCCACAGTCACACAGTTGACAAGCGGCAGAGCTGGGATTCGAACTCATGACCTCGGACTCCGAAGCCCGTGCTCTTTCCACTGAGCCACGCTGCTGTGGGATGATCACTCTGCCTGGCCTGGTTATCTTGTACCTGCCCCAGTGCATGGCTCTTCGAATGCTAACCACCTCGCTGTACCTCAGTCTCCTCTATCTCACCGCGGACCTCTCGCCCATGTCCTGCCTCTGGCCTGGAACACCCTCTCTCCTCTAGTCTTACAGACAGTTACCCTCTCCTCCTTCGAAACCTTATCCAAGGCACATCTCCTTGCAGAGGGCCTCCCTGACTGAGCCCTCCTTTCCTCTTCTACCTCTCTCCTCTGCATCATCCTGACTTGCTTCCTTCATTCATCACCCCCTCCCAGCCCCATAGGACTTAGGTTCACATCTATAATTTATTTATATTGCCGTCTGTCTCCCTCTCTAGACCGTAAGCTCGTTGTGGGCCGGGAAAGTGTCTGCTTATCGTTTTTTGTACTTTCCCGTGAACTTGGTAGAGTGCTGTGCACACAGTAAGCACTGAGTAAATGCGATTGAAAAAATGAAAATGCTTTGCAGAGATCATGATCGTCATTATCATCACTGTAATCCTGTTCCTCGGCCTCACAAATAGCACAGGGAAAGCGAATGTTGTGAAGGGTAGAAACCCAACACTGGAATATTTGGGGAGATTTGTCCTTATGTTAGGGAATGGAGGTGAAATTTATAGTCTCAGAAGAAAAACCAAGGGGTTACCCCGTGTCTGTGAGGCCTCTCCAAAGCGAGCTACCTTCTGAATCTGCAAAATCATCTGAGAGAGCCTTAATCTTCTCCCACTCCCTTCTGTGCCAGGCTTGCACTTGGATTTGTTCCCTTTCTTCATCCCTCTTTCGGTCCCACCACACCTTTGTGCATATCCGTAATTTATTTATTTCTATTCATGTCTGCCCCTCTGGACTGTAAGCTCACCGTGGGTAGGGAACACGTCTACCGACTCTGTTACATTGTACTCTCCCGGGCATGTAGGACAGTGCTCTACACACAGTAAGCACACAACAAATGTGATCGATTGATTGAATGATCAATCGATTGTCCCCTGCTACTGAGTGGGAGCCATTGCCTTCCGAGAGGTGTTGGGAAGCTGGGCAAGAGCGTCGTATGGCAATCAGCAGATGCTCGAGGGAGTGGCCGAGGCTCCCTGCTAAACTGTCGCTGCGGGGGATCCCTGGGTTCCACACCAGCTCAGACCCACCAGTGACAGATGCCAAAGGCTGTTGTCCCTAACTGGGCGGCAGAGGGGATGGAGGCTCATCTGTGGGCACTTACTGGGAGCAGAGCCGTTCCGCTCACTTGTTTTCCCTCTCACCCGTGCTCACCCTGGAGACGGATGGCCGGCAGGGTCGGGGCCGCTGGGCATCTCTGTGAGGGCAGGGCCTCCCCTCACACCCGGAGCCCTCCCGCCGACCCGCCGATGCAAGGGGGAGGCAGAGAGGCCAGTGGCAACGCGTCTGTATAAGCGGATCCGTTAGAGGATCTCGGTTTGTGAGGGCGGGGGGGCGGGGGGCGGGGGGGGGGTGGGGGCCGATGGCTCATTTTGGTTGGTGACCGAGTGTCTTTAAGGGAGATTATCTGAGTCAGCAAGGCAGAGAGAACTCAGGTTTCATTGCCGTCAGCTTGTCCCTAATGGAGAACCCATCAAGTATTTCCACACTCCCAGTCCTTGGAGGGGGGAATAGCGCTAAATTATCCCTAGATTGACCTTGCAAACTGCATCCTTTCTCCATAAAGGAAAGGCATGTGTGTTTATGGGTGGATATACACTGTTGTGTATGACTCCCACATATTTGCATTTATATTGAATTGTGCGTGGAAGGAGGCATCTTCATTTATAAACCTCTTCTGTCCCTCTGCTGGCACTATCTGAGCTTGTGGTGTGCTGTCAGAGAAACGACCGAGGCCCGGACGAGGATTTCAGATGCAGTGGTACGGCTCGGGCAGAAGGCTGCAGTGTTAGATCAGATTGGAAGGCCTCCGGAGATGGGATTTCCGTCAGCGGGATTACAAGCCCCTCAGAGCAGGCAGGCCCGTTTCCCCCGCGTTCCGACGCTCCCATCCCGGTACCGCCCATCACTGTGAGGTAGAGCAGGACCGGTGGGGGGTTTAAGGGAAAGCATCAGCGATTTAGGGCCAGAAGAGCGCACAGGTCGGTACCTTCCACTTCCAGCACCCTCTGGTCACCTGGGCTAGGGGAGGTGCTCTGGAAACAGACCACTTCGAGTGCTCTTTTACCACCGATTCAGCGACTGCAAAAATTGCAGAAAACAGTTGGGTGACTGTAATGGTAATAACAACGATGAAGGTATTTGCCAAGCACTTACTCCGTACCGAGGCATTCGTTAAGCACTGGGGTAAGGTAAAAGATAATCGGGTCGGACAAAGTTCCCGACCCGGAGGGAGCTCGTGGTCTAGGTAGGAGGGAGGTCAGCTATTGAATCCCCATTTTACAGATGAGGAAAATGAGGCACAGAGTAGCTAGGCGACTTGCCCAAGGTTTCACAGCAGACAAGCAGCAGAGCCAGGAGTGCTCTGGAAGGCGAGTCAGCTCCTCAACCCTGTGGTATGGGCAGGGCCAGAGTGGGGTGATATCACCAGTTTTTGAACCAAAAAACCTTACGAAGGGAAGGCAGGGCAGCACCGGAGTCCCCAAGAATCAATCAAGCAACCCATCACTGCTATTTATTGAGTGTCTTCTGAGTCAGCAGCACTGCACAACTAAATGTTTGGCTAAATACCCCAGCAACAAGGCACGGGTTCCCTGCCCTTCTGAAGGAGTTCCCAACAGAACTATGGCTGTGGCGGAACAAATGGCACTTAGAGCCAGATAGAGCTGGTGCGACAGAACAGATAGAAATGATGACTTACATCCCACTCCCGCTCATTCTCCTCCCATGTCCCACCCAGCATAGCTGACTTTAAAGTGAGTGTAGCTCCAATGTTAGGAGACTAAAAGGGGATCACGTTAGGGAGTGGAGTTGTCCGTGTTGTGGGAACCAGCAGGCCTGGAAGTTGAGCGGGTGCGTGGCTAGAGAGCCTTCGAAGGTCTCTGCTCCCACCCGCCCCCCGGACAGGGAATGTTTCGATCACCGTTGGACTTTGCAGGGTTAGGAGACGCTGACGAGATTTTTTTTTTTTTTTTTTTTTTTAAATGATCTCTGTTAAGCTTTTCCTCTGCTCCCAGCCACCCCTGGACGGGGAATGTTTTGGTCACCATTGGACCTTGCAGGGTTAGGAGACGCTGACAAGATATTTTTTTTTAATGATATCTGTTAAGCTTTTCCTTGCATTGCGGAAGCTAGAGAATTACGGCGAGGCCACAGTCTTTAACTGATAGAGTTTCTTATGGGTGGTGTGGTTTCTTCTTTCGAAAAGCCAACTCAGCTTTTCCTGCGTGCCAGGTATTGTCCTAAGTGCAGGTGTAGATATAAGCTAATCAGGTTGGACGCAGTCCATGTTCCACGTGGGGCTCACAGTCTTAATCCCCGTTTTAAAGATGAAGCAAGTGAGGCACAGAGAAGTGAAGTGACTTCCCCAAGGTCACACGGCCGACAAGCCGTGGAGCCGGGATCAGAACCCAGGTCCTTCTGACTCCCAGGCCCGGGCTTCATCCGCTAGGCCATTCTGCTTCTCTGTGGCTTATTCTCATTGGAACTCTTTGCTTTCCTTAGAGAATGTAGGTCGGTCATTCGAGGCTTCAGTTCACAACAGCTGGACTCCCAAAAGCAATCCAGAATGGACCAGATCCTTGTGAATTTTAGTGGCATTCCATCCTCTTTGTTTGATTCATTCTTTATCCAAATTTCTCCACTTCTGAGGGAACAGGATTGTGGCAGAACCTGGCAGATCCATCAGTCCACTGGAGCCTTCAAGGGTGAATACCAAGAACCATCAGCTGGAGCCTTGGGTGTAAGGCCCAAAAGCCGCAGGCTCTGAGTGCCGTTTGTTCTGCCGTAGCACTTCAAAGAGCGGACTGAACTACAGGGAGATGATCTGCATGGAATGTCTTTCATTATAGGCTTTCGCCCAGGTAGCCCTACTCAAAGCGTGAGTCTTATAATAGACATTGTTGTAGGCTAAATACGGGGCCTGTGAAGTTATATGCTTGTTACGTTGAATTTTCTCAGCGTCGCCTACTCTACAGAAAATGATCTTTAATTTTAAGGAACAGTTGGACTCCAAATCCTAAATAGAAGTAGGAGGGGCTTAGGATCGTAGAGTAGCAACAAAAGACATATTGCCTGCCCTGAGAGCCGCAAAGGAATATTTAACAACGGACGGCAGAGGGTCTTGAAGCCAACGGTAAGAAGTTTGTTTTTGATGTAAGGGCAAACGGTTAGCCATTAGAAGTTTCAGGGCAGTGGGACGATGAGCCAAATGCCATTTTAGAAAAGTGATCTGGGCTGAAGACTGTGGTAGGGATAGAAGAGAGGTAAGGAGTCCAGGGAGGAGGGATAACGTGGTCCAGAGTGGAATGCTCAAACCCAGGTAGGGGCTGTTTGAATGGAGAGGAAGGAGTGGACTCGATAAATATTGTAGGCGATGGGACCTGGGCCATGGGGACTAGGCAAGATTCAGTTACAGATTGGATGTGAGAGTTAAAAGGCAGTGAGGTGTCAAAGATGAAAACAAGGTGGTGAGCTCTGGGACGGGGGAATTGTGTTGTGAAGTTGAGATGGAAAAATTAGAGCTGCTGTGGGTGGATGACTCATACTCTTCAAGGAAGTACTTTTGAAGGAATACCCAAAGCAGCATGCTGATAATTCTGAAAATTCCAAAAACAGCCATACCAGCCTGTACACGAGTAATAGGATGAAGTAAAGCAAGGCTATCTTCGAGCTATAACCTGGAAATCCTAACCTTCAACAAAAGGCTCTGATCGGCCAAACAGAATGAAATGACCCAAAATTATGCTACCTTAGCAGTGCCGTACTGTGCTCTCCAACAGTGCCTGGGGAGATAGGAAAATAGGAAACAGGACAAGAAGGCCATTGGAGCTCTTGATTGGAAATGAAAAATGATGGTACTGAATTTACATACGATAACCTCTCAACAGCTAAATACCATGACAAAAAATAAAGGTGGGTTCTTCTGTAACGTTTCATTTTTGAGAGTTGTGCCTGCTAAAATTGCATTTGACAGATCGATACCCTAAGGTTCCAGTGGCTCCAGTTATCACCACCAGTAATTGCACACAAGATTAGGCTTCCCTGCGTTGCCAGCCGCAAGGATTTGTGAGCTCTTTTCTCATATAATGTAGGGCCACTGTTTTTAATAATGAATAAATAAAGCAGAGAGGTTTTATTCCCGCTCTAGGTAAAATTGGATTTTGCAACATTCTTATCTGATCTTAGGTTCAGATTCCAAAATAGGACAAAAGAGAGAATGCAAGAACTTGAATAAAGCATGAGCCAGCCCACCACTGATCATCTTGGTTGCCTCTGAGTAGACTTCAGACCTCTTACAAGCTATCTTTTTTCCTGTAGTAGGAAAGTGGGGGATGTGTTATGCACCTTGCTTCTGAAAAGCCTCTGTGGCGATTTCTTTGTCCTTTTGTATATGTCTTTATAAAGCTGCGATGGATTAGCATCTATGAGATATGGAAATGTGAGAAAAGGATCTGTCAGTGTATATGCTGGGTAGATCCATTCAGAAAATGATCCAAAGGCGTAGGCTTCGTTTAATCACGGTCAGCTGTGTGAGCATCAGTGAGAAGCATAACCCGGAAACCACATGGAAACCACATGGAACAGTGTGAATCTGAAGAGAGCCTTCACCTCCGCCCATTAGAGTGGAAGCTCCTCGTGGACGGAGAGTGTGTCACTTCTCCGTTTAGTGCTTCTCACGCTCCTGATGCAATATAGATGAACAGTGTGGCCTAATGTGAGCCCCACGGGGGACAGTCTGATTACCCTCTATCTACCCCAGCGCTTAGAAGAGTGCTGAGCACATAAGAAGCGCTTAACAAATAGCATCATTATTATTTTTCTATTGTTATTATTGTTAATGGGAAGATCACAAGCCCGAGAGTCAGGGGACCCAAATTCTAATCCCTCCATTTGCCTGCTGGGTGACCTTGTGAGAGTCACTTAAATTCTCTGTACCTCAGTTTCGTCATCTGTATAACAGGGATTAAATGCTTGTTTCCCATCCCCAAACTCCAGTTTAGACTGTAATCCCACTTTAGGATAGGGACCGTGCCCTACCTGGTTATCGTTTCTCTACTCCAGTGTCTAGTACAGTGCTTGGCACACAGTAAGCACTGAACGGATTCCACAATTTTTATTTATTATTGTTGTTGTTGCCATTATATCAACCTCACCATCCCCTAAAGTAAGCACAGAGATTTTTTTTTTTTTTTTTTAATTCAGATTAGAAATGAGTTTGAGAGAAAGGAATTCCTGGTGCACGTCCAGTCCGGGAGTGACCTGACTTTGGATCTGGCAAAGGATTTAGCTGTCTGGACCCCAGAAATGTCCACCTGTCTTGATCTTTGCCCAATCGGAATAACAGTTGAGGATTAATCAATGTCGGCTTCCATTTCATCAAGAATGGAGCCACCTCCCATTTCTCAGAAAGATGTAATTTCCTCATTTTCCTGTAAATGATGATGGTCGTGATTAAGCATTTACTGAGTACCAAGCACCGACCTCGGCACTGGGTAATCCGATTGGACGACATGGCTTTCCTACCTGGGGCTCAGCCTAAATTGGGAGGGGGCAGGTATCTTATTCTCATTTTGCTGATGAAGACACTGAGGCCCAGAGAGATTAAGTGACATGCTCAGGGTCACACAGCAGACCGGTGGAAGAGCTGCGTTTAGAACCTAGATCTCTTGATTCCCAGCCCCGAGCTCTTCCCACAGGCCAAGTTTTCAAATTGCCCAGAACTAAAGACTTCTAAAGAAGATATGTAGGCGAGTCATGCAATATCAAATGGCTCTTGGTTTGTGCGGTGAAAGAAGAGGAAATAGTCATTAGGTGGGTCGTACATATCCCCAGTGGGGACACGAAAGACCGGCAGGAGGGACGAGGGATGCTGCCGAAACCCCATTATCAATTTATGCGTGCTGGGTCCCAGTGACGGGCGACTCTATCATCCATGCTGTAATAATAGTAGTAATAATAATAATGGTACTTGTTAAGCACTTAGTACGTGCCAAACACTGACCTAAGCACTGGGGTAGATGCAAGTTAATCAGGTTGGACATAGTCCCTGTCCCACATAGGGCTCACAGTCTTAATCCCCATTTTACGGATGAGGGAACTGAGGCCCAGAGAACTGAAATGACTTGTCCAAGGTCACACAATACACATGCGGTGAAGCCGGGCCGGGCCCGTGATTTATCCACTAAGTCAGGCTGCTTCTGAAGGTCCTTGTGCGACTGCCAAGATCCTTTCTCGTCTCAGTCCCCTCTCTGTTTCCCACTTGGCTGGTGTTATCCCGTTGGTGATTTCTTTCTCGATTGGATCATAATTTTTGTTGTTATTTCAGGAAATTATTCGACTTTCCCCATAAGCGTACGTCCCACTGCATGTCTAGAAATCATTCAAGGGACAAAGGAAATGTCGATTCAAGAGAATAGGTTTAAATCACATAATCAACATTTGCATAAACACAAATTCAAAACCGTCGCCAGGATCTTTTCGAAAGTGCCGAGGACGGTGGGTGTGCTTTCTCCCTGTTTAATTGCGTGCGGGCACTTGCTAAAGAGGGTTAAAGAGAGTTTTTGATGATGTGATTCAGCCCACGTAGGGAGATTTACACTCCCAGAATGTAATCAAATAATTTCCTCTAGTAGCAACCCAGATTACCATTTGATAGTTTCACTAACGAACCTGAAAGAATACCAAACGCCAAGCAGTCTACATGTCCCTTAATGAACCGGAGTCGAACAGGATCACTCTTTTTACCTGGACTGACACAAGAGGAGGATGATTGAACTCTGGGCCTTGAGGTAGCCTCTCTGTCTTCTCGCCCCTCTGTGACGATGTCTTGCATTGCACTGGCCTTCGTCGCTGCCGTTCACCCACCGGACCGACGACTTAAACCAACCGGCAACACCGGCTGCACGGTGTGTGTCCGGTCGTGGATGGAAGCTCGGGGGGGGGAGGGGGGGGGGTCTGTCTCTGGGCTCTTACTGATCTCATTTGCTCTTCCTAAACTGGGTTACTTCCGTACAATTTCATCTCTGCACCGCAGTTACCTTGTCTGAGGAACGGGGATTGAGACCGTGAGCCCCACGCGGGACAGGGACTGTGTCCATCCCACGTGCATCCACCCAGGCATTTAGTACGGCGCGTGGGATATAGTAAGCACTTAACACACACCAGTGTTATTATTACCTATGAAGCTCTGGGGGCCAACTTTTTATACTGTCCCGGCAGTCACCCTCTGAGGACTTGTGATACGTATCCAAGTGCAAAATTCTTTGCGCTTGGATTTTCACCCTTTATTCACCCCTCCCTCAGCTCCAAAGCACTATCGAACGTATCCGTACTTTATCCGTTTCTATTGTTCATTCATTCATTCATTCATTCGTATTTGTTGAGCACCTACTGTGTGCAGAACACTGGACTCAGTGCTTGGGAAAGTACAATAAAACAATGAACGGACGCAGTTCCTTCCCGCAACGAGCTTACAGTCTAGAGGTGGGGAGATATTCATTCAGTAGTATTTATTGAGCGCCTCTTGCGTGCAGAGCACTGTACTAAGCGCTTGGAATGAACAAGTCGGGAGATATCTGTCCCCCCATCTAGACTATCAGCTTGTTATGGGCAGGGAATATATCTACCTATTCCGTTGTATTGTCCTCTAGACTGTAACCTGGATAGGGACAAGGAACGTACCTGCCAACTCGGTAACATTATTATATTGTACTCTTCCAAACGCCTAGTACAGTGCTCTGCACGCAATAGGCGCTCAATAAATGTGATTGATGAATTACTCTCCCAAGTGCTTAGTAAAGTGCTCTGCACGGAGTGAATGCTCAATACATATGATCGATTACTCTCCCAAACACTTTACGCAGTGCTCTGCACATAGTAAGGACTCAAGAATACAATCAATTGATTTTTTGTCTTCATTCATGGCCGCTTCCCCTATCTGGAACATATTTCAGGTGTGTCACCCCTTCCAACACCTCCAGGGCGGGATCGTGCCTACCAATTGAATTGTACTCCCCCAACCTCTCAGTACTGGGGTCCGCGCGATAAGCACTACTAAAATATCACTGATGATGTGCCCGATCGAATTACTTTGTATTTATTCTAGGTTTTGCCCGTGGTCAATTCTGCTGCTGCTGCTGCTGCTGCTACCATTACTAGTCAGTCAGTCGGTCGTATTTATTGAGCGCTTACTGTGTGTGGAACACTGTACTAAGCCCTCGGGAGAGTACAATGTACTAATAGACGCAATCCCTGCCCACAGTGAGCTTACAGTCTAGAGGGGGAGTTACTACTACTGCTATAACACATTTCCTTCATTCTTACCCATAGGTAGATGTGGCTGGAAATACCAATGCAGATGAAAGGCTTCTTCTCTCTGCCTAAAAAACAAACAAACAGGAAAAAACCTCGCCTGTTTCCATTTTTTTAACGGTATTTGTGCCGGGGGTCGTACTCAGGCCTGGAGTAGCTAGAAGATAATCAAGTTGGTCACAGTCCCTGTCCCACATGGGACTCACAGTCTTCATCCCCATTTTACAGATGAGCTAACCGAGACACAGAGAGAAGTTAAGTTACTTGCCCACAGTCCCACAGGAGACCAGCGGCCGAGCTGGGTTTGGAACCCGGGTCCTCCGACTCCTAGGGCTACGCTCTTTCACTAGGCCACGCTACTTCTCAGAGAAGTGCAAAGAGAAGACGAGAAAAAGAGAACCGCAAGTTAGACTAGATACAAGGTGGGAAAAAGTGGGTGAGGAAAAGGGGATGAGGCCAGTCTGGGTGAAGGGGAGATGGTAGTAATGAATTGGGCGGATAGATGTTTTAGGCCCCATCCAGCTGGATGGACAGCGTTTCACCATTTGACTTTGAAATTTGCCAGTCTTACATTCAATTATCCGTAGTTGGATGTTGATTTTAGCCACT
Source organism: Ornithorhynchus anatinus (assembly GCF_004115215.2). NCBI lineage: Eukaryota > Metazoa > Chordata > Mammalia > Monotremata > Ornithorhynchidae > Ornithorhynchus > Ornithorhynchus anatinus. The sequence goes on from NC_041751.1 coordinate 16,613,780, forward strand.
TCATCTTTGATGAATGACGACAGAACGGAGGCAGTGATTGTATTCGTTTCTCAGAATGTGGTCTTCTACCTAATTTTTAGAGATAATTTCCCTTGTTTGTAGCACTTTGAGAAACACCAAGATCCCCAGGAAATTATTGCTAATAATGATCAAGAGGAGATCCACGTCAAGTAAATGTTTAACTTTAAACCGTCTTTCCCTTTGAAGATTGGGCGCAAGTCGTTGGTGTCACTCAGAGATGTATTTCTCTGAAGAAGCTTGAAGGGATTTAAAGTTCATATCATCATAATCTAAAACTTTAGTGCCTTGAGCAGTCCTCTAGTAAACTGAATTTTAAAAATGAAAATGGGAAATTGTCATCAGGCTTTACAAAATCACAGCAACATTCTCACCACATGATTTGAAAAAGTGTATCTATTGGCTTCCGGCTTTGAAATTTGTAATGAAAATTGTATATTCATATAACACAATCTCTACTCACATATACCCATATAACTGAATACTCACAAGCGTCCACTCTATCTGGCAAAATCACTCTTTCTGTCCTCGAAAGGAGATTAGGAGGGAGATAGATTCTTCAAGGTTTAAAGATGTCTCAAATGACGTCTCCCTACCCTAACTTCCCTAACTTCCTTGTCGGCACTTTTATGCCACCTAAATTCAGTTATTTGGTTACTTCCTCTGCTATAGCATAATCTTAAGATTTCCTCCTATCTTCAAGTTAAATTTAGTGTCTGTATCCCTTGCAAGCTTGTTAGCTCTTTGAGGGCATGGATCACATCTACTCACTGTATTGTATTCTCTTAAGAGAGCGTTCTGCAAACAGATTGATTGATGAGTAATCAGTGTAATCAAGCAGAGGTCGGGTGGGGGGGGGGGGGGGGGGGGGGGGGGGGGGGGGGGGAGGATGAGTGCTTAGATTAACCTGATAGTTTGGATGGAGAGGAAAGAGCAGATTTTAGCGATGTCATGAAGCTGAACCGACAGGATTTGGTGATAAATAGAATACGTGGGGTTGAATGAGAGAAAAGTGTCAAGGATAACACCAAGGTTACAGACTTGTGAGACAGGAAGGATGGCGATGCTGTCTCCAGTGATGGCAGAGTTGGGGGAGGACAGGCTTTTGGGTGGGAAAATAAGGAGTTCTGTTTTAGATATGCTAAGTTCGAGGGGGCAGCAAGACATCCACGTAGAGAGGTCTTGAAGGCGGGAGGAAATGCAAGACTGCAGAGAGGGAGAGATCAGGGATGGAGACGGAGATTTGGGAATCATCCACGTAGTAGAGGCGATAGTTGTAGCCGGGGGTGCCAATGAATGCTACAAGGGAACGAGAATAGGTGGAGAATAGAAGAGGACCTAGAACTGAACCTTGAGGGACACTCACACTTAGGGGATGGGAGGCAGGGAAGGAGTCCACAAAAGATACTGAGAGTGAGCAGCCAGAGAGACAGGAGGAGAACCAGGAGAGGACAATGTCAGTGAAGATGAGGTTGGATAATGTTTCCAGGAGAAAGGGGTGGGCAACAGTGATGAAGGCAGCTGAGAGTTTGAGGAGGATCAGGATGGAGTAGCGCCTATTGGATTTGACAAGAGGGAGATCATTTGTGACCTTTGAGAAGGTGGTTTCTGTGGAGTGAAGGGGATGGATGCCAGATTAGAGGGGGTCGAGGGAATTGGAGGGGAGGAGCTTGAAACAGCAGGTGTAGACAATTCACCCAAGGAATTTGGAGAGGAGTGAAAGGATGGGGCGATAACTGGAGGGAGCCATGGGGTCAAGGGAGGTCTTTTTTTTAGGATAGGAGAGGCATGAACATGTTTGACAGCAGTGGGGAAGAAGCCATTGGAGAGGGAAAAGTTGAAGATGGCAGGCAGGGAGAGGAGCAGGGAGGCAGCAAGTGCTCTAATGAGGCGTGAAGGGATGGAGTCAGATGCCATGTATCATGTGTCCCTATGTGCACTGTACTATGTGCAGAGCACTGCACTAAGCACTTGGGGGAGTACCATGCAACATCAAGACTGTGAGTGTGATTAATACACCTGATCCATGACTGATAGTCCCTTTCAGGTCGAGAGCATGAAATAGATCATCGAGTGTGTTCAGTAGAATTCTCATTTAACTTTGTGAATTTAGTTTCAATAATAATAATTATGGTATTTAAGGGCTTACTGTGTACCTAGCACTATACTAAGCACTAGGGTAGGTACAAGATCTTCTCTGAGACACAGAATAGTTAAGTAACTTGCCCGAGGTCACAGAGCAGGCAAGTGGCAGAACCGGGATTGTATCCCAGGTCCTCTGACTCCCAGACCCGTGACCTTTCCTCTCAGCCACACTGCCTCTTGAGTAACTAATGCTGTAGAGACGCAATGCACTCTTTATCTTCCTCATTTTCTGTTTCTTTTCATTCTTTATCCGCCTTACAGTCTCCTGAAGTCATTTCACATGCTTCTTAACAGGTCCTCATAAGTCCTCCCATTTTGTTGCTTTTCATTTTCATTTTTCTTCGTATTTCTCCAGCTAACCATCTCAGTTAACCGCATTCTAATCTCTCCTGTCTCCGACCCCTGCCTCACATGCTAGTCCAGCCTGGAACTCCCTCCCCCAGAAGATTATTCACCCCATCTTCAGAGTCCTCCTGAAAACTAACTATCCCCTCCAGGAGGGCTGTCGTAATTAAATTCCCCCTTTCCTGGCTGTGTCAGTCCAACAGTGCCCTAAACATTTTACGTTTAAGGACAGGTAGCTCTTACGCCTATCCTTGGCTTTCGAAACAGTCACTTACGCGTATTCATTTATAAGTGCTATTCAAACATTAGCAGCTATAGCTGAGTTTCGTTTCCATCTTCCAACCCTTTATAAATAGCTTGTGGCTGTCGGTATCCCCCCGTTGGATCGTAAGCTCCATAGTGGCAGGGATCATGTCTCTTCCTCAGTTGTACTTGTCCAAGCACCTAACACAGTGTTCTGCCCACAGTAGGTGCTCAATACATCCTCCCGATTGAGTGCTTGATTTTGAAACGGGTTCATACCTTTCTCTTTTTCACCAAAGAGGAATTTGAGCTACTGAGATGCCCGACACAGAGTTACAGAAAGAGGTCATAACTAAGTGAAGACTACATCGGGTCTTTTAACCACTGTTTCCGTTCCCCCAGAAAACCCATCCTAGAGTCTCTAATTTAGCCCACTTGCCTCACGGAGTTACAAAGAATTGAGTAACCCCACAGACAAAGCTCTCATCTCCGCGCTCTCATATGCTAAACCTCCGTGGCTGGTTTTTGTTCTTTCTCCCCGTGTGTTCAGAGTAAATGAATCTCTTCAAAGGGGAACAAAGAAACTGTCAGAGAAAAATGTACACTTGGCCAATAAAATGTATTCTTGTTCCTGCCGAATCGACCATCTGACTTGCACCCATACGGGGATATTTATTTCCATCCTTATGGTCTTCAAAGCCATCCTTTGATAGAAATATAGCGATGGAAGTCAGATACTGGGGGAAGTTTTAACAAGAAAAAGGCCCAGAATGATCATTAATTGCACTTCAGACAACCCACTGGAGATTCCTCGCCTTTCCACATCCAACCGGGAAACCTCAGGCTGGAACTCTGGCACGGAGACTCGGACGGGGAGGGATGGAGGGAAGGCCTGCCACAGCCGGAGGGGGTGGAAGCCCTGTTTTGCTACAGGTTGCGTAGAGGTTGACTTTGCCTCTTTTCTAGGGAAAGGCGAAACGTTAGCCCGGTAGGAACCTGCCGGTCTCTGTGTTTAGCATCTGCTTGGTTGTTTGAATTTCTTCCCGTTGTATTGATCGTCCTTAGTTCCTCTGTGGATTTCGGTATTAGACTTGTCTCTGAACGCATCAGAGACACCGACCGGTGCATGCGCACTTGTGATGTCCCCTCTTCGTGGGCCGCTGGAGCTAGAGTTAAATAGCATGATTTGCACACTTTAGCTGCTCTTTTCCAGGAAGGAACAAAGGTAATGACTGCGGTTGTTTTCTGGGGCAATTTGCCAGCCCCTCGAAAGTCCGGGTTCAAAGCCTAGGGCTTTGAGTGCTCACATAGCAGAAGTGACCGAAAGAAAGGAACTAGCCACCCACCTCAAACTCAAAACTTTACATAAGAAGGTTGCTTTGTTTCCAAACTTACGGATAGAAATTATTTATCTAGCTAACATGGGGAATTCGATCGGCGGCTCTGTCTGCTTAGCAAATTAGGGAAATTCACCAGAAAGATAGTCAGTCCCCCACTGGGGATGATTTGACCTTTTCCCATTCGATATTCGTCACCTGTGCACTTACTGAATGCCGTGTGTTGAAGCTGCTTTCCTTGATACTCACATCTGACGGTGCCATGGAATAATGCCGATTAAGAGAGGTTTTCAAGAGTGTGCGTCTTGAAGCTACTTAGCTCTTTAAGAAGAGAAATACAGATGGATGCAAATATGAGTGAACTGTGAAAACCTCGGGCTTTTGTAACGGCGACAATTAGACCACTCTGGTTTCTGCATTTAATGATGAAAGGATGCTTTAAGATGAAATAGGAGACTGTCCCCTGACGATTGTAAAATGTAACATTTTTCAGTGCAAATATTTGTATTCATATTGGCGAAAAGTCTGGAAACATAAAAGAGGAGAACTGAATGTTATAATTCCCACTGAGGTGATCGTGTTCCAGGCCAACCTTCTTTATTTCTCCACAGACGCTGGGATGTTAGACTTTCAAATAAGGTTATATTTTAAATAATATGTGTCATAAAAAAGCCTTCATTTGCATAGGCCACCAGGTACGTGTCAGAGTCCCGCACATTAAATGGAGAAAATGCAGATTGTACGTGTTTTGCATGAATAGCTACCGTGTACTTAAAAACCCAAAGCACCGACCCAGGTTAAATAATTAAACGACCCAGTCTTACATTCGGCCCCATTGTTCAATATTTTCTTGGAATGCGAGCCCTTCCGAAGTAGCGTTTCTGCAGCTAACGGCTTGGCCTCCGTGGCTTGGTGGATGGTCCTGGCTGTGAGTGATGGTCGATAGCCCGGATATCTTCCGGAGGTTCCCTGTGGAAAGATGTCTGCGTCGACCAACACGCCCGAGAGACCGGCCCTCACCTGCAGGTACAGCTTTGGATGAGACGTTCAGGAAGTGTCTAGTCTTGTTTTGTGGCAGCACAGCATGCTAACGGGCCACTCCAGTCACCGTCGTGAAAGGAGTAAGTTAAAGGTGCCGAAGACTCCAGTGTGATCCGGTCACTCATCACTTATCCTGTCCTGCCTGGATTACTGTATCAGCCTCATGCCAACCTCCCAACCTCCTGTCTATCCCCATTCCAGTCCATACTTCACCCTGCTGTCCGGATCACCTTTCTACAAAAACGTTCAGGTCGTGTTTCTCCGCTTCTCAAAAAAACTCCAGTGGTTGCCCATCCACCTCCGCATCAAAGAGAAGCGCCTCACCACTGGCTTTAAAACATTCAGTCAGTCACCCTTGCCCCCTCCTACCTCACCTTAATACTTTCCTAGTACAACCCAGCCCACCCAATTAGCTCTTCTGATGCTGACCTTCTCACTGTACCTCCGTCTCATCTGTATCTCACTGTCGACCCCTCGCCCATGTCCTCCCTCTGTCCCGGATTCCCTTCCTCCTCATATGTGGCAGATGATTACTCTCCCTTGCTTCGAGGCCTTATTGAAGGCACCACTGCTTCGGGAGCTCTTCCTCAACTAAGCCCTCCTTTCCTATCCTTCGGCTCCCTTCTGCGTTGCCCTGACTTGCTCCCTTTCTTCAGCCCCCACTCCCAGACCCACAGCACTTATGTACGTATCGGTAATTTATTTATTTTCTATAAGTATCTGTCCCCTAGACCGTAAGCTCACTGTGGGCAGGGAATATGTCTGTTAGATTGTACTCTCCCAAGTGCTTAGTACAGTGCTCTTCACATAGTAAGTTCTCAAGAAATACGACTGACTGACCGAGCGGACCGAGTACAGTTTTGGATTGCACGTGGACGTTCGGGAGACCCCTGCAGGAGGCCAAGCCAGCAAGCAGTCAGGGGAGGGGCTTCCTTGCTTCAAGAAGAGGTTTGGTGGAGATCAGGACACCGAGAGGCCAGCTGGAAAATGGAGCAGACAGGAAGGGGAATAAGAATCAGTCGATCAAACGAATGGTATTTATTGAATGCTCACTGCGTGCAGAGCGCTGTGCTAAGCATTTGGGACAGTACAGTACAACAGAGGTGGTAGATATGTCCCTTGCCCACAGTGTGTTTGCAATCTAGAGGGCGGCCTAGCAGGAAATTGTCTCTCTTGGCTCGCAGTGTGGCAGGGAGGGCCAGTTTTGCATTGCTATTTTTTTTAATGCTGTTTGTTAAGTGCTCGTTATGTGCCTGGCACACTACTAAACGCTGGGGAACGAGCCAATCAGATTGGGCACGGGACATGTCCCACATGGGCCGCAAAGTCCTGATCCCCATTTTACAGATGAGGTAACTGAGGCAAAGAGAATTTAAGTGATGTGAGATCACACACCAAACAAGTGGCAGAGGCAGGATCAGAACCCAGGTCCTTCTGACTCCCAGGCCCGTGCTCTACCCACTAGGCCATGCTGTTTTCCTTTCCAGCCAAGCTTGCAGGAATGGATAAGGGAAACTCCTGGAGTCGCTCTGGCTACGTCTTTCTCAGTGGAATTGGATATGGTGCCGGCGGTTGGCTTCCTCCCCTATGTATCACTTTCATCCCTTCCGGGTGCGTTTCCAGCGAGGGCCGGAGAACTCTGAGCGAGTAGGTGAGCAGAGGTGCAGCACGCTGCAAAGTGCAAGCGCTGGCCTCACTCATGTTAACCAGCTCCGGCCTCTGCCTGGACAAGAATCAACCTCTCCTGATCCCCAGAGCATTAGACGCAGCATACGGCTACAGATACATCTCTAGAGAGTGCGCTCACCGTGGGTAGGGAACATCTAGTAACTCTGTTGTATTGTACTCTCCTAAGTGATCGGTACAGTGTCCTGCACACAGTGAGCACTCAATTAAATGGCATCCCTCGACTGATGGTCAGTAGTGCTGCATAAACGAGGGCTCCTCAATTCATTTCCAGTAATCATCTTCTTTCCCTAGAGTTAAGCATTTGGTATATCGTTAGCGCTTGCTAATTTGTGGTATTTTGCTTGGATACACCAAGTCGCCATTCATCATTGCAGCTAAAACAGAGTAGTCCAAATCTTCTTTCTCATAAAGACCCCCTTTATTGTTCTCTTTGGATTTTAACAACCTAGTCTACTAAATTTCCACTTGGTAGTCCGGGTCATCTCTTTCATATCAAAAGCATGTTTTGAAGTGAGACCCAAAATGATCTCATCTTCATTAAATGTCATTTATTCAAGAAGGACATGAATGGGCTGACAAAATATAGTCTATGTACCTACGTCCTGAGTATATCTGACTTCTGTACCTCCTTATTTAAAGGGACTGCCAGTTGGCCAACACTTAGGTTCCTCTTTGTGGATCTGGGGGTCAGTTTTTCCCTGGTTAAATTATGAAGTCAGTTCTCTAATAAAGGGTGGCCAGCAATTAGATATGAGTTCTTTGCCTCTTAAATAGGTTGAGGCTTTAGGGTGAGACTTCCTCATATAAATTGAAAAGAGGCATTTATTTACACCACCATCAACAGCATCTTTTGAGGTTTGACAATCTGTAGAATGCTGCATGATGTTCTTGTTCTCTAGGATTTCGTAATTTAGCGTGTGTGTGTGTGTGTGTGTGTGTGTATGAATGACTAAATGATGATGATGATGATTATATTATAATAATAGGTGCTGAGGTAGATAAGAGATCATCTGATCCGATATGGGACTCACAGTCTAAGTAGAAGGGCACATAGTTATTGAGTCCCCATGATGCAGATGAGGGAACTGAGGCCCAGAAAGGTGAAGTGACTTGCCCAAGGTCACAACAGCAGAGGAGTAGCAGGATCGATGGACTGGCCTCAGCTCTGAGACATCAGGATGGAGAACCACAGGAGGAATTGGTTACGGTGCCAGTGATTTGCCTGGCATCTCTTGCACTCCAATGCCCCTGCTCCTCATGTCCCCTCCGGGGAACTAAGTGCAGCAAAGAAGTAGGTGGGCAGAGGTGCAGCCCGTAGCCAAAGACATCTAGAACTTCTTTATGTTCAAAGGGCCTGCGATACAGGGATGACACTCTGCCATAGCAGTGGGCTCATATATGTGAAAGTTGACTCGTCTGTCTACTTAGATATCTCTCAGCTAGCTATCTCGCCAGAAATGCTATCTCTGTATTTCCTTTGGCGGTCGAAGACTTTGAAAGTATGTACTTACTCAATCTATTCCCCCATAGCACCCTAGCCTCGGAAGAATGTTAGGCAATGAGGAAATGTTCTTCCTGATAATGATGGTATTTATCAAGTGCTCACTGTGTGCCAAGCACTGTTCGAAGCACTGGGGTAGATGCAAGTCAGTTAGTTTGGACACAGTCTAGGTTGGACGGAGTAGGATTTAATCCCCATTTTACAGATGAGGTAATTGGGGCATAGAAAAGTGACTTGTCCAAAGTCACACAGAGGACTAAAGGCGAAGTTGGGTTTAGAACCCAGGTCCCCTGACTCCCAGACCCATGCTCCCTATATTAGGCGTCGCTGCTTCCCACAAGGCACATTTCTGTATATAACGTGATTCGGCGTGGCGAGAAACGGTTGTGCTCGTGCGTGAGAGCAACAGTCAAGGTGTGCGTACTATGATGCTACCGTCTATGGGTTTATACCGTAATCCTTGGGGATTCTGAAAGATGCTGAGATTGTATTTGTGTTCGAACATGTGATCTGAGGTGTTAAGACCCACCCCTCCCGGGTTGGAGCATTTCCTGCCGCCCTTTTCGCTTCTGCCTCCCGGCATTCCGATACTTTCAAGTGGCTTGCTCTACTGGTGGCTTTGTGACTGCAGAAGGGGGAAATAGTGACAGAGCCACTGCCATTACTGCTTCCATGTCAGAGGAAGCCACCTATGGCCCTTGCCACATGCCACGTGGTGACGAGAGAGCTGGGAAAAGGGCGGGTGGAAGAAGTACTTTAAAGAAACAGTGATTTTAAATGGTGTGGCATGATGTGGACAGGTGAGATAAAGCAGGTCATCCTGGTGTGTAGGAAACAGAAATAGAGTGACCGTCTTGGAACGGAAGCTGAAACCAAATGCTGTCGGGCACTGTGGTTCGTGCTTGGTCCCACCGTGCCTGTCGTCAGCCACATTCGCTGATGGGGATTCGCCATCGGCCTAGCAGTGCCGTGCTCAAACCTGAAATGCATCACTGTACACTCAAACACACACGCTCCCTCACTCTGTCACTCTCTTTACCTCTCTCGCTCCTCCCCCGGGCGCAACGTGTTGGCCTTCAGAACTGTATTAAAAAAGTCCCCAAGTCATTATTCAAGAAAGACTGCATTTCTTGAAATTGACCCATTCCATCTGTAACAGTCTGATTCATCTCCTTAAACCTCCTTAATCCAGTCAATCCAAGAGAAGATAGGATGGATTCATTGATTGAGCTGTTTTATTGACAAATTCTGTTCCTATCACAGCTAGACTATTATATCCATCTCCTTGATGGTTCCCTGCCTCTCAATTCTCCCTCTTCCTATCCTTTCAACACGCTTCTCCATAGAACGTCTCCAAGTGCTCCCATAATACACATCTCTCCACTCAGACCCCTCCACCGGCATCTCACGTCCCTTCTCAAAACCTAAAATCTTCTCACAGTCAGCTTCAAGGCTCTCCACCAAGTCGCTCCACCTTATTTAATCTGCTCTCTTTCCCCACAACTCCCCAGCTCACTCTCTTTATTCCTTCCAAGATAATATTCTAACCGTTCCTCACTCTCGACTCTTCTATCCCCACCTTCCTCGTGTTTTTGCCGACTTGGAACCCCATACCCCCTCAAATCCGTCGAGACCACAGCTCTCTCCACATTCAGCGCCCTTCTAAAATCCCGCCTCCTCCACCAGTGAATTCCCAGCACCTTGAGTTGTGTAAACTCATCTCCCATCTTCAGAATAAATGGATTTATACACATCCTCACTATTTTGCATATACTTTTATTCAATTGTCACATCTCTGTCAGCTACCCTATTTGAAGTATTTTATGTCTGATCTCCCTGTTAAAATGCAAGTTCCTCATGGGCCAGGAATGTGTCACTTCTTTATTTGGTACTTTCCCAATGTTGAGTCTAGTGCATTACATCCCGTGGATGCTCAGTGAATACGTCTACTCTTACCACTGCCCCAACAAATTCATTATTACTACTACCATTTTAAGCTTTAACATACTGAGCATCTGGTGTCCACCCGATCCTCAGCCCCACAGCCCTTATTTTACGTACTGGGAATTTATTTCTACTAATGTCTGCTCCCACTCTAGACTGTCAGCTCACTGTGGGCAGGGAATGCGTCTACCGACTCGGTTGTATTGTACTCTCTTTTATTCTCTTTTATTTTCTTTTATTCTCTTTTCAATGATTTCTGTTCATTAAAAATATCTAGCCGTGTGAGTGCGGTAAGTGCTCCGAAAAAGGAGGCGCACTCATTATTTCTTACCACTGGCAAGTGCACAAAATGTACTAGATATAGAATATCAAAAAGATGGCTCCCTTGAGCTTGTGCGCACCAACAAGTAGTGGAATCCGAGAGCCACATTTAATGGAGTGCTTGCCATTGTACTCTCCCAAGCGCTTGGTGCGGTTCTGTGCACACAGTAAGTGCTCAGTAAATACCACTGACTGACTGATTGATTAATTGATTGCAGTGTGGGGCTTGAATGACTTTCAGTAACTCTTTAACTCTCTAGGGTGAATTTTACTCTTTACATTTGGATTAGGCAAAATGGTCCCTCGGCATTGTACGTAAAAACAACCCCACTGCACATTTTCCCCGATGTCTGCAGAGTGAGGAACAACCCGATCTCGGTCCCCCAGATCTTCAGTCAAATCAAGAGCTGATCCTTGGGACTTGTGTTAGCATTCAGACTCTGGGTTGGATTTGGGGGCTACCATCTCACATGTATGGTGGAATTAATGGTCAGCGTATCTAAGTTGGATCATGTTGAACTTCACAGGAAATATCTTCAATACTGCAAAATGACCTTTAATGAAAAAAACCCCATTAAATAACCTTCTGCATGCGCTTAAGATTACGTGACTTGGGCTCGTCCTGAGTCCCCGAGCCGGATTCTAAGTGGCTCTCACAAACTCGGGGACATATCGGTCACTACTCCTTGTTTTCAGTGATCAGAGGGCACTGGGGGGACTGGACACTTAAAATGGTCCCGGGACAGAGAACCAGAGCCGGTCCTTGAACAGAAAGACAGAGGACGACTAATCATGTTCCTCAACCATATCTAAACCTGAAGTTGATTTGATGAGAAGGGCTTCAATTACCATATTTTCAAAAATCAAATTTTGTTTTACAGAATATCATCACTTTAAAAAATCAACTTCACCTTTTCAACGAAAGTTTGAAATGCAACCTAGGGAGTGCCACTATTCCTTTAATTGGCTTTAAAAACGATTTTTACAGCAACTAAAGAAGGCAGGAAGATTGGAAAGGCACAGAAGCCTGCTCTTAGCTGAACATAAAAAAGAACAGATGTAATTTTTATTCTCTTCTCAATGATTTATTTTCATTAAAAATATATAGCCGTGTGAGTGCGGTAAGCGCTCAGAAAAAGGAGGCACTCTCATTATTTCTTACCACTGGCAAGTGCACAAAACGTACTAGATATAGAATATAAAATAGATGGCTCCCTTGATCTTGTGCACCAACAAGTAGTAGAATCCAAGAGCCAGATTTAATGGAGCGCTTGCCAGTGGATACTAAAACAGAGATGGCGTTCCAGGCCCTAGCCCTTCATAAGCAATAGTTTCAGCCTGGGCTAAACGAGCTGGTGAAGTAACGGAGTAATACCAACCTCCATTTTAATCACCAAATAATGGAGGTTTAGCAGCTGGGCCCCGGGAGAGGTAAACTAAGGTCCACTCCTGAACTAGCTATGCACTTCAGTTTCAGACATCCGGGTAAATAAACTGTGAAGCGTTGTGGCCTAATGGAAAAAGCACAGACCTGGGAGGCCCAGATGAGGTTACTGAAGCCCAGATCGGTAAAGTGACCTGCCCGAGGTCACACAGCAGACAAGTGGCAGAGGCAGAGTTAGAACACAGGTCCTTCTGACCACCAGGCCCGTGCCCTGCCTAACTAGGCCACGTCGCTTCTACGGTAATAGGGCTTCAGACCCCAGGAGCCCAACAGTGATCATCTAGACCTGCTAGACTGTGAGCCCGTTGTTGGATAGGGGTCGTCTCTGTCTGATGCCACGTTGTACTTTCCAAGGACTTAGTACAGTGCTCTGCACGCTAAGCGCTCAGTAAATACGATTGAATGAATGAATGAATCTTTTCTGGGTATCAGACTCAGCCAATCAATCAATGGTAGTTATCGAGTGTGTACTGTGTGCAGAGCACTGAACTGAGCAGTTGGGGGAGTGCACTGCCATAGATTTGGTAGACTGTGAGCTCCATGGGGGACAGGGATTGTATTGCAACCTAATTAGCTTGTATCTACCCCAGTGCTTAGAACAGTGCTTGACACCTAGTAAGTGCTTAACAAATGCCATCATTCTTATTATTAGACATGACGCCTGCCCTCAGGGAGAAGTGCTCAAAGGAATACCAAGACCTCCGTCCAAATAGAGCCTCCCCTAGACTGTAAGCTTGTTGTGGGTAGGGAGTATGATGATGAGGATGATATTGGTTAAGCGTTTACTATGCGCCATGCATTGCTCTGAGCTCTGGGATAGATACAAGGTACAAGATACAAGGCTGTCCCACATGGGGCTCACAGTCTTAATCCCCATTTTCCAGATGAGGTAACCGAGGCCCCGAGCTATTAAGTCACTTGCCAAAAGTCACACAGCTGACAAGTATCAGAGCCAGGATTAGAACCCATGACCTCTGATTTCCAAGCCGGCGGTCTTTCCACTGAGCCACGCTGCTTCTACGTCTACGGACTGTGTCTGCTATATGGTCATATCGTACTCTCCCAAGACCTTTGTACAGTGCTCTGCACGCAGTAAGCACTCAATAAATACGGTTGATTGATTGAAGTATCATTCACATTTATCACCAGGAACAAAGCCAGTCTCTGTTAAATCATGACCGCGGTTTACTGCCTTGATAACTCATCAAAATCTAAAGCTTCCCTACCTTTTGTGAGCCTGGCCCCAGATAGATAGGAGGGGACTTGCCAGACCCTTTCCCCGCGACTGGATCCCCGGCCAAATATAGTCCAGCCTTGTCTACCTACCAGCCATGGTTGAGGGGCTGTGTTGATTCTGAGAGATGGTGAGGCGCCTCTTCTTCCATAGGTTCCCCGATTACCTCAAGATGGTCTTTATGGAAGCTGAGGAAGGCTCATCAAACCCAGCGATTCCACTGGAATACTGGTGTGACCAGAACCATATGTACTAAATAAGTAAAGCATGCTATGATGCTTTACTTCTGATTTCCCCCTAGCACCCCTTCCTTCCCAGTTAAACACAGTTTCCTGGATGATTCTTAACTAACTCTCCCAACTGCCCGGTGCAGTGCTTGGAACCCGGTAAGCATTCAGTAAATAGCATTTTCATTCATTGTACTTTCCGAGCGCTTAGTACAGAAAATGCAGAGCACACAGAAAACGCTCAGTAAATACAATCGAATGAATGAATGATAATATTTAGGAGTATGAGTGTGGTAAGTGCTCAGAAAAAGGAGGCACTCTCCTTATCTTTTCTTACCTTTTCAAGTGCACAGAGTGCCAGGTAGAGAATGTAAAACAGACGGCTCCCATATCTTGAGGCACCAACAGGTAATAGGACCCCAAATCGGATTTAATGGGGCTCTTGGATTCTGTTTAACAGATAGAGTGAATCTTCAGAACGTTAAAAATAACAATGGTTCAAACCGCTGTGGAAGCTGGGGAGGAGCTGGGAATATAATTGCGAAGCGCCGGAAATTACTCTAAGCCTAGATTTATTCCGATAATATGAAATAAAGGCCCCCAAACATTGCACAGGAGAACTGCAGAAAGTGTATTCACTGTTACTGGTGCGTACTGTCCTAGCATCCAGGTTTACTCCATAGTGGCGAGGAGACAGTGAAAATTCAAATTTTCAAACACTGAAGACCAGCTGGGTTAGAACCGGTGGGAAGATCATTAGACTGTCCAGACCCCTAGGAGAGCAAGTGGATTAGGCTCCCCTGGGGAGAGAATTAAACAGTTCATACCCCTAGGGTGGCAAGTAGGTTAGGCCCCATTGGAATGAGATGGGGAATGACTGTTCAGGCCATGAGGGAAGCAAGTGGATTAGGCTCCACTGGGAAGAGAATTAGGCTGCTGAGACAACTAGGGGACCAAGTAGGTTAGACCCCATTGGGGAGAGAATTAGGCTGTTGCGGCCACTAGGAGAGCAAGTGGATTAGGCTCCATTCGGAAGAGAATTAGCCTGCGCGGACCATTAGGGGAGCAAGTAGGTTGGCCCCCATTGGGAAGAGAATTAAACTGTTGAGATCACTAAGGGTGTACTTAATGTACCGTAGCAGCAGAAGCAGCAAAATGCATGCATCGAAGCATTAACCGTTCTCCTATCAGGCTGGTATAGTTAATGAATTTCCTCCTGGGTCTCACTGAGAAAATTAAGGATGTAATTAATAGTCTCGTAATGTTTAAATACATCCCCGTGCGATGATAAGTACATTTCTGCCCGTGTACATTGGCTTCTTAGGAAACTTAGAATAGACCAAGGATGACAGTGTTGATTCAGTGCGCTACATTTTCCGGTATAATTCATAGAGATTCATTGCGCTAAGCCTTCAGGTAACATCATGTTCTGTTACTCCAATCAGAGAAAGGTAAGCTTTCCCGTTTGGTCCCTAAAATGTCACCCTTCACTCATTAGCTAGTTTTCAAGGGTGTTAGAGTGAGTTTCTTAAACTGCTGGTATTTGAAACGGTACATTAATTGAAAGGTGGGCATCCCTACAATTCAGGCACTTAGTGCAGCACTCTGCACAAAGTAGCGCTCAGTAGATACCATTGTCGATGATGATGACTAAGAATGAAATGTTGCTTATGGGTGTCGGCACACTGTATTTAAAAACGATTTTTGCTCATCAGAAGATCTTGCTGTCAATAGCAAACGTTATCACTAGGAAGGAGTAGAGGTCCACGGCAAACGTCATCCACGCAGGAAGGGTAATAGCGTTAGGGAAATGGACGGTGAACGGTATTGCATTTTTGAGTTTATGAATTCGAAGGACAGCTAGGTGGGCAGAAGGTGAAAGGGTGAACAGATCCATAGAGTAGGTATTTTACTTTTCAAAGTAATGATGTGGAAAGATTCGCGTCCCCACTGAAGGCTGTCTAAATTTGCTTTAAATGTGTATACAGCAAGCTACGTATCCGTGAGATAAGGATCTTTGATCTGAAGGACTAACGCAGAAGCTCGTTTCCACTAAGCTATTAGTGGAAACTCCGGTCATTTTTAAGACTTCGCTAATAATTAGATATGAGGCTTAATGCTACCCTCTTCTCATCTGTTTTTTTCACTAAAACGGGTGATGGAAAGTTACATTCTAGAGGAGGATATCCGTGTTTATTTCTGCCTTTCCACGTTCTGTATTGGGTCCTGTTTGTTTTGGCTTCACAACATTGCTACAATCCACGCTTTCCTTACCATCCCAACTACCACTCCACCCCTCCAAGCACATATCGTAGAGAAGCAGCGTGGCTCAGTGGAAAGAGCACGGGCTTGGGAGTCAGAGGTCATGAGTTCGAATCCCGGCTCTGCCACTTGTCAGCTGTGTGACCGTGGGCAGGTCACTTCCCTTCCTCTGTGCCTCAGTGACCTCATCTGTAAAAGGGCGATGAAGACTGTGAGCCTCCCGTGGGACGACCTGATGACCCTGTATCCACCCCAGTGCTTAGAACAGTGCTCGGCACATAGCAAGCGCTTAACAAATACCAACATTAATTGATATCGTATCCCACCTTGAGCAGCGTGGCCTAGTGGATAGAGCACAGGCCTTGAAGTCTGTAGGACCTGACTGCTAATACCGGTTCCACCACTTGTCTTCTCTGTGACTTTGGGCAAGCCACTTAACTTCTCTGAGCCTCGGTTACTTCATCTGTAAAATGGGGATTGAGATTGTGAGTCACATGTGGGACGTGGACTCAGTCCAACCTGATGGGCTAATATCTACCCCCGTGTTTAGTACAGTTCCTGGGACATAGTAAGCACTTGACAAATACCAATGAAAAAAACCAACACTTCATCAGTCTCCTCGCTGACTTCCCTGCCTCTTGCCTCTCCCCATTCTAGCCCTAACTTCACCCTGGGGCTCGGATCATTTTTCTAAAAAAAAATTCAGTCCACATCTCCCCACTCCTCAAGACTTCCGGCGATTGCCCAGCTCTGTCTGCATCAAACAGAAACTCCTAAAGATCGGATTTAAAGCACTCGATCAGTTTGCCCCCCTCCTAGCTCACCTCGCTGATTTTCTACTAGAACTCTGTCCGCACACTGTGTTCCTTCAGTGCCAATGTACGTACTGTACCTCAGTCTTGACTAACTCACTAGCAACTCTTTGCCCACGTCCTCCCTCCCTCCCCGTTTCATATCGGACATGTCACCCCTCTCCCTGCCCTCAAGGCCTTACGGAAATCACATCCTCCAAGAGGCCTTCCCCATCTAAACCCTCATTTCTTCTACTCCTTCACATTTGGATCCGTCCCAGTTCAACCCTTGATCTTCAACCCACCCTCAGCCCCACGGCACATACAGAATACATATCCGTAATTTGTTTTAATGTCTGCTTCCCCCTGTAGACTGCGAGCTGTTGTGGGCAGGGAACGCGCCTACCAACTCTGTCATACTCTCCCAAGTGCTCAGTACAGTGCTCTGCATACAGAAAGCGCTCAAGAAATACCGTCGATTGATACGTGTAAGTGGCTAACTGACGCAAATATATCCATTGTGAGCAAGGAAGGGGCCTGTCACTTATTGTTTTCTACTCTCCCCAGCAAGCGTTCAGTAAATACCAATGATTGATTATCGTATGTCAAGCACGTTTTCAAGTGCTGGAGTAGATACAGGTTAATCAGGTCGGACACAGTCCCTTTCCCACACAGGACACCCCCCCCCCCCCCCCCCAGCCTAAGAAGGAGTTCATATTGTTTTGTATTTCATAATAACAATAATGGTGATATTGGTTAAGCACTTTCTTTATGCCAGGTGCTGGTGTAAGCGCTGGGGTGGATACAAGCAAATCGAGTTGAACACAATCCCTGTCCCCCATGGGTCTCATGCTCTCATTCCACATTTTACAGATGAGGTAACCGAGGCACAGAGAAGTGAAGTAACCTGCCCAAGATCACACGGCAAACAGGTGACGGAGCCGGGATTTCTGACTCCAGGCCCGTGTTCTAGCTACTGGGCCACGCGGCTTCTCCAGGCCATGCTGCTACCCTGTGAAGAAATGAGAAAAGGAGTGCTGAAATGCCGTGCGTGTGCCGAAGGGCAGACCAGATTTTCATTTTACTAGACCCACTTAAAATACATTCCTAAGGATGAAATTAAACGGCATTTTTTCAAATGTCGGAAGCTGGATGATGAGGCTCTCGTCCCCACAGCTGACCCAGGATGGATCGCCAGCAAAAGAGAGAAATCCCTGACGGCAGACCCAAATTAGAGTCGACGGAGGACGGTGGCCCGGCAGTCTTAACGCAGCAGCAGTGAGCCGGGAATCACTGGCCCACAGTTCTTTAAGCCCTGAGGTAGTTCTCTGCCAGACCCTTCAATGTTCAGACCAAGCCTAGTCATTCGAGTAATAATAATGTTGGTTTTTGCTAAGCGCTTACTATGTGCAGAGCACTGTCCTAAGCGCTGGGGTAGACACAGGGGAATCAGGTTGTCCCACTTGGGGCCGACGGTCTTCATCCCCCTTTTACAGATGAGGTCACTGAGGCCCAGAGAAGTGAAGTGACTTGCCCACCGTCACACAGCGGACAGGTGGCAGAGCCGGGATTCGAACCCATGACCTCTGACTCCAAAGCCCGTGCTCTTTCCACTGAGCCACGCTGCTTCTGAGGGATTCCGAGGCAGACCCTGAGACTCGGGGATCCCAGAGAGACTGGTCATTCTGGGCGTTCTAGCCTTGGGCTCCATCACTGTCTCATGCACCCAAAATAGTATTCATTCATTCATTCATTCATTCAATCGTATTTATTGAGCGCTTACTATGCGCAGAGCACTGTACTAAGGGCTTGGAATGTCCAAAAAGGTAACAGATAGAGACAGTCCCTGCCCTTTGACGGGCTTACGGTCTAATCGGGGGAGACGGACAGACGAGAACAGTAGCAATACGTAGAATCTAGGGGGTGAACATCTCGTGAAAACAACAGCAAATAAATCGAATTAAGGCGATGTAGGAAGCCTAAGACCTGTGTCGTCCCCTTTGGAGGAGCAGCGTGACTTAGTGGACAGAGCACAGGCCTGGGAGTCAGAGGGACCTGATTCTAATCGCGGCTCCACCACATGCCTGCTGTGTGACCTTGGGCAAGTCACTTAAACTTCACTGGGCCGCGTCCGAACGGTGGGGATTAAGAGTGTGAGCCCTACGTAAGACGGGGACGGTGTCCAACCTGAATGACTCGTGTCTACCCAGAGCTCAGAACGGTGCTTGGCGCACAGGTAAGCATTAAACAAGTAATGTAATCATTGTTATCATCATTCGCCCCAGAACCGTGCCATCATGGGTAGCATTTAATGAGCAGCACCTGAGGCCAGAGGTCAGTTCCAGTGCTCGGGAGACTATTGGAGCCGTTAGAGACGTGGTCCGTGCCCCTCAAGGAGCTTTCAATTTAATGCTGCCAGTAAGCCAGAGTGGTGCTTCCAGATAAAGCACCACCCTCCTATGAATCAACACCTTATCATGGCAGGAGAATTTGCTTATGCCAGTGAAGCTTAGAACTATGCCAACTGAGAGCTATTCTCTTGCCAGGGTTACTTATAATGGAAAAGCCTTGACCGAAGCCTCAGAGCTGATTCATCCGTGCAGGGCATCAGCAGCATGGGAGAGAGTGAAAGGCGGATTATCACGTGATCAAAATGTTGATCAAAGACAATGGCCAAGACTTAGTCTTCGCTGCACCGGAAGAAGACGATGGTAAATCCCTTCTGCATTTTTTTACCAAGAAAGGTCTAGGGATAAAGTCCATAAAATCGCTAGGAATCGGAAACAACTCGATGGCATTTGATGATAACGATGACAGGCCATAGGAGTGGGATCGCCCAGTGAAAAGCAGGTAGGGATTCTGCAGAAGAAGATAAAGACCTAATTTCCTCTGGTCACCTGTGTCTTGACCGCTTCCTCAGCCGTGGGTAGGATGAGAAAGCAGCGTTCAAAGAAAGCAAATTGCGAAAATCTTAACAAGATCCAAGTGGTATCCAAGACACATGCATTGGACAATATTCGGAGAAGCAGAAGAGGGTAGAGCAAGGACCTGGGAGTCAGAAGGACCTGGGTTCTAATCCCAGTCCACCCCTTGTCTGCTGTGGGACGTTGGGCAAGTCCCTTAACTTCTCTTCGCCTCAATAGTTCATCTGTAAAATGGGGATTAAGAATGTGAGCCCCATGTGGGACATGGACTGGGTCCCACCTTCTGTCTACCTCAGGGCTTACTTAGTACAGTGCCTGGCACGTAGTAAGCGCTTAACAAATATAAAAAAATAGTAAGGAGAGACGTGACAGAGGGAATTGATTTACATGATAGCCAAGAATAAAGAAATGGGTTTGTTCCATAATGTCTTCTAACTCATCCATAGTCTCCCAAGGGCTCAGTATGGTGCTCTGCATCATTCGCTAAATGTTTTGTTGACTGATTGATTTGGGCCATGAACGAAGGAAGTAAAGTGATCGAGTGGGATCTCACCTCTCTGCTTGTTGAACCAAGCCTTGCTCTTGCCACAGCTAGGAATATCATCAGGGATTTTGTCATGCCGCTTCTGAATCGATAGTGCCTGGCTTTCCTGGGGGTTTGTGACTCCGGAAGCCCTGGCATTTCTCCTTCGCCTGCAGGTTGCTAGGAGCAACTGAACCGAGCAGTAAATTGCCTCTTACCAAGTGTGAGTCTCTTTTGCTTTTAATTAAAAAGAGAAGAAAGATGCGCGCATTCTACGTGCAGTCTTCAAGAACACCGCACAGCGGTAGTTTAGCATGAAGGAGAGCGGTAGGGTGGTTTTTTGCTGCAATGTAATTTATTGTCCAAACCTGAACCCATGCCAGTGGTAAAAGTGAAGATTGATGGAATTGGGGGTCATTTCTATTAACATCCGAAGTGTGAAGATAGAGGTTGGAATCGTGGTGCTTAAGGCATTGATGGATTCTATTTGGGAACATGGGGCCTGGCACCTTTCCATTCCAACATCAGGCTGGCAAATCATCTCAGCAGGAAAGTGCAATCAATTAACTGTGGGCCAAAGGGGAGAGGAGTTGACAGTAAGTCCAAACCACTTTCTTAATTCTTCAGGTGAAGAGGAAAGTGCTTCAGCTTGAAAAGGGAGACCCTAAAAAAACAGAAAAGCCCTGTGGGAAGCTCCTGGTAGGCAGGACAGGTGTCTACCCAATCTGTTGTATACATTCATTCAATCGTATTTATTGAGTGCTTGCGGGGTGCAGAGCACTTACTCTGCCAAGTAAGCGCTCACTCTATACGATTGCATGAATGAATGCTCTGCACACAGTAAGAATTCAGTACATGCCATTAGATTGTCAAGTACTTACTTAGAACCCCTTCACGCATTCAAGGGTACTCATCGAGCGCGCACTGTCTGCCGAGCACTGTACTAAGTGCTCGGGAAGTACAGTTCAGCAACAGGTAGAGACAATCCCTACCCCAAAACGGGCTCACAGTCTAGAGCCCTTCTGGACGTCGAGCTCCTTGTGGGAAGTGAGCGTGTTGTCGTGTGCTCTCCTGAGCAGTCCATACAGTGCCCGCACACAGAAAATACCATTCACCGTTAAATGAGAACTCCTTGCGGACGGGGAAGGTGCCGTACTGCCGTCTCCCAAGCGCTAGGACAGAGTTCTGCATACAGTAAGTCTTCAGTTGAGACCTTCACTTCACTTCTCTGTGCCTCGGTTACCTCATCCGTAAAATGGGGCTTGAAACTGTGAGCCCCATGTGGGACAACCCGATTACCTTGTAGCTACCCCCGTGCTTAGAAAAGTGCTGGACACATAGTTAGTGCTGAACAGATACCATCATTATTCTCGTTGACTGAGGTAAAGACAGAGACGCAACATGGCAGAGTGGATGGAGCACGGGCCTTGGAGCCGGAGGGTCATGGGTTCTA
Source organism: Ornithorhynchus anatinus (assembly GCF_004115215.2). Classification (NCBI taxonomy): domain Eukaryota; kingdom Metazoa; phylum Chordata; class Mammalia; order Monotremata; family Ornithorhynchidae; genus Ornithorhynchus; species Ornithorhynchus anatinus. The sequence continues at coordinate 16,635,222 of NC_041751.1, forward strand.
ATCCTGGCTCTGCCACCTGTCTGCTGTGTTACCCTGGGAACATGACTTCGCTTCTCTGTGCCTCAGTTACCTCATCAGTAAAATGGGGATCGAGACTGTGAGACCCACGTGCGACAGGGACTGTGGCCGATTGACTTGCTAGTATCCACCCAAGTGCTTAGTGCAGTGCCTGGTACGTGGTAAGCACTTAACAAATAGCATAGTGATAATTATCATTATTATTAATAGAATAGTGAGAAACATCGTGATGGCGGAGAACAGAGGGAAACTGCCGGGAAGGAGAGGGGCACTAAATGCTTAATTCAGTGCATTGTACTCGGTAGATGCTTAGTAAATATCACTGACTGAAAATGCGTCAAAGTCGAGGAACAGAAGACCGAGGCCCAGATCGTTCCTATTTTCCCCCCAGATGCTTTGTGAACTCTGCGTATCAGGCAGTGTTTCAATAGTTGATGTTAGCCTCCGAGCTGAGTGATGAAACAGGTGTCGTTCCGGGACTGGACATTTGAGACCTGAGTTCAGTCTTCTGGGCAACTCTCCCACTTTTCTCACAGTCGTGGAGAAGGTTTCTGTGACTTGAGCAGGGCAGTCTCTCCTTCCTGTTACCAGGGGCTGTGAAAGTGAATTTACCCAGTGCTTACTGAGTACAGTGCTCTGCACATAGTAAGCACTCGCTAAATGCCGTCGATCGATCGAGTGACTGACTGCCAGGGAAAGTACAAGAAGATCGTGTAGACCCGGTCGCTGTTCTCAAGGAGCTTACGATCTGAAGGACAGGGACAGGTAGGTTACAGTAGAGAAGCAAATGCTGGACAAGCCTTCTGAACATCTCACCGAGTTGGAGAGAATACGATTGCCACTAAAATTTGCCGGAAATGGGGAAGCCGGAATTGGGGGAGAAATTTCAAATCGGCGTACGGTAGATATAAAACTGGAGAAGAATCATTTGGATAAAGGAAAAGGCTTCAGCGACTCCATAGGGAGATGATGGGATGGAGAATCCGGGCAGGTTCCGCTCTCTAGTACGTGAAGTTGGTTGACAGTATCTTTAGGGCGAGTCAGACTTTCCAGATGTTCCAAGATGCGAAGCAGCTGGAAGTCAATATTAAGTCTTTCTTTGGCGTCACATTCCCCCCACAACGAAGGTGGCAACTGAAAGCTACCCTCCGGGGGCAGAGCCGGAAGGAGACGCAGGTTCCCAGAGGCGTCACCTCCTGATCTAAACGGAAGGCTACCCATATTTAGGCAAATGTGGGAACGCAAACTCCGCCAGTCGCTGCCTCCTAGGCCGGCCGATCCGCTGCAGCGGTCTGCCGGCGAGCCGCTGCTCCGTCGCAGGGTATGAGACCATCCTCCACTCTGTCATTTATTCTGCCTCTGGGCTGCGTAGGCTCCCTTCTAGTTTCCCCTACATCGGGCCGCTGCTTGGGTATCCTGTCGTGGTCCGCTGTCCTCCCATGCCGTTGTCGGGGATGGGTCGTCTCTCTTTGTCGCCCAATTGTACTTTCCAAGCACTTAGTAGAGGGCTCTGCAAACAGGAAGCGCTCAACGAATACGATTGAATGAATGAATTCTCTACCAAAGACAGCTGCACTGCTGAGACCGCTGCTCTAATGCTGATGGGTTATAGCGATCGAAGGCCAGGAAGCGAGTGGACACTATCCAGACTCCGCCACTTGTCTGCTGTGTGACCTTGAGCAAGTCACTTAACTTCTCTGCGCCTCAGTTCCCGCATCTAGAAAATGGGGATTAAGACTGTGGGCCTTACCTGGGACTGGAACTGCGATCGACTCGATCGTCTCATATCCCGATGCTTAGTACGGTGCCTGGCACATAGTAAGCACTCAACAAATACCGTAATAATACCAAAATCGTAAACGCCCTACGTCGGAGCTTACCTGTCCTTTCCTAATTTCATTCCTATCATTTAATAACAGAAGCATAGATTACTTAAAGATATTAAAACTTAGGCTGGCCTAGCGTCAGTATTTCAATCGAAATTTTGCCCATCGGAATCTAACACTTTAAACTCATCCTATTCGCACTGCGTGAGCACAGTTTTAAATCTTTTTAAATCTCACACATTACAGTTTTTTTAAGGGTGTCTGTTAAGGGCTTACTGTGTGTCAGGCGCTGGGATAGATACAAGTCGATCAAGTCAGACACAGGCCCTGTCCCACGTGGGGCTCATGGTTTAAATCTGATTCATTCATTCAATAGTATTTATTGAGCGCTTACTAGGTGCAGAGCACCGTACTAAGCGCTTGGAATGACCAAGTCGGCAACAGATAGAGACGGTCCCCGCCCTTTGACGGGCTCACGGTCTGATCGGGGGAGACGGACGGACGAGAACGACGGCGATGAACAGAGTCGAGGGGAAGAACGTCTCGTGAGAACGACGGCCACTGAACAGAATCGAGGCGATGTACATTTCATTAACAAAATAAATAGGGCGATGAAAATATATACGGTCGAGCGGACGAGTACGGTGTTGAGGGGATGGGAAGGGAGAGGGGGAGGAGCAGAGGGAAATGGGGGGAAAAGAGGGTTAAGCTGCGGAGAGGTGAAGGGGGGGGGGGGGGCGCGGTAGAGGGAGTAGAGGGAGAAGGGGAGCTCGGTCCGGGAAGGCCTCTCGGAGGAGGTGAGTTTTAAGTAGGGTTTGGAAGAGGGGAAGAGAATGAGTTTGGCGCAGGTGAGGAGGGAGGGCGTTCCGGGACCGCGGGAGGACGCGGCCCCGGGGGTCGACGGCGGGACGGGCGAGACGGAGGGATGGCGAGGAGGTGGGCGGCGGAGGGGCGGAGCGTGCGGGGTGGGCGGTGGAAAGAGAGAAGGGAGGGGAGGTAGGTAAGGGAGAATGAGTATTGGATCCCCATTTTACGGTGGAAAAATCTGAGGCCCAGGGAAGTGAAGTGATTTGCCCAGGGTCACACAGCAGGAATGCTGCAGAGCTGGGATTAGAACCCAGAGCCTCTGACTACCAGGCCCAAGTTCTTGCCACTAGACCATCCCGCTCCCCTACTTCAATCATTCTACTTCAGTCCTTGTGTCCAGTATAATGAGGGATCTATGATGGCTTCATTCCCTGCTTTAAAATGCATCTCTTAGCATCTTAATTAATGCATTTTCCTTATTCTGGGAATTCAGTTAAATTTGATCTGCATTTTCCTGCTTGGACCAAGGGCTTCAGTTCCATTCTTCTTCTTGGTATTTCCTGTAATGGTTCTTCACTGCCAACCTGAGATTTTCCGAGCTGTCCGGCTAGAGGATCTCATTAATCCCAGGTCAGGCTTCATTGACACCAGAGAGGAGGGCTCTAGTCAAGCTGAAAGGGTAATTTGGGCTTATGGTACCTACACCCAATTGCTCTCTGGGACTAAGCTTCACTGGATTTTAGGCTTACCGTAAATGGCCAACTCGGAGACTTTGGATATTTTTTGTAGCAGAACGTTGGATTATAAAGGGAAACGTCCATTCACTCAGGCTGCATCTTCCCTGTCAAAGTGGAGTAGATACTTAAAACAATCATCTGATCTTCTGTCCATCCGCTTTTCTAGGAAGTGAAACCGCCCCCCCCCCCCCCCCCCCCCCGAAAAAACCGTATGTTTGTTTTTTCATAAAATATCCAGATTGGCTGGTTTGACTGATCAGATTTCATCAACTGCTTCTTCACTCTCTGATTTTATGTGATGAACCAATTCCAAAATTTTGAATAGTCTTTCCCAGGCAAGTAGCTATTCTTATGTGAAATTACACTAACGCATTCTAATCATGTGTAAGCCATTCCTCAGTGAACACTTAAACCTCATCGTTTCAGTTAGGAAGACATCTTTTAGGAAGAAATCTGAACTCCGAATGGTAAAACATTGACATTCTCCGATCCGCCCGACACACCTATAAAATGTCACACTTCTGTATGTAGACTTATAGACATACATGCGTATACATCTACGTGTGTGAATGCGTGGACCACAGTGAATACTTGTACATTTGTGTATAGGTATTAGATATCTAGGCACTGCCGTAGATAATGACACACATAGATATAGCTACATGTCTGTCTTCATGCACTAGTGTTTAGTGAGCGCTTACTATGCGCAGAGCACTGTACTGAGCGCTTGGAATGTACAGATCGGCAACAGATACAGTCCCTATTCATCTATATACCTACACTTTCATAGATAGGTAAATATGCATACCTCAATACGCATAAGATGAGATGTTTTGGATTCAGGAAAATGATTATCGTGACAATTCAGTCTTTAGATTTGCCTTGCCCTATACACCTTCCTACCTTGTTGTCTTACCTCCCATCGCCTAACGGAGGTTTGTTGGGAGTCCGTGGCCCAGCATGTTAATCGTTCATTCATTCATTCATTCATATTTATGGAGCACTTACTGTGTGCAGAGCACTGTACTAAGCACTTGGAAAGTACAGTTCAGCCACAGAGAGAGACAGTCCCTGCCCCGAGCCTCACCCTCCAACCCAGAAGAATGGGCCCGAGCCAATCCTGCATTCTGTGAGAAAGCCTTGGGATAAAAGTGACATCGGGTTGAACCAGAATAGTGGAAGAAATATCCATCAGTGGCCTTGATCTGCCATCTTGTGGTACGTTGGCTTCAGCTCAGCTACTGAACATCCACACATCTCCAGTATTTTCTCAAGGAAATGCATTCCAGAAATACTTGGTGCAGCATTCGCTGTGTACAACGACATACACTTCATATGCACCCAAACTGTCCCTTCCCACACCTTGGCAGACTGCAGCCAGACGGGCTCCTGCTGTCAGAAGAACATCTCCCGAGTCCCCGACATGGTTCTGCCCACAAGGGCAGTGAAAACAGACACTGTGGCCAAGCTGAGTGTACAAGGAGACACCCAGGAACACACTGAAATCCTGGGTCATTCAGGCATTCATTTTAGTTTCTAGGGGGTTAATTTCAAAATTAACACCAATAAAGATGTTAAAGAGAAGAGGGAAGCAACATTTTCCCTTTAAATCCTAACGGGGCCTGTTGACACTTTTCATTCCATTTCTTGAGCCGAGAACTAGAAGAGAATCTCAGAATGGCCGAATCGTAGAGTCCTTGAGGTTAAGCGGTCCAGACCCCTGCCTCCCGCTAGTGGAAAAAATGAAACTACTGGAAACAGATTGTCTGTCAACCCCTTGTCAACGCAACTGAACTTGATTCTACTAGTTTCGTTCTCCCGAACCTTTCACCTCATCTCAGAGTTTTACTTAGTCCCGGCTCTGTCTGGCCCATCCCTTAAGGTTAAAACATTTGTTCTCCTTAATTTGGGGCTTATTGTGCAAAAGAAGAAGTGTTTTCTTTCCTCGTTACTGGTCTTTGAGACTTTTTTTTATCATGAAGTGGAGCTCACGTGTGGCCTACGGATTCTTTCTCAGTGCCCAGAAAGCTGATCCTTGGAAGACCCGCAGGGAGTTGAGGTGGATTCAAAAGAAACATCAGGGATGGCAGGTGGTGAACACAGCCACATGGCAAAGATCGATTCCTGCTGGCCCGGGCGGGGGGGGGGGGGTGGGGAGGGGGCGGGGGGGGTCCAGTGTTTTATTGATCAGATTTGGACTTTTCAACCTCCCGATGTTCCTGTCACCGGTCGGTGTTGCTGTAAACAGAGTCCAGGAGATGTCCCTTTCAGTAGCACTCACTGGGAATAGTGATGTGTGCGTGTAGGGGGTGTATATGTTTATCTGTGTATGTGTAGCTGGGCGTGTGTCAGATAATAATAATGTTGGTATTTTGTTAAGCCCTTACAATGTGCAGAGCACTGTTCTAAGCGCTGGGGCAGATACAGGGTCAGCAGCTTGTCCCACGTGAGGCTCACAGTCTTCCTCCCCGTTTGACAGGTGAGGGAGCTGAGGCACAGAGAAGTTAAGTGACTTGCCCACAGTCACAGAGCTGACAAGTGACAGACCCGGGATTGGAACCCTTGACCTCCGACCCCCGAGCCCGTGTTCTATCCCCTGAGCCGCGCTGCTTCTCTGTAGAGCGGGACGGCATACTGCTAAGAGGAAAGGAGTGGTTCTTTGAGAAGCAGCGTGGCCTAGCGGTTAAAGCACGGGCCTGGCAGTCAGAGGGATAGGAGTTCTAATCCTGGCTCTGCCACCTGTCCGCTCTGTGACCTTGGACAAGTCACTTCACTTCTCCGAGCCTCAGTTACCTCAGCTGCAAAATGGGGATTTAGACCGTGAGCCCTACGTGGGACAGGGACTGGGACTGTGTCCAACCCGATCAACCTGTCTCTACCCCACTGCTTAAAACAGTGCTCGACCCGTAGCCCTTAACCAATGTGATCACTCATCACTCCCTCTTTTCAGGCAAAAGCTGCATAAGGAAAGAGAGGCAAGAAGGAAACAAAGAAAACAGCACTAGGCATTGCAGATATTCAACACGACATGACATTTTTTTATACACAGTGGGGTTGGGACTGGGCATCCTGAAATGCCGTCTTTATAGCCGCACATAGTAGTAGCAATAAGTAGTAATGCTTATTAAGTGCGTCCTGTATGCGGAGTCCTGTACTAAACAGCGGGACTCAGTGGAAAAGAGCACGGGCTTTGGAGTCGGAGGTCATGGGTTCGAGCCCCGGCTCCGCCACTTGTCAGCTGTGTGACTTTGGGCAAGTCACTTCACTTCTCGGTGCCTCGGTTACCTCATCTGTAAAATGGGGATTAAGACTGTGAAGCCCCACGTGGGACAACCTGATTCCCCCGGGTCTACCCCAGCGCCTAGAACAGTGCTGGGCACATAGTGAGCGCTTAACAAGTACCAACATTATTAAACGCCAGGAAAGGACACACAAGTCCCCCTGGCGAACTTCACATCAGTAGTGTCTTCTTGGAACACAGAGGACGAGAGGGTGCTTGGATGCACGCGTGTGTGTGCGCCTATGTAATGATAGCAACTGTGACATTTGCTAAGCGCTTGCTATGTGCCAGGCACTGTACTGAGCGCTGGATTGGATACAAGCCAGTCGGTTTGGAGACAATCCCTGCCCTGTGCGGTGCTTCCAGTCTCAATCCCTATTTTACAGGTGAGGGAACTGAGCCACAGAGCAGTAAATTGACGTGTCCCAGCGGACGAGTAGAGGAGCTGGGATTGGAACCTGTGACCTTCTGACTCCCAGGCCTGTGCTCCGGCTATTTTGCCGTGCTGCTTCTCATGTAGCATTCTCCCATATCTCTCCCAGTGGTTTGTGAAATCAAAAGAAGATTGGCTTTCCCCACCACCATCTGAGTAATAATCCACAGTTCCATTTCAGTTGATCTACCAATCAGTCGGTAGCCTTGACAGAGCAGCTCCTCTGTACAGAGCAGGGGAATGGGTAAAGAATATTTGAGTAGATATGAGCACCACCCTGCAGGAGTTGATAATCTGAAGTATGCGGAGAACTGTAATAAGCACTTGGAGAGTGTAATAAAGTGCGTGTAATGAAGGGAGTAAACAGAGTCTCTGCCCTCAAGGACCTCAGAACCTATTTGAGGAGAGTGACGCTAAAATAAAGTACAGGTAGCGGAGAGTAGCCCCTCTCAGGTTCACAGCTGGAGTCTTTCCAGGATTCTACCGGACTCGACTACGGGAGGAAGATTCAAGCAGAGGCCTACGCGTTCCCTTCCTAGCTTGGCCAGTGGCTGGCAAGTGGAAGGCGAACCGTTACAAGTCAAAACTGCTTTAACTTCTCTGTGCCTCAGTTCCCTCATCTGTAAAATGGGGATTAAAAGAGTGTGAGCCCCACGGGGGGGGGCAACGCGATTCCCCGGTGTCTACCCCAGCGCTTAGAACAGCGCTCTGCACATAGTAAGCGCTTAACGAATACCAACGTTATTATTATTCAAACTCACCGGTGCCGGGCAGCAGGGGCCTGGGAGAGAGTCAGAGGCGGAGACTCGAGTGTACTGCGCGGAAGGAGGCGAAGGTAATCCACTTCTGGATTTTTACCGAGGAAACTCTACGGATCCACTCCCAGAATGACTGCCGGTGGAGTTGGGGTGTCCTGGAGAGATTCGTCCGTGGCGTCGCTACGGGTCTGAGGCAACTCGACGGCACAGGGCAAGACGGGGCGGGGAGTAGACTGTCAGTGCTACCTACCGTAGGGAGAAGTGATGGACGGTCACCCAGGTGTTTAGGGGAGAATGTAGAACTGGCAACCGTCGGGGGAGTGAGGGTTGGGGGATGACAGAGATTCCCCCGGGAAGGCCTCCTGGAGGAGATGTGATTTCCAAAGGGTACCCACATACAACGGAACTGAAACGGATAACAGATTTATTTCCGATTGCGTTTGTATTTCGCTCAGAATCGCCCATTGCACAGTATGCATATTTTAGATTTATTATGCTAAATTCTATTAATTCAACTAAATTAAAGAGGTTCGTACTTGCCCCAAGATACCAACTATTCTATACTCTATTTGGAATCCAACGTGGCTACGATGAAATTATATTGTGGAAACAGGCATGGAATGCAAATGTATCCTTAAAAACATACTCGGACGCGTCTGGAAGAAAGACAGGCCGTGTCCCATCTGAGAATCGACGCATTTCTAATTTTGCTTTTGCGACGTCACTGAAGGTGAGCGCGCTGTGTCGGCTGAAGGCCCCCATCTGACTTCCAGCCCGTCTTTATAAAATCCCACTAGGGGTTTGTGCAATTCAGTCACTCGGTCACGCGGATGGAATGATACAGGGTCGGAGTCCTCAACCACCCTGACAGAACCTCAGCCCAGTTCGTGATGGAGAAATGTGACGCTAACAGGTCCTTGCACACTCCTCCGATAGATTGTAAGCTCTTTTAAAGGAGAGTTAGGGAGGGGGAAGCCATTAATAGTATGGAAATCACTTGGGGAATAACCCAGTTATTATGTGCGAAACGCTGTGCCGAGTTCTGCGGTAGATGTGATACCAGCTCATCGGGCAAAGTCTCAGGCCCACCTGGGGCTCGTCATGGAAATGGGAGAACATACAGGTATGACGGTAATAATAATAGTGATAATGGCATCTGTTAAGCGCTTACTATGTGCAGAGCACTAGGGAGGACAACAAGGTGATCAGGTTGTCCCACAATCTTGATGCCCATTTTACAGGTGAGGTAACTGAGGCACCGAGAAGTTAAAGTGACTTTCCCAAAGCCACGCAGCTGGCGAGCGATCCCCGTCTCGCAGCTGAGGAAACAGGGGCACGTGGAAGTCACGTGATCTCTATTTCACTCCCTCCAGTGCTCTGCACTCCGTATGGTCTCGAATGCATGGTTGGATTAATCGGCGTGGTTCCCCGGGGAATCCTAAAATTCCTAAAAGGACCGGAGCTCTGTTCATTCTAAAGCTTGGCCTATTAGGAGGAGCACGGGCCTGGGAGTCAGGAAACTTGGGTTCTGATCCTGGCTCTGCCACTTGCCTGCTCTGTGACTTTGGGCGAGTCACTTGACCTCCGTAGGCCCTGGTCCCCTCCGCTGCAAAATGGGGATCACGTACGTGCACGCCCTCCCACTTCGACGGTGAGCCCCACGCGGGCCTGGCACTTTGTCTGATGAGCTTGTGTTACATCTACCACAGAACTGAGCATGGTATTTGGCACGTAATAACTGGGTTATTTCCTAAGTGATTATTAAGAGAATATTGCTCCTTCATCATCATCATCATATTGCTCCTTCATCATCGTTGCCGCCTTGTTCATTCCAAGCGCTTAGTTCAGTGCTCTGCACGTAGTAAGCGCTCAATAAATACTATTGAATGAATCGTTATTATCCGTATTTCATTTGTTAAGCGTTATGTGCCGAGCACAGACCTGAGCACTGGGGAAGATACAGGTTAATCGGATCGGACACAGTCTCTGTCCCTCATGAGGCTCACGGCCTAAGTAGGAGGGCGAACGAACGCCGAATCCCCGGAGGGAACCAGAAGTAAAAGTGACTTGCCCAAGGTCACACAGCAGGCAACTGGAAACGCCAGGGTTGGAACCCAGATCCTCTGACTCCCAGGCCTGTGCTGTTCCCGCTAGGCTACGCTGCGCCTCCCCAAAGCTGTGCTGCTCCTCAAGTTGAACCGCTCTGCGGACCTTTCAGTGATGAAGAAAAAAACGCTGGGGATGGAAGATCAATCCGTCAGTGGAATTTACTGAGCGTGTATTGGGTTTAGAGCACTTGGCCATGCTATTTTTCCTTTTACTTAATGACGAGCCGATAGGATGTATTCCATTTGAGTTTTTTGTGTGAGGCTCAGGTAGCATAGGATGTATTCCGTCCAAGGCTTTTTTCTGAGGCTCAGGTAGGATAGGATGTATTCCATTTAAGTTTTGTCCGAGGCTCAGGTAGGTTTCTCATCTCCTCTTCGGATAAACCCAAGGGCAAGTGAAAGAAAGGATATCGTCTTAGACAACATTCAAGAGTGGCTGGCCTGAAATGAGAGGGCTACGTCTCGAGATTGAAGGCAATAAAGGGCACGTTGAAGCTTTTATACAATTCACACTGCTGAAGCGCAAAGAGAGTGAACATTTACAATGCCGTCCATCTGCCCAGCCACTGTCCCGTTCATATTTACGGATGACATTGAGCGTCGAAAATACCTTTGGCATTTATACAGTATTTCATTTTTGAAAAGTTCAATTACCGATGATTTGTTAGGGTAGTAACCAGATGCCTTCATTCAGTGCGCTTTCTAATCACATTCATTAAGGACCCCGTCGTCTCAGAGGAGAGTGAAATCCACGTCATCTGCTTAGCTAATTTTCTCCCAACAGCCAGCTCGAGTCTAGTGGAAAGACCAGAGTTCGGTAATTCGGAGGAGCTGGTTCTAGTCCCAGCTCTGCCACTGACTGGCTCCGTGACCGTGGGCAAGTCACTGAAACCTCTGGGCCTTAGTTTGCCCATCTGCAAAATGGGGATAAACATATCAGGCAATTGTGGCTAACTGCATAGAAAGGGGAGTCGGAGCCCCCGGCAGGGGGTTGGGGCCGGGGGGGGGGGGGGGGGGGGGGGGGGAGAGAGGTGAGAGGGAGTCACCGTGAAAGCTGAGAGGGAGTCACCGTGAAAGGTTTAACTATGGAGGAGAGGCGAGGAGAAGCCAGAATATAGTGTGTGGGGAGAGTCTATTTGTAGAGGAGAGAGGGTTAGCCTACCATCAACTGTCTGCCCAACAGTGCTAGTAATTCTAGCTCGGCAGGTCTCCTCCATTTCTTGTTCCTTCCAGGCAGGCTTTCATTTGTCGCTGTTCTGGTCCAGGTAGACAGACAGTGGGTCCGGATCACTGGTCCCAACTGAGAAAGCAGCTTTGCCTGGCATTCCATCAGAACCCAGATTAACCCCAAAGATAATGAAGAATAAGGATCCAAAACCTGCGGTTCAACCTTGTCATGAAATATACCTCGTCTGTTCTGAAAGGATCACACGTTGCACTGAGCGGTCTTCCATCCAAAGTTAACAGTGTATGTTCAGAGGCAAGAATTCCTCAAAGCGGAAGACAGCTGGTTTCGAAGAAGACAGGGATAGAAGAATAACTGAGTAATAATAATAATGGCGGTATTCGTTAAGCGCTTACTATGTGCAGAGCACTGTTCTAAGCGCTGGGGGAGATACAGGGTGATCAGGTTGTCCCACGTGGGGCTCACGGTTTTTTAATCCCCATTTTACAGATGGGGTAACTGAGGCGCAGAGAAGTGAAGTGACTTGCCCACGGTCACACAGCTGACAGAGGGCGGGGCCGGCATTCGAACCCGTGACCTCTGAATCGCAAGCCCGGGCTCTTTCCACGGAGCCACGCTTTCTCCAGTTCTAAGCTCTTCCTCTTCATTACGCCCCAGTCACTATTTTGATGATGCTTCCCAGTGTCCCCTGAATGATGATGATGATGGTGTTTATCGAGGGCTTACTATGTGTCAGGCGTCGGGCTACGGGCTGGAGGGGCCGAACCATACCTGTGCCTTACCAGAGCTGGACACCGTAAATCCAACCTCTCTCGTTCCTTCTTAGTCCTTGACAGAAGACAGTGGGTAAAGATTTGCCCCATCTCACCTCAAGCCAGTGGAGAAATCGGTGGCCATCACTGCCCCATTTCGTGGCGTTTTGCTGAGCAGGATAATAATGATAAGGATGGTGGTATTTGTGAAGCGCTTACTGTGTGCAGAGCACTGTTCTAAGCGCCGGGGGAGATGCAGGGTAATCAGTTGTCCCACATGAGGCTCGCGGTTAATCCCCATTTTTCCAGATGAGGTAACTGAGGCACAGAGAAGAAGTGAAGTGACTTGCCCACGGTCACACAGCTGACAAGAGGCGGAGCCGGGATTTGAACCCGTGCCCTCCGACTCCCAAGCCCGGGCTCTTTCCCCGGAGCCACGCTGTAGCCTGGCTATCACAATTCCGTCTCTCGCCTTTGCGTGAAAGAAACCCACCGGCGGCTGTGAGATCAGGAGCGGTGACCACCAACCCAGGCCCCCTCGCACCCGTTCCCCAACTGCGATGGGGCCCTCAGGGCGTCTGCTGTGTGACCTTGGGCAAGTCACCTGACTTCTCTGGGCCTCAGTTACCTCATCTATAAAATGGGGCTCGAGACTGGGAGCCCCACGGGGAACGGGGACTGCGTCCAACCTGATTAACCTGGGTCTATCCCAGTGCTCAGAACAGCGCTTGCTACCTAGTAAGCGCTTAACAAGTACCACTATTATTCTTCGTGATATCAGCTGGAGTCTGGGAGTCAGAAGGCCCCGGGTTCTAATCCCCGCTCCGCCACTGGTCTGCTGTTGTGACCTTGGGCAAATCCCCTCCCTTCTCATCTGTAGAATGGGGAGTAAGACCACGAGCCCCGATGTGGAACCCGGACGGTGTCTGACACGATCAGCTTTTTATCTGCCCTGGTGCTCGGTAGTGGTAATGGTGGCATCTGTTAAGCGCTTACTAGGTGCAGAGCACTGTTCTGAGCACTGGGCTAGATACAGGGTGATCACGTTGTCCCCCGTGAGGCTCACGGTCTTCGTCCGCATTTTACAGACGAGGTAACTGAGGCACAATGCCTGGCATCTAGTAACCACTTAACACATACCCAAATTATTGTCATTATCATTAGGCCTGGATGACTCCCTGGAGGTGCAAAAGGCCCAGGTGCAGCGTGACGTCACCCGTGTGACCCAGGCCTAAAGGGTCTGGCTCCGTCCGGCTTCTCGGGGCCATCTGGGGGCTGGCCTGGGGGAAGCCCAGGCTTGAAGCCCTCTAGACTGTAAGCTCTTTGTGGACAGGGGACGTGTCTGCCAACCCTGCCTCTCTCAAGTGCTTAGGACAGTGCTCTGCACACCTGAGCGCCCTGTAGATACAGTCGATTATCCCCCTTTCCCAGATGAGGAAACGGAGGGCCAGAGATGTTAAGCGGCTTGGCCGCGGTCACACGGGAGGGCACCGGCAGAGCTGGCATTCAAACCTAGATCTCCGCACTCCCCGTTCTGTGCTCGCTCCACAGGGTGCCACTGTCTCCCCATTAGAATTCATGAATGGAAATGAAACGCAGTCCGAGGCCGTAGCCGCCCACGTCGCCTTGCGACGTGCCCCTCACCCACATCCGGTCCGGGCGGGTGGCGAGCCCGGTCGTCCTCCGAAATGTCCGCGGTCGGGTTGGAGAAGGAGTCCTGCGGAGGATGGGTGGGATGGGTGCTGTGCTTTGGACACGATGAGCCAGCGTCGGCCTCGCTCGTGGCCGGGGCCGTCCCCGAGGGAGGAGAGGAAGCTGGAACAGCGGACGCGCGGCCCCAACCCAGCCGCAGCTGTAATCACGTCAGACAGCCGGTGCTCTGATGAGTCTGAGGAAACAGTGGGACAATTACACTGCTTCTCTGGGGAAACATAGGAGCGGTCTGCAACCGTTAGCCGTGTGAAACTACACTAAAAACCCTTGCATTGAGACCCCCTCGCCGTGCTTGATATTTCCTCCGAGGAACTTTTTTATCGAGAGTTGTAGCTTTGAGGAGAAACAGAATAAGCTTGAGTGCTCCCATATCCTGTGCTATCGGGGTCCAAAAGGCTTGAGAGTATATCAGTAGGAGCAGTGGGTCCAAGTGGATAGAGCACAGGCCTAGGAGTCATAAAGACCTGGGTTCTAATCCCAGCTCTGCCACATGTCCGTTGTGTGACCTTGGGCAAGCCACTTCACTTCCTTGGGCCGCGGTTACCTCATCTGGAAAATGGGGATTTAAGACTGTGACCCCGTTGTTGGGTAGGGATTGTCTCCATCTGTTGCCGAATTGTACTTTCCAAGTGCTTAGTACAGTGCTCTGCACACAGTGAGCCCTCAGTAAGTACGATTGAATGAAAGAATGAATGAGTCTTCCCACAGTGACTCAGACACCTTCAGCTGTTCGCTCTTCTGGCCCCAGATTACCCTTCTCTGAGCATTTTCCATCTTTTCAAGTGATCGCAGCCTTCTCATCACCTGCCCCAAACAGTGGGGTGGAATGTGTTTTCACAGTTGGTCAAATGGGTGTAGTCGTGTGTGTGTGTATTTATGATTGTGTTCAATGAATGCAGAAGAATTACCTACCAGTGTGGGCACTTGGCAGCATCATTAGCTTCTCCCATTTTCTTTTCGCTTCCACATTTAACATTCCACATTTAAAATTCAGTGGTACAAACATTTGAAATATCTTAAATTGCCTCCGTTAGCAGTAAGCCATGCTGGTATAATGTCTTTTACAGCTCGGACAGTTGAACACACCTGAACACCATACCCTTGTCAATTAATAAGCATGAAGGCCTGCCAGCCAGCGGATGCATCTTTTCACAAAATCCGGGCACTCCAGATAATCAGGTTCGTTGACTGGAACTCGGTGAATTCGGCGACAGTTTTGTCAGCTGAGCAGAACAGGATTTTGGCAATATATATTTCATGATTGATTATGATTATTTTTGTGACAAAATGTGTTTTTCTGGCTAAATATATCAAGATGTTGTTTGACAAAATAAGTTCCTTATGTATGGTTTAAGTAGCTGGCAGTGAATTCAGTCGGTAGAAATATGTTGATTTAGTCACAGTTCCTTCCCTCTCTATGCCAAACTCATCATGATTATTCAAAATAATACTGTTACAGCACCATTCTATCCTTAAAGGACTGTCAGGGTTCTCATTATGAGAACCTTATGAGAGGTTTACATTTTCTCCCAGTTTTAATTAGGAAAATAACTTTTGAGCCCAAGCAATTCAAATATGTGGAGTTTTTTTTTAGCAGTTGGCCACCATTTTATCGAAACAATGCTCTTTGAAATGATTACTGTATCATTAATAGATGCTCTCAGTCACTAAAAATAACAATGTGATATCATTTGGTTTAGTTTGTGAGCAACTTCTTGGACAAGTGTCTGGGCTCATGGAATGGTTTTTTGGTATTAATAGCATCTGAGCACCCAACTGAGTACAATGGACTGTACAAAGTGGTTGGTAGGCACATGAAAACCAGGCCCAAATAGACATTAAAATATTTACAAATAAAGTAATCAAAGGAATTGATGGAGCTTGTTGCTGTTTTTGCATGATCTGGGATGTTGCTCACCAGGAAGGAACTGTTTATTGGAGTAGGCAGGATTTTAGGATTCTTTGACTAAGGGAAGCACTGTAGTCTTGGATTTGTGGTGGATGAGGGAGTAAAGTTTGGGCAAGAACAAGGTACGGTTATATTCACAAAAAGAATGAAGAGCATAATACAGACAGTACCAGGAGAAAAGAGTAGCTGTGATTACAGTGAGAGTTGGTTAAGAGCTTTGAGAGTGACATGGCCTTTGAGTTGGAGGAATGTGGAAAGCCAGTGGAGAATATTGACAGTCGATAAGTTTGCTCTAAAACACACCCAAGAGGATAGGCCGTACCTCTGTTGGAAAGTGTGGACCCAACAGAGATGACTAGCAAGTAGGCTGGTCTAGTAGTCTCTCTCTGAAAGGTCTAGAGCTGAGTTTGGAACATCAAGAGGAATGTTACAGCTTTTGCCACCTTCTTTTCATATGAAAAAAATCTTATGAGAGGAGTAGGAAATGATTTCCTTAATTTTACCTCTTGGTCAGTCTCCTGTTTAGTCAAACTCAGTTCAAGCGAACGCTGCAGGTGTTATTTTGTGTCCAGGTGGATACTGTAATAATCTCACTAATGCTAAGTTCATCTGCCACAGCCGGCTTTCAGACGAATGCCTTTTTTGAGTGGAGAGTTTTCTTAATCTAAATGTACAGATCTTCTGTGCTAGCTTCATCGTCGCGATTGAGCCATATTACGGTACTCCTGGGTTTTGGCAATGCAAGTGTTGGTTGAAGGGGAAATTCAAGAATGCTGACAACAGCTTCCATTCTGCAAATAATACATTTTTAAATGTGCTTCAGCATCTTTGGTGAGGGAGAAAGTGTCAATTGAACACAGGGTTAAAAGTAAGCCATCTCTTTCCTCAGGGACTCTGTAGCCCAATGTGAAGACAACCTCTATTTTTGACTGGGAGCAGGAGGAAAAACAGATCTGTAAAAGTGAATGATACTTGGATAAGTGAGTACTGAAAATCTAGTTATGTGCTAAGGGTGGCTGTGTCTATGTAAATTAGTGAAAGGGAGTCTGCTACCATCAGTCGTCCCCCCAGGATTTGCCTTTAGAGCCAACACTGTGGAGGAACATTTTCTTGTGTACCCACAACCCCACCCTAATACTCCCAGAGATGTCCCAGAGAGATCTGGAATGCACGACTTCTGGGATCGCTTCAGATTTTTGGTTAATTCCCGGTTATAAAAAAGTTAAGTATCTCAGTTTGGTCTGCCTCGCTACCCGTCTGATAAACTAAAGGCAGCCACAGATAAGAATCAGATTGTTAATCATAGGCACCTCTACTATGTCATTTTATGTAGGATAAAGCTGTGATGAATGTTTTGTGTCATTCCCCCAGTCACCTAGGGGAAATATCTGTTTTAAGCACCCCTTTACCCCTCTTCTCAATTGGGCATGTCCATCTATTTTGATTCATTCGATTCCTAATGGCCACAAAAGAAAATGATTGCATTTGAAAGGTCCCCTTTTACAGTAAGATAGAGGCAGGGCAGCACAGAGCCAAGCTCTAGTTTAATTTTCCTAAGTGCTTTTGCGGAGCCTTGGGAAGGAACACCAGTGGCATCGAGCTGCCATAAATTATTGCCCACAAATTGAAGCAGGCCTCTGCAGAGATCCATTACCCAGATTTCACTCAGGACATGAAGGGAAGGAGTTGATCTCACAAAGTGACAGCATGGCCAGAGATGAATGAAGACATTGAATTAAACCTCCACATGGCACACAGTGCTTTCCACTTTGTTCTTCAACTTTTCAGAGACTTTAAAAGCCCAAGTGTGTTCAACAGGGGATTAGGGCAATTATTAAGTGTCGCGGTGCTACTTTGGGGTTTGTAGGTAATTCATGACATTAGTAACAATTATCATTATTACAAGCACCGTTCTAAGCACTGGAGTAGATGCAAGGAAATCGGCTTGGACATAGTCCCTGTCTCACATGGGGCTCACAGTCTCAATCCCCATTTTGCAGATGAGAGAACTGAGGCACAGAGAAGTGAAATGATTTGCCCAAGGTCACACAGCAGCCAAGTGGCAGAGTTGGGATTAAAACCCAGGAACCTCTGACTCCCAGGCCCATGCTCTGTGGATGATTGGTTCTCATTTCCGTTTTCAATCTAAAGGCAGGCTAAGTAGCCTTTTTATATTTTGGCCCTCTACAGTTGTAACACTATCACATCGAATGGACACCAGTTTCCTTGCTGTTGCAGACGCCCTCTGTGCCATACAATGGGGTAATTTACAAGATAATGAAGTTCCCCATGGGGCTCACAGTGTAAGGAGGAGAACAGATCTTCAATCCCCATTTTGCACATGAAGAAACAGACACGGAGAAGTGACTTGCCCAAAGTCTCATAGCACGTATGTGACAGAACCGGGTTTAGAACCCCGGTCTTCCGACTCCGAAACCCCTGCTCTTTCCCCTAGGCCGGGCTGCTTCCCCTATGTTGTACTAAGCACTTGGTAGAGTACACCATAATAGAGTCGGTAAATACATTCCCTGTCCAGAAGGAGGTTACAGTCTCGAGTGAAGGCAGGAACCAGTCTCGTGATCCTGGGCTACAGTCTTCAGATGACCTCGTGTGTTTTGGGGGGGGGCATATTGATGGAAGAGTTGAGACAGCATTGAGGTATAGCATGAACATATAGAAATGAAAACATTAAAAATGGGCAGGCCTCCTTTATGCCGGATCAGAAATAGGGTGGGCATGGTTCCGTGAGTTGTTTTGTGACATTCTAGTGTGTCACTTGTCCCAAAGCAGTTGTCGCTTTCCAACATGATCCTGTTTATGTACCAGCTCTCCTATTTTTCATGTCGAACACTGAGGTCAGGCTCTTACCTTACAGCTGATCAGTTCAGTGGTGCCGTCAACAGATTCTCCAGGGCTGCAGATTAGGTAGCCGGATTTCTTCTCCCTCAGCTTGTAGGCTCCTATCTACGGACTCAGGCAGGAATTTATATATACCTTCTCGTCTGTGAATTATTTTTCTATACGTCTTCCCCACGTTAAAATGTAGATTCCTTGAAGGCAGGGATCATGTCTTACAGAACTGAACTTTCTGCATCTAAAGTGCTGAGTATAGCGCTTTGAACACATAGGTCTACAATGGATACTGATTGATGAGGAAAAGGGGTAAAAATCACTAGGAAGTGGGAAATTTGGTACTCCACATCATTGCTAATTTAGAGAATCGCCGCAGTGACACTCAGAGGAAAGAATAGTGATGTGTAGAAGGCAGTCTCACACACACACACGCGCACACACACACGAGACAAGTTCTTCAAGAGCCCAGATTCCAGAGAATTTAACATCATTTCCTGCCCCCTGTGTGTTGCAGTGATTTATTAATCTATGATCCCTGGTTTGACAGGATCTGAGTGACACTAGTGAGAAATCATTGTGGATTATGGACACACATTTGCAGTGGGGATCAAGCCTCACACTGGATATTTCACTCCAGTGATCTAAATTTTCTGTGGAGATTATTGCCTTTGTGCTGCTGCTTAATTTAGCCAATAGAAGGCTATTTATTCCAGAGCCCTGACCAGGTCGAGCTGAAAATAGTTTGGGATTCTGGTGCGGAACAGCCCCACGCATGCTTCAGGTGGAGAGAGAAATTTTTCTGCAGTGAGGAATCCTAAGATCGGATGGGCTTTTGAGCTGAAGGCCATGTCTCACTGGCAGTCAGGATCAGAATAAACAAGTGAATTATTCTACAGAGAAGGAAGATAGATCTCTACATGGTCTTTGGCGACCCATGGCAACACTTAATCCAGAACCAGGAGATTGACAGCTAATTGAAGCCACTTGCTGTCACCCCAAGTATTACCGCCTGAAACGGCCATCTCCATGAACCACATTCACCTTGCAGTGGCCTAACTCTCTTTAGCTGTGGAGGCCATACTTTTGTGTTGAATGTTCTCTTGTGACTGAGGACTTATGCATCCACACCCAGCTTTTTTTCCTCACTGTGTTGTTGCTTGATGGAAAGTTGGTACCCCAGGGGATGTGCTTCCCCACCCCGCCTAACCTTTCCCTGAGTGTTGGTGAGCCTATTGGGTTAAAGAATACCTTCACTCATTTCTACCTTGTCCAAAGCACTCATTTTGGGTTGCTCTCCTCCTTTTCAGTTTTTCCTGCCCTCCAAATCCCCTCCCCCGCCAACACCTCCACCCCACCTTTCTCCCAGGCTTCCAAAATATGGAGCCAATAGTCCCAGGTGTGGCTTCATTCAGTTTGTTCGGCACACTGAGTTGGGTGAACAGGCAATTTGAAAAACACCTAAACTACTTGGATGGTGAAAAATTACGTTTTCCCTTCATCTCTGCTTTACGCTAAAATTCGTTGGTCCGTGAAGCCCCAAGCTACCATCATATGGCCCATTTCTTCACACAGTCCTTGGTCCTGAACTCTCAGGGCTGAGGCTCATCTGTTCCGTGGGAGATTACTTCATCCTGCTAATACATTTGGATGTAGAGTCTCACGTGTAATAAGGTAGTTACAGTGCTGTTTAGTATAAAATAGCAAAACGAGCCTTTGGAGTTTGAGTGAGAGACATGAAGAGTCAGTGGGGTTGGCTTCTGGGCCAATTAGAAGCCAGGTAATCTCGGAGCGAGGGGCAAAGAGCCTAGTTTATATGGCTAAAAAAAGCCCTGGGTTGCAACCAACTGAGAAGTATGTCATCAGAAACAAAAATCACCCAATTTCAGTCTGATGTAGTTGGGAAACATGTTATACGATGTCAGCACCATTAGGAAACAAGAGAATTTGAGATTGGGCTTTGGTTTTCCTCCCCTAGACTTCAGCCTTTGGAAGAGATTTTTCCACAGTATCAGTAGCAGAGTCGAGCCTTTCTATCCTATTAATCTTTGGGTTCCCCTATGCCCCGGAGAGTTTTCTTTAGCAGGGTGTTTGTCTGCTGAGTTCTTTTGCCTTAAAGCCCAGAAAAAAAGATAATAAGCATTTTACTTGAAAAGAATCTATGTCCTTACTTTAATGCGGTGTGTGTGTGTGTGTGTGTGTGTGTGTCTGCGCGTGTATATATATATATATATATATATATATGAGTGAGTGAGATGGAGCAGATGGGTCAAGGGGATGGAACTACAGGAGGATCTAATTATTAATTCAACACATTTACCACTGGAACTAGAGGTGTGAGAAATCTCATTTCAGGTTTGTGATATCTGGGGGTGTGACCTCTTCAAAGAGTTCAGTGACCTGGGGCGTATTTATGATGGGCCTTTCAACTTGGTCAGTGCAGTAGAGCTGGCTCCATTGAGTGCTTACTGTGCAGCTGCGCAGTGACAATGGGATTTTTCTGTTCAAATGGCATCTAAGGATAGCGGGTATAAAAATAGTGCAATCAAATCAGATAACCACTGAGATTAAAGGAAAAAAAAGTGCTTCCTAAGTGCTTCCTTCTCTTTGGCCTTGCGCTTGATTACATTAGCTGCCTTTTCTAGAGTTCATTAAATATTAAAGGAAGAATCGGTTACGACCTACTGGTTCTATGAGTACTACCCATTCATTGACAGAACTTGAAGCAGCCATTGCAGTCTGCTATCCAGGATGATAATTCTTCGGTGATCCAGTGAGAGTTCCCCACCCCCCCCCCCCCCCACCTCCCGGCCCCCAGTAGACCAGCATGGCTTTGGGCTGACTTAAACAGGATATCAATCTTCACATTAAGTTGAAAGTTTACAAACCTTCTGGTGACCAGTTAGAGCATGAGCCTGGGAGTCAGAAGGACCTGGATTCTACATCTCCTCTCCATCATTTGTCTGCTGTGTGACCTTGGACAAGTCATTTCAATTTGTCTCAACTGTCGTCTGTCAGATGGAGATGAAGGCTGTAAGCCCCATGTGGGACAGGGACTGTGTCTAATCTGACTCGCTTTATCCACCCCAACACTTGCCTGGCACATGAGGCCCTTAATTACATTACATTATTATTATGGCCATGAGGCCAGAATCTGCTGTACAAGCTCCATCCAACTCCCGGAGCCCTTTCAGAGCGCCAACCAATGGCAGAACAAGATGGATAAAAAAGAGATCTTATCACTGTCAGCTCAACAGCTAAGCATAAACATTTTCAAATTGCCGACCACGGCACATCTGGTGCTTTTAGGAGACACATAACCATCGTTGTAACTTGCGGGATTTGTCCAGTCCAGCAAGGAATGGCAGGGATTTTAAAAGTAAGATCCCTAAGTGTTCACAACTGCATTTCCTGGTATTGTAGGCAATATCTACCTGAGACAGTGTTGCATGTATGGGTTTTCATGGGTCATATGTGTCCTTCTTTAAACAATCAGTGGTATTTATTGAGTGCGTATTATGTAGAGAACACCGTACTGAGCGCTTGGGAGACTACAGTACAACAAAATTAGCAGACACGTTCCCCGCCCATAACGAGCTTACAGTTTCAAGACCATTGTGTGGTTTTCCTTGATGGAGAAAGTTTGGAGTTAAGGTATTTCCTATGTGATGATTTAGACTGCTGGACCTCCATCTGGTTCCAACCAAGCCCCGCTTTTCTTGATTGCAGTGTGCGGTGCTGTTCTGCCACAGCTGACTTACCCTTCTCTCAGCCTTGCCCGAGGCCCTGTCCAAGTCCATAGTACCCTACCTGCAATTTGCATCTGGACCCTTCTCAACCTGCTCAGGCCCGGTAGGGTGGAAAAACGGCAGCCTCCACAAAAATTGAGACTCTTTAGAAGACCATCGGGACTGCTAGAGGAGGAACAGTTACTGAGTCTGCTGGATTCTGGGCCCCGAGGAGCCTAGAACTCTGCTCCTGTGGTTACACTGTCCTATTACCCTTTATGTTCGCTTTACAAATCACTGACCCAGTGTGTGTCACTCGTTCTCCCTCCCTCGTACTTAACATTAGGAGTCCCAAGGAGACTATGGCTCATGCACTGTTTTCCTCCCTGGTGTTCATTCCACAGTTGCTACTTAATATCCACCATTATCTGTCATTTCCAGGAATGGCCAACTAGTTCACAGAGTTGACGCCTTTCTGGAGCTCCTCTTGGCCCCAGAGCTTCCATTCGTGTAGCAGACGAGAGGAGAAGATCCGGGGTGGATATATTTATAATGTTTTCCATCTAGTTTTACAGCAACGGATGCCTTGCTTTTTTTTTTTTTTTTGAAACCTCAGGAGTCAAAGATTAGCCTGAAGCCAGTTTAGCACTATTACAGCTTCAGAAATGGATTTAGGCAGACTTTGGTTACATTTCAAGAGGAACCAGGTCATGAACAGGCAATAGGAATGTACTTTATTCAACTCAGTGAAGCAGATGGCGAGTCAACTAAAGACATAAAAAAAAAAAAAAATGCAGTTCTTTTGTAGTAGTGAGGTCTTTGGGGTCCTCTCCCTTCTCCCGATGAAAGAGTTTCTAGAGTACCTGGAAAGAAGGTTCCAACAACTGAAGGTGTCCCTTCTTAAGACACACTCCCAATACTACCCCTCAGTTTCCTCCACCGCTTGATTTCATTACCACACCGTTGTCACGCTGTCATTGTGCTGACAGTGATTCGGTTTCTAGAGAGCTAAGTCATCACCATTTCAGAGGAGTCAGAGCAGGAAAGGTGACTATCAGTTCTGTTACGTGGTATTCTCCCGAGCACTTTGTACAGTGCTCTGCACATAGTAAGCCCTCAGTAAATACTGATTGATTCACCCTTTCCTCACGTAGTAAACTCAACATAGAACACTTCTTGAGCAGAGAGTAGTTAAGGATAGCCTACATCAGTACCAAGGCCAGACAATTCCGAAGTCGCCATTCTCTTTTTCTTCTTGCAGACCAAGATACTGCCCTTACACGGTCTCTTCTGGAATAGTATCCCCGTAGCATCACCGGCAGTGTCTAGTACCTCCAACCAGCCCACTGGATCACCCTCAGGAGTAGCAACAACAGATCCCACTCCTACTTATCTGACTGAAAATCACCACCCCATTCTCTTCTTTAAGGACTTGGCTAAGCCGCTTCTTCCCCTTAGTTTACACACGCCGCTTCCTCCCCAAGCCATTCTCTGATTGGCTCTTCCCTTGATACTTCAGGTGAAGTAACTTACCTTCTCTGTGCCTCAGTCACCTCGTCTGTCAAATGGGGATTAACTGTGAGCCTCACGTGGGACAATCTGATGACCCTGTATCCACCCCAGCGCTCAGAACAGTGCTCGGCACATAGTAAGCGCTTAACAAATACCAACATTATTAGTATTATTAAATGGTTGCCACTCCTTGCTAATTAACATCCATGTTGGGAGTTGGGGTGCTACCAATAGCTTCCTCTGCAAACAGGATTTGCCTGAGAGAGCTAACCCTAGTAAACAAGATCATTCCTGGAGTCTTGCCCGTCTGTCACGTGGTTTAAGCTTGTTCCCCTGTTTCATTCTGTCTCTTCTGGTATTGATATAAGGCTAGCTAAACTTCTCTCTACCAAATCGTTAGCTTCCTTTCTCAGGAAACTCCTTTCTTCTTAGTGACCTCCTGGGTTCCAGGACAGAGGGCTATCTGGGGTTAACCATGATGGTTACACGCTTGCTTTAGTTACAGTATCATTTGTTGTATTGGCTACAGGTGTTACCAGCAGTGCAGGGAACTTCCATGGGGATTTCCCAGTCTACTTTCTCCTTTTCTCTTGAAGGTGGTGAAATCCCTTGACATTTCTTCAGGATTCCGTCTAAG
Source organism: Ornithorhynchus anatinus (assembly GCF_004115215.2). Taxonomy (NCBI): domain Eukaryota; kingdom Metazoa; phylum Chordata; class Mammalia; order Monotremata; family Ornithorhynchidae; genus Ornithorhynchus; species Ornithorhynchus anatinus. The sequence continues at coordinate 16,659,476 of NC_041751.1, forward strand.
AAAGAACCTGTGTTCAGACTAATCATCACCTACCCACCTTAGCTGGAGATCTCAGTTGGAGTGCATCATCAGGTAGGTCACACTTCCTGCCCCCAATTGGAGCGATGATGCCATTCAGCATCGGGGCAAGCCAGTTGCCTCCACATGCTGCCTGTCGAACAGAAGTATACAACCAGATCTGCTGTAATGTGACCTGTTGCTGACCTGAAGTGTGAAAATAGCTGAAGCATCAATCCTCCATATGTAATGAATCAATAATCAGTTGTATTTTTTGAGGGCTTGCTAAGGGCGGAACACTGTACTAATATAGTCTGTAAGCTCCTCGTGGGCAGAGAACATGTCTACCAACCCCCACCCCGCCCCACCACCCCACCTCACGGAAGGGAGTTGGCGGGGGGGGGGGGGGGGGGGGGGGGGGAGGGGGAACAGGGGACCCCGGAGGCCTCCCACTGATTCCACACCTCTCATGTCTCTTCACCGTGACAGACTAGAGTTAAGCTCAACAGGGTATTCTTTCCCCACCCATTCCACCAAACCCATTCCCTTGGCTGTGGTTTCGCTAGATAGTAGGTAGGGACAGTGGGAATTTTGTTCATCCATTCGTTCATGTCACTAATTAGATGACGAGGCATTTGGTCACCTTAAGAGAGTCATAGCGCTTAACAAATGCCGTCATTATTATTATTAATGACCATCCAATACGGGGTATGTCACAATACAAATTGATGAAGATTGGTGCTGTCTAAATATCACCAACCCAGATAGATCATGTCCAGATCTTTCAGGAATAAGCTGTGGTGCAGCTGCTGCTTCTTTTCAGAACAGCAGCGGACAGAAGCTTGTTCAGGTACCAAGCAGCAGAACTCATTCACCAAGATTTCAGAATTAAGGTCCGTAGCTAGCATCTTACCCTCTCGCGGGACTGTGAAATCACCAACAACTTGACCGTTCTTTCGCCACTCCCAACCCGATACTGGTTGGAGATTTGAGCAAGGCTGGATGTAGTGGAGTTAGGCTTGTTGGAGCTAAGCTAAGTCTAATTGGAACACCAACCATATTCTCTCTTGGCTCCATGAAAATAGTGGAAGCCAGAGAGTACTGAACAGAGTTTAGTTTCCCGAGAGAAATGAGGTAAGGTGCATTACGCATTCTCAAGACAGAAAAAAAATGAGCCAATGCAATGTAAATGTGTATGAAACAGTGATTAAGAATACAGTGAGTATATGCTGTCATGTTGGATTTTTGGAGTGCCTGACATTTTCACATTTGTGTACTCCTCTCTCAAGCCTTAAGATAAAGAGAGCTGCTCCTTTCTTGGAACCAAATGTAGTTACGTGATCAGCAGCGTGGTCTAATGGAAAGAGCAAGGGCCTGGAAGTCAGGGGACCTGGTTTCTAATTCCCTCTCGGCCATGTGCCCGCTGTGTGACCTTGGGCAAGTCACTGCCTCGACTCCCTCTACTGCAAAATGGGGTTGCCATGCTTGTTCTCCCTCCTACTTAGACCGTGAGCCTCATGTGGGACCCGATGAAGGTGTATCTGCCCCAGAGCTTAGTACAGAGCTTGACACATAGTAAGCACTTCATAAATATCGATGTGAGGAGGATGATGATGATGATGATGATGGTATTCAAATGGCAATGACAGTAGTAGTGGTTCAGTGGCCAATGGACTGAACTCTCACCGCTATGTAGACCATATATAGTCCTCTGTCTCAATCCAGCAGTGGTATTTATTAAGTGCCTACTCTGTGCAGAGCACTGTACTAAGCACTTAGAAGAGTAGGATGGTTTAAGTCAATCTGATCCCTGCCCTCCAGGACCTTATACAGTAAAGTCCTCCTTTTATTGATCATCAGCCTTTTTGAGAGGAATACCCCCTAAAGAAGTATTGTGGGAGTCACTGAAACTCACCTCTGATTGTTTTTGCACAAAATTCAAAATCTGCTGAACCCCAGAGTTGCATCAAGCAAGCATAAATTTCTCTCCGACTTCACGGATTGAAACTAGGCTTTGCTAGGATCCAATGCTCTGAATTACAATGAACTTGAGGGCCGGAATTAGACTCTCTGTGGTGCATAAATATAATATTGATTTATCCTCTGTTTATTCTGCTGTAAACTTTTTATTTCGCATATGTATTTTCATATTGATGGTTTTCCATTTATAACATCCAGACACCTGGAATTTTACCTTAAAAATCCCATTTTTTTTTCTTTTAGACTGTTATTTTAACCTCAGCTTGGTAGATCTAAGCAATCAAAAATCCAATTTGTTTTTACATAATTAGCCAAACAAGTGACTCTTTCCTATTTCCCATCATGTTTTATCCTTAGTACTCTCCATTGCTACTCCTTGTGTCTTTAATTCCACGGTATCATCAGAGGAAAATCCATTTGATCCCGAAACATTTGACCAGGGTTTCATTTCGGTAGCAGCCTGTTTGGACATTTTTAATAGGAGGGCTGAGTGTTAAAGACTGTCCCCAAGCTAGCATTGCCAACTTTTCCTACCACATCCCTTCCCCACGAATGCCTTAATCCAATTCACCCTTCTCAAATATTGTAACAGCCTTAATGAACAAAAACCCATCTGCCTCTCCTCTGTGAGTTTATCGAAATCCTTCTTGAGCCATTCTTATTTTCTGCTACGCCACTTCCTGATTCGAGGGCTGTTGTATGCTTGCCACTCGTTTTGTGTTGGTTCCCCCCCCCCCCCCCCTCCTCGTGTTGGCTACAAACTCTTTCTACCTCCCACCTTTGCCCCTAAGATTCTCCTAAAATGGAGAATCTGGTGAGCCGGGATGACTGTCCACCAACAATGCCACCGGTCACCCTGTTCACACTTTCTGTGATGTGTTTTTAAAATTCAGTCGTGTTCCATATCCACCTTTTTCTTTCCAGACTGAAAGGTCCCGGTCTTTGCACTCTCTCCTCCCAGGGAAGGTTTCTCGTCCTCTCATTGCTCTTCTCCTGAGATCAGCAGACTGATCTCACAGCTGGACCTGGGACCTGGATTTCCCGTCTCCCAGAACCTTGCCCTTTCTACTGGGGCACACTGCCTCTCGATGACATGCTTTGTTCTTGCAAATTGGCTGCGAGCTTTAATGTCAGTGACTTCCCTTTCATTAGGGGAACGAGACTTCGATTTGCATATCCTGGTGTTTTCAAGGTCAACTCGGGGAAAAAAAACAAACAAGTTTTTTTCCCACCACTCGAAAAACAAAAAAACTATCAGATGTCTTCACTTTGGCAGGGAGGATATTTTTGAATAAATGGATAAAGTTGGCAAATCATTCAAGTCCTCAAGTGAATTTAAAGTTGGAGTGATTAATCAATAATACAGTAATGGAGTTTTAGATACGTGCTAGGCTGATATGGATTTTGCAGCATTAATGTCATTATGTATAACAGTTTACATCTACCTTACCTAATGCAGCCTTCCCATCCGTACATTCCAGTAAGTCTCGGTACTTCGAGGATCTTATCCACAAGCAAGCAAATGTTCTAAAGCGGTGAATGATTGGTGAACCTTTATTAATCGCTGTGCCACGATTTATAATCCTGTCTGATATCGTTAGACACCATATCCCTAGGACAGTAACTTGGGAGGAATGTAGTGATATTTCATTTTAACTTTTTGTTGCATTTCAGGATTTGATGTAGAGACTCTTAAGGTTTTATTTCCCTCATATGGCTTGGAGTAAAGCGAAACTCTCCCGTGATGACATACTTTTCCCGAGGAAATGTCATCAAAGGAAGTGTGAAGCTAGACCATGCGGTCACGTAGGAAACTCAGTCGATCAGGAATATCAATCGAGAACTTTTGTGTGCAGAGCTCTGTACTGAGCGCTTGGGAGACTACACTGTGGTCCCCGACTCCTCAGAGGAGCTTGATGGAATTGTGATGCTGATAATGGTATTTTCCAAGTGCTTACTCTGTGCCGAGTATTGTATTAAGCTGCGGGGTAGGTAAGAGATGCCCAAGTCGGACACATTCCTTGTCCCACGTGGGGCTCACAGGGCGAACAGATGTTACTGACTCTCCACTTTACACATGAGGAAACTGCGATCTGGGGAAGTTAAGTGACTCGCCCAAGGTCACGCAGCGGACAAGTGGCAGAGCCGGATTCCAGGCCATGCTCTTTCCACTAGGCCACGCTGCTTTTCCGGTACTCAGGAAGTCCCTCTTAGCAGTGTCCAGACTAAGGTGTTAGAGGACCTGCATTTCCTCCTGGCCTGGACTCGAGGGAAACGCAGTGAATGTGGAATGAAAGCATAAAATCTCACCCCCACCTAAGTCCTTTACTTATGCTCTTTCACCTATACTCTTGGGCAGTCAAGCTGACAGTTAAATAAGGCTTCAAACCTTCCCTGCCCTATAGCTGAGGGAATCCTCTGAGTGGCACGGGGTTTTTCTGCCAGTGGATGGAGAAGGGAGTTCCCAGGAGGTTAAGCGCCACAGATGGCTCATCGTGAGCCAGGAGGAGCAGGCTGGAAAAGAGCGGGGCGAGTCCGTCACCCCAACTCACACTTGCCTGCCGCCGCGAAGGGGGTGGGTTCTAATCCCGCCTCCGTCCCGTGTCTGCTGGGTGACCTTGGGCAAGTCACTTCACCTCTCTGGGCTTCAGTTACAACATCTGTTAAAATGGGGATTAAGACCGGGAGCCCCAAGTGAGACATAGACTTGTCCGACCTGATTAGTTTATCCCTACCCCAGCACTTAGTTCGGTGCCTGCCACGTAGTAAGGACTTGACAAAATACCATTTAGACAAAAAAAATGGGTGCTGATCATGGAATCCCTCTTGACTCAGTGGCAATATGCGGAGGTAGCCTCTTTACTAAAGAACCGATCCTTATTTACTACACCGTTCCTATGGGTAAGCTCCTTGCGGATAGAGTTTGTGCCCTTACACTCCGTTTTACTCTCCCAAACACTTAGTACAGTGCACAGTCTGTGCTCAAGCACTGTTGGTTTTTGTTTTTGTTTTTTTTTAACCAGACTAGATACGTAAACACCTGATAGTTAAATATCAAAGTGGGATAGTATTTTTTTTTTTTACATTTTTAATAATTCTATGACTCTTTCAATGTAACTTGCAGCAGAATCACTCAAATTGTGGACCTTCAAAGACTTAATAAATATTCAGATATTTCTAGGGAAAGGCCCAGATGCATGCTTTTTGATATCCTTCCCCAAATTATGGACCATCCTATAAATCTCCCATCCTATAAGTCATACTGAGCCAAAAGCAAATAAAATGAAATAAAATTTCTTCTTTATTTTTTAGCCCTTAAAACAACTGCAGCGTTTCGTTTGTAGGCAAGACAGTAATAGAACGAGGGAGAGACAAGCATAATTGTAACAAGTCAAGGAAGAATGCACTAAGGAGAAACCCAAAGCATTTCTAATATCCTCTTTCAGCAATTTAATTTGCTCAAGAAACGAATGCAGAAAGCTGAGACTTCAGAGCACATCTTTGAAACACTAGATCTGCTAAGCCCACCGGAGCAGGGAAACTGAGCCAATTTGATGTAATCTTTTACAGATAATAATGTATTTTATACCGTTGAGTTTCTGACTGTAATAAGAGCAAATTAAAGTTACGAAAGTGCAGGACTGAAACTTTATGCAGTGGATGACACTGTTCTCATAGTCTAGATGGCTCAGATCAGCCCACTATTGCAAGTGATTTTGATTCTCTTGAGCTCTGCCCTGAATTGACACTTCTGTGACATGCTGTTCAGCCTCTCGAACAATTCAGTGTTCGGGTCGTAAAAGACTTCTCTTACAAAGTTTTTATCACTGCCTAAGTAAAATCCCCGGGAAGTGAGGTAGTTAGAAACTATGTGTATAGTTAATCATGGTTTAAGAAGGTGGGGGAGGAATCACCTGACTCTCACTCGGAGACAGCTGACGTTGCTCGATGAGAAAGCACTTTTCCTCCTTAATAATAATGGTGTTTGTTACCCACTTAGTCCTTACTGAGTGCTAGGATGCAGACACAATAAAAGCAGGTCAGACACCGTTCCTGTCCCACATGGGGCTCACAGTTGAAGAGGGAGGGAAACCAGGTATTGAACCACATTTTACAGATGAGGAAACTGGGGCACAGAGAAGTTACGTGACTTGCCTCGGGTCACCCAGCAGGCAAGTGGGAGAGCCAGGATTGGAACTAAAGTCCCTTGACTCCCAGGGCCATGCTTATTCTACTAGGCTATGCTGCTCCCCCCTCCTTCCTTCCTTCCAAAATACCAGGTACTAGTTAAAAAGGAAATTGACTTTGCCGGTTCTCCTAACCAGAGCTCACTTGTTTAATCGCCTTAGCCAATCAACTAAAGCAAATCTTTACGCCCCTTTCGGCGGTGCAGTTTTCGCATCTTAAATATATTGGATTATAGTCTTCTCAGTGGTGCTAAATATGCTAATTGCCCCCTTTTTTCCTGAAATGAGACGAAATGGAGCATTCTCTCTGTAGACCCCCTTCCATTCTCTCCACATGTGTGTCTGTGTCTCAGCATGTTTCTGTGCTATTATGATAAACTATAGTGCATGGAGAGTATCAGAGTACAGGCAGGTGTTTTATTCAGAGAGCCTTTATCTTATAAGTGCTCAGTACTGTGCCCTGCACACAGAAAGCACTCACTAAATACCACTGATTGACTGATTAAGCACCGGTGAATCAGCGTGGCCTAGTCGCAAAAGCAGGGGATTGGGAGTTGCAGAAGGTGGGCTCTAATCCCAGTTTGGTCACTTGTCTGCCGCGTGACCTTGGGCAAGTCACTTAACTTCCCCCGTGCCTCAGTTCCCTCATGTATAAAATGGGGATAGAGACTGTGAGGCCCGGGCGGGACAGGGACCGTGTCCAACCTGATTATCTGATTACCCTGTATCTACCCCAGCACTTAGAACATTGCTTGACACATAGTAAGCGCTTAACCAATACCGTCATTTTCACCTCCTACTTGCCCCGGCTCCAGAAAGAAGCCAAAGTCTCTGACCTGCATTCTGGCCTTGGACATGTGTTTTCTTGTGAGACCAAGCTCACCCCCTCTGAACCTGTGTGTACTTTGTGAAGCTAAATGCCACTCAGTAAATGTAGCCACAAGAACGAATTAAAAACAGAGCGAAAGTCATGCGAATAGCAAGCACTTCAAGTACTTGATTGTCACCCACCCTCCCTGATGTGCAGATCTGTAATTGTTTATGTTGTTAATGTTAATGGCTGTCTCCCCAGTCTAAACTCAATCAGCGAATGAGAGAAAGACATCTTGGTTGCACCCAAGACCTAAGCGGAGGTACCTTATACTATATTATATGGATTACCTTGTCATCAGGCAGCAGAAACTGAGGCGCAGAGGTTACTATTCACTTTTCCTCAGATTTTCCCTGGCAAGACCTTGACACCTATGAGATTCCTGTTGATTGCCCTCGTTCTCCCTCTTGATGTAATCAGGAATTGCTTCATTCCATTTCAAATCATTTTGTCTCCACTGATTAAGATTACCCGGAAATGAACAGATTCTTCCTGTCATTCATTCATTCAACTGTATTTCCTGAGCGCTTACTGTGTGCAGGGCACTGAACTGAGTGCTCGGGAGAGGACGATACGACTACCGTAGAGGTGAGAGAAGCCCGTCTGTCCCTTGGCTTTCACTTGTTAGCGAGATGGCTTCTATCATCAGAAATAGGTGGACACAGAAGGATTATCCCTTTGGGAAAAGCTAGTTGATATCTAACCTACTCCAGGATCCTCTGAAATCCACGGGTCCCAGGCCCCGGGAGTCATTCCACATCAATCTACAAAATCAAATTAGCTTTGTTTGAACATCTGGTTTAAAATAAATGAACTCAAATCCCTGCTTAAAATTCATTTTAGATCAATTTTGGTCACGGACATTTTAATACAAAATATTTGGAGGCAGCCTGTCAACATTACTTAATAACTCCTCATTCTTTTCATTAGTAAATATGGAAAGAAGGCAAGATGGAAATATGACCTTCCAAAAATAAAATAAAATTATAAAGCCATCTCCTTAAGCACTATTGACCATAAATGCATTAGGAGTGCATTAGGTATCAGTCAGGAAAATTTTATTTTAAGTAATTGGAGCACAAATTATGCCCACGTATTATTTATGCATTTTTAACTAGTGCTTTTCCTCAAACATAAAAGTGACATTTAAAACAATTATTCATGCTGGAGTAGTGGCAGTGTTGGCCAAAATTCTAACCTTTTTCACCGAATAGTCAAGACAATAATTTTAATAGACTATGTGTATGTAGAGACCAATAGACTACGTATATAGAAGCGTCATGGCCTAATGGAAAGAAAACGGGCCTTTGAGTCAGAGGACCTGTGTTCTAGTCCCGGCTCCGCCAACTGCTTGCTCTGTAACCTTGGACAAGTCACTTTACCTCTCTGTGTCTCAGTTTTCTGAACTGTAAATTGGGGATTCAATACCTATTTTCTCTCCTATGTAGACTGGGAACCCCATGTGGGACAGGGACCGTGTCCAAACTGATTGCTTTTCCTACCCCAGGGCTTAGAACAGCTCTTGACACATAGAAAGTGCTTAATGGACACCCTAATGATAATAAAAAGAACATTATATATGAAATACCATGCAGGTACACCCATTTAGGTATGAATCATGTTTGAACCTAATGGATAGATACAACCTAGTTTTGTAGATCTATATCTTGCTAGTCTCGGCAGATAATGAAATGCTTGTACTTGACTTGTTTTATGCCGTCGAGTCGTCTCCAGCCCATAGCGACACCACAGACACATCTCTCCCAGAAAGCCCCGCTCTCCATCTGCAATCTTTCTGGTAGTGTAGCAATAGAGTTTTCTTGGTAAAAAATACAGACGTTGTTTCCCGTTGCCTCCTTCCACACAGTAAACTTGAGTCTCCGCCCTCTCCTCTCGTCCGTGCCGCTGCTGGCCGACATGGGTGAGTTTTGACTGGTAGCAGATTGTCTTCCACTTGCTAGCCACTGCCTAAGCTAGGAATGGAAGGGGTAGGTCTCTGCTTGACTCCCGTAGCCGAGACTGGTAGAGAACTGGAAACTCTCCAGGTGCGAGTACATGCATGTACTAGTGGTGAGGTTTTCATCCCATGCAATGGCATATCTAATATCCCTTACACCTGGAAGAAGAAGAAGAATAATAATAATAATAATGTTGGTGTTTGTTAAGCGCCTTACTATGTGCAGAGCACTGTGCTAAGAGCTGGCGTAGACGCAAGGGAATCAGGTTGTCTCGCGTGGGGGCTCACAGTCTTAATCCCCATTTTACAGATGAGGTAACTGAGGCATCGAGGAGTTAAGTGACTTGCCCAAAGTCACCCAGCGGACAGGTGGCGGAGCCGGGATTAGAACCCATGACCACTGACTCCTGAGCCCGGGCTCTTTCCACTGAGCCACGCCGCTTCTCTGGAAGGTATGGGGAGGTTGCCATCACAGCACAGTTTTGTTGGCTACCCACAGCGTTGCCTGTTCCTTCACTCTCCAAGTGTCGTCACTGAGCCGCAGGCCACTGTGGATACCACTCCAAAATCCATTGACCTTATTGATAGCGGAACCTCCTGGCCCGTCAGATGACGATGACCCCTCCATCGCTCGGGAACACAGTGATGAGCGCAGTCTCTAGATTTTGCCGGTGGATGGCAATACAATCGATCAGGTACCACCGCTTAACTCTTGGGTGCAGCCAAGATGTCTTCGTCTCATTCAGTAAGCAAAAGATTTCTATGTCGGCCGGTACCAGGTGATGCTTAGCAGATCCACGGAGAAGAGATGGCTCATTGCTGCTCAACCTACCGATCCCATGGTGTTGGATGACTTTCCTTGACAGTTTTGCCTCGCTAAGCCACTGAAATCCCTCCTGAGAATCGGCTGAGCGGATATGAAGTGAGGCGTGATGATCAATCGGTTGTATTTTTTGAGTGCTTCCTGTGTGCAGGGCACTGTGCTAAACTCTTGAGCGAGTACCCTGTAACATAATTGGTAGAGAAAGTCCCTGCCCTCAAGTAGCTTACAGACTAGAGGAGGACCTTAGGTCGATCTCCTCCGCGTCGTACGTCATTACAAGGGGATGATGCATGGAGGATCGTGGCACCGAGCCTGTATCGTATCTCGGTATAAGGTCAGGAGAAACTCACCGACATCTCTGGAAGTCTGATTTGGCATATGATTCTGAGGCCTGTGCTCGTGACCCTTTAATTCAGATACTTCTGTCCAGGAAAGATGAGTATTCCATGTCTTTTTTTGGTTTGTTTTTTAGTGGTATCTGTTAAGCACTTACTCTGTCCCAGGCACACTACTAAGCACTAAGGTGGATGCGAGGTTGGACACAGTCCATGTCCCACATGGGGCACACACAGTCTGGATTCCCATTTTACGGGTAAGGTAACTGAGGCCCAGAGAAGAAAAATGACCCGCCCAAGGTTACACAGCGGATGTGACGTGGCTGGGATTAGACCCGCGTCCTTATGGGTTCCAGGTCCAGGCTCTTGCCGCTAGGCTAGGCCACGCTGCTTCTCACACAGAAGTCAGCTGCTCTGTTCTCAGAGTATCCAGCGCCTTGCTTCTTGTTGCCTAGAGAGTCCCTTTGTCTCATGACCCAAACCCTCTGGAGGACCTAGTTGGGGTAGAATGAAACAGACAGTTGAAGGGATGCCTTTTTCTGACCCTCCAGAGCAACATTCCCAGATTCCCAAGCGGATACTTCACAGTGCCGATGCCCCTTCGGTGATTAAGCGGCGGACAACTCCGCCTCCTTCTTGCATCGTTTATCCATTATCAGCAGGACATGCTCTTGAGTTGTTTTCCCATCAGTGGTGATGGATTATGTTGAATCCTCCACATTGTCTCACCCTAATTGCCCAGGGAGCAAAGTCACCACTGGATCATGGCTGGAGAGGGTTTAGGGGACAGTTAAGGCTCTAGCGTGGAATGTCCCCGGCTGTCTCTTCAGCGGGAAGACATCGATGTTTGTCTCACAGGTTCTCCAAAAGATTTCTGTATTGTGTCAGCTGTTTTTCTCCCCCTCCAGCTCTCTCCCCAGTTCTCTCTGTATTGTGCTTTCAGAGTGCCTAACACAGTGCCTTGCACTTAATTTATTAGGTTCTCAATAAATACCATTGCTACTGCAAAACTGATCATCTCACTGAACCCTACTCTGTTTTCCTGTCTTTGACCCCCTTGCTCACAGTACAAATCTTCAAGACCTCCTAAATCCTACTTCCTCCGGGAACCCGTCCCTGATTAATTCCCTGAAGCCCATATCGTCCCCAGCCAACGGCCAACCTCAGCACCCGGGTATTCATATCCCTCTCCAGTACTTAGGAATGTAAAAGTATACATTCCATTATTTATTTTAGCTATTCCATCCTCGTTATATCCTTATTCTCCCAAAGGCTCCCAATATTAGTAAATACTTTGTCCTCCGGCCCTTCCCCCCAATTAGATTGTAAACCCACTGAAGGTAGTGACCACAACCTCTGCTTCCGGCGGAGTCTCCCAAGCACGCAGAACAGCGGTCTGCCCACCGTAGGTCCTCGGTAAATGCAATGGTTGGTTGTTTGCTCTGTCTTTTCTGGGTTGTTGGGGAGGTCCACGCTTTTTTCGTGGTATTTGTCAAGCTCTTATTGGGTTCAAGCACTGTGCTCAACACTGGGGTAGATATGTTAATCAGGACGGACACAGTCTCTGTCCCACCTGAGGTTCACAGCCTAAGCAGAAGAGAGAACAGGCACCGAATCCCCATTTTGCAGTTGTGAGAACTGAGACACAGAGACGTTAAGTGACTTGCCCAAGGTCACCCAGCAGGCAAGTGGCAGAGGCAGGATTAGAATCCAGGTCCCCTGGCTCCCAGGTCTCTGCTCTATCCACCAGGCCCCACTGTTTCCCACACAGCTCTGCTGTAAAAGCTAGTCAAAGCTTTGCCATTTCACTTAGGGTGTTATTTTCAGAGTTACTCCACCAGTGCATGACGTTAGAGCTCTCATCCTTATGAGAAGTAAAGGCTGGGAGTGGTCTCGCACTCTTGTTTGATTGGCCTACCGTGATCTTTACTTCTCTTCATCCACCACATTTCACAAGACAGGATCAGAGCCAACAATCAATCAGTCGATGGTAGGTATTGATCTCTTACTGTTTGCAGATCACTGTACTAAGCGTTTGAGAATGTAATAATGTTGGTATTTGTTAAGCGCTTACTATGTGCCGAGCACTGTTCTAAGCGCTGGGGTAGACACAGGGGAATCAGGTTGTCCCCACGTGGGGCTCACGGTCTCAATCCCCATTTTACAGACGAGGGAACTGAGGCCCAGAGAAGTTAAGTGGCCTGCCCACGGTCACACAGCTGACAAGTGGCAGAGCTGGGATTCACTCCAAAGCCCGTGCTGCTCTTTCCACTGAGCCATGCTGCGTCTCCAGAATGTACAGTGCAACTGAGTTGGTAACTACGTCCCACCCCCCACAAGGAGCTTTCAGTCTAGGGGGAGAGTCACATATGAATAGAAATGAATTACAGATATGTGTAGCAGTGCTGTATGGCTGAGGGTCGGGTGAGTATAAGGGCTCTAAGTATATAGACGATGCGGAAGGGAGAGAAGAGTAGGGGAAAAGAAGAGTAGCATGGCCTAGCGGAAAGAGTACGAGCCTGGAGTGAAAGGCCCTGGGTTCTGATCCTGGCTCTCCTGCTTGTCCGTTGTGTGATCTTGGGCAAGTCACTTAACTTCTCTCTGCCTCCGTTCCCTCATCTGCCAAAAGGGGATGCAGTCGCTCTTCTCTCTCCTATTTAGAATGTGAGCCCTCTGTGGCTAATTATTTTCTATCAACCCCAGCTCTTAGTACAGTGCTTGACACCTCGTAGGCAATTAACAGATATTATTCATCATCATCACCATCATTATTATTACTGTAGCTTAACCGGGGAAGGCCTCTTGGAGAAGAGATGATTTTAATAAGGTTTAACTAAGGTGGGGTGAGCAGTGGTCTATCACATACGGAGGGGGAGGGAGTTTCAGGTCAGAAGGAGGATATGGGCGAGGGATCGGCGGTGCGATCAGTGAGATCAAGGTTGGCGTTGGAAGCGTGAAGTGTGCAGGTCGGGATGTAGTAGGAAATCAGCGAGGTAAGATTTGAGGGGTCAAGTTGAGTGAGTGCTTTTAAAGCCAGTGGTAAGGAGTTTAAGCAGATGAAAAGGAGTTAGAACCGATGGTTGAAAGAGTCAGCTGATCCCTCCTCGTCATTAACCGCTTCAACTTCGAGCTACGACTCACGAACGGGAAGCGCTTCACAGAAGGTGGGGTGAGGTGCTTGCAAAGCTTGCCCTTTATATGCACGAGAACGAATGTCAGTGCCTTAGTGATTTGACTCAAGCAACTATAAATGAAAAACGGAAATCAGATTACTGATAATTTACTTCTTAGCAGGAAGGAGAACCAGGGGAGTGATGGCGGTATTTTATCGTCTTCAGGGTTCGTTGGTTGTATTTTATCGTCTTTTCTCTCCAACAGAGCAGCGAGCACATTGGTAGTATTCCCTGAATCCAGTAAAATGATGCCAACGGCACACACCGACAATGCCACCGGGCGAGCCCGAGAGTTAATCAGATTTTTTGAGATTTATAAATGGGAAAATTAGGGGGATAATGAACTGATAAACCAGTAGTGCACCGATGGGAAAGGGTAAGGGATTTGGGGATCCCTTCATTGAGATTTGTATCTCCTGAAGTAAAAGTGATTTTTTAAAGTCACTGAAAGTCGGGGTGACCTACTTCTGAGAACAAAATTTACGTGGATAATTCCTACCCGGAAATCGATAGGTGGGAACCAAGTAGAAAGACAGAGGAAGATGTCTTTACACAACTGCTGCCTTATTAAATATTTCACAAAAGACTAAACAAGAACACAGGTCATCCCAAGTTCAGGGCTTGAGGCGAATCCTGTGCCCTGACTAAATGGGCAACGGGAGGGAAATGTGTAGCGGGGAGAAAACCTCAGTGATGAGGGTTGGTCAAATTCAAAAAGCTCGCTCTTCCCTGAAAGAGCATGGTGTTTCCATTTTAGTCTTTTCCCATTCATTCTGTAAAAAATATTAAGTAGTAGTAGTAGTAGTAGTAGTAGTATTATATTGTATTTGTTAAGTGCTTACTGTGTATCAGGTTTTAAGAGCTGGGGGTAGATACAGGTTAATCAGGTCAGACACAGACCCCGTCCCACATGGAGCTCACAGTCTAAGTCGGAGGGAGAACAGGTATTGAATCCCCATTTTACAGATGAGGAAGGTGAGGCACGGAGAAGTTTAGTGACCTGCCCAAGGTCATACAGCCGGCAGGAGCAGGGATTAGAACCCATATCTTCGGACTCCTAAGCACGGGCTCTTTCCGCTAGGCCCCTCTGCTCCTTGTGATATGAAATATTGTTTGCCGAGTCTTCTGTCATCTTTCTGTTCTTGATGATGAAAATTCCAGGACCCGAAGGAGAAGAAAATTTGATGACGGACTAAATCTCTTTAATCATCCCCTCAAATACAAGGCGAGTGAACAGCCTAATTGTCTCTCACCGTCTATTCCTTATCGGTAACTCAGTAGTATTTACTGAACAACTACTAGGTGTGAGGCATTTGAAGTGCTTGGAAGGATACCCCAGAAGTAAAAGGATCTCAGAAGCTCATCTTTAGGAGTTGGTAAAGAATGGAGCGCAGGAACTGATCTCAGCTTTTACTGAAACTCTTTTGGGGGTTCGAGTTGCAAACTTGAGATGCACTCTAAGCTGGTAAGGCCCGTTCGAAGCACTACCCTGGACACAACACCAGGCTAGAATCTAGACTGCAAAGTCTAGACTGTAAGCTCATTATGGGCAGGGAACGTGTCTATACCAGCTCCGTTATACTGTATCCTCCCAAGCAGTCAGTACAGTGCATCGCACCCGGCGAGCACTCGATAAATACAGTTGACTAGATCCATTCGTCTGATATGCAATACTGAATTTACTTTGGCTTGGCTTTATCCGAAGCCCTAAAATTCCTTTAAAAATCCCAGGAAATTCCAAAGTCCACTGGGCTTCTTCCCCATAAGCCTAGCCTGAGGTCTCCTAAGCCACAAACAGTCTCTTGAATGAGGCTGAGAGGTAGTTACTTAGTTGTTGTAAGTCAGTCTTTGCCTTGAATTGAATTCAAGCTGCCTTTTCTGTCTTTAACCGAGGCTCCCAAGGCCTTGGGTTTTGCTCAGGGCACAAGACTGAGACATGCATAATGAGTCAGGAAAGGGATATCTTGTGGATTTCTCTAGACGGTGATGGGTAGCTGTGGCCCTCGATTTCTCTTTATGCTCGCAGGAAGTCCAGTTGTCTTGTCTGACGGTAAGTCTGCTTCCCCCACTGGACTGTAAGCTCCTTGTGGGCAGGGAATGTGTCCACCATCTCTTTTCCCCCAAGCACCTAGTACAGTGCTCTGTGCACACTAAGTGCTCAATAAATATAATTGGCAGATCATTATCCTCATTTTACAGATGAGGAAACTGAGTGCCAGAGACTTTAAGTGGCTTGTCTGAGGCTACGGGGCAGGATGTAACTTACCCGAAGCTCGAACCAGGGTATCCTGACTCCCAGCCCTACGGTCCTTCTACTGGAGATAGACATTAATAGAAATAAATGAATTATGGATATGTACATATGTGCCGTGGGGCTAAGGATGGGTGAATATCAAGGGCTTAAATGGGAACAGATAAAAGGTGAGGAGAGTGAGGAGAGGAAAAAAGGACTTAGGGAAGGCCTCTTGAAGGAGATGAGGTTTTAATAAGCCTTTGAAGGTGGGAAACGTTGGTCTGTCGTATCTGGTAGGGAGGAAGTTCCGGGTCAGAGGGAGAATGTGGGAAGGGGGTCAGCGGTGAGATAGATGCATCCGGGGCTGTGAGCAAGCCTGTGCTACAGGAGTGAAATGTGCAGGCTGGACTCTAGTAGATCAGCGAGGTGAGGTAGGAAGGGGCAAACTGATTGAGGCCTTCAAAGTCAAGAGTAAGGAGGTTCTGTTTGATGCGGAGGTGGACGGTTGCCAGGGGCTGGCAGTTCTTGAGGAGTTGGGAGAGGTGAACTGAACTTTTTTTTTTAGAAAACCGATCCGCTCAGCATATCGAAATATGGACTGGAGTAGGTAGAGACAGGAGGCAAGAAGGTCAACGAGAAGGCAGAAGCAGCAGTCGAGGCAGGACATAAGTGCTTGGATCAGCAGAGAAGCAGTTCGGATGGAGAGGAAAGGGCAGATTTTAGCAGTGTTTTGAAGGAAGATTGGACAGGAATTGGTGACAGACTGAATCTGTGGGTTGAATCAGAGAGATGAGTTATGGATAATGCCAAGAGGTTGGCGGGCTTGTGAAACATGGAGCATGGTAGTGCCGTCTGTAGTGATGGGAAAGACAAAGGGAGGCAGAGTTGGGGTGAGAAGTTGAGGAGTTCCGTTCTGGACATGTTTAGTTCGAGGTTTCAGCAGCACATCCAGGTAGATAGGAGATGCCTGCATTTCCCCTATGTCACAGGAAGATTGGGAGAAGAGAGTGTCATTAGTAACGAGAGAGCACTTGGAAAAAGTGCTCTACAAAATTCCAAGTTGTATTGTAGTATTGTTATCATTTCCTGTGTAAACTCACTGAAGAATGTCCCCAGACAAAATGGTTTAATTTCCTTAGCAACGGAAGTCTCAAATTAGCTTCAGACAATAACGTTACAAGCTAAGAGGAGAATTTCAAAATCGTTTATTTTGAACACTTTAAATATGGAAGGAACTGTTGTTTTTTTTTAACTTTATCGTCAACTAACTGGCTTCTTATATGGCATTTTTAAATAGAACAGGCGGCACGATTTACTGTGAGGCAGTTGCGGTGAGATCCGTTAACTCGCTAAATCTGAAGGGTGAGCCAAGGGATACTACTACTGTAGGGGTGGGGATGAGGAAGATGCGCCCCAATTTCAGCCTTTGTGCCTCCTCCCCATTGCCCAATTGTTCAGCCCAACCAGAGGCAAGTGGAGAAACCCTTTCCGGGACATACTGGTTTGATGTAATGGCCCTGAATTGGCCAGAGAGGGTGGGCTGTGATGTTATCAGGGCTTCAGGGGCCACCGTCACGTCAGTATTGGTAACCACCACATCGAACCCAAGAGAGAAATAAGAAGGAGCAGAATCAGCTTATTGGACCACTCTTTTACATTTGCAGAAATAAATGGACAATTTATTTTGGGTATGGACGTTGTTCTCCAAGAAAAGTTGAAAGGATCCCAGGCTGTGGACTCTCAGTCTCTCCTTTTGTCTCACCCCACCAAGGCCCTGTCAGAGGAATAGCCCATTTCAGTTTAGCAGTACATAATGACGGATCTATTTAGCCCAGTCAAAGACAGATTCTTAGTGTGATCGTTAGGTGTTTGTTGAAAAAAAAAAAAATCACCCTTTTAAAAATTTGAGTATGTACAAATAAGACAAACTTTAGAATCAGATCTAATTTTTTGGACCATTTTTACATTGCTAATGGATCACATAACCATTATCTTCTGTATCACAGTTTTTAAAGTGAGTATTTTATTTTGGTCGGTAATTTAGATAGTAGGATTACATTAATGCAGTTAGATGCTTTCCCTTTGAGTGTGCTTTTGCTTAATTTTTTCACAGAATTAAGAAAGAGGCCAACCTGGGTGTAGCGGTGTTAGGATTTGCTTTAACTGTCCACCGTTACTGTGGCTTTGAGTGTTGCTTTTGTAAATATGGAACAGAAAGAGGGGCTGAGCAGGGTATTCACATTTTCTATCCTGAAGCATTCTCCAGTGGCTCATAAGAGAGAAAGAGAGAGAGAGAGAGAGAGAGAGAGAGAGTCGGACGGAAGAGAAAGAGAAGAGTAGAGTTTGGTCCCTTGTGCCATATTAGTACTGGATTTCTTGCTCGACACGGGTTATCTGCCGGGACCAGTCGGTGTCACTAAGAAAGATTGACCTCAGTGCCCTACCCGACTGTGTTGTCCCGCTCAACTGTATCCAGCTCGTAAATCCTAATTTAGCCTGTGGGTTATGGCAGTATGATTGCTCACCTTGGTAGATATTCCTGGATTTCTATAGTAAGAGAGTAACTAATTGCTGGAATCAATCCCCAGAGAAATTCTGGATTTTCCTTTTTTGGAGGATTCCCCAAACCACGGAGTGTGGTTTTCTACCTTGATGCATCTTTAAGACTGATACTGAAATGTCTCTGTTTTTTTCATTGGCCTCAGGTGTGAGGGATGCTTTATACATCTTAAGGTTTATTTTTGGTCACTTAATATCTGATATCTGGGGTACTGCAGTCAAATTCGTATTTTAGAGGACAATAGTCCGATATTAATGGATCGACTATTTTCGGCAATTAGAGGACAGAGGGAGGCATGAAAGAATCCATCTCCAACTCATCATTTTTTGCCTTTGCAAGGGCGATTGATATTCTGGCTTTATTCATTAACTAGTCAAGCCATTTGCATGTGAACGTTACATTTCTCTCCTTAGGAAATTATAATCATTAATAAAGAATACCTCATTAGCCACACTGATTTTTTTCAAAAATAACTAATCAGAAATTAGCCACAATACAGAAAAAAATACTTTATTGCTTTAAAGTATCTTCATTCCATTTATCTCCTCCAGCTCATAGCACTCATTCAAACACAATTTAGTATCTCATATACCGGGTAGTTTCAACTAAAACCCTTCCTATAAAATGTCCTGAATATTACCATTTTCTATCAAAATGGGTTTTTGTTTTTTTTTTTTAACCCAGAGCAGCAGATTTCTGTTAACAAATTGCCGTGGACCTTGTTTTTGAGGTAGTTATGGTATTTATTAATCACTGTGTGCTTAGTGCTGGGGTTGGTACAATATTTTGAGACTGCACACTGTCCCTATCCCACAGGGAGCTCACAATCGGTCTTATCCCCATTTTATAGTTGAAAAGACTGAGGCCCAGGAGGGTAAATAACTGCCCAAGTTCCCACAGCAAGTCCCCGCACACTGTTCCCTCAGACTATGCTCCCCCTTCCCTTTAAAGTGCTCACTGTGCACAGGGTGGCTTATTATCATTATTATAATCATTATTACTAACCATGCCCACCCTTGGGCCCCCCGGAGGATACCGGAGGATTGCCTCTGAAGAGACCGCACACACGTTCGGAGGGCAAGTGAAAACGATCATTATTATTTCTGTGGTACTTATTTCACACTTACTATATGCCCAGCACCGTACCAAAGGTTGGGATGTGGTGCAGGATCATCAGTGAGGACAGAGTCCCTGTCCCACATGGGACTCACAGTCTAATCAATACTGTTTATTGAGTGCTTACTGTGTGGACGGCACTGTACTGAGCACTTGGGAGAGTCCAACATGACAGCGTAACAGTGAAGGGTGGACTGGAGGAGGGAGAGACAGGAGGCTGGCAGGTCAGCAGGGAGTTGATAGAGTAATCAAGGCCGGATAGGCTATGTGATTGGATTAACATGGTAGCAGTTTGGATGGAAAGCAGAGGGCGGGTTTTAGTGATGCCGTGAAGGTTGAACTGACAGGATTTAGTGATGGATTGAACGTGTGGGTTAAATGAGAGAGAGGCGTCAAGGAGAACACTGAGGTTACGGGCTTGTGAGACAGGAAGGATGGTGGTGCCATCTACGGTGATGGGAAAGTCAGGCGGAGGACAGGGTTTGGGTGGGAAGATAAGGAATCCCGTTTTAGACATGTTAAATTTGAAGCGACAGTGGGACATCCACGTAGAGATATCTTGAAGGTACGAGGAAATGCAAGACTGCAGCCAGGGAGAGAGATCAGAGCTGGAGATGTCGCTCTGGGAATCATCCACATAGAAGTAGTAGTTGAAGCCACAGGAGCGAATGAGTTCTCCAAGGCAGCGGGTGAAAATGAAGAATAGAAGGGGACCCAGAACTGAACCTTGAGGGGTGGAAGGCAGAGGAGGAGCCCATGAAGGAGACTGATCATTTGCAGCCAGAGACATAGGAGGAGAACCGGGAGGACGGTGCCCATGAAGCCGAGGTTGGATGATATTTCCGGGAGAAGAGGGCGGTCAACAGTGCCGAAGGCAGCTGAGAGGTCGAGGAGGATAAGGGTGATGATTATGGTATTTGTTAAGGGCTTCTATGTGCCAAGCGCTGTTCTAAGTGCTGGGTGGAATAGAGGCCTTTAGCTTGGGAAAAAAGGACCTTTGTGACCTTTGAGAGGGGAGTTTCTGTGGAATGAAGGGGAAGGAAACCAGATTGGAGTAGGTCAAGCAGACAGTGGGAAGAGAGGAACTTGAGATACCGGGGTGTAGAAAACTCGGTTAAGGAGATTGGAGAGGAATGATAGGGAGATGGAGTGATAACTGGAGGGAGCCATGGGATATAGGGAGGATATTTTTAGGCTGCTTGAAAGCAGTGGGGTAGAAGCCACTGGAGCACGGACAGTTGAAGATGGTGGCCAGGGAGGGGACAAGTGTTTTGCTAAAATGTGAAGGGAGCGGGTTGGATGCCCAGTCGCAGGAGATGGATTTTGAGAGAAGGTGGGAGATCTCTTCTTGAGACACTGCTGGGAAGAATTGGAGAGTAAAAGAAGGGCCAGGAAGAGGGAGGGACAAGAGGAGCGGGGGAGATTTTAGGGAGATTATGCAGGACGACAGGCATCGAATCCCCACTATACAGATAAGGAAACTGAGGCTGAGAAATGTGAAGTGACTTGCCCAAGATCAACCAGCAGGCAAATGGCAGAACTGGGATCAGAACCCAGGTCTCCTGATTTCCGGAACCGAATCATTTCCACTAGGCCACGCTAGGCTTCTTGTGGCCTAGCGGGAAGAATTGTGACTGCAGTGATCTGTCCCAGGCAGACCAGCCATCAGCGGAACAAAAAAACAACAGCCAGCCTCCTGGGTTGACCGACTTTCAGAGAAAGCAGCAACAGCAGGTCACCCAGCCACACAATGCCACGACACAAAGAGGTGGACAAGCAGTCAGAAACCCACCAGAGATGGAATTTAGCAAGCCAGAGCTATCGAGATTGAGAAAAAAGAGACAGAAATAGAGAAAGCGAGGGCCTGAGCAATAAAAGTACACCTCGCTAGGAAAATTATGTGGCGCTTTTTTTTTTTTCGTTCTTAAGCACCAGATTTTATGGAATCATTTTCTATTCAGGGCCATTTTAGTGTCAAGTGATGTGGTATGCCGTTTGCCATTTTATCGTGTTTAAAAACCTCTCTCAAAATTAATAAACGCTACAAAATTTAATGTTCTGGGAGCCATTAATTTCTCCGCAGTGAATTTTGCCGCGTGCCTAAAGATACAGTTACAAAACCATTTTGCGCCGGCATTTCCAGGTGGCTTCAGTGGTTTTCCCTTGGCGGGCCAGAATGCTTTCAGAGGCCCGGAGGATGAACCATGGACATGAAAGTCTCACCTTTGCCTGGAGCTCCGTACGGGTGTCGGTTAGCCCGGGTGAGTGCCCTGAGGGGTGTCTACAGTGACACTGTGTTTGGAAATGTTTCGATTGGCCGATGCCAGGTGTCCCATCGACGTGTCCCTTTTCCCTTCTTTCCTGCCAGACCAAACATAGAGATCAACCTTTTTTTAAAACATGACGTGAAACACTAGCAACGGCTTGGGAAATAATAATAATAATGCTGGTATTTATTAGGCACTTACCAATAACTGTGGCATCTGTTAAGCGCTTTCTATGTGCCGAGCGTCATACTGAGCCCTGGAGCGGATGCAAGCTCGGGGTCTCAATTCCCATTTTACAAATGAAGTAACTGAGGCCCAGACAAGCGAAGTGATTTGCCCGGGGTCACACAGCAGATAACTGGAGCTACTAGGTGCCAAGCACTCTGCTCAGCCCTGGGATAGATACCGAATGGTCAGATTGGAAACACAGAGTGCTCAACAACCTAAGACGGAGGCAGATCGGGTATCTTATCCCCAGTGTACGGATGAGGAAACTGAGCCCAGAGAGGTTGCGCTTCACCTGAGGTCACACAGCAGGCCAGGGGTGGAGCTGGGCCTAGTACTCGATTTCCAGTCCCCTGCTCTTTCCACTAGGCCACACCGCTGCTGAGGACTGTTGAAACCAGACCAAAAAAAATAAGTCAGGCATAGCCGTTCTCTATATTTAACTTTATTTGTACTAACCCCTACGGTATCGCTGTTCATCTCCTCCCTGTATTAATGAATCATTTTGAAATGGGCCACCCCCACTAGATTGAAAGCTCCTTCCCGGCAGGCAACCTATGTCTTGTTTCTGATATAGTGCTCCCTAGAGCTTCCATACAGCGCTTAGAATTGAGAAGGCACTCGCTAAATGCCACCAGATGATTGATTAGTAAATATGAGATGCTTAACTGATGGGAAACGGAAGTTCCATGAACCTGAGAATGGGAACAGTCTTGCGGAATTCAAGAACCAGACCACATAGTCTGTTGGCGCTGATTTAGAAACTGATCCGTCAGTCAGTCGCTGGTATTTGGTGAGCGCTTACTCGGCGCAGGCTACCGCATTTAATGTTTGGAAAAGTACAGTACAGTCGAGCTGGTAGGCATACTCTCGGCCCTGATGGAGTTTACGGCCTACAGGGAGACAAACATAGATACAGGTGGGAAAATAGAAGCAGCAGATGAGAAGCGGCGTGGCTCAGTGGGAAATTGCACGGGCTTTGGAGTCCGAGGTCATGGGTTCGAATCCCGCCTCTGCCTCTTGTCAGTTGTGTGACTGTGGGCAAGTCACTTCACTTCTCTGTGCCTCAGTTCCCTCATCTGTCAAAGGGGGATTAAGACTGTGAGCCCCACGTGGGACAGTCTGACTCCCCTGTGTCTGCCCCAGCAGCGCTTAGAACAGGGCTCTGCGCATAGTGAGCGCTTAACAGAGACCAACATTATTAATATAGTAGAGTGTAAGGATATTTACATAAGTACCGTGGGGCTGGGGTGTATCGAAATGCTTAAGGGAGGACAAAGCCAAGTGCCCAGTCGAGACAGAGAGGAGAGGGCCTAGTCGGGGAAGTTAGGGCTAGACCGGAAAAGCTTGAGTCATTCCCTCCGCTAGAGCCCGGAATCGTCTTTACCGTTGATGACTTCCCAGAACGTCTGTTTCTGTGACGGTAAAGTTTCTTAAGCATGTTTCTTAAGCTGTTCTTAAGACAGCGTGTGTCTGTGTCTGTCTTCGGTCTCACGAAACTCCGGTGCATTGGGTGCGGAGTGTCCCATTAATGGCTGCACTTCTGAGACTCGCCAAAGCCGAGTGCCGTTCCACTAGGATTAGCCAAGTGCCGACTTCGGATAATAGCACGGGCTCTACCCTGCCAGACTTTGAGAGGATAAATGTTTGCGAAGAACTTTGAAGATGAAAAGTGTTATGTAAGCAGCGAGCGTTATATTTTTATTGACTCTGTTTTCGTCATTGGGTTCGATTGCGGTCATTTCTTTTTTGTCAGGAGATTATAGATTTCAGATGGCTTTCCTCAATTACGATAAGGTATCCTAAGGGCGAGGAGCCTCTACTTTTCTGCGAATTTTCCCGAATCCGGCTTCTTTCTGTTTCAGTGACCCGCAAACCTGTTGTGTAAGTTTTTAACTGCTGGCTTTTTAAACCGAAGTTCATTCTACCAACCCCACATCTCTGACCTCTCCTTCTCGGGGAAAGGTTCGTTAGGAGAAGTGCAGTCAGTTGCCTATTCCAGTGGTTCTCTCACTGAACTGAAACACCCTTACGCACTCTGTGGTAGGACGGTGTTCTGAATCTTGTCTTGTTATTGCTTGGTATGTTTTCAGGGTGTGCTGTGTGGCGGGCGGGGTGTCGTAGAGGGACTGTGTGAATATGTGCGTGCAGGCTTAGGGCCTTCAACCATGCCTTTGGGACTAGGAAAAGGGGTCTTGAGAAGGGACTGGTAAACCAAAGGCGAGATTGTGGATGGTTTTAAGCGAGCCATCAACGCTTCTAAGCTAAACAACTCCAGTGAGTAGCCTGCCGACAATGAGACGCATCCTGTCGTGCTTTCTGGCATTCAGGTGGCCGGATCTCACGTCAGATGGTCCGTGTAGAGGCTGGAGCACATTTTCTGAACACCAAGCCTGTCTGAGCAGAACCTATTTAACTTTACGTGGCTCCGCCTGGAAGGGGAGGTGACCGAGACTGGGTATCCCTTCCGTAATCTTCATCTTCCTCATCCAGTTATCTCATCCCCATAACCTTCCCAACACCGTTAACCACTATCAACTTCAGCATTATCCTTGACTCCTCTCTTTCAGCCGGCAAATTCAGGCAGCTCTTTATTCACAGCATCTCCAGAGTCCACCCTCTTCCTCTTGATGCAAACAGCCGTCACGATGGGAGATACGATAGAGGAGAGCATTTGGGATCGATGATAAAAGCTTGACGTGCTATCTCTATTTGGGAAGGGTTGTGACTTACCCCTTTTGATATATCTGTGCTCGCTCCGCAGTCACTAAAACCCCCCGATTAAGTTGACAGCATCATATCTAGATTACAGTTCTGCAAAAGGAAGCACTCATACGTTAGGGAGAAAATTTAAAGTCACCGGTCTCTTTGCCTCTCTCTTTCCGTCACTCTCTCCAAAAGTGTAATTTACAGACTACATCCTGGGTTGCCGTTCTCCGTCTCAGAGGGTACCTTTGCCGTTAGGCAGGCTGTGCCGGGCTATAATAATACTGATAATGTTGGTATTTGTTAAGCGCTTACTACGTTCAGAGCACTGTTCTAAGCGCTGGCGTCGATACAGGGTAATCAGGTTATCCCACGTGGGGCTCACAGTCTTCATCCCCATTTTACAGATGAGGTAACTGAGGCACCGAGAAGTTAAGTGACTTGCCCACAGTCACCCAGCTGACACGTGGCGGAGCTGGGATTCGAACCCGCGACCTCTGACTCCCAAGCCCGGGCTCTTTCCACTGAGCCGCGCTGCTTCTCCGTGTGAAAGGAAATGG
Source organism: Ornithorhynchus anatinus (assembly GCF_004115215.2). NCBI lineage: Eukaryota > Metazoa > Chordata > Mammalia > Monotremata > Ornithorhynchidae > Ornithorhynchus > Ornithorhynchus anatinus. The sequence goes on from NC_041751.1 coordinate 16,684,466, forward strand.
TCAGAGTCGATCTAGCTTTTGTCTTCAGGATATTCAGAGCCCGCATCTGACCTCAGCTTGTCAGTTTCCTGTTCGGTTGCTGCCTTGAATGTGGACTTCTTCACTGGATTCTTGCTACTGTGTCCACCTCCTGGCCCGCCCACATTCTCTCTGCCCGGGCTGCGGTGAAGCCGTGCATTGGTCCTTAGCTGCGGACTTCCTGAAGACGCAGTTCCACGGTGCGTGGGGCTCCGCAGCTGCCGAAGGGACCCCACCTCAGCCCCCTGAGTCCCGCTGCCGATTAATCTTCAATATTTTTCTCCCACGTTTCATAGACGAGCCAATCGGTAACTGTGGGCAGCTGGTACATTCTCTCCTGAGAAAGCAGTTGATCTGTTGGGTTCTCCTTCCAATGACATGGGCTCAGAAGGCCATCGTAATAATAATAACAACGTTGGTATTTGTTAAGCGCTTACTATGTGCAGAGCACTGTTGGAAGCGCTGGGGTAGACACAGGGGGAATCAGGTTGTCCCACGTGGGGCTCACAGTCCTAATCCCCATTTTACAGATGAGGGAACCGAGGCACAGAGAAGTGAAGCGACTTGCCCCAGTCACACGGCTGACAAGTGGCCGGTAATAGTACGTGTGGTATTTGTTACGTGCCTTCCGTGTGACAGCCACTGCGCTAAGCACTGGAGGATGTGTGCTTTCCTTATTGGATCAGATTACTCCCATTTTCGTGTTGGAGGTCAGGAGATGGAGATGTGAATTATAGTGTCCTGCTGCTGCTTTTCATGTATTCATTCGTTCGGTCGTATTTATTAAGAAACTAACTGTGTGCGAAACGCTGTACTTAGCATTGGGTACGGAATAACGATAGACAAATTCCCAGAAGACCTTACAGTCTAGAGACAAGCTTACACTGAAGTACCTTCAGGAGGAGCAATCAGTCACTGGTATTTATTGGACACTTATCGTGTGCAGAACGCCGCACTGAGCACTTGGGAGAGTACAATGGAATGGAATTAGCAGATATGTTCCGTACCCATTAGGGGCTTACAGGCTAGGTGCCCGTTTACAAAAAAGGGCCTTCTCCCAGTGGTTTGTCAGGTGGCGGTCCCGACTCCGTGGGAATAGCCGAGAAAGATGGCCACCATTTTGTGCAGATGGATCTCTTAGCAAGAGGATAGCCTGGGATTTCGAGCTGGAATGGTGATATTACCTTCAGACCCTCTCCCCATCTAAACACAAATACACACACACACACACACACACACACACAGCTGTTTTGGGGTTGATGGTCTGAAGAAGAAAGTGCTAGAGAAAAGATATCTTTTTTTTTTTTTTTTTTTAAAGAATCTGTGGACTGAAGCGAGGGCCAGAAGCCATTCCATAGGCAATGATATCTTCCTCAAAGCGTTCAGGCGAAACTTTCCCATGGGGCCCGGTCACATCCTCCCCCCACAATCCCTTGGGCTTCTCCCTCGGTGTCACTTTCTTTCCAAAGCTATATCTTCCACCACTCCGCTGGCTCCCCGCCCTCTGGCTCAGCTGGCCCGTCACTGTCGCCCGGAGCTTCCTGGCAGAGTGTGGATTTCTGGTGTCCAGATGGCTGCTTGTCAAAGAGCTGACCCCCGCCGCCCTCAAACTCAGAGACAGACAGGGAGCTGTGCTAAGTGTTTCAGATGCACAGTGCTTCCCGATTAAATCTTTCCATTTTCCCTGCTCTTTCTACTCTGCTGTTTCTTCCTTTTCCTTGTGGGGTCAGCAAAGAATCCTTTATAGTGTCCAAACAGCTCTACCCTGCCTCAAACCCGAGGGCAGGACACAGGTCCATGGGAGAGTACAGTGAAAGCGAAAGATATTTTACCAGCTCTTGAGGCGTTTACAATCTCATGAGGGAAACGGGTAGGTACAAATGATTTAAGAGTAACAATGATGGTGATAGTTGTTACATATAGTTACACTATAGTCCAAGCACCGTTCTAAGCAGCGTGGCTCAGTGGGAAGAGCCCGGGCTTTGGAGTCAGAGGTCATGGGTTTGAATCCCGCTCTGCCACTTGTCAGCTGTGTCAAACTGTGGACAAGTCACTTCTCTGTGCCTCAGTTACCTCATCTGTAAAATGAGGATTAAGACTGTGAGCCCCACGTGGGACAACCTGCTTCCCCTGTGTCTCCCCCAGCGCTTAGAACAGTGCTCTGCACATAGTAAGCGCTTAACAAATACCAACGTTATTATCATTATCATTAAGCACTGGTGTAGATGCAATTCAGTTAGATCTGACTGAACTAGTCCCTGTCTCACAGGGGGTTCACAGTGTAAGGGAAAGGGAGAAGGGGTATATTTTTCCTCATTTTGTAAGTGAGGTCATTGAGGCACAGAGAGTTAAATAACTTGCCCAAGTTGACACAGAGGGTAGGGAAGAAGGGCTAGATTAGAACTCAAATCTCCTGACTCCCAGTCTCCTCTGCGGGAAGAAGTAGAAAAAATCTGTAACTGGAATTAGCAGGAGTTTGGAAAGGCAGCATATGACTAAGTGAAAAGGCAAGCGGTGAAGGTAGATTGGCATATACATTAATGGATATGCCAGTTTGAGTTTCTCTTCTGAGACTCTGACTGGATATCCAAGCAGTCACGTCATGAGGTCATGCGGAAAGAGTGACCAGTCTGGACAGTAGTGTCAACCTGATGGACTCCACTTCTCAGCACCCATTGCTTGTTTTCTATTTTTAATGGTATTTGCTAAGCACTTACACAGTCCACGTCTCACGTGGGACTCCCGATCTGAATCCCCGTTTTACTGGTGAGATAACTGAGGCACAGAGAATTTTTGGCTCATCCAAGTTCACACGGCAGACAAGAAGTAGAGCTGGCATTCGAACTCAGTCCTCTGACGCCCAGGCTAGTGGTCTTTCCACTAGACCACACTGCTTCTCTTTCCGGGGGCTCAGATCCCTAGCCTATGGGGCCAACTAGTCACAGTGGCTCATGGCCTGTGCGTATGTCTAAGCCCGCCTCTTCTCATTACAGCATACTCCCCTCCCACCAAGCTTTCTTTGGCCCCGGTCCACCCAGAAGCTCAAAAATACAGCCCTCTTCCTCTCAAGTTGCCTTCTATACTTGTCAAAAATGGAAATGACATCCCGCTCGAGACTTAGTTTCTGTCGGAGAGCAAAATGTGAATTCATTCTTTTCCTATCTCACTGCGCTGCTCGGCATCCCTGGGAGAGAGGGAGAGTATTCTTCTATCCCCCATTTTACAGATGGACAAACAGAAGAGCCTTTCCCAAGGTCACACACTGGTAGCAGACCCAGAACTAGAACTCTAATACATGGGCCAATCTTTTTTCATCCTCTGAGGGTTTAGGACTGACCTTTCCAGGGCTTGAAAGGTGTGCTCTGAAGGGAGATTGAATAAAAATCTAGATAGTGGGCAGGATGAACCAGCAGTAGCGGTAAGACTCGATCAGTTGTTCAATCAGTTTCAACAAGCAGGTCTCATCACAGGGCCTTGGGTAGTCAAATCCAATTGTGCAGTGCCCGTGAATAGGTGATTGCATGATTACAAAGACTGGCAAGATTTCAGCACCGATATTTTCCTGTTGGATAGTTCCTCTCATCAGAATTCTCTCGGTCCTCTGCAGCCGTTATCTGTTAAGCCTCCTAGAAGAACAACAGATTCGATCAGTATTGTCGAAAAGGCGCTTCGGCGGACTCCATGATGGAGGAGTACAAGACGGGCGGCGGATTAGCGATGTTTCATAAAAGCATCTCCAACCTTAAAGAGCCAGACTTTATCGCCTAGGAGGCCGGTTCAATTCCAGGGAAACCAGAATCTCTGAGTGCGCGCCCGTGACCCTGCTCACACGGTCGGACCGTCTCGCCCTCCCAGGTCTGCCCTTCCTCCTTTCCCTTCACGGCTGATGGTGGATGCTGCCAAGTAAATCCCGTTCTGGGCACGGTGCCAATGCGCAACTCCTCTCCTGGAAGGAGGTGCCCTGGTGGGCCAGTCATCAAGCTGCGCTGTCAGCCTCCGGCAACCCCTATCGAAGACGGCCCCTAAATCCATTTTCGGGGAATTGGGCGATGCTCCTCTATCTGCGGCTCTATCTGCGGGTAGAGAGCCCGGATACCAGCATCGGGGAAATACGTTCTTCTCCTATCGAGCATCTGCACCTCCTCCAGGAGGCCTTCCCAGACTCAGCCCCCCTTTCCCTCTGTTCCCCCTTCCCCTCCCCTTAGCACTGTGCTCATTTGTATTTCCTATTTTTGCTCTGTTTTGCTTTCCTGTCTGCCTCCCCCGTTTAGACTGTGAGCCCGTCTCTGGGGAGGGATTGTCTCCGTCTGTTGCCGAATTGTACTTCCCAAGTGCTTAGTACAGTGCTCTGCACATAAGAAGCGCTCAGTAAATACGATTGAATGAATGAGAATTTGCTGCCCATAATGAGCTTACAGTCTACATAACTGACTGGCTGGCTGTCCCGTCTGCTTCGCTTCCCTTGGCTCCATTCACCCTTCCCTCCTCATTCCCCCATACAGGAGCAGACCTACGTGGGAGACCTGAAGGAACGCAGAGAGACATTTGGGAAAGCGGCGAGGACGGCCCAAGAGACTCCCGGAGGAGGGATCCCGGGGCCTGAAGAAATGAGAGTGAGTGAGCACCGAAAAGACACGAGGCTGGGTTTGGGGGGCATCACCTCAGAGGCAGTCCACTTTCCTGCCATTTCCTTCTACCTATCAATCAATCGATGGCATTCATTGAGTGATCGCTGCGTGCGGAGCACTGCACTAAGCACTTGGGAAAGAACAATAAAATAGAGCTGGTAAACACGTCCCCTGCCCACGGTGAGCTTGCAGTCGAGATGGGCAGAAGGACAGCTGGAAGGGGGAAACAAAATATCAGGGGAAGGAGTAGAAAGAACGAAAACTATCATGGCTAGTGGGTAGAGCCCGGGCCTGTGAATCAGGAGGAGCCGGGTTCTAATCCCAGCTCTGCCGCTTGTGTGCTCGGTGACCTTTCAGTTGCTTCACTTCTCTGTGCCTCGGTTCCCTCATTTGTAACATGGGGATTAAGACTGTGCGCCCCGTGTGAGACGTGGCCTCTGTCCAAGCCGATCAGCTTGAATCTACCCCCGCGCTCAGTACAGTGCCCGGCCCATAGTAAATACTTGACATATACCATTTAAAAAAAAAAAAAAAATGGTACCGTCCTTATCTTGTCCTCGGCAGGTCTCCTTGTCTTCTACTTCTCCTCAAAAAAAATCACCTGAGGGTGGTGTTGCCATAGTTGAGCACAATTTCATAATTGTCATCGTTTAAGTGGAGGCAATATTTGATCCAAATCATTCTTCAAACGAGTCATATATCTCTTCAGAGAATTAGGACATCTATTACCTGGCTACGTGTTAAGCACTGTGGACGATATGAGTTTATGGGTCCGGAGGTGGTTCCTGACCCTCGCGGGGCTCACGGTCTGTCTCGTCCCCATCTTACTGATGAGGAAAATGAGGTTCAGAGAGGGTAAGTGACTTTCCCAAGGTCTCACAGCAGGCCAGCGGCCCAGGTGGGACTAGAATCCAGGGCCCTCCCAGTGCTCCCAGTCCTGGGACCTTTCCTTTGAAGGAGGAGCGCGGCTTGGTGGATAGAGCCCTGCCGTGGGAGTCAAGGACCCGGGTCCCAATCCGCGCTCAGCCACGTGTCTGTTGGGACTTTGGGGGTTTAACGTCTCCGTGCCTCAGTTACCTCATCTGTAAAATGGAGGTTCAATAGCTGTTCTCCCTCCTGCTTCGACTGGGAGACCTGTGTGGGACAGGGACTATGTCTGAATTGATCATCCTGCAACAGTACTGAATACAGATACTATCATTGATATTATCGTCATCATTACGGTTGTTTTTAGAACGTAGCATTCATCTCAAGCTAGCATCTCTCTACTAGGGCCTCTTGCTTTCTACTGTCTTTATGAATAGATTAACATCCAGCTGTTTCCTTAAGCCTACCACGGGCCAGGAATCTGGCTCCGATTACCCCCCGGGAAACACTCCGTGGTGTTTTAATGACTCGCCGTAGCTTGAGGAAAGGGGCTAGAGAGAGACAGAGAGTCGAGTGAAGAAGCAAAAGCAGAGTCGAAAGACTTGCCAAAGCTGGCGATTTCCAATTAAAAGATTGGTCTGTCTCCCAGTATATCGAACGGCTGCAAATCACGTGTTTTTCGAACTGTCGCTTAATCTCTTTCCACGGGCAGATAAAAGTAAATCGAATCGGCTACACAGATCTCCTCCAGGAGGTGGATCTGGGGTAAGCCCAACTCCTCTGACCATTGAGGAAGTCCCCTGGCACAAGAAAGGAACTTACTGAGAGCTGCTGAGGTCCAAATCTGTCACCGGTGTGGGCGGGCTAGGTTCTGGCACGTATAGAACGAGTGGCCCTCGCCTCCACGCCCACATGCGCACACACACACACACACACACACACACACACACACACCCCTCTACTCAACCCCACCTCCACCCCCGGGAGAGGAAGAGGGAGGACAGGAATCCAGACAAAAGGGCTAACGTACTCCCCGTTACCCCAGTGTTGACCTGAAAATCCCCGCTCCGGGCCCTAGAGAGTGGGACGGGCTGGGTCAGCGCTGGGTCTGTGTCAGGTCTTAGAGTCGGACGTGAGGGAAAATGGGAAAGGGAGATCTCAGGACTCAGCCCCATCCCCCAAAATGGAAGGAAGTCCATCTCTAAGGATTCTCACGACCGGCCCACCCCAGAGTTCTTCCCAACAGTAGTCAGCTCGCGGGCACTACATCCTCCAGTCAGCCGAACCGGGAAAGGCTTCAGATGCCCCTGTTCTGGTGGATTTCTCGCAGTTAAACGTCTCCTTTTCATATTTCCCGAAACCGTTCGTCCACCTTCATCTCATTTTGTCATAGTAGCAGTGTAGCCTAGTGGACAGGGCACGGGCCTGGGAATCAGAAGGACCTGTGTTCCAATCCCGGCATTGCCACCTGTCTGCTCTGTGGGCAGGGCACTTAACATCTCTGTGCTTCAGTCACCTCTTCTGTAAAATGGGGTTTAAGACTATAAGTCTCATGGGGGACCCCCCAGGAGCTGACACTTGAATGGGGAGGGAGCTGTAAAACTGTGTATTAAGAAAGATAAAGAATTGAATGTACAATTGAATAAATGTGTACGCCAGAATGGTGAGTAAGTGTACGTACTAAGTTCATCGACGCTACAGGTGACCGATCGCTTTCTGTGGCTTATGGTCCTGGAAAGGAATTAATCGGTGAGATTGTTAGGAGGGCTTCAGATGTGAGGAGAGCGGTTTAATCATTTCCCCCAAAATGTTGTAGCTATGTTCTTGAACAGTTTTATTTTACGGGAAAAGTGACCTGGAGTGACATCACTTTAAAGAGAATGCACGGATTAAAGAGATAGACGATTCTAGGATAGCCCCTTAACTGACATGGGTTTTATTCAGATTCCTGTATCATCGTTATGCCCCTTCCCACTTAAGGTTATGTGACTGTATAAATAGTAGAAAGTTGCAAAAACACAAAGGAAGCCCAAACACCCGGAAATACAGAGTTGGACAGAGTAGCGTTACGTTGGGCTTGACCGACGCCACGCACGTGCACGCGAACACTTCTTCCGACTCCCGGTCTCCTGGTGCCAACTGGTGGAGCGTATTATGCTCAGAACCGACTTGTGCAGTGGGGAAAGTGTGCCCCAAACCTTCCATTATGCTCCACACTGAATTATGCCTTTGGCTGGGTATCCCTTAAGAGTTTTGTTATTTACGCGAGCCTCACGGCATTTATGAACCTATCCTTATCCTCATCCCCCATCTGTTATTCATTTTAATGTGTCTCCCCCTAGAAGCTCCTTGTAAGCAGGGATCACATGTCCCAACTCCGTTGAACTGTACTCTCCCCAGCTCTTAGGGCCGTCCTCCACACCCGGTAACTGCTCGATAAATGCCCTCCATTGATCCTTATCCAAATGGGGCAGTGGAAACGTGGTTATGGCGGAACGCCCTTTACTCTGTTCTTTCCACTAGGACGCACAAACTCGCCGACGCCCCCCTAGACCCCCCACTTTATAGTTTAGAAAACAGTCCGCTTACATCCAAGGTATAAAGCGTCATTTTCTTTTCAGACAGAGAATGCATAATCAGAGCCGCAGCTGTAGTTGCGACTGGGAGATATTGCGTAGAGGGTTTTCCAGAGGCATTTGGCTTAAATTCCACCCCCTCTACTTTGCAGTCACCCCACACTGAACGAAGAAAGTCCCGATCACAGTGTGTCCTCGTTGAAATTAAAAAGCTCGGAAGGTGAACGGAATTCTGCTGGCCGTCCTCCCTTGAAAGACAGCCAGAAAAGGAGGTTTGGCAGGCCGTGGCTCTGCGTGTGATAGTGATTCAGGTTTCCCCTAGGGCGGGGACTGAAAACGGATCTCCATGGGAACGGAACACCTCATGGCCCCCCGGGGAGTGGCTGGCAGAGGAGAAGAACGGCTAACGATTCTCCAGTAAAAACCCTTTCTTCACTTAAAAGGTGAGGTCGGCCTTATAAAAAGTTCCTCCGGTTCCATTAACCTTCTTATTAATCCAGCCACTTAAAGAGCCTTAAGAGTTTTCCAGAAGAAAGCGGCCACCCGCCGAAAGGAAAGGGTCACGGGCAGAGTCGCTTTCCAACGTGAAGATTTTCAGCTTCCCACACAGGAAGAGGAAAAGTCTGGAATGTGACCCTGGGGAATGTCCTCTGGGGTTTTCATTTGGGGGCTAAGGTTCTCCTCCTTCTTAGACCGGGAGTTTCCTTCTCTCGTCTCCATCCCGGCACCGAGCACCGTGCTTTTCACGCAGAGAGCATACGACAGCTATAGTGATGATGATGACGGCGGTAACGATAACAGCAGTGCTCGTTAAGTGCTTACTGTGTGCCAAGCCCTGGGGTGGATTCAAGAAAATCAGGTGAGACGCAATCCCTCTCCCCCATGGGGCTCAAAGTCTAAGTAGGAGGGAGAAAACGAATCGTTTTATAGAGGAGCAAACTAAGGCACAGAACAGTTAAGTGACTTGTCCGAGGTAATGATAATAATAATAATAATGATGATGATGACGTTGGTATCTGTTAAGCGCTTACTATGTGCAGGGCACTGTTCTAAGCGCTGGGGGAGATAAGGGGTGATCAGGTTGTCCCACCTGAGGCTCACAGTCTTCATCCCCATTTTACGGATGAGGTCGCTGAGGCACAGAGAAGTGACTTGCCCACAGTCACACGACTGACAAGTAGCAGAGGCAGGATTCGAAGCCATGACCCCTGACTCCCGAGCCCGGGTTCTTTCCACCGAGCCGCACTACACGGCGAGCAAGGGGTGGGGCCGCGATTAGCAGGTCCTCTGGCTCCCAGGCCCGTGCTCTTTGCAGTGGGCCGCACTGCTTCCAAATCGTTAAGGTGGGAGAAATGGCGTTCCCGGCAAGTAAGAGCGGGTTGACCTGCGTCTGCACTTTGGGGGTGGGGGGGGGGGGGCGTCCCGTGACGGCTCGATCCTGCGTAGGGCACCGATTTAGCTCGGGAACGGGGTGATAGGTCCTTCAGAACTGAATAAGGACCAGTATAACCGACCCCGTTATATTGTACTCCCCCAAGAGCTTAGTACGTGCTTCCGCACACAGTAGAGGGTCACTAAGGACCATCGATGGACCGGCACATCAAGGAAACATCTTCCCGTTCCTTAAAGACGTTCGTAGACTGAGCCAGGCGGCAAAGATGGGATGCGTTTTCCCTCCTTGGTTTGTCTTTGGCAGACACCGTTGGACGAACGAGGCCAAGCGGACGGAAACGTGCAGCATCCCTCGGAAAGGTACGTTTTACCAAATTACCCAGCAGGGGTACATCAGCGTGTGCGGTGAGCGCTGCAGAGGTCCCACAGCGACGTGTTGGAGATGGGGAACCCAGACAGTACACTGGAGGGGCGGACACGTCTCCCCACCTCTCGAAAACCTCCAAGTCCTTTCCGTAATAATCATGATGATCGATAACTGTGGTATCTGTTAAGCGCTTACCGTGTGCCGGGCACTGCATTAAACGCTGGGGTGGCTCCGAGCGGATCGGGGTGGACGCGGTCCCTGCCCACCATGGGCTCAGAGTCTCCATTCCCATTTTCCAGATGAGGCAACTGAGGCGCAGGGAAGCGGAGCGATTTGCCCGAGGTCGCACAGCGGACGAGCGGTGGATCCAGGACAAGAATCCGTGACCTTCTGACCCCCAGGCCTGTGCTCTGTGCCACGCTGCTCCTCTCACATTAATAATGATAACGATAGGAATAATAGCAACAGTGATAACGGTAGGTATCGAGTCCTTACTGTGTGCCAGGCATCGTATTAAAGTGCCGGGTAGATTCAGGATAATCAGGTCCTGCATGGGCCTCCCAGTCTGAGTAGGAGGGAGGACGGGTATTGAATCCCCATTTTGCAGATGAGGGAACTGAGCCGTGGAGAATAATACTGTTGGTATCTGTTGAGCGCTTACTCTGTGCAGAGCGCTGTTCTAAGCGCTGGGGGGGATTCAGGGTGATCAGGTTGTCCCACCTGAGGCTCACAGTCTTCGTCCCCGTTTTACAGATGAGGAAACTGAGGCACGGAAAAGCGACATGCCCACAGTCACACAGCCGACAAGTGGCGGAGTCGGGATCCGACCCCATGACATCCGACTCGCAGGCCCGGCCTCTTTTCCCCTGAGCCGTGCTGCCCCTTGGAGAAGCGAAGTGACTTGCCCGAGATCACACAGCAGACACGTGGCAGAGCCGGGTTTAGAACTCGGATCCTCTGACTTTCAAGCCCGCGTTCTCCCCGCGAGGCCGATATCGCAGATTCCCCTTCTTATCACGGAATCGTGTCATCAGCGTGACATTCACACGGATAGCGAATATCGAGTCAGACGGACGGGCTCGGATTCTGCAGGGATGTCGGGGGGTCATGGAGGGGTGGACGACTCGAGCCTTGACCGCCCAACCAGCCTGCCAGTTTTCTAGGCCTGTGGTCTGTTGTCCGATTGGGAAGAGTGGAGGTCTCACTGGGCAGTCGCTCCGGCTGGCTTAATTCACTAAGCGGATCACCCGAAACGGTCCTTTCTTCCCCCGTTAAGCCCTCTTCTCCCCTCCTCCCTCCCCCTTCTTTGTCGTCTACCCATCTGGCTCTGTGACCTCTGAACGTTTGATATTTGACCCGCCCCCAGCCCCTCCTCACTTAGGAGCTACACGTTCCAGATTGTCAAGTATTCATTTGTATTGATGTCTGTCTCCCCTTCTAGACCGTGTGCTCGTTTCGTGTTCCCGAGTGTCAGAAGGACCCGGATTCTAATCCCAACTCTGCCCCTCGTCCGTCGTCACTTAAATTCTCTGTGCCGCCGTTCTCTTATCTATAATGCGAGGATTAGGTCCGTGAGCCTCATATGGGACAGGGATCGTGTCCAACCTGATTGGCTTGCACCTACCCTGGTGCTCAGAACAGTGCCGGACACGTCGTAAATTCTGAACAAATACCCTTGTTGTTTTGGTTATTATTATTGTCAAGTGGTGAACGGTCACTGGCCGCAGAAGCCGAGGAGGACGCCCTGAGCTGTGGGGCGCGGTAAACTCTGGCGTGATAATGATAATGATGATATGGTATTTGTTCAGCGCTTACTATGTGCCAGACACGGTACGAAGTGCTGGGGTGGATCCAAGCAAATCAGGTTGCCCACGTGGGTCTCACGGTCTTAATCTTCATTTTCCAGATGAGGTAACTGAGGGCCAGAGAAGTGAAGTGACTCGCCCAAGGTCACCCGGCAGACACGTGGCCGCGAGGGGGTTGGAACCCGCGGGACCTTCCGCCTCCCGGGCCCGGGCTCTACCCACCGCATCGTGCCGCTACACCGCAAAGCAGAGCGTCCCCGCTCCCGCGGGCCAGGTGGGAATCTCAGGAGAAAGGCGACAGGGAGCGACTGTCGAAGTACGGCGGAACGGTGAGCGAGCGTTTGTCGCCGCTGTTGTTTGCGGGATCGTTGTGCGCGCTTCATTCATCGTGTGAATTATCTCGTCCCGTTTGCCCCCCACCCCACCCCTACTCGAAAGACACTCCAGGCTCTCGTTATATCCCGGCTAGACTACCGTGTCGGCCTTCTCCCTGACCTCCCTTCCTCCTCTCTCGCCCCGCTCCGGCCTATTCTTCACTCCGCCGCCCGGCTCATCTTCCCGCAGAAACGATCTGGGCCTGTCCACTCCCCTTCTTAAACACCTCCAGTGGTCGCCCGTCGACCTCCGCTCCAAACAGAAACTCCTCACTCTAGGCTTCGAGGCTCTCCGTCACCTCGCCCCTTCCTACCTCTCCTCCCGTCTCTCTTTCCACCGCCCACCCCGCACGCTCCGCCCCTCCGCCGCCCGCCTCCTCGCCGTCCCCCGGTCTCGCCCGTCCCGCCGTCGACCCCGGGGCCGCGTCCTCCCGCGGTCCCGGAACGCCCTCCCTCCCCACCTCCGCCAAACTGATTCTCTTCCCCTCTTCGAAACCCCTACTTAAAACTCACCTCCTCCGAGAGGCCTTCCCGGACCGAGCTCCCCTTCTCCCTCTACTCCCTCTGCCGCCCCCCCCCCGCCTTCACCTCTCCGCAGCTAAACCCTCTCCCCCCCCCCGCCCCCCTTCCCTCTGCTCCTCCACCTCTCCCTTCCCATCCCCACGGCACCGTACTCGTCCGCTCGACTGTATGTATTTCCGTTACCCTATTTATTTTGTTAATGAATTGTGCGTCGCCTCGATTCTGTTCAGTGGCCGTCGTTCTCACGAGACGTTCTTCCCCTCGACTCTGTTCAGCGCCGTCGTTCTCGTCCGTCCGTCTCCCCCGATCAGACCGTGAGCCCGTCAGACGGCGGGGACCGTCGTCTCTATCTGTTGCCGACTTGTTCGTTCCGAGCGCTTAGTACGGTGCTCTGCGCATAGTGAGCGCTCGAGAAATACTACCGAATGAGTGAATGAATGGAAGTGTGGGGCTTTGACCTTATCGAAATGGCTAATCCTCATTCGTCCCATGAGGATCTTGCGCCAGTGTCTCAGTGAAGTCAGTAATCGAAACGATGGTATTCGCAGTACCGATGTGGGAGAGTCTAAATGCTGCGAAATCTCTCATTCCTTGAAGCGGGCAGGTTCCAAGCAGCCAAACGCGCCGGTGGATGGAGCGCAGATCACCCGACGGCAGCGGCGTCCCAGGCCCGGCCCACAGCCTGACTCTGGCCCTGAAATCCGTGACAGCGAGGGAGCCGTGGGATAGAGGTGGACGAGGAAGTCGAAAGGGGACGTAGATCGGACGGAATTCGATACCGTCCTGCAGCGAAAATGAAGGTGGAATGGACGGAACGATTCCTCTGTGACCTCTGGAGATGGGGTCGTTGTCCAACTCAAGACACGCTTCCCAAGACCCCCCCCCCCCCCCCCCCCCCGCCCCCTTCCTTCAGAAGGCAGCGGGGTCATCCGAATGTAAGATTGCTGTGGCCGGGCACACATCTACCAACTCGGTGATACTGTCGACTCTTAAAGTGCTCGGCACAGTGCTGGCACACATCGTGTGCTTAATAAATGCGATCGAGTCAAATAAAATGGAATGGTGGATCTGAGAACATGCAGTGCGGACACTTCCCACTCTTGGAGTTACCTGAGGTGAAATGCAGGAATTATCACCTCTGCAAAAACGGCCCCTCATTTCAGAAGAAAAAGTAGGGTCCCCCGAGAACACGAGTGGGGTCGCGGAGAGTTTATCGGGTCATTTCGGATCGATTGGGGTCCTATGAGATGAAATGGGACATTGAAATGCTTTCTGAAAATGAGATTAACAAAAGTGACGGTGGCGTCATCCCAGGACGCAGATGGGATCGCAGAGACTTCATGGGTCAAGGAGAGTTCACGGGGTCATTTCCGCTCAATTGGGGTCTTTTAAGGTGAACTGGGACGTTAAACTGCTTTCTGAAAGTTTTTTCCTGAGGTGAATTGGGAATGTTAAACGCTTTCCGAAAATTTTCCCCCTTTCGAAAGGTCATCCGGGGACGCAAAGGGGGTCACGGAGAGTTCGTGGGGGGTCATCCGAGGACACGCGCGGGGTCACGGCGAGGTCAATTGGGACATTGAACCGCTTTCTGAAAATTTTCCCCATTTCGAAAGGTCATCCGGGGACGCCAATGGGGTCACGGCGAGGTGGCGGGGTCATGCGAGGACACGCGCGGGGTCACGGCGAGGTCATGGGGTCATCTGAGGTCAATTGGGACGTTGAACCGCTTTCCGAAAATTTTCCCCATTTCGAAAGGTCATCCGGGGACGCCAATGGGGTCACGGAGAGGTCGCGGGGTCATCCGAGGACACGCGCGGGGTCACGGCGAGGTCATGGGGTCATCTGAGGTCAATTGGGACGTTGAACCGCTTTCCGAAAATTTTCCCCATTTCGAAAGGTCATCCGGGGACGCCAATGGGGTCACGGAGGGTTCGCGGGGCCATCCGAGGACACGGGCGGGGTCACGGCGAGGTCATGGGGTCATCTGAGGTCAATTGGGAATTTTAAACGCTTTCCGAAAATTTTCCCGATTTCGAAAGGTCATCCGGGGACGCCAGTGGGGTCACGGAGAGTTCGCGGGGTCATCCGAGGACACGGGCGGGGTCACGGCGAGGTCATGGGGTCATCTGAGGTCAATTGGGACATTGAACCGCTTTCCGAAAATTTTCCCCATTTCGAAAGGTCATCCGGGGACGCAAATGGGGTCACGGAGGGTTCGCGGGGTCATCCGAGGACACGCGCGGGGTCACGGCGAGGTCATGGGGTCATCTGAGGTCAATTGGGACATTAAACGCTTTCCGAAAATTTTCCCCATTTCGAAAGGTCATCCGGGGACGCAAATGGGGTCACGGAGGGTTCGCGGGGTCATCCGAGGACACGCGCGGGGTCACGGCGAGGTCATGGGGTCATCTGAGGTCAATTGGGACATTAAACGCTTTCCGAAAATTTTCCCCATTTCGAAAGGTCATCCGGGGACGCAAATGGGGTCACGGAGAGTTCGCGGGGTCATCCGAGGACACGCGCGGGGTCACGGCGAGGTCATGGGGTCATCTGAGGTCAATTGGGACATTAAACGCTTTCCGAAAATTTTCCCCATTTCGAAAGGTCATCCGGGGACGCAAATGGGGTCACGGAGAGTTCGCGGGGTCATCCGAGGACACGGGCGGGGTCACGGCGAGGTCATGGGGTCATCTGAGGTCAATTGGGACATTAAACGCTTTCCGAAAATTTTCCCGATTTCGAAAGGTCATCCGGGGACGCAAATCGGGTCACGGAGAGTTCGCGGGGTCATCCGAGGACACGGGCGGGGTCACGGCGAGATCATGGGGTCATCTGAGGTCAATTGGGACATTAAACGCTTTCCGAAAATTTTCCCCATTTCGAAAGGTCATCCGGGGACGCAAATCGGGTCACGGAGGGTTCGCGGGGTCATCCGAGGACACGGGCGGGGTCACGGCGAGGTCATGGGGTCATCTGAGGTCAATTGGGACATTAAACGCTTTCCGAAAATTTTCCCCATTTCGAAAGGTCATCCGGGGACGCAAATCGGGTCACGGAGGGTTCGCGGGGTCATCCGAGGACACGGGCGGGGTCACGGCGAGGTCATGGGGTCATCTGAGGTCAATTGGGACATTAAACGCTTTCCGAAAATTTTCCCCATTTCGAAAGGTCATCCGGGGACGCAAATGGGGTCACGGAGGGTTCGCGGGGTCATCCGAGGACACGCGCGGGGTCACGGCGAGGTCATGGGGTCATCTGAGGTCAATTGGGACATTAAACGCTTTCCGAAAATTTTCCCCATTTCGAAAGGTCATCCGGGGACGCAAATCGGGTCACGGAGGGTTCGCGGGGTCATCCGAGGACACGCGCGGGGTCACGGCGAGGTCATGGGGTCATCTGAGGTCAATTGGGACATTAAACGCTTTCCGAAAATTTTCCCGATTTCGAAAGGTCATCCGGGGACGCAAATGGGGTCACGGAGAGTTCGCGGGGTCATCCGAGGACACGCGCGGGGTCACGGCGAGGTCATGGGGTCATCTGAGGTCAATTGGGACAGTAAACGCTTTCCGAAAATTTTCCCCATTTCGAAAGGTCATCCGGGGACGCCAATGGGGTCACGGAGAGTTCGCGGGGTCATCCGAGGACACGCGCGGGGTCACGGCGAGGTCATGGGGTCATCTGAGGTCAATTGGGACGTTGAACCGCTTTCCGAAAATTTTCCCCATTTCGAAAGGTCATCCGGGGACGCCAATGGGGTCACGGAGGGTTCGCGGGGTCATCCGAGGACACGCGCGGGGTCACGGCGAGGTCATGGGGTCATCTGAGGTCAATTGGGAATTTTAAACGCTTTCCGAAAATTTCCCCAATTTCGAAAGGTCATCCGGGGACGCAAATGGGGTCACGGAGGGTTCGCGGGGTCATCCGAGGACACGAGCGGGGTCCTCTGAGGTCAATTGGGACATTGAACCGCTTTCCGAAAATTTTCCCCATTTCGAAAGGTCATCCGGGGACGCAAATGGGGTCACGGAGAGTTCACGGGGTCATCCGAGGACACGTGCGGGGTCACGGCGAGGTCATGGGGGTCTTCTGAGGTCAATTGGGAATTTTAAATGCTTTCCGAAAATTTTCCCGATTTCGAAAGGTCATCCGAGGACGCAAATCGGGTCAGGGAGAGTTCACGGGGTCATCCGAGGACACGCGCGGGGTCACGGCGAGGTCATGGGGTCATCTGAGGTCAATTGGGAATTTTAAACGCTTTCCGAAAATTTTCCCCATTTCGAAAGGTCATCCGGGGACGCCAATGGGGTCACGGAGAGTTCGCGGGGTCATCCGAGGACACGGGCGGGGTCACGGCGAGGTCATGGGGTCATCTGAGGTCAATTGGGACATTGAACCGCTTTCCGAAAATTTTCCCCATTTCGAAAGGTCATCCGGGGACGCAAATGGGGTCACGGAGGGTTCGCGGGGTCATCCGAGGACACGGGCGGGGTCACGGCGAGGTCATGGGGTCATCTGAGGTCAATTGGGACATTAAAGGCTTTCCGAAAATTTTCCCCACTTCGAAAGGTCATCCGGGGACGCAAATGGGGTCACGGAGGGTTCGCGGGGTCATCCGAGGACACGGGCGGGGTCACGGCGAGGTCATGGGGTCATCTGAGGTCAATTGGGACATTAAAGGCTTTCCGAAAATTTTCCCCACTTCGAAAGGTCATCCGGGGACGCCAATGGGGTCACGGAGAGGTCGCGGGGTCATCCGAGGACACGGGCGGGGTCACGGCGAGGTCATGGGGTCATCTGAGGTCAATTGGGACATTAAACGCTTTCCGAAAATTTTCCCCATTTCGAAAGGTCATCCGGGGACGCCAATGGGGTCACGGAGGGTTCGCGGGGTCATCCGAGGACACGCGCGGGGTCACGGCGAGGTCATGGGGTCATCTGAGGTCAATTGGGACACTGAACCGCTTTCCGAAAAATTTCCCGATTTCGAAAGGTCATCCGGGGACGCAAATGGGGTCACGGAGGGTTCGCGGGGTCATCCGAGGACACGGGCGGGGTCACGGCGAGGTCATGGGGTCATCTGAGGTCAATTGGGACATTAAACGCTTTCCGAAAATTTTCCCGATTTCGAAAGGTCATCCGGGGACGCAAGTCGGGTCACGGAGAGTTCGCGGGGTCATCCGAGGACACGCGCGGGGTCACGGCGAGGTCATGGGGTCATCTGAGGTCAATTGGGACACTGAACCGCTTTCCGAAAAATTTCCCGATTTCGAAAGGTCATCCCGGGACGCCAATCGGGTCACGGAGGGTTCGCGGGGTCATCCGAGGACACGCGCGGGGTCACGGCGAGGTCATGGGGTCATCTGAGGTCAATTGGGACGTTGAACCGCTTTCCGAAAATTTTCCCCATTTCGAAAGGTCATCCGGGGACGCCAATGGGGTCACGGAGGGTTCGCGGGGTCATCCGAGGACACGCGCGGGGTCACGGCGAGGTCATGGGGTCATCTGAGGTCAATTGGGACACTGAACCGCTTTCCGAAAAATTTCCCGATTTCGAAAGGTCATCCGGGGACGCCAATGGGGTCACGGAGGGTTCGCGGGGTCATCCGAGGACACGGGCGGGGTCACGGCGAGGTCATGGGGGGGGGGGTGGTCACCTGAGCTGAAATGGCACATGAAACTGCTTTCTGAACATTTTTCCCATTTCAGAAGTGAAAGTGGGGTTATCTGAGGGCACAAATGGGGTCACGGAGCGTTCACGGGGTCATCCGAGGACACGCGCGGGGTCACGGAGCGGCCATGGGTTCATTTCAGGTCAATTGGGGTCGATGATTGAGGTGAACTGTGACATTAAACTGCTTCCCGAGAATTTTTCCCATTTCACAAGTGAAAGTCAGGTCTTCCTTGGCTAGAAACGGGATTACGGAGAGTTCATATGAGGTCACCGGGTCACATCCGTTCACTTGTCATCGTGTGAAGCGAAATGCATAAACTGTCTTTTGAATGCTGGCCCTTCATTTGAAGAGAAAATGAGGATCGTCGGTGACACAGATAAGGTTGTGGAGGGCTCAGTGCCGTCATTTCAGGGCATTCACAGTTATTTTAAGGAATTGCATTTATTAAGCATTTATTGTTTGTGAGCACTGCATTAAGTGCTTGGGAGAGTACAACGCAGCAGCAGACACCGTTCCTGCCCCGAGCAAGCTTACAGTCTAGAGGCGGAGACAGACGTTCACATCAATAAATAAACTACAGGTGCGTGGCTCAGTGGAAAGAGCCCGGGCTTGGGAGTCAGAGGTCACGGGTCCGAATCCCTGCTCTGCCACTCGTCAGCTGTGTGACCGTGGGCGAGTCACTTCACTTCTCTGGGCCTCAGTTCCCTCATCTGTAATGACGGCTGTGAGCCTCACGCGGGACGACCCGATGGCCCCGTATCTACCCCGGCGCTGAGAACAGCCCTCTGCACGTAGTAAGCGCTTAACAAATACCAACATCATGAACATTATTATTATTACTATAAGTGCCGTGGAGTCAGGCGTCATTTGGGAAGGGGGTGAATGTGGGAGCAAATC
The DNA here is from genome assembly GCF_004115215.2 of Ornithorhynchus anatinus. Classification (NCBI taxonomy): domain Eukaryota; kingdom Metazoa; phylum Chordata; class Mammalia; order Monotremata; family Ornithorhynchidae; genus Ornithorhynchus; species Ornithorhynchus anatinus. The sequence goes on from NC_041751.1 coordinate 16,703,584, forward strand.
AGAACGATTCAGCTGGGAGTGAGAAGCGTGACTTAGTGGCAAGAGCCTGGGCTTGGGAGTCACTGGTCATGGGTTCTAATCCTGACTCCACTTGTCAGCTGGGTGACTTTGGGCAAGTCACTTAACTCTTCCGTGCCTTAGTTTCCTCATCAAAAATGGGGATTAAGACCGTGAGCCCCACGTGAGGCAATCTCATCACCCACCCCAGAGCTTAGAACAGTGCTCGGCACGTAGTAATCACTTAACCAATACAAACCCCATCATCATTTATCAGAGGGACCTGAGTCCTCATCCCAGCTTTGCCCCTTGCCTGCTGTACGATCTTGGGAAGTCATTTCACCGTGCCTCCGTCTCCTCATCTTAGATGGCGAGTCCCCTGAGGTAAAGAGACTGTGTTTTATAACCACCCCAGGACTTAGCACAGCGTCTGTAGGATAAGTGATTTGACAAATGCCAGAATTCTCATCGGTGTTATTTGCTGGGGCCGTGGACCGCTAAACCCAGTGATGCTGCTGCGGGGAAAGGGGGTTGCGATCTCTCCGAAGCTAATTCGCGTTACGTTTTCCCTGCCAAAGCCAAAAACTAATTTCGTTACGTTTTCCTCGCCAAAGCCGAAATACCATCCGAATCGATACGCTACCCCATTGGAAATGATGTGAATCCTAGATAACCTACACGATTTTTGGATACTTTAGTAAGTTAAATACAACACAACCGTATTCTGCCCTGAGAACTTTCAGATCTAGATAATAATAATGATAATAATAACGTTGGCATCTGTTAAACGCTTACTACGTGCAGAGCACTGTTCTCAGCGCCGGGGTAGACACGGGGTCGTCGGGCCGTCCCACGTGGGGCTCACAGTCCTCATCCCCGTTTTACGGAGGAGGTAACGGAGGCCCAGAGAAGTCGAGCGACTTGCCCACGGTCACCCAGCTGACAAGTGGCGGCCCCGGGATTCGAACCCATGGCCTCCGACTCCCAAGCCCGGGCTCTTTCCACCGAGCCACGCTGATAAATTTGCACCGTGCGTCGAACGATTTCCGAAGTAGCTTTAGAGAGACAAAGATTACGGACGGCTCGACCCTTTAGTAAATCTCAACAAACTCCTCCAGAACAAGGATTGTGATCTTACCTGTAGTCGGAGCCCAGAGTCTTTTTGCGGCGTTCAGGGTACGGTGCTCTGTTAACGATAAAGAACTCTGCACAGGTATAATAATGAATCAGAGACCCACTCATCACTGAAAACCTACTTACAGACTTACAGTCAGACTTACAGTCACTTACAGATCCGCTTACTGGATGTAGAAAGATCCAGGGAGCTGGTTTTTCTTAATTGTTGTACAGTGCACAGGGGAGCGTTCAAGGAAGCGTAACCCTCTGCATCGTTTCCTTGGATGGAGCCTGGCGGAGGCCAGCTGTGGCATCACATACCCCGGGAAGCAGCTCGGCGGAGTGGATGAGGCCCGGTCCTGGCGGTCCGGTGGTCGCGGGTTCTAATCCCGCCTTTACCGCCTGTCCGCCCCTGAGGAGGTCGCTTCTCTGGGCCTCCGTTACCTCACCCGGAAAACGGGGATTCAGATTGCGATCCCCCACGTGGGAACGGGACGGTGTCCCCCCCCCATTCGTTTGTATCCACCCCAGTGCTTAGTACAGTGCCTGGGCACATGGAAAGCACTTAACAGATGGCACAGTTATCATCATCATACCCCCTCTGGGCCTGGTGATGGACGGCCCTGGCACATCGTACCCCCGGCTACTCTGAGCCTGGCACCTCCTACCCCTTCTGAACCGGGTGGGGGACAGCCCTGGTGGCCAATATCCCTGCTAAGCGACGGTGGGCTAGCTGGTAAGGCCCACCGTTTATTTATTCTTTCTTTAATCATCTCACTGCCTGCTACGGTTAGCTCTGCTGGCATTATAAGGGTCCTCCTGGATGCCCGAGGAGATCGGAGACTATGAGCTCTTCGTGGGAGCCTGTGGGCCAGCTCTGTTACGCTGTACGCTCCCGGCTGCTCAGTACGGTGATCTGCACAGCAGCCGCTCACATCTAAGCCATATGATGATTGATCTGAGCCCCACGAATAATGGCGGTATTTCTTAAGCGCTTACTGTGTTCCAGGCACCGTACTAAGCAGTGGGGTGGATACAAGCAAATCAAGTTGGGCGCAGTCCCCGTCCCAGGCGGGGCTCCCAGCCTTAATCCCCGTTTTACAGATGAGGTGATCGAGGCGCCGAGAAGTGAAGTGACTTGCCCAGGGTCACACGGCAGACAGGTGGCGGAGCCGGGGTTAGAAGCCACGACCTTCTGACTTCCAGGCCCGCGCTCTATCCGCTACGCTATTCGGCCGCTCGTATACGCCCAGGTTTACGATCTGGGTCTTCCATCTTTAAAATAAAATGTTACTCCTTTGCGGGGCTCGAAATCACGTCCTCTTTCCCAACTGTTTGGAGGATCTGGCATCGAAATGCTGAAAGAAACCACATACACATCCGCTCACGCATGTAACCTATTTAGCCGAAACCCAGGCTCCCCATTCAGAATCATTCTTCTCTCGCCGCCAGTCCGAAGTAACTGTATTTGATTTTTCTCTCTCTAATGGGTCAAAAAAATAGAGCTCCTCTTAGGTATCTTATCGCCTCGACTTCGTCCTCTTTATTTAACGGGCTTCAAGGGGCAATCGTCGTTATTTACAAAGAAACGCGGGTGCCAGCAAGTTGCCGTACGCATCGGCCAACAGCTTCTTGTCCGTCTACTCCGTCGGTCCGTAATGTCCTGCTCCATTGGCCTACGTTATTGCCCTGTATTGTTCTATGAGTGCCACGAGATCGCAGTTTGTCGGGAGCCAGGGACTTGACTTTTGTTCGACGTCCTGCACTGTAACTGTGCCAGATTCCTTTTCCTAGGATTTGGGGGAGAAAAGTGAGGGTCAGGAGCGTGCGGAGTTCCTTCAGGAGAGGGGTAGGAGAGTTGTGCCGATGGAATACTGTGATACGTATATGATCCCGTCATCATCTACGTCAGAGGCAGCCGGGTCCCCGCACGCAAAGCTGAATGATGAAAATCGGGGGGATCTAAAACCCCACTGCTGAGGAAAGGAGAGGGTGAGGGGCTTGGACTCGGAGCCGGAACTATTCAAAGTCAAACCATTTTAGTGCGCTGTCGCCCCATCCGATTAAATTGAATCGAACCCGACGGACGATGAGTCTCCCCCGGCTCTGAGGCCTCACTGAAGGCACATCATCTACTCCAAGAGGCCTTCCCTGACTGAACCCTCCTTTCTTCCTCTCCCACTCTCTTCTGCATCGCCCTGGCTTGCTCCCTTTCTTCATCCCCCATCCCAGTCCCACAGCGTCGTGGCTCAGTGGAAAGAGCCCGGGCTGGGGAGCCGGGGGGTCATGGGTTCGAATCCCGGGGCCGCCACTTGTCAGCTGGGTGACTGTGGGCAAGTCGCGTGACTTCTCTGGGCCTCCGTTACCTCCTCCGTAAAACGGGGATGAGGACTGTGAGCCCCACGTGGGACGACCCGCTGACCCTGTATCTACCCCGGTGCTGAGAACAGTGCTCTGCACGTAGTAAGCGCTTAACAGATGCCAACATTATCTAGAATTTATTTACATTAACACCTAGCTCCCCCTCTAGACCGTAAACTCTTCGTGGGCAGGAAATGCGTACGTTTACCGTTCTGTCGTACTCTTCCGGAAGCTTAGTGCCGCGCTTCGCACACCGTGAGCACTCGGTAAATGCGACTGAATGAGTGAATGAACCCAGAGCTTAGTGCAGCACTTGGCACTGCTTTCACTGAATAATTACCGTCATTATCGTCATCGTTATCGAGGTGGGCCCAGCCTCAACGAAGCCTAGCTCTCTGACCCATCTGCATAATGCTCTACAATCTTCGGTGTCTCTGCCTGCTGCCTCAGCTCAACGATGGTACTTTTTAAGCACTTACAATGCTCTGAGCACCGTTCTAAGCGCTGGGGCCGATACGAGTTAATCAGGTGGGACGCAGTCCCTGTCCCACATGGGGCTCACACTCTTAATCCCCATTTTACAGATGAGGGCACTGAGGCCCAGAGAAGCTAAGTAACTTGCCCGGGGTCACACAGCCGGCAAAGGGCAGAGCCGGGATTAGAATCCAGATCTACCCCATCCCATATCCACTTTCTTTCATCTCCACCCACTTTGCTGCTGGGGGATTCTACTTGGTTTAGGTTTTTGAAGGGGACATTTGCACTGGTTTCTTTCCACGCCAACCGGGATAGATTCCCCACCTCGACGTAGCATGTTACCCTGCTCCTGTTATGTCAGTGGGAAGCATCAGTGGCGTTTATTGAGCCCTTACTGTTGCAGAGCACCGTACTGAGCACTCGGGAGGGTACACTGTAGCAGAGTTGATAGACACATTCCCTGCCCACAAGGAGCCTACGGTCACAGAAGGAAATCCTGTGACAGATCAGCATGGGAATTTCTGGTCCAAATGACACCATTTCCTGACATTTTACCCACAGTTCATTCAACTGAGCATCTCCGTGTTGTCATTTCTGCCCGAGTTTCAGTCGGAGAGTGTGTGAGACAACATGGCCCGACTTTAGTTCCCACGGAAAATGAGTTCTGACCATCAGAATTTGCCTCATTGGTTTCCCGAATAGGGGCAGGTGATAAGGGAAACTCCGGGTGTTGAAAGATGAGGGAAGCTTATCCCTAAATCCTCCTCCTAAGCCAATTCCGAACAGCAAAAATCGGAGAGAACACAGGAGACTATAGATTCTTGATGGCAATTTAGAGTACGGACCGAACGGCAGACTGATGGAAGCAATTCTATTTAGACGGCATAATGAGATGAGTTAAATAGATGGGATCAGAAACGGTGTCGGGTTTGGAAACTTTGAAACCGACGACACGGGAACCGGAAAGAACTGCTGTTCAGAAGGAAATGGGTTAGGGACGGTACTATGATGGTTTGGTTGATTAATTGATGGTATTTATTGAGCTCCTCCTGAGTGTCCAACCCTGGGCTGATGGCTTGGTTGGATACCAGATAATCTGACTGGACAGTGTCCCTGACCCTCCCGGGACTCACGGTCCGGAATCCAGATTTTGTAGACATCATCGTGAACGGGGAGGAGGAGGTATGGGGAAATGTATGTATATATATATATATATATATATATATATTTTTTTTTTTTTCAAACCAGATGGGACTCTGGTGCCCATCTCGGAAACGTGTTCTCAGTCGACGAAAGTAGCTTAATACTCCACATCCCACCAGCTTTGAAAGTGACAGCTTCGGCCTTTGAGCCTTGAACAGAGGCACCCAGCCATCTGGATCTGCGTCAGAAAACAGATCAGCTAAGGGGGGAGCCTAGAGGGGCAAATGTGGTTACTTTGACAGGGTCAGAATGAAATACCCGGGTTATGGTGGTAAATTCAATCGTCCCTTGAAGGGAAGGCGTTTTTAAATCACCCTGACGGATGGGATCATTACCACCCCACCGCATTTTCTCACGGTTCTCAGATAAGTCGGTCAAGACAGAGCTTCCTCGAAAAGAGTTACAATCCTGACTGGAATGGACAGAGCCGCCAATATTCACCTCATCAGTCGCAAACTCTGTGGAGCTCCACAGCTCAACTTTCCAGTCCGGATATTTCACTCGATGTTTCACCCGACTCATTTCACGAGACCAGACATTTATATCTGAATTCCTGGAGTTGGATATTTGTCCCTCTTAATCCTGCGTACTGAAAAGTGTTCTTTACAGATGGGGCTGTCACACCTGAGACAGGCAAATCGCCACCCCCGGAAATGAGCTGCCAAGCGGCAAGGGGAAGATGCTATCGAAGATCTGCCTACAAATTATCCAGCGCGTTATACGCCCCGCCACCCCCAGAGTGGTCTGCACACAGTAAGTGCTCAGTAATTACCTCTGATTGACTGTGGGCAGGGAACATGTCTGCCCTCTCTGTTATACTGTACTCTCCCGGGTGTTTAGTATGCTTCTCTGCAGACTGTAAGTGCTCAATAAATACCACGATGATGATGACGATGATGATGAAATACTGAGAGCCTGTTAAGTGAGCACTGAACTCCCTATGCTATTTTCAAATCGACAAGTTCAGGAGCTTAGTCCTTTTCCAAGGGAATTTCAAAGTTTGGAAATACAGTATTTGATATATCAATTAAATGGCAGACATTTTACCTTAAACCCTGGGTGTTAAAATATCTTAAAGTGCATTAAAATTTCTTTGCTGCTCCTCCTATCCTTCCCCCGGCCCTCCCCCCGCCAAAAGTCATATTCCACTACCTTCTCATTTTCTACCTCCCCCCATTAAGAGCACTATATCATAGTGTCAGCTTCTTGGGGTGGGGGGGGCGATCAGTGCAGTGGCCCAGGGTTGACTTGAGACGTGCCATGGCCCAGTGTGGAAAGTTCACGGGCTGGCCAGCTGTGTGACTTTGGGCAAGTCACTTAGCTTCTCTGTGCCTCGGTTACCTCATCTGTAAAATTTGGATTAAAATTGTGAGCCCCACGTGGGACAACCTGATCACCTTGTATCCCCCAGCGTTTAGAACAGCACATAGTAAGCGCTTAAAATATACCGCCATTTATTTAGCAGAGGGGACCTGGATTCTAATCGCAGCTCTGCTACTTGACTACAGCTCTGTAACCTCGGTCAACTCACAAGTTAGTCACAAGTCAAACGGCAGGGACCGTCTCTATCTGTTGCCGACTTGTTCATCCCCAGCGCTTAGTACGGTGCTCTGCACATAGTAAGCGCTCAATAAATACTCTTGAATGAATGAAAGAAAGTTCCCTGTGACTCCGTTTCCTCAGCTACGTGATAGGAATTTGATATCTGTTTTCTTCGCCTTTAGACTGTGATCCACAAGTTGGGCAGGGACCGTGTCTGACCAGATGATCACATATATATCCCAGTGTTTAGCACGGGGTGAGGCCCAAAGTAAGCACTTACAAATATCACTGTCGTTATCATCATTGACTACGGATGCGGCTCTGACTGCTGCAACCGTGTCCGACGACCGCACCAGGGTTTTAATCAGACTGGAACTGGGACCAGGTCGTAAGGGTGACAATGCTTTTCAAAAACTAGACGGACGGAAACAACCAGGCTAGGAAAGATCAATGGAGAGCGGCTTCAAAGAGCTCTCGGGATTTGGGGGGGGGGCGGGGAGGGGGGGAAGAGTCGTTACTTAAGCTTTCAACTTGGGCGCCGTCAGTTAATATAAGTAAAGTGTCAAGAATCATATGACTTTCCAAAGAATCAAAGAGCGTCCCGTTTGTCCAGTTCAACAGCAAAACTGAAAAGCTCATGTCTTGTGCCCTGACGGGCACGGGATCACGCTCGTTAAATATGTACTTCCTTTGAAAACTAGCCGAAAATGACTTAGTTTTCTGTGTATTGACCTGTACAACCCTCAGGAGTTATGGAGGTGCATGAGCCCAAGAACTCTCCTTGCTTGTCAGCTTGCCCAGATACCAGAATCTCCCTTTGATCCTCTGCTGAATCTTCTTTCTTACTGCTTTAACGGTCAGGAAGTATTGAGACGGGTTTAGAGTGTGCGCGCGCGTGCGCGCGCGTGTGTATATGTCGCACGTGTGTGCATAACCCTGGGCTCAGTGGCCTCGGTTTTCCCTCGTCACCAGTGGTGGTCACTGGGAGCTGGGGGGCAACGAGCACGAGCGGTAAGACCCCAAAAGGCGGTCAAGGGCAGGTCACCGCTCTTGCCGGACACACGGTCAAGCACTTCTGAGGGGACGACGACGAGTGCGGACACAACGGTGAGAGGTTTGGCATCACCCCACTGGAGGCAGAAGGGAGACCTGGGAGTAGCAGCACGGGAAGGGTACGGGGCAGGCCTGGGAATCAGGAGTCCCGAGTTGGAGCCTCAGCTCCGTCACTGGCCTGCCGAGAGCCCTGGAGCAAGTCCTTTAACCTCTCTGGGCCTAAGCTTCCTCATCTGCAGAATGGAGATGAGCTACCTGCTCTGCCTCCCTTCCATGTGGGCCCGGGGCGGGACGAAGACCGCATCCAGTCTGATTAGCTTGAATCCAGCCCAGGGTTCAGGAGAGTTCCGGGCCCATAGCAGTGCTTAATTCCTACTCGGGGAGTCGGAGTCCGCCGGCAAGCCGCCAGGGGGGGAGACCCGGCAGAGGGCAGACCTTCGGGCCCAGCCCTGTCTGGGGACCAACCTGTCCTTTCCTCTTGGATCTTTCAGGATTGGGGAGGCCCATCCTATCCAGCAGCACCCTGCCTCCTCCAGGAGGACCGCCTTGAATCCGTGTCCCAGATGCAAAGCATCCGGAGGGCGGGGATGGTGCCTCCCAACTTTCCTGGGCTCTCCTCCACGCTTAGTAAGGTGCTCTCCAAACTTATTCAGGGCTCAGGAGATGTCATGCATTGATCGGGCAAAAGGTCTTACGTAGCGGAGCCTCTGGGCCGTGGCAACTAAGGGCATCGGATGGGGAGAGGAGTGGGGCCCACTGGCTTAGGAAGCGATTCTCAAGGGACACGGGGACATCCGTTTTTCAGGACTGGAGATGACGGCCAAGGGATTCCCGTAACCTTGGGGAAAATGAAAAGCGGTGTAAGCAGCATGGCCTAGTGGAAAGAACCCGGGCCTGGAATTTAGAGGACCTGAGTTCTAATCCCTGCTCTTGGCTCGGTGGAAAGAGCCCGGGCCTGGCAGTCGGAGGTCATGGGTTCGTATCCCAGCTCCGCCGCTTGTCAGCTGTGTGACTGCGGGCCAGTCGCTTCGCTTCTCTGTGCCTCAGTTACCTCATCTGGAAAATGGGGATGAAAACCGTGAGCCCCACGTGGGACGACCTGATCACCCTGTATCTGCCCCAGCACTTAGAACGGTGCTCTGCACAGAGTAAGCGCTTAACGAATACCAACATTATTATTAAACGCTTGCCGTGTGTCCTTGGGCAAATCACTTCACTCTCCTGTGCCTCAGTTCTCCTGTTCTCCCTTCTACTTAGATCGTGAGCCCTAGGTGAGACAGGGACTGCGTCCAAGCTAATTAACTTATATCTACCCCTGTTGGGAACAGTGTTGGACACTGTTTTAAGCACTTCACAGATGCTATTAAAACAAAGTCTCAAGAGGACGGTGATTCTGTGTCTCAACACCTCCCGAGAATGCCTCGGGGGAGATGGGGAAAACGCTTTTTACCCCAGGGAGAAGTGAAAGATGAAGTGAAAGACAGAACCATTCCGTTACGAATTAAGCTGGTGATGAAAGGGGCCCCAAATGGGGAATCGAATACCATCCTTGAAATACGGGAAGGTAGCGAGTATCTGCTTCGCGACTCCACCCAGGTCGGAAATGTGGAAAGGCGGCGTGGCACCGCTTAGAGGCTTGAGGACCGAACGCGGACCTGGAGGCCGGGAGACCAGGGTTCTACGTGCAGCTCTACCGCTGGCCAGTCGCTCAACCGCGAGCGAGTCCCCTAACGTCTCTGTGCCTCCGACCCAGCGCTTAGAACAGTGCTCTGCACATAGTAAGCGCTTAACAGATACCCACGCTCTTACTGTCTTATCGGAAAAGTGGAGAATGCAGTACTTCCCCCTTCCTAACTCGAAGGGAGTTGGAGAGCACAAGGCGTGGTGAGCCATGGCAGACTACATGGGAAAAGTCGAATCGTGATACAGATTGGACGTATAGCTGCTGGAAAGATTCCAGGGCTGAGAGCCGGCCGACGTGCGTCTAGTAATTGCCCACGCGAAAGTACACCATTCGTCAGCCCTTGATAAACTCAACTGATGAAACGATCAGTGGTATTTGCTGAGCGCTTACTATGCGAAGAGCACTGTACTAAATGCCTAGGAATAGAGTTAGGATGCACCGTACATGCTACGATGGGGGAGGTTTGAGCCCGGCTCAGTGGAAAGAGCTCGGGCTTTGGAGTCAGAGGTCATGAGTTCGAATCTCGGCTCTGCCACTTGTCAGCCGGGTGACGGTGGGCAAGTCGCTGCGCCTCAGTTCCCCCATCTGTAAAATGGGGATTAAGACCGTGAGCCCCACGTGGGACGACCTGATTCCCCCGTGTCTACCCCAGCGCTTAGACCAGGGCTCTGCACATAGTAAGCGCTTAACAGATACCGACATTGTTAAAGGGCGAGGGGCCCCAAGTGCATAGGTGACGTAGAGGTGTGGAAATGGTAATTAGGGGAGAAATAGTGTGGGGGGGGGGTTGAGACTAGTCAGAGGGGACCTCCGGGAGGTGTGATCCGAGAAGAGTTTTGAAGATGGAGAGAGCGGTGGTCTGCTACATGTGAAGGAGTTCCAGGCAAGGGGTTGGCAGAGGAAGGATGTGAGCAAGGGGTTGGTTGTTGGCAGTGAGACAGATGAGAGTGAGGCACGGTGCAGAGATTGGCCTTTAGAAGAGCAAAGTGTCGCATTTGGGCTGACGAGAGTCCATCGGGGAAAGTTTGTCACAAGAGATAGGGTTTTAAGAGGGCTCTGCAGGTCAATTACAAGATCCTCAAAAATGGAGAGCTACACATCTGGGGGCTTAAATTACCTAGACGATCTGTTAGTGACGACTCCGGGCTAGTGGAGACTACGAGGCCAGGCTGAAACCCAGGCCAGGTATGTACCCGTTGGAGGTGACTACCACAGAGTGCTGCCTGGCAGCACTGGGAGGGCGAGGTAACTCTCCGACGCTGTCCGTTCACAAGATGGACTCATTTTGTATATCCCGGGACTGGAAATATAACTCACGGAATACGTAAATGCAGCACAAATGCAAAACAAGGAAGTTGTCCATAGATAAATGATAATCCATTTCAGAAATGAACATAAAAATCACCCTGCGATGGATTTCCCATTAATCAAATTAGGCGAATCGTGCTAGAGGGAGGTCGGTGTGTCGTTCTCTTTTCGAAACGGGAGTCATTCGATCGACTCCTTGTGACGAGCTTTCTTTTTTCCATCAAATTGAGTTTTACATTAAACTTAATTCTGGTTGATAGCTGATCCAATTACAGAGCCTGAATCCTACAACCAGGCTGGGCAAGTCTACCCAGAGCAAGGTGGCGTGGGAAGAAAGCAGACTGGACTTTGTTTGGGTGGGGTTTTTTGGGTTGGGAGGGTCGGGGAGAAGTGTGGGACAGAGGAAGATTGGATCCACTTCTAGCTAAAGGACACACCCATTGGGCATTCAACAAACATACCTCATTACCAAAGTACTAACTTCTATACAGATCTCCTTTTCCATCTTCTGTCTCTTAGTATGTCTCTCCACTCCTCGAGAACCTCCAGTGGTTGCCTATCCGACTCTGCGTCGAACAGAAACTCTTTACCATCAACTTTAAAGCACTCAGTCACCTTGGCCCCCTCCTAAATCATCTCACTGTTCTCCTACTGCACACTTGGCTCCTCTAATGCCAACCTTCTCACTGCACCTTGACCTCATCTACCTCGACACCAGCCGCTCACCCACAACCTGCCTCCGGCCTGGGACACCCTCACTTTTCCTATCCAACTGATCATTTCTCTCCCCACCTTCAAAGACTTACCGAAGGCACGTCTCCTCCGAGAGGCCTTTCCCGACTAAGCCCTCGTTCCCTTTTCTCCTCCTCCCCTCTGCATCGCCCTGACTTGGTCCCTTTAGTCATGCCCCCGCCCGCCCCCCCCAACCTAGCCACACAACACCTATTTACGTGTCCACAATTTACTTAATAATTATTATTATTCTTGTGGTATTTGTTAAGTACTTACTAGGCACCAACCAATGTACTAAGCGCTGGAGAACGTGTAAGATAATCAAGTCCCAGATGGGGCTCACATTCTAAGTAGGAGGGAGAACAGATATTGAATTCCCATTTGGCAGATGAGAGAACCGAGTTGCCGAGAAGTGAGGTGACTTGCCCGAGGTCACATAGCGGACAAGTGGCAGAGCCAGAATTAATAATGATAATAATAATGATAATAATGATAATGGTATTTGTTAAGGCCTTATTATGAGCCAGGCACTTAAGCGCTGAGGTGAATAGGAACACATCAGGTTGGACACAGTTCCTGTCCCACATGGGGCTCACAGTCTGAATCCCCATTTTACAAATGAGGCAACCGAGGCACAGAGAAGTGAATCAGACCCGAGGTCCTCTGACTCCCAGGCCTTTGCTCTTTCCACTAGGTTATAATTGTCTACCTCCCCCTCTTGACTCTAAGCTTGGTGTGGTCAGGGAATGTGTCTGTTATATTGTACTTCCCTAAGCTCTTAGTATGGTGCTCTGTACACAATAAGCACTCAACAAATACAAATTGCTTGATTGAGTCATGGATTGAAAGCCCCTTGTAGGATATAAGATGTCCTTAAAGGAGGACGGGAACTTCAAACTCTCCCGGTGAAGAAATCATTTTCATTCACTAGACCCTCCTGAACTCCAAGGAGGCATAAAGTCTGGTCCTTCCTCAGCAGACCAGACAATCTCGGTGATTTCCCTAAGGGCCGGGGGGGGGGGGGGGGGGGGGGGGGGGTTGGGAAGTCCAGTGGTACCATCCTAGAAGTCCTGCATTCGTGAATGAATCAATAGGGAGCTGCAAAATGTCTGCAGGGGCCAGAAAGGACTTCACGAAGCTTCCGACAACGTGAGAGTCACGTACCCCTCCCAAAAACTCAACCGTCTCTCAGCAGAGACTTGGGGCATTTTGTGAGGAACCGGATGATGCCGAAGAATTAAACGGAACCTGAATGAATTAGACTAGATGAGTCATTCCAAAGGCTTAATAAATATGTAGATTCTTCTAACTCGATCGATGATATTTACTGAATGCCCACTGAGTGCCGAGCATCAGACTGAGGGTCACGTTCCCTCGAGGAGCCCAACATCGAACTTGAGGCATAGAAATGATTCCTCCCAAGCACTCAGAACAGCGCTCTGAACATAGAAAGGACCCAATAAATACCGTCGATCGCTTGATCGGAAGCAGGAGGAAGACCTAAGATATATGAAAGGGTAGCACCGACGTGTCAGAACGAAGAGCCGAGCTGAAAAAATGGTGGGATGTACAAATCAATATGCATGAACACATTGGATATCGGTTTGTACGTCAATGACGTAGATGGATTCTTGAAGTCTATCTAAGGATATCCACTTTTCATTTCTGTCTCGATGGGACAGAGAAGCAGTACTAGAGGTTGATTTGAGATGAAATCCCTCCTCGCCCCGTTGCCTCGCTGGTGGCCAGGGTGGTGATAATGACAACAACAATAATAATAATGATACTAGCATTTGTTAAGCGCTTACTATGTGTCAAGCACAGTTCTATGTGCCGGGGTAGATACGAGCTAATCAGGTCGGACACAGTCCCTGTCCCACACGGAGCTCACGGTCTTAATCCCCCCCCACCCTTTGCTCCTCCTCCTTCCCCTCCCGTCAGCACTGTGCTCGTTTGGATATATTATTCATCGCCCTATTTATTTTGTTCACGAGGTGTACATCCCCTTGATTCTATTTATCTTGATGACGTCGCCTCGTTTTTCTTCCGTTTCGCTTTGCTGTCCGTCCCTGCCATTTAGACTGTGAGCCCGTCGTTGGGCAGGGATGGTCTCTGTCCGTTGCCGAACTGTCCATTCCAAGCACTGAGTACAGTGCTCTGGACATGGTAAGCGCTCAATCAATGCTATTGAATGGATGAATGAATTTTACCGATGAGATGACTGAGGCTCAGAGTAGTTAAGTGTCTTGCCCAAGGTCACAGAGCAGACAGGTGGCGGAGCTGGGATTAGAAGCCAGGTGCTTCTTCGGGGCAGGCCCGTGCTCTCTCCACTAAGACTTGCCGCTTCCCTAAAGGGCGAACTCGTCTTCTTCCCTAAAGAGCTGAAAGAAGAACGTTCGCTACGGAGAAGAAGCCGCGGATCTCTGTGGCTCACTGCCCGCGTGCCGGATGAGCGCGTGTCGAAAGCCGGAGCGTCACACTTCAGAAAAGTGCCCACCCCTTCGATGGTTTTGTTTCAGCAGCTCTGACAGCAACCGGATCCAGAGGGTGATCATGTCATCACTGGTATTTATCAAGCGCTACGTACGCAGCACCGTACTAAGCGCTTGGGAGTCACGTGGCTCAGTGGCGAGAGCCCGGGCTTCGGAGTCAGAGGTCATGGGTTCGACTCCCGGCTCTGCCGCTCGTCGGCTGTGTGACCGTGGGCGAGTCGCTCCGCTTCTCTGGGCCTCAGTGACCTCATCTGTGAAATGGGGATTAACTGTGAGCCTCACGTGGGACAACCGATCACCCTGTATCTACCCCAGCGCTTGGAACAGTGCTCCGCACGTCGTAAGCGTTTAACTAATACCAACAGTATCATTATTATCATTACTTCTTACAGTACAACATGACCACTGTTATTATGACTTTGTTAGTGATATTATTATACTTCAGAAGCGGTATGGGAGTCAGAGGATATGGGTTCTAATCTTGACTCCACCACTTGTCTGCTGGGTGACCTTGTGAATGTCACTTCACTTCTCTATGCTTCAGGTACCTCATCTGCAAATTGGGGATTAAGTCTGTGAGCCCAATGTGGGGCATGTAATAATAATAATCATAATAATAATCATAATGTTGGTATTTGTTAAGCACTTACTGTGGGCAGAACACTGTTCTAAGCGCTGGGTTTGATACAGGGTAATCAGGTTGTCCCACGTGAGGCTCACGGTCTTCATCCCCCTTTTACAGATGAGGGAACTGAGGCACAAGAGAAGTTAAGTGACTCGCACACGGTCACCCAGCTGACAAGTGGCGGAGCCGGGATTCGAACCCATGACCTCCGACGCCCAAGCCCGGGCTCTTTCCACTGAGCCACGCTGCTTGGGCAAGTCACTTGATTTCTCTGTGCCTCAGTTCCCTCATCCGTAAAATGGGGATTAAGACCGTGAGCCTCACGTGGGACAACCCGATCACCCCGTATCTATCCCAGCGCTTAGAACAGTGCTCTGCACATGGTAGCGCTTAACAAGGACCGACATCATTATTATTATTATTATTATTACTATTATCACACAGCTGACAAGTGGCAGAGCAGGGATTCGAACCCCTGACCTCGGACTCCCAAGCCCGTCCTCTTTCCACCGAGCCACGCTGCTTGTCACGTACCTACCCCAGGGCTTAGTACAGTGCCCGGCACAGAGCAAATACCTAATACCACAAATAAATAAATGAATATTATCAGTGGCAAGAGACAGCTGGCCCAGAGGAAACCGTTCTGCCCCCACTCCTGACTGGGGAGACAAGGATCACTCAGCTTCTCTTCCGACAGGTCACGGGCCAACCGCCTGCCCCCGGGATTGAACCTCACAATCTAAGAGCATTTGCGGCTGATCTCTCCCCTGATACTTCAGATCTTTTGGGTTTTTTTCCCCCCTCAGTCCTTAGTTTCCTTTATGGGAAGGAAAATGCACAGTTTTCCAAGACTCCTTTCCTGCTCCTTGACTGAACTCCCAGCTGTCAATTCACCATATTAACTGTGCCCCTACCGTGGGCAGAGCACTGTACTGAGTGCTTGGGAAAGTACAATCTAATAGACTCGATAGACACATTCCCCGCCCACGGCTAGCTTAGTTTGTTGTCGTTGTCTCATCTGTTGCCGTGGACAACATCTCTCCCAGAACGCCCCACCTCCACCTGCAGTTGTTGTGGGAGCGTAACCGTACGGTTTTCTTCGTAAAAATGCGGAAGCGGTTGACCACTGCCTCCTTCCGCGCCGTAAACCTGAGTCTCCGCCCTCGACTCTCTCCCGTGCCGCTGCCGCCCGGCACGGTTGAGCTTTGACTTGTAGCGGATGGCCTTCCGCTCACTAGCCACTGCCCAAGCGGGGAATGGAAAGGACGGGCCTCTGCCTGACTCTCCCTCCCCTAGTCGAGACCGGTAGAGGACTGGAGACTCTCCAGTTGCGACCCTGAGTGGCGTGAGCTTAGTCTAGAAGTAGCCAAAGCGCGTCTGTCTGAATTTGGAGAACGTAGAGGCTCCCGATGGACTATTCCCCCAACCCGAGAATCCTCCCACAATTAATAACGACCCCCTCCAACCCCACCCTGCTCCACCTCTGTTGTACTGTGCTCTCCCCACTGCTAGGACAGTGCTCTCTGCCCACAGTGAGCGCTCAGTAAATACCACCGATTGACCACAAATAACACGGCCCTCTGACGGGTAAAACATTCCACTGGAAAAGAAGAGCTAAACGGGAAAGATGTCCAGGAAAAGCCTTCCGTTCCTCCTTAGCCAAAGGTCATCTGCTCAATGTTAAACCCGTGATCATCGCTGAAGCAAAATCAGGCCCTCGGGGCCGTAGCCGAGGAAGGCATCGGGGAGCCTTGTTATGCCTCCATAGCTTCTGCGGTCCGCTGTCTTCCGCAGACGGCGACTGGGACGATATATGGGGGGGGGGGTGGGGGTGGCGTTTCCTCGGGCTCGCACGTTACGGAAAACCGTGGGTCGGCAGCCGATCGATAAACCCCTTCGAAATATCCGAATAGAATTCGAACTGGGTAATGCTGGGTACTGGAGGGGGAGGGGAGCTCAGACTTTGCCGGGCAGCCCGCGTAGGGGTGGTTATCCAATTCAGATCTCTGGAGTGGACGGGCCCGGGCTCGTCGGCGGGAAGGGAACACAAGTCAAACGAAACAGTGAAGGCTCCGCTCCCCAGTTCGGGCTCACCGTCTGGTGCGCCCCGTGCCTCCTCTTGCCCCCCATCCCTCAGAAGCTACGGGCAGCGGAGGTGCTCGGGGGAAGACGGGGCCCTTCCAGACTGCTCTTCTGGAGGACGAAGCATCCTTGATAGACTCTAAGATGGCCACCACCCTAGAGTAGAGTTCAATTCTCTGGGAGGGGACGTTACGATCGAAACATGCCAAAACAACTCGTTGTAGGCAGGGAATGTGTCTACTTCCTGTTAAACTGGACTCTCCCAAACGCTTAGCACAGTGCTCTGCAGACAGTAAGCACTCAATAGTTTCCAGTGACTGACAACTTTCTTCCAGGTTGAGAAGCGGCATGGCCTAGTGGATAGAGAACAGGACGGAGAATCGGAGGAACTGGCAGTTGTCTGAGGTATGACCTGGGCAAGTCACTTCACTCCTCTGGGCCTCTGTAAAGACTGTGGGCCCCACATGGGATACGGACTGTGTCCAACCTGATTGGCTTGTATCTACTCTGTCGCTCAGTACAGTGCTCTGCACATAGTAAGCACTTGGCTCATTAAGGGCAGGAAACACGTCCGTTAATTTGGTTGTACCGTACTCTTCCCAAGCAGGCCGTACAGCGCACTGCACATAGTAAAGGCTCGATAAGGAGGACTGATTAACAAAACGTGCACAGAGCAACTTTTTAGAGAAATTGATCCAGGGAGCGGAGCGAAGTATGAACTGCCGAAGCCAAAAAGCAGAACTGTCACAGGGTGCCCTGGTGCCCTGTTGAGTCCGGTCGGATAATACTCAGTCAGGCTCCTATGAAAGAACCCACTATACGTAATAATAATTAAGGAATCTGTATCCCAAAATTCCAGACACGGTGACGGGGTTATACATCCACCCTTCGCGCATTAATTGCCATAGGATCCTGCCCTCTAACCTGAGTTTTCCATAACCCACAGCTCTTCAGGAACCAAACTTGGGCTTGTAGGCTGCCCGTCTCAGAAGGCTGGGAGCCCTCGGGGATAGAAAACATCTATAGCCAATCGCGTGTTTGGCCGTAACGGGTCATCGGTAGATGTACGAAGCTGAGCTGCATAAATCCCCGATTCTCCCGAGGGGTTGATGACCTCTTCCGACCCTTCTGAAGCAGGCAGACGACGATTAAAATGTGAGGTTTTCATAAAGAATCGGCAAAAGACAATCATCAGAACGACAAAGAAACACCTTAAAACAGAGGACATTAACGGGTATAAGGCTAACAATGTGTCATCACGCCTGGTTTATTAGAAACCGCGAAAGAAATTGTGTTGTTGAGAAATGAAAAGCCCAGAGGGAACTTTCCCGAGCCAGCCAAAAGTCACGAATCTGGCGAATAGCAAGCTCAAGAACTTAATCAAAAGACATTTTTGCCAGCTGTTTCCATATTTTCGAAATCACAGCAAACGATCTTTAAAAGTCATCGACCAGATGGGTAAATGCTCCCATTTTCTGAAGTGTTAGTGAAACTTAGCGATCACAAAGTCGGAAGGGGTGAAAAACGGGCGTGCGGACTTTTAGTGAGCGTAGCACAAACAGCTGTCGGGGGAATATTTTCTCCTGGTCTCAAACGTAGCACCATCTCGATGCTGAGAACTGTTGCTTTCTGACCTCCTGAGGTCTTAATGAGCATTTTGCATTTCGGACTCAGACAATCAACTATAAACCGCATGTATCATGAACCTAATATCTCTTAAACTGGTAAATGATCGGATGAACAAAACTCATAGAGGAGCAGCGTGGCTCAGTGGAAAGAGCCCGGGCTTTGGAGTCAGAGGACATGGGTTCGAATCCCGGCGCTGCCGCCTGTCAGCTGGGTGACTGTGGGCGAGTCACTTCACTTCTCGGTGCCTCAGTTACCTCATCTGTAAAATGGGGATTAACTGTGAGCCGCACGTGGGACGGCCCGATTACCCCGTATCTACCCCAGCGCTTAGAACGGTGCTCTGCACATAGTGAGCGCTTAACGGACACCAACATTCTCATTCAAAGTGACCACAACGACTGAATAGGGCTGCATCGTCTGGAGAAGCAGGGTGGGCTAGTGGAAAGAGCTTAGACCCGGGAGTCAGAGGACACGGATCCACCACTTCCCTGCTGTGTGACCTTGGGCAAGTCGCTATGCTTTTCTGTTTCCGCTACCTCGTCGGTAAAATGGAGATTAAATATCTGGTCTCCCACTCAGACTATGAGCCTCACTGGGGACGGGGACTGCTTCCAACCTGGTTGTATTATAAATTCTGTTATATAGCATATTATCTACCTACCCCAGCATTTGGTACAGTGCCGGGTACATAGCATAAGCACTTAAGTACCTATCTGTAACTTCTTTATATCGGTGTCCGTCTCCCCCACTAGCCTGTCAGCTCGCAGGCTGGGCAGGGAACGCGATCACCAATATCAATCGATATTGACTGATTAACACATTTCACAATAACTATTACTACTGACTTTACGGTCCTTTCTTTAGTGATGCTCTGTGCCTTTTAGAAGAAGATATTTCCACTCTCAATCCATCGGGCAATGAATGGGAGGTCATTAAAGCTCCAGAGAGGAAAGTGCTGATGCACAAGAATCTTTCTACCAGCGGGCCCCAGTTTCCCAGTTTGCCGGCCCAGAGAGCTCCTGTTGGGGCCTCTGGGAAGGCCAAAGCTGAGGGCATAGGGATCATAGGCCAGCTTGGGATCCTCTTTCTGTTTGGTGGGGGTGGTTATCACTTTGGGGTCACTTTGGGTCAAGAGGCAGCTCAGTCCAGAAATGGATTCCTGGCTTGCCCGTAGGTTCAGCACGGTACGCCACGCTCAGGAGAGAGCACCAGAAACACGAGACATTCCCCCTGCCTACAGGGAGTTACCACTCTAGTGGAAAATGGGAAGAGGATTTACCTAGTGATGGACAGGCGTGCTTGGCAAGGGGCAGAATCATCCAGGGATGGGGGCACTGAGAAGATTTGGGTAAAGAGAGACGAAAGGATCCTGGCCCCGGTAACGGTCCACTTCTAGGCATCCCCGTCCCTTCTACCACTGCTCTTCTTCTCAGGCTACAGAGGCACAAGAATCTTTCCACCAGCAGGCCCCAGTTTGCCGGCCCAGAGAGCTCCTACTGGGGCCTCTGGGAAGGCCAAAGCTGAGGACATAGGGATCATAGGCCAGCTCGGGACCCTCTGTTTGGTGGGGGGGGGGGGTCCGGGACTGTGACAGTTATCATTCTAGAGAAGCGGGGTGGCCTAACGGTAATAGCATCGGCCGGGGAGTCGGAGGACCTGGGTTTTAATCCTGGCTCCACCACTTGCCATGTGGGTGACCTCCCTTGCCTCAACTATAAAATGGGGATTCAACATCTGCTCTCCCTCCCGCTCAGATTGAGAGCACCATGTCGGGGAGGGACTGTGTTCAATCTGATATCTGTATCTATCCCAGGGCTTAGTAGAGTACCTGGCAAACAGTAAGTGCTTAACAAATAGCACTGTTATCATTATTAACCATTATCTAGACGGAACCGCTTCTCTTCCACTATTGCTCCCCCAACCCTCACGCTTAGCTCCTATGGAGCCAACTTATTCACTGTGCCTCTTTCTTTTCTCCCCGACTGCTGATCTTTTCCTAGCGCCCCCCCCCCCCCCCCCAGCCTCCACCCCCCCACCCCGCCTGGAACTCCCTCCTCCTTCACATCAGGCCACTGGTCTACCCACCTCCACGGCCCTTCTGATATCCCACCTCCAGGAGGTCTTCCCTGATTGACGCCCTCATCTCTCCACCCTCTTTCCCGCCAGGTCCAAGACAAGACTCTAGCAGTCAGAAGAGTAGTTGACCCAGAGTAAGCGCTTGACAAATACCGCAACTGTTATCACATCTATTAATTCTACACTCTCAAGAGCTGAGTACTATTGTTTGATTAATTGAGCTTCACTCCACCAGGCTAAGTTTACCCACCTGCTGCTCTTCACCTTTTCCCAGGGATCTCGTTTTCATCCTTATACGGTCTCTGGGAGGTAGAAGAAAGGCAGGAATCTTTCATCCTCATTTTATAGGTGAGGAATCTGAAGCCCAAAGCAGTTAAGTGACTTCCCCAAGGGAACTCTGCAAGGCAAATGACAGAGTCAGAACTGGAACTCAGATCCCGGACTTGTTCCACTAAGCCAAACTACCTCAAGCCATGCTTCATTCAGCATGTTGTTGTGAAAGAGCTGCACCCTCTAGACTGCAAGCTCCTTGTGTGCGGGGACCACGTTTACCAACCCTGTTATACTGGACTCTCTCAAGCGCTCAGTATAGTGCTCCGCGCACAGTAAGCGCTCAACGAATACCAATTATGGATTTTTTTTTTCCCAGCGTTTGCATTTGATTTTTAGGAGGGGAGAAATGATTATGAGAAGCATGTCCATCATCAATAACAAACGGGTCCCCTTTAACAATCACAAAAACCTCTCTGGCAATAAAGGCCAAATGGTCAGTCATTTCTTGGGTTTCTGAGCTCTTGGGCCTACTCCTGAGAAATAATGGTACTAAAATGTGCTTACTATGTGCCAAGCATTCTGCCAAGTGCTGGGGTTGACTCTCCTGACAGTGAACACTAGGGACCCTCCCTTTATTAGAATAATGAGTCGCGTGACTTAGCAGAACTCCCCTCCCCACTTTTGTTGGGTCACCAACCAACAGGAGAATTGGAGGTGTGCAGGACAGCGAGCAAAGGGGTTTGAGTAGTCTCTCTAGGCAGGCCTTGACTGCCAGGACTCATCACTTAACCTACTTTCCTTCAGTCAAGAAGAATTATTCTCTCTTCCTGCTTCTCTTGGCACACGGACAATTAATGAGCTACGGTCTTGGGGTGATTAATGAGACATGGAGGCCAATTCTCCCCTCAGCAGACTTGTCTCAACACCTTCCGCCATCAATTCCGCTGTCCGTCCGTTCAAAAGCCGAATGGGGGGTTGGAATGGGACCCCTCCCTCCCGCCCCCCTCCAGGCACCCAATAGGAAGGATTTTCCCATCTTCCAATGCAGAGATGTCGTGGATGCAGAAAGATGTCGGGGGGGGGGGGGGGGGAGGGGGTCCCCGGCTACTTTCCTTTTCCATACAACCCATATGGGAACTGCCGTTAGCTTCTTCCAGGAACACCATCGGAACACACTTCTCCCCACCTCAAAAACCCCTAATGGCTACCCTTTCTTATCTCCTAGACCTGTCCTGACCTTCTCCTCTAAGCTAGCTCTATCTTCTCTGGTATCTCTCTTCTCCCACTACACCTCTGTTCACCATTTCCACTCTGCCCAATCAATCAATGGCTTGCTGACTTACTCCCTTTGTTCTCCCCCCCCCCCCTCAGTCCCACAGCACTTCTGTACATAACTGTAATTTATTTAGACGTATTGATGTCTGTCTCCCTGCCCCCAAGACTGTAAGCTCATTGTGGGCAGGGAATGTGTCTGTTTA
This sequence comes from Ornithorhynchus anatinus, assembly GCF_004115215.2. Classification (NCBI taxonomy): domain Eukaryota; kingdom Metazoa; phylum Chordata; class Mammalia; order Monotremata; family Ornithorhynchidae; genus Ornithorhynchus; species Ornithorhynchus anatinus. The sequence continues at coordinate 16,725,712 of NC_041751.1, forward strand.
CTGCTGTATTGTACTCTCCCAGGCACTTAGTTCAGTGCTCTGTTCACCGTAAGCACTCAATAAATACGAATGAATGAATGAATGAATGAATGAATGAGAAGTGCTTTCTCTGTGCCGGGTAGAGTACAACCGAGTTAACAGACATGATCCCTGGACTCAAGGATCTTATAAGATCTTCTAATTTAGCAATGCCAGAGTGACCTTCCAGTTATCCCTTCCTTGCAACTCCCCGAGACTGATGCGCTGTTACTGCAGGGAATCCCTCCATCTCCTCCAAACTGTTGGATCACATCCAGCCCCCCCGGGAAAGAAAACCAAAAAAAAACCCCCAAAAAACTCCTCCAGGAGACCGTCTCTGATTAACTACCTTTTTCCTAGCCATGTCCCACTACCAGGCTCCTTTACCACTCATCCGTTTAATTATCTGGCTACTCTGATTTTAGGAATTTGTATTTAGGATATTCTCCCTTATTTGTAAATCTGGCCACTTATCAATGTTTCATGCCTCCATTTAACTGTAAGCCCCTTAAGGGCAGGGCCGGTGTCTTTTCCTTCTATGTTACGTTTCCGAGGGCTTAATAGAAGGTTCTATTGTGCAGTTAACCGTGGTCTTTGAACCAAACACTGTATTAAGTCCCTGTCCCTCATGGGGCTCACAGTCCATGTCGGAGGGAGAACAGACATTTAATGACCATTGTATAGAAGAGGAAGCTGAGGCCCAGAAAAGTTAAGTGATTTCCCCAGCGTCACCCAGCTGGCAAATGGCAGAGCTTGGATTAGAGAGCAGGTCCTCTGACCCCCGTGCTCTTTCCACTAGGTCACCCGGCTTCAGATCACTCTCGATAACTGCTGAGCCTGCTGTCGAGTGGTCATCAGCCGAAAAAACGCCCAGCATGACAGTCCGGGCACTGTCCACCACCGGCAGCCCCACCCAGGCCTGGATTTTATCGGGTGTCCAGAGTGGCAGTTGCTTCTTGCTGCCTGAGATTATCCTTCAAATCCAGGAGCGGCAACGTGGCTCAGAGAGTGACTCTGCCCAGAGACACATACACTTCTCCACGGCCCTTGTGGCGTTTGAGCCATGCCTGCTTGCCAGATGGGGTCGAATCACGTTTCTACTCCCAAAAGGTCCCCGGGACCCCGGAACCCTCCTTACATTCAGAGGACGAAACGTGGTTATTTAATTTCGTCAAATAAGGTCCTTTGTTAAAGGAGTTGTTTTCCCAGTCTCTCAGAACCCCGCCAGTTGGATCGGAAGCGAGGGAAGGACTCGCGCGTGGGCAGGGAACGTGCCCACTAACTCCGTTATACTGTACTCTCCCAAACACTTAGCCCAGTGTCCGGACACAGTAAGCGCTCAACAAATACAGTCGACTGATGGACTCGCAGGACTCTCCCAGTGAACTGGCCCTTTTGCCGGGGAACTAGGCTTCTGCAGACTTGTCGGGATTCGTAGCCCTGGATATAGGGCCTATAAAAGCTCGTTCTGTTCTCCCAGACTCCATACCCCCCACCAGCTTGCTTCCCTCGCCTCAGGACCACAGCGGGTTCCAGTCATTGAACCCCCTCACCCGAATCCAGTCCCTGGTAACAAAAAGCCCAGTTCGATACGGAGAAAAACGAGCCAGGATCATTCCTGGAGAAAGCCCCCTTTTCTTTTCCCTGCCAGGAAGATATACTAGTCCCGAGGGCAAACTAGAGGGATCAGCTAGTCTAAGAACAGCAGTCTCTGCAATTCTGAATAGGAAGATTCCCTAACCAGGTTGAGGGCTATTGACATACGCATAAGGAATGAAGATGCCTTTGTCGGGGAGAGGGAGGTGTGGGTCTTGTTTTAGTCTTCGATGTCAGAGAAAAATGCAGGACACCGTCTTCAGAGACCTCAAATTCCACTGTTTCAAACAGGGTTTCCCTGATTAATCTCCCAACAACCTGAGCCACGGAAGCCCACTCCAGCCACTTCCAGAAACCTATTTATTCTAGTCCTCGGCACTCACTTATGTGCATGCTCTCAATTATAATAATAATAATCATAATACTGGGGCATTTTTCAAGGGCTTACTATGTGCCAAGCGCTGCTCTAAGTGCTGTGGTAGATATGACGTAATCAGGCTGGACAAATCCCCATCCCACTTGGGGCTCCCGGTCTCAATCCCCATTTTACAGATGAGGTAACTGAGGCACAGAAAAGGTAAGTGACTGCCCGAGGTCACGGAGAAGACAAGTGGCGGAGACGGATTAGAGCCCGTAACCTCTGACTCCCAAGCCCGTTCTCTTGCCACTAGACCATGCTGCTTCTAAGAATGAGTGTGAACTTCTCTAGCGGTCTGTTTCTTATGAATGTGGGCCATTTATTAATGTGGACCTCTCCAGTACAAGCTCTTTTTTTCTCTCCTGTTTAGAATATGAGACCCTTGTGGGGAGGGAATGTGCCATTTCTTTATTCAGTGCTTTGCAAGCACCTGGTACAGTGTACCGCAACCAAGGGCCATTCTATAAATAATGATTCGCCCCGTTCCCCCTTCTTCCCCTCCATTCAAATTCACTTAGGGCTTCCGAGAATTAACTGGAGGCAAAGATGCTGAGGTGATGGGGTTATCGAGCAGATGCACCCTTAGTTGAAAGGTGATGAGGGAGGCATGGCAACGTTTCTCCTTTAGATTACAGATTCGGTACGGCACCTGGCAAAGATAGGGATGGGCCACTGTGCTCTGTGGAAGGGAGAACACCCCAGGCTGCCATTTGGATTGTATCCAGACTGAAGAAGCTGCACAGAGGAATCAAAGACTACTTCGAAGAACTTAAAAAACAAAAATGGGGTAAGACTTCCAGATAAGCCTACTTCCTCTGCATTTTCAAAGAACAAGAGAGGCCTTCATTTCAGGCGAGATGCAGACATTCATTCAATCATAAGGGCCTACTGTATGCTAGATGAAAGATGAGAGAAAAATTGGAATCCCTAAAATCAATATCATATTGTTCTGTGCACTGTGCCTTTCATCATCCTACCTGCTACCTTGCCGATACAGTCTCTCAGAATATCCCGACTGGATTACTGCATCAGCCTCCTCTCTGATCTCCCATCCTCCTGTCTCTGCCCGCTCCAGTTTATACTTCACTCCACTGCGCAGAGTCTCTCTCTACGGAAACGCTCTGGGCATGTCACTCCCCTCCTCAAAAACCTCCAGCGGTTGCCTGTCGACCTTCGTATGAAACAAGAACTCCTCACTCTCGGCTTCAAAGCTCACCATCACCTGGCCCCCTCCTACCTCACCTCCCTTCTCTCCTTTACAGCCCACCCCATACACTCCGCTCCTCTGCCGCTCACCTCCTCACGGTGCCTCGTTCTCGCCTGTCCCTCTGTCGACCCCTGGCCCACGCCCTACCACTGACCTGGAACGCCCTCCCTCCTCACATCTGCCACACTACTCTTTTCCCCTCCTCCAGGAGGCCTTCCCAGACTGAGCCTTCCCTTTCCCTCTGGCCCTCTTCCCTTCCCCATTCCCCTTACTCCCTCCCTCTGCTCTACCCCCTTCCCCTCCCCACAGCACTTCTGTATATTTGTATATATTATTTATTACTCTATTTTATTAATGATGTGTACATATCTAGGATTCCATTTATCTTGATGGTACTGATGCCTGACTACTTGTTTTGTTTTGCTGTCTGTCTCCGCGTTTCAGACTGCGAGCCCATTGTTGGGCAGGGGTTGTCTCCATCTGTTGCCGAATTGTACATTCCAAGCGCTTAGTCAAGTGCTCTGCAGAGAGTAAGCGCTCAATAAATACGATTGAATCATCAGCATCAACGTGCCGCATGGCCTAGCGGAAAGAGCACAGGCTCGGCTGACAGAGGCCTCGCCTTATGCGGTTTAGTCATCTCCAACCCCTAAAGACTCCGTGGACATATCTCTCCCGGAACGACCCAACTCGTTCATCTGCACATTCTGGTAGTGTATCCATAGAGTTTTCTACGTCAAAATATGGAAGCGGTTTGCCATTGCCTCCTTCCGTGCAGTAAACTTGGGTCTCTGCCCTTGACCCTCTCTCGGGCCGCTGCTGCCCGGCCCAGGTGAGTTTTGACTTGTAGCAGATCGCCTTCCACTCGCCAGCCACTGCCCAAGCTAGGAATGGAATGGGTATGTCTCTGATTGACTCTTCCTCCCATACCAAGTCTGGTAGAGTACTGGCAACTCTCCAGGTGTGATCCTGAGAGAGGGGTGTCAAGGGACCTGGGTTCTAATCCCATCTCCACCATTTACCTGCCATGTGATCTTGGACAAGTCACTTCTCTGCCCCTCCGTTCCCTCATCTGCAAAATACGGATTCAAACCGGTTCCCCCCTCCTACTTAGGCTGTGAGCCCCATGTGGGGCCTGATTATCGTATATCTACCTCAGAGCTTAGAACATACTAAGTACAGATACCACTGTTATCATTGTCAGCTTGATGCTGGTGAGGAAAGTGCCCACACCAAGCCCTTCAGAGAGTTCGAGAGAGTTAATTAACACGATCCCTCAAGAATACCCTCAAGGAGCATTCAGTCTAGTGAGGGACACCGATAATAAATGATAGATTTTAGGAAGAAGGAAAGTGGGTAGAAAGGTAAGTACTTAAGTGAAAATAAGTACAAAAGTGGAACAGCACAGCAAACAGAATCAGAGGGATTCTAGCTCCGCCCAGTGTTCCATCCAAGAATGAGAGAGTGTGCACAAGTGTGTGCGGCGTTTGTGTGTGTATGTGTATCACACGTGCGTGTGTAGGTGGGAGCGTGTAGGAGTGTGAGCGTGAATGTGTGTAGTTTAAGTGCGTGAAGGACATCCAGGGAGTGTAGAATGGATTCATTCGGTGAAAAAATTTCCATTAAAAGGGAACAAGTGGTTGATTCATATTGCTTCTGACTTGCTCTTTGGTACAGTCTTGGGGATAAGAATAAGGCAGCAGTATTTCAGTCTGAAAGATAATAAAGAAAATATGATCTTTCCCTTAGCTACATTCTTTTCCTCCCCCTACTTACCATGGGGCAAGGTTTCAGTTATTGATTACAGTGAGCACAGTGTAAAGAAAGATTGGCTTGATCACGTTAGAAAAATCCTAAAATATGCCCTCAGATATCCACATATCCCCTCTCCTCCACCCACCTCCCCTTGGGCATTTTTATTGAGTGATTTGGACTGCAGTACTGTGGAGGGTTATTTCTAAACCCGACAAGCTGAACTTGTGAGAGCAAGAAATTCTCAAGTGGAGTTTTTCGGTACGGCTTGGAAATCAATTGAAAGGATTCCTACAAGGCTCACCCCAGGTTCCTCCCTCTCCATCCGCAAAATTCCCAACTCTGGTGCTGGTGAGACTTGGACTAGACCCAGTTTCTCTCTTGCTATTGATTAAGCGCTTATTATGGGGCCGGCATTATGCTAAACACTGGGGTAGATACGAGGTAATCGGACTGGATCGAGTCAGATCAAATGCATTCCCTGATGGAGAGCAGGATTCAGTCGATCAATTTATGAAGCGCTTACTGTGTGAAGAGCACTGGACTAAGCAGCACTTGCGAGAGGACGATACAAGAGTTGGTAGACACATTCCCTGCCCTCAGTGACCTTTCAGTCTAGAAGTGGGGGACAGACGTTACTGTAAATTACCTTTTCCCTTATTTAACTGAGCAGTTTGGCCTAATGGATAAAGCATGGGCCTGGGAGTTCAGAAGGATCTAGGTTCTAATCCCGGCTCCACCCCTTATCTACTGTGTGACTTTGGGCAGATCCCTTAATTTCTCCGTGTTTCAGTTACCTCATCTGTAAAATGAGGATTATGACTGTGAAGCCCCACGCAGCGACTGTGTCCAACCTGATACAGTCAGGTTGTATCTACCTCCCGGCACTTGGTACAGTGCCCAGCACAGAGTAAGCACCTCAGGATTACCGTAAAAAGCAAAAAGACAAGAGTGACTTGCCAAAGATGACACAACAGGGCAGTGCCACCCACGCCCCTCCCCACCATCCGCCACCTCTCGTAATGAGAAAGATGAAAATGGACTGTGTTTAGACACCCCCCCACCCCCCACCTCTCCACTCGCCATATCAGGAACCCCCTTTCTAACATGTCATTTGGCCCACATCTCTCTTCTCCTCAAAACCTTCTATCCTTCCACCTCAAATCAAAATTCCTCCAAATGGGCTCTCCACTATCTGGCCTTTCATGACATCTCTGATTTTTTTTTTAAGCGCCTACTCTCCAGCTCACTGTCTCCAGTCTTTGAAAGCCAATCTTTTAGCTCTTCCTCAGTCTCAATTCTGCAGACTCTGTCCCCTTCGCTCACAATATTCCTCTGGCTTGGAACTCCCTACCTCCCCACATCAGACAGACCCTGCAATGCTCTCCACGTTTAAATAATAATAATGATAAGAAGAAGAAGAAGAAGAAGAAGAAGAATACTATTTGTTAAGCACTAACTATGGGCCAGATACTGCTCTGAGGCAATGGGGTAGACGTAAGATAACCAGGTCGGACACAGTCCCTATCCCACTTAGGGCTCCGAGTCTTAATCCCCATTTTACAGAAGAGGAAACTGAGGCAAAAAGAAGTGAAGTGACTTGCCCAAGGTCACACAGCAGACAGGTGGCAGAGTGGGATTAGTACCCAGGTCCTTCTAACTCCCAGGCCTGTCCCCTATCCACGGGGCCACGCTGCTTCTCCCCGCTACAAATCCCTCCTGCCCCAACGAGGCGTCCCCATTTAATTTCCCAGCGCCGTAATATCATCCACTCAACCAACCTCAGCACTCGGAAACTTCATGTCTGTATGTATCTCAGATCATTTATTTTGGCCCCTTTCATTGCCAACATTTTAATGTTTGTAGGCCTGGTGAGCGTGCAAGGTCGCTGGGGTTAGGAAACAACCCACTTCTATATTGTACTTCCCAAATGTTTAGTACTGTGCTCAGTCCCAGATGGATTCTCAATAAATGCTACCACTTGGTCAGACGCTGTGCTAAGGGCTGGAAAAGATATCAGATACTCACCTGGGAATGTGTCCCTCTCCCACTTAGGCCTTGCAATCTAAAAAGGAGGGAGAGTTGATGCCTTATCCTCATTTCACAGACACGACAAATGAGGCCAGTAGAGGTTACATGACTCACCCAAGGCCAGTGGCAAAGTGAGGGAGAACCACCTAGATCCTGGGTTCTGCTACCAGGGGCTGAACTAAATGCCGGGCACCACAGGAATCACTAAATATGGAGTTTCAAGAGACATGGCGCCCTGAAGAATCCATCTCACCCCCCGTACCTTCCCTTCCCTACCACACACAACAGCTCTGGGCACGGCTATCCGCCCAGTTCGGTAAAATTCTTTTGTTAACCACGTACAGTGTGCCAAGCACCTATTTTACGCACTAGGACCGGTACAAGTCAATCAGGTCTGACACAGTCCCTGTCCCATAAGAGGGTCAGAGCCTAAGTAGGAAGGAGAACCGGAATTGAATACTCATTTTACAGTTGAGGAAACTGGGGTGCAGAGAAGTGAAGTGACTTGCCCAAGGTCACACAGCAGACAAGTGGAGGAGTCAGGATCAGAACCCAGGTCCTCTGACAGCCATGCTGCTTCCCAGTAAAACGAAGCACGATTTCCAGAAACACGTGTTGGTCCCCTGACCTGAAGGGGTCTGGATTTCTCCCTCCCGTTTTTCTCTGTAAATCTTGCCCTAAACTGCTTACCTTTGCACTACCTCTGCTCAAAATCGAACCCCACCGGGACACTTGAAAGAACTTCAGGCAAAAATCACTCCGAGTCAATAAAGCTTTACAATAACACTGGGTCTCTAAGGAGAAACCTGTCCTCCATCAGCTAAGGTTTGGGGAAATGAGTTCAGGGTTCGTCCGAAGGCAGGAGCAAACGTCCACCGGGTTTCAGAGGAAACTGTAACATCTATGCCGTAAAGAATTTGATCTAATCAGAACGGCAGGACTTTGACCTGTGGAGGTTGGGTGGGCAGAACCGTCGATACCCCAAGTGCCGCTCTTCCCCTGTGATTCTTTTTCAATTGGGTGCCTCGGTCCACTAGCGTAATGAAAGCGTCCACTGACTACCGTGTTTCAGTCCTTCACAAGTAGCCACCAAACGTAAAAAGCTGCAAAGCTGTGGAGCTTAAAATCTCTCCAGACCCCTGAGGTAGCTGTGTTTTCAAACCATAACTGTAATGACGACAAGCTTAGGGGAGTCTGGGGGGCCGGGGGCCGAGGGGCTTTGTGGATAGGGAGCCTCTATCATTCACAGTTCAAAATAAATGAGTCTGGGCTTTAAGATTCTACCACCGACGACTCCCTTCGCCAACGTCCTATTTCATTTTGTGGTGTATTTTGCAATGCAAAACCCATTTATTTTATCGCTCACACTCTCTGAGCTCTTTGCAAAAGGGTCAGCCTAGGGAATTCGAGCTGAGGAAAAGCCAAGCTGTCCTAGCTGAGCTTCGTCAAACCGACCCCAGTCGAAGCGTTACTCCGGCTCTTCATCTGCCACTATGTTGGGACCAGGGAACCCAGGATGGCATGAAAGGTTCCCTGGAAATAGTGGCAAAATCCAGCCAGACGGCTCCTTCCAGCTCAGCTGCCTCCAAACTTGGGTTAAATTGCCAGCCAGTCTGAGCTGGGTAGTCAGGAGAAGGGGTTGGAGTGTATGTGTGTGGGTGGGGGGTGATTTGGGGTAACAACTGAGTTTCCCAATGACACTTTCAAACCTGAGCTGGAGCCCAAGGAACAAAAAAAAAAAAAAAAAAAAACCTAGCTGAGAAGTTAGAATCACGGACTGTGGGAAAATACTGGATTGGCCTTCATTTTAAACAGTCTACATCATGGCTTTCCTAAGGGGAATTTAGAATCCCCTATTTATTTCTTAATGGTATTTGTGAAGTGCTTACTATGTGCCAGGCGCTATTCTAAGCATGGGGTAGATACAAGTGAACAGTCCCTGTCCCACATGGGGCTCTCTGCCTTAATCCCCATTTTACAGAAGAGGAAAATGAGGCACAGAGAAGTGAAGTGACTTGCCCAAGGTCTCACGGCAGGCAAGTGGCAGAGCCGAGAATAGAACCCAGATCCTTCTGACTCCCAGGCCCGTGCTCCAGCCGCTTAGCCACACTAACATCTAAGAAATAAGAACGTTATAAAATGTCCCTTTTTAGGTGAGGTTGGTTTACTTAATTTAGAACTACTAAAGAAGATTCCTTCATTTTTCTGGGCTGGGTCCATTCACTGCCAGCCCAGAAAAAAAAAAAAAAACAAAACGACAACTATAGGGATTACATACATATCTCATGCACACAATCACTCAAGCAGTAACTCTGGCTCACACCCCCTTTTCCCTTCTTCCCCCTATCTGCAATTTATTTTAGTGACTGTCTCTTCCACTAGTCTGTAAGCTCCTTGAGGGCAGGGATCACATCTGCTAACCCTCTGCTAATTGCTTAGTACAGGGTTCTGCAGAGGGTAAGCGCTCAAAAAATTCAGTTGATTGACTCAATGACATCACCTGTTGGTTCAATGCTTCATTTCTCTTCCCTCCCACTCAAAGCCCTAGTGGAAAGAGCCCGGGCCTGGGAGTCAGAAGGACCTGGGTTCTAATCCCAGAGAAGCGGCGTGGCTCAGTGGAAAGAGCATGGGCTCTGGAGTCAGAGGTCATGAGTTCGAATCCCAGCTCTGGCACTTGTCAGCTGTGTGACTGTGGGCAAGTCACGTCACTTCTCTGTGCCTCAGTGACCTCATCTGCAAAATGGGAATGAAGACCGTGAGCCCCACGTGGGACAACCTGATTCCCCTGTGTCTACCCCGGGGCTTAGAACAGTGCTGGGCACATAGTAAGCGCTTAACAAATACCAACATTAACATTATTAATCCCGCTCTGCCACCTGTCTGCTGTGTGACGCTGGGCCAGTCGGTTACCTTCTCTGGGACTCAGTTACATCATCTATAGAACGGGGACGAAGACCGAGCCCAATTTAGGACAGGGGCTCTGTCCGACCTGATTAGTTTGTTTCTACACCAGCACTTGGTACGGTGCATGGTACACAGTGAGTGCTTAGCAAACACCATTAAAAAAACAGATGCCATGACAAAGAAAATCTCCCCCCGCTCTGAAAATTCTCCTATTTTTTCAACAGCACGGCCCAGCCTCCCCATTCCTTCATACTTTCTGTTTTCGCAATTGTTAAACGCTTCCATTTGAACTGGGGAGGGAAGCTCACACCAGTGTTCCCTGTGAGCAGGGGTGTGGTTTACCGACTTGATTGCACTGTGTTCTCCTGAGCGCCTAGTGTAGTGTTCTGCACGCAGTAAATGCTCGATAAGTGAACGTGTAGTTTTCCCAAGATTACGTCCTAGTGGTTCTGTCCTCATCCGGCAGGGGTGAACTCCGCTCTTCCAACGGCATGACTAGTCCCCGCCCGCTCCCACAGCCTGCTCAGCCTGGACTGAGTCTTCCCTGCCAAGCCGGGGCTCAGAGTATCGCTGCCTTCCCCGGCGGGCTTCTTTCCTGTTGCTTCCCCCATCCTCCACTTCAGAGAACACAGATGGAAATCGAAAAGCATCGAGGTTGCAAACGGCAAAAATCGCTCTTCCCTAAAGCCAACTCACCCACGTCCTCTGCACAGTTAATCTCCCTGTACTCCAGTATTCCTCCTTCCCCGTGTAATGGGTTGGCTAGGAAGAGATTCCCAGCTATTTTAGCATCTTCTTTCTCAGGGCGGCCAGTGGGGCATTAACATCTGCAAAGAGGAGATTACAGCCATGCATCATATTGATATTTGTTTATCTAGTGCGGGAAAGGCTTCAGAAATCTCTCCCTGGTGACACACCGGGATGGAGTAAACAAGACTGCAGGCGCAGACAACCTTGAAAGATGTCCAGGGCTGTTCAAAAGTAATTAATGATAATACCTTCTACCCATCCCACACTTGCCCCTGTACCGTATGGACTGCATACACTGCATGTGGTAAAGAGATGCTCTTTGAGTTCGCTGATTCCAGGTATACTTACATCCGTAAACCTCATAATCCTCAAGGAGTGCAAATAAAATTTCTGTGCCGATTCAGCTGAGCCGCTATATTTTGAAGGCTGCACATGGCCTAGTGGGTAGAGCATGAGCATGGGAGACAGGAAGAACCTGGATTCTAATCCTGGCCCCGCCATTTGTCCGCCGTGTGATTTGGGGCAAGTCATTTCACTTTTCTGTACCTCAGGTGCCACCTCTGGAAAATGGAGATGAAGACTGTGAGCCCCATCTGGGACAGGGACTGTGTCCAACTTGATTTGCTGTAAGCCCGTCAGTGGGCGGGGGCTGTCTCTATCTGTTGCCGAATTGTCCATTCCAAGCGCTTAGTCCAGTGCTCTGTACATAGTAAGCGCGCTCAATAAAATACTATTGAACGAATTTGCTGGTATCCATGCCAGAGCTCAGTACAGTGACTGGCACATAGCAAGTGCTTAACAAGCACCATTATTATCATTATTATTATTATTATTATCCGTCCATTTCAGAGCAATGAATTTGACAGTGAGTTCCTGGAACTGTCAGCCCTTGGCTATCCTGGATTTCCACTCTCCGTTGATTAGAGCACAGTTTGTTCTTTCTGATTTCTTAAACTCAGCCAACGTCTTATAAGGATCCTTATCTGAAATGTCCTCGCAACTTGGATAAGTTCAGTGTCCGTAATTCGGTTTAGATTCTTCTTTAGAACTGGGCTTCCAGGCAACGTATTTTTGTGATTTCTTATATGCTTACAGGACCACCTGTGCAACTCAAAGGTGTTTTCTTTGAAGTACCATCCCATAATGTCATTCCAGATTAGGAAACAGAAGGAGAAGGTCATGAAGCAACCAAATGCAGTGTTTAAAAACAGTGTTTAAAATTGATTGGCTCCACTCAGACTGGCTCCTCTTAATAATAATAATTATGATACTTGTTAAGCACTGGATATGTGCCAAGCACCGTTCTAAGTGCTGGGGTAGATATGAATGAAATCAGGTTGGACCCACTCCCTGTCCTATATGCTCTTCATCTCCGTTTTACAGATGAGATAACTGAGGTGCCCAGAAGTGACTTGTCCAAGGTCATACAGCGGATACATGGCAGAGCCGAGATTCGAGCCCAGGTCCTTCTGACTTCCAAGCCCGGGCTGTATCCACTCATCCACGTACCCCATCCCATATCCACTTTCTTTCCCCGAAAAGACAACAGTCTGGACCAGAGGAGCAGACATCACACCAGGCCCTGCCTTGAAGCTTTCATCCAGGAGGTCACCTCCAGATCAAGTGATTTATTCTTCTTACCATCTCTCCTCCTCTTGACAGTGCCAGTTGCAGCTTTGCCTTCCTCCTCCTTTCACTATCTGTAAATAAATGGTTTCTGCCAGTCTAACATTAGATTGAAAGCTCCGTGAGGGTACTCAAGCACTCAGTTCAGCACTCTGTTCGAAGTAGCCGCTCAGTAAATACCACTCAGTGACTGACTGACGGGACTGAATCTAGTCTACGGTCTGAACCCCAGGCACCTTGTTGATGTCCAGTACTTAAATGATTAACCACCTGATTGGTAAGAGGGATTCAAGATATGATTTTTAGGAGTTAAAAGGCACTCTTAACGGCAGGAATCACCTCTAGAGAAGCAGCATGGTGTAGTGGATGGAGCACGGGCCTGGGAGTCAGAAGGACATGGATTCTAATCCCATCTCTGCCACGTGTCTCCTGGGTGACCTTGGGCAGGTCACTTTACTTCTCCGGGCCTCTGTTACGTCATCTGTAAAATGGGGCTGGAGACTGTGAGCCCCACCTGGGACAGGGACTGGGTCCTACCCTATTTGCTTGCATCCTCTCCAGCAATTATCATCATCTTCTAGGCTGCGAGCCCGTTACTGGGTAGGGATTGTCTCTCTCTGTTGCCGAATTGTACTTTCCAAGCACTTAGTACAGTGCTCTGCACACAGTAAGCACTCAACAAATGCGTTTGAATGAATGAATTTGATGTTACTACACTCTCCCAAGTGCTTAGTACAGTGCTTTGTACACAGTAAGCATTCAGTTAATACCACTGATCGACAGAGCGACTTTGCCTAGAGACACTCAGGAGCCTAGTGGCAGACTTGGGCTGGAAAGAGACCTTCGGACTGATCTTTCCACTACGGCACCCTGCTTTCCAGGAAGAGAACTTCAGAGTGGGAGTGACCTTCTTTCTTAGCAAGGAGTTGGAAAGTAATTTTCGAACCGAGTTCTACTCTGAGAGATTTTCACGTCCACACTCGGCGGCTGATAATGCTTTATCACAGTGTCATTTCCCAAGCTCTCTCGAACGGCAATAAAGTCTTAATTCGATTCAAAGATATCACTTGTTTTGGAACATCTGAATCAGAGATTCCTTGCAACATTTTATGCGGTGCCAATAACCGCTTCCTGACACCGGCACAGTCGTCATTCAAGGCATTCCGATTTTCTGAATGAATAAACCTCACCCAGAGGGTTTGGAATTTTAAAAACATTTCCTCCTTTGATTTAAAATGCACAGAAACCCAGCAAGCATTACCCCCTTAAGAGGAAATAGTTTAATGTGGCAAAAAGGGATAACCAAATACCATAACATCTGGCTTATTAGCTTTGAAACACGAACTAATCAGTTGTAAAATTGGGAACGTAATATGGGGCAAGATTACAGAGTCCCAGATATGAATCACAAGCCTTTTATACGAGAGGGATTTGAGGCTCCCCAAATCGGAGGAGTGGAGTTCTCCAGACCTGCAGCAGACCTGGGGTTGACTGCTAGTCCCAGAATGCCAATGAGATTTGCTTACGAAGCAAGTGACGTGGCTCCCTCGTCTGCGAAGCCAAATGGAGAGCCTCAAAAACCAGCCCACTGCCAGGGTCGCAGCTGGCCTTCCGGGATTAAGCAGCTTGCTATTTCACTTACCTGTCAGAGAGCAGACACGATTAATATGTTTTTTTTTTTTTTTACGAGCCAACAAATAGGATGGCGTCAATAGCTTTTCCACAGACTCTTCAGGAGCTTGGATTTGATATCTGGATTTCACCGCAGCCTGCAAAAGCAACAACGACAAAAAGACATCATTATCCTATGGACCAGACTCGTAATGCTCTAGACTGTAAGCTCCTCGTGGACAGGGAATGTGCCTGTTCATTATGATACTGTACTCTCCTAAGAGCTTAGTATAGTGTTCTGCATACCGTACGCACTCACTAATGAATGACAGGAAGTCGGAATACACGAATATGTACTTCAGTCACTCGGGAAACAGCGTGCACGTCATGCTAGAGTATTTGCGGCATCCACCTCTGTTATACTTGCAGTCGTAAAACTTACTGGGCACCCACTTGGTACTGAAAGAAGTGCTCAAGGAAGTATTAAATGCTTTGGGGAAAAAAAGGAAAGGACACCACCCCTTCCCAATAGAAGCTTCTACTCAAACAGAGACAAACATAAAGTTATTTACAAATAATCAAAATAAACGATTGAAGGGACAATTGAACATACACACATAAATGTTGAGGGTGGTAGTAAATAAGCATAAGCGTATAGGAAGGCGTTCATTTAGAGAATGATTCCAATTCATCTAAATTTTTCTTTTTCCCATTCCCTGGTTACTGCTTATGGTAAAAGGAGTGTATTCATTGATATGTTTTTTGGGGGAATGTCTACATTTTGTAAATGAATGATTTCATTAGTAAACACAAGTCACTTGTGCGTATGTTTTGTAATGATAATTGTTTATCCCTTGTGGGACACGGACTGTGTTCAATCTACTTAGGTTGTATTTATCCCAGGATAAATACAGTAGTTTAGTGCTGGGAACATAGTCAGCACTTAATACCAATACTTTTTAAATGACTTTCCACTTCACAGGCTGAGGACTCAGGGAGCTGAAAATGATCTCTTCACACACAAGGAGAGAATAAACTAAAAATGTGCCATTGACAGCAAACCTGTTCCCGTCTCAATTATCAGTAAAATCGGACCGACTGACTAAGGGTCATAGCAAAAGAAAATGATAGAATGATGGTAGTATTTGTTAAGCACTTACTATGGGTCAAGCATTGTACTAAGCACTGGGGTAGATGCAGTCAGATAAGAGCCAGTCCCTCTTCCATATGGAGCTCACAGTCCGAGGAGGAGGGAGAACTGGTATTTAATCTCTAGTTTATGGATGAGGAAACAGAGGTCCAGAGAAGTTAGGAGAGCCTTAGCCAAGGTCACACGGCAGGCAAATGGTGAGGCTGGGATTAGAACCCAGGTTCTCTGATTTCCAGGCCCAAGCTCGTTACATTAGGTAACTCAGTGAGGCACATGGGCTAATGGATAACGCATTAATAAAGACACATGAAACGCACCTGAAAGGACATAAAGGCAAGAACATCAAAAATAAATTCAAAAAAATCCCAAACTACGGAAGTAGATAAATATGTTGTGCAGAGTATGTGCAAATGGAAATGGGTCAATTTCAAAACACCAGTGTTGAGAGTGATGTATTAAAATAACCTTCATGTTTAGTTATGATAATCTACTTTTCCTATGTTAAAATGACAAAGTTAGTCTGATATGCCCATAAACTGTAGTTGACATTTTTATATTCTATACTGCACAAACAGGAAGTGTACAGTGAATCACTAGTCAATTGAACAAGAAAAGGTAGAGGGGGTTTTTTTTTTTATTAGTATTAAAAAGACTTATTATGTGCAAAGTACCTCATTAGAGCACTGTGCCAGGTACAGTTAATCAAAAACGCTCCCTGTCATCCTTGGG
This sequence comes from Ornithorhynchus anatinus, assembly GCF_004115215.2. Classification (NCBI taxonomy): domain Eukaryota; kingdom Metazoa; phylum Chordata; class Mammalia; order Monotremata; family Ornithorhynchidae; genus Ornithorhynchus; species Ornithorhynchus anatinus. The sequence continues at coordinate 16,741,504 of NC_041751.1, forward strand.
GCTCGCAGTCTAAGGCCCAGAGAGATTAAGTGACTTACCCAAGGTCACACAACAGGCAAGTGGAACTGCTGGGACTCGAACCCAGGCCCCCCGATCCCTGACTCTAATCTGACTCTTTCCACTAGACTCTGCTGCCTCTCATATTTCCATATGGGCCATTTTCAAATATTTCCTTTCACTTCCAGAATGCCTGCTCATCCCATACGATTTCAGTGGAAATACAGACAGTGCAAAACAAAATCTGGGCAGTGCAAGACAGAGGCACCGTTGTAAACCTAGGAGTGACTTGGGAGGTGACAGCAGCAACCCGCTCAACTGTATATATGTTCATTACCCTAGTTATTTGGTTAATGAGATGCACATCGCCTTGATTCTATTTATTTGCTATTGTTCTAATGAGATGTTCATCCCCTCGATTCTATTTACTGCTATTGTTCTTGTCTGTCCGTCTCCCCCGATTTTAGACCGGAAGCCCGTCAAAGGGCAGGGACGGTGTCTATCTGTTACCGATCTGTACATTCCAAGCGCTTAGTACAGTGCTCTGCACATAGTAAGCGCTCAATAAATACTATGGAATGAATTGAATGAACGCTGGTGTGGTTACTTCCATCTCCTTCATGTTACCGTTGCCTCAGTTTTGGATGGTGTTTTAACAGAATCCACACCCGGGGCTCTACTTCACCAATCAGTCAATCACTGGTATCGAGTGCTTACTCTATGAAGAGCACTATTTTAATCACTTGGGAGCATACGCTGCGACAGAGTTGGTAGACAAGTTCCCTGTTCACAGAGAACTTAGAGTCTAGAGGGGGACAGTGCTCCATTTCCTGGATCAGCTTTAATCAGGTGAGTAGTGTTCCGTTAAGCTCGGGATGCCAGCCGCTTGTTTGTTTTCCACCAGATGGTCCGTTTTGGCTACTTCCACCGGTGAGGACTCAGGATGTCGTGAGTTTCACAAGGTATCTGAACCAAAAAGAACGGGCTCCGTGATCAATCAGAGATGAAATGGGGACCTTGTCTTCTTCTCAACTCTGAAGTCTCTCCTACAGTTTAGTACAGGGCTCTACACAAATTATTTAATGAATACTATTACTATTTTGCCTGTCTTGCCCGTTAGATTGTAAAATTATTTGAGCTTCCCTGCCTGTAATTACACAATAAATACATATCAATGACATTTCTGTAATTTATTTAATTAGAAGAATGTCTGTCTCCCCTCTGGACTGTAAGCTCATTTTGGGCAGGGCATGTGTCTGTTATATGGTCATGTGGTTCTTTCCTAAGCGCTTACTATGGTGCCCTGCAAACAGTAAGCACTCAATAAATACCACTGACTGACTGAGGGCAGGGATCATAAATTTTCCCTTTCACTCTCCCACCCCTTGCCAATGTTACAATTTCTTTATTGTCATCATTCTTATATCCAAGTTAAGTGATTTAGCCAGGGTCATCCAGCAGGTAAGGGACAGCTGGGATTAGAACTCAGGTCCTCCGACTCCCAGGCCTGGGCTCTTTCCACTAGGCCACGTTGCTTCTCCAAGCTTCACTAGCACTGTGCTAGAGAAGCAGCGTGGCTCAGTGGAAAGAGCCCGGGCTTGGGAGTCAGAGGTCATGGGTTTGAATCCCGACTCTGCCCCTCGTCAGCTGTGTGACTGTGGGCAAGTCACTTCACTTCTCTGTGCCTCAGTAAAATGGGGGTGAAGCCTGTGAGCCCCACGTGGGACAACCTCATTCCCCTCTGTCTACCCCAGCGCTTAGAACAGTGCTCTGCACGGAGTAAGCGCTTAACAAATACCAACATTATTATTACATGCTGGAGGAGATACAGATAATGAGACCAAGCACAGTCCCTGTCCCAGAAGGAGTGCACAACCTAATAAATGGGGAGACCAAGTATCTCATCCCCATCAATCATCCCATCCTGCCTAGATTACTGCATCAGCCTCCATTCTGACCTCCCAGCCTCCCTTCCTCTCCCCATTTCAGTCCATACTTCACTCTGCTGCCCAGATTATCTTTCTACAGAAACGCTCTGGGCACGTCACCCCGCTCCTTAAGAATCTCCAGTGGTTGGCCATCCACCTCCATATCAAACGATAACTCCTCACTATTGGCTTTTAAGCTCTCCATCACCTAGCCCCCTCCTACCCCACCTCCCTTCTACGTCCCACCCCTCACACTCCACTCCTCTGGTGCTAACCCTCTCACTGTGCCGCCATCTTGCCTGTTTTGCCGCTGACCCCTGGCCCACGTCCTTCCTCTGGCCCGGAACGCCCTCCCTCCTCAAATCCTCCAGACGCTCACTCTCCCCCCACTTCAAAGCCCTACTGAAGGTGCACCTCCTCCCGTAGGCCTTCCCAAACTAAGCCCACTTTTCCTCAGCTCCCATTCTCTTCCACATCACCCTGACCTGTTCTCTTCGCTCTTCCCCGCCCTTCCTGCCCCACAGAACTTCTGTATATATACATATATATCCATAATTCTAATTATTTATATTGATGCCTGTTTACTTGTATTGATGTCTGCCTCCCCACCTCTAGAATGTGAGCCTAGATTTTGGGCAGGGATTGTCTCTCTTTATTTACCGTATTGTACTTTCCGAGCACTTATTACAGTGCTCTGCACACAGTAAGTGCTCAGTAAATACAATTGGATGATTGAATCTTTGCAGATGAGGAAGCTGAAGCTCAGAGAGGTTAAGTGACTTGCCTAGGATCACCAAGCAGGACAGCGGCAGTGCTGGGATTAGAACCCAGGTCTCCTCTTTGACTCCTAGGCCCGTGCTCTTCCCACTAGGAAACACTGCCTCTCCTTGATTCCATTATTGGGGACCACTGCTCAGATGCAAAGATCACTGGCCCGGGGCCCTACATACTATCTCTCTCCCTCTTCTTCTCCCTCCTGGGGCCTCTAAAATGACACTTCAAGGATGGGGGGGAGGTTGGGGGGGGGGGGGAAGAGGGAGAGGACAACCCAGCACCAGCAAAAATATTCTACTGACGTGTGAAAATTTGTTTGGGCTTCATTGTGAGAAGCAGCGGGGGCCGGTGGAAAGAAGATTTGGGCCTGGGAGTCAGAGGACCTGGGTGCTAATTCCGTCTCTGCCGCGTAACTGCTGTGCGACCTTGTGCAAGTCATTTAATTTCTCTGGGTCTCAGTTCCCTCATCAGCACAATGGGGATTCAAAACCTGTTTTTTCTCCTCCAAGCCCCACGTTGGACCCGATCAGCTTCGTATTTACCCCAGTACATTTACCCCAGGGCTTAGGTCAGTACTTGACGCAAAGTAAGCACTTAACAAATAACACCGATTATGATCATTATCATTTTGAGATGGGATAACAGCAAAGCGCCTGAGTCTGCTCTAGTGACATCGCGTCCTTCTTAATTAAAAAAATCCAAAGAACTCCATAAACACATGTTAATTCTTACGGTTTAGCCGGCGGGCAGGCAGTGACTGTGAGATTCATTTGCAAATGAGGAAGATGAGAGACATGAAGGGCTCCCAAGTAACAACATCTGTCCTCAGCCATCCTCGTGCCTGTAAGCGCACGCGCCGGGTTTGGAAAATTGAGCGGGTTCCCGCCTCTGAATTAAGCACTGGCATTATTCCAGTTCTGTTGTCTCAGTGGCTGATACAACCCCACAGCACTTGTGTGCAGATCTACAAATTACATATCGCCAATCATTCATATTCATCTCTGTCTTCCCCTTTAGACCGTCAGCTCGTTATGGGCAGGGAACTTGTCTGCCAACTCTGTCGTACTGTAGTCTCACACGAGTTTAGAACAGTGTTCTGCCCACAGTAGCGCTCAGTAGATCACACTGGAACGTTAAGCAATGCTATCATCATTTTCATATTTAATCGTTATTACTGCTCAAGTGATAATGCGTGGGTTTGCCTCCGGTTGATCACTGTTCTGGCTACGGTGGAGGAAGCAATGCAAACAGAGAAAATGTCCATTTTAGGAAACTTTTTATGGTAGGAGTAGCAATTTAAAAGGCATGAAGCCCATCTCTCCTGTCATTCAGGGGGAATCGTGGGACCAGATCATTGGCTTGGATTCCGGCGGATGAGGGTGGCATACCCTAGTACACTGTGGGAACTGCGTGGTGCTTAGGGTTTCTTTGTGCAGAACTGACACACACCTCATTCTACGGGACACAATCTCATGGAGTTCTGAAGCCCTTGAAATAATCCATAGCATTTAGTAATAATAATGTTGGCATTTGTTAAAGCGCTTACTATGTGCCGAGCACTGTTCTAAGCGCCGGGGTAGACACAGAGTAATCAGGCTGTCCCACTTGAGGCTCACAGACTTAATCCCCGTTTTCCAGGTGAGGTAGCTGAGGCACCGAGACGTCAAGTGACTTGCCCAGAGTCACACAGCTGACAGGTGGTGGAGCCAGGATTAGAACCCATGACCTCTGACTCCTAAGCCCGTGCTCTTTCCACTGAGCCACGCTGCTTTAGTGAGTGACTCGTGTGTTCAGAGCACTGTACTGAGCACTGGGGAGAGTACACTCCAACAGGGTTGGTAGGCACGTTCTCTACCCAAATGGAGCTCCCAAGCCTCGAGGGGGAGAGAGACATTAAAATGAATCAGGTATATAAAGGTAAGCGCTGGGGGGCTGAGGGTGGGGCGTGTTTCAGATATTCAAAGGGTACAGATCCAAATGGATAGGTGATGCAGAAATCAATCAGGTCAGACAGAATCCCTGTCCCACACGTCTTCCAAGCAAAGCCAGATTGGAACTGGGTGGGGTCTGAGGTGTGATAGAATCCCTGCTTCCATCAACCAATCAGTGGTGGGCCTGTGGAGTGGAGAGCACTGTATTACGCCCAACAGAAGGAAAACACGTACGGCCTCCTGGATAGAGCACTGGCCTGGGAGTAGGAAGGACCCGGGTTCTAATCCCGGCTCCGTCGCTTGCGGTGTAACCGTGGGCCGGTCACTTCACTTCTCTGTGCCTCATCTGTAAAACAGGGACTGTGCGTCTCCTGAGGCACAGGGACTGTGTTCAACATGACCACCTTGTATCTGCCCCTTACTGTGCTTAGGAACACAGTGAGTGTTTAACAAATGCCATTAAAAAAAACCCCCAAAGACTCGTGTTTTCTGTCTCGAGGAACTTCCTATCTCAAGGCAGGTGGGGGGAGAGAATGGGCAGATAATGCTCTCCCCGAGTGAGAGCAGGAGGAAGAGTAAGGATGAAAAAGCAGATCAGCCAAGACTCCCACAGTGAGGGTTTCCACTGTGGGTTTTGGATAGAATCCGACGGCAGAACAGAGGGAAACTCTTCTGACAGTGCCAACTGTTTGGGAACAGCGTGGGGTGAGGGAGGAAGAAACATTTGTGTGCTTCAAAGCCTTCAAAGCCTTACCACCTTCAAAGCCTTATTAAAATCACATCTCCAGAAGGCCTTCCCAACTAAGCCCTATTTCCCCTACTCTCTCCCTCTTCTGTATCATCCTTCCACTTGGATTTGCTCCCTTTATTCACCCCAACCTCGGCCCCACGGCATCTAAGTGCACATCTGTAATTTATCTGTCTCCCCGTCCAGAATGTAAGCTCCTTTGGGGCAGGGAAAGGGTCTATCAACTCTGTTATATCGTACTTTCCCAAATTCTTACTGCAGCGACACACAGGTGTCATGCCAATGGCACTTAAAGTGGCCTCGACCTCTTGCTCCTTAGTACCTCAAGGGGGGAAAAGAACACACAGCTGGGATCCAAACTTTCTCGCTGAGCCATAAACCCTTTCCTTTTTTTTTTTTTTTTTTTTTTTTAAAGAGAATTGGCACCCCTCGCTGGAATAGCATCTCAGCATTCCAGAAATGTCAGTTAAATGTGATTTTAATGTGACAATTTTTCATAGCAAGCTTTCTAATTACCGTGACTTGCTGTTTAGAACACCAACCCAGCGTATCACGACGTATCATAAGGGATGTGGGGAATAAGCCACACCAACGAGAAAGAGCGATGCGACACAATCCAGGCTCGGGGCCATGTTCCCGGGCTCCGGGGAGATGCCACTGAGAAGCCCGAGCAGAATGGCCATAACTGGAATCGTCGGTGTTATGGACATTTAATGACACAAGGGAGTTTCCGAGAGCTCATGTTCCCTTCGAAAAGCCCGTTTTCGAAACACTCTGGTAGTCAAGCCCGAAAATACCAGACGTTTAGACGTTTGCTCCCTTTCTGTGCAAGTCAGACCTCCAGAGAGGATTTCCATCTAGCATAATGTCCTTCTCCTCTACTGGTTGTTCCCGAACGCCGCTGCTGCGTTGGCACTACTGACTTAAAGCCAAGCTACCACCCGGGCCTTCTATGAAAATCCAGGGATCGATAGGAAAAACAGTTACTCTGAATAAGAAAACACAATTAAAACAACAAAATAACATCTCCCCACCCCACCTGGCCCCCTTCGCCCTTATGAAACAATCATCATTCGGTCCTCTGTTTAGGTCCTAACAGGAAGACAGATGAGGTATTATCCTGAGGACACTGTTCTTTCTAATTTAGATTTATGATTTTGCCAGGCCACGCAGTGGTTCTTTCTCATCAGACTTTAAATATTAGTTTCCATTTTGCCCAAGAATAAGATATTTTATTCATTGGCAAAATTCCCAGTCCGACAATATGATGGAAATAAATTACGTACATTTGCATGGCACTTTTGTGGATTCTTAATTAAGAAATGGTCACATCGTATAAGGGGATACATTTTATTTAGCGAGTAAAAGAACAAATGCATTAACCTCTATACATTTTAGAATTTAAGGGAAGGACAGATTTATGATAACTGTTCATCTTTCTCCACTGTGGTAAAGAAACTTTGACCTTAGGATCTTGGTGAATCATAAAAAGTCAATAAATCATATCTGCAGATCAGGTACGATTTTCATTTGGACAACTGTACATAAAAATGTAAAGTGATGGAGGGAGTGATTGGGCAGGGTTTTCTTGCAAAAATATACGAGCATGTTTTCTCATGCCACAAGTAAGGAAAATGTGCCCTTTTCATTCTACAGAGTTAATTCTGGGTTGCAGTCTTCAATCAATCAGTCGATCAATTAATCGATAGCATTTATTCAACACCTACCAAGTACTTGGGACACTGAGACAGAGATATGATTTCTACGTGCATCTATGTGTTTGTGTCTACATTTAATTAGGGAGCAGTCAAGAGATTCCCGTAAGGCTCTTATCTCATTGGAAATTACCGTCTAAATCCCAAAGGAAATATTTTTCAATCTCAACCTTGGCAGAAGGAGGATGACACCCTAATTTGTTTGAGAATGATTTGGTGAGTGTCACTTGTGGAAGGGAGACCCTGGAAAAACTGAATGATGAGATATATTCAGCTATGGACTCATCCCCTAAGGAAAGTGGCAAAATCCTCAAATGCAGATATAAAAACTGGACAGCACAAAAAATTGGGGAAGTCTTTATCTTTTGAGCCCCGTGTAGGGTACGGACTGGGTCTGTTCTGATTATCCTGTAGCAATCTCAGCAGTTAGCACAGTGCTTGATCAATACTTTAAAGAATGACATACTAGTCAAACACATTTTGATGTGTGGGCAAATCACCTTATGGACTTAGAAAGTTACACTATTATTATTATGGCATTTGTTAAGCGCTTACTATGTGCCAAACACAAGCACTGGGATAAATACAAGGTAATCAGGTTGTCCCACGTCGGGCTCAGTCTTCATCCCCGTTTTACAGACGAGGGAACTGAGGCACAGAAGTTAGTGGCTTGCCCAAGGTCACACAGCAGACGGGTGGCGGAGCCGGGATTAGAACCCACGGCCTCTGACTCCCGAGCCCGTGTTTTTGCCACTAAGCCCGCTGCTTTCCCAGAATGTTCCAAATGAACTGGCTGCCTGCCACCTGAGAGTGGCTGCTGACTATGATTCCGATTGCCGTTTATTAACATGTTTCCTGTGCAAGGGCCGGGTTCACAGAGGTGCTCTTAACTGCAAGCTACTATGATTGGGAACATTTCCTCCACCTTCACCCCCTGCATTTGCCCATAGGGGACGCCCTACCAAAAGAGGGAAGAATTGAGCTCATTTCTCTGACTACAATCAGGTCTCACATCAAACAGAAGAGAGGAACAAAGGGATCTTTCATAAATATATATATATACACACACCACATAAGACAAACCATCACTCAACTCTAATAAGAAACATTCCAAGATTTATATGACTATATATTTCCTTCCTGGGGAAAAGGCTGAGGAGTGATTTAATAGTGGTCTTCAAGCATATGAAGGTTTATTAAAAAAGAAGGTGATAACCAGCGGTATTTTATCTGCCTGGAGTCTAGAATGAGGGAGGATAGTTTTAAATCACAGCAGGAGAGATTTAGAAAGGAGCGTCTGGTCATTAGGGCTGTCGGACCTTGAAAGAGATTCCGCGGAAGGTTGTACAATTGCCTGATTCACTTCCGCCGGAGACCTTGAAATGGCGAGAGTGGACCAGGGGGATGAGGAGCTAGCTAGCAAAGAGTGGGCACGCCGTGGGCGTGACCTGCAGTGTGTCACGTAGGGACAGGGCATGGGTCCTTGGGCACGGCTGGGCTGGGGCAGGTAAGTGGTGGTGTGGAGCAAGCCTCTCACCTCCATCCTCCCTGAAAAAGTGCTGAAATTCCACAGGAAACAGCCTCCCTAGTTGTCAACTTTTCATCTTGAAAGTGGTGGCAGGAATCTGTGGGGGCTCGGAGGGGACATACCGCATAACGCTAACACAAGTAAGAAGGCTGCCATTTTGGACCTTTCCAATCCCAGTGGGAAACCCTTAGGTTGGGTCGGAGACTTGGGCTGAGCGAAGCTGAGAGTCCAGCTCACACAAATGTCGATTAAGCCCTCTTTTCTTCTTTTCTCTCTCTCCCTACTGCATCACCCTGACTTGCTCCCTTCATTCATCCCCCCCCCCCCCACCTCCCCCCTCCCAGCCCCACAGCACTTAGGTACATATCTGTAATTTATTGATTTATATAAATGTCAGTCTCCTCCTCTAGACTGTAAGTTCACTGCGGGCAGGCAATGTTCCTGTTGTATTGTTATAGCGCACGCTCCCAAGTGCTTAGTACATTGCTCCGCACACAGTAATCGCTCAATAAATACGGCTGACTGACTGTGGAGTGGAAACCAATGACAAAAACTCCCTGGACAACAGGTCTCACTGGCTGTTGACCAATAAACTAGAGCTTCAGGACAGATGCGACATAATCAGAAGAATAAGTTATTTCTTAAACAAATCTTATCACGGATTATACCAGGTTCGATTGTCTATCGAAAACCTAGGGCTACCTTTTCCTCTCTCAAGCTTACATGGAGCCTACCTGATAGCAAAGTCCCCCCTAACGGTGAGAATAACAAATCGCTTTCCACTTATGATCACGTTGAAGGAAAATACTGCTTCCCCCGGCCCTTCCCCCCCCCCGGTACAAATTCAGAAGAGATTTCCCTGCGTTTAGTTAAATGTAAAGTCTTGCCAGCTGGCTGAGCCATGAATATGCATCGAAGAAACAAACGTATTAGTTTCTGTCTCCCCGGCTAGACTGTAAACTTCTTGAGGGCAGGAATCACGAAGCAGTTTGGTCTACTGAAAAAGAGCGTAGAACAGGGAGTCAAGAGACCTAGATTTTCATAGCAGATCTACTACTTGCCTGCTGTGTGACCTACAGCAAGCAACCTCTCTGTGCTTCAGCTTCCTCATCCGTAGAATGGGAATTCACCATCTGTTCTCCCCACCTCTTAGATTGTGGACCCATGTGAAATGGGGACGGCCTCCAATGTGATTATCCTGGATCTACCCCAGGGCTTAGAAAGTGCTCAGCATGCAGTAAAGTGTTTAAATGCCAAAATTATTTTATTATTGCTATTATCAGATGTGGTGAGGCCACAACAAGCTGCCTTATCGGTGATCGCTTGTGATCCCGCCAACAACCAGGAAGGAAAAGCTTGGTGGAGGGCCTGGTGGGCTCTACCTGAGGCCGGTGACCTGCTGGCCCGTGGGGGCGGAGCACGGACGGAGGCTTGGCCTTTTCTCCCCGCTCTGCCGACTGACGGGCCTGGACCGCTCGGTGACTGCCACGTAGAGCCACAGCTACGAAGCCTAAGGCAGACAAAAGACCCTCATTTCGAATCGCGCGGCTCAGTGGAAAGAGCACGGGCTTGGGAGTCAGAGGCCACGGGTTCGAATGCCGGCTCTGCCACTTGTCGGCTGTGTGACCGTGGGCGAGTCGCTTAACTCCTCTGTGCCTCCGTTCCCTCATCTGTAAAATGGGGATCAATACTGTGAGCCCCACGTGGGACAACCCGATGACCCGGTAATACTAATGTTGGTATCTGTTAAGCGCTGACTATGTGCAGAGCCACCGGTCCAAGGGCTGGGGTACGTACAGGGTCATCGGGTTGTCCCACTTGCGGCTCGCAGTCTTAATCCCCATTTTACAGATGAGGGAATTGAGGCACAGAGAAGTTAAGCGACTCGCCCACAGTCACCCAGCTGACAAGTGGCAGAGGCGGGATATCTACCCCAGTGCTTAGAACAGTGCTCTGCCCATAGTAAGCCCTTAACAAATACCAACATTACACGCAAAGGGCACGTGTGAAAGCAGCAGAAGCAGCAGGAGAGCAGCACTCAGAAGCAGCGGAAGGCAAAAGCACTCGGGAGCAAAAAGAAGACCCACTGGCTCCCTTGACAAGCAGACCGGTACCGGACCCCTGGTGGAGTAGAGTGAGTGAGAGCTAAAACTAAGTAAAAGACTTTCCACGGTAACCTTGGTGATCAGAGGTGTGGTTGGAACTCTACTACGGGGTCACCGAGGCTCCCCCGGTCCAGGAAGGTCCTGGTTGGCACAAGTCGGAGCTGGTGACCTGAATGTTAATCCTATTGCGTTCTCTCAAGTTCTTAGCACAGTGGACTGCACAGAACGAGTACTTAATACATCCTATTGATTGAATGACTGGGGGCACTTCTTAAGAATGAAGTGTGCAGAACATCTTAATTGTTTTCAGATGAACAGAAACCCAGCAGGATTCCTGAAAAACGTGTTCAGACTTCATCAGTAGAAACAATAAGGACAGACATGTGAGACAGACTGAAATACAAAGAATATTGTGAATTAACCTCGGCCATCGTTATCCCGTGGCCCAATTCCACATCTCCCTTATTTTAACTTTAAACTTACAGTGTCTGTAACTTGACCCGTTCTCGGTTTCTTTATCTTCTACCAAAATCAAGTCTTTGAGATCACGATGGTGGTTCCGGATCCGTTTTTGGCCGGGGTTTTGGCCAGTGCTGCTCAGAAGGAAGCCACTCGACATGGCGTAGCTGGAATCCATAGCGGCACCTTTTTCATCCCGAAGAAAAGCAATAGCAATTCGTTTAAGACGACGGAAGACTAAAATAAATTAAAATACCATTAGTCTGTCTAAATGTTTTCTAGGCCAGCGGTTACTCAACGACTAAAGCATGAAAGTGGACGACGTGGTAGCCATCTTCTCTTCATTTGGATTTTTAATCTGGAATAGAGGTGGAGGGAGGGGAAGAAGGGAAGGACTGAGGTATACGCAGTTGGACACGTCAGGAGAGTTCAACTAGAAGGAAGAAGGTCTCGGTCCAAATTACCTGAATCATTTGCCAGTAGAGATGGTCTGGGAAGCTCAAAGAAAACACTCCACACGTGACCCGACTAGGGAGACTTCATGAAGAAGATCACATGAAAGAGATCGTTCTGGAAAACAAACAAACCAACACAAAAGATAGTATTTGCAATCCAAAGACTAGACCTACCCCTTTGATACTTTCATTCTTTTCCCTCTGCGTCTTACGTAGGGGAAATAATATCTGTTCTCCTTGGAAGAGAAATGACAGAGGTGATAAATTATGCTTCTTCACAAAATACATATTGACATTTATATCTTCGTTTTGGTAACTGATTTAAGTTAGACATGAAAATACACGCTGCAACAAAATAGACACAGTTTTCTTCTGCCTAAAGAAAAGACTCATTTTCCAAAAAAAAGTATGCAAAAGGTAGATTCCCATATTTAATTCACTACAGACACCGAAGGTGCCAACTTTTTGATTTTGGGAGGACTGAGCGCTGGGAGGAGAAGGTTTCAGAAAATGAATGGCTCAGAAAGGCTTCATTTTGGGCCCGATTTGCCCTGATAGGATACACTCAGGTCCTGTCAGAGCCCTCAGCTGAGGGAGGTTTGGGGGGGGGGGGGCGGAGGGGGTGGAAGGGCACAAAGAGAGGTGCCCATTGCTCACCTCCTGACTCCACCACCTGTCTGCTATGTGACCTTGGGCGAGTCACTTAACTTCTCTGGGCCTCGGTCACCTCGTCTGTACAACAGGAATTGATCCCGTGAACCGTGAGCCCCATTTGGGACAGGGACCGTGTCCAACCTGATGATCTTGCATCTTCCCCAGCACTTAGAACAATGCTTGACACACAGGAAGTGCTTAATAAATACCGTAATAGTAACCTGGCACCCAGGACACGGACGTCTTCGACAGGCACCTGAAGGGCCCCGAATCCACAGAGGCGTTTCACTCTGCTGGGTGTTGCAAAGTCACCATTCTTGAGGCCAGTGAATCCCCCGCCCAGCCAAAAGGTGTTCTGTAAAAGTTGTTTTGCTTCATCCAATTTGGAAAAGGGTAATTTTATCACCAATTTAAATCCTCCACTTAACAGGCTAGCGAAGGGAGACATCATCTCCTCTCCATAGAAATTCTTCCTCCGACTCCACAGAACGCTGACAGTCGGATTGAGGAGGTTTTGACACATCTTGTACCTAGAAAAATAACCTTTCTAATCTTCTCCCGCTTCAAGATAACACGACTCTTCCGCAGAGCAGACCGGGAAAAAGTGATAAGGGCGGGCAGGCGGCCTCCCAGCCTCTGGACTGTCAGCTTGGATATCTCCTTGCTCCAGGGGGACTCAACAGTCCAGACCTACGATGGTTTTGAGACCGCTCTTACTATTTGATCAGGGAATATTCAAGAGCAGAGTGGAGCAATTAAGCTCCTTAGGATACATAGGAACCCGGCATTTTCTGCGTTTTTAAGGAATTAATGACATCGAAACTGAGAAATTCAATAGAACTGCTCTAACAGAACTGGAATAAAAGCGACAACCTTGAACGATCCCAATTTTCAGTTGGCAGTTGGAAGCACTGTGATGTGGTGACACAAAGCTAGACCACTTCACAGTAGGGCGTAGTAACAGCAGTAGCAATCGATCAGTCGGCTTTATCGAGCGCTTACTCTGCGCAGAGCATCGCACTAAGCGCTCGGGAGAGCACGACGCAACAGAATTAGCAGCTACGTTCCCCGCCCACAACGAGCTTTATCGACGGTATTTTCGTTCACTTCGCTCCTCTAACACCAACCTACTCACAATAGCTCAATCTCATCTTTCTCGCCACCAACGTTTTGCCCCCATCCAGCCTCTGGTCTGGAACTCACTCCCCTTCATGTCTGACAGGCCGCGACTCTCCCCACCTCCAAAGTCTTATTAAAATCACATCTCCTCCAATAGACCTTCCCCAACTAAACCATTTCCCTTACTCCCTGTCCCTTCTCAGCCACCCTTGTCCCCTTTATTCATCCTTCGTTCATCTCAGTCCTACAGCACTTATGTACATATCCATAATTTATTCAAATGTCTGTCAAGCAGCGTTGCCTAGTGGATAGAGTACGGGCCCGGGAGTCAGAAGGACCTGGGTTCCGATCCCGGCTCTCCCACTTGTAGCATGCTGTGTGACCTTGAGCAAGTCACTTCACCGCTCTGTGTCTCAATTACCTCATCTGTAAAAGGCTCCTTGTTGAAAGGGAACGTGGCTACAAACTCTGTTCAACTGCACTCTCCCAAGAGCTTAGTTTCGATCGATTTCCTGAGCACTTGCTATGAGCAGAGCACTGTTCAAAGGGGTTTCTGAGAGTTCGTAGACACCATTACTGCCCACAGGGAGTTTAGAATCTAGTAGCGTTTACTGACTGTCCGTTTGGTGCAATGTGCGCTACTGAGTGCTTGGGAAGTACTGAATAAATGAAGCGACACGTGCCCTGCCCATACGAAGCTTATACGCTAACAGGGGAGGCAAACACACAAAAAAAGTGCTCTGCACACAGTAAGCGTTCAAAAAAGGATGACTGATTTTCGACTGATCCCCATACCTAAGTCTCCCTCTCCCCAGCTTGGCAACTCCCCCCACCCACTCCCATTTTTAGCTACAAGCCTCTACTTGGAATAAAGGGTAAATGAGTGCATCATTATTCAAATTAATTCCCCATTTCTGGCAGCAGAGTTTGAACAAACAAGCCAAATATTTAATAAGGTACCATAATACGGGGAAAGGTCAGGTACATACAGTTGGAATTGATTTTCTAGTCAAGGACATCAGCTTGCGTAAGACCCACGGAACAGCGACATGGAATTCAGAAAAGGGGCAGTCTAAAAGCCAAAAACCCAAAGGCTCATCCCTACGTTCTTTTTCAACACCAGAATTTGTTGGCCAATCTGCAGAATGACACTGACAGCGTGATCTTTTCAAGACTTCTGAGCTTTCTCGTTACTGAATTTACCAACGTACTTCGAAATAACCGTGGCCTAGGTGAAAAGGCAGGGGCTTGGGAGTCAGAGGACCCGCATTCTAATCCTGGCTCTGTCAGCTGTCACTGTGTGACCTTGGACATATCACTTCTCTGGGCCTCAGTTAGCCCCTATGCAAAATGGGGACTCAACCCTGCTCCCTTCCAGACTGTGAGCCCCGTGTGGGTCAGGGACTGTGTCGGACTTGGTTATCTTGTATCCACCCCGGCAGTTTAATACAGTGTTTGGCATGCAGTGATTAACAAGTACCATAATTAGGAATTATTATGATTTTCCAAGGAGCAATAAGGCCTCAGACGAGGATAGTCCCACGAGCTCTGTGGACTCTTCCGGACAGTCACATGACAGACGCGGTCTCTTTAATAAACCTGGAGCCCAGTTGGCTCAGGACCTGGGCAGATTTAATGGTAGGGCTAACTCTCATCGGTCCCGGAGCTATCGGCTCAGCAGCCTCAAGGCGGGGATCACTGCGACACAGCTCCTTTGGGCTTCAAACCCAAACTGAGGGTGGGCCCGCATGAGCCAGGAAGGGCAGTTTCCCGATGCCAGTTGGTAGAGCATGTGTGCAAAAGACAAAATACCCCTTTTCCTCCTGTTTGCTTGCTTCTCCTGCCCTCCCTGGAGCATCTGAAAACCAGGAAGAATGACAAACCTCTTTGTTGTCTAAACACGTTCTGCCAATTACACAGAGCACTTCTGCTCAGTTTCTTTTGACTTCTTTCAGTTACAGTAAAAGTGGGACAAGTCATTCATTTTCCATTAGCTGATGATTTTAACCAAGTCCAACTAACACACCACAAAACAAACACTAGAGAAATCACTGTGTTTCGCCTTCTGTGAGTCAAAAAAAAAAAAAAACCCCTCGGTGGCGAAAGCAATAGTAACGGTACTTGCTAAGCGCATCCTATGTGCCAAGCACCGTTCTAGGCCCCGGGGTTGACACAAGTTAATCAGGCTGGACGCAGTCCGTTGGCTACGGTGATAGTCCCACCAGCGGGTGGGAAAGGAAACAAGGGTTCACTTATTACCCTTGATACATGTCGGCCTGGGAGCCAGGGGATGTGTGTTCCAATCCTGCTTCTGCCGCTCACTAACCTGCTGTGTGGCCTCGGGCAGGTTGCTCCACTTTTCTGGGCCTCGCTTACCTCATTCGTTGAATAATAATGATGATGAGGGTGATGATTATCTTTGTTAAGCACTTACTAGGCGCCAAGCACTGTTCTAAGCAATGGAGCAGATACAAGGTAGTCAGGTTGTCCCACGTGGGATTTACGGTCTCCATCCCTATTCTACAGGTGAGGTAACTGAGGCTCTAGAGAGGTGACTGGCCCAGGGTCACACAGCGGACAAGTGGCGGAGCTGGGATTAGAACCCGCGACCTTCTCGGTCCCAGGCCTTGCTCTACTCACTCCGCCATGCTGCTTCCGGAATGAGGATTCAGTATCTGTCCTCCCTCCCCTTTAGACTGTGAGCCCCTTGAGGGACAGGAACTATCTCCAACCTGATCGTCCTGTATCTACTCCGGTGCTTAATGCAGGGCATTATGTAAGCTCTTAATACCAATCACGGTCATCATAACGATCGGGAAAAATCCCTGATGGCACCTAGTGCCCGGTCTGTGTCTGCCTACATCTCCTGTCGGAGGCGTAAACGACCTGAAGGCAGGAACCAAGTCTTTCACCTCTAAGGTACTCGCCCAAGTGCTCAGTATAGTGCTCTGCACATAGCCGCCACCCAATAAGTACCACTGACGGATAGAAAGATATCTTTTCCCGTAAACCTACTACACTCTGGAAGTCAGGCCCAGCAAACTGACTTCAAAACGGAAACCCCCAAAGCTGAAGAGGAATAATGAATGATTGTTTAAGAGCAGCGAGATCACGGGTTGAGGTCGAACGTTGCAGTAAGCTTGTCTGCTAATCCTCTTGCACTGCACTCTCCCGAGCACTCAGGGCAATGTTCTGCGCACGGTACGTGTTCAATACCTGTGACGGACTGATAGTAACCTGGTCCAAATTCCCACCGTTAGCATTTCCAAAGGAAAGCCTTTGCCGGCAGATCTACGGGGGGAAACGAAACGGAGTGACGAAAAGATGTTTCTCCTGCCCCGTGGAGAGGACGGACTAAAAGGCAGGAGGTGGATGAGACCATCTGTGAACGTCCTTACCAGATACCTGAGCACAGGCGCATGTAAGTATATGCCAGGCTGTGCCCAAAGGACAATGCAGTTATTGGCCAGCTGAGAATGATCGATCACTGACCACCGTGTCAGGCGGAGAAGCAGCGTGGCTCAGTGGAAAGAGCACGGGCTTTGGCGTCAGAGGTCACGGGTTCGAATCCCACCTCTGCCACTGGTCAGCTGGGTGACTGTGGGCGAGTCACCTCACTTCTCCGTGCCTCAGTGACCTCATCTGTCAAATGGGGATGAAGACTGGGAGCCCCACGTGGGACAACCTGATTCCCCTGTGTCTACCCCAGCGCTTAGACCGGTGCTCTGCACATAGTAAGCGCTTAACAAATACCAACAGTATGAGAGCAGGCTGGAGTTCCACAGAGAAGAAGGAGAAGGAGGAAAGCCTCACCCTAAAGCCTTCCCGCTCAGTGAGGGGCAGCCTCTCCCCCAGGCTTAGCCGCTGGGCTGACCTACTGTACTCTCCCAAGCACTCGGTACAGTGCTCTGCACACAGTAAGTGCTCAATAAATACCACTGACTGACCTGCTGCAGAGCCCCAGGGTTTACCCTGCCTTCTGCAGACCCCAAAAGAGCGAGCCAGGTTGCCAAATGGGTGAATTCCGTGGCTAAATCTGCCACCACCTTCTTTCGCCTTCCTTCACGGGCATTAACCCCCCCCCCCCCCCCCCCCGTCGCCTGGGGCCCATCCCGTTCTGTGTCCGGGCAGAGTAACCGGAAAAGGCGAGGGCAGCCCCCAATTCATGTTCCAGAAAGAGTAGAGGACAAGGCCCCTGTCCACTTGCCGCCCGCTGCCCCGAGAAAGCAGGAAGAGGCAATGGGGCTCAGAGGAAGGAGTGAAGGGCCGGGGGTTGGGAGAAGCCCGTTCTAGTCCCAGCTCGGCCGCCCATTCGGTCGAGTCACAACCACCGTGGGGATCAGTTTCTTCATCTGAAAAATACACTCGGTACAGTGCTTTGCAAGCATTTAAGCGCTCAGTAATTACGATCGAATGCTCTCCCTCAGACTACGCGCTCCTTTGGGCCTGGGATTACATCTGGTCTGACTCTGTTGCCTCTACACCAATACAGTATTTGGCACAGAGTGAGTGCTTGATAAATACCAGCATCGATGTTATGAGAAGAATTTTCTACTAGGTAAGAGTGGGACAACAGCATACCTCTCTTGAACCCAAAGGGATTTTCCTCCGTTAGCAGTCACGTTCCCCCGAGTGCAAGGGGAAAGACTGAGTTTGGGTTACAATTTGCACAGAATGCTGGACTTCAGATTTACCACGATGGCTACTGCCTCTACAGTGTTGTTCCAACCAGCCGATGGCAGCAGCAGCAGCAGCAGCAGCAGGAGCAGCAGCAGCAGCAAACCGCCTATATAGAGGTGGCAGGCCACGGTCTCACTTGCAGAATTTTACAAAGAAAAATGGAGATTCCAATAGCAACAGTCAGGGAATTCAAAGAATTCCCATTGGAGGGGATCAGTTGCCATGAGTAACAGCTTCCCATCTTAGCGCGTGTCTACGCTGCCGGCCTTAATGGTAGAAGATTCGGGGTAAAGTTCTCACGAACCCAGAGTCCGTATCATTCCGGGAGGATTGATCTATTTCCATGGATATGAGCAAATCAGGCTGGACCTCCCTGTCCCACACAGGGCTCACAGTCTCAATCTCCATTTTACAGATGAGGTAACTGAGGCTCAGAGTAGTGAAATGACTTGCCCCAAGTCACACAGCAGAAATGTAGTGAGCTCTTACTGGATCCAGAGAACTAAATTCATCCAATAGTATTTACTGAGCACTTACCGTGTGCAAAGCACTGTACTAAGTGCTTGGGAGAGCACAAATGAACAATAGACAGATCCCAAAGTGCAGTCTACTTAGAACCCTACGCTCTTTCCAGTAGGTTATATTTCCTCTTATGCTTCTTATTTGTTATTTCCAAAGCTAGGAGTGGGAAAAGCACTGTTCTTCCGCCACAAACAAAATCAGGCCAGACCAAAAAGAAATCAGGCAGTGGACCTTGTAGAATCATGAAATACGCCCGTCCCTGGGTTGGCTGGTGCTTCCTGCCGTTGTGGTTTCTTTTGAGGTTCATGAAGGAGTTCAGCCAACTGTCCCAAGCATAAGCTGGATCCTCTACATTTAGTGTCTGGGGAGAGGTGGAAGGAAGTGAGGGGATATTGGCCAATGGGCCCAGGCAGGGAGAACTAGAGAGGTCTGAATGAGTTTTATAAACTTTCCGGAGAGGGTGTTTGCCCCATCTTCAGACGCATTTGTTACACGGCAATGCACTGCAGAAAGATCACTAGAGACATCACAGAGTCAGGCCGTATAACCATCCAGGAAATAGAAATTGAAACCTAAAAAAGGCACCGGGTAAAACTCCAAGCTCAATCCCCTCCTGCCTCGCCTGACATCGAGAAATAACGGCCTTTTAGTGCGTGTCGGCGTTCGATTTATCGCCGGCAGTCCCGGGGGAGCATCTTCGGAAGGTTGGCAATGGATGTCTGAGGGGAAATGACTTTTGGGGAGGGCAGTTTGAGAGGGGAGAGAGGCCGAAAGGGAGAGGGGTTGATGGCCCCTCTGGGACATCCCAGTAGTTTCCCGAAACCTCATACGCTGGAAACCCCATTTTCCTACAGGCCCCGGATGGGGAACAGCCCATGTGGAAGAGTCATTTGTTTCGCTCTCAATTTACACCACTGATTGACTGATTGCTATCCTGTGGACTCTGTTGGACTCGTTCACAAGAACGACGGGAAGGAGAAAAAGAAACCCACGCACCAGAACTTTCCAAAGCACTTTCCCATTACTTGATTCATTTTGTCCTCATCGACACACATGTGAGGTTGGGAGAGGCAGAAATGAGTACCCCATTTTACAGGTGAGGAAACCGAGGCCCAGAGAGATGAGTGGACTTTTCAGGGTTCACGCCCAGCAAGTCAGGGGCCCGATGGTGGCAAGAACCCAGTTCAAGTGGTTCACTGGGTCACCCCGGCAATAGGGAGCGGGACAATCTGAGAAATAGAGGGAAGTGGTGGTCAAGCGGGAACAAACCCCTTCTGCAGAAAGCTGGGGTCCAGCTTGGAAAGCTGGAAGGGACATTTACGTACATTGGTGAGGAAGAGTCGCTGAAGGAAAATGCCTGGCTGGATGGTCAGTGGAACTTCCAGAACAAGAAACAGCAAGACCTAGTGGGCACAGCACGGGCCTGGAAGTCAGAAGGACCCGGGTTCTAATCTTGTTGGCTCTGCCACATATCTGCCGTGCGACCTTAGGCAATTCACTTCACTTCTCTGTTCCTCGGTTCCCTCGACAGTAAAATGGGGATTCAGGCTGTGAGCCCCTGGTGGGACACGGACTGGGTCCAACCTGCTTAACTTGCATCTATCCCCAGCACTCAGTAAGGTGTCTGGAACAGCATAATCCCTTAACAATCACCATTTAAAAACTCTCGGGTGCTGCAAATCAATTAGGAGATTTCCCAAGAGATTTTGTCTAGCTCACTTACACGCTGAAGCCGATATAGCTCAAGATACCCAAGCGTGATCTGACGACGGGAACCTAAAGGAGCGATTCCGAAAACCCAACCAGCCCTAAATTCAGTCTTGTTTCAGTCATTTCTGTTGTCCTCTAAACTGCCTTGGTTAGGCAAGATCTGTAATATATTAATTTATTTATAGTAAAAGCTCACTGTGGGCACGGCATGTGTCCACCTATTGTCATATTGCGCTCTACCTAGAGCTTCCGACGATGCTTTTCATACCGTAAGCGCTTAATAAATACGAATGAATGAATGAATGAATGAATGAATGAATGAAAGATCTGCCTGCAGACCCCTCGGCTCTCCACCCCTGGTCCCATTCCCAGCTCCCCTCCCCTCCGCCCACTGCACCCCCTACCCGGTCCACCCCTATCCCCCCACCCCCACCCCACACCCTCCCGGCCACAGTCACCATCGCCTCCTACCTTTACCCGTGGCGATTCCCTCCTCCGTGCTCTCTGTCCTGCCCTGTCCACCCCCATCCCCTTCATAAACAAAATTTCCCAGGATAGAATGATGCCAAATGCAGAAAGAGTCACTGCTCCAGCAAAAGGCTCATCTGCTGTGCTTTGCCACTGAAGTTCCCTTATGTAATAATGCCCTAAAAGCACCACGGCATTGTCCGGTTATAAACACTTATTTTCGTAGCTCAGAAAATGCAGACTTCAGATGATCATGGTGTTTTAAATCCGTAGGTGCCATAGAAGTGAAACCTAAAAATAATTTTCTTACAAATTGCTACCTGTAATTGCTAGTGCTTCCAACTATCCCCTTTACAGTATACTTGAATAAATATTTTTAGATAAGTACAAAAATTCTAACACTCTATCCACAGTCTATCTTTCCTCCTATTAAGAAAGACATCACTCGGCCCCAGAGTGTAGTATTTCTTTCGAACTTGCAAACTCAAGCAATAGTATTTATTGAATGCTTACTGTACACCGGAGGCCAGGTCTTAGCACTTGGGAGAATACAGGAGAATTAGCAGACATGAGTCCTCCTCAAGGATCCTCAAATCCAGCAAACTATAACTCTTAATCTGGGACTCGGAGGACCTGAGAGTCAGATGACCTGAGTTCTGATCCCAGCTTTAAGAATAATAATAATAATAATCATCATCATGATAATGATAACGGTGGCATTTGCTAAATGCTTAGTATGTGCCAGGCGCTCTACTAAGAGCTGATAATTCTGATATTTGTTAAGTGCTTACTATATGTCAAGCACTGTTCTAAGAGCTGGGGTACATACAAGCTAATCAGGTTGGCTCACAGTCTTAATCCCCATTTTACCGATGAGGTAACTGAGGCACGGAGAGGTTGAGTTTCTTGCCCAAGGTCCCACAGTCAACAAGCGGGGGACCTGGGATTAGAACTCACGTCCCCCGACTCCCAAGTCCGTGCTCTTTCCACTAAGCCACACTGCTTGCTGTGTGGCCTTGGCCAAGTCATTTAACTTCTCTATGCCTCAGTTACCTCATCTGTAAAATGGGGATTCAGTCCTACTCCCTCCGATTTTAACTTGAGCCCTATGTGGGATAGGGAATGTGCCCAACTGATAAGTTTGTACCTATACTAGGGGTTAGACATATAGTAAGCACTTCACAAATATTAAAAAAAAAAAAAACAAAAACAACCCAAACCTTCTTACAACCTGAACATTATAGTTCAAGGTTGAGAAGCTCCATGACTCTTGATCTCACAGCTTGGTCTGCTGCTTCATTTCCACTTCAAAACAAACACGATCAGCTCACAGAGCAAAGGTCTTGGAACAATGAAACTAGTGGAACTGAAACCAAGTTGAAACATCTTTTGATGAAATAAAACAGGTATATTTACTTAAAGAAAAGCAAACATGACAAGAAATCTAACTTGTCTTTCGGAGTGAGTTATATCATCTATCATATCAGACCCTAAGCGTAGAAGGCTGTCTGTAGCTACTGGATCAAATAAAATGCTTGCAACATCAAAAGAATCTTCAAAAAATACACAGGGTATTAATATTAAATCAAATATTCTTCAAGTAATCAGACTCAAAATTGCAAACTTGGGGCATTTAGGTGCCTGTATCCTTTTCCAGGAAATTCCTGAAGACTTCTTAGGCTTCATGTCAGTTTGCAGAAGACAGAGAGCCAGCTCTGGCACAGATTTCTCTCTGTCTTTTTGTTCCCCTCTACGGAGGCTTCTTGATGATGCCGGGTTCCTTCTGCTATCTAATTATGGTTACAAAGCCACGGCCTTTGAGTCGAGCCTCTGTGGCCTTGACGGAAATTCGGTAGACCGTTCAAATGGCTGCTGGCTCTCTCTATTAATGACATGCAGTTATCCAGTATCCTATATGCACCTTTTGCCTCCAACACATTCTTATGGATTTCTGCTTTGCGTTCCTTAGAATTTGTGTCTCGATTTTGATTGACGGAGACTTTTTCTAAGAACATCAAAACTACTCATTGGACCCCTCGTTGTTGTCAGAGGACCTCCTGGTCCTCTCTCTGATGTCCGGGAACATTTTAAGTGAGACTTTGTGTTGCTTTCATAGCTTCCTAACATCTAATCTTCTCTGTAGCCAGTTTTTAGCTCTAGTGGTTTCAGTACTCCGTTGTAAGTGACATCACTGACTGAAAATGTGGAAGAAAAGAAGGGAATTTCCCTTCACAATTCTTTTTTTTTTTTATCCTCTGGGTCTGGGTTGGGCAAATGAAAAGGCCCCAGTTCCACCCATCAGGCAGGTTGACGTATTTGGAAATGCAAAAGCGGGCCAGGGAGACAAATGGAGAAGCCACAAGGGGTTGCCTGAAGACACTGTGTTCCACCACGATTGATCAGTCAATCGAACCATCGGTCATAGTTACTGAGCATTCACCGTGTGCAAAGCACTGTGCTAAGCCCTTGGGAGAGTACAATATAACAATGTAACAGAGCTGGAAGACATTATTACCGGCTGAAGACCGTCAGGGGAACACAGGTGAAATCGGGTTCAGAGGGGAAGTTGCCGTTCTCGGTGTGGGGTCGGGGGGAGTGGAGAGACCCACCATGGCCTGGTGCAGACTTCAGCCTCACTCTCCCCCTCGCCCTACACCTGAGAAGCGGATTCCACATGTCTCTCCCTTCTGCCAAGAAACATGATCACTGGGAGCCGTTACCATCACTGTAGCCCCTCTGCCTCAGCTCTATGCCTTCTCCTCACACTCTAATTATACCTTGCTCTCATCTCACTCATTTCATTCGATTGCATGTATTGAGCATTTACTATGAGCAGAGCACTCTACTAAGCACTTGCAACCTTTTGCTTAAAACATTCTCCCTGCCTTGACTTCCATTCCCTTCACATCTACCCTATTTCAGCTCCTCCTCCTCCAGGAAGCCTTACCTGAGTAATTCCCACCACTTCAAGTCATGTCAACCCAATGACCACCCCAATCCTGCATGAACTGGCCCACATCCTTAGAACTTAGGAACACGGGAACTCAACTGTACATTCCAATTACATGCGCAGCTACTCTATCGTGACATAATCCACGCTACTTCCTATTGTAACCCTGTTCCCCCTCCCACTCCTATTTTTTATGGCATCTGTTAAACGCCGTGGGTCGGTTACTGTTCTGAACAATGGGGTAGATAGAAGACTGTACGTAAAGCGTTTACAACCGTCTCCTCCACTAAGCAGTGAGCACTTGGAGGGGAGGGAACTTGTTTTTCACCTCCGTATCAATCTCCCAAATGCTTCATGGGTGCTTGGAAAATATCTCCGATCGATTAGGGCTGAACAGCCAGGGACACTTAAAACGGCTCTTCTCCCAACCCACGCTGGCATACGACCAACGTCTTGAGTCTTTCAAGAGGGCAGTAGTACTGCATCAATCATGGGAGACAGGAGACACAGTCCCTGCCCTCAACGAGTTTATCATTAGAGGACAGGGAGGAAGAGAATCATGAGAGGCAGCATGGCCCAGGGGAAACAGCACAGGCCTGGGAGTCAGAGGACCTGGGTTCTAATATAGGGCTATGCCAACTGCTTGCTTTGTGACTTTGGGCAAGTCACTAAACTTCTGTATACCTCAGTTCTCCTGTTCTCCCTCCTATTTACACTGTGAGACCCCCCCCCGTGGGACAGAGACCGTGTCAACCTAATTGACTTGTATCTATCCCAGTGCTCAGAACAGTGTTTGACATCATAGCCTGAGCGCGTACCGACTACTAAAAAACCAAAGAGAATCAGGAAGAATGGCCCCAAGTGACTTGCAGATGTCAGACCGAGAGAAACTGCATTTCCACAATTTCTCCGGGAGGGAATATAGATATAGAAAATCGTAATTATTCCTGGAGAGAGCCAAAGAGGACCCTGAAGGTCACCTGCACAACACAAATGAGCGCTGTTGACCACCTCTGTGAGAAAATGTATCTGCGGAGATTTTCTGCCGAATTTAGCTTTGTCCCAGGAGACACCCTGCGTTGTTAGGCATGTTTTCCAATCGCCGCCTTTCTTCAGAAAGCAGCGTGCATTCAAGCTGCGGCCAAGGGCTCTGATTAGGCCAAGGTCAGCTGGGGAAAAATCACTTCCCTCGGAAGGATCAGGGACTCTGGCGTGCGCTCGGTGGAAAAATATCTTCCTTATGGTTCGGTTGATGCGATTTTCAGGTGAGATAAAGTTCTGATTAGGTAGAGACAGATTCTACCTAGGGCGGTTTAAAAAAAAAATAGCATTTTCTCAGGAAGAGCGGACAAAATCCTGGCGACGTAGCTTAGCTCACCTGCGCTCTCACTCTGTCCTTGCACTGAACTGAGAACGAGTATCACTCGGTAAGCCCAACGCTCTACTGCTTGGGTGTAAAATTCCAACATACTTCCCCACGAGGAGGTACAAGCACCAGTCAGTAGTTTATTGATAGTTCCAATCTTTCCTCAGCTACTGTTGTTGCAGGCTAGGGTTCAGCTGAACAATACGCGCATATACGCACAGTGAGCTGATTAGCCCTTTACAGTAGAGATAATGCAAAACGGAATACCCGCTCATTTCACCAAACCCGTTTCAAAGACCAGAGCGAGGCAAGGGAATCAATATTTCATAATGCTGTCATCTCGAATTATTTTCTTCTAAGAGTTCAAACATATACGGGCCATTGGGTTGGCTTAATTAAAAAGTAGATGCTGAAATTTGGGCCGAGGTGGTACGTCATTAGGAGCAGTTCCGCAGCGACTACTGTGTGAAAGCTAAGCTGTAGCCATCGGGAAAATATCATAGCAGTGACCTACCGTGGGACACGTGAGACCTGAGTTCATTCGTTCACTCGGTTGTATTTACTGAGTGCTTACTGCATGCAAAGCACTGTACTAAGCGGTAGGGAGAGTACAACAATAGACAGACATATTACCTGCCCACGACTAGCTTACCAGTCTAGAGGGAGAGACAGACATGAATATGAATACATAAATAAAATAATGAAATAAATTATAAATATGTCCAGAGGTGCTGCGGGGCTGGGAGGGAGGGGATGAATAAAGGGAGCAAGTCAAGGTGACGTAGAAGGGAGTGGGAGAACAGGAAAGGGAGGCTGAGTCAGGGAAGGCCTCTTGGAGGAGACATGCCTTCAACAAGGCTTTGAAGCAGGAAATAGTACTCTGTCACTAACCCACTGTGTGACTTTTGGGAAAGTCCCTGAACTTCCGTATGCCTCAGTTTCCTCATCCGTATAAATGGGAATGCAGTGTCTGCTCTCCCTTTCCCTTAGACTGGCAACTCCACGTGGGACAGCGACTGTGTCTGATCTGGTTAACCTGTACTTAGCCCAGCACTTGACCTACGGTAAACCCTTATTAATAGTACTAATTATGGCATTTGTTAAGCACTTACTGTGTGCCAAGCACAGCATTCAGCACTGGGCCAGATACACGATAATCAGACCCCACATGGGGCTCACAGCCTAGGTAGGAGGGAGAACGGCTATTAAATCCCCATTTTGCAGAGGAAGGAACCGAGGTACGGGACTCAAGAGATTTGTCCAAGGTCACAGTGCAGATACAGGGCAGAGTTGGGATTAGAATTCAGGTCCTCTGAGTCCCGAGCCCGTGTTCTCTCCACAAGACCACACCGCTTCCGCTTAATATAACCGTTCACTCTTAAACCAGAACAAGAGAAAGAGACACGCACACAACGCTCTGCAGCGTGCCCTGATGGGAAGACTGCAGGGCGGTCAGGAGACCTGGGTTCTACTCCTTGGTCAGCTACCCCCTGCTGGGTGACCTTGGGCAAGTCACAACCTCTCTGCGCCTCAGTCTCGCCTTTCTACCCCCACCCCTTAGCTCCAGAATAATGATAATGTTGGCGTTTGTTAAGCGCTTACTATGTGCAGAGCACTGTTCTAAGCGCTGGGGGAGATATAGGGTCATCAGATTGCCCCACGTGAGGCTCACCGTTCCTCCCCATTTTACAGACGAGGGAACTGGGGCACAGAGAAGCGAAGCGACTTGCCCACAGTCACACAGCTGACAAGGGGCAGAGCTGGGATTTGAACCCATGACTTCTGACCCCCAAGCCCAGGCTCTTTCCACTGTGGAGCGGGGACTGTCCGATCTGATCGCCCCGTATCCACCTCAAGGCTTAGGACAACCCTGGGTACGTAATAAAATGCTTCAACAAATACCACCGCTATTATACAGACTCTGTCCTTTGTTACACAAACACTCGGCTTTGGCACTTGGTGTCTTCCCACATTGCGGCTGGTCAACCGATGAATCGTATTTATCCCAAGCGCTTGGTACAGTGCTCCGCACACAGTAAGTGCTCAATAACCACAATTGAACGAATGCACGGATTTGGGCTAAGAACTTAGGGGAGTTGATCCTGGGCGCCTCTCTCCTGTGGGCTGGGTCCTGTTGAGCCCTAAACATTCTTACCTTGTTGCCTCCCGTGCTTTCCTCAGAGACCTTGAACACCCTTTTTTTTTTTCCCCGCTCTAACGATTCCCTCTTGGAGATGAGCAGTCTTGGAGCCGGTGTCTAGCAAGCGGGGAAGTTTTCCTCCTGGCGCCCGATTCTCCTAGAGATGACTGAGTCACCAGCTGGCTGATGATTCTCATTCTGGGCTCTCTGAGCTAAGACAGGTGGAATCAGGGTCTTTTCTAGGTGTCTGTCCTCAGTTTGGGGGGGGGGGGGGTGTCTACCAAGGGTTCATCGATAGTCCAGTTTGCCCTCTTCTTGGCTGACAGAGGAGAAACCGCCTTCTCAAAGCTTCCCCAAAATTAGTCCTATTCTCATTCAGTCGTATATATTGAGTGCTCATTGCGTGCAGAGCATTGTCGTGTATCTAGCCCAGCACTTAGTACTGTGCTTGGCACCCAGTAAGTGCTTAACAAATGCCGCAACTATTACTATTAATAAGGGTTTACTGTGTGTCAAGTGCAGAGCATTGTACTAAGCCTTTGGGAGAGTACAGTATAACAGACAGACACATTCCCTGCCCATAATGAGCTTACAGTCTAGAGCATTCAGTGCAGGCAGAGCACTTTCCGAAGCACTTCGGGGGCGCAGTAGAATTACCAGACCTGAGCTCTGCCTTCGAAAAGCTTACAGTCACTCCCAAATACACCCAAGCCATTCTCTCTCTCTCTCTCTCTCTCTCTCTCTCTCTCTCTCTCACACACACACACACTCAACCCCCCCCCCCCCCCCAACCCAATTGCAGCAACAAACACCAACCAACAACTTGGTGAGGGGGCCGGTAATATTTTAAAGGGCTGTTGAATCCTGTTCCCATTTTCTTGTGATTTCAGAAGGCTTAGTCTTTACTCTATAAATAGCAGCATTTACATGTGTTTCAGCATAAAGACACTAAATCTTCCAAACAGTTCACACTTCTTCAGAGGATCAACTGTGGATGTAGGATAATTTACCCTTCTTTTCATTTGCTGGCTTACTTGCAGTTGGTATAAATAATGCTCTGAAGGACTTAGGGCTTTATCTACTATCTACATGCATTATTCAATGAGCAAAATTATATTTCTTTGTGGATAAATGAAATGCCGTAGATCTCCGACTCCAATTCAGACAGACTCATTTTCCTACACGACAGGACCGTCGGATTGCAGTTTTGACTTGGTTTGAGTTTAGTGAGGTCTATCGGATTACATTTTGTCCTCCTTTTCTGTGAGACAGAGAATAAACAAAAAGATATGAGGAGGGTATGATCTCTGTAAAGTTTCCAAGCCACAGACCACAGCATCCAAAATGTCACGCTCATAAAACACTCTCGTTTAAAGAATGAGCCTCGCCACTCTCCGGTGAAAGCTGGCGTGGTATTTACAATTAGCCCTTGTAATCACCGACTACAAACATACAAATTGCATGCTTCAAAAAAAATAAAAAGAACCATTCATCTACAGTGTAATTTGTTATGAAAATTGGAATTAGAATACTTTGTGTCCTTGCCCCAGTTACTATTTTTGAGTGGAAATACGTGTACAAGTATCTAAAATTGAAATTCATATGATTTCCCAATTTCTCGATGTCAACTCTGATGTAGAAAAGGAATGATACGCACATATTTGCAGAGACAGCAACGTTTAAATAACTCTCATCGTGATTAGTGGTATCTGCTGAACACTCACTGTACATAGGGGACTATACTACACTCTAGAGAGTGCATGCTACAAATAGACAATAAAAGCAGATAACATGATCCCTTGCCTTCCAGGAGGTTATGGCCTAATGGGGGAGACAGGCAGGCACAGATTGAATTCTAGAATGGGAACAAGGAGAAGGACACAGACTGGCAAAAAGAAAAATGAGCTAAAAATGTATAAGTGGAATTAATCGAACGCCGAAACGCGACACGATCAGGGAGGTAAAAATTAGACAGGATTAGAAAGGGAAGACTTCCTAGAGGGAGATGCATTTTTTTTTTTTAAAAAAAAAAATGGTATTTGTTAAGGACTCTCTAGGGTGCCAGACAGCAAATTAAGCACTAGGACAGATACAAGATAATCAGGCCCCACAAGTGGCTCACAGTCTAAGGAGGAGGGAGAACAGGTACTGAAACCCCATTTTGCAGATAAGGGAATTGAGGCACAGAGAGGTTGCCTGACTCGCCCTAGATCAGAAAAAGCAGGCAAGTGGCAAAGATGTCATTAGAGCCCAAGTCTTTCTGACTCCCAGGCCCAAGCTCTTTCCACTAGGCCGTGCTGCTTCGATGGCCATTCCTTCTGAATCACCCGTCTCCCATGAGACAACTGACAGTGATTGAAACCGCTTGTCGATTGGAAACTCTTTTTTGCTAAGAGAAAAAAAAAAAAAAAAAAAAA
Source organism: Ornithorhynchus anatinus (assembly GCF_004115215.2). Lineage (NCBI taxonomy): Eukaryota > Metazoa > Chordata > Mammalia > Monotremata > Ornithorhynchidae > Ornithorhynchus > Ornithorhynchus anatinus. The sequence goes on from NC_041751.1 coordinate 16,771,170, forward strand.
AAAAGGCAGCTCCATGGATTTCCTCCTCCATTTATGAGGTACTGAATGGACTGCTGAAAGATCATTCTAGCAATGTGACTGGCTGCAGTTCACTCCAGGACACTGATTCGCACGGAATGTCCTAGGCGGACCGGTGGGAACTCCATCACCCATGGAAAAATCCATCCTCCGACTTCCCATTTTCAGCTCATAATAGCAATAACAACTGTGTGCGCGGGGCATTCGCTGATGATTAATGAGAGCCGGTTTAATGGCCCACAGTCACACCTTCACATCCCGGCCTTCCGCTCCCGCCACACCGATTACAGGGAACTAGCCTACAGCTCCTATTTCCTGCAGTAGTATTTCCCTCCCTGAGCTCCTTCTTCTATCCACATATTCCCCCGCCCTCCGGGAGTTTGCACACAGCCTCTACCGGAAAGGTTCTACTCATAGCCCCTGCCCTCGGGAGGATTTACACAAAAGCCCCGCTCTCAGGGTGCTTTTATAAATAGAAGTGAATGGAAGGCACCAGAATAATTTCCAGGGAATACTCCTGGAAAAATGTTTGCTTTTTTTGTGGAATACCACCCGCGGTTCTTGTGGTGACTGATGTTTTGGCCTCGGGTTATTTCGTAAACCAGAAAAATCAGGAAACTCTGCAGCTACATTTCTACGGTGCTCTCGGGGTGAAACCCAGCATCTTATAATCATTCTACATTGTTGGAAACCTCCCTTCACTTGCTCTAAGTGTTTTATGAACCCAATTTAGACGAATATTAAGGAAACATTCACAGATGCTAAATCTGTTTGGGTGACTTATAATTAACAGAATAAAGAGACAAATCTTGTCATCTGCTCCGCTTTCTTCATTTTTGAAAAATGTTATTACTGCAGATCGCATCTTTGAATCATTCTCTATTTACACACAGGGCTCCGTAGTTATATATTAATTTGCATTAATTAGTTACACACCAGGGTACAGTATATTTCCTAATTAATAACACAAACACATTTAAGAAAAACATTCAGAATGTATAAAAGAAGGCTTGGCAACACCCACACGGAACTGGCCCATTTCTCCACTGCGATTCGATGCTTGGCTACATTAAACGGGAGCAAAATGGCAGCTCATATAATGAATCAGTCATTCGACTGTATTCACTGAGTGCTCGGAGTGTGCAGAGCACTCTGCCGAGTGCTTGGGAGACAATGATATAACGGGATTAATGGCGAGGGGGGCAGCGTGCCTTAGTGGAAAGAGCCCGGGCTTGGGAGTCAGAGGTTATGAGTTCTCATCCCGCTTTCTGCCGCCTGTCAGCTGTGTGACCTCGGGCAAGTCGCTTAGCTTCTCTTTGCCTCCGTCACCTCGTCTGTAAAATGGAGACGAAGACTGTGAGCCCCACGAGGGACAACCTGATTACCTTGCCTCTGACCCACCGCTTCGAACAGTGCTTGGTACGTAGTAAGCGCTTAGCAAATACCGTCGTTATCATCATCATTATTATTATGATTATTATCGCCCATAAGGAGCTTACATTCTAGAAGGCAAGACAGATATCAATGTAAAGAATTGACGTATTATGTACAGAAGTGCTTTGGGGCGGAGAGTGAAGTGAATAAAAGGGTGCAAATATAATAATAATAATGAACGACTGCGGTACTTGTTAAGCACTTCCTATGTGCCAAGCACTGTTCGAAGCACTGGGGTAAGTACACTGTGAAGACTGTGAGCCCCACGTGGGACAACCTGATGACCCTGTATCTACCCCGGCGCTTAGAACAGTGCTCTGCACACAGTAAGTGCTTAACAAATACCCACAAAAAATACACGCTAATCAGGTTGGACACCGTCCCTGTCCCACATGGGGCTCGCCTTCTTAATCCCCGTTTTACAGAGGAGGTAACTGAGGCCCAGAGAACCTTTTTTTTTTTTTTTTTAAAAAAAAAAATATTTGTTAAAAGCGCTTACTATGTGCCGAGCACTGTTCTAAGCGCTGGGGTAGACACAGGGGAATCAGGTTGTCCCACGTGGGGCTCACGGTCTTAATCCCCATTTTACAGATGAGGAAACTGAGGCCCAGAGAAGTGAAGTGACTTGCCCACAGTCACACAGCCGACAAGTGGCAGAGCTGGGATTCGAACCCATGAGCCCTGACTCCAAAGCCCGGGCCCTTCCCACTGAGCCACGCTGCTTCTCTTGAAGAGAAGTGAAATGACTTGCCCAAGGTCACACAGCGGTCAGGCGGCGGAGCTGGGATTAGAACCCAGGGCCTTCTGACTTCCAGGCCCACGCTCTACCCGCTAAGCCACCCCGCGGAGAATGAAGACGTACCCCGGAGGCCTTCCTTACGGGCGAGGGGAGGGTTAGGGCAAAGATGAAAAATAAGGAAACGGGTGGGAATCGCAGACCTGCGTCAGGAAGCCCGGCGTCGAGGCACTGGCAGACCACTGGGTCAAGGGAGGCAATTCTCCATTTTCCTTCTCGGTAGGATGGCTTTAATCAAACAATCAGTGGGTACTTTACTGAGCGCTTGCTGCGTGCAGAGTGCCGTACTAAGCGTTTGGGAGCTCACGGTCCAGATGGGGAGACAGACGTTGAAATAAACTATAGGCATAAGGATGGGATGATTATCCGGTGCTTAAAGGGTACGGGGATCCAAGTGCAGGGGTGATGCAAAAGGGAGAGGGAGATGGAGAAATAAGGGCTCCCTTCTTAGAGTCTCACGTTCAAGAGCTTCCCATCGGCGCAGTGGATTTCACGGCCCCGGGAACCTTAGAAGTGAAGCAGAGATGCAGGGGCAGTCACCTCGTGAGGACCTGACTCCTTTCAGGCTGATTGGGAGCCTAATAATCAGAAAACGTCAACAGCAACAGCTTGACGATAACCAAATGAGTACTGTTAATCATAACAACGTGGAGTCGTTCATTAAACGATTCCTAAGGGGCCCGAGCACCGTGCAAAACCCTGGGGCGGAGATAGTCGGATCAGACACGGTTCCCCGTCCCAGATGGAGCTCACCGTGGAGGAGGAGAGGAAAGGCAGGGCTGGCATCTTGTAAACTCGCTGTGGGTCGGGAACGGGCAAACTCCGTCGTATCGTACTCCCCCAACCGCTCGGGACGCTGTTCTGCGCACGGTAAGCGCTCAGTAAATGCCACTGACGATGACCTTCCAAACGACCTCGCTGGGAAGCAAGGGTGGCCCAGTGGCTAGAGCGCGGGCCGAGGAGTCAGAAGGGCCCGGATTCTAATGCCGACGACACCACTCGTCTGCTGTGTGACCTCGGGCACGTCACGACTTCACCGCTCTGTGCCTCAGTTACCTCATCTGGAAAATGGGGGTTGAGACTGTGAGCCTCGTGTGGGACAGGGGTGCCTTGGATCCACCCCAGCGCTTAGTACAGTTCCTGGCACATAGTGACCGCTTAACAAAATACCAGCAAGTACCTCACCCCCAATTTACAGAAGAGGAAACTGAGGCCCAGGAAGGTGAAGGGACTTGCTCCGGGCCAGCCGGCACACCAGCGGCGGTCCTGGGGCTAGGACCCCTCTATCTCCTAACCCTCGGGCCCGGCCCCGGTCTCTCCGGCCAAGCTGATTCCAGGTCCCGTCCTTCTGGGCGCTCCGCCCTTTTCGGTCATCGGAACCACACGGTCCAAACCTCCAACTTGCTGTCACCACCCCGGGCCTTCTGATCTCGGAGGATCAATCCTCCCGGAATGGGGCAGACAGGCTCATACGTCAGCCGGCCGGAGGCCTCGAAACCACCGTGGGCCGGTCTCACCCTCTAATCCCCGGTTTAAAAGTGGAGCTGGGCTGTCCGGCTCCCTCGCTGATAATAAATGGAAGAGGACAGCCTCAGTCACGGCACTGCGGGAACGAACAGAGCTACCGACGACCTGACGGTCGTTCCAATCAAAGCAGTGTGGCCTAGTGGCAGGAGCCCGGGCTTGGGAGTCAGAGGCCGTGGCTTCTAAGCCCGGCTCCGTCACTCGTCTGCTGGGTGACCCTGGGCAAGTCGCCTCACTTCTCCGTGCCTCGATTGCCTCGTCTGTACAACGGGGATTAAGATGGTGAGCCCCGGGCGGGACAACCCGATTACCTTGGATCCACCCCAGCGCTTAGAATGATAATGAGAATCGTGTCGGTATCTGTTAAGCCCTTACTACGTGCAGAGCACTGTGCTAAGCGCCGGGGTAGACACAAGGGAATCGGGTTGTCCCACGTGGGGCTCACGGTCTTCGTCCCCCTCTTACAGATGAGGTAACTGAGGCAACAGAGAAGTGAAGTGACTCGCCCACGGTCACAAAGCTGACCAGTGGCAGAGCCGGGATTCGGACCCGTGACCTCCGACTCCAAAGCCCGGGCTCTTTCCACGGAGCCACGCCGCTCCTCGAGCAGTGCTTGGCACAGGGTAAGCGCTTAACGGATACCGGAATTATCATTATTATCATTATCTATTAAGTCACAGGCCTGAGACCTCAAGACCGACCGCATGCCCAAGAGATGGGTTAATGATGAATAACAAAGAATGAGTAGAGCAGCCGCACGGGCTAGTGGAAAGAGGACAGATCTGGGAGTGGGAGGACCTCAGTTCTCAGCACGGCTCCGCCGACCGGTTGTCGAACTGTACTCACGCGAGCACTTAGTACAGTGCTGTGTACACAGTAAGCACTCGAGAAACCCGGTTGAATGAATGACCTCGGTCAAGTCACTTAAGAAGCGGCGTGGCTCAGTGGAAAGAGCACGGGGCTTTTGGGGTCAGAGGTCATGAGTTCGAATCCCAGCTCGGCCGCTTGTCAGCTGTGTGACTGTGGGCGAGTCACTTCACTTCTCGCTGCCTCAGTTCCCTCATCTGTAGGATGGGGATGAAGACCGTGAGCCCCATGTGGGACAACCCGTGAGCCCCTGTGTCTACCCCAGCGCTTAGAACAGTGCTCTGCACGTAGTAAGCGCTTAACAAATGCCAACATCATCATCATCATCATCATCATCAACTTCCCTGTGCCTCGGTTTCCTCAACTGTAAAACGGGGATTCGGTACCCGTCCTCCCTCCTCACTTAGACTGTGAGTCCCATGTGGGACAGGGACTGTGCCCAGTCGGATTAACCTGTATCTACTTCACCACTCCGAGAACAGCGCTTAACCCATAATAAGCTATTAACAAGCACGATGGTAATAATAACGATAATGGTATTTGTTAAGCACTAATTCCATACTAAAGACTTTAGTATAGCACTGGGATAGAGATAAACTGATCCATCTGGACACCACCCCTGTCCCTGGTGAGACGGCTAGTGATTTGGGGGTAGGGAGTGGGTAAGCATTTCAGCAAATCTGAAGATTTTTGGACCTGCTCACTGAGTTGAATCAAGAATCAACCTCAAGAAAAAATACAAACCCCACAAGTAACTCCAAACATTCTTCGTGGTTCCGTGCAGGACTACAAACCATCACCAATGGTTTAGGGAGTTCGGGATACCTCGCCATTGTCTGGACGGGGTGCCTTTTCCAGTGGAGGAAAGCCACAAACCTTATCCTGGGGCAAAGCTGACAACAGCAGCCCCTCCTCTGCCCATAGAATGAATCCACATACAGCTGTCTGGGCCGTAGTCACGTCTTCTCAGTGTTCGGAGATAGATTGACTATCTCAGGCAGAGCTAGGGACACCATTACCCCCACATACAAGTTGAACACGCTCACCCGAGTTCTTCTGCCTCACTTAACTCCAGGGCACCTGACAAAATTCAGAATCGCTGGTCCCTAGAGCAGAAATGGCAGGAACGGGTCGGGGCAGAGGAGAACAGGCACCAGGCCTCATTCCTATTCCCCGAATCTCTATTTGGCTCAAAGAGCCTACCCCGCCAAGAGTCCCTCCCCAGCAGAGTCCCACCATCTCGGATCATTCCGTAGCACTTACGGATCATCTGCTGGATGCAGACCACGGCATGAAGGACTTTGGAGAGCCCAGAAGAAGTTGGAGCTGACAGTCAAGCAGGAGAGGCAAAGACGAGATGATTTACAGAAAGAAGAGGGGAAAGGAAAAAATGGATGGGCAGATTCAGTGTTTAGGCATGAATCTCCCAGATCCAAAGTAGAGAGACAGGCAGGTCAGCCGATCGCACATAATATCAATCAGTGGCATTTACTGAGAACTTACTGAGTGCAGAGTATGGAACTAAGCAGTTGGGAATTTCATTTAGTGATTCAGTCGTATTTATTGAGCACTTACCGTGCGCAGAGCACTCTACTAAGCGTTGGGGAGCGTGCGATAGAACCGCAAGCGGACACACTCCCTGCCTTAAAAGTCCAATAGACGTGGCAGACGTGATCCCCACCCACCCTCAAGGAGCTTACGGTCTCTGCTGATGAAAATGATAGGAATAAGAAGAATAACAGTGCCTACGGAGCCCTCCAAGTCAAAACGAGATTCTGAGAATTTCTCATCCTTCTCAGACAAGGACTCTGACAAGGTAGGGGGAAGCCACAGCAAGGACCATATGATCTTCATTTGGTTTTCCACGCTTTCCAGTCTGGGGGGGACTACCGTAGTACACTCCTGACCGCTCTGCCTCCGAGACTTAGTCCCACACCTTGTCACGTAGCTGATCGGAGAACACTGGAGCCTGGTGAAACATACTAAGTAAATCAAAATACTAATGTTGGTATTTGCTAAGCGCTACGGGCAGAGCACTGTTCTAAGCGCTGGGGGAGATACGGGGTGATCAGGTCATCCCACGTGAGGCTCACGGTGAATCCCCATTTTACGGACGAGGTAACTGAGGCACAGAGAAGCCAAGCGACTCGCCCACAGTCGCACAGCTGACAGGCGGCAGGGCCGGGAGTCGAACGCGCGACCTCCGACTCCGAAGCCCGGGCTGTTTCCACTGAGCCACGCCGCTTCTCAGTACTCTATACCGAACGCTCTGGGTACCAAGCACTATAACAGGATCTCTTTTGAGTGCACCTTTCAGGTAGGAAATGTATCTACCGGCTCGAATGCTTTATACTCTCCCAAGCACTCAGGGTGGAGCTTCGCGTACGGCGAGCGCTCAATAAATACCACTGGTTGATCGATCGATCGACTGGAAATCGGGGCACTTGCAGGGCTGAACACATTCCTCTGGACCACCAAGGGGCCGTCCCATTCTACCTCTGGGAGCACAGAAAGGTTTCAGTCTTTAAATCCTCTTAAGTGCTAATATGGCATCCGTTAAGCGCTTACTATGTGCCAGGCCCTGTACTAAGCATTGGAGTAGATCCTAGCAAGTCAGGTTGGACACAGTCCCGGTCCCACCTGGGGCTCAGAGTGTCAATCCCCAATTTACAGATGGGGGAACTGAGGCCCAGAGAAGAGCAGTGACTTACCCGAGGTCACACAGCATTGATTCATTCATTCAATAGGATTCACTGAGCGCTTACTACGTGCAGAGCAGTGTACTGAGCGCTTGGAACGGACAAGTCGGCAACAGAGAGAGACGGTCCCTGCCCTCCGACGGGCTTACGGTCTCATCGGGGGAGACGGGCGGACGAGAACCATGGCAATAGACAGAGTCAAGGGGAAGAACATCTCATAAAAGCAATGGCAAATAAATAGAATCAGGTTGATGTACATCTCACTGAACAAAATACACAGGGTGACGAAGCTATAGACAGCTGAGCGGACGAGTACAGTGCTGAGGGGGTGGGACGGGCAGACAGGTGACAGAGCAGGGATTAGAACCCCCAAGATTTTCTGAGTCCCAGGCCCATGCTCTAGCTAGCAGGTCACTGAAGGGCCACTGGGAGAGTCTGATCCAGGAAATGGGTTCTTTCCAACGACTTGGGGTGGAGAAGAGACGCCGAATCCCTCATTCTCCCCTCGTGGTGGGATCAGTGACCAAGGTCACAAAGCAGACATGTGGCAGAGATGGAATTAGAACTCACGTCCCCTAACTCCCAGGCCCGCGGTCTTTCCACTAGACCGTAGGTAGAAAAGCCTTCCGCGGGAGATGGGTTTCCAGCAGGCGGGGAAGCAGCGTGGCTCGGTGGAAAGAGCGTGGGCTTCGGAGTCCGAGATCATGGGCTCGATTCCCGGCTCTGCCGCCTGTCAGCTGTGTGACTGTGGGCGAGTCACTTCACCTCTCTGGGCCTCAGTTCCCTCATCTGTCAAATGGGGATTACCTGTGAGCCTCACGTGGGACGACCTGCTTCCCCTGTATCTCCCCCCAGCGCTTAGAACGGGGCTCCGCCCACAGTAAGCGCTTAACAAATACCAACGTTCTTATTAGCGACGCAACAGGGTCAGGGAGGGCCTAGGCCAGGTTGGCCTCCAAGAGGCCTTCATTCCCTGACTGAGCCCTCCTTTCCTCTTCTTCCACTCCCTTCTGTGTCACCCTGACTTGCTCCGGTTATTAAGGCCCACTCCCGGCCCCCCGGCGCTTATCTGTAATTTACTTATTTACGTTAATGTCCATCTCCCCCTCTAGACCGTAAAGCTCACTGTGGGCAGGGAATGTATCGGTTGTACTGTTATAGTGGGCTCTCCCAAGCGTTCAGTACGGTGCTCCGCACACAGTAAGTGCTCAGTACATACGACGGGCTGACGGACCGACTCTGCCACCTGGTTTAGACCCCAGCTGAGCTCTAGGAACAAATCACCAGCGGGTACTGATTTTCCTCGAACCCCCATTAGACTGTGAGCTCCTCTGAAAATAGATTAATTATTGGGCCTAAAAATTGATGGCTGAGGAAATAAGCATCATAGATCTCTTTTATGAACTCCCGGAATCCTTGAAGGAGAAAGGAGATATAGTGAAGTTTGTTTGGAATCTAATCAAGATCAGATGAGGTCGATACAAATCTCTCCTCCCCAGCAGCAACGGTAATGGTAATATTGCAAAAGCCTCCTTGAACAAACTTTGTACTTATTCGATTGAATTCCTAAATTTTGGAGAGAAGTCAAATATTCAAGACAAAGATCTATGCGACAAAAATGAATCCGAGAATTCTTTTTTAATTGAAAAGTTCACTAAGATTAGATTTGACTACGGCGAGTGCTCAGATTTGTGGCCGAAGAAAACGGCGTCTTCTGGAAAGAAAAGATTTTTGCTTCTTCATAGGTGGTAAAATAGAATAACAGGAGACATACCTCACTTATCAGTCTCCCATCTCTCACTCCTTTCTCTCTCAATCATATTTACTGCGTGCAGGGCACTGTACTAAGTGCTTGGGAAAGCACAGTACAACAGAATTGGTCGGCGCATTCCCTGCCCACAACGAGCTTACGTTCTTCTGCCCTGTCTACAACTCCCTTCCCCTTCAGACTCTCCAGGTTATATTCCCTCTCCATCTTCAGAGCCCTCCTGAAAACCTGTCTCCTACAGAAGGCTTTATCAATAATAATAATAATAATAATAATGTTGGTATTTGTTAAGCGCTTACTATGTGCAGGGCACTGTTCTAAGCACTGGGTTAGATACGGGGTCATCAGGTTGCCCCACGTGAGGCTCACAATCTTCACCCCCATTTTACAGCCGAGGTAACTGAGGCACAGAGAAGTTAAGTGACTTGCCCACGGTCACACAGCTGACAAGTGGCAGAGCCGGGATTCGAACCCAAGACCTCTGACTCCCAAGCCCGGGCTCTTTCCACTGAGCCACGCTGCTTACTATGGTAAGCGGAAAGACCCCGGGCCTGGGAGTCAGAGCCCGTGGGTTCCAATCCCCGCTCTGCCGCGTGTCCGCTATGTGACCTGGAGCAAGTCACTTCGTTTTTCCGGGCCTCAGTCATCTCATCTGTAAAATGGGAATTAAGATTCATTCATTCATTCAACAGTATTTCTCGAGCGCTCACTATGCGCAGAGCACCGTACTAAGCGCTCGGAACGAACAAGTCGGCAACAGATAGAGACGACGGTCCCCGCCGTCTGACGGGCTCACGGTCTGATCGGGGGAGACGGACGGACGAGAACGACGGCGCTGAACAGAGTCGAGGGGAAGAACGTCTCGTGAGAACGACGGCCACTGAACAGAATCGAGGCGACGCACAATTCATTAACAAAATAAATAGGGTAACGGAAACACATACAGTCGAGCGGACGAGTACGGTGCCGTGGGGATGGGAAGGGAGAGGTGGAGGAGCAGAGGGAAGGGGGGCGGGGGGGGGAGAGGGTTTAGCTGCGGAGAGGTGAAGGCGGGGGGGGGGGGGGCGGCAGAGGGAGTAGAGGGAGAAGGGGAGCTCGGTCCGGGAAGGCCTCTCGGAGGAGGTGAGTTAAGATCGTGAGCCCCACGTGGGACAGGGACTGTCCAACTTCACTACCTTATATCTACCCCCGTGCTTAGAACAGGGCTTGGTCCATCATAATAATTACGGTCTCCGTTAAGCGCTTACGACGTGCCAGGCACCGTACTAAGCACTGTGGCGGATACTAGCAGATCAGGTCGGACACAGTCCCTGTGCCACGTGGGGTTCACAACCCTCAATTCTCATTTTACAGATGAGGGAACTGAGGCTCAGAGAAGTGAAGCGACTAGACGGGTTCAGAACGACATGCCGACTCCCGGGTCGGTCCACTATGCCATGCTGCTTCGCGTAGTACACTCTTAACGAACCCCACAACTATTATCATTCGAAAATAATCCTCACCCTTCGCCTCCCAAAGGCGGATGAGAAGTAGTGTGGCCTAGTGGGAAGGGGGAGTCGGAGGACCTGGGTCCTAAGCCCAGCTCCGCCACTTGTCTGCTGGGTGACCTCGAGCAAGTCACCTAACTTCTCTGGGCCTCAGTTACCTCATCTGCAAAATGGAGATTAAGACTGTGGGCCCCAGATGGGACACAGACCGTGTCCAACCCGATTAGCTTCCATCAACTCCCATATTTAGTACAGTGCCTGGCACACAGTACGTACTTAGCAGAAAGCATTTAAAAGAAATAGCGGCAGGCCACCCGATTCCCCTTCCTTAGCTCGTACGTTTTACAACATTTTTTTATTCCACTTCATTTTTAATATACCCATTTTTGTTTATTTTTGGCATCCCACTCCCGTTTCACCACTGACACCATTATATGCATGCCGTGTCTGCATTTCTGCCCCATTAGATGATGAATTTTTGAGGGCAGGGACCACGTTTTATTTTTAGTCTATTTTGGCCACGCGATCCCAAACGGCTTGCCCTTGTGCGTAGTTGACCCCCGTGCTTGTAGAAGTTGTAACTGACAAAGAACTGTGCCCATAAGGGCATGTGAGGATGAGAAGGTCAGTGCGGGACTCAGAGCGCACACCACGTTGTGCACACTCGGGCACACTCTCACACACACACACACACACGCACGCACGCACACTCCGTTGTGCTGGTAACCAAAGCGCCTGGCGCCGTTTTTCCTCATGCGCACTAGCCTCGCGAAGCTTCTGCTCAAAGAGGAGCCGCCCTTTTCTTCATCTCAGTTGCCCAAGGCTGGCCTTTCTGCACTGCCTCCCAGAATTCCACTGGGATGCAGCATCGCCCGAGGCTTTGCTCACCGCATCGTTTTTCTCCCTCTCTAGATCATCTTCCTCTCTTTTTTTTTTTTTTTTTTTTTGGTCGCTGGACCGAAGATTCCTCTTTCCTGGGCACCAGCTGATCCCAAGGGATGAAACATTCACAGTTGGCCAGTATTCTTTTAGTTGGAGAAAAGGGTCCTGCTGTTAAGTCGGAATGTTGTCCAGATAGATTAGCCGTCACCATTTCTCCCATGGGAAACACCTGCCCCCAGATGCATTTTTGAGCCCTTACTGGGGCAGAGCACTGAACTGTGGGAAACGTGTCTACCAACTCTTTTAAATTATACTCTCCCACGAGCTTAGTACAGCGTTCTGCACACAGTAAGCACTCAATAAATACGATCGATTAAACACTTGAGAGATAGCAAGAGAGAGAAGACCCAATCCCTGCTCCTCAGGAGCTTAGTCTAGGAGAAGAGACAGGCTTACAATCATTTATTAATAGAAGAGAAAGGAGAAATTGAAACACAGATGAGTTAAGTGCTGAAATCACACGTCAACATGCCCAGAAATTCCATGGGGATACAGAAGGGGTATGGCCCCGTGGATAGAGGTACGGGCCTGGGAGTCAGAAGTCACTAGTGAACAATTCTAATCCCCACTCTGCCACCTGTCTGCTGTGTGACCTGGGGCAAGCCACTCCACTTCTCGGTGCCTCAGTTACCTCATTTGTAAAATGGGGACGGGGACAGAGATTGTGTCCAACCTGATTTGCTCGTATCCAGCCCCAGCACTTAGTGCAGTGCCCGCCGCACAGAAATCCCTTAACAAATACCGTAACCCATAATTATCATTATTATTACTGTTGTTCTTCTAAGGACCTAGAGTCTCACCCCAGCTCCATCATTTGCCTGCTGTGACACCCTGGGCAAGTCACTTAACTTCTTCGGGCCTCAGTTACCGCATCTGTACGGTGGGGATTAAGACCGTGAGCCCCATGTGGGACAGGGACTGCGTCCAACCCAATTGGCTCGTAGCTACCTCAGTGCTTAGTTCAATGCCCGGCACTTAGTAATCACCGAACAAATAGGAAGCACCACCCTTGAAAAGAAAGGATTGGCACTGAGGTGGATGGAAAATATCCATGTGGGCAGAAAAATTAATTCAGGAAGGCCCCTTGAAGAAGAGGTGATTTCAGAAGGGCTACGAAGATATTCACCTTTCAGCTGAACCCCCGCCACGAGCCACAACGCAACACGATTAAATAAATTTAAAAGATCTACAAAAGTCCACCCCGAAAGATATCCATTACCGAATATATTTCTCAACTCATCGTTTTGAAGTGCTAAACTCTCAATGTTTACGGATCATATGACAGAAGTTTATTTGGGGCGGATATTTTGCCGAAGAGATAAGTAAAAATAAACTTTTAAGATGCATTAAAGACCTCTTCAGGAGAAGTAAAGGAACCGCTGTTTAATGGAAATGGAATTACCCAGCTCTCTTAAACACCAAGAAATAAAATCTGACTAGTGAATAAGTAGCCGATAAAATAACTACTGATCTCTTTAATTGCACTTATTTGAGCTGGATGTGTGATCTATGGAAAAATAAAACAACTGATTTTGGGTGATGACTATTTAAGAGTTACTATTCCTTAAGTAATGGGTGTTCTTTAAGCCCCTACCTTAGCCCTGCTCTTCTTGTCCAGTTTCTTCCTCGAGAAACAGGGCTCTGAAATCACTCTCCGGCCTTGAAGGAAGGAACCACCCTTATCTGAAATACAATCGATCAAAGGTATTTATCGAGTGCTGTGTGCTGGGCATTGTACTGAAGTGCTCGGGGGGCCTACAATATAACAGTTGGAAGATTGTATGGCTGGGAGACCTGCATTAGTTACACAAGACACACCCAGATCCTGGCAGTTTCACCCAAATTCACACCCGACAAAACAGCAAATGGCAGGACCAGATCACCCACAAGGAGGTTCTGGAATACGCAGGCGGTTCACCGGCATCCAGGTGAAGCTTAGAGAAGCAGTGCGGCCCAGTGAAGACAGCACAGGACTGGGAGTCAGAAGGATCTGGGTTCTAATCCCGGTTCTGCCACTTGCCGGCTGTGTGACCTCGGGCAAATCACCCCACTTCTCTGTGCTTCAGGTACCCCAGCTGTAAAATGGGGAATAGAGGCTGTGAACCCCATATGGGACATGGTCCGTGTCTGACCTGATTAGCTGGTATCTACCCCAGTGCTTAGGACAGCGTTAGGCACATAATAATAATAGTGGTATTCGTTGAGCGCTTACTAGGTGCAAAGCACTGTTCCAAGCGCTGGGGGATACAAGGTGATCAGGTTGGCCCACGTGGGGCTCACAGTTTTAATCCCCATTTTACAGATGAGGGGCCTGAGGCACAGAGAAGTTAAGTGACTTGCCCAAGTCACACAGCTGGCAAGCGGCGGAGCTTGCCAGGCACATAGTAACTACTCAACAGATACCTTTTTTTAAAACAAACCACAACCGAGCCACACAACTCTGCCGGAAGGGACACTGGAAGAGAATGTGCCTTACCTTTGTTATGAAAATTGTAATTATCACTAAAATTTCAGCGTACCTACTTGGTTCATAACACCGTACGGGCCGCTTGGGAGTCGACAAAAATTACATACATTTAAGACAATCCTCACCGAAAAGGGTACTTTCTGAGTATTTAATTATCAATGGGTAGCATTCGCCGAGCTCTATGTGCCGAGCGCCGTACCAAGACCTGGGGAGAATGGGAGACACAATCCAAGCCCCCAAGGAACCTACGCTGTAAGAGGGGAGACACACAACGTAAATCCCAGATAGGAGGAAGAACCGCTTAACTAGCAGCGTGGATGATTTGCAGGGGACTGTGAACCATTATGGAAAGAGAATATGCCTACCAACTCTATAATATACTATTCTCCCAAACGCTTAGTACAGTGCTCTGCACACAGCACTCACCAAATGCCAGAGTAGCCTAGGAGATAAAGCACAGGCCTGGGTATCGGGGTACCCGCGTTCGAATCCCGGCTCCGCCACTTGGCTGCTGCGTAACATGGGGCGACTCTTTCTTGTTGTAGTGTACTCTCTCAAGCGCTTAGTGCAGTGCTCTGTACATGGTGAGGGCTCAGTGAACATGGCTGAGTGAACGAATTCACTTCAGTTCTCTGTGCCTCGGTTACTTCATCTGGAAAACGGGAATTAAGAGCGTGAGACCCGCGTGAGACACGGACTGAGTCCAGCCTGATTAGCTTGAATCTATCCTAGCACTCGGTAAGGTGCCTGGAACGTAGTAAGCGCTTAGCAAAGTCCGTAAATTAAAAGGACACCCAGGGCACGCTCTACGGGCTACGGGTTCATCCTGGTCGGCGGTCCGCACTGGAAGTAGTCATCATTCCAGAGCTAATGATAACGGTGGTATTTGTTAAGCGCTTACTATGGGCAGAGCACTGTTGTAAGCGCTGGGGGGAGATACAGGGTAGTCAGGTTGTCCCACGTGAGGCTCACGGTCTTAATCCCCATTTTACAGATGAGGTCACTGAGGCCCAGAGAAGTGAAGTGACTTGCCCAGTGTCACCCAGTTGACAGGGCGCGGAGCCGGGATTCGAACCCCTGACCTCCGACTCCCAAGCCCGGGCTCTTTCCACTGAGCCCCGCCGCTTCTCTAACACTGTAAGCTAACACCGTAAGCTTGTTGTGGACGGGGAACGTCACCGTTTATTGTTGCACTGCACTTTCCCAAGCACTTCACGCCAGTGGTCTGCACACAGCAAGCGCTCAATAAATACAACTGAATTGAGCCCAGTTGTACACTTCTCCTCTCCAGGTCTGAGGCCGGAGGCGGGGCGGGCGCCCTTAATCAGTGGCATTTCTGGAGCACCAGCCATGCGCACAGCACAGCACTGGACTAAGTGCCTGAGAGTTCAAGAGTTCAAGAGAGCTTAATCCCCTGAAGGTGAGCAAGGGAGCTGCCGCGGACAGAGCGGGAACCCAAGAGAGTGACTTTATCGCACAGAAAAGCTTCAGATCGGCAGGTTCCCGGTCATCAGAGGCGGACGTCGCCAGCCGCGGGGGAGAGCAGTCTCTCCGGTCTCCTCCAGGCCCGGCCAGTCCGTTCCAGCTGTTGGGGACGCCGGACGAACGCATCCATCAGCACCCATCAGAGCCGACTTTCAGAGCGCCCTTCGGGTGGTTCAGGCAGTGATTTGAAACGGGTGCCACCTCCTGACTCTGTCGTGTTTCTTACGACCGCTAGTGAACATCAATAATATGAATTCCGTTTTAATTCTTCTGGAAGGGGGCTTATTTATAGGGCAATTTCCAGTGCACCGTCTTGTCTCGAGGAAATGATTGCCAGCTCAGGCACTCGTTAAGGTTTACTGCTTAGGCCTTCCTTCAAGGTACAATATGGATATTACTTCCCAAAAGTAATTCAGAATACGCAGTGCTGAGAACACGTTAACTCCTTGCAAACTTCTCAGCCAGGGAAATCCCTTCCCGACGGATCCCGCGGTCCCGAGCGCGGACGCGCGGACGCAGCCGGCTTCGGCCCTCCCGTACGGTCGTGGTTCTACCGTGTGGGTTGGCTGGAAATCCGTGAGAGAATCACAGAACGCTCTCCCGACAACGCACGGATGTAAGGATGGAACACGATGGTGATGCCAGAGGAGCCAGTCAAACGGCGCAAGAAATAACGTGAGCTTTAAAAGGCGGAGTTTGTCCACGAGGGAAGCCCTGTGTTCTAGGAGAAGGCAACGGACTCTTCTCATTCATGCATTTCTCCACCTTTCCACCCTCTTCCTATTACCAGCTGCTCCCTCCACATGCCTATAATTTGAGCCTGCCCATCTCCCCCACTAGAGTGTCCATTAGATGGACATACAGAGGAAGGCAGGGGACTCAGACCTCGAATTGGGGTGGCCAGGACATACCCTCGCATCTGGAGCCGAGGGCTCTTGCCTTCTCTCCCGACACCCAGTACGCCTTGCTCCCAGCATTGATCTGTGCGTCGGCCGAGGGGAGAAAGCTTTGGCCGTGTGCTCTTAGAGTTCCCCTACTGGATGGCCAGAATGCTGTCTCCCTAGCCATTGGCACCCGCTCCCCTTCGCGCCGCCCTGGAGACCCCATCCCATCTTCTTCTCCACCAGCCCGGTGGGAAAGAGAAAACTCCCTGCTACAGCCGAGGAAAAGCAACCGACCGCAGCAGCCGATGTTGTGGTTACTGGTTTGCCTTGGGCTCTAAGCCACGAGGAGCCTGAAATTCTGCTCCCGGCACCCTGTCGACTTATTTTGTATATACTGCGCGCTCGTCCTTGCCTTTTATATAGTTTTGATGTCGTTTCACCGCTTCGGATGTGTCTGCCTCCCTTCCTCTCTTCCCCACTCACATTCACGAGTCGCGAGTCCGTTGAGGAACAGGACCTACGTCTGATTCCCACCCGCGTACCTCTCCTATCACTTAACGCGGTGTTCCTCATACCGTAGGCACTCAATAAATACCACGGCTCGATTAAGAGCCGCCTGAGGGATAAACCTTGACATCGAATGCTGCGTGCTGAGCCGTGGACCAAACGCTAGTCAGGGTGCAGACTGGCTAGATAAAAACAATAACAAATAACAATCGTGGTATTTGTTAAGCGCTACCCGTCTGCCGAGCACTGCACTAAGCACTGGGTGGACGCAAGCAAATTGAGTTGGATACAGTCCCTGCCCGAGGTAGGGTTCAGGGTCTCGATCCCCATTTTACGGATGAGGCAACTGAGGCGCAGAGAAGTGAAATGACTCGCCCAGGGCCACACAGCAGACGGGCGGCAGACCCAGGATTAGGACCCACGACGTCGGGACCCGCAGACCTGAGCTCTATCCACCACGCCATGTAGATCCACGTGTGGGAGAGGCCCAGCCTCTGGTCATTCCCGGGACAGGGACTCAAGAGCACGTGTAGCCAGAGCCTGACCGCCCGGCTCCTGGAACGACTTCACTGTCTCTGCCCCGGCTGGTCTACAGACCGTGGACACTCGGTAGACGCTGTGAGCAGCTGACTGGCAGAAAGCAATCAAAATGCAATGCAGGTACACCTGGTATACCTTTCCGCCAGCGTGCTCTGAGCATCGGCCACGGGGTGAAACCTTCGGCCGTGTGCTCCTAGGAGTTCCTCTAAAACAACGCAGGTGTGGAAATGACACTTGACCTGCCCCGCCTGCAAATGGCTGAAGAAATGACATTCCCCCGAGACGACGACAACTGGTACTTTTTAAGTGCTTCCGCTGTGCCGAGCCCTGCTCCGAGCACTGGGCTAGATACGCTAATGAAGACGGAGTCCCCGTCCCATATAACGATATAACGATACCATCATCGTCAGTATATGGGGCTCACGTCTAAGCAGAAGGGAGAACGGGTATTGAACCCCCATTGTGCAGATGAGGAGACTGAGGTACGGAGAAGTTAAGTGACTTCCCCTAGGTCACACGGCAGGTAAGTGGCCGCGGTGGGATCAATTTTTACTCGCTATTGTTTCAGTGAGCTGTTCTTCCCCTCGATTCTATTCATTGCCCTTGTTCCGGGCCGTCCGTCTCCCCCCGATTAGACCGTCAGAGGGCAGGGGCTGTCTCTGTCTGTTGCTGATCTGTACATTCCAAGCGCTTAGTACGCGGCTCTGCACATAGGAAGCGCTCCAAAAGTCCGATTGAATGAATGAATGAATGAAATCCCAGGTCCTCCGACTCCCAGGCCCGTGCTCTATCCATCAGGCCACACTGGTTCTCCTCTCAAATGATTCCTCTGCTTCTACGCCACCACCTGCCCGTTGTCCAAGTGCTTAGTCCAGCAAATAGCCCACAGTGGCGGGACTCAGCGGATGCTATCACCGCTACTGGGGGCCTGTGGAGCTAGCTTTGGAAATCAACTGCGACTGACTGAAGGCACATCTCCTGCCGGAGTCCTTTCCCGACTAAACCTCCCTTTCCTCCTCTCCCACCCCCTTCTGTGTGGCCCTGACTTGCTCCCCTTGTTCTTCCTCCATCCCAGCCCCACGGCGCTTATGTACATAGCTGTCTTTATTTCTTTCTGTTAATGTCTGTCAGCCCCCTCTCTAGACTGTCAAGCCTGTCGTGGGCAGGGAATGTAACTGCTTATTGTTGCACCGGACGTTCCCAAGCGCTTTGTACAGTGCTCTGCACGCAGCGAGTGCTCAATGAAAACGACCGAATGAAAGACTGGTGTCTATACTATTGTCAGGTTTGGGACAAATTCGGATAGAATCACTACGATGACAACTGTGGGGCGTCTGGGGCAGATGTGACACGATCAGATTGGACCCAGTCCCTGTCCCACACATCACTCCCAACCTAAAGAGGAGGGAGCACGGCCACCTCATCCCACTACTGATGAGAGCGTGAGCCTGGGCGTCAGAAGATCGTGGGTTCCGATCCCAGCTCCACCGCTTGTGTGCTTTGTGACATCGTCTCTGCCTCAGTTATCTCATTTATAAAATGGGGATTGAGACTGTGAGCCCCGCGTGGGACAGGGACTGTGTCCAACCTGATTTGCTTGTATCCACCCCAGAGCTTAGTACCGTGCCTGGCACATAGTAAGCCCTTAACCAAGACCGTAATTCTTCTTACTGTTGTTGTTATCATTATTATGAGGAAACTGTAGCCTAGAGAGGGGAGAGCAGGCCAGTGGCAGGGCTGGGACCCCCAGTCAATCAGCCAGTCAGTGATGTTTATTGGGCGCTTACCGTGTCCAGACCAGAACACCGTGCTGAGCGCGTGGGAGAGCTTGGCCCCGGTCTCCAGGATCCCGTTTCCTTTCCATCAGGTCCTGTGGCCTCCCAGAGTTAATGCAATGTATAGAAATGCAACAACCGCGCTGAGCAGTGAACCACGGAGGCTCGAGACACACGCCTGAGCCCCAGAGAGCTCCGGTGATCTAGTGAGAGTCACATGGTGCCTGTCTCACTCATCTCTTGATAATGAAGGAGAAGCAGCACAGCTCAGTGGATGAGAAGCAGCGAGCCCTAGGAGTGGGAAGGACCTGGTTCTAGCCGTGGCTCCATCATTTTTTTGTTTTTTCTTCAGTGGCCTTTGTTGAGTCCTACGTGTTCTAAATCCTGGGGGTGGACTCAGGGGAATTAGTTTGGATCTAGTCCCCGTCCCACGTGGGGCTCACAGTCTAAGCAGACAGTCTAAGGGAACAGGAGAACGGAGACACAGAGAAGTGCAGTGGCTCAGCCGAGGTCACAGAGCAGACACGTGACAGATCCAGGATTAGAACCCAGGTCCTCTGACTCCCAGGCTCCTTGCACTTTCCACTAGGCCAGGCTGCTTCTCAAGCTGTGTGAGCGGGGGTAAGTCACTTAATTTCTCTGTGCCTCCCTTACCTCATCTGTAAAGTGGGGATTAGGACTGGGAGCCCCATCTGGGACTGAGACTGTGTGCAAATTAATAATATAATGATAATGATGGTATTTGTCAAGCGCTGACTATGTGCCAAGCACCGCTCTAAGTGCTGGGGTAGATACAAGGTAATCAGGCTGTCCCAAGTGGGGCTCTCGGTTATAATCCCCCTTTTACAGAAGAGGTAACTGAGGCACAGAGAGGTTTAGTGACTTGCCCGAAGTCACACACCTGACAAGTGGCAGAGGTGGAATTAGAACCCATGACCTCTGACTCCCAAGCCTGTGCTCTTTCCACTAAGCCACACCGCTTCTCATGATTAGCTTCTATCTACCCCGGTGTTCAGTACAGTGCCCGTCACGTAGTATGCTCTTAAATACCATAAATAAAATAGGAGGGGGAAGGGAGACGTCTTTTTAAAGCTTGGCATCCCCAGGGAATTGGACGCTACTATCAGCAGCCTTCAAATTCCCCCAAGACGCAGAAGGACTTTCAAGAATAGCCGGGTTGCAAGGAAGGGCATTTATCTCCACTTGGAGAATATAGGCTGGGGAAGCCAGGATTGTAGAGTTCACCATCCCAGAAGCTATTGATGGGGCCGCCCGCGGGCCAGCGGAGAGGATCATTTAATGTCCCTAAATCATTTGTTGTTTCTTCTTTACAAAGGGGAAGGGAATCAGAGTGAATATTGTATTCACAGCACATTGGAGGAACGGCACTTGACACTTGCAGAGATTTTTGTCATCTGCAAATTATCTCCTACAGCACTTTTCAGGCTTTCTTTCCATGTATTTGTACAACAAATTTGGGTCATTTCTGTGGGGAACTCATGCAATTTTCCAAGATTCGGGAGTGTACAAAAGGATGGGGCCACCATAAAAATCTAATGGAGGAGTGATTCAGTGTGAGTACAGTGGGGACATACACATTAAAGTTCATCTTGAGGGAGAAAATTGCAAAGCGTGGTATTTCCACTAAAGAGGGGAAAAAAAAGAGCCAGGATCAACGAAAGCAATCGATTCTTTGGTTTTACATCCAAGACCCCGCTCGATTCTCTGCATACACTAAGCACTCAGTAAATGCCATTGATGGATTGGAGTACTATTTTCTTATTATACTAAAAGTACGGCAAAGATGTATCAGGAAAAATGAGAGAAAATAATCAAGCAACCAATGGTATTTATTGAGCACTTACTGTGCGCGGGTCACTGTATTAAGTGCCTGGGGGAGGACACAATAGAGTTGGTAGACTCAGTTTTGTTGAGCCCAGAAGCCTGAGAAGAGTTCATGTGGATAAAAGGGGAGGTGTGTCCTCCAGGCTCCACGGGGAAGCCACGTTGTTATTGTTTGTTTTTGCTGCACTTGTTAAGCACTTACTTGGTACCAAAGACTGTACTAAGCACTCTAAGGTAGATACAAGATAATCGTGTTGGACTTAGTTCCTGTCCCGCATGGGCTTACAGTTTGTCAGAGAGCGGGAAAAGTTAATCCCAGTTTTTATAGAGGAGGTTAAATGACTTGCCCAAGGTCACGCAGCAGGCAAGTGGCGGAACTGGGATTAGAACCCCGGTCCTCCGACTCTCATCAGACCCTGTGCCCTTTCCACTAGGCCACGCTGCTTACCGTGAGCCTCACGTTCCAGGGGACCCACACCCTCCAACCTGGCTTTCGCCCTCTCCACTCAATCGTATTTATTGAGTGTATTTATGTGCAGAGCACTTGGGAGAGTGCAATGTTCCACAGAAAAAGCCCTCTCAAAGGTCGCCAATCACCTCCTTGCCAAATCCAATGGCCTCTATTCCATCCTGATCCTCCTCGACCTCTCAAGCTGCCTTTGACTCTGTTTCCCTGCTGCTGGAAACATTATCCAACTGACATCATCCTCTCCTGGCTCTCCTCCGACCCTCTGGCCTTGCCTTATCAGTTTCTTTTGCGCACCCCTCCTCTGCCTCCCATCCCCTAACTGCGGAAGTCCCTCAAGACTCAGTCCTGGGTCCCCTTCTATTTTTCATCTACACCAACCCCCTTGGGAGAACTCATTTGCTCCAGTTGCTCTAAGAGAATGATTCCCAAAGCTACAACTCCAGTCGCGATCTCGCTCCTTTTCTGCAGTACTTCGTCCTGCCTTGGGGATATCTCGACTTGGAAGTCTCCCGGACACCTCAAACTTAACATATCCAAAACAGGACTCCTCATCTTCCCAACTAAACCCTGTCCTCCTCCTGACTTTCCCGGACAACACCATCCTCCCTGTCTCACAAGCCTGTAATCTAGGTCTTATCCTCGACTCCTCTTTCTCATTCGACCGGTCACCTGTCAACTCGTCCTGTCAGTTCAACCTCCACAACCTCACTAAACTCCCTCCTTTCCTCTCCAGCCAAACAGCTACCATATTTATTCAAGCACTTATCCTTCCCCACCTTGGCTACGGTATCGGTCTCCTCGCCGACCTCCCCGTCTCCTGTACCTCGACACTCGAATCCTTCACTCTGCCGCCCGGATCACTTTTCTAGGGGGAAAAAAAAGAGGTTCAGTCTACGTTTGGCCGCTCCTCGAGAGCGTCCAGTGGTTGCCCATCCACCGCCGCCTCAGAGAGAAACTCCTTATCGTAGACTTTAAAGCATTCAGTCGCCAGCCCACACATTTTGCTCTTCTCCTGCCAACCCGCTTCACGGTACTTCAATCTCATCCATCTCGCTGCCGACCTCTCGCCTGCGTCCTGCCCCTGGACCGCACACCCTCCCACTTCGTATCAGGAGAAGCAGCGTGGCACACGGCTAGAGCGTGGGCTGGGAGCCAGAAGGACCCGACTTCTAGGGGAAGCGGTTGGAAAGAGCCCGGGCTTCGGAGTCGGAGGTCATGGGCTTAACTTCTCGGTGCCTCAGTTTTCTCATCCGTAAAATGGGGATTCACTCACTGCCTGTTCTGACTTCTTCTTAGACTGTGAGCCCTATGTGGGGCAGGGACTACCTCTAGTGTGATTAAGCTGTATCTACCCCAGCATTCAGCACAGTGCTTGGCACACAGTAAGTGTTTAACAAATATTACAATTATTATTTTGAAAAGCACAGTGTTTACTACTAGACTTCCCGGGACTGCAGCTACTCTAGGTCTTCTGTTACACATGTTCTCAAAAAACATCTGATCCTAGTGGATCGAGCATGGGCCTGGTAGTCAGAAGGACCTGAGTTCTAATCTCCACTCTGCTACTTGTCTACCGTGTGACCTCGAACAAGTCGTTTCACTTCTCTCAGTCAGGAGGAAGACTTTGAGTCCCATGGGGGACATGGACTATGTTCAACATAATCAACTGGTATAATAATGTTGGTATTTGTTAAGCGCTTACTATGTGCAGAGGACTGTTCTAAGCGCTGGGTAAGCAGGGTAATCCGGTCGTCCCAGGTGAGGCGCACAGTTAATCCCCATTTTACAGATGAGGTAACTGAGGCACAGAGAAGTTAAGCCACTCGCCCACAGTCACACAGCTGACAAGTGGCAGAGCCGGGAGTCGAACCCATGGCCTCTGACTCCGAAGCCCAGGCTCTTTCCACTGAGCCACGCTGCTTCAGTGGCATATATACTGGTATATACCCCAGTGCTTAGCATATACTCCTGGAAGGAACATAGTGAGCACTGTCAATACAATTTTAAAAAAAAAAGGTCTCACTGTCACTGCCAGTTGACCAACCCCTCTCAGCCCCTTATCATTTCATTAATCAAGTATACTGAGTGTTGGGGTATATATAAGTCAATTAGGATGGGCACAGTCCAGGACATTCCGGGCCAGAGGCGGGAGAGGGGGGAGAGATGGGTCAGCAGGGAGGTGGGCGAAGAAACCCCTAAATGGCCACCCAACCTCAATGGACTTCACAGGCTGCCGAGTTGTCCCCAAGCTTCTGCAGTGACCTGATTCCCATCACAGTAGAACCGTGCTCCTTCCCAGAAGGATCCACTGCCTCCTCCCACCCTTTCACTCCCCATGGACAAACTTTCCCCTTCCTTCTTCCTGCTGCCCCCCTGCTAACCCTTTATCTGAGAAAGGCCCATACCGAAGACAGCCCAAAATATCTGAAAGGCCGGCTCATTCAGTCGGGCGCTGAGCACTCCAGTTTATGAGCGCGAGCCACCTAAAGAATAAATATGAGATTACCATTAGAATGCGCTAGCTTTAAAATGGTTTCACTGAGCGCTGATACTACCTCCTTCTTCTTGGCATGCAGACCGTGGACTCTGGTGATATAAATCCTATCGCTGACCCTGTAATTGACTCTTTGTTTGGTCTGGAAAATCTGTCTGGCCAGGATTTACTGGGCAGATTAAGACCAAAACACCAGTAAAATTCTCGGAGGTTTCTTTGACGCAAATGGCTTCCCCGGGTACTTGTAATGCTTGCGCTTCAGTCGTATAAATTACAAAAATATTTGTACTCTAATCGGGAAAGATGGAAATGTTCAGGGGTTATTTACTTAGTCGTAAAGTTTTCTGGATGTAGACGGGCTGACAAAAGAGGTAGAGAAATCTAAACAGCCAACTGTCCCGAACTGAGAATAGTAAACAGCTCCTTGAAAAATGCTGGAGAAATCTGAAAGCGAAACTCTTCATACCCAAAGAGCTCATGTCCTCCCAAAGAGCTGGTTCAGATCTTTGACAGATGCTTCATGCAACAGGAAGGTTTTCAAAGAGACACTCCGGTCGGATATAGAATGAGACTGAAACACTTGGAAAATGTGATTAAGTGGATTCCCAAACACTTAGAACAACGCTCTGCACACAGTAAGCGATCAGTCGATACCACTGATTGACGGATAATATTCGCAAGAGCAGCACAAAACTCTAGGTGAGCTGAGGTCCAATTTCTCTCCTCTGTTCAGAGCTAGATTAGAGAGTGATAGTTATTCTGGGAAGAAAGACACTCTACTCTTTCTTTAACCCATCTGCTTTGGATCCTTCATGGCGAAATTTTGACCTAAAAATAATTGTGCTATTGGTTATGCCAAGCACTGTACTAAGCACTAGGGTAGAAGGAATACCATCAGATCAAAGTCCCTGTTCCATCTGGTGCTCACTATCTAGGCCAGAGGGTGAAGGGGTCCCCAATTTACAAATGAGAAAACTGAGGCACAGAGAAGTTAAATGACTCGCCCAAGTGCACACCATGAAGAAGGGAGCCACAGTTGGAACCCAGGTTCAGACTCCCAATCTTGTGCTCTTCCCACTAGGCTACATTGCTTCTCGCGGACTTCCTATCACCTCTGCTTACACCAAGCACCCCAACACCCCAAACCCCCGATGCGGGTAAACCTGGCGTCCGACCTGGAGGAGAAAATGCTGTCGTGGATTCGCCCTTCTGAATATCGCGCTCCTTCTTTGGCTATTTATAACTCCCCCTTTGGCTTTCCATAAAAGCCGCAGGAAGCAGAAACGATAAAATTATGCAAACATCTCCCAGTGAGTGGGTGGCCACGGTAACATAAAATCCCTCGGTCCCGAAGCCCACGTGTTTGCAGGACTCATTTTCCGCCACGTCCCGAAGCCCGTTCGAGAGGGCGCTGCCCGTGGGCGTGAAGCCAGTTCACTCAGAATGGGCTGAGCTCTCCGAACGGACTCGGCTCCTGGAGGCCACTCGCGGGCCGGTCATTTAGGCCCGCACGGGATCCATTTCTGGGACCATTCCCCTGCCCCTTGAGAGGCCGGAAGCACCGAATGATCAAACACGGCCAGGTCTAGTGGAAACAGCCGAGGACTGGGAGCTGGGTTCTAGTCCCAGCTCTGGCCCAAGTCTCCTTTGTAACCTCAGACAAGTCATTTCACCCCTCTGGACCTCGGTGTCCTCCGCTGTAGAACGGGGAGGAGACGCCTGCTCCTCCCTATCTCTAGATTGGGAACCCCATGTGGGACACCAGAAGACGGTCATGGTATCTGTTACACCCTTACTGTGTGGCAAGCACTGTTCTAAGCGCTGGGGTAGGTGGTAATAATTATGGTATTTGTTAAGTGCTTATTCTACGCCAGGAACTGTTCTAGTACAGGTTGGACACAGTTTCTGCCCTACTTGGGGCTCACAGTCTCAATCCTCACTTTACAGATGAGGTGGTAACTGAGGCACAGGGAAGTTCAGTGACTTGCCCAAGGTTACACACCAGCACAGAAGCGGTGGAGCCGATATTAGAACTCAGGTCCTTCTGAAACTCACGCTCATTATTCCCTCCACTAGGCCTCATAAATCCAAGTTAATCAGGTCGGTCGCGGCCCCTGCTCCGTCATGGGGCTCCTGGGCTAAGTCAACTTTGGATTTCCCCCAGCATTTAACACAGTGACCAGCGCACACCCTCAGGGTGGCTCTCCCTCATAAGCCCTTGGCCTGGTTTGTTTTATAGGGCCAGAAGCACGAGGGCCATAAATCAGGTCAACTACCTGAACCAGCCAAAATCTGAGTTTTGAAAAAATTCTTTCCTCCCTTCGCGCCCCCTCCCCCCCCCCCCCCCTCCTCGACCCCCAATATTCTTTGTTTAAAGCCTTTGATGCCTATGGGTGAGAAATACCCTCTGGTTCTCTTCACAATCCCAACTGGGGTCTCAGAGGGAGAGATGAGAATCAACATGCTGAAATGACACTTCTATCAGACACACATACGTGGCCCTTAATTCTTAACGGGTCTACAGACGGGGCTACTCATTTCCGATCTGACAGAAAATCTTAACGAAGGAAACCATTTGGCTCCTCTCGGTCCCTCCTCCTCCACCCCTCCCCGGGTGCTGTTTTTTAATTAAGGGAGAACATTCCCGGAAGGAGAGTCCACGGGTAATAAATGGAATGTGTGGGCACTTAAGTGCCGAAGAGACATAGTAATACGTTATCAACAATCACCTCACTAACCTGAGCGAGAAGCTAAAACCCAATAACGTTAGACAGTGATCCAGAAGAGCTAACGACCCCTCCAATCCGTCAGGCTACCAAAACCTTTATGCTCCAGTGGATGTTAGCCAAGATGGCGGCCTATCAACATGTGGAGATGATGGTTTGACCCAGGTATTCTGGAAAGTTAAATTCTTCTGATTTAAGTCATATTTTCTGGAGGGGTAAGTAGCAGTAGCGGCATTTATTGAATACTCAATGGTGTCCTGCACTATACTAGTACTCATCAGTCTATCATATTTACTGAACGCCTACTGTTTGCCGCGTACTGTTCTAAGTGCTTGGAGAGTACAATAGAACAATACACGGACACATTCCCTGCCCACAACAAGCCTACAGTACGTTCAGAACAACAAGGAGGCACGGTTTCTGCCCATAACGAGCTTACACTCTAATGGGAAGACAAACAGAAGTATTTACAACACTGCCAAAATAGGTTGAGTGGACATACATATCCGAGTGCTAAGGAGACTGTATATAAATTCATAAGCACTAGAGCCATTAGATTGCAAGTTTCTGGAAGGCAGGGATCATGTCTACCAACTCGTGATTCTTCGAAGTGCACAGTACAATGTACCGTACACAGTAAGTGCTCAATAAATACCACTGATTGATTGCTCAGTATTGGTAATTTGAGGGTAAAATTCCCATCTCTGGAGGCCCGCAGAGTTCAATTCGCCGGACGATGCAACTAGCTTCTGGAGAAGCAGTTGGCAAAACTGAGTTCTAATCCCTCCTCTGCCACTTGCCGGCAGTCTGATTTGGGGCAAGTCGCTTATCTCTGGGCCTCAGTTTCCTCAGCTGAGAAATGGGGATTGAATACTTGTTCTCCCTCCCGCTTAGACTTGGAGCCCCATTAGGGCAGAAACTATGTCTAACCTGATTATCTTGCTTCGACAGTGCTTCGTATGGTGTGGTGCTCGGCACGTAAGTGTTCAACGGATACCGCTGTTATTATTACTATAATTATTATTATTATCATTAGAGATGGCTGATGATATGGCTTGAGGTGCTAGGATCTTAATCAGGGAGAGCTTGTAGGGGGATGATGGATTGTAGGAAGGATTTGAATTTGGGGAGAGTTGCAGTCTATCTAATACGCGGTAAAAGGGAGGGAGGGAGGGAGGGAGGAAAGAAGCTAGGGGAGCAGTGGGAGCGAGGGCACAAAAGTCACAGAGCAGAGTACAGACATAAAACCAAATCTACAGCTAGAAAACGATGGAACCAATAGGGAGAGCAGGTCAGTCGATCAATCAGTTGTATTTGATGAGCACTCACTTTGCGCAGAGCACTTTCGTATGAAGCACTTGGCATGTCCTCCGCCCACAAGGAGCTTAAATTCTAAAAGGGAAGACAAACAAAAATATTTACAACACTTTCATAATAAGTAGAGTGGACATATGTACCTGAGTGCCAAGGAGAGTGTAAACAATAAATTAGGTTGGTAGACCCATTCTCTGCCCACGGGGGGCTTCCAGTCAGAGGGTCGTAAGAGCACAGAGAGAGAAATAGGAGGGAAAAGAGGGAAGAGCAAAAAGTAAGGGAGAAAAAAGGAGACCGGAAGTGGGGGGAGAGGTGTAAGAGAAAAGTGAAAGGAGAGAAGAAAGTCTTTCCCTGGGTGGATGATGCCACGCTGCTATGCTTGGAGGAAGAAAGCTAGGCAATGGGGACACCTTCCTGGTCGTCAAAAGAGCCACTGACCTCTTGCTATGTGCCGGTGGCTTTACCTATTCAATACTAGAGCATGATCATCTTAATCATTATAAACCAGGATTTATTAAGCACTTACAAGGTCCAAGAACTGCCTAAATGCTGGGGTAGATATAAGATAATTCAATTGGACAGGGTTTCTGCCCTCCTTGGAACTTTTAATCTAAGAATGATATGCTTACTATTGTCTGCCCAAACTGCACCCCAAAGACGACCATTTCACATTTATACAGGAAAGCTCAGGAGTCAAATGTGTAACAAGGCAATGTCTTTTTCTTTTCTTGTAGGGCTTGTATACAGTGAGTTGATTGTGGAGGTCACGGTGATGAATATTTATGGCCATGATTTATTATTTAGAGTGAGAACGTTCACAGCCCCAGAGAGATCTCACGGAGGGGATGAAGACAGCTGGCCAGTGGGATTAGGAGAAAGAAACACGTTTCGTGTAAAATAATTTTAAGGATGGGGGAAGGGAGGTGAACCTTTGAGAATTGAGGGATTAATCTTTTGGAAGCCATTTCTTCAAAAAAGTCCCAAAATGGAGCTGGAATTCAGGGTAAAGTGAAGCAGTTCTAATATTTCCTGTGGCTCGGTAACACTTGGCTGCATTTGACTTTGATCGCGGGTACAGAATTCTTTTTGCAATCCTGAGGAGCCAGCCCATACCAATTCTCCACAGAGAGGGAGACATGGCAGACATTTGGGATTGAGAGTGAGGTGGAGATGCACAAAGAGACAGAGAGATAGAGTCAAAACGGCAAAGACAAAAAGAGTTAGCCAGATAGAAAGGCAAAGAAATGGACAGAGAGACAGACGGATGGAGATACTGAAATGATTTAGATACACAGAGGCAGAGACAGAAAGAAAGAAGGGCATTCAGAGAAACAAAGAAAGAGGCAGGGAGACAGATTTAGACAGGAAGATAGATAAGGAAACAGAGGGAAAAAGGAGAGAAACAGACCGGGAGAAACAGCGTGGCATAGTGCCAAGAGCCTGAACCTGGGAGTCAGGGGACCTGGCTTCTAATCTCGGCTCTACTACTCGCCGGATGTGGGCAAGCCGCAATTTCTCTATGCCTCAGGTCCCTCATCTGTAATGTAGGGATTAAATGCCTGTTCTCTCTTCAGTCGGTGGTATTTATTGAGCAAATACATTGTGTGGAGCGCTATACTAAGCCCTTGGGGAAGTACAAACAACAGAGTGACAGATTCCTGCCCAGAGAAGATGTTTACAGTCTACAAGGGGAGTCAGACTTTAAAATAAATTAGGGGAAATAGTACAGTGTGAGAATATTTCCACATGTCTCCTGGAGCTAGGTATCAAAGTGTTTTAAAGGGTTCACAGTCTAAACTGCATAGTCAACACAGAAGGGAAGGGGATTGGGAGTATCAGGATTTAGGGAAGGTCTCTTGGAGGAGATGCGATTATAGGAAGGTTTTGAAGGTGGACTGTCGAATACGAAGGAGTGAGTTTCATTCATTCACTAGTATTTATTGAGCGCTTACTATGTGCAGAGCACTGTACTAAGTGCTTGGAATGTACAATTCAGCAACAGTTAGAGACAATCCCTGCCAAATGACGGGTTCACAGTGTCAACGGGGGAGACGGACAACAAAGCAACACAGGACAAAACAGAAACAAGACAACATCATCAAGATAAATAGAATCAAGGGGATGTACACCTCATTAACAAAATATATAGGGTAACAATATATACAAATGAGCACAGTGCTGAGGGGAGGGGAAGGGGGAAGAGCAGCCGGTGGGACGGAGGGGGAGCAGAGGGAAAGGGGAGGCTCAGTCTGGGAAGGCCTCTTGGAGGAGGTGAGCTCTCTTAGGGCTGATAATAATGATATTTGTTGAGCGCTTACTACGTGCCAAGCACTGTTCTAAGCGCCGGGATAGACACAAGGTAATCAGGTTGTCCCACGTGGGGCTCCCAATCTTAATCCCCATTTTACAGATAAGGGAACTGAGGCACAGAGAAGTTAAGTGACTTGCCCAAGGTCACAGCAGACAAGTGGTGGAGCAGAGATTAGAACCCATGACCTCTGGCTCCCAAGCCCGGGCTATTTCCACTAAGCCGAGCTGCTTCTCAAATACTGCTTTTCCTACAAAAAAAAAAAAATCCAAGCCAGGTTTCCTCACTCCTCAAGAACCTCCAGGAGTTGCCCATCCACCTCCACATGAAACAGAAACTCCTTTACCACTGGCTATTAAGCACTCCATCACCTGGCCCTCTCCTATCTCACCTCACTTACGTCCTAATAATTATACTAATAATGGAGTTTGTTAAGCACTTACGGGGTGTCAGGCACTCTTCTGAGTGCTAGAGTAGATACAAACGAATCAAGTTGTACACAGTCCACGCCCCACCTGAGGCTCACGTGAGGCTTCGTCCTCATTTTGTAGATAGGTAACTGAGGTTCAGAGACGTGAACACAGGTCACACAGCAGACAAGTGGCAGAGCCAGGATCAGAATTCAGGTCCTTCTGACTCCCGGGATCAATCCCCTAGATAGGCCATGCTGCTCTACAACCCAGCATTCTCACTAGACTCCTATAATGTCAACCAGCTGGAGCTGTATCGCCATCTATCTAATAATAATAATCATGTGGGTATTTAAGCGCTCACTATGTGCAGAGCACTGTTCTAAGCGCTGGGGGAGATACAGGGTAATCGGGTCGTCCCACGTGAGGCTCACAGTTAATCCCCATTTTACAGATGAGGTAAATGAGGCACAGAGAAGTGAAGTGACTTGCCCACAGTCACACGGCCAATCCCTAGCCCACATCCCCCCTCTGATCCGGAACTCACTTCCCCTTCATTCCCCCTTCATAGGAAACAGATGATCAGTCTCCCCAGCTTCAAAATCAAATCTCCTCCAAGATGTCTTCTCCGACTGAGCCCTCATTTCCCCTATTCCCTCTCCCTTCTGCGTCATTCTTGCACTTGGATTTGCACCCTTTATTCACCCATCCTTCAGCCTCTCGGCACTTCAGTACATATCTGTAATTGAGTTATTTATATTAATGTCTATCTCCTCCTCTAGACCGTAAGCTTCTTTTTATGGTATTGGTTAAGCACTTTCTATGTGCCCAGCACTGCTTTAAGCACTGTGGTAGATGCAAGTTAATCAGGTTGGACAAAATCCCCGTCGCACATGGGGCTCGCAGTCTAAACAGAAGGGAGAACAGGTTTTGAATTCCCATTTTACAACTGAGAAAACTGAAGTACAGAGAAGTGAAATGCCTTGCCCAAGGTCACAAAGCAGGCAACTGGCCGAGCTGGGATCAGGACCCAGATGCCCTGACTCCCAGATCCGTACTCTTTCCACTAGGCCAGACTACTTCCCAAACTCTTTATGGACAGGGAACAGCCTACCGACTCTTTTATGTTGTACTCTCCCAAGCGCTTAGTACAGTGCTCTGCTCAGTGACTATGATCGATTGAGAGTGCAATGGAACAAGCAATACCCTCCAGGAATTTACAGTTTAACAGATTACAGTGGGGATTCTACGTGTCTAATCCCGGCTCCACCACTTGTTGGCTGTGTGACTTTGGGCAAGTCACTTCACTTTTCTGTCCCTCAGTTACCTCGTCTGTAAAACAGGGATTAAGACCGTGAGCCTTGTGTGTTCCAAGCTACTATCCTAGAGTTTAGAATAGTGTTTGACACATAGTAAATGCTTACCCAATATTTTAAAAAAAAAAAAAAAAAAAAAAAAAAAGGTGGGAGATAGGTAGAGACAGAAAAAATGAGGAGAGATGGGGAGAGAGAGAGATGGGGAATTGGAGAGAGATGGAGGGAGGCCGGAGAGAGACAGAGGGAGAGATGCAGAGGGAGAAAGACTGAGGTTGAGAGACAGAGAGACAGAGAGAGATGGAGAGAGATATGGAGATGGGGAGAGAGAGAGATGGGGAATTGGAGAGAGATGGAGAGAGACAGAGAGAGAGAGACGGAGAGACAAAGTGATGGAGAGATGGAGAGACAGAGAGAGAGCAAATGCTAGCTGTTCACGTTCGAAAACGATGCCACTGAAGACAAAGTCCTATGTGTGTGTGTAAACGTGGCTGAAGAGACAAGTATAAGATCAACCCACACGTACATACACGTACTATAACACGAGGGTTTGCTTTCCGGTTCTCGGCTGTACGTTTCAACTGAAAGAATACTGTTCACTTGGAGATGAAACCAAGCGGAGCATAATCACTTTGTCGGAGGAGGGATTGGGAAGATTATATCAAAGCATACCATTGTCTTCGAGACGCATCTTCTGCTGCAGAGAATGTCGATGATACATTCATCAAGATTCTCGTCATAACATTACCGCTGAGAAGAGTTATAGGAGCTAGCGACGTACCAGGTATATTTTGATATAAAACAACTGTGTACTAGCTTCGCACTGCCCCAGATACTTGTCTAGTCTTTGAAATGAAAAGGATTGAAACGAACCCGTTCCTCCTTTACAATGAATCACACGTCTAGTCCCTATTCATCTCTCCCATTCCACATATTTCACAGAGATCTGTCTCATCTTCAGAGTCGAAAATGGTTCCACGTGGGTTGCTCGGATTGGAGCCACCGTATAACACAACATTTCCAAAGACATTTGTGTGGCAGCAGGTGCGAAAAGAGAGAGTCTTTTCCCTTTTGGGAGGCACAAGCTTAAAAATGTCTGTAAAGATTATTCCTGTGTAGCAGAGTCAGGGAAATCATGGGGGAAGAAAAAAAATCCACTACCAGATATTTCAGAAGTCCCGTGCTAGCTCATCGTTTTAAACGGTATATGTCAAGCACTACGTACCAGGCACTGCGCTAGGCTGCAGGTTCGATACGAGCTAATCAGGCTGGACACTGTCCATGTCCCACACGGGGCTAACAGTCTTAATCCCCATTTTACCGATGAGGTAACCGAAGCCCAGAGAAGTGAAGTGACTTGCCCAAGGTCACAGAGCAGATAGGAGGCCAGCTGGGATGAGAACCCAGACCCTTCTGACTCACGGGCCCGGGCTCTATCGACTAGGCCACGCTGCTAGTCCACTGTGGGCAGGGAACATATCTACCAACTCCGTTACATTGGACTCTGTTACAACGTACTCTGTACAGTGAGAAGCAGCGTGGCTCAGTGGGAAGAGCACGGGTTTAGGAGTCGGAGGTCATGGGTTCGAATCCCGGCTCCGCCACCTGTCAGCTGCGTGACTTTGGGCAAGTCACTTCACTTCTCGGTGCCTCAGTTCCCTCATCTGTAAAATGGGGATGAAGACTGTGAGCCTCATGTGGGACGACCCGACGACCCTGTATCTCCCCCAGCGCTTAGAACAGTGCTCGGCACATAGTAAGCGCTTAACAAATGCCAACATTATTATTACTCTCCCAAGTGCTTAGTACAGTGCCCCGCAGGCGGTAAACGCTCAGTAAATACCGCTGACTGATGGTTACAGTTTTGCTAGCTCAACCCCCAAACTGTTTAAAGAAAGCATAGTACCCGGTGCAGTGGTCATCCTCAAAATGAGGCAGTTGCCGAGTAGAAAGAGCACAGATCCTCTGAGCCAGGAGAAACGGACTACTAGCCCTAGCTCTGTCACTTGCCTGCCTGTGTGGCGACCTTGGGCTTGTCACAACCACTCTGGGCCTGCGCTGTCAAATGAAGACAAGATCCCTGCTCCCCCCTCCCTCTTCGACTGTGAACCCCATATGGAATAGGGACTGTGTATGACCTGATTATCCTGCATCTACCCTAGCGTTTAGATCTCTGTCTGACATAAAGAACACTCGATAAATAACATCATTAAATACTTTCAGTAGTGATTTCTTGGCAAAAATCAATCTGCCCGCTTCATAATGAATACGCTCCGTGTAGATTTAGAATGATGATAAGATCAGGTAGCTACCCAAAGCCAAGTAGAAATCGTCTCAAATCAGAGCTGGAAATAAAGATTTTGTCAGACTTCTTTTTTTCTTCCCTTTTTTTTTTTTTTTTTTTTCCCATTCCCCTCAGTTAATTCTGTTTTGCAAGTGAGCCAGAAAAATACTCCATAAATGAGCTCCCAGAAACACTGCAGATATAATTCCAC
Organism: Ornithorhynchus anatinus; assembly: GCF_004115215.2. Taxonomy (NCBI): domain Eukaryota; kingdom Metazoa; phylum Chordata; class Mammalia; order Monotremata; family Ornithorhynchidae; genus Ornithorhynchus; species Ornithorhynchus anatinus. Next base: position 16,805,737 of record NC_041751.1, read on the forward strand.
AAATAAAAATGATCTGCGGTAGTTTATCATTTCATTCGTTTCAGAAAGCTCTACTGCCATTTAGTTCATGTCCTGGTTACCAATCAAGTCTCTGCTCCAAATCTGTCAAAATCTAGACATTTTTAACTTGAGACCACTTTTTAAAACTGAAAATGCCAAATCAATAAAATACGGTTCAAGCTGGTCTGTGGGGTAGAGTCGTGATTTTCTGCTGGTTCGCTCCGGGTTGCCAAGCGTGAAACCTTTCTGAACTGCAGTGTAAAACACTTTGTATCAAAAAGGGCTGAAGTTCACAAGTGGCTTACAAAATAAAAATAAGCAAAATCGGGGAATGAATTAATAAAAGGCACTTTAATATCTGAAAGATGTCCATAGGGAAGGAGCTGTATTGCTTTTGTTGTGCTCACTCATCTAGTAATAGATAGAGACTGCATTGCAGTTCCAGCTAACTTGGTTTCAGCCAACTGATCTCTATCTTTAAAGAGAAACGCCATCGCCGGGCCAGTTAACATTGGACCCGAAGGTGTAGAACACACCCGCTCGGGAGGGAAGGGGGAGGCCTTATTCGGTGTCCTAGAACCGTGCAGCATTTTCTCCTATCGGACAGGCTTCGTCAGACTGTCAGCACCTTGCGGGCAAGGAACGGGGTCACTTTGTTTCGGGAAGCAGCTTGGCTGAGTGGAAAGACCTTGGGCAAATCCCAACTTCTCTGAGCCTCATTTCCCTCTTTCGTAAAATGGGGATTCAATATTGTTCTCCCTCCTACCTAGACTGCGAGCCCCATGCGGGACCGAGACCGTGACCGACCTGATTATCGGGTACCTAGCCAGTGCTCAGTGCAGTTCTTGACACAAAAGAAGCCCGTAACGAATGCCACAGATTATTATGATTATTTGTACTTCAAGTGCTCAGTAGAGTGCACCGCACCCCGTGGGTGCTTAATAAATGCTGTTACTATTACTCCTAGAGCCAATTAAAATCTCAAGCAAGAGGCCCCTTTGCTTTAGTGGTAAGGTCTGAGTTTTTAGCGTTTTATCCAGGCTAGCCTCACATCTACTCTCTCAAATCATGGTTTTATTAGAGTTCAATCAGGAAAATAAAAATCAAGAGTCAGGCTTTTATTTACCTATTCATAATCCAAATGAACTTGTAATAATTAAAAATGGCACGCGTTAAGCGGTCGTTATGTGTCAAGCGCCGTTCCAAGAGCTGGGGTGGATATATGTTAATCAGTTGGGGCACAGTCCCTGTCCCATATGAGGCTCACAGTCTATACAGATTATAAACTTGTAGGTTATAAATGTCACGGCCAACAAGTCGATGAAATACATCTGTATGATCCACCAATCCGTAGAATTGGTTGAGCGGCTAATGGGTCCAGAGAACTCGCCTGTTAGAGTATTAACTAGCTGCGAGAAGGGAGTCAGTCCTATTTATTGAGCTCTTACTGTGTGCAGAGTATTGCACTAAGCCCTCGGGAGAGTACAATTTCTAGCAGACATATTCTCTGCCCATAGCAAGCTTACAGTCTAGAGGGAAAGACAGATAGAGAAGCAGCGTGGTTAGAGAAGCGGCCCGGTTCAGTGGAAGGAGCGTGGGCTTGGGAGTCAGAGGTCATGGGTCCGAAATCTGGCCCTGCCACTCGTCAGCTGTGTGACTGTGGGTAAGTCACTTCACTTCTCTGTGCCTCAGTTACCTCATCTAGAAAATGGGGACTAAGCTTGTGAGCCTCACGAGGGACAACCTGATGACCCTGTATCTCCCCCAGCGCTTGGAACGGTGCTCTGCACATAGTAAGCGCTTAACAAATGCCAACGTTATTATAGCAATATAAATAAATTACAGGTATGTACATTTACGTAAGGAGGGCATATAGGAAGTGCTCAGGAAATGCGATTGATGGTCAACCGATTGATTGGACTGTGCCCCTTCTTTATCCTGTACTTCCCAAGCAGCCACTACTGTGCACCACACCACGTGGATGCTCCATAAATGCTCCTGGGGACTGCACTAGCTATCACTGTGGGTTCTCTCCCAAATGTTTGGAACGGTGATCTGCAGCCACCAGCCACCCTCTAAATACCTCTGTCTGATGGCTTGGTGGAGGAACCAATCACCTGGGGCAAAAGTCCATCCACACGATCCCAGTCTCCATCGTTCAGCTTTTTCAAGCTGAATCATTTATGGTACGTCTTATCAGTTCAGACCCAGTCCCTTTCCCACATGAGGCTCACAGTCTAAGCAGGAGGGAGAATATGGATTGAATCCCCATTTTACAAATGTGGAAACTGAGGCCCAGGGAAGCTTCATGTCTTGGCCAAGGTCACCCAGCAGGCAAGGGGCAGCGCTAGAATTAGAACCCAGGTCCTCTGACTCTCTCACCTTTGCTCCTTCCACTAGGCCATGCCGCTTCTCTGCAATTCTCTGAATCGCAAGTAGATGTATAAAGCACAGTAAGTGCTCCTGAGCCACTCGGGCCAACAAGCAGCAAGTCATACATTGCTCATTCCATGGAGGCCCAGAGGCAGTCTGGGAACTGCGTTCCACCTCCGGCTAGCTGCACCCCAGGGAGACGGGCAGTAACAACCTGTAGGGGACTGTGGGCCACCTTTCCTCTTCCTATGACAAGTCCCAAAAAACAAGAAGAAAAGGAGAATTCTAACCTACAATTATTTTGACTTCATCTGAATTCCCTGGCTTCCAGGATCTCATTTAGTTGTACGTTAAACTAAAAATAACGAAGAGAGACTAATTGAGCTGAATGATAGTGACGGGAGAGAAGGTTATTGCACTGAAATGCTGTAGAAGGGAGCGTTATCCCTCACGCTGACATAGGCAACCCTCGGGTTTCACCCAAACAGCCAAAAGGAGGAAGATTTCTGAAGAAACTGAAGGCTGTGTCTCACAAGAGAGGCATATACCCCTCCTTGGCAAGTCAAGTTAGCAGAAATGCATATTGGCTTACTACAGAGAGTCCCTTCAGAAGTCAGTGATGATGTGTTCTGTTCATTTCCTTGTAGTATCCCCTTTGATGACACCAAGGAGGGGAAGAGTTCACACAATGCATAATTCAGGGTCTGAAAACGAATGGAAATTTTTATTTCGGGTTTCATGACTCTGAAAATGTGTGATTCCTTTCAGCATTGGGGAAAAACGACATATCCTCCAGTAGGGTACTGGTAGTTTTCTAGATAAGGTCCCCGCCCCCAAAATGACATCTGATCAGTAGGAGTAACATAGGAGCAGGAGTGGTGCCCACTTTATGCAGTGCACCGTCCTAGGCGCTTGGGAAGTACAGAATAGCAAAGGGACACATTCCCCGGCCCTCAAGGAGCTTATCCTCTAAAATCAATCGCGCTAAGGGGTTTTAATTTCTGCAAATTAATGTCAAGGGTATGAACAATAATGATCTCTTGTGAGCGCCTTTTGGGCTGGGACTGTGTCTGTGATATTACGATAGTGAACTCTCCCAAGCACTTACGAGATGATGAGGTTGGTATTCGTTAAGTGCTCACTAGGTGCAGAGCACTGTTCTAAGCACTGGGGGAGATACAGGCTAATCAGGTTGTCCCACGTGAGGCTCACAGTCTTCATCCCCATTTTACAGATGAGGTAACGGAGACACAGAGAGGTTAAGTGACTTGCCCAAAGTCACACAGCTGACAAGTGGCAGAGACGGGATTCGAACCCATGACCTCTGACTCCCAAGCCCGTGTTCTTTCCACTGAGCCATACTGCTTCTTGTTCCGCACATCGCGCTCAATAAACGGGATCGATTCACTCCTACAGTTCATCACAAGATTTTAGGATCCACACGCCAGGGGAAACTATACTGCGGCTGATAATTCCAGGCAAGTACTAGACGATGCCAATTCTCGATCATCTCTTTATGGGAGGGTGACGGTGATGTGTATAGAGGGTCATTCCAGTGAGATGCTTTTCTGGTTCACTGGGTTGTCAAACCCTGTCAATCATTTTCCTAACAGTTTGGTGTTACAGTGTCCTCCGCGGAAGCTGCAGTATGAAGTCACGTTGTCGAACCCGTTTATTCCGAATCTATCCGCTCTTTCCACTCAGCCTCAGTAGATAGGAAGCTCCTTGGGGCTGTAGAGCTTCCATCTTACTTTGCTCTATACCCTTCGCTTCCACTGTACTTCCCCAGGTGTCCAGAACTCTACCCATTGTACATGTACCAAAAATACCTACAGTTGATGAGCTGATGAGGCAAGCACTTATATCCGCCTTGACTACTTCATCGACCTCCTCTCTGAACTCCCTGCCTCCTGTTTCTCCCTCCTCTATACTTCCCTCTGCCCGGATCATTTTTCTTAAAAAAAAAAAAAAAAGAAAAAAAAAGAAATCTGATTGATACAGAATATCAGACAGTATCATAATAATCGGTACCAAAATAATTTGACCTGATCCCCATCCCCCTACAATGGGGATTTTCTCCAAGTTTCTGAGTACTGATTTTTTGAGGCCCTGCACTTTCACGGTTAGCTTGGACTTTATGGTATCTTTTTTGATGGTATTTGTTAAGCCCTCTCTATGTGCCGGGCACGGTACTCAGCACTGGGGTAGATACAAGTTAATCAAGTTGGACGCAGTCCACGTCCCACATGGCGCTCACGGTCTCAATCCCCATTTTGCTGATGAGGTAAATGAGGCCCAGAGAAGTGAAGCGACTTGCCCAAGGTCACGCAGCAGACGAGCGGAGGAGCCGGGACTGAAACGCAGGTCCTTCTGCCCCACCAGGCCCATGTTCTATCCACTACTGCCCATTGGCAGGTTCTACTTCAGAAGTCTGTGAGGGCATCTAAGGAGAATGAGGCTCTCTGTCTCATCCCCCTCAGCCAGTTCAAAGAAGTCTTGCCCCAAGTGGAATCTGAGAGCATGCCCACCTTGGTAGGATGGAAAAGGTGGGAGCAGAAGTCCCAACAAGGAACGGTGAAAACTCGACGCGCCTCTTGACGAGTGCTGCCTGCCATGCCCCGGGAAACCCTCTTCACTGAGACCAAGGAAATCCCATGCTGCCCCACTGGGCTAAAGTACTCTAGACTTTCCCGTGGAAAATAATGGGAAGAGCACCAGGACACCGCCAGCACCCAAAGAATAGACCAAAGCCATATAAATATATTTTAAAAGTGATGAAGACACCATGTAGTTAGAGAATCAGTGCGGCCTAGCGGCGGGAGCACGGGCCTGGGAGTCAGAGGACCTTCGTTCGAATCCCAGGTCCACCTCTCGTTTGTGTGGCCTTGGGCAAGTCACTTAACTTCTCTATATCACTTGTTTCCTCATCTGCAAACATTTTACTATGTGCCAAGCACTGTTTTAAGAACCGGGGTAGATACAAGCTAATCAGGTCCCACGTGGCGTTCTCGGTCTAATCGGAAGCCAGGTTTGGAGTCCCCATTTTGCAGATGGGGGAACTGAGGCATCGAGAAGTTATAAGCGACTCGCCCAAGGTCACACAGCAGATAAGAGGCAGAGGTCCTCTGACTCCCAGGCCCAGGCTCTATCTTCCGTGTCCTGCCGCTACTCTGATCTACCCCAGTGCTTAGAATCGTGCTTGGCACATAGTAAGCGTTTTACAGATGCCACAGTTAGTAGTAGTAGGTCTGCTCTGCAGTGAAGTGGATACCGTGTGGGGGGGGAAGTTAAGGGGGAATTTTGTTTCCTAGTAATTGTCTGGGTATGTACATGCGTCCTTGCTTTTGTCAGGGGGTTGTATGTGTTCTCGAGGGTCTGTGGGAGGAAGGGAGTGAATTGGTGCTCATGTGTTCTTCATGCTTGAAAAGGATGCCAATAGGGAATTACGTGCAGTACCTCAGAAAAATCAGAGGAGACCTCCTGCTGCCCAAGTGGAATTCTTCTGTTATTTCACTGACTCGATATTTAATTAGCTAAGGAGAACCGGATGCCATTGCCTAGAATTCACTCACTGCCGATAAAGGAGACATTAAATACGTTTCTTAATCAGCATTAATGCCGGCAGGTGGATGACTCAAAAACCTCAAGATAAGCAGTCTGAGGAAGAATTTTATGACATGATTTTTGGTCATCAAACCTATTCGTTGACCTCCAAGCGGTCACTTACCTGGAGGGACGTTTAATCTCTGTGATTTTAACGCTCCTGTGATTCATGACTTCTCCGACATGGCACCTAAACTCTCTTTAATTACTACCTAGATTTCCAAGGAGATACATCAGTTAGGTTGGCATAGTTCTTATTTTGACTGCTGAGTCTACCAAGCCCCAGATTCTACTTGGTTCTTGAGAACAGAATTCTTTCTTTAGGTTGCTTTCAAAATCCAAGAGACTGCCTGAGGAATTTTGAATGCACTTTCATCTTACCTTCTTCTGACTAGCTATTCTGTATTTCCCTAGAGGACAGAACAAGAGAAAGTAGGCTTAATTTACAGCAAGATGCAATCCAGCTAGACACTGGGGGGGACTTCCTGACTCTGAGAAGGGTAATGAATCCAAATACGCTTCCAAGAGAGGCTGATGGAAAAACATCAATAATCCCCTGTTCCTAGAAGGTTTGAGAATTCATCTGTCTGGTGACACAGGGATTGACAAGTTGACCTTTTGAGTTTCTTTTCAGGGTTTCAATACTTTGAAAATCAGTGTCATGTGATTTTCTGTTTTAGCCCAGCATTTAGAACAGTGCTTGGCACATAGTAAGTGCTTAACAAGTACATTTATTATCATTATTATTATTATTCTGAGACATGAAACCAAGTAAAAATACAAGGGACTTTAAAGACAGGTACTTAGTGGAACGTGTGTGAGTCCAGGGATTGGGAGACCTGGAAGCAGCACAGTCTAGTGAAAGGAGCAGGGGCCTGGGAGTCAGAAGGACCTTGGTTCTAATCCCGGTTCTGTCACGTGTCTGCTCTGTGACCTTAGGTAAGTCACATGTCTTCTCTGTGCCTCAATTACCTCATCTGTAAAATTGAGATTAAAACTGTGGGCCCTGTGTGGGACAGGGATTGTGGCCAATGTGATTACCTTGTATCTACCCCAGGGTATAGTACAGTGCCTGGCCAGTAGTAAGCACTTAACAAATACCACAGTTATCATTATTATTACCCGGACTCCAATCAGTGATATTTACAGACTATTATATGCAGAGCACTGGACTAAGCACTTGGGAGAGTATTATCCAACTGAATTAGTAGTCACAATTCCTGCCCACAACAAGTCCTAGCCCCACATCCAGTAGCCCACTGTGTGACCTTGGGCAAGTCATTTAACTTCTCTGGGACTCAGTCTCCTCATCTTTTAAATGAGAATAAAAATCCCTGCTCTTCTCCCTCTTCCTCAATCTATGAGTTGCACATGAGAGAGGGACTGAGTCCCATCAAATTACATCTATCCCACGTCTTAACACAATGCTTGGCACTAGCAAATGTATGACATGTCCTGGCCAGTTGATCACAGGCCTGGGAGTCAGAGGACCTCGGTTCTAGACCTGGTTCGGCACGCTTACCTGCTCTGTGACCTTCGGCAAGTCACCTCACCTCACTTCTCGGTGCCTCAGTTCTCTCGTCTGTAAACTGGGAAATCAATACTTGCTCAAAGACCTATTCTTCCTCTCCCTCAGACAGTGTGCCCCATGTGGAACAAGACCTGTGCCTGATCTAATTACCTTGTAGGTCTCCCAGTGCTTCGCACAGAGGAAGTGCTTAGCAAATAGCAAAATGATTACTATCACTGATCAACACCACTAATTATAAAAGGAAGTAAACTTTCGGCTGCCTGGCGCTGCTCATACGTGGGCAGAGATCTCCGCCCTCCCCACTGAGCAACTGGGCTGGACAGCCAGTGCTCCGGCAACTGAGAAGCCCGATTTGCGTGTCGAGAGTGACAGCATGGGGCGGCTTGTTCAGGGACCAGGACCCGGGCTCCGAGGCTCCGATTAGCTTGTATTCACCCCAGGGCCTAGTACGGTCCCTGGCATTTAACAAATACCATTGAAAAAGTTCCACAGCTGGGAAGCGGCACAGGATTCCGAGGAACCTGGGAGCGGAATGCAACAGCTTCAGAGCAAGGGGGCCTGGAAGGGTTAATTCCCCCACTCCCTCCCGGTGATATACGCTCAGCTCTGAGTAACCAGGATAAAGTTTGAAACCAATCCTCATCTTTGGTCAGCCGTGGTTACCCCACGTTGTGGTCGCTTTGCTTTCAGGCTCTGTCCTAACTGACCCACTGAGATTCCCACAGTATCCAAAATGGCCCAATGTTATGATGGAATCTGCTGGGTGCTTTCTCTGGGCCAAAACACGGTGCTAATTACCGGGGTGGATGCAAGGTGATCGGATAAGACAAAGCCACCGAAGTCTCCCATCGGCAACCACACGGGACGACGGCAGAGAATCATCAGTGGTCTTTTCTGACCACTTACTGCACAGGGAGAGGCAGCGGGACCTAGTGGAAAGAGCACGGGCCTGGAAGTCAGCGGACTTGGGTTCCGATCTCGGCTCTTCCATCTATCTGCTGTGTGACCTTGGGCAAATCACTCAGCTTCTCTGGGCCTCAGTTACCTCATCTTTAAATGGGGGTTAAAACCGCAAGCCCCACGTGGGACACAGACTATATCCAAGCTGACTAGCTTGTATCTAGCCCAGCGCTTAGTACAGCACCTGGCACGGAGTAAGCGTTTAACAAATGCCATAAACGACAAACTGAGCATTTGAGAGAGTAAAATAAAACAGAGTTAGTGGACAGGTTTCTCTGCCCACAGTGAGCTTAATCAGGACCAAAAGGCATCACTGCCCACTCTAACAATAGCAATGGTCGTACGTTCCCTAGTAAGTAGACGAGTTCACCAGCAGTCAGTCGATAGTATTTCCTGAATGCTGTGTGGAAATCACTGTACTAAGCACTGAGAAGAGTATAATGAAACAGAGTTGGCACATACATTCCCTGCCCACAACAAATACCAGGGAAAAAAAGAAAAAAAAAAGTTCAGTAAAATAATCTGGACACCTAGAGCATACAAAATGTTCTCCAGGACCAACGCCCTGAGAATCAATGTATTTGCCGAATCCTTACTTTATGCAGAGCACGGGATTAAATGCTTGGGAGAGTAGGACCAAATTGGTAGACCCAACCCCTACCCTCAAGGAACTTACAGTCTAACAGGGGAGAGAGACTTTAAAATGAATTACGGATAAGGGAAGCGATCGATGCAAGTATACGTGTATAAGTGCTGTAGGGATCAGGGGCGGAAGGGCCTGAATGCTTAGATGGTGGGACTAAGTGCATCTGAGAAGCAGTAGGGAGGGGAAATAGGGCAGGGGATTAGAGCTTAGCCTGAAAAGGCTCACTGGAGGAGATCTGACTTGGCTTCAGCTTCGAAGATGGGCAGAGTGCCGGTCGGTTGCAGATATAGGGGAAGGGAGTTCCAGGCAAGAGGGAGGGCACGAGCAAGGGCTCAATGGTAGGAGAGATGAGAGAGAGGCACAGTGAGTAAGTCGGCGTTAAGGGAGTGCAGTGTGAGGGCTGGGTTATATTGGGAGAGGAACAAGGATAACTAAGGGGGAGACAGCTGAACAAATCATTCTCAGCCCCTCTGAGAAAACACCGATTGGGTGCTTTCGAAACGAGAGAACATGTTTCAATCCCTGCTCTGAGGGTCTGGAAGGCTGCGGTCTTCTTAAAACATCCTGAGTTACCTCCTGCAGAACAGATGAATGTCCCTTGACTCTCATTGCTTTCTAAATTAGATCATTAATCTTTTAAGGGTGGGGAATGACCTTAAGAATAATGAATACCTACATGGAACAAAAAAGAAAAAAAAATTCTCATTTCAACCCATTTATTCCTCTGGAACCTAAGAACATAGGAGCCCCATTCAAGGCAGTAATACGAACAGGTTAGAATCATCTTTCAGCCCTGACTGTTCCTAAACGTCTTTGCATTATCCTCTCCCTTTCTCCTCCATGCCTCCCTTTGGTTCTCCAATTTGTCACCACCCATCTCATTCTGACTTCCCATCCAAACCTGATCCGGTGCCCCTGCTGAATGGCTTAGGGCTCCTATCCCTCCGGCTTTCCCTACCTGAAAGGTGTAAATCATATCTGTTGCTTGGATCTCACCACCTTCCCTGCATTCATTTTCCTAGCTGCTAGGAGAAATCGGTGCTATTTATTGAGCTCCTTCAACCCATGGCATTCATGGAGGGCTTCCTGGGTGCAGAGCGCTTAACTAGGCACTTGAAAGAGTACGGCAGAACATATATGGCCAACTCCCCGCCTATAATGAATTTACAGTCTAGAGGGGATACGGACATTAATAGAAATAAATAATTTGTGCATATGTGTGTAAGTCCTGCGGGGCTCAGGGTGGTACAAAAACAAAATGCCTCTAGGATACAACAGATCCGAGTGCACTGATGACAGGGAAGGGAGAGGAAGTCGGGGAAAAGGAGTCTTAATCTGGGAAGGCTTCTTGGATAAGATGTGACTTCAATATGGCTTGGAAGGGCGAGTGGTGATCTGGCATATATGGATGGGGAGGGAGCTCCAGGACAGAGGAAGGACATGGGAGGGGGGCTGACAGCGAGATAGACAAAAGAGGGGCACAATGAGCAAGCTGGTGCTAGAGGAGCGGAGTGTGTAGGCTGGGCAACAGTAGATCAGTGAGGTAACATAAGAGAAGGTGAGCTGACGGAGTGTTTTAAAGCTGAAGGTAAAGAGTTTCTGTTCGATGCAGAGGTAGACGGGCCGCGACTAGGGGCTCTTGAGGAGTGCAGAAAAGTGGACCGAATGCTTTTTTTTTTTTTTTTTTTTTTTTTTTTTTAGCAAAATGATTTGGTCAGCAGGGTGAAGTCTGGACTGGAGTGGGGAGAGACACGACGCAGGGATGTCAGTGAGACGGAAGCTCACCTCAAGCTCCATCGGTCAATCCTATTTATTGAAATCTTACTGTGTGTCGAGCACTGTGCTGAGCGCTTGGGAGAGTATGATGTAACAGAGTCGACAGCCACGTTCGCCGCCCACGGCGAGCTTACAGGGGGAGTACATCTTTAGGACTAGGCACGTGTGATCTTGTCCTCGGCTAACCGAGGGCAAAATAGATTCCTTTAAAGTTGCTTCCATCCCTCAATTTCCCCTGTGCTGCATTTTCAAACGTTAGGTGCTTTATGATAAGCAACTATACCTCGCCCACCAGCAGCAATAATATCCCTCCTTTCAAACTCTTCCCGGTAATATCCCTCTGACAGGCCCCGAACGACCCACGGGAGCCAACGCGTGATTTATCCGGTGACCTTCTCGAATACCCGTCGTGTTTCGCCGAGCTTTCCGATGAAAGATACTATGTAATCTTGTATGAGCTTCCATTCCTAAGAGCCTGTGCTCTCGACACTCCGTAATTAACTCTCAAAGCCATTCTAAGGTAAAAATAAAGGATTGAAATATGAGCTGCGCTGTACAAACAAAAATGATATCAAGGTAGAGTCCGGCTGCCGTTCTACGGAGCAGATCTAAGACTGCTCTCCTCCCAATATGTGCGCAATTCATTTCTGTGATAAACCAGAAGGGGTGACGGGGGAGTTTCAGATAGTTCCCAGGCCTATAGCCAGTTAGAATGACAGAGGCTGGTTGGATATTCTGACCTTTGACTAGTCACATTTTGCTACCGCACGACCCCAGGGCCGGCTGCCTTTCCATAACCAGTGCTCTCGGCTCTTCATCTGTGCTGTTTTTTTTTTTTTTCACGGTTGAGGCAAAATGAATCACAGGGGTAAATCACAGCTTAATTCTCGCAAAGAAATAGAATACCCCGGTGCCAAAAATGTAAGGGCACTAAACCAGGCAGGACCAGTTAGACAGATTCATCAGACCTCAGCTTTCTACTCCTGCCGGGCTGCTGACCTAGAGAGTCATTTATTCCAGCCCACCCAAAGTCTGCACTCTTCTAGCAAGAAATGTTCTCTCCTAAATCTTAGGGGAAGTGGGAGAGGACTTGTTGGAGGCTGAACGGTATTTTATTGGCTACTCCCAGTACTTCTATTAGTAAATCAGGGGTGAGAACATGAGCCGGGTGTGAATAGAATGTGTTGCACGGAATGAGAAGCAAGATGACCAAATGGGAAAAGCACAGGCCCGAGAGCCAAAGGGCTCGGATTCCAATTCCGGCTCTGCCACGTGTCTGCCGTGTGACTTTAAACAAGTCACTTAACTTCTCTGTGCCTCAGTTTTCTCATCTGTAAAACTGTGAGCCCCATGTGGGACGGGGACTGTGTCCAACCTGATTAGCCTGACTCTAAACCAGTGCTTAGTACGGTGTCTGGCACACAGTAAGTGCTTCACAAATATCCTAAAAAAGTGTTCCAGAATCCCAGGGTTCCAACTGCCAGCGGTGCCCTGAAAATTCAGATCTCCCACCTGCCTTCCCTTGCTTGTCTGCCCCTAGCGTGGCTCAGTGGAAAGAGCCTGGGCTTCGGAGTCAGCGGTCGTGGGTTCGACTCCCAGCTCTGCCACTTGTCGGCTGTGTGACTGTGGGCCAGTCACTTCACTTCTCTGTGCCTCAGTTCCCTCATCTGTAAAATGGGGATTAACTGTGAGCCCCACGTGGGACAAGCTGATTCCCCTGTATCTACCCCAGCGCTTAGAACGGTGCTCTGCACATAGTAAGCCCTTAACAAATACCGACATTATTATTATTATTGTTATTATTATTACCCACAGGGATTGGATAACATCTCAGAGTAGCCACCGTACACTCACGCCCTGGAGTCATCAGACCCCGGAGGGAAGGACACAGAGCTCCAGGGAGATGCTAGGAGGGCAGAGGTGTGGCGGATAATTCAGGGGCAATTCATTCAATCGTATTTACTGAGCACTTACTGCACGCAGAGCACTGTACTAAGCATTTGAGGGAGCACTATACAACAAGAAACAGGCACATTCCCCGCCCACAACGAGCTTACAGTCCAGCGTGGCTCAGTGGAAAGAGTACGGGATTGGGAGTCAGAGGTTATGGGTTCGAATCCCGGCTCTGCCACTTGTCAGCTGGGTGACTGTGGGCAAGTCACTTCACTTCTCTGTGCCTCAGTGACCTCATCTGTAAAATGGGGATTAAGACTGTGAGCCTCACGGGGGACAAGCTGACGACCCTGTATCTACCCCGGCGCTTAGAACGGTGCTCGACACATAGTGAGCCCTTAACAAATACCGACATTATTATTATCAGAAGGGGTGAGACAGACATTAATATGAATAAATAAATGACAGATATGCACATAAATGCTGTGGGGCTGGTAGGGGGAAAATGAACAAAGGAATCAGGCCAGAGCAATGCAGAAGGGAGTCGGAAAAGAGGGAAGAGAGGCTTAGTCAAGGAAGGGGAGCCTCTTGGAGGAGATGTGCCCTCAGTAAGGCTTTGAGTGGGGGGGGGGGGGGGGGGAGATTAACTGTCTAACCTCAACACACGCTATGGTTTTAGGGCCCAAAGAGTCAACAGTCACTCTGATGGCGACCGTATATATTTTCATTACCCTATTTATTTCGTTAATGAGATGTACATCACCTCGATTCTATTTATTTGCTATTGTCCCAGTGATACGTTCATCCCCGCGATTCGATTTTTTGCTACTGTTCTTGTCTGTCCGCCTCCCCCGATTAGACCGTAAGCCCGTCGAAGGGCGGGGACTGTATCTGTTACCGATTTGTACATTCCAAGTGCTCAGTACAGTGCTCTGCACATAGTGAGCGCTCAATAAATACCACTGAATGAATGAATCTGGCCACTGGGCCAGGCAAGACCATGGAGGACAGAGTCTCTGGGAGGACTGGAGGGGCACCCGATCACTCCTGGATTTTTAGAATTCGGTCTTGCATTGCCATTGTTCATCTAGAAATAAACCCAGTTTAGTCCCGTGCTGGAATGTGGTCAAAGTGAAGTGACCATTGGCAGAATTTCTGTCCCTTGAGATTTCTCTCGCCGTCACCTGGCAGTGACCGCTCGGTAATGTAAGTTAATTTACAGAGAACTCGAAACAAGCTTCGCCTCTGGGGAGCAGTCATTCGACGTGGCTTTGGAAGTGGTACAGAAATCGTTGATGTGCCACTTTAGAATGCTGCATTTTCACAACAGTTTGGCTGCAAGGTTGTGGGACAGCTGACAACAATGGTTGTGGATTCATTAATGCGGGGCAAAGCCTAGGAGACAAAGGCCTCCTTCATGAGCTATAACAGGGAGCGAGCTTGCATTCGCCAGAAAACTTTTAACATTCAAATGCAATCTAGGGCCGAATCAGAGAGTTTCCTTTTTTGTTTATTTTTCTATCGACCCGCCCGGGTAGGTCACTCCCTCGGGAAAGGATCGGATTTACAGTAGGGAATTCTGGGTGTAGAAAGAGGAATGGATTTTTCAGATTTATGAGAGGAATATAAATACCACCGAGATTATGGCTTACAGTTTTGAAGGGCATATTCAGTATTTCCGCAAAATCTGAAACTGACCATGGTCCGGGGATTAAGTATTCAATTTTTCTTTATCCAAGTCTAATGTAAGACTCTTGATAACACGTAGAGGCCATTTGTACAGTCCTGGCTTATGCATAATTGCTTCCTACATCAATCAATCTATTCATTAGTATTGATTGGACACCTACTGTGGGCCATTTGATTTGGCATGGGGCAGCATTAATCTAATTTTGGGAAATTTTCCATAAGCCCATCTCCCTGTTTTAGTGGTTGGTTAATTTGCCCAAGGCTTTTTTTTTTTTTTTTTAAATGGTATTTCTTAAGCGTTTTCTTACGTACGAGGCACCGTACTAAGCACCGGGGTAGATAATTAATAATCAGGAAAATCAGGTTGGACACAGTCCAAGTCCTACATGGGTTTCAGGGTCTTAATCCCCATTGTGCAAAGGAGTTAACTGAGGTGCAGAGGAACCAAGCGTTTTGCCCAAGGTCACACAGCCAGACAAGTGGCAACACCGGGACTAGAACCCCGATCCTCTGACAACCAGGTCTGTGTTTCCATCAGGCTACTCTGCTTCTCAAGAAAGCATCTTGTGTTCGTTAGGCAAAAGTGACAACCCCTATAACCCCAGAAATCTCCCAGGCTTCCCCCTAGTGTCTCCATTGCCCTGCCTCCCCTCCCTTTTCCCTTGAGTCTGCAGGAGGGACAACTGTCCTTGACCAAGGCATGGACAATAAAGTCCTCCGAGCACTGAGCAACCAGCATCCTGCTCACTCCTGATCCACTCTCTTCTCCCACTACGCTCCAGTTCTCACTCATTCTGCTCAAGCTCACCTGCGCAGTACCCCTTACAGAGCGACTGCTGACAGCACTCATCACTTGTCACTCTTCTCTCAACTTCCCTTCACCTTCCCCCACCCACACAAAACACTAAACAGCTGATGAATAATTCTAATGGTGGTATTCACTAACGACTTACTATGTGCCAAGGACTGCACTAAGCACTGGAGTAGATAATAATTGCTTTAGTTAAGTGTTCATCTTTGTGCCAAGCACTGTATTAAGCACTGGGGCAGATATAAGGCACTCAGGCCCCAGATGGTGCTCACAGTTTAAGAGGGAGAATATGGAACTCAGTCTGAGGAGGAAGAAGAACAGGTAATTTACCCTCGGTCAATCGTATTTATTGAGCGCTTACTGTGTGCAGTCCATTGTACTGAGCATTTGGGAGAGTATGATATAACAATAAACAGATGCATACCCTGCTCCTAACAAGCTCACAGTCTCACTTTACAGAAGGGTAAGGGAGGCCTAGAGAAGCAAAGTGACTCGCCTAAGGTCACAGTGCGGGCGACCAGTGGAGCCTGGGCTAGAATCTGGGTCGCCTGCTCTTTCCCAGTCCCGGGCCCTTCCCACTAGCCCACACTGCTTACCTTGGTTGGGAAAGAAGAATCCCACAAGAGTTATCACTGCAGCCTATTCCTTTACCCACCCTGCTCCCCAGCCCCACAGATCTTCAGGTGAAAAGACAGTCCTGCCAGAAGTATCTGACTTCCCCTTCTTCCAACATTCTGGCCAGAGTCTGGGACGAAGGGATGGTGGCATTAGTCGTCAGCATCTCATGTTCCCCCAAGAGATCCCATGGTACCACGAAGCCAGTCTGACTGGCATCCTCATATTTGACCAATTCCCCACTTTAGAGACGGCTTTACGAGGCGACTATTCCCTTCCGAGTCCATTAAGGTTTGATCTCATCATTTCTAGAAAACTGGGGCCTGGGCTGGGGGAGGAAGCAGGGTGGTTTTTCCCAGAGATTCGCAGGGAAACAGGAGAAAAGCCGAAGGAAGAAAGAATATTTTCTGTAAGTTAATCGTTGGCACGGAATATAACCATTATATGGTTGTGTTGTCTTCTTGTCTTCTCCCAGGCCCTTATTACAGTGCTCTGCACACAGCAAGTGCTCAATAAATATTATTGATTTGCTTTCCCTCCCACTTGTTTGCCGCTTATTATCAGGCTTCATAAAGTTCGCCAGGCTCATAAGGGGGAGAAAGAACACTTCTCTCCCTTCCACCTCTAACTCCATCCAGACTTCTCCTCTCCTAAAGGATGGGCAGACTGGAAACTTGGGAAACAGTGCCCGCTGCCATAAGCAGCAAAGACACCACGGTTGCTGATCGCCTGCCATTCCCACATTCCTGCGATTAGATCACTGCTGTAGAGGACTCAACAAGCACACTTGGGGGGGGGGGGGGGGGGTTAATGGTACTTTTTAAGCTCTTACTATGTGCCACGCAATGTACTAAGCGCTGGGGTAGATACAAGGTAATCAGGTTGGTTGCAGTCCATGTCCCACATGGGGCTCACAGTCTCAATCTCCTTTTTACAGACGAGGTAACTGAGGCACAGAAAAGCGATGTGAATTGCCCAAGGTCACAAAACAGACAGGTAGAGGAGCTGGGATTAGAACTCAAGTCCTTCTGACTCCCAGGTCCGTGCACTATCCACTAGACCAATTTTCCTACCAATCTGAACTTCCCTGGAGGAACCAACCAATCAGAGGAGGAGATGGGAGGGGCAGATCATAAACCAATGCTTGAATTGTAAATCAGAACAGTGAAAGCGTCTGGGAAGACATGAAAGTTATGCATTAGCATGTTTCGTTCTCTCTCGAGTGCTTAGTACAGTGCTCTTCGCATAGTAAGTGCTCAATAAATACCACTGATTGATCCATTAGCAAGCTCCAAACCAAGCCTTCCAAAGTGGGGCAAAAGGGGTTAGCGCATTTGATGTGACAACTGTAATGATTTGGAGCCTTCTTTATTGCTAATCATTAAATTGCTACACACAGTGGGGATGGGATGTTCTTTTCCAGGATGAAAATGAAACAGAGTTGTGTTAGCTGTAGAAAGGGGACTTCCTGCCTCTACCAAACAGCTCACTAACCTACCCAGTGCTCATCCGGTAATTTGCGTAATGTTGTTCAGAGATGACCCCTGCCACCACCAAGACAGTAATTGTGACATCACTTTTGATCCAATTCATAGGTCCCAGTGAATTTTCTGATAATGGTGTTCTCCTAGGAAAAGATGCAAAAATTGCAGCGAGTGATAAGTGGCTTATGCATTCATTTTAGCATGACAAAATCATTTAGGTAATTAGGTTGTAAAAGCAACACTTACTAATTCGACATTTATTTTTAATATTGTATTCCATATTCATTCACAGGTGGCTTTTATTTTTAACCTGCTCTCCCTCCCTCTTAGACTTGAGGGACGGGCACTGTCTTTGATCTGATTATCTTGTATTTTTCCCTGTAGTTAGGACAGTGTTCGGCATATCGTGAAGTGCTTAATAAATGTCACTGTTATTGTTGATATTACCGAATGTTTTGGAGAAAGATGCAGAATGTTTTATGATAACTGATGAGACTGAAAGGGGACAGAAACCCCAATGCAGGGCGAACTTTATATCAGAACATTAAAAAAGAAAGAGGGTCGTTTCCTTTTGATCCTTCTATGGGTCTGTCGGGAAGAGGCTGGGGATGGGAAAACTGATAGAAAATAGACTCTGTAGTACAAGGGAGATCCCAGAATAGTAAGAAACCAAAGAGGGATTCTTATTCTTATTTAAATGCTCACTATGTGCCAAGCACTGTACTGACCACGGGGATAGATACAAAATGATCAGGTTCCACATTAGCTCGCAGTCTAAGTAGGAGGGAGAATGGGTATTTAAATCCTGTTTGGCAGATGAGGGAACTGGGGCCCAGAGAAGTTCAGTGAGTTGGCCAAAGACAAAGTAGGTAAGCGGCGGAGCCGGGATTGCAACCCGGGAAGCCTTCTCTGGCTAATCTCTCATCCCATGATTCCACCTCCCTCCCTACTGCATCACCAATGCTTGCGGGTCCTCATTCCCCGAAACACTTGGGTGTCCACTCCTCCTCTGTTTCATCATCTGCACAATGGGGGCTCGATATCCGTTCTCCCTCTTACTTAGACCGTGAGGGAACTGAGGCTGAAGTTAAGTGACTTGCCCAAGGTCCCACAGCAGACCAGGGCCAGCGTGGGATTAGAACTCTGGTCCTAAGAGTCTCAGGCCTGTGCACTTTCCATTAGGTGACGCTTGCTTGTGTTAGAATCAGCGGATGGGGCAAAGCAACATTAGCTTGGAAAAAGAGATGAGGGAAAAGAGGACACAGAGCACTGAGGAAGTGGAAGTGGAGTGCAACTTTTCAACTCCGGGAAGGGAAATATTGTGCCCTCATTCCAAGCGGAGCACTGTGCTCAGTGCTTGGGAGAATACGACAGAGTGAACAGATTCACCCCTTGTCCTCAAATAGTTGATAGTCTAATGAGGGAGAGAGACACTAAAATACATTACAGGTAGGGGTAAGGAGGAAGAGATGAAGTGGGGAAGGGGTGCAGTGGGACAGGATTGGAACTCAGGTGGTTTGATTCCAGGCACACGCTCTTTCTACTAGGCCACAGTGCTCATAGATTCCCCCCATTATTGTCCAGGCACTGTTCATGGCTGGGCTACATCTGACCCAGTCTAAAGCAGGGAGAGCCGGGGCTTCCTGAAACCCTGAGCAGAGCAGGAGGAAGCAGATCTGAGACTGAGTTTGGCAGCACCATAAACAGAGCCTTTAAGGTTCCTTCCTTCCTTCCTTCATTTAGTCAATCGTATTTATTGAGCACTTACTGTGTGCAAAACACTGTGCTAAGCGCTTGGAAAGTACAATACAGCAATAAAGAGAGACACTCCCTGCCCATGATGAGCTCATAGTCTGGGGGCGGGGGGGGGGGGGGGGGAGACAGACTCAAAAGTAAAGAGGCATCAATATAAATAGAATTGTAGATAGATAGATAGATAGATAGATAGATAGATAGATAGATAGATAGATAGATATGTGTGTGTGTGTGTGTGCGTACTATGGGGCATGGAGACAGGGGAAGAGCAAAGGGAGAATCATGGTGAAGAGGAAGGGAGCGTGAGGGAAAGTGGGGGGCTGTTTTAAGGTGGCCCTGTTTGTGCATAAGAAGCCTTGTTCTGCGGTTGGAGCACGGACAGACTTGGATAAGGGAGAGGGCAAAGAGAGAGGGTAGAGAAAGGAAGAAGGGAAGGAAGGCCAGACTCCCGGAGAATAAAAGCAACGTGGGCCTGTGGGGATGAGTGAGAAAATTTGAAAAACTGCATCAATAAAGAGCAAGATGGCATAGTGGAAAGAGCACGGACCTGGGAATCAGAAGAGCTGGGTTTAGTTCTGACTCTATCAGCAGTCTGCTGTGTGACCTTGGGAAATTAATATAGCTTTTCTGGGCTTCCTCATCTTGTAAAATGTGGATTCAACACCCGTTCTCCCTCTTACTTG
Source organism: Ornithorhynchus anatinus (assembly GCF_004115215.2). Lineage (NCBI taxonomy): Eukaryota > Metazoa > Chordata > Mammalia > Monotremata > Ornithorhynchidae > Ornithorhynchus > Ornithorhynchus anatinus. The sequence continues at coordinate 16,825,556 of NC_041751.1, forward strand.
GACTGTGGGTTCCATGTGAGACAGGGACTGTGTCTGACCTGATTATCTTGTATCAACCCCAGCGATTAGGATACTGCTTGGCACACAGTAGGCACTTCTTACCCCTAAAAGACCAAAGCTCTGATACTTCTGAGATTTCCCTCCGGATCAAGGCGGAGAACAGGGGAGAGGATGAGTCGCGCATTTCTAAAACCGATAAATAAAAATAACCAACAAAATTAAAGAAGTACGGTAGTTAATCACAGAAGGATCTCTCGGAAAGGCAGATAGCTCATTTGCACTGGAAGGGAATTGATGAATGATGCACTACGCACTAAAATCAATGGAGATGATACTGATAGACTTGCATGAACAGTGACTTTGACAACATAACTCTAAAGGAATACCACAAAGCTGGAGGAGGGACAGTTCTCTGAAACTCAGTCAATCGTATTTGTTGAGCGCTTACTGTGTGCAGAGCACCGTACTGAGCACTTCGGAGAATACAATATCACAGCCACATTCCCTGGCCAGTACTGCAAATCCCAACAGTAATTCTGACTGAGTGAAGTCAAGCCACGCTGAGGGGATCGGGGAGATGACGTAACAGGGAATTCGCCACTGCATTTTCCATCATCTTTATCGTTATGTTCATTATTTAATCCTGAGCAAAAGACCCCCTTGGCTTCTCTTTCCACCAGAGAGCTGAGACAAACTAATAATAATAATAATAATGTTGGTATTTGTTAAGCGCTTACTATGTGCCGAGCACTGTTCTAAGCGCTGGGGTAGACATAGGGGAATCAGGTTGTCCCACGTGAGGCTCACAGTCTTAATCCCCATTTTACAGATGAGGGAACTGAGGCACAGAGAAGTTAAGTGACTCGCCCACAGTCACACAGCCGACAAGTGGCCGAGCTGGGATTCGAACTCATGAGCCCTGACTCCAAAGCCCGTGCTCTTTCCACTGAGCCACGCTGCTTCTCATGAATCCCCGCTGCCTGCCAGTAATGCCACACTGGGCTTCTGGTCCCGACATGGTGCAGGCCCACTGGGCTAACCAGATTTAAGCAGGCTCCCCAAATTTTAGGCAGCCTGCCACTCACCTGTCTGCTGTGTCAACCCGGTCACTTCATTTAACTGCTCTGTGCCTAAGCTTCCTCAGCTGTGAAATGGGGATTAAATCTTACTCCCTCTTTCTTAGACTGTGAGCCCCAGGTGGGACGGGTACTTTATCCAACCTGATTATCTTGTACCTACCCTGGCACTTAGTACAGTGCTTAACACATAGTAAACACCATTTTTTTTTAAAAAAAAAAAGGCCAGATCGCTTCTCATCACCACCAAAATTGTTGCACTGTGTACTTTTATGTTGTTTTGGATTTATACGATTTCATCTTTCATACTGTGACTGCCTTCAAATCCTTCTCCACCCGATTTTTTTAGATTATGAGTTCCTACAGGGCCACCTATATGTTCTTACCCAGCACCATACTCCGTGCTTAATAAATATTCCTAGAATGACGGCTAAATAATTAGTAATATGGTAGTTCTTCTTTCTTCTTTTTTTTTTTTCTATCTGTTAAGCGCTTACTATGTGCAGAGCACTGTTCTAAGCGCTGGGGTAAACGCAGGGGAATCAGGTTGTCCCACGTGGGGCTCACAGTCTTCATCCCCATTTTACGGATGAGGGAACTGAGGCCCAGAGAAGTGAAGTGACTTGCCCACAGCCACACAGCCGACGAGTGGCAGAGCTGGGATTCGAACTCATGAGCCCTGACTCCAAAGCCCGTGCTCTTTCCACCGCGCCACGCTGCGAAGCACCTACTGTGTGCCAAGCACTGCTCAGGTAGAATCAAGATAACCAGGTCGGACCTAGGCCCTGCCCCACATAGGGCTCACAATTTGAGCTACTTCCTGTCCTACCCATGCTCTTCCTCTGGTTCCCACCTTGTAAATAGTTTCTGGCTGACTTTCCCCTCTCAGACTGTAAGCTCCTGTGGAGCAGCAGGAGTGTGCTCTGTATCGGTTCTACTCTCCCAAACACTCAGTAGTTGCTCAACAACTGATGGAGAAACCAGCCAGAAGGAAAGTATTTCCACCAGGTAAATTTTCAGCGGAGGCGGAGTAGGCTGGAAGGGGAGACATTTGTTCATTTAATGTTCAAATAAGCCATTTTGAGGGGACTGGGTGTTGAGTTACACTCCACCTCCTTGTGGCAAACAATTACTGGGGGGAGAATTTGAAAGCTAATACCAAGGGAGCTAAGTACAAAGAGTTCTGGTTATCTAATTAGGGTGCCAAAACACTAGCAATACAAATTAAATTAGCAACTGAAATGTAATTGGCTTCTGAGGAATAATACATCTAAGCCAGCCCAGCGGAATATTTGCCTGCCTGTGGGTCCGGCCCACAGCCCCTGGCAAGGACTCTGTCAATGGACAGGGAATGTGACTGTTAATTGTTGTACTGTATTCTCCCTAGGGCTTAGTACAGTGATCTGCAAAAAGTGAGAGCTCAATAAATACCACACTGAATGAATGAACACTTCTGGGGGAGACCTGGCATCATGTGCCTTTAAGGAGTGATACACCTAGAGCTTAGTATCAAATTGAACTTACTTTTACTTATTACTCTTTTCTCTGTGGAAATGCTGAGTCTCAGACATTTTACGTGGTTTGGTGGCATTAATAATAGTCGCATTTCCCGGATGCCCACTTAATCAGTGGTATCTACTGTTTCCAGAGAACGGCACTGAGTGCTTGGGAGAATATAAGAGAATTAGGAGACACGTTCCCTTAGACTCCGACTTGGTCTCATACTGTCTACCGAAGTGCAGAACAAGCAAGTGTCCCATTCATCCCTTATCAACGAAACCGATGGCTCAGAAGGAAATCCAAACAAGAAATGCGTCCAATCTGATCACCTGCATCCTGCACTTCCACCCTTGCTTTGGGCGCACAAGACCCGCTTAAACAAGTATCATGAACCAAGCCTATATCCCACACACTCCGGAGGCTGGGGGAGATCCAGGGTCTCCGTAGACACACAGCTCTCGAGTCGACTCACCACACACTTTTCTCTCGACAGCAATCTGTGCTGGTTACCTCCCAGCCACACATTGGTTGTGTAGACTCTGCGGGTCGAAGGTGTTGCCCTGGAAGAGAACAGAATCAATTCGATCGTGTTTATTGAGCGCTTACCACGTGCAGAGCACTGTACTAAGCGTTTAACGGCCTTGGGAGTGGGCAGCAGCCGAGGAGCGACAAGGGCCCGGCTCCTAAACTGGGAGAAAAGCCCACCGCCCCTAGCCCCTTGGGTCCGGCAAGATGAAGCAGCGCATTTAGGAGCTGGTAAATGGATGCTCTCCACTAAAAGGGCATGTGCAGCTAGGAGATCAGGGATGCCCAGAAGAAACACTGGTTGTATTTCACATTGGACTTGCTCTTTGGATAAACTGTTATTACAGTGAAGACTGAGGTGCGTTAGCGTCTATACCGTCCCACGCAGTGGTTAGAGCAGGGGCCTGGGAGTCGGAAGGTCATGGGTTCTAACCCTGCCTGCTGTATAGCTTTGGGGAAGTCACTTCACTTCTCTGGGCCTCAGTCACCTCGTCTGGAAAATGGGGATTAAGACTGTGAGCCCTAGGCAGGACAGGAACTGTGTCCATCCCGATTTGCTTGCCACATAGTAAGTGCTTAACAAATACCATAATGATTATCATTAAATAATAAATATTAATTAAGCACTTACTAAGAGCTCAGCAGTGGGGTAGATCGAGGATAATCCCTTCAGACAGGGTACCCTGCCTCCTCACAGAGCGCAGAATATAAGAGGGAGAGCGGGGATACTTTCCCCATTTTACAGGTGAAGAAGCTGAGGCCCAAGGTCCCACAGCAGCAGGTCAGTGACAGAACTGGGACTAGAATCCCATTCTCCCAATTCCGAGACCTTTGCTCTTTCCGCTACATCACACCGGCTCCCACCCAGTGGCTTAAAGCAAGGGGTCAACCGTCCCCACTTTACCATTCTGACTAAAGAAAGCCTGGGTGGAAGGCAACCAACAAAGGGGATACTGTGGTCCGGTGGAAAGGGCTCTGGTCTATGAATCGGGGCATGTGGATTCGAGGCCCAGCTCCACCACTGGTCTACTGGGAATCTTGAGCAAGTCACTTCGCTTCTCCAAGGCTCCGCTCCTTTATCTTTATCCATCTCGCTCTACTTCCCAATGATGTGGTGTGGACAAAAGAAGGTCACTGATGTGAAAGCCTCTTGGACCTTTTTTTTTAAAATACTCTATCCTCGCAGGGTATATCAGGGAGGGAAAAAGAGGGCTGTGGCATTAAGATCCTTTTCCCATAGGTAAAAATAATGACTGTGGCATCTGCTAAGGGCTGAATATATGCCAAGCTCTGTACTGAGTGCTGGGGTATATACAATTTATGCAGATCAGACACCATTCCTATCCCACCTGGTGTTCATAGCCTAAGGGATGGGAAGAGCAGAATATCCCCATTTTTATTGACAAGGAGAGTGAGGTAGAGATCAGTTAGGTGAATGGCCCAAGGGAACACATCAGCAAATGGTAGAGCCAGGTGTAGAATCCATGTCTCTTTACTCCCATGCTCTTTCCACTATACCATGCTGCTTCTCGAGGTGCAAAAATCAATCAATAGTGCTTATGAAATGATTACTCCAGGCAGAACACTGTTCTTAGAGTACTCTACAACAGAGGTGGTAGACAAAATAATAATAATAATAATAATAATGTTGGTATTTGTTAAGCGCTCACTATGTGCAGAGCACCGTTCTGAGCGCTGGGGTAGATACAGGGTAATCAGGTTGTCCCACGTGAAGCTCACAATTAATCCCCATTTTGCAGATGACAGAGAAGTGAAGTGACTTGCCCGCAGTCACACAGCTGACAAGTGGCAGAGCCGGGCGTTGAACCCACGACCTCTGACTCCGAAGCCCAGGCTCTTTCCACTGAGCCACGCTGCCTCCAGCGCGTTCCCTGGAGTTTACAACCTTGAGATGCAGCATGGCGGAGTGGAGAGAGAGCACGGGCCTGGGAGTCAGAAGGCCAAGGGTTCTAAACCCATCTCTGCCACTTTTCTACTGTGTGACCTTGGGCAAGTCACTTAACCTCTGCGTGCCTCAGTTACCTCGGCTGCAAAACGGGGAGTGAGACTGTAGCCCCAAGTAGGACAAGGACAGGGATTGGGTCCAACCCAATTTGCTTGTATCCACCCCGGTGCTTAGTACAGGGCCTGACACATACTAAGCACTTAACAGATACCATAGTTATTAACCTAGAAGAGGGAAACATATAATAAATTGCAGATAAGTAATAAATTACACCCAAGTGTTTTGGAGCTGAGGGTGGGGTGAATAGCAATCTCTTAAATGACAGAAAGCCATTCTCCACTTCACAACTGCATGAGTAATAAGAAGTGTGGTATTTATTAAGCCTTACCCTGTCCCAATCAATGTACTAAACTCAGGGATAGCAAGGAATCCTGCAGATAAGAAGCCACAGGATTAGCAGACACTGACCAAGAATCATAACCATCCTTAGCATTTAGTCATACTGGAATATGAACCTGTGCATTCAATCAACGGTTGGCATTCACTGAGCGCTTACCACTGTAGGAAGTGCTCAGAAGAGCGCAACGGAATTGGTAGACTCGTTCCTAGCTTGCAAGGAGCCACATATTCATCTGTTGAGCCCGTCCTCTTCCTCCTGCTCCCCATATCTGTGAATAATTTTTCTCTCTTCCACCCCCCAGAATAGTGAAAGGGCAAGCAAGGGGCGGTTTGCTTCTTTTGGAGTCTTTCAAGGGCTTCAGTACAATGGTGTTCAGTAAGTGCCACTGATCCAGGGCAGATGAGTGCTACAAGCGGGCCCCTCCACGCACCTCTAGGGAGTGATCAGCCCCTGATCCTTAAAGCCCTCAGGCCTTCTCCTTGGGCTGCAGGAATTCTTTTAAAAGGGAAACCGACTAGGATAGGGAGCGGCACTGCCCAAGGCACTTGGCAAATCAGCAACTGGCCAATAAACCAAGTAAAAATCACACGAAGATTTCTACACTCACACCAGTTACACGACCGAGTTTGGGTGAAATCGCTGCGTGCAGTTCAACCACTGACCCCGACTTGATGCACCGCATAGTGGAAAAATATGAATCTTGAAAAAGATTTTCCCGGGATCACCAATCCGATCAGAACATCTTGCTCCCTTAACACCACAACACAAAAGCCACGAGCCTGATCCCTCCCTAAAAGGTCAATTGGAAGTGATTTAAGTGCTGGTGAGCTGACTCACCTAAAGACCCGGCGGGAGGTGCATCTGCAATTGGGAAACCTTCAAACGGGATGCAGTGATTCTTCCCCGCTCATTATTCTGTAAATCCCAAACCGCATGGATTGAAATTTAGACTCCCCAAGGGAGCAACAGTTTGTTTACTCCACGAAGACTTTCCAATTAACGCTAGATGAACAACAGGTGATAATGGAAGAAAACAATATGCTCCCAATTGAATAATTTAAATGATGTTAAACGCATTTATGTCCATGTGCTTAATATTTGAAGATATCGCCGATAGGCGAGGTGGTAAACGAATATACCAAGGAAGCCTTTCGCTAAAGTATTTCCCTGTCCATTTACCAATATCAAGATTCTCTCGCAGACTTTAATCATCCAAGAGTCCCTTTGTGCATAACATATATATGTTATATTGACGACCAACACGCCGGGCACATTTCCTGATCGCTATTCTGACCAATATGCATTCAGCCCGCTTTTGAAATCCGCAGAACTTGCCGTGGGCGTTAAAGGGACCCATGCAGCGAGTGACGAATGCGTCTGACTTCAATCGGGAACACAAGTGATGTTTTCATGGAAATCAAACACAAACCCGCACGACTACAGCGTGTGCACTTGGAGTTAATGCCACGTTCTGTTTCGATCATAATTAACGTTACAGATAACTGGTGCTGGGGGCCGCCCGGTCATCATTTCCTAAACACTCAGAGGGTTGCTCTGCAGTTTCGCTGCCTCTCAGCCCAGTCATCTCCTCGAATGGGTGCGGGGCGGTGTGATCCTGACCGCCCCTTTTCAGACCTGATGACGGTGGTATCTGTTAAGCGCTCACTAGGTGCCGAGCACCGTTCTAAGCGCTGGGGTAGATCCGGGGTCGTCAGGTCGTCCCACGTGAGGCTCCCGGTTACTCCCCATTTTCCAGATGAGGTCACTGAGCCACAGAGGAGGTGAAGGGACTCGCCCACGGGCACACAGCTGACAGGTGGCAGAACCGACTGAAATTGGCGGCGTGGGAAGATCCAGACCCCCCCCAGTTCCCAACCCTTCTCTCCAAGACAGAAGCACCGGTCGGTCCCAATACTGACCCCAGGAAGGACCGCTCCCCTAAGAGTCCACTTGGGGGGTCTTGTATATATTTTTATTACCCTATTTATTTCGTTAATGAGATGTACACCCCCTTGATTCTGTTTATTGCTACCGTTTCTGTCTCCCCCTTTCATCATAATAACGTTGGTATTTGTTAAGCGCTTACTACGTGCAGAGCACTGTTCTAATCGCTGGGCGGGGGGGGGGGGGGGAGATACAGGGTCATCGGGTTGTCCCACGTGAGGCTCCCAGTCTTCATCCCCGTTTTCCAGCTGAGGTAACGGAGGCACAGAGAGGTGAAGTGACTCGCCCACAGTCACACAGCTGACAAGTGGCGGAGCGGGGAGGCGAACTCAAGACCTCTGACTCCGAAGCCCAGGCTCTTTGCCACTGAGCCACGACTATAAGCCCGGCAAGGGGCAGGGAATGTCTCTATCCGTTGCCGAACTGTCCATTCCGGGTGCTCAGTTCAGTGCCCTGCACATAGTAAGCGCTCAATGAATACTACTGAATGAATGAAAAGCAGAGGAGCGAGAAACGCCACGACATCCGGCCGTGAATCTGCGGGGGCGGGGGGTGGGGGGGTCCCCGTACCGAGAAGCAGCCTGGCTCAGTGGAAAGAGCCTGGGCTTGGGAGTCAGAGGTCGTGGGTTCTAATCCCCACTCCACCACTTGCCAGCTGTGTGACTTCGGGCAAGTCACTTCACTTCTCTGGGCCTCAGTGACCTCATCTGTAAAATGGGGATGAAAACTGTGAGCCCCCACATGGGACGACGTGATCACCCTGTATCCCCCAGCGCTCAGAAGAGTGCTTCGCACATAGTCAGCGCTTAACAAATACCGTAACGGTTCCCTGGGCCCGCACGACCACGCCCGAAGCCTTGGGTTCAGAAACTCCAAGTCACCCTACTGAAGGCACCAAGCGACAGAGGCCCCATTACCTTTTCAAATGTCAAGATCACCCCCAAAACACCATTCCGCCGGTTGGGGAGAGGAGCCTAATGCGATTTTTAACCATCGAAAGGCCAGACAAGGATGCTTTTCCTGACCTGAGCCCATGGTGGCTTGGAAATCCCGGCTGAAGCACGAGGAAAATGCAGCACAGCTGGGGTGAGAGGGCGTGGGAATCTCCAGCTGGCCCCCTGCCGCTCCCGATGCTTCTCCCAGGCTCCGATTGGCCCATCCCACCCTCTCCCAGAGGGTCCTATCCTCCCCCCCCCCCCCCCCCCCCCCCCCGGCCCGGAGAATCTGAGGAATAATAATATTTATTGAGTGCTTACTTTGTGCCAAGCACTGTTCTAAGCACTGGGGTGGATACAAGGTAAACAGGTTATCCCACGTGGGGCTCACGTAATCCTTAATCCCCATTTTGCACATGAGGCACAGAGAAGTTCAGTGGCTCGCCCGAGGTCACCCAGCAGGCAAGTGGGGAAGTGGGATTAGAACCCGTGGCCTCCGACCCCCCCCCCCAAGCCCGCGCTCTTTCCGCTAAGCCACGGAATGTGGTCCCTCGGGAATCCGGGAAATCCAGTTCCCACAAAGGAAGGGATTTAAAGAACTACATTTCTTATTCCTTCGAGTTCACTTGAAACTACGGAGAAGCTCCATGGACTAATATTCATTCAGTACTAAGAGCCCACTGTGTGTAGAGCACTGTACTGAACGCTTGGGGAAGTTCAATATAATGATAAAGAGACACATTCCCCGATCATAACGGGGTTACTTTGTGGTATTTGTTTTGCACGTATTATGTGCCAGGTGCTCTGCCAAATGCTGGGGTAGACATCGGCTAATCTGGTTGGACACGGTCCCTGTCCCACGTAATAATGTTGGTATTTGTTAAGCGCTTACCGTGTGCAGAGCACTGTTCTGAGCACTGGGGTAGATGGTAATCAGGTTGTCCCACGTGAGGCTCACACCTAATCCCCATCTTACAGATGAGGTAACTGAGGCACAGAGAAGTGAAGTGACCTGCCCAGAGTCACAAAGCTGACAAGTGGTGGAGCCGGGATTCGAACCCATGAGCTCTGGCTCCCGAGCCCGGGCTCTTTCACACTGAGCCACGGTGCTGTCACGGGCTCGATCCCCATATAACAGATGAGGTAACTGAGACCCAGAGAAGTAAAGTGAGTCGTTCACGGTCACACAGCAGACGAGAGGAGGAGTCCGCACTAGAACCCGGGTCCTTTTGACTCCCAGGCCCAGCCACTATCCACCAGACCACTCTATTTGTCTAGTTGAAAGAGCCCAGGGGCTGCGGGTCAGATGGCCTGGGTTCTCATTCTAGCTCTGCCACATATCTGCTGCGAGACCCTGGTCAAGTCACTGAACTTTTCTGTGCCTCAGTTACCTCGGCTGTAAAATGGGGATTAAATCATCCTCCCTCCTACTCGGACCGTGAGCCCCGTGTGGAACCAGGACCGTTACCAACCTATTCACTTCTATCTACCCCAGTACTCAGAACGGGGTTTGACACAAAGAGAGTGCTTAAACACTATTAAAAAAAATGTTCCTTTCTGGAGCTAGAAGTAGAAGGGACCTCAATACGGATGACATTCTCGAACCTTAAAATTTTGAGGAAAGTAGCATAGCCTAGTAAGAAAGAGTATGGGTCTCGGAGTCGGAAGCCCTGGGTTCGAATTTCATCTCTGCCACTTTTCTGATGTCGCATTAGGAAATTCACAGCTTCGCTGTGCCTCAGTTCCCTCATCTGTAAAATGGGGATAGAATAATAATAATAATAATAATAATGTTGGTATTTGTTAAGCGCTTACTATGTGCCGAGCACTGTTCTAAGCGCCGGGGTAGACATAGGGGAATGGGGTTGTCCCACGTGGGGCTCCCAGTCTTTATCCCCATTTTACAGATGAGGGAACTGAGGCACGGAGAAGTGAAGTGACTCGCCCACGGTCACACAGCCGACAAGTGGCAGAGCTGGGATTCGAACCCATGACCTCTGACTCCAAAGCCCGTGCTCTTTCCACTGAGCCACGCTGGGTATGAATGTGAGCCCCATGTAGGACAGGGACGGTGTCAAATTTGATTAACTTGCACCTAACCCAGCCCTTAGTATAGTGCACATAGTAAGTGCTTAACAAATACCAAAAAAAAACAAAAACCCTGATTTGTTTTCAGTTTCCCTAAATGGGCTTTTAGATTAAATATTATTTCACCCCCTTCCTGGCGAGATCCATTTTACAGTGTAAATGATGAAAATAATATATTTTGGGTATAGCAATTTATGTTTCAATATCAAATTTAATGCCTGTGTCTTACCCGACCATTTGATTTCAAAGTCTAAAAACAGTTAGGGCTTTGAAAAGACAAAAGTATCTCCTATTAAGCCTACATTGACACAAACATTTTTGAAATTGGACATTTTGCTTATTTCAACGCATTTATCAGGTTCTGCATGTCGGTGTGAGAGAATGTGAGAGCAAGTAGATGTTAACCTGACGGTCATTTACTGGTCTAATGGGAAATTAAATGTTTGGACTCGAAGTGCAATAAATCACTAGTATTTACTGAGAACTATCATCATCATCCTTATCATTAATGGTATTTATTAAGCGCTTACTTTGTGCAGAGCACCATACTAAGCGCTTGGGAGAAGACAGTGAAACAAAGCTGGCAAGACCCGATCCCTCCTTGCAACGAGCTTTCAATCTCGAGGGGGAAACAGACTACTGTGAATAAATAATCTATAATATATCATTTAAATTCATTTATTCATTCATTTATTTGTTAAGGGCTTACTATGTGCCAAGCACCGTTCTAAATGCTGAGGTGGATAGAGGTTAATAAGGTTGGAGACGATTCCTGTTGCACATGGGGCTCACAGTCTAAGTAGGAGGGAGTATGATTTAATCCCCATTTGACAGATGAAGTAACTGAGGCCCAGAGGAGTTCAGTGACTTGCCTGGCATCACGAAGCTGGCAGGTGGCAGAGCCGGGATTAGAACCTAGTTCCCCTGACCCCTGGCCCACATCCTACCTCTGGCCGCGAATGGCCTCCCTCCTCAAATCCGCCAAACTAGCACAATTCCCCCCTTCCACGCCCTACTGAAAGCTCACCTCCTCCAGGAGGCCTTCCCAGACTAAATCCCCCTTTTCCCCTGCTCCCCATCCCCTCCCCATTGTCCCGACCCTTTCTCTTTGCTCTCCCCGCCCCCCCCACCGCAGCACCCGTGTAGGTATGTACATGTTGATCATTAGACTTCTACTCATTTTTATTAATGATGTCATAAAAGAATTCTATAGTCTACAAATATTACATATTCTATAGCCTATGATTCTATTTATGTATAATGATGCTACCGACGCCTGTTCACTTGCTTTGATATCTGTCTCCCCCTTTCTCGACTATGAGCCTGTTGTGGGCAGGGATCGTCTCTGTTCGTTGCTGAATTGCACTTCCCAAGTGCTTAATAACAGTGCTCTGCACCCAGTAAGTGCTCAATAAATATGATTGAATGAATGAATGATTCCCAGGCCCGTGCTCTTTCCATTAAGCCACAGTGCTTTCAGTCTGCTGTGTGACCTCGGGCCAGTTAGTTAACCTCTCTGTGCCTCAGTTACCTCGTCTGTAGAATGGGGATTAAGACTGTGAGCCCCATGTGGGACAACCTGCGTACCTTGTATCTACACCAGCGCTTAGAACAGTGCTTGGCATGTAGTAAGGGCTTGATAAATACCATTACGATTATCATTATTAAAAATAAGTGTTGTGGGGTTGAGGGCGGGGTGAATATCAAAAGCCTAAAAGTCACAGATCCAAGTGAGTAGATGTGTGTGCAGCCTCAGGCAGCAGAGGCCTGAGAGCGGACTTGGATCTCTGCTCTCAGGGAGTTTACAATCTACTGAGGGAGACACAAATGGAAAACCTGTTTATAAATGGTCCAAACGTCTGTCACCGGACGGGACTCTGGGGATTCCCGTGATTTTTCCCAAGGGGATGGGGAGGGTTGAGGCCAGAAAGGCCTCGGATTGTCTTCGGCGGAATAACCTCGCTAATAATGATGCCCTGTATAGGGCTTGCACATCGATTCTCTAGTTGGATATCTGTGAAGTAGAGAAAACAGGTATTTTAATCCCCATTTGGCCGAGGAGGAAACAGAGGTACAGAGCACCGAGATCACCTGGCAGGCCAGTGGTAGAGCTGACACGAAAACCCGGGTCTCCTGAAGCCCAGGCCCGTGCTCTTTCCGTTAGACCACACTACCACTATCGCCCGCCCCTGTGGAACCCGCTTCTAGTGAACCGTTTCGGGGCAGTGCGGCCCATTGCAAGAGGAGTGTTCGAACCTCGGGGCTGCCAGTCACCTGCTATAGGACCTTGGGCAAGTCACTTGACCCCCTCGGGACCTCAGCGTTCTCATCTGAAAAATGGGGATAAGAAGCCTGCTCCTCCGCCCTCCGAGAGCCCCCACGTGGGACAGGAATACGGAGTCTTTCACTTTAAGACCTGCATGGTAACTAAACTTATTTTGGACTGTCACTGTAGTGCAACGGACTTATAAAAATGCTCTGGGTGATTCACTGTGCTCCAAATATTTTATACCCAATTAATTCTAAAAATGTACACAGCGGTGTGAGATCCCCCCCAAAGTGTCTACCTACTGCAGTTCTCGCGCGCTGTATTCAGTCGCAGCTCAAGTTTCTCCCAGGCTCAAATCTCAAACTACAGGTTCCCCGCGGGACTCGAGGAGAACTCACAGACATAAACAACGTGACCCGATTCTCCCATATCTGGGGGCTTACGTAAACTCAGTTCTCAGGGATTATAACGGGCAAGCAGACAGATATTACAGAGCTCTTTGTGGGCCGGGAGTGGGTCTACCAACTCTGTTGAATCGTGCTCTCCCAAGAGCTCAGTACAGTGCTCTGCACGCACCGTGTATACCACGGAGTTCTGACTGATCGCACTTCTGCCCCTCAAATTCCCTCCGTAATGTAGGCGAGTCTCCAGGCACTTCTTCCTGATCTATCTTAATTCAGTAATGCATACCCCCCATTCTCCTAGAAAGTGAGGTTGGGTTCTTGCAAACCCTCATGTTGAAGAATACCCACGTTAAAAAGGCTCACCCCAGGGTCTTGTTGATTTTTTTATGGTATTCGTTACGCGCTTATCATACGCCAGGCACTGTACTTAGAGTTAGGGTAGATAGCAGCTAATCAGGTTGGACACAGCCCATGTCCCACATGGGTTTCACAGCATACATGCAGGCTTACAACCGTTTCTGCAGGCATCCCGCTGAGACAGGATATTCTTAATTCGAAAGGATATTACTTAATTCTTCCATCGTATATCCTATCCACAAGGTGCGGTGAACACATGTGATCTGGCATAACTTAGTGTTTTGGGAAAGAGGCAAATCATCGATCAAATAAAACGAAAATATAACTAATTTTACCTTAGGTGCCTCTCACCTCTGACAAAAGAAGCCCGTTGGACAAAGCCTTTTGGATTTATCCTACTGTCATTCACTCTGAAGTTAACATCACTGTGGGCCCATGCTGTATTTCAATATCCCTTTCTTCCCCCAGCGTGGTCAGTAGACATTAATACCTGTAACATGCATTTAAAAGAAACACTAAACTCCGTTCAAGTTGCCTGTTAACACATCATATCTCCAAGGGTTACCAGCTCCCATTTCTCTTAGCACCTGAGTAATTGCAAATGAAGCAATGATCTAGTTAAATTCTGAACAGGCATTATTCATTTCAGAAACTGTTGCTTTCATAGTGCAAAGGAAGCATTTTTTTGCACCTTTGGCACTTGACAATAAACTCATTCTGATCTGAATTGATTGCTGAGGGATTATCTTGCAGTCATTAAAATATTGCTGTATTGACATTCTCTAATGTCTTTAATTAGCAATTTCAAAGTCCAACATTTGGCATTAAGCATGCACAGGTACAGTTTCTCAAACCCCTAAAGTTGTTTGTTGTTTTTGTTTGGATAGTCATTAAGAGTATTAAATTTTGGAGCCTGAACTATAATATTCAAATATTGGCTTTCTACTGAGAACCGAAAGCTCCTTGGTGGCAGAGTTTGCTTCTACCAACTTTCTCGTACCGGACCTTCCCAAACAGCAGCATGGAAGAAGCATAGAAGCAGCATGGCTCAGTGGAAAGAGCACGGGCTTTGGAGTCAGAGGTCACGGGTTCGAATCCCGGCTCCGCCACTTGTCAGCTGTGTGACTGGGGGCAAGTCACTTCGCTTCTCTGTGCCTCAGTTACCGCATCTGTAAAATGGGGATTAAGACTGTGAGCCCTGATTCCCTTGTGTCTACGCCAGCGCTTAGAACAGTGCTCTGCACATAGTAAGCGCTTAACAAATACCAACAGTATTATTATTACTTATTACAGTATTCTGCACACAATAAGCACTCAATAAATGACGTTTTAAAATGGCATTTGTTAAGCGCTTACTATGGGCCAGTCACTGTATTAAGCACTGGTTTGTACATTCCAAGCGCTTAGTACAGTGCTCTGCACATAGTAAGTGCTCAATAAATACTATCGAATGAATGAATACAAGCTAGCCAGCTTGGACACAGTCCACGTCCCATATGGGGCTCACAGCTTTAATGCCCATTTTATAGATGAGGTGACTGAAGCACAGAGAAGTTAAGAGACTTGCCCAAGGTCACACAGCAGACAAGTGGTGGAGCTGGGAGTAGAACCGGGGTCCAACTCCCAAGTCCATGCACTTTGCACTAGGCCATGCTGCTTCTCAACTGATTGACTGATTTTTAAAAATGGTATTTGTTATATGTCAGGCATTGTTCTAAGCATTGGGGTAAAGAAATACAGGTTAATCAGCCCTGATATGGTTCTTGTGCAACGTGGGTCTCACAGCCTGTCTCTATGTGTTGCCGACTCGTTCATTCCAAGCGCTTAGTACAGTGCTCTGCACATAGTAAGCGCTCAATAAGTACTAGTGAATGAATGAATGAACAGCCTAAGCAGTAGGTAGAACAGGTAGTGAATCCCCATTTTGCCGTTGAGGAAACTGAGGTACAGAGTAGTTAAACGACTTGCCCAAGATCACACAGCAAGCATGTGGTAAAGGCGGGATCAGAACCCCAGTCTTCTAGCTCCCAGGCCCAGGTTTAATCCCTAGTTCACATTCGCTGCTGGGTTGATATTTCCGGTTTGGTGTTTTTTGTTTTTTTTTTTTAATGCTTACTCTGTGCCAGGCACTGTTCTAAGCGCTAGTGTAGATCTAAGATAATCAGGTTGAACACAGGCCATGTCCCACATGGAGCTCACAGTCTAAATCTCCATTTTATAGGGGAGGCAACTGAGGCACAGAGAAGTGAAGTGACTTGCCCAAGGTCACACAGCAAAGTGGCAGAGCTCTAACTAGAACCCAAGTTCTTCTGACTCCCAGGCCCATGCTCTATCCACTAGGCTAGCCCGATTCTCTTAAAGTAATTTGTTTCCCATCACTACTTTCCTAACCCCGGTCGCCAAGCTAAAAAGAAGAGATCATTTGAAGATGTAGAAAAGAATAGGTGCTTAAACGTCAAATGTCTTCCGCAAAAGTAGCATTAAAAACACAACACGGACCAATGGGGTGTTGTAAAAAAGAGAGAGAGAAGAGCCACCCGGTGGCCCGAAGACATCTTTTCAGTGAGGCTGCTGGTGGAGTTGCGTTCCAAATGGAAACTGAATCCATACTCAATAATTAAGGGATTAATATAAAAAGGATTAGTCAGGGCTCCGCAGGCCTCTTCCAGCCCGTGGGTGAGTCAATCGGTCAGTCTATCACACTTACTGAGTGCTTACTGTGCACAGAGTACTATACTACGCGTTTGGCCGAGTCCACTATGAAAACGGAAGGACACGTTCCCTGCCCACAGTGAGTTTACGGTCTAGAGGGGGAGACGGACATTAATATAAACGAATAAATTACAGATAGGTAAATAAGTGCTGTGGGGCTGGAAGGGGGAATGAATAAATGAGTGAATAAAGGGAGTATGTCCGGGTGACACAGAAGGGAGTGGGAGAAGAGGAAAGAAGGGGTTAATCAGGGAAGGCCTCTTGGAGGAGATGCGCCTTAAGAAAGGCTTTGAAGGACGGGAGAATAACCGTCAGTCGGATACGAGGAGGGAGGGCACTCCAGCATAAGAGGAGTGAGGTGCTCGGCCTGGGTTCTGGAAAGTAGTGAGATGAGGTAGGAGGGTGCTTTAAAAGGACCTGTGAAAACTTTCCATTCGATGCAGATGTGGACGGACAACCACTGGAGTTTCTTGAGGAGTGGGGAAACGTGGCCTGAACTTTTTTGTAGAAAAATGATCCGGGCAGCAGAGTGAAGTATTGGACCAGAGTGGGGAGAGACTGGAGGCAAGGGAGGTCAACGAGGAGGCTGGATAAGGGAATGGATTAACTCGGGTGCAGTTGGAATGGCGAGGAAAGGGTGGATTTTAGGGTTGTTGCGAAGGTCGAACCGACTGGAATTAGTGATGGATTGAACATGTGGCTAATAGCCTTCTGTGGGTCTGCCTCCGTTAAAGAGGCTACTAAATGAGCCATGCCCCCTCCCAGGAGGTAGCCAATCAGGAAAACTCAGAGGGTCATCCTTTCCCAAGATGTCAATCCGACTGAAACCCAGCACTTCGTTGGCTGCAGTCTTTTGGGGATTTGGGGTTGGCCCTCAGCTCCAGAGAAGGGAGCAGCGGGGAGAAGAGTGGGTGGGGCTGCACTGTCCCTACTCCAATCTTGCAACCAGAACCTCTTCCTACCCACTACCATAACCGGCTGCACTGGGGTCTTTGGAGGTCAGGGGCTGGGCCCGGTCCAATCGAGATCTCTCCCACCAGCACCCGCCACCACCCACCCACCAACCATAACTCATTTCTGCTGCTGCTGCTGCTGCTACTAAGTACTCACCTGTAGCTCTTCCCTGCTAAAGTTGACACATTTCTGACCCACGGCGACTCCGTGGACATATCTCTCCCAGAAGGACCCACCACCTCCATCTGCAATAGTTCTGGTCTTGTATCCTTAGAGTTTTTGCGATTGCTCCCTTCCAGTGGAGAAAATGCTAATAATGATTGTGCTATTTAAGTGCTTATTATGAGTCAGGCACTGTACTACGTACTGGGGTGAATATAAGCAAATCAGGTTGAACACAGTCCCTGTCCCACATGAGACTCACACTCTCTACAGGCTGTGCTTTGGCCAGTGCCAATGCAGGAATCACTGTTTGACTGTAAGCACGAGGAGGGCAGAAAGCCCAAAGGTGTTCCTCTCTTATGGGGTAGCCTTTCATCCCTAGGCACCTCCAGCTTTCTTTCATTTTGCGGATGCCCCGAGTCACAGTGCTCCGACGCCCTGCGGTGCTGGTGCCGTGGTGCCTTGTGGCTGTTTGGGCTTGGGCTCCTCCTGTCTCATGATTTTCTTAGAGCTTAGGTTCCTCTAGACTGGCAGATCCTTGTGGGGAGGCAACATATCTACCAACTCAGTTATACTGTACTCTCCCTAGCGCTTAATACAGTGTTCTGAATGCAGTAAACGCTCAATCAGTAGGATTGATTGAGTGATAAAAATTTCTCTGTCCTGGATTGCAGTGCTCCTTGCTCGTCTGTCTGCCATGGGTGTCTTCCAGGTTCCAACTGGGATGCGCCGGTATCTGAGATTTTGCTTCACCTAGTGGAGCCAACAGTGGTTTCAATGGGAAATCAGGGATGAGGGAGAAGTAACATGACCCAGTGGAAAGAGCACAGTCCTGGAAGACGGAGAACCTGAATTCTAAGCCCAGCTCTGCCACTTACACTCTGTGTGATTTGAGGGCAAGTCACAACTTCTCTGTGCCTCAGTTCTTCCGTTGACAAAATGGGGATTCAATATCAGTTGTCCCTCTTATTTAGATCGAGAGCCCTATGTGGGGCCTGATTACCCTGTATCTACCCCAGAGCTTAGTATTGTGCTTGGCACATAGTAGGCACTTGATAAATACCGCAATTATTACTAATTAGGGAGAAGATAGTACATAGCTTCTTGCTCACCCGGTGCAATTCAAGGCTATTGTCAGAAGAGTGTCCCTAAGCCTTCCCCGTGCTCTAGCCAAAATCTGCTGAGAGGACACGTGTCTTGGAAAGCCTGAGACTTTCAAAATATGCTGACTCTTCTTTCTTTACAGGTAAATGTGTTCAGCACTGATGATGACCATAACCAGGACCCCGGAGGATGAACGAGTAAAAAAGCTGGTCGTTGAAGAGAGAATTCTAAAATGAGATTATATACTACACTCCTGTGCATGGGCGTCCCTCAAATCATCATCAGTCTGAGAAGCACTAGGTATAGAAGTGGAACAATGACATCATTTTAGAATTCTGTGCGGCTTAAAAATGTCCCCAAATAACGACGCCTTGTGTTTTGTGTATGCTCTCTCTCGTGTGCCATTGTGGGAATGAACCGCAAATAATTATATTATCCTACCAAACTGCTTTTTAAAATTTGTGTGCTACAGTGCCATTTGTCACTTAATTTTAATGGGATGTTCTGAGCTGCAACTGTCGTAACTACTCGGCAGAGGATAGGAGTTCCGATTTATTACCCCGGAAAAGAAAATTAATAGGCACAGGCCAAAAAAACCGAATGGAATTAGACCCATGTGGCAGAGATGAGAAGCTAAAAAGCCTCAGAATGTGGAGAATAACAAAATCACTCACCAGAAAACATTCCAATGTTCCCCTTAAAGAGGAGCTTTGCATTTGTCAAAGGGAGCGAGGCACATCATCACTTGTCCTTTACTTCTACGGGTAGTTCACTTTCAGAGTAGTTGACAGATGGAAAGTGATTCCTTTGGACTATCACCAGCTGGTCTCCATATTAACATTATCAATCAACCAATCAATCAACCAGTGGCATTTATTGAACATTTACTGTGTGAAGAGCGTTGTACTAAATGGTTGGGAGAATACAGTGCAGTAGCATTGGTAGACACAATGCCCGCCCTCAAGGATCTTGCAATCTAGTGGAGGAAACTGATGCTAAAATGGATAATGGATAAGGACAGCAAGCAACTATAAGGCTACGTATGCAAGTGCTGAGGTGGGGAGGAGAGTACCTAAATCCTTGGGGATGGGACTAAGTGCATGGGAGAATAAGAGTTTAGTCTGGGAAGGCTTCCTGGAGGCGATCTGATTTCAGTAGGGTTTTGAAGTTGGGGAGATTTCTGGTCTGGTAGGTATGTAGTGGGAGGAGGTTCCAGGCAGGAAGGAGGGCAGGAACAGCATGGCGAAGTGGACAGAGCACGGGCCTAGGAGTCAGAAGGTCTTGGGTTCTAAGTGACTTGCCCAAGGTCACACAGCAGCCAAGCGGCAGAGCTGTGCTCTTTCCAGTAGGTCATGCTGCTTACCATTTTATTTTCTTCACCTCTCCATATTCATGCTATCACCTAAAATGCTCTTCAGGCATTTATCAGCGAAGCAGGATGATGTAGAGGATAGAGCCCGGGCCTGGGCGTCAGAAGTGACCCCGCCACTTGTCCGCTGTGTGACCTTGAGCAAGGCACCTCACTTCTCTGTGCTTCAGTTACCTCATCTGTAAAATGGGGATTGAGACCGTGAACCCCACGAGGGACAGGGATTGCATCCAACCAATTTGCTTGTATCCACCCCAGCACTTCCTAAGCGCTTAACGAATACCGTTTTTATTTAGCTCTTTTCATTCATGCATTCATTTATTCAATCGCATTTACTGAATGCTTACTGCGTGCAGAGCACTGTAGTAAGCACTTGGGAAAGTACCACAATAAATAGACACATATCCCTGACCACAATGAGTTTACAGTCTAGAGTGGGGAGAAAGACATCAATACAAATAAATAAACAGACAAAAATAAATGCTTGTACTGGTCTAAGCACTAGGATAAGCACGGAATAATGTGATCAGATCCAGTCTTAGGGCATGGGAGTTCTTTCTCCTACCCCATTATTGATAAGTACACTCTCTCTATCTTCCTCCTTGAGGGAAAAGACTGTCTTTTACTTTAGGGAATTTTCACTCATTAAGTCTTTAACGTTGAAAGGACTCAACCTCTGCCTGTTTTTCCACCTCCACTAACCTTCCAAAATCATCCTCTGTGAAGAATCAAGTAAAGTGTTTCCGTCTCTTCACCAGCACTTAGAGGCGTAAAATGTTTTGACTCAGGTTTCCTTCAAATCCACTTTCTGTAGTTCTTGTTTACAGTTCCATTTACAGCAAAGACGGTAGTATTCATGTGTGTAAAAAGTAGTTAGAGGAAAAAACTAAACGAGAAATAAGATTATGGATTCTCCGAAGTGACCAAATAGTAGTAGTGGAATTTATTGGCTGGCCACTACGCGATGCAGTGAACTAATTCAGCCTGGCGTATGGATAGAGCATGGGCCTGGGAGTCAGAAGGTCATGGGTTCTAATCCAGGATCTGCTCTGTGACCTTGGGCAAGTCACTTCACTTCTCTGGGCCTCAGCTATCTCATCTATAAAATGGGGCTTGAGACTGTGAGCCCCACGTGGGATAGGAACCCAATCTGCTTGTATCACTCTAGCGTTGGACAGTGCCTGGCACATAGGAAGTGCCCAACAAATACCACAATTATTATTATTCTTACAACGATGAAGTGTCATGTTCCCTGTTCACAAGGAGCCTAGACTCTCCTCTGCTGGGGCAGACTGCTGTACTAAGCCCTGGGAGAGAATACGCGGGTGGGAAGTAGATAGGGTCCCTGTCCCTCCATTGGTGGGGAAGGGGTGGGGGCTATTAACAATCTAACAATAAAAAGTGGGAGAGGACACTGGTGACAGACACATAAGAGGAAATAAGACAGCGTGAAGACAAAAACAGCTCTTCTCTAGACTGTAAGCCCGTTTTTTGTGGGTAGGGAATGTGTTTATTGAACTGAGGCAGAACTGAAGCACAGATAAATTAAGTGACTTGCTCAAGGTTACACAGCCAACAACTAGGCCACGTTGTGTCTCGTATCTGACTGAAATCTCTCCTGCTTCAATTTCAGTCATTACATTCAATCAATTAGCTGAGTGTGTACTGTGTGCATACCACTGTGACAAACACATGGAATAGTTTATCGGATTAGAGTTTACAGACTCCCTGCTCTCAAGAAACTTGTAATCTAATGTTTCCCAATGGGAAAAAGAAGAGTTTCCCATAAACTTCTTTTCAATGTTTCTCTGATCTAAACTACCTTAGTACCTCAAACGTTTCTTCATACGACTTTGTTTTCAGTCTTCTATCCTTTTCCCACTTTTCTCTGCACCATCTCCAGACCCTTTTTCAGCCTGGGGTTCAGAGGCAGTTCATTTTAATTATTCAGGTGGACTTCAAAGGCCTGAGAGCCACACATCTAAGCTAAAATAAAATCTACCTTTTGAAGTGGCAAGTGTTCTCTAAACATTTCCAAGACAAAGCCACCCCAGTCCATTGAATTTAGTCAAATGATAGTCCTGTGCATAATTCAAATTCCTTTCCGTCCACAGGAGGCAAGGATGTGTTAGCTCATATCTCATTACAAGAATAGGTAGTAATAAAATACTGGCATTTTCCAAATTGCTAACATAAAGTATCTTCGGGAAGATGTGGGTATAATGTCCAGACTCTCCAAGGGGTTAACCTTTATGTTATCTGTTTAACATGAATTATGTATTAGCCGCTCATATTTTTATATATGAAATTTGCCCGCTCGATCCTGTTCCATAGATGACCTTGATACAACTGGAGATATTACTGTACTTTCCCAAAGACATTAATCAATAACTCTATAAAAAGAAGCACTATGAATATTAATAGTGCTACCTTGAATAATTCAGATTTGGTGTCACTAAAGATAAAGCCAGTGTCAGGCCCGAGATTCCATATTTTAGCAATCCCTGTTCTTCCTGCTTAGCCGAGAGTGGGAATTTACAGAGGCTGGAACAATATGGCCGTTTTCTCTGTGCCTACTATCCTTCTTCCATCCGTCTGCCTCCTTCAGCACACACAACTCAGGCCTATTAATAAACGATCACCTTCCCGTGATAGTGACTTCTCCCGGAAATGCTGATAGTAACGATAAAGATGGAGTGTCCCATCGAGAGTGGGCGAAAACTTAGTCCCCCATCTTCAGGTCAGAAGGAAGGTAGCTCTAGCGGTTTGGGAAGTGGCACTCACACACCCTTGTCCCCACCAGTCCAGTCCCCCTCTGGGGCCTGGAATCCAACGAGAAAGGGATGCAGTACATGGCAAAGTGCACGTGAAGTGCGCTATCGGCCGAAACGCTCACACAGCTAACTGGTGCTAACACTGGGCCGTCGGAGCATGCCACAGCAGGCAATCCACTTAAGTCTTTGCCACTCACATTAGCCAGCTATTTTGGGGGATTCCTGCTGGGTTAGCCCACCCTTGCGGAACGCTAGAGATCTATCGATTCTTCCGGCTATGGTTGCTAACTCCATCCCATTCAGTTCTCACCTGTGGACAACAACGGCAAAACATCACTGTCAGAAGGAGCGGTCACCAAAGGAAAGGTTTGTTTAGAGCTCAGAGACTGGAAATGGATTTCTGGGCGGTTAAGCTTGCAGCAACCTCGAGCAGAAATCCAAACCTCCCCAGAGTCAAGAGTTCTTTCTCTCCTAGGTAACCTGGCCAACCAGAGAAGCCAGTTTACATTTTGAAATCTATTTGGTGTTTTTGTTACTGAGAGGAAATGGCTCAGGATTAAACTGTAATGTTACTTTTGATTATGTGCACTCTAACCCTGACTCTTAATTTAATATCTAGTGTCAACAAAATCCTTGGATCATTCAAGGTAGAACTGTGTTTTTACCTTGGTTGGGTTTTCCGCGCTTCTGTATTTCCCAACTTCTCCACTTTGTGATCTTTGTGATCTCATATCAGGTCAAAGTTGAGCTGATTATAGTGACTGACCCTAGAGCCATATTTGCAAATGTCTTCCTCGCAGAAAGACTCATCCATTCAATCGTATTTATTGAGCACTTACTTTGTGCAGAGCACTGTACTAAGCACTTGGAAAGTAAATTCAGCCACAAATAAGAGACAATCCCTACCCAACAACGGGCTCACAATCTAGATCAGACCACTGTAACCTGGGAGAAGAGGTGGGCCACTGAAGGGAGGCGTTCAATATACGAATATACCACTTACGGCTTTTTTAACCTATATTTGTTCCAAGAACAGTGCTCAGCACAGAATAAGCCCTCAATAAATATGATTGGATGAATGAATGAAAACATTTCTTATGCCTTTTTAAAGGCATTTTTAGGTGATGAACCTGCACTGTTAATATGCATCATTCTTGTCAACCATCTTTTTCATCATTCACCTCTCTATTCTTATCAGCAGATTATCTTTGAAGGGGCAGGTTTAAAGGAGAAGGTGGTGGAGCTGAATTGGGAATTTCAAGAGAACCTGAGAAATCCCTTGGAGTTCCAGGTATTTTTCATCCCTTATTTCCCTCCAGAATGACCGTGGCCATGGCCAGACGATGCTATCCAATAATATAAAGAACTACCCATCCTCAGCAGGTTGAAAAAAAAAAGGACCAATGGTTGTTCTGGTGGGTCAGCATAGCACACTTGTGTCACCCTCCAATCAATCAATCAAATAATCAATCAATAGTATCTATTGAGGACGTACTGTGTGCAGAGCACTGTACAATATAACAGAGTTGGTAGACACGTTCCCTGCCCACAATGAGCTTTCAGCCTAGGGTTTGGGAAGACAGGTATTAATATAAATAAATAAATGATGGGTATGCACAATAGTGTTATGGGGCTGATGGAGGGGTGAATAAAGGATACGAATCCAAGTTCAAGGGTGATGCGGTAAGGACTGGGAGGGTACGAAATGAGACCCTAGTTGGGGAAGGCCTCTTGGAGAAGATGTGCCTTCAACAAGGGAGAGTGACTGTCTGTCGTATACGAGAAGGAAAGCATTCCAGGCCCATGTGGATCAGGGATGGTGTCCAATCTGATTATTTTCTACGTGAATCCCAGCCCTCTGCTCATTGCTTGGCACATAGTTAAGTCCTCATAAATGCTCTTATTATTAGAATCGATAATAGTAGTAGTACTACTACTTAGAAGCAGTGTTGCCTAGTGGCTACAGCACGGACCAGGGAGTCAGAGGTTCCTGGGTTCTAATCCTGGCTCTGTCACTTGTCTTCTGTGTGACCTTGGGCATTTCACTTAACTTTTCTGTGACTCAGTTACCTCATCTGCAAAATGAGGATTAAGACTGTGAGCCCCATGTGGGGCAGGGACTGTGTCCAACCCAATTTGCTTGTATCCATCCCAGCGCTTAGTACAGTTCCTGGCACATAGTAAGCACTTAACCAGTACCATATGAATTATTAGTAGTAGTAGTAATAGTAGTGTCTGTGGAGGGCCCACAGAGAGTTTCAGTGTCACCACCAAGGTCTGCATCCCTTCTCTGGCCTGGGAAACAAAAAGACCTGGGTTATAATCCCAGCTCCACCACTTGTCTGCTGTGTGACCTTGGGCAAGTTACCTAACTTCTCTGGGTCTCTGATACCTCATCTGTAAAATGGGGATTAAGACTGTGAGCCCCATGTGGGGCAGGGACCGTGTCCAACCTGATTAGCTTGTATCTAACCCGCACCGTGGCGCAGTGGAAAGAGCCTGGGCTTCGGAGTCAGAGGTCATGAGTTCGACTCCCGGCTCTGCCAC
Source organism: Ornithorhynchus anatinus (assembly GCF_004115215.2). Taxonomy (NCBI): domain Eukaryota; kingdom Metazoa; phylum Chordata; class Mammalia; order Monotremata; family Ornithorhynchidae; genus Ornithorhynchus; species Ornithorhynchus anatinus. The sequence continues at coordinate 16,850,642 of NC_041751.1, forward strand.
TTGTCAGCTGTGTGACCGTGACCGAGTCACTTAACTTCTCTGTGCCTCAGTTACCTCATCTGTAAAATGGGGATTAACTGTGAGCCTCACGTGGGACGACCTGATTACCCTGTATCTACCCCAGCGCTTAGAACAGTGCTCTGCACATAGTAAGCGCTTAACAAATACCAACATTATCATTATTTAGAACAGCGCCTGGCACACAGTAAGCAATTAACAAATACCATCATCATCCCTTCCAGCCATCGTACAGTTTGTACTGTGGATCTCAGGGGGAGGAGGAGAGAGAGTGTGGGTGGCTCAGTGTAAGCCATCATCCCTACTGTAAAAATGACTCAAACACAGGTGCTGCTGACTGTAGGATATTCCCTCCTCATTCCTCTAAACTCAACAAGCCTCTACAAATGGGCTTAGTCAGGATTCTGGCCATTCCATCGAGGAAGAGGGGGACATTTAGCTGGGGATTTTCCTACGTCTGAGTACTCCCAGCCCCCCGAAATGGTGAAGGTCCTAGGAAAGAAACTCGGAACACTGATAAGGATACAGGCCCGCCAATCCTCCCCATCAATATCGGACTGCTTACAGGAGCCTCCTCTCTAAGCTCTTCTATTGTACTGTACTGTCCCAAGAGCTTGGAACACTGCTCGGCACCCAACTAACGCTCAAGAAATATCATCGACTAATTCATTGATTGATCCTCTCATGACTTCTAAAGTTATCTCAAGAAACCAGTGAAGTTATTATTGTATCAAACATTACGTAGTAATAATAATTGCTATCTCCTAAACACACAACTCTATTCAACTGTGGAATTGTTGCTGAAATTATTATACTAGCCCACCAAGATCTGTTTAAGGTCTCTATTGCTTGATACTCGATCTCCATCATCATCATCATCATCATCACCGTTATCATCATCCAATGGGCATCTTCCTTTACTCCTCCTAGGCAGTGAAATGCCAATATTTACAAGGGAACCAGCCTTTGTTTAATTAACAAACACACTAGGGTACGGCAAAGAGATATTGACATCAAATAAACTAAAACAAACAGTTGAAGCACCACTAGGCAAAAGGAGAGGGGTTAGGACAGTAATGTTTTTGTTTGTATGGTGAACTAGGGCAACATTGACAGAGCTCTGAGCATCATTATCACCGACATCATTAATCAACTTCTATTTACTGGGTGTTGAGCCTTTGCCATCTTGTGAATGGCACTGAAAGGGGCTAAATATCTTATCTTTCCTAACAGTGTTTGACCATCAAGGTGGTGAAGTTGAAGCCTTCAAGAGGAATGGTAAGGAAACATCGTCATCATGATCATCATCATGATTATCATCAGTGGTATTTATTGAGCACTTACTATGTGCAGAGCACTGTACTAAGTACTTGAAAAGTACAATACAATTGTTCCATGTCCACAATAAGCTTACAGTCTAGTAGAACCACAATGAAGAAAGAGCAAAATTACTAAGAAGACTGAACTATAAGGATATTAAACTCACAAATTTCATAGCGTCTCGATTACTCTGGACAAGAAAGGAGGGGATCATTGTCCCATCCCGGAGATTTAATATTTATAAACATTTAACCAGGATATTATTTACAATCCCTGAAATCATTGCTTTGGCTGAGTGAATTTTAATGTATCATAATGAAGGGTTTATATCATGATGTCGAATCCGCATCTCATTACAGAATGTGTAGAGAATACAGAGTGTAAATCAAATACACCAGCGGGAGGCAGTGTGGTCTAGTGGAAAGGGCTCTCTGTATTCAGAGTAGGGAAGGCCAGTCTGTGCACTTTACATCACCCAGCTACACAAATCTCTCCTCTAGGGTTTCCCTCCAGATGTGGAAAACACAAGAAGACTCACAGGACGATAAAGAGCAGGTTCAGTTCATAGGCTTGATAAATCCTCCGCCGTATGAGAATTGAGCTAAATTTTCATTAAGTACAGCTTCATTAATCATCTTACTTAATGGATTTGGGGAACGATTACAATACGTCCCATCCAATTTGATTTTGGTTTGTTGTGTTTTCACTCCCATTTTCTCCAGTGGAAATGCAGTGGCGGACATGACGCACGTTGTCAGCATACACTCCGTCATCACCGTCATCATCATCATCATCAGTAGTCACTAAGCACACACCGAGTGGAAAGCACTGTACTTCAGCGTTTGGGAGAGACTACCAAAATCAAGCCTCCAGGGGTTTTTCAATCTAATGGGGTGGGCAGACAAGCAGAAATTATTTATAAAGAGTGGGAGGAGGAGAAAGAAAAAGGATATAAGCAATAGTCATACAAATCCAGGCACACTCCATGAAACAACGTCAATGCAGTCCTCAGAAAAGTGGCTGGATCACCAACGGTGCCATTGAGGAATATATCGTCACAAAAAAATGAAAACATCGGCATTACGATCCATTCCAAAACCTCTGGGAAGAAAGGTCATATTCTGGTACGTCCTCAAGTTAAGCATCACTAAACTCCAGGTTAACATTTATTATAATATATTCAAAGGCTCAGCATTAGGTAAATGAGGAGATGGAGTACATCAGTCAGTCAGTGGAAGTTATTGCGCCCTTATCGTGTACAGAGCGCCGTACTAAAAGCTTGGGAGAGTACAATACTGTAAACTTCTTATGGGCAAGGACCCTGTGTACCACTTCTGCTATATCATGGTCTCCCAAGTGCATAGTACAATGCTCTGCACACAGTAGGCGCTCAATAAATACGACTGATTGAGTTGGTAGGCACGATCTCTGCCCACACAGAGCTTACGTTCTATGAACCTTTGCAGGAGCCTGCAAATGTGGAAACTCATTCTGCTGACTGTCACTGTGGTCCTTCAACTTCAGTGAAGATTTTTTCCAATTTAGAAGGCATCTTCTTTCCCTCATAAAGTACCCTGTAGCTGCTCAACCCCTTCCGGATACCACTTCACAGCTCTGAACTCTCTATCTGGGTGTTTCTCAAAAATCTTTATCCATGGATTCACGTACATCCTTTTTTAAGAATCGATGAAAGGCTTCTTAATTTTTATGGCATTTGTTAAGCTCTTACTATGTGCCAGGCACTGTATTAATCACAGGGGTAGATGCAAGCTAATCAGGTTGGACACAGTCCATGACCCACATAGGGGGCAAAGTCTTAATCCCCATTTTACAGATGAGGTAACCGAGGTACAGAGGAGTTCAGTGACTTACCCAAGGTCACCCAGCAGACAAGTGGCAGATTTGAGATTAGATCTTTCTGACTTCCAGACCTGTGCTCTATCCACTAGGCAACACTGCTTTATTCCTGCATAATCAACTTGAGTTTATCAACTTGATTGCTGGTTTTATCACACTCTTTTCCCTATACTGGCTGATTCTACACTTTTTAAATTACTGACCTAAAGAGCATGTTAATTGTCAATTGTTCTGTACAGATTCTGTCAGAAGCAGGAGCCCTGAATTGGGTGCACTTGTTAGCACAGTAACATAATTATAGGATGCTGGAAAGGACTTCAATTCAGGAAGGGGGCAGCAAAATCACTTTCGTTAGCTACATATCGCTTCATCCTCTTTGTCACTATTTCCCTCAGGGAGAGAGAACCCAAAATATTTTTCCATTTCTTTGGAAAGGCAAGTTGACATTAAGCTTTGCTTGTTAATTAAAGATTCAATTTCCTCTGCAACAATTTCCTTCCTGGGATAATTTTTAACGAATCAGAATGCTTATTTCAAACGCTTCCTGAGAAGAAATTCAAATAGATGCTTGATTCTGTAAACTCTCTGAACCCTCTCTTTCTCTCAATCCATCTCCTCCATCCCCTGAAGTAGAGCAACCGATGTGTAGAGTTTTCTGCCATATCGTGGAGTGTGTAATCACCCATCATTAATATCATCATCAGTGTTCATTGAGCACCTACTGAAGGTGAAGCAGTGGGCTAAATACTTGGAAGAATCCACCAGAAGCAAGACAATCACTGTCCAGAAATTGACAATTTTTGTTTGGACCAGTGGTTCTTCTTCAACAGTAGTAACCGTTCTACCTAGAGTTTTTGTCTTTTTTGTGAGCCAGTCAATTGTATTTACTGAGCACTTAATGCATGCAAAGCATTGTACTAAGCACTTGGGAGAGCACAATATAACAATAAAAAGTCACATTCCTTGCCTGTTTTCTTCTGATAGTATGGTACTTACTATGTGCCAGGTACTGTACCAAGCACTGGGATAGGTACAAGCTAATCAGGTTGGACACAGTCCCTGTCCCCCAAGGGGCTCAAAGTCTTAATCCCCATGTTACAGATGAGGTAATTGAGGCGTGGAGAAGTTAAGTGACTTGCCCGGGGACACAAGGCAGAAAAGTGGTGGAGCTAAATTTAGAACCCAGGTCCTTCTGTCTCCCAGGCCTATGCTCTATCCACCAGGCCAGGCTACTTTTCCATCTCAGTGATGTTGTTTCTCACAGTGCATGCTACCATCCAACAGATTTCTTCTTTGTGCATGCACACACACACACACACACATACATTCTGTTTTCTAGCATTTCATTTTTACATTAGGATTTACTTATAGCCAGGTGGCATGAAAAACACAATTTCCTTAGCATTTAGCTCTCATGTTTGGTACATTTACCCTTGTCATTTAATGCTGTCCCGTCCTTTGTCTCTCTGTCTCTGTCTCTTTTTCTCTGTTTCCCTCACTCTCTGTCTCTCTGTGACTCTTCCTCGCTCATTTTCTCTCTCTCTCTCTCTCTCCCTCAACCTGATCCACCTCTAGCTGTTGCCTGCCTTTAGACAATTCTTTGCTCATTAGCACTCCCACTGAAGGTCTGGTAGAGCAGAGAGAGAGAATAACGAAACACGAATCAGTCCGTTTGACCCTTCGCCTATAGTTCCCACAGGAGAAGTGGAGGTGGATGGGGTTGAACTCATTAGCTAAAATGCAGACTCTCTCCTCTAAACTGTTCTACACCCTTGGCAACCCTCGTTGCTCTCCGGTCCAACCACAATGCTTCATGCTTCCGTGCTCTAATGGTGAGCAAAGTCCGCCTTTCACAGCTGCCTCACTGGTTAGTCTGAGGAGAAAATGTTCCCAAACGGTCTCACTCCAAGGTCAAGCAGCCACCCTGCCCCTGCTGAGACACGAAGCCAGATAGTCTACTGGCCAAGGCCTGGCAGGCTACCAAAGGCCTGCATTGAATCTGGAGCGTGTTCAGTAACAATCAGCGCGTGGTCTGGCCCGGTAGCTGCCGTCTGCTCCCAAAGCCAGAGCACAGAGCTGCAGCTTCCCTCATCCACAATTCTGCCAATGACCACCCCATCAAGGATCATCCTGCCAAGGCCCTTCTCCTGAAGGAAATCTCTCTCACCAGTAATTGCTAAGATTGGTGGGTTAATCTGGCCACCGGGAGTGACACCTGCTTACCTCGCTGCAGTACCCAGGCAAATATTAAAGTTGAAATTTTAGGGGCACTCTCTCTCTGCTAGCAGAGCTTTTGCTCATTGGACCACGGGGGCCCCTGTTTTTCCCCTATTGTTGACCAGGAAATCACACTTTCTCAGCTTAATGGCCCCTGCGGTGGTCCAATGAGAGATGCTTTTTCTTCTCGGGCCTCTCATTAGCAGGCCACAATTCCTCCGTGCTCCTTACCCAGCGCTCCCCATGCCGAGGCTTGGTGAACAAAGAGACAGCTGTTCCCCAAAGCAGGGTGGGGGGGGGGGCAGGTGGCATGGGGATCCTTTGTGAGAGTTCCTCAGCCTGGGCTGGTGATGGAAGCTTTCCCCATCTGCTCCTCCATTCCCCAAAATGGCTGCCTGGATCAGGGAGGGGACCGGGAGGCCGGTGCCACTTTAAGGACAGAATGATCACCCAGAGACTTCTTGTTTGTTGTGGAAGTCTTAGTTTAGCAAGCCAATGATGTATCGTATACCTCTCTCCGGCTTGAAGATGGAACCTTCCTCAATTTCCAAAGCAGGAGCCGGTGGGGAGAGCTTGTTACATATTAAGTACTTAATAAATATCATCATTATTATCCAGGGTATTAGTTGCTTGTGTCCTGAGGAAAAATTAACACAAGCAACAACTTGAGAAGCAGTGTGGCCTATCGTATAAAGCATAGGCCTGGGAGTCAGAAGGACCTGGGTTCTAATTCCCACTCTGCTGTGTGACCTTGGGTGAATCACTTAACTTATCTGTGTATCAGTTGCACCATCTATAAAATGGAGATTAAGACTGTGAACCCCACAGGGGACATAGACTGTGTCCAACCTGATTAGCTTGTATCTATCCCCAAATGCTTAGTATAATGCCAGGCACATAGTAAGTGTTTAGCAAATACCATAAAAAAATATCATCAATAGCAACTTTTTTCTATACAAAGGTGTGGGGGGGGGGGGGTGTGCGTGGGTGTGTGCGCGCGTGTTTGCTTCCTCCACAATATTATCTGTGGTGAAGGAATAATGGAAAGTTTACTGGAAGTAAACAGTGGCTAATATCTGTGAAGCTTCCCACTATTTGGTGTTTCATTATTGAAGTCACTACGGTTTTCAGTACTTCCACAGCTATTATATGAATAAGTATTGTCTCTGAGGTCCATTTAAATCATTAATGGAAACATAAATTGGAAAAACAGCAAAATGAAAGGAAGGTTTCAGCAGAGCACAATCGAGATGTTCCATTTGTCATTCACAGGGAAGGAGATTGGAGCAGTCAACCCTATAATCTGTCTGAGATCTCTTGAACATTCCCTCTCGGTCTAGACTCCATCTGATCTTTGGTCCTTTAATATCCTTCCAAGCCCCCACTGCTCTCTCATTACTGTTCCAGCTGTCTTTCCAGACACCGAAATTGGCTTCTGATAGCCTGCTTACTCCTCCACTTCGCTTCTAAACTTCGGATCTGCATTAGTAGACCCAACTCAATCAATCAGTCATCCAATCATATTTATTGAGCACTTCACCATGTGCAGAGCACTGTACTAAGTATTTAGAAGAGTACAATATAACAGAGTTGGGTAGATGTTCCCTGCCCTCATCGAGCTTATGGTCTAGAATAGTACTCCCTACTACTATGCCCTTCTTCCTATTTTCTGGAAGTAATTTCTGTCTTCTCCCCAAGAGTGTAAGTGCCCAGAGGGCAGGGAACACGTGTCTGGCTTCTGTTGTCCTTTCCCAAGTACACCTAGTGCTTCACGTTCAGTAGGTGCTTAGTAAACAAGACTGAGGATTGACTGAATGAATGACTTTCGCTCTTCTTTCCTCTTCGATCCCACTCCCCTGAATGGATTCCCCATTTCCTCTATTGCTTTAGGGAAATAGTCATTTTGCCAGTGGACAGGAAGAAGAATGACAAAATAATCATTTTGCCAAAGGACAGGAAGCAGAATGACCAAAATAGTCATTTTGCCAATGGACCGCAAGGCAAAAACGACTTCCTTCCCCAGACTTCAAGCACCAAGATCAAGATCCAGATGTCTCTCTTGAAGACTTCAGGCTACTATGTTTCAAGATGCTGAAGCAATTCCAGCTCCACTAAACTTGCTTGCTTCTAGTCACACTGGTTCATCTAGACTGTAAGCTCGTTGTGGGCAGGGAATGTGTCTGTTATATTGTTATAGGGTACTCTCCCAAGCACTTAGTGCTCTGCTCACAGTAAGTGCTCAATTAATATGATTAACTGACAGGCTGATTGACCCTTAAATGAACTGGGAGATGTGTGCCTGGGTTCTAATCCTGGCTCCACCACATGCCTGCTGTAGGACCTTGGGCAAGTCACCTGACCTCTCGGGGCCTCAGTTCCCTCTTGTGTAAAATGGGAATTAAGGCTGTGAGCCCTGTGCGGGATAGGGACGCTGTCCAACCTGATTATCTTGTATCTAACCAGTCCTGTGTTTCTGCAAATTCCACTTATCTACATGCTTAGCGTAACCTATGAAAAATGCACAGTAGTTTTTGATCCCATAGGGTTGTTTAGGTGACTCTTCTCTTATCAATTTAAATTTAAACTTTGGTTTCCTATTCCTTGAACTTGCCTAAATGACCGACGTTTTCATCCATCATTCCAGTCAGTCAATCAATAGTATTTACTGAGTGCTCACTGTGTGCAGAGCACTCTACTAAGTGCTTGGAAGAGTAAAATACAACAGAACAACAGAGTCGGTTAGACACATTCTGTGCCCATAACAAGCTTGCAGTCTAGAGAGAAAGTTGTTTTATGACAACTTTCAATGCTGCTTTGCTTTGGAAAACTCATAATGCCATTAAAGGAATGCTGGGTTTTAAAAATCAGAGTGAGATTGAAATTATTACATTTGTGGGGAGATAACTGGGGTGCTGATTTTCTGTCCATCATTTCTTGATAAACAATTTTTAGAACCAATTGTGAAATCCCATTGAGACTGCCAGTTGCACAAAACAACACACGCAAATCTAGGAAAATCTTGTTCCTAAAAGACTCATTAAACCCGCTGGTTTAATTGCAGAGAGGATTCAGCTGTTTTTTTGTTTAAAGGAATTTACTAGGGGGCTTCAGTTATTTCCAGCACAGCGTTGGTGGTTCCCTGGTCAGATTTACGAAGGTTTTTAAAAGGTAAGAACTTAATCCATTTCATGCTGCAAAAAAAATAAAATAACCAGAATTTGTGTGTCTGTGAAAGTTCCTTTCTCAGATTCAAAAAGTGACTCATTCCATGCAGGGTTTGCATAGACTGTGAGAATCAATCGATCAATCAATCAATCGATCAGTGGTGTTTTAAGCACTTTATGCAGCACTTTACTAAGCACTTTGTAATAAATACCAACATTATTATTATGTGACATTACTTGTGTTATTATTGTGTGACAACATGATTATGTGACAACCTAATTAGTTTGTATTAACACAGACCAGAACATTAGAACAGTGCTTTGCATATAGTAAGCGCTTAACAAATACCATAATTATTATTGACATTATTATTCATTAAATCGTATTTATTGAGCATTCACTGTCTGCAGAGCACTGTACTAAGTGCTTGAAAGACTACAATATAACAATAAACAGACACATTCCCTGCCCACAGCCTAGAGAAGGTAAAGTACAATACAACTGGGTTGGTAGATATGATTTCTACCCACAAGGAGCTCTCTGTCTAAATCTGAGGATCTCTGCAGACTCAAAGCTGATCTTAAAACTTTGTGGTTTATACCTTGGGTTTAGGTCTATGTATTTGATCATTTTCTTCAGACGGGCTAGTACCCAAGTCATTGAGAAAGTAATTAGTAAGACTTTAGTATAGTGCCTTGCTCTCATACAGTGACTGGCCCCAGTGAGTGCTCAATGAAGAAGCAGTATGGCCTAGGAGAAAGAGCGCAGGCCTGGGAGTCAGAGGACCTGGGTTCTAATCCCCCACTTATCTGCTGAGTGGCTTTGAGCAAGTCGCTCCACTTCTCTATGCCTCAGCTCCCTCGTCTGTAAATTGGGGATTCAGACAGTGAGCCCCACGTGGGACATTGGACTGTGTCCCACTTACAGTTGCTCGCATCTACTTTAGCATCTAGTACAATGCCCGGTGCATAGTAAGCACTTACCCAAGACCATTAAGAAACAACAACAAAAAATCCCATCACTTTGGGACTGAGAACCTACTGGGAGGAACTGATTCTAGGCCAGATGGCTTGTCCCCGGCATTCATGCTGGAGCACAGACCACAGTGAGCAAGTAGGTGGGAAGAAGGGTTGCATATCACAAAGAGCCCGTTACCGGGGAGTTTATCAACCTCCCCATGAAACAAAAACTCCTCACTCTTGGCTTCAAAGCTCTCCATCACCTTGGCCCCTTCTACCTCACCTCCCTTCTCTCTTTCTACTGCCCACGCCGCACATTCCACTCCTCTGCCGCGCACCTCCTCACAGTCCCCCGTTCACGCCTATCCTGCCGTCGACCCCTGGCCCACATCCTCCCGCGGTCCTGGAACGCCCTCCCTCCTCACATCCACCAAACTAACTCTCTTCCCTTCTTCAAAGCCCTTTTGAGAACTCTCCTCCTCCAAGAGGCCTTTCCAGACTGAGCCCCCCTTTCCCTCTGCTCCCCCTCTCCTCCCCTCTCCCCACCCTTTGCTCTTCCCCCTTCCCTCCCCAGCACTGTGCTCATTTGTATATATTATTTATTACCCTATTTATTTTGTTAATGAGGTGTAAATCTCCTTGATTCTACTTATCTTGATGATGTTGTTTTGTTTGTTCTGTTTTGCTTTGCTGTCTCCCCCATTTAGACTGTGAGCCCGTCACTGGGCAGGGATTGTCTCTATCTGTTGCCGAATTGTACATTCCAAGCGCTTACTACAGTGCTCTGCACATAGTAAGCGCTCAATAAATACTCTTTAATGAATTGAATGTCCTGGACTCATTTATGACGGAAATGACCATCGCTCAGTTCTGGAACTCCATGACCTAGCAAGATGCAGCCTCTGTAGCAGCCGCAGTCTTCACCGTCCGCTTTGGACCGCTATTTTTCAGAGCGGTGAACTTTTCTTTTTACGGACCCATTGCCCTTAATGTCCCTTCTTTCAAGGGATGCATCAGATAGGCAAGGGTGAATGCCATCTCCCCCATTCCTGAGGGGGAGAATCTGAGCAGTGTCCAAGGCTGAGCCCGACTGACCAAGGTGAAAGTCAGCCCCAGTACACCTTTCTGCAATTACTCTCCGCCTGCCAACTTGATGTCAAAATTACTGCCACAGTTCCCCTCTGCACCTACCCAAAAAAGTTGATTAATTAAATCCATTTGACAGGTTACATCTCACTTTACCTTGAGACAATAATTCTCATCCCTCTTGGCCTTTTTCTGTTTAGTTCTGTGTAAGGAACATCTCCAAATTTAGTTCACATCTGCATAGTTCATCAGTGTTACTGTTTGCTTGCTCTTTCAGATTATTAATGAAGACTTTGAGTAAAGCCAGAGCAAATATTGATTTTGGAGCATGACATGAGTTATCAGCCTCAAGAGGTTATACAGCTTTTGATCACTACTCTGCTTCTACCCAAGCAACTGGATTTTTGAATAAGGTTGCAGGTGGTACCGTTAGAGAAAGCTAAAACTCAGGTCACGGCTGACCTAAAGGATCCTCCGATCTCCTTTTCATTTAGTTCTATATTTGTTTTCAAATTTTATAATTAGTTCCTACTTATTTCTCATCTTCTATATCATTTGCCACAAATAGCATATTTCGTTGTCAGGAAAAATGTAGATTTTTGACTAGGTTATATTTCCACATTACTTTGGATAGAGAAGAGGCAAACTTTCTTAGGTCTAGGGCAGACTGCACTATGCCTATCAGGACTCCTTTCATGCCCCCAGTCAATGTTCCGTTGAAGAATAGGTGACAGGAAAATAACTACTTGCTGAGCCAGCATAATCCATCAGATAATGATACACAGATAATTTCATTTTGCCTCTAGATTAAGAAAACAGTTTCATTTTCTCCTGTCCTATCACCCTTTAGCCCCTTCCGTCTCCAAAACACCTTAGGTTTGATTCTATAGATTTCCTAATACTCAATAATGCATGTCAACTAGTTCTGGTAATTAATTCATTCATTTAATTGTATTTATTGAGAACTTACTGTGTGCAGAGCCCTGTACTAAGTGCTTGGGAGAGTACAATACAATAATAAACTGATACATTCCCTGACCACAACAAACACAGTCTAGAGAGGGGGAGAGAGACAATAATATAAATAAATAAATTACAGGTAGGCACATAAGCACTGCAGGGCTGGGACGGGGGAAGAACAAAGGGAGCAAGTCAGGGCGACACAGAAGGGAGATGGAGAAGAGGAAAAGAGAGGCTTAGTCAGGGAAGGTTTACTGGAGGAGATGTGACTTCAATAAGGCCTTGAAGGGAGGGAGAGTAATTGTCTGTCGGGCTTGAGGAGGGAGGATGTTCCAGGCCAGAGGCAGAACGTGAGAGAGGGGCCAGTGGTGACATGACAAGATTGGAGGCACAGTGAGAAAATTTGCATCAGAGAAGCCAAGCGGGCTGAGTTGTAGTAGGATATTAGCGAGGTGAGGTGGGAGGGGGCAAGATGATGGAGTGTGCTTTAAAGCCAATGGTGAGGGGTTGTTTTTTTATGTGTAGGTGGGTGGGCAGTCACTGGAGCTTTTTGAGGACTGGGGTGACACGTCCTGAATGTTTTTGTAGAAAAATGCTCGGGGTAGCAGGGTGAAGTATAGACTGGAGTGGGGAAAGGCAGGAGTCTGGGAGGTCAGCAAGTAGGATGATTCAGTAATCCAGGTGGAATCTTGTCTTATGCTGTCATGTCAGCTCCGACCCATAACGACTCCACGGACACACCTCTCCCAGAACGTCCCACCTCCATCTGTAATCATTCTGGCAGTGTGGAGGTTTTTTCGGTAAAAATACACAAGTTGTTTATCATTCGATTAGACTGTAAGCCCGTCAAACGGCAGGGACCGTCTCCATCTGTTGCCGACTTGTTCATCCCAAGCGCTTAGTACAGTGCTCTGCACATAGTAAGCGCTCAATAAATACTATTGAATAACCTTCTGCCATGCAGTGAACTTCAGTCTCCACCCTCCCCTCTCTCCCACGGTGCGGCTGCCCAGCACTGGTGAGTTTTGACTTGTAGCAGATTGCCTTCCATTTGCTAGCTACTGTCCAATCTACGAATGGAATGGGTACGCCTCGGCTTGACTCTCCCTCCTGTAGCCGAAACTGGTAGAGTATTCCACGTGCGACCCTGAGAAAATCCCAGGAGGTATAGAGTGACTGACTGTATTAACCTGGTAGCAGTTTGAAGAGGAAAGGGCAAATTTTAGCAGTGTTGTGAAGGTGGGACCGACAGGATTCAGCGATGTATTGAATAGGTGGGTTGGAATAAGAGAAATGAGTCAAGGATAAGGCCAAAGTTGTGGGCTTGTGAGACGGGAAAGTTGGTGGTGCCATCTGCAATGATGGGAAAGCCAGGGGGAGGATAGAAAGGTGGGAAGATAAGGAGTTCAGTTTTGGACATGTTAAGCTTGAAGTGAGCTGAGGACATCCAAGTGGAGATGTCCTGAAGTCTGGAGGAAATTCAAGACTGCATGGAGGGAAAGAGATCAGGGCTGGAGATGTAGATTTGTGTATCTTTCACATAGAGATGGTAGTTGAAGCCATGGGAGCTAATGAGTTCTCCAAGGGAGTGGGTGTAGATGGAGAATAGAAGGGGATTCATGCATGTATATGGTTTTGCCTCCCCTTCCAGACTGTAAGCTCACTAGGGGCAGGGAATGTGTCTACCAACTCTATAACCAACTCTCCCAAGCGCTTAGTAGAGTGCTCTGCAACTAATATCATCTATTGATTGACTGTTCAAATGTATATTTGCAGAAGACCCCTCTGTTGGTGAAGTTCACCTGGGACTGTGTGTGTCACTGGCGAACTGAGTGCATGTGTCACCCACAGTCCTGGCCCCTTTGGGCACACCTTATTGTGCTGTTATGTTTGATGGTTTGCAGCTTCTGATGATGTTTGCTCTTTTGCCGCCTTACGAAGCTTCTGCTCGAGAGGAACCACTTCTTTCTTGAGGACAATGTGCCATGCTGATCTAGCTCCAGCAACTGAACTCCCATTTTTCAGCTGGGTGCCACATTGCCTGAGGCTTTGTTTGCTGCGTTCTTAAAACACCTCCTCTGGCCTTCTTGCTTTTGGGTTACTTTCTTCAGTTATCCGTAGAACAGTTTTTTGGGAATTCTGTTGTTCATTTTTGTCACATGTCCCATGCAGTGTAGCATAGGTGAGCATAGCTTTGATACTGGCCTTCTCCTTTACTACAACACAATGGTGTAGATTTACTTATTTTTACTTGCCCCATAGAAAGTATGGTTTAGATGGTTATTTATGTAATTGGATAGGTCAGAGATGGCCCTCTCCTGCCTCATTTTCTGGGGGCATTCTGTATTCTAAAATATATTCTTTCTGCCAAGGTACACGGATCTCATAGATGTAAATAAAATTTTTGGACTTCATGAATGGTATCTAATGTCACTACTTACCTGCTGTGTGTCTTTGGACTAGCCACTTAAATTCTCTTTGCCCTAATTTCTTCACTTGTAAAGTGGGGATAAAATATTGTTTTTCTTCCCCTGATTGTGAGCCCCATGTGGGACAGGGATTGCATCTAACCTGATTATCTTATTTATAATAATAATAGTAATACTATTTACTTAACTCCTACTGGGTACAATATATTGTTAATAATAATACTACTAATGATAATGATGGCATTTGTTAACTGTTTACTCTGTGCCAGGCATGGCACTAAATGCTGGAGCGGACACAAGCAGATCGAGTTGGATACAGTCCCTGTCCCATGTTGGGCTCACAGGCTCAATTCCCATTTTATAATTGAGGTAACTGAGGCACAGAGAAGTGAAGTGACTTGCCCAAGGTCACACAGGAGACAAGTGGCAGAGCTGAGATTAGAATCCCTGACCTTCAGACTCCCAGGCCCATGTCAGTGCTCTATCCACTAAACACATACTGCTTCTCTGTTTGGAAATACTTGCTTGGAAAAGTGTAACACAGAGGCGTGAACCATTCCCTGCCCATGAGGAGCCAGTTCTTTAACAGGAAGAGCTAGATATAAAAATATTTACGTATAGAGTAATCAAAACCAATAGCTGAATAAACAAAGATGCTAAAAGCCTGAAAGTAGGTAGAAATAGGCATCTATAGGCTAGAGATGACAGATGGGCTCATAGAAATTGAAGTGCTGGGAATGAATCAGAAAGGTAAATAGGAGAAGGTAGAGTTTCAGGAGGCACAAAGGGAGCTAAGAACTGTGCTCTGCACCCAGTAGGCATCTAGTACAGTGCCCTGAGAATGGCAGGTACTCAGTACAGTGTTTTTCCTCTTATTTGACTTATAAAAAACCCTGTCAGGTAGGTGCAATCAGGTATTAATAATGAGTTTGTTCCATTTTGCCAAAATGCCACATATGTCTGAATGAGGTATTTTAGATTGTGACAAAGCTGACACTGGGAAAACATTTTATGCCTCCGTTTTTTTTTTTCTTAGCGTGAGAGGGTTTAATTAATGGCAAGGGCCTAGCTAGAAACCATGCCAAAAAAGTAGCATTAATATTGTTGTTTTAAGATAACAAAGAAGGCAATGAAAAACTCAATTTAGTGTTAAACATCACATCTTCAACAGTTGAGGAAAATGTGATCTAAAACACCATTAATAATGGAGAACAGGGAGCCAGGAGCCTTCCCGGAGAAACAAAAACAATGAAACTCTCAGAGAAGCCAGAATAATGAGTTGAAAAAATGCAGGCTGAACTATATTCATCACGACTTTGGCATTGGATCCTGGCCGAAACGCTTTTATTATTTTTAATTTATAGACATTTTGGAAATATATTCACTACTAAAAACTGGTCAGGTACTCCAGTAGGTAATAGCACTACTAGTAGTAATAACAGTAGAAGTAGTATTAATAGTCGTAGTCAGAGTAATGTTATTTAGCAAGAACCTGCTAGATACAATATCCTGGAGGTAGGGCATTCTGCCTCTCTGCGTCTCAGTTTCCTCCCTGTCAAATGGGAATAAGACACCTGCTCTCCTTCCCTCTTAGACTGTGAGCCCCATGTGGGATGGAGACTGTGACTGATCAGATTATCTTGTATCTACCTCATGTACTGTCCTTTCCCAAGCACTTAGTACAGGGCCTCGCACACAGTATGCATTCAAAAAATACCAAAGATGATGATGGCTTAGTACGCCGTAAAGGCTTGATAAATGTCCCCATTATTGTTTTTATTAAGCTTGGAGAGGTACAGCAGAAGCACGAGATGTGTTCTCTGCTCACCAGGAGCTTACGTTCTGGATTGACATAAAAATATTTGCAAGCAGTGAAGATGTCGAGGACTTATGGCAGCCATATCACAGCAGCCTAGTACACTTAAAACTGATATTGGGATTGATCCCCCAGTGCCCCCCATTTAAATTTCAGATCTATAATTTGGATCCTCCTTTGTTATATTAGTAGTAGTAGTAATAGTAGTATATATTTATTAAGTGCTTACTACGTGTCAAGCACTGTTCTAAGCACTGGGGTTTATACGAGCTAATCAGGTTAGACACAGTCCCTCTCCCACATGGGGCTCAAAGTCCAAGTAGGAGGAAGAACAGGTACTGAATCCCCGTTTTATAGTTGAGAAAACTGAGGCATGGAGAAGGTAAGTGACTTGTCTAAGGTCACACAGCAAGCAATTGGCAAAGCCCTCATTAGAACACAGGTCCTCTGACTCCCAGGCCTGCGCTCTTTCCCCTAGGTCACGCTGCTTCTTGTCATGAGTTTTGCTTTTCTGTCATGAGCTTCACAGATTCTTGTCAAAGTCTTTCAGTTCAAAAAATACACCACTTATTGTGCTTGGTCTGATTCTTCTGTTTTCTCTCTCACATTGATTCACGCTTCATTGGACGGGGTCCTTTACTGGGGCAACACTAACTTCTGGGTTGGCAGTGAGATGGTTAGTGAATTGCCTGGTCTCATCTAGATCCTGGAGCTATTTCATCTGTGCCACTTCCACGCCACAGTCAACACCAAATGGAGGGATAGTGAGGTCGGTTATGTTTTGACGAGGCCAGTGCTCATTACACTGTCAGCTCTCTGAGGGCAGGGATCACACCTTAACAACTGTGCTATTTGTTAAGAGTTTACCATGTGCCATTACCAAGCAGAGTGCCAAATACTAGTGCAGAAGCAGCATGGCTAGGGGATACAGAATGGACCTGCAAGTCAAAAGGACCTGGGTTCTAATCCCGGCTCTGGCGCATGTCTGCTGTGTGATCTTGGGCAAGTGACTTCACTTCTCTGTACCTTTGTTACCTCATCTGGAAAATGGGGATAAGAATGTGAGCCCTATCAGAGACAGGGACCTTGTCCAACCTAATTAACTTGTATCTACCGCAGCACTTAGAACAGTGCGTGGCACCTAGCCAGCATTTAACAAATACCATTATTATTATTATTATGCAGATATAAGTTGATAAGCTCAGACAAAATCCCTGCCCCACATTGGGCTCACATCTTGCCTTTCTATTCTTCTCTCCCCAGCGCTTAGAACAGCGCTTAGAACACGTAGAAGTCTCTCGATCATTTCTGACGATTGACCGATTTCAGAAGGTGTTTTTTCCCAGGATGTCAGCTTCCATCTCATGCCTTTCTGTTCGTTTTTTTTTTTTTTTTTTGTACTTTCAAAACCAACATGACATTTTGCCTCAACTTTTTACAATCCTTTTTCATGGATTTATGGATAGAAATGTTTAAGAAAACAAAATCCTACTATTGTTGGATGAAGAAAAGTATAACTAAATTTCTCTGACTCATTTTCTGTGCCCTGCTGAGAAAGATAAAATCGAGGATTTAAGTCATTGTACATTAAGGTTGTGGAGGAGTTAAGACTATAGGAAGGTTTGAGTCAGAAGTGGCATAGCTTCTTTGCAAACATAGGAAGCTGTGCAAAAGAGAAGAAAGACAGAGAGGATAATACTTGTCACAATGGAGAAGATACAATTAGTCTTTTATAACACATATTACCAAAAGGGTACAGGTTCTTTTTTTTTTTTTAGATAGGAACGAGTATTAGTGTCTGATCTGTTTTCTATTGTTGCAAGAATTATTCTGTCTAGAAAAGTGAGATTTAGAAGCTATAAGCGGTCGGGGTCTGAGCAGTGAACAAATTTTATTCTAGCGGTCTCAGGGAAGAATAAGAACTCTGAGGTGAAGTAGTCATTGAAAACAGCCAAGTGTCCCACAGGAAGTCAGAGACAGGAAGTGGGATTATCAGCGGGAAAGGAATAACATCTTTGTGGCCCTCTGTGGTATTTTTGTTACAGATTTAATCCATTTATTCACTAAAAAGGTGGTTGAGAAGCCTAATTATCAAAAGGAGACCAGAATGATGGTAACTGTCATTTATTGTTTGTTTAATGTGAAAGGCAGGGAGGATTTCCAGCTATGGTTGAGAGAGAAGTAAAATGAAAAGCGTGTTGCCCTCAGCCTTGTATATTCATACTTCAGACTCTAAGTCTCAGGAGAGCAAAATGGAGTTCCATCTTGTGTCTGAATATTTTGCAGTCACAAACAGCCAAATGAGTAGCTTTTTAGGCTGTAAGCTCCTAGTGGGCAGGGAATGTGCGTACCAATTCTGTTATACTCTCCCAAGCACTTAGTTCAGTGCTCTGCACACAGTAAGCACTCAATAGTGCTCAAGAAATACCACTGATTTATTGATGAGTATCTGAATCTATCTGAAAGTGTCAAGTTGTATACAAAAAGCTTAGCATGACTTTTTTTTATCAGTGGACTTAGTAAACTGAAAAGCGAGTTTGGAAACTATAAGCATACAAAACAGATTAAAGTGAATAATGCATTTGATTGGTAAAGCTATTAAAATGCCTTCCAGAATATTATTTAACTCAAAGAAAATAAAGCCATTCGGTATTTGCAAACAAGCCTGCTCTTAGATTGTGCTCTGCACCCCCACCCCTCGGCTCCCCCGAGGGACAGGGACCATATCTAATTCCCACTTATATTCTCTTCCAGTGCTTAATACCGTGCTCTGCGCACAGGAAGTGCATAATAAATATATTTATGACTCCTCATCCTCCGTAATATTGCGATTAAAGAGGGGCTGGAAATATTCTGCTGCACTTTACTGAGCACTTGGGTGTTTATAATGGAGATAGTAGTCACCATCTCTGCCCTCAAGGAGCTGACAATCTAGCAGGGAAGAACATTCCAGACTGTCAGACGTACACACATACACACACACACACACACACACACACACAATCAAAAAGATTTTTTGAGCTACTGGGCATAGACAGCACTGTACTAGGAGCCTGGAGAGTTAATAGACTTGATCCCTGCCCTCAAGGAGGTTCCACTCTAGCAGGAAAGAATAATCCTGTCACAGTCACAGTTGAAGTAAGCAAAAGGTGTTAGAGCTGACTCTCAGACTTACTATGAGGTCTTTCTTCCTCATACCCTTTCGGAAAAGATGTCTCATTCATTCAATAGTATTTATTGAGCGCTTACTATGTGCAGAGCACTGTACTAAGCGCTTGGGATGAACAAGTCGGCAACAGATAGAGACGGTCCCTGCCGTTTGACGGGCTTACGGTCTGATCGGGGGAGACGGACAGACGAGAACAATGGCGATAAATAGAGTCGAGGGGAAGAACGTCTCGTAAGAACGACGGCGACTAAATAGAATCGAGGCGATGTACAATTCATTAACAAAATAAATAGGGTAACGAAAAATATATACAGTCGAGCGGACGAGTACGGTGCTGTGGGGATGGGAAGGGAGAGGTGGAGGAGCAGAGGGAAAAGGGGAAAAAGAGGGTTTAGCTGCGGAGAGGTAAAGGGGGGATGGCAGAGGGAGTAGAGGGAGAAGAGGAGCTCAGTCTGGGAAGGCCTCTCGGAGGAGGTGAGTTTTAAGTAGGGTTTCGAAGAGGGGAAGAGAATCAGTTTGGCGGAGGTGAGGAGGGAGGGCGTTCCGGGACCGCGGGAGGACGCGGCCCGGGGGTCGACGGCGGGACGGGCGAGACCGGGGGACGGCGAGGAGGCGGGCGGCGGAGGAGCGGAGCGTGCGGGGTGGGCGGTGGAAAGAGAGAAGGCAGGAGAGGTAGGAAGGGGCGAGGTGACGGAGAGCCTCGAAGCCTAGAGTGAGGAGTGTTTGTTTGGAGCGGAGGTCGACGGGCGACCACTGGAGTTGTTTAAGAAGGGGAGTGGACAGGCCCAGATCGTTTCTGCGGGAAGATGAGCCGGGCAGCGGAGTGAAGAATAGACCGGAGCGGGGCGAGAGAGGAGGAAGGGAGGTCAGAGAGAAGGCTGACACGGTAGTCTAGCCGGGATATAACGTCAGGGAAAGGGCTGAAGGGGATTTTCCAGGAAACTAGGACTGGTCTCTTCCATTCATTGGATTTAATCCCAGATTGCAACTTAATAGAGGCTCAACCTGAAATAGTTGTCAACTATTCACTGTATCGTTATCCTTTATCTGCTGTAGTGTACTCTCCTAAGAGCTTGCTATAGTCAGCATACAGTAAGTGCTCAATATGTACTAATCAGTCAATCAATCAATCAATCATATTTATTAAGCGCTTACTGTGCTCAGAGTGCTGTATGTTTTATATGCTTACAGAGTTAGTAGACACTTTCCCTGCCCACAATGAGCTTGAGGTCTACAGAGGGAGACAATCATATGCCCATAAATGCTACGGAGCTGAGGGAGGGGTGAATAAAGGGAGCAAATCCAAGATCAAGGGCAACGCAGAAGGGAATGGGAGTAGAGAAATGAGGGCTTGGTCAAGGAAGGCCTCTTGGAGGAGATGTGCCTTCAATAAGCCTTTGGAGAAAGGGAGGGTGATTGTCTGTCTGTTATTGTCGTTCGCGGTTAATAGAGTTTTTGATTAGCCCACCTACTGTACCATCAACCTAACCACTGTCCCTTCGTCAATCAATCAGTGGTATGAACTGAGCACCCCTTGCGTCCACAGCACTGTACCCAAAGTGTTGGAGTGGAAAGAAGAATCAAAGTCATGCACATGGTCTCTGGATCTAAGGAGGGTATAATCTAATGGGGGAGATGGGTAGGTGCCAAAATATCTACATATAGACCCAAAAGAAAGATATGACCATTCACAGCTTGAATATGGCAGAATACATATAGGAACAAAGCTGTGCAAATCAATGCGAATATAGATGTCGGTGGAATAAACACAAGTGCTAAATGTCCTTGTTTAGAGGGTGGAGGGAGAGGAAAAGAAAAAAAAGAGAGGGGAAAAGCATCCAGGAGGAAGAATTTAGTGTTTCTGCAGTAATAAGTGGGGGCAGCGTGTTTTGGGGGAAAGAGTAGAGGTCTGTGAGCCAGAGGACCTGAGTTCTACTTCCTGGTCTGTCACTGGTCTTCTGTGGGACCTTGGGCAAATCATGGAACCTCTATGGGCCACAGTTTTCCTCGTCTATAAAGTGGGGATGAAGTACAGCTAATCCTCTCCTTAGCTCAAAAATGAGATTAGTAAAGCAAAAACACTTTGGAAAATGAATATCACCATACAAATTGAACAGGCCCACCTCATTCTTCATTCATGAGCCCCCCGGAAGGCCAGGGACTACTCCTACACACCTCTATATTATTTCCTCAGTGCTTAGAACAATACTCCACACACGGTAGGTACTCGATAAATTCCAAGAGTACCTTGACTAAAAAATTCAAGGCGTCATTAGGAAATGCAAACCCGAGAGGTTACTGCCTTTTTCCTCCTCATCCTTAGGGACTTGCCTACCTCGTAACAGGTGAAGCTGTAACAGAGATTTCAGAGCTACTTGTGGAAGAGCAGAGAGTTGTAGGAGGGCAGGTACACTGTGTGAAACCAAGTGGTGTGTTCCAGTTGCTTCCCAATCAAACACAACTGCAGGCTTTGCTGATTTATTGCGAAAAGTGTGATCAAAATCTTTTCTGGAGGGTCTTGGGGGCTCCTGCTTCTCCAAATATCGGAAAACTAATTGACTGTGGTTTAGTAATGAATTTTCTTAAGCTAGTTAGATATTTCCCTTAGGATTCTTAGATATATGTCATCTGGCTCTAATGGTTTATGAAAATTCAGCTTCTCCAAGTACACTCTCCTCTTGCTCGTTTTTAACCCTAACTGTCTGCTACTTAGCACAAATTCTATGTATTTAATTGTATGATGTAAGAATTTATTGAGCACCTACTGTGTGCAGAGCACTGTACTAAGCACTTGGGAGAGTACGATAGAGGGACAAGGTATGATCCCCGACCTCAAGGGACTGAGAACCAAATAAGGAAAAGTCACAGCACATCACACTTGAGGACAATCTTCATGTGGTTACAATAAGAGTCATAATGGTATCTACCGAGGATGCGTCTGGGTGCAAGGTACTACGGGAAACTTAACCTGCTAAGACCATTCTTGAAATCAGGCGTCATATCAGGTGACAACTGACAACCACCAGAAGTATTACCCAATTCATGATGATAGAGGAAATTATCTACGAGGCAACTGCTTGTCACATGAGAATGATCTTTGATAAATCCTGGTTTGCTATTCTGTGTGTGTTCACCTGCCTTGCTTTCTTGAGATCAGAACAAGGGGCTTTATCTTACAATTTCTGCTCAAACATTTCCCTAAATCTTTGGCTTCCCTTAATGAGATCAACCTTCTGACCCTTTGCACACACACTTACCAATAAAAACGATTTCTTTCTGACCTGACACCAGGGTCCAATGTGTTCTTCTACAGAGGATTTCACGAGGAAAGGTATCTCTTGACATATTGAATTCAGACAGTGACATGAGTGTCAAACAGATGTGCAAAATTGTTTGTTCATCTGCAAGTTCTTCCAACTAGTTTCTGTCCCATTTCTTGTTAGATTTTCAGTCTGGACTTTTGCCGGCCTCTCCTAGAATCTTCACTAAACGGCCTCTTTCACATTTTTGCTGATGGGAGGGGCCAGCAATGATCTTTGTAAGTTTAGGAGATTCTGGGATCTGGGCAGGGGGTAACTGAGAAGCAAGGAGTGTTTAAAAAAGCAGAAAGCATCAGGTGTTGCCTTGCAACAATCTCCATCAAGGCAGGTTACCTTGTGTCAAGGGGAAGACCTACTCTTTGGAAGCCCAGATGCTGTGAAAATCAGTCTGTCAGACTGGGCAAGGGAACGGCCGCCTTGGAAGAGTTGCATGGCGTTTCAGGGATAGCAGTGACATTCCCATGAATGTGCTATGTGATGGCAGCGTGTTCTGCTGAGTTTTCTTCATGCCTCCTCTAGAAATGATGCTACTGCAGATGATCGCAGATTAGCATCCTCAGTAAACACCACTACGATTCAGATAGACCATGGGCCTGAGAGTCACAAGGAAATGGGTTCTAATTCCAGCTCTGCCACTAGTCTGCTGTGTGGCCTTGGACAAGTCACTTCACTTCTCTGTACCTCAGTTACCTTATCTGTAAAATGGGGATTAAAACTATGAGCCCCACGTGGGATAGGGACTGTGTCCAACCCAATTTGCTTGTATCCACACCAGAGCCTAGTACAGCGCCTGGCACATAGTAAACACTTAACAGATACCACAATTATTACTGTAACCACATGAAGAATGCCCTCAAACGTGATGCCCTGTGACTCTTCCTTGTCCCCTGTGCTTAGTACAGTGCTCTGAAAACAGGAAGCGCTCCATTGATACCATCGACTGACTCACTGTCTGCTCTAGCTCAAGGGGAGGTCTAGGAACTGCCCCAGGAGTGATGTGGTCGGCAGCCCCCCGACCCCCTCCAGTGTAAGTTGGGTAACGAAGTCAATGGTGCGAATGCAAGTAAGACACTGGTGGATGGTTCACCGCCTAAATGGCTCGTGGCAGCCACTGCTTATGTGCAGAGTTCAGGACTGAGAGGCAAAAGCAGATTTAGTCTGATGTCTCCCACTGAACCTAAAGACTACTGAAACCGGGGGAAAACAACTTGTTACAGAAGAAAGGCATTTGTTTGCAATGCATCCTCACTGCCATTCAGGGCACCGAGGCTAATGAAAGGGAAGAATATCAAATATTTTTTTCAAAGCCATTTCAATAATAATAATGATACTAGTTCCATCTAAGCACTTACTATGGGTAAAGCACTGTACTAAGCATTGGGGTTGTTACAAAATAAGCAGATGGGGGTTCACATGGGGGCTCACGGTCTAAGAGGGAGGCAGAACAGGTATTGAATCCCCATTTTACAGAGGAGGGAACTGAAGCACAGAGAAGTTAAATGATTTACCCCAGGCAACATTATTGTTATAGTGTACTCTCCCCTGTGCTTAGTACAGTGCTCTGCACACAGTAAGTGCTCAATGAATACAATTGAATGAACAAGTCTAAGCTCCGAGAGTCCACCTGAACACGGGATTTTGGGGAGCAAAGTGGATTTTCCAAGAATTTCAAAAGCTATCTGTGCATCCTGCAGGACGGAGCATTCGTATATAGCGGGGTAGAAATGATTCAGTACAAATTTTAAAAGCTGGATCTTAATCTGATTTCACCAGATCCTAAAATAATCTTTTTTTTTTAAAATTGTTTTGCCATCCTGCAAACTTCCAATTTTGGACTTTCACGTTAACTCCATGAAATATTTAACCAGTCACTTTACTCGATAATTAGTCAAATCTTTATTTTAGCTTCTCTTTGGCTTGTGGTTATGGTGCATGTCAGAGAGGATTCTCCAACTATCTAACTGGAAGAGTAATTTTACGGAGCTTAATAGGCTTGTTGGCGGCTAAACAGAGAACTTTCCATTAACAAACATGCCTTTGTCATCTACATTCATTATTTCCTTCTGTAGCCATTAAGATCGTAAATGAAATAAATAGCTTGTTCATTCTGAATTGCGGGAGCTTCCTCAGAACTAATGCATTTTATGAAAAGAACCTTGCAGGCTCTCGACAGATTTCTTCCTGTGAAACCGCTAAAGAATACAAAGAAATCTCACATCTTTTTTTTCCCAAGGCAGAGAAATTAATATTGGTATGCCTAGCTGAGGGAGAGATCTATCCTCGTAGTGGTGTTATTTGGAACTGGAACGCACTGGCCGCTCTCTTTGGTATGTGATTGTAGATCTTTGGCTTGGAACAGGGATCTGTAGGAAAGGGGAGGTGGCTTGGTTCACTGGGTGGTAATAATAATAATAATAATAATAATACTATTTTCTAAGCACTTACTATGTGTCAAGCACTGTTCTCGGCACTGGGGTAGATACAAGCTAATCAGGTTGGACATAGTGCCTGTCCCACACAGGGCTCACAGTCTTAATCCCCATTTTAAAGATGAGGTAACTGAGGCCTAGAGAAGTAAGGTGACCTGCCGAAGATTACACAATGCATCCTGCAACTGTTATGTGGCAGAGCTGGGATTAGAACCCAGGTCCTACTGACTCCCAGGCCCGCGCTTTACCCACTAGGCCATGAGAACATAAGGACGGCTGAGACAAAAATAATAATTATGGTATTTTTTTTAAGCGCTTTCTAAGCCCTAGGGTAGATACAAGGTAATCGGGTGTCCCACGTGGGGCTCACAGTCTTAATCCCCATTTTACAGATGAGGTAACTGAGGCCGAGAGAAGTGAAGTGACTATAAGAGAAGCAGCGTGGCTCAGTGGAAAGAGCATGGGCTTTGGAGTCAGAGGTCATGAGTTCGAATCCCAGCTCTGCCACTTGTCAGCTGTGTGACTGTGGGCAAGTCACTTAACTTCTCTGGGCCTCAGTTACCTCATCTGTAAAATGGGGATTAAGACCGTGAGCCCCATGTGGGACAACCTGATTCCCCCGTGTCTCCCCCAGCGCTTAGAACAGTGCTCTGCACATAGTAAGCGCTTAACAAATACCAACATTATTATTATTATTGTCCAGAGTCACATCTGACAAGCGGCGGAGGCGGGATTAGAACCCATGACTTCGGACTCCCAAGCCCATGTTCTTTCCACTAAGCCACACTGCTTCTATATAATAATGACTGTAAAAATTCGTTAAGCACTTACTAGGTGCCAAGCTCTGTTCTAAGATAATCAGTTTGTACCACATGGGGCTCTCAGACTTAATCCCCATCTTACAGATGAGGTAACCAAAGCACAGAGAAGGTAAGTGATTTGCCCCAGGTCACACGGCTGATAGGTGGTGGTCGGGAATAGAACCGCTGACTCCCAAGCCCGTGCTCTTGCCAATGAGCCACGCTGTTTCCGAAATGTCTTCCTTTTCTCACTAGCCTACAAGGGCCCCATCTCGGCGCTCCAAGGACAGGAAGGATGGGTGTCCTTCCGAGGAGATGCTGGGTACCCGAGGCTGCCCACCCGGGGAAGTAGATGCCCCACTGTGTCCCCTGGCACCATCTCAGGAGGGCAAGAGGATGGCTAGGGGGTGGTGTGTCATAGGCCACCCCGGTGACTACCTCATGCCTATGCAGACCAGCCTGGGCTAAGTCATAGCATGAGAAGCAGCGTGGCTCAGTGGAAGGAGCCCGGGCTTGGGAGTCAGAGGTCATCAGTTCGAATCCCGGCTCTGCCACTCGTCAGCTGTGTGATTGTGGGCAAGTCACTTCTCTGTGCCTCAGTTACCTCATCTATAAAATGGGGATTAACTGGGAGCCTCACGTGGGACAACCTGATTACCCTGTATCTATCCCAGCGCTTAGAACGGTGCTCGGCACATAGTAAGCGCTTAACAAATACCAACATTATTATTATTATAGCATCAAATCCATCAATCACTCGTATGAACTGAGTGCCTGTTGAGGGCAGAGCTCTCAACTAAGCCTCTGGGAGGGGAGGACATTCAGTGTATTGAGTGGTTGGGAGAATACAATACAGTAAAACTCAAGAAGCTTACCGTAACTATCCTCGACACTCTTGTATCTATATTTATTTACTTGTATAGTCAATTATTTACTTTGACCACACTACCTGTAAACATTTTTATGCTTGTCTTCCCTGTTAGACTGTAAACGTCTACCCAGG
The DNA here is from genome assembly GCF_004115215.2 of Ornithorhynchus anatinus. Classification (NCBI taxonomy): domain Eukaryota; kingdom Metazoa; phylum Chordata; class Mammalia; order Monotremata; family Ornithorhynchidae; genus Ornithorhynchus; species Ornithorhynchus anatinus. The sequence goes on from NC_041751.1 coordinate 16,877,190, forward strand.
AGGGAACATATGACTTCTTTTTCTGTACTTCAGAAGTGTGTAGTACAGTGTACAGCAGTGAGTGGGTGCTCAATACCCCTGCTACTACTATCCTCCCCTCCCAGGCCCACAGCACTTAGGTACAAATCTGTAATTCATTTATTTACATTAATGTCTGTCTGCCCCTCTAGACTGCAAGCTTGTTGTGGGCAAGGGAAGGGTCCGTTCATTATAATACTGTCCTCTCCCAAGCGCTCGGTACAGTGCTCTGCCCACAGTAAGTGCTCAATAAATACGACTGACTACTACTATTACCCTTTTCCTCAAGGTACTCGTAATCTAAAGGGGGAAAGGGGCAGACAGAAATGATTCATAAATAGAGGGCAGGAGGAAGAGCGATGATAAAATAATGAAGATATTTATTAAGTGCTTATTATGTGCCCAAAACTGGAGTTGATGCAAGATAATAAGATTAGATTCTTCCTGTCCTACCTGGGGCTCATGAGCAAAGAAGTAGGGAGGGTGGAGATCTTCAGCCCGTGTTACAGATGAGAAAGCTGAAGCCCAGAAAAGTTAAGTGACCTGCCCCAAGTCAAACAGGGGGCCCATGGCCAAGCAGAGACTAGAACAGGATCTCAGACAAGTGGAAGAGCCGGGATTAGAACTCAGGATCTTCTTATTCCCAGGCCCGTGCTCTACCTAGTAGGCCATGCCGCTTCTCTAACTCTCCTGAACTCTCCTCAGTGCTTAGCACAGCACTCCGCACTGAGTAAGCGCTCGATAAATATTCTTGCCTTGGGCAACCCGCGACAGAGAGGTGAGCCCCTGCCGGCTTCCACCACAGAGCAGACATCGGTTCTGTGCCCACCTAGGTGCCACGGAGCCCCACGCTTAGAGCTTCTGCTGCCATGGGGCATCCCTGGCCTGTGATCTTGTTGTGGTGAGCTCCGCGGGGCAGAGGAAACTTCAGCTGTGTCCTCTCCCTACCCACCGTCATCCGGGCTGAGCTCCAAGGGCAGAAGAGACTGGAGATGCTTCATCAGCTCCACAGTGTGGGTTTTACTCCTCTTCGCGAGGGTGGCCTCTGAGCTGCTTGTCCTCTGGAGCTAAAGCCATTCCCTCCCGACCCTGTCTCACTCACGGCAAGGCCTGGGGCCCTAAGTTGCCACTGCCACTGAGGAGCGGCTCCATGGTGCTCTGGAGTCTCCGTGCCCTCACCTCCAATTAATCCCAGGGCCCACTGCCCCCTGTCCACACCCACAGGCCATGGTGTACCTCCCCCGCCCCCAGCCCCTGCCCTGGAGCACAACCCCCTGTCTCCCCTGGGGCCGCCTCAAAAAACTGCCAACACCTGCCCCATCGCAGCTTGGGACTGGCCCTGGCACCCTGTGTGATCCCAACACCTTGGAATCTTGGGGTGCCCCCCAATCACCCCACCCCCCCCATGTGGCGCCAAGACGGCAGATCTGGCCACAAGGTGAAGGTCAATGGGGGCACTGAAGGAGGGATCGAGAGTGATGAACGGGTACCACTGGAAACTGAGGGCTGGCAATTTCTTACTGGACCACCAGGGAGAAGCTGCAGAATCCAACTGGTTGCATGGAGGACTGATGATGGTCTGCACCGGCAGGATTCACTACAGGAGGGCCAAGGGAGCTAACTCTGTCTGCTAGGGTTGGCAATTACATAAAAAGGAACGATTCTTTTAGCCAGTACCTGAACCGAGTGCAAAGACCTCCCGGGGAGGATTAGGATTAAAGGAACCAGACTTGGAGTATTTTATTGTCCATCTTTGCAATGGTATTTGTTCAGTGATTATTATGTACCAGGCATAAACACTGGAGTAAGTAGAAGCTAATCAGGTTGGACACGGCCCATGTCCCACACAGGGCTCCTAGACTTAATCTCCATTTTATAGCCAGGTGATTGAGGTACAGAGAAGTCGAGTGATTTGCCCAAGGTCATAGAGCCTAGGTCTTTCTTACTCCCAAGCCCACATTGCTTTCTATGCTACACGTCTTTGGGAGTGATAGCAAATACCAGCTGATAATGATCAATTTCTATTATAAATGGAAACCACTGAGGACAGAGCACTGCCTTAAGCACTTGGAGGAGTATGATACAGGAAGTAGACATCATACCAGCTTTAGGAGGCATAGCCAAATGCCATCTGATGGGCAAAGTGGCCTAATTCGGAATCGAGAAACCCCGCCCGTTCTTCCACTAGGGAGAGCGTGCATTTCCAGCCCCAACAGAGGATCTTGAAGACAACAGTCGAAGAGCAGTTTCCTGCTGAGCTATGCAAATCGGCACCCAAAAGATGCCCCCTTGTCAGGCTCAGCTGCCGGGACAGTCAAGATTAGCTCCATTACCGGGAGCAGCTTTTTGAGAGAAGTTCCATCATAAGCACCTGGGATGCAGCGAGAGAAACCAGCAAGTGACTCAGGCTGATCAGCAAATGGCTCGGCCTTGGGAAATTTGAGAAGGATGTATGTCAGCAGGAAAATTCAGCAGCAGCTGCTGGGTTATGAGTGGAAGAGACCTTGAACGCCGGCTCAAGAGGCATGGTAAGGATCCTTTGATGTTCCTCGCAGGACAGCCTGACAAAGGGGTGGGGAGCCAGAAGCCAGAGCCATAGAAAGATAATCTGGTAGCCGGCAGTCAGAGGAAATACAAGAGAACCCGCTAGTGTACTAGGAAACAGAGCAGCGATGCACTTCAGGCTAAATAATAATGGGCACCCATTTTGGTTCCCATTTTCCAGAGGGGGAAAACTGAGGCCCAGAGTATCCAAGTCACACAGCAGGCAAGTGAAAGGTTGGGACTAGAATCTGTGTCTTTCAACTGTCAGACCAATGCGCTTTCATTCATTCATTCAAGAGTATTTATTGAGCGCTTACTATGTGCAGAGCACTGTACTAAGCGCTCGGGATGAACAAGTCGGCAACAGATAGAGACGGTCCCTGCCGTCTGACGGGCTTACGGTCTGATCGGGGGCGATGGACAGACGAGAACAGTGGCGATAAATAGAGTCGAGGGGAAGAACGTCTCGTAAAAACGATGGCGACTAAATAGAATCCAGGCGATATACAATTCATTAACAAAATAAATAGGGTAACGAAAAATATATACAGTCGAGCGGACGAGTACGGTGCCGTGGGGAAGGGAAGGGAGAGGTGGAGGAGCAGAGGGAAAAGGGGAAAAAGAGGGTTTAGCTGCGGAGGGGTAAAGCGGGGGTGGCAGAGGGAGTAGAGGGAGAAGAGGAGCTCGGTCCGGGAAGGCCTCTCGGAGGAGGTGAGTTTTAAGTAGGGTTTCGAAGAGGGGAAGAGAATCAGTTTGGCAGAGGTGAGGAGGGAGGGCGTTCCGGGACCGCGGGAGGACGCGGCCCGGGGGTCGACGGCGGGACGGGCGAGACCGGGGGACGGCGAGGAGGCGGGCGGCGGAGGAGCGGAGCGTGCGGGGTGGGCGGTGGAAAGAGAGAAGGGAGGAGAGGTAGGAAGGGGCGAGGTGACGGAGAGCCTCGAAGCCTAGAGTGAGGAGTTTCTGTTTGGAGCGGAGGTCAACGGGCGACCACTGGAGTTGTTTAAGAAGGGGAGTGACACGCCCAGATCGTTTCTGCGGGAAGATGAGCCGGGCGGCGGAGGGAAGAATAGACCGGAGCGGGGCGAGAGAGGAGGAAGGGAGGTCAGAGAGAAGGCCGACACGGTAGTCTAGCCGGGATATAACGAGAGCCCGTAGCAGTAAGGTAGCCGTCTGGGTGGAGAGGAAAGGGCGGATCTTGGCGATATTGTAGAGGTGAAACCGGCAGGTCTCGGTAACGGATAGGATGCGTGGGGTGAACGAGAGAGACGAGTCAAGGAGGACACCGAGATCGCGGGCCCGAGAGACGGGAAGGATGGTCGTGCCATCGACGGTGATAGAGAAGTCTGAGAGAGGACCGGGTTTGGGAGGGAAGATGAGGAGCTCAGTCTCGCTCATGTTGAGTTTTAGGTGGCGGGCCGACATCCAGGTGGAGACGTCCCGGAGGCGGGAGGAGATGCGAGCCCGAAGGGAGGGGGAGAGGCCAGGGGCGGGGATGTAGATCTGCGTGTCATCTGCGTAGAGATGGTAGTCGAAGCCGTGAGAGCCGATGAGCTCACCGAGGGAGTGAGTGTAAATGGAGAACATTTACACTAGCGCTTTTCACTAGGCCACCAGATAAATTGACCCTCCAGACTCTTTGAGCCCCTTCTGTCAGAACGTGGGTTGTGTTAGTGTACTGTTGGTCAGTAGGCTGCCTAGGTAACAGTTCCGTGACAGCATTTAGCCGCGTTGCCAGTCTGAGAGTTTGGTTGAACGTACAGCTTCTGTAGTGCGCGCTGCTATATTACTGGGTTTTCCTCAGACTTTCTGTCAGTGCTCACCGCCAGGCAAATGTGGTGAAATGGTTTACAATAATTGGCTCGTCTTCTTGGAAGTGTGTCTCTAGAGCATAGTCAACGGCACCCGGCAATACCTGAATGACCGTCTCTAGGACTTTGGATGATACTCAAAGCCTATTGGGTTGGGAGAGTTTAACAAGTACCAGGGGTTTTCATCAGACTTTCATGTGCCTTCCTTTATAATTCCCGTTTCATAAATATTTATGTTATTAGGTTTGATCATTACCGAGTATATTACAGAAACATAGTTCCCTTGGTCTCCATAAAGTACCCAGTCACTGCTTCCAAAGCAATTAGAAATTCTTGAAATAGAAGGATGCAGCTGGAGGGTCGTTGTGAGAGGGGGACGGGGCACAGTGAGATAAAATGCTTCACAGACACTTGCTGAAAATAAAATTATCAGCCAATCAGTAGTCTCTGGAAAAGTACTTAGGCCTTAGATCAATCTATTGATGGTAATTATTGAGCACAAACTGTTCGCAGAGCACTGTACCAAACACTTGGGAGAGTACAGTACATTAGGGTTGGTAGATACGATCCCCACCCACAAGGAGCTTACCGTCTAAAGGAGCTGACCGATTTGGCCGAAATAAAGTTGAACTGCAGGAAAGAGAACGCCACGAGAGGATAGATGCTGACAATACATAGAAAGGTTGAGGAGGCCGTAGATACTGGGGTTCTCTCTCATAGAATCCTGAGGAACCTGGTGTTCCAAAATGGTGCTGGAGGGAGAGGAGGAGAGCAAGTGTGTTCCCACTGCATCAAAGAAATCTGCCTTCTTAGAGGAGTCGAAATTCAGTCCTTCTAGGTGTGTATTCTGGCAAGAAATGTTATCGGTCTGCAACCAGTCTCACACCCGAGTGGTCTCCAAGAGGTCTTCCCTAAGCCCTCTTTTCCCCCTCCCCCCTCCCCTCAGTGTCAACTATACATTTGGCCGTTTACCCCTTCCTTAATCGATTTATGATGTTCATCACTGGGCGCAGAACAGTGTATAGGCGCTTGGGAGAGTACAGTACAACAGACTCAGTGAGGACTTTGATTCTCACTCCAGCTCCACAGAACTTATGAACATATCCTTATAATTTAGCATTTCCCCGTTATCTAATTTATTTTAATGTCTGTCTCTCCCTGTAGACTGAAAGCTTGTTGTGCACATGGATCACTTCTACTGACTGTAATATTGTATTTTCCCAAGTGCTTAGTACAGCGATGACGACGATGCTGTTATCGGTTAAGCGCTTACTCTGTGTCAAGCACTGTTCTAAAAGTTGGGGTAGATACAAGCTAATCAGGTTGGACACAGTCCCTGTCCCATAAGGGGCTCACAGTCTTAATTCCCATTATATAGGTGAGATAACTGAGGCACAGAGAAGTGAAGTGGCTAGCCCGAGGTCACACAGCAGACAAGTGGAGGAGCTGGGATTAGAACCCAGGTCCTTCTGACTCCCAGGCCTGTACTCTATCCACTAGGCCACGCTGCTTCTACACACAGCAAGCACCCAGTAAGTGCCATCGATCGATCGGAAGCCACTGAGCCCGGTTCCGTTGCAGGGCGGGACTCTCACTGGATGTTGAGACCAAGGGACTGCCCGGAACTGCAGCACGTCCGTCTGATGGCGTGTGGCTGTTGGGATCCACAGCGCTGCGCTGTCAGGAGAAATGGGCCTGAGCACCCATGGGGTGTCAAAGCGAGTGAGCCAACCAACACGAGTAGTCTTCGTCTCGCCTCCTTCAAAGACTTATTAAAAGCACATCTTCTCCAAGAGGCCTTCCCCGACTGCGACCTCATTTCCTCCCTTTATTCACTCCCCACACTCCGCCCCATAGCACTTATATACATATCTGTAATTTATTTATATTAATGCCTGTCTACCTATCTATCAATCAATCAGTGGTATTTATCAATCACTTACTTTATGCTTGGCACTGTAGTGGGAGTGTCTCTATCTGCTGCCGAATTGTACATTCCAAGCGCTTAGTACAGTGCTCTGCACATAGTAAGCGCTCAATAAATACTACTGAATGAATAGTAATCGCTTGGGAGAGTACAGTACAACAGGACTGGCAGACACATTGCCCATAACAAGCTTACAGTCCAGGGGCTATAGTCTGTTAGTTCGTTGTGGACAGGGAAATGAGTGTCACCAACTCTGTTCTACTGTACTTTCCTGAGTGTTTAGTGGCATAGTGGAGAGAGCATGGGCCTGGGAGTCAGAAGGACCTGAGTTCTAAACCCAGATCCTCCACAAGACTGCTGTGTGACCTTTGGCAAGTCACTTAACTTCTCTGGACCTCAGATACCTCATCCATAAACTGGGGATTAAGAGTGTGAGCCCCATGGGGGACAGGGGCTGTCCAATTTGTATCTACCCCAGGATTTAAAAGAGTGCTTGGCACACGGTAAGCACATAACAAGTACCATGATAATAGTCATTACTATATTACCATATATATGTATCTCTATATATCTACTATAGTACATATAGTATTACTATAGTAATTATTATCAATCAATCATATTTACTGAGCCCTTATTATGCGCACAGTGCTGTACTAAGTGCCGGTGAGAGGACAACAGAATTAGCAGCCACGTTCCCCGCCCATAACGAGCTTACACTCTAGAGAGCACAGAGTAGGTGCTCAATAAATATGATTAACCGATTCAGAGTGGGGTGGGGTTTTGCCCCGGCACCCTGGGAGAGAAGAATATAGTGCTATGGCGGGGAGATGGACAGCACACATCGACCGTGTGTACGATGGGAAAGGTGGCAGCATACACTGGGTGTATGGTGGGGGAGGTGGACGAAGAGGTGGACAGCATACTGTGTGTACGGTCGGGAAGGTGGACGGACAGTTGGACACACACAGACGACTGGGTCCTGGAAATGGGGATGTGGAACCAAATTTCCACGGGGTGAAACACACCCCTGGAACTAAGGTAACACCTGCACTGGCGGTCTCAAAGAGACAAGTGGATTGTGTTGGAGCCACAAAGCTCCGTCCATCCTCAGAGCCTGACGTCAGTACCTCGACGGCTTGCATTTCAGGCTGCTCGGCCTGGCTTCTTCGGTCCGCCAATTGGAAACCTACTCTGCGTAGAGCACTGGACTAAGAGTTTGGAAGAGGCTAATTGAGTCAGAAGGCACAGTCTCTGTTCTCGAGGAGGTGACAGTCTAACAGGAGAGATAAGACTGGGAAATATTCAACTAAAAAGGTGAGAAAGGATTAGCCACGTAGCTAAGTGCTGAATGGGGAAAGTGTGTCAGTCGATAGGTACTGAAGTATTCTGGGTATGCAAGTGCATAATGTGCACAGGAATGCTGAAGTGGGAGCAGGAGTAATATGATCTGAGTAGAAGAAAAAAAAATGAGTGGAAAGACAGGTCACTTACTTCACTGGAACTTGAATAAAGCTTTTCATTCCAACTTCAGATCTCACAGACTCTTACAGTGATATCTTGAATGTTAAGTGATGCTTTCACATCACTTTTCTCATTTTTGGCCTCCAACAATTGTTGTGAGGTAGGGATAGGCAGATCTAAAAATCCCTTTGGACTGAGGAGGAAACTGGAACACAAGGAGGTTAAGTGACTTGCCCACGATCACAAAGCAGAATCACAATTATTATTATTACTACTATTATTATTATTTATGCAGAAGGTCAATAGGGAAAAGAGATATTAGGGAGCCAGGTTCCCCGAGCAAGTGCTGTGCTCATTCCATGAAGTCAGTCGTGCCTCCCTAATAAGCCCTTTAGCATCACAGGCGGATAGGAGGAGCAAACAGTTGAAATCAACACACACACACACACACACACACACACGCACAGGAACATACACATATATTTTCAAACAAATGTATTTTTTACACTTGTCAACCACTCACTATTTGCCAAACACTATACTAAGTGCCGGGGTAGATACAAGATTATCAGATGGATACAGTCTCCCTGACTCTTCTCCCTCTCGACTTTCTCCCTCTTTTTTGCTCTCCCAAAAGCTTCATACAGTGCTCTGCACGCAATTTAGCGCTCAATAAATTCGACTGATTTTACACTGATGGACTGACTCAATACTATCAATATGTGTAAAACAAGGAAATAGAGAACATCTCATTGCCATTTTTAATACCATGCGTCTAAACAGGCCAGTGCTTGGGTTAGTGAATATGTATAAAGGGAAAATACTAATTTCTCAAGGAATCTTATTTCTGTCAGAGAAAAACATAGAATCCATACTTTCACAATTAATCGCATTAATAAGATAGAAAAGTTTGGCAAATCAAAGATATAAAGCCAACACTGTTATCAGTTATCCCTTCACAGTGACCTCCTTTAACATATCAATGTGAATTTTCACTTTTTTCTCAGTTCTTTCATCTTTCCTTGCCAAACTGTAGCTTGCTGGTAGGGAGGGCTCAGTGAGTCTCTGTGCATATGGCGTTGGAGAGTTCACAAGGCGTACACCTTTCACTAAAGAGGATTGAAATTCAATCAATGGTATTTATTGAGTGCTTATTATGGGAAGAGCACTGTACCAAGCTCTTGGGAAAATACACTACAAGGGAGTTGATGATCACTCAATCAATTGCATTTATAGAGCGCTTACTTTGTGCGGAACACTGCACCAAATTTCATTCCTGCCAAATTTTGCTTGCCTAGCCAAATCTCATTCTTAAAAACCTATCAGGAAAAGAGATGTCAGGGAATGTCACGGAAAGTCATCCTCTTTCTTTCACTGAGTCTTTCCAGTCAGCAGCGGGCCCTGCGGCTTCCTCCATAGATAGCAGAGTGAAAAATGGGGCTTTGAGCCAGGCCATCCTGCCTTGATCCAGCTTCGTGCAGAACACTGTATTGAGTGCTTGGGAGAGTACAACACAACAATATAACAGACACATTCCCTGCCCACAGTGAGCTCACAGTCTAGAGGGGGAAACAAACATTAATATAAATAAATGGATTATGGACATGTACATAAGTGCCGCGGGGCTGGAGCGGGTAGTGAGTAAAGGAAGCACGTCAGGGCGATGCAGAAAGGTGTGTGAAAAGAGGAAATTAGGGCTTAGACAGGGAAGGCCTCTAGCTCACTGGGGGCAGGGAATGTGTCCTTTTATTGTTATACTGTACTCTCCCAAGTACTTGGTCCAGTGCTCCGCACAAAGTAAGAGCTCAAAAAATATGACTGAATGAATGAATGAATGAGGAGATGTGCCTTCAATACAGTTTTGAAGATGGAGAGAGTAAACTGTCCAACGGGGGGGAAAAGGGAGGGCATTCCAGGCCAGAGACGGGATGTAGGTGAGAGGTTGGCGGCGAAATAAATGATATTGAAGTACAGAGGGAAGGTTGGCAATAGAAGAGCGAAATAGGAGAGATTATGTGGTAGACATGACCTCTGCCCTCAAGGAACCTACCTGTGTTCTAATCCCAGCTCTGCCAAATGCCTGCTGTGAGGCCTTGGGCAGGTCAAGTAATTTCTCTGTGCCTCATTTACCTCATCTGTAAAATGAGGGATTAAATACCTGTTCTCCCTCCTCTTTAGATTGTGAGAGAGGGTCTGTGTGGGAAAGGGTCTGTGTTTAATCTGATCATTATATACCTTCCCCAGTGCATAGAACAGTGCTTGACACCTAGAAAGCCCTTAACAACTACCACCATTATTATTACTATTATTATTATTATTTATGCAGAAGGTCAATAGGAAAGAGAGAGATTAGTCAGGGAGCACTTCTTAATAGGAATTTTAGTAGGAATTTAGTAAATTCCTCATAGAGGCTTTTGGGAAACTAGAGACTCAAAAAAGACCAGTCCTTAGGACTGTTTGGCAGCCAATCCACAATTTACCTCCTCCACTTTCTGTTTTAGTGGCATTCATTGTTTACTATATGCCTAGCAAGGTAATCAGGTTGGACACGCTCACATCCGACATGTGCCTTACAGTCTTAATCCCCATTTTACAGATGAGGGAACTGAGGCACGGAGCAGTGAAGTGGCTTGCCTAAAATCACACAGCAGACAAGAGGTGGAGCCGGGATTGGAGCCCAGGTCCTCTGACTCTCATGCCCGTGTTGTTTCCACTAAGCCATGCTGCTTCCTGTCATGAGCTTCACTTTTCTGTCGTGAGCTTCTCATATGCTTGTCAAAGTTCCAAAACACACCACTTTTGGGGCTTGGTATATTCCATTTCTCTCCGACTTTCCTCCTTCCTCCCAAATCTCATTCTTAAAAACCTATCAGGAAAAGAGATGCCATGGAATGCGTCCTGCAGTCATCCTCTTTCTTTCACTGAGTCTTTCCAGTCAGCAGCGGGCCCTGCGGCTTCCTCCATAGATAGCAGAGTGAAAAATGGGGCTTTGAGCCAGGCCATCCTGCCTTGATCCAGCTCTTAGCATTAACTCCCATTTCAGCCTCTCTAGAGGCGACAGAGTCAAAGCTGTTTGGCATCAGTTGCCAGTTCTTCTGTGGCAAACTCAGAGGGGCAGTTTTTTTCTGGACTCCCTTGAAGTCAAAAGGCATCTGGGCACTTTCCAGTATGTGATTCGTGAAGTGAGCTGGAACCGTGAAGTCTGGCAGGAAACCGACATTAAATTTGGGCCTCAGAGGGCTCTCCTCACTAGGGCCCGTAGCTTTCTGCCAACATGTTGCCTCTCACCAGTTCGGCAGCTCTGATAATTAACAGGTCTCAAAGGTTCTGCAGTTTTTAACCTTTATAAAAGAGGCCTCCATTCGCGAGGGGTGTAGATGCCATTTTGACAAGGTCTCCTCCATCTCACATGTTGGCTCATCACTGAACAACAATGAATCTGCATTTTTCAACTTTTATTCGCCGAACAGCCCACACGACATAATTGTTCATTTTTTTCCAGCTTCCCAAGAACTCGATTCTATTTGCGTATGCCCCGTCAACAAATCTGCTGACAGGTAAGTGCCCAACCAAGCAGTTGATTTAATCAAAACATTTTCAAAAATCCCTTTCGGAACTTAAAATAAATGCCCGAGGCACCCACAAAAAAGGACATTTTGATCCCAGGAGAATTGGTTTGGTCTTAAACCTTTAATTTTGATCTTCAGTTGAATCTAATTTTAAGTTTGTGCTTTGCAGGTCTTTTTTAAAGGTCTTTAAGATGTAAATGTGTTCTTTCTTCTTTGTGAGAGCATTATATCCTAGTGGGAGGAGAAGGGAGCAAAGGCTGTCATGACTTTTGGAAGACTGCTCAAGGCAACCGTGTTGGATGGGCAATCAGCCTGGGTGTGGAGAACAGGGAGGCTAGGCAAGCAAGCCGCCTGGCCCTTCTACTTCCAAACTAAACAAACTGTTCTCAGAGAAGGTCAGGTGTCATATCCAGGGCTCCAAAGTTTCCCTTCGTTGTGCAGTTTTACGCTCATTTAGGAGATCTGGGAGATCTGAGGTATTTCGCTCGAAGGTAAAATTTTAATGACTTAATTCATTACCCTTGAGGGAGCGAATCTGTACATTTTCTTCAGATGGGCCTTGTGCCTTTTTATCATAAGAGCCATCCCTTGGATTTAATGAATTGCCATTTTGGGGAAAGTAGCAAGGTCATTAAAATTAGAACTTAGAAGTGTATCGCCAGTGGTAGCTCAACTTTCTACTTCTTTATCAGTCTTGGCTTCTAAGGTCTTTCTCGGTCAGCTGTGGCACGTCTTAGATGGAAATTGGAAAACTTCAAAGACCTTGGGGGGCAGCGGGGGACGTCAAAAGCGAGCTCCAGAATTGATGTAGGTTGAGTGAAATGGAGACACTGTAGAGGAGCACTTTCTTCATAATAAATGTTGTGTTGGCAATCATTGGCCACTGTGATTGTTGCCGAGTCATACTCCCGATGGATGAAATTATAACCTCTCTGACCAAAAGGGGGATCGATCGATCGATGGTATTTATTGAGAGCTTACTGTGTTTGGAGCACTTTACTAAGCACTTGGAAGAGTACGATACCAGAGAGTGGGCAGACATCTTCCCTGCCCACAGCGAGCTTACAGTCTAGAGGATGCGAACCCTAAACCTTTGTACTCTGCTTGCAAACTGATCTCTCCTTCCCACTCCGGCTCTCTAAGTCGTCTAGATCGTGAGCTCTTCTAGATGGTAAGCTCGTTGTGGACGGGAAATGTGTCTGTTGTTATACTGTACTCGCCCAAGCGATTAGAACAGTGCTCTACACAAAATGAGAGCTCAATAAATACGACTGACTGACTCTGGCCAAGTGGATTTCTAGGTATTGAAGTCAATTCAGGCATAATGATAACTCTGAGATCGTGTGCAGGGCAGGGACTGTGTCCAGCCTGATTATCTTGTATACTTGTATGTTGTATCTAACTTGTATCTTATATCTTGTAACTTGTATCTTGTGTCTAACACCCCAACATTCACCTGTCCCTGGGGGCTAGGGACCATGTTTAATTTTTACCTGCATATTCTTTCCCAACACCTAGTATTGTTCTTGACACATAGTAATTAAATGCCTAGCAGTGAAAGTCATTTTCAAAACATTAAAATCATCCTCATTTTTGCTCATTACTTTGTCCCAGCCTTTACCTATCCTCAAATTCCATCTCCCCATTTATTTCCTTCTCAACCCAGTTCAATTCAATCAGGGTATTTACTGATTGCTTACTGTGTGCAGAGCAGTCAGTCAGTCAACTGTATTTACTTAGCAATCATATGGCGGGCACTCTACTAAGCCCTTGGAAGAGTACAGTATAACAGACACATTCCCTAAGAATAAAATACAACAGAGTTGGTTGACAGTGCCCTGCCCACAACGAGCTTACAGACTAGAGGATGAGCAATTCCATCCTACTGCCTCATAAATTCAACTGGGGCCCCACATAAAACATCTGTAGCTGTTGACATCTTACGAGTTAGCTTTAGTCTTGTGCTTATTGTGCGTACTGAGGGGTGTCACCTCTAAAAATTTGTTCCCAGGCACTGGACTAAAACTGTTACAAGCAAATAGTCATTTGGATCAGAGTGGAACTGGGTATTACTTTCTCATTAGAGAGCACTTGGAGGAGCACTTAGAAGCAACATCTAAGAAGTGGGAATTGGTAGGAGTGTTCCCGGGTTTTGGCTTATTTATTATTTTCTGAAATTACACTAAATGCAGCAATCTTCCACCCCTCCACCCCCTCCTGAACACTGGCTGTTGGTTTATGATACATTTGGAACACAGTTCGTTTTGAAAGGATCAGGGATACCAGTTGGGAAGTCTTATTCCAAGCTTAATGGGCAAATCGCAATTTCATCTTGCTCACTTTTTCCAGTACAACAGCTTTATTGGTATTGCCCTTTTCTGCCAAAGCCCAACAAATGTACTTTTCATTAAATACTCTCTTCTACCACAACATGCCTCCTCCTCTCCTCTTCTGCTTCTTCTCCCTTGCTCAAGCCCTTCCCCTTCAAATCCACCAGACTACGGCTCTCCTTATTTTCAAATCCTCTTGAAATTGCACCTCCTCCAGTAAGCCTTCCCTGATGAATCTTCACCTTTCCAGGTCGCATCAATACACCCCTTAGGATTTACATCTAACCTTAACACATTTAAATATGTATATATATATATATATATATATATATATATATATTTGGGCATTGATATAGATTCTAGGCCGTGAGCCCATTGTGGGCAGGGATTGTCTCTGTTGCTCAATAAATACAATTGAATGAATATTCATATCAATCAATGTTTTTTTTTTAACCAATTAGTGGCATTTATTCAGCACTGACTGGGCGCAGACCACCGTTTGGGAAAGTCAAATTCAACAGAGTTGGTAGCCACATTCCCTGCCCACGATGAGTTTCCAGTTTATAGTCTGGATGGACCTGACGACCTGGTGACTATTCCAACCAAACAGTAACAGTTTACACATGTTTTTTCACTGATTTGTCCTTTCATATTCCTGCTTTCAACATTTGCAGTGGTCTATTCTCTGCTGCTTCCACTCTCTATAAATCATTTATGTCTATCTGGTTCCCCCATTAGTGTGCACATTCCTTGAGGGCAGGGCCTGTGTCTTTTCCCTTTCTTACATTCTCTCAACCAACAGCTCGACTGGATTGTGATTCATCTTGCTCAGTCTTGTGTGCGAGTAATAGTGGTCCTTCACAGATTGTAGAACATTGAGGAGGCAGTGGCTGCAGCTGGGATTAATTAGACTGACCCCCACCAGATGCAGGGCATGCTGCTCTTTTCGCCTCAGAACTCTGTGGTTTTATTTGAGTTCATTTTTGCATTTATCCCCATCCTTGCCCTCTATTTTGCTATGGTCAGGGAACGTGTCTGTTACGTTGATGTGTTGTGCTTTCCCAAGTGCTTAGTACCGTGCCTTGCACGCATGAAGTGCTCAATAAATTTGACTGATTAATTGTGATTTCATGTTATATGTTTCTTCTGTGTCCACTGTCAGTCCGTTGAGTATGACTGTCAGTCCAAGTGCTAGGGAATCTGCCTCCTTTTTTTCCTTTTCTTTTTCATTCTTATAGTATTTCTTAAGGGCTTATTATGTACCAGATACTATTCTAAGCTCTGGGGTAGATACAAGCTCATCAGGTTGGACATGGTCCATGTCCCACACGGGTTTCACAGTTTTAATACCCATCTTACAGATGAGGGAACTGAGGACAGAGAAGTGAAGTGACACCCCAGGCCACACAGCAGACAAGTGGTAGAGCCGGGACTAGAACCCAGGTCCCTCCGATTCACAGGCCGGCACCCTATCCATTAGACCGTGCTGCCTCTACTTCTCACCAGAGCATTCTTTGAAGGCACTTTAGTGCGGTGCTTTGCACACAGAAAGCTCCTAGTAAATACTACCACTATTATTATGGAGAACAGTCCTTTGCACTCGATAATCAGAGAATAAACAGAGAAGCAGCGTGGCTCGGTGGAAAGAGCCCGGGCTTGGGAGTCAGAGGTCATGGGTTCGAATCCCCGCTCTGCCACTTCTCAGCTGTGTGACTGTGGGCAAGTCACTTCACTTCTCTGTGGCTCAGTTCCCTCATCTGTAAAATGGGGATGAAGACTGTGAGCCTCATGTGGGACAACTTGATTACCCTGTATCTCCCCCAGCACTTAGAACAGTGCTCTGCACATAGTGGAGCTTAACAAGTACCAACATTATTATTATTATTATTATTAATAATCACTCAGTACAAATTATTGCTTGATTCATACTAATAATTTAGTAAACTTTTCCAAAGAAGTGAGCTACATTTTCTTCCCAAGCACTCAGGATAGAGCACTGCACCTCAAGGACCCTTAATAAATAATACTATTACTACTCCTTAGCACTAGTATTTCTAGTAGGAATAAGCATTACTACTATTACTATTGAGAAGCAGTGTGTTCTAGTGGAAAGAGCATGGGCCTCATGAGTCAGAGGACCTGGGTTCTAATCCCCACTCTTCCACTTGTCTGCTGACTTACCTTGGGCAAGTCACTTAATCAGTCAATCCAATCAATGGTATTTATTGAGCGCTTATTGTGTTCAGAGCACTGTACTAAGCACTTGGGAGAGTGCAATACAACAGAATTAGCAGACACATTTCCAGCCAATATGACCTTCTGGAGCTACCCGCTGGGTGATCTCGGGCAAATCATGGAACTTTTCTGCGCCTCAGTTCCCTCATTTGCAAAATGGGGATTCAGTACCTGTTCGCCCTCTCGTTTAGACTATGAGCCCCATGTGAGGCCTGATTGTCTTATATTTACCCCAGAACTTAATACAGTGCTTGGCCCACAGTAAGCACTTAACAAGAATCACGATTATTATTATTATTACTACTACTACTTATTTCAATCGTATTTATTGAGCACTTAATGTATGAAGAGCACTGTACCAAGCATCTGGGAGACTACAATAAAACAATAAACAGACACATTCCATGCCCACAAAAACCTTACAGTCTAGAGGTGGGGAGACGGACATCAATACAAATAAATAAAATCCCAGATACGTACCCAAGTGCTATGGGGCTGGGAGGAGGGAAGTGCAAGGGGAACAAGCTATGGTGACACAGAAGGGAATGGGCGATAAGGAAGGGTGGGGCTTAGTCTGTGAAGTCCTCTTGGTGGAGATGTGCCTTCAATAAGGCTTTGAACTGGGGGGAGAGTAACTGTTTGGATTTTTAGGAGGAAGGGCGCTCCGGGCCAGAAGCAGGACGTGGGCTGAAGGTCAGTGACTAGATAGGCGAGATCGAGGCCCTTTGAGGCGGTTAACATGAGAGGGGAGAAGTATGCGGGCTGGGTTGCAGAAGAAGAGAAGCGACGTGAGGTAAGAGGGGTCAAGGTGGTGGAGTACTTTAAAGCCAATGGTGAGAAGTTTATGTTTGATGTGGAGGTGGATGGCCAACCACTGGAGTTTTTTGAGGAGTGGGGTGACATGTCCTGAATGTTTTCGTAGAAAAATGAGCCGGGCAGCAGCGTGAAGTGTGGACTGGAGAGGGGAGAGAGAGGAGGCTGGGAGGTCAGTGAGAAGGTTGATGCAGTCATACTGGTGGGATAGAATGAGTGATTGCATTAACGTGGTAGCAATTTGGATGGTGAGGAAAGGGAGGATTTTACCCGTGTTGTGAAGATGGTACTGAAAGGATTTAGTGATGGTTTGGAGATAACTCTATAAATTTCAGATAGTATAGAGAAGCAGTGTCGCCTAGTGGATAGAGCGAAGGACGTGGGTTCTGCTCCCAGCTTCCCAACTTGTTGGCTGTGTGACCTTGGAAAAGTCATTTCACTTCTCTGTGCCTCAGTTACCTCATCTGTAAAACGGGGATTAAGGCTGTGAGCCCCATGTGGGACAGGAACTGTATCCAACCTAATTTGCTTCTATGTACCTCAGTTCTTAGTACAGTGCTTGGCACATAGAAAGCTCTTGAGAAATAGCATGGTTACTATTATTATTATTATCATTATTGAATATACAGTGTGTCTTGTGTTTGATTAAATAAAACTGGGATGTGCTAGATTGTTTCATTCTGTCTCTTCAGAATATAAGAAATATTTGACTTCTTTCAGTTTTATAATGACCTTAAGAATCTAAATTCCCCTCTGGACTGGAAGCTCTCTGTGGGCAGGGAATGTGTCTGTTATAGTGATACACTGTACTCTCCCAAGTGTAGTCAAGCCTTAACCCTGCTCATGTGTATAGGTACTTAGCGAATACCATTACTGATTATTATCAGTAGTAGTATTACTGTTACTGACTATGTTTAATAAACAGTTCATGTATATGCATTACTGTCACTGAATATGTATACTCATTCATTGTATCGAGTCCCATCTAGGTAAACAGTGACTGATAAGGCCAGGATCCACTTTATCGGCACCCTTAGCGACAACCAATCACTGACCGCTGGTGTAATCCTTAGACCCCCAAATTGTCAACAGTGAAATTCCTGAAGGCCATCTGCAGCCTTGAGACCCCAGATTATCAGCAATCCTGTCAACAGTGAATTCCTGGCCATAAACCCATAGCCTTGAAACTTTACACCTGCGTTTGCCGAAGACTTTTTGCTGAAGACTTCTCCGGCCACGGAGTGTCCGCTGGATGACCTCAAGCCGATAATGAAGGAGCTTGGTGTATAATGAGAGGCTAATGAAGACAACAACAAACAGGGGCGGAGCGGCACGTGATGTGCCAATCCAACACACGAACAAATGGGACTTGACGGGAGAGGTTGGACTAGAGGGGGGGACTTGGTGCTGCGTCACCCAAGGAAGGGGGACCGGTGGAAAATATAAGGATGGACTCATCCTCAGGTCTTCGTCTTTGTTTGGCTACCAAACTGCCACTGACCTTTTGTTGCAACAAAATGAATAAAAAGCTGGCATAACCCGACGGGCTACTTGGGATATTTTCCAACATAGGCGCTTAGTACAGTGCTCTGCACACAGCAAGCACTTAATAAATACAGGTGATTGACTGATTGACTGACACGGAAAAGGGCAGTAGTCTGTATCTTAGCCTTCCCTTTGGCCCCCGGACAATTGTTCTGCGATGTCCCTTTCCCCAAGACCAGCCTCATCCAAAATAACCGATTTACTGCTGGTTCACATGTTTCAACAATGAATTTTAAATGGGAAAAAAATACCATCCGTTTAAATCTGTGGCATACTTTCCCTTTTGAAAATACAAGAGAGAAGATTTATAGTGTGGATAATGATCAGCTTCCAATAGCTCCTGAGCTCTTGGAATTCAGGTCCAAGACATTAATCATGTGTGGTCATCATCAAAATATGCACATAATCAAGGCTTGGTGTTTGCTCTACGTGCCCCCGTCTGGAAACAAGAGTGACACTAAATTATGTCTGAGAGATAATATATAAGCCATAATATAATATATAAGCTTTCAGGTATAATAGAGTATTAGTCTTGTACATGTACATATATATGTTTATATATATATATATATAAATCTTCTCTCTGACTTTGCATATCCATAGCTAATATACACAAACACAAACATACACACACACACACACACCCCAATTGTCCTTATAACAGTTTGTCAAATATAATATGATGTGTATCTAACGTGTATAGCTTAAATTAGTTCCTTAGTGCAGAGCCATTTGTGAAAAATGCCTTTGATTACATGTTGTACCACACGATCTCAATTGCTCATGCCCATCTCAGCAGGGAGCCCAGTATTTGTTCAATAAAATTAGCCACCCTTTCGAGGGCTTGGTTTCCACGCATCTCTCTACCGATGCCTCCGCACTGGGGGCCCACACGGACTGACTTGGGGTTTATTCGATGCTTCCTGAGACTGTCTTCCACTCCCATTCTCTTTCCTCACACCTTTAATTCATTCGAACCCCTTCTAACCTAAGACCTTGAAACGGTTTCTTCCTCGTATCGTTCTATTTCGGCTTTCTTATTGCCATCCAGCGTGACTTTCTCCCTTTGCCTGTTCATTCACTGACCATCTGTGATGTCGATCCCGGAAGCGGAGATTCGACTGTCGGCTGCCACGAAGACCCATATCTGTGATTAGATGGGAATCTAATCATACTAACGAACTGTACCGATGTAATGTTCACCAATGAGCTTGTTTCGGACAGAGAACGTGCCTGCTATTTCTACAGTACTGTACTCTCCCAAGCGCTCAGTACAGTGCTCTGCAAATAGTAAGCTCTCGATAAGTACCACTGATTGATTGACTGCTGTGATGGTAGTAACAGAAGTCGTAACGGTAATAATAGTGGTAGCGATAATGATAATAATAATAACAATAATTGTGGTATTCATTAAGCGCTTACTATGTGCCAGGTATTGTTCTAAGAGCTAGGGAAGGTATGAGTAGATCAGGTTAGACGGAGTCCCCGTCCCACCTGGGGCTCACAGTTTTCATTCCCATTTTACAGATGAAGTCATGGAGGCAAAGGGAAGTTAAGTGACTTGCCCAGGATCACGCAGCAGACAGAAGTACGGAGGTCCTTCTGAATTTTTGGCCTGTGCTCTATCCACTGCACCGTGCTGCTTCTCAACGGTTGTAGTCATAGTAATAGCGGTAGTAATAACGATGGCATTTGTTAAGCGCTCACTATGTGCAAAGCACTGCTCTAAGCGCTGGAGGGGATCCAAGGCGATCAGGTTGTCCCAGGTGGGGCTCGGAATCTTAATCCCCATCTTCCAGATGAGGTCACTGAGGCCCAGAGAAGTGAAGTGACTTGCCCAAAGTCACACAGCTGACAAGCGGCGGAGCCGGGATTAGAACCCACGATCTCTGACTCCCAAGCCCGGTCTCTCCGCTCAGCCACGCTGCTTCTCGTTAGCAGCAGCAGTCGTCGTAGTAATAAAGTGGTAGAGGTAAAGGTGTATATGGGTAGTTGGGAAAGCCACGGAGTCCAGAAATAGTCTTTCCTGCTTTGTATGAAGCACAGTGTTTTGCCAACTGTAGGCATTCAATTAAATCACCCTGTCTTATTATGACGGTCAGAGAGGTAGACTGTAAATTCCTCGTGGGCAGGGAACATAGCTAATCATGTCTGCTGTGTTGGCCCCTCCCAAACATTTAGTAGAGTGCTCTGCTTACCTAAGCAGTCGATGAATACCACTGATGGATTGAAAGGAGAAAAACTGTCCCCATCTTCAAAGCCCTACTGAAATCACATCTCCTCCAAGAAGCTGGCCTCGACTAAGATCTCTTCCCTGATCCACATTTCCCCTCCCACTGCCTCACCCATGCAACTCGGTCCTATCCCCAAGCCTGTTAGCTTCTCACCCTAGCCCCACGGCGCCTATGTTTAGACTTAATCGCTTTCCTTGCCTGTAATTTATTTTATTGTCTACTTCCCATATTGGGCTCCTCGACGGCAGGGATCGTGTATTGTACTGTACTCTCCCAGTGGTTTATTAGGATGATCGGACCAAAATGAGCACTCAATAAATAGTTCTGACTGATCGATCAGGTGCTGCTCTTTATTTAAGCAGACGATACAAAGCGCATAGAGAAGCTGATCCGTTTCACGGTGCGCACGGAAGATGACAGGATAGTCGTGATTTGCTCTGTGTGGCATTCTAAGAACTCCTGGAGGGTTCGAGGTCAGATAATAATAATAATAATGTTGGTATTTGTTAAGCCCTTACTATGTACAGAGCCCTGTTCTAAGCGCTGGGGTAGACACAGGGGAATCAGGTTGTCCCACGTGGGGCTCACAGTCTTAATCCTCATTTTACAGAGGGGGTAACTGAGGCACAGAGAAGTGAAGTGACTTGCCCACGGTCACACAGCTGACAAGTGGCAGAGCCGGGATTCTAACCTGAGAGGACTAGGAGAGAAGGTTGGCAGGGGCTTTATTTTGAAGCAGCGTGGCTCAGTGGAAAGAGCCTGGGCTTCGGAGTCAGAGGTCATGGGTTGGACTCCCGGCTCGGCCACTCGTCAGCTGTGTGACCGTGGGCGGGTCACTTCACTTCTCTGTGCCTCGGTTACCTCATCTATAAAATGGGGATTAACTGTGAGCCTCACGTGGGACAACCTGACTACCCCGTATCTCCCCCGGCGCTTAGAACGGTGCTCCGCACGTAGGAAGCGCTTAACAAATACCAACGTTCTTACTATTATTGAAGGGCTGCTGTTTTAAATGATGTTGACAGCAACTGTTTGGACCGTGGCCTGCACTGAGAGACAGCGTTCCATAAACACATACCCGCATGCTATCCGTTGACATATTTCCACATCTCCTTTGTAGGCGCTTGAAAATAGCCGTCGGAATTATCGATTACTGGGGGAGAGCACTGGGGCAATGCGCTAGATGGCACCAGAGCATACGACTAGGTTACTCACAAAGCGATGTGACAAATCTGAAGAAGTGTCCCTTGTAAATCTGCAGCAGCTAGAATGACAGTAATCTGAGTGTGTTATATATGATAGAGATTTTCTCTCTAGGGAGATCTTGCTTCTCTACTGGCCTCTCCCAAGCGCTTAGAACAGTGCTCTGGACCTAGTAAGCCCTCCGTAAATGCCATGAATTGATTGATGTACCGCTTATTTGAAAGAAGGCAGGCCTGAATGTTCTGTGCCTTCCTGTCACTTGAAAGGACTGGACTGGTGAAGCTAGATAAGCGACGCCCAGGACGACGTTAATAATAATAATCATAATAATTATGGTACTTGTTAACCATTTACTATGTGCCAAGCACTTTTCTAAGCGTGGAGGTGAATACAAGATAATCAGGTTGGACACAGTCCCTGTACCCCAAGATGCTCCCAGTCTTAATCCCCATTTTGAAGACGAGGTAACCGAGGCCCAGAGGGGTTAAGTGAGTTGCCCAAGGTCACGCAGTAAAGTGATGGAGCCAGCATTAGAACCCAGGTCCTTCTGACTACCAGGTCCGTGCTCTATCCACTAGACCACTCTGCTTCTCATGCCTAATGAGCATGTTTTCAGAGGCCGAAAAGGTTAAAAAATTTCAATGCCCACTGAAAGTGTCGACGGCCCACTAAATTCCCTAAATTCGTACACATTCTTGAGAACAAATGTCTTTTTCCAATGATTCCATTTCACATCTTACGGGAGCAACAAGAATCCCTTGACTTCAGCATTTAAATTATTTTACCAGAATTGTATCTGGCAGGGAGATGAGGTCTTTTTTCTTTAATCTGGCTACTGTTGGAGTTCATCAACTATTACAATCTACCAATAAATTGGTTTACTGCAGTGACATAGATTTGGGGTGTCTCATGTAGTGTGGGTCTTCTAAAGCTTTGATTCTCCTGCAGAAACCTCTACCCAACTAAGATTTATATCAAAAATGAGAGGTGGATAGAGATATCTACCTGGGCCATCCTTCGAGAAAATAAATCTCTGAAGCCTTCTTTAATTAGTTGTCCATTTGATGCCTAGAATAGCGACAAAACTGATTTTCATACTGGAAGGCTATAAATAACGAAAATCCAGACTGGAATGTGTTTTTTTTTTTTTAAAAAAAAAAAAACTTGTCTTGGTTTTATTTCACTTACTAATATTCTAATTTAACTGGACTTTAATTGAATTATTAGAGCTGCCATAGAGATTTAATTCGTGTTGAAGATCATTAGTATTTCAAATATTAATTGAAAGGGAAGACTACCAATAAATCAATCATATTTATTGAGGGCTTACTGTGTGCAGAGCACCATACTAAGAGCTTGGAGAGAACTGTATATTAGAGTCGGTAGACGTGATCCTTTCCTACAAGGAGCTTACAGCTAGAGCGGGAGACAGACATTAACATAAATTACGGATATATACATCAGAGCTGGGGAGCTGAGGAAAAAGTGATTAAAGGATGCAGATCCAAGTACAAGACTAGGGATTTTTCTGACAGAAACCTGAAAGTATATGGACCCAAGGCCCCATCTCAAAATAACAATAATAATGTTGGTATTTGTTAGGCGCTTACTGTAATGCAGAGCACTGTTCTAAGCACTGGGGTAGATACAGGGTAATCAGGTTGTCCCACGTGGGGCTCACAGTCTTAATCCCCATTTTACAGATGAGGTAACTGAGGCACAGAGAAGTGAAGCGACTTGCCCACGGTCACACAGCTGACAAGTGGCAGAGCCGGGAGTCGAACCCATGATCCTTGACTCCAAAGCCCGGGCTCTTTCACACGGAGCCACGCTGCTTTCTATAGGAGGAAAACACCCAGTTAGTTATTATTTGTATCGAATCACCGTTTCCTGATTGTGTAATTATTGCTGGCACTATGCCAAACAAAAAGCAGGAAGAAACACAGTGTGGGGCTCTGTAATGGTGAATCAACCCTCTACACTAATATGCAGATCCTGAGTGAAGGTCCCCAAAACACATTAGCCACGCTGAGAGCCTGCTGTCCATACTATTCTACCATCCATGACTTAATTGATTTGGTGGGATAGAAGAGGGAATCGGGAGCAAGAGAAGACAAGAAAGAAGTAGATCAGATGAAAAATTTGAGACCCAGTAATAGTCATTGAACTTCAAATGAAGGATCATCCAGCATGAGCCTTTTCTGCATTCACTGATTTAAGAAGAATTATTATAATGACTGCGGTGTTTGTAAGGCTGTTACCATGTGTCAAGCACTGTACCAAGCACTGGAATAGATGCAGCATAATCAGATTGGACACCGTCTCTATCCAACATGTTTAAGGGGGAGGGAGAACAGGTTGTTAATCCCCATTTCACTGAAGAAGAAATGGCAGGACAGAAAAGTTAAGTGACTTGTCCAAGGTCACACAGCCAGCAACAGGCAGAGCCAGGATTAGAACCCTGGTCTTCTGACTTCCATGTCCGTGCCCTTTCCCCAAGGTCATGCTGCTTCTCATTTTTGTAACTTTTTTGTTTAGTCGTTAAAAAAAAATCACACTCTTGCTGTTGCTGGTTGTAGCTATATTTTTCCACCTGCCTCCACTGATCAAATGTACTTTATAGCTGGCTATGTCTGCCATTAGAATGGAAGTTCCTCAAGGCCAGGGAATCCAGGGAATGTGTCTTTTGTTTCTGTTGCACTGCATGCAGGAGTACTTGCTCAGCGTTATAATTTTTATTATTAATACTACGTTATTGTTACTGTTGTTGTTTTATTTATGTGCTTCCTCCTTGCTAAAGTACTGTGGTAGAGACAGTGAGATTGAAGGCAGATCCTGCCACAGGCAGGGCTCACAGAGAGGGAGGGAGAGCCAGGTTCTCTTACCTCCATTTTAGAGAGGAGGGAACTGAAACCCAGAGAGGATAAGCAACTTACCAAGGTCACACAGTAAGCCGGTGGCAGAGCTGGGGCTTCAATAATAATTACAACAACAACTGAGGTATTGTGAAGCACTGTACTAAGCATTGGGGAAGATTCAAAATAATCAGGTCCTACACGGAGCTCCACAGTTTATGGGGGGGAAGGAGAACAAGTATTGAAATCCCATTTTGCAGAAGAAGAAACTGAGGCATGAAGAACTTAAGCAAGTTGCCCAAGGTCACGCAGCAGATAAGTGGCAGAGCTGGGATTAGAACACACTGATCCTCTGATTCCCAGGCCCAAGCTCTTTCCAGCATTTTTTTTTTCTCTTTCTCTCTCTCCTCCCCATCTAACTAATCTATCTAATCTATCTGTCTGTCTGTCTGTCTGTCTATCTATCTATCTATCTATCTATCTATCTATCTATCTATCTAACTCCTCTCCACCACCTGTCTTAACCAGTGGTATTTCCTGAGGCCTGCTGTGTGCTAAGCCCTGTACTGACAGTCTGGGAGAATACAGCAGACACAAAAGATGCATTCCTTGCCTACATTCTCTTCAAGTTCATTGCGTTAAACCCGTAGCACTCGCAACCATGCCCTGCAAATTCTTCCATCAGACTGTATGTTCCTTGAAGACAGGAAGCGTGTGTTTTGTTTCTTTGTAACTCTCCCAAGGGCTCATTATAGTACTCGGGACCCGGTATTTGCTCAAATACCACCGGGTAAATGATTGGATCACACTGCCTCATAGGGCTGGGATATAAATAAGTCTTTTTTCAGAGGTGGGCCACCCATCTGGGAGGATCTTTGGTTTCTATTCGATGGATCTTCACTAAGTCTATTACATCTCCACAGGACTCAGGGTGTACCTCTCTCACTATTCCAACTGAGTGAGATACACCCCCCTCCCCCCACACACACACACCCCTTTCTCTGTCCCTCTCTTTCCCCCCACCCCCCACCCCCATCTCTCAGTCTCTCCCTTTCTTCCTCCCGCTCGGCATTAGAAACGCTGAGGCAGAAATGGCAGATGGGGAAAAAAAAAACAAAGCCCAGAAATGGTCACCCTTGGAGCCCTCTCCGCTGCCGCTACTGTCTACTCTGCTCCAGGGTGGACCCAGGAGGCAGAGCAGGAAAGACAGCCCTACTAGGTGCTGCAGCCGATTGGTAGCCCCTTAACTTTGTATTGTACTGTCCCAAGTGCTTAGTACGGTGCTCTGCATACAATAAGCACTCGATAAATACGATTGAATGAATTGAATGAATGAATTTAACCACGGCTCCCTTCCACAAGTGCCACAGAGGTCAGCCTTCTCCATGACCAGCCACATGATGCAGACGAGGGGCAGTCAGGGCTGGAGACGAGGGAGGGTGAGATGGCAGAGGCAGTGAGAAGCCAGACCTGCCAGACCTGCCAAATTAGACCCAATCTGTCTTCTGACTCTTCTCAGCTTCTTTTGGCTGTAGCTTCTCCTGCGTAAGACAGGTTTGGCCTAAACATTAGAGAGGGTCTGTGTGAGTCAGTAAGTTGTATTCATTGCCTTTCACCACTATTGGGAATGGCATGATTTTCCAGGTTAAAGATGTTATAATGATTATGGTATTTGTGAAGGGCTCACTAAATGCCAAAGCACTGTGCTAAGCACTGAGGTGGGTACAAGATGATCAGATCAGATCCAGCCCTATCCCATGCAGCATTCAATGCCTAACAGGGACAGAAAGCAGAGAAAGAGAAAGCATTTCACTGGCAAGCAAACTGAGGCTTAGCGATGTTAAGTGATTTTAAGATGCAAGATGATAAAATCGGACACACTACCTGTTCCACAGTCCTTTCCCTAAAGGATAAGCCAATATCTTATCTCCATTTTAGAGATGAGGAAATGGAGGCCCAGAGACGTTAAGTGACTTGGCCAAGGTCACACCGCTGGCCAGAGACAAAATTGGGATTAGAACCCGGCTCTCTTGACTCCCCATCCTGTATTCTTTCCCCTAGGATTTGCTGCCTCCAAAAGAAATATTTTGTCAGTTCTCTCGCAAACACTGGCTTGGTCATATGCCCGAGAGTTAAGATGGAAAAAGAAAACAACAGGAGCAGTGGAAGAGGAATTCACTGGAATAGAAAGCAAAGATGAAACTAAGAAAATTCTGCAGGAGACACGGACGGGATCCTGCTCCGGGCCTCAATCTGGTTTGAAATCGCGGTTGGGGGACGCTGGGCCTGCCTTGAAATGGAAAATAATAATTAGGGTATTAGATAATAATTGAGGTATTAGAGAAGCAGCATGGTGAAGTGGATAGAGCAAGGGCCTGGGGGTCAGAAGGTCACGGGTTCTACTCCATGATCTGCCACTTGTCGGCTGTGTGACCTTGAGCAAGTCATTTAACTTCTCTGTGGTTCAGTTACCTCATCTGTATAATGGGGATCGAGCCTGTGAGCCCCACATGGGACCAGTACAGTGTCTGGCACATAGTAAGCGCTTAACAAATACCATTATCATTATTAATATTATGAGTTGTCTTACTATGCACCATCCCTGTATTGAAATACAGGCCTGGGGGCTTTCAAAAGTGTTGGGGTAGATAGATAATTAAGTCAGGCATGGTCTAAAGGAGAAAGAGAACAGGAATGCCATCCTCACGGTACAGGTGAGAATACGAGGCAGAGAGAAGTCAAGTGACATACCCAAGGTCTCACAGGAGGCAAATGTCAGAGCCAGGATTAGATCCCCAGTCCCCTGCCTCTCAGGCCAGAGCTCTTTCCACTAGACCACACCTAATGCTAAGTACCCACGTAGGTACTAGACTCTCATGAATCGGGGCGAAGAAATAGTCTGCACTGAAATAAATCTCGGGCCAAGAAGATTCAAAGCAGTTGACCGGGTGAAAACAGAGCACACAGAAGGTAGGACTTCCAGGGGAAATTAAAGCAGAGCTTTCAACAAAGATGCCTTTGATGTCAAAGGAGAGACACCAACCTGCTTTGGGCCAGTGAAGGATGTAGCTCGCCTGTCACTTCCTGCTGTGTCTTGACTTCCAACGGGCACCTCCCAGCTGACAGAGACCTGGGATGAAACCCTGGAGCGGTGAGCCAGCGCGTCGGGGGAGAGGAGATAAACCCCAGAACTTGAGGGAGGTCAGGGGAAAGGCACAAACCCCTGCCTGGCAGACAGTCTGCCAACAAGCATCTTCAGAGTCCCCCTCTATCAGCCAATCAACCAACAGTATTTATAGAGCACCTTAAATGAGTAGAGCATTCTACTAAGTAATAATAATGTTGGCATTTGTTAAGCGCTTACTATGTGCAGAGCACTGTTCTAAGCGCTAGGGTAGACACAGGGGAATCAGGTCGTCCCACGTGGGGCTGACAGTCTTAATCCCCATTTTACAGATGAGGTAACTGAGGCACAGAGAAGTGAAGTGACTTGCCCGCACTCACGACCTCTGACAGGTGGCAGAGGTGGAATTCGAACTCACGACCTCTGACTCCAAAGCCCGGGCTCTTTTCACTGAGCCACGCTGCTTCTCTACTTGGGAGAGAGTACACCCTTCCCTCAAGGAGCTTACAGTCCAGTGGAAGAGACAGCTCTCCAGGGTCAGTGGCAGTTCTGGAGTGCTAGGGAGGAGGGTGATGATGAGAACGCCCTATGGTGTGGAGTTCAGACAGCCTCCTGGGACAAGGGGTCTGGGGAGGGCCAGGACCTCAGGTTGCAATCATACAGAGGCTCAGCACACGTGTGTGAATCCTGCCCTCCAGGTCCTTTCCTCAGAGCTGAGGAGGAGGAAGAAGGGGAGGTAGCTTACAGTCTAGGGCCTTGGTTTTCTTCTTGCAGAAAGATGAGCAGAGGGAAACAGAAAGGGAGAGAAAGAAAGAAGAAGGCAGAGGGAAAAGAAAGAGGCAGAGGAAGACAGAAGGAGGCAGTTTGAGACAGAGGAAGGTCAAGGGAAGCAGAGGACAATAGAGACAGAGGGAAATAGAAAGAGACAGAGGAAGATAGAGGGAGACAGAGGAAGGAAATGGGAGGCAGTGTGAAGCAGCAGTAGCCACAGAAGACTCATCAGCCTGGTGGTCAGAAATCAGAAATGGGGGACTGACTTTGTGCAGAGGCTTCAGGAAGATCAGGACACCCGGAGAGAAAAGAAGACAGTGCCAGGCACAGCAGGTAACTAAAGCAACAGTGTAGTGGGGGGGGAGGGGGGGGGGGTACTTGGACCTGAACATAACAGGACATAACCTGAACATAGTCTTGCCCCAAATCAAACCATCTTCCAACCTGAAGGACATCAATACTTGATGTGCGTGATGCAATAAAGCCTAATAGGATTCAAAATTATTGCTTTCTTTTCTAATTCACAAATGGAGACTGATGTGCCAGGTTTCCTTTGGAACAATTTTTGACTACTTGGAGCTATCTCTATTTTTTTTGCTCATTTAGGATATTGAGATCACCGTTTTAGAGAGAAACCAATAACAAAAAAAAATAATTAATGGTGGTTGAGATGAAGGGAGTCATGCTTTAGCCATCTGGCCAGGCATTACCCCAAATGCACGTTTCTGATTAAGAAATAAATTGTCAATGTCTCCTGAGTCCCTACATCTTCAGAAGGACCCGGGTTCTAATCCTGACTCTGCGGCTTGACTGGGCAAATCAGTTAACTTCATCTGTAAAATGGGGGTTAAAACTGTGAGCCCCATGTGGGACATGGACTGTGTCCAACACGATTAGCTTGTATCTACCCCAGCCTGGCATAAATTAAGCACTTACCATTAAGAAAGAAAAAAAAAAAAGAAAGAGAGGGCCACCCAGACCCCCAAACCCTCAGATCTCTAGAAGAATGTCAATGGTGCAGCACTTCTAAAATCCGAATCAGTGAAACTGAGACAGATCCTTGGGGAATCATTTTGAGTTTACAGGGGCAAAAAGGTGGCTGGAAGAAATCAGATTACACATAAGTAAGGATATCACCCTAATTCTCAGCATTTAACACAATAATAACAACTGATCTGCAAGCACCACCTCTATTCACCGACTCAGGCTTTATAAGGTCTAATTATAGTCAGATAGCTTATTTTCTACTGCAGCACAAGGAGATATCTAAACAGTTGAAAGCCATTTCTTAGGCTCACCTTAGCCCTCCAATCCTGGGGTTCTGATTTTTTATTTTAGCTCTGTCTGAGTAAACTATGCATGGGCAGGAATAAGCCTTGAGTTTCTGCTGGATTTCTGAAGGGCTATATACAGTGCACTACATTCTGAGGGTACGCCATACATATTACCACTATTGCAAACCTGAATTCTTCCCATCCAACTCTTATTTTTCCCCTCTTCTCTCAAACCGTAGGTTCCTTTCCCAGCTCTGCCACTATTCTGCTTCTGTGACCTTGGGCCAGTCACTTCACTTCTCTGTGTCTCAGTTACCTCATCTGTAAAATGGGGATTGAGATTATGAGCCCCATGTGGGACAGGGACTGTGTCCAACCTAATTTTCTTGTATCCACCCTAGTGCTTAGTACAGTACCTAGCACACAGTAAGTGCTTGACAAATACCACAATTACTATCATTATTATTTTGCCTCTAACCTATTTAATTTCAACTTCCACGCTTCCTCTAGATTACCATTTGTTTCCCTGATAGGCCTGTTTGCCACACGTCATTACTTCCATTTCTCCTTGCCCTCCAGAACCAGTGTTGAAGAGCCTGTATGATCTAAATACCCCATATAGGTCGACAACCTTGGTCTTATGGCTGCCTTTTCTTTTTAGAAGTCAAACAAAAATATAGCTTGCGGGAATGGAGCTCTGTCCTTTAAGCACTTGATAGTCACCCCACTCTCAGCCCCACAGCACTAATATGCAGATCCATAATTTATTTTAATGTCTGTTCTCCTCTAGAATGTGAGCTCCTTGTGGGCAGGGAACAATTTCTCTAGAATTATACTCTCCCAAGCACTTAGTACAGTGCTCTGCACACAATGCCTTACAAATACAAGTGATGGATTGATTAAGAACTGGTATTTAATCCCCATTTTATTGCTGAGGACACTGTGGCACAGAGAGGTGAGTTAGTCACCCAAAGTGACACGGCAGGCCAGTGGCAGAGGCAGGATTAGAATTCGGGTGTTCCGACTGTCAGGCCTGATCTCTTTCCAGTTAATGTTGGTATTTGTTAAGCGCTTACTATGTGCCGAGTACTGTTCTAAGCGCTGGGGTAGACACAGGGGAATCAGGTTGTCCCACGTGGGGCTGACGCTCTTAATCCCCATTTTACAGATGAGGTAACTGAGGCCCAGAGAAGTTAAGTGACTTGCCCAAAGTCACACGGCTGACAAGTGGCCGAGCCGGGATTCGAACCTATGACCTCTGACTCCAAAGCCTGTGCTCTTTCCACTGAGCCACGCTGCTTCCAGTTGGCCACACTGCAACACTGCGTCCCTACCACATCCCCCTGAGCACATCCAGTTCAGTCCAGACGATTCCTCACCAGCCCCCGATCTCTCACGGAGTATCGCTTTATAAACAACCTCCTTGAAATATACCTGGCAATTATCATTCCATCCGGTGGGATTTAAGATAGAGCAAAGAAATCCTTGCTATCGCAGAAAAAATTACAGCCGGTAATGTACAGTGCTGCAGCTAAAATATAAACGATTGGCCCTTCTCCTCACTATGTGGCAGTCGGGATTATTTATCAAGGTTTATGCTAATTCTAACCAAATGTACGAGCATTTAACGTAAAGAATGGTTCTCACAGAATAAACCAAACACCGCTACCGGGCGGAAATGATGATTATGTTTCTTCAACTCTTGAGAACATTAGGAACCTCTTCTGCCTTTCTCGTGAGTTATAGACCTTTTATGCACATGAGAAGAGATAATGGTTACAGTCACCTCACTAGTATTTACCACTGGCTGAATTTCAACTCTCAACCCTCTCTTACAAGTTGGGAGTGAGCTTCCAAAGCTTTGAGGAGGCTCCTGCTGTTCCCAAATTGCTGTTCCAGTGGGTCTGTCGCATGGCCTTGTTCAGTCGATGCTCCTCACTCCTTCCCTGGCTGTGAAACTAAAAAGGTGTTGGAGCTGCATACTGTACTCTGGCAGACGACTAAGACTGGGAAGGGCGGGAAGGAGAGAGATTTGAGCTTACGTACATAACCCTAACTTATTTCAGTGTCTGGCCCCCTTGGTGGTGTAGTAATATAATTTGATCGTGATGTTAAGCTCCTTGTGGGCAGGGAACATGTCTACCAACTCTGTTGTATTGCACTCTACCAAGAACTTACTACAGTGGAAAGAGCACGGGCCCGGAGGAGGACCTGGATTCTAATTCTGGCTCCACCAAGTAACTACTGTGTGACTTTGGGCATGTCGCTTAACTTTTCTGTGTCTCGGTTCTCTCCTCCACGAAATGGGGATTCAACACCTGCTCTCCCCACTGCTTAGATCCTGAGCCCCATGTGGGACCTGATTATCGTGTATCTACCCCAGCTCTTAGTAAAAGACTTACCACAGTTATTATTACTCTGCACACGGTAAACTCTTCATAAATACCACTAATTGGTTGATTTATTGATCGACACTGATCGATTGAAAGGACAGGCTAATTAACCCCAGGGAGACGATAGACTTAACCAAATACTATCGATAGACTGACAAACGGGTCCGGTCACATTCCACATTCATTCCTCACAGATGATCGGTCAGTCAATTGTATTTACTGAGCGCTTACTGTCTGCGCAGCACTGTACTAAGCACTTGGGAGAGAGCAAAATACCACAGTATAACAGACACATTCCCTGCTCACAGTGAGCTTACAGTTAGAGGGGGAGACAGGCATGAATAGAAATTAAATAAATGACAGATAGGTACATAAGTGCTGTGGGGCCGGGATGTGGGGATGAATAAAAGGGGCAAGTCAGGGTGCCACAGAAGAGAGTGGGAGAAGAGGAAAGGAGGGCCTAGACAGGGAAGGCCTCTTGAAGGCGATGTGCCTTCAATAAGGCTTTTAAGGGAGAGTAATTGTCAGAAATGAGGAGGGAGGGCATTCCAGGCCAGAGGGAGGATGAGGGTGAGAGGTCGGTAGTGAGATAGGATTTAGGTACAGTGAAAAGGTAAAAATGGGACCGCTTTTCACCATTTTGGAAACCGGCATCTTCAACAAGGACAAAGGAGCTTTCAGAATGAAGAGAATGAGCAGGGAGCGGTACAATATGACAGAGTTGGTAGACGTGATCCCAGCCTACAAGGAGCTTCCGCTAGTCTAGAGGAGGTGGCAGATGATGAATCTCTTCCCGTTACCTACTGAAGGGGCTGGTTTGTTGGACCTAAATCTAATTTATGGAAATGAAGGCAAAGGACGTTTCATTTTTTAAATGACCCATCGCCGGTCACAGACCTGCTGCGTGAACTTGGGCAGGTCACTTAACCTCTCTGTTCTTCAGTTTTCTCATACGAGAAGTGCAGGTAAGGGACCGGCTCTCTTTACCACCTACAGTGTGAGCCCTGTGCAGGACGAGGACTGTGCGATCTCAGAATCTTGTATCTACCACGGTACTTAGAACGGTGCTTTAGTTGAGAGCAAGCACTTAATATCACTATTAGCAGTGCAGAAGTAAAATTTCATTGTGACGTTAAGCTCCTCGAGGGCAGGGGTCATGTCTACTAATTCTGGTAAATTCTCCTAAGCGCTTAGTACAATATTCTGCGGATAATAAGTGCTCAATAAATACCACTCATTGTTCGCCACATAGCAGGCACCGAGTACAATGTTCTGCACACAGTAAGCGCCCAGTCTAGTGCTCTGCACACTGTAAATGTCCAGTCCAGTGTCCTGCAAACAGCTCTGTGCTCTGTACTTACTCTGTAAGTGCCCTGCCCAAGGCCTGTACACAATAGCGAACCGATACAGTGCTTTGCAATCCATCAATCAGTGGTATTTGAGTGCTTAGTATGTGCAGAGCACTATACTAAGTGCTTGGGAGAGTACAGTTTAAGAGCTGCCCACAGGGACTTACAGTCTTGAGGGGGAGACGGACATAAAAATGTTATGAATGTGTTCCTAAGTGCTGTGTATTTTTCACTCAGTGGATGTTTAATGCACTTAATTGATTGATAATACAGAACATTTGGATTTCTCTATTTTCAGCTGGCCCTCCCTAGGAATTGTGGCCTGATACAGTTTTGTCTGGCAGACCACTGATTTTACCTTTGTACCTGCACACAGTTGCTGCCTTTTTATGAAACTGCCCCTTTTTAGACATTCATGAGGAGTATCTGATTAAAAACAAAAACAAAAATTCCAAGGCCCTCTGACCGTCTCTGGTCTTGGAACAGGGAGGGCCGGGTAAACGGCTGTCTAAAAATTTCTGCCCAAATTCTGACAGCTCTGACAGTTTTTCCATCTGCACTGAAGTTGGTCCTGCTGCACTGATCCTGTGAACAAAATGACTTGAGTTGCTCTCCAAGGCTATCACTGTGGCATCTTCTGTCCGCATGAAAATTAATGAGAATATAAGGGGAGAACAAAATAACTCTCTTCACTGAGCTTTCACTACTGTTCCTCAGCCGTTTATTTATGAGGCTAACATTTAAGCCCAACAAAAACATTTTTAGACTAAAATCACATCTGTGCCTTTAGAGCTAGTGTGTTTTGATCTGAAAAATTAGGTCCTTGTCAAATAGCTTGGGCAGACTTTTTGTCCACAGCCTTGAAAACACCTCTTAAACTTGCTCATCAGGGGAGGGGGTTTCTCCTACTAGGCAGGTTCCCTCTTCGGACCTCCGCTCTTCCTCCTCCCTGTTTCCCTGCTCATTTCTTCAACCACCACTCTGACAGTAATAATGATAACTGTGGGATTCATTAACTACTTACTAAGTGCCATGTACTGTAGTGAGCTCTGGGATAGATAGAATATGAGCAGATGAGACACAGTCTCTGTCCCACATAGGCCACTCAGGCTAAGGGATGGAGAGGGGTGGGGGAAAGGCAGAACAGGTATCTCCATTTTATAGTTGAGGAGGCAGAGGAATAGGAATGTTAAGTGACCTGCCGAAGGTCAGACAGTGTACAAGTGGTGCAGCTGGAATTAGGTCCCTTTGGTCCCAGGCCCTTGTTTCCACATCAGTAATTGATCCTTGCCTTCCAGGTGCTCAAGGGTGCTTCGGGCCCCCAAATTGCTTTGTGTTGCTTTGTATTTTTAATGGTATCTGTTAAGTGCTGACTACGTGCCAGGCACTGTACTAAGAACTAGGGGAGATTCAAGCTAATCAGGGTAGACACAATCCATGTTCCCTGTGGGGGCTCAATAGTTTTAATCCCCACTTTACAGATGAAGCTACTGAGGCCCAGAGGAGCGAAGTGACTTCCTGTCACACAGCAGACTGGTGGTGGAGCCGGGATTAGAAACCAGGTTCTTCTGACTCCCAGGCCTGTCCTGTGCTCTTTCCCCTTGGCCACGCTAATCCTCAAGAGAACTTCTGAGTTCTAAGTCCACCGACATGGGAAGGAAAGATTCTTTGCCAGGGTGGCCAGATACCTTTGTCACTCCATGGAGAAGCTCCAGTGGAACCACCAGATCCCAAGCCTCAGACAGGCCCCAGTTATCGAGTGTGGCCCAGGTCTAGTTTCAGCCACCGACTGCCTTCTGACTAACGTGAACCGCTGTGGTTGCAAACAGGGACCATGTCAGCTGAGCTGTTGCAGAGTCATGCTGAATGTTCTGGTGACTTCAGAATCATCACTCTGGCTAATTCACCACAAAGGGGTTTGGGGTTGGTCTTCAGGCTGCTTGAAACCTTCTACGAGTCACAGGTGCCAAGTTCTCACTGGGCAAGTGGGGAAGGTAAAGATTGTAAGCTCATGGTAGGCAGGATTCGTGTCTCCTTACTTACTCATAGTCTTCTGAGAGCTTAGTGCAGAGCTCTGCACACGGCAAGAGCTCAGTTAAATAATTGTGGCATGTGTTAAGCGCTTACCATGGGCCAGGCACCGTTCTAAATGCTAGCGTAGATACAAGATAATTGGGTTGACACAGTCCTTATTCCACACAGGGCTCACAGTCTCAATTCCCATTTTACAGCTGAGGGAACTGAGGCACTGAGAAGTGAAATGATTTGCCCAAGATCACACAGTAGACAAGTGGCAGAGCCAGAGTTAGAATGCACAGCCTTCTGTCTCCCAGGCCTGTACTCTAAGCATTAGGCAAAGGGACAGACATTTTAGGAGAGCAGAAGACTGTGGGGAGTAGGTTTTACAGATCCAGCAGGTCAGAAAATACCATTTTGAGCTCTAACTGGAATCTCTCATTTCTTGTAATAAATCCTGGGCCAAGCCAGGCTGGGCATCCAGTCCAGGCGGTTGGGCTGTCCAAGGCCCCTGTGGCCCCTAATTGCCCCCATGCGTGGCGCCCGGGCCACGAGCGGTCCGTCTTTTTCAAGACCGCTGATTCCACAGCCTCTCCTTGCTAGCCTTTCAACGCCTAAAGTAGTAGGTGCCATCATAGTGGTATTTACGGAGCATCATCTGCATGCAGTGTGCTACAAGAGCGCTTGGGAAAATATAACAGAAGTCAGAATGACAACAAAGGGGAAAGAAGAAATTGCCATGTTTGTTTTTAGAGGGAAAGGTGAAGCTGATAACTTTCAGGACCCAGGAAAATATTGACGAGGGCAGTCGATGATCTGATTGGGGGTAAAGCGTGTCTGTTTAATGTATGGTTTAGGCCATAAGGTACATTCCAAGCGCTTAGTACAGTGCTCTGCACATAGTAAGCGCTCAATAAATACTATTGAATGAATGAATGAATTGTGTGAAACAGAAATGAACTTCTCCTTGGTCCTTCCTGTCATCCTGAGTTCTCCTTTCTCATGATGAATTTTTTTTATTTTATGGTATTTGATAAGCGCTATGTGCCAGGCATCGTTCTAAGCACTCGGGTAGATACACGCTACTAAGGCCCAAAATGACAGCTCTTTGGCCTGCTGGCTGACTTGTAATTACTACTGAGCATTCACGTAGGTTGGTCCCCTGAGAGAGTGGCTAAGGAAGAATCTTCCCCTTATCCCTTTAGGAACATTTATAGACCCACAGCAAGAATGTCAGGTGCCGCAGAGAGGGCCACAGTGCCTCAGCCCCCGCCGTCGAGATGGGAAATCCCAACCGTGCATGAAATCAAAGGGAAGACGGGCCCATCCCCTGAGAACACACGAGTAATTTCCATTCCTTGAGATCAACACTAATTCCTTTAGACCCACTTCCAGACTTCCTGTATAGTCATCTTCCACCAAATCTGATTATTGCAAGGACAGTGGCCGAAAGGGAAAATGAATGTCCTCACAATTCACTCGCTATTAGGGGCCCATCGCATTTTCCTTCTTCCAGGATAGGGAAGAGGCAATGTCATGCCCCAATCCACTACCACAGTGTGAGTTGTTGGAGCATTATCAATGGTAATTATTGAGTGCTTACTATGTGCAGGGCACTATACTAAGCTCTTGGGAGAGTGTAATACAAAATGGACGGGCACGTTTCTTGCCCAGAATGAGCTTACAGCCTAGAGACTAGCTCACAGCATTTAACAAATACCACAATTACTTTTATTATTTTTATTACCCCACTGCTTAGTACAGTGCATGACACAGTAAGTGATAAACAAATATCATCTGATATTGAATCATAAACATGCTTAAACATTGATTAAGTTAAGGAACCTGGGTTCTAATCCCAATTCTGTCACTTGCCTGTTGTGTGACCTTGGCCAAGTCAATTAATTTCTCGGTACCTCAGTTTCCTCATTAGCGGAATGGGGATTATATTTCTTTTACCCTTCCTCCTTAGACAGTGAGCCCTCTATAAGCCCCTTTTTGGCAGGTAAGCTGTCTATCACAGCTCCGTTGTATCGTCCTCCCCATGTGCTGAGAAGAATGCTCCGCACACAGTAGGCACTCATTAAGTGCCATTGATTGATTTTTTAATTAACTGAGGAATTACATTTGATCTCATTGAATTATTCCTACCCCAGCACTTGTACTGGGCTTGGCATGTAGTAAGCACTCACATACCGCAATTATTGCTAATAAATATTTTTGAATGACTATTCTTTCAGTCTTTCCCATGATGTAAGAGTGGATTCCTAAAAATTTATTTTGAGAAGCTAGATGTTACAATTCTTAATATAAAAGTCAACTGAATTTTTTTTTTTTTTCAGTTCATTTCCAAGTACAGATGAAATGCAAAATTCAAGCAGTAATTAATACACGGGTATTTAATTGTCTGTAATGATGAATGAGAGGTTCTAATACCATTAGATCCCATTGCTTCTGATGAACCTGTTATTCAGAGGTTTCTTTGATGCTCTTGCTAACCTAATATAGTCCAACCCATTAAATATGCAACGGAGCTGGAATCTTAAAGTTTTTAAATGTTCTCAGGATTCCATCATGACAGGTCTTTAATGTTTAATGTTGTCTAACCTGCAATGTATTAAATGTCCCTGCCAGATCAGATGTAGAGTTTATTAAAGTCAAAATGATTCCTTCACCTGAAAGGTTCAAAACACACTCAGAACCAAAAGGAGAAAAAAGAAATGATGTCTTGTTTCCTTGTTGCTGCTGTTGGTAAAGTTCACAGTGGAAAAAATGCAAAATTCCATACGTGTTTTGCTTGTTATTCCTTTTTGAAGTTGAAAGGAAGAACCAAATAAAAAAGGACACCTCAAACAGACCTGCCAAATGCGATTGTAATAAATCATCAAGGGGAAAGAAAAACAAAACTCACTTTTGGAATATTAATTCTCAGATAAAGCCACTGTGGTTTTTAAACAATATATAAATGAATGTCATTAAAAAAAACCAAACAACTGAAGTAAAGACCTCAGCTAATATTCTATGCATTTTTTTCCTTCATTCCCATTCTTGGACAGAGCGATGCATAGTTAAGATTTTCAATAATAGCGTATCACTAGCTGTCAGGTCATTGTTGCAAAGACTTCCTCTCACCAGCTTGCTCTTTCGAATTTGGCATCTCTATTTTGGACATTGATTTTGGAGTCACTGAACTCTCACAGGCTTATGCCAACACTGCCCATCCTCCTTAATTCCGGATCGCAGCCTTATTTATAGGTAAAAGAGCAAAATCTTCTCCTGTACTACC
The DNA here is from genome assembly GCF_004115215.2 of Ornithorhynchus anatinus. Classification (NCBI taxonomy): domain Eukaryota; kingdom Metazoa; phylum Chordata; class Mammalia; order Monotremata; family Ornithorhynchidae; genus Ornithorhynchus; species Ornithorhynchus anatinus. The sequence goes on from NC_041751.1 coordinate 16,915,948, forward strand.
CATTCCCCACAGGCATCAACCTATTTCTTCCACTTCTACCATTCTGGCACATCTGCACCATTGAGCCACTTAGGAATTCACTATCTCCTTCCAACCACTGTGGCTCAGTGGAAAGAGCCCGGGCTTGGGAGTCAGAGATCATGGGTTCGAATCCCGGCTCTGCCATTTGCCAGCTGTGTGACGGTGGGCAAGTCACTTAACTTCTCTGTGCCTCAGTGTCCTCATCTGTAAAATGGGGATTAACTGTGAGCCTCACGTGAGACAACCTGATTACCCTGAATCTCCCCCAGCTCTTAGAACAGTGCTCTGCACATAGTAAGCGCTTAACAAATACTATCATCATCAACCATAACAATTGTTTCCATATCTTTAAACACTGTGGTTTCCTCCTACCTGAAACTTATTCTATCATCCCCACTAGAGTGTAAATTCCTTGAGGGTAGGGACTGTGTCTACTCACTCCTTGTCTTCTCCCTGGTGCTCAGTCCAGTACCCTCCTCAGAGTAATTGCTCAGTAAATAGTACTGATTGGTTGACTGAGCAAGCAGGTGCCCCAGGATACAGATTATTTGGAAGTGACACGAAACTCCAGAAGCATTCTTTTAAAATCAGAAACCAACATGGCAAAACATTCCAGTGGAGGGAGTTATCATCACGGTAAGTGCGGATAAACCATTTTCCTGGTGGGAAGAGAATCTCCCATTGCTCCTCACGAGGTGCACTGGTGCAACCTTAGATGAGATGGCCGCCAAGAGGATTCCATTTCACTGGAATGGAGAAGCTAGGAGGGTCGATCCTCAAAGGTGCCACTGCTCTTAGCTGGGGAGACACACAGAATGGCCACTGTCTATAGGCCCTGCTCCCGGTATCTTAATTGTGCTTACTTCCCCGTACCGGGTGAGAAAGCTACCACCTCAAGGATCAGGATTTAAAATTCAAATCGTGCCCGACAACACGGTGATGTGGGAAAATATGACAGGTAAAATTTAATACCGTCAAGAACAGGATAGATTCACTTAATGAGGGGGGAAAAACATTTCACCACAACACATGGAAGCTCAACGGAAAAGCTCTACATTTAGAAAATCAAACATCATTGCAGGTAGAACTGTCAGGAGAGGAGACTCAAAGCCTCAGTGCAGATGGCTGGGTTGGGTATGAAATACGGAGAGAACGGGGGTTCCGCTCATCACAAAGTAAGCCCGGCCTGCCCACATTACTGGTCAAACATGGGTATGAACACTGGCCCATAATTTGAACTCTACAACTAACTTTGATATGTTGTATCCTTTGAGGTCATTTTCTCAGATGATCTATACATAGGAGAAGCACTTTTGTCTCCTGGATACAGCACGGCCCCGGGAGTTAGAAGGACCTGAATTCTAATCCCAGGCTCCGTCACCTACCTGCCGTGTGATTTGGGGCAAGTCCCTGCACTTCTCTGTACCTCATTCACCTCATTTGTCAAATGGGATCAAGAATATGCGCCCCATGTGAGACGGGAACTGTGACCAACTTGATTAGCTTGCATCTACCCCCACATATTGGCACATAGTAAGCACTTAAATGCTGTAACAAATAAATAAATAATACAGTCCTGTGGAGAGTGGAGATGGAGCCATTATCATCTTAGACCAAGTCACCTACACAACCCGCCTTCCCCATTGAGATGGGGATGACACTTTGGGGCATAGAATCCAGTCGAAACACTTTAGCAAGAAACTAGCTCCTACTATAGCTTACAGAAGCAGCGTGAAGTAATGGAAAGAACCCGGGGCTGGGAGTCAGGAGACCTAAGTTCTAGTCCCAACTTTGACACTTGCCCACTGTGAACTTTAACTTAATAATGTTGGTATTTGTTAAGCGCTTACTAGGTGCAGAGCACCGTTCTAAGCACTGGGGCAGATACAGGGGGATCAGTTTGTCCCACGTGGGGCTCACAGTCTTAATCCCCATTTTACAGATGAGGTCACTGAGGCACAGAGAAGTGACTTGCCCACAGTCACACAGCAGACACGTGGCAGAGTCGGGATTCGAACCCATGACCTCTGACTCCCAAGCCCGTGCTCTTTCCACCGAGCCACGCTGCTTCTCTGGGCCTCAGTTTTCTCATCTGTAAAAATGGGGATTAACTACCTATTCTCCCTCCCACTTAGTTGTTGGTGAAACCCAGGCGGAGCAGCCTGATCTTCCTTTATTGTACCCACCCCAATGCTTGATACATAGTAAATGCTTTTTAGTAGCATTAATAGTCGTAGTAGTATAGCTTCTTCAGTCTATTTATTCTGCAGTCTTTTTATTTTTACACTGTACTCTCCCAAGAGCTCAGTACAGTGCTTTGCACATTAACTGCTCAGTGAATACAGTTGAATGACTTAAGGAATGCTGTCGGAGCCAGAAAGAAATGGGAAGGTTCCCCTCTATCTGAAGACATTCCTGCAGAAATCCAGCAGCTCAGAGGCGACCTGGTCTCAAAGAATCTGCATGGGGAAATGCTGCAGGACTTCAGAGATACCCCCATGCCTCCCGTACACACACGCGCACACAAACCCGCTCACCGCCTGCCAGAGGAAAAGAGAGAAGGCGCTGGCTGCGGAAACCCCCGGGGAGCCTCCCTGCTCTCTGCCACCAGAACCCTCTGAGCGGACTCACGGAGAAGCTAGTCGGTCGTACCTACCCCGACCCCAGTGCAGCTTTAGACCCGTCTGCGGCACCGCAGAGCTGATCTCTGCAGGGCAGCAGATTCAGGGAAAGGGCAGAGGGCGGCCTCCGAGGATCTCCCCGGCCTCCTCAGGCTCCTATCCGATGGAGCGTTCAAAGTCCGAGGGGCAGGTGCCCTGGCCGCCCCCTGCCCTGTAGGAGGCTCCTGGCCCTGTTTGACCCCACTCCCTGCCGCTGTGCTAGAAGGTACGGCATGTCAGAACACGCTTCCGATCTTCCGGCCCGACAGGCCCGTGTCTCGGGAGCGGGGCTCGGGTTGGTCAGGCATGGCTGGATTCAACCACTGCGCTGCAGAGACGCGTGCAGAGACAGACATGCGGACCACTCGGAATCGCATCACCGACTCCGCACGACATGCAGGATGGAAGATAAATCTGCAGCCAGTCACCGACCGGCTTTCGCCTGGGCACTGCACACAACTAACCGATTCACAGGGAACACAAATCAAGAGCTATCGAGCGAAAACCTCCAGTGGTTGCCCAACCGCCTCAGCATCAGTCAGAAACTCCTAGCTGTCGGTTTTAAGGCTCTCGATCAGCTCTCTGGCTGCTATCTTACCTTGCTGATTTCCTACTACAACCCACCCTCACACTCTTACCCCTCTAACGCCAACCTACTCTCCGTACCTCAATCTCACCTATCCAACCTCAGAACCCTTGCCCACTTCTTACGTCAGGCCTGGACCCCATAACTCTCCCCTTCTAAACACACAAGTCCTCCAAGGGGTCTTCCCTGAATAAGTCCTCAATTCTGCCCCCTCATAGACTATGCACTTGACTGTGAACCCGTTAGGCATTTCAATACTCATCCTAGCCCCACAGCACTTATGGAAATTTCCTTATACTCTCCTATTTCCTGTATCTGTATTTCATTTTAATGTGTGTCTTGTCCTGTGGACTTTAAGCTCCCCGCGGAGAGGGATCGCGTATACCAACTCTATCGTACTGTACTTTCCTAAGCAGTTAGTACAGAGCTCCTCATGCTCTTCACTCACTAAACACCATCGATTGATACGAATTAATACTGATGTTGATACTGATTGATAACATTACCGTGACCCTCCTGATTAGTTTGTGTCTACCCCAGCGTTTAGAACAACGGTTGACACACAGTAAGCACTTAACAGATACCATCATCATCGCTATTATCATTATTGATTGATAATGAGCAGAACCTAGAAGACCAGTGTGGCTTTTTGCAGATGGCATGGCAGAGTACGGCGACGATGGGTGCCAAGACAAAGGCTGGCATGTTGCTGTCCAAGTTTCTTTATGGCTGGACCCCCTGGACCACTCTCAGACCACCCAATAGCCTCTGTACTAAGTGCTCGGGAGAGTACAATTCAACAATAAACAGATACATTCCCTGGCCACAGTGAATTTACAGTCTAGAAGGAGGAGGCAGACGTTAATATTAAAAAGAATAACAGATATGTGCATAAGTGCTGTGGGGTTGGGAGAGGGGAAGATCTGAGGGAGCAGATCAGGGTGATGCAGAAGGAAGCGGTAGAAGAGAAAAGGGGGTGCTTAGTCAGGGAAGGCCTCTTGGAAGAGTTGTACCTTCAATAAGGCTTTGAAGGGGGAAAAAGTAATTGTCTGACATATTTGAGGAGCGCAGCTCACACCCTCCCACACCATTTCCCAGATGAGATGACTGAGGTACAGATGAGGTAACCAAGGTCACACAGCAGAAAAGTGGTGGAGCTGGGATTAGATCCCAAGTCCTTCTGACTCCAAGGCCAGTGCTCTCTCCACTAAGGCATGCTGTGAGCACCTGATTATCCGGTATCTACCCCAGCATTTAGTACAGTGCTTGGCACACAGTATTTGAATCCCACAGTTATTATTAGTATTACATGTAGCTTAGATCCCGGCTCCACCGCTTGTCTGCTGTGTGACCCTGGGCTAGTCACTTCACTTCTCTGTGCCTCAGTTACCTCCTCTGTAAAATGAGGATTGAGACTGTGAGCCCCACTTGGGACAGGGACTGTGTCCAATCTGATTGCCTGTATCCACTTCAGCATGGCTGGGTATTAAAATCAGTGCGTAACAAACCACAAAAAAATCCACTTTCAGACTGGCACTAGACTTCCCATTGCTCCCAAAATGCAATATGGGAAAGATTGTTTTTGTTTCTTTGGTCCCGCAGCCTATCATTTACGCTTGGCCTTGGAAGTTCTGTCGGCTGGAGATCTACACACCTCCTCCTGCCCATATGCTGTCCAGGGCTGGATCCTTAAACACAACTGCACCACAGCTCATCAGTCACTCACCGTACGGGTGATCAAAGTGTTCATTCGGCAGCCTCAGGGCTTAGTGAGCCCTGCCATGTGTCGGCTCTGATGATGCCAGATCACAAGTTGAGGGGAGTGGCGGGGGAGGAAATGCCAAAAGAACCCCGATCCGGCCTCCGACCCCTTTTCATTCTAGCTCCCCTCAAGGGGTTGGAGATGGAGCCGAAACCACAGGGCTCCTCGATTAGACCGCACTGGAAACACAGAGACCTGCGAAACCAAAGATGATGGATTCCAAGTATTGGTCCCTGATTACAGTAAGTCATTCTAAGAGTGGAATTCGAGGCCCTTAGGGGTGAGCGGGAGCTGAGGTAGCATGATGAAGGTGGAGATAGGAATGAAGTTAGCATTCCTCTGTGCTCTCGCTCAACCATGCACGCAGCCCTCTCCGAGCTAAACAGACCTCTCTTTAAAAAGCTGTCTTCCTTTTTGAAGCAAAACACATTTTTCCCACACGTGGTCTCTGCCACCCAAAGTAGCCTGTCTCCCTCACCGCCCTGCAGCTTTTGGCAACTTCTTCCAAAAACCCACATCTCCTCAGGGCAAGGAATAATCGCTCTAGCACCCAGACAGAACAAAGGAAATCAAATGCACCTTTAAGAGCATTTCCAATTAAAATGTCCCAAATTGCTTAATCCTGCTTCAAAGATGACTTTCTGGCCTGCAGACTTCAATGACATGCGAGTAAAGTGAGGCTATCATTAATAATCGCAAATCAGTATCAGAAGATTGCACTTGACTGAAAACTACCAAGGCATTTACAGATGTCATCAATCAATGGCATTATGCGACGTTTACCACGGGCAGCTCACTGTACTAAGCGCTTGGGAGAGGACAGTACAATAGAATTGGTAGCCTTGATGATCTCTGGGCATAAGGGGTGCTGTAAGGAAAGGAAAGCAGAGAAAACAGCGGGCTTGGACAGTGTCCAACCCGATTATCTTGTATCTATCCCACTGCTCAGAACAGTGCCTGGCATATAGTAAGCACTTAACAAATACCATTATTATTATCATTTCCTATTTTGTGACAAGGATATGTAAGGAAGAATCCTCTCCCCGTCCCTCAGACTCTCTCCTTTTCCTGGAACCCACATTAGGGGTTGGACTTGCAGCTCTCTGGGCAGTTAAGCACCCAGCTAAACAGTGGACGCCACTTGTGTAGCTTCCTCTATGTCAACAAGTGGCGTGGCTTCGTAGATAGAGTATGGGCATGCGACTCAGAGGACTAGGCTTCTAATCCTGGCACTGTCATTTGCCCGCTATGGCACCTTGGGAAAGTCATTTAACTTCTCTGGGCCTCAGTTGCCTCATCTGTGAAACAGGGGTTAAGACTGTGAGCCCTATTTGGGACAGGGACTGTGTCCCAACTTGATTATCTTGTATCTACCCTCAGCACTTAGTTCAATGCCAGGCACGTAGTAAGCACTTAAATACCACAATTATTATTATTATTATTATTATATGTAAAGTTGTCAAACAGGAAAAACTATTTATGAGATTAAGGGCGGCACTCCTTGTCTCCAGTAAGGCTACAGAATGTTGGGCGTTGTTTTATTGTCATTCAAGATAAAGAATATAAATTTGTGCCTTTTTCAACTAGATGAGAAATCTCAGGCAGGACAGCTGGCCTATGCCCATTAACACTGCTGTAACTCCACTTTTAATGAGGGCCCCCCCCCCCCCCCACCACACACACACACACACGTTCTTGGGTTTAAGGACCATGCAACCTTCCAGAAATCAAACAATCAAACACGCCTCCACACCTCCACTGTCTCTTACTCTGGATCCTGAACGCTTTTTGCGAAGTGTTTCTGTGTATATGTTTACATCTCCTCGCCCCGCTGCACTGTTTAGTGTTTTAGAGAGAAAGGCAGTTACTCTGCGCTCGGCTCTCCGGTGGATTATTGAGGTAAGAAGGCGCCGGTGGGATCAGTGAGATTCTGAGAACACTGAGGAAGATGGTGGGGGAAGAATGGGAGGAGGGATTTGAGTAGCAGAAGTTTTCGTTGTTCTGTCTTGCCCTGCTCCTGGGCTCTGAGCCATGTCAAGCAAAGTGGGTGAAGGAAAGGAATGTCTGGTAGCCTTAGATGCACATAGATCAGTACCTTTTAAGCACTTGATATTCACCCCACCCTCCGCTCCACCCTACTTATATATACATATATATATATATATCTGTAATTTATTTTAATGTTCATCTCTCCTTCTAATAATAATAATGTTGGTATTTGTTAAGCTCTTACTAGGTGCAGAGCACTGTTCTAAGCGCTGGGGGAGATACAGGGTAATCAGATCGTCCCACGTGAGGCTCACGGTTAATCCCCATTTTACAGATGAGGGAACCGAGGCACAGAGAAGTGAAGTGACGTGCCCACAGTCACACAGCCGACAAGCGGCAGAGCCGGGAGTCGAACCCACGACCTCTGACTCCGAAGCCCAGGCTCTTTCCACCGAGCCACGCTGTTTCCCCTTCTGGACTATAAGCTCCATGTGGGCAGAGAATGTGTCTACTAGCTCTGTAGTACTGGACTTTCCCAAGTGCTTAGTAAATTGCCCTGCACACATTAAGCACCCAGTGAATGAACAGCATTGATTGTTTGGTTGAATCAACACTGGTTGCCGAATGCAGCGGAAGCAGCATGGCCTAGTGGAAAGAGCACGGGCCTGGAAGTCAGAGGACTTGGGTTCTAATCCCAGCTCTGTCAATTGCTCTGCCAGTTGCTCGCTCTGTGACCCTGGGCAATTTAACCACTCTATGCCTCAGTTTCCTCAGTGGTAAAATGGGAATTCCATTTCTTTTCTCTCTCCTCCTTCAGACTCTGACCCCATGTGGGACTGTCTCCAACCCAGCGCTTAGAAAAGGGTTTGACACTTTTAGTCAAGTTAGTCAAGTATGGTACTAACAAGTACCATAAAACAAAAGGAATAATTCTCTCAACTAGCACCTCAGGATTTGGGTGTATTCACAACCACCTGTATCCTTTCAGAACATGGCTTGCACATTCAATTTCTTGTGATTATCTTGTTCTCCGCCCCCGTGCTTAGTACAGTGGTTTGCACACAGTAAGCGCTCAGTAAGTACCATCATCAGTTGATTGATAGCTGCTCAGCCCAGTATGAGCAGCCTGAGATCAGTGGCCAGGAGCCTTGGGGGAGATCAGCCTTGAAAGAGCCCCGACTGAAAGAAGGCAGAAGTCAAGCTGAAACAGATGCCAGGAGGAGTAGGGGGTGTTCGATGTGCCAAAGATCTGGTTTCTAAGGCCTACAGGACTGACTGCACTAAGGCCCTCAAATTGACATTCTTCATTTAAATGCTCACGCGCTGCTGTTAATGAACGTTGTTGTCAAAGGAGAGGTCCATGACTCAAGAGTTACTTTTGTCTTGCTGGCAGGACTCTTGGTAATGCAGAACTTTCAGATGAGGGAAAAGTCGCATTAAAGTAGTGCAAAAGTAAAAACAACAAAAAACGAATACAAATCCTTAGAAATAATTAGATTATGGCTGACTTGGCAAATGCAGGATACGGAAGTAATACTTTCCACATAAAACAATATCTGGCTTTTTAAAAAAAAACAATATTTGGCTTTGGGAGAAAAATTGCCACTTCTATATCCACTGTTAGGTAGTGATTTGGGGAAATGGGGTGTTTTTAGCACATCGATAACATTTTGTTAAATTTATGTGCCATAAGCTGTCAACTACCTCCAAACCCTGTTAGCGCTGTGATATGGAAACCTTTCACTGAAAACTTGCTAAAAACACCTCTGGGAATGTATATTCACGTCCATTTAAGCTAGTAGACTGACAGAATCTGCCTAACCCGATTGGAGAAAAAATCAATATAAATTCTCTTATCAACTAGCCTCCACGCTTTTTGGTCATTACTGGCTCCGTAAGCCATTTGGAGAGAAGTTCTGTCTTGATGTGACTTTGCGCTACGTACTTAACAGTCACACAATTTTATACACTCTGGAGTCACGTGGGATGTTCGTGGCATACTTGAATTCCGTCACATATCCGTTTATACTTGTCCTTTTTTTTTTGTTGGTATTTGTTAAGAGCTTACTATGTGCAGAGCACTGTTCTAAGCGCTGGGGTAGACACAAGGGAATCAGGTTGTCCCACGTGGGGCTCACGGTCTCCATCCCCATTTTACAGATGAGGGAACTGGGGCCCAGAGAAGTGAAGTGACTTGCCCAGGTCCACCCAGCTGCCAAGTGGCCGAGCCGGGATTCGAACCCATGACCTCCGACCCCCAAGCCCGGGCTCTTTCCACTTCATTAGCGAAGACGACTCCACTGGCAGGGAAATGAACCAATGAGCTGTGGCTGAAAGGGACAGTAAGGGATCCATAATCCCAGTCGCTTTGTACGCACAAAAACGCAGTCCCCACATTGTGGGTTTTTTTTTTAATGGCATCTGTTGAGCAGTTACTACATGCCAGGCACAGAACTAAGCAAGTCTGGACCCAATCCCCGTCCCCCAGGGGTTCACAGTCTTAATCTCCATTTTACAGGTAAGGTAACTGAGGCACAGAGAAGGGAAATGATTTGCCCTACGTCACACAGCAGATGAGTGGAGGACCTGGGACTAAAACCCAGGTCCTTCTGACTCCCAGGTCTGTGTTCTATTCACTAGGCCACTGGAGGGGATCCAGACGCCGTCTTGCATCCCCTGCCGCCAGGAGCCAATTCTTAGCAAAGCATGGGTAACTTGCTGGAGCACAGGCGAGCTGGGGACCAGCAGTGGCCCTGGTCTCCCCAGGCCGCCAGAATCGCTGCTGCCCAGGACTTGGGATATCAGGGGGAGCCGTGGCTGTCACCGGGGGGAAAGAGAAGCAGAATGGCCCAGCAGAATGCCCTCCCTCTTCATATCCTCCTCATACCGTGCATATCTGTATAGATCTGTAACTTATTTATTTGTTGAATCCATTTATTTATTTATTCATTTACATTAATGTCTGTCCCCGCCTCCAGACCCTGAGGTTGATGTGGGCAGGAATGTGTCTGTTGTTATACTGCGTTTTCCTAAGCACTTAATGCAATGCTCTGCACGCAGTAAGCGCTCAATAAATACGGTTGATTGAATGAATGAATGAATGAATGAATGAAAATCCGACAGACGATTACTCTCCCATCTTTCAAAGGGTTGGCAATTCATTCAAGGGATTTACGTGAAGGGAGTGAGAGAAGAGGAAAGGAAGGAGGGGTTCAGTCTGGGAACCATCCTCCCCATCTCACAAGCCCAAAACCTGGGTGTAATCCTTGACTCTGCTCTCTCATTCACCCCACATATCCACTTAATTTCACTGGGCCTCATTTCCCCCACCAATCAATGATAACAATAACTGTAGTATTTGTTGAGTGTTTATTGAGCCAGGCACTGTACTGAACTCTGGGGTGGATACAAGCAAATCGGGTTGGACACAGATACTGTCCCACATGAGGCTCACGGTCCTAATCCCCATTTTACAGATGAGGGAACTGAGGACCAGAGAAGTGAAGTGACTTGCCCAAAGTCGCACAGCAGACATGTGGCAGAGCCAGGATTAGAACCCAGGTCCTTCTGACTCCCAGGACCGGGCTCTACCCACTAGGGCACTCTGCTTTTGGAGATGGAGAGTCAATAACTGTTCTCCCTCTCCCTTAAACTGTGAGCCCCATGTGGGACAGGGAATTAGCGCTGTTCTAATTGCTGGGCACACAGTACGTACGTGCTTATGGAATATCACGGTTAGAATTCTCCTTTTTTCTTTGCTGCCTCTCCCCTTCTTCCATTTTACCTCTTCCTGTCTCTACCTTCTAATTTTCGTCTTAAAGAAAGGCAGGGTAACCAAGAGAAAGCACACTCGGAGATACAAATGGCTGTTCATAGTCCCTGAAGCTTGTTCACCAAGTCTGTACCAAGAGCGGGCTCCCCATCCCCACCAGGCAGCGTGTTCACACTGAGCCCTGGAGGAAAATTAAAGGAGGAATCAGTCAAACACATGCAGGCTTTACTGGAGGAAACAGCACCTTTTAGCCAGATGAATATGAAAGGGAAAACGTCCACGCTGTAGAAGCAAACACAGGCTGGAGGATTTGGGAAAGACTGCTAAATCCTTTAACGATCTGGCTGTTTAGAAGTTACTTGTTCCCACTAGCTCTGTAATGAATCGTCCTCCTTGAGGTGATAAATTATTTGAGTAATGAAGAGATCAATCAGTGGAGTTCTACAGCGGAAAGCCACCGCTTTTGGCAAAGTACTTTCTGGGCGTTTCCATTTATCACAGACTAGACCAGGCTTTGATACAGCCCTTTGAAAAGCAGGTATTAATCATGGTTGCATTACAACTGTGGGGTCCGAATAGCTTTGTAACTGTCAGAAATGTTTCTGATGACATGGTGCTTTTGATACTTAACCTTCTGAACAGCGATTTATATATGTAAGGCCCTACTCGCTTATTAGCAGGAGGGATGCGGGGAGGCAGCACGGCCTAGGGGAAAAAGCATCCGCCTAGGTCCTATTTTCAGCTTTGCCAGGTGCCTGCTGGGTGACCTTGGGCAAGTCACCTGCCCTCTCTGGGCCTCTATCTCCTCATCGGTACAACGCAGGGAAAATATTTGCTCACCCCATCCCTTTGACTGTGAGCCTCTCCCGGGAAGGGATCAGTGTCTGATCGGAATAGTTTGTACCTATTCCGTCGCTTGGCACCCAGCAAGAGCGTAAGAAGTATGATGATCATGAATAAATCAAGGGGTTCCAGACACACGGGCCAGGGAAATCTATGGTAGAGTGAGGGTCACCATCAGAAACTCATTTAGGGGGTGAATCTCATCACCCTGGCTATCATCACAATTAGGCAAGGGACATTCAAGCTTTGGAAGGTCACGCACTAAGTGTGGGAAAACCTTTGCAGTTATGATTGCTGCCCTATCTGGCCCAGTGATCCTTTTCCCGTGAGTAGTCCATGAATGAGCCGGGCCAAAGCAGCCATCCGTAAGTCAACTGTATTTATTGAGCGCTTACTGTAGGCAGAGCACTGTACTAAGTGCTTGGGAGAATACAATTCTCTGCCCACAGTGAGCTTACGATCCAGAAGGGGAGACTGCCATTAATATAAATAAAATTACAGATATGGACATGAGTGCTGTGGGGCTGGGAGGGGGGATGAATAAAGGGAGCGGGTCAAGATGGCACAGAAGGGAGAGGGAGGAGAGGAAAGGAGGTCTTAATCAGGGAAGCCCTCTTGGAAGAGATGTGCCTTCAATAAGGCTTTGAAGGTGGGGAGAGTTATTGCCTGTCACATATGAAGAAGGAGGGTGTTCCAGGCCAGAGGCAGGTTGTGGATGAGAGGTCGGCGGTGAGATAGACGGGATCGAGATAAGAGTACGAAGGTTGGCATTAGAGAAGCGAAGTGTGCGAGCTGGGTAGCAGCAGGAGAGTAGCCGTGCACCCACATGTGGGGCCCACGAGCAGGAGAACCCCATGTCGCAGGAGTTGATCTGCTCAACTCTCACAGTGGGCGGCCCCTCTCCCCTGGCCGCCGAGCAAGAAGATGAGAGGTAATTGAGAGGGGCCCCCGAAATCGCCAAAGGGGTGTTAATAAAGCCCAGAACTAGACAGTCCCAGTGCTGGCCTGAGAAATGGATTTCCTGATGGCAGACTGAGGGCTAACGGATTGCTTTGCATCTAACTTTATCGACCGACTCTTAAGACACCCTTGTTAGGAGAACACAGTTTTTTTTTTCCAAAATCTCCCTGTCTACTGTTTCCCGTGAGCCAGCGATCACCAGGGCCCCCTTAACGAATGGAGAGAAAGGATACAGAAAACTGTGTTACCAGGGAGGGGGTTATGATGGGCAAAAGGGAATACTGTTTGTGTGTGTGTTCTACATAAAAACGGACACACATGCCGGCCCACACATGCAAACACAGAAACATATGCCGGCACAAACATACGTTCCCCCTCACACGTGTCTTGGGGAAAGGGGAATTTTACATGAAGTGGGTATGATCTGAAGAAATCCTCTCAAAACCTGCGAAACTGCATGGTCTAGTGGCTAGAGCCCGGACCCCGGGAGTCAGAAGGAACTGTGTTCTAACCTCTGCTCCTTCACTTGTCTACTGTGTGCCCTTGGGCAAGTCATTTATATTCTCTGTGCCTCAGTTCCCTCCTCTGTAAAATGGGGACTCCATAACGGTGCTCGCTCCCATTTAGATTTATATCCATATGGGACCTGATTACCTTGTATCTACTCCAGTGCTTAGTACAGTGCTTGACACATAATAAGTACTTCAGTACCACGATTACAATTATTATTATGATTACTGTTATTATATAACAGTAATCATAATAAATATCTATTTATATAATGTAATGATAATGATTCCTTGGCTTCTAACATGGCTGTCTGGCTAGACATTCAGAGATATTCTGTAATACATTAATTGCATTCTCCAGATAAAAGCGGCCTTCTAGAAATGAGTTATTTGAAGGCAGGGATTGTGTCTTCCAATTCAATCGCCCCTCCCAGAGGGGCCAGTGTGGAGCTCTGTTCAATCCATCAATCAATCAATCAATCAAACTGGATATATTGAGCGTTTGCAGGGCGCAGAACACTGTACTAAGCACTTGGGAGAGTAAAATGCAACAGAGCTGGTAGACACTTTCCCTGCCCTCAACAAGTTTACGGTTTATTTATTCATTCATTCATTCATTCGTATTTATTGAGCGCTTACTATGTGCAGAACACTGTACTAAGCGCTTGGAATGTACAATTCGGCAACAGATAGAGACAATCCCTGCCCAGTGACGGGCTTAGAGAGGGAGACTGACATTAATATAAATCACAGATATGTGCATAACTGCTGTGGGGCTGAGGGTGGAGTGAATAATGGGCACAATTCCAAGTACAAGGGTGATGGAGGAATGGGGGCTTAGTCAGGGTGGGTTTCCAGGAGGAGCCGTGCCGTTAACAAGCCCTTGAAGGTGGGGAGATTGATGGCCTTTCAGATAGACCCGGAGAGGGAGTTCCATGCCAGAGGAGGTGACCAATAAGTACTGTTAAATATTACTGAGGGGGGAATCTGTTTTAATCACTCAGTGGTAGATTTACCGTGCGCAGAGGATTGTACTAAGTGCTTGGGAGAGTACCATGAGAAGCAGCGTGACTCAGTGGAAAGAGCAGACTTGGATCAGAGGTCGTGGGCTCTGATTCCGGCTCTGCCACTTGTCAGTTGTGTGACTTTGGGCAAATCACTTGGCTTCTCTGTGCCTCAGTTACCTCATCTGTAAAATGGGGATGAAGATTGTGAGCCCCACGTGGGACAACCTGCTCACCTTGTATCTACCCCAGCAGTTAGAACAGCGCTTGGCACATAGTAAGCGCTTAACAAATATCGTCATCATCATCATCGTCATTATTATTATTATTACAATACCGGAGTAGGTATAGAAAATCCCTGACCACAAGGAGCTTCCAGATTAAAGGAAATTACTAACTTTCCATCCCTTTTCACTGTCTTTAATGACGCCCGATCTCTCCATTCCAGACTTAAATACTTCCAGAGGGGTAGGAAATCTTCAGTAAGAGGTTGGTGTGCAGATGGTAGCTATTGGCTCATAAACAATAGAGGATTTGAAAATGAACAATACAATTATGAAATTGAGAGAGACGGCAAGCATTACGTTGCCTTGTTGGGGATGATTTGATACAGTTTGTCACTTGATTACGAAAAGCATTCCACTATCTAAATACGAAGTTTCTATGAATAAGGAATAAGAAATATAAGTTGAAGTTAGAACTAGGATGGATCACACAAACACCTTCCGCACCAAAAGCTAAACGGAAAAGCGACTGATTGATTCATAAACCCCTCTCCCTGACAGAAGAGCCTCTAATTTCCACAACAGATCATCAACATGACTGTTATCATTAGCCTGATAATTAGTGCAGTGCTCTGCACACAATAAGCACTCGATAAATACCCCCGATAAATTGATTTAAGCACTCCCTTTTGGCAAAGCACTGTTACTTACACTTGTGAGCCTAGCTTATCCACGTGGAAAACAGTCCCTGCTCTCAAGGAATTTAGAATCTAATGGACAAAGGAAGGAAATATGCCGATGCGAAAGGAAAAACAGTCCTTCGAGAACAAGAGCAAACAAAACTGTGGTACACAACAGTTTAAAGGAAACTCCACTACTTACACCTTCCTTTTTCCTCCCCTTCCTCCCTCTTTTCCACCTTCTGTTCAAGTGGGCGTGGGGAGCAGGGCTCGCTTCTGCAGAAGGGAGGTTGGGGCAGGAAGAGCTGGACAGAATATAATGCGCCACAGTAAACAGCCGTGTTTGACAGGGACCTTGTTTGACCTAATTAACTTGTACTTAGCCCAGCGCTTAAGACAGTTTTTGACACAGAGTAAGGGCTTAGCAAATGCCCATAAAAAAACAAAAACCCGGCAAAGGCAGGATTAGCACCCAAGTCTCCTGATGGGTTCCTAGAACGAAAGCTCTTCCTCTAGACTATAATAATGATGTTGGTATTTGTTAAGGGCTTACTATGCGCAGAGCACACTGTTCTAAGCGCTGGGGTAGACACAAGGAAATCAGGTTGTCCCAGGTGTCCCACAGTCTTAATCCCCATTTTCCAGATGAGGGAACTGAGGCCCAGAGAAGTGAAGTGACTGGCCCACAGTCACACAGCTGACAAGTGGCCGAGCTGGGATTCGAACTCATGACCCATGACTCCAAAGCCCACGCTCTTTCCACTGAGCCACGCTGCTTCTCTATAAGCTCACTGTGGGCAGGGAATGTGTCTGTGTACATTGTTGCTCTTGTGTTGTACCCTCCCAAGGGTTTAATACAGTGCCCTGCGCACAGTATGCATTCAATAAATTCTACTGATTGACTGATCAGGTCATGCCATTTTCTCCGTAAATGTGCACCATCATAGCTCTCTGGCTTGAGATATGGCAGGTTATGGTTTTATCCCTCTTTTCCCTAACCCCCCCCTCCCACATACACACCCCTCTCACTAGCTTAACTTCAGGGCAGCTGAGCAGGTTTGCAGTGTAGAAAGTGATTAAGCTTTCCTATCTCCTGTCTGTTGCTCAGTTCTCCAGAATGCGCCCAAGTAAAAAGAGAACTGCAGGGGTAAAGGGCGGGCTTATAGATGGTCCAGTCTCCCAGACGCAGCAGAAGCTCTCTCTCTGCTTCTCCCGGGTTCGCCTGCTTCCACAAACCGCTTGGAGAGCGGGAAGACAGTCCACAACGGGTGGACGTACTTATTTAGGGGAGGCGAGGAGAGGCTTCGGAGGGTCTGCTCGCACTGGCGCGTTGCTTCGGCAGGAATTGCAAGAAGCAATCCACCGATGCCTACTGGGTGCAGAGCACTGCACTGTGGAAAGAACCTGGGCCGGGGAGTCAGAGGACCTGGGTCCTATTCCAGCTCTGTCACTTGTCTGCTGTGTGACTTTGGCCCAGTCAATTTCTCTGTACTTCAGTTCCCTCATCTGTAAAATGGGAATTAGATAATAATAATGATGGTATTTGTTCAGTGTTTACGATGTGCCAAGCACCGTTCTAAGCACTGGCACTGTGCTACGATCCTCCTCCTTCCTACTTAGGCTGGGAACCCCACGTGGGGCAGGGACCGTGTCCAACCCGATCACCGTGAACCTAGTCCAGCACTTAGTATAGTGCACGGCACAAATCAAGCACTTAACAAGAGCCACGATTTATTTTAGTACACGCTTAGAGGCCACCCCTCAGAGGCAGAACAGATACAACAGCAAAGCACCAGAAAAGCAGGGCGCCAGTGAGAGCGGACCCTCCGAAGCCTCTCCCCGCTTCCGCTAAATACGTACGTGCGCTGCGGACAGCCAACCTACTGCGGACCGCCTTCCCGCTCTCCAAGCGGTTTGTGGAAGCGGGCAGACCCAGGAGAAGCAGAGAGAGAGCTTATGGAACAAAACGGAGGATTATGAACCGATGAGGTACGCCTTGTTAATCAATGCACGACCATTAATGATTCCTAGAATATTTAAACATGAATGACACCCAATCCGGAATGGAGGTGGCAAGCGCAAACACTGCTTACATTTTATCATCTTCCTTAATCCTCTTTGGTCCAGTTTAATAGCCTTGCTGAGCTGAGGCTTGTTAATTGGATCCAGTGACTGGAGCCTGAGGTAATAAAGGACTCCAAGTTCAATGATGCTTCATTTAGGGTTTTCATGCAAACTGAAATTACCTTGGGACGCCGATGGCAAATAAGTCACTGCTGCAATATGTTTCTCGCAGTTCTTAGGTTTCCTCAGTGAATCTGGGGAGAACTGAGATTCAGAAATACGCCGGTACAGGGGAAAAGGGAAGGCAAGTATATTCTCAGTTTACCCACATACTAGGAGGTGACATGGATTAGCACAAAGTGCCTGGGACTAGGAGTCAGGAGACAAGGGTTCAGGTCCTGGTTCTGCCGCTGGTCTACTGGGTGACCTTAGACAAGTCCTTTAACCTCTCTGGGCCTCACTTTCCTCATCTGTAAAGTAGGGATAATATAACAGTTCTCCCTCCTAATTTTTTTAATGTGTCTCCCCCTGTACCTTGGGCAGGGATTGTGTCTGTTGTGTACTAAGTGCTTAGTACAGAGCTTTGCCCACAGTAAGCGCTCAATGAGTACGATTGAATTAATGAATGAGTGTCGTATCACACTCTGTTGTATCGTACTTGACCAAGCTCTTAGTTCAACGTTCGGCACACAGTTAGTGCTCAATAAATGCCACTGAATAACTGAGTGATTGAGCCCTGGGTGACACAGGAACTACAGTAGTGAAAGTGTATCTTGAGCACCTATTTGGTGCCATGCCCAAAGTCCTTGGCAAGACATAAATTGAACCATTAATCAAATTTATTGAGAGCTGACTGTACAGAGCACCGTACCAAATACTTGGGAGAGTACAACATAACAATATAACAGACGCATTCCCTGCCCACGACGAGCTTAGTCTAGAGAGAGCTTAAGTGGCACATTCCCAACACATAAGCATCTTGCTCTCTAATTTGTGAAGTTTGAACTGCACATGCACTTCTACTCCAAGAGGCTTAGATTTTCAAATTTAGAGTGGTGCCTCGATGGGTCAATTTTTATCAAAACTAGTAAAGTTGGACCCCAAAAGATGGGACGGCAAGTTTACTTCACCCCATTATGTATCCACAGGGACTCTGCGTTCCTGGGTTATCCCACCGGTCAAAACATTTGGGGCGTAAATTTGAGCATCTGTCAATATTTTTTTCTATCTGTCAATAATTTTTTCTACCTTTCTTTCCCACTAGATTATAAATGCCCCGAGGACAGGGAGGCTGTGTTTTTCTTCCATCGTATCTTTCCAAATGCAGAGTGCAGTGCTAAGCACTCAATTCATGATCAACAAATACTGTAGATTCACTTAGTCCTTTTGAAATCTAAGATTTGAAATAAAAACATGCTTCTAATAGGGGAAATAGTTTCATCATCCAAACCTAACACAACTGTACTTCATTTTTCTTCCTTTATAGTTAGGGCTGCAACCAAAATGTGAGAATTTAGGTTGTTGCACATGCGAACACAGTTGGCTATATTTGCAGAACGACCTTTTTCGAAGATTATGAAGGACAGAAAAGCAAAAATCAAGTGATCAAAATGGCCTGTGTCTATACAGCTTTAATTTTGGGAATCATTTATGACTCCAGAACCAAAAGATGATAATGCATTGTGTTGTCAAGTGCTTTCACAGCAAACATCTCACTTTATCTCCACACTATTCCTGTGAGAGGGGGATAGACAGCTTTCATTATCCCACATTGTACAGATGGGGAAACTGAGTTCCAGAGAATTTTTTTCTGGTATTTCTTAAACGCTTCCAGGGCCAGGTAATGTACTAAGCGCCGGGGTAAATACAAGCTAATCAGGTTGAACAGGCCATGTCCCTCAAGGGACTCGCAATCTTAATCCCCATTTTACGGATGAGGTAACTGAGACACAGAGAAGAGATTTGCTCAAGGTCACATAGCAGACAAATAGCAGAGCTGGGATTAGAACCCAGGTCCTCTGACTCCCAGGCCCAGGCTCCTTCCACCAGGTCACGCTGCTTCTCACTGCTTTTTTGATTGCACAGTTGTAGCACAATCAGATTCAAAGCCAACTTTGGCTGAGTATTATAAAAAGAAACAGTTTGCTCTTCCTTGGCCGGAGGGTAGAAGTATTGATTTGCCAACTGATGGTCCAAGCACCCTGGATCACTTCCACTCAACTACATGAATTTAATGGAGTGATTACCGCTCGCAGTCAAATCTGTAACCACGTCAGAGTTAACTTGTAGTTGAAGCCATGTTAATGGATCCTGGGGGTAGGTGTCATTTCTGTTTTTTCAGTCCCACCAACCACTTTCTTCAGGTAGCCAACACATGACAGCTGGGAAACTGTGCTAAACACTGCAGAGAAAACCGCAGAAATTGTATTTGAGGAGTCCCTGGTCTGTTAAAGCCTGTGTGCTTTAGACTCTAGACTGTAAGCTCAGTGTAGGCAGGGAAGAGGCCTATCAACTCTGTTGATAGAGAAGCAGCGTGACTCAGTGGAAACGGCATGGGCTTTGGAGTCAGAGATCATGAGCTCGAATCCCGGCTCTGCCACTGCGGGCAAGTCACTTCACTTCTCTGTGCCTCAGTTCCCTCATCTGTACAATGGGGATTAAGACTGTGAGCCCCACGTGGGACAACCTGATTCCCTTGTGTCTACCCCCGCGCTTAGAACAGTGCTCTGCACATAGTAGGCGCTTAACAAATACCAACATTATTACTGTACTGTACTCTCCCAAGGGCTTAGCACACTGCTCTGCACAAAGTAAGCGCTCAGTAACTTCCACTGCTTGAATGACTGATCCCTCTAGATTGTAAACTTGTTGTGGGGAATAATAATAATAATAATAATGTTGGTATTTGTTAAGCGCTTACTATGTGCAGAGCACTGTTCTAAGCGCTGGGGGAGATACAGGGTCATCAGGTTGTCCCACGTGAGGCTCACAGTTAATCCCCATTTTACAGATGAGGGAACTGAGGCACAGAGAAGTGACGTGACTTGCCCACAGTCACACAGCTGACAAGTGGCAGAGCCGGAATGCGAACCCATGAACTCTCACTCCCAAGCCCGGGCTCTTTCCACTGAGCCACGCTGCTTCTCTAACAAGCTATAATAATAATAATAATAATACTAATGATGATGGGATTTGTTAAATGCTTACTATGTGCCAAGCACTGTTCTAAGCGCTGGGGTAGATACAAGGCAATCAGGTTGTCCCACATGGGGCTCACAGTCTTAATCCCCATTTTACATATGAGGAAACTGAGGCACAGAGAAGTTAGTGACTTGCCCAAAGTCACACAGCGACAAGTGACAGAGGCGGGATTAGAACCCACATCCTCTGACTCTCTATCCCAAGCTCAAGAGTTAGGACAAGGGTTCGAGGTCCTGTCGTGCCACTGGTTTGATGGATGACCTTGGGCAAGTCACTTAACCTCTTTGGGTCGCCATTTCCTCATCTGTAAAATGTGGGTAAGATCCCTGCTCTCCCTGGCTCTCAGATTGTGATCCTCATGGGGAAAATGGACTGGTTCCGATTTGGCTATCTCGTACCCATCCTAAGTGCCTGGCACAGTAGTTGACACTTTGGTGATAATCATTAATATCAACAACAATCACAACTTCCTCCTCCTCATCTACTCCAGCCTTTCTCTCTTTGGCATCGCAAGAGCTTTATCCGGGACAAAGTGGAACTGATGATTTTGTGGACGCACACACCGATACATATACACACACGGTGCGCTCTCTTTTTCACCCACCTCAGGGAATCCTAGATTTGCATTTCCTGATCCGAAAATTTGTTATACTGAAACGGACTTCATTTATCTTTGGTACAAACTCATGAAGAACATGACTGTTAATGATAATAAAGGCAGACACGATAACGCCGTGGGGCAGGACAAGGATTTGGAAAGGGGCCCGGGTACCTAGCCGTTGACGTGGATGAAACCTCTTCGCCTCTTTGGATCTGTACCCTTTGGGCACTTGGCATTCAGCCCGCTGTACCAAAGCATAAATCCGTAATTTATTTATTTATATCCATATCTGTTTTGCCCTCTAGACTGCAAGCTTTTTTTTTAAAAAAAAAAAGTATGCTGAGCGTTTACTACACGCAAGGCACTGTACTGAGATCTGGGGTAGGTACAGGCTAATCAGGTTAGACACAGTCCATGCCCTATACGGGGCTCACGGTCTTAAACTCCATTTAACTGATAAGGTAACTGAGGCACAGAAAAGTTAAGTGATTTGCCCGAGGTCACGCAGCAGGCAAGGGGCGGAGCTGGGATTAGAATCCAGGTCCTTCTGGCTCCAAGTTCTGCACTCCATCACCTAGGCCATGCTGCTTTGTTGCGGGCTGGGAACGCGTCCACCAACTCTGTTGTACTGTACTGTCGCAAGCACTTAGTACAGTGATCTGCACACAATATATACTATGAATCGATCAATCCCTATAGAAGAACAATGACCGAACCACTTCCTCTCAGACTTACTCAGAGTGCCTCAGCGCCTATGCAGCTTCCTCTGGGCTGATATTCAGTCCGTGCTTACTATGCGTTAAGCACTACGCGGAGACGCAAGGACTTTTCAGTCTCTCTGCTCCCTCACCCTTCAGATGCTGTCTTAATTTGCCCCATGAGGCTACTGCTGAGGCTGTGAACATCGACCCAAAAGGCTAACACGTTGGCTTATAGTGATAATGTCGGTATTGCAGAGCACTGTTCTAAGCGCTGGGGAAGATACAGGGTAATCAGGTTGTCCCATGTGAGGCTCACGGTTAATCCCCATTTTACAGATGGGGTAACTGAGGCCCAGAGAAGTTAAGTGACTCGCCCACAGTCACACAGCTGGCAAGTGGCAGAGCCGGGAGTCGAACTCACGACCTCTGACTCCGAAGCCCAGGCTCTTTTCCACTGAGCCACTTATCCCATCCCCAGGTATCATTCACCAAACCCTGAGTTAGTTGGCCCCTATTAAATTAGCTGGCACCTATCAAATCACTGGTATTTCTTTCTGACAACTGTGTGTCATTACGCTCACCTCACTGCAGATTCCTGCCTTGGTGTGTGCTGGCTCTGGGTCTGAGAGCTATCGGTGTCTGACCTATTAACTCCTGTTTTCAAACATCCAATTGTGCAATTTCTTCCTCCGCTAAAAGATGTAGTGATTGCCACAATTATGGGAGCAGAAGCAATTATTAACCTCCCATCTTTGAGTCAGAAATCATCTGGCCCCAGTAGCAGGCATGACTCTCTTCTATATGCCTTTAATAGTCCTGAGACAGGCCCAGTGCAGAATGAATTTTTTGTTTTCTGCAGAGGAGCCGAATGGAGTGGTTTAGGGAGAGGCTGATGCCCAAATCTGGCTCCTAATAGCAGTAACTGGGAAATCCTAGTGGAAAGCACTGGGAAAGAAATAGATCGATGAGCTCTAGACATGGGTCCGTTACTGCCCAAGGATTGCGGTGGGGCCTAATGGAAAACCCACGTGAGTGGAAGTCAAGAGACACAGGTTCTACTCCCAGCTCTGCCTCTGGCCTGCTGGAGGACTTTGGGCAAGCCCCTTAACCTCTCTGGACCTTAGTTGCTCCATCTGTGAACTGGATATCTGCCTTCCCTGTCTCTGAGAATCTCAAGTCCGGCATCGGTCAAGGACCGCGTCCAATCTGACCATCTCATCCACGTCCACGCTTAGTCGAGTACTTGCTCATCACTGGCATTTAATAAACATCATCATCATCACGATAAGAAATAGGGGCGTAATAATTGTAATATTAGGCCAGTCTCTATGTTTGCCTAGAGCACGTTCTACACTCTGCTTGCTTCCAGGCAGTAGATGCACAGTACCCAGTGAAGACAGGACTTTTTTTTTGCCAGTATGTGGCACAAGAAGCAGCATGACCTAATGGAAAGAGCCGGAGCCTGGGAGTCAGAGGACCTGTATTCTGATCCCGGCTCTGCCAATTGCTTGCTGTGTGACCTTTGGCAAGTCACTGCACTTCTCTGTGCCTCAATTCCCTCCTCTGTAAAACGGAGATAGAGACTGTGAGCCCCGTGTGAGGCATGGACTGTGTCCATCCTGATTAGCTTGTATCTACCACAGCACTCAGTACAGCGCTCGGCACATAGTAGGAACTTAAATACCATTTAAGAAGGGAATTAGACGTGCCTCCATCCTAGAGCCTGTTTACTGGAACGGGCTTTCACTGGATTCTGCTACCTAGCCAGGGATGCACAGATATAGACCAAGAAATAGAAAATCAATTTGCAAAGGCCAGTGTTTCTCTGGGGCGACTGATGGGAAGAGTGCGGCCACAACGGAATTTCAAACAGCATGCCCAACTGAACGTTACAGATCCATTCTACTTTCCAATCTTCCTTGTGTCTTAGGCTGCTTAAGCCTGTCCCAAGGGCCATACGGCTTCTCGGCAGCCCCGCCACTGTCAACCTCATGTCGAACCTGAACTGGAAAAGCAAGATGGAATGACCTACCGCAAGGTTCTGGAACACAATACTTCACCAGCAAGGAGATCGTGTTCATCTCCATATAGCTTTACTGGCCCATACAGTACCCATACGTCTCTTCTTCCCTGGTCTCCCTATCTTCAGTCTCTATACTCTCCAGTCCATACTTCGCCATGCTTCCCTCATCATATTTTGTGGTTCTCCACAGTCTTCCAAACCCTTCACCAGTTGGCCATTCCTCTCAACATCAAGCAATATTAATCAGTGGTATTGACTGAGCGCTTACCGAGTGCAGAGCACTGTATTAAATGCTCGGGGGAGTACAATACAACAGGGTCGGTAGACACGCTCCCTGACCTGACTGTAGGTTTCAAGGTGATCCACCGGCTCTCGCCTATCAACTCTCTTCTCTCACCACACCCCAGCTCGCACTCTTCGCTCCTCTCAAAGTCACCTCTTCACTGAGCCTCCCCCGCGTCTTGGCCTGAAAAGGACAAACCCGTCAATGCAATCAAAGACGGTTGGTTTTATGAGTAAGGCGGTAGCGTATACGTTCCTTATCCACATTGGGCATTCGTTGCATCAATAACTCGAGCGTCGATTATTCTGGGAACATTCCCCGCCGGTGCTAACGGCTGAACGGTGCCGGC
This sequence comes from Ornithorhynchus anatinus, assembly GCF_004115215.2. NCBI lineage: Eukaryota > Metazoa > Chordata > Mammalia > Monotremata > Ornithorhynchidae > Ornithorhynchus > Ornithorhynchus anatinus. Next base: position 16,940,180 of record NC_041751.1, read on the forward strand.
GGTGGTGTTGAGTTTGTCGACGGACAGTCAGTTCCGAGTCCAGCGTCTGTGCGGCCATCTGCCGCCCGTGAGGGAGGACGCCGCCATCACAAGGAAACAATGCAGAGGGAAAAATGCAAGAACATTTCCAGGATGAGCAGAAAAGAGGAGCTGAAACAACAAGCACGCTACACTGCAGAAGCCCCAAGAAAAGGGAAGATGGACTGTTGAATGTGGATTGAGGCAGGAGGATATGAGCTGAGGAAGAGAAGCAGAATGTGGAACTAGTTTTACCGGCAGGTAGCAAACGGTCAAAGGGAGTCTTCCATTCCTAACCGAAAATTTTTGGTACGAAAGATACAATGACCCCAGGATTCCATTTCCATCTCTAAGACCAACATTAACAGTCTTATGACTCAATCCCTGTCCTCGGAGTTTCAGTGGTTTTCGGCCTCTGCCCTCAAGAAGGCGTCCCCAAGCCAAGATGAGATTTGACTTTGGAAAGTCATCTGCAAATTCATCAAATCAGAGATGTTTCCCAGTGTGGCTAAGGAGCTTCTCCCACCTCCTTCTCTGGAATACAGTAACTTTGCTATTTCCCAGTCGGGACGGCGGAGTAATGTAAACACAAGACCCAGTTGGACATTTTAAAGGAACGGCAGGTAAACAAACCTTTGGCTTAGTGTCACTATGGCAGCAATCAAATGTCTACAACACAGTAATGTCCATAATGGCCTTCTTTCAACTCATTCCTTCATTTCCCCTGCTCAAGTCAGTCAGTCAGTTGTATTTATTGAGCACTTACTGTGTGCACAGCACTGTAGTAAACTTTCGGGAGAGTACAATACAATAAGAAGCAGATACATTCCCTGTCCACAGAGAGCTTACGATCTAGAGGGGAAGACAGACAATAACATATAAATTACAGAGATGTACATAAATGCTGTGGGGCTGGGGGGGGGGGGGCGGTGAATAAAGGGAGCCAGTCAGTGTGAAGCGGAAGGGAGTGGAAGAGGAAAGGGGAGGCTTAGGCAGGGAAGGTCTCTTGGAAACATAAGGCTAAGAAGTGGGGGACAGATGCCTGCTGAGGAATGGACAGGAAAAACTGCACTGCAGTTGGAGAAAGTGCATATTAAAGTAAGGTTGAGAGTCTCTTTATTCAGAGAAAATTTCACATCTAGCACCCTCTTGTTTTCCTGCTGACTATTGGGTATTCACCTGTCACTCAAAAGTGGGGTCTACTGGAAAGAGCAGGAAGCCTGGGTTCCAATCTCAGCTCTGCCACTGCCTGCTATGGCACTCTGGGCAGATCACTTTTTCATGGTATTTCTTAAGCGTTACTATGTGCCAGGCACTCTCCTAAACACTGGGGTAGATACAAGCTAATTGGGTTTGACACAGTCCATGTCCCATATGGGTGGGGCTCACAGCCTTAATCCCCATTTTACAGAAGAGGAAACCGAAGCAGAGAAGTTAAATGATTTGCCCAAGATGACACAACAGCCAAATGATGGAGCTGGAATTAGAACCCGGGTCCTTCTGACGCATAGGACAGTGCTCTATCCACTAGGCCCCACTGCTTCTCTACATGGTTTCTATCATCAATCAGTGGTATTCAATGAGTGCTTTTTATGGTATTTGTTAAGGACTTACTATATGCCAGTCACTTAACTTCTAGGTGCCTTGGTTTCCTCATCTGTAAAATGGGGATTCAACACTTGTCCTCTGGAAAACAGAGACGGGTCTGTTGAGGACCGAGCCATCAGCACAGGATCTAGCAGAACCTCCCTTTTACACTGTAGACTGTAAGCTCATTGTAGGCAGGAAACATGTCTACCAACTCTGATATACTGTACTCTCCAGGTGCACAGTATAGTGGTGTGCACAGAGAAAACACCCCATAAATACAATTGACTGAGTGTTCACTGACCAGTCAGTCAAGCCACAGTCTCTCACGTGGCTGGGGGCTCACCATCGATAGCATCATCTTTGAACGCAAAAGACCACGTAGAGAAGCAGCGTGGCCTAGCGGGAAGAGCACGGTCCTGGCCAGCAGGGCACCCGAGTTCTTATTCCATTTCTGAAACTTGTCTGTTGTATAACCTTGGGCAAATCACTTCACTTCTCTGTGCCTCAGTTACCTCATCAGTAAAGTGGAGATTAAATCCTACTCCCTCCTACTTAGACCGTGAGCCCCATGGGGGACCTGGACTGTGTCCAACCTGATTATCTTGTATCTATCCCAGAAAAAAAAAAAATCTACCACTCGTCAACCAAGCTAGTCACTTTTACTGAGAGAAACAAGTCTCCTGCTGGCTGCTTTGTAACTCGCTGGTAAATTGTCTCTGAACAAAGCCGTGTTGGAGTCAGAAGTCCAGCTCAGAGCTACTTCGAAGCCCGAAGCAAACGGTCCCTGCAACGTCACTGACTTTTTGCCGCTCACCGCGTCACGTCGAGTTGACTTGTAATGAATTCAGTGGGCCCAGAATTAATGGAGCAATAAAACATTTGTTCACATTTTGCCTTTTCCCAAGCTGAAAATTCAGTTGTTTGATGATGCTGGGAAGCTGAGAAAAGCATTGTAATATGTATCATCTGAGATTTGTGAGATTCAGAAGAATCTGATAACCACTTGGAAAGTAATAAATGAACAGTTGCTCTGCAAATGTAAAACTAAAGAAAAATGGTAGGGATTTTTTATTCGAGAGACACAATGTAAATATTCAAATAGTACAGTGAAAACCCAAGGTGCTAAATATTAAAAAAAAAAAAAAGGGATAGAAAATCAGAAACCCTAAAGCCAATGTATCTTTTGTACCTCATCAATTACTGAGCCTCAACTGTGGGCAGAGCATGGTGTTAGGAACCAGGGAGAGAGTAATATAAGTAGAAAACATGGTCCCTGCCCTCAAGGAATTTACAGTCTAATAGGATAGACAGGCAAGTGTAGATTGGATATATACAGTGGGAGCAAGGGTAATGATGCGATAATAATTGTAGTATTTGCTAAGTTCTAGGTTCCTAGGTTCCTGACTATAATAATAATGTTGGTATTTGTTCAGCGCTTACTATGTGCAGAGCACGGTTCTAAGCGCTGGGGTAGACACAAGGGAATCAGGTTGTCCCACGTGGGGCTCACAGTCTTAATCCCCATTTGACAGATGAGGTCACTGAGGAGTCACTTAACTCCACCGAGAAGTTAAGTGACTTGCCCAAAGTCACACAGCTGACAAGTGGCCGAGCCGGGATTCGAACCCATGATCTCTGACTCCAAAGCCCGTGCCCTTTCCACTGAGCCAAGCTGCTTTCTAATACTAATAATAATGCTTTCTATACTAAGTGCTGGGGTATATTCAGGATACTCAGGTTCCATATGAGGTTCACAGTGGAAGTAGGAGAGAGAACAGAACAAAATCCCCATTGCGCTGATGAGGAAACCGAAGCCCAGAGAAGTTAAGGGACTTGTCCAGGGCCACACGGCACGTATGTGGAGGAACGGGATTAGAACCCAGGTCTAAGAGAACCTGTGCTCTCTTCACTACACCCTGCTGACAACGGGCAGCAAAAAAAAGGGTGGGGCATCGGGGGAAAATGCACTGATAAAATTCACAAGAACCAAGCAGGGCTGAGTAATCGATACGACCTGGGAGATAGGGATTACTCAAATTAGTCAGGGTAGGGAATTGCTCATCTGCAAGGTAACTGCCCTACCCACTTTCCCTCTCTACCGCCATCTCAGCACTTCCCCGTCACCGAAGTTCCTGCCTTCTCACACTCCCCCATAGCACTTGCTTAGGTTTATCTCTACGTGCTATTGTTTTTCCTCTACTATAACTGATTTTAGTGTCTGTCTTTCTTGCTAGATTGTAAACTCCTCGAAGGCCATGTCTAGTAATTCTACTGTAATTATGGTACTTGTTAAGCACTTACTAGGTGCCAAGCACTGTTCTAAGCACTGGTGTAAATATAAGCCCATCAGGCTGCCCCACATCACAATCTAAGTAGGAGGAAGTAGGATTGAATCCCCATTTCACAGATGAGGTAACTGAGGCAGAGACAAGTTAAGTGACTTGCCCAATGACATACAGCAAATAAGTGGCAGAGTCAGAACTGGAACCCAGGTCCTCTGACTCCCAGTCCCATGCTCCTTCCATCAGGCCAACCTGTCTCTCTACTATACTCTCCCCAGTGTTTTGTAATAATAATTGTATTTGGCTATGTGCCACCGCCCTGCAATAACCGCCCATTAACTACAATTAATCGACGGGGCATGGCCGGGGCGTAGGGGTAGGGGCCTTGAAGATGGAGAAAGGTGTGGTTTGGAAGATTAGAGAGGGGAGTAAGTTCCCCCACAGGGGAAAGGGATACCCACAGAAAGCTGCAGCCATTATTTTATTTATTTTTAATGCCAGGCACTGTACTAAGCGCCAGGATAGATACGATTTAATCAGGTTGGACACAGTCCCTGCCCAACACGGTGCTCAAGGTCTTAATCCCCCATTTTTCAGATAAAGTGAATAAGGCACAGAGAAGCGTTTTGCCCAAGGTGTCGCAGCAGACAAGCGGAGGAGCCGGAACTAGAACCCAGGCCCTTCTGACTCTCAGGCCCGTGCTCTACCCGCCAAGCCATGCTACTTCTGCGTCTATTGGTTTTGAGCATTTTCTTCGAGCACGTGTGGTAGACCTAGGATTAGAACCCAGGTCCTCCTGGCTCCAGAAGGTGCAGCAAAATCTTCTAAATCCCAGGTTGTTCCTTCATTCTACCATTTCCTACAGAAAAGAGCAGAAGGCTGGGATTCAGGAGACCTGGGTTCTCATCCAAGAATTACCACGTGCCTGTTGTGCGAACCTGGCCATGTCACCTAACCTCTCTGGGCTTCAGGTTTTTCGTCTGTGAAATGGGAAATACCCCTGCCTCTCTTTACCTCAAAGGTGCTCGTGAGAGAGATATGACATTAGACTCTTTGGAATATAAAAAGTTCATTACAAAACACAAGGGATTGCCATGGAAAGAAGGGAAAACGGTGCTTGCAGTTTACTTCCTCGTGATCTTGAAAAAACCGACGGACCTGAAGACAGCAGATATTTGTCCTTGACCATGCTAACTGAGCCTCAGCCTGGCCATTAGTCTTGGCTGGAGTTTCTGCAGAGGGGAAGCTATCCAGATCCCTTGTTTTACACACGTGATTACATACGTGACCCCCAATCTCTTGTGCAGGAGTTTGTCTCTTGCATCCCTCCGCTCTGGTTTTGGCCTTGTGGGGATGCCCAGCCAGCCATTTTGGAAGTGCGGCTCCCATTTTTTATTTTTGCAATGGTATTTGTGAGCGCTCACTCTGTGCCAGGCACTGTACTAAGCAGTGGGGTAGCTACAAGCTAATCAGGTTGGACACAGTCCATGTCTCACATGAGGCTCACAGTCTTAATCCCCACTTTATGAAGGAGGCACAGAGGCAGTGAAATGACTTGCCCAAGGTCACCCAGCTGACAAATGGCAGAGCCGGGATTAGAAACCAGGTCCTCCTGCCTCCCGGGCCCATGCGCCGTCCACTAGACATCACTGCCACCCTGCGAAGAATCACCAGTCTTGCCCTGGATGGTTTTGAGCTCCAGAGAATGGGGTCAAGTGTCATTAGCCCTGTCGCTGTTGCTCTGTGTCAGCAGCGAGACCGGTTCCGCCTGCCTAAGACTTCACTGTCCACGTGGGGCTGCCCCACGGGCTCCATCCGGAGCGGGCCAACTTCTCTCTCGTTCGTTCATTCAATCGTAATTCATTGAGCACTTACTCTGTGCAGAGCACTGTACTAAGCGCTTGGAAAATACAATTAAGCACTGAAGAGAGACAATCCCGAGTGTGAGAAGCAGCAGGCCAGACCCAGAGCCTCAGATGCAGGGGGACACTCCCACCAAAAGCTGCCACCCGGTCTCTGTTCTGACACAACACAGCACGATTCCCTCTTCATCGTCTCCAAGCCTAACACATCGGGACATACAAAGAAAAGAACCTCTCCATAGCTTCAGATCCGTTTTGTCTTCCTTCGGGTTGGGGGTGGGGGCGGCTGGCGGGTGTCACTTACACCTCACGAGGCAGTACTTCACCGAAGATGAGAAATAACCACGTCCTTGACTGTGCATTTCATTAAGGGTGAACCATTTCCACTGCAAAGACTTTTTTCCTATCAAAGTGACAGGTGAGGCTGATCATAAAACCACAGAGCGGAAGAGGGATACATTTACCGATGGTTACACCTAGCAAAATATGACGACCGAGAGCGATTTGGGACGCTGAAAGGGAGATATAATGCAGTAGACATAAATGGCAACCCAGGTAGAGGTAAAAAGGCCTTTCTATTTCTACAGTTTCTACGTCACTGGTTTCTTCAGACGGATTATGGGCTGACATGATAGATAGTTCCAGTTTTCCTCCATCTTATTCCCCCCTCCCCTGAGAAGCATCGATACTCCTCTGTGTCAAGAGGCAAAGGCTGGCAAAAGAGGATGTCTTACTCAACGCTGAGCTATGTGAACTGAATGGAAAGGGCACGCAGGAAGAGCGAGGGTTTTCGTTCCAGCATTTGGAGGGAAAACGCTAGAAACACTGGAGGGAACACGGTGGAAATACTGGAGAATGCTCTTCCCAAACCACAGCATGATCTGGCATAACGTGATGCACGCTTTGGCATGGGTTGACTGTGGGCAGAACTGAAATCCAGGAATCTGTATTGAGACTGCCGGTCACGGGGGGATTATAGGACTGTCTATCATGAAGCCCATTCACTCCCGTTGGGTCGTTAGTGGTCACTGGGACAGAGCATGGGCTTCGAAGTCAGAGGATATGGGTTGTAATCCTGGCTCCACCATTTGTCTGTTGTGTGATCTTGGGCAAGTCGCTTCGCTTCTCTTTGCCTCAGTTTCCTCATCTGTAAAATGGCTATTAAGAGGGAATGGCTGGGAGGGGGAAGGGGTGATGAAGGAGGGTGGGGAGGGAGGGTGAGGATGGAAGCCCAGGTCCACGAATCCACAGGACCACTGCTGAGGGCGGCAGTGGCTCTCTCTCTCTCTCTCTCTCTCTCTCTGAGCACTCCAGCCTCCTTGAACATGGGGCTCGCCATTCTGGAGGTGTACTGGTGCAGCAGAATGCCCAGAGAATTCATCTCATGGGCTGAGATCGGGGGGCAGTGAGGGGCGCGGATCTCTCTGGGGTGTAGGGTGGGGGAGAGCAGACCACCCCAGCTGCCCCGAGAACGAATTCTGATAGTTACGACCATAGACGCAGAGCTCAGGAGCTGTCCCCAGTCAAACCCTGGAATTGGCTGGGCCCAGAGCTTGGGATGAAATACAGTGTCATCAACCAATCACATTTATTGAGCTTTTACTATGTGCAGAGCATTGTACTAAGTGCTTGGAGAGTACAACAGAACAATATCACAGACACAGTCTGTGCCCACAACAAGCTTACTGTCTAGAGGGGGAGGATGATATTCATATAAATAACCATGTTCACAATCATGGGCATCGTGACCACTGATTTTAATAATAATGATGGTATTTGTTAAGCACTTACTATGTTTCCAGGAACTGTATTAAGCACTGGGGGCGGATAGAAGCAAATTGGGTTGGACACAGTCCCTGTCCCACGTAGGGTTCACAGTCTCGATCCCCATTTTACAGATGAGGTAATTGAGGCTCAGAGAAGTATTCACTCATTCATTCAATAGTATTTATTGAGCGCTTACTAAGTGCAGAGCACCATACTAAGCGCTTGGGATGAACAAGTCGGCAACAGATAGAGACAGTCCCCGCCCTTTGACGGGCTCGCGGTCTGATCGGGGGAGACGGACGGACGAGAACGATGGCGATAAATAGAGTCGCGGGGAAGAACGTCTCGTAAAAACGACGGCGACTAAATAGAATCGAGGCGATGTACAATTCATTAACAAAATAAATAGGGTAATGGAAATACATACAGTCGGGCGGACGAGTACGGTGTTGTGGGGATGGGAAGGGAGAGGTGGAGGAGCAGAGGGAAAAGGGGAAAAAGAGGGTTTAGCTGCGGAGAGGTAAAGGGGGGGGTGGCAGAGGGAGTAGAGGGAGAAGAGGAGCTCAGTCTGGGAAGGCCTCTCGGAGGAGGTGAGTTTTAAGTAGGGTTTCGAAGAGGGGAAGAGAATCAGTTTGGCGGAGGTGGGGAGGGAGGGCGTTCCGGGGGAGGACGTGGCCCGGGGGTCGACGGCGGGATAGGAAGTAAAGTGACTTGCCCAAGGTCACACAGCAGACAAGCGGTGGAGCAGGGATTAGAACCCACGTTCTTCCGACTCCCAGGCCTGTGCTCCATCCACTAGGCCATGCTGCTTCCCTAACAATAGTGACAACAGTTATCGGACTGTCTCCCCACTCTGCCCTCTAATTTTCTTCACATAGAGTGGGCAGCCTGGCTTTGTGGCTAGAGTCCGTGGCCTATTTTAGCCTTAAATATTGTCATCTGTAAAAGTGAGTACAAAGTACAGTGCCAGGCATCCCCTTTAGGGCTCACAGTCCTAACCCCCATTTTACAGATGAGGGAACTGAGGCACAGAGAAGTTAAGCTATTTGCCCAAGGTCACACAGCAGACACTCAGGGAAGTCGGGCTTAGAACTGGGATTGGAACCTGGGTTCTCCAGCTCCCGGGCCCGTGTTCTCTCCTTTAAGCCATGCTGCTCCTGCCTCCGTTTTAGACGGTGAGTTCTGTGTGAGACATGAACTGTAGACCATCAGATAATCTTTCATCTACCCCAGTGCATCGTGTTCCCTCGTTCTAATGTGAGGAATCATGAGCATTTGACCGCAGAGACCCATAGTAACTTCAGTCTAAGTTTAAACTCGGGACCACACAACTACATTCATTTAGCTAATTCCCAACCCAAAAAGGTCTATGAGCCTCAGATACCTGGATACTTCCGGTAAGAGTCATCATAATAGTAACAATGTTGGTATCTGTTAAGCACTTACCATGTGCCTATGTGTCATAGGCATCCTGACAATGAAGAAAGTATGTATCTGTCTGAATGAGCTGGATCGTTTCCACACCGAGGTCTGGTATCGTGTTGTATCAATGACTGTCTCCCCATCTAGACTATAAGCTCATTGTGGGCAGGGAATGCGTCTGCTAAATCGATATATTGTACTCTCTCAAGCACTCGGTACAATGCTCTGCGCACAGTATGCCGTCAATAAATATGATCACCTGTTTCATAATTGTGAAAAAGGTCAGCTATTTTGCTCTTTCCCCAAAAGTATAGAGTGCCATGCAGAATCTCTCACTTGTGCAAATGACCACTTTGCAGAAAAGAGTTCGGGAAATCCAGAAATCGGGGGTTCTCTACTCTGGTGGCAGTTTGTGTTCTGGGTGAAGGGAGCTGATTTGTGAGTTTAGCCAGGTCACTTGGAGCTGTACACTGGCCTTGTGTGAAAGGCTGACCCTGCAGCAGGCAGTTTCGTTTGAAATCAAATGACTGGGAGCCGTAAAAACTCACGGCAATATTTGTTAATGGCCCCGTGTTATCTCTCAACGACAGAGCCATTAACACGTCTCCCAGCCTTGGCCCGCACTGCTGTCTTATTTACTTCATTAAACAGGGCCCTGGCTGGACGTCCCAGGGAGACGGTTCATTTCGTGCTCTGAGGGACGTGAAGATAAACATTATGAAATGTCGGAGGGGACGCGGCTTCACAGATGCGCGACTCGGAAGCGGCTAAATTGAAATGTGCGCTGACTTCGTGATTCACCAGATTCAGCTGGATTCTTGAGAGCAAATTCAGTGCATGAAATGCCAGGATTGCATTAGCCGCAGTACTTGATTCTCTTGTCAGTTTGGAGATCGAGCACGTCATGGTTTCCTCAATGGCTTCTTCCTTGGGTCTGCAGTTAAGCTTAGACTGCAGTTACTATGGGTCTTGGTAGCCCACACATTTTGCTTCTTTACTGCCAACCTACTCACTATACTTCAATCTCATCTATCTCAGTGCTTTTCCCTCACTCTCCTCCTACCTCTGGCCTGGAACTCCCTCCCTCTTCATTTCTGATAGACAATCACTCTCCTCACCTTCATAGCCTTATCAAAATCACATCTCCAAAATAGAAGGCCTTCCCTTACTAAGCCCTCTTTTCCCCTACTCCCTCTCGCTTCTGTGTCACCCATCCACTTGCATCTGTACCCTTCAAGTATTATTTCATACTCACTGTACCCTTGGCCCTACAGCACTTATCTACCTATCTGTCCTTTTTTTTTCAATGTCTTTCTCCCCCTTTAGACTATAAAGGGCCTGTGATCAGGGAATGTGTCTACCAATTCTGTTGTACTGCAGCACTCACTATACACCATCGATTGATTGTCATTTCTATCTGAGCACCTGAAATCTCTCCCAGATGATCATCTCTGTGACATTCACAGAGTAATAATAACGATAATAACGCCTGTAACACTGGTTAAATCGAGAGGATTAATTGAGCGCTTACTAGCCCGTTATAGGCAGGGAATTTGTCTGCTGATTCTGTTGTTTTGTAGTCGCCCAAGCATTTAGTATAGTGCTCTGCATGTAGTAGGCCTTTAAGAAATATGTTTGATTGATTGACTGCGGACAAAGCATTGTTCTGAGCATTACCACAGCACTAAGAACGGTGCTTGACACCTAGTTAAGTGCTTATTATTATTAATGATAATAATGATACTTATGGTGTTTGTTAAGCACTTACTATGTGCCAGGCACTGTACTAAACACTTGTGCGGATACAAGTAAATCAGGTTGGACACAGTCCCTTGTCCCACGTGGGGCTCACCGTCTCAATCCCCATTTTCCAGATGAGGTAACTGAGGCACAGAGAAGTGAAGTGGCTTGCTCAAGGTCACACAACAGACAGGTGACAGAGCTGGGATTAGAACCCACAACCCAGACTCTCAGGCCTGGGCTCCATCCACTACATCATACGTAAGTGCTGTAAGGCAACTGCCCTGGAACCTGGCACCGTTTCATTTATTGAACCCCCACTGTGGATGTTCAAGTGCTAAATACAGAATGACTATTGCGTGCAAAGTCCCGTCCTGAGCATTTGATATTGACCGAATGGCTGCCGTTTGCTAAGGACCATACCGAGGAAAAGTACATCAAATGCTAGGCACTGGTATCCTGCCTTCAAGGAGCTACAGACAGACATCACCTATTTACAAATACACCCCTGCTCGCACCAGTCCTTACTGCCAAATGGAAGACAGTCACCTTGGCAGCCTCATTTGTATCTAAAGAGTCTGTTGCCAAATTCCCAATATGGCCTCTCAACCAGTTGCTGCTACAATCCCAACCCAAAAGCTCTTCGCTTGAACCTAATAGGCATGATGAAGTAAAAGGCAGCAGGGAGTGTGTGGTTACTGAGGCCAGAGGTTAATGGCGTCAGGAGAGGCAGGGCTCTTAAGTCAAGGGGAGCTTGATCCTTCCAGTCACAAAGCTTTCAGTTCTGGAGGAAACGGCCCTATGGCACCTTTAGCCAAGGAACCTGAATGAAGACCGTTTTTTAGTTTCCGCTTGTTGACTGCTGAAGAGAAATGAAGTACTTTAAATCCAGGTAAGTGAAGAAGTTCCGTAGAGATAGATGCTTAGGGATTTGTACTGTGATGTCTTTAAGTTGGACTATAGATAGTTATGCCCTACTTTCTTCAAAGACCTTCTGACTATATTTTAGTTTAAATCAATACTGTTACTGAAACACCTTCCAAAGTGTAATCTTTTATTTACCCTTGTGGTCTGGTCTGTTTATGACAAACTCTTCTAAATGTCTTGGGAGAACTAGTCTCCCCTGACTTAGGAGAGGCGTTGGTTGACGACACTGGTGGAGCGCTCGAGAGGGTGCTTTATGAACCGAGGAAGAGTTGAATCGCCCCCTTACATCTTGGAGAAGCAGCATAGCGTCGTGGATAGAGCTCGGGCCCGAGAGTCAGAGAGTCACGGGTTCTGATCCCTGCTCCACCACTTACCTGCTGTGTGACCTTGGGCAAGTCACTTTACTTTTCTGAGCCTCAGTTACCTCATCTGTAAATCGGGGATTGAGACTGTGAGCCCTACGTGGGTCAGGGACTGTGTCCAACTGGATTTCCTTGTATCTGCTCCAGGGCTTAATAAAGTGGCTGGCACAGAGTAAGCACTTAACAAATACCATAATTATTATTAGTTGTTATTACTGTGAGCAGAGCACTGTCCTAAGAATTTGAGAGATGAGAACACTGGTCTCTGAAAAGCAGCCATGCCTGGTCTGTTGTAAAGAGCATGGTCCTGGGAGTCAGAAGGACTTGGGTTCTCTGCCACTTGTCTGCTGGGGGATCTTGGACAAGTCACTTAACTTCCCCGTGTCTCAGTTACCTCATCTGTAAAATGAGGATTAAGACTATGAACCCCGTGTGGGAAATGAATTGTGTCCAACCCGATTATCCCCCCAGCTATTAGTATAGTGCCTGGCATAAAGTAAGAACTTAATACCATTTAAAAACAAAACACTACAGTGTGAGCTCCATAAGGATGGAGATAATGGCTACCAACTCTTTTGTATTCTACTTTATTCATCCCAGGCACTGAGTACAGTCCTCTGCTTTGCACATAGTAAGCGCTTAACGAATGCCATCAAAAAAAAAGGTGCTTAATAACTACTATTGACTGATTGACAGACCAGAAGGAAATACCCACAAGGAGGTTAGGATCTAATGGGGGGAGACATGCAGACAGAAATGATTCAGTGCATATTCAGCAACTTTCTCCAGAACAGAAAGGAAAAAGTGCTTTGATATTTTCTGGAAAGGGGCTGAGTTCAGAACTTTTCTTTACCATCATTTACCTTTTTTCATTCTCTGACCCTCTGAAGATCGCACCTGGAGGGTTTCCAGTCTGTCCGACTCAGCTGTAATAATGTTAGCATTTGTTAAGTGCTTACTACTGTGTGCCAAGCACTGTTCTAAGCGCTGGGGTAGATACAAGGTAATCAGGTTGTCCCACGTGGGGCTCACAGTCTTCAGCCCCATTTTACAGATGAGGTAACTGAGGCCCAGAGAAGTGAAGTGACTTGCCTAAGGTCACACAGCTGACAAGTGGCAGAGCCGGGATTAGAACCCACGACAAGTGGTGGAGCTGGGATTAGAGCCCAGGTTCTTCTGACTTAACTGGCCCACTTCTGTCAATCAGCAGCTATTTGACCTAGGGCAGGTCACTTAATTTTGCTGTGCCTCCTCAGTTTCCTCATCTGTAAAATGGGGATTCAATACCTGCCCTCCCTCTCCCTTAGATAGTAGGCCTCAGATGGGACAGGGAACGTCTCTGACCTGATTAGCTGGAATCTACTCTTTCTATAGCCTCTCCAAATTGAACATAGAGATGATTACCTGCCCCTGTGACTGGGCCCTACAATGGGGAGGCCAAGAAGCCCGGGAAGTCTTTACACACCTGTTTTTTGATGCTAGAAGTCTCAGGGCTCAACAGAAGTTGAATAAGGCACCTAGGACTTGGTGCAAAACGGTCCTGAGCTGCATAGCCTCGTGAACGCGGCATGGAACTGGGAGACAGGAGTCACAGGGTCTAAACCCACCTCTGCTACTGCCCTGCTACATGTCACCTCACCTCTCTGAGCCTCCATTTCCTCATCTGTAAAATGAAGGCAAGAAACCCGCTCTCCCTTACCTTCATCTGGAGCCCTGTATGGTTCAGGGACTGTGTCTGATTGGAATATATCATGCCTCACCCTGGAGTTTAACACAGTGCTTTGACACATGAAAAGTACTTAATCAAATTAACTAGACTTGATAATAATTCATTTCTTCTTTTTGTTGTTAGCCACAAGCCCTAAAAAGGAAGCCAGGAAAAGTCTTGCATCATTTTCACATTCTGCAGCAAAATAACAGAAGGGGCAATAGAAAGTTTGAACCGCCATCAGAGTCACTTAAGACAAAATCAGTGATTAATTATTGCCGGGAAAGCCCAATATGGGCAGTTCTGTGACAGTGATACACATTTCTTCCTGCAGATTTTCATTAATCTCGAAGGGAAAATTAAAGCGTTTTCCCAACGGCGATGAACTGTAACAATTATATCGTCAGCTACTCGGAAGTCATTAATAGCATTTTGAAGAGAAGCAGACCCGTCGTTCACTATGGGTGGACTTCGAATGTGTCACCGGCTGAAGTGTTGGGGAAAGTGACTTCCCCCACAAGAGGCAAAGGACACAGAGCGGACGTGAGGACTGATCACCCACAGGCGGTCATGTCACTGCCTCCACACAGTGTACACACTAAGCACACACAGCGCTCACACTGAGCATGTGCACACACACCAATACGCACTATCACTCATGGGCTGGGCTGCTGTTACCTCACAGGCCACTTTATTGCTCCCACGTGTTTGTTCCCTCGCTTGCTCGTGGAAAATGGGCCTTTTCTGCCAGTGATGACCTGAATATTGAGAGTTTTGGCAACAATGGGCTTAAATGGTAAGGTTCTTCGGGGAAAGCACCGTCTCTACCTCCACTCTTCTCTCCCAAAGGTTTAGGGCAGTGCTCTACGTACACGTAGAGAAAGAGTGTGTCCGAGCGGGCCTGGGAGTCAGAGGACCTGTATTCTAATTCTGCTTCCGCCACTTGTCTGCTTTGTGACCTTGGGCAAGTCACTCAACTTCTCCCGGCCTCAATTGCCTCATCTGAAAAATGAGAGATCAATACTCGCTCTTCGCCCTACTTTAGACTGTAAACCCCAGCTCGTTGTGAGCAGGGAATGTGTCTTCCAACTCTTATACTGTACTCTCCCAAGTGCTTAGTACAGTGCTGTACATATAGTAAGTGCTCGATAAATACAAGTGATTGATGTGGGATAGGTTCTCTATCCACTCTGAATATCTTGTATCTACACCAGAGCTTGACACATAGTAAGCGTTTAACAAATACCATATCATTACAGTTCATATAGCAATTGTTTTCCTCTGAACACAGGCTATTAACTTAGCTTGTGGTGCATTAATTTCTGCTGGTTGTGCAATTCCCAGTTTCTGTTATCCTTGCAGGTTTTTCAGGTCTCAGATTTCCTCCAGGATCTGCCTTCCTCCATGACCTGTCCCTCTATTCTCTACAAATAAAAGAGGAGGAAAGTGCTGCCACAAACAACCATGGTCCTTGGCAATCATCTTCCTTATCAGTGGTAGTTATTAAGTGCCAACTTGGTGTAAAGCACTGTACTAAGCTCTGCGGAGCATGTATTAAGAAGGTACAATAGAAGTGAGAGACAGGGTTTTTGCCCTCAAGAGGTTTACAGTGTCTGGCTGCTGGCTGAATGCACAAACCTTCAGAAAACTAAGTCGCTGGGTGGACAGCTCACCCACTGCCCTGTGGCCAGGAGCAAGCTTGACCGAGGAAGGAGAACTGATCTGTGACCTTGAGAAAGTCACTTCAAGTCTCCGTGCCTCAGTTACCTCATCTGTAAAATGGGGACTGAGACTGAGAGCCCATGTGGGCCAGAGACTGTGTCCAACCCCATTTGCATGTAATCACTCCAGTGCTTAGTAATAATAATAATAATGATGGTATTTGTTATGTGCCAAGCACTGTTCTAAGTACTGGGGTAGATATGAGGTAAGCAGGTTGCCCCATGTGGGTCTCACAGTCTTAATCCCCATTTTACAGATGAGGAAAGTGAGGCACAGAGAAGTTAAGTGACTTGCCCAAAGTCACACAGCAAACAAGTGGCTGAGCCGGGATTAGAACCTACGACCTCTGACTCCCAACCCCGTTCTCTTTCCACTAAGCCACACTGCCTGGCACATAAGCACTAAATAAATATCACAGTTACTATTAACATCGTTATTATTATGGAGGGCTCTAACCTTATTATTCTTCTGGAGTTCTGGTTAGAGTGCTGGGGCAGAGTTTGGCCCGAGATCCTCCAAGAACACTTTTGGAAGAAATGGATTGACCCTCCCACTCAAGGAGACTCTCCTGAAGGGTGAGAGCGCACCAGACTTAACCAGATCATGGGGTTCTCACACAGAAAGAAGGGGAAAGGGTGAGAGCGCACCAGGCTTAACCAGATCATGGGGTTCTCACACAGATAAAAGGGGACTTTCTGGGCAGGCTGTCCTACCATCTGCCAGGGAGATTTTGGCCTCCCTGTGGAAAGGAAAATAAAAACTCAACCCTGAGAGAGGGATGGGAGAATGGTTAACTGGGAGGTTGTTTATAACTCTGACATAAACCGTCCCCTGACAGTTAAGATTCTTGGTTTTTCAATTGTCGGCCCTTCCGAGAATGATGAAGCAGGGTGGCTCAGTGGAAAGAGCGCGGGCTTTCGAGTCAGAGGACATGGGTTCTCATCCCAGCTCTGCCACTTGTCTGCTATGTAACCTTGGGAAAGTCACTTAACTACTCTGTGCCTCAGTTCCCTCATCTATAAAATGGGGACTGAGACTGTGAGCCCCACATGGGACAACCTGATTACCCTGTATCTACCCCAGCACTTAGAACAGTCCTTGGCACATAGTAAGTGCTTGACAAATACTACTATTATTATTATCACTATTGTTTCTCTCTTTCCCTCTGATCACCCTCTGAATTGCATTTTATCATGTGTGGGGAAGTGATTCTTCATGGGTAAGGCTGGACTTAATGTGCTGAAGCTTATAGCTTCTTTTATTATGTTAGTGACATACCTTGTTAAATGAGTAGAACTACAGTCAGGGATATTTCCACTAATTAGCATTTCCTTTTAGATGTTTAACATTCCCTGGTCACCGGAATATTTGGCAAAAACAGGAAAATGCTTATATAATACCTTTCCCCGAGAATCTTCACTAGAAATAGGTCAACAC
Organism: Ornithorhynchus anatinus; assembly: GCF_004115215.2. Lineage (NCBI taxonomy): Eukaryota > Metazoa > Chordata > Mammalia > Monotremata > Ornithorhynchidae > Ornithorhynchus > Ornithorhynchus anatinus. The sequence goes on from NC_041751.1 coordinate 16,957,017, forward strand.
CAGTTTTCTTCATTTTACCAAGCCACCTCTGACCTGAAAAAGAAACTTCCTCTACAAATGAGGATTTCAGATTCTCCATCTGTGGCCAGGAGAACTGCACTCAGAGAAGCAATCATTCAAATGTCTCATATGTTCTTTCCTGTTTCTCTAGGTCAGATGACTCGCTCATACCCAATTCAAAAATTAACCTTCTCTGCTACATCTTTTTAAGGGGTCTGTTAAGTAGCTACTGGGTGTCAAACACTGTTCTAAGCGCTGGAATAGCTACAAGTTAATTAGGTTGGACACACTCTCTATCCCTGTTTTCTAACACTGGTACATTACTCCTCCCTTCACAGACAGGCAAAGGGGGAGGGAGGAGAAAGGGATGAAGAAGGATGGGGAGAAGAGGAAGGATTCTATCTGATGATATTCTCAGAGTCACCTTAAGACATTTCAGCTAATCTTAAATATTCATATCCTAAATTGGGAAATATTTTAACTTGAATATTCAAACTCTAGAAGAACAGTAACATCAAATGCAAATAAAGAAGAGAAATCTACATTCCTGTGGGGAGAAAAAAATGCCCACCCTTTTTTTTTTTTTATAGTATTTCTACTGCAAGGATTTGTGCTGAAAACTGGCCGGATTTCAAAAGCTGTGTTCCAAAAGATTTCTTAGAAACCAATAATGACAATCCAATTTCTCCACGACAGGAAATAAAAGTTTATTCTTAATGAAAAGGGCACTCTCGATATGAAATATTTAAAGACTGCACTCTAAAATACTTACCACATTTCCAACATTGGCCTTTTTCCTTCCTGTTTTCAGCAAGGACACATCACGTGACAAACCAGAAAAAGAACTGAAATAGTCATTATACCCCTATCCGTCAAAGCTAAGCATTTGTTTGAATATGATATTTGAAAAGTATTGGTGATTAAAGACAGGGCCTGCTAGGAGTGGCAAGTGCTTGGGAATCAGAAGGACCTGGGTTCTAATCCTGTCTCCACCACTTGCCTGCTGTGTGACCTTGGACAAGTCACTTCACTTCACTTCTCTGTGACTCAGTTCCCTCATTCCCTCATCCGTTAAGTGGGGATTAAGACTCTGAGTCCCAGGTGGGACAGGGACTGTGTCCACCCTGCTTACCTTGTTACTACCCCGGTGCTTAGAACAGTGCTTGGTACAATATTATGTATTTAACAAATACCATAATTGTCATTATTATTATTTTCATAGGGGACTGCTTAACTGCAGGTAAGGAGCTAAAAGAAGACATGCAGTCAGTTGGCTGGAGATAGACAGCTACGAGTCTTTACTTTCATTCAATCAATCATATTTATTGAGCGCTTACTGTGTGCAGAGCACTGTACTAAGCGTTTGGAAGAGTACGCCAAATCAGAGTTGGTAGAGACGTTCCTAGAAGGGGAGACTGACATTACTATAAATGAATTATGGATGGTTACATAAATGTTATGGGGCTGAGGAAGGGGTGAATAAAAGGGGCAGATCCAAATGCAAAGGCGACAAAGAAGGGAGTGGGAAAAGACAAAGTGAGGGCTTAGTGGGGGGAGGCCTCTTGGAAGAGATGTGGAAAACGCTATGTTCTCCCCAATAAAAATCATAATAGCGCTTGCTAAGCAGTATTCACTCTCTGCTAAGCAGTAGGATAGTGGTGGTAGAAGCAATAACAGCATTTATTGAGCACCGACTTTATTTTTTTAGGGTGTCGGTTAAGCACTTACTATGTGATAGGCACTGTACTAAACTTTGGCGCAGATATAAGTTAATCATTTTGGACACAATCCCAGTCCCATATGTGATTCACAGCCTTCCTCCCCAGTTTACAGATAAGGTAACTGAAGTCCAGGGGAGTTAAATGACTTGTCCAAGGTCACACAGCAGAGAAGTGGAAGAGCCGGGATTAGAACCCAGGTCCTGTTGACTCCCAGGCCCGCGCTTTTCCACTAGACCACACTGCTTCTCTAGCCATTAGGCCATGCTGCATCACTTGGCATGACACACCGTCCTAGATGCTTGCAAAGTACAATACAGAGAAGACATTCCCTGAAATATATCCGTATCAGACACCATCCCCGTCCCACAAAGACAAAACAGAGAGGGAAGAAGAGCCAGCATCTTATACCTATTTTATGGGTCGGGAAACAGGGCCACAGAGTGGTTAAGTGACTCGTCCAAGATCTCACATAGACACATGGGGGAGCGGGGACTAGAACCTGGAGATGACTCAAAATTCCCATGAGCTTTTCACTTAGTCACACTGCCCTCATCTTTCTCTTCTAGCTTCACTCACGTCTGCCTCCTGGGCTACAATTTACCACTATGGGTGGGGAGATTTCAGGCTCACATGTGAGTTAATAGATTTTTTTTTTTATGGTATTTGTTAAGTGCTTACTATGTGCCAGGCATTGTATTAAGGGCTGGGCTATGCAGCTGACTGTTTCTGCCTCCCTCTCTGCGGAGATATACATTTACGCTTTCGGTTCTCTCTTTTGTAACCTGTTCTTCTCAATGTCTGAGCCCCAAAAGAGCCACCTTATTTCCAAATTTTTTAGTGGTATTTGTTAAGTGCTTACTATGTCCCAGGTACTGTACTAAGCGCTGGGGTAGGTATGAGCTAATCAGGTTGGACACAGTCCCCGTCCCACATGGGACTAACAATTTTAATTCCCACTTGACAGATGAGGTAACTGAGGGACAGAGAAGTGAAGTGACTTGCCTGAGGTCACAGAGCAGACAAGGGGCGGATCTGGGATTAGAACCCAGGTTCTTTCACGTACTGAAAGAGTCAGTCTGTTGCTGCTATTTCCCACCGGCTCATCAGTCTGATTTCCACTGTCTGAGATTGTCACAGCATCTTTGAAATGTTTCTTCTGGTCTTCTTGGTCACAGGCCCTCTCCCATCTCCCTAGTACACGTGTGTGTGCATACACAAACACACACACGCACACCCTGAGGTCCCCCATGTTGGACCTTTATGAGTATCCTGTTGTGATTCACTTTCTCCAAACAACCCCTCAAAGAGTCATGAATAACTTCAGGGTTAGTGGATAGAGACATTCATACGCATGCATAACTAAATGCTCAATACGATACAAAAACAACAAGAAATAATCCAGATCAAGGAAGGGAGCCTGAAGGTCAAAAGATACAAGTAATAGAATCTTGGGAAAGAAAGAAGAAATAGAAAGGAAATAGAAAAATTGTGAAAACAGATGAAGAAGAGAGGCTATTAAATGAACAACAAACACATGACACATTTCTTTTGTATTATTTAGGTATATTAGTTGGAAAAAATTTATATCACGCTTTCTGGTTTTCTCCTTGTGATATATATTGGAAATAGTTATTTCTTCAGAACTAATCATATCATCGCTATATTATCTTCTCACTCTAATATCCACAATACACATTATGCATCCTTCCATAAATTATTTAATGGCAGTATGAAAATAGAAATGGCAACTTTAGTCTGTGGCACATAAGCAATATGAAATTATCGGAAGTTTCATCTAGACTTTGTTGAGAAGTGATCTTTATTGAAACGGGAGGCTTCAGAACAAAAAATGGCAATATCAGGGGACAGAGAAATATACGACACAATGTTTTCTTCTGTGACTGACTGATTTTGACTCCATAGCTAACATTCCTAGTCTCCCAAAGACAACTGGAGTACACTGAATCCTCTCAAAATGGGCAAAGATTTACAAGGATTCTTGGTTCAGACTTCTCTCCCTGTTGCAGAGGACAGGATTTGGATGTATTTTTATCTGCCTTGAATACTGGTGTAATATGCCGGTGCAATTGCATATTCAATTATGTATTCTGCTTTTTCATCCTGACACATTCCTCCTCTTGCGCCCTCTATTTGTTCATCTTTTTCCCCCCAGGCTCTCTCCCCAGCCCACCGGTAGATCATAAATGCCCAGAGACCTGAAATGTGGGTCTCACTCCTGTGTATTCTCCCAACCTCCCCATCCTTTCATAGTATTCTGCACTCTGTACATGCTCAACAAAAACCACTGAGTTGATCAACGCACTGCATTGGGCCCAAATTATTTACAAACCCTTAACATTTTACTTCAGGCTTTTTCTATTCCGAGGTATCCCTTTTTAAAACAGGAAGAAGAGAGTCGATTAGCAAAGTTATTTTGTTTTCTTTACAAAGGAAACAGATAACGAAAAATAGAAAGAGGTCATTTTATAAAACAGCCTCCTTGATAGGATTACCTAGAAAATTTGCCTCTCTACTTTTGTCATTTTGGGCCTTGAAGAACCATCACTGGAATCCTCTGGTTTGACTATCCAAATAGTCAGTGTTAGCAGCAGTAGGTAAGCAGGGTTACTGTGACAGTGTGAAGTCTGATTCCTTAAGCTTTCAGCTCTCAGATCACATTCTACAACCGCTCTGTCCACCTTACTCCAACAGACACTAAAGTAAACAAGGCAGTCACAAAATACTGTCTCTTTTTGTTTTCCTTTCCCTGGTGGTCAAATGGAAGCGAGAGGGGAAGGAGTTTGAAAAGACAGTGGCTAAGTCCCCCCTGGATCCTATTAGATAGACCGGGCCAACAGAGAGCTCGCTAGCCGAAATGGACTTCTTACAGTACGTTTGATAAATTGACATCATTTCGGGCAATTTGAAGTAACGCAATCTTTATGTCTGAACAGGGTAATTACTAGATATGTTTCCAGGTCTCAGAAACACTTCAGATCAATCACCGGGAACACTCAGCGGAAGCTACTGCTGTTTGCTCCAGGATGATACAAAGCAGAAGCAGCTTAGGAAGAAGGTGAAGAGACCTAGAAAAATGAGATGGAAGCTTGCACATTCCCTCTTCCTCCACCAGTCATGTGGGGAAAAATGAAAGCAGAGAAAACCACCCTAGTGTAATGTATCTTGTACAGCCCTCAGAAGACGATAGCCAAATGCAACCTGTAGTCGGGGGAGCTTATTTTTCAAATGAGTAATAATCTAAATCAATGTCATGAAAAAGAAAAATTCAAAACTAGGCCTGGGACAAATTGACCACCTCCGAAAAAGGCTCAGAAGTGAGATCGAGGAACAGTAAAGCTCTTGACAAGGATGGGATTCTTTTATTTAATGGCTCTGGTATATTTTTCAGGCAGCAGAAAGACCCATTAGTGCCTTTTCCCAGGTATCTTATCCCCTTTATACAGATGAGGAAACTGAGCCACAGAGGGATCGAATGACTTGCCCATGACACACAGCGGGAAAGTGGGATTGTCCGCATTAGAACCCAGGTCTTCTGACTCCCGGACCTCTGCATTTTCCACTAGGCCATACTGATTCCTAAATCAGAGTGCAGGTGACAGCAGCATCATTTCACTGTGGCCGTTCTGTGTTCCAGGGATACCCTTCGAGGCTTCCCACTCACCCCCTAACTCTGCTCTCAATATTCTTTCGAGACTGTGAATTTCCCTTTAAATCACAATGAACGAGAGCGAGGTCCTTGGGTGTCTATTCAGCGGCCAATGAGTGCAATCCACTGTTTCCCCAGTCACTCACCCCAAATCGCCCAGCGGACGAGTGGCAGAGTCAGGACTGGAAATCAGGACTCCTGATTCCCTAGGAACACCTTAGGTAGTTCTTCAGTCAGAAACCTTTTTCCCTGATGGAACAGCCCCAACAGACATTCCCATGAGGCACAGCCTGGGTTAAAACCCCGTTCTCCTGATCCCCCCTGGCCACCCCTCTGGACAAAGACCAGGGCTTAGACTTTAAACACAGGGGAAGACTAAGAAGGACAAACTACAGTTCCGCGAACCAAAGACGGAACAAAAACATCACTCAAACAACAGTATTTACTGAGCTGTAAGCTCTTGACTGCTCACCCAAGACTGCAAGCTACTTGTAGGCCGGGAACACGTCTACCAACTTTGCTATATTCTATTCACCCAAATGCTCAGTATAGTGTTCTGCACATATTGACTGAGCACTTGCTGTCTGCAAAGCACTGTAATAAGCATTTGGGAGATCACCATCAATCGTATTTATTGAGCGCTTATGGTATGGAGGTCACTGTACTATGCACTTGGGAGAGAACAACTGAGTTGGTAGACACTCTTCCTGCTCAGGGTGAGCTTACAGTGTATCAGTCAATCAATCGATGGTATTTTTTGAGCACATACCGGGTGCAGAGCACTGTATTAAGCACCTGTGAGAGTGCAATCAATCGTATTTATTGAGCACTTACTGTGCACAAGGAACTGTACTAGGCGCTTGGGAAAGGAAAATACAAAGAGTTGATAGACATGAACCCCACCCACGACAAATGTAGAGTTTATCAATCAATTAATTGTATTTCCTGAGTGCTTACTGGGTGCAGAGCACTACATTAAGCGCTTGAAAAAGGACGATACAACAATGTCCCTTGTCCACAAAGAGCTTACGGTCTACCAATCAATCAGTGGCATCTATTGAGTGCTTGCTGTGGGCAGAACACTGAATTAGCAATAATAATAATGATAATAATGCTGGTATTTGTTAAGCGCTTACTATGTGCAGAGGACTGTTCTAAGCGCTGGGGGAGATACAGGGTCATCAGGTCGTCCCACGTGAGGCTCGCAGTTAATCCCCATTGTACAGATGAGGTAACTGAGGCACAGAGAAGTGAAGTGACTTGCCCCAGTCACACAGCTGACAAGAGGCAGAGCTGGGATACGAACCCATGACCTCGGACTCCCAAGTCCGGGTTCTTTCCACTGAGCCACGCCGCTGAGTGCTTGGAGACTAGAAGACAACAAAGTTGGTAAGTAGGTCCCCTGTCATTGTGGAATTTTCTGTGAAGTGGAATATGTGGCAGAAGATCCACTACCTAACAGTGACCAGAGCGGATATGTTTCCCCTCTTTCCAGAGCTCTCCACAGTACCAAGTTGAAAAAAAAAAAAAAAAAAAGTGGTAAAGAAAGCTCTTCCTTCCCCAGTCTCCTTGACTCCTTGCTGATCATTTTTTATGAGTACAGGCTTATGCTAGGAGATTGAATAATGTACACTATAAAAGTTTTTGCAAAGACGAGAAAGTAGGGCAAGCATTATCCAAAGCAAGTGCTACATCAACATTGGCTTGGCTACTCTGAAAATATTCCCTCCAGTTCAGGTTCCTGGGTTTCCTCGCCGCTGACTGAATGCAAACACTGACACAGCGGAGAGATCCCCTCTTCCTGCTGGGGCGGAGAGGGGCCAGGGCTCAGAGGCAAACACACGTGTGCCCTCAGTCCTCCGAGGCCACGGGCGCTGGGAGAAGTTGCCCCGACCGGGCTCCCCCACCAGCCGCACGGCAGGAGAAAAGTCTGTCTGAATGACCTCTCCAAAGCCGGGAAGGTTGTGGCGGCTTGGAACTCCGACCGTGGGCCTGGGGTGGCCCAGTGCCAGGGCACTGTCCTCTCCAAGACTTTTGTGCGGATTGGATTCATTCATTACCCTCGATACTCTGGCGGCTTTTACTTCGACTTGGTCTCATTGTGTCACCAGATTGATTACTACTCATTCACGGATTCGGCCTTTCGTTGACTACTTGCTGCATGCGAAGGCCCGTACTAAGCGCTTGAGAGAGTACAATATAACAATAGACACATTCCCTGCCTACGACGAGCTTACAGTCTAGAGATGAACTTACAACACTAGAAGCGGCGTGGCCTAGTGGAAAAAGCACGGGCCTGGGAGTCAGAGGACCTGAGTTCTAATCCTAGCTCTGCCACATACCTGCTGTGCGACCTCGGGCAAATCACTTCTCTGTGCCTCAGTTCCCTCAGCTACCAAATGAAGATTCAATACCTGTTCTCCCTCCTACTTCGACTGTGAGCCCCATGAGCTTAGTACAGTGCTTGGCACATAGTAAGCACTCAACAGGTACCACAGTTCTTATCATGATTATGGCATTTATTAAGATGATATTCTTCTGTTCTGATTGCTGTCCTCCCTCGAGGATTGAGAGCCCCTTATGGGGTGTCTAAATTGAATCCTCTTGGGTGGATCCTATATGTAACTTGAACTTAGGAGACATTTCTAGATAGCAGTAGTAAAAATAGGCAGTTAGTAGGTAATCCATTGGTCACTTCAGGGCTTAGTAAGATAAAGTGTCAGATATCAGGGAACAGACCAACCAGTCTGGTGCCTGGCAAACAACCAGTCAGTCAGTGGTACTCACTGAGTATCTACTGTGTGCGCAGCATGTACAATGCATTTGGGGGTGTATAATACAACAGAGTGCGTAGAGAAGCAGCGTGGCTCAGTGGAAGGAGGACGGGCTTGGGAGTCAGAGGTCATGGGTTCTAATCCCAGCTCTGTCCCTTGTCCGCCGTATGACCGTGGGCAAGCCGCTTAACTTCTCTGGGCCTCAGTTTCTTCATCCATAAAATGGGGGTTAATAAAAATGTTGGTATTGGTTAAGCGCTTACTATGTGCAGAGCACTGTTCTAAGCGCTGGGGGAGATACAGGGTAATCAGGTCGTCCCACGTGAGGCTCACAGTTAATCCCCGTTTTACAGATGAGGGAACTGAGGCACGGAGAAGTTAAGTGACTTGCCCACAGGCACGCAGCTGACAAGTGGCCGAGCGGGGATTCGAACCCATGATTAAGACTGTGAGCCCCACGTGGGGCGACCTGATTACCTTGTATCTACCCCAGTGCTTAAAACAGTGCTTGGCACATAGTAAGCGCTTAATAAGTACCATTATTAATATTATAATTATGTCCCCTGCCCACAAGAAACTTACAGTCTAGAAGGATCAGGAACGGAGCAGTAACTCGAAGGATCGTGAAATACGGGGGATAACCCAAAGGCAGCAGCAGACGTTGGAAGCAACAAACAGGACAGCTCACCAAGGCGCACACAGCACAGTGTGGTCACAACTCCGGGTTCCGCGTCAGCCTTTTCGCTGACTTGAGTCCTCGTGGGTGAATTTCCACCAGCGGTGGAGTGAAATCGACCCCAGTGGGGTAAGAACAAGTACACTCTAACCAAATTCACAGGAATCAGCATGATCTAGTGGAAAGAGCACGAGCCAGGGAGTTGGACGACCTGGGTTCTAATCCCTGCTCTGCCAATTGCTTGCTGTATGACCTTGTGCAAGTCACCTAATTTCTCTGGTCCTCGGTTTCCTCATTTGTAAAGCGGGGATTAAGTACCTGTTCTCCTTGCTACTTAGCCTGTAAGCCCCATGTGGGACAGGAACTGTGTTCTACCTATTAAATTTTTTACCTACCCCAGCAAGTGCTTAACAAATACCATAAAAAGTGGCATCTTCCAATACAACGACAACTAGGCATATATACTGATAAATCCCAAGCTTCTCCCTCGCTTCCCCCCACCCCCACCCGCATGCACATAAGTACCAAACTAAGCATGAAAGGCAAGGCACTCCAAGGGTAGTTTACCGAGCTTATTTATCATCTTCAGTGAAAAGCAACTATATTTTCAGTAACTGAAGCATAATCGTTTGAGATTCACTTTTCACCAGGAGGGAACACAGACTCACTCCACAGACAGTTTCTTATCTTCTCGAATGGCTGCGTTCAGCTTTCCCCCGAACTTGCCTTGACCTTGAAGCTTCCATGACTCCAGAGGGTCAGGGAGCTTAAACAATCCATCAAACTCCCCCTCAGATCAGCCAAGCCAGATGCTCTTGCTCTCTCCCTCAGCGATCAAACCCAGAATCCACAAGAGGCCCCTTTCACCACACAGCGGGTCTCGGGAGGCCCTCAGAACAAACTTCAAAAGCAAATCCCTGATTGCCTGACCAGGGGAAAGCCACCGCTACTGTGGACTTTTCCGCGGTGAGAAATTTGGAACCGTCGACAAGTCAGATGTGATTTACGGCTTGAATGTGAACTACTGGTCTTCCTGCATTCTCAACTTTCGTTTTATTATGGGATGAAGATATAGTGTGGTGAGGGGGGAAACAAAGCCAAGAGAGTGCTTTTCCTGTGCTCGTCTGGGGGCTCAACAGCTCAACCGGCTAGCTACCAATCAGGACTTCCCGCTGGCTCTTTAGAGCCCCTCGTAATGTCTCCGAGACCCCTCCCAGGAGCCCCTCCGGGACCCTCGGCCTCATTTCTCCCCCCATCTCAGGCTTATCCCTAGAGAGCCCAACGTCCCTACTGTACATCCATTCCAACCCACCCACACGCTGAAACCCATGGGAAAAGCATCCGTGCCCACTGGGTGCCTGGATCCTCTGCACTCCCGGTTCGGCCCAGGTGCCCTGGACTGTACTGTAAAATGCACCTCCTACCAGGGACTCGGCCAAACAGGGAGGAGAAAACACATCCAGTTTTGGTCCCATGCTGCCCTGAAAGCTTGGACAACTAGGGAGAGAGCACAAGAAAGGGGGAAAGGAGACAGGCCTTTCAGAGAAGCAAAAAGAAGAGGGAAAGGAGCACGGCTTATTTATGTTGGTATTTGTTAAGCGCTTACTATGTGCCGAGCACTGTTCTAAGCGCTGGGGTAGACACAGGGGAATCGGGTTGTCCCACGTGGGGCTCACAGTCTTCATCCCCATTTTACAGATGAGGTAACTGAGGCACCGAGAAGTGAAGTGACTCGCCCAAAGTCACACAGCTGACAAGTGGCCCAGCCGGCATTCGAACCCATGACCTCTGACTCCAAAGCCCGGGCTCTTTCCACTGAGCCACGCTGCTTCTCAGTGGATAGACCATGGGCCTGGGAGTCCAAAAGATCTGGCATCTTGGACAAGTCACTTCACTCTTCTGGGCTTCAGTGACCTCATCTGTAAAATGGGGATAAAGACTGTGAGCCCTATGTGGGACAGGGACTCTGTCTAACCTGATTTGCTTGTATCCAACCCAGTGCTCGTAGAGTGCCTGGCACGTAGTGCTCCAAAAACTACCTCAATTACCATTATTATTATTATTATTATTATTACTGGGAAAGAAAAGGTTCTGAATGGTTTCCGGTTCTAGAGAACTGGGAAGGAAGCTGGACTGTGAGGAGAAAGAAAGTGGGCTGGGAATCCAGAGACTTAGGTTGGAGTCCCAGTTTCACTACTGACCGCCTGTGGCAAGCTACTTAAACTATCTGGACCCCAGTTCCCTCATCTGTAAAACTGGATTCCAGAACCCGAATCTTCCTCCCTCGATCTGTCCCTCACGTGGACTTTTTAAGAGTTGAACGAGAGAACTTCGGTGAACGTGCTTGGGTAGACTACAAGCCCTCGAGTAGGACAAGGGACATCCAGGGCTACCAGGGTCATCGCACGGGGCCAGAAGATGTGACCGAGGCAGCGTAACGTGAAATTCACCTTGTTGAATTCCTGAAAGAGAGAAGGGTGTGTCTTCTCTGTGGGACATAGTATTATCTTAATACCATAATCATCATTTCCCCCTCTCGACATGTGAGCACACATGTCCACAGTGTGCTCAGGGAATGTAGTAATGTTGGTATTTGTTAAGCGCTTACTATGTGCCGAGCACTGTTCTAAGCGCCGGGGTAGACATAGGGGAATCAGGTTGTCCCACGTGGGGCTCACAGACTTAATCCCCATTTTACAGATGAGGGAACTGAGGCGCGGAGAAGTTAAGTGACTTGCCCACAGTCACACAGCCGACAAGTGGCAGAGCTGGGATTCAAACTCATGAGCCCTGACTCCAAAGCCCGTGCTCTTTCCACTGAGCCACGCTGCTTCTCTTATTGTTATATTGTACTCTCCCAAGCACTTAGGACAGTACTCTGCACACAGTAAGTGCTCAATAAATATGATCGAATGAATGAATTACAAAAAACTCCATTGTCAGTCATATTTATTGAGACTTACTCTGCGCACAGCACTGTACTGAGTGCTTAGCAGAGTACAACAATATAATAATAATAATGATGATGATGATGGTATGTCCTACCTCTGTCCTGGAATGCCCTTCCTCCTCATATCCACCAAAGTTGCTCTCTTCCCCCCTTCAAAGCCCTGCTGAGAGCTCACCTCTTTCAGGAGTCCTTCCCACACCGAGCCCCCCATCTCCTCTGCTCCTCCTCCTCCTCTCCCCATCGCCCCTACTCCCTCCCACTTCTCTAGTCCCGGATCTGCCAGTTGCTTGCCGTGTGACCTTGGACAGGGTATTTAACTCCTCTGATCCCATTTCCTCAACTGTAAAACACCTGTTGTCCCCCTCGCTTAGACAGAGTCCCACGCAGGACAGGAACTGGGTACGACCTAATTAATTTGCACCTATCCCAGGACTTAGAACAAGGTATGACACATAGTAAGCACTTAACAAATACCACTTAAAAAACAAATTCTTGCCCTAAGCTCCATCTCCCTAGAACTGCCCAAATCTGGCACCGTTATCAAGAGGAAAACAAAACTGAAAAGGCAAAAGCCTTGATACCAACTAATTTGGTGCCTAGGAGAGAATTTTTTTTTTTTAAATACAGTAAATGCATCTTTAAATCAATTGCTAAAATGCTCAAAACTATGTAATTACATTGTTCAGGGTGTAAGGCAATTATTGTCAGTTTTAATGCTTTGCCACCGTACCGTGCCTTAGGCAAATGCTCGCTGTGCCCATGAATGTTGGAAGAAACAAATCATAAATCCGTAAGCGGAACAGAAGCATCTTTCAAGCTGCCTGGAGCCGGGGGGGGGGGGGGTGGGGGGGGCGTTTACAAGGAAGAACATATATTTTAATCTGGCCACTGCTGTTTTCCTTAGTCGCCGTCCATCTAGCTGTCTGTCTTTCCACCTGGTGTCTGTCTAGACATCCATCATTTTCCCAATTAAGGGCAGGCGCCACGACGAGCACGACGGCCGCTTGTTGGCCAATGCCGCAGACTCTCTAAGCAGAAATGATTATGGCACACGAAGCGGATAGAGAAGCAGCATGGCTTATTGGAGAGAGCACGGGCCGGGGAGTCAAAAGGGCCGAGGTTCTAATCCCAGGTCCACCTCACATCTACTGAGTGACCTTGGGCAACTCACTTCATTCCTCTGGGCCTCTGTAACCTCATCTGTAAAATGGGGATTAAGACTGTGAGTCTCATCTGGGACAGGGACTGTGTCCCACCTGATTAACCTGTCTCTACCCCAGCTCTCAGTATGGAATTGGGCACATAGCAAGCCCACAACAAAAACCCGAATTATTATTATCTATTAATAATAATGATAATCGGGTTAAGGGCTCACTACGTGCCAGGCACTATCCTGACTGCTGGAGTGGATACAAGTAAATCAGATTGGACGCAGTCCTTGTTCTAAATGGGGATCACAGTCTTAATCCCCATTTTAAAGATGAGGTAACTGAGGCACAGAGAAATGAAGTGACTTGATCAAGGTTGTGCAGCTTTATGGCGTAGTCCTCACCCGCGGGGATCTGACCACCCAAATGTATTCGCTAAGCACTTGACACATAAGTATTGGGATTGGTTCAAGCTAATCAGGTCAGACACAGTCCCTGTCCCACATGGGACTCACAGTCTAAGAAGGAAGAAGAGCAGGTAACAGCCCCATTTTAAAGATAAGGAAACTGAGGCTCCAAGAGGTTAAATGCCTTGTCTGAAATCACTTGGGAGGCAAATGCAAGAGCCAAGACTAGAACTCGGGTCTCTTGACCCTCAGTACTGGATCAGATCGTTCGAAAATGGTAACGGATGAAGTATGCAGATTTAGGGAGGCTCCGGCCCTGATGTTCCCAGATCCCTGCAGGTCAGTCTGAATCCCCCACCTCACAGAGGAGGAAACTGAAGCACAGAAAAGGTGACTTGCCCAAGGTCACACAGAAAACAAGTGGTAGAGCTGGGATTAGACCCCAGGTCCTCTGATTCCCAGTTCCCTGCTCTTTCTACTAGGTCATACGGCTTCCCTTTTCTTTTTTCTTTGTGCACCAAGCCCAGGTATAGAGATATATACTATTCCAAAGGCCATTTAGACATTTTGTTTTCATTGCCAGTATTGGCACTGAAATACTGACAGTATTCTTATAGGCTAAATAGAAGAATATATTAAATGAAATCAGTTCATCTGCCGTGTGCGGGTTCCGGTGTACTCTCCCAAGCTCCCAGTACAGGGCTGTGCGCACTGCAGGTAATCAATATCACTGACTGATCGCCTGTGTTCTCGACGAACCCCACCGTTAAGGAAAATCTGTGTTCGTTCCCTCTCTCTGTGTCCAATGCCGCGTATATATTCACAGTCTTTCCAAAGCCGCTGCTGTGTAATCTAACCAGGTAGACGTGCATTGTTGAAGAACTTTCCCTAATTCTGCGGTTGCCTTCTACACCTGAAGCTTCCTGAAAGCATGAGTAAATGAAGGAGAAGTGGTGTGGCCTAGTGAAAAGAACATGGTCCTGGGAGTCAGTAAAACTGGATTCTAAGTCTGCCTCCACCACTTGCCTACTGGATTACCTTGGGCCTCAGCTTCTCTTTGCCTCAGTTTCCTCATCTGTAAAATGAACCTCAGATGAGGGTCACCTGTCCTCCTTTCCCGTTTGGTCCCCGTACGGGACGGGACTGCATCTGATGATTTTTTTTTTAGATTAGACTGTAAGCCCGTCACTGGGCAGGGGTTGTCTCTATCTGTTGCCGAATTGTATGTTCCAAGCGCTTAGTACAGTGCTCTGCACATAGTGAGCGCTCAATAAATACTATTGAATGAATGAATTAAAAAAAAAAAATGTTGTTAAACGCTTACCATGTGCCAGGCACCGTAATAAGCACTGGAATATATGCAAGGTAATCAGTTTGGACACAGTCCCTGTCCCATATGGAGCCCACAGTCTTAATCCCCATTTTACCACTGCAGTAACCTGAGGCACGGAAAAGTTAAGCGACTTGCCCAAGGTCACACAGCAGACAAGTGGTGGAGCCAGGATTCGAAAACACCGGTCCTTCTGCCCCAGGCCGGTGCTCTACGAGGCAACACGCTGCTCCTCATCTTTACACTGTATTTCCTCCAGTGCCTAGTCAGCACATACTAAGTATTTTAGACTGCTATTATTAGTACTATTATTGCTCTCACAAGTGGGCACCAGTTTCTCAGCTTCACTGTCTGTTACTCCTATTCCATTTCACTTCCTCTTATTCCTAGTTAGAGGAAACAGATGCACACTCAGACCTGGTCAGCCTTCTCATCCTGCAGCAATAGGAGTGAAAAGGCTCGTGAAGGAGTTAAGTAGAATGGAGCCACTTTAAAATCCCAATTTATCTTCATCCCATTAGACCGTAAGCTCCTCGACGGCAAGGACTGTATCTCCTCACTCTAATACCCTTTTCAAGGGCTTAGTACAGTGCCGTGTACACAGTAGGCACTCTCAATAAATATGCCTGAGTGATTGACTGTTCGATGAACTTTTCTGGGCCACAGAGTTCAGCAGTCGATTCCAGAACCTAGGTGGTCTGATGGTCTTGAAGGATTTTGGAAAAACTCCGGTAACTAGCTAGTGGGCTCAATCTTACTCCCTGTGCTGGACCTGTGTCTGATGGATGAGAAAGATTAATGACTGCCATTGATCTGGACAACTTTGGCAATTCAGGATCAATCAGTGGTATTTATCGAGTGCTCAGTGTGCGCAGAATACAGTACTAAGCGCTTGGGAGAGTATACTATAACAGAGTTGATAGACCTTTTTTCATTAATGACATCTGTTAAGCATTTACTATGCTTCAAACACCGTTCCACATGCAGGGGTAGGTACAAGTTAATTAGGCCGGACACAGCCCCTGTCCCGCACGGAACTTACAAACTAAGTAGGCGGGGAGACCGGGTATGGGGGACCGTAAGCCCGTCAAACGGCAGGGACCGTCTCTATCTGTTGCCGACCTGTTCATTCCAAGCGCTTAGTCCAGTGCTCTGCACATAGTAAGCGCTCAATAAATACTATTGAATGAATGAAGGGTATTTAATCCCCATTTTACACCGAGGAAACTGAAACACAGAGAAGTTAAATGACTCACTCGAGGTCACACAACACAAAATGGCGGAGCCGGAATTAGAACCCAGGTCCTCTGCATGCCAAGCCCGTGCTATTTCCCCGAGGTCATGATGCTTTTCTGCCTACGGGGAGTTTAGAGTCTAGATGGGGAGACAGATGTTATAGTAAATTATGGCTTTGTACATAAGGGTCTGGGTGCTCAAGGGATATATATCAGGAACCGGTCCACACGGATTCTGGACTGTGATCTCGCCAACAGTGGTGAGCGGTGGGACCTGTGGCACTTTCCTCAGTCTCCTCAATTCCTGCGTGGCCTTACTTCCAACATGGCAATACTTTTTCCCAACCTGCTTCCATTTGGGTTTCTGAGGCCAGCGGGAATGGATTGTGACAGTGTTGACCTTTGCCCTGATTATCATCCCCAGCTTCCTAGGGGAGAACAACGATGCTGCATCACTCTCCGAAACGACCCTACAGAGCCGCTTCCGTGTTGGACGGCCCTGCTGGAAAGGTTCCACCGCTCTAATTTGATTCGCCAACTGTTCCATTCCCACGGGGCAAATAAATATGTTGAAGCGCTGAGGGAAATTATTAAAAATTTATGTCACAGTGTTCCTCTCCAGGCTTGGCCAGGCAAGCAGCTCCTTGATGAGGACTGGAAATATCCCACCTCTGATGTCTTCCGTGGCTTAACCGGGGGAGAAGCCAATACAGAGCCAAGGGGCAGAAGCTGGTAAGGAATCATCACCCCTGCGGGACAAGAGCAGAAAGGCTCTGCTGCCTTCCTCCCTCCCTCCACTGTGGGTAAGTGAGGCTCCGGGCCTGGACTCAGAGGATCCAAAATAGCTTCCACAAGAGAGGCAGAGGTGCTGCTTCTCTTAATAAAAACGGTGGTATTTGTTAAGCGCGTACTATTTGCCAGGCACCGTACTAAGCGCTGGGGCACGTACAAAATAATCCGGTCCCACTTGGGGCTCACAGTTTAAGTAGGCGAGAAAAGGTACTGAATCCCGATTCTGCGGATGAGGGAACTGAAGCCCGGAGAAGTTAAGTGACTTGCCCAAGGTCACACAGCAGCTAAGATAGTAAGTGCCTTGCTGCTTTGCTACAGGGGTTGCTACGGAATGGTACTGCGCACCGCTATACAACAATACCTAGCACTTTCTGATGCAGCCCTCCCCGCCACTCATTCATTCCTTCAATTGTATGTTCTGAGCGCTCACTGTGTGGAGAGCACTGGGCTAAGCGTTCGGGAGAGTACTATACAATAAGCAGCCACGTTCCCCGCCCACAGTGAGCTTACGGTCTAGAGGGAATGCCACTGTGGCCGGTGGCCGGCCTACGCTGACCATCAGAACGGTCATTAGTGGTAGTAAAAATAAATGTTGATAATCGTTAAGCCTTTTTTTATATGTGCCAAGCATGGTACTGAGCGCTGGCATAAATACAAGACAAGATGGTACACGGTCCGTGTTCCACGTGGAGCTCACCACCTTTATAGGAGGGAGGACAGATAGTGAATCCCCATTTTGCAGATGAGGAAACTAGTAGTAGTTACAGCATTTATTAAATGAGTATTGTGTGAAGAGCACGGTATTAAGCAATTGGAAAAGACTACATGGGCTTGAATTTAAAAAGGTCCCGTGTTCAGAAGGAGCTCACAGCTGTAAAGTGGAAGAGGGAATTGGCGAAGGAACACATAAGGAAAGATGAAACAACAAAGCAATAAGGGCAAGGAAAAATATCCTCAGTAAAACTCAAAATCAGTAGAGCTCTGCGGGTAGAGGGGCAGGTCACGAGCAACCGGGCGACCCCGGGTCCCAAGTCCGGGTGTCCCCCTGCCAGCTTCTCCATCGACACAGGCACCGCTTCCAAGCACGGCACCTGGTGGCAGGAGGGATGTTGAATGATGAAAATGAAAATTGCAGACACAAAGGTGGCCTATGTCATCACTCTACCAGACGGGGCAAACTAGTTGATCACCGGATCAAAGTCCACCCTCTGCCTAGCGTTACCAAGCGCAGACTCTTCCCCCGAGTCTACGACCGGAAGTAGGATTCTGTAGACTGAAGGCTTGCAGTGGGCACTGCAGAGTTCTGCCCACAGAAAGTGCTCAGCAAATACCACTGATGGTGATGATGAAGTAGGATTCTGTATTTGGCTGCTATCTCACTGTCTAACTCCAGAGTAGACGGCCTTCTTCACTTCACAGTCACTTCCCCCGCCCCCCCCCCCCCCCCCGCCATTGCTAAACTACAAGAGCCGGGAGGCAAAAATAATCTCTCTGAATACAATTTTTTGAATGGTCTCTGTTAAGCACTTACTATGTGCCAGGCACTGTAGTAAGCACTAGGGTATATACAAGCTAGTCAGGCGGACTCAGTCCATGTCCCACCTGAGGCTCAGAGATTTAATCCCCATTTTGTAGATGAGGTAACTGAGGCCTAGAGAAGTTCAGTGACTTGTCCAAGGTCCCACAGCAGACAAGTGGCGGAGCCAGGATTGGAACTTGGGTCCTCTTATTCTCAGGCCTGGGCTTTTTCCACCAGGCCACGCTGCTTCGCAATCACCTGTGCTGACGGTGCGTATAAGATTGGGCCGTATCAGCTAATAGGGTCCAAGAGACACGTGATCCTTCTCACTCCAGGCCTGTCAAGCCCAGAGTGACTAGCCCGGGATGGCCAGATAGATGACCCTGCTCCAGTAATTTTTCCAGAGATCTATCAGTCGGCCTGAAGTTGTCTTTCGGGGCCTGCCAGTGCTCAGACTGACTCCTCATTCATCACTGACTCTTTTCTGGCTCTCATTCATCTGCCCACTCCGGCTGGCGAAGCAGCCCTCTGATAAGGGAAGCAGAAGCAGCAGCAAAACGTAGTGGCAGGAGTAGGGGCTTGAGAGTCAGCGGTCCTGGGTTCTGATCCCAGCTCCGCCACTTGTCCGCTGCGTGACCTTGGGCAAGCCACTTAACTTCTCCATGCCTCAGTTGCCTCATCTGTAAAAATGGGGATTAAGACGACGAGCCCCTCGACGGTCAACCCGATTAACTCCGCAGCACTTAGTATAGAGCTTGGCACATAATAAGCGCTTAACAAATACCATAATTATTATTATCATAAGGGGACAGGAACTAACGGTCTCGTTTGTTACCCTTTTTGCGGGAATTAGAAAATAGGCCTTCTTGATGGCAAGAGTATTTCGACAAAGTTGCCTAGTAGAAAGGGCCCAGGCCTTGAGTCTCCTCTCCGGACCCTGTGTTCTAAGCCCGGCTCTGCTATTTGCCTGCTGTGGCACCTAGGGCAAGTCACTTCACTGTGTCTCAGTTTCCTCATCCATGAAAACAAACACAAAAAAATTGCGAATCAATGCCTGTTCTACTTCCTATTTAGACTGTGAGCCTCACAGGAGACAGGGAGTGCATCTGACGTAGTTTGTTTCTACCCCAGTATTTAGAACGGCGTTTGATATACTGTAAATGCTTAAATAGAAAAGTAACAGCAATAATAAAAATATCACCTCTTCTGGAGTAAAAACTTTCCCATCGTGTATTTGCCAGGCTGATAATTACAATGTATTTAATACATTTTATCATCTGGATAGCTACTCAGTTCTACTTGAATTTGCTGTGGAGACCCAGGAACCTTGTACACAGGTAAACCAGTAGACCAGAGATCAGTAAATTGCATCACTTCCTTTCCTGGTTTAGATTAATCACCATCAGTAGCATTTATTGTGCATATGGAGAGAAGAAGCATGGCCCAGTGGAAAGAAAACCGAGTTCTAATCCTGGCTCTGCCACTTGCCTGTGGTACGACCCTGAACAAATGCCTCAATTATTCTGTGCCTCAGTTTCCTTCTCTGTAAAATGGGGATACGACACCTGCTCGCCTTCTCCCTTCTACTATTAGTCCCATGTGGAACAAAGACTATGTCTGATCTGATTATAGTGTATCTACACCTACACTTAGCACAGGGCGTAGCAGAAATTAAGAGCTTAAATACTACTATTATTATATACAATGTGCGGTGCACTGTACTAGTCGATCGTGGGACGTGGGGCAGTTTCCTCAGGCTCCTCAACTCCTCTGTGGCCTGACTGCGAACGTGGCAATACTTTTCTCCAACCTGTTTCCATCTGGGTTTCTGAGACCAGCGGGGATGGATTATTACACTGTTGACCTTTGCTCTGATTACGATCCCCAGCTTCTTAGGGGAAAACAACGATACTACATCACTCTCCAAAACAATCGAAGTGAAGTCGCCGTCCCCACCCTCGATTTGCTTACATTACGGTGGGCTGCGGGCAGATGCACAGAAATGGCCAAACATGAACTAGGTGGAAGAGCATGAGTATAGCTAAAAATAATGAAAGGAAAAGCAAGAACTGAAATCAACTGCTAAGATATTAGCATTCAGCATAATGCTTGGCACACGATAAGTGCTGAATAATCATAATAATAACTTTGGCATTTGTTAAGTGCTCACTATACTAAGCACTGGAGTAGGTAACAAGATAGTCAGGTCC
The DNA here is from genome assembly GCF_004115215.2 of Ornithorhynchus anatinus. Classification (NCBI taxonomy): domain Eukaryota; kingdom Metazoa; phylum Chordata; class Mammalia; order Monotremata; family Ornithorhynchidae; genus Ornithorhynchus; species Ornithorhynchus anatinus. Next base: position 16,977,446 of record NC_041751.1, read on the forward strand.
CACTTGGGGCTAACAGTCTAAGGAAGAGGGAGAACAGGTGTGGAATCCCCAGTTTACAGTTTAGGAAACAGGCAGAGAGAAGTTAAGTGACTTGCCCAAGGTCACAGAACGGGCAAGTGGAGGAGCTGGGATTAGGACACGGGTCCTCTGACTCTCGTCTACGCACTTTCCACTAGGCCGTGCTGTCTCTCCACCGTGGTTCTTCAATAAGCAGAGCTACGGGGAAGTCCAACAGCTCTTTTAGTCGCCCTCACATAGAGAGCCAGAGGATAATTTCACCGTCTGTGACGTGGTTTTCCAGTTTGAAGTACAGCTATGTATTCTACAGGGGTAGCTGAGGAGACAGGAATGGGGAGCTGGGGATTAACCAGGGAGTGCCACCTAAAGAGTTAAAGGTGCGGAGGGAAGTGGTGGCTTGGTAAGATTTGAGAGGGAAGAGACCTCCATGCAGGGGGAGGGCTCAAATCCCGAGCATGGGCGTGGGGGAAGAGCTCCAGGTGTGGTTCTGACCACCAGATACTGTTTCCAGAGGGGTGGCTACCACCAAAGAGTATTTTTCTCACTCAGCTTCCTCCCAGAATGTGCCATTTTAGAACAGAACCTACCCCATTCATCCTCAACCAAGTTAGTTGGAGAGTAGCCTTAGAGCAGAGCCCAGTGTCCAGACAGGACAGAGGAGGAAGAGGGCTAGAGAGAAGACCAGGTTGAATATTACCTCGGACGTCAGCTGTTCATACTGTGGGCTCACAGACCAATCAGGGAGCAGGACAAGGAAGAGACAGCATGACTGGACCATGAGGAAGACCTTGTGTTTTCAAGGAGAAGCTGGTAGAGGAGCTCAGGATGGTAGCTTCTTCTTGGAGCAGGTAGTACCCATTAACTCATAATCAACATCTAATATAAAGGTCTGCTTTCTCCCTACTCACACTCTCTCCTCTTTCTTCCCACCCCCCCCCCTTCCTTCCTTTCTTTTCCCTCCCATCTCTCTCTACTTCTTTCACTCCCCCCGTCCCTCTTATTCCCTCTCACTTTCCCCTTCTTCCCTCTCCCTTCCCATCCTGTTTCACCCACTCCCTTTCTCTGAAGTAAATGACGCCGATGGAATGGAAAGTGCCTGTGAAGTTCCTTTTTCAGGAGAAAGTAGGAAAGATAGGATGCTATTTACCGGCAAACTAAAATCTCCAATCTCCAGTTTTTTTCCCATTTAAATTAAATCTTGTCCCCTGTGTTGACCCTCCTCCCTCTTCTCTTTCTGTAACTGTTTCAGGTTGTCTGAGGTTGCTTTTTGGCAGTTCCACTTTAGGTGATCGCTTCAAAGCCAACAATCAGCTCGATTATCAGTGTTTTGAAGAGGCGAGGGGCATTCATCAGTCAGAAAGGCATCAGAGCAGAGCGATCTGATTTCACGGACCTGTCTCCGCCAATCTGGTGGCATATATCAATCGAATGGGGCGATGGCTACGAATTCAATCCATATGACAGCAGATATCATTCAGTGAAATTACTGTTACTTGTACTGATTGGTGTGTTTTGAGGTTTACTGTGAAATTATTGGATCAACCTTTGGGCTTTTATTGTACAAAGTCACATCTAGCATTAGAATACTGATAATCTCTGCCAACTTTAAGAGTACCTTGAGGTAGTCTAGGGGAAAGAGTTCAAACCTGGGAGGCAGGGGACTTGATTTCTAGTTCCAGCACTGCAAAGGGCCTGCTGTGTTACCTTGGGCAAGTCATTAACCTCTCCGGGCCTCTGTTTCCTCATCTAAAAAAGGAAAGATAACTATTCTTCCCAGAATGGCAGATGGATGGTATCCAATTTGATGATCTTGTGTCGAGCACAGTGTTCGGCACAAAGTCGTTAATACTACTGTTAAATGGGCATGGATCAGTTCTAACACTATTGTAACTTTTTCAAACACTGGAAATGATACGAGAGTGACATTCTGGTGCCACAGCTCACAATGACCTGAGTCAAATATTTCAGCAAAGAAGAGAAAGCAAGTATCTTGGGAAGGAAGAGAGAAACTCCAGAGCTTCACTAGCCTTAAAAATAGTGTGGGCTCTTTGGTTTTGAAAAGGAAAATTTACTTCTTTCCTCTCCCTAACTTTGGGTAATTATTTTAAAAACAAGCTTCTTCGATCCCTCAATTAAGGAAAAGTTAAGAACAAAGAAAGGATGCAGTGGAGTGAAAAAAGCCCAGTCACCATGGCAAACTGAAGCCTGCTGTCCCTCACTGCCTCACTCACTCAATATTTCTCTTGAAATTTAATTACGCAATTTTGTTTCCAGCTATAGACTTCTTTTGTTTCAAGGGTGCCAAGGCTCACCTGCCATTATTTATTTAATCATTGGATTTAAAAAAAATCTAGACTATTTCAACTCCATGCCACTCTCTCATGGTGCTCCCATTCTTTGATCCTCTCTCTGATTTAAGGGACAGTCCTCTACACACAGTGAGCACCCAATAAATACCATCGATTTAAGGTGATTCATCTAGTGCAGGGTGGTAATATGCTTTTACACTTTCCTACAGTGTACCACTCTCCCCTCTTTGACCCTCAATCATTCTCCATCCTCTCCATGGTAAGAACCCACTTCTCCTCCTCCCCTTACCTGAAATCCAAATGAGAAAAAAAATCCATCAGCAATCAGTGACTTTTATTTGAGGAGCATGTGAGTTTGGAGCCTTATACTAAGAAATTGGAAGACACTAATAGAAAGAAGCAGGACGCATTCCCTGCCCAAAATGAGTTAACTAAATTTGGAGATCCTGACTGGAAAGGTGAAATTATAAAAAAAAGCAGAGGGGATTAGGGTACAGATTTCTAGGAACCCAACAGCCCACTCCTTTAATGCCAAAGAGAACACCTGATTTAGGGGTTCATTCTCCCATTTCCTCGAGGTCACAGATCCCCATGCTCTGTTTATTATTTTATTAAGCACTTACTATGTGTCAAGCACTGTTCTAAACATTGGATTGGATAATAGGTATTTAGCCCACCCTCAACCTCTTAGCACTTATGTATAAACCCTTACCACATGGAGCTCACAGTCTTACCGTCTATTCTCCCGTGCACTTAGAATTGTGAACCCTAGTTGAGGCAGGGACTGTGTCCAACTGAGTACCTTATATCTACCTGAGAGCAAAGTAACCACTTAAATACCAATATGACTATTATTGTAATGCCTGGGGGTCACTGTCTGGAATTTCCTCCCACTTCAAATCCACCAGGCCCTGGCTCTCCCACATGGTCAGAGCCCTCCTGAAATCCCATTCCTCTTCCTCCTCCTTTGGGGGGGGGGACTCTCCTGATTGCATTTCTTCACCTCAGGTCATCCCCTCCCACCAAGCCGATGGACTCTGAGTCCCTTTTAGTGTATATATATTTATCTACATCTATAGATATATCTATAGATGCAAAAGCATTACAAATACAGTGGTTTACAATGGTAAATTGAGTGCTTGAGTGCTTACTATGTGCCAAGCACTGTACTAGGCAATTGGGAGAGTACAGTATAACAGAATTAAAGGATATGTTCCCTGACCATGAGGAGTCTACAGTCTAGAGGGGGAGAGAGATAATAAATAATATGAATAAGTAATTTCTAATATATAATTTAAAGATTTATATATAAGGGCTGAGAGGTTGGGGGTGGGGCAAAAATCAAATGTCCAAAGGTCACAGATTCAAGTGCACAGATGACACAAAAAGGAGAGCGAGCCCGGGAAAAGAGGGCTTAATCAGGGAAGGCCTCCTGGAGAGATGGGACCTTCATTTGCTTTAAAAGTGGAGAGAGTGGTGGTCCGGTGTATATGGAGAGGGAGGGAGCTCTAGACTAGGGGGAGGACATGGGAAAGGGATTGGCAGTGAGATAGATGAGAATGGGGCACAGGTAGTAAACTGGTGCCAAAGGAGCAGAGTGTGCAGGCTGGGCTGTAGTAGGAGATTAGTGAGATACGATGGGGAGAGCTGATCGAGTGCTTTAAAGCCGATGGTAAGGAGTTTCTGATTGATGCGGAGGTGGATGGGCAGCCACTGGAGGTTCTTGAGGAGTGAGAAGACGAGGACTGAACATTTTTGTTGACAGATGATCCGTGCAGCAGAGTGAAGTATGGATTGGAGAGGGGAGAGACAGGAAACCGAGAGGTCAGTGAGGCGGTAGATGCAGTAGTCAAGGCGGGATAAGATAAGTGCTTGGATCAGCATGGTAGCAGTCTGGAAGGAGGGGAAAAGGCCGATTTTAGTAGTCTCGTGAAGGTAGAACTGACAGGATCTGGTAGATTGAATATGTGGGTGGAATGAGAAAGAGGTGTCGAGGTCATCCCTCTTATTCTCTTGTTCTAAGTGGTGGCATCTCTCTTTCTTCCTGTTAATAATTTAGCTTCTGCCCTTGTCCCCCATTAGAATGTAAGCTTCTCGAAGTCAAGGATCATATCTTCTAACCTGACTGTACTCTCTCAAGTGCTGAATTCTGCCCAGAGTATGTATGGGATGCAGCTCCGGGCTTCCGCTAAGCATTAAATGACTACCATTGGTTGATTGATGGAGTTGAGCCTGGAAAATATTCCTTTCCTACTGGCAACAATACTGGCTCTTCCTCCCATATACATAAGAAAGAAAGTTTCCTCAATACTGGCTCTTCCTCCCATACTCATAAGAAAGAAAGTTTCCTCATCTGAAGAACCAGCCATTCCACAGCATTCAGCCCTCCTCAACCAAAAACGGATTTCTCACTTTTCTCGTAACACTGTAAAACATTGAAGTCCACCAGGAGTAATGACTTCTTTGCCATTTCATTGTCTAAAAGTACCAGCTGCTGAATTGTGAAATAAAACAAATGCTGGGAAATAATCCCCATAAAACCTCCCGGATTACAGAGAGGAGAGGGAGGAAGCCTAGGCTAAATTAGTCAAACATTCAAATGGAAAACTAGTGTTAATGCAGTTTAATTCTTTTTAAATTAAATGTGCATCGACTTCAACATTGCGACAAACGTAAGCGAGCTCTTTCTTCTTGCGGTTGGCACCGTCCTGTCAGAGCTAAGACTGTGCTGATAATTTCCCCTCCCCAGTGAGTTGAACTGACTCATTAGCAGACAGCCACTCCTGCTCCTCCCTATCCAGAGAGAGGGCCAGGCGATGGTTGGGGAGGAGAAGTGAATTGATTCCTGCCCCGTCCTGTTTGAGCCCTGGGAAGACAGAAAATTCAACCTCTGATCTCCCCCTCAACTGGGCCCAGATCCACAGGAGGTCCCAGAGTGAGCCAGAATGGGACTGAGGGGTAAGAATTGGGGGATTTGGGGACTTCTATCGCTACAGCCCAGTGGTCTTGACTTTTTCTTCAGTGTGCTCTTGCAGTGCTTCCTCTGCCCTCCCTGTTTCCCGTTTCAGCTCTTTGGCTATACAGCCGACGTCCATTCTCCACACAAGTGCCACCCAACGATGGTGGGGGTGTGACAAGAATTGCTTCGAAGTAGGTGGATTTGGGGGATGTTATTGTTTTTGATCTCGTTTTTCTACTAGGGCATTTGAGGACCATTTTACTCTCCTAAACACTTAGTACAGTGCTCCCCAAAGAGTAAGCACTTAATAAATACCATCGATTAACATGGGTGGAACGGCTCCAGACAGTGGATGTCCCAGGCATTTTGATTGGAATGATCTTGGAAAATCATATTAACTGTACAAACGCCAAGCTGTTTCCCCCTCAATGAATAAGAAAACAATTAGAAACACAGATCGACATTCACAGTGCACTCATCGTCTCAATTCTCCCGCTGTTTGAAAGGTGTACACTTTCATATCTGGGGACATCCGGAAACATCAGTCTTATCCACACCAATGCACCGTGGTATATCAAACCTGGATGTATGTAATCCCTTCCAAATGTAAGAGGACAGAGTCCCCTGGAAAGCACATGCCTGGGAGTAGGAGGACCTGAGTTCTAATCCCGGTTCTGCCACTTGCCTGCTGTGTGACCTTGGGCAAGTCACTTACCTTCTCTGTGCCTCAGTTACCTCATCTGTAAAATGGGGATTAAGACTGCGAGTCCTATGTGGGACGTGGACTGTGTCCAGACTGATTATCTTGTATCTACCCCAGTGTTATGCACAGTGACTGGCACATTGCAAGCGCTTAAATGCCATTACAGAAAAAGCTATAGTTGGGCACTTGTGTTTAGCAGGCATGTTTTCCAATGTAGAAGAGAAACTCCACTAAGTCTACTGAAATTTTGAAGATGTCCATAAGTATTAAAGGCACAAAATGTTCAGTTGTGCCCTTCTTGTTCAGTGATCAATCTACCAGAGTGAAACATGGAATGCACATTTTAGCCTGGAGTCCTGGGCACACGGTGGTGGAGAGGGTCGAAAGGGAACTTTGACAGACCATTAACAAGAACACTCAAAGAACGCATCTCTATTTTTCTCAGCGCCAGGCTGCTGTGGAACGAATAATAAAACATTTCTAAGCAAATGTGACAAAGGAATGGGATGATCTTATAGCCCAGCACACTAGTTGACAGTGCTAGTCAGCTGGGATCTACGTTACCCAAGGTGGATGGGTGTCAATATGTGTCAAGAAATCAGGTATAAATGTGTATTTTGTATGTAGCGGGCATCCCTGCATTTTATTTCCTCTTGTCGCTACGACACTTGGGAAAGCCTTTTATATCTTTTTTTCTCAAGAAAGCTTTACCAAACCGAGATGGATAATGTACGTGGATCAAAACTGCAAACCTTTTGGAGAAAAGATACTTCAGCTTTCTTTTTGTGTTTCTACTACTTTGAAATGCTGAGGTCAGATATTTCCTCAATGGTCTGAAAAGGTTGCTTGGATACAATCGCTGAGACTGCTAATAAAAACAGCTAGCCAATAGGTTTCAGGAAAAGAGTCCCAACACATTTACACTTATCAAGATGTTATTGAACAATGGACAGTGGACGGTGAGTCCATTAGACCAAAGACAGAAGACAGGAAGGAATTCGTCCTTTCTATCGTACTCCATAAATCAGTGGTATCCACTGGGCCCTTACTGTGTGCGGAGCATTGTACTAAGTGCTTGGGAAAGTACAATTTAACACACTTGGTAGGTCTGATCCCTGCTCACAGAGCGCTTACACTCTATAGGGACTGCAAGCTCGTTGTGGGCAAAGAAGCTGTCGGTTAAGTCGTACTCTCCCAAGCCCTTAGTACAGTGCTCGGTACACAATAAGCACTCAATATCGATTGATTAAAATAAAATTTAGATAAGGGAAATCGTAGAGTGTAAAGATATTTTCCTAAGTGCTGTGATGCTGGGATATCAAAAATCAAAAAATAATAGAAGCATCAGTGATTGTGGCATCTGAAAGCATTACTACGTGCCAACCACTACGCAAAACTCAGGAGAAGACTCGAGGTAGTGAGGTCAGGCACAGACCCTGTCCAAGGGAGGGCTCACACCCTACGGAAGAGGGAGCTGAGGCAAAGAGAAGTTAAGTGACTTGCACACAGCAGACAAGTGGCAGAACCAGAATTAGAACCCACGTCCATTGACTCCCAGCCCTGCACTCTTTCCACTAGGCCACACTGCTTCTCTAAACTCCATTATAAAGACACGCTGAGCTCATCAAACATGATTTGAGATTAACTGACATACTTGCTTTGTCTCAGCCCAGAGAAGGTAAGGTTATAATGAGTCAAATAGCATGAAAAAATGAGCAGGGCTACTGGGCCATATTTAGATATTGTTCTGCACAACTAGGCTTGCCAAGTTGGACTAAGGACGCTTCGGAACAATTTCAAACCAACTTTTGGACTTGAAACCCACAGTCCAGTGAAATTATGGAAAATTCACAGGTCATTGTTTGTGCAGCCAATAAAACTATCCTCCATCAAACTCATAGAGAAAACCATGGGACCAAAGGAAGGAAACTCTTCCAAACTAGCTTAAGATGAAAAATAAAGGTTTTCAGCACTCAAAGTTCTCCACCTGATTCTCTTTGCAAAACCAGGATGATCAAACAACCTCCAGTTAAGGCAGGGGGACATCTGGATGTGGATAAATTTATTGTTAATTTACACTTCTCACATTTTCCCCATCCTTTCATTATTTCAAGCAGCTTCCGATATTTACGAGAAATTTATCACTCAGGCAAAATCTTGGTAAACATCTTTCTAGGTTCCGGACTGAATTCTATCCTGGATCTGAAGATATCTGCTCTCTGAGTAAAACTTTCATAAAATACATGGTGGGAAGGACTTTAACAAATCACAGAGTGCATTCCCCATGAAGCAAAGCAGGGAAGGCTTCAATAAAGTGAACTGCAGATTGAGCTCATAACTGGATAATCCATCAACTCTTGATTTCCAGTGTTTTATTCACCTATTTTTTCTCTTCGGGCTAAAAGCAGTTCTGATCAGCCTCCTGAAGATAAGACCCTGGAAATCCCATGAAAGATTTAGAGGTATTCCTGTGGGTAAGGAAAAACGTTGGAGGAGTGGCAAAGTATTTCAGTAGATTACTTGGGACCGCGACCTTTTAAAATTTATCCATTACTCCTCGCAAATGAATTATGTACCAAAATGTATGTTCAGCAAGTAAGCTGAGAACACATTTTCAAAAGAGCAATCGCCAGACATTCATTTTTAATTGAATTAGGAAGAAAAGTTTCTGCAGTGAATTTGCCCTACTGAATTGGACGTGCTATAAAATCTGAGTGTCTTTACAAGGGAGCTGGAGAGTTGTGGTCCAGGCCTATCCTCCACAAACGATTTTCTCAATGAGTTATGAGCTTCCTCCCACATTTTGTATAATGCTTATCGTGGGATACACAATCCATCTGCCTGGTCATAAAGTCCACCAGCCAATTTATTTGACTACATCTATGCCAATATGTTGAACACTTTTGACTGGTATAATAAAGTCGGACGCAGACCTTTGGGATTTTTTGGTTTGGGTTTTTTTCCCCGCTACCGGTTGTATGCTGAATGTTGCACATGGTAGGAGTAAATTTATTTGTGGAGCACCTACTGAGTACAAAGCACTGTATTTAGCACTTATAAAAGAGAACAGAAGCCAACAGAAGCCAAGACACTCGCCCTGTCACAAGCAGCTTCCATTTTAACCCAAAAGACAGGACATAAAATAATAGTACTTGTTAAGCACTAACTATTTGCCAAGCACTGATTTAAATGCTGGGGTAGATACAATTCAATCCAGTGGGACTTAATCTCTGTCCCACATGGGCTCATAATCTAAGTAGGAGGGAATAAGATTTAATCCACCTTGTACAGAGGGGATAACTGAGGCACAGAGAAGTTAAGTGATTTGCCCAAGGTCACACCGCAAGCAACTGACAGAGTAGGGATTAGAACCCAGGTCCTCTTACTCCCAGACATGTGCTCTTTCCACTAGGCCACACTGCTCCTAATTATACTCTCCCAGATGTTTAGTACAGTGGTCTGCACATCATAAGTGCTCAATAAGCAGCATGGCCTAGTGGAAAGAGCACAGGCCTAGGAGTTACAGGACTTGTATTCTAACCCCGGCTTTGCCATTTGCCTTCTGTGTGACCTTGGGCAAGTCCCTTAACCGCCCTGTTCCTCAGTTTCTTCTTCCGTAAAATGGGGGCAAAATCCTTCTCCTGACCACAAATTAGACCACAAATCATATGTGGGGACAGGGACTGTGAACAACCTGATTATCATTAACCTACCCCAGAGCTCCCCTCTCGGGGTGCACCTGGAGAGTTTCCAGTTCTCTACTAGCCTTGACTACGAGATGGAGAGTCAAGCAGACGCATACCCATTCAGTTCCTAGCTTGGGCAGTGGCTAGTGAGTGGAAGGCAATCTGCTACAAGTTAAGACTCACCTGTGCTGGGCAGCAGCAGCATGGGAGAGATTGGAGGGTTGAGACTGAAGTTTACTGTGCGGACGGAGGCAGTGGTAAACCACTTCTGCATATTTACCAAGAAAACACAGTGGATACACTACCAGAACGATTGCAGATAAAGGTTCCCTTATTTGTAAGATGGGGATTACGACTGGGAGTCCCATGTGGGACGTGGACTGTGTTCAACCTGATTACCTTACATCTGCCCCACCACTTAGTAAAAGCACTTTACAAATACCACTTAAAAGGAAAACCCACAAAAACACAAGGCGAACCCTAGAGTGAGGAGTAGCCCACTCTGTTGTTACTGAGAGGAAGACGACCCAAGCATACGTTTGACTGAAGTTAGGGTTTTAATGTGCTTTATCCACAAGAAGAGACTAATTAGCTCGGTATACACCAAGCTTCCTCTGAAATGGTCAAGGTTACCAATTCCTGACAAAGAATACTTCTCTGAAAATATATGTTTAATTGTATCGTTAACTAATTGTAATAATAATCTTTTAATCTAACACCGGTTGCAATTTGATATTTATTTAGTTGAGAATGAAATGAAAAACTCTACATCACTGAAATGAGTTTCTTTTAAAAAGCGTTTTTCTAATTGTTCCCTGTTTCTATCCAAATGCACAGAGCATACAGAGGAAGACTTTTCAGTTCTTTTGAAAACTGTGCAATGGGTGAATATTGCAAGGTCTCGAGTTCTATAGAAATGTAAAAGGCTTTGTAAACTTGACTGCCTTAATTCTCACAAATGAATTTTAAGGCCCGAGAAAGAGGTGACACATTGCATTCAGGCTGACCTCTTAAGAACACAGATATATGAAATTCAAGATTCCCTCTGCTCTTCTGTGTGGAGACACTGACGAACCAACTGAGAAGATTTGCGACTGTCTAAATATCAAGAATAATGAATGCTTCACTCTGGTATTCAACTCTCAACTTCGCAGTATCTCACAGCAGCCCAAACACCTGCCATTTGGTTGCATTTCCTATTTTTTTCTTTTCCCCTGGTTTTCCCAAGAGAGATAAAACTCCTCCCAACCCTCCTTCCCCCACCCCTAGGGCCCTGACCCTTACAAAGCCACTCTGAAGCCTTACTTTAATGATGGCTTCTAAAAGGTCCAGGTGTATTTGCTACTGCTGAGTTCTCAGAGGTATTCTGTTCTGTGACCAGAGATAACCAGGGAGCAGCTGTGTGATTTTGGGCAAGGCACTTGACTTCTCTGGGCCAAAGTTCCCTCATCTGTAAAATGGGGATTAAGACTGTGAGTCCCACGTGGGACGACCTGATCACCTTGTATCCTCCCCAGCGCTTGGAACAGTGCTTTACACATAGTAAGCGCTTAACAAATGCCAACATTAGTATTTATTCACTCCTCTCTCGACCTCACAGCACTTCATGTACAAAGCCAGAATCTCTTTGTATTAATGTCTGTATCTCCCTCTAGACTGCAAGCTCATTATGGGCAGGGAACATGTCTGCCAACTGTGTTATAGTCTACTCTCCCAAGCACTTAGTATGGTGCTCTATACATAGTAAGCACTCAAAAATGTGATTTATAGTGTGTCCTACCACTTATGCTGGACGCTCACTAATTAATCAATCAGTCATATTTATTGAGCATTTACAGAGCCCTCTGCTAAGTGCTTGGGAGAGTACAATATAACAATATAACAGACACATTCCCTGCTCACAACGAGCTTACAGTCTTGGAGGTTAGAGTTTTCACTGAGCCTCTGCACTCTCTCACTCAGACCTTATGCCCAGGAGCACATATTGGAAGGCTGGTAGGGAGGACAGTTGTTATAATGTTGGTATCTGTTAAGCGCTTACTCTGTGCAGAGCACTGTTCTAAGCGCTGGAGTAGATACAGGGTAATCAGGTTGTCCCACGTGAGGCTCACAGACTTCATCCTCATTTTACAGATGAGGTAACTGAGGCACAGAGGAGCTAAGTGACTTGCCCACAGTCACACAGCTGACAAGTGACAGAGCAGGGATTCAAACCCATGACCTCTGACTCCCAAGCCCGGGCTCTGTTCACTGAGCCACTCTGCTTCTCTGATGAGGGATTGCCTGAGTATCCTAACTATCCTGTTCCCGGTGGGCCCCCAGCACGGCACTCTGTACCCAGCACAGGGTACCCAATATGTACGAAGGAGGAAGAGGAAGAGGAGAAGAATGATATAGAGAAACCAACGGCTCCCCCAAAATGCCATCCGCTTTCCTCCGCTCTAGAAATTGCTTTGCTTTCATCAGAGGCAATCCAGGACATACCTACAAGTTCCTTTCTATTCTGCACATTTTACACAGCAAAGCACATCACCTCTGTTCTTCTCACTCAGCTCGTTATCAATACAACATCTGCTCAAGGCTATAGTAAGTGTGGATTTCATACCGGGAAAGGAACTATGTAATTACTTGGGCACAGTTCTGGTGGACCCATTAATGAAATTTGCCTTATTGTTTTCAATCCTCTGGAAAAGAGCCCAATTTTCCTTTTGGAGGTGTTTCTCCCCAACAGCTAATATTGTCAAGGCTCATGTGTTTCTCAACTGCCCGGATAGGCATGCATGTTTATGCCTAGGTTGAGTCTGGGGTCTACCTACTATTCCAGAATCCCTTTGTGATACACGTGAGAGAGTAGGGGAATTGAGGGCTGAAATCTTGCAGTTTAAAGACAAAGGTAAAAAAAAACCACCCAAAACCCACTCAAGCCCGCTCCCCCTCAGTGACACACAATGAAAAGCAAAGCTTAGCCAATGAGCACCTGAAGAGTCACAAAGAAAACGTTCTCTATCCTCCAACTCCATTCAAATCACTAATTAATCCAACAACTTCGCCACCAATCTTAAACCTTAGCAGGAGATAATAAGCTCCTTGGAGGGCAGGGAGCATGTCACTTGCCTTCTGTGTGACCTTGGGCAAGTCACTTCACTTCTCTGAGCTTCAGTTACCTCATTTGTAAAATGGGGATTGAGACTGAGTCCTATGTGGGACAGGGACTATGTCCAGCACTATTTGCTTATATCCTCCCCAATGCTTAGGACAGTGCCCGGCACCTAGTAAGTGCTTAACAAATACCACAATTATTATTATGTTCACCGACATTATCATATTGTACCCTTCCAAGTGCATAGTAAAGTGCTCTGCACCCAAGAAGTAATAAATAAACATCAGTAGCGTTTCACATTCAGCCACCCTAGTTACGATTTTCTTCTTTGGGCACGTGTTTATGAAAGAACTCTAACGCTTCAATGCCGGCATCACTGACCAGTCCCGGGACCAGTCACTGAATTAGAGACACCAACTTCAATAGCGGTATCTCACATCTGTCAAATGCAGCAAAGAACACCTTGGCTCGAGTGCTTCGTTTCATTCATTCATCCAATCGTATTGATTGAGCACTTACCGTGTGCAAAGTACTGTGCTAAGTGCTTGGGAGAGTATAACATTCATTCAATTCATTCAGTCAGTAGTATTTATTGAGCGCTTACTATGCGCAGAGCACTGTACTAAGCGCTTGGAATGGACAAATCGGTAACAGATAGAGACAGTCCCTGCCCTTTGACGGGCTTACGGTCTAATCGGGGAGACGGACGGACAAGAACAATAGCAATAAATAGAATCAAGATAAATAGAATCAAGAACAAACACATTCCCTGTCCACAATGAGCTCACGGTCTAGACGGGGGACAGACCTTAAGATACATAAATAAATTACAGTTATATACATATGTGCTGTGGGAACGGGAGAGATGATGAATGAATGGAGCAAGTCAGGGCGTCACAGAAGGGAGTGGGAGAAGAGGAAAGGAGGGTTTAGCCAGAGGAGGCTTCTTGGATGAGATATGCCTTCAGTAGGGCTTTGAAGATGGGGAGAGTAATTATCTGTCTGATATGAGGAGGAAGGGCATTCCAGGCCAGAGATAGGATGCGGGCGAGAGGTCAGTGGTGAGATAGCTAAGATCGAGGCACAGTGAGAAGGTTAGCGTTAGCTTGCCCTTCCTGCTCCTCCCACCCAAACCCCATGGCTCTACCACTCCTTGAAGAAGGGAGTCTCTACTAGACTGGAAGCTCTTCTAGGGCAGAGTTCCTGGCTATTAAGCATCGTACTCTCCTTAGTGATTAATACAGAGCTCACTCAACAAATTCTTGAGCCAACTGAACGATGGACAATAATTATTCTCTCTACAACTTGGACCACCTGCTCAACTCAGCCTATTACCAATTCCAGGTCAGTTTCCCTACAGCTCCTATCCCAAGTCCTCAGATCCCAGAAAAGTCGTGCAAGTGGTCTGCTGGAAGGAGGAGTATTTCCATCCGCTGGCCAGAGAGGTCCAGCTGGGGCCAGTCCAGGCTTGGAGATGCCCAGGGGCAGAGCTGAACCATCACGTCAGGCATGGACAGTGCCTGGATGAGCATCAGGTTGGGAGAGGTAACATTTCTGCCACATTGGCACATCACTCTTCTGTGCTGGTGGTTTCTTCCAGAAAGATTTTTATCTGTGTGTCTGTGCATGAGGCTGATAAGAGCCTTGTGTGACCAGAAACGCCCCCGGAAGCTTGTGTGGATTAAGATGGTCCCTCCCTGTACTTGAGCCCTGTGGCGCCTTGTGTTTTTTTTAATTTTTTATCAGGGCCTCTGATGTCAGGATCTCTTCAGAAGCTCAGTTTTAACGCAGTCCCCATTCCTAACTGTTTCCAGCCAGCCAAAGAGGCCACATGTCCAGATCGAAACCGTGGTGATAGCCTGTTTTTCAGCTAAAGGTCCAGTTCTTAGAAGGCACTGAGTGTCTTTATGTCCAATATTTGTATTTTCAGGGCCTGGCCTCCCTCTGCCACCTCTCCTATCACAGAATCCAGGAATCCTACTTTCTCCAGCATCAATCAATCATATTTATTGAGCACTTCCTGTGTGCAGAGCGTGCTAAATACTTGGGAGAGTACAACATAACAGAGTTGGTAGACATGTTCCCTGCCCACAAAGAACTTACAGTCTGGTTTACAGACATTAACACAAAACCAAAAATTAAATTATGGTATATACAGAAGTGCTGTGGGACTAAGGGTGGTGATGAACAAACTAGAACGGGGCAACATAGAAGGAAGAAGAAATGAGGGCTTAGTCATAGAGGACCTCTTGGAGGAGATATGTTTTTAATAAGGTTTTTAAGTGGGGAGAGTGGATGTCTGTTAAAGCAATATACAAGCCGAGGAGTGTGTTTGGCGGGGGGGGGGGGCGGGGGGCGTGAGTAGGAGGTGGTTGTACTGAGTGTGGGACGGTATGGGTGTGGTTAAATTACTGAATCCCTAGCATTTTGTGTTTTTGTGATTTTGTGATTGCCAGGGCTCCTTTGATTCTCTAGTTTGATTAAGAGAAGACCACATTTAAAACGCAATCTTCAGCAAGGTAGTATACATTATCACATCCTACTATTTAATATGATCAGAAACAAAAATCAGCCGATGAAATCTATTCTAAGGGTCAAGTCAAAAGATCTAAGCCCATCTCAACATAGCGTCTGAATCTTCTCTCCCTTGAGGAATCTTAAGATCGACTTTGCCACGAGGAACGTGAACAGCTTATAAAAGCCACACAGACTCCTTCCACCGTCTAATTTATATCTCTTTTGCTCCACCCAGGCCCATGAACCTGAATTTGCATGCCATTCAAACTCTGGGAAGACTTCGAGAGCTATTTCTTCATGTGGCTGTTAAGAGGGATTCTTTGCTAATCTTTGCACGGTCTTATCTGATTCTCTCATCTACTCCAAGAAGAGTGCTTTGCCCATAACAAGTACTTATGCCACACTGTCAATATTGTCATCTCTCATTGGAAGCTGAACATCAACTTCCAGAAAGTAGTGGTGGTGATAATGTTATTTGCTGAGTGCCCACGGGGTGTGATGTACCGTACTGAGCGGCTTGAACCTTAGGAGAGGCTAGTTTATCACCTTGGTACCGACTCCGACTCTACCACAGAGAAGTGTACGGTCTTGAAATAGCCAACCCCGCACCTTCTGGCAGTTCTTAATAAAGCCAGATGCTTGAATTAGATGGTGCGAAGGAAAAGAGATGTGATTGGAGAATCCTTTTAGAGGCCAAAAACTTTAGACCACTTGGAAGGCAGGAGGAAAAGAAAACGGCTGGAAATTGGGAGACAGTTCTTTGGCTCTGGGGTGATTTAGACGTATTTATTTAAAACGGTGCATTCCCAGGGTTATTTTTAAATATACTCTAAGAGTGCACCAACGGGGAATTTAAAATAACGTGTTTCTATTTTTAACTCATCTCTTCCCATTGTGTCTTATTTTCAATGGCTGTAACGGTATGAGGGTCTGAGCTGATCCCGGGGCCCAGGGAAGCTCTGCCTCCGTTACCCCATTACACCTCTGCATTGGTGATGATAACAGTTACTGAATGCGCTCTGGGTGTGGTAATAATCTCGGTGATAGCTTTTTCCCCCCTCCTTATGGTATTTCTTAAGCACTTATTATGTGCCAGACACTGTACTAAGGACTGGAGTAGATACAAACTAATGAGTTTAGACACACTCCATGACTCACATAGGGCTCAGTCTTAAGCCCCATTTTACCAATGAGGTTACTGAGGTACAGAGAAGGGAAGTGACTTGGCCATGATCACACAATAATACACAGTCTTAATCCCCATTTTGCAGATGAGGTAACTGAGGCACAGAGAAGTGAAGGGACTTGCCCAAAGTCACACAGCTGACGAGTGGCAGAGCTGGGATTCGAACCCATGACCTCCGACTCCCAAGCCCGGGCTCTTTCCACTGAGCCACGCCGCTTCTCGTAACAGACAAGTGGCAGAGC
This sequence comes from Ornithorhynchus anatinus, assembly GCF_004115215.2. Lineage (NCBI taxonomy): Eukaryota > Metazoa > Chordata > Mammalia > Monotremata > Ornithorhynchidae > Ornithorhynchus > Ornithorhynchus anatinus. Next base: position 16,994,166 of record NC_041751.1, read on the forward strand.
TGGGATTAGAATCCAGGTCCTTCTGACTTCCAGCCCACGCTCTATTCACTAGGCCACACTACTAGGCTCTTCCTATCAGCTGGGGCAGAAGCAAGATAATCAGCTTGGATCCAGTCCCCATCCCACACCAGGTTCACAGTCCAAGGGGGAGCAAGAACAGGTATGGAATCCAAATTTTACTGATGAGGAGACTGGAGGCCTGGAGAAGTGAAACGACTTGCCCAAGGTCCCCCAGCAGGCAAGCCTCGGAGGCAGGATTAGAACCCAGGTTCGTGCTCTTTCTGTCCACTAGGTCATGTTGCTTCTCTATTTAGCAACAGTGCAAAGCACCAAAGTAAGAGTGGGCCCAAAAGATGCTCCGAAGTTAGAGGGGAGATGGAGGAGCGGGGGGGGGGGGGGGGGGTGCAAGGGCTGGCGCCTCACTTTACCCTAAACACGGGCATCTGACATCATACCCCGAGATGATCTCGGAGGAAATCAGTTTGAAGCCCTTCTCCACGGAGCTTTGGGGATGCCGCTCTGAGCCTCTCTGCTGGAATAGGGCACAAAGGGAGGTTTTATTTTTTTATTTTTTAAGATATCTGTTAAACTCTTACTGTGTGCCAGGCACTGTACTATGCCCTGGGGTAGATACAAGGTTGTCAGGCTGGACACAGTCCCCGTCCCACAAAGGGCTCACAGTCTTAATCCCCATTTTACTGATGAGGTTACTGAAGCAAAGAGAAGATAAGTGACTTGCCCAAAGTCACACGGCAGACAAGTGGCAGAGAAGGGATAAGAACCCAGATCCTTCTGACTCCCAGGCAGGTGCTCTATGGACCAGACCAAGCTGCTTCTGGCTGCTTGTTCCGGCTCTGTAGGGGATGGACTAGGCTGAGGCACAAACAGCTCTCTTCCTCATTGCTGTAATCAGAGTTTGCCACATCGAAAATCAGCCGGAGGAAGCAGAAGGGACACGGGATGACAGAATCCTGCCGCGTTGTGGACAGGGACAGTATCCCGGCAGCGTGAGACAGTTTGGCCAAGCTCTGGACACTTTCAGAGGGAACAAAAGACATTAATTAATACAACCTTTGGCTTTGCTTGCTCAGTGCCGCTGGCTAGGAGTAGCAGAAAGCCAAGTTGCAGGCCGGGAGGGAAGGAGGGAAATTTTATCCTGCTCATAAGAGTTCCTCTGACTAATTAACCTCTTATGTTACTTTGTAAAGTTCTCCCAGAGTCCCAATCACTTATTTTATTTCTCAAGAAATCACATTATTTTCAGGAGATTGGGGGTGACACGGGGCAGGTCATCCAACATCGAAGCCAAACGAACAAACCAGCGGATAGAATTGAATTTGGAAACTTTGACCCGGCATCTGAGAGACATCTCCATCCTCTCCCTTCCGACAATATCCCAGGCCCAGGAACCGGGGAGCATCCTGAGGTATCCAGAGTGGGATGGAAAAACCTGAGCATTCTAGACTCTTGCTCGGCAGAGGACACCGCCTTGCCTTGTTGGAAGGAAAGAGTGCTGAAAGCACAGCAGTCGTATTGATGGTATTTATTACGTGCGGAGAATTGAACTAAGCACTTGGAAGAGTTCAATACAGTTAGTAGATACGATTTCTGTCCTCAAGGAGCTTCAAGTCTAATGGAGGAGACATATTAAAATAAATTAAAGGTAGAGGAAAACAAGAGACTCTAAGGGCATGTACAAAAGTGCTGTGGGAAGATCATTCTCTCTACCTTCAAAGCCATTTTAAAAAGCACATCTTCTCCAAGGCGCCTTCCCCTATTAAACTCTCATTTCCCCGTCTCCCACTCCCTTCTGCATCACCCTGACACTTGGATCTATGTCCTTTATTCACCCCACCCTCAGCCCCTCCTGTATGGCCTAGTGGATAGAGCACAAGCATGGGAGTAAGAAAGACCTGGATTTGAATTCCAGCTCTGCTACTTGTCCGCTGTGTGACCTAGGGCAAGTCACTTCACTTCTCTGTGCCTGAGTTCCCTCGTCGGTAAAATGGGGATTAAGAATTTGAGCCCTACTGTGGGACAGAGACTGTGTCCAACCCGATTATCTTTTACCTACCTAGTGCTTAGAACTGCGCCTGACACACAGTAAGCACTTAACAAATACCTTTATTATTACTATTATGAACACCTCCATAATTTATATGAACGTCTGTCTCTCCCTCTAGTCTGTAAGCTCCTTGTGGGCAGGGAACATGTCTACTAAATCTGTTATGTTGTACTCTCCCAAGTGCTTAGTACAGTGCTCCATGTAAGTACTCAATAAATAAGACTGATTGATTGGGGGTGCTGAGGGGATATGGGCTGAACTGCATTAGGTGACCCAAAAGGGAAGGAGATTAGGGTGGGAGAGGGGAAGAAGTGAGACAATACTCCAGAAAGGCTTCCTGGGGCAGATGAAAATGGGATTTTAGAAGGCAGGAGGGAGGATGGGAGCAAGAAGCACAGTAAATACATTGGTGGTAGAGGAGCCGAGTGTGTGGCTTGGGTTATAGTGGGAGAGGAGGAAAGAAAAGTAGGAAAGAGGGAGCAGATTGAGTGTCTTTCAGCCGAGAGTGAGGAATTTCCATTCGATATGGAGCTGGATGGAGGACTACTAGAGGTTTCTGGGGAGTAGGAGCGCACGATGAGCACCCAATACATACCACTGATGGACTGATTGGCCGAGCCCCAAACTCCAGAAGAATCCAGAGAGAAGATTACAAACAAGCAATGCCTCTGCAGCTCAAGCTCAGGCCCAGAACATCCACAATCCAAAACCAGGCCCCCTTCTGCAGCTTGCTGAATTCTTTCTCCGCGGATAGTCTCTCGAGACTATGGGCTCGTCGTGAGCAGGGAATGTCACCGTTTATTGTACTTTCCCAAGCACTTAATACAGCGCTCTGCACACAGTAAACACTTAATAAGTATAATTGAATGAATATAAAACCGTAGTTAATAAGGGACCTGTCTACGATGGAAACACCAGACAGGCCGAGCTGTTGCCCTGTTACTGCCCGACGCACGCCTCCACTTGTAGTCCCGCTTATTCCACTGAGGGGAAACTGTACCCAGACTCTCATGGGAGAGTACATCTGGTGGGAGCTGAATAGATACATTTAAATCCCCTTCCCTGAGAAAGAGACCTTAAATCACTTGGACAGTTGCTGGCGAATAGGTGATTGAATCATCCGTCGTTGAAGATTCATGATTCGGTGGCTCTGTCCTGGGCCTGAAGAACCGCAGCCAAAACAGTCAGTAATTTTCCTTGGTGCCGATTACGGGGGATTTTATTGGAAGGACAGAGAGCCCTGAAAGGTTCAAGCCACAACTGCACCTGGGATGGAGTGTCAGGTAGTTTGGAGTAGTGGATAGAGAGAACAGGCCTGGGAGTCAGAAGGTCACAGCTTCTAAACCCAGCTCTGCCACTTGTCTGCTGTGTGGCCTTGGGCAAATCATTTCACTTCTCTGTGCCTCAGTTTCCTCCTCTGTAAAATGAGGATTGAGACTATGAGCCCATGTGGGACAGGGATTGTGTCCAACTTAATTTGTTTCTATCCACTCCAGCACTTACTACAGAGTGTGTCACAGAGTAAGCAATTAAATACCATAATTATTATTACTCGGCTAATTTCCTTCAGGATTTTCATTCCTTTCCCATCAGGCCCCAAATAACCAGGTTTAATCAAACTGGAGTTGTTGACATCAAGAAGCTCGTTATGGGCAGGGAACATGTCTACTAATTCTGTTGAACCACACTCTTCCAAGTGCTTGATATAGTGCTCTGCATATATAGTAAGGGCTCAGTAAATTCATTCAATCATATCTGAGTGCGCTTACTGTATGCAAAGCACTATATTAAGTACTTAATTGATTACCACTGATTGATTAGAAGAATGAATTCCCAATTAATTGATCACCATGGCTTGCACCTCACTTAACCTCTTGGCTCTTTTCATCATCCCATAGCATTCCTGTGCATATTAATAATAATAATAATAATAATAATGGTATTTGTTAAGTGCTTACTGTGTGCCAAGCACTGTATTAAGTGCTTGGGTAAATATAAGATAATCAGGTCCCAAATGGTGTTCCCAGTTTAAGTAGAAGGGAGGACAGAGACTGAGTCCTCATTTAGCAGATGAGACAACTGAGGCTCAGGGAAGTCAAGTGACCTGCCCAAGATCACATAGCAGGTACGGGGCAGAGCCGCAATTAGAACGCAGGTCCGTTGACTTGCAGGCCCCTGCTCTTCTCACTAGGCCATGCTGCTTTCCTATCCTATTGCTCACACACTGTCTCCTGGATATATCCCCTTTTCCTTCTTCCTCCTATCTGAGATCGATTTTGGGGTCCACCCCTCCTCACTAGACCGGAAGCTCCTCAGGGGCAGGAATCATCTCACCTATCACAACTGTACTCTCCCAAAGCTTGGTGGAGTGCTCTGCACACGGTTGGTGTCCATTCAGTGTGACTGATAGATTAGTTTTCTTGGGGAATGCTTAACCCTCCTTGGTGTGAAGTTGCTTTTCATTTCCTTTCCTCACAGCTTTTCACCTGGCATTCTGTCTGATAACAATAATAATAATAATAATACTGGTATCTGTTCAGCGCTTACTATGTGCAGAGCACTGTTCTAATGGGGAAAGGAGTCCTCAAGCAGCTCTCCTTACACTCTGGATGTTGTTCCAGACAAAAGAATTTCTATGGCCTGTTGTGGAGGACAACGAGTGGCTTCTTCTCCATCTTCTAGAAAGATTTGGTCCATATCCCCATCTCTTTAGAAGAAGTTTCGGACAGTAAGCGTTACCACGTACCCCACAGCAAAATGCAATGGATGCAGTTCATCTCAATTTCCAGTGGATCTTAATATAAGGAGTCACTTGTTTAATTATGATGGTGGCAGATTAAGGGTTCAAAATAAAGATATTAGTGCTCATTAAAGAAAGATTCACTTCATTATTTTTTCAATTATTAGAAAATGATTCATATTATCTGCTTCCACATGTAATATGATCCAGTAAGAAATCTTAAATTAGCTTTTATATCACAGGCACGGACCTCTGCAATAATACCACACGTGGAAATGCCCTGTGATATGTCTTAATCAAATCAACGGAGCCAATTCCAGGTGAAAAAACTGTGTGGAAAGGAAATGAAAAGCAACGGTCTATCTAGGAATAAAATGCAATGTCCTAGTGGAATGAAAATTACAGTTCAGATTTCCCTCTAGTGAGCTCTTTTTAAGAAAATATCTAGTTACCTCCCCACCCCCACCCAAAACAAACCCTGATAAAGATTCACAATTCTTTTTCAATGGTATTTGATCACTTTGTGCAGAGCACTGTACAGAGCACTTGGGTCTATGCATTACAACAACAATAATGATAATGGGACATGTTAAGCACTTATTATGTGCCAAGCACTGTTCTAAGTACTGGGGTAGATACAAGTTAATCAAGTTGGACACATCCCTGGCCCATGTGGGGCTCACACACTTATCCCCATTTTACAGATGACAAGTGAGGCATAGAGAAGTTAAGTGACTAGCCCCAGATCACACAGCAGACACATGGTGGAGTCAGGATTAGAACGCAGGTCCTTCCGACTCTCAAACCCGCGCACTATTCATTAAACCAAGCTGCTTCTCAGTATTGGTAGATATGTTTCCTGCCCATAAGGGGCTTACAGCCTAGAGAACAAGTGACCAGGGAGATCCTCTCTTGCCAATTTCACCAAAGAGAGGCAGAAGGCACCTCGGTTTAACATCTCATCCAAAGGTCAGTTCCCAGTAGGCTCAACCAGTCTCAGATTGGGTCCTGAGCACCCCACCCCCACCATCTCCAGCTTCAAGCCACATGGGTATCTTCGCTCCAAAACCAAATCCACATTTTTCTGTATCCCCAAACGCAGAACAAAATCCTTCATCCCCCCACCCAAAGGAGGCAGCAGTAGAAACCGAGCGAGACGTGACCTCTGCGCTGAGCAATCCCTCTCCACCTTTGGAAATTCACCTCACCCCATGTACCACCAGTGCATCGAAATAAACACAAGCCACTGTTATCCTTCCTTAACAGAGCTGAAGGCAATCTTAGATATAGAAATGATGAAAACGCCCATCATCGATGATATTTCCTGAGAGGTTACTGTGCGTAGATCACTGTATTAAGCGCTTGGGAAGGGTGCAGTAGAGTTGGTGGACTTTCCCTGCCCACAATGAACTTACAGTCTAGAGGGTGAGAAACACATTAATATAACTAAATAATTCAGAGCTATGTACATAAGAGCTGTGGGGTTGAGGGTGGGGCAGATACAGACGATCACATAAATGCTATCCCAAGAAACCTTCCAGAATGAAGACTTGAACCCAGGCTCTGGATGAGCCAGAACAGCCTGGATTGTTGCAGATTATCCTGGACATACACCAGGAATAGTTTGCCTATAGATTTAATCAACCCCTGTGCACCAAATTAACCTGAAAACATATAACCTAACTGGGTTTAAGACATTCTCTTCAGCAATGACAAAAATCATAGCAAAATTTCTTCTGCAGCCAGATATTGCAAGATTGAAAACCAAACCAGAAAAACAACTTCACCTTCATTTCATTTTTAGCTTCCGATATCCTCCTCTTTAAAATGTCCCTCCAGGACTTAGTGCTCTCATACAAGGAGAGGCTTTCATGGATCTGTTTTGTCTCTCTTCAGCAATTTTGATTAATCAATTCTTAAAAAGACCACCACGAACTCAAAACGGCAAACTCTTCTTCTCATTAGACAGGTGCTCAAGTGCAGTTCACCAACAGAGGGAGAATGTCCTCACAAGGTTACGTGAGAGTCAAATCCCAGAGATCTTTGAGTATCTCTGATCCAGGTTCCACCTCATGGATTACAAATATAATGTATGTGCCATTTTATGACACTGGGTTAAACCAGGGTCAATGAGAAAACCAGGAAAAAAAAATCTCTACTTGCTCAAGCCATTCTCAAACCACCGCAGGTCTTGGGCACGGGAATTTAGTCTTAATGAAAAGAGAGTGAGGAAAATGGAGAACTGGTTGATTCAACTGTGTGCACTTTCCTCGATTATCCAGGCTTCAATAGATAGACTTGCAGAAATACATAAGGAGATGCCAAAAAAACCCCACAAAGCTCAACCTTTTTAGGGGCTCAAGCATGTGTACTCACGGTTCATCTTTTGAAGAGGACAGGTGGCTCGTCAAGAGTGTAGACTTCACATCCCAGCTGTTAAGAGTGAGGGAGAAGAGAGAGTCAAGTCATCTAGGGTCTCTTCTCCACCCCCTCTCCCACCTGCCTGCCCCCCATCCAATATGCTGCTTTTGCATCTTGGAAACTGGAGTTCCCTTTACCGTAATAAGTGTTTTGATGAGTGGATTATTTCTGTAGCACCAATTCTTTGGTTTCAGGGTTTTCCATGGAGGATTGATTCAAGCAGGAAATCAATCAATAGTATTTATTGAGTGCTTACTGTATGCAGAACACTCTAAGCACTTGGGAGAGTATAACAAAATTAGCAGATGCTTAATGAGCTTACAGTCTAGATGGGGAGACAGACATTAATGCGAATGAATAATTTCTAACACGTAACTTAAAGACATCTACATAAGGTCTGTGAGATTGGGGAAATATCGCTGGAGCTCAGTGCCTAAGAACAATGGAGGCCACCTGGCTTAGGGGACAGAGTATGGATCTGGGAGTCCGGTCACCTGGCTTTGCTGCGTGATCTCGGGCCACTCAAAAAAGCTCCTGTGGGCCTCCGTTTCCTCATCTGTAAAATGGGCATATGGTCTAACTGTTCACTCTGTTGAGCCTATTCTTGGACAGGGAAGGGTCTGCTCTGGTCATCTCACATCCACTCTGGGCTTAGCACGTAGTCAGCCCTTGATGCTAAGATTGATGCTTTTAGTTGTGATGATGATTCATCCTTCAACCCTGGAATTCTAGATAACTCCAGATTTAGTGACACACTAAAAGTTGTCTCTTCGTGTTTCGAGAGAGATGAGTCCATGACCCCATCAAGATCAACCTGACTCTGCTTCGCTCCCGACTGCTGCTAAAGGCTCACGCTTCCCATTGGAAACCTATCACTCATTTTTATCGTTACTCAAAATCTGTGAAGTTTCTGATGGTAATCGCTGCACCATTTACACAACCCCACAGCTCACTTCTGGGATTCACAGCTGGCCGCTGCCATTTACGTACAAAAACACCATCTTTGTTTATCCATTTGCCTCCAGAGACACTTAACCGAGTGCTGCAAGCCACAGGCCAGATGCTACTGAATTCATTCCAAAGTTCCAGAGTTTGGGGCAGCAGAATTATAAAATCAGACCATCCGCCCTTGTTCCAAACAGTTAATCCGGAATTGCGCATGAAGAGAGGGAGTCTTAGGACACGCTCCTATAACGTGGGGGTTACATTCATCCTGAACCCCGGTACTCTAGTGCCCGTGTCCTATCCAACATGGCACCCTTGGCACAACTGCTTCTTCCGACCTTGTATCGTCTCCTATCTCAACAGATGTGCGTCATCGAAAAGCCCTCCCTGACATCCTAGCTGGCATCAATCCAAAACCTGTAGGGCAGCTGCACCTTATGGTGGAGAATAAGGGTCAGAAGGAGACAGACAGAAAGAAAATACTTTTTGTAAATCCACTAGTGGCTTCAAAGAGATGGACACACACTGCAGCTTGCCGATGGATTTCAGTTACAGCCCAACTAAAGCCTAAGTGTCCCTGATCCTTGTAAACGTGGGCAAATAACGCTAGTCTTCTGCAGCAAAATATGGTTCAGGTTAGCAAATTGAGTGTAATTATCTTGTTCAGTTTGGAATGTCCACTCCCTACAGAGCTCTTTGTTAGGGGTCTGAGAAGGAAACAAAGCTCAGTCGAGCAATGGTATTTATTGAGTTCTTAATATGTGCAAATTATCTGAAGCTTTGTGGGTACAGAAGAGAGGATCAAAGACCATAAGCTCCCAGGGGCAGGAACTTATCACTGAAGGCCCACAAAGCCTTATTGAAGGCACATCTCCTCCAAGAGGCCTTCCCTGACTAAACCCCCCTTACCTCTTCTCCCATTCCCCTCTGTGTCGCCCTGACTTGGGCCTTTTATTCATCTCCTGCTCAGTCCCGCGGGACTTAGGTATTTACGTATGTATATTACTGTCCGCCTCCCCCTGTAGACTGTAACCTCATTATGGGCAGGAAATGGGTCTGTTTATTGCTATACTGTACTCTTCTAAGCACTTAGTATAATAATAATTATGGTATTTGTTAAGCGCTTATTATGTGCCGACCACTGTTCTGAGCGCTGGTGTGGATACGAGGTAATCAGGTTGTCCCACATGGGGCTCACAGTTTTAATCCCCATTTTACAGATGAGGTAACGGAGGTACAGAGAGGTTAAGCGGCTTGCCCAAGGTCACATAGTATAGTGCTCTGCAAAGAGTAAGCACTCAATCAATACGATTGAATGAACTTAAGACAGCACCCCCTGGCAAGGACATAGCAGATCACCACCACCGTGCCTTGTTCTGCCACAACCCATGTTTTCAGCTATAAACTGTGGACCGAATGCCTTGAGGGATATTAGGGAACATTCTAGCAAAAGCGTGGGTCTCTGTGGACTGGGCAAGGTGAGGTATTGGGAGAAACTCACACAGACACTCACACGCACACACACACAATGTTGATCAGCTCTTGGGTACTGTCACAGTAGTTTGTTTTAAAATAGTGTTCATAAAGAATCTAGGCCCCGTACAATGGCAGGAGTCGACTTAGGCTCAATTCACCATCCATAGCCTGTTCTTTATTTCTCTCGCATATTCAAATTCAGTAAGTTGCCAAGTGTGGGAAAACATATACATATTTATAAAATTAACATTTAAACCATGCGCACTTTTTAATTTTCCTAGGAAGGTAAAATGATGGAGTGCATATGGAAACTGATATTCCACAGTGGTAGATGAACCATTTTGGGGTCGAAAAACTGGACAACAGCTCTTATTTTGATTGGATAAAACCTCCTCGTGCAGTTTTATTTATGAAGTGTGGAGGTTTAGGGGAATGAGAGTGTCATTCCTCTTTAAGTGCATTTATATAATATAGGTCTGTAGGATAAGTCAAGTTAGATTTGTCTGTTCCATCCTGGGTGATTTGATTAGCTTGTCTAGCTGACTTGAAGAGGGTGTCCAGTGCAATGACTTCAGTCTGACAGACCCCATGCAATGCTTCCAAAACATCATGCTGCTCGGTCAGTTACAAAGGCATGCCCTAACTCCTGCTCACTCTGTTTTTCTCTAAATATTTGGGTCATTCGGGATTTGGGGGAAACTTGGAAAATAAAGAAATGTATTTAGCCACTAAGGCCAAAAGAGAATGCTCAACCCTGAGAACTCCAGTCTCTTCTAAGGACAGGGACTGCAGAAGTAACTTCTGATAATCTCCTCAAGTCTGAAAAGACCTTTGTAAGAACTGCATTTACCTAGCAATTACTAGATCAGTAGGTGGTTGAGAAGTTGTTCCAGCTTCATTTTACTCTAATTTGACTGCACTTTTCACATCAGTTGCCCATAAAAGTGGGGAGAATTTCCCTGAATTGCAGAGTTGTCAGAATGTTAGAGAAGCAGGGCAGTCTAGTAGAAAGAGCACAAGCTTGGGTGCCAGAGGACCTGGGTTCTAATTCCAGGTCTGGCCCTTACCTACCACCTGACTGTAGGCAAGTCACTTAATTTCTCTGTGCCTCTGTTTCCTCATCTGTAAAATGGGAATTCAATAGCTGCCCTCCCTCCCCATTAGACTGTAAATCCCAACTGGGACAGGGACTGTATCTAAACTGATTATTTTGTAACTCTCCCAGAAATTAGTTCAATGTTTTTCAAATGATATTTGCTAAGTGTTTACTATGTGTCTGGCACTGCGTTAAACGCTGGAGTAGATACAAGCTAATCAGGTTGGACATAGTCCAGGATCCACATGGGGCTCACAGTCTTAATCCCCATTTTACAGATGAGGGAACTGAGGCATAGAGAAATTGGGACTTGTCCAAGGTCACAGCAGGCACGTGGTGGAGCCGGGATCAGAAGCCAGGTACTGTCTCCCAAACTTGTGCTCTTTCCACTAGGCCATGGCTGCTTCCTTAATTGTGCTTGTGCCAATTAATTGTGCCATCAGTGATGGCATTTTATTTAGGGTCTTTGATGAACTTGGTGGCCTTTCAGATTTTCTCTCTCCCCTCTATCTCCTCCCAGTATATCAGGCTATTTTAGTAAATTCTTGGGAAGGCTCAACAGATGCAGTAGACATGTTTCCTGCCTACAAGGAGTTTATCCTCTGCCCTGGGTTGTTCAAAGAAAAATATATGCTAAGTGTAGAAAAGGCTAAATCTTTTCAAATCACATGCAAATTAGAAACAGGAAGCAACTACTTTAAAAGATAATAATAATGTTGGTATTTGTTAAGCGCTTACTATGTGCCGAGCACTGTTCTAAGCGCTGGGGTAGACATAGGGGAATCAGGTTGCCCCACGTGGGGCTCACAGTCTTAATCCCCATTTTACAGATGAGGGAACTGAGGCACCGAGAAGTGAAGTGACTCGCCCACAGTCACACAGCCGACAAGTGGCAGAGCTGGGATTCGAACTCATGAGCCCTGACTCCAAAGCCCATGCTCTTTCCACTGAGCCACGCTGCTTCTCAAGATACTGCATAACTTTCTCAAAAAGAGAAAGAGGAAGAATCCTACCTTTGATCTTTCCCCCTCTCCCAGCCCCACAGCACTTAAGTATATACCTGAAATTTTATTTACTTATATCGATGTCTGTATCCCCCCATCTAGACTGTGAGCTCATTGTGGGCAGGGATTCTTACTCTTTATTGTTGTACTGTACTCTCCCAAGCGCTTAGTACAGTGCTCCGCACACAGTATGCACTCAAATCCGACTGAATGAATGAGCCTCTCTACTCCCGCACTTAGCACCCTCTTAACAAAGACCACAAACTACCTAAACATCCAGACTCTGCCAACAGGGAGTAACCAATAAAATGTCCATTTACAAAGCCGTAGAAACATCACTGCTAAGCTGAAATTCCTGTACAACTCATCAAGTGCACCACCCTCATAAGAGTTGTGTATCTTCATTCTTCCCTAATTAAAAAAAAACAAATTGTAATCAAGGCACAAGGAAATGCAGTCACCCAGTTGAAATCGAAGCAGCGTGGCTCAGTGGAAAGAGCACCGGCTTGGGAGTCAGAGGTCATGGGTTCGAATCCCGGCTCTGCCACTCGTCAGCTGTGTGACCGTGGGCAAGTCACTTCACTTCTCTGTGCCTCGGTTACCTCATCTGTAAAATGGGGATTAACTGTGAGCCTCATGTGGGACCCTGTATCTACCCCAGTGCCTAGAACAGTGCTCTGCACATAGTAAGCACTTAACAAATACCAACATTATTATTATCCTGCTCCCTGGGCCTACACTCTAAACGATACGCCAAAACGCTGGTCATCTACCTTGACTCTGTGAAGGTGGGTGTGAGCCTGTGTGGAGGACGGTGGGGAGACACACAAAGAGGCTGGCACAGAAAGAGGTAGGCAGACAACTTGTAATACGCGATTTTGATCGGGCGGTCAGCCCCAGGCCTGCCGCGCAAAGAAAGGGTTCTGGGCGGCTTCCACCTCTTGGGCCCACTTCTTACCCTGGGTTTAAGAACCACTACGACAACCTTCTCCTTGAAGTGAAAATTTGTCTTGGTATTCATCACTGTCTTCATTTGCATATTTCAGTGAACTCGCTCATCTGACACGGCATTTTATCATCCAGGCTTCTTATCCCCAGATTACTCCCACTCCTGGCTCTCTGTTGGCACTGTTCCCCTCTGTTGACTTTATTAATAGGATACCAACCTCTCCCGACCTGCTCCCTGAGCCTACCTCCCAGCCGAAGGGTATGCTAGCACAGACAGAACGTTGGATTTTAGCAGTATCTATCCATCAGTCGGGGGTATTGATTGAGTACTTATTGCGTGCAGAGTATGTACTAACCATTTGGAAGAGTCCAGTGCAACCGAGTTGGTAGATGTGTCCCAGCCCATGAAGAGCTTACGGTCTCTGGGGAGAAAACAGTGCTTTAGGGATACAGGTAACAATAATAATAATAAAGAAGAAGGAATAACTGAATCCGAGTCATTTACTGACATCGAGATCCTAACGGGATGGGCTGAGTGGGCCAGATTTTATACATGGTCGTGGGTTCTAATCCCAGCTCCACCACTGGTCTGCTTTGTGATCTTGGCCAAGTCACTTCCCTTCTCTATGCCTCAGTTCCTTCATCTGTGAGCCTTATGTGGGACAGGGACCATATCCAACGAATGTTCAGTACAGTATCTGGAACAGAGTAACCCTTAACCCAGAAGCAGCATGGCATTGGGGATAGAGCACGGACCTGGGAGTCAGAAGGTCTTGGCTTCTAATCCCGACTCCAGCACATCTGCTATGTGACGTTGGGCAAGTTACTTCACTTCTCTGGGCTTCAGTTACCTCATCTGTAAAACGGGGATTGAGACGGTGAGCTGACCTGGGACAGGGACTGTGTCCAACAACCTGCACCCACCCCAGTGCTCAGTTCTGGCACATAGTAAGCACTAAATACCATTATAATAATACTGTAATTACTATTATTGACTATTTTTTTTAAAAAAACAGCTCAGTCTGAGATCTCTTTCTGGAGATGCGATCCGAAGGGTTTTGAAGATAGGGAGAATAGGGGTCTCCCACATGGGAAGGCAGAAATGAGGGCCTTGGCAAGAGGTTGGCAGGGAGAACAATTCACTGAGTCCCTCTAGACTGTAAGCTCGTTTGGGGCAGGAAACAGGTCTATCAACTCTATTGTCTTGCACTCTCCCAGGCTCTCAGTTCAGGGCTCTGCGCACGGTAAGCACTCAATAAATACTAAGTCGGCTTAAGAAGGACCTGGTTCTTCCTCCTGCCTCCACCATCCATAAATCATTTCTGGCTGACCGTTGCCTCTCACAAACTGACTGTAAGCGCCTCAAAGACAGGAACCCTTACTTCTGTTTCACTCTTCCAAGTCGCTCAGTACAGAGCTGGGCAAACAGCAGACCCTCAGGAAATGCCACTCACTGGACTGAGATGGAGCTGGAGAAGTCTGAAATGATATCAAATCAAGGCAGAAGGAAAGAAGGAGATAACCGATACACCCCCACTAGCACGTGCCTGTCTGTCACCCTGGTATTGACTCACACACAACTCAGCAGCGACTGAATCTCACTTCTCTGCGCTTGCCAAGCAAATGATCTGTCGCAGCCACAGTTTTGCACTGGAATATTCACTATTTGGCTAGCCACGGGGGTTTCTGTCTTTGGGAAAAATAGAGGTCTCTGGGGGTTAACACCCACTTGTATGCTTTAGCCCAAAATCGTATGTCTGGCTTTCATAATGTTTGAACATTCTGCCCTTTATGCCTCCTTCCCTAATACAGCCTAGAGCTAAACCACCTCAAGCTGTGCTCTTGTCAGATCTTATAAACTGAACAGAACTAGGTTGGATTCATATTTTAATAGATGACTTTTAGGTAAAAATCTAGGGGATCTACAGAGGCCAGATCGAAATATTTTAAGACCCTGGGCCTGTGTTAAAAAAAAAAAAAAAAGGGAGCTCTATTTTGGACAAAATTCAAGAAGCCATCCTAAGCATTTTTATGATTGTCTTCTGGCAATTCAAAGGCATGCAATGCATAGTTTTGAAAAGCTGCACAGCATGGTGCTTCAGAAAAGTTCTAAAACAGTTTGATAAAACTTTTTCAGAAAAAGAGTGTTCCAGTAAGTTGGATATGAAAAGTTAGAGAAAGGTAAATACAATTTTGGGGGCTCCAGAAATAGGATTCCCAGACATTGCTAATACCCTCTCTGGCCTGGTCCTGATGATAGGAAATGATGCTAGAGATGGAATAGATGCACTTGGAGTCATGGGTCTCGCTGTCGGCAGTCCTCACCTGTGGTATCCGATGAGCACTCGCTACGTGCCAGGCACGGTACTAAGCGATGGGGTAGATGTGAGGTAAACAGGTCATATACGGGCCCCAACCCTCCTAAGGCTCATAGTCTAAATTGGAGGGAGAGTAGATATTTCATCCCCATTTTACAGATGATGAACCTAAGATCCAGAGAAGTTAAATGACTTACCCAAGGTCTCACAGCAGGCATGTGTATTTTACTTTGCTGTTGTTTTTAAAGACACCATTCTGCACATATCTGCCTACTCCTCAGAACTTCTAACGGTTTCCATTCCTCTCTTGCCAAGTCAATTAGTCATTTATTAAGCCCTTACTGTGTGCAGAGTACTCTACTAAGCACCTGGGAGAGTATACTATAACAGAGTTGGTAGACATGTTGCCTGCTCACAGCAAGCTTACGGTCTAGAGAGTCTTAGGGTCTTACCCATAAAGCTGAAACTTACCTTCTAACCCATTACTTCTACCTGTAATTTATTCAAGTGTCCGTCTCCCCTGCTAGATTGATTGTCCACTCCCGCTTTGAGCCCCATGTGGGGCAGAGCTGTTGATAGTAATAATAATAACCTTGGTATTTGTTAAGCGCTATGTGCCAAGCACTGTTCTAAGCGCTGGGGTAGATACAAGGTAATCAGGTTAGCCCCTATGGGGCTCACGGCCTTCATCCCCGTTTTACAGAAGAGGTAACTGAGGCACAGAGAAGGTAAGCGACTTGCCCAAGGTCACACAGCTGACAAGCGGCAGAGCCGGGATTAGAACGCACGACCTCTGATTCCCAAGCCCGCGCTCTTTCCACTAAGCCACGCTGCTTCTGCTAGCCACACTGCTTCTGTTAATCCTGTATCTAATCTGATTATCCTGTATCTACCACAGCACTTAGCACACAGTAAGTGCTTAATAAATACCATAATGAAAATGAACTCCTTGAGAGCAGGGAGCATATCTTCTAATGGTATAGTGGATAGAGCATGGGCCTGGGAGTCGGGAAAGTCATGGGTTCTAATCCCAGCTCCACCGCTTGTCTGCTGTGTGGCCATGGGCACGTCACTTTTCTAGGCCTCAATTACCGCATCTGTAAAATGGGGATTGAGACTGTGGGCCCCAAATGGGACAGGGACTGTGTCCAACTCGATTTGCCTGCATCCATTCCAGAGCTTAGTACAGTGCCTGGCACATTTTAAGGGATAACAAATACAATCCTTATTACTATCATTATACTACTCTCCCAAGTACTTAATACAGTGTTTACACCCCCAGTAGGCACTCAATAAATACTATTGAGGAAGATGACGCAGAAGCAACTCCCGACCATTTGCTTAAAGGAACTCCATCAGCTCACTCACTCTCCTATGCATCCACTCTTATCCCACTCTCTCAGCTTCCACCTTTCGTTCTTCCTAATATAACATTTCCATTGTACCTCATTTTTGATTCTCCTGCTTCTGACCCCTTGCTTTTAAGCTGGGGATCGTGGTGATCCGTGGCTTGGAGGGAAGGGACTTCCAAGCAAGAGCAAGAGGCTAGAAGCAGGGAGGTCAGAGCAAGACATGACAGGGTTCACTTAGAAGGACCAGAGAGCAGCAGGCGATCAGGGTAGATAAGTGTGAAAAAGAAAGAGTATTCAAATTCTCTGTAACATCCGGCACCGTATCATGCTTAGGAGCGTCCATTAGCATTTAATGCCATAAAAAAATAGATAGTTAATAGGATCAAAGCTCCCCGATAATGTCTCCTGTTTGCTTAGGACACTGTACTTCCTTAATAAGGAGACAAAAGCAGAAGCAATGCCAAGTCAAGCAGAGGTATATTGGCAGTGACTGATCCAACGGCAAAGATCATAAGATCAGTGAGGCATTAAGCATATTCAGAAAGCAACCAAAAACGGAGTTATGTTTTGCATATTAATGCCATCTCAAGTGATCATCAGCGATAGTTCAGCAGTTCGGAGAAGAGTTAGAAAGGAGAGGAGACTTTGATGAGCCGAACTCCATAGGAGGTGTTGACGGGCAGGGAGGGGGAGGGTGTGGGGGAATGCAACAGGGAAATGCAATTGGGAAGATTGGAACGGAGAACAAAATTAGCAATTAGCTGGCCTCAGTGACACTCCCTTGAAGGAAAACTGGCGATCAGGGGTATTCGCAACACAGTTCTCTCCTCTAACACCTTTCAACCTTCTAACACCGCAGAAGAAAAATTCAGGTGAGATGAGGGAAAATGAGTTTCAAGCCCCCCTTCACGGAGAAGGGCCTCAACTCCAGGGATAGGTTAGGACTCGGCTGGGTACCGGTAACATGAGGCTGAGGAGAGACTACTAACTGGAAGAGGCAGAGGCAACCATAGCTTTTCCTGAGTGAAACTTGAGGAAACTAGACTGTGAGCTCCTTGTGGGTAGGAAACGTCTGTACCAACTCTGTTGTATTGCAGAGCTCACCCAAACATTCAGTAGAGTGTTCTGGACGTGGCAAGAGCTCAATGAATACTAGTGCCTGCTAGATTGCTAGGTAAATGCCCACGTCCAAGCCCGCTGTAAAGCCATAGCTAGCTCAAATGTGTAAATACTTGCCCTTTCCCCAACACTTCCATGCCCATCGTGAAGTTGGCACCCTCTTCTGACTGACCCACATGCTCCACAGATGTTTCCCTGATGGTTCTTCTACTTCTGTTTCTCTTGCTGGCTCCATTTCCTGTGATTTTCCAGTCTTATCATCTCAAATACTCTCTCTCCCACCCTAACGTTTATTTTTCCTCCACCTTAGGAGCCCCGCTCTGAAGGAGAGTGGGGACAAATGTGTAAGGAGTGAAAGGAGGGAGGAAAAATAGGGACCGGATGGATTTTGATCTTGTGTCTAGCCTACAGTTTTGTACAATGCTTGTGCCTTGTAAACACTTCACAAACACAATTATTATTATCCAAAGCAGGGTTTCCCTCGGCATAGCTCACCTAAGGAAACATTCCCCAGTCTCCACTCTATGAGTTGTGTATGATGTCCTCAGGCTTTGGCAAATACACCAAAATATGATCTTGGAGTCGGGGTATGTGGCAGAACGCACCTCAGCCTGGCCTCCCCCTGCAGAGACTCTGAAATGGAGGAGTTGGAGAAGCCAGGAACCCACCCACCTGTGCCCTCTCATGCTTCCCTCATGCTGGACACCTCCCCCCACCCCAGTCTCCCCAAGCATAAGGTTGTGGGGCATTTTCATCAGTGCCTTCGTGACCGTTAGCCCATGTTCTCCCAGAGTAATGTGCTAAGCTAAGGAAGGTACAATAATAATAATGATAATTATGACGGTATTTCTTACGTGCTTTCTGTGCGCCAGGCCCTGTACTAAGCTCTGAGGTGGATACAAGCAAATTGGGTTGGACACAATCCCTGTCCCACATGGGGCTCACAGCCTCGATACCCATTTTACAATGAGGTAACTGAGGCCCAGAGAAGTTAAGTGACTTGCCCAAGGTCACACAGCAGACAAGTGGCATAATTGGAATTAGAAATCATGACCTTCTGACGCCCAGGCCAATGCTGTATCCATTACACCATGCTACTTCTCGTAATCAGGACAGACAATCCCAGTCTTACATGAGGATCGGTCTAAGCGGGTGGGAGAAATCGTCTAGAGAAAATCATCATATAGATGGTATTTACTGAGCTCCTGGGAGCTAAAGACTGCACTAAGTACTTGAGAGTACACCAGAGATATAAAAGACACCATCCCTGCCCACAAGGAGCTTACAGTCTCCCCAGGACAAGCCTGGGTAACGACGGAGCTAAAGTAACCAGGTCTTCCTTTCTGGAGGCAGGACCTAGTGCTCTTCTGAGGCCACCAGGCTACCGCGCCCACCAGGCTTTCCGCGTCAGTGTAATTGGCAGGTCACCCTTCAGGCTTCTCCTTCCTTCAGGCCATTCCCTTCACCCTGGTATCTTGAGTGGTCCCCAGGCCCAGAGTCTGGAACGCAGGGCTGAGATGAGGGCCCGATTTACTTGTATTGCCCCCTCAGCACTTAGTACAGTGCTTGGCACATAGTAAGTGCTTAGCAAAAACCATTATTATTAGCTAGAAGGATCGGATAAGAGCTGTCAATCAGTTCACAGCTGGGCCTCTCAGGAACCATGCACAGAAAAGAATTTTTACAAAAAAAAAAGGTATATAGACCACCTTCAGCAGCAGGACCTCAACCGACTATCTCAAAATCTTTATGCTGGATTGATTCAAAGATTAGTAGCGGCAATCCCCCCATCGTTAGCTGGATAATGAGGCAGATTTCATGAGGGCCGCCAGGAAGTGTGGATTCTGCAATTTTTTTTTTTCAAATTAACTGTAGATTTTTCCCCATGTTAGCCTCAGCCAAGGAATATTCACGGAAGTTGACATCTGCAGAAGAACCAGGCAAGCAGCTACTAGCTATGAGGCAAACACAAACCAGGAGAAGAGGTTCTTGAGGCAATAATAAACTAACAATAATAATAGTAACTACAATCCATTAAGTACTTGTTCTATGCCACACACTAGGGTAGGTAAAAGATAATCAGATCAGACTGGCCTTGCCCCACACAGGACTCTCAATCTAAGATATAAAAGTGGAAGTCCAGTGAGGTAAAGTGACTTGCCCCAGGTGTCACATGGGGGGCAGTGGCAGAGTCGGGATTAAACCCCGAGGCTTCTGATTTCCAGTCCCATACCCTACTCACTTGGATACTCTGCCTCAGGAACAGCCTGGTTCAGAGTTGTAGTCCTTTCAGACTTATAGTGGGCCCGGCCTCTTCATCTCCCTGGCAGGTCCAGGCCAGCGGAGGGAGGGCGGTGGGACTGGGAAGATGGGGGTTTCAGGATCATAAGAGAACCAGAAGGAAGCTGACCCAAGATCCTTCTGCTGCTGAACACACAAGCGTGCGTGAATACGTACACACACACACACACACACACACACACAGAGCCCTGTGGAGAAGGCCCGGGGGCCACGGCCTGGGACATTCACTCTGTGTAAGCCTTTCCAGACTATGTCCTGATGAATTCCAAATACCATGTCAGTGACATAATTTGCTATGATGTGGTCACTTAAAATGACTTCATAGATTCATTTGACCAAAGCCCCTAAAAATAGAGAGTTGAGGTTAATTAATGACAAATGGATAGCACCGTTCATCAGGGGATATTGTTCCTCTTTCGGGGACTGTGATGCAATAAAGATTAAGGTTTTCCCCTCTCCTTTATAATCGATCCCATTCAAGTAGCTGAATGTTTGGGAGAACCCAAGGCGTGTATAATCAATGGTGTGGGGAGGGAGAAGCAGGCAGCAGCAAGGCCTAGTGGAAAGAGCACGGGCCCGGAAGAGAGAAGACCTGGGCTTTCATCCCAGCTCTGCCAGTTACCTCTGTGGGACCATGGGCAAGTCACTTAATTGAGAAGCAGCGTGGCTCAGTGGAAAGAGGCCGGGCTTGGGAGCCAGAGGTCATGGGTTCGAATCCCACTTCTGCCACTTGTCAGCTGTGTGACTGTGGGCAAGTCACTTCACTTCCTCTGTGCCTCAGTTCCCTCATCTGTAAAATGGGGATTAACTGTGAGCCTCACGTGGGACAACCTGATTATCCTGTACCTACCCCAGCGCTTAGAACAGTGCTCTGCACATAGTAAGCGCTTAACAAACACCAACATTATTATTATTAATTATTCTGTGCCTCAGTTTTCTCATTTGTAAAATGTGGACAGGGACTCTGTGCCCAACCTGATTATCTTGCATCTACTCCAGTGCTTAGAACAGTACTTGACACCAAGAAGCAGTTACTGCAGGAGGCCTTCCCAGACTAAGCCTTCCCTTTCCCTTTGCCCCCCTCCACATCGCTCCATTCCCCCACTCCCTCTTTCTGCTCTTTCCCTCTTCCCTCCCCACAGCACTTGTGCATATTTGTATATATTATTTATTACTCTATTCGTTTTATTAATGATGTGTATACATCTATGATTCTATTTATCTTGATGGTATCGATGCCTGACTACTTGTTTTGTTTTGTTATCTGTCTCCCCCGTTTAGACTGTGAGCCTGTTGGGCAGGGATTGTGTCTATCTGTGGCCGAATTGTACATTCCAAGTGCTCAGTACAGTGCTCTGCACACAGTAAGCGCTCAATAAATGATTGAATGAATGAATGCCATCTGAAACAAAAACCACAGACCAACACCAGCTTCCTGCTGGGGATGGATGCCTGCAGATGCCCCATGAAGCTGTGAATGTCCCCAAACCTTGCACCCATTTGAGCAGTGGTGTTTAAAATTAGAACGGATACCAGTTTGTGTGAGGATTAGCTATAACTGACATGGAACAGGATAATAAAATAAAAAGCAAAGAAAATGGGGTTCGAACACCTGCACAAGTGTCTGCATAAAGAAAGAACTGAGCGCTCACAGCCGCACCCACGGAAAGGCTTCTGCTAGCTTAGCATCACCGCCGGGAAGATGAGAAGCATTTTCTCTCTCTAAAGACAGAGGCTAAATCCCATCTTCTGATGCTTGCTCCTCACCTTCCACTGAAGCAAAGAGAAAACTGCCTACCCTGACAGGAAAATTTGACCTTAATATTCTCATTGCCAGTCCAGGTTCAACCTGGAGGTCTTTAGCCAGAGAGGAGTATTAGAGTTTAATCATGAGATCTCTATGATGTCTCTCCCACAAGGGGCCAAGGAAAAATGTGTTTGGCTGAAGATTTTATGCAACGGGGGAGCTGCCCCTCCCAGATCAGTTATTACAGCACTTGGAGATTTGAGTGCTTGATCTGCCCCGTAACCTGGCTCAGGGAGAAAGTATCGGCTATCCGTTGCAATGATGACCCACTAAACTTCCATAATCAGAAGAAAGAACACGAGATAAATAACAGGCGAATTAATGCTCATGGCATTTACTGAGCTTAATGCACTGTAAAAATGTTAAGTGCTTACTACGTGCCCAGATCTGCACCAAATACTGGGGTAGATATAAGCTAAGCAATCCGGACACAGTTCCTGTCCCACATGGGGCTCACGGTCTCAGTGGGAGGGAAGATGCATATTGCATCCCCATTTTACAGATGAGGAAACTGAGGTACAGAGAAGTGACTTACCCAACTTCACATGGTAGGCAGAATGCTGAGGCATATTAGAAGCCAGATCCGCTGACTTCCAGGCCTCTGCTATTCTACTAGGTCATCCTGCTTCCCTGTACTAAACATAGCATAGATAAAGAGAGATGCCGACTTTGTTAGCCCCAGGTGCCTTTGGCTGAACGGGCTGGTTAAAATAATGCTTAAAAAGTATTTACATTTTGGTCCCAAAGAAAGCATTCAATTCAGCATATGTTTATATTGTTATTTGATCATATTTTGTGTTTTTATCCCAATTAAATATATTTATATTTTTACCATCAATCGTCTGAATCTTGGAAAGATCTTAATGCACTTTTCAGTATTCTTTATGGGAAATTATACTCCTTTTCACCCTCTTTTGCTTACGCTACATTTTCATGGAGCGGTACGAAATGGATACAATTATATATTGTTCAAAAGACCGTATAAACAAAGGCACAGACAAAACAAAGCCACACAAAAGTTCCCATAAATTCTTAGGAAATACTTCAAAAGAAATCAGTCAGCCAAGTCCAAGTACCTCAGTCTTTGAACTATTTAATATGAGGACAGACTGCCAAACCCAACAGAAAGTTGACTAAGATTCTGCCGAAAGAGTGTTCTGGTTTTAAAACTTCTTCTAGGAGAACAGTTAAAATACCTAAAGATCCACCCAGCTAATGTGCGCTGCGGGATAAAACTAGAACCCTCCCCTGTCTGATCACTTTTGCGATCCATTTTCCAGGGGAAAATTGATAGTAATGATATTTATTAATTGCTTAATATGTGCCAAGCACCGTGGTAGATAGAAGGCAATCAGGTTGGACACAGTCCCTGTTCCACATGGGACTCACAGCCTCAATTCCCATTTTCCAGGTGAGGTAGCTGAAGTATAGAGACTTGACTTGATCAAGGTCACACAGCAGACAAGGGATAGAGCCAGGATTGGAACCCATGTCCTCAAACCCCCAGATCCACACTCTTTCCACTAGACAGACCATGGTGCCTCCTCTGAGCAGACATGGCTCCCATCCCACACAGGGCAAGGAAGGTATCTTATGACCGTTTTACTGATGAACTGAAGCGCAGAGATATTTGTTGACTTGCCCGAGGTCACAGAAGCAGGTCAGTGAGAGAGCTGAGACTGGAACTCACGTCTTCTGACTCTCACCCTCATGTTCTTTCCATTAGGGCAGACTGCTTCAGTCTTGCAGAATGATAATAATAATAAGAGTAACATTACTGGATATCAAGCATTGTAATAAGCAGTGGGAGAGATCAGCAGTATTTAGTGAATGCTTACCATGTGCAGGGCACTACACGCAGCGTCTGGGAAAGTACAATACAATAAAACTGACAGCCACATTCCCTGCCCACAAGTTTACAGTGTAGAGATGAGCTTACTGTCTAGAGATGCAAGTTAATCATGACAGACTTAGTCACCATCTTTCTTGGGCTCATTGTCTAAGTAGACGGGAGAACAAGAGGAGGAATCACATGTGAGACAGGGGCCGTGACTGATTTATCTTGTATCTATCCCAGCGCTTAGTTCAGTGACTGACGTGTAGTAAACACCTAAATGTGTTAATAATAATCACCCCCATTTTACAGAGGAGGAAACTGAGACCCCGACGTTATATGTGACTTGCCCAAGATCCCACAGGAAACCATTAGGCTGTGCTGCCTCAGCCTTGCTGAATAACACCAGTGGCATGGTAGGCACTTATTCTGTGACAAGCCCCGTATTAAGCACTGGGGTACATGCAAGTTAACCAGCTCAGACTATCTCCATCCCAGTTGGGGCTCACAGTCTAAGTAGGAAGGACAATAATCATTCCCATTACACAGAAGAGGATACTGAGGCCCAGAGAACGTAAACGACTTGTCCAAGGCCACACGGCTCCTCTCATCAGCAAACAGACAATTAGGTTGCTGAACTGGAAAGGAAAAAGATCACCTCGGGACCCTCATACGAAACTGAAAAAAATCTGCTTACATGTGAATGTGCTCCTATTTCACCCCGATATCAAAATTACAGAGCCATGCCCTGAGGTGGCAAATTAAAAACAAGAGAAAATGAAACCCACAGTGTGCCCCGAGGAGCACCACGAGGCAAACGTTTCTCATTAATGCCCTCACCCAGAGCACAGCAAGCAAGCCGGGATCTGGATGGAGGCTTGTTAGAATTGTGTGGCAGCAGATCGAATGCTGGGACCAGATGGCGCTTTGGGATACTGCGGGTATGTAGCTGAGATTACCGCACATTCGCTAGAGAGAGGTCACTGGCTGTATCGATTAAGGGAGAAGCACAATCAAGGGATGGATCATTTGGGAAGGAGCACGGCAACCAATGCTGGAGTTTCGCCTTGAAGCCAGTCGAATCTCTCGGAAATATCCTGGCATGTAAATAGCTATTCCGTGAGATAGCTATCTGTTAGAGCACAAGCCTAAAACAAATAACTGTGTGATTTACAAAGCATATGTGCCAAGCACTGCGGTACACACTGGAGTGGGCAGAAGGTCATCAGATCGGGCTCTGTTGCTGCCCCACCTGCAGCTCACAACATAGAGGGAGAGCAGATCGCTTAATCTCATTTTATTATGAGGTAACAGAGGCCCAGAAAGGTTAACTGACTTGCTGAAGATCACACGGCAGGCCAGTGGAAGGCCTGGAACTCATGTCTATCATCTCCCAGTGCTATGCTCTTCACACTAGGCACCGAAAATCATCAAGATCATGTGGCTTTTTGAGACGGCAATTTCAAGTGAGAAAAAATCAGGCTGAAAGTTGTAGGCGGAACAACAATCAAGTGGGTGGAAGCCACTGGTTGATCTGTGGAAGGTTAGGGTGGACCCTGACTGAACTTCTTTACCTTCCCTCTTGGCAACTGTGAGGAGGGTGGGGGGAGCACAGAGGGGTTAAAAATCTCCCCGAAGACTGCAGTGTCCACCCAACAAGTACCAGAGCTTTGGGGAACCAAAGATTGGGCATGACCGAACATGCCCCAGTCCAAGCAAAGAAGCTTCAGAGCACAGGGAAACTCACCCTTAGCATGGCCTGAGTACGCTCCAGTCAAGGCTTAGAAATGCAAACGATTAAAATAAGCAGGAGCAACAGGTTGAAGCATGGGAACTCGACAGTTTTGCCAGGACAATCTCAGTTCAGAGACATCAGTGTTATCTACTGAGCACTTACTGGGTGCAGAGCACTGTACTAAGTGCTTGGGAGAGTAATTGTGGTGTTTGTAAAGTGCTTACTATGTGCCAGGCACTGTACTAAGCACTGGGGTAGATACAAGATAACCAGGTTGGACACAGTCTCTGTTCACATAGGGCTCAAGAGGAGGTGGCTTTTTTGGGAGATTATGTAAAAAGGAAACAGTATGGCCTACTGAAAAGAGAACAGTCCTGGGAGTCAGCAGACCTGGGTTTTAATTCTGACTCTGCCACATATCTACTGTGTGACCTTAGGTAGGTCACAACTTTGTGCCTCAGTTCCCTCACCTACAAAATGAAAATTCAATACCTGTTCTTCCTTCTACTTAGACTGAGAGCCCCATGTGGAACCTGATCTCTTGTATCTACCTCAGGGCTTAAAACAGTGCTTGGCACAAAATAAACACTTAAAGATCACTATTGTTATTTATAAAAGGCACTGAATATTTTATCTGCATTTAACCCTGCCAACACTTCCATCTTCCAACACCCCTCGATCCAGCAAAATAGCTATTAGAGGACTGGAACAGTAATAAGAATACTGTACTCTCCCGAGCACTTAGTACAGTGTTCTGACCACAGTAAGTGCTCAGTAAACACCATTGACGATGATAAATGCTAGAACCTGTAAATGTGATCAGTGGAGATGGGAGACATACACAGGTGTTCTCAACCCGGGGTTGACAGCTACTAGTCAAGGACCTTAAATAGGTTATAATAATAATGTTGGTATTTGTTAAGCCCTTACTATGTGCAGAGCACTGTTCTAAGCGCTGGGGTAGACACAGGGGAATCAGGTCGTCCCACGTGGGGCTCACAGTCTTAATCCCCATTTTACAGATGAGGTAACTGAGGCGCGGAGAAGTTAAGTGACTTGCCCAAAGTCACTCAGCTGACAAGTGGCAGAGCTGGGCTTCGAACCCATGACCTCTGACTCTAAAGCCCGTGCTCTTTCCACTGAGCCACGCTGCTTCTCTAGAACAAAAAAAGACAGCACTCAACTTACCTTAACTTAAGGTTATCAGACCTTAAGTAGATTGAAGGCATTGGAATTGACAGATAAACCAGCTAGGTAAAGAAATACCTACCTCTCACCACAGCAGGATTCTTATAATAATTAAACCACAACCCTCACATTATGGGAGAATTGACTGCAGAGTGATTTGCCATCGTCTCTCTAAGAAGCCATCATCTTCTTGAAAACAGCCTCACTCTTCAGCCTTCTTTTCCCTAGGCGAAAAGAACTCATTTGTTCGAGCCCTTCCATGGTGTTTCCTCACCCCGTTCCCTACCACTGCGGCTCTCTCTGTCTAAAAAACAGCAAATGTGGCAAGCAGCCTGTATTCCAGTTCAGTGTTTCCCCTCTAAAGATCGAGCCCTGGCAGTGGGTGCGAGCTGAGACTTGGACGGCAGCAATCTTTGCTGAGTGTTCAAATTAAAAGTCCCCAAATGCTCACCAATCAATGAGGCAGCATAATCTCAGGATGCCCATCAGCTGCTACACCTCAGCTGTTCCTGATTCCTCCTAACGAGCTCTCTGCTTCTGCTTCCGAAAGAAAAGGCATTTTTTTTTTTTTGGTTTCACATTCATCCACTGATTTTTACTGCAAAAATATAAACACAGAACGGAGAAGAGTGCCTGCGATAACTACTTCTCAAAACATCGGTGCTGGGGTGAATTCTGCAGTGACCCCTTTACTAACTTCTCCCTCCCTCTCTCCCTTACCCCCACTTCTGGGAAGGATGGAGGCCAAGCCTGGCAGGGCATTCTGGCCACTTCTAGACCCCAGATATCTGTCCCTCTAATGGAAGAGTTTGCTTTTAATCCACTCATCTCTCAATTTACCCCTCTCTTGAATTCCAGTCAAAGCTCAGGAGAGTGAATGGGAAAAAAAAGGACCCAGAGAGGGAGACAAAGGGACAACGCTTCAAGTGCTGAGCAGGAAAGAGAGGGCCGCTGGGCACATGTATGACAGGCAGGGGTTTGTGCCTCTTGACTGACCATACAGCTGTAAGCCCGTCAAAGGGCAGGGACTGTCTCTATCTGTAACCGATTTGTACATTCCAAGCTCTTAGTAGAGTGCTCTGCACATAATAAGCGCTCAATAAATACTATTGAATGAGTGAATACAGCAAAAACTGAAGACAAGAAGTTGCTGGCACACTAACTTATAATACTATACATTCCCTCTCCTTGTCTGAGAGGCAAAAGTATACTTTCACACATATCCAAACCAGCCCTCTCGTCTCTCTTTGGGGGTGAGGTGAAAGTTTGCACAAACACAATACCACCGTACTTACACTTCCCTTTCCCTAGGTACGAGGCACAGATATATAGACAAAACACCACACTTTTTCTCTCTCTGTGGGTGGGAGGTGAAAGTACACACACACACGTACACACACACACCCCTCCCCCCCCCCCACAACACTATACAAACCCACCCTTTTTTCTCTGTCTGGGCATGAAGCCAAACACATACACACAAAGTCACATAGCACTGAGCTGCTTCTCTTTACCCTTTTCAAAAACCTGCTAATACCGTATATCCATTCCCATCGATATTTTAATAATAAGCCACTAGCAGGGTCTCTTCTTTCTTTGCCTAACTTTTGTGCAGCACCTGGAGCAGCCCCACCTACTTCTCAGCTCAGGATTGTGACTTGAAGATGATCTAATAATAGAATTTCCTCTACCTATTCATTGTCTACCAACTCTACTACAATGTACTCTCCCAAGGGCTTAGTACAATATACAGAGTACAGTATAGGAGATTGTAATGAATGTGGAGAAACATCTATTAAATGCTCGATAAAGCACCCGATACCATTGATCGGTTGACCCGACTCAATCTGCAAAGAAGCAGCTGGTTCCTTGAAAAGAGTTAGGGTAGGGGGTCATTTGGGTAATAATTCCCACATATTTATTATTTGAGATGTGTTGGAATTTGCCTGCTTAGGAAAGCAATAGGACTTCACTGTGCTTTCCCAAGTTTCATGGATCTAGGAATTTTTAAACATTTCCCTAAAAGTAACACTGACTATACATTTAACCATGGTCGAAAAGCTCTAGTCGAAAATTCAGATCTCACCTACTTGCAGTGAGACTCCTGTTGCTTTCACTGACTAGCTTCACCTACTCCACAGTGTGGTCTGTTGGCCTAGATTTCACATCCAGCCTTCTGGACACTTACGGGTGCTTTTCGCTGTTATATAAGGAAGGTCTGGATAGACATATTGCAGTGTGTCTCATTAATTAATTAATCAGGCAAACTGCAATTTGAGAATAATTTATTCAGCACTTGGCAGAAACACAGACTTTTATCGGCCAGTTAATTTGTCAACAAGAGGAAGCTTGGAAATTTTAAATGGCAATGTGAAAAAGTAAAATCCCATATAAAATCCACCAGAGGAGATGTGTACGTGATGGACGGAGAGCTCAATGAAACATCAAGGCGATGGAAAGACTAGCGTTGGCCTAGGAGGCTTTTGGAGATGAGGAATTATAATAATGATAATTATGGTACTTGTTAAGCACTTACTTTGTGCCAAGCACTAATCTAAACACTGGGGAAGATACAAGTCATTCAGGTTGGACCCAGTCCCTGTTCCACATGGGACTCATACTCTTAATCCCCACTGTACAGAGGAGGTAACCAAGGCCCAGAGAAGTGAAGCGACTTACCCAAGGACACATAGCAGACACAATAATAATAATAATGTTGGTATTTGTTAAGCGCTTACTTTGTGCAGAGCACTGGTCTAAGCGCTGGGGTAGATACAGGGTAATCGGATTGTCGCATGTGAGGCTCAAAGTCATAATCCCCATTTTCCAGATGAGGTAACTGAGGCACCGAGAAGTTAAGTGACTTGCCCACAGTCACAGAGCTGACAAGTGGCAGAGCCGGGATTTGAACCCATGACCTCTGACTCCCAAGCCCGTGCTCTTTCCACTGAGCCACGCAGCTTGAGCCAGGATTAGAACCCAGATCCTTCTGACTCCCTGGCCCATACTCTGTTCACTAGGCAGTGCTGCTTCTTTGGGAAGAGAAAGAGAGCCTGGCTCTTGCCAATTTCTAGTTCTGGTTCCAGCAGAGTGGTGTGGGACTCTGAGCCCTTTAGGAGGTTCTTTGTGAGATGACAGACTATATATGTGAAAGTGAGCAGACCTTCTATAGGAAAAGCCAGTCGGACAGAGTTACCAGGAGAGGGGTCTGCCAGATTTGCACAGTGCCCTTAAACACTCAAACTAGGGCACAGAAAGCAGTGCAATTTTCAAAGTATAAGAAAGGAGAGGAGGAGGAGGAGGAGAAACTTAATCCAAATGCACATATCTCCAAGGTCCAGAAAGAGATAGCCTTAAACCAAAAGGATATTACTACATGCCTCTGGAGACCCAAACTCCTAAGCATACACAGACAGGGTTCCTTAGGTTCTGAGCGGGAGTACTCACTCGCAAACAGCAAACAGCAGGCTCTTTCCTCATACAATCCTGCAGTTCAGCTCTCGGACACACAGAGAAATTAAAGTGAATGTGTCTACCAAATCCGTTACACTGCATCCCCCAGTACAGTCCTCTCCCCACAGTAAAAATTCAGTAGATACGATGTGTTGATTGACTGGCACAGAGAAGATAAACAACTTTCCTAAGATCCTAGAGTAGGCAAGTGGCAGAGTTGGGATTAGAACTCAGGTCCTCTGACTCCTTGACCCATTCTCTTTCCACTAGGCCACAATACTGCTTATTATTATGTTCATACACTTACAGTATGGGAGGCATTGAGAGGGGATTCAGTACACATAGGCTAAGGTGAAGCGGGAGCACTAGAGTGGTAGGACGGTGGGGAAAAAGAAGGGATAGGCCATGTCAAAAGTGCACTGCTGTCTTTGAACTTCAGTGGAAGACTCTATCCCCGAGGTCTTCTGAGGAATATGGCAGATCACTTGGAGAGCCAGCCTCGGAAACTGAGTTCAAAACCATCGCTCCCCAGACCACCGTCACTTCAGCTATGGGAATTGTATAATAATATTACCCTAAGAGTAAGAAAGAGTAAGTAGTAATAGTAAAACTAGGATTATGGTGAAACCCACTTTGAGGACATGGCTTACCAACTTGATAAAATAGCTATAAATCCCAAGGAAGGAATTGGAGAAAGACCAGTGTGGGAGGAAATCCTGTATGAGTGCCCGACTGAGTTTTACCACAAAAACCTATCCCTGAGAGAGACCTAGGGCTTCCTCGCAATAATCCCCCCTACAAAGCAGCCTGTGTTACTTGACAGATACCTCAGAGTAGAAAGTGAATTTATTTTCATGGGCTTATCAGTTTCGGCTGTCTGCCGTTGGCGATAGATATGGATGACCCTCATTCAACTAATTAACCAAATGCAAACTTGTTTCTCTGTCA
This sequence comes from Ornithorhynchus anatinus, assembly GCF_004115215.2. NCBI lineage: Eukaryota > Metazoa > Chordata > Mammalia > Monotremata > Ornithorhynchidae > Ornithorhynchus > Ornithorhynchus anatinus. Next base: position 17,024,916 of record NC_041751.1, read on the forward strand.
TTAATGGATCTTCCACTATGAGATGAAAGTAAAATTAATCTTCTTGGACTAACCGACTGACTGCTTAAAGCACCAAGCCCAGGACAGGGAAGATAGAGTTGTGTTCATTGTGATAGAGGACAGAATTTTGCTTGCAGAACTGAATGAACCATCTACAGCTTCCTGATACATCAGACCGGGCAGAGGTGAATGGGGATGGCAGTGCCGAGACATGCTATTGACAGGACAGAGATTCACAGTTTGGCTACCGGCTAGCAGAAATCTCTGTGGTCATAGGGTTAGAGGCCTGGGTGTAAGGAACCAATAGACTCTCCAAACCCTCCTGCCTAAGTCTCTAAACTTCTAAATTTCCCACTTCAGTTACCTAAACCACAGAGATAGAAGCACAGGTTGATAGAATCCACCATTCCCACAGTCATGCCACAATTCCCTTTTCCTCACCCAGAGTGAGGAATGAGAGCAGACTGACGGGCATTCCAACAACAGGACAGAGGTTGGGCATCCATAAAGAAGTCACCGTTCTCAGATAGAATCCACCATTCCCACAGTCATTGCCACAATTCCCTTTTCCTCACCCAGAGTGAGGAAAGAGAGGAGACTGACGGGCGTTCCAACAACAGGACAGAGGTTGGGCATCCATAAAGAAGTCACCGTTCTCAGCAGGACCTAAAGACTGAGCCATGGGTGCCTGACTCCAGTAGTGGAATGCAAAGCCTCATGGCTCCACGGCTGTGTCCTTGTGCTAAGAAACAAGGGGTGGGAGTGACTCTGGTTAGAGCCCAGAGATTAAGAAACTAAATTTTCTTCTTGGGAATAACCATCACAGACCATAAATATTCTGAGATTTCTCTGAGTTGAGTGGGGTGTGTTGCTTTAAACAGGCATTCTGGGTTACACCTTGTATAGAATTTAAAATAGGAATCTGAAAACAAAATGCAGGTGCCCCTATTGTTTTTGAGTTAGGGTATTTACTGAGCATTTAGTTTGTGCTAAGTGCTAGGGAAGAAGTAGCAGTGCTAGTAATATTTACTGAGTATCCACCAGACAATAACTCTCCCCACCTTCAAAGCCTTACTGAAGGCACATCTCCTCCAAGAGGCCTTCCCTGATTAAGCCCTCCTTTCCTCTTCTCCCACTCCCTTCTGCATCACCTTGTCTTGCTCCCCTTACTCATCCCCCCTCCTGGCCCCACAGCACTTATGTACCTACTTGTAATTTATTTATATTAATGTTTCTTTCTGCCTCTAGGCTGTAAGCTTGTTGCGGACAGAGAATATGTCTATATTTTTATAGTGTACTCTTCCAAGCGCTTAGTTCAGAGCTTTGCATCAGTAAGCATTTAATAAATGCAATTGAATGAACAATGGCCATGATGAACTGTAGTAGGTGCTCAGGAAGCACACAACAAAAAGTAACACCTTCCAAGCACATCAGTCAAACTTGATTGAATTTGACCTTGGCTTTCTGCTCCTGACCATTACTCCACAAGAGAAGAGATTTGACAGTGAGAAGAAAGAAAGAGTAAATCACCTCTAGTGCCCCTGCCTGGTTAGTTGATCCCCAAGTAACAGATGTGGACAATAAACCATTACAGTCTAGAGGACTGTAAGACTGTGAGAAAAGTGGAGACCTGGTTTCTTATTCCCACTTCGTAAGTGAGGAAGATGAGGAACAGAAAATTAAGTGACTAGGGCCAGAACTGGGGGCCTTGCTGCCTCGACTTTACAGAACATTGTTCCCTTTGCTCCACCAGGGGTATTTGTTGCTTAACCTCTCAAACGCCTGTGGTGGAGAAGCCCAGAGCCCACGAGTGCTGAAAGTAGATCGAGGGGGACAATGGGCGATTCTCAGCGGGAGATTCTCAGAGACTGAATATTCCAACAGACTGGTAAACTAGGCATCACGAGGCCTGGATTTAACCACTGGAATTTCACCGTTTCTAAAAAGGACAAAAATATCCAGATTTAAGTTGCTGGTTTTGTGAGAAGGGAGAAGGAAAGGAGAAATGAGGGAAGGAACAATAGGTAGGTGTGTGCCTTGTATCGTGCTGTGTGCGATTCCACCAGAAGAGCCATCTGGAAAGTGCATAAGTAACTTAAGACAAGTGCCTCTCTTCTCTCTCCAACCTCTCCTTTGTCTCCCAAGATGCAACTGGGTGAGTGTATGGCAGAGTGTGTGGCACAGTGACAGTGTCACAGGTGCATCCTATTACTGCCACCAGCTGCCCAGGGACATGGTATTACGTGAACTGCCCCGGCTTCTCCCATCCCCTCGACAACACTGGCTGCTGCTGTCTCTGCCTTTCTTTAATCTTTGCCACCTCCAGCCCTGATGCCCCTCTCCCACATTAGGCAAACCTCACTACCCACCCCCGAGCCCATACCAGGTCAACCCTGCTGCTCCTCTCCCCCACATCCCATACTGAGAGGGCCCTGCTCCCTTCCAAATCCCCACACTGGGTGGGCCCTGCGTCTCCCCAACTGAAACAAGACTTTCAAATTCACAGCCACAGTGGGCAACAGAGATATTGTTAGCCACTGAGAGTGGATCTAGGCTTCCGGGTGTGTCCGGGTGACCGTTCCTTATATACTGTGGCAACTGATGGAACACCCTTGCAGCAAAAACAGTTGCTTTGAAAATAAAACAAGTCAGTAATAAACAGAGTGGGTTCTGTAAAATATTTCCATTTTTAATAGCGAGGTGACTTTTTTCTTGGTCTAGAAGGAGATAATGATAAAAGGACAAGTGTAATGGGAAACAATGGGAAATAAATATACTTCAGGGAGGCATGAATAACAAATAGAATGAAAAGGAAACTAGGGTGAGAAAATTTAGTACCAGGCTATGGTGTCTTCATGACTATTTTAGAATTTTTTTCTTTCCAATATCAATTTTTTTAAAGCTTGATTGATGCAAGGGCTCCAAAGTGATTTATAACATTCACTGTGGCTAATGACCGGGTTTAAAAATTTTTTTAAAGCCTAATAATAATACTAAGGATAATAATAGGTATTATTATGGCATTTGTGAAGCACTTACTATTTGCCAAGCCCTGGAATAAATACAAAATAACTAGGTCAGGCAGAGTCCTGTTTCACATGGGGCTCACAGCCTAAATAGGAGGTCGAACAGATATTAAATCCCTATTTTAAAGATGAGAAAACTGAGGCCCAGAGAAGTGAAATGACTTGCCGCAGGTCACAGAGCAGACAAGTGACAGAGGTGGAATTAGAACCCAGATCCTATGACTCTCAGGCCCATGGTTTTCCACTAGTGCAGCGATCAATCCATGGAATTTATTGAGCACTAGTTGAGAGCAGATCATTGCACTAGGCACTTGAGAGAGTGGGAAAAATGACAGAACCTCTGCCCCCAAAAGGCTTCCACTCTAACTGGGACCTAATACATGCTTTCTGGAGATGGTGATGATGATAATGATAGTGACAATGACGACAATGATGGGTGATGGGTGATGCTGATGATGAGGACATGATTTCGATGAGGATGGTGACGGTGGCTCTCTGAGCCTTGAGGTGTCTGCTCAGTGCATTTGCCATTTCCTTCTGGAGATGCTAATTGCCAAAAAAATCACTGGTGGATGAATTAACTTTGTAGTAGGTTTGGGTGCACGATCATGTTGTCGTGCTAGCTTTGCAAGCTCTCTTCCGGGAAGGACTCCAGTATGTTTGAATTTCCGAACCTGGAAGACTCAGATCTGGAGCAGATGAGCTCTGACAGGTAGGAAACAGGGAGGCTAAGTGACACAGACTTTCTGTTCTCTACCTCACCGATCCTCTTGCCTCCAATACATGACCACCTGATGTACTGCTACAGGATCTTAAGATCAGTATGTCTACAAATAAAACTCCTCATCTTTCTCCCGTCTCAATTTCCCCGCCACAGTGGACACCATCACTATTCTCCCTGTCTCTGACGCAGGCTCTCTTGGCACTATCTTTGACAATCCTCTTGTCCCTAACTTCCATAGTCAATCCCTTTCTAAATCCTTTCACTTTTTTTCCTCCACTATATTTTCCAGATCCACCATTCCCTTTCTATCCAAACAGCCACCATCCCCCAATACAAATATCATCAGGAATACATATGGTGATGACACCTCCTATCAGACTAATCTATATTTGATGAAAGAACGGCAGATCCAGCAGACCGAGAGGAGAGACAAATCTACTTTGTTGTCCACAAGGCTCTACCCAGGATGCAAATCCATCCAATGGGACAAGAGGTTCTAAATCAATCAAAGGTATTCATTGAGTATCGACTACGTGCTGAGCACTGTACTCAGCACTAGGTAGTGTGCATATCCTGGTGGGTGTCCCAAGTGATCCTTGAGGAGTCGTATCCGGAGAGAGTGTCCATTTGGTGAGTCACAGTCCCCCTGAGGTGAGTGTGGGATGAGGGGGGAGGGTGGGCCCTAGATCTGGTCAAACTAACTCTCTTCCCCTCTTCAAATCCCTACTGAGAGCTGACCTCCTCCAGGAGGGCTTCCCAGACTGAGCCCCCTTTCCCTCTGCTCCTCTTCTCCTCCCCTCTCCCCCTCCCGCCCTCTGCTCTTCCCCTTTCCCTTCCCCTCAGCACTGTGCTTATTTGTATATATTATTTATTATCCTATTTATTTTGTTATTGAGGTGTATATCTCCTTGATTCTATTTATCTTGATGATGTTGTTTTGTTTTGTTCTGTTCTGCTTTGCTGTCTGTCTCCCCCGTTTAGACTGTGAGCCTGTTACTGGACAGGGATTGTCTCTATCTGTTGCCGAATTGTACATCCCAAGTGTTTAGTACAGTGCTCTGCACATAGTAAGCGCTCAATAAATACTATTGAATGAATGAATGAATCTGGTCTTGGGGAATGGTTTGAAGAGAGTCCTGATGGTTATGGCCATTCCTCTCTGACTCAAGAAGAAATTCCTGACTATTGGCTTTTCTGCTCTTACTTATCAGCTCCCTTCTCCCACTTCCCCTCAGCTGGAACTCTTCATTCCTCCCAAGCCGAGCTTCTCCCTGTGCCTGGAACTCGGTGGGTTACAGAGTGATGGGTGAAGAAGACCAGTAGGGAAGAAGGAGGAAACTGAGATTTTTTTCTTGAGGTGGAGGGAAATGGGCAGCCAGTGGAGGTATTTGAAGTGAGGAGAGATGAGCAGAAGTATATCTTAGGATGATGATTTAGACTGTGGAGAGTAGGGTGGAAGGCTGAAGGGAAAAGCCACAGGCTAAGAGACCAGTGAGGAGACTGAGAGATTAATCAATCTAATGGGGAGAAGATGAGACTTTGAACTTGGCTGGTGGCTGTTCAGGTGGAAATACTAATAATGCACTTACTGCATGAATGAATCGATCTGTACATGAAACGCTTTCAATTTCTTGATAGAGTTATTATATTTTTCTTTCCTGAGATATTTTCAGTGGGAAAGAGTCACAGTCTCCATCTATCTTGGCACAAACCTCTCACCCAACTCCTGCCTCTGGCTTAGAACATATCCCTTCTTCATATCTGACAGACAATTACTCTGCCTTCAAAGCCTTAATGAAGGCAGAACTCCTCCAAGAGGCCTTCCCTGATTGAGCCCTTTTTCCTTTTCGTCCACTCCCTTCTATTTCGCCCTGACTTGTTCCTTTTATTCATTCGCCCTCCCAGCTCCACAGCACTTACGTACATATCCGTAATTTATTTATTTATATTAATGTTTGTCTCACCCTCTGGAGTGTAAACTCAGTGTGGGCAGGAAATGTGTCTGCTATATTGTTATATTGTACTCTCCCAAGCGGTTAGTACAGTGCCCTGCACACAATAACTGCTCAATAAATATAATTAATTGATTGACTGGCCTTCAGGATTGACCTGGGCAATATTAACATTTTCACTGACCATCATCCCTTAGGTGGGAAGCAAATAATGAATGTGTTCTCTCCAGATAATTTTGCTAGTGCTTCACTGAATAGTTTCACTGATTATTACAGACATCTGCATCTCTCAATGTCTTTTCTCAACCCAATCAATCAATCAATCAATCATTGACATTTATTTAGAATTTACTGTGTGCAGAGCACTGTACTAAGTGCTTAGGAGAATACAATGCAACATGGGTAGACACAGTCCCTGCCCCCAGTGAGAAGCAGCATGGCCTAGTGAATAGAGCATGGGTCTGGGAGTAAGAAGGACCTGGGTTCTAATTCCACACTGCCACTTGTCTGCCATGTGACCTTGGGCAAGTCATTTAACTTCTCTGTGCCTCAGCTACCTCATCTGTAAAATGGGGATCGAGACCATGACCCCAACGTGAGACAGAGACTCTTTCCAACCGAGAAGCAGCGTGGCTCAGTGAAAACAGCACAGACCTGGGAGTCAGAGGTCATGGGTTCTAACCCCGGCTCAGCCATTTTTCAGCTGTGTGACCTTGGGCAAGTCACTTAACTTCTCTGTGTTTCAGTTACCTCATCTGTAATATGGGGATGAAGACTGGGAGTCCACGGGGATCAATCTGATTACCTTGTACTACCCCAGCACTTAAAACAGTCGTTGGCACATAGTAATCATTTAACAAATACCCCCTTCTAGCCTGTGAGCCCATTGTTGGGTAGGGATTGTCTCTATCTGTTGCCAAATTGTACTTTCCAAGCACTTAGTACAGTGCTTATTGAGCACTCTGTACTCTGTATTGAGTAAGTGCTCAATAAATATGATTGAATGATTACCTTGTATCGACCCCAGCGCATATTACAGTGCCTGGCACACATTAGATGTTTACAAACACCATAATTATTATTACTATTATTATTATTATTTAACAACAACAACAACAAAAAGCTTACAGTCTAGAGGTACTCTCCAGGGTCCCTCTTCACTATATACAATCAATCGAGTAGAATAATAATAATGATAATGATAACTATCACTATTATTATATATATTTTATAGCACCATCAATGATATTTATTGACTGCTTACTATGTGCAGAGTACTATACTAAATGTTTTGGAGAATACAATTATATATAATGAGTTATATATAATATTATATTGAGAAGTAGCATAGACTCCTAAAAAGAGCATGGACCTGGGAATCAGAAGACCTGGGTTCTAATCCCATTTCTGCCGCCTGGCTGCTGTGCTTGGACAAGTCACTTAACTTCTCTGTCTCAGTTTCCTTAGTTGTAAAATTAGTATTAAATCCTAGTCCTCCCTATGTAGACTGTGAGCCCCACATGGGAGAGGGACTGTGTCCAACCTGATATCCTGTATCTACCCCAGAGCTTAGCTCAGTGCTCGGCACACGGAAAGACTTAACAGGTACCATAAAATCATTTTTATTATTTTTATTATAATCACTGTTGCTGTTGTATTGGTTAAGTGCCAGCTATCTACTTATTGCTTGAGAAGATACCAGATAATCAGGTCAGAAACAGTCCCTGTCCCATATGGGACTCACAGTCTGAGTGGGAGGGAGAACATGTATTCCATCCCCATTTTACAGATGAGGAAACTGAGACCCAGAAGAGTCGAGACATGTCCAAGGTCTCTGAGCAGGCAAACGGCAGAGATAGGATGAACACCCAGCTCCTCTGACTCCCACGCCCTTCCCCCTAGGCCATGCTACTCCCCATTAATCCATACATAAAGAATCCAGCCAACTCTCACGAACCGGGGGAGAGCAAAAGATGACTTCCCTAATGGGCAAGAAGACCCACTTGACAAGCTCACTCAGCTTATGCTGAACCACCCTAACCACTCCTTCTCGTGTCAAATCCCCCTTCGAAAAGGGAGATTCTGTAATAGCTGGCACTCTTAATTACATTCTCGTCACAAGGAAATTAATGAGCTGTAACATTTAGCCAAATAAAATCTTGCAGAGAGGTTAACTGGAGACCGAGCATTGGAACGATCAGGGGTTGGAATGTGAGGCGCGGAAATGAAAGTCGGGCCTGCTCTATGGCAGTAGTTTACCTCATCAAGGGAGAGCCCAGCCTGGATTACTTCCTCAAGGTGCTTGGGGATCCAAAGGTGGGGGAATGAAGACTTTGGGCAGATAACTTCTCTGTGCCTCACTTCCCTCATCTGCAAAATGGGGATTCAATACCCGTTTTTCCTCCTACTAAGACTGTGACCCCGCTATGGGAATTGATTATCCTGTACCTTCTCCAGTTAGTACAATGCTTGGCACAGAGTAAGTGCTTAACAAAAACCACAACAATTATTATTATAATACCACATGATACTACAGTTATTATCTAGTTCTCACCGCTAGATTGAGGTTGGCTTTCTTTTGTTTGTTCTGATTCTTCTGCCTTCAAGTCCTGGCTCCACGGGCACGGGGAAATCAAGTTTAGGTTGGCCCTCTCCAACCCATTTATGATTCCGCAGACTTCAAACCTGGCCCTTCTCAGCCTGTATCTTTCCAGACAGTAGAGTCCTAGCCTGTCCTTTCTATTGTCTGAAATAATAACTATCTCTACCCTGCTCCACCCATCTCGGTTGCCCTTTTCCAGTTCTGTTCTCACCCCAGACTCCCCTCTCTCCTGTCCGCTCTCACTGGAATGTGATGCTCTTTGTGGCTGCTGCTAGATCCCTACTCGTCAAGTCTGGCCAAGCAGCACCTTTAACAGAAGAGGAGGGAGAGGAAAAGAGAGAGGGAACTGAGGGAAGAATGGAAGGAATGAAAAAGAGGGGTGGATACAGGGAGGAAAGGAGAGAGGAAAAAGAAGGCGGAGGAGAGGAGGGAAGAAAAAGAGAGAGAGGGAAAGGAGAGAAGGAAAAGAGAAAGAGAAGGGGAAAGGAGGGAAGTGGAGAGAGCAGGTAAAGGAGGGTACCAAGTAGCTATTGGACCCTAATGTACATAACCATAAATTACTTATATTAATGTCTATCACCCCCTCTAACCTCACTGTGCCTAGGGAAGGTGTCTACCAACTCTTTTATACTGTACTCTCCCAAGTCCTTAATATAGTGTTCTGCACACTCTAAGTGCTCAAGAAATACCACTGATGGATGGATTGATTGATGGCCATGGCATAAGTTCTTAGTACAGTTCAAGCACTTAGTACAGTGCTCTACACACAGTAAGCGCTCGAAATATAGGTTTAAATGAATGAATGAATGTGCCCCTCACATTGATATCTCCAAACCACTCTTGCTGTCCTCCCCTCTCCAAGAAGGGAGATATGGATGGGGTCAAGGAATGGTACTGAATACCATTCTGAAACACAGTGTCTTGTGATTCCTCTAAAATTGTTTCCTCTAAGAGAAAAGGGTTTGAGCAATTGCTTCCAATCTCTTTTTCAGCTGTTGTTTTGGGGTTTTCCATCCTTGGGCTCAAGTGACAATGTCACTGCAGTGAGAGCACTCTGATATTGGAAAACCAGTTTACTTAATATAATACCAGGAAGGGAAGTGTTCTGGGCTGGAGTGTATGAGGAAAAGAAAGAAGTGTATGGGGGGGGGGGGGCGGGGTGTGTGTGTGTGTGTGTGTGTGTGGAGAGAGAGAGAGAGAGAGAAAGAGAGAGAGAGAGACTGGTGAGAAATATCATCTGATTCCCAAGATACTTGTTACCCAGTTCTAATGTCAGAATCCCAGCCAACGAGCTTCCAAATTGGCATCACACTAAAACATCCAGGGGAAAAGAGAATCTTGCAGATTCATCTGATCCCTTATTGTATTTTCTCTACTTTTCTTAATTAAACATATCCTCTCCCAGGCATTTCAATCAGCTTGAAATTTAGCAAGAGGGACCCAGTGTATTTTAGGTAGTGTTAGCAGATAAATAAATCAGGAGTCTTTCTTCTTTTCTGGAAACTCAGTCAGCCACAACCCAGAGAGACTCAGCTTGGCCGATGGCAGCATTCTAGAAAGAAGCCAAGCAAGCCATAAGTCCAAATACAAGTCACTAGGCCATGGGCAAGAGAGCTGAGTTGACTTGGAAGCCTCACGATTTACCCAGAGAGTGATGAAACTTGGGCTGGGTGATAATTATGCGTGGCTATATCTCCTTTTCAAAATGAAAGCACACCCTGACATTCAGATAAATTATTTTCCTCTTCATTACTTAGACTTGGCTTGGCCTGAGGGACGTTAATTTTTTATTCAGGTTTGCTGCTTGGTCTCCTCTCCTAGACTCTACAGCCCCTTCAGGGATTGTCTGAGTATGGATGATACTGACTCATCAATCAGTCTATCGGTGGTATTTACTAAGTGCTTATTGTGTGAGTCGTATTTCACTATGTGCTTGGGAGAGTACAATAATAATGTTGGTATTTGTTAAGCGCTTACTATGTGCAGAGCACTGTTCTAAGCACTGGAGTAGATACAGGGTAATCAGGTTGTCCCACTTGAGGCTCACAGTCTTCTTCCCCATTTTACAGATGAGGGAACTGAGGCACAGAGAAGTGAAGTGACTCGCCCACAGTCACACAGCTGACAGGTGGCAGAGCCATGATTCGAACCCATGACCTCTGGCTCCGAAACCCGGGCTCTTTCCACTGAGCCACGCTGCTTCTCTATGCAACGGAGTTGGTAAACATGTTCCTTCCCTCAAGGAGCTTACTGTCTAGCGGGGGAAGCAGACATTACAGGGAACTTTTCAGCTAACTCTGTTGTAATGTCTTCTCCAAGCGCTTAGCACAGTGCTCTGCACACAGTAAGCCCTCAGTAAATGCCATCGATCGATTGATTGATTAAAATAACCCATACTCTATACAATGGTCATGGTTGTTTGTAGGATGCCATGTTACAGTGTGGATATTTATTAGAAAATTATGGAGAAATAGAACAAAATTGGAATTTTAAATGTTTAATTTTTATTTGTTCAGTAGAGAAAATCTTCCCTTAATCCCCATCCATTTCTGCTATAGTTCTCTGGTCATCCCATCAGCCAATCAATCAATCAGTCGTATTTAGTGAGATGTTCTGAGTGAGGAGCACTGTATCTAGCCATTAGGAAAGAATATCAGAAGCAAGATACACGGTCAATGTCCTCATGAAACTTGTTGTTACTGATATTTGTTTAGAGCTTACTCTGTGCCAGCACTGTACTAAGCTCTGAAGCAGATACAAGATAATTAAGTCAAACACAGTCCTCTGTCCCTCATCAAGCTCAGAGTCTAAGTAGGGAGGAGCACAGGCACTGAATCTCCATTCTGCCAATGTGGAAACTGAGACACACAGAATTAATAATAATAATAATAATGTTGGTGTTTGTTAAGCGCTTACTATGTGCAGAGCACTGTTCTAAGCGCTGGGATAGATACAGGGTCATCAGGTTGTCCCACGTGAGGCTCACAGTTAATGCCCATTTTCCAGATGAGGTAACTGAGGCACAGAGAAGTGAAATGACCCCCACAGTCACACAGCTGACAAATGGCAGAGCGGGGACTTGAACCCATGACCTCTGACTCCGAAGCCCGGGCTCTTGTCACTGAGCCACGCTGCTTCTCTATAAATAAATAGAGTGACTTGTCCAAGGTCACACAGCAGGCAAGTGGCAGAACGAGAATTAGAACCCAGATCCTCTGACTCCCAGGCCCATGTTTCCCCGGTCCCCCCCAAAATCAGCTAGCATCTCCCAAGGCCACTGCCCTCGCCCACTGCACCATGTCAACTAGCAGACATGAGCCGAGAGCCTCAGTGTAAAAGCCCCAAGGGGCTTGGCAGTTTCCGGCAGCTCCAGAGGCACCGGCTGGCTCTGGAATCCAGGAGGATTACGCTCCCTCATTTCTGCCGGAGGACCTTTTCCCTCCACGCTCTGGGCTAGGGCACAGCGGCACACCCGAGGAACGTTCCAGCTCATTGCCATCAGACCCACACAAGGGCCCAAGGGCTACGGGGTTGGGACCTGATAGGTCGCCTTTGTTTTTAATTTTCACAATATCCCTGATTTCTAGACCCTCCTGGCCAGCAGCTCCTGGGAGAGAGATTGCTCTCTTTCACAAAGATCAGGAATCCCAGACAAAGGCTGGAAAACAGAGACAGAACCTGTTTGGGAACAAGCCTGTCAGCTGAGAGAGGATCTATCGAATGCACACGTTCGTGTGGAGGGAGCGTCCATCAGATCTCGACCCACCCAGCCACATTGGTACACACAGGTAGGTCATGGGGTAGTGGAAAGAGCACGGCCCTGGATGTCAGAGAATGTGGGTTCTAATCCTGACTCTGCCACGTGTCTATGTGATCTCAGGCGTATCACTTAACTTCTCTGTGCCTCAGTTACCTCATCTGTGAAATGGGGATTAAAACTGTGAGCCCTTTGTGGGACAGGGACTGTGTCCAACTTGATTACCTTGTACGTACCCCACTGCTTTGAACAGTGCTTGGCACACAGTACTTGCTTAACAAATACCCCAATTACTAGTATTATTTTTACCTCTGAAAACTTAGGAGAACCCAGTCAAAATTCTGAAGGAACTCTGGAGGTTACTGCTGGGTTTTTTGGTTTTGTTTTGTTTAATTTTTGGTTGGGTTTTTTTTTTATTGTATTTGTTTAGCACCGGGGTAGACGTGAGCTAAACAGGTCGGGCACAGTCCGTGTCCAATTTGGGGCTCACGGTCTTAATCCCCATTTTACAGATAAGGTAACTGAGGCACAGAGAAGTGGAGTGATTTGCCCAAGGTCACACAGCAGACGAGTGGCAGAATTGCAATTAGAACCCAGATCCTTCTGGCTACCAGGCCCCGGGGTCTATCCTCTAGGCCATGCTATTTCACTGCTGACCTCACTAAGCCTTTTGCTACATAGGAATACTCTCTGAGAAAGGTTCTTCTTCTTCGATCCTTCTGGGCCTCGTTCTTGGTCAACTTTTTCTAAGTGACTATGTGAAATTAGACCTCTCTGACATTCTCATCCAGGCGGGAGCAACCACTCTTCTCTAAAATCCTAATCCTCCATTAAAGTTACTCTCTAGGCACTAAATTTTTTAGAATTAGTAATTATGACCGCTAATTGCGACGTAATTGTGGCTCTTTGGTCTTACGAAGCATCGAAGAATTTTAAACTGCAGCACGAAAGTGCATTTAGAAACCAGTAGCCCAGATGGGAGGCAATTGATGGGCTTACAATTTTGTTAGCAGGACTGATGGCTAGGTGGCGTGGAAATCGATCTCAGAAACGTTCGCTTAGCTGGAATCTTATTTGTCAAGTAATCAATGTGTTTACTGAATGATGAAGTGGTGTCAAAAAGCAAACAGGACTGGTGGTATTTGGAAAATGAAATTCCCTCCACTCGAACTTTACAATCATTAATCAGATTAGCTGATTTGAAAGAGACAGCTGCCTGGATCTTTTCCCCCAAAGGAAAAAGGATGAGATCAGTAAAGTGTCCCCACCAATCAGTGTAAAGGAGAGGGGCGGGAATAGGGGCAATGGGAATGAGTGCAGCCTCCTGCAGAATGGAGACCATGTCTAATTCCCACCTTTGGATTCTCTCCCAGCTCTTGGTATGGTGCTCAAGCACATAATAAATAATAATACTCCTACTGGTGGCAATTTCCAGGAGGGAAAACTCCTGAATTTTAAAGAAAGTCAGTTAGAATGTCAGAACACTATGCATGTAGTGAGTGTATGGGGATGTGTGAGAGAGGAGAGAGTGTGTGTCTATGTGTTTGTGTAGATGCATGTTCATTTTTGCAGTAAAGAAGCTGGAGAAGGGGGAAACTTTGATCTGACAATAAGTATCTGTGTCGGTCTGGATAGGGAGTGGCGTGTTGCCAAAAGAAGCGGTTGGAGATCCCAGTGTGAAGCCAATCAAGTTGTGCATATTATCCCTCCGTTTCCCATAAAACATTCTCCTGCTTCTCTCCCATGCTCCCAAGCCACCAGAACAATGCTCCGCATCTTGTAGACTCTCAGTAAATACTGATGAGCTGATGAGGTTGAGGAGAACAGATTTGAATAACTTATATTGGTGTGACTCTGAATCCCCTTTTATCATCAATCTTCCAAATGGCTTGAGGACATTTTCTATTCCTCTATTTGCCTTGGTGGAGAGCATTCGGGCTGTGAAACAGAATTCAGGGACACAGAGTTCTGTTGTAAACTTACTGTTCTTGTTAGTAATCAAGCACTCACAAGGTACCAAACACTGTGCTACGTGTTAGGGCAGATATAAGCTAATCAGTTGTTAATTTTGTTTTTAATGTCATTTACTCTACTAAGCTCTGGGGTAGATATGAGCCGATCGGGTTTAGTCACAGTCCATGTCTCACATGGGGCTCATGGTATTAATCCCCATTTTACAGATGAGGGATCTGAGGCACAGAGAAGTGAAGTGAGTTGCCTAAGGTCACACGCGTGGCAGAGTGGGGATTAGAACCCAGGTCCTTCTGACTCCCAGACCTGTGTTCCTTCCACTAGGCCATGTTGCTTCTCTGAGTCGCTTCTGACACGGTGGCTGAGAAAGCTGTAACACAAAGATGATGATGGTGCAGCGCCATTCACACTCTCTCATCCTGCCTGCCGTATTCTTCCTGGGGTATGGAATGCAACCAGTGAGTAGATGGGTAGGGTTGCAGCACACGAAGCATTTTTTTGTGCAGGACACATTGATGATCACATGGGCTGCAGCACAGTGCACTGCTTTGCTACAGTGCCATAATTAGAAGAGTAGCATTTTTTAAGAGCTCACATTGTGCCAAACATACGCTGTTCTAAGTGCTGGGATAGATATAAGATCATCAGAGCAGAGGTAGGAAGTAGAACAAGTATTAAATCCCTGTTTGACAGATGAGAAAACTGAAGCACAGAAGTTATAATTGTTAATAATAATAATAATAATGAAAGCAGTGGTATCTGTTAAGCCCTTACTGTGTGGCAAGCACTGTTCTAAGCACTGGGGTAGATATGAAGGTAAACGTGTCAGACACAGTCTCTGCCCTAAGTGGGGCTCACAGTCTAAATAGGAAGGAGAACAGGGATTGGATCCCCCTTTTACGGATGAGGAAACTGAGGTACGGAGAAATGAAGTGACTTGTCCAAGGTCATCCAGCAGGCAAGCGGCGGAGGTAGATTAGAACCCAGGCTTTCTGACTCCCCTGTTGAGCACTCTCTGCCCTTGACCACCCTGCTTCCCATGATGTAGCCTTTTCTCACCGCTCGTGTCATCCAGCTGTTTTTCAGGATTACTACTGGACCCGTCCCTCCCGCAAAGGTGATGTCTGTTTACTTGTTTCGATGTCTTTATCTCCCCTTCTAGACTGTGAGCCCACTGTGGGCAGGGATTGTCTCTCTTTGTTGCCGAATTGTACTTTCCAAGCAGTAAGTACAGTGCTCAGCACTCAGTAAGCGCTCAATAAATATGACTGACTGATTGACTGAATGAATGAATGAAGGATTCAGAAACATCCCCCTCTGATGGCAGCTTTCCCCCAAGATAGAAGCGGGGTTCCCAGAGCCACGCCCCTGCCACTGGACCCACAGCCGGGCTAGAAATACTGCTAATGAGTCCTGCTGCCCAGCTGGTCCAAATCCTTCAGCGGAGTGGATGAGTACATCATTCTCTATTTTCTTTAATTGCATTCTTGAACTGAGGGATTAGACTGTAAGCCCGTCAAACG
Source organism: Ornithorhynchus anatinus (assembly GCF_004115215.2). Lineage (NCBI taxonomy): Eukaryota > Metazoa > Chordata > Mammalia > Monotremata > Ornithorhynchidae > Ornithorhynchus > Ornithorhynchus anatinus. Next base: position 17,040,471 of record NC_041751.1, read on the forward strand.
GAAGGGACTGTCTCTATCTGTTGCCGACTTGTTCATCCCAAGCGCTTAGTACAGTGCTCTGCACATAGTAAGTGCTCAATAAATACTATTGAATGAATGAATGAATGAATGAATGAATGAATGAATGAGGGAACACAAGGTTTTCATTAAACACAAACACTGAAGTTCTATTTCAAGCACGGTTGTAGAAGAAACAAATTCTCCCACCATCAGATGGAAGACTCTCTCAGGATCAAAAGGAGCAAAACTGGCTGTTTGTATATCTGTGTGTGGGGGTGGGGGGTGCTGGAGGGGGAGAGTGGTTAGGATAGTTTGACTTAAAAAAAATAGAGTGACAGATATTATGAAGAAAAATGTATTTTTCCCCTCCAATAGAGCAAGACCCTCCTATATGAGTCATCTGGGAAGCAGATGAAAGCGCAGGCCTGGGAATCAGAGGACCTGAGATCTACTTACAGCTCTGCCATTTGCCTGATGTGTAACTTTTGACAAGTCACTTAAATTCCAGAAGCACTCAATAAATACCACTGATTAACAGATATCATTTAAAAAAAAATTATCCCTGCCTACAAGGAATTCTAGTCTACAGAGGTGCTAACAACCTAAGAAATACCTCTTTTAAATGTGATTCCCTGGTAAGGTCCCATTATGAGCTCAATCAATCAATCAACACTGTTTACTGAGCTCTTACCAGGTACAGAGTACTGTACTAAGCACTTGGGAGAGTACAAAGTTGGTAGACATATTTCCTGCCCACAGTGAGCTTTCAGTCTAGAGGGGGAGACAGATATTACTGTAAGTAAATAATTTATAATATATAATCTATAGATATGCTCAAAAGTACTGTAGGTATGAAGGTGGGGCAAATAAAAGTCCAAAGGTCACAGATCCAAGTGCATAGGCAACACAAAAAGTATAGCAGTGTTGTCTAATGGAAAGAGCATGGGCCTGGGAATCAGAGGACCTGGGTTCAACTGTTTACTGTGTGACCTTGGACAGGTTATTTAACTTCTCTGTGCTTCAGTTCTCCTGTTCTCCCTTCCCCTTATACTATGAGCCCCATGTGGGACAAGGATTGGATCCAACCTAATTAACCTGTATCTACGTCAGTGCTCAGAACACTGTTTGACACATAGTAAGCGCTTAATAAATTCCATTAAAAAAAAAAAAAGAAGGGAAAGGAAGCCTGGGAAAAGACGGTTTAATTGGGGAAGACCTTTTGTAGACCTCAATCTCAAACTGGGTAATTGGCAATGAACATCAACTTAAGTAGTTTAACTGGCTTGGCTGCATACAACTCAGATATTTGGAAAAGCCCTCTGCCATGCTTTTCTCATTCATTCATTTATTTAATCCTATTTATTGAGTGCTTACTGCACTAAGCACTTTGGTGAGTACAATATAACAACGGACATATTCCAGGCCCACAACGGTTCTCACCTCTTTGATGTGTAAATTTCTTGCGAACAGGGAAATGTCGTTTTGTTATTCCCAAATGCCTAATGCAGTGCACTGCACCAAACGTGTCCTCTTCCACACCTTCTGCCCTCCCCGAACCCCAAGGAGAGGGACAACAGACTGATGTCCTGTGCTCTTTTTCCACAGTAAACAGTGATTGACTACTGGGCAGTGATTGTTGTTAATTGCTGTTGATTGACAGTGTCTAATTGACAGTGAGGGACAGTGGTGAATGGACAGTGAGTGATGGACAACAATTATAGAGGCAGTGATTGGTGGATGGACAGCAATTGTCCAGATAGCGACTGCCTGACAGTGACTGCTAGCAATAGACTGATGAACAGGGTTTAAGGAATGGACAGTAATTGACTGGTGGCATATGTCCTTCAGGGCCCCTCTTGCTCCATCAATTTGCTAAATGTCCTTTAGAGAATCTTAGGGATCTTCCATCTTTTACCCATATCCAGGGCTGCCCATGTTCCCCTAAAGACACTGTTTTCCTCCAACGGCTTGAGAAAAAAAGAGAGGCTAGTGGAGAGAGACTCTCATGTCCAGCTGCAACTTCCAAAGTGATTGCAAAAATTTGCATTGTCAGTCAGTCGTATTTATTGAGCAATTACTGTGTGCAGAGCACTGTACCAAGCACTTGGAGTAGCACAATATCACGATGAACAGACACATTTCCCACAATGAATTTGCTGCCTGGGGGGGGCAAAGAGACATTAATCTAAATAAATTGATTACAGTTATGTACATAAGTGTTGTGGAGCTGGGAAGTGGATGAATAAAGGGAGCAAGGCAGGGTGATGCAGAAGGGAGAAGAAGAAGAAAGGAGGGCTTAGTCAGGGAAGGCCTCTTGGAGAAGTGACTTCATTAAGGAATTGAAATGACAATTGAATATTGTCTGTTGGATATGAGGAGAAAAAGCATTCCAGGCCAGAGGCAGGACATGGGCGAGAGGTCAAGTGGGGACTCCTGGCCGACTCATGTGAGGTGGGGAGTGAGTGGCGTTTTTCCCCGGCCCCTCTGCCTCTGTCAGACCACAGTCGGCTTGGAGGACAGGCTGATGACGAAGGCATGGGTCCAAAAAGATCCTAGCCTCATGCCCCGAGGAGGGAGAGAGGGAGGGAAGGATGGTTTGCCCATGGTTCAGGGCTTCAGTACGCCCATCCCTTCCACTGTCCCCTTGGGGAAAGGAATCAGGCTGCACAAGGCCTCCTTTGAGTATGGGAAATTGACACCAATTAGCTGCACACATGTCTGCCGTTCTGTTCCTTTTTCATTCCTGTTTTCTCAAGCTGTTCCTTCTCCGTGCTCATTTTCTCCAGATTCAGAACTCTCTCATGTGAATGTAGAATGATCTGGCAAGGGAAAGCCTCAGAAAAAAGGGCCTTTTGTTTCATAATAACAATCCGAATGACTCTGAGGAGGAGGAGGATGAGTAGGACGAAGGTGATAACTCCTATTTGGAGAACTTTGAGTTTCTCTACACGCTTCATTGATCTCATTTCACTCTCTCAGCAGCCCCATGGGGCGGGGAGAGGCAGGGGCTAGTAACCCATTTTACAGAGGAGGAAAGTGAGGCCCAAAGAGGTTAGATGGTCTCCTGACTCCCAGTTCCATTCTGTTTCCACCTGAGCAAAATATTAGTGAAGTTAAAAAGAAACCCCCTTGGTGTGAATGAATGAAGTGTCTGAAGTGTGGAAGGGGTTTATTTAAGGGTGCAGTTTTATTACTCCTGGCCCTCTCTTACTCACCCTAATAACAGGGTTTCTGAAGGACCTGAGATTCACCCTCAGAGTCCTTGCCAGAGAGAAAGTGAAAATAAAAGAAGACAGAGGTTTTCTGAGAAATTTTACATGCCTCACGAGCACAGGGGCCATGTCTAATTCCCACCCGTGTATCCATCCTCTCAAAGCTTAGTACAGTGCTCTGCACACAGTGAGTGCTTAATAAGTACCATTATTCCTAGTGCTAGCAAGACCATATTAAGGAAGCTCCCAGGAGCTTGGGACATAGAGAAAAGGATTCCCCTCTGAAAATCACTCTCAGTCGCCCACAGACAAGACTATCCCTACCCTCTTGAAGAAGGGAATGGTGTGCTCTTGGACTCTCTCAACCCCTTTCCAAGCCCAACCCTCCTCACCTCAGCTCCTCCCTTCCTTCCAGTTCTGTCCCCCACAGATATCGTCTCACTCCTGTCTTGACCCCTACAACCGTTATAGTGTAATAATAATAATAATGTTGGTATTTGTTAAGCGCTTACTATGTGCAGAGCACTGTTCTAAGCGCTGGGGGAGATACAGGGTCATCAGGTTGTCCCACATACAGATGAGGTAACTGAGGCACAGAGAGAAGTTAAGTGACTTGCCCAAGGTCACACAGCTGACAAGCGGAGGAGCCGGGATTCGAACCCATGAGCTATGACTCCCAAGCCCAGGCTCTTTCCACTGAGCCACGCTGCTTCTCTGTACTCTTCCAAGTAGTGTAGTGTACTCTTCCAAGCACTTAGCAGAGTGCTCTGCACACAGTAAATATTCAAAAAAAATGCCACAGATTGATTCTCCTGTACCAGATGCTTTTTCAGGCCTATTACAACCATAACGGCGGTGGCTGTGAATGTGTTGAGCCCTGTGCTCAGCTCTCCAGCTAGAATAAAGCATAAGCAGATCAGACACAGTCCCTGTCCCACCTCGGACAGCAAGTCTAAATTAGGAGGGTGAACAGTTACTGAATCCCCAGTTTACAGATGAAGAAATGGAGGCATGGAGAAGTTAAATGACTTGCCCAAGGTCACACAGTAGGCGAGTGGAAGAACCGGGAATAGGACCTGGGTCTATTGACTCCCGGGCCCCTGGTCTTTCCATTAGGTCACACTACTTCTTACGGCTTAGCGTCTTGCAGTTCTGTGGCTCAACTCAGACTAAACCTTTCCTTCCATCTCTTTTATGACTGTAGACATTTGCTTGTTGGTGACATATTTCTTTATCCACTCGTGCTTATTTGACCCCCTCTCTCACTCTTCCAACTATTTCATACTTCTCAGGGAAAGGGTGCTTGTCTTCCCGCATTGGGCTGTAAACTCCTTGAGGGCAAAGATCATTCTTCTGCTTTGCCAAACTGGGAGCTCCAGGGCAGGGACCGGGCCTGTGTCCAGTCAGATTATCTTGCTCATTCTCCAGCATTTAGCTCAGAGTTAACACCTAATAAGTACCACCAATAAGTAAGTCTAATACTGTGTTTTTCACGCAGTAGGTGCTTAATAACGCTTTTCATTCTAATTCAAACGCGGTGGTGGCATCTTGAATATCCCAAGTCATGAAGCTGTTCTTAACCTAGTTAAATTCTGGGGCGTTTCTGGAAAGTAAGTTGGGTTGCCCTGCAGACTCTGTAATTTGCAGTCAGAACTGTGATTTGCAGTTGTTTAGATGATGTGACACCCATGCCGTGAATATGATCAGAACTCATTCTGGCCATAAATTATTGTTAAGAGACGAAGTACGGTCTCTTGCGTAGACACACTGTTCGTTCCTTGGGGGAATATTTTTTTTTTGTCTGCATTGCTGTTTCTTTCACAGTGGGTCTGTGTCCTTCCTTCCCATCTTCCTGTAGACAATAACTACTGGGACTTATTCTCTTTCAGTCTCCTTATTTTGCCCTCACAATAATGCCTGGCAAAATTGATGCACTTAAATATCAGAATTTAAGTGTTTCAAGTCACCCAGTTTTACATTTCAGGTGAATTCTGAAATCAGTCATTTAATATCACCAGTAAGTACACATGAATTAAAATATCAAAGCTCATGCAGGCATTTATAAGGCAGCAAATCTGCTCAGGAAAGTAACCGAGAATTCAAGTGACTGTAAATCTTGTATATTTGTGGCTAAGCCATAAAACTCTACAGGATGTACCATTCCATCAGCAAAACCAACGGTGTTAATAGCTCAAAAAAATCTTCAAATATTCTCAAATCATTTGGGAAGTAAAAACAATTAAAATTAAATTTAGAAAAGGACACAAGCCTTTGTTTTGGCATTTCAAAATATTTGAAGAGCAAGGTACTCTACAGCTTCATATTTAGGTTTTCTATTCCCCAGATTTATGGGGCATTTTGCCCTAATGCATATATTGATGAACACTGTAAACAAGGGGCTCAGCAAGAAGCGGTAACTTTGAGAAATACAGTATTTTCTGTTCTAAGCCTTTATGTCACTTCCTCTTTTGGACCACATGACGGTCATAGAGAGGGAATGAGGTTAGAGGTAACAGTAAAGGGTGCCAATTCATGGGGGCTATGGTCACACCCAGATTTGGACTGCACCTTTCATTCCCCCTCCCCCTACCTCCCTCACACCTTCCCCTCTCCCCTGGCCCTGGGCCCCATCTGACCTTCACCTTTTATCCCTTACCTGTTCCTCTTCCGTTTCCCCGACCATGTCTTCCACCCCCCTCCCCGCAAGTCTCATAGCTCCCTCCCCTTCTACCCTTTCTGCACTTTCCACTCCTCACATTTCCTACAATCCACTGTGCCTCCCCCGCACCGTATCTCCTACAATCCCCCTCATACTTCTCATGATCCCCTGCAAATCCCACAATCCCCTCTAGCCTCCCCCCACTGCCCTTACAGCAATACCTGTGAGAGAATAACTCCCATTCTCTCCTAGACCCCCTCCAATCTGGCTTCCGTCCCCTCCACTCTACCGAGACTGCTCTCTCTAAGGTCACCCGTGACCTCCTTCTTGCCAAATCCAATGGCTCCTACTCCATTCTGATCCTCCTTGACATCTCTGCTGCCTTTGACACTGTCGACCATCCCCTCCTCCTCCATACCTTATCTCACCTTGGCTTCACGGACTCTGTCCTCTCCTGGTTCTCCTCTTACCTCTCTGGCCGATCATTCTCGGTCTCCTACGCTGGAGCCTCCTCCCCCTCCCATCCTTTAACTGTTGGAGTTCCTCAAGGGTCAGTTCTTGGCCCTCTTCTGTTCTCCATTTACACTCACTCCCTCGGTGAACTCATCCGCTCTCACGGCTTTGACTACCATCTCTACGCAGATGACACGCAGATCTACATCTCCGCCCCGTCCTCTCCCCCTCCCTTCGGGCTCGCATCTCCTCCTGCCTCCGGGACGTCTCCACCTGGATGTCGGCCCGCCACCTAAAACTCAACATGAGCGAGACTGAGCTCCTCATCTTCCCTCCCAAGCCCGGTCCGCTCCCAGACTTCTCCGTCACCGTGGATGGCACGACCATCCTTCCCGTCCCGCAGGCCCGCAATCTCGGTGTCATCCTTGACTCGTCCCTCTCGTTCACCCCACACATCCTATCCGTTACCAAGACCTGCCGGTTTCACCTCTACAATATCGCCAAGATCCGCCCTTTCCTCTCCACCCAAACGGCTACCTTACTATTACGGGCTCTCGTTATATCCCGGCTAGACTACCGTGTCAGCCTTCTCTCTGACCTCCCTTCCTCCTCTCTCGCCCCGCTCCGGTCTATTCTTCACTCCGCTGCCCGGCTCATCTTCCCGCAGAAACGATCTGGGCGTGTCACTCCCCTTCTTAAACAACTCCAGTGGTCGCCTGTCGACCTCCGCTCCAAACAAAAACTCCTCACTCTAGGCTTCGAGGCTCTCCATCACCTTGCCCCTTCCTACCTCTCCTCCCTTCTCTCTTTCCACCGCCCACCCCGCACGCTCCGCTCCTCTGCCGCCCACCTCCTCGCCGTCCCTCGGTCTCGCCTATCCCGCCGTCGACCCCTGGGTCACGTCCTCCCGCGGTCCCGGAACGCCCTCCCTCCTCACCTCCACCAAACCGATTCTCTTTCCCTCTTCAAAACCCTACTTAAAAATCACCTCCTCCAAGAGGCGTTCCCAGACTGAGCTCCTCGTCCCCCTCTACTCCCTCTGCCATCCCCCCTTTACCTCTCCGCAGCTAAAGCCTCATTTTCCCCTTTTCCCTCTGCTCCTCCACCTCTCCCTTCCCATCCCCACAGCACTGTACTTGTCCGCTCGACTGTATATATTTTCGTTACCCTATTTATTTTGTTAATGAATTGTACATCGCCTCGATTCTATTTAGTTGCGATTGTTTTTACGAGATGTTCTTCCCCTTGACGCTGTTTAGTGCCATTGTTCTCGTCTGTCCGTCTCCCCCGATTAGACTGTAAGCCCGTCAAATGGCAGGGACCGTCTCTATCTGTTGCCGACTTGTTCATCCCAAGCGCTTAGTACAGTGCTCTGCACATAGTAAGCGCTCAATAAATACTATTGAATGAATGAATGAATTAGTCATTAAAGGTTCAAGAGATGGTTTCTGGTGAATCTCCAAAGGAAGCACAGATGTGATCTGGCAAAGCGGAGAAAAGGAGGAGAAGTTGGGTGGATTGAACGGGAACTTCCAGGAGGAAAATGAGCTGGTTATAGGCAGAGGGGGAAGGCAGCTATCAGGGGAAAGATCCACTGAAAAAGCCTGGAAGTCATGGCTCAGAGCTTTCATTTGATTCAAAAGACCACAGGGAGCCAGTCGGCATTTAAAGAAGAGAGGGAAGTGATTGGATTTGCACTTGAGAGTACTATTTTTGTGAAGTTTGGAGAGGCTGGAGGCAGAGTAATCAACAGAGAGATGGTTAAAATAGCCTAGTCAGGAAATGGTGAGGGCTTGATATCAGTCGTCTGTGCTGGGGCAAGGAAGGGCAGCAAACTTCTGATGTACTGGGTTTGAGGATGTGGGAAAAATGGTTTGGGGGCAGGAAGAAATTCAGAGCAGGAGAAATGAGCAGCCAGATTGGAGGACATGGATTTGTCTCTCATCTGCACAGGCAGGGTGTTGGAAATTTTGAAAACAAATGCGAATGAGTGAAAAGGAAGACGAGGGAAGGACACAGTTTGAGGCAAAATTAGAAAGGCAAGATTAGTTCATCAGCCTCCTCACTGATCTCTCTGCCTCCAAACTCTTTCCCTCTCTAATCTAGACTTCAGGTAGCTGCACAGCTCATCTATTTGAAGTGTCACATCCTCTATCTCTCTTCAAGAACCTCCATTGGCTTCCCATTTCCTTCTACACCAAGCAAAGACTCTTGAAGATTAACTTCCCAGCTCTCCACCAACTCCCCCATCTGAGGACCTATTAGCTCTCCTTCCCGGCTAATCCCCAGCTCACTCTCTTAACCCCTCCCAAGCCAACCTTCTGGTTGAACCTCACTCTGACCCCCACTCTCTCCATCTTCAAAGCCCTACTAAAATCACATGTCCTCTAGGAAGTCATACCTGACTAACCTCTCATCTTCCCATTCTTATTTTCCCTCCTTAATGAATCAACCATGCAACTTGAGTCTTGACTCCCTAAACACTTACCCCACTCCATAATCCTAGGGCACTTATGTGCATAACTTCATAGAGCTTACTTCTCCAACCTGCAATCTGTCTCTCCCAAGTACTTAGTACAGTACTCTACCAAAGGTAAGTTTTAAGTAAATACCAATGACCGATGGACTGACTGAAAGTGAATTTTCTGGAGCAGAACGGGCATCTTTTCCCGAGAGGCTGTGGAAAAAGAGGCCTGGGGAGAGACAGAGGGTGAACAATATTGAGAAGAGGAAGGGGTTCCTTGCGGAACCCAGGTCTCCTGATTCCCAGAGCTCTTTTCTACCGATCCAACAAAGGACAACGATAATGACTACAGTTTCAGATGGAACGAGGTAAAGAGACTGGAGGTTTCAATGGGAGGGGAGAGCAGCAGGCCTGTGGAAGGGAACTGACAAGTTAAGAAGTTGAAAATATTCAGTGGCGAAATCTGATCTCAGAAATGGGACCAGATTTGGTGGAGAAAATATGGTGGCAGTAATAGCACTTATTGAGCAACTCCTGGGTACAAAGTATTGTACCTATCCCCTGGGAAAATACAAAAGAAATACGAGTCATAAGCCCTTGTCCACAGAGGGCTTCCTTTCTAACACGCACCCAGCCTGCTTATTCATTCTTAGGGTTTTGAGTTTTTCTGAAGGTAAGTTGAGAGGATAACTTTTCATATTTGGTACTTGCCCATTTCTACTGAGTGCAAATGGGTCTCCAACATTTATGGGCTTTCTAGTGGTTTTCATTTTTGCTGAAATAAAACATAGATGTAATATTGATTACTCTGGGATTCATAATGCACCATACATGCAAGTCAGAACCTCATCTGGCTTTAATGATGGGGTAACTCTTACCACCACCAATAGTAATTTTGCATTCATCCATATTGAAAGAAGAATCTTTGTGTCACAAAGCTTTATTCAGCAGCTGACAGGATTTGTGGTTTGACATCGGCTTACTGTTCGTTACCATTTTTGACAGCTGCTTCTTTTTGATATTACGGTGGCCAGAAATTAAATTAGTGTGACAAGTAGAATGGTTTCTGTACTAAAACTTTCTTAAGGGTATAATCTCTTCCTCAAATGCTATTCTAATATTTCACCGACTTCACTCCATTACCCTTTTATTAGACAACAAAAGGGTATGAAACAATGAAAAGCCATTGGAAATAGCCGGGGAATGAGCTATTTTCTTTTAGGAAAAAAAAGCAGAAGAATCTTTTAGAAAGTTGTTCGTTTTATATAACATTCAGAAAAATGCCTGCTGGTTGTGAATTTATTGAAACCGTGATTCTACAGTACTCAACCACAGTGCCTTAAATCCATTTATCTCGTGGGGGACACAAGCAAAACCAGAAGTTTTTTGCCCCGCTCTCTGCCTTCCCAGAGCTGACAGCTGTCAGGTATGGGTGCGGACCCCCTTGGTCAGTAATACGGAAACATAACGTGCAAGTCAAAAAGAGAGATCCTCCTGAGATCCTACCGAGATCCTGTACTGTCTGTACTCTCTGGAGTAGAATTTTATCTGCTGACCTACACTGTTTTCCAAATTCATTATAGACACAAACACACACGCACACACATGCACACACACACTTTGCACAACTCTCCTAAGGCTTCGGAGATGATGCTAGTATATGGAAACTGTAGGCACAGACTTACATTTCCCAGAATCTTTTAGCCGAAAGACACAATGGGCAAGCCAGGCTGAGATTTTCAATTCAGGATAGGGGCTGCAGGCCTCTCCCCCTCATGGCCCCCAGCTGACTCCCTGAGCCAGCCAAACACACTTGGCAAATGGGCAGTTCCAAAAGGTTTGCGTGGCTACAGAATTCTGTGTTTGGCCAGAAATTTGTGAGCAGACCTCAAGATGATGGTGTGTCCATTAATGAAGAGGCTGTATTAGTACCTGGCCCAGCTTCCTTATCATTAGCCTCTTGTGTATTTGTGACTCTGTTGAGGGGCGGGGAGGGTGATGGGTAAGAATGTCTGGGGTAGGGAAAATGGGACCGACTTCTCCCTAATCTCCCAACCCAAATGCTGGAAGACTGATTTTCTGCGCATACAGTCAAGTGGGTAGCAACAGCCATATGGAGCACAAGCTGGGTCCAGGACCCCTGAAAGAGCTCAGTCTATATAGGAGTCTGCAGTCGGTCAGTCAATCATATTAACTGAGTGCTTACTATGTGCAGAGCACTGTACTAAGCACTTGGGAGAGTAGGATATAATAATAAACATAGTCCCTGACTGCAATGAGCTTATATTCTAGAGACAGACTTTAATATAAATGAATTTCCTCCTGCAGAGGAGGAAATCTAAGTGATAAACTTCTCTCCCTTCCCCTGGATCTACTAGATCCTTTCTCTTCATTCCAAAAGAACTCATCTGACAGCAGGCAACTCGTGGCTTCCCTGCTTTCATGCGATGTTTTTCAGTTTTACTTCGTGTCAGGTCGATATTATATAATATAATCATTCCTGTCATTTGTATAGTGTTTTCATTTACCAAAGGACTTTCACGCTGTCTATCTCATTTTTCTCCTCACAACATGTCTGTGAGGGTAGGGAGAGGTCAGGGTTATTATACCCAATTTCAGAGGAAGAAATTGAGGCTCAGAGAGGCTGTGACTTGCTCAAGATCACACAGCAGGCCTGTCCTATGACTGAATTAGGATCAGAAACTGGGTCTTCTAACTCCAAGTCCTGCACACTTTCTACTCTAGCATTCTTCCATTCTAGGCATGGCAAAGGGTCTGATGTGCCCATTTGGTTTCATTCTACCAATTCACTGAAGTAAGTACATGAAATGATTTCCTCAGCAGAACTTTATTTCTATTGAGATCTTCCTCATAAACTTCCTGGGGAATTTTTATCATTCTTCTTCTTCATCATCATCCTCATCACCTTCACCAACACTTGATGAGTGTGTCTGGCTACCACTGTATTCTCCTATGTCCATGTGCTCCACTGCCTATGTGACCGTGGGCAAGTCACTTAACCTCTCTGTGCCTCAGTTACCTTGTCTGCAAAATAGGTTTAATTCTGTGAGCCCCATGGGGGACACAGATTGGGTCCAACCTGATTAGCTTGTATCTACCCCAACACTTAGTACAGTGCCTGGTACATAGTAAGCTCTTAATAAATACCTTTAAACATGTGCTTAATAGTAGAGTGCCCAGAACTCAGTAAACTGTCACTGATTGACTGATTGACTGATTGAATGTCTACCTGTGCAGATGATTAAACTGGCACTTGACTGTATTTTGGAGAAGCATGAGATAATAATGTTGGTATTTGTTAAGCGCTTACTATGTGCCGAGCACTGTTCTAAGCGCTGGAGATGTGCCTGGTCTTTGACCTCAGTGAGTTTATAGTTTAGCAGAGGAATCCAAATTACCCAGATGGACACAGAATAACTAAAAGAGGGGAGATCATGTCTACTGATTCTATTGTACTCTCTGGAGTTCCTATTACCATGCTTCGCACATAGTAGGTGCTCAGTGAATACCAGTGATGGATTGAGAGCCTATGAATATTAAAAACAGATGAATGCAGCAGCCAAGGGCAAATGAGTGAATTTATAAATGTAAAAGGATGCTGAGGGAACACCAAAAAGATGGAGAAATGCCTCCTGGGGTGCAGAGAAATCTCCCTTATGTTCATCGTCCAAGGTTTAACTTCTTAAAGATGGATAGATGCATTTTCACACAACCAACAGCTTCATTCCCATCCAAATTTAACATTTTTCTCTGGAAGCCATGCCACATGGCCACTGTCTGAGTTGTGGGCTTATCGATTGGGAAATGAAACAAAATGAAATGAATTGAGAGGAAAGAGCCTGGGCCTGGGAGTCAGAGGACCTGGGTTCTAATCCTGTCTCTGCCACTTGGCTGTTGTGTGACCTTGGGCAAGTCACTTACCTTCTCTGTGCCTCAGTTACCTCATGGGGATTAAGACTATGAACCCCTTGTGGGAACCAGACTATGTCTAACATAATTATGTTGTATCTTCTCCAGCGCTTAGCACATAGTAAGTGCTTGCCAAGTACCTTTTTTTTTTAAAAAAAGGAAAGATTTTCAGATCCATTCCATTTCCCACAGGGATTTACACCCAGGCAGTAGGCAATCAGAGATTAGCGGTTACTAGGGGACCGGAATCTGAAATGATTTTTTCATAGTAGATATTGGCCAACCCTTTACCTGGGATAATTCGGCAATAAACAAAAAAAAAAAATGAAAATGGCTATCTAAGGCATAATATGCCCCAACTTTGAACCGGAGTCAACGGGCATGTCCGTGTAAAAGATGAAATAGAAAATAACTTATACTCGTGGCTTTATGATGGTGAAGAGCTTCTTAAAAAAACTAGTGCACAACACCGAGATTTCTTACTAATTATGAGACAACTGACTCTGCCTCTCTCAATACATCAATTACTCATGCTCGGGCAACTTCAAGGACAATAATGAAGTTGCATGTGCCGCTTCCAGTGGAATTGCAAAAGGCATCGTCATCAATCAGGAGCCAATGCTGCCCTTTTAAATATCCACATGAGCAACCTTTAGGCATCAACGTATCCCTCTCAGGTGTGTGATCAGGACCGATCTAAGATTCATGCTTCTTTGTTGGTTCCGGGCAAGGGAAAGAACACGGAGCTGTTGGCCAATATTCCCAGCAACCTCTACTCCGGCTGGACCCCGAAGCAGATCAGGTTAGTTCAGCACATCCTCTCCCTGGTCACGCAACAGCAGGATGGAGCCTGGGACTGAACAATGGGTTTATGACCCTACCAAGCCCATTTGCAGGCTCACAGCCATATTGCCCCACACTTCTCCTCAGCACCCCCACAGGGAGGGGCAATAACAACTGTGGTATTCCTCAAGTGCTTACTATGTGCCAAGCACTGTACTAATTGCTGGGGTAGGTGCAAGTTAATCATGTCCCACATGGGGTTCACAGAGTAAGAGGGAGAACGGTTCAAATCCCTATTTTGCTGATGAGACAACTGAAGCACAGAGAAGTTATGTGACTGGCCCAAGATCACACAGCAGGTAAGCAGTGGACCAGGGAATAGAATCTAGGGATTCTGACTTCCAGGCCCATACTCTTTCCACTAGGTCGGCTACTTCCCAATGTTGGTGCAGTGTTAATCACTTTCTCTCCCACCCACGTGGTCTACTACACAGATGGAGAGACCAAGATGGAGAGAAATCCTCCATAAATTCTCCATCCAAGTCGAACGAAATCACAGCTTGGATGGACAGACACATTTTCACCCAGCCAACTGTTCTGGTCACGATCAACATCTTTTCCTAAAAGCCTCGGAGTCCATCTGAACTGGGGACCCATTGAGGAGGGGAGCACTTTTCTCTCCTGCGTCTCTTGTGAAGAAAAAATTGACATCTTTGTTTCTGGACCAGTGTGGTCAAGTCAGTTGTTTTTTTTAGGTAGTCAATTTCACCTACATCTCCGCAGGATTTCTAGTCTGTTTCCAACTGTTTTTCAGCTATCTTCTAGCTCCCTGCATTGTTTTGCAACATCCTTGGCACTTTGCACACACAAAGCTTTATTGCTGTCATCTTGGTTCTTGGGAATGCAAACCTCCCCAGCAGGGGCATCCCAATGTTAATCCTTTTATTCCCCAGTGGGCTGGGGGCCTCGACACCTGGGTTCTAGTCCTGACTCTGCTCTTGGCCTGATGTGTGACCTTGGATGAGTCATTTAACCTCTCTGGGCCTCTGTTTTCTCTCCTGTAAAATTGGAATAAGATACCCTCTCTCCCTCCCTCTCAGACACCTTGGGAGGTCCCGAATCTGATTACAGTAAATCTATCAGTGGTGTTTAAGTGTTTGGTAAGTATAGAGCACAGCACTAAATACTTAGAACACAAAAGAGGTGGTAACACAGTGTCTGCCTCCAAGAAGCTTATATTCTAGGTCCTGTATTTCCTCCATCACTGAGCACAGTGGCTGGAGATGCAGTTTGCTGAAATCAAACACTCTTAGTATTGTTTTGTCATTAGCAGTAGTATTGGATTGCCAGTGCACAGGCATTGTTGAATCATTATCGTCCATCCACTCCTGTCTACATTCTATATAAAGTTTGGCTTTCTCCTTGAAGTGAGCTTCGTTGTGCCCAATCCTTAGGCTTATGTTCCCTGGGATGGATCTGATCAGTCCCGAGGAAGGTCCTGATGAGATAATTAGCTGCACCTGCAGAACAAGCCAGCCTGAGCTTGGGAAATCTCTAAATTTGGACTGGATACTTTCAGTGACTGTCTTAACCCAGTCATGTTAATGTTCTGCCAATGATCACTGGATTCTCGAGCCGCAGTCTGATCACCATTTACGCAGCCGTCCACACGATTGTGCCTAGCCAGAGACCAGAGTTCCCCTCCCTGTGTTTCCTGTTAGGAGACATCCTTGATAGGCCAGTATGTCTGATCACCTTTAATGGGGCTGTCTACAAGATTGGGTCCAGCGGGGGACAAGCATCCAGCCTCTACTGCAAGAATACACACCAAAAAGGAGCAGCGTCAGTTAACCGGACGGTGGGAGGTCAGGTCATTTTTTTTAGTCCTGGACTTTTTTTATGGTATTTGTTAAGTGCTATGTACCAAATAATGTTCTAAGCACCGGGATAGGTACAGGTTAATTAGGTCGGAAACAGTACCTATTTTGCAGTAAGGAGGTAGAACAGGTATTGAAACCTCATTTTACAGTTGAGGAAACTGAGGTAAAGAGAAGTTAATGACTGACCTAAAGTCACACAGCAAGTAAGTGGTGAAACTGGGATTAGAACCTAGGTCCTCTGACTCCTAGGCTCAGGCTCCTTCTACTAGGCCACCCTTGTGGACTTCACCCAGCTTTATTCCTCTCTCTTCTGCCTCCTACTTGGCCATGTTTTCTCTGTTCCCTGTGCAGTCAGTGAGTGTGTCAGGAGGAGGGATGAAGCCCTGGCAGCAGTGGTCTGTCAGTTTTCTCCAACACCCTAGCATTCCTTAGAAAAGTCTCAATAGCACTGGACCAGTCCCTCCCCTTGTGACTTTCCCCTTTCGCCCCACCTCAGGTTAATCCAAGCACTTAATCTAACCCTCCTTGATTACTGCATCACCCTCCTTGTTGACCTTTCTGCCTCCTGCCTCTCCCCACTCTACTCTATACGTCGTTCTGCTGTCTAGATCATTTTTTCTACCAAAATGTTCAGTTTGTGTTTCCCCACTCCTCAAGAACCTCCAGTGGTTGCCCAACCACCTCTGCATCTAACAGGAACTCCTTACCATCAGCTTTAAAGCACTCAATCACCTTGCCCCTTCCTACTTCACTGAGCCGCTCTCACTACGACTCAGCCTACACACTTCATTCCTCTGATGACCAACGTGTTCACCGTACTTCAATCGCGTCTATCTCACCTTCAACCTCTCACCCATTTCCTGCCTCTGACCTGAAATGCCCTCCCTCTTCATAACCGACAATCACTGTCCCCACCTTCAAAGTCTTTTTGAAGGCACATCTCCTCCAAGAGATCCTCCCTGATTAAATCCTCCCTGATTAAATCCTCATTTCCTCTTTTCCCACTCACTTCTGCGTACCCCTGATTTGTTCCCTTATTCAACCTTCCCTCAGCCCCAAAGCACTAAGGTACATATCCTTAATTTATTTATATTAGTGTCTATCTCCCGCTCTAGACTCTAGGCTTGTTTTGGGCAGGGAATCTGTCTACCAACTCTGTCATATTGTATTCTCCCATGTGCTTAGTATAGTGTTCTGCACACAGTAAGCACTCAACCAATATGATTGACTGATTGATAGGAAGCCATTAAAACACTGGGAATCAAGTCATTAGCTCCTCTGGGGTCTGCTGAGCTCCCCAGAGCTGGGCCCAGGGCCAGACAGGGATCTCCTAGCTTCCTCACATGGCTGGCCAGCTCACTTGCAGAGACAAGTACCCGGGGAGTTTGAACCCTTTTAGGAAGGAGATTTTTCAGGTAAGAAAGTTGGCCATCTCTTCTCGGGAGGACCTTCTTTTCTAGATGGAAGAAATAGTTTAGAAAATACACCCACCTTCTCCACAGCAGGTG
Source organism: Ornithorhynchus anatinus (assembly GCF_004115215.2). Classification (NCBI taxonomy): domain Eukaryota; kingdom Metazoa; phylum Chordata; class Mammalia; order Monotremata; family Ornithorhynchidae; genus Ornithorhynchus; species Ornithorhynchus anatinus. The sequence continues at coordinate 17,057,360 of NC_041751.1, forward strand.
GACCCTGGAGTAAAATAGCAGGTGGTGGGAGAGGGGGCAGTGGGCGGGAGTGGGAAGGGGCAGGGGTCCAGCCACTCTGATTCAGAAGGAAAGAAAAGCAGAGCTCTGAAAGAAAATCTCCACAGTTGTATTTTGAGCAGGAGAGGGAGGTTGTGCCGGTCAAGGAGAGAAGTGATCACCCTTGGAGCCTGGACTGGTGATGGAGGAAGTGACACAGGACCTGCGATGTCTCTGTGGACTCACACTGATCCCAGGAAAGGTGTAGAGGTGCAGGGAAGTGGATGGACTTAATGAGGTTAAACAGCAGGTGAAGGTTGTGGATTGGGTCCAAGGGCTGGTCTCTGGAGCCTTAATTGTGCCCAGAACCTGGACAACCATCCAACAAGCCCTTTGGAAAATGCCGAGATTCCTGCTTTGACATTCCTGAACTTTTGACCAGTGCTGGATTCTATTTTCAGTCTTCTTTAGGTCTCTGGGAGTTGCTGGGAAGGCAGATTTTATTTTTATTTTCCACCCTAATTTATCAGGCATCAGCAATGGGCTCCTTCTGGGCCGAGCTTGTGCCAAGTAAATTATAATTGTGTAATGTTCTCGATTACAAGGGGGAGAAAATGTAGTGGAGCAGAAAAGGCATGGACTTGTGAGCCAGGAGACCAGGGGCTGCCTCTTTGACCTTGGGCAAATCACTGAACCTTTGTAGACTTCAGTCTTCTCCTCCATAAAATGGAAAAAAAGATCCCCACTCTCCCTTTTTAAAGTGTGAGTGCTAAGGGGAACTAGGAAGCTGCCCCATCCAATTATCTTGTTTCTTCTGTCTTGGCACCTTGTTTATTGATTGCCACATGGGAATGCTTATTAAATAGATAACTAATTCCTACTTTGGCATGTAATTATAACAATAATTGTGGTATTCATTGAGCACTTAGTATGTGCCAAACACTGTACTAAGCGCTGTGGGACATACAAGATGACGTCAGATACAGTCCCTACCAACATGGGGCTCACACCTCTAATTTTGTTTTGTAGTCAAAGTTTTCTTTCCCATAACATCACCTCTCTTAGGTTCAGCTCAATTTCTTTGGAAAAATTGTGCTCATTATTTTACATAATGTTGTTACTCCATTGCATATCCTCGAGTGATTTCAGAAAGTTATCTTCATTTTTTGTGAACATGGAAGACGGTGGAAATTGGAGCCATTCACACCGAAATGCCAAACTCTGGGCTAATTTTGAGCCCAAGTTAAAAAAAGATCTGACACTTGGGCTCTGACTATTAATTCTCTCGCCTTTAGGAAGTCACAGCAGCCATCCTCGGGGGGCTCAGCGCCCCTGGAAGGTCCCCAAGCTCAGTTGCGTCAAGGAAGACGTGCTCTCCCCATTATGACAAGGTTGGACCTGAACGGAGTCTCAAAGGAATCTGGACTCAGGGAAGGGGCAGTACCCAGGTTGTGGCAACCCATTGTCACCTCCCCTCCCCCCCCAGTACTTCATAATTATGACATTTATCAAGCACTTAATATGGACTTAATATGAAGCAGTGTGGCTTAGTGGGAAAAGCATGGGCTTGGGGATCAGAGGATGTGAGTTCTAATCCTAGATCTGCCACTTGGCTACTGTGTGAACTTGGGCAAGCCACTTAGCTTCTCTTTGCCTCGGTTACCTCATCTGTAAAATGAAGATTAAGACTGTGAGCCCCACATGGGACAACCTGATTGCCTTGTATCTACCCCAGTGCTTAAAACAGGGTTTGGCACATAGTAAGCACTTCACAAATACCATCATTATTATTATTATAATGGACTAAGCACTGGGGTGTATACCAGGTAATACCACTACATACAGTCCCTGTCCCACATGTGGCTCACCGATGAGGAAACTAAGGCCCAGAGAGGTTTCAGTGACTTGTTCATGGTCACCCAGCATGTTAATGGCAAAACTCCAACTTGAACTGGATCATTTGACTTGCAGTAACCATGTTCTTTCTACTAGGCTAAACTCCCTCCCATCTTTATAATAGTAGTAACACCTCCTCTTTCTAAAGTGCTTTTAGCTTTCCAGAATGATCTCATTTTATTCTCACAGCTCTGCTGGGAGGTAGGGAGAGGCAGGTATCACAGTCCGTGTTTTATAGATACAGAAACTAAGGTGCAGGGACAGTAAGTGACTTGCCTGAGGTGGAGTTTCTTTAAAATTAGAACTCTCATTCCCTCCCTGGTTCCCTCAGAGTGTGTTGCCAATTCCATTACTGCTTTCCCCAGCTCTCCTCATCTTCAAAGCCTCCTGAACTCCGACTTCCTTCAGGAAGCCTTCCCTGATTTTGCTCCACCTTCCCAGCTACCCTATACATTTATGCTGATTCATTCATCCGTTTATCCTTCCATACTTATGCTATCAACTGTAAATAACCCTCTACTCATCTCCCCAATTAGACTCAAATTCCTTGAGGACAGGGACTCTATCTCTTATTCAGTTGAATTCCATTTCCACAGGTGATGATCAACAAAGCTTGTTAGTAATATGAATATGAATGATGTTCCTTTGAAAATCCTCATAAAGGTAACCAGACTTTGCCAAAGCTTTAAAATCTAATGATTTATAATTTTGCAGTGAATGTCAACAAGTCATCAGTAGTAATTGGGCATCTACTTTGGGCACAGCTCTTTGTTAAGCACTTGGGAAAGTTCAGTGGAGTTAATAGACACAATCTCTGCCCTCGAGAGATGACAAGCAAATCGGCACCTCGATCTCTTCCATCTCATCACCGACCCCTTGCCCATATCCTGACGCTGGCCTGAAACTCCAACCGCCCCCCCCCCCCCCCTTCATATCCAACAGATTATCCCTCTCCTCACCTTCAAAGCCTCATTAAAAACACCTCTCCTCCAAACGCATTGTTGGCATGAAAGTGTCAAGGTGGGAGTTGGGGGATACATGTACCCATGCATATTTTAGAGGTGAAATAGCCACTGGGAAGGTTAATGTTGATGAGCAGGAGTCGGGGGACGGTTGAGAATGAGTTGACCACTCTTGACCGCACAAAGTCGCCAGAACCGGTGAGCCTTAGTGGCCTATCTCAATGCTGCCGATTTCCGAGACCGATTTCTCCTTTGCATAAGAGGCAAACGCCCCCTGCCCGCCCTGTGCATGGTTTAAGATGTTCTTGACATTTCAGCTTTTAGGTACCTCAGCAGGGAGTCAGCGTGCGTCATAGCTGCCTGCTCTCCTGGCGATTCTGGGCTGTGTCTGCCCACCCCTCCGAGCAGCAAGAGGCGCTGAGGAATTGGGAATGGGCCTGGGCCAGGAGAGATACTACCAGCAGCAAATGAATCAATCACACTCAATTAGCAGCAGAATCCAGACCGAAAACCAACCCTTTTCCCCAGCATTCATTGCCACTAGTAGGGGTGGGGGAAGGCATATACTGAGTGCCCTCTGGGTATAATGCCTAGTACTGAGAATTTAGGATTACAAATCAAAGAAGTGATGTTTTCCTGTCCCACAATGAGCTTACTTTCCTGCCTTAAGATCACAGCCATTATTCCATCTGGGGTGAAAAAGAGATCGTGGTCCTCGAGAGAGTGGAGGGTGGGCAGGGAAGACGAGAGAAGGGAAAATCACATTTTCTGCACAAGGCTACTCCAGCTTCTGTCCAAGTTGCCTGAATTGGGGTCTTGTGGCATAAATGGAAAGGGCAGGAGCACAGATTCCTGAGGGCACAAAATCTTTGAGGTATAGACTTTTTTTATGGTATGTCTAAAGTGCTTACTCTGTGCCTGGAGCGAAGTATTAAGCATTGGGGTACATACCAGCTAATCAGGTAGGACACAGTCAGTGGAGCTCACAGCCACTTTACAGCTCCACTTTACAGATGAGGCAACTGAGACAAGATGAAGTTGGATGACTTGCTAGGGTCACACAGCAGACAAGTGGCGGAGCTGCAGTTGGAGCCCAGATCCTCTGACTCCCAGACCTATGATCTATCCACTAGGCCATACTACTTCTCACGACCAGTTATCGCTTTCGATCACTCTGCTTACAAACACTTTAATACTTGTTTCCCCAGTTAGATGGAAAGCTCCTTGGGGGTGAGGAATGGTCACCTGTTTGTTTCGTACATCCCAAGTATAAGCCATTTCTCCCAGGAGGTGCTCAGTAAAATGCCATCACTACCACTTCTAGTGCTGCAAAAAACATTAAGTCCTGTCTCAGGGATCAGGTGTTTCCTGCGTTTGCAGTTGCCCTATTTGCAGCGATAAATTAATGTCAATTACAGGTGGATTCAGATCAGATCACAGCTAAGAGCGGCTTGGTAAAAAACTCTGTTAGTTACGGGAGGAATTTGGGGAAAAAACAAAAGTCAGCAGAAATGAGGAAGTTTTATTCAGTATGTGGGTTGGGGGCTGGGGAATGGGAAGAAGAAGAAGAGAGTACCAATCTCTGCCACAGATTTCTTCTAGAATGGAAAATAACCATGGAAATAATATTCAGGAGAGAATTTTCTAATCTGAAAAAAAAAACCGAAATGTTTTTCCTGGAATGCATGTGTCTGGGGGGAACATGGGAGCTCCTAGGAAACTGTGGTATAGCCTGAGAGGCGCCTGGGAGAGCATTCTCTCACAGCCTGCTGCTGCTGCTGCTGCTGCTGCTAGTTCAAATCTACACATTCATGCTCTAATTTAATTTCTCCTTCTAGTCAAGCCGGCCCTGCCTCTTGCCTGACATTGATTTTTAAAGAAGCCTTCAGAGGTCAGAGGTCTCTTTAAACGGGTGAAGGCCAAAAAGAAACAGCAAAGCATTGGTGAGCCGGGAGAATATCACCCAATTAGAAAGCTAAACCTCATGCCCTTTGGATTAAATGTGTCTGCTTGCAACAGTTCTAGGGCTGCTTCAGTTCTAGGGCTGCTTTGCCTCAGCAAGAATTTGAAAAATTCATATCATTGGCCTGGTAATTTCATGTGTAAATTATAAAGGTACCATCTGAAGCAGAAGTAGGAGTGTACAAATCGGCCTTTTCCAATGAGGAATACAGTTGATGTCTTTATCTGATCCCTATTATACTCACAGTATCCCCACAGCGCATATGGATGCATATGTATATATCTGTAATTTATTTATTTATTTTAGATTAATGTCTTTGAGCTTGTTGTGGGCAGGAATGTGTCTATTTGTTGTTATACTGTACTTTTCCAAGTGCTTAGTACAGGACTTTGCGCACAGTAATCACTCAATAAATATGATTGAATGAAAGAATGAGTGAAGAGTATCTCTGAGGTAGGGAGAGGTAGGTATTATTAGGCCTGTTTTACGGGTGGAAAGCTGAGGTCTTGAGAGGTGCCAGGGTCACACGGCAGGCCAGTGACAGAGCTGGAACTAGAACCCACATCGCCCAGTACTATGCTCTCGCCAGTGTGGCCACACTGCTTCTCATGTGTTTCGGAGAAAGAAGTGAAAAATGATTTTGAAAGCACAAAAATATTCTCTCCAGGAAAAGATATTCATTCATTCATTCAGTTGTATTTATTGGGCGCTTATTGCGTGTAGAGCACTGTACTAAGCACCTGGAATGTACAATTAGGCAACGGAGAGAGAAAATCCCTGCCCAACAACGGGCTCACAGTCTAAACGGGGGAGACAGACAACAAAACAAAACAAAACAAATAGTCAGGCATCGATACCGTCAAGATAAATGAATCATAGATATATACACATCATTAATAAACTGGAGGCATGGATTGGGAAAGAGTTAAAAATAAGGCAAATAACAGATGAGTGAAGCATGGCCTGCTGGAAAGAGCACAAGCCTGGGAGTCAGAGGACCTGGGTTCCAATCTTGGCTCTGTCACTTGTTTGCTGTGTGACCTTGAGCAAGTCACTTTAGTTCTTTGTGTCTCAATTCCTCATCTGTAAAATGGGGATTAAATCCTACTCCTTCCTACTTATACTGTTACCCCCATCTGGACAGGCACTGTGTCCAACCTGATGATCTTGTATCTACCCCAATGCTTAGATAACATGCACTATAATTATTCTTTTTTTCCCTGTGACAATATGATCAATCAATCAATCACTGGAATTTACTGACCACTCACTATGTGCAGAGCACTAGACTAAGTACTTGGGAGTGAAACAGCACGTCTTAGTGGATAGCACAGGGGCCTGGGAGTCAGAGGGTCCTGGGTTATCCTGGCTCCGCCACGTCTGTCATCCACGTGACCTTGGCAAGTTTTTTCACTTCCCTGGGTCTCAGTTACTTCATCTGTAAAATGGGGACTAAGAGTGTGAGCCCCACGTGGGTCAGAGACTGTGTCCAACCTGATTAACTTGTATCTACCCCAGCGCTTACCAGAGTGCTTGGCATGTAGTAAGCACTTAACAAGTACCATAATTATCAGTTATTATTACAATGTAACAGAATTAGCAGACACGTTCCCTGTCCTTAAGAAGCTTATGATGGAAGAGAAGGCCCTGATAGAGCTTTGTATAGAGAAGTGTCACCTCTCATGACCTGTATTCCGCTCTTGCATGAGCACATCACAGGCAATACATATTTGCTTCCTGCTGAGCACGGCTCCTGTCATGGGAACCACTAGTCCTTTGGATCAATCATCAATTGGAAACTTTACAATGCTGGCAACTTGGCCATCCGATCGAGCACATTGTGTAGAAATCCATTGGCTTTCTTATGGTTCTCTGAGAGTGTTTCATTACTAATGGTCCCCAGTGTATTGGGAATCTGTTAGCCAAACCACTTTCTTCTAAGGGGAAATCAATAAACCCAAATAGAACACAGACAGGCCATCAGCAGCCAACTAGTTAATCGGATCTCTGAGGACAACCCATTTTTAAGAAAGTGTTGCCCTTCCCACCCCTTTGAGATCCTCCAAATGATACATTTAAAAAAGAAAAGGAAATGGATATTGAATGGATGCGGGAAATTGTGCCTTGAGCTCCGGATCTCTAGTGAACTGATTCCCTATCAGTCTCAGGGGGGATGGGAAAATTGGTCATAAAATATTGAGAAAATTCCAGATAATGGGAGCTGACTTTGGCTAGGTCTACAGTATCCATAAACAAGCAATTACTTCCCAAAGAGGGAGCTCAAGGGGGTTACCTTTGGAATTTGCACATTTTCAAGGTTTTGCCAAGAAAAAAGATCCTCATATCACTATGAGTAAGGAACGTGCCCACCAACTCTGTTGTAGTCTCCCAAATGCTTAGTACAGTGCTCTAAATACCAGTGATTGATCCCAGATCCCTTACCTCTGCCATTAGGCTATATCATGGTTATTATTGTCATGGCATTCGCTACCCACTTAACTCATGTGCCAAGCACTCTGCTGAGCTCTGAAGTCGCTACAAAATAACTGGAATGTAAACACCTATCTGCAATGTGACCTGGGCAAGTCACTTAACTAGTCTAGGTCTCGGTTTCCCCATCTTGTAAAATGGGCATTCAATACCTGCACTCTCTCTCTCCTCATTAGACCCTGTACCATATGGAGCTCACAGTCTGTGTGCAACACGATTATTTCACATCTACCCCCGTGCTCAGTATAATGGTTGGCACACAGTAAGCGTATGACAAGTGCCACTATTTTATTATTATTATTATTGCTATATTATCAGATCAGCATATAAACATGTAAATCAGTGCAAAATTTAAACAAATTTTAAATTTTAAATTTAAATTTTAAATTTGCCACTGACTGATGCATGCTGAGGATAGGAATAAAATACATACGAGCTAAGAATGGCTGATAGGTTTACATACAAGGGGTGTGGAGAAATAATTCCTTTCTGTAAAATGAAAGAACCCTGAGACAAAGGATTTCTCAGGAGAAATACATTATTTTTCCCCAAATCAGGGAGTTCCATATCCAAGTCAATCCCCTGTCTGAGAGGCATAGAGCAGATAAAATTTCTGTTTGGGTTTCTGCTGCAAACCTTTGCCTTGCCGTTTAATAGTCATAAAATTAGTGGGATTATTTGAATGCCACCTGGGTGCAGGGCACTGTACTAAGTGCTTGGAAGAGAACAATAGAAGCACAGGACACATTTCCTGCTCATAAGGAACTTATACTTCAATGGGAGAGACTAACTACAGCAGTCTGAACAAATAATCGATTGTACAGTTGATTATTTCCATGTACATTTGGGCTGAGGAAAGGCAGATCGGCTGTTGGGCGGCTGTTGGCTTGGTCTGGCGCAGGATGTTGAGGAGTAAATCAGGAAGGGCTTGTTGGAGGAAGTGAGATTTTAGGAGGCTCAGACACGGTGGGAACTGTGGTCCAGTAGACTCACTGGGGATGGATATCGAAACCAAGGAAACTATGGGAAGGAAGGAATGAAGAGAGAAAAGTTCAGAGGGAGGTGCAATTAGAAGTTAGTTTGGGAGCAGTGGGTAAAAATAGCAGATGTGTAGGATGGGAAAAGGCTTTGGTGCAGAATCTTCAAGCCAGTTGTGAAGACTTAGGTAGCCAGTGGTGAGATCTGAGGAGAGGAGAGATTAGGGGGATGATGACCCATGCAGCAACATGTAGCAAAGGTAGAGTCTGGAGGCAGAGAGACCAGTGAGGAGACGGATACCACTGTCTAAGCAACCCAAGCTGAACCTTGGGGATGTTTGAGATCCCAAGAGGCAGACTCAAAACGAGGGTCCGATCTTGCAGGAGCACAGTAAGGACATCTTATTTGGTACAAATAGATGGGGACATTTTTCCTCACTTTTCACAAAATCATTTTAAGTGTCCGTTGGTGTCTTGGAAAGAAAAGAGCATCAGTGAAGGGCTAATGAAAAATAATTCATATATGAATGGACCCTCAAGGAAGTTTTTCTTTGTAGTTAATTAGATGGTCCTATATAGAATCTATAAGAAACGCATTAACTGTTTCAGAACACCGAGGTGGGCAGTAGTGATAAAAGTGACGAAAATGAATGAGATACAGCTGAAATTTTAGACTTCCTATTTTTTAATTAGTGGCAAAGTTCAGATTTGGAGGCTGCAGAGTTCCAGACTAGGAAGAACTTGCCCCATCTTGAGCGAGGAAACGTGCATCAGGTATAATCCGGGAGGCGGTGCCCTAGCATCACCCCAGACAACTCACTCAACAGCAATTACCTGATGCAATAATCTCCAAAGGCGGCGTTTTAATTAAAATGTATCCGTCTCGTTAGGTGAAGGATTTCAGGGTCAAGAACTATACTAATAAAGGGAAATGAATAGACTTAAGAACTTATATCTTAATGCAGAGCTCATTTTGTGTAGGAAAAATGATGACATTAAAGTATTGTTAGCATAGTATTTAATTTGCTTACCGTGTCTCAATATTTGAAAAGATGAGTGTTTGTGAGGGGATTTCAACAGCAGTGGCCATAATGTTTGTAATAAACTAGCTGTTCGTGGGCTTAATTTGATAGAAACATTCGTTACACTCTGTTGAAAATGTAGGAATGCCAAAGAAAATAGCTCTGTATACTGAGGAGGGCATTGTCTGGGATCCCAAGAAACCAAATTTTGTGCTTATGAAGCCCCTTGGCCTATCATTATCCCTGGCATGATAAAGATCATGAAGCGGCAGATGTTCCTTACATTTTGGCTTATGAGGTGGAAGGTGACTCCTTTTTTAGGGGAGATTTTTTTTTTCCCCAGTACTAATTTTTTGAAAAGTAGTTCTTCTGAATTCCATCTTTCCCTGCTTCTGTACAAATCAGTTTGCTAGCAGAGCCACATCTGCTCAGGTGAAGGAGATTTGTTCAATGAATTGTTCTTTCCCTCCTGCACTTCTCCCCCTTCTCTCTTTCCCTATCCCTTCCCTCTTCTCTTGCTGCCATCCTCCTTTCTTCCCCTACTCTCCTCCTCCTTTCTCCTGCTCCTTCTTCCTTTCTTGCTCTTTCTCTCTTTCTCTCCACTCTCTCCCTCTCTTCTTTCTCCCCCCTCCTCTCTCTCCCTGCCCTTCCCTCATCTCTCTTTCTCCTCTCTCCCTCCTTCTTTCTCTCTCCCTTCAACTTCCTCATCTCTCTCTCCCTCTCCTTCTCTCCCGTCTCCCTCTCCTTCCCTCCACTTGCTCTCTCTTCTTCTTTTTCTCTTCCTCTGTCTCCGTCATTCTCTATTTTTCTCCCTTATTCTTTTTCTCAATTGTAGTTGTTAAGCACTTACTATGCGCCAAGTACTGAATGAAATTATGGGGGTGATACAAGATAATCAGATCAGACGTAGTCCCTGTCCCTCTTGGGGCTCACAGTCCAAGTAAGAGGAAGAACAGTTATTGAAACCACATTTTACAGATAAGGAAACTGAGGCATGGAGAAGTTGAGTGACTTGCCCAGGGTCACACAGCAGGCAAGTGGTGGAGAGTGGGATTAGAATCCACTAGGTCACATTTCTTCTCCTCCTATTTCAATTACTGGAGAGTAGGTATGTGATAGAGAAAAGCTGGGGAAATGATTAGGACAACTAGAAGACTCTAAACTCCTGTGGATGGGATGGTGAACTCCAGATAATAGCAAGTTAACTAAAGTGGAGAACCAGACTTCCCCCGTCTTCCATACTGTGGTTTGATCCCCTGCATTCCTTCAAGGATTGCCTGCCCTCTTCATTTCATCCCCCATTTGGAGACACGAGACTCTGCGAACGGAAAGGGCAATGACATGCCTAAGTCAAAACTCTTTGGGGATTGACACTGGCACCTTACTGACAGGGAGAGAAGCAGCGTGGCTCAGTGGAGAAGCAGCGTGGCTCAGTGGAAAGAGCACGGGCTTTGGAGTCAGGGCTCATGAGTTCGAATCCCAGCTCTGCCACTTGTCGGCTGTGTGACTGTGGGCGAGTCACTTCACTTCTCTGGGCCTCAGTTCCCTCATCTGTAAAATGGGGATTAAGACTGTGAGCCCCACGTGGGACAACCTGATTCCCCTATGTCTACCCCAGCGCTTAGAACAGTGCTCGGCACATAGTAAGCGCTTAACAAATACCAACATTATTATTATTATTATTATTATTATTATTATTATTACCCCGCAGTGTGTGGACCACTGTGCTAAGCACTTGGGGGAGTAGAGTAGAGTCAGCAGGCCCAATTCCTGCCCTTGAAGGGCTTCCAATCGAAAGGGTGCCATGGTGGCTGACAAGATGCATGACAACAGTCCCTTCCAAGTGGTCAGGTGAAGGTCGTCCCTAGATGTCTGTCCCCTGGGCTCCCACTGACCTGACACCATTCAGATTTCTCCCTCTTCATGCCACCATTTCATAAAACCTCATCAAACAATTACCCCATTTTGAACCTATTAGACTGTAGGTTCATTAATCAATCAATCAATCAATCAATCATATTTATTCATTCATTCATTCAATAGTATTTATTGAGCGCTTACTCTGTGCAGAGCACTGTACTAAGTGCTTGGAATGTACAAATCAGTAACAGATAGAGACAGTCCCTGCCCTTTGATGGGCTTATTGAGTCCTTACTGTATGCAGAGCACTGTACTGAGCACTTGGGAGAATACGCTATAACGGAGTTGGTAGACACATTCCCTGCCCACAGTGAGCTCAAAGTCTAGAGGGGAAACAGTAATATAAATAAATAAATTGCAGATATGTACATAAGTGCTGTGAATAGAGGTGAATAAAAGGAGCAAATCAGGACGATGCAGAAGGGAGCAAGAAAAGAAGAAATGAGGGCTTAGTCAGGGAAGGCCTCTTGGAGAACGTGTCTTCGGTAAGGCTTTGAAGGAGTGGAGAATAATTGTCTGTCAAATATGAAGAGGGAGGGCATTCCAGTCCAGAGGCAGGAGGTGGGTGAGAAGTCGCGTGGCTCAGTGGAAAGAGCACGGGCTTTGGAGTCAGGGATCGTGAGTTCGAATCCCAGCTCTGCCACTTGTCGGCTGTGTGACTGTGGGCAAGTCACTTCACTTCTCTGGGCCTCAGTTCCCTCATCTGTAAAATGGGGATTAAGACTGTGAGCCCCACGTGGGACAACCTGATTCCCCTATGTCTACCCCAGCGCTTAGAACAGTGCTCGGCACATAGTAAGCGCTTAACAAATACCAACATTATTATTATTATTATTATTATTAAGTCGGCAGAGAGATAGGTGAGATCAAGGTACAGGGAGTAGGTTGGCATTAGAGGAGTGATGTATGTGTGCTGGGTTGTAGTAGGAGAACAGCGAGGTAAGGTAGGAGGGGGCAAGGTAATAGAGTGCTTAAAAGTAATGATGAGTTTCTCTTTGATGTGAAGGTAGATAGGCAAGCACAGGAGGTATTTGTGTGGGAAAAAGAGGCCTGAACGTTGTTGTAGAAAATTGATAAGGGCAGCGAAGTAAAGTCTGGAGTGGGGAAAGCCAGGAGGAAGGGAAGTCAGTAAGGAGTCTGAGCTAGTAATCAAGGAGGGATAGAATGAGTGCTTGGATTAACCTGTTCACAGTTTGGATGGAGAGGGAAGGGTGGATTTTAGCGATGAGAAAGTCAAAATGACAAGATTTAGTGACAGATTAAATATGTGGGTTGAATGAGACAGAAAAGTCAAGGATAATGCCAAAGTTGCGGACTTGAGAGACAGGAAGGATGGTGGTGCTGTCTACAGTGACGGGAAAATCAAGGGGAGGACACAGTTTAGGTGGGAAGATAAGCAGTTGAAGGCAGGTATCGTGTCTACCCACTGTATTGCATTGTACTATCCTGAGCGTTTAGTACAGTGCTCTGCATCCAGCAAGTTCTCAATAAATACCATTGATTGGTTGAATAGCCAATCCAAGAGCTAACTAATGCAGTTACTCTTATTATCCTTGAATCGGTTATCCGAGTAAAATCCATCCTTTACTCATCGGTGTGGCCCACTCTCTTTTCTGAAGCAGCAAAGGGATGGAATCGGAAGTTTTAGCTTCCCCTGCACTGGAGCTTAAGGAGAAAACAGGCAGCCCCAAATAGCCACGCTAAGGCTAAGAACAGGTCACTTCCTGTCTGCATCGTGCAGGGTTGGAAGCTCCATTGGATTCTCGGCATTTGGGGCAGATGTGAGGCCGAAATGTACTGGTAGATTTTACCCGGGAACAAACGGGTCCTTACTTTAAGTTCTGATTCTGCCTCACCCCCAGAGGGATTTTAGAAAAACAGTATTTGGAAGATACGTTTTCATGAGCACTCACATCCCCTGCCGCTCTGCCACTGGAATTTCAAACTTCAGGGATGGTAAAGATAATGTCCAGTCCCCGAGGGGTTGCATCTGGTGGAGCCCCTCCAGCCTAAGTTAAAGTGCTCGGCCAGCTGGAAGAGCGGAATGAATTCTAAGCCCATGGGAGGCTCGCCCGGGTTCATCGCTGACCTCTGACCTTCATCACGGTTGTACGTCACGTCTCTGCCAAGCATTCTAGCTGGTTGTTGAGTCCTGGCCGGTTGCCTTTGGAGATCCATCTATTTTCTCGAGCACCAAGGACAGAATCTTAAGAACGCCTGAAAACCTCAGCACATTTTGGTGACAAATGGCACAGAAGTGAAGGTTTAGAGGCATTTGTTTCCATCGGGGCCAGATTTGAAGTGAATACTCGGTGGGATGGTTCGCTCGATAACCCAGGATGCCCAGCTCTGAGGCTTAAGGATTCCCAGATTTCAAGATGCACATCTGAAGGTGTTTTCATTGTGTGAAAATGTGGCTCAATCATTCAATCAATGAATGGCATTCATTGAGCTCTTACTCTGTGTAGAGCACTGTATTAAGGCACTTGGGAAGGTACAGTGCAATAGAGTCGGTAGACTCGTTCCCTGTCCAGAAGGATCATATAGTTCAGAGAGGGAGACAGACATTAAATTATGGATATGTACATAAGTGCTAGGGAGCTCAGGGTGGGGTGAATGTCAAGTGCTCAAAGGGCACAGATCCAAGTGCATAGTGCTCGTGGAGTAAATTCGGTTCTGTGTAAATCTCCAAGGTCATTCCCAGTCTCATGGATATTTAGGGCCCTTTGTGCTCAAAGAATTGCTGATTGCATGATTTTCCGTAATAATGGGGAAAAGGGACATAGTCATTCATTCAATAGTATTTATTGAGCACTGATTATGTGCAGAGCACTGTACTAAGTGCTTGGAATGTACAAATCGGCAACAGAGACAGTCCCTGCCCTTTGACGGGCTTACAGTCTAATCGGGGGAGACGGACAGACAAGAACAATGGCAATAAATAGAGTCAAGGGGAAGAACATCTCATAAAACCAATGGCAAATAAATAGAATCAGGGTGATGTACATCTCATTAAACAAAATAAATAGGGTGATGAAGATATATACAGTTGAGCGGACGAGTACAATGCTGAGGGGGTGGGACGGGAGAGGGGGAGGAAGAGAGGGAAAGGGGGGAGAAGAGGGTTTCGCTGCGGAGAGGTGAAGCGGGGGTGGCGGTGGGTAGAGGGAGCAGAGGGAAAAAGAGGGGAGCTCAGTCTGGGAAGGCCTCTTGGAGGAGGTGAGCTTTAAGTAGGGATTTGGAGAGGGGAAGAGGATGAGAGGATGAGTAAAAGACATGGATAATCCAAGGTCCCTCATTTTATCTCCTAGCTTCAACAGACCCCCTCCCCCAAACCTTTTTTTTTTTTAACCAAGGCTGTACATTCCAGGAAAACCTAACAGATGGAGTTTCATGACAATAACCATTCTCTTGGGGAAGTGCCAAGAGCAGAGAAATGGCCAAGAGATGCCCAACAGAGGAAATAAGCATCAACACAGTATGTGGACAACCCCTCTGGTAGAATACACTGCTGATTCAAGATGGCAATTTGGAATGCATTTGCCCCAGAATAATAGTTAATAATGATAATTATGGTATTTGTTAGCGCTTACTAAGCGCCAAGCACTGTTCAGAATCTTTGGCCTCATATTCCCTTTTCCAGATGTCAGTGGTATTTGGATGAAGAGACCCCAGACATGGTACCCGAGTGGGTACAATGTGATTAGCTAAGACAAAAAATGAATACAGATATACCTGCGGCCAACCTGAACAGAAGGCAAAATTCCGCCTTGAACCAGTGTGGCCTAATGGAAAGAGCACAGAGCCGGGAGGCAGAGGTTCTGGATTCTAATGTCGGCTCTGCCACTCATCTGTTGCGTGACCTTTGACAAGTCACTTCATTTTGCTGTACCTAAATTCGCTCACCTGCTAAATGGGGATTCAATACTTATTCTTCCTCCTACTTACACTGGGAACCCCATGTGAGAAAAGGACTATGTCCAATGTGCTTGTCTTGTTTGAACTGTAGTCCTTACAGTCCTCTGGACTGTAAGCATGATGTGGGCAGGGAATGTGTCAGTTTATTGTATTGTACCCTCTCAAGTGCTTAGTACAGTGTTCTGCACACAGTAAGTGCTCAATAAATACTATTGAATGAACAAATGAACGCAGTGCTTGGTGCACACTAAGTACCTTGCAAAAACTCCCATTGCTCTTATTATAATAGCTATAATATTGAGAGATGTCTACCTGAAGGGGAGACGCCCAGGCCACCAAATTCTTCCTGCCACCAAAGCCAGCGTGGGTCTCGCCTATCACGGGCACCTCCTGAAGTGAGGAATTTCTCCAGAGCCGCAGTCGCCTCCTCCCCATCTTCCCCCTTCCCCCCCACCCCCTTCCTACCTTCTTCCTCCTTTCTCCTCTTTTCTCTCTCTCTTCCCCGACCCCCTCACTTCCTCCTTTCTCCTCTTTCCTCTCCTCCTTCTGTAAGCTCACTGCAGGTAGGGAACTTGTCTGTAATACTGTTATATTGTACTCTCCCAATAATTCAGTACAGTGCTCTGCACACAGTATTAAATTCAGTAAATACAGTTGATTGCCTAACTGACATTTCCTCCCTCCCCACTCCATAGGCAACTGGTGGTAGTGGCTTCCTCACCATTCCCTCTCTCTGGGGCCATATGGGCCCCCCATATCACCAATAAACCCTGCATTCCTCCGCCCCAACGCTTTACAGTGAGCTAACGGGAGACATTTTTGCACTTCAGCACCACTTTAGCACTTGGGGATTCACAACACTCTGTAGCCCTCTGTCCAATCCTATCATCTGGTACAATGCTAATTTGGCCCAACGTTTGGCACAGAGTGAGTGTGGGCCTTGGCTGGGACCTCGGGTCACTTCTGGCCCAGATCGCGGCTGCTTCCTAAGGAGGCAATCTATCGGTAGTATTTATTGAACACTGTGTGCCAGGGGTTATGGGAGCATACCATGGAAGTAAAAGACATGGGCCCTGCCCTCAGGGCAAGAGCCATTTCATGGGAGGCCAGAGAGACAAAGAGTATTTATGAACAGGGGTGCAGCAACCAATCGATCAATCAATCGGATTTATTTATCACTCACTGTATGCAGAGCACCGTACTAAGCACTTGGGTGTAAACAATATAACAGAGTTGCTAAGCATATTCCCAGCAGCAGAAAGAAGCAGCATCAGGGCCTAGAGAACACAAGCCTGCCGGTCAGAGGACCTGAGTTCTAATCCTGCCTCTGCCACTTGCCTGTTGTGTGATCACAGGCATATCATTCAACTTCTTTGTGCTTCAGTTTCCTCATCTGTTAAATGGGGAATCAATATATTTTCTCCTTTCTACTTAGTCTCTGTCCCCCGTATGGCTCGTAGGCTGTGGCTGATCTGATTAACTTGTATCTGCCTTAGTACAGTCTTTGGCACATAGCAGATGCTTAACAAATGTCATTATTATCATGAAACGAGGATATAGTACTTAATATGTATATGTTAGGATGAAAGAGCTGAATTAAAAAAATTGAACACACACTGAATATATGTACATATGTTCTAATAATATCATTATTATTTGTTATGTGATTAGTCCGTGTCCAGCATTTTACTGAGGGCTGGGGTAGATTTGAGCTAATCAGGCCCCATGTGGGGCTCACAGTCTAAGTAGGAGGGAGAACAGGTACTGAATCCCCATTTTAAAGATGAGGAAACTGAGACACAGGGAAGTTAAGTGAATTGCCCAAGGTCACACAGCATGTACACGGCAGAGCCGGGATTATAACCCTAGTTCTAGAGTAGATATAAATACGTAAGTGCTAAGAGTAGCCTTTGGCCTGATGCAACTTCGGGTATTGGGAATTAGTTGGAGAAGGCCTCCCAGAGGAGGTGAGATTTCAGAATAGCTTTCAACTGTG
Source organism: Ornithorhynchus anatinus (assembly GCF_004115215.2). Taxonomy (NCBI): domain Eukaryota; kingdom Metazoa; phylum Chordata; class Mammalia; order Monotremata; family Ornithorhynchidae; genus Ornithorhynchus; species Ornithorhynchus anatinus. The sequence continues at coordinate 17,074,501 of NC_041751.1, forward strand.
GGGAGCTGTGAACTGGAAAATTTGAAGGGGCAGGGGATTCCAGGCAGGGAGAAAAGTGTGAATAAAGAGTCAGCGATGGGAGAGCCAAGGGTGAAGGACAGTTGGAAAGTGAAAGGTGAGCTTAGGCGGAGTAAAATGTGTGGGCTGGAGAGTGCTGCTGTGGAAGATGGAGAGCTGGTGGACAACTTTGCACTCTGTACAATGTAAGCGCTCAATAAATACGATTGAATGAATGAATGGACTCAATCAACGACATTTATTGAGTACTTACTGTGTGCAGAGCACCGTACTAAGCGTTTGGGAGAGTATAGTACCACAGAGTTGGTAGACATGTTCCCCCTCCACAAATAGCTTATAGGCTTGTCAGGGAAACTATCATTAAAATAAATTATGGCTATTAGCATAAGTGCTATGGGACCAGATTTGGGGTGATTATCAACTGCTTTAAGTGAATAGGTTATCCAGAATGGAGAGGGAATTGAGGAAATGAGGGCTTAGTTGGGAAAGGCATCTTGGAGGAGATAATAATAAGAGTGATGGTATTTATTAAGCGCTTACTATGTGCCGAGCACTGTTCTAAGCGCTGGGGCAGGTTCAAGGTAATGAGGTTGTCCCACATGGGGCTCACAGTCTTAATCCCCATTTTACAGATGAGGGACCTGAGGCACAGAGAAGTTAAGTGACTTGCCCAAAGTCACCCAGCTGACAAGTGGCAGAGTCGGGATTAGAACCCACGACCTCTGACTCCCAAGCCCGGGCTCTTCCCGCTAAGCCACACTGCTTCTCTGATTTAATATGATTTAAGAAAGGCTTTGAAGGTGGGGAGAGAGATGGTCTGTCAGATATGAAGGGGGAGGGAGTTCTAGGCCAGAGGCAGGACGTGGGCACAGGGTCAGTGGTGAGACAGATGAGATCAAAGTCCGGAGAGTAGGTTGGTGTTAGAGAAGTGAAGTGTATGGGCTGGATTGTAGTAGGAAATCAAAGAGGCAAGCTAGGAAGGGGCAAGGTGATTGAGTGCTTTAAAGCCCATGGTAAGGAGTTTCTGTTTGATGTGGAGATTAATAGGCACCACTGAAGGATCTCGAGTGGGGATATGTGGATTGAAAGGTTTTTTTGAAAAATGATCCAGGCAACAGAGTGAAGTAAGGGCTAGAGTGGGGTGAGAAGGGAGGCAGGGAAGTCAGCGAGAAGACAGATGCAATAGTCAAGTCAGATAGGATAAGTGCTTGGATCAGCATAGTAACAGCCTGGAGAGGAAAGAACGGATTTTAGCAACGTGGTGAAGTTAGAACCGACAGGATTTGATACACATCCACTACGTGTGTTGAATCTGAGCGATGAGTCGAGGATAATGTGTTCCTCTAACGCTAACCTTCTCACGGTACCTCCATCTCGTCTATCTCTCCACCGACCGACCTCTCGCCCACATCCTACCTCTGGCCTGGAATGCCCTCCCTCCTCATAACACACAGATAATTGCTCTCCCCCATTTCCAAGCCTTATCTAAGGCACATCTCCTTCAAGAAGCCTTCCCTAAGCCCTCCTCTCCTCTTCTCCCACTCCCTTCTGCATTGCTCTGACTTGTTCCCTTCATTCATCCTCCCTCCCATCCCCACAACACATATGTATATATCTGTAATTTATTTATTTATGTATTTATGTATATTAACATCTGTCTCCCCCCTCTAGACTGTGAGATTGTTGTGGGCAGGGAATGTGCTTGTTTGGCGTTGTACTCTCCCAAGCACTTAGTAGAGTGCTTTGCAGACAGTGAGTGCTCAATAAATTCAGTTGAATGAATGAATAATGCTAAAGTTACTGGTTTGTGAGACAGGGAGAATAGCAGTGTGGTCTACGATGATGGGAAATACAGTGGGAGGGCTGGGTTTGGGTGGGAGGATGAGGAGTTCTGTTTTGGCCATGTTACGTTTAAAGTCTTGGCAAGACAACTGACCTGATGGCAGGAGAAAAGGCAGGACTACCGAGGAAGAGAAAGATCAGATTTGGTGGCAGTCGAAGTCATGTGGGAGAATGAGTTCTCCGAGCGTATGTAGACGGAGAATAGGAGGGAACCCAGGACTGAATCTTGAGGACCTCCCACCGTTAGAGGGTGGGAGGCAGAGGAAGAGCCCACAGAAGGGACTGAGAATGAGCGGCCGGAGAGAGAAGAGGAGAACCAGGAGAGGACAGTGTCAGAGAAGCCAAGGTTAGTTAATGTTTCAAGGAAAAGAAAACAATGGTCAGGAGATTCTGAGTGGAGCCTTCTTGGGAGAAATAGACTCTCTAAGCACATGACCCCAGCCCCACAACATTTATGTACATATCTGTAATTTATTTATATGAATAATATGTATTGATTATTATTCATTTATATTAATGTCTGGCCTTCCTTTCCAGACTGTAAGCTCCTTATTGGCAGGGCTGGCATCCGCTGTACTTTCCCAAGCGCTTTGCTTGGTGCTCTGCACACAGTAAGCACTCAGTAAACATGAATGATTGATGATGTATATAATATCTGTTACTAGCTCACTTCCACTGTATGTGTAAAAACCCAGGGCTGTCATAAGAAAGATAAGACCAGTCCTGGGAGCTCTACTGAAACCCTGGATTATATTTGCAGGTCTTTCCGGAGCATTTAGCTTCTTTAACAGATCTGGGTTTGGTCAACATGTAAGGACATTATATTGCCAGAAAATGTAATCAAGATCCTAAGGTCAGAGTTCATTTGGTCTTCTATCTTGGTTCCACCCCGCAACCCATCCCCACACCCAACCTCCTGCTGCCCCTTTCCCATTACTGCTGGGTAAAGGTGGGGCCCTGATAGATCAAGCCATTGGTTTGATGCTGCAGGGTTTGAGGGCCACATATGAAGCCAGCAGTGCAAGAAAAAAAATCTTTCCACCCACTTAAGGTGAAATAGATTACCAATAATCACAGGATTAAGCCACCTGCTCATGAAAAGAAAGGATTTCAGCATTAATAGTGTCCCAGTCTAATAACTATTATTATAATAATGGTGTTTGCTAAGCCCTTACTATGTTCCCAGTATCAGGCTGGACACAATAGTTGTAGTAATCGTATTTATTATGCATTTTACTGTGCACAATGGCCTAAGCACTGGAAAAGAGTATACATGTGGGAATTAGGCATGACCTTCAAGGGACTAACTTTCTAAATAGGAGTGTGAATAGGTATCGAATCCCCATTTTACAGATGAGGAAAATGAGGCCCAGAGAAGTTGTGACAGTCTCTAGATTATAAAATTGTGATGGGCAGGGAACGTGTTTGCTAATTCTGTTGAATTGTACTCTCCCAGGCTAATTCTGTACTAACTGTACAGTGCTCTGCACATAGTAAGCACTCAAAAAATACCATTGATTGACTGAAAGTGACTTGGTACAAGGTCACAAAGCAAACAAGTGGTGGAGACGGGATTAGATTCCAGGTCCTCTTACACCCCGGCCCAGGCTCCTTCCCCTAGGCCTCGTTGGCTGGGTCTTTTTTTGGTCTCCCCATTTGTTTCTTGGGCTGTTGATCTGCTTCTGTCTCTCCCTTCCTCTTCTGTGTCTCGCTCCCCCTTTCTCTCCTTACCCCTGCAGCAGTGTAAATGCAAGCAGTGGAGTGTCTTGCAATATGGTGCACTGACTCTTCAATGGTCTTTAGTCCTCCGCATAGCTTGTGTGGGTAACAATAACTGTGGTACAAGTTAAGCACTTGTAAGGTATGAGCCCAGCACTGTACTAAGCACTGGGGAAGATACAGGATAAGCAGTTCGGCGCGGCTCAGTGGAAAGAGCATGGGCTTTGGAGTCAGAGGTCATGAGTTCGAATGCCGGCTCTGCCACTTGTCGGCTGTGTGACTGTGGGCAAGTCACTTAACTTCTCTGGGCCTCGGTTACCTCATCTGCAAAATGGGGATTAAGACTGTGAGCCCCACGTGGGACAACCTGATTCCCCTATGTCTACCCCAGCGCTTAGAACAGGGCTCGGCACATAGTAAGCGCTTAACAAATACCAACATTATTAGTCCCTGTCCCCACGTGGGACTCACGGTCTAAGTAGGAGGGAGAACGGGTATTTTGGAGATGAGGGAACTGGGGAGGTGAGAACAATAATAATAATAATAATAACAATGTTGGTATTTGTTAAGCGCTTACTATGGGCAGAGCACCGTTCTAAGCGCTGGGGGAGATACAGGGAAATCAGCTTGTCCCACATGAGGCTCACAGTCTTAATCCCCATTTTACAGATGAGGGAACTGAGCCACAGAGAAGTTAAGTGACTTGCCCACAGTCACACAGCTGACAAATGGCAGAGCAGGGATTCGAACCCATGACCTCTGACTCCCAAGCCCGTGCTCTTTCTACTGAGCCACGCTGCTTCTCTGGTATTTGTTAAGCGCTTACCTTGTGTCAGGCCCTGTACTAAGCGCTGAGGTGGAAGCAAGCATATCAGGTGGGACACAATGCCTGTCCCATATGGGGCTCAAAGTCTCAATCCCCATTTTAAAGATGAGGCACAGAGAAGTGAAGTGGCTTGCCCAAGGTCACACAGCAGAAAAAAAGAGGAGTGGGGATTAGAAGCCATGACCTTCTGACTCCCGGGTCCATGCTCTATCCACTACACCACGAGAGAAGTAGAGTGAATTGACCAACGTCACACAACAGGTTAGAACCCAAGTCTCCCGGGTCCCAATCCTGCACTCATCCCACTAGGCCGCACTGCCCTGGGCCCCGCATGGAAACACCTCCAACTTGGGTTCCTACTGGGGCAGTGGCGGCAACAAGCGGGTAGGAGGGCAAGGGTGCAGCACGCTGGGACGGGTGTGCGAGAATTTTACCCAGGAACAACAGCGTGTGAGTGGCGCTGCCCGAACCGCCAGAGCTGGAATCCATTCCCCCGGCGCAAGTTCTCGGCCCCGGAGTCCTCACCGGACCGATCCTCATCCATCATTTACAGCTATCCTCAATGACAAAACCAAAATGCACCCATCCGGCTCCCATTCGAACAGAGAATCTGGAGGACCCACCAAGACTAAGGATCTCTGCAGCATCCCGGTCAGGAAAGGCCACAGGGAAAAGACATGGAAATGAAGGAAATCTTCCCAAGTCCCAGCCTAGACGGGGTTGGGAATCTCTTCTATGCTTCTATTGTCACTGATTTAAAGCCACTATTCATCTCAGTGACGGAGCATATAGCAGTAAGTATCATTTTCACGCTTACGTTATGATCCTACTGCTTCCCTCGATTAATTAAGTTTTCAGATGTTTGTTTTCTCCTTTGACATAAAACTTAATGAACTCAAAAGGGGTGTCAATAAGGAATTAATAACTGAATTCATTAAAAGATTCAAAAGTAGCTGATTTCATAGTTTTTTGTTTTTTTACCAAATGTCATGCTGTAATTGAAAGGCTTAGTCTAGATGGTGATATCACCAATAAATATCAAGTGGGCATAGTGTTAATTAGTGCTGTATTTTACAATAAATTGTGCATAAAGGAATCGCAAACAGCTGCAAAAAGAAATGCCACTGCTTTTGTAGAGTGAAATTCCCAATGGGTAATTATGGGAAAGTAAATATCGAAGACAGATCCCTTCATTTCTTTATTCCACCGAACGGTTTTGTAATGACTGCATTTTCTGACATTTCTAAGATGGGCTAAACCTGGTGAAACTCTTATGAGGGACCTGAAGAAACTCGGACATTTCAGCTCCCCTTCTCCAAGACGGCGGGACTTGAGAATCCAGGCCAACACTGAGAGAAGTTTGTCACACATTGGCCTCTGCCCCACCGCAGGGTCACCGGAGGAAATTCTTACGTGCTTTCACCCTCCGGCTGAGCCTTGACACTTTACTGGTAATATTTTTTTTCCACCTCTTATGTTTCTTGTTATCCTCAAAATGTTTACCGGGCACCTATGATGTGAGAAGATATCAATCTGCTCGGTCTCACTGCTCCACTCAAGCCAAGGGAGTCATGAGGATGGTTGAGGGGGTGAGCAATTTCGCTGGCCCGTAGCAAACGTAAAAGATTTGACAGAAGGCAGCTGGTGACCAAAGGGAGGCAGGGTGATGAACTGCAACCAGTGGACAGCTAGCGGCATCTTCCTCCAACAGGGGCCCTCTAGCTCCTGCTGCATCCCCGGTGGGAGAAAGCCAAGTCCTCTGAGTAACGAGGTGATCTAATAATAAATAAATAAACTCTGGTATTTTTTAAGCGTTTACTATGTGCAGTGCACTGTTCTAAGCACTGGGTGACAGAAGGTGATCAGGTTGTCCCACTTGGGGCTCACAGTTTTAATCCCCATTTGTCAGACGAGGTAACTGAGGCACAGAGAAGTGAAGTGACTTGCCCAAGGTCACACAGCTGACTAGCGGCGGAGCCGGGATTAGAACCCATGACCTCTGACTCCCAAGCCCGCGCTCTTTCCACTAAGCTACGTTGCTTCTCTGTGTTAGTAGTAAACGTGGCATTGGTTAAGCGCTTACTCTGTACCAAGCCCAGGGTTGATTCAGGATAATCAGGCGAGACACAGGTCCTGTTCCAAATGGGCCCACAGCCTATGAGGGAGGGAGAACAGGTATTGACTCCCCATTTTACAGATGAGGAAACTGAGGCACAGGGAAGTCGGGCAGTCAATCCTATTTATTCAGCTCTTACTGAGTAGTACTGTGTACTAAGCGCTCGGGAGAGTACAATAAAACTGACACATTCCCCGCCAAGTGTCTTGCCCTAGGTCACAGAGCGATCAGGTGGCCAAGCTGGGATTAGAACTCAGGTCCTCTGACTCTCAAGTCCACGTCCGAGATGATGTCACCAGGTTGCGTGATCCTGGCAGCGTAAGGAAGCTGATCGCTGTTCTCCACTATGAGAGGAAAGCTGTCGGTTTCAGGACGGGCTCTGGGATACCGTGAGAACTCCCTGGTTCCAAATGGGAGGCATTTTCCTTGAGAAAATGCCAACTCTGCACAAACCTAAGCTCAGTTTTCTCTTTTCCACTAAGGAGGATTCTCTTGATCAATTTTTTCTAAAAAACAACTCATGTGCACATGACAAAACTTAATGAATTTTTCTACAACTCGTGCCTTTTTTAAGTAATCAACCCCGGTTGGCAGATAAATGTTGCAATCATGCACTTCCATAGCACTTAAATACTGGATCATAATTGGACCACTAACTTTCTCGTTTTCAAAAGATCAAGTAAACCTTTCAAGATTCTCAAATCTCTATGTACAGTCGGCAGTGGTGGGTATCCGTGTGAGGCTATGTAGGTGGGTTTTATTTCATCTGTTCTATCTGCAGAGCAAATTTTATGTGAGTTCATTTTACTTTGAGCCGCAGCATGGCGAGGTGGATAGAGAACAGGCTTGGGAGTCAGAAGGTCATGGGTTCTAATCCCGGTTCCACCAGGTATCTGCCGTGTGACCTTGGACAAGTCACTTCACTCCTCTGGGTCTCAGTTACCTCATCTGTCAAATGAGGATTGAGACTGTGAGCCCCACGTGGGACAGGGACTACGTCCATCCCAATTTGTTTGTATCCACCCCCGGCGCTTAGGACAATGCCTGGCACATAGTAAACACTTAAATACCACAACTCCTAAGAGTGGCCTGTACAGGGCGATTGGCGTGTGTAGCATTAGGCTTCCTCATCTGTGGAGTCGCTCTCAACGGCCTGCCTTTTCGGGCCCCTCACCAGTGTGAAACCTTCACAGAAAAAGATCCAAACCCTTCATGGTTTTGTAAGCACCTCCCATCCCCCAGGCCTGTCAGCAAGCGTCCTAGATCCCGGCTTCTCAGACGGATCGATCAACCCATCGATGGTATTTATTGAGCGCATGAGAGAAGCAGCATGGCCTAGTGGAAAAAGCACGGGCTTGGGAGTCAGAGGTCACGGATTCTAATCTCGGCTCTGCCACTTGTCTGCTGTGTGCCTTTGGGCAAGTTGCTTAACTTCTCTGTGCCTCAGTTACCTCATCTGTAAAATGGGTATTAAGACTGTGAGCCCCATGTGGGACAACCTGATGACCTACCCCAGTGCTTAGAACAGTGCTGGGCACAGAATTAGCGCTTAACAAATACCAGCATTATTATTATTATTATTATTATACTGGGTGCGGAGCCCCGATAGCCCTGGCCTCGTCTTTATACTTCTTCCAGGGGATTGGAATTCTCCTTTACTTCTGCTCCGACCATTCGGTCCAAGAACACTCTTCTTGAAGGGGAAGCTAAAAGCGAAGAACTGCGAAGTCCTTGAAGGATCATCTTTGTTTTAAGGACAATCCTCGGAGATGGATTACTGGGTAATGGCTGACCTTCTGACAGAAGTCAAGTGAGCCACTGACGGCCTGCTGCCGCATCACCTGAAAGGGCAGGGGCCTTTGGCAGCTGACAGAAATGGATGGACTCAAACCAAATACTAAACTAAGGTCGAGCTTGGAAATAGACGAAAAGGGAAAAGATGCCTTGGCCTCTTTCTGCACTTAAATCTGCCCGCTTTAAGCATGTGACCCCATCCCCACAGCTCTTATGTATATATCCCTAATTCATTTATATCAATGTCTGCCCTACCCTTCCAGACTGTAAGCTCTCTCTCGTTGGAGAACATGTCTACTAACTCTGTTGTATTCCCCCAGGTACTTAGTACAGTGCTCAGTAAATGCCACTGACTGCTTGATTTGATTCTGCTAGAAAAAAGGGCATTTGAAAATTGAGAATAATGATAATAATATTGGTATTTGTAAAGCGCTTACTTTGCTCCAGGCACTGTACTAAGTGGTGGGGTGGATACAAGCAAGCCATGTTAAACGCAGTCCCTGTCCCACATGGGACGCACAGTTTCAATACCCACTTTTACAGACGAGGTAACTGAAGCCCAGAGAAGTGAAATGACTTGTCCAAGGTCACACAGTAGATAACTGGTGGAGCTGGGATTAGAACCCATGACCTTCTGACTCCCAGGCCCTTGCCATGCTTCTTTCCACTATGCCATGCTGCTTCTGTTGAGAGCAATTCCACAGGTGAGAAAGCCCTCAGCCACTTGTGTCAATCGCCTCCCCCGAACAGGCCATCCTTAGTAGTTGTGATATTTATTTGGTGCTTACTATGTGCCAAACACTGTTCTGAGCACTGGGATAGATAAAAGATAATCAGGCTGAACACAGTCCCTGTTCCGCATAGTGCTCGGAGTCTTAATCCCCATTTTACAGATGAGGGAATTGACACCCAGAGAAGTGAAATGACTTGCCCAAGATCGCTGTGGTGAGCACAAGTGACTCCATTTTCTAACACAGAAACCATTTTATGAGCAACCATCATTTGACTCCGTGAACAACAGCATGGAAGGAGGAATTTGAGGAGGGACCGATAACACAGAAGGAGGACCTTAAGGAGGCACGGAACCGTCTTGCCATCGGGCAGAAGGAGGACTGCCGGAGGTACACGAGATAAGCTACGTGGCAAAAACAGCCCGCGGGGTGGGCGCGGGGAGAGGGGTAGCCGTCCCCCCCGGCTTTTCCCCAGTAACAAGCTTGAGACAGCTGGCAAGTCAAAGAAGTGAATCAGGAGCTGCCACAACCCCTCTGAAACAACCAAAAGAGGAGGGGGAAGCAACCGAAAAAAGAAGAGGGAGCAAGGAGGGCAAGCGCGCGTCGAAAAAGGGGCCCAAACAACTGAAGCAGGTGGTCGCCATGAGCTAAAGAATCCGACCCCGGGCGGCGGCAAAGACCACCTGAGCGGAGACGCCTGCGGCACAGCCGCCAAGAACCACCTAAAAAGTTGCACCAGAATGACGTGCTATGAGCGGCCAAGCTCCTCCAACTCCTCCGATGTGGGACCAACCGCATGAACTTGGGTAACACAGTAGGAGAGGGTAGCTCTGTGTATGTGCATATGCATTTACCCCTTCAATTAGACTGAGAATTGAATAAAGCTTTCTGCTGTATACCGTGGTGGTTCGGTTTTACCGTGGTTTGACTTGTCACTGAGTGCCCGACAGGCTGAGACAGAACCAGGGATGGACTTAAAGAATAAGTGCCGGCCGGGGTGAAACAGTACCAGGGACAGACTTAGAGAATATGTGCCTGACGGGGTGAGACGGGCTCACGACAGTCACACAGCAGGCAAGTGGCAGAGCCAGGAATAGGACTTACGACACAAGTGGTTCCTGAAATCACTGCGTGTCAGGACCCATCCTCCACAGAAACAAAGCGATAAATGAGGAATCGGTTCCTCGGTTGAAGTCAGATACCCCATTTTCGCCAGTTAGGCAGAATTGTGTTTTCAACCAATTACAGATAATGGTGCTGCTTCACTGTACTTCTATTGAGTCGGAGAGATCCCCCATTTTCACTTCACTGAAAGTACAATGGATGGGTCTCCCTCCCCTCACCCCCGCATCCCACCGGCAGAAAAGGTTGCCGGGGCACAGTCCTGAGGAGAGACACCCCACAACTCCCAGACCAGGTCTATAAAGCCCAGGGAGGTACCATCATGTTTTCCAAGGACCGGTTAGCTTTGATCCTTAGAATGGCCGAGCCAAAGCATGACACACAGGGTTTTCAGGGCCTCCTCACCTCTCCCTGGAGAGTTCCTGAAGAGCCGGGCTGCCCTGAGCTCTACTGGTCTCCCACAAGCCAGGAACCAGGGGCCCTTGCCTGGATCTTAAATTGCCTTTAAACAAATTCCAGAAGTGTTTCTCCTTTTAAAAGATGCTTTCCCTCCATCTCTCCCTGAAAAGAAAGCGGTAACTAAAAAGAGTGGCATGTCAAGGACTAGAGAGGTGTAGTCCTCATGTCTTTTTACACTCATCTTGCTTCCCTCCCCTTTCAGGATTCCATTCAGGCATAAGTCCTTGAATTCTCACCTCTCCTATGGCCAAGGCTGGGGAAAGTGGGAAGAGCAGAGGAGGCGGCAGGGAGTCACGGGTGGTTGGGGAGAAGGAGGCAGAAAACGATTTGAAAATAGTGTCTAGTCTTACCCCAGAATTTTACGGCAAGCGATTAATATTAATGCTTCGTTGGAATTTGTGGTCGTGCTCGGCTCCGTAAATCACAGCTTCTTCCTATGAAAAGATTTCACCGTTCAGTCAAATCAGCGTTGCGAGATTTGCCACAGATTTCTCTCTCAGAGCCTGGCTAGAAAGAGGGGAAGAGCATCGGTCAGTTCGTATTTATTGAGCACTTACTGTATGCAGAGCACTGTACTAAGTGCTTGGGAGAGTACAATATAACAGCCACATTCCCTGCCCACATCAAGTTTAAAGTCTAGAGGGGGAGAAAGACATTAATTTAAACAAATAAATTACAGATATGTACATAAGTGCTGTACCTGTTATATTGTTATATTTTACTCTCCCAAGAGCTTAGTACAGTGCTCGGCATCCAGTAAGTGCTCAATAAACACGACTGACTGGCTGCTGTGGGACAGTAAATAAAGGAGCAAGGGAGCAAGTCAGGGCAATGCAGAGGGGGTAGAAGAAAAGGAAAAGAGATGTGCCGTCAAGAAGGCACACACATTCTATCTTATTTATAGCACGCAGGAAAGGGATGACTCTCAGATGTGTGTCTCCATGTCCACACCCTCCTTGAGCCACCTATGGTCAGTCACACTTCTCTGGGCCTCAGGTTCCTCGTCTGTAAAATGGGGATTCAATACCACTTTGACTATGAGCTGCCATGTGGGACAGAGAATGTGTTCAACCTGATTAGCTTGCATCTACCTCAGAGTTTAGTATGGGGCTGTCATATAGTAACCGCTTAACAAATACCATAAACCCTCCACAGAAAATGGAAATGTTTAATTATAGGTTTAAAATGCTCCCAGTTGGTGCCATTCTAAATTTCCGGGGCACTTTCCAAAGGAACCTTCTTGGTGTAGGGCTGAAACTGCCTGGAAGTGCATTGCATTCCCTGATATCCAGTTCAGTAATACAGCATGCTATTTTTATGGATTGCTGACCACAGTGCAACTCCTACAGAGTGACCTTTGCTCCTAATAATAGTATTGGTTAAGCGCCTATGTGGCAAGCACTGTACTAAGCATTGAGATAGATACAATATAAGCAGATCAGACAGTCTCTGTTCCACATAGGGCTCACAGACTAAGGAGGGGACAGGTGTTTAATCCCCATTTTATAAATGAGGAAATTGTGACACTGAGATGTTAAATGACTTGACCAAGGTCACTCCAGCAGGCATGTGGCAGAGCCTGAATTAGAACGCCGGTCTCCTGACTCCCAGGCTCACTGTCTTTCTACTAGGCCATGGCATTGGTTCACCCAGCCAGGGAAACGATTCTGCCACATACCATCCACTTCATGCCAGAATCCTGCAAGCTGACTTTTTTTCATTGTATTTCTTAAGCTCTGACCGTGGGTCAGCCACTATACTAAGCACTCACAGGCAATATTTCCTCCTCTTTCACCCTTTCCATCCCAATCCCCTTACTCCCTACCACCCCATATGCCAGGAGAAGAGAGAGGCAGGGTCTTACTGGGACAGCTACCGCTGTTTCTACTGACTAATGTACTGTCATAGGAAATGCCACTCTAAGGGAGAGTTTGTTCAACCAGAGCTGGTTTCCCTGGGACTTGGGTTGTGCTTTTTAATTGCTAGGTGCGAAGCACTACACTAAACGATGAGGTTGACAGAACACAGTCAGATCAATGTGCCAGCAAACTAATGATTCTCTCCCAAACACACTCACACAGATGCAGTCTCCTCTCCGATAGCGCTGTCTTTGAAAAGCATCCTCTGTGCTCTCCTGTGGTCACAGGTCCGTCCTAAGCACCTGGGTGAGGAAAGCAGAAGCTAAACATACACATCCTGCCCATATAGAGTTTCCAGTTTAAATTTACTTGGACTGTGAAAATGCTGCTCTTGGTGATATCCCTAGATGATCAACTTCTCCAGCAGGGACGGGGGTGGACTTCAGCCTGAAAGAACTTTAAGAGTTGTCATTCCACAGAAATGCCACACAACAGGAATTTTCTTCTGATTTTGACAGAGGAGAGAGTTTGTAAAATTGAAGCTGGTCCTTGGTTATCTCGCGGGAAAATCTTTGAGACAAGGCACCTCCTGGGTGAGTTAAAAAGGAGGAATTACTGAGTGGGGGTTGAGTAAGTTTCTGAATAAACCAGTGGCTAGAAATATCTTGCCAAGGATTTTGTTTTGTATTTGAATTATATGTTTCCTTCTGAAATGAAAAATTTGGTTAGTTGGCACCACGAAACATAATTAATTGCCAAATGTGTTACTTTTTTTTAACATCAAGGGTGCATTTGAGTTACACTGTCGAAAAAATGGTATCCCAAAATAATCAACTTTTACTCTTTTGACAGTCCTCTTCGTTGATTTAACACAAGCTGTCTTCATCTTCTAGATTCTAACTTTGTCAGGAGCAATTTTTAAAACGCTTTTTCAAACAGTCATCTACAGCAGTGCCATTGACAGACCGTTAATTATCCCATTGACGCAATAATGAAGAGGAAGAAACGAAGGATGGATATCTTGATTACCCAGTCAGTGCAGTCTATATCAGCTATTTGGAATAAAGCCCCTTAGACCACAGATAAGACTAATTACCCTAGGACTTAATGGGCAAATGAATTTTAGGTCATCAGTAATGTTTTAAGACTCATATTAGTTGCTTTATAGCTATTGCCACTTTTTTTCAAGGTTTGTATGTTCTATCTATATGCCAGTTGAAAGGTGAACTTTTAACTTGCTCAGTTTTAGAAACTTTTCTAATAAGGAGACATGTATGATATACTCTTTGTCACACTTTGTAATGAGGTTGCTTAAATGATACCATATGCATTTGATTACCTTTCATCTTTGGGCCCACTAGAGCAAGAAAGTCACTCTAGACCTTTAGTCAGCAATTTGCAATTTATTTCAAGAAAAATCTCTGAAAAAGGTAGCACAAACACTTTGATATGTTTTCCCACTCGGTTATAAGCGAGCTTTGAAATGCTCTCATGGGAACTTGAGTAGTTTGATAAGGAAGGAAAGTGAGATGGTTGGATTGCTAATGTTCATATTCATTTCTGGATTTACAGATATATTGCTACATATAGAGAGAGAGCCATCTAAATGTGAGAGGGACTTGCCATTTACTTGCTATGTGACCTGGGACAAGTCATTCAACTTCTCTATGCATCCATTTCCTCGGGTGTAATTTGAGGTTTCAATCAATGTCTGCTCTCCTTCCTACTTAGATAGTGAGCCCCAAGTAGGACAGGGACTATGGCCAACCTGATCGTCTTGTATCTTCCCCAGTGCGTGCCACATAGTCAGTGCTCAACAAATACCACAGATTATTATTAGAGAGCTGTAAGTTCGTTGTGGGCAGGCAATCTGTCTGTATATTGTTGTATTGTACACTCCCAAGCTCTTGGTATAGTGCTCCGCACACAGTACGTGCTCAATAAATACTATTAACTGACTATATCTCTACGTAGCGAGAGAAAGGGAGGGAGGATGAGCAGGTCTTTCAGTTTGGAGATGATGCCTCTTACGTGCAGGTGGTCACGGCTCTAACCCTTTCCTATCACATGCAGGCAAACAAATCAGGTTGGACATAGTCCCTGTCTCACATGGGGCTCACAGTCTTCATCCCCATTATACAGATATGGTAACTGAGGCAAAGAGAAAAGAAGGGACTTGCCCAAAGTCTCACAGCAGACAAGTGGCAGAGTCAGGATTTAGAACACAGGTCCTTCTGACTCCCAGGTCCATGCTCTTTCCATCACGCCATGCTGCTTCTCAAGCTTACCTAGCATGTCATAAGCTTCACAGGTCACTACCTACTGTGAGAAAGGCATCGTGGCTGCCCCCAAGATCAAAGCAGTGGCACCTCATTGACGACGGATGTGCCTGCTTATAGTTATACTCACCCAAGTGCTTAGGACAGTGCCTTGCAAACAGTAAGTGCTCAGTAAATACAATTGAATAAAATGAATGAATCAATTCCGCCCCCCAGACTGTGTGCTGGTCGTGGGCAGGGATTGTTTCTCTTAATTGCTGTATCGTACTTTCCCAAGTGCTTAGTATAGTACTCTATACACAATAAGCACTCAATAAATACGATCGAATGAATCCAGCAGCATGAGAAGCATGCTGCTGCTTCAAAACGGAGAAGCAGCATGGTTTAGTGGATAGAGCACGGGCCTGGGAGACAGAAGGTCATTGGTTCTAAACCCAGCTCTGCTACATAATAATGTTGGTATTTGGTATTTGTTAAGCGCCTACTATGTGCAGAGCACTGTTCTAAGCGCTGGGGTAGATACAGGGTCATCAGGTTGTCCCACATGAGGCTCACAGGCTTAATCCCCATTTTACAGAAGCTAAGTGACTTGCCCTCAGTCACACAGCTGACAAGTGGCAGAGCTGGGATTCGAACTCATGACCTCTGACTCCCAAGCCCGTGCTCTTTCCACTAAGCCAGGCTGCTTCTCTATGTCTGCTCGGTGACCTTGGACAAGTCACTTCACTTTTCTGGGTATCAGTTCCCTATCTATAAAATGGGGATTAACAATGTGAGCCCTATGTGGGACAGGGACTGTGTCCAACCTGACTACCTTGCATCTACTCCAGTGTTTAGAACAATGCTTGGCACATAGTAAGCGCTTAACAAGTACCATAATTATTATCCAGCAGACCCTGAGAGTGACTAGACCTTCTAAGGATTGATCATTACGCAGAATCTTTTGGGTAGCTATTCCAGTGACCAATAGCTCTGCACCTACTGAGAGTCCACGGTGACACGGGAGGGGACAGGGCTGGGAAGCCAACTTGAGGCTCTGTTAACTACTGATTGAAAGTCATTAGAATGATTACTGGCCTTACTATCAATAAATGAGCTGCTTAGGCTTTAATGACCCTGCCATTAATTACTTATCATTTCTTCAGGTGTTGTACAACTTTTGTCAAACTTTGCTCTCACAGACATTTGGTTTCCCCTGCTGAATCCTAAAGGCGATAAGGGAGATGTATATGTATGTAGAAAAGCTATTCTAGAAATCTAGATATGCACAGAAAAGCATTCATTTTTCTATACGTATCATATTTACTTGCATAACAGTCCCAGAGAGGTGGGGGTGTTAGGCAGAGTCATATAAGAATTAAGTCTCTCAACCAATGGTATTACTGAGCACTTACTAAGTACTTGGAAAGGTACAATACAGCAGAGTTGGTAGAGACGTTCCCTGCTCACAAAGAGCTAAAAGTCCAGGTATTAATATAAATAAATAAATAAATAAATGACAGTTATGTCTTTTGGAGTTGAGGGTGGGGTGAATGTCGAGTGCCCAGAGGTCACAGATCCAAGTACCTAGATGATGCAGAAAGGAGAAGGGAGAAGGGAAGAGAGGGCTTAATCAGGGAGGGCCCGATGATTGTCATCATCACCATGAGGATTTACTGAGCAGCTACTAGGCAGAGAGCAGTGTACTATACACAAGGCAGGACTACAGATGATTTGAGCCTGGCCCTTAAGAAGCTGATAAGCAAATGAAGAGACAAGTGAAAATGGAAAACAGGTACATACAAAAGAGGAAAAAGTGCTACTATCATGGGTATCAAAATACAGAGCATGTGTGTGTGTGTATGAGAGAGAGAGAGAGCTAGATGTATTGATGAGGGTAGGAGCCACTGAAATGAGAGTCTCGGTCAAGGATGAGTGTGATAATGGAGAGAGACGTAGCGAGGGAGGCAGGGAGGGGGAGAGTGTTTCCAGCAGGCAAGCTGTAAACAATATTTAGTAAAATTAGACCCAGAACAAATCACAGTTGGGAAAATCTGTGCTACAAACAGAAGCAAATGCCTTCAGGTTCACGCAATAACCCTGTGCTCACTCACTCCCCGCACTGCACTCTGGGTGATGTGGGAAAACCCTCTACCAAGGAGGTAAGAACACAGAGTGGCAGTCTGGCAACGAGAGCCTGGCTACAAGGGAAATGCCAACTTCCTTGGCTCAATCAGCCTCCGTTCCTAGGGGAAAGGGTCATAATCTCAGGAGGTCAAATGGGTTTAGAACGGTGCTCCAGCGCTTAGAACGGTACTTGGCACATAGTAAATGCTTAACAAATACCATCATTATTATTATTCTCCAATAAATTGTATTTACTGATAATCTACTGTGTGCCCAGTACTGCACTTGGCACTTGGGACAGTATAAGCGAGTTAGTAGACACGGTCCCTGCCCTCGAAAAGTCAGGCTCCATCCTATTAATTCCATGCAGCGGGCTGCAAGGGAAAGGAGCGGAAACCTCCCTTGGCCAGACGAAGCCCCTCTCCTGCCAGGTCCGTGGGCCGAACTGGACAGTAATCCAAGGTTAGAGCCGGAATCACAAGGAGAGACACTAAATCCTGGAGGACCAGAAATACTGATTGCAACCTGTATGTCTGCTGGCTCTCCAGCCCAACCGTTTAGAAGACTGCGAATCCAAGAAGAGTTTTCTGTCCTTTTTAACCAGTTAAGGAGTCCAAGATCCTTCTTCGCACTACGGTCTGACTGGAGCTGTGAATATCACCTATGTCAATTATAGAATCCTGGGGTGCCTCAGTCTCTCTTTTATCATCACAGTATTCTGTGCTAGGAGGCTTTACTCAGAGGCTAACAAAGATACTCAATTAAACCTCAGGTATGTAATTTGATCATTTTCCTAATTCAGGAACACATTCTGAATATGATAGCAACAGCAGATTAGTACACCCATCTCATTAGCTGCAGTATGGAAAGACATTCAATGCTCTTATGTCTGGGAAAGCACCTGAGGATGACCACAGGGACATGTTGCCTTTTCTTTTCCTATATATAAATTATTTCAGTGTCTACCTCCCTTCATTGTCTATCTCTCTTGTACACTCAAAGTCAGGGATCATGGCTACTAACTCTACTGTACTGTCCCAGGTCAGTGCAGTGCTTTGCACTCAGAAAGCACTCAATACTATTGACTGATCTCCTGGAACCTGATGTGGAAACAGTCAGGCAATGGTGGAGGAGGAAAATAGATGGATGAGAAGAAAGAGGAACAAGTGGAAGAGAAAGGAAGGCAGTTTTTCTTCCAATCCTCTATTTACCAGCTTTGCTGGTGTTTCTGAATCAAGCCTCCAACACCACAACAGAAGTAGGGTGACAGGGAATTCCTCGGTCCATTTCAAGTGTAATGGTAGAGTCCCCAGAATTCTGACAGTACTGCCTAAGATGGAGCTGCTGGGTCTCTCTAATAATGAAATCCAGTGATCCTAATTCCTTTTTAAAAAAATGGTAATTTTTAAGTGCTTACCCTGTGCCAGACACTCTACTAAGCACTGAGTTAGATACAAGCCCTCAAATGTCTCAAGTTCTTCCCTCTCTCTGGTCTACTCCCTCACCTCTGCTAACCCACCCCTCCCCCTTCTCCAGGAATTTCTTGCCTTCCCCAGGGCCTAGTTGAATTTTCCCCCATTTCTTTGTGCTTTGAAACTCCCACTAGCCTAGGCCAGGAGCCATTCTGCTGTGGGAATGAATGGATTTCCCGTTTGTGCCAAGAGGAGATGACCCCCCCCCCCCCCACCCCATTCCACAGATGCTTTTCCAAGGCCTTCCGATTTGGGGGACAGATGACTCTTTTAGTCCATTCACTAATCAGGGATCCCACAACCATAAATCAAGGACAAAAATAGACTGCAAGAAAATCCGAGCTTTGGTCCCTTGAACAAGATCGGTTCTTCTCCATCTGGTTGTCTCTAGACATTCCCTCAAATCCACGTAGAGATATGTAATTCAGGAACTCAACGGCACAATTCAGAGAGTCAAAGCATGACTTGTCTGTTTCTAAGAATGGGCAGTCTGAAGACAGAGACCAGCAATAAAGACAGATGACCGACTCGACTCATCCACCAATAACTTAGACGTTCATCTGTCCCAGCCCCGGGCAATGCAGGGAGCTGCACCCACAATCAACTCTGAAACTGTCTGAAAGCACAATGGCCCCTAAAATGTAGACTGTCCTGCTGCTTTCCAAAGCCCTTTCACCACTGTGATCTCCTGAAACTACAGAGAGGCAGCTATTATTATTTCTATTCGACAGATGAGGAAGCTGTGGCCAGAAGAGCTAAGTGATTTGCCCAAGGTCACCGGGTGTGCCAGTGGAGGGGCTAAAATTAGAGCCCAAGTCTCCTGACTACCTGACGTATTCACTTTCCATGAAGACCCTACTGGGTCCTCCTATCTGATAAGAGCCCCACAGCTCCAAGAGACCCCAAAGTCTAGCATTTACCAGCAGGGTAAAAGACTACTAGCTCATTGTGGGCAGGGAACGTTGTCTATCAACCCTGTTAGACACACTCTCCCAAGCTCTTAGTACAGCGTTTCACACATAGTAAGTGATCAGTAAATATCAATGATAGACTGATTTCCAGAAACTGAAGGGCTACCCTAAATCTTCACAGCCATAAGCTTGTTGAGAGGATTCTTCAGCCTTTCTGTCTCAGAGGGCAACAACTTTCTTTCGAAGCTTTGCTCTGAGATGAACAGGAATCAGCTTGGAAGGGGTTTTCAACCCATTCTCTTTCCATATATCTTATCAATATAGGAAGATAACACAGGAAAAAAATCAGCAAAAGGTCATTAAAAAATCTCACTTCTCCTATGTTCTCATGAGAAAGGCAGAAAAAGAACAATTATCCTATTCACAAATGAACGAATCCAAACATCAAAAATCAGGTTTATAGTCAATTTACCCCTGCACTTAGAACTGTGCTTGATACATAGTAACACTTAACATATACGATAAAAAAGTACAGCTTTTGAAGGTGCTAAATTCCTCACTTTTTGTTGTGTGTATGCCATCCTTGAAAACTCATGACAGTGAGATTTTTTTGCTATGTTATTATTATTATTGCATTTGCTAAACACTTACTATGTGACAAGCACTGTTCTAAGCATTGGGGTAGATCCAAGTTAATCTTGTCTGGCACAATTCCTGTCTCACATGGGGCTAACAATCTAAGTAGGGAGGGAGGGCAGATATCGAATCCCCATTTTATGGATGAAGAAACTGAGGCACAGAGAAGTTAAGCAACTTGTCCAAGGTTTATCTCTCTCTCTCTCTCTGTCATACATACACACCATTCACTCAGCTATCATTTTTTTCTATACATATTCACTCTCCTCTCCTATATATGAATTCTTTCAGTGTCTGTCTCCCCCACTAAACTACTTGGGAGGCATATGAAGAGTCTATAACTCTAAGAAGGAGAATGTGGGACTTAGATTGTGTCCAGTCTGATTAACTTATATCTACCCCAGTGTTTAGTATAGTGCCTGGCACATAGTAAGTGCTAAACAAATTACATAAAAGTTTTTGGAAAAAAATCAATACTGTGGATGAGATTTGCAGGGTTTGGAACTTATGTAGGGAGGCAGTGTGGCCTAATGAAAAAGAGCATGTGACTGGGAGTCAGGAGAGTTGGGTTCTAATCCAACTCTAACACTGGCCTATTGAGTGACCTTAGCCAAGTCATTTAACCTCTCTGGGCCTCAGATTTCTCATCTACAAAATAGAAATACTACCTACCCATGCTATCCCTACCACCCAGACTCTGAGATTCATGTGGATCAGGGACTGAATCCTAAGTGATCCTCTTGTCCCAAAGCTTAGGACAGGGCTTAGGCCCAGTGTAAGCACTAACTACATACCATAATTCACTTTCATGAATCTAAAAAGTCTCCATTACAATCTTTATGCCCTATAGTACATGGGTTAGCAAAAAGGTCATTAGCCTCAACCTCGAATGATTGCAGTGATTCGGTAACTTACAGCTTACATAGGGAGACAGTGTATGAAAGGATATGGGCCTTGGAGTCAGCGGACCTGATGATCTTGTATTAACCCCAATGCTTTTAGCACAGAGTACGTGCTTAACAAATACCATAATCATTATTATTATTCAGTTGAACCTGTCAGTATATTCAGAGGCAGAAAAGCAATTCCAAAACATATGAGTTTCAAAAGTGGAGCTGGACTAATCCAAATTCCTGTCAAATGCCAAATTCTTTACCCTTATTAATGGCACTTTTTCCTGGAGATGGTGGGCTCTGCAGAATCATTAAGAAATGCTCTCTTAACCAACCTCTTTCATCATCATTACATCATTCGTCTTCCTCCGTTTGGGGCTACTTTGAGCCACTCATCAATGTCTTACTATTTCCAGATTGACATCCTGGCTGGGTATAAAAGCCTGCTCATGGAACTGATCCCCAGCCTCCAAACTCCTCCCAGCCTGCCTCAAGTCTCCCCTGCAACTCTAGTGATAATAACAATAGTAATCATAATGATAATAATAACTGAACCATTTGCTAGGTACTTATTATGTGGCAAGCACTGTACTAGGCACTGGAGTAGATAAAAGATCATCAGGTCCCACTTAGGGCTCACAATCTAAGTAGGAAGGAGAACAGGGATTAAATCCTCATTTTGCAGATGAGGGTACTGAGGCACAGAGAAGATAAGTGACTCGCCCAGGGTCATACAGCAGGTAGGTGGTGGAGCCACTGAATGAGCATTTGACCCCGACTTCAGGCCTTGTGAAATTGGGCTCTCTCCTCTCTGGACCCAAAACTGGCCCTCTCAGCTCGAGCCTTCACCGTGCAAAGGCTGAACCAAGTGAGTGCACACTTTTCATCTCCGCTCAATCAGAAGGAATTGTGGAGCAATCAACCAGTCCATCAGTCAACCTCAAATATTCACTGAATGTCTACGGGCACCACGAATTAGGATCCGAACTTTCCTCGACCTCAGCTGGACCTGGATCAAAAAGAAGTAAACCAGGCCAAAAGTATTTACTATTGTGGGTGGAGTGCTGTACTAAGCACTTGGGAGAGTACCAAAGAATTAGCAGACATGATCCCTGTCCTGAAATGGTTCCCAATCTAGTGGCAGGGGATCGACACTGAAGTACATTACAGGAGGAAGATGTAAGAGAGTACAATGATATGTTCGGAGCTGTTACGAATGTGGGGCTGGGGGGAGTGTGAGAGGAGGTCAGGTGATGCAAAAGTGCTGAGGGGGCAGTACATGTTTTATAGGGTGGGAAGTTAAATTAGAGAAGACCTCCCAGAGAAGCTGCTGTTCGCTATGTTCCACTAAGAGATGGCAGCAAGATCTAATAGAAAAAGGCCAGGCCCGGGAGTCAGAGGAACTGGGTTCTAATCCAGATCTGCCCCTTTTCTGCTATGTGAACTTGGACAAGTCATGTAACTGCTCTAGGCCTTGCTTTCCTCATCTGTAAAATAGGGATTCAATACCTCTTCTCCCTCCCCGTGAGATTATGAGCCCCACTGTGTCCCACAATTATCTTGTATCTACCCCAGCTCTTAGTAATAATGATGGTATTTGTTAAGCACTTACTATGTGCCAAGCGCCGTTCTTAGTATGGTTCTTGGCAGATAGTAAGTGCTTAGCAAACACCACTGACATTATCATCATCATCACCACCAGAGGTGATCTGAGCAATCCAACTGTCGTTTCTGGATAAGATCTTTCCGCTGCCCAGAGTGGAAACTTCCTCCACAGTGCACTTCATTTTCCTATATTTTAAGACCAATATGAACAGGGTTATTCAATTCCATCTTTCAGTTGTTCCAGAGTTATCAGCAGGATGGCTAACTGCTGAACATCAGAGCAAAATAAACTAACGAGATCTTTGGAACTAAGAATATGTAGCTGAGCAGTCCAGATGCAGGTTTCACGTGGGGTGCTGAGGATTTTTTCCCTTTATCTAGACCAGCATTCCCCCATCTAGACTAGTTTGGCGTTCCCAAGGCTCACTGGTCTTTATAGTCCTCTTCCTTCCCGGGATGTGGTAATGATGCACAGGTCTCATTGTTTTCAGAGAAGGTGCTACTGACAGTGAGATCCCATCCCTGTGCTGGACAAAATGGCGTTTGACCAATAACCCCCCGGAGACACACATACATTGCACCGGGCATGTGCACAGACTAGTGGGAAGAGCATGAATTTGGGAGTCAGGGGAACTGGGTTTTAATCCCAGCTCCACCACTTGTCTGCTGTGTGAGACCTTGGACAAGTCAGTTAACTTCTCTGTTCCTCATTTTTCCTCATGTGCAAAATGGAGATCCAATCCCAGTTCTCCCTCTGGCTTAAACTGTGAGCCTCATGTGGAACCTGATTATCTCATGCGGTGCTAAGCACTTAGTACAGTGCTAAGAGCTTAGTACAATCCTTCGCACAAAGGAAGCACTCAATAAATACGATTGAATGAATGAATTGTATCTACCCTACTGCTTAGTACAGTGCTTGGCAAATGATAAGCACTTAACAAATACCACAGTTATCACTACTATTATTATTCTCCTTCCTATGCTTATGTGTTTGGCCCACATGGGGTCTGTCTCTGATCCTGGGCTTCCTCTTGGTGGTCTGTTGTTCACAGAGCCTCTGCCAGAGGAGGGGTCTCTCCCCAGCCCCCCGCCAAGAGCTGCTCTCTAAGTTGGTCTGCCCACTGCAGTCTGCAGCTGCTCTGTTGCAGTGTCTGACGCTGCATTTCATTACTAGGTCCTGGAATGCAGTCAGCTTAACAGCACAGAGGGAACATTTATGGCAACACAGTTTTACTGGATGGTTATGAGGGCAGAAAATGGACAACTACGGGGGAGCGAAGCAGAGAATAATAGTAATTCCCTCAAGACTGTGAGCTCACTGTGAGCAGGGAACCTGTCTGCCACCTCAGGTGTATTGTACTCTCCCAAACGCTCAGTACACAGTAAGCTCTCACTAAATACCATTGCTGATGATGATAGTAATGATGATAATAATAATATTAATAATAAAAAATATTACTAGCCTTTGTTAAGAGCTTACTATATGCCAAACCCTGAAAGAGACTCCTAAACGCTGGAAGGACAATCAATTTAACAAACTATGCCAATGATGTGGATTCTCAAAGCCCTTTATCTGACCTAACCTGCTGAGAGCTATTTTAATTCTCAAAAATTTAAACATCAGCCATCTTAATCTGACAGGAACTGTACTGTGGATTTCAGGGAACAATTCAAAACGTAAGCAGTGTAGAGGAACGGCACAGTAATTTGGAAACTATAAAAATTAAATATCTAGAAAGACATAATAGTCAAAAAAAAACTGTAAATGAGTTCTAGAAACATATCTCTAGGCAAATAGTAAGTAGGCTAGATGGGTGAACAATGAGACCAGAGCATTCAATTCATGGGGCTAATAAGCAGGTGTGTGCCTGTATTTGAGTGCATGATGTGTAAAGGGTCCTTTTCATGTATTTTTATTTGTGAAGGTAAAGTTTGCTAAGCTATTTTCAGAACACAATTTCCCTTCCAACTGACTTGTCAGAATAAGAGATTTCTGCTAAATAAGACTCCCCTTCTATTCTCCATCTACTCCCACTCCCTTGGAGAACTCATTCACTCCCACGGTTTCATCTCTACATGGATGATTCCCAAATCTACCTCTCCAGTTCCAGCCTCTTTCTTCCTCTGCAGTCTCACATTGCCTTCTGCCTTCAGGACATCTCTTCATGGATTTCCCACGGACACTTCAAACTTAACATGCCCAAAACAGAACTCATCTTCCCACCCAAACAGTGTCTTCCAACTGTCTTCCCCAACACTGTAGAGAACACCACTATCCTCCCTGCCTCACAGCCCCATAACCGTGGCGTTATCCTTGACTCAGTCTCTCTCACTCAACCCACAAATTCAAAGTCACCAACTCTGTTGCGTTGTACTCTCCCAAACACTTAGTACAGGGCTCTGCACCCAGTAAGCATTCTATAAATACCACTGACAGATTGACCAAATCTTGTCGTTTCAACCTTCATAACTAAAATCACTAAATCCTCCCTTTCCTCTCTAAGCTGCTGCTACACTGATCCAAGCACTTATATATCCCCTTGACTACTGCATCAGCCTCTTCGCTGACCTCCCGGCCCTCCTGTCTCTCCCCACTCCAGCTCATACGTCACTCTGCTGCCAAGAACATTTTCTTAGCAAAAAATTACAGCCCATGTCTCTCCACTCTTCCCGAAACCTCCAGTTGTTGCCCATCCACCTCTGCATCAAACAGAAACACCTTACCATCGGTTTTAAGTCACTCGGTCAGCTCTCCCCCTCCTACCTCGCCTGGCTCATTTCCTACAGTAATCCAGCCCACACTCTCCACTCCTCTAACGCCAACCTACTCACTGCACCTTCATCTCACGTGCCATTGACCTCTTGCTCGCATCCTACCTCTGTCCTGGAACTGCCTCCCCTTTCATATTTGAAAGATGATCACTCTCCCCATTTTCAAAGCCTTCTTAAAATCATATCTCCTCCAAGAAGCCTTCCCTGACTAAGTCCTCATTTCCCATATACGCTCTCCTTCTGCATCAACTGAATTATCCCTGAAGTATCCCTTCAAAGGGTATCCTTTGAGCATGTGATATTCACCTCGCCCCCACTTACGTGCATATTCTTCGACCCCGCCATTCCTCCTATCAGTATTTCAGTGTCCGTCTGGCCCTCAAGATTGTAAGCTCCTTGTGGGCAGTGATTGGGTCTGACAACTATTATATTTTACTCTCCCGAGTGCTTAGTACAATGCCCTGCACACAGTAAATGGTCAATAAATACCACTGGCTGATGGACTGAAAGTGGAATTATTGGTCCTAAGCCATTAGCTCTCATTTCCCCTACTTCAGAAACAAAACTAAGAATATTTATAAGGTGAAATTTAGAACTTCATAACAGTTCTAACTGCGTTTTCTTCTTTTTGGCATTTCCACAGTCGAATGATGTTTGCAGATGCTTTGTTCAGGAAGCTCTTAAAAATATGCTGAATCCTTACTGAACAGCATAATAAGCAGCCAGTGCAGGTAAAGAACTGTGCTATATATATACTTAATAACAGGCTTCTAGCTTTTAATGACCTGGTACAAGAAGGAGCAGAGTGCTTTAAGCAATGCAAGCACACTGACTCAGCTCAACCGATTAAATTTTGATATCAACATTTTCTGATATTAAATTTTTTCTTTTATCAGACTGGCTTTGAAGAAAGAATATGGGATTGGGAAGCAGGAGACCCGAGTTCAATTCCAGTTCTACTACTAGACTGCTGGGGGCTTTAGGCAAGTCACTTAACCACACCAGACCTCAGTTTACTCATCATAAACTGGGGATAAAATACCTGTTCTCTTGCCTTCTTAGACCAAGTGTCTCATATGGGAGAGGGATTGCATCCCATCAGAGTATCACAGCTATACCAGTGCCTAGCAACATAATAAATGCCTAAGAAATATCATGTTTAATGTCTGTCTCCTCCTGTAGAATGTAAGCTTTTTGTGGGCAGAGATCGTGCCTGCCAATTCTGTTGTATTGTACTTTCCCAGGCGAATAGTACAGTGCTCTGTGCACAGTAAGCGCTCAATAAATGACACTGATTGATGGACCATCATTATCCTTATTATTATTGCCCTAAACCAGTCCCTATTTCTTTGCCTCCCATGTCCTTTACCTTTAATTCTCGTGATGCTTGGTAACCTTTCCATTATCTGTTGGGATTTCCTTCATATCTGAGAGGAAACTTTCTATTGGATCAGAGGAGGATTATCATTTTATTTTCACGTCTTTGCTAAGCCATCAAAGTCAACATCCATGGGACAGGACAACGCAATGTCTGACAGCTCTAAGCTGCCTTCACTAAGCAACGCTGCCCACAACGGCAGGTCCATGCAGGATTCCTGATTAAGAAGAAAAACTTAGACTAAAGCCTGGACTTTAAAAAACAATGTTCTTCTAAGGGTGACTTAGCACCTAGTATTTCCCAGTAGATCTTGATAATCTCAGACATCTTTCTCTGTAAGCAATTCAACCAGGAGTTCATTTGTCGAAGTGGATGAACATCACAAGATTCTCATTTGTAAGTCAGAGGCTAGCCATGCCCAAGGATACTTCATCTTGACAACATTAAGGTGGAGGTTTGAGGAAGATGGCAGAGGAAATAAGCTCTCTTCAGTGCTTGTGGCCACAGAGAGACCCTGGGCTTCTGTGTTTTCCTAGCAACATTCTGAGCCATGTCCCCTAAACATGTTCAATGTGGGGGCGTAGGAGGTAGTAGGAAAGATGGTTGCAGTTCACCGTGGGCAGGTATATGTCTGTTGTTACACTGCACTCTCCCAAGCGCTTAGAACAGTGTTTTGCCCACAGTAAGCATTCAATAAATACGATTGAATGAATGAATGAATATGAAATAAACTACATTAGCTGTGGGCTGAATTATTTTCAGCCATCTCATTCGCCCGGAGACCCACTAGACCCTACAGTCCATCAGAATATAAATTCCTTGAGGGCAGGGATACTGTTTCCCAACTCAGCAGCACAGTCTAGTGCATAGAGCAAAGGTCTGGTAGGATCTGAGGATCTGAATTCTAATCTCGGCTCTGCCACTTATCTGCTGTAGGACTTCGGGCAAGTCGCTTCACTTCTCTGGGTCTCAATTTCCTCAACTGTAAAATGAGGATTAAGACTGGGAGCCCCATGTGGGATATGGTTTGGGACCAACCCAATTATCTTACATCGACTGCTATGCTTAGTACAAGGACTGGCTGTAAGGGCTCAAAAAGTACTATTAAAACAAAACAAAACTCTGTTGTACTGTTCTCTCCCAAGTGCTTAGTGCACATAGTAAGCCCTCGATAAATACCACCAATGGATTTTTATGCTATTTCTTAAGCACTTACTATGTGCCAGGAACTGTACTAAACAGTGGGGTAGATTCATGGTTGTCAGGTTGGACACAGTCCCTGTCCCACATGGCATTCACAGTCTTAATCCCCATTTTACAGGTGAGTTAACTGAGGCTCCAGAGAAGTGAAATGACTTGCCCAAAGTCACCCAGCCGACAAGTGGCAGAGCTGGGAATAGAACCGGGCCCGTGTTCTACCCACTAAACCATGTTGATTGATAAGCTTTAGGGGCTGAAGCCCATAGTCTCAGGCAAAGGGGTGAGGGGGACTCTCTCACAAAAAAATCCATAATTATACATATGAATCTATAGACACCAAATATTTACGAGTGAAATATAACCCCAGAAAGGCTTTATGTTAATTAAAAGGCAAGTTCATAGCCTTAAAACTCAACTAATGAGATCTTAAAATTACAAAAAAAAGGACATGCATTCAGGGGCTCCACAAGGGGGTTGCTTGTTGATTGCGATTGTGGTTGATTGTGCACACCCCTATTTCTACACGAACATAGCTTGTAAAAGCAATCACAGCCCATAAATACAGCTTATAGAAAGGAAGGCTGATCTTCTACTGCTTGATTATCTCTCGGGCTCCGGAGCGACATACACGCCTCCCAACAGTCAGTCTATCGGTGGAAGAATGCCGAATAATGAAAAGCATTATTACGGTCACGAAGGAATAGAAATGATATATTGGAATGTTCAGGCCTCCTTGGTTTTCCTTGCAATACTCCACAGAGTTCTTTTAATCTGCGTCTTGCCGTGTGTGTGTGTGTGTGTGTGTGTGTGTGTGCCCAACTGTAAGGACACACTGTTTATGCAGAAAGAGGAGGAGGAAAGAGGAGGAGGAGGAGGAGAAAGCTTGGCATTTTATCTTTTCATCTTTGGGTCTCTGAGTTGCCTTGATTAGGTATTCTCTTTGGGCTCTGCCGGGCCATACGAGAAAATCCCTGGCTAATGCCATCGCTTTTCTCTCTCATCAGAACAGGGATTGTACCCGTTCAAATTCTTCATTTGCCTTTCCCTCTGAATGTACAAATTCTTCCTGGGAGCTCAGGCACACTTCCCATCCTCTACCCTCTGCACCTCAGTAATATGGCATTTGGGGCAGAAACCATCTTGAATTTGACAAGTGCTTTCACTCCCCCAAAGCACGTTTGATGCCTCTTTACTTGTTTTGACATCATCAAACCAGTGTCTCCCAACTTCTAGACTGTAATCCCACTGTTGGGTAGGGAGTGTCTCTATTTGTTGCTGAATTGTACTTTCCAAGTGCTTAGTACAGCTCTCTGCACACAGTAAGCGCTTAATAAATATGATTGAATGAATAATCTCATTTGGCCTGGCAACATCCCCGTGCTGGGGGATGTTGGAAATCCAATGATTTGTCCACCACGCTGTTCTCAGTATGGGGGTAGTATGGTCTAGTGGAAACAGTGTGGGCCTGAAAGTCAAAAGACCTGGGTTCTAGTCCCAATTCCACCACTGGCCTGCTGTGTGATCTTGGGCAATAATAATAATAATAATGTTGGTATTTGTTAAGCGCTTACTATGTGCAGAGCACTATTCTAAGCGCTGGGGTAGACACAGGGGAATCAGGTTGTCCCACGTGGGGCTCACAGTCTTAATCTCCATTTTACAGATGAGGTAACTGAGGCCCAGAGAAGTTAAGTGACTTGCCCAAAGTCACAGAGCTGACAAGTGGCAGAGCTGGGATTCGAACTCATGACCCCTGACTCCAAAGTCTGTGCTCTCTCCACTGAGCCACGCTGCTTCTCTGCAAGCCATTCAATCGCTCTGAGCCTCTGTGAAATGGGTATGAGACTCACTCTCTCCAAGCCTTAGACTGCCAGACCCCATGTTGAGATAGTGATGTGCTCTATCTGGCCTTCTTGTATTTATCCTGGTGTTTAGCACATAGTAGGTACTTAATAAATACCATCATTAACTATGATTTGCAATGTAACATGGGCTGCAGCACCAGGGCCTGGCTTCAGCAGTACTCTCCGGTCCCTGGAAGTATCATCTGGAAGTCGAACCAGAAAGCAGGCTCTAGGAAGGGTCTTTGCCCACGGGCCACAACAGCGCTGTCAACCAAATGCAGAATGGCAAGGATTAGGATTCACATGGATTCATTTGGCATTTCCAAACACACACAGGCAAGCAGATGCTTCCCAGGACAGGGATACTGGCATTCCCAAACACGTACAGACTTTGACATTCTCAAATCCCCACGGGTGAACAGCTGTTTTCCAGGACATACATATTGGCATTCCTAAGTACAAACACACACGCTCAAGCAGGTGTTTTCCAGGACCTGGACACTGGCATCCCCAAACACAACTAGGTGAGCAGGTGTCTTCCGGGGCTCAGGGCTGCTGTGGTGAGCTAAATCCACAAACAGACCAAAGCATTTCCAAATGGGATTTTTGTTCTGACTAATGCGTGCTGACCTGACTCAAGGGAGAAGACCAGTCAATTTTCCTGGCACAGAGTGGCACCACATGGGACAATCTGGGTGAGGGCACGGTGCAGCTGGGACTGGAGTCCTGCATTTGCCATTTCGGCTGCAGTCCTCCCCCAAGAGTGATTTCCACTGTCAGTGGTATCTCCTTTGAGCCCCAGACCAGAGATATACATGGGCCGCCAGCTCTCCTCTCTGTCCACAGCACCCAAACAGTCACCAAGAGATGGACAATATGTATATCTGCCTCCCCACTTCCATTCCCTGCCCTCTGCCACAGGCATTGACCCTCTGAGCTAAGGTGGCAGGAAACAGCCATCTCGGCAGTAGAGGGTAAGTTGCCAACTCTGGGTACAGGGAAGGGTATCCCCTCCCCCTGTTCACTCTGGCCAGTCCAGGCTCCACCCCCTCAGGAGCTGAGGAACAGCTAAAGGAGTGTGGAAGCCAAGGGTGGGGTCTGGAGCAGGGGAACACCAAGGCCACCCCACCATTTACGCTCACCCATGCATTTGTGTACTCCCAAATGCCTAGCAGCACTTTCGTACCCACCCAATTGACCAGTGGTATCAATGGTAATTATTGAGCACCTCCTGTGAGCAGAGCACTGTGCCAAGAGCTTAATAATAATGGTGGAATTTGTTAAGCACTTATTATGTGCCAAGCACTGTACTAAGCGCTGGGGCGGATACAAGATAATAGGGTTGGACAGAGTTCCCATCCCGTGTGGAGTTCCCAGACTCAACCCCCATTTTCCAATTGAGGTCACTGAGGCTCAGAGAAGTGAAGTCACACAGCAGAAGGTCACACAGCAGAGAAGTGGCTGAACCAGGATTAGAAGCCATGGTCTTTTGACTCTCACACCTGTACTCCCTAATCACCCTATTTCCTAAGCACTCAACCTCAAACATTGCCACTTTCCTCCTTCCTCCTCTCGGCCACTTATTTCAGTGTCCCCGTCCCATGCTGGGCTGAAAATCCTCAAGGGCCGGGAACATGTTTACTACTTCTAGGGCACACTCTCTAGATCTTAGCACACTGCTCTGCCCTCAGTAGGCACTCAAATAATAAACGGTGGGCTGATGGACCAGCCCCTCTACAATCCTATCCCTTCATATGCTCTTCCTTTATTTTGGATTCCTGATTTTTAAGATGCTATCATTTTCTGTAGCATATGCTTTTATCCCATATACCCGCCCAACCATCCACCCCACTAGATTGCAAGCAAGACAGCTATTGCTTGTTTTTTGTTTTTAAGATGGTATTTGTTAAGAACTCACTAAGTGTCAGGCACTGTACTAAGACCTAAGGTAGATACAAGCTAATTAAGTTGGACAAAGTCCATGCCCCACATGGAGTTCACAGTCTTAAACCCGATTTTACAGATGATGAAAGTGAGGCACAGAGAAGTGAATGACTTGCCCAAGGTCACACAACAATCAATCAACTGTATTTATTGAGGACTTTACTGAGTATGCAGAGCGCTGTACTGAACACTTGGGAGAGGACAATATAACTGAGTTGGTAGATATATTCCCTGCCCACAACAAGCTTACAGGTATGAAAGCTTATGAAACAAGCTTATGAAAGAGACAGATATTAATATAAATCAGTAAACTACTGGTATGTACAAAAGTTCTGTGGAGCTGAAGGAGGGGTGAATAAAGAACGCAAATTAGGACAACATAAAAGGGGGTGGGAAACGAGGAAATGAGAGCTTAGACAGGGAAGGCCCTTTGGAGGAGATGTACCTTCAGTAAGGCATTGAAAATGGGGAGAGCAGCTGTCTGTGAGATGTGAAGAGGGGAGATGTTCCAGGACAGAGGCAAGATGAGGGCGAGAGGTCGGCGGCTAGATAGATGAGATAGAGGTACAAGTGACAAAGCCGGAATTAGAACCCAAGTCCTTCTGACTTTCAGTACCATACTTTATCCACTAGGCCACGCTTCTTCTCACGAGGGGGACAGAGCTGTGTCCGATTTGACCCCTCCTACCTCACCTTGCTTCTCTCCTTCTACAACCCAGCCCACATACTTCACTACTCTGGTGCTAACCTTCTCACTATACTTCGACCTCGCCTGTCTCACTGCCGATCCCTGGCCCACATCCTGCGTCTAGCCTGGAACACCCTCCCTCCTCAAATCCGACAATTACTCTCTGCCCGTCAAAGTTTTATTGAAGGCATATCTCCTCCAAGAGGCCTCTCCAGACTAAGCCCCACTTCTCCTCATCTCCCACTCCCTTCTGCATTGCCCTGACTTGCTCCCTATGGTCTCCCCGCCGCCCAGCCCCACAACACTAAAGTATATATCTGTAATTTTATTTATTTGCATTTATGTCTGTCTCCCCCCTTCCCTCCCCCTGCCCCCCCGCCCTGTCGTGGGCAGGGATAGTCATTGTTGATTGTTGTATTGTTCTTTCCCAAGTGCTTAGTTCAGTGCTCTGCACACGGAAAGCACTTAATACAAATGAATGAATGAATGATTTGATGATCCTAAATCCACTCCAAGGCCCATCACAGTGTTTCACCCCGAGGCAGGCATTAACAGACACCATAACTAACTAAATCGGACTGGACAAAACCTCAGTGTCACCCCTTCCTTTATCCCCAAACTCCACGTCAAGGTTCCAGAGACAGCTGGTATTGAATACAGGGACAAAGAGGAAGTGAAGAAGGAAGAGTTAAATGCAGAAGTTGCTCCCTCCTTTCCTCTCAGATTGGGCAGACCACACTCTATTTGGGTGCACATTCTTTGAGCTTTATCACTGTTCAGAGAGACCAATCGTTTGAAAAGGGCTTCTGGGAGAGCATGAGGATTTATATTACAGTCTTTATTGCAGCATCAAATAGGTCTCCTCCGATCAAAGCACACGCCAGCTTGAAAACTCAGAAAGAATAAGTTAACAGCTCCCATGTGCTTCTTAGAGGCACAAATGGTAACCATAATAATGATAATTATTAACATTAATAATAATTGTAACATTTGTTAACCTTCTTATTCTGTGTCAAGCACTGAGGTAGCTACAGGATAATCAGGTCACACATAACCCCAGTCCCAACTGGGGCTCAGAGTCTAAGTGGAAGGGAGAATGGGTTTTGAATCTCCAATTTACAGATTTGGAAACTGAGGTCCAAAAAGGTTAAGTGACTTGTCCAAGAGCATAGCACAGGCAAGTGAGAAATCCAGAATTAGACCCCGGGGCCCTCTAGAGCCCATGCTCTTTCCACTAGGCTACACTGTTTCCTGGTTTCCTGGGTGAAGATAAGGAGAAACTTTCGTTGCAGTTCAGCTCACTGAGCTGGAAAATGTTCCAAAGACCTCAGAAGAGACAGGTTATTTTTAAAGGAATTAGGCTCCTCGTGTGTTTCCCAAGACAGGTCCTAGATAAGGCGTTGGAATAGCCTAGAGGAAAGAACACAGGACTGGGAATCAGGAAACCTA
This sequence comes from Ornithorhynchus anatinus, assembly GCF_004115215.2. NCBI lineage: Eukaryota > Metazoa > Chordata > Mammalia > Monotremata > Ornithorhynchidae > Ornithorhynchus > Ornithorhynchus anatinus. The sequence continues at coordinate 17,108,164 of NC_041751.1, forward strand.
GGTTCTAAGCCCGGCTCTGGCCCAACCTGCTGTGCGACCTTGAGCAAATCACCTACCCTCTCTGGGCCTCAGAAACCTTATCTGGGCAGTGGCGATCAAATACCCGTTCTCACCAATTCGGTTTTTGAGTCCCATGTGGGAGAGGAACTGGGGCCGATCAGATAATCTTGTATCCAACACAAAACTTAGCAGAGTGTTTGGTACTGAGTAAGCCAGGAATAAATACCAGAGCCAAGTTCTCTCTCCCAGCTTTAAAAGCCTATCTCTTGTGGACACATTCTCGGGGACGGCTTTCATTAAGCCAAGCTTATGATGGAAATGACCTCGATTGAGAGAATACATTAGATTAAAACCTGGAGAAACACTAGGTGATACTGGGACTCACCTTCCTCTGTTCCTTTTTGAGCCTTTACAGATGATTTTTTTTGGGGGGGGGGGGAGGTTAAAGGATTCCAGCAAGTTCTCATGTACTTTTCACAAACTTCAATTGGTCCTTTAGAATACACCCCAAAACAAAAAATGTCTGGTCTAAAAAATCCTCCCCAGAAAATCGGGGAAACTTCGCCTGCCGGGGGGCAGTGAAATCGGACCGCTTCCAAGGCCGGCGGTGTCCGGGCTCACATGATGACAAGGGAGGCCGAGCACGGCAGTCCTAACGGCGGCTCCGATAAGCCGGGCTTCCCGGCGCCACCGTCCTCCGCCTCCGCTCTGTGGCCGATTGGGATTCAGAGATGTGGTTTGGATGTGAGAGCCTGCCCTCGCCTGTCCTCAGAGCCTGCCCTCTCCTGGTTCTCTTTCTCTCTCTCTGATTGCTTCTTCTACGCCTGTTTTGCGGGCTCCTCCACTGCCTCTCACTCCTTAACTGTGGGAGTGCCTCAAGGCTCCATTCTGGGTCCCTGGCTATTCTTCCACCTATAACCACACGCTAGGAGAACTCATTCATTCCTTTGGCTACAACTACCATCTCAAAGTGTATGATTCCCAAATCTAAATCTCGAGTCCTGACCTCTCTCATCTGCAGTATCTCATTCCCTTCTGCCTTCAGGACATATCTAGTTGGACGTCCCACCAATCCCTCAAACTTAACATGGTTGCCCATCCACCTCCATATTAAATGAAAACTCCTCCCATTCAGCTTTAAGGCACTCATTGGGATCATCCCTCCTATCTTACCTCACTGATCTCCTCCCACCTAGTCCTCACTCTTCACTCTTCCAATACCGACCTAATTGTTGCACCTCATCTCATTTATCTTGCTGCCGACCCCTTGCATGTATCCTCCCTCTGACCTCGAACGCTCTCCCTCTTCATATCTGACAGACCATCGCCTTCAAAAGCCCCCTAAAATCACATCTCCAAGAGGCCTTTCCCGACTAAGCCCTCATTTCCTCTACTCCCTCCCCCTTCTGCATCGGCCTTACACTTGGATCTATCTCCTTTAAACACCTGAGGTTCATCCCACCCTCAGCCCTCAGCACTTTTGCATAGACACATAATTTATTTTAATGTCACTCTCCCCCTCTAGACTTGTAAGCTCCTTGTGGGCAGGGAACATGTCTACCAACTCTGTTGTACTGTACTCCCCCAAGTGCTCAGTTAGAGTGGTCCGCTCACAGTAAATGCTCAAATAGTACCATTGATTGATACTGAGATGCTCTTAAAAAATACCATCAACGCATATAACACTGATACCAATTCCTAGTTGCAGTGTCATCTGTCCACAGCTCATTCTCGCGGTGACATTTCTCTCGAGTAAAGTCTCTGCTACATGGTTAATCGCTCCAACTTTCACCTGGGTGTTTCTGCTTTGCCTTTTGTGCTACGATAGAGAAATACTGTGTGTCGGAGGATTACCGAGAGCCTTAGAACGCCGACTGCAGCAAAACAGGAACGGGGAAGAGAAAAGGCACCAGAGAGCCAGAAGCCGCTGGAGGCCAATGAATTATGACCGCCAACCTGAGCCGGTATCGTTTAAGTACTCTTTAGTTTCTGATGATGAAGCACTGGCTGAGCACTTTGCTGACAAAGGCAAAGCCCCGGGGCCCCGCCTTCAGCTCCGTTTGTTAGCCAGCCAACTGGCCACCGGAAACTGACCCGCACCCCGGCCCCTGCTCTGCTCTGAGGGCCGCCCCGCCACGAAGATGGGGGCGGGGAGCCATGTGAGATCACTCACGGCATTCTGAGTCTGCGCCTCGTTGGCCCAGGGCAGCCCCTTCTGAGAAGGTAAGGGTTTGTGATGTCACAGAGGATGGGGTTGGGGGTGGGGTTGGGGAAGAAGCTATATGGGGTCACCCGTGGCATTCTGAATCTGGGCCTTTTTGGTCCAGGGCAGCCCCTTCTCAGAACGTGGGGGTTTGGGATGTCACCAGAGCCTACGCTAAGGAACTCACGCTGCTGCATGCCACTGAGTCCCACGAGCACAAGTGTTCTCCCAACACACTGTGGCCCGGGAGTCAGGGGACCTGGGTTCTGATCTCAGCTTCTGCTATGTGCCTGCTGAGTGGCCTCGGTTAGGTCATAACTTCTCTGTGCCTCTCAGTTTCCTCATCTGTAAGATGAGGGTTAAATCCTATTCCCTCCTACTTAGATTTTTGAGCCCCATGTGGAACAGGGATTGTGAGCCCCACGTGGAAGTATTTAGCAGTGCTTGAAACACGGTAGGACTTTAACATGTACCATTATTACTATTATTATCAGCAGCAGCAACACGTTCACGGCCACCATACACAGGAGGATGTGACTTGTCAAAAAATATTTCTGCAATCACGTCCTAGACAAGGTGCATCGTGAAAACAGGTGCTCGGCTATAACCGAAGCACTGGAGCCTCCTAGAGTATAGACCATCATATTGGGAGTCAAAGCCCTGGATTCTAGTTCCGGCTCTGCCACTTGCCTGTTGCGTGACCTTGGGCGAGGCACTTAACCTCTCTGTGCCTCAGTTCCTCATCTGAAAAAATGGGGATTTTTACAGATGTGCTCCCTCCTCTTTGAACTGTGAGCTCCATGTGTGTCCGATCTAATAATAATAATGATAATGGTACTTGTTAAGCCCCCTCTCAGTGTCTCACCTGGAGAGTTTCCAGTACTCTACCAGTCTCGGCTACGGGAGGAAAAGTCAAGCAGAGGCCTACGCATTCCATTCCTAGCTTGGGCAGTGGCTAGCAAGTGGAAGGTCATCTGCTACAAGTCAAAACTCACCCATCCTGAGCAGCAGCAGCAGCACGGGAGAGAGCCGAGGGCAGAGACTCAAGTTTACTGTGCGGAAGGCAGCAACGGTAAACCATTTCCATATTTTTACCAAGAAAACTCTATGGGTGCACTACCAGAATGATTGCAGATGGAGAGAGGGGCGTTCTGGGAGAGATGCGTCCGTGGTGTCACTAGGGTCAGAAACGACTTGACTACATAAGACAAGACTTGTTAAGCGCTTTCTATATGCCAAGCACTGTTCTAAGCTGATTTTATTGTATCTACCCCAGTGCTTAGTACATAGTAAGCACATCACAAATACCACAATTATGACTATCGCCTCCCCCTCTCTCCATCCTACTGCCTCCCTTCATTCCTAAGCCCAGGTTGTCCAGTGGAGGGAAACTCCAGGAGACTTCAGGCCTCAGCAGGACCCTAGGCTGCTCATGGTTCCATCTTGGCCTCACTCCCAGAGGAAGGAAGGAATGCCGAGAGCTGCCACTGCTGCCCAGATAACTTATCCAGTCTCCCCTCCTGATACCTCGCAGGCCTCAGCTGGGGGCCGAGGATGACAGAAAACCCACATTTGTCCCACTAAAGACCCCCCCACTTGGTGGGTGGATTGAGGTATGTCAGTATCCATTACTTCTCTCTGACTTTACGGAAGAGATGGGTGGAGGGTGGATGGCTGGATGGTGAAGACAGCTGCGTTGGACAGATATATTTGGCATGAGAAGAATTCTCTGGACTGACCCACTACCCTTTCTTGGCTTCCCTGTTCCTGCATTCATCTTGTATGTGAGAAGAACCAAGGAAAGTAACTAGTCTCCCTACCATCCATCTTGGGAACTTACGGCTCTTCTAAGCCCGCAGCAATATGCATGAAAGTTTTCGGTAAAATCTATAGGCTGATCAATCTTGAGCATAGCTGCATAGCACCCATCTGTCATGGGCTGTAACTTACTTTCCCTCTTGCTCCCAATTTTCTAAGACCTGAATTTATTTTGTCAGGTGATCCTACCAATATGCTGCCCTACCCAGAATCACTCATCTGTGAGCCACACTTTAACAACCCCTTGCTCCTTTCTATCATCGCCTGCCTTCGGAAGGATGGCCGTGTTAATGTCCAGGAAGCGGGACAAATAAATCACGGCAGACTTGGAAATTCCAACAGAAATTGAAAATCCCAGCATAAGGGATGGGCAAAAGAACACAGAGAAGCCATGTGGGTTAGTGGAGAAAGAACACAGGACCTGAGTCTCTAATCCCAGCTCTACCACTGGTCTGTTGAGTGACCTTGGGCAAGTTGCTTAACTTCTCTGTGCCCCAGGCCACGCTGCTTCCCTAATTTGCACAGTTTGTTTACCAGTGCCTCCATCCCATGGGAGGGGCCACGGAATCTCCAAATGGCGGGTGGATGATACAACAATCTGACTCTAGTGAACCTGGACCCTCGTTCCCTGGGGTCTCTCAGGAGTGGGACAACTGCATTCCTGGGTGATCTGCCCCAACTCCCAACCCTGCAGGAAGGAGAAGTCACAGGTAACCCTCATTCCTCATCCACCACCACCCCCCACCCTCGACACACAAGGCTAGATGTTGGCAGGCTGTTGGAAGGAAGTTCCCCAACTCAGGCATCACCTTCAAGGACACAGTGTGAAAGCATGTTTTCAGGCAGACCTGGGGGCTTCACACACAAGGGTGGCCATAAAAGTAGACAGCAGGGAAAAATAGACCGGTCTTTTCCCAAGAACTAATCCTCTGGGATAAGAGTTTGGTCTGTGGAAGAGAGAGAAAAAAGGGACTGTTTCACTGCCAAACATTGCTTGGTCTACAGAACAACAGGGTGCTGTTAGCAACAGCACCTAAGGAACAACTACCTTGTGTAACTCACAGTTCTGTACCCCAGGAGAAACTCCAAAATGATGGTTAGGAAAATGTCCTTTGTCCTAGAGGAGATTACAACCTACCTCCACCCCAACCCCTCTTGCCACTCCTGCCTCCCATCAGAGATTCATTCATTCAATAGTATTTATTGAGCGCTTACTATGTGCAGAGCACTGTACTAAGCGCTTGGAATGTACAAATCGGTAACAGAGACAGGCTCTGCCCAACGACGAGTTTACAGGCTAATCGGCGGAGACAGACAGACAAGAACAATGGCAATAAATAGAATCAAGGGGAAGAACATCTCATTAAAACAGAGATGCAGCCACATGGCTGTTTCTTGAGCTGAGGCTCTCGGTCTTATTGTGCCTTTGGTTCGTGGCTCTTCAGTTGCCAGAGTTTGGTTGGCCCCAACTATAAATACACAAGAACTAGTGGCCTAGTGGAAAGAGCACAGGACTATTAATGTCTGTCTCTCCCCTCTAGACTGTAAGGTCCTTCTGGTCACGGAACTTCTCTTCCAGTTCTGTTATATTGAACTCTCCCAAGCACTTAGTACTGTGTGACTGATTGACAGATTGATGGGAGCATACAAAAGGGGAAAAAAACCTTCCCTCAGAGAGCTCACCATCCAGAGTGAATGGGTGCAAGCGTGGAGGCTGGAAGGAGAAGTGAGCCTTTCATGACCTGGAGAATCCTTCCACCCACAAGAGATCAAAGAACCCTTCCAACTGGCAATTTCAATATACCCAAGGGGTGTGATTTTTTATGAGGTCTTGAAAAACTGTCAGTCCTTAAACACCCAGAGAGTGTTCACTGTGAGCCAATTTCAGGTAACTACACCTTGTAAAGATGACATGGACATTCAAAGCAGGGAAGATGGAGCAGGTGCTTGAAAGAGAGTTGTAATCAATATGGCTAGGGAAGCAATGTGGTCTAGTGGAAAGAGCATGGGCCTGGGAGTCAGAGAACCTGGGTTCTAATCCCACCTCTGCTGCTTATCTTCTGTGTGATCTTGGGCAAGTCAATTCACTTCTCTGTGCCTCAGCTCCCTCATTCACAAAATGGGGAGTCAATATCTGTTCTCCTGGAATCTGACTATCTTGTATCTACCCCAGCAGTTAGTGCCAAGCAGTACAGTGCTTATCAAGCTCTTAAAGGGACCAGATCCAAGTGCAAGGGTGTCATAGAAGGGAGAGGGAATCGAGGAAATGAAGGCTTAGTCAGGGAAAGCCTCTTGGAGGAGATGTGATAGTAGGGGGCTTTGAAGGTGGGGAAACGTGGTGGTCTGTAAGCAATTAAGGGGGAGGGAGTTCCAGGTCAGCGGGAGGACATGAGCAAGGGGTCGGAGGGAAGAAAGACGAGATGGAGGTACAGTGAGCAGGTTGGCAGTAGAGGAGCAAAGTCAGAGGGTTGAGTTCCAGTAGGAGATGAGTGAGGTAATGCGGGAAGGGGAGAGCTGATTGAGGTCCATCCAGTTGATGGTGATGGTGAGGAGTTTCTGTTTATTACGGAGGTGGATGGGCAACAGACGACTGGAAGCTGCGGGAAGATCACCCTGATGCGTGTCTGTTGGGAAAAGAGTTGTCTTCTGGGGCAGAGCCTCTGGGAAAATAGACTTACCAACAAACAGACAGATATTTGTGTGGAAAAGGACCATTTCTTACGTTTGAGAGCATGTATTAGATTGTTGGTCATACACTGCTCTTTTCATGCATGGAGATGATCTCACATTCAGTAATATCTACAGTCATGGAAATATGCATATGCATACATCACCTAAGTCAATAGCCCATTTTTATGCATTGCAGATGGCTAAATGACAGGTTTAGTTGAAGCATCTGTAAAAGTGAAGATGTCTAGCATTTTAAGGATTCAAGGAATGAAAATAATAATCCAACCATACATGCTAAAAGTTAAATGTCAAAATTTCTTGAGGCTAGGTCACAGCATTATTCTACATGTCTTTTGTCTTCTTTTACCCTTAGGAATTCCTTGAGGGCAGAGAATGAGCCAATTCTTGGCACTGCATTCTGCAACGCACACCAAGGGTGCTCAATAAATACTACTACTTCTTTTACTTTTGCTATTTTGCAAACAACCAGGATGATTTTGTAAAAAAAACTCATGAAAAATTAGGAAGAAGGGAGGAAGAGATATCAGGTAATCAACAATAAAGTGAGCTGCTATTTAATTACCTTTGTTTTAGGCCTGGGTTTGAGGACACTCATTTCCTTTACCCTTCTTCCAGCTTGAATGTGATGGGAAAAGGGGCAGGGATATAGGTATTGATCGCAGTATCTTCAGCTAGGCACAATAATAATTTTCTTGCAAAAACAGAGGATTCTTGCATTGGCCTGTATTTCACAAATGACCAGAACAAGTGATCTTGCAGCTTTTCAACATCATTTTTTTCCAGTTTTCAAAAATTAAATGGAAGAAATAAGGAAAGGATTCATCAGGTGCTCTTTCATTTCGTTTCCCGCCCCCCCCCCCCCAACCCCCCCACCATTACCTTCCTATCAGGTTCTCCACAATTTCCGATATGTCTCAGATATAGTCAATGGTTTCTCTCTCGTCTAATTTCAGAGACAAAATAACCCAATATAGTTTCACATCTGAACTCCTTCTCTGCCCTTCTACTTGCTTCCAAACTGACTCCTGGCTGTGTGACTGATGGCAGTTAAAATTGTTCAAGCTTTACTCACTTGATCTTGATCCCAACCTCTGCCTCACAGCCCTTATGTGCATAACTAATTTATTTGAACGTCTGTTGTCCGCTCTAGGCTGTAAGTTCCTGGGGGGCAGGGAACACGTCTACCGACTCGGTTGTATTATCCTCTCCCAAGTGCTTAGTATTGTGCTCTGCAGACAGTAAACTCTCAATAAATACCATTAATTGATTGTCAACTCCATGCTCATTTTGGCCAGGTAAACATGACAACCAAATCTTTTGTATTGTACTCTCTCAAGCATTTAGTACAGTGTTCTGCACACAGTAAGGTCTCAATAAATAGCATTAATTGATTGTCATCTTTAAGTTCGTCGTGGGCTGGTAACATGTCTACCAGTGCCTGCCTGCTAGGTACAGACCTCTAAGCTTCTTGTGGGCCAGAAATGCTGTCATCTTTTTATTCTGATCTTGTTAAGCCTCTAGAACAGATCACCCCACCAAGATCACCCCCCCAAGTAGGTGCTCAATAAATGCCACTAGTATGACTAGTACCACAGTAGAAGTAGAAGCGGTTTGGCCTAGTAGATAAGATTCAGCCTGGGAGTCAGAAGGATCTGAGTTCTAATCCAGGATGAGCCACTTGTCTGCTGCATGACCTTGGGCAGGTCACTTCACTTCTCTGTACCTCAGTTCCCGCATCTGTAAAATGAGAATTAAAACTGTGAGCCTCGTTTAGAGAAGCAGCGTGGCTCAGCTGAAAGAGCCCGGGCTTGGGAGTCAGAGGTCATGGGTTCGAATCCCGGATCTGCCACTTGTCAGCTGTGTGACTGTGGGCGAGTCACTTCACTTCTCTGTGCCTCAGTTACCTCATCTGTAAAATGGGGATGAAGACTGTGAGCCTCACGTGGGACAACCTGATTACCCTGTATCTCCCCCAGTGCTTAGAACAGTGCTCTGTATATAGTAAGCACTTAACAAATACCAACATTATTATTATTACTATTTGGGACAGGGACTGCATCTGATCTGATTAGCTCCATGCTTTGAACAGTGCCTGGATCATATTAAGCGCTTTACAAATGTCATTAAAAACAAAAGACAGGATCCCTTGTCCTCAAGGAGTTTACAGTTTACAGTAATAGGATTATTATATCCGGAAGGTGGTGGGCTCACATTGCTTGACCCTATGGTAAGCGATTCGGAGACTACATGGTTGTTTGTGTCCAAACATGCAGGGGGCCGCCACATCCACAGTCTTCATCATCAGTGGTGTTTATTGAGCACTTACTCTGTGCAGAGCGCTGTACCGAGAGCCTGGGAGAGTACGATTCAACAAAGGTGGTAGGCACATTCCCTGCCCACAATGAGCTTACAATCTAGAGGTCTTAATGTCTTAAAGGTAGAATAGCTTGTCGAGACCCAAGTTTACTAATAGTACCCATAGAGGCAAGATGTGCTTTTGGATATGTGAGGGAGCATTTGATGCTGCCATGAAGTTTCTTGGAGATATAAATGATGGCATTTGTTAAGCGCTTACTATGTGCAAAGCACTGTTCTAAGCAATGGAGAGGATACAAGGTGATCAGGTTATTCCACATGGGGCTCACAGTCTTAATTCCCATTTTACAGATGAGGTAACTGAGGCACAGAGAAGTTAAGTGACTTGCCCAAAGTCACATAGCTGACAAGCGGCTGGGCTGGGATTTGAACCCATGACCTCTGACTCCCAAGCCCGTGCGCTTTCCACTGAGCCATGCTGCTTCTCTATCTTTGTTGTCCAGGAGTCTGACTTATAGGCATCGGAGTGGTTTGGACATCATTGTGTAAAATAGTTCTGCCCACAATAGTTCAGTATTTTACACCCAAGGATTATCCATCTGAATCCAGCTATGGTTTATCTAGCACTCATTAACATATATCAGGACTGTGAAATATCAGGACTGCGATATGTTGGTAGTGTTACTCAGAGTGGAAACTCCTTATGGGCAGGGATAGTGTCCCTTTCTTTCTGTCATATTTTCTGAAGCACCTAGTACCGTTCATTGCGTCCAGGGGCTGCACAACAAATACCATCATTACCACCAGTATTCAGAAACTTTGTCTATTCCTTTTCCAAACATAGAACTGCCAGAGAATGCTGATTTGTTTTCCAGAAATTTCTTAAAATCAAAAGCCCATTTCATTTAGACTGTGTTCCCAAAGTTGTGGCAAAGTTTCCCCCAGGCTAGAAAAATCAGTAGACTATAAGGGACGAGAATGCATTGTTACATTAATCCAACAATTAATTTATGCTTAAATTAGTTTCAACTGAATCAGAATCATCTGCATTCCACTTTCAACACAAAGGCAGGATTAAAACTCAAAATGGAAAAATATGTAGGACAGAATGATGTGGAGGTTAAACAGTCTATGATAGAGAAAAATAATGGCTGACAGACTCTGCCAAACAGTAAAAGTTGGCTGATCCCAATTTGACTCCTGCATTAGCCTCCTCGCCAGCCTCTTCTTTATCCAGTCCATACTTCACTCCACAGCCCAGATCATATTCCTAAAATGTGATTCTGACTACGTCTTCCTAATACTGAAAATCTTCCAATGGTTGCCCATTCCTCTCTAAAGGCAAGCAGAAAATCCTGACTATTGGTTTTAAGACCCCCAGTCAGTTCTCTCCCTCCTACCTACACAATCTTCTCCCACTGTGGTCAAACTCCCTGTTCCACTTAAGGTTAACCTTCTCCCTGTGCCTTGTTCTTCTCTCTCCCACAGCCAGACTCTAGCTCACATCCTCCGTCATGCCTGAAATGCCCTTCCTCTTTAGATCTGTTAAGACCTCAACCTTTCCCATTTTCAAAGCCTTTCTAAAATTCCAACATTTCCAGGAAGTCTTCCCTGTCTCAGTTCTAATCTCCCCTGCTTATAGCTCTCCAATGGCCATTTCAACACTAGTGCGTCACCTAAAAAATACCCATAACTTGCCTCAGCACTTCTCTCACATTGATTAATTAAGCACAAAGTTTTCCTGCTTTCTCTCATCTGTGAATGATTTGGAGGCCTGTCTCCCCTGTCAATCAATGGTATTTATTGAATGCTTCCTGTGTGTAGAGCACTGTATTAAACAGGTGGAAGAATACAATAGAACAGAGCTGGTAGACACGTTCCCTGCCCACACTAAGCTTAAGGTCTAGAGCGATTACTACACTGCAAACTCCTTGAGGGCGGGGATGTTGTCTACTCATTTTATTGTACTTTTCCAAGAACTCAACATATTGCCCTGCACAAAGGAGGTGCTCGAAAATAGTACTGATGGGCTGAGTTTCTTCTTCTAGATCCAAATTCAGTTGAATCCGAGGAAAGTTCGGGCCCTAATTCCAGGCACAGATGAGCGGGTTTCTGGAGGTAGCTTACACTTAGAGCTTCTAGAGGACATGAAATATAATAATGTTGGTATTTGTTAAGCGCTTACTATGTGCAGAGCACTGTTCTAAGCGCTGGGGGAGATACAGGGTCATCAGGTTGTCCCACGTGAGGCTCACAGTTAATCCCCATTTTACAGATGAGGTAACTGAGGCACAGAGAAGTTAAGTGACTTGCTCAGAGTCACACAGCTGACAAGTGGCAGAGCCGGGATTCGAACCCATGACCTCTGACTCTGAAGCCCAGGCTCTTTCCACTGAGCCATGCCGCTTCTCATTGCTTTTGTAAGGTCCTTCTGACTGCTGGGCCCATGGTCTATCCACAAGGCCAAACCTGCTTTTCATTTAATAACTTTCCATACTCCAATCAATCAATCAAAGGTATTTACTGAGTTCTGACTGTGTGCAGACCACTGTACTAAGCACTTGGGAGAGTAAAATTCAATAGAGTCACACTACATTGAGAAACAGTGCACCTTAGTAGATAAAGCAAGGGCCTGGAAGTCAGAGAGACTTGGGTTCTAATCCCAGCTCTACCACTTGTCTGCTGTGTGACTTTGGGCAAGTTACTTCACTTCTATGTACCTCAGTTACCTCATCTGTAAAATGGGTATTAATAAATGGGCATTTATGTAGGACATAAACTGTGTCCAACCTGACTAGCTTGTAACTACCTCAGTGCTTAGTAAGGTTCTTGGCACCTAGTTAGCACTTAACAAATACCTTAAAAAAAAAGGTAGGAAGCATGTGGGAAAGTACAATACTTTGGTAGACATGTTCCCTGCCCACAGTGGGCATATAGTCTAGAAGGGGGGGGGGGGGGTTACTGATAGAGGACGTGTCCAGGAGATAAAACAGTCCCCGACTGGGGTTTCTTTGGAGGAGAGAAATGTATGATTAATAGCATTAGCGATATTGTGTCTTTCAGGACCAGATACTGCAGTGGAATCCTGTTCTTCTGTGTCTGGCTCCCAATTGCTCCCTTGGTCCCTGATTTCCATCCATAATCTTCATTGAGCATTTTCCATTCAGAAACGTGCACATGTGCAGTCAGAGAGCAAGATGGCGGGGTACTCCACAGCAAATTAAGTATCCCGCATTGAGGACTGATTTTTATCAGCAAGGAAGTGTCTGATAATGTGAACTTTTCAATTAACCCATGTTAAGGAAATAATTATTCTAACCTGACACATACAAAGAGTCTTCTTATCAACAGGCTGCATGAAATTGCAATCCATCAATCGCGGCTGACAACCTCGCAATGAAACAATCAGTCTTGCCCATCTTAAATAACCAGTGAACGGGATGTGGGAAAAATTGAAGCCTGTATTCAAAGGAATTAGAATATGCATGTATTTTCCCCCCCTCATTGTAACAAAACTCTCGCTGACAAAGAGATTTGGCCACAAACTGATATTTGCATAACGGTCAAAGTGATTCCGTAAGGAGAAAATGTTCTTGAGAGTAGCATCTCTAGTTTTTCATTTGCACCCTCAAAGTGTACCTGCTTATGTCAGAGAGATTGTAGATTTTTAGATCAGACAGAAATGGACCCAAATAGTCAGCCAGACTAAGCCCACTAATGACTTTTGAAGATTTCCTAAATAGAGATTAGACTGTGAGCCCCACGTGGGACAGGGACTGTGTCCAACCTGATTAACTTTTATCTACCCCTGAGCTTAAAACTATGTTTGACACCGAGTAGGTGCTTACCAAAACACCACAGTAATAATTCACATAGCAAATATAAAGCATGTTTCTAAATTCTTCTTCCTACTTTCACCATTTGTAAGAAACGTCTGCCTGTCTCCCCGACTAGATAGTAAATTCTTCAAAGAAAGGGATTTTGTTTTTTTTTAATTCTATTGTACTCTCCCAAGTGCTTGCTAAAGTATTCTGCTCATAAAATGCCCTCAAGAATTACCATTGACTGATTGGCTGAAAATCAGCTTTAGGTTGAGAATAAGCCTGCATCCAAGTGACCCAGAATACAGCTTTGTAGAATCCAACAGGTGAGCCCCAGTGGAAAGAGGACAGGCCCAAAAGTCATATTCTTGTCCCAGCTCTACTACTGGCCTGCTGGGTGACCTTGCACATGTCACCTTACCTCTCTGGGCCTCCATTTCCATTTCCTTTTTTTTCCAACTTAAAAAGGTATCTGTTGAGGGGTTATTATGTGCCAGGCACCGTACACTGGGGTGGATACAAGCAAATAGGGTTGTTCACAGTCTCTGTCCCAGATGGGGCTCATAGTCTCAAGCCCCCTTTTTACAGATGAGGTAACTGAGGCTCAGAGAAGTGAAGTGACCTGCCCAAGGTCACAAAGCAGACAAATGGCAGAGCCAGGATTAGCACCCAGGTCCTCCAGCTACCAGATCTGTGCTCTTTCTACTAGGCAACACTGTTTAGGGGCAAAATACCTCATCGACTTTCCTCTGGGGCCGATCCGATTACCTTATATCCATCCCAGTGCTTTGTTTGAATCAATCAGACATCTGAGAGACACATATGTTATCTGCGCCAGGTAATTCTGCGTTCTCTGCTGCATCTGATGACTAGCGATAACAGCATTGATCACCAGTATTGGAATCTCTGTGGCTTAGTGATTTCATGATTGCTTAATAACAAGTTTGAAACATGAAAGTACAGGAGAGCTGAGTCCACAAGAGATGACAGTACCCTGATAATTGCAACAGACAACTCTTTTTGCTTGAACTGCAGAGATATCTGCAACTGTAGCGAGGTGAGAGATTATACACTGGGCAGAACTCCATATTCAGTTCCCGTACGCAACAATGCATAACATTACAGTCATCGGCAGAACTGTGGCATTTAATAGTCCTCGCTCTATGGCCTAGTGAGAACTAGTGTGGCCTGAGAGATACAGCACTGAGTCAGAGCATTTGGGTTCTTATCCCAGCTCTGCTACTTGCCTGCTGTGTGACCTTGGGGGAGTCACAACCTCTCAGTTCCTCAGTTTCGATCAATCCATCAATGGTATTTATTGAGTTCTTACTGTGTGCAGAGCACTGTACTGACCCCTCGGTAAGAGTAAAATATATCAGACTTGGTAGACACGTTCCCTGCCCACAAGGAGTTTACAGTCTTCTTTAAAATGGGAATTCAATACCTGTCATCCTTCCCTCTTAGACTGTGAATGCTATGTGGGAGAGGGGCTGTATTCAAACTCATTTTCCTATTTCAACCCCAGTGCTTAGCACGGTGCTTGGTACAATGTTCCACAAATACCACATTTATCATTATTGCTATTATTATAGCTGGTACACTAACAATGTTGGTATTTGTTAAGCGCTTACTATGTGCAGAGCACTGTTCTAAGCGCTGGGGTAGACACAGGGGAATCAGGTTGTCCCACGTGGGGCTCACGGTCTTAATCCCCATTTTACAGATGAGGGAACTGAGGCACAGAGAAGTGAAGTGACTTGCCCACAGTCACACAGCTGACAAGTGGCCGAGCCGGGATTCGAACCCATGACCTCTGACTCCAAAGCCCGGGCTCTTTCCACTGAGCCACGCTGCTTCTCCTATATATCAATCAATTCTCCAAGTTGCTCAGTAAAGTGCTCTGCCCCCTGTAGGCACTGGATCAATATGATCAATCTATCGACTGATGGATATACACACATGGCCTATTTCCCCAAGTGGGAAACGGACAGTGTCCGAGTTGAATACCTCGTACCAACCCCAGCACTGTATTAAACGCTTGGAAGAGTACAAAACATCTTTTGGGCAGTCTGTTCTGCAGACAGAGCTTCTGGGCTCTGTGTCCCTCCCCTACTCTCTGCGAGAATTCCTTCCATCCATCACCTAGGTTGATAGCAGAGCACCGTGAAAGCAGAGCAAAACACCAAATAAAGTCATCCCAAGCAATGTCTTTGCCAAAGGAATTTGGCCCTTTGAGATAAATGCAGAGCTGAGTTTCACTCTCCTGAAGGAAGTGAAGCCAACCCAAAGGCGCAGGCAGGCATCTTCCCAAACCCCATAGACCTGGAGCTGGCAATGCTACCAGCCCACTTCTGCCCCAGCCTCTGCCTTGATGGCTCACAAGGGATCGGACCTGGGAAGAGGGGGAGGAGAAAGGTGGGAGAAAGAGGGGTGAGGGAAGAGTAGGAGGAGGAAGAGCAATAGAAGCAGAATGAGGCTGAGGAGGAGGAGGAAGAGGAGAAAGAAGGAGAGGAGGAGGAACAGGAAGAAGAGAAGGTGGAGGACGAGGAACAAGAGAAAGAGAAGGAGAAAGAGGAAGAGGAGGAGGAAGGAGATGGAGGAGGAGGAAGGAGATGGTGGAAAAAGAGAAGGAAGAGGAGAAGAAAGAGGAGGAGGAGGAAAAAAGCAGGAGGAGGAGGAGGAGGAGGAGGCTGCAACTCCTCTGTCCAGGGCTCTCCCTCCATCTACTCCCACAGAATCATGTTTCCATAGCCAACCAGGCTTTCACAATAAAGCAGACTATTGATTAATCAATCAAGTTCAATCCATTAATATATGTGAGCGAATGGAAGTTTCTCTACAAGATAAAGAACCAGGAGGCTGCAAGAAACCCCTTATATATATGGGAAATGTCGCTTCCCAGCAAGGAAGCCAAGCAGTGTTAACATCCAAGTCATAGGAAAAACTCACTCTCCTCCTCTTTCCTCCTCCTTCCTCTCAGCTAGTTGGTGTCTACATCCCTCCCTAGATGGTACCCCAAGCACCCCAAGGTCAGGGATCATGTCTTCTAACGCTACTCTCCCAGTTGCTCAGTAAAGTGCTCTGCCCACGGTAGGCATGCGATCAATATGATCGATCGATCGACTGATGGTTATACACACATGGCCTAATTCCCCATATGGGAGACAGTTTCTGAGTTGATTATCTTGTACCTACCCCAGCACTTAGCACAATGATTGGCACAGAGGAAACATTCATTAATACCGTAATTATTGGATCTGCTTTAGAACCAGAAGGAATAAAACCCACATGCCCAGGGCCAGAGCAAGGTTCCCACTGTGTCCAGGACTGGAGGTGTCCCTGGTTGGTTTTCCTCAGCCCCACAGCACTTTGTACGTACCCATAATTTATTTAATATTAATGTCTGTCTCCCCCTGGAGACTGTAAACTCGCCGTGATGCATGTCTACCAATTCTGTTAAACTGTACTCTCCCAAGTGTTTTAGTACAGTGCTCTGCACACACTAAGCATTCAATAAATACCATTGATTGAAGATTGATTGAGCCAAGAGAGACAGATGACCTCATCCCAGACCTTCAGTTGTTTCTCTCAACGTTCCTACTCCAGGCCCCAAAAGGCCAGCACATACCTAGCTGGACTGCTGCCCTCTGAATCCACTCTCTGCCAGCCACGGGCCTGAGAACCCGAAGGAAAGAGCGTGGGCCAGAGATTCAGAGGATCTGCGTTCTTATCCTGATTCCACCCCTTGTCTATTGTGTGACCTTGAGCAAGTCACTTCACTTCTCTGTGCCTCAGTTATTTCATCGGTAAAATGGAGATTAAGACTGTGAGCCCTATTCATTCATTCCTTCAATTGTATTTATTGAGTGTTGACAGTGTGCAAAGCAATGTACTAAGTGCTTTGGAGAGCCCAATATAACATCAGGCACATTCCCCGCCCACAGTGAGCTCACAGTCTAGAGGAGGAGATAGACACTAATATACATAAATAAATAAAGAGATAAATAAATAATCACAGATAGTTACAGATATATTCAAATGTGCTGTGGGGAAGGGAGCAAGTATGAGTGGTACAAAAGGGAGTGTGCAGGACAGGTAAGGTAATGTGTCCAACCTGATCACCTCGTATCTAATAACAGCACTCAGTACAGTGCCTAGAACATAGTAAGCCCCTAACAAATGCTATAAACCCCCCCCCCCCAAAACTCCCTTGTTGGTGTTCCTAAATTCAATCAATCAATGGTATTTATTGAGTGCTTACTCTGTGCAGAGCACTGTACTAAGCACTTAGGAGAGTACACTACAACAGAGTTGGTGAGACTTGTTCTCTGCCCACAATGAGGGAGATCAAAGGAATACCTGAACCCGTCTAGCAGGATCTCGCAATTAAATTCGACCAAAGAGAAGAAGAAAAAAGTGTCAGAAGCTGCAGAAACTCAGCTTGGATCCTTTCAAAAATAGATTCGGCAAAGGGTGAAGGAAGGAGGAAAACAGCTCGGGCTTTTGGCTCCATCGACTCTTTCTTCCTGGAAACGGTCAATTGTTTTGACATGTCTGTGATGATGACGTTAACGGTATTTGTTACCTTCTCACTATGCACCGAATACTATACGAAGCACCGGAGAAGATATGTGATGATCGGATTGGACACAGTCCTTGTCCTTCCTGGGGCTCACAGCCTAAGGGAGGGAGAACAGGTATTGAAACCCCATTTTACAGAGGAGGAAATTGAGGCCCAGAGAAGCGACTTGCCAAGGTCACACAGCAGGCCAGTGGCAGAGCCGGATTAGAAGCCAGGTCCTCCGACTCCCGGGCCCATGCTCTTTCTGTTAGACCGCATTGCTTCTCTAAGCAGCATGAGGGTTAGCAAAGCCTCAAGACGTACCAACATTACCTAAAACAAAAAGGCTCTGGGTCCTCACATCTTTCCAGCGCCCCTCTGGGTGTCATGGAAGGTGGGCAGCTGGGGCCAAAGAGGTATCCTAGAGAGAAAGGCTCTCTAGGATGAGTCACAAGGGAGTCATTGTTTACCCCACTGGGCGGGGCTGGGATTCTACATTTATTCCTCTGGGATGAGTCAAAACGATTCTTCTCATTAAGGGCCAATCCATTCACAATTGGATAGGGCCAGGTCTTCATTCAAATTTGGGGCAGATCCCGTGCCGTGACTGAGAAGCAACTCTTACAGGGAAATCTTTCTGGACTTACTAGAGCCGACCGACAAAAGGAACTGGCCATCTGTCTTTTCAAAGAGGACAGATTATATCCACTTAAGAACCCAAAAGGTCAAAACAAAACATTTCTCTCAACTTGAGGAATACAGTTATTTTTAAAATTTGCATGGGCAAAAGACATGTCCTGTAGTTAGTTAATTACCCAGGTATCCTGGCAGCACAAGAACCAGTGTTACTAAATGGTTAGAGCGTGGGGCTGGGAGTCAGAGGGACTTGGGTTCTAATCCTGGCCCCGTCACTTGTCTCCTGTGTGACCTTGGGCAAGTTACTTTACTTCCTCAACCTCAGTTGTCCCGCCTGTAAAATGGGGACTCAGACTGTGAGCCCCATGGGGGAAAGGGGCTACATCCATTACCTCATACCTACCCTACACTTAGTACAGTGCTGGGCACATAGTAAATGCTTAACAAATACTACTAAAAAAATACCGTTACACTGATAACAAGTCAGGGCACAGCCAATTCTCTGGAAGAAGACTTTTCTTATGACTCCCTTCTTCTGCAAATTGCTCCAAGGCAACAGAGTCACTGAAGACTAAGGTTCACGTGCTCTTCGGTCAAATCCCGCAGAATCGTCTCGTCCAGATGGTAAGAGGCAGGATGGAGCAAAGCAGCTCAAAGGTGAGATCCGAAGAGCGTGCTCACTGCTGATGTCGGCGACGTGAGCCGTAGCACGTGGAGTTTCTCCGGTGAACGCGACCGCAGGCTTACACAGCAAGGTCTCTGGCTGCCCCCGCGGGGATCCTGGAGGAAAACCAGGCATTGGGGTAGAAGGCAGAGCCCCACGTGGGGCAGGCAGCCACGGTGGCCAATCTGGAAGCCACAGGATCCCCCTTCCTTGGCTCGGAAGTGGCACCCTTGTGCCCGGGTACCTGGAATGGGAGTGCAAACCTGGAGCACTTTGGGGGCCAGGAAATGGTCCGAATTCAGGGACACGCACAGGTTTCTGCATGACATCATCACTTACGCCGCCTGAGCACGTCAACCAAGGGGGAGACAGATATTTATACAATTTATAGATAGGGGACAGAGTACAGTACTAGTCCTTCTAGACTGTGAGCCCAATCCCGTTATTGGGCAGGGATCGTCCCTATCTGTTGCCGAATTGTACATTCCAAGCGCTTAGTACAGTGCTTTGTACATAGTAAGCGCTCCATAAATGCTACCGAATGAATAAAGGGTGAAAAGTGGGTGGCGATCCTGGGCCGGAATGCAGTGCTTGGAAAGGCGAGGAAAAGCACGAGGTAAGGATGGACAAGGCATGTGGGGGTCAGAAAGTCAGAGAGTTCAAAGGATCACTGAGTGCCCTGATCAGAAGTGGATTTCACGCACACCTCATGCAGACCCCTCTTCTTATGAGCTAGCTTTTAGAGAAGCAGCATGGCCTTGTGGATAGAGTATGGGCCTGGGAGTCAGAAAGACCTGGCTTCTAACCCCAACTCTGTCACTTGTCTGCGGTGTGACCTTGGGCAAGTCACTTCACTTCTCTGTGCCTCAGTTACCTCGTCTGTAAAGTGGGGATTGAGACCGCGAGCCCTATGTGGGGCAGGAGCTGTGTCCAACCTGATTAGCCGTATCTTCGTCAGCACTTACTATAGTGCTTGGCACATAGTAAGCACTTAACAAATACCACAATTATTATTAATTATTGTTATTTTTAATAAGCACTCACTATGTGCTAAGCACTGGAATAGCTGAAGAATAAGCAGATAGGACAAGGTCCCTGCCCCACATGGAGCTCCCTATCTAAGATAATGGGACACAGGGCATTTAATCCCCATTGTGCAGATGGAAATGGGCCCAGAGAGGTTAAATGACTTGCCCAAGGTAACAAAGCAGGACAGTTGCAGAGAGAGGAGTAGAACCCTAGTCTCCTGACTCCCAGTCCCATGTTCTCTCCTCTAAGCCACGAGGCTGCTTCTTGATCTCTTCGGTTTCAAGGTTTATAAGCATTTCTGTGAAAACCATGAGAAGCAGTGTGGCCTCGTGGAAAGAGCATGGGCCTGGGAGTCAGAGGGCCTGGGTTCTATCACCAGCTCTGCCAATTGCTGGCCATGGGATCTTGGGTAAGTCTCTTAACTTATCTGAGCCTCAGTTCTCCTGTTCTCCCTCCTATTGGCACCCAGTTAGCGCTTCCTGAATACCACAATCATCATTATTATTATTATTATTTAGACTGTGAGCCCCATGTAGGGCAGGGATTGTGTCCAATCTAATTAACTTGTATCTACCCCAGTTTTCAGAATAGCACTTGACACATAGTGAGCACTTAAATATCACTGAAAGAAATCATGCAGTATTTACTAAATCCTATTTCACAGAAGACATTAATGCTTAGAAAATGGGTTGAACATTTGGAGGCTGCAGGAACAAAGAGAAGTGACCAGCAAAATGCATCCTTTCTGCTTCTTCAAAGAGGAATTCACTAAGGTAGCACCGTTGCAAATCGTCCTAAGGTCTCTGTTCATTCATTCAATCGTATTTATTGAGCGCTTACTTTGTGAAGAGCACTATACTAAGCGCTTGGAATGTACAATTCGGCAACAGAGAGAGACAATCCCTGCCCAATAACGGGCTCACAATCTAAATGGGGGAGTCAGACAGCAAAACAGAACAAAACGAAACAAGTAGTTTGGCACAGATATCATCAAGATAAATAGAATCATAGATATATACACCTCAATAACTAAATGAATGGAGTAATAAATAATATATACGAATATGCGCAGTGCTGTGGGGAGGGGAAGGGAGAAGAGCAGAGGGCAGGAGAAGGGGGAATGGGGAGGGGAGGAGGAGCAGAGGGAAAGAGGGGCTCAGCCTGGGAAGGCCTCCTGGAGGAGGTGAAGAAGGTGTTTAGAAGGGAAGGTACATCTGTGTTTTTTAAAAATGGGATTTGTTATTATTATTAATAGTAATAATAATGGTATTTGTTAAGGCTTACTATGTGCCAGGTGCTGTACTAAGCGCTGGGTTGAATACAATCAAATCAGGTTGGACACAGTCCTTGTCCCACATGGGGCTCACAGTCTCAATCCCCATTTTACTGAGCCTCAAAGAAGTGAAGTGACTGGCCCGAGGTCACACAGTAGAAAAGTGGTGAAGGTGGGATTAGAACCCAAGTCCTTCTGACTCCCTGGCCCTTGCTCTATCCACTACATTTCGCTACTGTGTCAAACACTGTTCTAAATGCTGGGGTAGATACAAGTTAAGTCAGACATAAAAATCATGGATCCAAAGAATCCCAAGAGCCTTTTCCACCCAAGAAGAGGAATCTAGAAAGGATCCTGGGTTCTTCGGGGATTACTAGGAATTGCTGTCTGACCCTGTCTTCTTCACTCGGATTTAGACACACCTGACCCGGGAAGCTCTTTTCTCCTGTCCAGCAGCTCATTTCACACACAGTAGTCTGCAGATCATAAAACGCTGTTTCCGGTGATGCCTCTGATTTTCTAAAGTAGATGCATGGACGGAAGGCAATGCTTTAATTCCTCTATGAAAACCGAATGGGATTAAATGGCCAGCTTCATTTTTCAAGTGCCTATTAGGGTCTGTTCTAATGAAGGCTCCAGAATCGTTCTTTATGTGAACTGTTTAGAGCCACGCCCGCACTGTAGCTTCAAGAGTTTTTAATTTATACTAATGTAGGCAATAAAGTGCAATTACGGCCCAATTAAAGCCGTGCTGTAGTTGAAATGTCGGGAAAAGAACCAGCTCTTCTGGGGCTCAGCCTTCTCTGCTGCACCACAGCGGTGCTAGCTGGGATGGGACAGAGCTAACCTTGTGGACAGGTTTTTGGAGGAAGATTCTTGATTTGGAAGGAGAGGAGCATGGACCCTGCTGGGGCTTGGGAACAGCCAGGAAGGAAGAGTGGGCCATGCTTGGCTAAAATCCAAGGTGACCAGGCTGCAGAAAAAGCTCTGAGGGCCTGATTGAAATTCATCCTCTAGACTGTAAGCTCATTCATTCATTCATTCATTCATTCATTCATTCAATAGTATTTATTGAGCGCTTACTATGTGCAGACCACCGTACTAAGCGCTTGGAATGAATAAGTCGGCAACAGATAGAGACGGTCCCTGCCGTCTGACGGGCTCACGGTCTGATCGGGGGAGACGGACAGACGAGAACGATGGCGATAAATAGAGTCGAGGGGAAGAACATCTCGTAAGAACGATGGCGACTAAATAGAATCGAGGCGATGTACAATTCATTAACAAAATAAATAGGGTAATGGAAATATATACAGTCGAGCGGACGAGTACGGTGCTGTGGGGATGGGAAGGGAGAGGTGGAGGAGCAGAGGGAAAGGGGGAAAAAGAGGGTTTAGCTGCGGAGGGGTAAAGGGGGGGTGGCAGAGGGAGTAGAGGGAGAAGAGGAGCTCAGTCTGGGAAGGCCTCTCGGAGGAGGTGAGTTTTAAGTAGGGTTTCGAAGAGGGGAAGAGAATCAGTTTGGCGGAGGTGAGGAGGGAGGGCGTTCCGGGACCGCGGGAGGACGCGGCCCGGGGGTCGACGGCGGGACGGGCGAGACCGGGGGACGGCGAGGAGGCGGGCGGCGGAGGAGCGGAGCGTGCGGGGTGGGCGGTGGAAAGAGAGAAGGGAGGAGAGGTAGGAAGGGCCGAGGTGACGGAGAGCCTCGAAGCCTAGAGTGAGGAGTTTCTGTTTGGAGCGGAGGTCGACGGGCAACCACTGGAGTTGTTTAAGAAGGGGAGTGACAGGCCCAGATCGTTTCTGCGGGAAGATGAGCCGGGCAGCGGAGTGAAGAACAGACTGGAGCGGGGCGAGAGAGGAGGAAGGGAGGTCAGAGAGAAGGCCGACACGGTAGTCTAGCCGGGATATAACGAGAGCCCGTAGCAGTAAGGTAGCCGTTTGGGTGGAGAGGAAAGGGCGGATCTTGGCGATATTGTAGAGGTGAAACCGGCAGGTCTTGGTAACGGATAGGATGTAAGCTCATTGTGGGCAGGGAATGTGACCATTTATTTTTGCGTTGTACTCTCCCCAGTGCTTAGTACAGTGCTCAGCACACAATAAGTGCTCAATAAATATGAATGAATGAATGAAAGGGTGACCCGTCAGTTCGGTTCCATGGAAGCTTCCACTGACCCCATCGCCTGCAGCAACAATTACTGCCTTCAATCAGTAAAATGATTTATAGTATTGATTGAGCACTCAATGGGTACAGAGCATTGTGCTGAGCACTTGGAATCCTTTAATCAGTCAGTCTATTTATTGAGTACTTACTGTGTGCAGAGCACTGTACTCAGCACTTGGGAGAGTACAATATACCGGAGTCCGTAGACACGCACCCTGCCTAAAACGAGCTCACGGTCTAGAGGAGAAGACAGACATTAATATGAATAAATTACAGATTCGTACAGAAGTACAGTGGGACTTAGGGAGAGTTGATAAAGGGAGCAAATCCAACTACAAGGGTGTCACAGAAGGGAGTGGGAGAAAGAAATGAGGGCCTAGTCGGGAAAGGTCTCCAGGTACTTGATAGACAATGTGGGAAAGCATAATTTCACTTCTTTCTTTTGGAGCTACGCTCTACATTATAGGAAGCAGTATGGCTCAGTGGAAAGAGCCCGGACTTGGGAGCCAGAGGTCATGGGTTTGAATCCCGGCTCTGCCACTTGGCAGCTGGGTGACTTTGGGCAAGTCACTTAACTTCTCTGTGCCTCAGTTGCCTCATCTGTAAAATGGGGGTTAAGACTGTGAGCCTCACGTGGGACAACGTGATTACCCTGTATCTACCCCAGCACTTAGGACAGTGCTCTGCACATAGTAAGCGCTTAACAAATACCATCATTATTATTATTTCTACTCTTTATTCTTTCCACCCTCAACCCCACAAAACTTACGTGTACATCCATATTTTATTTTAATGTCCTTCTCCCTCTCTAGATGATGAGCTCCTTGTAGTCAGGGAACATTTCTACCAATTCTACTGTATTGTACTTTCCCAAGTGCTTAATATGATGTTCTCTGCACGCAGTAAGGGCTCAGTAAATACCACTGATTAATTGACACATACGAGCTAATCATATCAGATACAGTCCCCGTCATTCATTCATTCATTCAATAGTATTTATTGAGCGCTTACTATGTGCAGAGCACTGTACTAAGCGCTTGGGATGAACAAGTCGGCAACAGATAGAGACGGTCCCTGACATTTGACGGGCTTACGGTCTAATCGGGGGAGACGGACAGACGAGAACAATGGCAATAAATAGAGTCAAGGGGAAGAACATCTCGTAAAAACGACGGCGACTAAATAGAATCGAGGCGATGTACAATTCATTAACAAAATAAATAGTGTAACGAAAATATATACAGTTGAAAGGACGAGTACAGTGCCGTGGGGATGGGAAGGGAGAGGTGGAGGAGCAGAGGGAAAAGGGGAAAATGAGGCTTTAGCTGCGGAGAGGTAAAGGGGGGATGGCAGAGGGAGTGGAGGGGGAAGAGGAGCTCAGTCTGGGAACGCCTCTTGGAGGAGGTGATTTTTAAGTAGGGTTTAAAGTTAAAGTTAAAGTAGGGTTGTATGCCGTCCCACATGGCATACAATCTAAGCAGAAGGGAGAGTAGTAATTTAACCCCCATTTTATAGATGAGGAGACTGAGGAATTGGAGGTCTTCTGGGATAGAAACTGTGTCCATTCGGATAATCTTGTACCTACCCTAGCAGTACGCACAGTAAGCCAATCAATCAACCAGCAGCACTTATCGAGCACTTACTGTGTACAGAGGACTGTACTAACTGCTTGGGAGAGTATAATACAACTGAGCTGGTAGACCTGTTCCTTGCCCACTGGGAGCTTACAGTCCAGCCATTAACAAATGCCCTAGCTTTTGAAAACCCGAGGTTGCAGATTCATTCACAGGAATTTACGGGAGTTCTCTGCGTGGACTTGGAATATCAGAGTACACGGGTCCATTATCAGGACCACCAAAAGCGGCATATATCTACACGTCCGCGGGGAGACTACAGACTCCACTAGTCCCAGTCAAGTGCTCGACAACGATCCTGACGGTGGAATCTGGGAAGGAGCTCGAACTCTGACTCCCCAATGGAGTGTGCGCAGAAGTGGTAAGAGTGTGTGCCACCACCAACACTTTTACAAAGAGATACAATGAAATGATGAACCACAGCTACAGCAGGGAAATGCCATGATGAGACACCAATGACCAGGACACCTCCCCAAAGTCGCTCTTCACCCTAAACTCCCTCCAGCTCTTTGGGGCCTCATCTGGGGTCTTCGTTTCCCCTGCGACCATTCATTTGAACAAACAATCAGTCAGTGGTATTTATCGAGCACTTCCTGGGGGCAAAGCACTGTAGTAAGCTTTTGGGAGAGCACGATATAACAGAGGTGGTAGACACGTTCCCTGCTCACAAGGAGTTTACAGTCTAAGGGAACACTGTTGCTGTATTTCCACTTTTCCTATCCGCAAGTACAAAGGGCCTTTTCTGCCACGTTTCTCCATCCCTCCAGATCCATTTTAATAACAATTATAGTTGTGGTATTTGTTAAACCACTTATTATGTGTCAAGCATCGTTCTAAGCACTGGAAAAGATACAAGATAATTAGACACATTTCTCATCCCATACAGGGCTCGCTGTCCAAATAGGAGAGAGAACAGGTATTGAATCCCCATTTTACAGACGAGGTAACTAAGGCCCAGAGACGTAAAGTGATTTGCCCAGGTTCACAGAGCAGGCATTTGGTGGGCAGGATTAGAACCCAGGTCCTCTGACTCTCAGGCTTGTGTAATCTTTCCTTGAGGCAATACTTAGGTAGATCCACCCCCTCCTTCCAGATGGATCAGAAGGTGCACCTCGGCTGTCTCTTCAGAGAGACCCAGCCCGGGGCCGGGTGGAAAACCTCCCTGGCTTGGTCAGTGTTTCTCCAAGTAGGATGCTATTGCCCTAGGGTTTTTTTCATGGTATTGGTTAAGCACTTACTATATGTTAAACACTGTTCTAAACACTGGGGTCGATACAAGTTCATCAGGTTAGAAACAGTCCCTGCCCGGCATGGGGCGCACCGTCTAAATAGGAGGGAGTAGGATTTAATCCCCATTTCACAGTTGAGGAAACTGAGGCCCAGAGAAGTGAAGTGACTCACCCAAGGTCACACAGCAAGGAATTGGTGGAGCTGGGATTAGAACCCAGGTCCTCTGACTCCCAGGCCCGTGGTCTTCCTACGAGGCCATGCTGCTTCCATTAGGGCTCGATGCTCAAAGGGAATCAGCATAGAAAAAGCTAGGGTTGAGAAGGAGCAAACAGCACCCAAACAACTGGGCTCCCCTCTGGCAGGCTAAGCGCCTAGTTCTTTAAAGAGAGAAGTAGCGTTGCCTCTCTAGCCTGGGACTCAGAAGGACCCGGGTTCTAATCCTGGGTCCGCCTCTTGCCTGCTGTATCACCACACACCAGTCACTACACTTCTCTGGGCCTCAGTTCCCTCATCTGTACAATGGGGATTGAGACTGTGAGCCCCAAGTGGGACACGGACCGTGTCCAACCTGATTAGATTGTATCTACCCCAGCACTCAATACAGTGCTTGGCACATAGTAGGTACTTAACAAATACCATAAAAAAAAAGAGAAGCAGTGCCACCTGTGGGCAAGAGCTCAGGCCTGGGAGTCAGAGGACCTGGATTCTAATCCCAGCACCACCATGTGGCTGCGTTGTGACCTTCAGCAAAGTCACTTCGCTTCTCTGTACCTCAGTTTCCTCATCCGTAAAATAGGGATTCGATACCTTCTCCTCTTCCTACTTAAACTGGGACAGGGACTGTCCTGATGACCTTGTAACTACCCCAGCACGTAGTAGAGTGCTTGGCACATTAATAAGTGCTTACAAATCCCTCAGTATTTTTATGTGCATTCTTCTACACCCGTTTACACCGTCCCCTCCGGTTTGAAGGATGCGAAGCTGTGTCTTCACAGCTTCTGGGCCGCCATGTTTCCAGAATGACTGAAACTCACCCTCACAAGTCAGTCATCTCTGTCCCCGTCCCCGCACCACATATTCCTGTATCTGGGGCTGAATTTCACTTTGAGTAAAATGGACCCGTTCAGTAATTGGTGTACCTACGGACAGGGAACAGCCTAGCTCCAACTCGAGCTCAGCTGCTGAGATTCCATCTTGGGTCACTGTATGTCCCATGTCATTATAGAGCCAGGCTGAGGGTAACATGGCTTTCATGCCAAATTGGTAGCCAACCCATACCCAACAACAAACACAGTCAACAAGCAACCCGTCTGATACTGAAACAACAGCCTACCTACTCTACACAAGCATAACCCCAAGCCAGCACACCCAATCTCGTACACAACCGATAGCCAATATACCCAACACCCAACAAAACTTAGTCCTTGCTGACTTCTAAGCATAATAGAGCTCAGCATTTTGCTAAGCCTTCGTAACACCCAAGATGTCTCCGGAAAAATACAACTTACAATTTATAATTACAATTTATTTACAATTTATAGGGAATCAATGAGTTTTTCTTATTTTCGGGGTTTCACGTTAACAATGACCATTGTTTTTCTTCACTTCTGGGCTATATTTACAGGTGCAAGCTGGGGATTAAGTGCTTCAAAGAGGTGAAAACTCAAAGGAATAAAACTAGTATCTGGTTGGGGGCTTTTTGCGACTCTAGCTGCCCCTAGAGTCAAAATAACTGATGGAACCAAAGATTTACACCAAACCCTGAAATCAGTGGGAATTAGTCACTGCTGTTCTGAAGCAATTGTCAAAGGTAGCTAAAATTAAAACCTCAGACTTGCTCGATCATGCCAGCAGTCTAAATCCCATAAAAGGTTTGGAAGGAAAAAATCAGGATAAAAGCTCAAGGGTGTTTCATGTTCAAAAAAGCACAGATCCCACGTCTGGGGAATGGTAAACAGATGGATTTTTTTATTCCTTCCATAACCAATCTTGCTCCACTTCCCCACCCCCACCAAAAAATGTGCCCTTAGAATCCATAAAGAGATTTTAAAGCTTACACTGGCCCTTCCTAATGATCATAGTGTTCGGTAGATGCGGGGTTCCCGGTTTAACACCAAACTACTCACCTGTGAGAGAAGCCCTTGCTTTGACCTGCTTCCCACATGTCCAACCCTGTTCCCAGCCTGACCTTTATACAACCTATCACCCCAACACCGTCTCCAAACAGAAAACGTTAAGAAAGAACTGTTTCAAAAGAAGCCATCCTCCCTATTCCCCACCCACTGCCGGAGGAGTGACTGCTAACCTCGAGCCAGCTTCTGTGGCACTGGAACCTGTGGTTTCAGCAGGCTGCCCAGGGCACGTATATTCACCTGTGGGACAGTTCTTCAGAGGTGAAATCAGGGGTGCCGGCCCCTGGAGGAATGTAAGAGTGGATGTCTTAGGGGGATCTGTCTCACAGCTGGTTGCACAAGAAGAGCCCAGGTTGGACTCCTTGCTTCAAAAATGTCAGGTGCTCGATCGTGTGCAACACGTTCTCCCTCAGGAAGGGCAGAGAAGTCACAGATCCTGCATAAACACAAAAGAGTTCCTGGTTTAGGATCCAGGAAGGTTACATCGGCCACCTGGGCAACCCGCTGTGAGAGAATAGTCGAAACAAATATTAATGAAGACAGTCCAAAAGGCTCACGATAGATCGAAAGCTCACTGTGGGCAGGGAATGTGCCTGTTTATTATTATATTGTAATAATAAGGTTGGTATTTGTTAAGCGCTTACTATGTGCAGAGCACTGTTCTAAGCGCTGGGGTAGATACAGGGTCATCAGGTTGTCCCACATGAGGCTCACAGTCTTCATCCCCATTTTACAGTTGAGGTAACTGAGGCACAGAAGTTAAGTGACTTGCCCACAGTCACACAGCTGACAAGGGGCAGAGCAGGGATTCGAACCCATGACCTCTGACTCCCAAGCCCATGCTCTTGCCACTGAGCCACGCTGTTTCCCAAGTGCTCTGTGCAGTGCTCTGCCCACAGTAAGGGCTCAGTAAGTACCAACGGAATGAATTCACCACACTACTCCCTTAAAAATATACGTGGCACCCATAGAGAATAAATGACGCCTCACTGATTTCCTGAGAAAAATGTTAAGTCCCTGCCTTCCTTCATGAAGTCGATCAAGCACATTTGCCCCGTCAGCATTCCTGTCCCGTCTCTGACTGGCCTTAACTGATTTCAATCCCGGGGTTTCTCTCTCCCTCCAATTCCCACGACCATCTTCCTGGGAAATGAAAATGGTTCTGCTACATAAAAGGGAAATAATGGGGAAATCCAGGTAATTAGCATTCATTTCCCCCATTCAGGCTGGGGCAGAAAGTATCCAAAGAAGTTAAAGGGTTTGAATAGTCTCTTGGGAGAGAAGTCTGGAATGGGGTCCTGGAGGGAAAAGCTTAGGAAGTTGGTGGGAACAGGTAGAAAAGTAAGGAAGCTCAGAAAGAGTTTTGATTGGTGGGAGATGCTTTGGCCAGAAGGCAAAGTTTTGGCAGTTGGTCAGTCTGACCAAGAGAGAGCAAGTTCTATACCATGCCTTCTTCCCACCTCACAGGATGAGAGCCCTCAGAAGGACAGAGACTTTGTAGATTCTCTCCTAGCGTTTAGCACAGAGCTCTGCCCACAGTAAGCGCTTAATAAACATGATTACTACTAAGGTGAGTGGCGTTTAGGACACACATTCGATCTGGAGCGGCATTACTTGCTTTGAGGAATCAGGCCTTTTAAGACAGTCAAATTGAATCAAATATTACCCCAAATGCTATTTTATTGTAAAAAGAAATGTGTCCACATGGAAATCTGAAAGGATGGAAAAAGCAAGTGAGACCTTGAGAAAAGAACTTCTCTAGACTGTCAGCTGCTTGTGGGTGGGGAATTGTTTACTAACTCTGTACACAATAAGCACTCGATAAATATCCCTAATTGATTGATTGACTGCGGGCCCATTTACATCTCCCATGGGCTGAAAGGGAGAGACCTGATGAGACGCAGTCTGTTGCTGCTCAGAGTACCGGCATGAGTAATGAAACAGAAGCAGTCTGGCCAAGTGGAAATCATCAAAAAATCAATCGCATTTATTGAGTGCTTACCGTATGCAGAGAACCGCCCTAAGTACTTGGGAGAACACAATATAACAGAATTGGTAATAATGTTGGTATTTGTTAAGCGCTTACTTTGTGCAGAGCACTGTTCTAAGCGCTGGAGTAGATTAAAGGGTGATCAGCTTGTCCCACGTGGGGCTCACAGTTTTAATCCCCATTTTACAGATGAGGGAACTGAGGCTCAGAGAAGTTAAATGACTTGCCCACAGTCACACAGCTGACAAGTGGCGGAGCCGCCGGGATTCGAACCCCTGACCTCTGACTTCCAAGCCCGGGCTCTTTCCACTATCAGAGGAGACGAATATTTAAAATAAATTACAGATACAAACACGTAAGTGTTGTGTGACTGAGGGTCAAGTGAATAAAGGGTACAAACCCAAGGGCAAGAATGACACAGAAGGGAGAGGGAGTAGGGGAAGTGATGACTTAATCGGGGAAAGCTTCTTCAAGCGGTATGGCCTAGTGGATAGAGCATGGGCCTGGGAGTCAGACGGATCAGCATTCTACTCCCAACTCTACCACTTGTCTGCTGTGTGTGACCTTGGGCAAGTCACTTCACTACTCTTTCCTCAGTTCTCTCGTCTGTGAAATGCAGATTAATACTGTAAGCCCCACATGGGACATGGACTGTGTCCAACCTGATTAGCTTCCATCTACCCCAGCGCTTAGTACAATACCTGACACATAGTAAGTGCTAACAAATGTCATAAAAAAGACGTGACTTTAATAAGGCTTTGAAGGTAGGAATAGTGACGGTCTGTCAGAGATGAAAGGGAGGGAGTTCCAGGCCAGAGTCGGGATGTGGGAGAGGGGTCAGTGGTGAGATAGACGAGATCGAGATACAGTGAGTAGTTTGGGAGAGGAGCGAAGTGTGCTGGCTGGACTGTAGTAGGACTGGGTTGTAGCAGGAAATCAGCGAGGTAAAATAGGAGGGGGCAAGATGATTGAGTGTTTTAAAGCCAACGGTAAGGAATTTCTGTTTGATGTGGAGGTGGATGGACAACCACTAAAGGTTCTAGAAGAGAGGGAAAACAAGAGGATGGAATGGATTTGTAGAAAAATGATCCGGTCAGCAGAGTGAAGTATGGACTGGAGTGGGGAGAGACAGAAGGCGGGGAGGTCAGCAAAAAAGCTGATTCAGTCAATTGAGTTGGGATAGGATAAGTACTTGAATTAGCATAGTTGCAGTTTGGATGGAGAGGAAAAGGCAGCTTTTTGCAATGTTGCGAAGGTTGAAATAACAGGATTTTGTGACGGACTGTATATGGGGATTGAATGACAGTGAGCACCGTGATGGGAAAATCAGAGGGAGGATAAGGGTTTGAGTGAGAAAATGAAAAGTTCTGTTTTGGAATCAGAGGACCTGGACTCCAATAATAATGTTGGCATTTGTTGGTATTTGTTAAGCGCTCACTACGTGCAGAGCACTGTTCTAAGCGCTGGGGTAGATACAGGGTCATCAGGTTGTCCCACGTGAGGCTCACAGTTAATCCCCATTTTACAGACGAGGTAACTGAGGCACAGAGAGGTGAAGTGACTTGCCCACAGTCACACAGCTGACAAGTGGCAGAGCCGGGAGTCGAACTCATGACCTCTGACTCCGAAGCCCAGGCTCTTTCCACTGAGCCACGCTCAGTTATTGGACACATTTGCCTACTGTGTCACTTTGGGCAAGTTACTGCTCTGTGCTTCAGTTTCCACCTCAGTTTCCACTTCTATTAAATGGGCACCTGTTCTCCCTTCCCCTCAGACGCTGGGCCCCTCAGGATACTGGGACTGTGTCCGACCTGATTATCTTTATCTACCTAGCGCTTAATATAACACTTGGCACAGCGTAAGTGCTTAGCAAATTCCACAATTATTATGAATATTGTTATTATAGAGAAAACTTTCTCATGTGATTGAGGATGATATTTCTGACAGGGTCACCCAACCAGCACATGGATGTGCTAGACAAAATCCATCTTCTACTGACCAAGGAATCCACACCAAGGGACATCTTATTTTCATATCCAAAATTAATTTACATTAATATCTGTCTTCCCCTTTAAACTAAGTTCCTTGCGGGCAGGGAACTTATCTACCAACTTTGTTGTATTCTACTCTCCCAAACGCTTGGTACAGTGGTCTGCACAGAGGTAAGAGCTCAATAAATACCATTCATTGATTATGATCTACCCAAGGCTTAATATGGTGCTTGGCAAATAATAAGCGCTTAAAAAATATCACAGTTATTAATTATCATCACATTGTCTCCAGCTTCGGCCTTTTCACGGTGGGTGCGAAAAAGCTGGAATTACTGGACCTGAACAGCAGGGTCTAGACAAGCAGCCCCAGTTATGATATCGGAGCGGAGGAAACTGATTAACTAAATATCCTTCTTGGACTGTCTATCTCAGCAAAGATGATTCTTGGCTTTGATATGCACAGAGTCTGGTGGAGCACATATTTGAGATAAGGTCCTTCTTTAAAATAGCTGTGTCCCACTTTTCTTGAAGGATTATATATATATTAGCTTACAGTAGAAATATTCTTCCAATACGCGCCAATGGTAATTAGCATTATTCAGTTTATGGCTGGCTGTGCTGTTTCCTCCACTTTGGCCAGAGGGCAAGGTCCACAGATACGGACTTATTTTTCTATTCCCGAGCCTCCTCCTCATTCTCAGTGCTATCAGATGATGGGTGGTCTCACTGCATGGGGGCGAGGCAGAAGGGGGAAGGCGGGGGCATTCACAGCTGGCTGGACTCCCAGTTACCCTCACCCCAGGTCCCTGACTAGACTTGAGAGTTTTTAGACGTCGGGGCTGAAAAGATCCAAAATGGTTTCTGGGTTGGGAGGTCCTTGAGGTCTGCTCCCATCCCTCTAAAGTCCCGACCCCCTCACTCCCTCGGTAAATTGGTATCTACAGAATGGGCTCCCGTTGGTCCACTCCTTCCTCATCATCCTACCATATGAGCAATCTTTTCTTATGGCATTTGTTAAGTGCTTATTATGGGCCAGGCACTGTCCTAAGCATTGGGGTAGACACAAGCTAATCACATTGGACACAGTCCCTGTTCCACACTGGGCTCACAATTTTTCTGCAATTTTTAACTGAGGTGCAGAGAAGTGAAGTGACTGGCCCAAGCTCATGCAGCAGACAAGCGGTGGATCCAGGATTAGAACCCAGATCCTCTGACTCTCTGGTCCATGCTCCATCTCCTAGGCCACGCTCTTTCCTTTCCAATCAGAGTTTTCCCTGTGAGCACTCCTCCCCTCTTTCAAAATTCCAGGAGGTTGCTTATTTACGGATCATTCTTACCTGTCTTGCTCCCTTCTCAAGTGAACTACTTAATTCCCCCCGCCCCATGTCACTGCCTCACCTCTAATCCCACCCCCTTCCCTGGGAAACCATCTGTAGAGGACCCTGGGGTAAACAGACTCAGTGGCTCAATCTCCTCCACGATGGCTAGGAGGCTAGGGGGAGGGGAGCCAGCCTTCCCCAGAAGCTTCCCTCTGCCTGGGCTGTGGCATGGAAGATCATGGGAGTCCCAAGAAAAAAGAGGGGTGCTTACCATGCTGGCTACTATCTTGCTTCCTATTCTGCTCTGGATCAGAGTGGGGTTTCCTCCCCTTTTGGATCCAGACCCCCTCAACTCTTTCCCTGTTGGCCTCCCTGGTGAGAACCCCCAATTAAAGCCGGACAATTGCAGCTTCTCCTCCATGTTAGCCAGGAAACACAGGACAGGTGATCGCTCTTCCCCAGAGTCCCCGCCCCCTTTTCTGGACTAAGTCAGGGAAGGGACATGAAGGTGGAAGAAAAAGCTAAATAATGATAATAATAATAATGATGGTATTGTGAAGAGCTTACTATGTCCCTAATAGAAAAAGCTTGGGCCTGGGAGCTGAGGGGCCTGGGTTCTAATTCTGGCTCTCCTACTTGCCTGCTGTGTGACCTCAGGCAAGTCTCTTAACTCCTGTGTACTTCGGTTTCCTCGTCTGTAAAATGGGGATGAAATACCTGTTCTCCCTCCCTCTTAGACTGTCAGCCCGATCGGATGATCATTTACCTACTCCAATGCTTCGGACAGCATTTGGCACATAGCACTTATCCTATTCCGTCTTGATTCCTGCTACACTCGTGATTATTGAGCATCACAGAAAGCAAATATCCCACCTTGATTACTGAATCACTTTCCTTGCTGACCTTCCTGCTTCCTGTCTCTCACCACTCCAGTCCCTACTTCACTCAGCTGCTTGGATCATTTTTCTACAAAAACGTTTAGTCCATGTCTCCCCACCCAACAAGAACCTCCAGTGGTTGCTTATCCACCTCTGCAAACAGAAACTCTACACTATCATCTTTAAAGCACTCAATCACCTCACCCTCTCCTACCATACCTTGCCGCTTTCCTAATACAATCCAGTCTGCAAATTTCACTCCTCTAATGCCATCTTATTCATATCTCATTCTCGTCTATCTCACCACAGACCCCTCACCTGCATCTTGCCTCTGTCCTGGAACCCTTCATATCAGACAGACCATCATCACTTTCCCCATCTTCAAAACCTCATTAAAATACACATCTCCTCCAAGGGGTTTTCCCCAACTAAGCCCTAATTTCCTCTTCTCCAACTCCCTTCCATGTCTCCCTTGCACTAGGACCTGCACTGTTTATTCACCTTTCCCTCATCCACAAAGCATTTATGTACATACCCAGATTTATTTTTACATTAAATGTCCGTCTCCCTTTCTAAACTGTAAGTTCCTTGTGGGCAGGGAATGTAAGTGCTTCCCAAATACCACAATCGCTGTTATTATTATTAAGCATGGTGCTGAGTACTGAGGTAAAACCAGATAATCAACTGGGACACAATCCTTGTACCACATGGGGCTCCCAGTATAACATAAAGAGAAGGACGGCTGATCCTGCTTCATGCCCTTCTGCTGTCTGGATCTACTTCATTCCCTCCTAAAATGATGCTGCTGCTGTATAGAATGCCATATTTTCCTGCACTCTCTCTACATGGACAGCATTGGTCCATAGGAGAATTTCCACATTCGGAAAGCACCCTGGCTGCTCAATGAATGTTCACACGGTGTGGGAAGGGAAGGAGAGTGAACCAGGGTTAAAAGTCACCTGGGGACACTAATTCAGGCCTCTCAGAGAGCCCAGGGATACTTTCAATACATGCATTATATTCATTATGTTCAGTTTCAAAGCCGGCCCCTGGAAAATCAGGCAAAAGAGAAATTTAGAGCGGTGATCTTTTTTTGAATATATTTTCCATTATTCTACAAAAAGTCAGTGCAAAATGGCAGATGTGACTGATAAAGAACAGTTACTAAGAGTATTATATCTGCTATGCAACACTCAACCAATTAGCTAATCTTTGACAACACCAGAGGCTTTCATCAACATCATCACAATTACTACTCTCATACTATGTTCTTTCTTCTCATATCAGCTTGCTTTCACTGTAAGTGGAGTCAGTTGGGCAAGAAACTAAAGCCATCGAAATATTTTCAATTACTTCAACTACACTAATTGTGTAGCATTTCACAGCTATGACATTGGAAGTGGAAAAAAGTTATTAAACAAATGACATGACTGAGAATCAGGACTCAAAAACTGATCAGAAGGTGGGCTTTGATCAAAAATTAATTGACTCTCGACCCTTCAGTTTCTGACCCTCAGCTTGGAACTCCTTCCCTCTTCTAGTCCACTAGCTCACAGCTCTCCTAAAATCATCATCGTCAGTGGTATTTTTGAGCACTTACTACACCAGAGCACTGTACTAAGCCCTTGGGAGAGTACAGTACAACAATGTCACCAATGCAGAAAGCTTCCCTGACTGATTTCCAACACATTAAGTCATCAGTTAATCAATCAGTGGTATTTATTGAACGTTTACTATATGTAGAACAATGCACTAAGCGCTTTGGAGAGTCATGACACTCCAACAGCCACCCAGCACTCAAGTATTTTTATCTCTCCAACACTGAGAAGTAGCACTGCCTAATGGATAGAGCACAAGCCTGGGAGTCAGAAGGGCCTAGGTTCTACTGCTGGCTCGGCCACTTGTCTGCTATGTGACCTTGGGCAAGTCACTTCACTTCTCTGTGCCTCCGTTACCTCATCAAAAAATGGGGATTAAGACTATGAACCCTGTGTGGGACATGGACTGTGTTCTACCTGATTATTTTGTATCTACCCCAGTGCTTAGACCACTGCCTAGCATATAGTAAGCGCTTAACAAATACAATTTAAAAAAGGAACACTTTTGAATATTTATCGTCACTGGTATTTATTGACCGCTTACCGTGCACAGACTACTGTACTAAGCACTTGGGAGACTCCAATACAAATATTAAATTGTGCATTCAATTACACATTCAGCTATTTCACTGAGACATACACATTCTACTCCCAATTATATTCTTCTTCTTCTCCAGTTCTCCCTACCTGTAAATAATTTGTGTCTGCCTACTTTCCCCATGGAACTGTAAGCCCTTTAAGGGTAGGAGCTATTCTCCTTGCTCCTAAGTTTACTCCCAGACATTTAATACAGTGCTCTCTACCCAGTAAATAGAATTGATGTACATCACCTTGATTCTATTTATTGCTATTGTCATTGTCTGTCTCCCCTGATTAGACTGTAAGCCCATCAATGGGCAGAGACTGTCTCTATCTGTTGCCGATTTGTACATTCCAAGCACTTAGTACGGTGCTCTGCACATAGTAAGCGCTCGATAAATACTATTGAATGAATGGATGAATAATTGTTGATGAGATAATAGTGAAGTGGAGAGTTTACGTCTTCTACTCAGATGCTGGGATCACTTCCAGAGTTGCGCACGTGCATACACACATGCACACTTCTCCCTTTCTTTCCCTGGATCTTTCCCTTTGCCTTTTTTCTTTCCTCCTCCGCCTTCAAGTCTACAGACACGAGCCATTCTTTGATACTGTCAGGGCAAGCAACCCAAGTGGCCAAATGGCAGAGAGAAGCTGAGGGCGACAGTTGAGCAGGCCCTCTGATAGGA
Organism: Ornithorhynchus anatinus; assembly: GCF_004115215.2. Taxonomy (NCBI): domain Eukaryota; kingdom Metazoa; phylum Chordata; class Mammalia; order Monotremata; family Ornithorhynchidae; genus Ornithorhynchus; species Ornithorhynchus anatinus. The sequence continues at coordinate 17,145,374 of NC_041751.1, forward strand.
GGCCTCAAGCTTCACAGCGTGGGACTTCCCTCAGATCCTCGGGGTCACTTCGTCCCAGAGGGTAACCGAGCAGCACCCACGGCCCCATCGCTCTGCGGACCCCAAAGGGACAGACGGGGAAGGGCTGGGCTCCCCACATTCCTAGCTGATAACCGGGCCCCTTCCAGGCCACAGGCAGAGCACCATGAGGGAGTTTACACTTCAGTGACTGTGACCCCCCCGGCAGTGACGGTGAACCAAGGGCCGGAGCCTGAGGCCGAGTCTGACCTTCAACCACCCTTCTTCATGATCGTCTCATCTCGTCACGTGTTTGGCCCTCATGATATCAAGCCTGGGTCAATCCTCCTCGCCTCCCTCAAGCACACATGATGGGGTGTTTCTGAAAGGTGAGGATGGATTTGCAGTAGAACCCCCAGAGGAACAGCTCCCAAAGGGGGCACTCAAAATGCAGCCTTGGGAGCAGGAATCCAATATGGTAAAACTGACCATCTCCATCGCCGAGAGAATGGTGTCTGTTCTGAGTCAGCACTCTGCTTAATAACCCCTCCTGGAAATTCTTCAGGGATCAAACTGGAGCCCCTGGCATTTCCGTTCCCAATCTACCGAAGATCCAAATGAGTCACACTACCTAGAATCACCAAGGTATCGGCAGTGGCCCTGAATGAGATCGGCCCCACATCCCACAATATCTCCTCAGCGATGGCTTTGAACACGGTCGTCTCCTTTCCTTCACAGTAAAGTCACAGGGTGGATCAGATTGAACTCCCTTACCGCTTAGGCAATTAGCCTCGTTCTGCAGCTGTGTGCTTGGCACCACTGAACCCGCAGATAGCGTGGCTCGGGATGGTAGGCCAAGAAGAACCTGGTGGCCGTGGGCCAGGGAGTTTTGAATTCACTGAAAGCCATTAGTCAGGTCTTTCTGCAATGGGTATGCTCCTACCCTGTCTCTCTTTTCTCCCACAAAACTTCCAAACCTGGAGCTCTCCCTAACAAGGCGCTGAAACGTTTAGATAAAACAATATAAATAAAACATAGAGAGACTTTTATTAAATGATCTGAGCCGCAAGAATTCCCGAATCCTCTCGTGCATTATGAGAGAGCATTTTAGATGGGCAAAGGAGACGGTCGAAAGGCTGAATGCAGGTCTCGATCATGCCCCGTTTAAAAACATCTCTTTAAAGGCACGCATGGAAGTCAAGTGGGGGGATGCTTCTAATGGAATACAGCGGCAGGCACATAAGCTATAAGAGAAGACAGTGATGTATTCTGTTCAAATGGACAAGTGTGGGCTATAATAATAATGACGGTATTTGTTAAGCACCCACTATGTGTCCAAACACTATTCTAAGCACTGAGGTAGAGACAAGTCAATCAGGTCAGACACAATCGCTGTTCCACATGGGGTTCAAGTCTTAACTGAAGGGAGAACAGGTTTTGAATCCCTAATTTTACATTGAGGAAACAAACATAGAGAAGTTAAGTGACTTGTCCAAGGACACACAGCAGACAAGTGGCTGAGCCAGGATTAGAACCCAGGTCCTCCGACTCCCAGGCCCGGACATTTTCCACGAGACCACGCTGCTTCATTCTTACTCAGCAACACCGCTGACACTCCCAGCATACACCGTTTGTCACCTGATTCGTAGAAACGACACGTACAAGGTCTGGCCGTGAGATGTAAGATCTGGCCCGAGTCTGGTCCAAAATCGTGTTCACACATTTCTTAATCAGCTCCCACAACCCACTCCACCCTCCACCTGATCTTGGTAGGGAGGAAGCAGGCGTCTCAGCAACCCTGACTCCTGTTTCACACAGGAGCTGAGAAGAGACTCAGTATCTACATGGGGTCTATGCTCTCCCGGAGCCAGATGGAAGAGGTCTCTATTAGCTCAGCTGGAAAATTCTAAACCCCACTGCCTTCTGAGACTTCCTTTACTGCCAGAGGAAAGGAGAAATAAGCCACTCCTGCGATCTGGTCTCCAGGCCTGAAGGCAGAGCATGCCCAATGAGCTGGGATGGATGAAACACCCCATCAGGAAAAATAATTATGGCATTTGTTGAGCACTCACTATGTGCCAGGCACTATACTGGCAGACCTCAGGGCTGAGACTTCAGCATGAGCACTTGCATGAAGGAATAGGTTCTAGAGCTAATGGACTGGGGCAGAGGCACTCACTCTCTAATCCTACTCACCCAAGTGCTTAGTATAGTGCTCTAGCGCTCAAAGAATCAATCAATGGTATTCACTGGGCACTTACTACACACAGAGCATCGTACTAAGCTCTTGGGAGAGTACAGGACAACAGAATTAGAAATATATATAACAATTAGCAGAAAAAATACAATTGAGTGATTGATCTCAGCCAGCTCCGTTCCTTCTGGGGCCTAGAATGGAGAGAGTAAGCAAGCAGCGGAGGGGCACATCGTGACGTTTATGGGCGTGCTTAGATCTGTGACCTTTAGGTATTTGATAATAATCACGGCATCTGTTAAGCACTTATTGTGTGTGAGGAACGACAAGTAAGCACTGGAGAGGATACAAGCAAACCGAGTTGGACACAGTCCCTGTCCCACGTGGGGCTCACAATTTCAATCCCCATTTTACAGATGAGGTAACTGAGGCACAGAGAAGTGAAGTGACTGGCCCAAGGTCACACAGCAGATAAGTGGTGGAGCCAGGATTAGAACCCATCACCTCTGACTCCCAGGCCCATGCTCTATCCACTAAGCCATGCTGCTTCTCAGGCATTCACCCCACCACCAACCCTACTGCACTTAGGTACATATCTTTAAATTATATATTGTAAATAACTTATATTAATGAATGTCTGCCTCTCCCTGAAGACCGCAAGCTCACTGTGGGCAGGGAACTTATCTACCAACTCGTTCATTCACTCGTAATTACTGAGAGCTTACTGTGTGCAGAACACTATACTAAGCGCTTGGGAGAGTTCACTGTAACAATAAACAGACCCATTCCCTGCCCACGACGGGCTCTGTTACACTGTACTCTCCCGAGCGCTCAGTACAGTTCTCTGCACATAGTAAATGCTCAAAAAATGCCACTGATCAATTGACTGGTCTTTGCGCATGTCAACCAGCTTTAGGCAGATTCGACACTTGAATCTAGGTCTCCTGAATGCCAGGACTGGGCTCTGTCCTTGGGACCAACTGCAGGGCTCCCAATAAGTTAGGTCATTAGATCCATTTCAGCATCTCAAGAGTTCTTTTGACCCGTCGGTTTTCAAATACTCTGGCCTGCAGAGTATTCTGAGCCACAGCCAAGAAAATACCATTTTGGGAATTTTCTTGGATCAAAGGAAACTTAAAGAGCCGGGTGTTTTAAGCCACTATATAAAGCAACTGACATCTTCTTTGGTTCCCTATTGATCACACTATGCATCATCTTTGGAGGAAGAAGGAAGGAGGTGAAGCTTGTTTGAGATCACGAGGAAAAGAATACAAAAAAGCCGAAGCTGACATCAGGGGAGAAAGAGCAAAGGATCAGATCAGAATCCCCCTAAGGGAGATTGTGAGGGTAAAATGACCGAGTTGATGTGAAAGTATCTGGGAAAACATAAAGGCCTCCAGATTTAAGGTGCAGTGAGATAAGCAGAAAGGTCAAGGTGTCGTCAGAGGAAATGAGGGGATTCCGTAGACCGGTGACAAATATACAGCACAAGCGAAGTCCATTCATTTAATGAAATGTGTATTCGTTATCTTTCCTGGGTTTGGGCCGAGACCATCATCAGTATGAAAGCTATTTATTGAACAGAACAATCTATAAGGCGTCTATTTTGTTCAGAAATGCTATACTGGGCACCTACTGGGTGCTGAGAGCTGTGTTGGGCAATCCAATACCAGGAACTTCCTGGGTTCACAAAGCACTGTACCAGACACCTCCAGAGCAGTGTATTGAGCATCTCCTGGGTAGTAGAGCACTGTACTGGGTGGCTCCTGAGTTTAACAGAGCACTGTACTGGGTGTCTCCTGTGTGGGCCAAGCACTGTACCAGTTCAACCCCTGAAGAATTTCCAGGAAGGGTTAATAAGCTGTGTGCTGGCTCAGAATGAACACCAATTCCCTCGGCCACAGAGACGGTCAGTTGTACCGTATTGGATTCCTGCTCCCTTTGGGGCCTATTTTTCTAGAGGTTCTGTTGCATATCCATATTCACCTTCACGAAACATCCCCTGGTGCGTGCTTGAGGGAGGTGAGAAGGATGGCCCCGGGATTGATATCATGAGGGCCAAAGTAAGCACTTAACAAATGCCATTAAAAAAAAGAAAACTATCACATGACAGGTGCTGACTATTGCAAAGACCGCCTTATAAGAACCTGGGACTACTAACCCAGCTAAAGCAGGACGTATGGTCAGCCTATAAAACGGTCCTTATCTCTACTAATGAATAGTAAAACTCTTATGACACCCTGGACTGCAGACAGGTAATAAGTCAATTTTACTTTTTCGCCTTGGCAAAACAAAGCATAATCGTGTCATTTCCAAGTTACTTTCAAAGAAGTATCAAAATAGGTGGGGGAGGGAGAAACAGTGTGGCCTAGTGGAAAAACACAGGCCTGGGAGCCAGAGGGCCTGGGTTCTAGTCCCAACTCTGCCACTTACTTGGAGTGTGACCTTGGACAAGTCACTTAACCTCTCTGTGCCTCAGTTTCCTTAAAATGGGGATTCAATACCTATCCTCCAAACTACCTAGACTGTAAGCACCATGTGGCCTCAGTGCTTAGCACATAATGAGCGCTTAACAGATGCCCCAATTACTATTATTAAATCAAATTTGGATATGGCCAGAACTGTTAAAAAAACTAATGCTTCCATATTTTAAAAATCCTCAACTTTTATATTATATACTATTCCAAACCTGGGCTACAATATGTTGAAAATTTGCCTTAAAAAGCATTCCTGCTATTTCTGACATCACATAAGAAGTGAATCGTATTCACTTTCCCCATCTCGCTCTCCACGTTTAGTTTCACAGAACCCGTGTTAAGAGGAAAACATCTATAATAATATGACGAAAGCTATGTTCAGTGGAAAACGTCTACAACAATACGATGAGTTTCCCAATTCTGAAATTATCCTGTACAATCCTGGTCCAAGAGCTAGTCCAGGCCCGAGGAATAAAATCTATATGAGAGCTGCCCTTTGCTTTTGAAGACAGCACTAGGGATGGTGAGAAGCCACACTCGCATGCGACTGTGACTGGAAAGGCCAATGTGTGGCCCACGTTCCCGGCCGCACTGCTGCACAGATACGCTTGCCGCTCTCGATTGTTAGCTCGCCGTGGGCAGGGTACATGTCTACCAGATCTGTTGTATTGTCCTCTCCTAAGCACTTACTATAGTGCTCTGCGCACCATAAGCACTCAACAAATACCACTGATGTACTGGGAAACACACAGCATCTGTCTCTCCTTTCACACCTGCCTCTTGGCAATCTGATCCTTGGGACGCTTATCCTTGAGGAGAGCAATCCTCTTCCCACTGGCTGCCTGCACCAGGCTGGTCCGCTCCTTGCACTGTTCTCCCAGTGGTTTGCCTGCTAGGTGACAATGTTTTAGGATGAACCCCTGTGTCTCTCAAAAGCTTATTCCATCCTCCAGACTTACCCATGTCCTATTTCAGAACACTCTGCAACAGTCGTCTGGGTATCCTTTCTCATCCATTCTCCTCACAGATGACACTCGGTGGGCCTGTGTTGTGAGCGTGGCCTCAATCCTGATGAGCTGCCTGCTTGTCGGAATCAATCGATCAGTGGTATTTATTGAGCACTGACTATGTGCAGAGCACTGTTCTAAGCGCTTGGGACAGTACCATACAAGAGACAGAGCAGAGCGTTCCTTGCCCATAATGAGGAATAAAACAGGATAGAATTTCTCAGGTCTCGGTAAACTCCTTTAGGGCATGGATTGTGTCTACCAACTCCCAGGCGCTTAGTACAGTGCTCGACGTACAGTAAGCATTCAGTAAATACCAACTGATTGAATGTAGCCTCCCCTTTTTCCTCATCCCCATGTTCCACTCTGCCAAGACTGACCTCCCCATCCAAGTATCCTACTCCACATTCTGGGTCTTTTCCCATTCACAACCAGCACCCAGAACACCACCATTCTCCCAGTTGAGGAAACAAACGTCTTCCTTTTCACTGCTCAGTGGAAGGAACACGGGCTTTGGAGTCGGGGCTCATGAGTTGGAATCCCAGCTCTGCCACTTGTCGGCTGTGTGACTGTGGGCAAGTCACTTAACTTCTCTGGGCCTCAGTTCCCTCATCTGTAAAATGGGGATTAAGACTGTGAGCCCCACGTGGGACAACCTCATTCCCCTGTGTCTACCCCAGCGCTTAGGACAGTGCTCGGCACATAGTAAGCACTTAACAAATACAAATACCATATACCAAATACTTAGCGACCCTCTGGGGGAAAACCGTCCCAGTTAACCAGCAAGGAAGGCGGTAGCTCTCCGACATCTCTTTGCCTAGTCCTTTGCAAGCCCTATTTACCCGAGTTTTTCCACACTCCCATCTTCACAAGATAGCACTTGTGTAGAAGCCCAGAGCCTGTTCCAAATTAATATCAACAAAAAGCTGTGCATCTTACGGCTTATGGAGAGAAAACAAATAAATGCTACTGTTTTCTTTGGAGGATTCCAAAAACTAAACACTACCCGGCTCTGCCACCTGTCAGCTGTGTGACTTCAGGCAAGTCACTTCACTTCTCGGTGCCTCAGTGACCTCATCTGTAAAATGGGGATTAAGGCTGTGAACCTCATGTGGGACAAGCTGATGACCCTGTATCTCCCCCAGCGCTTAGAACAGTGCTCGGCACATAGTAAGCGTTTAACAAATACCAACGTTATTATTATTATTACTTTTATTTGAATTTCACTCTGAACTGTGGCCTTCATTAAGCAGAGAAGCAGCGTGGCTCGGTGGAAAGAGCACGGCCTTGGGAGTTAGAGGTCATGTGTTTGAATCCCTGCTCTGCCACTTGTCAGCTGTGTGACTGTGGGCAAGTCACTTAACTTCTCTGTGCCTCAGTTACCTCATCTGTAAAATGGGGATTAAGACTGTGAGCCTCACGAGGGACAACCTGATTTCCCTGTATCTACCCCAGCGCTTAGAACAGTGCTCTGCACGTAGTAAGCGCTTAACAGATGCCAACATTATTATTTGCTAAGTCCCAAACTCTACTCTAAGCACTGCGGTAGAAACAAGACAATCCAAACGGACACAGTCCTTGCCCAACCCGGTACCCGAAGACCAATTGTTAGGGAGACCAGAAATCTCTTCCCCTTTCGATGGATGAGGAAACTGAGGCCCAGAGAGGTTAAACGACTTGCCCAAGGTCACACAGCAGAACAGTAGAGGAATTGGGGACAGAAATCTGGCTATCTGACTCCCAGGCCCAAGCTGTCTCCACTAGCCTATGCTCCCTCCCTGGAAATAAGAGCAGTACTGAAAAAAAGTTTCCAGAGAGGGTCCTCTGGTTTCAAAGCCAGGATATTTGCAGCAGTGTTTTCCACCTCATTTCCCTTAAAAAGATTTGAGGTCTAGTCAGCGTCCTACATCCGCCACTGTGGAATTCACTTATGATTTTATTCATTAGCTTGCCGCAGCTGATGGAACACTGCCCCGACTTCAAGAGAAAAGTCACAGTTTACAGTGCTGCCGTTGTTTGATGGCACAAGGATCTGCTCCTAATTTAATTAAAACCCACTCATACACGCTGTCGTTACTACGCGCACTTGTCCAAGTCTCAGAAGGCTCCTAGGATTGGGAAGCCAGGTTGTATCCAAGCCTATGACAAATGTGCAAATTCATTAAAAACTGCAGGTTAAAAATATGAATCTGGTCTTTTCGAGACCTGGGGTGAATCGGTTACATTGACAGAGACTAGGGTGAAAATTGAAAGGACATGTTTATTTTATAATACTTTCAAAATGATATTTTTACTGTCCCATCTCCTCCAGGAATAAAATAACATTTGGTTGAATGTAAACGACAGCTGGGCCCGACAGGACGGTAGCGGAGGGAAGCGCTTAGCCTGATTGCTGACGACGATTCAGCCTATTTGCCAGCTTTATAATGCAAGATCTCATTGCCTTTAGGATGCTCTCACACAAAGCCAACCCACTGGTGAGGATATTGAGCAAAGGAAACCGTCTTGTTCTTCGATACTTGCGTTTCTCTAATGGCGGGGCTGTCACGATCTGCCGTCCTATGGAGAGAAACAGCTAAGCTAGGCCTTGACTGGTCAACCGGCAATTAATCGAACCCTGGCTTGTCAAGGTTGCCTTCTCAAATCCATCTCGAAGGTATATGATGTAACATTCCTAACTTTTCTCTCTGTATTCATTCATTCATTCAATTGTATTTATTGAGCTCTTACTGTGCACTGTACTAAGCGCTCTGTGTAATACTAATCATTATAATTACAGTACTTGTTAAGCGCTTATTACGTGCCAAAGACTGTTCTGAGCACTGGGGGAGATCCACCATGTCTGTTGCATGGCCTTGGGCAAGTCACTTCACTCCTCTAGGCCTCAATTACCTCATCTGTAAAATGGGGATTAAGAGTGTGAGTCCCGGTGAGACGGGGACTGTGTCCAACCTGATTAACTTGTATCTACCCCAGCGCTTAGAATGGTGCTTAGCGCATAGGAAATGCTTAATAAGTACTATTATTATTATAATTATTATACAAGTTAGGTGGGTGGGACTTAAATAGCTCCCAGGCCAACTCTGAGAGAGAACAGGCATTGAATCCCCATTTTACAGCTGTGATAGCTGAGGGAACTTAAGCGCTTTGACGTTAATTTCATTGTGAAGCAGGGGAGGATAAGATAGGCCATCATGAGAGGACCCCAGCTCTGCCACTTGGCAGCTGGGTGACTGTGGGCAGGTCACTTACCTTCTCTGTGCCTCAGTTCCCTCATCTGTAAAATGGGGATTAACTGTGAGCCTCACGTGGGACAACCTGATTACCCTGTATCTACCCCAGCAGTTAGAACAGTGCTCTGCACATAGTAAGCGCTTAACAAATACCAACATTATTATTACCGGGTAGCTGTTGCCATAATTGAAAGGCAGTGGGCAGCACAGAGAAACGTTCGTTATCCTCTCTTGAGTATGGACATTGTCCAAGCTTGTCCCCGAGCAAGGGAGAGAATTGGGGCAATTACACCCACTCTCTCTACCCTGCCTGGTGAGGAACTGGATAGCTCTTACACCCGCTGGCCACCGGGATAGAGTCCCCTTCTGAGTGGGGTCATTTTCCTGTGGACAAATACCCTGTGTCCAAAACACAGATACACGTCCCACCTTCCTGGTCTAAGTGGGGATATAGAGGCCAATTTCTGGGTCATTTACCTGTAACTGGAGCTGCCAGCACTCCACTTCCCTTAACATACTTCCTGTTCCCACCTCAGAGGCAGTTTGCCCCAGGGGAAATAGCACAGGACTAGCAGTCGGGAGACACAAAAGGTTCTGACTCCAGCATTGCCACTGGAATTCTATATGACCTTGGGCAAATCACTTTCCCTTACTGCGTCTCAGTTTTCTCATCTGAAAAATAGGGGTTAGATCCCTGCTTTCCCCTATGAGGGACATGAGGGACAGAGATGGTGTCCAATCTGATTTTCCACAGCACCCTCAGAGAGTGGGGAACTGAGACGCATCAGGGGCAGCTGCCCTAGAAGGCACTGCTGTCCGGGTCATCGTTCTTTGTGGAAAGCGGAACGTAGCACGCTTCCATGGGGAAATTGGGAAGAAAGAGCTGGAATTCATGGAAGCATTCGTGGAAGCAGCAAGTCTAGTGAAGAGAGACTTGAGTTCTAATTCCATCTCTACCTCGTGCCTGTTGTGGGACCTTGAGAATGTCACAGCTTCTCTTTTTTTCCAGTTTCCTCATCTGTAAAATGGTGGTAAAATACCTAATCTTCTTCCCTCCTAGACTGTGAGCTTCATGGGGGTCAGGCCTGTGTCCTAGCCAATTATCTCTCATCTACCCCGATGCTTGGTACAGTGCTTGGCACACAGTAAGCACTTAACGAATACTATGACTGCTATTATTAATTTGCCCTCCACAGTTTCCAAAGCTACCATAGGAGCTAGAATGTCAGACTCATTTACTCTGTGATACAGGAGAAAAACAGACAGAATCATTTTGTTTCGCCAACTTCACCATCTTGCCAGTTGGTCCATAATTCTCTAGTCTGTAAACTTATACAGTGTGGGCTCATTGTGGGAGGGGACTGTGCCTACCAACTCCCTGTCCCAAGTGCTTAGTACAGTGCTCTGTACACAATAAGCACTCAGTAAATACTACTGATTGATTGGTGGAGTGTTGGCAGATACGGGCCTCTTTGCTCACAGGGACCAGTGAGCCATTGGCTACAGGGCTTTGAGTTACAAATGCTAGAATCCACTGGCTGCCACAGGAGAACTGAGAAACCTCACACCTTTATATCTCCGGGTTCTTAAGTGGAGCGATGATCTTTAGCGCAGATCTGAATTTTGTGGTAAGTGAAAAGACTTCCTCCAATCTGCCTAAGGACTGGAGCAAATAGTGGCAAAACAAAACAACAAGGGGGTTGAGTCTACTTTCTTGTTGGGGGAGATTTTTGATGACAATGATGTAAAAGAGCATTTTTCACACAGTACTTGAAAACTGATGTCGGACGAGCCAAGCTCTGACCGGACGTAAGAGAGGATGATAAACAGAAAGATTAGCATGGAAACAGAACTGGGTTCTGAAGAAAAACAGTGAGCAGTTTATAGATGTTGTCCAAGATTTACCGGTTGACTCCGGCTGCAAACACGGATTACAATCTCTTGACTGATGAATGGGATGCCTAACCCTTGCCGTGAACAACAGATGGCCCTCGCTAGAGATTTCCTTCACTGGATGAGGCAGCATTGCCTAATGGCTAGAGCACGGGCCTGAGCATCAGAAGGACCGGGGTTGTAGTCCCAGCTCTGTCACTTGTCTGCTGTGTGACTTTGGGCAAGTCACTTAACTTCTCTGTGCCTCAGTTACCTCATTTGTAAAATGGGGATGAAGACTGTGAGCCCCATGTGGGATAGGGCCTGTGTCCGACCTGATTAGTTGGAATCTACCCCTTAGAACAGCGTCCGGCACATAGTGTGCACTTAATACCAAAAAAATAAAGAGTGTACAGTGGAAACAGAAAGGAAATGTCCAGGTTCCCCCGTATCTTCTAGGGTTGGGCTGAATTTCTTCACCTTACTCCAATTTCCCCAGGAAGACCAACCAGGAGAAAATGTGTAAACCGGCAACAGACCCATTTCTGGAACAGGCGGAGTGTGAGAACGGTGTTGAGCTGGGCTCAACTCAACCTCCTATGACTGTTCTGCCAAACCCAGAGAAGAGGCGGTTCGGTAGTGAGGAAGGGAGACATTTTCTTTTTTATGGTATTTGTTAAGTACTTATTGTGTGTCAAGCACTGTTCGAAGTACTGCTTCTCCATTTACCAGGCCTGGGAGTACAGGAAGCAGCAAGTCTGACCCCAAACCTGGGCTGGCGGGGGGCGACTCAGAAGTGCCGTGCAGGACTGGAGCTGACCTTGGTGCCAGTGGCTTTACAGTGCCCAGTCTTTACAATGCCCAGGTTGGGGTGGGAGCGATAGGGGGCCGGTGCCGTGGTGGAAGCAATTTGGGGCATAGATTATAAAATCCCTGAAGGGAGGGATTACATCTAATAACTCTTTTGCAATCCACAATTCAATGTTTTGCACAGAGTAGGTGCTCAATAAAGAGGAGGAGGCAGCAGAGTCTAGTGGAAAGAGCACAGGACTAGGAGTCAGAGGACCTGGCTTCTAATCCTGGCTCTGCCACTTGAGTGCTGTGGGACCTTGGGTAAATCACTTAACTTCTCTGGGTCTCATTTGAAAAATGGGGATTACAACTGTGAGCTCCATGTGAGACAAGGACTGTGTCCAACCTGATTATCTTTAACCTATCCGACCCCTTAGTATATTGCCTGGCATTTAGGAAGGGTTTAAACCAAATTTTGTAAGAGGAACGTTCTGAAAGGGAGGGGGAATGCTTTATAAAATGTGGCCGGGGGAGAAGAGATTTTCTGGATGACGAGATGATGCCCCAGAGGTAGATGGGTAGCTGCCCTCAAAGGCAATCCAGAGGGAGTTATCGCTATTTCTGGAGAAAGAGAATCCACCAAAATGGAGACTTTTCTGTAAGTTTATTTTCCTCATCTTGTTTTTACATACTCTCATTTCTCTGCTCCTTCCTTTTCCACACACCTATACGCACACACACCCCGACGCATCTGGAGCTCCTGTTCCAACCTCAGTGGAGAACTCTAAATTTTGCAAGTGCTGAATTTATCCCCTTGGACCACTGGATTACAGCGTCATTATCTACCCTACCTTAGATGGGTCCACCCTGCATCTCATCCCCATTGGCAACAGCTGTGCTCAATGGTTGTTTTTCAAATCGTTTCCTCCCACTGTGATACTGAGTCATCTCAGGCACATTTGTGGATAGGGATGGGGAAGGGAGAGAGGAAGAGAAAGAGAGAGAGAGACAGAAAGGGGGGGGGGGGTATTTCTGCCACTGTGTAATTCTTTCTTGTTCCCTGACCTTTTCCACATATCTATCTTTGTATTGTTCTTTCTTCTTGCACTCAGGAATCAGACAGTGGTATTTACTGAACACCTAATGTGTGCAGAGCACTGTACTAAGCATTTGGGGGAGTACACTTCTCTCTCACCCTCCCGCTGCATTTTCCTCTTCAGTCTTTTTCTCCTTCTCACCTCCTCCTTTCCGGCTGCCCACTCTTAGAGAGCCAGTCTTGTCCCTATTAGCACCTCACTCTGCCCCACTACAAGTCTGGACAAGGGAGCCCCTTTACTCACCTGTCGGGATGCTTGAGGATTTCCTTCCTGATAAGTAACCACTCAACAGACACCATTTATTGGCTGAATGGAAAGAGCATAGACCTGAAAGTCAGAGGACTTGGGTTCTAATCCCCGTTCCATCACTGCTGTGTGACCTCGGGGAAATCACTAAATTCTCTTTGCCACTCTCACTCTTTAAAAATAAATTTTGCTTCAGGGCAAGTTTTACTCAGCACAATGGATTGTAATTAATAGAAATGCATTTTTTCTACCAAAACCAAAATGAACCTAAAACTGATTTTCATTCACTCCGTGATATTTTTTGAGTACTCACTATCAATAATAATTATAACTGTGGATTTTGGTAACCACTCACTATGTCCCAAGTACTGTGCTAAGCACGTGGGTAGTGCAAGATAATCAAACACAGTACCTGTCCCTCATGGAGCTCACAGAGTAAGTAGAACAGGTATTTAATCACCATTTTATAGATGAGGAAACTGAGCCATAGAGAAGCGAGGTGACTTGCCCAAGGTCACAGCAGGCAAGTGGGAAAGCCAGGATTAGAACTCACATGCCCCGACCCCCAGGCCAGACTTCTTCTCCTATGCCTTCCTCTAGACCGCAAGCTCATTGTAGGCAGGGAATGTGCCTGTTTATTGTTATATTGCACTCTCCCAAGTGCTTACTTAGTACAGTTCTTTGCACAAGGGTAAGTCCTCAATAAATACAACCGACTGACTGACTAGGCTACACTGCTTCTCGTCTCTAGCGCTAATCAGCCTCTGCCTGATGTTAGTAAGTGTTCGATAAATTCCATTGATTGGTTTGGAACTTGGATGGAGTGTTGGCCATTTTGTAGGTTGCTTTATAATATACATGGCCAACGCATATATAGATGCTTGTGTTATGTGTATGTCTGTGTGTGTGTGTCTGTGTGTGTATAAATCAATAATATATATTGAATGTCTACTGCATGTAAGACTCTGTACAAAGTACTTGGGAGAGTACAATAGACTTAGTAAACGTGATCCCTGTCCTCAAGGAGCTTAAAATTGAGTGTGGAAGATGGACACTAAAACAAATTCCAGGTAGTAGGAAGCAATGGAATATCAGGTTAAGTACCTAAGTGCCAGGGTGGCAGGGGAGAACCCAAGCGCCTAGCGGACAGGCAAGAGGTGAAGTGTCAGGGGGCAGAGAGGTGGCAGAAAGAGGTGAAGCGACCTCTTTCCTTAATCAGGAAAGGCCTCCCGGAGATATGACTTCTCAAGGGTTTTGAAACAGCCAAACGCTATATACCGCAGCAGCACTGCAAGAAAAGACAGTGAAAGGAGAAGAAAAGCGGGGAGCCAGAGCTGGCCTGGCTTACTTTAACGGGGAAGAGAACACTCCCCAGGCTCAATCTGTCTCTGGAGCCACTTCAAGCAAACTCTGGAACGCTGACGTGTCATTTGTGTTTTATCAAAGTCCCAGACACTCATGTCCCCTGCTCACTCTGACTCAGGCCAGCATTGGGAACATCCTGCAAGTCACCGAAGTCTACGGGTTCATTTCAACTTCAAGGGCTCTTTTATTTGGAAGGTTAAAAAAATTGGCAATTTGGGACCAAAAGAGAAAATGCCCCATCACCTCCTGACCGCTGGTAGAACTCCCTTCCACTTCAAATCCACCAATCATAGCTTGGACACTGATGAAAGAGAAACAGTATTTGAACACTGATGCAAAGCAGTGTGATTTTAATGGACAATGAACAGGCCTGGGAGCCAAAGGACCTGGGTTCTAATCCCAGTTCCGGCGCTTGCCTGGTGTGAGACCATGGGCAAGTGGAAGCAGCGTGGCTCAGTGGAAAGAGCACGGGCTTTGTCGTCAGAGGTCATGGGTTCGAATCCCGGCTCTGCCACTTGTCAGCTGTGTGACTGGGGGCAAGTCACTTCACTTCTCTGTGCTTCAGTTACCTCATCTGTAAAATGGGGATTAAGACCGTGAGCCCCATGTGGGACAACCTAATTCCCCTGTGTCTACCCCAGCGCTTAGAACAATGCTCTGCACATAGTAAGCGCTTAACAAATACCAACATTTCCTCAAGTTTCCTCAACTGCAAAATAAGGATTCAATACCTGTTCTCCCTCCTACTTGGCTGTGAGCCTCATGCAGAGCAGGGCCTGTATCCGGCCTGATTAGCTTCAATCTACCCCAGCGTTTAAAACATTGCTTGACTCACAGTAAGCGCTTTAACGAATACCATTAAAAAATACCATTAATGCCATTAAAAAAGAAACAGAGGCTGACGCTGAGCTCTGCAGTTCTGTTCTAGAGAATTAGCAGATATGGATCAAATCCTCATAGCTGAGGGAAGAGCTTTGTTTTGATCCTACTGTATTTCCACTGAAAACGGACCTCGTCGCAGATTTACCAGCCCAGTTAGCCAGACCTCCAGTAGCCAGATGGTTTGGGAAATAGTCTCAAGCACCCTTCCTACAGGATGGGATCTGGCTAGGAAGACACTATTACTTGTACCCTTCCATAAAGAGTGAAAATGGGGTTCGGTGATGCTAGGTTGAAACATGCCAATTATACCTTATGCTTTAGTGTTCCTCTACTGTGCGCCATCTTAATTTTTCCCAGGAAAGGTTTGATGTCTCTCCAGCTGTGATGAACTAATGAGATTATAGCCACCATCGAGCAGCTCTGTTTTTTTTAACTGAAACGTAACTTTAAAATTCATTCAGATGTGCTCATTTCATACGGACGCTTAATTATTTTTTCCACTGACATTTGTTTAGAATTTAACATCTGCACATTACAGTGCTACATTCAGGGATAAATAAAAGGATCAGTAGGATTCCCAACTTTCTAATCCATCCCAGGAAGTTAAATGCTCCAACAGGGAAATGGGAGCTGCTGACTGCTTCTAGGATTTGTGACATCAGAAAATATCATTATCCGGTCTAGATTAGGTGCACTATGGGATGGGAACTGGAAGCTCCCTGTGAGCAGGGATCATGTCTACCAACTTGTATTTTATTCTCCTAATAATAATGATAGGGGTATCTGTTTGGCGCTTACTATGTTCCGAGAACTTTACTAAGTGCTGGGGCAGATACAAATTAATCACATCAGACACAGTCCTGCTCTCAAAAGGAGATACAGTCTAAATGGGAGGGAGAATAAGGTATTTAATCACCGGTTTACAGATAAGGAAATTAAGGCACAGAGAATAATAAGAATAATAATAACAATAATTCAATAATAATAATTTTGGTGTTTGCTAAGCGCTTGCTAGGGACCAAGCACTGTTCTAAGCACTGGGATAGAAAAAAGATAATCAGGTCAGACACAGTCCCTGTCCCACGTGGAATTTATAGTTTAAGCAGGAGGGAGAACAGAAGCAGCATTGCCTAGTGAAAAGAACCAGGGCCTAGGAGTCAAAGGGCCTTGGTTCTAATTCCAGCTCCATCACTCGTCTGCTGTGTGAACTTGGGCAAGTCACTTAACTTCTCTGTTCTTCAGCTACCTTATCTATAAAATGGGGATTCAATCCTCCTCTCTCTGTTTAGACAGCGAGCCCCATGTCGGACAGAGACTGTGTCCAACCTGAATATCTTGTAACCACCCCAGCACTTTGTACAGTGCCTGGAACATAGTAAGAGCTTAACGAATACTGCAATTATTATTACTGGTGACGCTAATAGTAATAATAATGCTAACAGAAACTAAATCTCCATTTTCAGATGACGAAAGTGAGGTTAAGTTACCTACCCAAGATCTCACCGCAGGCAAGTGGCACAGAAGGGATTAGAACCCAGGTACTCTTGACTCACAGGTTGTGCTCTTTCCATTAGACCACACTGCTTCCCAGCAGCACCAGTAAGTGCCCTGCACACAGCAAGCTCTCAGTAAACACTACTGATTGAATGATTAGAAAGTGTGCTGGAATATTAAGGGAGGAGTCTCTGGTTCTCCCAACAAAATCAGATCTGTGGATATCTTCAGACTACTCAGCACACACTTTCCTCTTACAGGTAGAAATATTAATCTGGACCCAAGGGGAGGTGAGTAAACTCTTCCTTTCTCCTTACCCTTCTGTTGGATGGACCCCACATGGTGAAAGGTGTCAGCAAAGGCTTTTAGAATGTCTCTTTCTCAAATCAACACTGGAATGCCTGGGTCTTCAAGAGATTATAACCTGGAGTTCATCATCAAGAACATGATGGTATTTATTGAGCACTTACTGGGTGACAGGCACAGGTGAAGTGCTGGGGTAGATACAACCAAATTAAGTTGGGCACAGTTCCTGTCCCAGGTGGGCTCACAGTCTCAATCCCCATTTTACAGATGAGGGAACTGAAGCACAGAGAAGTGAGGTGACTTGCCCAAGGTCACGCAGTGGACACGTGCAGAGCTGGGATTAGAACCTATGACCTTCTTATTCACAGGCCCATGCTCTCTCCCCTGTACCATGCTGCTTCTCATAAGATCAGGGGCCCAAGACAAAGCTGGGGTTTGGGGACTAAAGAGGATTTTCCCCAGTCTCCAAGTTCCTTCAGGCTCCACCTCACATGCTCTATTTCTTTCTGGATGTACTCCTCATCTGCTTGGTGCCACTTGCAGATTCAACTTGACTTCCTCGGGAAAGCCTTAACACCCAACCCAACACCCCCGCTCTGCCGTCAGTGAAAGGAAGTTTGGGAAGCCCTGCTTTATTTTGTTTTTTGAATGTTTTTTGTTAAGGCTTACATATATCAGGCACTATGCTAAGTATTGGGGTAGATACAAACTAATCAGTTTGGACTATGTCCTACATGGGGCTCACAGCCTTAACCCCAATTTTACGGATGAGGTAACTGAGGCGGTCAGACGTTAAGTTACTTGCCCAAGGTCACCTGGCAGGCAAGGGGAAGAGCCGAGACTAGAACCCAAGTCCTTCCGACTCCCGGGCCTGTGCTCTATCCACTAGGCCATGCTGCTTCTCTGTTTCACTCATCAGGGCAAGGCCGTGGGATCCCTGAAGCTTGCAACATCCTAATAGCTGGGTGGGGAGGAACCCGTGAGCAATGCGCAGAAGGCGCTCCCAAAAGAGGCATTATGCAAATGCCAGCATTTCGCTAATATGCACTGTAAACTCATCACTGTTTGTTTATTTCTTCTAAAACACAACAGAGATTATAGCCGTAATGCCCTCATTACTGAACAAAGGCGCTAAATGCTTAAAATGACACTGCTCTGGCCTTCCAATCCCACACAATCTTGAAATTAAAGCACACACTAGGTCAGCTTTGGGAGATGGAAAAACTCAGTCCCCTTCCCCGTCTCCCAAGCTTATTCGTTTCTTCGGAATATTGCTACCATCTGTCCCTCTGCTCCCTGACCCCAAATCAGTGGCTGATAGGGAGCTGAGGAAGATTGCCCCGAGTAAGCTTTTCCTCTGGACTGTAAGCTCCTTCTGGTCAGGGAATGTGTCTATTAATTCTGTTATATTGTGCTACCAAGCGCTTAGTACAGTGCTCTACACTGGGTAAGCAATCAGGAAATACTGTTGATTAATGTCATATCATGTTCTTCCAAGCACTCAGTACAGTGCTCTGCACACATTAAGCGCTCAATAAATACAATTGCTTAACTGATCTCTCAGCTTAAGGGAGAGATTCTCTGAAAGTCCTGGAGAAGAGACATTTTCAGCTGTTTCCACCACTAGCTGATTCACCAGGCTGAGGCTCTTTGAAAACCCTATTGATTATAATATTCCCTCTTTTGAATGTCAATCAATCAATCAAATTTATTGAGCTCCTGAAAGGCAGAGAACATGTATATCGTTACCGTTGTAGTCTCTTAGTAGAGTGCCTGGCACTCAGTAAGTGCTCAATTAATACTAATTGATTGATTTTTACCTGGCAGATAAAGTGTAAACCAGCTGTATATGTCAGTAATCAAAGTCATCATCATGATCACCAACACTTATTGAGCATCTAGTATGGGCAGACCACTGTACTAGGTGCTTGGGAGCGGAGTACTGCTCTGTAAAATATAGGGCTCAGCCTTTGAGGACTTACGCTAATAATTCTGGGAAGGTGGAACATGGCTGAGAACCAATTTCTCATGATGTTGTCTATTTAAAAAAAAAATTGGTATTAAGTGCTTATGTGCCAGGGTAAGGACTAGGGTAGATTCAAACTAACCAGGTTGGACACAGTCCCTGTCCCACATGGGGCTCAGTCTTAATCCCCATTTTAAAAATGAGGTAACTGAGGCACAAAGTTGAGTCACTTGCCCAAGGTCACCCAGAAGAGAAGCGGTGGAGCCGGGATTATTTGCCATCATTTCCTCTCTGTTCTTCCATTCCTTTCCCCTCTACCTACCCCACCCAGATCCCCACATTCCTTCCCAACATCCATGATTTCATTTCTATAAGACATCCTATCCCCGATCAAAGTTCCTCGGCCTTTCTAGACATACTTTATAGAAATTTAACGTATAAACACTTCTGCTGTTGGGCTACTATTTGATTTCCTAGATTCTCATTTTCACTTACATCACCTATTATCTCACACCTTTTGCTGACAAGGGAGTTACGCCAACATTCCACAGGTACCAGGAATGAATTCACAATAGAAATGAAATTTAATTGGATTCCATCGCCAAAATTAAAAAAAAAAATCCACAAAAATGAGTTTAGGCTGGAAATACTTCAAGCACTGCAGAGAACTAGAACTAACATTTTGTTGGTTAAAGAAGCATTACAAATAATTTGTATTTCTCGGTGGGTGTCACGGACCAGGGTGATGGGCTAGATAGTTCTCCAGCATATGGGTGCCCAATACTTCAGCCAATACAATACTTAAGATGCAGCTTGTATATGAAAGGCAGACTGGACAGTTTGTCCTTACTCTTTAGGTGTTCATGAAATGAAAAATTCATTCCCATCCCAATTTGTATTTTTGAAATGGTCAGAGCTGTGCTTTAAGCAGAAGGGAAGTGCACTGAATTGGAATAAACACCTGTACATCGATATTAAGAAATGGCTTCAAATGTAACATGATATGCCTACATTTCGGATATCTTTTCTCATCCGCGGTACTGTCTTTGCGCATAGTGGGATGAAAAATGAGTTTATTCACCCTCATGGAGGGACTGTTCTGTTTTACTTCCCAAAGTATGTAATTGCAAAGAGTTCCAGCGTGTAATTAGAAACAGTGGCTGCAAACATATTTTAGAAGCGTCCTTGGTAAAGAAAGGCGTTTTGCAAAAGTGAACAGAAATGATAAAAATGATACTTTGTTCCTAAAATAATCTTTTCACAAGTACATTTTTGATAGACATGCAGCTATATACGTATAGAGTACATGTGAGTACCACCCCCCCAAGACGACAGGCAGACACGAACGAACCACTTCTCAGGATCCTCAAAGCTCTATGGATCGACAATTATTCCAAAGAAGACCGAGATTTCCCATCAGCCCGCAGCTCGCAAACCCTTCACGCAACCGAAAATCAGCGGCAGCGACCCAGAGCTGAGTGCCATCCCTGAATGCCGCTATGCGAGGACATGTTGTCCAACGATGCAAGGAAAAGACAAGGAGGGAGAGAAATTGAACCAAGAGGCTTCAGGGGGTGGCACCAATCTGGCATCAACATCCAGACGAACCTGAGGGCCCATCGGACCAATGGAGTGTTCTTCCGGACCTACCACATTCAAGAAGTAGGGAGCCTAGTAGATAGAGCGCGGGCCTGAGAGTCAGAAGGACCTGGGTTCTAATTCGGGCTCTGACACGTGTCTGCTGTGTCACCTTGGGCAAGTCATTTCACTTCTCTGGGCCTCAGTTATCTTATCTGTAAAATGGGGATTAAGACTGGGAACCCCATGTGGATCAGGGACTCTGCCCAACCCTATTTGCTTGTATCTACCCCAGAACAGTCTCTGGCACATAGTAAGCATTTAACAAATGACACGGGAAGCAGCGTGGCTCAGTGGAAAGAGCCTGGGCTTCGGAGTCAGAGGTCATGAGTGCGACTCCCGGCTCTGCCACTTGTCAGCTGTGTGACTGTGGGCAAGTCACTTCACTTCTCTGGGCCTCCGTTACCTCATCTGTAAAATGGGGATTAACTGTGAGCCTCACGTGGGACCACCTGATGACCCTGTATCTACCCCAGCGCTTAGAACAGTGCTGTGCACATAGCGCTTAACAAATACCTACACTATTAGTAGTAGTAGTAGTAATAAAAACCTTGAGGTTATTTCTGCCAAGGCCACAGACGTGGAACCCTTGACATCTTGCTGGCCAAGCAGGGTCACAAGCACCAAGATTCATTCAACCCTATTTGAATGAAAATACAGCAAAGCACCGTACTAAGCTCTTGGGAGAGTACAATACAACAATAAACAGACATATTCCCCGCCCACAGTGAGTTTCCGGAAACCAGCGGGGCCTCCATAATAAAAGCAATGTTCTGTCACCTCACACCTCCACCAAGTATGACAAATGGAAGACCACAAATTTCCCAAGCAGCTACATGGAGGTGGCTGAAACCACAGAAAGATGAGCAGAAGAAACCCCATTCAAGCCCCAAAGCCTCAAATGATAATAATAATGATAATAATTGTGGTATTTGTTAAGTGCTTACTGTGTGCCAAGCACTGTTCTAAGCACTGGGCTAGATATAAGGCATTCAGGTTGGACACAGTCCCTGTCCCACTTGGGGCTCACAGTCTTGATCCCCATTCCACAGATGAGGTAAATTGGGCACAGAGAAGTTAAGTGATCTACCCAAGGTTACACAGCAGACATGTGGCAGAGATGGGATTAGAACCCATGTCCTCTGATTCTCAAGCCCGGGCTCTTTCCACTAGACCACAATGTCTTCTTGGTGTGTAGCAACCAGAAATGGGGTTACCATCTTGGAAAAGAAGCTTTGGGGAGATTAGAATTTCGAGAGACAGCAGCCGAAACAGACAGGTGCTGTTTCCTTGAAACAACCTGGACCCTGTTTCCATTTGTTCTACCAAGTGAACACGCATCCTGATCGATAACTTTGGACAGAGGCGAGAACTGGCTGAGTTTTCCTTGACCGTTGAAGGCCGAATCCCTCTTCCTCACCCATCAGGTGAATCCTAACCAGAATCAGGTCCAAAACCATTTCCTCCACAATGAGAGTCTAGCGGCGGAGGGAGGATAAATCCCATCTGAGCCTTCTTTTCCACTGCCCACCTCTACACATACACAGTAAAAATAATCCATTCAAAATGGATACTTTACTTTTTTGCTGCTTGTGTTGTCACTGGGGAATGCTTTCTAGAAACGGTCCTGTGAAGAGAAGGCCACTGAGGGTCTCGCCGGATCCTGAGTAAAGATCGGTCCCTTGTAAAAATACAGCAGGGATCTGGGAGTGAGTAAAAGTGACACGGCCATAGGAAAATTTGGAAGATCTCGGGAAGAAGTGCAATTCTGTGAATTCAGCCTATCACACTGCCCCCCCTTGTAGGCCATCTCTACAGAATTCTGAACACACGTTTCCCTAGTCAGGGCCTGGATTTCTAGCTTCATGCAAACAACAGAGTGCTTCAGAGATGCACCTTTAAAATTTGCATTACAAATAAATTCAGATGTCCTTCCATGTGCCAATAAAATACCATACTAGGGTCAACTTTGAAAAAAGTCCTGCTTTTTCAGTCTCTCCAGTAGCAGCAACTCAATTTTACAATTTGCCTAACAAGGACCAGAATAAGTTGACTATAGAAAATAGAAGATCACACTGATGATTTTGGGCCCTTAGCAACGGAGTTTGAAAATTCATATCTGAGCCTTGTTTCACAAGCCCATTACTCTGAAATCACATTAAAAATATGAAACCCTCACTAATGGTTAAGTGGCATAAAAATACCCTCTAAGGAAACCTTCTTCATGCTTTTCGTGTCCCGTCTAGGAAGGGGAGCAAAACTATATTTCCAAAAACTGAGAGTGACAAGGCAAAACCCATAGCATCTCGGTTTCGATAAAACATTTTACAGGTTTCTCGAGAAAATGTGTCATTCCATTTTACATGCTACTGGATTTAAAAATGGATCCTGTTTATTTCACTCATAGAGCCGCAGTAAAACTACCAGTACACACTGTTTGAAATAGTTGCATATAACAACATGAATAATACATTGTGCATCATTAAGAAGGTGGTCCACACGGAGTGGCTATGCTCACCTGTGCAAGTAGGATACTTAACTGCTGCTCCTCACCACGGTTTAATAACGAGACAATGATCCATTCTTAGCTGGTGCAAGAATCAGAATTAAAACTCAAGGCTTTGAGTGCAAGGGGTAGAGGGTTTATGATCGACACATAAGGAAAAAAAGAGATGGAAGGAAAATATTTATTCTGTTATACTTTCTCAGAAAATCGGGGATTAAGACTGCGAGCCCCAGGTGGGACACAGAATGTGTCCAACCTGATTAGCTTGTATCTACTCCAGCAATTAATACAGTGCCTTACACTTAACAAAATACCATAAAAAATAAGACAAAGGGTTGTTCACGCGCTGGAAGATCTGGCAAGAGGTGCAGTCTGGTGCGAGGTCATATCCAGCTTGGGTAGGAATCGGGATCTGACGTTGGCAGAATTTGAACATGAGGATGCACTTTAATATCTCTAGATTTAGCAGATCCAACTAGTTCTCATTTTCCCTTTGATTTGGGAAAATTTATTTTACTGCCAATTCCTGTACAAACAGTGAGGAAGCCATGATTCTTAGCCTCTCTTTCCCTCCAGAGACCCCCGCCCCCCACCAAAACAAAACAAAAAATCAAGGGGCTCTCCCTTGGCCACTTCTGTCCCATTACTTTAGAAATTTTGTAGCCTCCAATTAAATGGAAAACATTCAGCACCGCAATCACAAAGAACTGATTGTTGAGGCTTTTATTTTACCATGTAAAATGAATCCTTAATTAAATGAAAGCTAGCATTCTTCCCACAGTCTTTATGGCTGAACTCAGATGGATTGAATTGGCATTTTAGAGTGAAAAAAATATGTTGAAATGCAAATGAATGATTACCTTGAAATGCCAGGTTTTTAAAGGAATTCCATTTTTGACCCTGGTGAGCCTGGGTTGGAACGACCTGACTCCGCTACTTGCCTGCTGGGTGACTTTAGGCTAATCTGTGCCTCAGTTTCTTCAGTGGTCAAATGGGGATTAAATACCTGTTTTCCCTCCCGCTCAGACTGAGTGTCCCTATGGGATAGGAACTGTGTCCAATCTGATTGTACTGTATCTATTCCAGTGCTTAGCACAGTGTTGTAGTGAGTGCTTAACAAATACCGCAATTGTCAGTATTATGGTGGCTGAGACTATAAAAATCCCATAGGCGGGGAACAGGAGTCATGCCTGTTTGTTAAAGAATCCAACCTGTGGTGGCTTTGTTAGGACCCTCAACACTGCTGGAGAGCACCTTTTCAGTACATACTCTGAGAAGCAGTGTGACCTAGTAGAAAGCGCACAGTCCTGGAAGTCAGAGGACCGGGTTCTAATCCCAGCTCCACCACTTGTCTGCTATGGGACCCTGGGCAAGTCATTTAACTTCTCTGTGCCCAGTAACTGTAAAATGGAAATTAACACTGTTAGCGCCATGCGGAAGATGGGCTGCGTCCAACCTGATTACCCCACTGCTTAGTACAGTGCTTGGCACATAGTACAATTATTACTTCTATTGTTACAGTAGCAGAGAGTAACTGTGAGCGCCTTCAAGGACTTTTTTATGGTATCTGCTACTGCGTGTCAAGCATTGTTCTAAGCACTGGGGTGGATATAAGTTTATCAGGTCTAACAGTCCCTGTCCCACATGGGGCTCACAGTCTAAATTGGAGGGAGGAGGGTTTAATCTCCATTTTACAGATGAGGTAACAGGCACAGAGAATCAATACATCAATCAATGGCATTTATTGAGCATTTATTATGTGCAGAGCAATGTACTAGGTGCTTGGGAGAATACAACAGAATTAGTAGACACGTTCCCTGCCAACGAGAGCTTACAGTCCAGAGTAGTTAAGTGACTTGCCCGGGGTCACACAGCAGACGAACGGCTTAGCCAGGAACAGAACCAGGGCATCTGACTCCCAGGCCTGTGCTTTTTCTACTAGGCCACGCTGCTTCTCTCAAAAAGCACACAGTAAAGGAAGAGAAAGAAGTTAGGGAATATCCCTCACCGGTCCTCACGTGCTTAGTTTTGAAGAAACCCACAAGACTTAAGGCCTCTTCCCTCATACCAGTGCTCTTGGGAGCACTGGACTGTCAGCTGGGAAAATACACCGGTAGGAAAATGGGAAAAAGATGCCAGAAGAGAAGGGTAGAAGCAGCTTGGCTTGAAAGAGCATGGACCTGGAAGTCAGAGGACTGAGTACTAATCCCAGTTCTGCCACTCCTCTGCTGTGTGACAATGGGTAAGTCAATTCACTTCTCTGTGCCTCAGTTCCTTCATCTGCAAAACGGGGATTCAATACCTGTTTTTCCTCTATTTAAACTGTGAGCCCCATGTGGGACCTGATTATCTTATATCTAATCCAGCTCTGAGTACAGTGCTTAACAAATAGTAAATGCTTAAATGTCACGATAATATGGAAGAGATGCTGACTGAGCATTTTGAAATACTATTTTTCTCACATGCTAATACAGTGGGAGAGGGGTTTTTTTATTTTGGCTTGGTTTATAAAGAGTGTTATCCATCCAGATATTCCAGGGGGGTTACTGCCAACTATCAGGAAAAGAGCTTTTATTTTTATTCTTTTTCTAGATAAAACAATTAAATGGGGGTAGGGAGGGGAAGCATGTATCATGTAGAAACAGGAGAGACATTTTCAGAGTTTAAAAGGGTTGTATGACAAATCATCAAAAATGAAATGACTAAAATCAAAACGTATAAAATCATCATCTCGTATAATCGTCTGGATTTCTCAGAAAAAGGAGAAATAACTCTTTCCAAGATGTCACCTTGATTCTTCAACAACCACGAACTTCAGTCAATTTCAGTCTCTGCAGACGACAAATATTTCAGTTCTTAAATAATTTGACATTACTTGTTTTTTATGGAGACAATCTGTATTCAGGATGTTTGAATGGGATCCTTTAAAGCATTGATAACAGGTTTTTTTAAAGAGAAGCTCTCTTTCCTACCATTTCTCCTCAAGAAGTTGGTGAGGCGCTGAGACAACCCTGCCTGATGAACATTTGCTCAGCATGTGATGGCCTTTGCCGAACTGGAACAAGATGATCAGATCCACCCCATTCCTGGTGGATTCCCACAACCTAAGAGGCAAGGGAGAACGGATAAACTCCCCCCTTCTTTAGTTGTGGAAACTGAGGCACAGGGAGGTTAAGAGACCTGCAAAAGGTCACATAGCAGGTCAGAGGCAGAACTGAGAAGAGAATGCAGGTCTAGGCCACGGTGCCTCCTCAAGTGCTCAGCTTTAAGCCCATCCAGAATGATTAAAATCTGAGAAATGCTGATACTTCCCCAATTACTGCATTTCAGTGGAATTTATTAAGGAAACTATTGCATTTTCCACATTTCTCCTAAAAATATGAAAGTGTTTCGGTGGAATTAAACACTAACGCGGGGTACATTTATTACTTCTTAGAAGACGATGCTATACTTTGTGTTTTTTTGCTTTTAAATGCCTTTTTTTCTTTTCTTCCTTTTATTCGCTTAGGGGCACTTTTCCGCAGAGTAATGGGGCAGTGAAGATTAAATGAGTGCGCATGGAGTCCAATGAACTCAGCGGACTGCTTATCTCGAAACTATCCTTAATCTAAATAACCTTTTTCATGCTCTAATGCAGTGGCATTTCCAAGAGGCTGTCGAGTAGTGAGTAAGTGTGTATGTCAGTATGGATTTGCTAGACAAATCAAACCTCACTGAGAAGTACATCTTTTCATTGCTATTTACTACACACTTCGGGCTGAAGGACACTTTGTGCGATCGGACCATTAACATTTACTGTCATTTGATCGTGTTTCCAAACTTTTCATCCTTTTACCTCCTCGTTTGCCCGTTGAGGGTAACGACGCTGCTCTCTTGGTGAAACGGGCTTTCAAAGGAAAGATCACCTCGCCCGCGTAGGGAACCGTAAATGCCTGAGCAGGAAACGTACCTACCAACTCTGTTGCACTGTACTCTCCCGAGCGCTTAGTACAGTGCTCGGCACACAGTAAGCGCTCAATAAATATGATCAGTTGATTAATCTATTCCAGAGTTTAATCGAGTGCTTCACAAATACCACAGTTATTATCATAATAATTCATTCAATCATATCTATTGAGTACTTGCTGTCTGCAAGGCACCCTACTAAGCGTTTGCACTGTACTAAGTGCTTATGATGTTAATAAATGGAACTGGGGGTCAGGAGGCTCCGGCTCTAGTCTCAGTTCTGCCACTCACCTGTTACATAACCTTGGGAATGCCACTTAGTCTCTCTGAGCCTCAGTTTCTCCTCTGTCAAATAGGAACGAGATACCTGTTCTCCCTCTCTCTCAGACTAAGTCCCATGTGGGGCAGGGACACCGTCGCATCTCATTATCCTCTATCATATTAATTAATCTTGATGAATAATGATGAGTTTCCTAGTTTGGCAAACTGCATTGAGTGGGTGTCCTCAATCAAGACTAGCTAGAGGCTGTTCAAATACGATACATGGTGCGTTATTAATAATAATAATAATAATTGTGAGACTTGTTAAGTGCTTACAATGTGCTGAGGTAGATACAAGTTAATCAGGTTGGACACGTAGGGCTCCCAGTCTCAATCCCCATTTTACAGTTGAGGCAACTGAGGCGACATGCCCAAGATCACACAGCAGAGAAGCAGTGGAGTCAGAATGAGAACGCAGGACCTTCTGACTCTCAGGCCTGTGCTCTATCCACTAAGGCATTTCCTCTCACGGTGACTTCAGAAAATGAGTTTGGATTCCCAGGATGCCTGGGATTGACTGGAGAATCCTTGGGCTTTCATTTTCCTATCCCAAGAGGAACAGTTCCCTGGGACGAGAGCATCACCCAGCTCAGCCTGTGGCCCTCTAGACTATAAGCCCATCTTCTAGACTGTAAGCGCTCTGTGGGCAGGGAATATCTCTACCAACTCTGGTGTGTCTCGCACTTGGCTCGTTCCTGGCAAAAGCAACCCTGCTTCCAAGAAGTCACCAGGGGCATGACTGCCTGTCTTGCTCTCCATGCACATATGCACAATCCATTCATTTATGTGACTCTCAGAGAGAAACACAGATCTAGTAAATACAAAACATGGCATCCCCATTACCCACATCAGTGAAAGGCATTTATTGAGTGCTTACTATGTGCAGAGCACCAAACTAAATATTTAATGAGGGTATTTGTTAAGTGCTTACTATCTGCAAGCATTGTTCTAAGCCCTGGGGTAGATACAAGCTAATCAGGTTGGACACAGGTCCCTGTTCGATGTAGGGCTCACAGTCTTAATATCCATTGTACAGATGAGGTAACAGGCACAGAGAAGTCAGGTGACTTGCCCAAGATCACACAGCAGGCAAGTGACAGGGCCGGGATTAGCACCCAGGTTCTTCTGACTCCTTACATTAGAACTGATAGACCCATCTCCTGCCCACAAGGAGCTTACCATCTAGAGGAGAAGATAGACAGCAATATAAATCATGGATATATTTGTAAGTGCTGAGGGTGGGGTGAATATAAAGAGCTTAAGGGGTTCAAATCTGAGTGCAGAGGTGACACAGAAGGGAAAAGGAGTCAGGTAATGAGGGCTTAGTTGGGGAAAACCTCTTGGAAGAGATGTGACTTTAATAAAGCTTTGAAGGTGGGGTGAGCGGTGATCTGTCAGATATGAAAAGGGAGGGAGTTCCAGGCCAGGAGGTGGTGGAGGTAATCGAGGTAGGCCGATGCAGTAATCGAGGCAGGATAGGCTAAGCGCTTGGATCAGCTAACTGCTTGGCTCAATATGGTAGTGGTTTGTATGGAGAGGAAAGGGGAGATTTTAGAGATATTGTGAAGGTAGAACCGACAGAATTAGGTGATGGATTGAATGTGGGGGGTTGAATGAGGGAGATGAGTCAAGTATGTTAGGCTTGTGAGAAAGGGAGAGTGATGGTGTTGTCTACAGTGATGGGCAAGGCGGCGAGGCGGAGCAGGGTTTGAGTGGGAAGACGAGGTGTTTGAAGATGTTGGGTGAGATACCCAAGCAGAGATGCCCTGAAGTCGGGAGGAAATGTGAGATTGCAGAGAAAGAAATTGGTCAGGGCTGAAGAGAATGATAGCTGAAGCCACAAGATGGAATAAATTCCCCGAGGGAGTGGGTGTAGATGCAGAATAGAAAGGGACCCAGAACTGAGCCCTATGGGACCCCAACAGTTAGAGGGTGGAAGGCAGAGGAGGAGCCTGAACAAGAGATTAAGAAAGAACAACCAGAGATAAGAGAAGCAGCATGGCCTAGTGGAAAAAGTCCAGGTCTGGGAGTCAGGGGATCTGGTTCTAATCCCAGCTCCTTCACTTGCCTGCTCTGTGGTCTTGGGCAAGTCATTTAACTTCTCTTTGCCTCAGATTCCTCATCTGAAAATAGGGATTAAGACTGTGAGCCCTAGGTGGGATAGGTACTGTGTCCCACCTAATTATTCTCTATCTACCCCAACACTTAGTACAGTGCCCGGAAACATAGTGAGAACTTAACAAATATCTTTTAAAAAAAGAAGATAGGTGAACCAGGTGAGGACTGTATCAGTGAAGCCAAGGAATTGTTCCTCTAACTGTTTTATGAAGGAAATAACATTTTAAAATGAGAAATATATTGTCTGACATACGGTCTTAATTCTGTACGGAGAAACAGCAAAATACCACCAGGAAGTCATCTGTTCTGAGCTGGATAAATGAATTTGATGGATTAAAGAGCTTTCGGTAGTTCAGATAAGCTTCTGAACTTTGCCGAACTTATTCCAAACTGCACAAACAGCTAAGCCTTCAGAGCTTGGTCTCTCACAGTGGCCTAATTAAATACAATTCTTCATATTGCAATATTCTTGCTAAGCATTTCTAGATTAAGCCCTTCATTTTCAGGGCTTTATCACTCAATGAAACAATCGGTCCAAAATTTGAAGTTTCTCAAGAAGAGGCAGAATGCACCAAAGCCATTTTAAGTAAAATGGAATAAAAAGTAAATACAATGAAGCTATAGTTGATCTGCATCCTCTTTGTCCAAAAATAGCGGCCATTTAAAAACAAGCTCTGTTTGGGGAGTGGGAGAGAAGCAAGAAATCCTAAAAGGGCAAAAAAAAAAATCAATTAATTAATGGTATTTACTGAGTGCTTACTATTTGCAGACCACTGTACTAAATGCTTGGGAAAGTACAGTACCATAAATATGATCCCTGACCACAAGGAGTTTACAGTCTGTGGGAAAAGTAACCCTAGTGATTGCTGATCTATTCCTCTCTTGCCACTATTATCATTACTATTATTATATTTATTAGGCACTTACTATGTCAAGCACAATGATCTAAGTGCTGGGGTAGATACAAGGTAATTAGGTGTCCCAAGTGGGGTTCACAGTCTTAATCCCTATTTTACAGATGAGGGAAATGAGGCACAGAGGAAGCGAAATGGTTTGCCAAGGTCACACAGCAGACAAGTGATGGACCCGGGATAAGAATCCACATGCTCTGACTCCCAAGCCTACGTTATTCCCACTAAGCCACGCTGCTTCTCTGTTGTCTCCCTTCCAACCTCCAGTCAAGCAACCAAATTTATTGGTGTTGTTGCTTGTTTATGGTATTTGTTAAATGCTTAGTATGTGCCAGGCACAGTTTTAAGTGCTGGGGTAGATATAAGTTAATCAGTTAATCATCCCACATGGGCCTCACAATGTTAATCCTCATTTTGCGGATGAAGGAACTGAGGCCCAAAGAAGTGAAGCGACCTGCCCAAGGTCACACAGCCGACAAGGGGTGGAGCCAGAATTAGAACGCAGGTCCTTCTAACTCCCAAGCCAGTGCTGTATTCACTAGGCCATGCTGCTTCTTATTGACCACCTGTAGAGCCCAACGTACTGCCCTAAGCACTGTGGTATGGACAACAGAGGTGGGGCACACAAGGAGGACACACTTGGTTTCTCACAGAGCCTTCCACAGCACCAGCCTTCCCCTATCCTGGGAAGGGATCTTGCCTGAAGAAATTAACTCTTTAGGGTGATATAAAGTCAATAATTAGCCAGAGTTCCCATTACCCTGGGAGTCAGAAGGACCTGGATTGTAATCCTAGCTCCTTCACATGTGACCTCGGGCAAGTCACTAAAATTATCTCAGTCTTGGTTACCTCATCTGTAAAATGGGGATTAAGGGTGTTAGAGCCCCAGGTGAGACAGGGACTGTGTCCAATGTGGTTAACTTGTATTTACCCCAGTGCTTAGGAAAGTGCTTGGCACATAGTGCTTAACAGTACCATAATTTTTATCATTACTATTATTACCTTATCATACCTCACATGTTAAGCTTATAACTATGAAGCAAAGGAGAGTGAAAGTATGCTAGCAAAGAAAACTACTTATGCTGATTTTAAAGATGTGGAATTGGTATTTTTTTTTCCACAAAACTAGACAGGTTTGCTACATGTGTTAGTTAAAAATAGGTCTGTGGGGGGGGGGGGGGGGTAAAATATCTGCTGTGCCAAAGACCTGATCTTCCCATTATCTCCAACAACACTACATCCAATGACTGCTCCCAAAATCCCTTTAGAAACCACAGAGGATGATTTGGGCAGGTTTTCAGCAGCAAAGCAGGAAAATGAGTGGAGAAACATTAATAAAAGCCGAAAAGCGCAGTTTCTCTGTCATTTGATTCATCTTCCAAGCACGACAGTGAACTCGAAGCTGGAGAAATAATGGCAGAGAATGGGAAGACAAGGGTTCAGCTAGCCCCAAGGAAGATCAGGAAAACTGACCCCCAAATAAGGGTTCTATCATCCTTCCCTTTTAAGCTGCTCCCTACTGGTTTCTTTCAGCAAGCCAGAGGATGAGATTTTGAGGCGCCACTGTTGCTTCTACCTGCTGAGTTTAAATACAGCCAACTCTTAACAGCTCCCCTTTGGTGACCATTTTAGCAACAAAGAATCATTAAGGCCCAGCTGAGAGGAGGGAGCTGATATTAGCTGAAAAGAAAGAAAAGTTGAAGCAACTAAAGAAAACAGAAGCAGATCATTAATATTAAAAATAGCTTTTTAGGGTTTAAAAAAGATGAAACCTTAATGGTCTTTGGTCTCAATGACATATTAATTTCTGTAATTCCAAATAATTTTCTATTCTCATGCAGGCACAAAACCCTAGCTGTGTCCCCCCACCGTACTTTCACACCTATATATCCACTCTGTACATGCATCCATTTGTGAGAAGTAGTTCACTGAAAATAGGATTGCAATTTAAATGCAAAAAAAAGTCCAAAAGTTACTCGGCATGAACCGAACCAAGTTCTTCGCTAATATTTCCATTTATCATCTGAAAAGACAATCCTTCCTTTGCTCTCCCGAAGCTTTCAGGAGGAATGGAGCTACTATCTCCACAGCAGAAGTTGTATGCGCAATTTAGGAAAAGGAGTCCTTTTTCCCACTCTTTTTTTTAAAATGGTATTTGTTAAGAGCTTACTACGTGCCGGACACTGTACTGATGGGGTAGACACAAGCCGATCAGGTCGCACACAGTCCGTGTCCCACATGGGACTCATAGATAAGGTAACTGCAAAGCAGGTAAGAGAGGTTCCGGTAACAACCCATGCCACCTGGAGAAAAACAGCCCTCACCCCACCGCTCATTCCCCACGTAGGGTGATTTCCTCGAGCCAGTTTTCCTGTCTCCTGAGTAGCTGAACAAAGAGCAGAGTTGCCTAGTGGACAGAACACAGGCCTGGGAGTCCAAAGACCTAGGCTTTAATCCCCATTCTGCCATTTGTCCGCTGTGTGACCTTGGGCAAGTCACTTCACTTCTCTGGCCCTCGGTTACCTCATCTGTAAAATGGGGATTAGATTATGAGCTCCTCGTGGGACATGGGCTGTGCTTAACAAATTAAAAAAAAAAAAAAAGACACACCGCTATCGCACCAATCACTTTTCTTCCCGGAGGCAAAAGGATCCTCTTGGAGTCTCAACTATGGGTGCTTAAGAAGGGAAGGGGGGCTTTGCATATTGGCCTCCAGAGAATCAATGTTATTTATTGAGCACTCTACTGTATGCCGAGGCCTGTACTAAGTGCTTCACTGGAGGAATATGAAAGAATAGCCAGCCTCGTTGGATGAGCCAGGGAGAAGCTCAAAAACTGTGCTTTTTATAACTGAACCACCACAGAAAGCTTAGGCCAAGGACTTGTCTTTCTACATCTATGGGGAGAGAAGAGGTAAAATCAGACCAGCATGCAATGCTGACCCCACACCCGCACTGTACCAGCTCCAATAAACACGCCAACGTCCACATGCAAACAAGCGAAGTTCTGTAAAAACCCAGACAAAATTCTCTAAACCTGTAAAAGTTCAGGGGGAAGAACTCACCATGCAGTGGAAACTCTTCAAGGGAGTAGAATGAGAGAGGAACACAATGATCCCCAATTGGAGCATCTCTACTGTCCCCCCAACCCTCACCACTCCACAATGTAAAAGCTCTGCTGACTGGCTGGGAATTATCCAACTGGAAGATTTCCCTTAACCTGAGGACCCTGCAAACTGGAGCTCACCGTGCTGTTGGGAAATGTAGACCCCAAGAGAATGTCACCAGAATAAGGGCCCTCACCTTCCTTTCATCTCCTTTTAGTTCAGTTCCACCTTCAAACACTGGCCCGTCCAGCTCCGCTCTCAGATTTACAGGGGCTGCAGGCCCACAGATTATCTGATTTCTGGAATGGCGGGGGTTCATCTAGTTGGACTTTCTAGTTGTCCCCTGCACCTGACCACTAGAAGCACCTAAATGTAACCAGGGTTAGCTAATTAGGTGCCTTTCTCTAGCCACTTGTGTTATCTCTGCAGACTTGCTCCAATTCGAAAAGCAGCATGCCCTCGTGGATAGAGCACAGGCCTAGGAGTTATAAGGTCCTGGGTTCTAATCCCTGCTCCACCACTTACCTGTTGAGTAAGTCATTTCACTTCTCTGTGCCTCAGCTTTCTCATCTGTAAAGTGAGGACCCCCCTGTGGCACAGGGACTGTATCCAACCTGATTTGCTTGTATCCATCCCAGGGTTTGGTGCAGTGCCTGGCACATAGAAGACACTTAACCAATACCACAATTATTATTATTGTTATTATTTCTGCTGCCTCTAAACTTGAAAATGTTAATGGAATTGTTGCCCTCCATTGACTTTTTATGGTATTTGTCAAGCACTGTTTCTAAGCACTGGGGAAAGAGATAAACCAATCAGGCCATATATCTTCCCTGTCCCACATGACTTTGGGCAAGGCAAGCCATTTCTCTTCTCTGTGCCTCAGTTACCTCATCTGTAAAATGGGGCTGTGAGCACCCCCCGGCGGTTGGGGGGGGGGGACGACGGACAACCTGATTACCTTGCATCTACCCCAGCGCTTAGAACAGTGCTTGGTACATAGTAAGCGCTAACAAATACCATCATGTATTTATTTCCCTTCTAAACTGTGAGCCCATTATGGGCAGGGATTGTCTCTATTTGTTGCTGAATTGTACTTTCCAAGCGCTTAACACAGCTCAATAAATACAACTGAATGAACATGAGGCTTACAGTCAAATAGGAGGAAGAAAGTACTGAATTCCTATTTTTTGCAGTTCAGGAAACTGAGGCTGAGAAATTAAGTGACTTACCCAAGGACACGCAGGAGACAAGAGATGGAGCCAGGATTAGAACCCAGGTCCTCTGTGTCCCAGGCCTGTGCTTTATCCACTAGGCCACCCTGCTTCCCAACATTAAGAAATCTTGGCCATTTGACCAAGGGAATAATAATGACTGGGATACTTGTAAAGTGCTCACTTTGTGCCAAGCAAGGCACTAGCCACCGCGATAAAAAAAAAAAAGACAAAAAGATCGGATCGAAGTCCCTGTTCCGCACGGGGCTCCCAGCCTCAGGTCACCCCGAGAAGTTGAAGGAGTCAACCATGGGTGACCGTCAGTGGACTAAATCCCAACACCATTCTTTCTCTGCCGCAGCTCCCTCCTCTGCCTCCTCTCTCGGGAAGAAACGGCCCCGGCAGTTCTCAAAACGTTCAGAGCAGAAGGCCGGAGAGCCAGTGACTGGTACTGAAGCTAATGCGGAACTTGTAGGCAAGTTCCCAAAATGTGAAAATGTTCCACATTTTATTTTGCACATTTCTAGTGAGAAGTAATTTCTGTTTCCGCAAGTTGCATCTCAAGCCAGAAGTTTTACTCCTTCTCGGTAAATGAGAGACAGAGTGAGGGAGCGGGAAGAGGAAGTGAGAAAAGGGAATGAATTTTCATGAATTTTCATCAGTTTGCAACAGACAGAATTTTTCCAGTTTATGGCTTTAAAAAATAAAGCGAAGTGAAAATGCTTTATATTTTTTCTAAGGACCTGTGAAAATCTTGTCTTTCGTGGTCCACGGATAGGAAGCTCAGCCCAACTGTACATCAGCTCTTAAAATGGCTTTTCTGTCCCAAACATCTTGAAATGCTTCATTTTGGCCGTATGCTTTCGTTTAAAGCCTCTCTTCCCTTTTATTCTGGGACCTTCTGTTTATTTCACCTGGATTCTTTCCTCTTTCCAGCTTTCCTAAACATTCTGCCCTTTGATCCCATTCAGGGCTAGGAATTACTCAGGAGTGAGCAGTGGAAAACTGAGCTGATGATTAAGAACTTTATTCTCCCTTCGAAGGAGAAGAAGGCCTGAATAATGAACCCACGCTCCTCACTACACTGGGGGTTGCACTTCCATGAGAACTCACATCAGTCTGAGCTGACTGAAAGTGAGTATTCAGGAAAATCAACTAGCACTTATACATTTGTGCATAAGGTTGTGACTAAAAAGAAAACCTCATTCGAATGCCTTCCTTTGGCAGGTATCTTCCTATCAAAATAATAAATAAGAATAGTACTAAAAAAGGGCGGTATCTGAAAAGCGCTTTCTAAGTGCCAAGCACTGTACTAAGAGTTGAGTTTGATGCCAGATGATCCAGTCGGACATGGTCTTTGTAGAATGGAGAACAAGTATACAATCCCCATTTTACACATAAGGAAACTGAGGCAAAGAGACATTAAGTGACTTGCCCATGGTCTCACAGCAGGCAAGCGGTGGACCCGGGATTAGAACCCACTTCATCTGACTCCCAGGCCAGGTTTCCTTCCCTAGTCCACAGTGGGCTACAAAAGCCTTCTGGTGATTAAATTATAATTTAAATTTCAATGATGATATTTAATAATGTTGGTATTTGTTAAGCGCTTACTATGTGCAGAGCACCGTTCTAAGCGCTGGGATAGGTACAGGGTAAACAGGTCGTCCCACGTGAGGCTTACAGTTAATCCTTATTTTACAGATGAGGGAACTGAGGCACAGGGAAGTGAAGTGACTTGCCCACAGTCACACAGCTGACAAGTGGCAGAGCCGGGATTCAAACCCATGTCCTCTGACTCCCATGCCCGGGCTCTTTCCACTGAGCCATGCTGCTTCTCAGAATAATAATGGTGGTATTTGTTAAGCGCTTACTATGTGCAAAGCACTGTTCTAAGCGCTGGGGTAGATACAGGGTAATCAGGTTTTCCCACATGGGGCTCACAGTCTTCAACCCCATTTTACAGATGAGGTAACTGAGGCACAGAGAAGTGAAGTGACTTGCCCACAATCACACAGCTGACAAGTGGCAGAGCTGGGATTCGAATCCATGACCTCCGACTCCCCAGCCCGGGCTCTTTCCACTGAGCCACACTTGCACTACTCTGTACCACGCCCTGGGGTAGATGCAAGATAACAGATCAGACCCAGCCCCTGCTCCCCATGGACTCACAGTCTAGGAAGGAGGGAAAACAGGTATCTTATCACCATTGTACATGTGGGTAAACTGAGGCACTGAAATCAATTATTTAATCTGTGGGATTTATTGAGCATTTCTTGAATGCAGAGCACTGTACTAAACATCTTATGCAGGGTGACGTAGGAAACCAGGGGCAGAACTGAGTTCAGAACCCAAATTTCATGACTCCCAGCCCTGTGCTCTTTCAATCAATCAACCAATGGTATTTATTGAGCGCTTACTGTGTGCAGAGCACTGTACTAAGCTTTTGGGAGTGTACAGTACAAAAGAGTTGGTAGACGTGATCCCTGTCCACAAGGAGCTTACCATTAGACTGCACTGCTTTCCTTATCACATAGGCAGCAAAAGGAAGAGAAGCAGCGTGGCTCAGTGGAAAGAGCACGGGCTTGGGAGTCAGAGGTCATGGGTTCGAATCCCGGCTCTGCCACTTGTCAGCTGTGTGACTGTGGGCAAGTCACTTACCTTCTCTGTGCCTCGGTTACCTCATCTGTAAAATGGGCATTAACTGTAAGCCTCACGTGGGACAACCTCATTACCCTGGATCTACCCCCGCGCTTAGAACAGTGCTCTGCACATAGTGAGCTCTTAACAAATACCAACATTATTATTATTACTGAGAGAGATATGCCCTATTTTAACACCTACCTGTCTGATTTACACATTAGGACTAGTAGGGGAAGGAGAAAGAAGAGGAGGAGGAGGAGGAGGAGGAGGAGGAGGAGGAGGAGGGAATGTGCCTACCGACAATTGTATTGTAATAATAATAATAATGTTGGTATTTGTTAAGCACTCACTATGTGCAGAGCACTGTTCTAAGCGCCGGGATAGATACAGGGTAATCAGGTTGTCCCACGTGAGGCTCACAGTCTTCATCCCCATTTTACAGATGAGGGAACCGAGGCACAGCGAAGTCAAGTGACTTGCCTAAGGTCACACAGCTGACAAGGGGCAGAGCCGAGATTCGAACCCATGACCTCTGACTCCGAAGCCCGTGCTCTTTCCACTGAGCCACGCTGCTTCTATTGTACCCTCCCAAGTGCTTAGTACAGTCCTCTGCACACAGTAAGTGCTCAGTAAATACAACTGATGGCTTGATTGATGGTAGTAGCAGTAATAATGATATTGATTGAAAATCTACTAAATACAATGCCCTGTTCTAGATCATAAGCTCCTTGGGGGAAGGGATCACGTCTACCAACTGCTTAGTACTGTTCCAAGCACTCAGTACAGTGCCCTCAGTAAATATCACCGATTGATGACTAAACACTCGTTCCCTCTCCAGGGGCTGGGTCCGCGTCCATCAAAGTGAAGAGGAAAATGAGGTTTTAGCTGGATATTTCAAAGCGCCAATGTACTTTCACCTGAAACACGGTGTGTGTTTTTAGTTTGGGGGTTTCCTGTTAGCGGGAAGAGAGAGCAGCCTGTAGGACCCGTAAGATTTTCCCCTTCACTTCCCTATGGTAAACCTGTCCTTCACGCCCCTTTCCCGGGTTTATTTTTGGAGTGGAGAGAGACGAGTGACTACTTGTTGCCATGGTTAAGGTGAAGGGGCAAAGTGAGTGCAACCTCGGCAGTAGCGTCCGGTGGAGTCATCAAACAAACCTCAGCCAGGAATTGAGAGGCGACCACTAAACCCACTGAATCCATCTCTATTAAATTCAAAAACGATTCTCCACATTTCTACATTCCTCTTTGGAAATTGATCCCCCGTGGGCTCTTTGGTACTCTCCATCATCCTTCTCATCATCATTTACGTATGGAGAGGGCTGTACTGGGTACCTCCAGTAGGCAGTGTACTGTACTGAACACCTACTAGGCATAGAGCACTGAACTGGGGGCCTACTACAAGTAGAGTTACATCGAGGGTCCAGAGTGTTGATCTAGGTGCCTTCTGTGGGCCGAGCACTGTTTCGATGCCTACTAGGTGTAGAGCATCTAACTGGATGCCTACTATGTGCAGAGAGCTGTACTGGATGCCTTCTGCTAATTCTGTTGCACCTTACTCTTCCAAGCGCTTAGTACTGGGTTCCGCACAGACTAAGTGCTCAATAAATGCCACTGATTGATTGATTCCATGTGTAGAGTATTGTACTGGTTCTTAATGTGCCCAG
This sequence comes from Ornithorhynchus anatinus, assembly GCF_004115215.2. Lineage (NCBI taxonomy): Eukaryota > Metazoa > Chordata > Mammalia > Monotremata > Ornithorhynchidae > Ornithorhynchus > Ornithorhynchus anatinus. Next base: position 17,184,368 of record NC_041751.1, read on the forward strand.
AAGACTCAACCGGATACCAAGTGTGTGCAGAGCCCCGTGCTGGGTGTTTACTAGACATAAAGAGCTGTGTTGGGTGCCTACATGTGCTTCGTGTACATGTGCACTTCTCTCATGCTCACCTACTCACTTTCTGGACTCTGTGCCCCATGAAGAATTACCGCTGGCCCAGTCAGTCACTCAGTCACTCACATTTATTGAGCTCTTACTGTGTGCAGAGCACTGTACTAAGCACTTGGAAGAGTACGCTATAACAACGGACACATTCCCTGCCCACAAGGAGCTTACAGTTTAGAAGGGGAGACGGACATTAATATAAATACATAAATTACAGATCTGTACCTAAGTGCTCGGTCTGAGGCTCATCCCTTGTCCTGAATGAAACGTTCCATCATCGACTGATCTTACAGAAACACTTTCATTCCTACCTTTGTCCCTGTAAAAAGAGTCCTTCTGAGAAGTGAAAAGGATACAGACTCAGGTGCTGGTCCCTGCTCTGCTACTGCTCTCCTGGGTGACCTTGGGCATGTCACTTAACCTCTCTGGGCCCAGCTTCCTTATCTGTAAAATGGGGATACAATACATATCCACCCTTAGACTGTGAATCCCATGCAGGGCAGGGACTCTTGTCTGATCTGATTAAATCTACCTTAAGACTTTGCAATCAATCAATCAATGGTAATTATTGAGCACTTACTGTGGGCAGAGCACTGTACTATGCTTGGGAGAGTACAATATAACAGATTTGGTAGACCCATTATACATGCCACGATTCATGTTTTATTCATTATCTGGGTCTTATTAGAATTAATACTAGTAATAAGGGGAGGGGGAGGGAGGAAAGGAGGGGAGAATGTAAACTGTAAGTCCATTTTGGGCAGGAAACAGCATCTGCTAATTCTGTCCTATTTACTTTCCTAAGAGCGTAGTACAGTGCTCTGCACAATGTAAATACTCAATAAATACCACTGACTTCCTGATTGATTGGTTAATTGAGAAGGAAGAGAAAGGTAGAGGGCACTTGAAGCTGCATCTCTTTCTTCTGTGGCACTCTCCCAAGTGTTGCATACAGTAGGAACTTCGTGAAATAAACCTGGCTCCCTTTTCACCTTCCTCTCTTATTCATTCAGTCGTATTTATTGAGTGCTTACTGTGCGCAGAGCACTGTACTAAGCACTAGAGAGAATACAATATAAAAATAGACACATTCCCTGCCCACAACGAGACAGCATCCATCTGTTTCTAAGAAGAAGCCCCCCTTCCCGCTGTTCCGCTGTTAGCCTGTCTCAATCAATCAACTGTATTCACTGTGTGCTTATTAGATGCAGGGCACTGTACTAAGCACTTGGGAGAGTACAGTACAACAGAATTGGTAGACACGTTCCCTATCCACATCTCTGTTGCATTATCACACTCTAACCCTTATCCGCCTTCTACCCATCGCATGCTATCTCCGCTTCCCATTATGTGGTACAAAAATAACCTTTTATTTCCTCCTCAAAAATCAGGGTGGGAGAATTAAGTGATGGAGGTAATTATGCAAGCATATACGGTCATCTCTCAAAGGCATCCTTGCACTATATGCTGTTGCTTTTAGAGTTGGGAAATGAAACTGAAAAGAGAATAGGTCAGGATCAGAATAGGAAACAACCACTTAGAAGGAGACCCCCAGCTGGGCCCTTGTGATAGGTGATATTTTTCTCCTCAGAACTTTATATCAACTTCTAGATGGATTCTCTGGCCAGGCACCGTGTGGGCAGTGTGCCAGAGGGAAGGCTGGCAAAATCTGTTTCCAGTTGGAAAGGCTCCTTCTTCCATTCTTTAGGGAGATGTTTTTGCATAAGCATATGACACCTGGGGATTTGGGTGGCAGGGAATGCATGGCACCCGTCGGTTTTCCTTGGGAAATGTGACAGCATAAACGCACATTGGGTTTGATTGACAGGACAAATTCGCTGAACTGGTCCGTCCAAAAACACAATTTTAAAGTGATGGTTTTTTCCAGCAGCCGTTGACATCTGACCATGAATGCCACAAAACCATTATGCAGAATTATTAACAGGATTTTCCTCAGACCAAATTCAGTCTCCCCAACCCTAATATTCACACCCAATAAACACTGATGTGATGACAGTGAAGCTTATCAATATGCCTCTAGAGTGTCAACTTACTGTGGACAGGGAACACATCTACCAACTCTATGATAATTGTTGTATTGCACTTTCCCAAGTGCTTAGTAGAATGGTCTGCACACTTTGAGCGCTCAATAAATACAATCAATTGATTGATGTGGGCTAGGAATATATCTACCAATTCTGTTGTATTTTACTCTCCCAAGCGTTTAGTACAGTGCTCTGCACACAGTAAGTGCTCAGTAAATACCACTGACTGACTGATTTGGGCTGGGAATGTGTCTACCAACTCTTTTGTTCCGTACTCTCCCAAGCACTTAGGACAGTGCTCTGCACATAGTAAGTGCTCAACAAATGCCAATGATCAATCAACCAATCAATTGTATTTTATGAGAATTTACAATGTGCGGAGCACTGTACTAAGCACTTGGAGAGTACGATATAAAAATAAACAATAACAAAAACAATGAACAGATATATTCCCCGCCAACAGCGAGCTTACAGTCTAAAGAGGAAGACAGACATTAACATAAATAAATAGATTAGGCTACATCTCTCTTGACTGTAAGCTGCTCGTGGGCAGGGAACGTGTCTAGTAATAATAATAATAATGTTGGTATTTGTTAAGCGCTTACCATGTGCAGAGCACTGTTCTAAGCGCTGGGGTAGATACAGGGGAATCAGGTTGTCCCACATGAGGCTCACAGTCTTAATCCCCATTTTAGAGATGAGGTAACTGAGGCCCAGAGAAGTTAAGTGACTTGCCCACAGTCACACAGCTGACAAGCGGCGGAGCCGGGATTCGAACCCATGAGCTATGACTCCCAAGCCCAGGATCTTTCCACTGAGCCACGCTGCTTCCCTACTCCTAACTACTACTAACTACTACTACTAACTACTAACTACTGTCCACTAACTCTGTTCTACCATATTCTCCCCAGAGCTTAGTACAGTGCTCTGCATACCGTAAAGGTCTCAATAAAAACAACTGAATGATTGAGAGGGAGAACAGCATAATGCCTCCCAGGTCATAAATCAGTTAGCAAGTGCCAAAGATTCAAAGCCAGGACTTTTGCCGCAATTTTTCTCACTTCATTTTACTTTAAAAGTTTGGCAATTTAGCCAATGTTCTACATCTACCATTGTGGAAATCTCTTTTGATTTTATTCATTAGCTTTGCAGCAGCTGACGAAACATCTCCCCTGCTCCCGGAGACAAGTCACAGTGCCAGTACTGTTTGAGGACACAAGGATCTGCTCCTAATTTAATTAAAACCTCTCTATTGTTGCTACCACGCTTCACCTAGAAAACATATTGTTCAGCAGACAGATGTAGAAATAAGGAGGATTACTATGATATTTAACACTTACTAGGCGCCACACGTTGTGCAAAGCGCTGAGGTAGATTCAGGGTGATTGGAACAGATGAATTTCCTGTTCTACATGGGATGCAGTTTAAGGGAAGCAATGTGGGCTAATAGAAAGAGCACGGACCTAGGAGTTAAAGGACATGGATTCTAATTTCGCTCTGCCATTTGACTGCTGTGCAACCTTGAGCAAGTCACTTAAACTCTCTGCGACTTAGTTTTCTCTTCTGTAAGATGGAAATTAAACCATACGCTCTCCTACTTAAACTGTGAGCCCCATGTGGGTCAGGGACTGTGTCCATCCTGAATACCTTGTATCTACTCCAGAGGTTAGAGCACTGCTTGGCACACAGTGAGTGTTTAACAAATACCGTGAAAAAAAGAGGAAAGAATAGCAGGAATCCTATCCCTATTTGACAGAAGAAGCAACTGAGGCCCAGAGAGGAAAGCAGCATGGATGGTGGATAAAGCACAGTCCCAGGAGTCAGAAGATCTGGATTCTAATCCCAGGTCCACCACTTGTCTGCAAGCAACATGGCGTAGTGGATAGAGTACGGGGCTGAGAGTCAGAAGGACATGGGTTCTGATTCCTGCTCTGCCACTTGCCTGCTGTGTGTCCTAGGGCAAGTCACTTCACTTCTCTGTGTCTCAGTTACCTCATCTACAAAATGGGGATTGAGACTGTGAGCCCCACGTAGGGCAGGGACTGTATTCAACCTTACTTGCTTGTATCCACCCCAGCGCTTAGTACAGTGCCTAGCATATACTAAGCACGTTACAAATACCATAATAATAAGTCATTTAACTTCTCTGTTCCTCAGTTCCCTCATCTGTAAAATAGGGATTAATAATGTTGGTATTTGTTAAGCGCTTACTATGTGCAGAGCACTGTTCTAAGCGCCGGGGTAGATACAGAGTAATCAGGTTGTCCCACGTGAGGCTCACAGTTAATCCTCATTTTACAGGTGAGGTAACTGAGGCCCAGAGAAGTGAAGTGACCTGCCCACAGTCACACAGCTGACAAGTGGCAGAGCCGGGACTCGAACCCATGACCCCTGACTCCGAAGCCCAGGCTCTTTCCACTGAGCCACGCCGCTTCCCCCAAAAGACCGTGAGGCCTATGCGGGATGGACTGCGTCCAACCCGATCAGCTTAAATTTACCCAAGCACTTCGGGTGAATGTATATGCCTGGCACATAGTGAACGCTAAACAAATGCCATAATAAATAAAACCTTAAATTAAATAAAGGGTTGAGTGATTTTCAAGCTCTTAGTACAGTGCTCTGCACAAAGTAAGCGCCTAATAAATACTATTGGTTGATTGTTCAAGGTCACACACAGCAGTCCTGTGGCGGTGCTGAGACTAGGGCCCGGGTCCCTCAACGCTCAGTACTACGCCCTTTCCACCTGGCCTCACGGCCTGCGTTGGGTGAAAGTCCTCCCCACCACCCCACCCCTTCTAAATGTCTCCCCTGGCCGTCCCCGTCCCCTGGCTAAGCAGGCTCTTTAGCGGGAGTGAATCCCTTCAAAACTTTCCCATCGATTTTCTAGTGGATCAAGAATTCCAATTAAATATTAAAAAACAAATTTAGCTTAATAGAAAACGTGCCAGCAATTAATGCTTCATTAGCCCATTCTACTTCCTCTGACGGCGTCATAAATCACCTGTAAAGTTGCTCTTGCCATCCTTTGAAGGGCAAATTCCAGGCCCGGTCTCCCTGGTCTGGTGCACCAGGGCCGAGATCTGGAAATCATTCTAAGGGATGGTGAGCAACCCAAAATACATAACGAGCATAATGGGAAACTTAGAGAAAGGAGGATGAGGGGCTCTCTGCTAAAATCTACGTGAAGAGAAAATCGGCTGGAGGGGCACATTTCTTTGTTCTTTTCTTTCCTCGCCTCTTCTTTTCTTTCCTTTTTTATAGTATTTGTTAAGCGCTTGCTATGTGCCAAGCACTGTACTAAGGGCTGAGATGGATGCTTAGTGATAATCAGGTTGGACACAGTCCACGTCTCACCTGGGGCTCACAGTCTTAATCCCCATTCGACAGATGGAATAACTGAGGTAGAGAGAAGTGAAGTGACTTGCCCAAGGTCACACAGCAGACAAGTGGAAGAGCTAGGATTAGAACCCAGGTCCCTCTGACTCTCAAGCCCGGGCTCTACCCACTAGGCCACGCTGTTTCTTTTTTTCCACTATTCTTTAATTCACTACATCTTCACGGGAGGGCCTTTCTTACAAAATCCATTTTCTTGGGGCTGAGCCGGCTTTGCTGACATTCTAATCAGGCATGAGTACTAGCTGAGCACCTACCGGGTCAGAGTACCGTACTGAGCCCCGAAAAAAGTCCAATAGAGTTAGTAATCACGAGTCCTGCTCTCAAGGGGCTTTCCTTTCAGCTTCTGGGCTCCAAGGGGTGAATTTCTAGCATGTGGGTCTGGTCTCAAAAAGGGAAATTATATTCTCATTGGCTGCTAAATGTCACAGCAGCCTGGGATGGAGTCAACCACTAGGCAGGATATTAACCCCATTGAGCAGGGAGGTGGCGGACAGAGCACGGGCCTGAGAGTCAGAAGGTCATGGGTTCATTTATTCATTCATTCATTCATATTTATTGAGCGCTGTGTGCAGAGCACAGTACTAAGCGCTTGGAAAATACAATTCAACAATAGAGACAATCTCCGCCCACTACCGGCTTACAGTCTAGAAAGCGGGAATCTAGAATGGACTCTAATCCTGGCTCCCCCACTTGTCTGCTGTGTGGCCTTGGCTAAGTCACTTTTCTTCTCTGTGCCTCAGTTACCTCACCTGTAAAATGGGGATTAAGGCTGTGAACCCCACGTGGGACAGGGACTCTGTCCAACCCGATTTGCTCATATCTACCCCAGGGTTTACCACAGTGCCTGGCACATAGAAAGCGCTTAAATATCACACATTATTATTACTCTGTCCTGGCGGACATGGAAATTCCTCAGAAATCGGGCCCTCACCCCGCCTAATCGTAGGTGGGGTTCCGAGAGAGAGACACGGATCAGAAACAAAGCCCTGCAGGTCCTAGGGAAGGGCCCTACAAGGTTCACAGACTCGTAAGGAGGGAGAACTCCTTTCTACTTGGGAGAGTACAGTTAAAACAAGAGAAGCAGCATGGCCTAGTGAATAGAGCACAGGCCCAGGAGTTAGAAGGGCCTGGGTTCTAATCCCTGCTTTGCCACTTGTCTGCTGTGTGACCTGGGGCAAGTCACTCAAATTCTCTGGGCCTCAGGGACCTCATCTGTAAAATGGGGATTAGCTACGCCCGTGCTTAGAACAGAAGGTGGCACATAGTAACTGTTGAAAAAAATACCACAAAAAAAAGAGAGACAGCGTGGTCTAGTGGAGAGATCCTAGGAGTGAAGACATCCGGGTTCTAATTTCAACTCCGGACCTGGCCTGCTTTGTCAACTTGGGTGAGTAATTTAACCTCTCTGGGCCTCAATTTCCTCATCTGTACAAATGTGGATTAAATACTCATCTCCCTCCATAGATTGTGAGCCCCATGTGGGACAGGGAATGGATCTGATCTGATTATCCTGTATCTACCCCAGCTCTTAGCACAGTGCTTGACACTTAGGAAGTACTTTACAAACACCATCATATGTGTGCCTAGATGGTTCCATTTCCTCTCAAGCAGTTTGCCATTAAAATTGCTATTCCTACATTGCCGGTTTGACTTGTTTGCTGGGATTTTTCTTCTCTTTCCTTTTCAATCATTCCCTGTAGTCGACCCTTTCAAGAGGGCTCTGCAGGGAGACAGGGGAATGGATGGAAAGAGATAAAAATAGCCCCGCCTGTCAGAATGTTTTTAAGTAAGCCACTGTTTGCTAAACTTGTGGCAGTCATAATCTAACCCTCGTGTTGTGTGGAGCCAGTGGTAAATGTTCATTACCAAGTGTTCTCAAAGTAATAACGTCGGTGGTTCCAGGATCAATCGATGGTATTTATTGAACGATTACTGTACGTAGAGCACTGTACTAAGCCCTTGAACCTTATACAGTATGTGTTAAGCACTTACTTTATAACCAGGCACTCTACTAAGAACTAAGGTAGATACAAGCTAATCAGGTTGGGCACAGTCCATGTCCCCCGTGGAGCCCCCAGTCTCATCCCCCATTTTACAGATGAGGTAACTGAGGCATAGAGAAGTTAAGACAGAATTAGAACCCAGATCCTCTGCCTTCCAGGCCTGTGTTCTTTCCACTAGGCCACGCTGCTTCCCATCTCCCTCTGAGAGGCTCTTTGAGGTGATTCGATGGTAAGGTGCTATAGAGTAAGGAGGTGTTCTGGCTGAGAATTTTGGTGAGATTACAACAATGAATTTCTCAAGCCTTGGCATGTCGTTTGTCAGCTTTGATCCCTTGGTATTCACCCCACCTCTATGCCCACAACATTCATGTACACATCCTCATATTTTGCCATTTCCCCCATCTGTAATTTATTTTAATGCCATCTCCCTCCGTAGACTGTTAGCTCCTTGTAGGCGGGGATCATGACTACAAACTCTGTCACACTGTACTCTCCCAAGTGCTTCGCACAGTGCTCTGCACAGAGTAAGCACTCAATACATACCGCTGATTGATTGATCGGTGGGTTCTCCACCTTCAGTCTCACAGAACGTTTGGTGAGGTGGTCGGTAGATTGAAAACAAGTTCGCCGCTACTTATTAATGTTTTAAACTCCTTTGTGTTTGACTTGATCTGAGAAGGAGTTTCACTTCCATTGCTCCTTTGCCTCATTATTCACTGAATAATAGAGTTCTCTTCCTATAATTAAAGAGATATTGTATCTTTACCCTGCTAAGGGGACTCGAACCGATTGTTAATTAATGGTAATAGGAAGTCATTTTCAGAGACCGCTTTCCTCCAGGGCCCTCCAGCTTTCTGTGAGCGGTGCCAGACTCCACACCATCTCTCCCCCTTTCGCATCTTTTTCTGAGATGCTACAAACCAGGACAAACAACAGATTTTGCTACTCACCACCAACGCTGGCAGAGTCAGACACTGTTCCCCCCTTATCTCGGAGGGAAGGCAGTGACTGCACGTTGTGGAGCTTAGGGGTCTCAGGTGGGGAGACAAAGCAATCCGTCAGCCCATCCATCAGTCAGCCCATCAATCAGTATGCACTGAGTGCTTACTGTGGGCAGAGTACTGTCCTAAGCGCTGGGGAAAGTACGATACAGTAGAGTTAGTAGACACCATCCTTTGCCCTCGAGGAACTCAGAGAGAAGGAGTGGGTCTCTTAGAGGACCACGGCGGGCTCCACCCCAGGCATAGGGAGAACCACACCCTCCAGCGCATGGGAGACTGGCTGTCGGACTATCGGTTGTATTTAGTGGGTGCTTACTGTGGGGAGAGGATTGTACTAAGCGCCTTGAGAAAGTACATTGCCATTGGAAGACGATACCAGGACTCAGGGAACTTTATTTACAGTCTAACTAGACCAGACTGCCAAGGCTGGTAATGAATCCACACACTGCTCCTTGATCTTGGAGGTCTTATCTGCTTCTGTGCCTGTGGACAACCCTCCCTGTCCCATCTCTGTGAGCCCTCTGAGGCCAGGGATAGTATCTGAAATAACACCCTTGTTCTCGTCCCCAGTGTTCCCACAGTGCTCTGCTTCCAGTTGGTATCCAGTACTAAGTCCTGCAAACAGTGGACACTCATTCAGTCCCCTGCACACACAGTATGCATCCAGTACAATGTCCTGAAAACAAGAGGAACCCAGGACCTTATCCTGCACACAGTTGGTGCCCAGTACAGTGCTCTGCACACAATAAACAATAAACCTTGCACACAATAGATACCCAGCTTAGTGTCCTACAGAAAGTAGGCATTCAGTTCAGTGTCCTGCATACAGTAGGTGCCCAGTACAGCTCTGCACAAAGCAACCAGTGTTTGCTCCTAGAAAGTGCTGAATTATTACCACTGAATGAATGACAGAGTGAAGAGCCTAGCCTCGCAAGTACAAAGTCAGAAAGGCCAGAGCAGAAAATGAGTTGTATCTAGCAAAGGACAAGCATTTCCAAATGCATGAAAGCAAGAGTGAAAAATAGAGCCATATCCTTGAATAGGAAAGGGAAAACGATTAAGGGAGTAGACAGAATAGGACACGATTTTGAATACCCATTCGGTTTCAATCTTTCCAGGAAAGGTTAACTACACTCAGAGGCCTCATAAAAACCCTACCCAGAAAAGTCTAAAAATTAGAGTGAAAATAGAGATCAAACCGATTAGAGAAAACTTCACCACACTAAAGTGGTTTCAAACCACCCAGGCCTTGTGAAATCCACCCAATAGCTCTGGTAGAAGTGGTTGATGAAATCTCAGAGACTTTAACAATTTGTGAGAGGACATCTGGTAGACCACTGAGAGAGGATGTGAAAGAGAAGAGCGAACAGAAATTTTATAATTTTCTACCAATTGGATAAGTCTGGGCAACTGTACTGATTGGACAATTATTTCCCTAGCACAGGGACAATGGGAGCCTGCACAATATCAGTCGATTATTAATAATAATAATAATAATAATAGTGGTATTTGTTAAGCACTTACTCTCTGCCAGGCACTGTACTAAGTGCTGGGGTAGATATAAGCTGTTTGGGTAGGACACAGTCCCTGTCCCACATGGGGCTCCCGGTCTTAATCCTCATTTTATAAATGAAGTAACTGAGGCAAGAGAAGTAAACTGTCGAGTCCATAGTCACTCAGCTGACAAGTGGCAGAGCTAGATTTAGAACCCAAGTCCTTTTGATTCCCAGGCTTGCGCTCTATCCACTAGACCACAGTGCTTCTCTTATAAATCAATCGCATTTACTGAGCGCTTACAGTGCGCAGTGCACTGTACTAAGCACTTGGAGAATACAACAGAGTTGGTGGACACATACCCTTGTCACAGTGAGTTCACAGTCCAGAAGGGGAGAAAGACATTTTTATAAACGAATAAATTGTGCTTCAGATCTGGCACAGCCCTGCTCTCCCCACCTTCAAAGCCCTTCTCAAATCACATCTCCTCCAGGATTGTCTGCAGTGCCCCACACAAATCCCTCCCCATTCCTTCAAGCTCAGTAAACCCTGTTTGAGACCCAGTGGATTTGAGTCCAGCCGGACAGTGTCCTAGACTTTGTTGGCTAATTCTGTTGTACTCTGTATTCTCCCAAGCCTAGTACGGTGCTCTGCACACAGTAAGCACTCAATAAACACCATTCATCGATTAATTATCTTTTCAGATAGAGCACGGGCCTGGAAGTCAGAAGGACCTGGGTTCTAATCCCGGCGCTGCCACTTATCTGCTGGGTGACCATGGACTCATTCCACTTCTCGGTGCCTCAGTTACCTCATCTGTAAAACAGAGATTAAGACTGTAAACTCCATTTGGGATATGGACTGTGTCCAACCTGATTACCTTGTATCTACCCCAGGGGTTAGAACAGTGCTTGGAATATAGCAAGCGCTTAACAAATAGTGTAAAAAAAAAAAAGAAATCCAGTCAATCAATCATATTTACTAAGCAATTACTGTGTGCAGAGTGTTGTACTAAGCACTTGGGAGGGTACAATAAAATGAACTTAGTAGGCACATTCCTTGTCCACAATGGGCTTACAATTTAAGGATCATTATGGCATTTGCTAAGCACTTACTATGTGCCAAGCATTGTGCTAAGTTCTGGAGTAGATACAAAGATCATCAGGTCCCACACGGGGCTCACAATCAAAGTAGGAAAGGAGTACAGGAATTGAATCCCCATTTTGCAGATGAGGGAACTGAAGCACAGAGAAGTTGAGTGACTTGCCAAAGGTCATGCACCAGGTAAGTGGCAGAGCTGGGCATCGATGGTATTTATTGAGCACTTATGTGTGCAGAGCACTATCCTAAGCACGTGGGACAATACAATAGAACAGTTAGTAGACACATTCCCTGCCCAAAAATTAAGTTTACAGTCTAGATGGGGGGAAAGCCATTATAAATAAATGAATTACGGATATGTACATAACTGCTTTGGGCTGAGGATGGGGTGAATACCAAGTGCTTAAAGGACTGAGTGCATGGGTGAAGAAGTAGAGAAGTAGAGAAGCAACGTGGACAAAGCACAGACTTGGGAGGCAGAAGGATCTGGGTCTAATCTCACCTCCGTCACTAGTCTGCTGGGTGATGTTGGGCAAGTCACTTAACTTCACTGTGCCTCAGTTACCTCATCGGAAAAAAGGGGATTAAGACTCTGAGCTGCAAGTGGGACGTTGACTGTGTCCAACCTGATTAGCTTGTATCTACCCCAGTTCTTACAGTGCCTGGCACATAGTAAGTGCTTAACAAATGCCATATAAAAAAATAGGGAGAGAAAACAGGGTGGGGGATAAGAATTTAGGATAGACTTTGAGAATGAGCTATGATTTTAGAAGAGCTTTGAAGGTGGGAAGATTAATGGTCTGTTGGATACAAAGGAATTTTATTTATTCATATTAATGTCTGTCTCCCCCTCTAGACTGTGACCAATGTGGGAAGGGAATGTGTCTGTTTATTGCGATATTTTTGTCTCCCAAACGCTTTTGCACGGAGTAAATGTTCAATAAATTCCAAGCATTTAGTACAGTGCTCTGCACATAGTAAGTGCTCAAAAAATGCTATTGAATGAATGAAGTACAACTGAATGAATGAATGGAGAGGGAGTTCCAGGATCATTATTATTATCATTATTAGCAGTATTAGTAGTAGCAGCAGTAGAGGTGGTAACAACTCCAGCAGAGAAGATTAAATTTGTCTTGCGATGGGGTTCTTCACAAAGACTTTCTGTTCAGTTTCTGGTGTCTCGAGCCTTTCCAGCCGGTGGAAAATCGATCGCTCGGTCACGTGTCTCCTGCCTTTCCAGATACCAGCGTTCAGCTGTCAGCAGTCACCCATACCCTTCCCTGTATCCCTCTTTAAGGATGGCTCAGCCGGGGACCCCTCCCAGTCAGTGAGGGCACCTGAAAAATGATCATTATGGTTTGTCCTATGCCCCCACTGAGAGCCTAGTCGTGAATTAAGGGCTCGGGAGAGAACATCAGCCACAACTGTGATTTCAGTTGCAGCCTCCAGGTAGGATATCTCTTCCGGCCTCCAGTCTGCCCTCCCGCAGCCTCCGTGGACACGAACACCCTACTGCCTCACCACGATGTTTGACAGCGTCTATTTTGGGAAGAAAGCTAAGGTTTTATAAATGCTCGAATGTGACATAGGGAAGTAGGGCGGTCCTAATTTCAGGTAATATTTCACCATAAGAAAGAAAAAAAACTTTCATAAAAGATAGAGAATGCAATAACTAGAATGAATTATAGAATCATTACTAATGGGACCAAATCTTCAAATAAGAGGCCTGGGAAGTCCTTTTATAATACATATTAGAAAATGAAATAAAAAGTATCTAGCCTCCAAAGAGTTTTTCTATTTCTCCTATAAAATGATACTTTAATCCTCCATCCCCACACACTGAATGCAATGCTACTATATTGTGGCCCATGGACAGTGGATGGAGGTTTTAAAATATTGTGCCCATCGCTACTTTGGTTTGTGGAGCTCACCTCTCTTCAAGAACCTCCCATGGTTGCCCATCAACCTGTGCATTCATTCAATTCAGTTTCATTTATTAATAATAATAATAATGGTATTTATTAAGCATTTACTATGTGCCAAGAACTGTTCTAAGTGCTAGAGAGAGCTTGCACTGTGCAAAGCACTGTACTATGTGCTTGGAAGGGTATAATATAATGACAATCAGACACATTCCTGTCCACAATGAGCTCACAGTCTAGATGATCTACATCAAGCAGAAGCTCCTTATCATGGCTTTCAAGCTCTACCCCTACATCTCCCCTCGATGACTTCCTACTACCTCCCAGCCTACACACTTCAAAGCTTCTCCAAGAAGACTTCCCCAACTCACCTCTCATCTGCCAGCCTTAGACTCCCTCCCTTCTGCACCATCTGTGAACTTGGGTCTGTACCCCTTTAGTAATTTGAAACTCTACCCTCCCCCCTGCCCTGCCCCAGCCCCACAACACTTAAGTATCTATCCTTCTACTCTGTCGTTTTCCCTATGTGCGATTAATTGATTTCAGTGTCTGTCTCCTCCAGTTAGACTGTAAGCTCCTTTAGGATAGGGATTATATCTGCCAACTCTACCGTACTGTACCCTGCCAAGCACTTAGTGGGACAGTTTCTAATTCTTTTCTGCTTCCGAGTGACTTGTCCAAAGCCACACAGTAAATAAGTGGCAGAGCAGGGATTAGAACCCAGATCCTTCTGATTCCCCGGCCAGTGCTCTATTTATCACCTATATATCTAAAGTGCTTACTCTGTGCAGGGCACAGTACTAATTACTTGGGACAATACAGTATAACAGACACATTCCCTACCCACAAAGAGCTTACGGTCAAGAGGGGGAGACAAACATGAATATAAAGAAATGAATGACAGATGTGGACATAAGTGCTGTGGGTTAGGGTTAGGGAGGGGGAGCTGATTGAAGGGAGCAAGTCAGGGTGACGCAGAAGGGAGTGGGAGAAGGAGAAAGGAGGGCTTAACACTGAATAGTCATTCAGCTCCCTAGCCCTGTTTCAGTTCCTTTTTGTCCACTTGGCTTTCTTCATCAAAGTGGAATGTCCCTGATAGATATATTCATAAAAATGGACCAATGCTGCTTGATAATATCATAAATGATGAGATAACCCCACAGGTTCGAAGAACTGATTTTCTTTTTAGAAGACAGGCTACACCTTCAGCGTCTCCCATGTCAGGCTGATTGTTTGGGGGTGGGTGAAAGCACTATGGGTCCGCTTTATTCCCTGTCACTCATGTGGCAAGGAATATTCAACTAAGAATTTGAAGGAGTGTTGGGGGAGGGGGAAGCATTGTTGAACTTTGAGCACAGCAACAGTTGCTGCTGTCAGCCCACCCTCCTCCCCAACCAGCCCCAGACATCGGTAACAGGCTGGGAAGAAGAGTAGGGGAAAGGGGAAGGGAAGTGAGGGAGGGCTATTATTATCATTATAAGGAAAGGAAAAGAAAAGGGGAGGAAAAGGGGAGGGAAGGAAGGAGGAGAAGGAGAGGAGGGAGGGGACAAAGGAGTAGAAAAGGAAAAACTGTAGTGCAATATTCACATTTTGACTTATGGCACACACATACCCTTAACCATTTCTTTGTCCACTGCATCCACGCACATGCTCCTAACCATTACTTAGTCCACCAAACTTACAGGTGCTGATCTGTGGATTGCCCTCCACCCAATCAGCTATAAAGGATTCTATCCAAATTGCAAAATGAAAATATACAGTGTAGAATCAATAAATTAATCATTCATTCATTCAATCGTATTTATTGAGGGCTTACTGTGTGCAGAACTCTGTTCTCAGCTCTCAGAGAGAGTACAGTACAACAATAAACAGATACATTCCCTACCCATGGTGAGCTTACAGTCTAGAGGCGGGGAGACAGACATTAATATAAATTACAGATATGGAATTCTGCTCAACTGCTGTGGAGCTGGTATTTATGGAGCACTTACTGTGTGCAGAGTCCTGTACTAAGCACTTGGGAGAGCACAATACAACAGAGCTGATAGAAACTTTCCCTACCACAAAGAGCTTACTGTCTAGAGGGGAAGAAATGATAATACAGACCTCTGTATAAAGTAGGCAGTCAGTACAGCACTCTACACCAATAATCAATCAATCATATTTACTGAGCGCAAAGAGGGTGCTCCAAAGAAATGCCCTTAAATATTATCAGTGGATCCCTTAAGATCTCTAAAGATCTGCAAGTATCATAGGTATCCTCTGGACTGTAAGCTCGTTGTGGACACTGAATGCTTCTACCAGTTCTGACACATTATATTCTCCCAAGAACTTTAATGCAGTGCTCTGCACACAGTAAGGACTCAATAAATACCATCAATTGATCGATTGGTCTTAAAAGGCAGGAGGGAAAGATATTAATGGAGAAAATGCAAAACAAAAAAGGAGCAGGGCAACAAAATTGCCCTTATAAAACAAAATTCAGAGAACTTTTTTCAATGAAGTTGTAACACTAAAATAGAAGTGAAGAGTGTAATCTATTTCTTCCTGATAGGCCAAAGTACATGTTTTTCATAAGACTCCATCAATCTTACTTTCCAACACATATCTATTAATCAGTGACCTCTATGAAGTGAAGATTCGCTAAGCTATAAGTCCCAGAGGGACTTAGAAGTTTTGTATTCTCACTAGCACTTTGTACAGTGCTCTGCACAGGGTAAGTGCTCCATAAATACTAATGATTGACTGATAAATTAAGCATATGATAAATCACTGACATTTATGTTATGAATTTTCTAGGCTTAAAATTAATATTTTAGGCTTTAAGCTCATAAATAGATCTTCTATTAATGTTTAAATTCACATTAGGGATTACAGGGGTGGAGTTAATAAATTCAGAATCTTTCCAAAGTACATAAAGAGCTATAAAACGCTTTGTTGGAGTAAACCTGACTCCTTTTTCCTCTTGTGTAATCCCCTATTACCCAAAGAGGAATGCAACAAGTAGAGAAGAAATCAAAGTATCTAAGCACGACATCCATTTTCAGGTCCCTCATCCCGACCCCCACTTTCCAGTGAGACAACCGGACACAAAAGCCATTCTATCTCAACCCACACAACTGTGAGTTCCCACCTTGTAACTGATCGCGTTTGGCACGTCCACACACACGCCGTCCGTGTTTATGTGGACGAGGAAATGGGTTCTTTGTGTGATCATTTGCCATAGGTCTCCTCCAAGCATCACGTGGGTGCTAAGTGTTCAGGAGAATGGGGAAGATTGTTAGGTGGTGGTGGTGGTGATGTAGGTGATGGTAATGCTGCTGATAGAGGTGGCAATTGTGGTGATAGTAACGGTGATGGGGGTGATGGGGGTGGTGATGGTAATGATAGTAATACTGGGGTGGTGGTCACAGGTGATGGTGATGATGGTAGTGGTGGTGGTGATGCTGTCGGTGGTGGTGGCAATTGTGGTGATGGTGACGATAATAACAGTGGTGGTGACGATGATGATGATAGAGGTGATGGTGATGTTGACGGTGGTGATGTTGGTGATAGTTGTGGTAGTGATGCTGGTAGTGATAACAATAGTGGTGGTGATGATGGAGGTGATTGTCATGGTGATGACAGCGGTGTTGGTGATGGTGAGAGTAATTGTAGTGATGCTGGTGATGGTGATGATGGTTTTGATTAATGAAGAGGAAGACAGTGTGAATGTGGCTGGGATATAATATATTCTATTATATAATGTTATAAATAATAATATAGCATCATCATTCACAGAGAAGCAGCGTGGCTTAATGGATAGAGCACAGGCCTGGGAGTCAGAAAGTCATGGGTTCTAATCCTGGCTCTGCCACTCTCTATGTGACCTGGGGCAAGTCATTTCACTTTTCTCTTGTCTCAGTTACCTCATTTGTAAAATGGAGATTGAAACTGTGAGCCCCATGTGGGACAGGGACTGTGTCCAACCCTATTTGCTTGTATCCCTCCCAGGTCTTAGTACTGGGCCTGGCATGTAGTAAGCACTTAAAAGATACCAGAATTATTATTATTATCATGGTATTTGTTAAGTACTTACTATGTGCCAAGTATTGTTCTAAGTGCTAGGGTAGATACAAGTTAATGAGTGGAGAGGGAGTGATATATAAATCAGGGACAATGCAAAGCATGGTGTGTAAAGTGTTTAAACATTTTGACGGCAGTGGCAGCATCTTCAGCCTCTAGGGTATAATGCCTAGCACTCAGTCAATCAATCAATCAAATTTATTGAGCATTTACTCTAAGCAGAGCATTGTACTAAGCACCTGGGAGGGGACAATATAACCATATAACAGACACATTCCCTCACCAAACAGAGCTTACATTCTAGAGAACGAGCTTACAGTCTAGAGGGTCCAGGCTCAGTCAATCTCAGCCTGTGAGATTTCTCTAACAGAGTCTGGCGGTCGCCCAGCTGGGCTTCCTAGATTAATAGTTTCCGATTCCAGGCCTGAGGTGGAAATCCACCCCACAGAGAACACAAGAGCGCTAGTGGAAAGCCTGGCAAGAAAACATTTCAAACAAGTGTTGTGTCGAGAGACACTGCTGTTGAATCAGGGACAGCGGGTGTCCGACCTTCTCCTCTCGACCCTTGCCAAGGCACAGACACAAACTGACATGTGGCTGCAAGAAAACAAGTGTTTCCTTCCGCTGCCTCCAAACGGGCCACTTCCTCCATTAACGCACAGATGCCTGTCACTCATCTTGTCACGGACGTTAGAGGTTGAAACGCTTGACACAACATATCAAGCTTAATATGAAAAGACAAGAACCGGGACAGTTAATTTCGGGGAGAAAGAAATGAACTTCTGAACAGAGATGCTGCATAATTCCTCTACTGGAATTTTATAAGGAAATGGGTCCTCCTGAGGAAATCTGAATTTTTCTTTTAGGTTTCCAGACAGAAGCCAAAAAAATCTAACTGGATTCACCGTTACACATGATTATTTCTATTAAAGTCACAGGGACCCATGAAGAGTCCAAGCTCTCCATATCTTGTTGCCTGAAGAAGATCTCTTTACCATGAAAGTACAGTTTTTCTTCTGGACAAAGTCAAAGGGAAGATTTTTGCTCAATCTGAAGAGATCTTATGGACTCTGAAGAGTAGTAATAGTATTTATTAAGCGCTTAGTGTATGCAGAGCACAGTACTAAGCATCGGGAAAGAGTATACAGATAAGACTGTAAGCTCATTCGTTATGGGAGCGGAACGTGTCTGCTAATTCTGTTGTATTGTACTCTCCTAAGCACTTAGTACAGTGTTCTGTTCATAGTAAGTGCTCAATAAATATGATGGATTGATTGATTGAATTGTCATCATCATCAACGGCACTGATTGAGCACTTAATATGTGCAGAGCATTGTACTAAGCATTTTATGAGACATGGACCGTCTCTCCACTCCAGTCCATCCTCCATTCTGTTGCCCGAATCATTTTCCTTCAAAAACATTCAGACTGTATTTCCCCACTCCTCAAGAAACTCCAGTGGTTGCTCATCCACCTTCGCATCAAACAAAACCTCTTCACCGTTGGCTTTAAAGCACTAAATCACCTTGCCCCCTCCTACCTCACTTTGCTACTCTCCTACTACAACCCGGCCCACACACTTCAATCTTCTAAGCTAAGCTTCTCACTGTACTGCGACCTCGTCTATCTCGCCGCCGACCACTAGCCCACATCTTACCTCTGGCCTGGAATGCCCTCCCTCCTCATATCAGACAGATAATTGCTCTCCCTCACTTCCAAACTTTATCGATGCACAGGTTCTCCAAGAAGCCTTCCTTGATTAAGCCCTCCTCTCCTCTTCTCACAGTCCCTTCTGTGCTGCTCTTACTCGCTCTTCCCTTCATCCTCCCTCCCATCCCCACAGCACATATGTATATAACTGTACATATTTGTAATTTATTTATGTATTTTTCTATCTACTTATTTATTTTAATGTCTGTCTTCCCCTCTAGACTGTGAGCTCGTTATGGGAAGGAATGTGTCTGTTGTTATACGGTGCTTAGGACAGTGCTTTGCACATAGCGCTCAGTAAAGAACAATTAAATGAATGACTAAATGGACCCTGTCCCTTGAGGTTCTCGTAATCTAATATAAGAGGTGGGGGAGGATTGGATACAGACATATCGGGCAGTAAAGCACAAAAACACTAAAACAGCATAAAGGACAAGGACTGGTACATAATACACAAAATAAAAAGAAGTCGGTACGGATCTATGGCCAGAGGAACAGAATTTCTCCTTGTGATTCAGAGTCCAGAGCAGTGGTTATGCAGTCACCGGTTTTCCAGAGGATCTCTGAAACATAAGGCTGCAGTTGCTGCTTTCATTCCCGCTGGGGTGGTAGGACACGGGATGGGGAGGGAAGAGCTAAGTCGAGATAACCACTTGAGAAAAACTCAGAGCATTCATCCTCCTAGGATTTGACTATCATACATTCCTGCCCAGGTGGTCGGGCAGTCAGTCAATCGTAATTACTGTGTGCAGAGCACTGCACTAAGTACTTGGGAGAGTACAATATAATAATATAACTGACACATGCAGTCAAGAGCTTATGAGCTTGCATTGGCTTATTTGCAGGGGGAATTATCGGGTAAAAAGGGTTCAATTCAGTGTGTCAGCATATTATGGCAAGAAATAAGCAAGAATAACCTACTAACTTTTATCTCACTCTCAACTGTCTCACTGTCATCCCTTGTTCACCCTGCTCCCCCTGCCCAGATACCGTCAATGTATGATTAAAGCCAACGGTGAAGAGGTTTTGTTTGATGCGAAGGTGGATGGGCAACCACTGGAGTTTCTTGAGGAGTGGGGAAATATGGTCTGAATGTTTCTGAAGGAAAATGATTCGGGCAGCAGAATGGAGGATGGACTGGAGTGGAGAGACGGTCCATGTCTAATAATAGTACAGTGCTCTGCACATATTAAGTGCTCAATCAATGCCACTGATAATGATGATGATAATTCAATCAATCAATCCATCATATTTATTGAGCACTTACTACATACAGAACACTACTAAGTGTTTATAAGAGTATGATACATCAGAATTAGCAGACACGTTCCGCACCCATAACGAATGAGCTTACAGTCTTATCTGTATACTCTTTCCCGATGCTTAGTACTGTGTTCTGCATCTTCAAATGGTATTTGTCATTTTTTCATCACTTATTATATGCCAGGCATTCTACTAAGTGCTGGGATAGGTACAACTATTCAGGTTGGACACAGTCCCTGTCCCACATGGGGCTCACAGTCTTAATCCCCATTTTACAGATGAAGTAACTGAGGCACAGAGAAGTGAAGTGACTTGCCCAGAATCATACAGCTGACAAATGGTGGAGCCAGGATTAGAATCCAGGTTCTTTGACTCCCAGGCCTGTGTTCTATCCATCAGACCACATTTCTTGCCATCTTCAAAACCCCCTGAAATCCCATCCCTTCCAGTGGTCCTTCCCCAATTAATCTCCCTCCTCCCAAGACACATAACGCTATTTAGATTCGCTTTGTACCAATCTACCCACGCAACTCAACCAATTGGCTGTTTTTTTCTCCATTCCATCCTGACACCGAGCTACCACACCCAGTTCTATTCTTGACATTATTCTTCCTCCCACTGCTTCTGTCAATTAATGGTATTTATTGAGTGCTTACTATGTGCAGAGCACTCTCCTAAGCACTTGGAAGATTATGCTACAGCAGAGTTGGTCGACACATCCCCTGCCCACATTGAGCTTACACTCTAGAGGGGGAGACAAACTTTAAAAGAAATAAATACATTATGGATATGTACTTAAGTGTTGTGCAGCAGTGAGTGGGGTGAATACTAATTGTCCAAAGGGTACAGATGAAGTGCATAGATGATGCAGGAGGAAAGTTGTTTCCCAGGTCTTCGTGTCTCCCACCATCTCCCATATTAGATTGTGAGATCGTTATGTGCAGAGAACCTGGCTTTTCCATCCTTCAAACAACGGTATTCATTGAGTTTCTACTGCTGTACAGAGTTACTCCTCATCTTCCCAACCAAACCCCATCCTTCCCCTGAATTTCCTGTCACTGTAGCAAAACCACTTTCTTTCTGTCTCATAAACCTGTAACCTTGGCATTACCTTTAACTCATCTCTCTTTTTTCAACCCACATATATAATCTATCACCAAATTGGGTCCATTCTCCCTTCCCGACATCTCCACACTCCACCCTTTCCTCTCCATCCAAAATAATAATAATAATGTTGGAATTTGTTAAGCGCTTACTATGTGCAGAGCACTGTTCTAAGTGCTGGGGTAGATACAGGATAATCAGGTTGTCCCACGTGAGGCTCACAGTCTTAATCCCCATTTTACAGATGAGGTAACTGAGGCACAGAAAAGTTAAGTGACTTGCTCATAGTCACACAGCTGACAAGTGGCAGAGCAGGGACCCATACTGATTCAAGCACTTATTCTATATCCTGCCTTGATTACTGCACCAGCCCCCTCGCTGACCACCCATAATTCACTCTGCTGCACGTATCACTTTTCTAAAAAAAGTTCTGCACACTGTACAGTGCTCTGCACATAGTAAGCGCTCAATAAAAAACATTGATTACAGTAAAACTGGAAACTGGAAAAATACTAAACCCTTATTTCCCACCCACCCTCCCCTTTGTGTTGACTAGGCACCTCTTAAATGCTTTGATAGTCACCCCAGCCTGACAGCACTCGTACATATTCATGCGTTCATTCAATCGTATTTATTGAGTGCTTACGGTGTGCAGGGCACTGTACTAAGCACTTGGAAGCAGCATGGCTCAGTGGAAAGAGCCTGGGCTTCGGAGTCAGAGGTCATGGGTTCGAATCCCGGCTCTGCCACTCGTCAGCTGTGTGACTGTGGGCAAGTCACTTAACTTCTCTGTGACTCAGTTACCTCATCTGTAAAATGGGGATTAACTGTGAACCTCACATGGGACAGCCTGATTACCCTGTATCTACCCCAGTGCTTAGAACAGTGCTCTGCACATAGTAAGCACTTAACAAATACCAACATTATTATTATTGAAAAGTACAATTCAGCAACAAGTGGAGACAATCCCTACCCAACAACGGGCTTACAGTCTAGAAGGACTAATACTGTGCTCTGTCCCCTATGTATAAATTGTGTAAATATCTGTCTCCCCCAGTAGACTATAAACTCCTTTTGGGCAGGGCATTTGTCTTCCAACTCTGTTGTATTGTACTTTTCCAAACACTTAGTTTTAGTGTTTGGCATACAGTAAGCACTCAGTAAATACTATTATTCATTAATATTTATTGAAGCAGTATGGTCTAGTGGAAAGAGTACAGCCCTGGGAGTCAGAGAAACTGGATTTTAATTCCACCTCTGCCAGTTGTCTACTCTGTGACCTTGGGCAAGTCACTTAACTTCTCTGCGCCTCAGTTATCAAAATGAGGATTCAATACCTGTTCTCCCTCCTACTTAGATTTTGAGCCCCATGTGGGATAGGGACCTTGGCCAACCTGATTAACTTGTAACTAGCCCAGCACTTGAAACAGTGATGCATAGTAAGCACTTTACAAGAACCAGAATAATCACAGTAACAGTGATCGAAGATAACTGTGATCGAAGATCGAAGATCGAAGATCGAAGATAGAAGCAGCGTGGCTCAGTGGAAAGAGCCCGGGCTTGGGAGTCAGAGGTCATGAGTTCGAATCCCAGCTCGGCCACTTGTCAGCTGTGTGACTGTGGGCAAGTCACTTAACTTCTCTGTGCCTCAGTTACCTCATCTGTAAAATGGGGATTAACTATGAGCCTCACGTGGGACAATCTGATTACCCTGTATCCACCCCAGCGCTTAGAACAGTGTGCGGCACATAGTAAGCGCTTAACAAATACCAACATTAACATTATTATAAAATTCTTTGTAAAACAAGATTGCACACAAACCTCTATAAAATGACTACTGCCATCCTGGGATAAAGTCAGTTCTTACCTTTCCCTACGGGCTCAGACATTCTGGATAATAAGTAACGAGTTAGAACAACTGTCCCCTTATAGATGAAGACACACACACACACGTGGGTTCCGGAAGGTCAAACAGTGTTCGGGTCCCTGTGCTCAAGTCTCTGCTGCTAAGGAGCCAAAGAGCAAATTATCCCAGTCCACTATTTCTCTACCTCAAAAGGCTGAACTTGCTCCTGCTGGGATGTTAGTCTGTGCCTTAGAGAATCAAAGACATATGAAGGTCACACTACAGCCATCCAATGTCTCCAGTTTGTGCCAAGAGCAGAGAAGTTTGTGAAGAGAAAATTGTTCGCCCCCCGAAATAAATAGGCTGTACTCAAATATCTAAATGGTGTAAAGAAGACTACAAAATCACAAGCCCATTTAAAGAAAAGATGAGAAGAAGAAAAGAAGGAGAGTTTGGCGAAGCACCAACTCAGAGAAATTAGAATTCCACCTGGGGTGCTTAAGGTTACAAATCCCTAGAAGAGAAAGTAGCTGTGTAAGGTCATCAGAAAGGAGGTGTGCTCACAGGATGAGAGAAAGGAAGAACATTAATAAAAAGCTCCTGGTGAGGGGGACTATTAAGCTGTGAAACAGTCTCCTAACGGGTATGCTGAAATCTCATCCTTCGGCTCATTTAAGACTCGAATAGTCAAAGCTCTAGAAAGAACATGGCCAGTTGTATCATGAGATGTGTTTCCATTACACTGTTTGCATGGAGCAACGCTGGAAGAATAGGGGAATGTTTTTCCTGTAAAGTTTACTTTATTTCATTTTAATTGTACTTGTACCTTGATTACGGCATCAGCCTCTTTGCTGACCTCGCTGCCTCCTGTCTCTCCCCACTCCTGTCAATACTTCACTCTGCTGCCCAGATCAGTTTTCTACAAAAATGTACAGTCCATAATAAACATTACAGTATTTGCTAAGTGATCCTGATATCCTGAGGCACCCTACTGAAGGCAAGGAAGCTGATCTGGTATGCTATATTCCAGGTTGTTCTGTCTGCTGTGATCCCAAAGTCACCTGCTAAAAACCACACTGTTAGACACTGCGATTCTGGCTACATCTTCAGAGTTGATTCTACTCTTCCTGTTGTGTGTGTCCCATTTCTGTCCAAATCATGGCACCTGCTCAGGTATCCAACTCATATCCATTCTCCTCACATGTCCTGCATTTGAAAGCTGTTTGGCACTGGGCATTGTCTCAGAGCGAAGGAGCTGATGTGTTGGTATCTGGAGCAGCCCACTGACAATGAGTTATGGTATTTAAGAAGGCAGGCTGGGGAGGTTAAGGGGAGCAGAAAGTTTACCCCCTCTTTGCAGAGGAGGAAGCGGAGACTCGAAGCGGTTATGTGACTTGCCCAAGGTCACATGGCAGGCCGAGACAGAGTTGGCACTTAGAATTCGGGTCCCCTGACTCTCAGTTCTATGTTCTTTCCGTGCTGCCTCCCAAAGAGCTAAAATACCCAGTGTGCTTTCTTCAATTAGAGTCAGTTCCTCTGACCTATCAACGATGAAAAAACATTGGGCAATGTGAATCTAACATTTACTCAGTCAAATACAAGGCAAAGAATTCACTGACCTCTTTTTTTTTATGTTATTTGGTGAGTGCTTACTATGTGCCAGGCACTGTACTCAGCCCTGGGATGAATAAAAAATAGTCAGGTCGGACACAGTCCCTGACCCACATGGGGCTCACAGTCTTAATCCCCATTTTACAGATGAGTGAATTGAGCCAAAGAGAAGTGAAGTAATTTGCCCAAGGTCACACAGCAGATGTGTGGTGGAGCCAGCATTAGAACCCAGTTCCTTCTGACTCCCAGGCCTGTGCTCTATCCATTAGGCCATGCTGCTTCTCACCTCTTGACGCTCCAGAAAACATTTTTGCCTCATGGCAACAACTGTGGGCAAGTCACTTCACTTCTCTGGGCCTCAGTTACCTCATCTGTAAAATGGGGGTGAACTGTGAGCCTCACGTGGGGCAACCTGATTACCTTGTATCTACCCCAGCGCTTAGAACAGTGCTCTGCACATAGTAAGCGCTTAACAAACACCAACATTATTAACTGGCCTCTTGTTGCCCACTCGGCTTCCTGCTCTGGTTGAGTTTGAGCAAGCTTTCATTCTAGCACATATCTATAAATTATAGATAATAATAATAATGTTGGTATTTGTTAAGCACTTACTATGTGCAGAGCACTGTTCTAAGTGCTGGGGTAGATACAGGGTAATCAGGCTGTCCCATGTGAGGCTCACAGTCTGAATCCCCATTTTACAGATGAGGTAACTGAGGCACAGAGAAGTGAAGTGACTTGCCCACAGTCACACAGCTGACAAGGGGCAGAGCCGGGAGTCGAATCCATGACCTCTGACTCCCAAGCTTTCCACTCGTGATCTTTCCACTGAGCCACGTAGATTACATTATAAATTATTTATTTCGATTACATCTGTCTCCCGCTCTTAGCTATAAGCTCCTTGTGGGCAGGGAACGTGTCTCTTGTGTCCGTTGTCCTGTACTCTCCCAAGCACTTAGTAGAGTGCTCTGCATGCTTATTATAAGCACTCGACAAATATCCTTGACTGATTGATAACCTTTTTCAGTCTCGGGAGAACTTCCTCCTTCTCTCTTCCTCCTCTTCTCTCACCTGTCCAGCTTCCCACTTCCTCCTGACCCTCCCAGATCTCCAGCTCACCCTCTGCACCCTGGTCAACCCAGTCTGATCAATGAAGGACGAGGGCTGTCCTCCACTGACCTCTCTCTTTCCCTCCAGGACGGCTCCGTGGACAGATAGATACCTGGGCTCTGGGAGGGGTTCCATGGACCAATTAGCATTGCTATTTTATTTCATCTGAATCACTCTAGCACAGAGAGATGCTGGGTTATAAATAAACCATTGTTTCTGCAGGAGACAAACCGAGCAGGCCTTGTCACTCCGCGCTCTCTGCTGCCCGTTGAATCGCAGCTGGCAGCTGCCACTCATGCTGCATCCAAACCGTGCTCATCGCTTCCACGGCCAAAGCCTGAGTGATTGGGGCACCTTGGAGGAGGGCCATTTCAGGAGCAGAATCCCAAAGAGACAGGCCACGGGGCAACTGGGATATTCCATCTAGGGTTAAGTCAAGTGGGACCTGAGTTTTGGGACTCTTCAGGGCACAGAAATGAAAAGGACATGAAAGTCTCCCCCTACCCAACACCCACCCATTAAACTGCAAAACATACACAAACCCTAATATATTGGGATTGTAGTTTAAAATAGTTTTTTTTTCATAAAATTTAATATCTTCCCCCTACACACATATTGGGATTTCATTTTTTTTTTTTTTGACTGCTGGAACACATGAACATCAAAAAGAAGCAGTGGGGGAAGTTTTCTATTTTAAAAGGAAAATCAGTCCCTCCCCTGAATGCATGCAACCCGGAAACAACAATTCACACTTCAAAAATAGATATGCTTAACTGGGATTCTAAGATGGCTTTGGTGAAGAGATGCTGAGATAACTGGGCAAATGAGAGGGGAAAATATAGGCTGCTTAAGTTGATCCTTTGACACACCTCTGCAGGACTCCTCTCCTTTAACCTCTCTACTACTGCCAATGGCCCACGTATTTCTAAGAGGTAGAGAAGCAGCAGCCCGGTCTTGTAGATAGACCATGAGCCTGGATGTCAGAAGGACCTGGTTCTAGTCCCAGCTCCACCAGTTGTCTGCTATATGGCCTTGGGCAAGTCACGAAACTTCTCTGTGCCTCAGTTAACTCATCTGTAAAATGGGGATTAAGACTGTGAGCCCAATGTGGGACAGGGACTGTCTCCAATCTGATTAGCTTGCATCTACCCCAGCACTTAGAAAAGTGCTTGACACATTTGGTAAGCATTTAACAAATAGCTTTATTGTTATTATTACTAAGTAGACCCTTCCTCCTGCTGCTTTTGTTCAACTTATTCAGTTATCTAATATGAGTCCTATTTGTTCATTTATTAAGTGCTTACTGAGCACAGAGCATTGTACTAAGCACTTGGGAAAGTACAATACACTAGGGTTGGTAGACACGATCCCTGACCACCTGGCGTTTACAGTCTACAGGGGCAGATGGACATTAAAATAAATTCCAGATGGGGAAGTAGTAGAGTATAAGAATAGGTAAATAAGTACTGTGGCGTTGAGGTGAGTATAGAACTGCTTAAGGGGTACTTAACCAAGTACATAGTCAACACAGAGGTGGGCAGGCAGAGGAAATGAAGGACTTAGGGAAGGCCTCTTGGAGGGGATGTGATTTTAGGAGGGTGTGGTGGTGGGGAGAGTGTTGGTCTGTCGGATATGAAGGGGGAGGGGGTTCCAGGCCAGAGGGAAGACTTGGGAAGGGCCTTGGCCGAGGGCTATACAAGATTGAGATACAGAGAGTAGCCTGGCATTAGAGAAACAGAGTGTGTGGTTTGGCTTGTAGCAGGAGATCAGTGAGATGAGAAAGGATGGAGAGAGCTGACTGAGGGCCTTAAAGCCAGTAGTAAGGAGTTTCTGTTTGATGTGGAGTGGGTGGGCAAGCCCTGGAGGTTTCTGAAGAGTGGGGAAATATGGACTGAATGAAACGAGTCAAGTATGGACTGGAAAGGGGAGAGACAGGAGGCGGGGAGGTCAGCAAGGAGGCTGATGAGTATTCAAGGTGGGGTAGAATAAGGTATCAGCCTGGTAGCACGGGAAGGAAAGGGTGATTTCAGTGATGTTGTGAAGGTGGAACCAACAGAATTTTGCGATGGAGAGGAAAAGGTGGACCGTAGTAATGTTATGAAGGTAGAACAGAAAGCAAATAATAGACATGATTATAAACTGGGTTTGGATTTGGGGGTGGGGAGGGAGCATTTATCCACTGCAACTGTTTTTCAGTCCTCAACATTCTCTCTGAAAATGGTGGGTTAAACCTGAGAGAGACATGATCTGAGGATGAGGAATGGTGACTGAGGTTATTGTTATAACTTTTTTAAAATTTATGATTTTTTTAAGAGCTAACTATATATCAAGCACCGTTCTAAGTGCTGGAGTAGATACAAGTTCATCAGACGTGGGGCTCCCAGTCTAAGAAGGAGGGAGAACATGTTTTGAATTCCCATTTTCCAGTTGAGGAGACTGAGGCCCAGAAAAGTTAAATGACTTGTTCATCATCACAGAGCTGGAAAGTAGCAGAGCCAGAATTAGAACCCAGGTCCTTCTGAATCCCAGGCCCATGCTCTATCCATTTGGCAACACTGCTTCCCTTCCCGGTGAAGTCAAAAAAACGATTCTTCTTGTGGCCATTAAATCCAATAAAGATGATGACGAAGGAGGTCACATGGTGCAGAGGAAACACCACAGGAGATCTGGATTCTTATCCCAGCTCTGTCACGGTCCTGCTGTGTGACCTTGAGTGAGTCACTTAACCTCTCTGGGCCTCAGTTTTCTAGTCTTTAAAATGGGGATAAAACACCTGCCTCTCCCTCCCATTTACACTGTGAGCCCCGTGTGAGAGACGGGCTATGTCTGATCCGATTGTTTCCATATCAACTCCAGCACTTGGAACATAGTAACAAAGTATGAGCTTAATGACTAACATGATTGTTATTATAAATCACTAACTTCTTTGAAGATGATAACTTAAAAGCAGAAGCATAAAATGTAGGAGAGCCCTTATTAAAATATTGTGTCTACTTTGGGTCCTCATGGAATAAAAAGGATATGGGAAAACTGGAGATAAGCCGAGAAGAGACAAAATGATTAATGGAATGGAAATTAAGGTGCATGTACGGAACGTTAAGTCATGGAGTTGTTTAACTCTCTGTCAGAGGGCCCCTCTGTGGCTTTGTCTGGCTTAGTGGAGGGAGCACAGGCCTGCGAGTCAGAGGACCTGGGTTCTAATTCTGACTCCACCACTTGTCTGCTGTGTGATCTTGGGCAAGTCACTTCACTGCCCTGTACTTCAGTTACTTCATCTGTAAAGGGAGATTATTAAGACTGTGAGCCCTCTGTGGGACAGGGGTTGTGTTCAGCCCAATTACCTTGCATCTACCCCAGCACTTAGTTCTGTGCCTGGCACACAGTAACTACTTCACAAATACCACAATTTGTCTTTCTCTTTCTCCCTCTTTTTTTAATTATTATGAGCTTACTATGTGCTAAGCTCTGGAGAGATGGAAGGTTATGAGATCCCAAACTGTTCCTGTACCACCTAGAGTTCATGATCTATCACGCCTATTTTACCTACGAGAAAACTGAGGCCCAGAGAAGTTAAGCAACTTGCCCAGGGTCACACAGCAGGCCAAGGAGGGAACTTGGGTTTGAACTCAGGTCTCTGGACACCCAATCCTCTGTTGTTTCCACTGGGCCATGATATAGCTCTCTTTATGTCTCTAATTCTTTCTTATGCTCTCCATCTCTCTTCCTTTTTGGTTTTCTTCTCCCACCACCCTGATATTGCTGCCCCAGCCCCTATTAATGATGTTGGTACCTAATATACGCCACGCACTGTACTAAGCATGGGGTAGATCCAAGACAATCAGTTCAGTTCCTTTCTCACATGGGGCCACAGCCTAAGTATCTCCACTATCACTGATCCTGAAAGCAAACAATATCGGCCGATTCATCGATTTCACTTTCTTCTGGTCTATTCAATCATTTTTTTATGGCATTTGTTAAGCCCTTACTAAATGTCAGGCACTTCGCTGAGCACTGGGGTAGGTATATGCTAAAAAGGTTGGGCACAGTCCCTCTCCTGCACAGGGCTCACTGTCTTAATCCCTATTTTACAGATAAGGTAACTGAGGCATCAAGAAGTTGAGTGACTGGCCCAAGGTCACAAAGCAGACAAGTGGTGGAACCAGGGTTAGAACACAGGTCTTTAAACTCCCAGACCCATGCTCTATCTACTAGGCCATGCTGCTTCTCCAATCGTGACCCATTAGAAGGCCAATAAATTTACAAGGATGCCTGGGTAATTTACCATGTCCCCATGTCCAACCCACCCTCACAGCCAGGCCAGGGAAAGGAGCTTGGACAAGCCCAAATCAATCTTTTCCACCTCACAAAGGCTAACAACTTGCAACAAGGCTAAAAAGATGCTTCTTAACAATGTAAATATTCAGGATCAGATCCCAACCAACGTGTCCCAGTTCTGCGCTACTCAGACATAATAAATCAATGTTATTAAAACCTCACGATGAGAAAAAGCATCCCCTGCCTAAGCTCAGGGCCCAGAACTTCCCACTTGAATTATTAGCTTAGAAAAATGTCAATATATAAACGGCCCACACTAGAGATGCTATAGCTTCTCAATACCGAACGAGACATCGTTATCACTAAAACCATAAGTGGTTGTTCTAAAAATGCAAAACAGTCGTACCCTGATCTGAATCTCATCTGCAAATCACAGAGTTTAGCAGAAAATTGAGAGCCACTAACAGGACCTTGTGCAGTTTGTTCACACCACAAGCAGTAAGGAGTCATGCATGATGCATGAATGCAAGTGCTAACAGCAGCCTCCTGAAGATCATTAAGTGAGAGCCAGCAGATCTGGAAAATCTTCTGAACACATCAAAGTCCAGTTTTGCTGCCATTGCTCATTCCCTTAAGTTCCACTGACTGGAACCATCCCGTGACCCAGTCCCTTTAAAAGTTACCCAAAAGCTCTTCGCCACCCTCTGGGAAATACTCAATAATGGACACTGTAGTCTTCTTTAATATAAATGGTATTTGTTAAAGCGCTTACTAAGTGCCAAGCACTTTCCTATTCAATCATTCAGTCATATTTACTGAGCGCATGCTGTGTGCAAAGCACTGTACTGAGAGCTTGGGAGAATACAATAGAACAATAAACCCACACATTCCCTGCTCATAATGAGCTTATCTTTGCCTTAGGAAGAAGCCAAACCCAAGTGAGAGGGTGACTGATGAGAGTTAGGGAAGGCATGCGTCTCTGGGAATAATGGGTCAGGTAGGCCTTCTCTCCCATCAGTAATAATGTCCATCTCAGTAGAACAATGGGAAGACCAAGTCCCCCTTGGGGACTCAAGCTTCAATGTGGCAAGCATCTGTTAGAGTCTTGGATCTGCCAAAGTGGCCCCACACTGGCATCTCCTGGGCTCCAGCATAAAGGGAAACATCCATGACCCGGAGGAGGATGGGTGGGGGAAAGGAGGGCAAGGCAGAGCCGGAATTAGAACCCAGGTCCTTCTGACTTCTATGCCCAGGCTCTTTCCACTAGGCCATGCTGCTTCCTTTGTCTGCTATGTGACCTTGGGCAAGCCATTTACCTCATCTGGAAAATGGAGATGAAGACTGGGACCCCCATGTGAGTTTCTCTCTGACCTCCCTTCTTTCTCTCTGACCTCCCTTCCTCCTCTCTCGCCCCGCTCCGGTCTATTCTTCACTCCGCTGCCCGGCTCATCTTCCTGCAGAAACGATCTGGGCATGTCACTCCCCTTCTTAAACAACTCCAGTGGTTGCCTATCGACCTCCGCTCCAAACAAAAACTCCTCACTCTAGGCTTCAAGGCTCTCCATAACCTTGCCCCTTCCTACCTCTCCTTCCTTCTCTCTTTCTACCGCCCACCCCGCACGCTCCGCTCCTCTGCCGCCCACCTCCTCGCCGTCCCTCGGTCTCGCCTATCCCGCCGTCGACCCCTGGGTCACGTCCTCCCGCGGTCCTGGAACGCCCTCCCTCCTCACCTCCGCCAAACTGATTCTCTTTCCCTCTTCAAAACCTTACTTAAAAATCACCTCCTCCAAGAGGCCTTCCCAGACTGAGCTCCTCTTCCCCCTCTACTCCCTCTGCCATCCCCCCTTTACCTCTCCGCAGCTAAAGCCTCATTTTCCCCTTTTCCCTCTGCTCCTCCACCTCTCCCTTCCCATCCCCTCAGCACTGTACCCGTCCGCTCAACTGTATATATTTTCGTTACCCTATTTATTTTGTTAATGAATTGTACATCGCCTTGATTCTATTTAGTTGCCATTGTTTTTACGAGATGTTCTTCCCCTTGACGCTGTTTAGTGCCATTGTTCTTGTCTGTCCGTCTCCCCCGATTAGACTGTAAGCCCGTCAAACGGCAGGGACTGTCTCTATCTGTTGCCGACTTGTTCATCCCAAGCGCTTAGTACAGTGCTCTGCACATAGTAAGCGCTCAATAAATACTATTGAATGAATGAACCTAATTAGTTTGAATCTACCCCAAAACTTATTGTGCGCACAGCACTGAGAAGCAGAGTGGCCTGTGGAAAGATCATGGGCCTGGGAATCAGAGGAGCTGGATTTTAATCCCAGCTCTCCCCCTTGTCTTCTGTGTGTCCTTGGGCAGGTCACTTTACTTCTCTGTGCCTCAGTTACCTCATCTATAAAACAGGGATTAAGACTGTGAGCCCTCTGTTGGACAGGGACTGTGTCCAATTTGATTAGCTTGTATCTACCCCAGCACTTAAGAGTGCCTGGCACGTACTAAGTGCTTAACAAATACCATTAAAAAATAAAATTAAAGAAGAAAAAAGAGCCAAGAGTGGGTGGCTGAAAAGACTCATGGTCTGTTGAGAGGGGGGTGACCCCCAGGAGAACTGGCTTCCTCTGAGGGAAAGTGTCATGGGATCCTCTTTGTTTCTCAAACGATAGAGATGTGGAGCATTGCAATACACCTGCTGCAG
Source organism: Ornithorhynchus anatinus (assembly GCF_004115215.2). Lineage (NCBI taxonomy): Eukaryota > Metazoa > Chordata > Mammalia > Monotremata > Ornithorhynchidae > Ornithorhynchus > Ornithorhynchus anatinus. The sequence goes on from NC_041751.1 coordinate 17,217,121, forward strand.
CCTGACGTCTAGCGAGACAAATCTGCCCGAATCAGCTTGTCGGAGCAGAGACCGAAACAGCCGTGTCAAAGGCGTAGGGCTCTGGGCCTGTAATACACCTCCCTCCTTCCAGACAGTGGCTTCTCGGCCGACCTCCCTGGCACGGTCTCAGGAGAACCATCGATCGCTCGACTGACAAAAATGAAATAATTTAAAGGATTTCTACTTGAGTCGATATAGGTTGGTGGGTATAGTGGAGAAGGGGCCCTCTGCTACCGATGGTGCGGGCTTCCCCTCAGGCAGGGCGAGGACCGCTGGGCTGGGACCCCAGAGGTGGCGGCCGATTGCAACGGTGTGTGACGTTCATGCAGGGCTGGCGATGGTGAGGATCAGGGGCTTAGAGCGAGCTGGCAGCTCCACTGCCCATGGGAGTATCCCGTTCGGATGTGGATGACTTAAAATGTGCATTGCTTTCTTCCTCTTGAAAGTGCCACAGCCCAAATGCCAGGCCTCACTGTCGGCACCTTCTTGGAAGTGAGGGAGAGCGGGCCACTTACCATTTAGCACAAGAAGAGAAGAGGCCCAGAGAGGTTCAGGGGCTCGATCGAGGCACAGAGAAAGCAGCGACAGAGCTGGGATGAGAATCGTGCCGGCCCTTGCTCTGTTGCAGGGAGAGACCGAGACAGCTCCGACTCATGGCCGTGTAGTAGACGGTGATAATGAGGACCATCATCAAGTGAAGTGACTTGCCCAAGGTCACACAGCAGACAAGCGGCAGAGGCTGAGATTAGAACCCAGATCCTCTGACTTTCAGGTCCTTGATCTTTTCACCAGGCCAAGCTATTTCTCAGTCTTTAGCACATAGTAAGCACTTGATAAATACCCTAAAAAATCCTCCAGAAGGTGCTGTTCCTCCCATTTTCAGAGCCCTTCTGAAATTCCACCTACACCAGTAGGTCTTCACCAAATCATTTTTCCTCCTCCCAAACCTTATCATCAAATCTAAACCACCACCTCAGCACCCTGGCTACCAGGAGTACTGTGGGACAGAGTGAGTTTTTGTTCTCTGCTATGGAAGTCCTTTCTAGACTGTAAGCTCACTGTGGGCAGGGAAAATGTCTACCATCTCAGTTCTACTGTATTCTCCCAAGTGCTTACTCAATGCTCGGCACACAGTAAACCTTCAGTAAATACTACTGGTTGAAATGAGCACGTATTTATTCACCTTTCCATTCTGTCATCTCTCACCTCTCAGAATGCTTCTTCCCACTCAAACACTGTCCTCCTCCTGATTTTCCCGTCACTGCAGTCAGCACCACCATCCAACCTGGCTCACAAGCTCATAAACTTGGCATTATCCTCAACTCATCTCTCTCATTCATCTCACACATTCAATCTGTCACCAAATCTTGTCATTTCTACCTGCAAAATATCACTAAAATCCGCCCTTTCCTCTCCGTTCAAACTGCTACTACATTGATCCAACCATTTATCCTATCCCATCTTGACTACTGCTTCAGCCTCTTTGCTGACCTCCCTACCTCCTGTCTCCTGTCTCTCCCCACTCCAGACCATATTTCACTCTGCTGCCTGGATCATTTTTCTAAAAAAATGTTGAGTCATATCTCCCCCACTCCTCAAGAACCCCCCGTGCTTGCTTCATCTATCTTCGCGTCGAAGAGAAACTCCTTACCATTGACTTTAAAGCACTCAATCACCTTATCTCGCTGATTTCCTCCAAAACCCAGTATGCTCAATCACTCCTCTAGCACCAACCTACTCACTGTACCTCAAGCTCTTCTATCTCACCACAGACCCCTTGCCCAGGTCCTGTCTCTGGAACTCCATCCATCCCTCTTCAAATCCGACAGACCATCATTACTCTCTCCACCTTCAAAGCCTTATTAAAATTGCATCTCCTCCAAAAGGCCTTCCCCTAATTAAGCCCTCACTTCCCCTTCTTACACTCCCTTCTGTGTCACCCTAGCTCTCGGAATTGTACCCTTTATTTACCCCACCTTCAGTCCCACAGAACTTATGTTCATATCTGTAATATATTTTAATGTTCTTCTCCCCTTCAAGACTGCAAATACTCTATGGGCAGGGAGCTCTGCACACAGTAAGCGCTTAAATATTATTGACTGATGGATTAATTGATCTCATTCCTTTTATCTGTAAATAACTTTGACTACCTCCTCTGTTTCACTACAAGCTATTTCAGGATATGGGTCATGTCTTCTACCTTCAGTTTACTTTGATTCTCTGCCCCCAGTAAATATTTGATAGCCACTACTGGTTGAATGATGGATTGAGAGAAAATTCTTTTTCCTAAAGAAAAAGATGACACCCCAAATTCCATATTTTAACCAGTTTCTTGAGTATTTTTTGGATCAATCTTTTAGAATCGTTGAGCAACAGTATGGCCTCAGGGAAAGAATGCCGGAGTCAGAATCAGAGGCCCTGAGTTCTCATCCTAGCCTCCACCGCATGCCCGCTGTGCAACCTTAAGCCAGTGACTTAATTCTCTGTGCCTCATTTTTGGGGGGCTTTTTTTATGGCATTCATTAAGCACTTTGCATGTGCCAGGCACCGTACTAAATCTAATCATCAGATTAGACACAGTCATTGTCCTATGTGGGGCTCACAGATTCAATCTCCATTTTACAGATGAGGTAACTGAGGCACAGAGAAGTTAAGTAACATGCCCAAAGTCACACAAGTGAAGGATCAGACAAGTGGAGAAGCCAGGACTAGAACCTAGGACCTTCTGACTTCCAGGTCTGTGGTCTAACCACTAGACTACTCTGCTTCTTTAGATGCCAGTTCTCTCTTCCCTTTAGGCTGTAAGCCCCATGTGGGACAGGGACTGAGTGCGATCGGATTGAATTGTATCTACCTCAGCACTGAGCATAATGCTTGTCACATTGTGAGCACTTAAATATCACTATCATTATCATTATTATTGTTGTAGGGAGTTACAGTCAGTTAAAGAAGTCCATCTCCACCTCAATAGTTTGTTTTTAAATGTCAGCAATGTACAGCACATTGCACCTTGAGCTTTCTAGTCTTCAGAGCAAGGACTGTGAAGTGAACATTCCACAATTCTGGCATTTTGAAGAGCAGATTTACTCAACAGTTAGATATGAACTATCTTGATTCATTTTAATTAATGCGTTAACCCCACTACAGCAAAGACACAGAAATACGGGCCCCGAAGGGGGCACTAAATGGATAAACTAGAATAGATTCATTTATTTGAAATATGCATTTTAAATAATGGGCAAAAACTAATGATCTACTCAAGAGGTGGAAAAATCTTTAAGTTCCCAAGGCAATTTGTCAAGCACATACATAACAAATTCTAAACAAACACATGATAAACTATGCCCAGTGGATTCATAGTCCTTTATTGCGATGCATCTTCATTTGTCAAATACCCACTTGCACAAAATCACTCAGTTGTATTTATTGAGCTCTTATTGTGTGCAGAGCACTGTTCTAAGGGGTTGGTAGAGTACGACACGACAATCTACGGACCCATTCCCTGCTCACAACAAGTTTACAGTTTGATAATCTTAGGGCAATACGTGCCATGGGTGTGGCTTCTGTGTTTGTTTTGCTTTATGGTACTTGTTAAGCACTTACTATGTGCCAGGCACTGAACTAAGCACTAGGGTTGATTCAAGCTAATGAGGTTGGACACAGTCCATCTCCCATATGGGGCTCACGGTCTTAACCCCCGTTTTACAGATGAGGTCGCTGAGGTGCGGGGAGTTAAGCGCCTTGCCCAAGGTCACACAGCAGACAAGTGACAGATCAAGGATTAGAACCCAGGTCGTTCTGACTTTCAGACCTGTGCTCTATTCACTAGGTTATCCTGCTTCTCTGATTGGTGAAAGGTGTGGGGAATCGTGGAAAATGTACCCTCGGTGAGGCCTGGAGGAAAGGAGAGCAATTTTCCATCATTCTGGAAGCGCCGAGGACCTCTTGGGAGCCAGAGCAGGAGGACAAAGGGAGATCAAATATCTTATTCCCATTTTAAAGATGAGAAAACTGAGGCCCAGAGAGATTAAGTGACTTGCTCAGGGTCCCGCACCAGGCCTGTAGCCAGCACGGTATTTACTGAGTGCCTATTACCAATCAATCATCAATGGAATCAATTGAACACTGAATACATGCAGAGCACTGTACTAAGTGCTTGTGAGCATGCAATACAATTGGTAGAAACGCTCTATGCCCCCAAGGAGCTTACTGCCTAGTAGTTCCTGGGGGGCTATGCACCATACTGAGCCCCAGAGAAGGCAGCGTGGCTAGAGAAGCAGCGTGGCTCAGTGGAAAGAGCACGGTCTTTGGAGTCAGAGGTCATGAGTTTGAATCCCAGCTCTGCCACTTGTCAGCTGTGTGACTGTGGGCAAGTCACTTAACTTCTCTGGGCCTCAGTTACCTCATCTGTAAAATGGGGATTAAGATTGTGAGCCCCATGTGGGACAACCTGATTCCCCCGTGTCTCCCCCAGCGCTTAGAACAGTGCCCTGCACATAGTAAGCGCTTAACAAATACCAACATTATTAAGAGAGGAGCACAAGAGTTAAAGCTCAGACAGGAAAGCGTGGAAGAGCAGAGTCTTAGAGTCTCATCTGCTTTATGAGCCTAGAGGCCAGGTGATAATAGCTGATTTATGAATTCTGACTATATAAAATCATTTTAAAAACCTACTTTCAGCAGATATGCTTTTACCTGCGATGTCAGGAGTGTTTTTAAGAAGCTGAATTACCCTTTTAGAGAGTTATATTCACCGCACATGGGACTGGACTTGTACGTGCATCAAATACCCATACTCTTATGTAGGCTGAGAATATACCAGGCAATGTTTCCTAGAACCAAGATAAATGTTTTCTCGTGAAGAGTCTTCCCTATCGAGAGTAGAACTGGGAATAAGGTGTGGGACTGGAGAACCACGGAGTTTGTCTTTCAGCACTTTGCTCTTTAGCTCTTTTTACCGTCCAAAACACCCACCTCCCTCCCGGGAGAGAGCTACCATTTACTAAGCTGCTTTTCAGCTTCAGGCAGCAGGATCGTTACCGTGAAATTCGGCCCGAGACGGCTCCTTTTCAGCCTGCTTAGCCCTTACGAAGAAAACCTCGCAAGGAGCTTAAGGTTTGAACACTTCAAGCTTGACATTTATTCAGCCCTCAGAGGGGCCCGAGTGTTTTTACTGAGCAGAAACTGAGCCATTTGTAGGACGAGAAAGGCCTCTGAAGAAAGTTCAGGGGCTGCTCTGAAGCGCGGTTTTGAGTTGTCATGATGGCTTTTGTTTCTTCCAGAGCCTAATGCAGTCCCTTTTTGAAGTGTTTCGCCTCCATCTTAATTGAGTCCCCGAGTCCATGCCTGTGAGTGCCCATTTCTAAAAGGACAATGCTACAGTGTACACTCCCAAGAGCTCAGTCCAGTGCACTGCACATAGTAAGCGCTTGCTAAATCCACCATGGTATGTACTGAGTGCTCACTATGTGCAGAGGAAGCTCATTGTGGGCAGGGAATGTGTCTATTGTTATATTGTACTCTCCCCAGTGCAAAGCACAGTGCTCTGCTCAAAATAAGCGCTCCGTAAATACAACTGACTGAATGAATGAACGCAGAGCACTGTACTAAGTGCTCAAGAGAGTACGGGATTAGTAACAGTTTACAGTCTAGAAACGAGTTGACAAGTAATGAATAAAGACCACTGACTAATCTACTGATTCTCTGTCTTCTGATGGTAGAAGAAAACACTAGTCGCTTCCTCTGATCTATCTCGCCTTCATCCGGTATTTCTCCAACAGCTTTTATGCGTTTTGAGGAGAGCTTTGAATTCGAGATTTGAGGTGCTGGGGGGAGGTGGAAACCAGCAAATACAGGTGGCGGTGACAGCCTTAATCCTAGTCTTTGCAGGAGGCCGCCAAAGTTGAGCACGTAAAGAGCTTTCTCAAGAGGACAAAAAGAAGATAGGCGAAGCAGGCAACCGCAACTCAGAGATCCCAGTTCCTAAAGGTTTTCTGGACCACTAGATCATCTAGACTGTAAGGTCACTGTGGGCAGGGAATATACCTACTAACTGTCACATTGTCATATTGTAACTCTCCCCCATTCGCTCAGTACAAACCATTAGCAAACACATTCCCCGCCTATAACGAGCTTACGGTCTAGAGATGAGCTTAACGATATTAGTAATAATAATAATGATACTTGTTATGCACTGACTATGTGCCAAGCACTTAGACTGTAAGCCCGTCAAACGGCAGGGACTGTCTCTATCTGTTGCCGACTTGTTCATCCCAAGCGCTTAGTACAGTGCTCTGCACATAGTAAGCGCTCAATAAATACTATTGAATGAATGAATGAATGAATGATTCTAAGCACTGGGGTAAATAGACGTTAATCATGTTGGAAACAGTCCTGTCTCACATGGGGCTCTCACTCTTAAGCCCCATTTTACTGATGAGGGAACTGAGGTCCAGAGAAGTGAAGTGAGTTGCCCAAGGCCACATAGCAGATGTGTGCCGGATCCGGGACTAGAACCCAGGTCCTTCTGACTCCCAGGCCTTTGTTCTATCCACTAAGCCATGCTGCTTTTCAATCGAGCTTACAGTCAATCGATACCACTGATTGACTGATTGATCTTCTGCCTTCTGGTGGCAAAAGAAAACACAGTTGCTTCCAGTAAGCATTCAGAAAATACCACTGATTGATTGATGGATTGACTGACAACATGGAATCAGAAAAAGCTTTCCACCTGACTCTCCTAAATTCTTAAATTTAGCCTATGAGTGTTTCAGTTTAGAAATGCAATGATATCATCATAATTCATAGGCACCCTTTCCTACGTACCCACCAGGCAAGGCTGCGCTACGTGACTCATGACCGGACATGCCAAACTCCAAGTTCCAGGTGCCTCACTGCAAGTTTCAAGATGGCAGCCTAGAATTGTCTGTGCTGGAGTGGAGCAACCACACAGTCCCGCTCACACCGTTCGGGACAGGGTCAGGGAGCGCACACCCAAAAGGCGACAGAATAGCCTTAAATTTTGATGAATTTCTCAGGACGGACTGACAGACAGGAGGTTGATTTTCTTAGCAACTGCCAGAACCCTGGAAAGGAGCGTGCCCTAGTGGAAAGAGCACTTGGGCCTGGGAGTCAGAGGACCTGAGTTCTAATTCCAGCTCAGCCATTTTCCTACTGTGTGAAATGGGCAAGTCACTTAACTTTCCTGTGCTTCAGTTCCCTCATCTGCAAAATGGGAATTCAGCATCTGTGCTCCCTCCTACTTAGACTGTTAGCCCCATGTGGGACCTCACTATCCTGCATCTACTCCAATGCCTGGCACATAGTAAACAAGTAAACCACCACAGTTACTTTGATGGTGTAAGATGCTTCCGTGAGGACTAAGGAGACAAAAAGTCCTTCTGTAAAACATAATTCATAAAGTCCTTCTGTAACTTTAAACTTGATTAGCTTTTGATGTCCATAGAATATGAAGACATTTTAAATAGCCCTGAAAAACATCATTCATAAAGTTTTACTGCAGTGGAGATTTATTTCTTCTCCCTGCTGTTATTGACTTCAGTCAAGCAACCATAGCACACAATTAACCTTCTCTTCTTCCATCTCTATATTCATAAGTCAGGGATCTGAACTTAAAAGATGCCATTTAAAGTATATGGCTTGTAAATAATTCTAATAATGCTGTAAAGCAACTGTATCAATTGTGCTTTCAGGTAACATTGAAAAGTCTCTTTCTCAAATATGTCAAAAGTTATTAGAGTTTGAGGTTACACAAAGAATTTCTAAGCTCTGGTGTGTGGAATGGGCAGCAAGAAGAGAGAAGAGGAGGAGGACAAGAGAAAGAAAAACACAGAGAGAGAATTAGAGAGAATGAGAGACAAAGCGAGCAAGAAAAGCAGAGGGAGCTGGAGAGAGTATGTTCTTAATATATTTTTTTAAGTTAATCAGCTCGAAAAGAGTCTTTTTCCCATATGGGGCGCACGGTTTAAGTAGGAGGGAGAATAGGCATTGAATCCCATACAAGGAAACTGAAGCACACAGACATTTAATGATTTGCCCAAGGTCACGCAGCAGGCAAGTACAGAGCTGGAACTAGAACTCAGGTTCTCTGAATACCACGCTTCCTCTGTGCTATGTACTGGGATAGATCCAAGACGATCAGTTGGGACACTATCCCTGTTCCACACAAGCCTCACCATCTAAGAGGGAGGGAGAGCTGATATCATGTCCCCATTATATAGAGGAGAAAATTGATGGTTAAGTGACTTCTCCAACGTCATACCGTAGGCCAGTGTCATTGCTGGGGCCAGCACCCAGGTCTCCCGATGATGAGTCTTGTGCTATTTCAATTAGGACACGGTTCCACTTTGACCTTTACCACTCCTGAGTGGCACACGCCAGACTACTGTGGCTTCTGCAGGCACCCCTAGATCGCTGCTGGTCTCCCAGGGTGAGGCTGCTTGTCACTGTGATTTTCAAACATTTATCCTGCCCTCTCAGGTGTAGGTGTGCCCAATCTCAGGTCTCCATGCAGGTGCTCCTTGGGTCTCTTGCTATGTCACTTGGCTTTTTTATGGTATTTGTTAAGCGCTTTCTACATGCCAGGCGCTGTATTAGGCGCTGGAGTAGATACAAGATGAACAGGTTGGACACAGTCCCTGTCCCATATGAGGCACACAGTCTTAAACCCCATTTTCCAGATGAGGTAACTGAGGCCCAGAGAAGTGAAGTGACTTGCCCAAGGTCCCGCACCAGACACGTGGTGTAGCTGGAATTAGAACCCAGGTCCTTCCGACTCCCAGGCCCATGATCTATCCACCGGATCACACTGCTTCCCTGCTTATGAATCTGGAAACACCAAGAGCCCAGAGCTCATAGCCATACAGAAGGCTGAACACCACCATAGTGCCGTGGACATCCACGCCCTCTGATAGGAAGCTCCTGACCACCAGGCTCTGCCTTTTGGGGCTCTAATTTTTCCCCTAGGGGTGCACCGTTGGACAATGGGATGCCCAGGGAATGGAATGTGGGGGTCTCTAAACTCTTGGGGGCTCGCAGGGCTTAGCCGCTGCAGATTGGTACCTCACCTCAGCCTCTTTCGTGGCTCTTCTGACACTTCAGAACCGAGAACACCAGCGGAGAAATTGATGACGCTATTAAAGGTGCATCTCCTCCAGGAGGCCATCCCCGACTAAGCTCTTATTTCCTCTTCTCCCTCTCCTCTCTGTATCGCCTGATTCGCTCCCTTTATTCACCCCTCCCCCAGCCCCGGAGCACTTATGTACCTGTCTGTAATTTATTTATATTACAGTCTGTCTCCCCTTCTAGACCGTGAGCTCACTGTGGGCAGGGAACGGTGTCTGCAGACTCTGTCATATTGCATTCTCACAACCACTTAGGACGGTGCTCGGCACACAGTATGTGCTCAATAAATATGATTGATTGATTGATGACAGTGTCATTGGCTTGCTCAGTTCCACTCACGCACTCAACCCTGCCAGTTGTGTTCCCCCATTGGGGCCGAAGTGCAACGAGTGAGCGGGTGAGCACGGGGGCAACACATTGTGAAGTGCACGTGCTGTGTTCACCTTCATTAGACAGCTACAGGCTGAGCCGGGACTAGAACCCAGGAAATGATCGCGGTATTTGTTAAGCACTTTCTGGGGCAAAGCACTGTACTGACTGCCGGAGTAGATACGAGATCATCATTCAGTCCCTCATGGGGCTCAATCAACCGAACAGTCGATGGTATTTATTCAGCGCTTCCCATGTGCAAAGCACTGGATTAAGCACCTGAGAGAGTACAATACAAGTTTATAGACATACTAGCTGCCCACAAGGAGTATATGGTCTAGAGGGGGAGAGAGAGATTGATATAAATAAATAAGTCATGAATATGTACATAAGTACTGCGGGTGGGGTGAATATCAAGTGTTTGAAGGATACAGATCCAAGCGTCTAGGCAACCCTAAATGTAGAGGGAGTAAGGGAAAAGGGGGCTTAATTGGAGAAGGCTTCTAGGAGGAGATATGATTTTAATAAGGATTTGAAGGCGGGGAGAGTGGTGGTCTTTTGGACAGGAAGAGGTAAGGAGATCCAGGCCATTGAGGGGGTGAGGGGTTGCTGCAAGATTGAGGTACAGGGAATAAATTGGCTTTAGAAGAGTAAAGTGTACAGATTGGGGGCTATAGTATGAAGTCAGTCTAAAAAAGAGAACAGGTATTGAATGCTCACTTTACAGATGACAAAACTGAGCCACAGCGAAGTTGAGTGACTTGCCCAAGGTTGCACAGCAGGTAAGGGGTGGGGTCGGCATTAAAACTCAGGTCACCTGTCTCCCCTGTCTGTGCTCTTTCCATTCCGCCATGCTGCTTCTCATTACCAGAAGAGTGCCCTCCCCAACTGGGGCCCTGCAGGCCTGGAAAACTGAGATCCTGGGCCCGGATAACTGAGACCCCGCAGCCACAGAGTCCCAGGATGATTTTATGGATGATTCATGGCTTCTTCCAGCCTGTTTCCAGCGACCAACGAAGATCCCCACCCAGCACGGCTAGTGCACCGGCTGTCGATGTTGCTCAGAGATCTCCGAGCTGGAAGCATTGCCTTTATGAACAATAGAACTATAAACAGATGCATTCTCTGCCTACAACTAGTCTAGAGGGGGAGACAACCAGGGTAGCCCTCCCTGTGTCAATCTATCACTGTAGACTGTGAGGGTAGTCTTGGGGGCAAATGAGGATCTAGATCCAGCCTCACAAACCCTCCGGCTCTCCTAAGTCTTGTGAAGGAATCGAAAAGTCCTAGCCTTCGCACTCAAACCTGGGTCCCTTGGGAAATTCACGATGAACTCAGTCACACCCTGGGAGGGGCCCACCGGAGGTGAAATGATGGATCATTTGCAGCAGGAAAATCCCCTCCCAAGAGACTCACCTGTTGTCATCTGGCAGTGGCTTAGAAAAAAAAATTACTGACTTTGGAACTTCAGTTTCTCCAAATTAGGGTACTAAAGAAACCCAATTCCCCATTCCCCCTTGCAACCTTCCACCTCTCGGGCGCAATCGGAACGTGATAGTCTCCAGGGAAGTATGTGGTCGTGTTGCCTGGGTCGCCGACCTTCCAGAGAAAGCCAACCCACTTATTTCTATTTCACTGGCTCTCCCGTCGCCACCTCTTTCCTTCCTGTCTTCCAAAACCCTTTGTGGAGCTGAGAGCCTTCACGGGTGGGTTTGTCAGCAACACCACATCATTCCCAAGCCCTTCAGGCCCCTGCCTGCTAAAAAACGGAAATGGAAAAATGATCTAAGCATGAGGTCCTGACCCCGTGACCTGCCGGGCTTATTAGAAATCCCTCCGAATGCTCTGCGGCTCCTCTGAGGGCAGGGAATTCCAATTTGGAAGATTGAAAAATCTCCTAATGGTAAGAAATGGCCAAATCATTCTAAATCAATCTGCACCGCCTCGTTCCCCAAAACTCATATCGCTTCCCATCTGAAGGGGCTATAAAAAAAGGCGAGAGACGCCGGTAAAATGAAATCACGATGTGCAATATGTGCTGCTGAGAGAATCCGGAGGAAGTGTGCACACTCTGTAGGGAAAGGAGCCAATTCAAATGGTTTTAACAGCTAACCTTCCCACTCTTGAGCTAGGCCAACCATCCATCTGCTTGGTCATGTTTTTCCTGCCATATTTGTGATGTCCATTTCGAAGGGGCTTTACCTAGCTCAATTTTTATCTTGCAAATACTGAAAATAACAGAAAGCCAAAAGAAGAATCCCTTAGTTGGACTCAAATAGCTTAGCAATTCATGCAAGGAAAGATTTGTGAAGTTAAGACCAAAACAGGCAAAGGAACATCACTGAGGGGAAACAGTAGTACTTAAGTGTTTACTATGTACCAAGCACTGTACTAAGCTCTGGGGTAGTTACACCATAAGCAGATCAGACATGGTCCCTGTCCCACGTGGGGCTCATCAATCAATAGATCACATTTATTAAGTGCTTACTATATGTGCAAAGCACTGTACTAAGCACTCGGAAGAGTACAGTACGATAGAATTAGCAGATACGTTCCCTGCCCATAATGATATTACAGTCTAGAGGGTGATACAGACATTACTATGAATAAATAAGTAATTTATAATACATAATTTAAAGATATATATATATATATATACATAAGTGTTGTGGGGTTGGGAATGGGGTGAATATCCAGGGTCCCAAAGGTCACGGATTGAAGTGCAAAGTCGAGCCAAGGGAAAGAGGGTTTATTTAGGTAAGGCCTCTTGGAGGAGATGTGATCTTAGTAATGTCTTGAAGATGGAGAGAGTGGTGGTCTGATATATATGGAGGGGGAGGGAGTTCCAGACTTAGGGGGAGGATGTGGGAAAAGTGTCGGCGGTGAGATAGACGAGATTGGGGCACAGTGAGTAAGCCAACTCACAGTCTAAGGGTAAGTAAGAACAGATTTTTGGGCCCCATTTTACAGATGAGGAGACCGAGACATGAAAAAGTGAAGTGACTTGCCCAGCAGGTAAATGGCAGAGCCGGAAATGGAACCCAGATCCTCTGATTCCCAGGCCCATGATGTTTCCACTGAGCCATCAGTTGAGCACTCAATGAGTACGGAACACTTAGCTAAGCGCCCAGGAAGTACAACAGGAGCACAAGATACTTTCCCTGCCCACGAGGAGCATCCATTCTGTAAGGTTCATCGATATTAATCTCACTGGGGGTGAGGCCATACAATCCAGTGGTGACCAGCAATTTATCAAGAAGATTGGAAAATCAATGGAGGGCCATTGTCAGAAGGAAAACACACACTTTGGAACAACTGAGCCCCACTGGCCAGAGACAAAAGAGTCCAATTTAAGACATACTTTCCAGGTAGGGAAGGCGGAGTTTTTAGCAATGCTTCGGCAATAGAGCCAGAGATTGAATCCAGCACAAACTCCCATTCGGGACGCTGATTCAGCCAGGGTTGATGTGGCTATTTTTCCTCATTTTAACCCCAGATGATAATAATGATACTAGGAATAATTGTCGTATCTGTTAACCGCTTACTATGTGCTAGGCACTGTAGGACAAGCAGCATGGCTCAGTGGAAAGAGCACAGGGTGGGAGTCAGAGGTCGTGGGTTCTAATCCCGTCTCCGCCACTTGTCAGTTGTGTGACCTTGGGCAAGTCACTTAACTTCTCTGGGCCTCGGTTCCCTCATCTGTAAAATGGGGATGAAGACTGTGAGCCCCACGTGGGACAACCTGATGACCTTGTGTCTCCCCCAGCACTTAGAACAGTGCTTGGCACATAGTAAACGCTTCACAAATACAATCATCATTCTCATCGTTCTCTTCATTCACTTGATAAGATACAAGCTAACCAGGCTGTACACAGTCCCTGTCTCACAGAGGCCTCCCAGACTCAATCCCCATTTTGCAGATGAGGTAACTGAGGCCCAGAAAAGTGAAGTGACTTGCCCAAGCTCACACAGCAGTCAGGTGGTGGAGTCAGAATTAGAACCCAGGTCCATCTGACTCCCAGGCCCGTTCTCTATCCACGTGGCCAGAAATCCAAAGGATAGACAAGAACCAAGATGCAAGGGGATTCCTGACTTCGGTGGGAACCTCTGATGGTATAAGCAGGACAGAACAACTGCACTGAGAGAAAAAAGAACCGACAGCTACGCTCTAAACTCATCTCTGGACTGTAAGCTCCTTGTGGGCAGGGAATGTGTCTGTTTACTGTTAAATCATACTCTCCCTAGTGCTTAGTACAGTGCTCTGCACACAGTAAATGCTCCATAAATAAGATTGAATTAATGAGCAAAACGCAAGCTTTGAAATTCCGTCACACAAAACCCACCCAGTCGATCTGATCGTGTTCTATCTACCCTGGTGCTTAGCACAGTGCTGGAGCATCGTCAACTCTTAATCATTATGAATATGAGGAACCATCTGGAGTGTCTTTGGAATTTTATCCGCGTCCTACCAGACAGAGAAAAAAGCTAATAAGCGGTGTCAGGAAAAGCACACGAGGATTCCATTCCAACTACGAAGAGGCAAGGTCACGCTTGATCTCTGCTCTCAGAGGTGCTTACAGGCAACTTTGAATGGATTCCAATTATGGACCAGGTCATTAAGTGGGATGACTGACTCGCTCATTCTCGCTATTAATAAAGAACTCATCTCGGAGATTTTCTGCACGGCTGTATGGCTAACCTGAATTTATGTGGACCTCAGCAGTTCACGGCCTGAATTAGTTTCCTTGAAACAAGCGTATCCTGAAGTTTATTAGCATGGAAAAGAGTTCATCATTCATTAGCTTATTCTGAAGGACCGTCTACTACGTAAGACACCGTGGGTGTGGTTCCGTTGGAAGGAAAGCCGCTTATTTCCACTCGGTGGAGGAATATTTCTAACGTGTGACAGATTTTATAACTCGGAGGAAGGGAGGAGAAACTCCTGGCTGGATTCCTTTCTCTTTAACACAAGCTCCTTTAAATTAGAATTATAGTACACGGCAAATTTAATTACCTGTTTAGATGGCAATTAATTGTTTCTTCTCCTGAAGGTGCGCCCTTCTCAGGTCAAACCTTCTAAACCATCTGGGGTGTTTGGAGATGTAAGGAGAAGCGTAGCTTCGTGGAAAAAGCGCAGGCCCAAGAGGCAGCGGGCCTGGCTTCTAATTCTGGTTTCTCCACTTGTCTGCTGTGTGATCTTGGGCAAGTCACTTAACTTCTCTGTGCCTCAGTTACCTCATCTGTAAAATGGGGATTAAAACTGTGAGCCCCAAATGGGACAACCTGATGACCTTGTATCCCCCCCAGTGCTTAGAACAATGCTTTGCACATAGTAACCGCTTAACAAATGCCATCATTATTATTCTCTCTGCCTCAGTTTCTCTAACTGTAAAATGGGGATTCAATACCTATTCTCCCACATTGTGAGCCCAAGGTGGGCCAGGGACTGTGTGTCTGAAAGAGCTCGGGCTTTGGAGTCAGAGGTCATGGGTTCGAACCCCAGCTGTGCCACTTGCCAGCTGTGTGACTTTGGGCAAGTCACTTAACTTCTCGGTGCCTCAGTTCCCTCATCTGTAAAATGGGGATTAAGACTGTGAGCCCCACGTGGGACGACCTGATTCCCCTGTGTCTACCCCAGCGCTTAGAACAGTGCTCGGCACATAGTAAGCGCTTAACAAATACCAACATTATTATTATTATCAACTTGACCCTACCCCACGGCTTGACATATAAACACTTTAACAAATATAATAATAACAATGATGATGATAATAAAAATAGTGATGATGATGATATAAACAGGATCTGATGGCTTCCTGGAGGGAATCTTTGGCAGTAAATCACTTGGATAAAAATATCATGATTATCAAGCGATAAAGTTCGTTGAGCAATTGCTTTTTTTTTTACAGCACTATGACGAGTGCTTGGAAGAATTAGTAGTGATGATCCCTGGCCTCAAGGATCTTACAGTTTAGTGGAAGAGACGGACACTTAAAGAAATTATGGGAGATTTTTTAGAAGTGGCAAGCTCCTTTGGTGTACTGGTTAAATTAAAGCCCCTAATACTTAGAGGCCAAAAAGTGTTCATTTGATAACACAAGCGATTTCATTGTATTTAATATCAAAAATAATTAGAATAATGATAATGGCGGCTTACTATGTGCTAAGAACTGGGCTGGTTTCAATATACGCAGATCAGAAACAGTCCCTCGTGGAACTCATAGTCTAAGAGGGAGGAAGTGCAGGCATTTATTTCCCATTTTACAGATGCAGAAATTGAGACACAGAGAGGTTAAGTAACTTGCCCGTGGACACACAGCAAGTCCCCTCACTCCCAGGCCTGCTCTTTTTCCACTCGGCCACTCCACTTCTCTTGAAATTCTCTTTGTGCCCATGCATCAGACAGAATACCAGAAGTCAAGCAACAGCAACAAGAAATGATTTAGAAGAAGAACAAAATGCCTCCAAAATGGCATTTAAAATAAATGACCAACGATGTGCTCACTGTGCTTTGGACGACTGATAAGTTGCAAAACATTCTGTTCTCAAGAGCAGTGGGAAAGAGGTATCTAAATGAGCTAATTCACTGTGTCTGTGCATTCTGAAATGACCTGCATTATGGTTTAAACTGTCTGCCCAGGTGTTCTGCAGCTGGCAGCAAGTGAGCTCACTAACATGCCATGGCTGTCCTGGGGAGGTGAGCTGGGTCTCCAGAAAACAGGGGGTGCAGAGAGGAAAACAAAGGGAAATCCAATTAGCTTTTTTTAATGGTATTTGTTAAGCGCTTATTCATTGATTCAACTGTATTTATTGAGCGCTTCATATGTGCAGAACACTGTACTAAGCATTTGGAAGAATACAATATAACAATAAACGGACAAATTCTCTACCCACGACGATCTTACAGTCAATAGCTTACTCTATGTGCTAGGCACTGCACTTAGCACTGGGGAAGATACAACTAATCAGGTTGGACACAGTCTATGTCCCACACGGTGCTCACTGTGACTCAGGCTGATAGACCCAAAACACTCCTCACTGAAGTGTAAGCTCCCTGGGAGTAGGGAACACATTTCTTCTCCGGGTTGTACCTTCCCAAGCACTTAGAATAGTGCGGTGCACTCGATAGGGGTTCAATAAATACCGTGACTCCTAAGACAACAGTAACAGCCACATCCTGGGTGGGAAAAGGATCGCCAAAATGCAGTCAGGAGAGACCGCCTCCCCTACTTGGTTGCGCTAGAGGTGGCCTCTCCTTACCCCTGCCATGTCTCCCTTCCCCTCCGTGGAAGAGTCTCTAGGGTGCTCGCATACAAACAATGACAATAATAACAACAACAATTATTAGAGACAGAAGACATGAATTCTCATCCCGGCTCTGCCAGTTATCTGCTGGGTGACCTTGGGGACGTCACTTAACTTCTCTGAGCTTCACTTCCCTCATCTATAAAATGGGGATTAAAACACTGCGAGTCCTATGGGGGACGGGAACGGCGTCCAATCAAATTATCTTGTATTTATCCCAGTGCTTAGTACAGTCCTGGCCCATATTAAACTCTTAACAAATGCCACAAAAAGTGATTTGCCCAAAGTCACACTGCAGGAAAGCACTGGAACCAAAAGGAGAAGCCAGGTCTCCCAACTCCAGCCCTGCACTCTTTCCACCAAGCTATACTGCTTTTCCTTTACACCACTCACTAAGGTCACTTTTTGTGGCATTTGGTAAGTGCTCACTATGTCAGTCACTGAACTGAACGCTGGCATTGATACAAGATGATCGGGTTGGACGCCATCTCCGTCCCTCATCGGGTTCACCGTTTAATTGTTTCTCTGGGCTTTGCATTCCTTTTCCTGGCTCTCAGAAAGGTGCTTGGGAGAAGGAGGCTAAGGGAGAGATGGGGTGAGGAGATTAAAATGAACGTAGAAGAGGAAAGAAATAGGACAGAAACAGAAAAGGAAAAAAATATGAGGGAAAGAATCCAAGAAAAGTTGGAGGCACGGGAGGTTTGGAGAACTAAAAAAAGCCCACTGCTTAAGCCTTTGCTTTATTTATACAATTGATAAGTTAAAAAGTACCGTCACAAGATCATCTGGGCACATACGATTGAGATAAATCTCTCTCCTAATTAATTTCCTTGTTCTCTCCACAAAGAACCTGAAACGAAGAGTCTTTGCTCGAATCCATTTGATTAAGAGACCCGCTAGCAGCTCGCTGTTTGAATGGATTTATTTTCTAGTCCTTAAAGTTCAAATCCAGGTAGCTCTGGCAGCCACGGTGCGGAATACAAAAACTAATTTCTAACATAATCTGGGCCTAGACCTCCTGGAACTTTCCAAAGTGAACTATTTTATTCTTGTTGAGCTCTTTAATATTTATGGGGTCTATTTTTCAGAGCCACTCGGTGGTCTCCATATGTTTTAGGGAGTCGAGAGTTCGAGGCTGTAAATCCCGTGTAGGCAGGGACTGTCTCTCTTTATTGCTGAATTGTACTTTCCAAGTGCTAGTACAGTACTATGCACACAGTAAGTGCTCAATAAATACAACTGAAAGAATGAATGAGACCAGGTTCTTCCTGATGATTGGTCTAATGAACAGGCTGGCTCCTCCTAGAAGTTAATCAATAAATCAGTTGTATTTACTGAACACTTACTGTGTGCAGAGAAGTATGCTAAGTGCTTGGGAGAGTACAATATAGCAGAGTTGATAGACACTATCCCTGCCCTCAAGGAACTTACAGTCTAGGGCAGGGAGATGGACACTAATATAAATAAATCATTTACAGATATGTACATAATAATAATGTTGGAGTTTGTTAAGCGCTTACTACGTGCAGAGAACTGTTCTAAGCGCTGGGGTAGACACAGGGTAATCAGATTGTCCCACGTGGGGTTCACATTTTTTAATCCCCATTTTACAGATGAGGGAACTGAGGCCCAGAGAAGTGAAGTGACTTGCCCACAGTCACACAGCTGACAAGTGGCAGAGCCAGGATTTGAACCCACGACCTCTGACTCCCAAGCCCGGGCTCTTTCCACTGAGCCACGGAGTGGGGTGAATAAAGGGTGCAAATCCAAGTGATGCAGAAGGGAGTGGGAGAAGAGGAGATGAGGGCTTAGTTGGGGAAAAGGCCTCTTGGAAGAGATGTGTTTTTAATAAGGTTCTGAAGGTGGGGAGAGTGAACATCTGCTGCATATGAAGGGGAAGGGAGTTCCAGGCCAGACGCAGGATGTGGGTGAGGGGCCATGGGTGAGATAGATGAGATAGAGGTTCATTTGTATTTATTGAACGCTTACTGTGCACTAAGCACTATATTGAGAGCTTGGGAAAGTAGAACAGGTTCGAAGACATGATTCCCTGCCCTCTAGGAGCTTAAAGTCCAATGCGGAAAACACAATGCTCTATTTCCTCCAGGTCATTTTCCTCAAAAGACAACAATGGTGTCTCCATTTCTACTGGGACACTTCTTTAATCTCTCATCGGTTTGCCCGGGTGCTTTAACTCTAAGGGTGGAGCCCTTAATGATTGGGTCCACAGGTTAATAAAATTATGACTGCGGCATTTGTTTAGTGCTTACTGTGCGCCAAGCACTGTACTAACTGCTTGGGTAGATACCGGATCATCAGGTCAGACATCATCCCACACGGAGTTCACAGTCTAAGTAGGAGGGAGAACGGGCACAGTTTACAGATGAGGAAACTAAGGCACAGAGGCGTTTAGTGATTTACCCAAAACCACCCAGCAGGCAAATGACAAAGCCAAGATTAGAACCCAGGTGTCACCTGACTCCCAGTCCTCGGTTCTTTCCACAAGACCACGCTGCCATTCTTGGCTCTCTCCAGAGTTTGCTCATTTTACAGAAATCAAGACCTTTCATTTGTGCTTGAGGCCAGGCTGCTAGCAACAGCCTCGGAACCGAGCACAGATACAGACTCGGAGGCTGGAGCTACGGGAGCCGTACCGCTGGAGCCTGCCGTCGTTCTCCCGAGCCGGCTTCCTCGGGCTAAGCGCTAGAGCCGCCACGCCAATCAATCCCTAGTATTGACTGAGCGCCCCTTATGGGCCAAGCGCTCCACTAAGCCCCATGGTATCAATCATAAATGGCATTTCCTTCTTCTCAAGAAACTCCAGGGGCCGCCCAACCACCTCCGCATCAAACAGAAACGCCTCACCGATGGCTTTAAAGTACTCAGTCACCTTGCCTCCTCCAACCTCACCTCGCTACTCTCCTACTACAACCCAGCCCACACACTTCGCTCCTCTAATGCCAACCTTCTCACTGTACTTCGATCTCGTCTATGTCGCCGCCAACCTCTCGCCCACATCCTTCCTCTGCCCTGGAACACCCTCCCTCCTCATATCTGACAGACAATTACTCTCCCCTACTTCAAAGCCTTATTGAAGGCCTCCTCCAAGAAGCTTTCCCTCACTAAGCCCTCCTTTCCTCTTCCCCCACTCCCTTCTGTGTCGCCCTGACTTGTTGCCTTTATTCATCTGCCATCCCAACCCCACAGCACTTATGTACATATCTGTAATTTATTTCTTTATATTCATGTCTGTCATCTCCCCCTCCAGGCTACATGTTCGTTGTGGACAGGGAATGTGTCTGCTTATTATCATGTTGTACTTTCCCAAGTGCTTAGTACAGTGCTCTGCACACAGCAAGAACTCAAAAAATACTACTGATTTGCTTCTGAAATCATACAGCTTCCAAGAGGCCTTCCCAGATTAATTTCTCATCTCCCCCCCTCCACCCCCCAACCCCCTCATCAGCACTCTCATACCACTTTAGACCTCAATCGAACAACGATACTTACTGAATGCTTGACTGTCAGCAGAGCGCTTGGGAGAGCACATTACAACAGAAATGGTAAACACATTACCTGCCCACAGTGGGCTTACAGACCAGAGGGGAAGTATTCATAACCCTCTAGAACATTTATGTACATGCCTTTATACTCTACTGCTTTCTCCTATCTGTAATTTACTCTGAAGTCCACCCCCCCAATAATAATAATAATAATGATAATAATAATATTTGTCAAGCCCTAATTACCTGCCAAGAACTGTACTAAGCACTGGAGCAGATACAACATAATCGGGTCCCCCATGGGACTCACAGTCTAAGGAGGAAGAACAGCTATAGGATTCCCATTTTACAGATGAGGAAACAGAGGCACAGAGAAGTGAAGTGACTTGCCCCATGTCACACAGCAGGCAAGTGGCAGAGCTGACATTAGAACCCAGGTCCTCTGACTCCCAGGCCTGGACTCTTTCTTTTAGGCCACGCTGCTTCTCATTAGATTTTAAGTTCCTTGAGGGCAGGGATCGTGCCTATCGATTTCCTCAAGGGCCTAATACACCGTTCTGTATGCAGTAGTCATTCATTAAGTACTATTGATTGGTGACTTATTGAGCACCTACTGCAGGCAGAGTACTGTGCTAACTACTTGGGAAAGCAGATGATGGATTTTCCCACCAGCCCAACTGCTTATTAAATGTCACCATCATAAAAATAGTTATCATTTATTTTGTTCAGGCTCTGTATGCTCCATCATCAATAGCAATGACGGTGGTGGTAGTTATTACTATTATTTAACGTACAGAGCCAAAATAAAACACATCTATCCCTAAGAAAAATATCAGGGCATCTGGGTAGACGTGAATGGTGATCATTTAACCGATGTACTGTGACTCTTAATTTTACCAGGGAGGGTGGGCGTGCACTAGCTGTGAACATCTTAGCAAATTCAATTTCCTCCCAGCCTGATTTTGTTAGACTAACATAAATTATCCTAAGAATTTAATAAAGTGGGGAGTTAAAGGGATTTCATCTATTACCTCCAGAATAAATAAGATTAGCAGGATAAGATACGGAGAAAGAAAACTATCTTAAGTGAGAAGGTAGGCTACAGATTGAAAAACTTCATGTGATGATGGAGTCAAATATTGAAGGATATAATTAAAAAATGAAAAACAAAGGTTAGCCGGCGGGGCAGACGTAGTTTCTTGCTTCATGAACTACTTCATCTTTGAACACGACTGCACAGAGGGTAGTTTCTCTGTCAATCAAGGAGCCAGGCCTATTTCTTCAGGACGTCAGATTGTACCTGGTCATCAATCAGTCAGCCGATTGTATTTATTGAGCACTTGACATGTGCAGTGTACTGTACTTAGTGCTTGGGAGAATACAATATGCCACTATAACAGACCCATTCCCTGCCCACAACGAGCCATCCTGAACCCTAGCCAGAACTTGATTTCCTCGAATACCTGGTGAGCGGGTTTGTTGCTCTAGATGCGACTCTCAAATTTCTGCCGGGTCAGAGACTTGCCACGGCAACTTTGCAGCCGACGAGAAAAACGTAATTGCTTCCAGCAGCTGGCACGGTACACCGTGTCTGGAATAGGGGTCCAGATAATACAAATACTTGCAGGTGGATTTTCCCGGTGGTTAAATCGATCGATAGCATTTACTGAGCACCGACTGTGTGCGAAGCACACTTCTACTGGATGCAGAGTGCTGTACTGAGTGCTTACTGCGTGCAGAGAGCTGCAGTGGGTACCTATTGTAAGTAGAGTGCTGTGCTGCATATCTACTGGCCACAGAGCACTTAACTGAGTGCCTAACGGGGCAGAATGTGGTATTAAGTGCCTATTGTGTGGAAAGGGCTGCATCGGGTACTTACTGTCTGCCGAGCACAGCCATGGATGTCTACATTGTGCAGAGCACTGTACTGAGTGCCTACTTTGTGCTGAGCATTGTACTCAATGCTTGAGATAGTTCATTAGCAGCATAGCTCAGCGGAAAGAGCCCGGACTTGGGAGTCAGAAGTCATGGGTTTGAATCCCAGCTCTGCCTCTTGGCAGCTGTGTGACTGTGGGCAAGTCACTTAACTTCTCCTTATCTCAGTTACCTCACCTGTAAAATGGGGATTAAGAAAGACTGTGAGCCTTACGTGGGACAACCTGATGACCCTGTATCTACCCCAGCGCTTAGAACAGTGCTCTGCCCATAGTCAGTGCTTAACAAATACCAACATTATCATTATTATTATTATAGCAGACACATTCCCTGCCCATAACGAGCTTAGAGTCTAGAGGGAGAAACAGCATGAATATAAATCAATAAATTACAGATATATACATTAATACTGTTGGGTTGGGAGGGTTGAATGAAAGGAACAGGTCAAGGCAATGCAGGAGGGAAAGGGAGAAGAGGAAAGGAGAGCAGAGCTCTGTACTAAGTGCTTACTGTGTGGAGAGCCCCATGTGGGTCATGGACTGTGTCCAACCTGATTAGTTTGTATCTACCCCAGAGCTTAGCACAGTGCCTGGCACACAGTAATAGTTAAAAAAAAAAACATTAAAAAAGAGAGCCAAGTGCACCAAGCATATTAGAGGAGCCTCAGAGATTCTGTTATCCAAATGCAAAACCAAGAGAGACCTCATATTCCACCCATCCAAGCCCTTCATGATCCAAATATTAAAAAATCTCAAATTACAGTCTCTCTATATATAAATCATATATATATATATGATTTTTTTTAAATGGCATCCGTTAAGAGCTCAAAGCTAAGCCCTGGGGTAGATTTGAAAGAGTCAGATGAGACAGAGTCCCCTGTTCTCTCAGAGGGA
The DNA here is from genome assembly GCF_004115215.2 of Ornithorhynchus anatinus. NCBI lineage: Eukaryota > Metazoa > Chordata > Mammalia > Monotremata > Ornithorhynchidae > Ornithorhynchus > Ornithorhynchus anatinus. The sequence goes on from NC_041751.1 coordinate 17,240,291, forward strand.
GAGAGAAGAGTATCTTATGCCCCATTTACAGATGAAGCAACTGAGGCTCAGAGAAGTTCAGCGGTTTGCCAGGGTCACACAGGAGGTCGGTGGCAGCGCTGCAGCAAGTACCCTGGCCTCCTAGCTTCCACCCTGGTGTTTGTTCCACCAGGCCACCTTCCACCTTCCAATTTGATTTGAAGGGGGATCTCATTCAATCCCCTTTAGTCCCCGTCTTTTCTAGAGGGGAGTTTTCCATTCTTCTGTGTGTCTATAGACCTGCCCCAAGACTGTATCCATAAGTCTAATGAAAGTTATTCAGCTGTGAAAACATCCCTGAAAGGCTGCACAGGAACCCTCAGAGACTCTACAGGGCAGGCAAGAGTGTGAAGGAGGGCTAGGGAGAGCTGGGGAGAGGCTCATGGGAAAGGGGCAAGACGGGCAGTGTGGGGGACGGGGCAAAATGTGAGACTACAACACTATAAGCCTTCACGACCCCAGAGGGAAATGTGAAATCAATCTATCCATGGTATTTATTGAGCACTTATCATGTCCTAATCTTTGGTTGGGAGCCTGTGATCCACTGCTGGCAGTCCCAGGCACGCAGACATACACACAAACAAATCAAGCCCAAACCGTTCCCAAAAAGGAAAGGAAAAAAACAATGAAATTCCTTCAAGAACCGAAGTGGAATCAGAAGGTACTGTGGGTCGTACTAGTCAGGAGTTCTGACCTTCGTGACCTCATCAGTTTCACTGTAATTTTCAACTTTGATTTAGAAGCAAGACTGGAATGGAAAAGAAAATCCGATTCTCCCCAGGGGGTAACGTGTCTAATCTGTCCTCTACCACGGGGGCTGCTCTCCTCTCCTCCCATTTCTCCACTGCCCAAACCCACCATTTTCTGGAGGCCCAGGGCAGCTCAGGAGAGCGGCGGGGACGAGTTGGATGCACGGGGACCAGTCTGTCCATCAATCAGTTGTATTTACTGAGCGCTTACTGTGTGCAGAACACTGCATGGAGCCTAAGCCCCTGGAGGGTACAATTTAACAGAGTTGGTAGACATGCTCCCGTCACATTTGAAAGGCTTTATGCCCTCTCTTTTAATGCGGGCCTCCATGCAATAAGAGCAGAATAACCAAGTTCATGCTAAAGTTTGGGAGGCACCAGTGAACAGAGGAAGGGACTGGAACTCAGGAGACAGGAACCTGAGGGTTCAAGCAGGTGATCCCGCTCACCTTTCCTTCCCCATCCTCCCTTTCCTCCACATCACCCTGGAACAACTCCGTTGTATTGTGCTCTACACCCCAAAGAATAACCCGGATTCGTGAATTGATACAGGCACAGAGGGGCCTCTTGTTCCTGCCACAAGGCTGGAGGGGGTTTACGGGGAGCTGCCACACTGCCCCCGACCCCCGATCCCCCAAACCTGGAGCGTCTCTCTTGGGGAGACCGGCCCCCATTCAACCTCTAGAATTCTGTTTCCCCTCACTGGAGTCAGTGTGAAGTCTGAAACATTTTCGAGCTGTGGCAGTGAGGCTGGGGGGTGGAGGCGGGCACCAGAGTGTGCGATGGACAGGCCAGCCGGAGCCTGACCAGTTTCACGCCGGACAGCTGGCCGTCTGCCTCACCCCACCTTGGTCCTACAGACATGCTCTCTCCAGAATATCCCCCCCAGCCAAAAAACCGATGGGATAATCCATGTCCAGACACTTCTCCCGTGAGCACGCTCATTTCTTGACTTTTCTCTTTTGCCTGGATTCAATCGGTCAATCAGTAGTATTTATTGAGCGCTTACTGTGTGCAGAGCACTGTACTGAGTACTTGGGAAAGTACACTAGAGTTGGCTGATATGATCCCCGCCCACAATGAGCTTATGGTTTACAGGGGGAGACAGACATTAAAATAGATTAAGGGTAGGGAAAATGGAGGCCGCCCCCCGCCCCCCCAAAAACTCTTCAAACCACTACGCTCGCCATCGCCAAAGCCTCCTCATAGCCCACTTCCTCCAATCAATCAACCCATCAATCAATGCTATTTATTAAGCACTCGCTGTGTGCAGAGCACTGTGCTAAGCACTTGGAAGATTACAACAGAATTAGCAGACACGTTCCTCGTCCATTAAGAATTTGTAGTCTACAGCCTTTCCAGGAGATGTTCTTTGATCCTTGTGGGCAGGGAATGTGTCTGTTTATTGTTGTATTGTACTCTCCTAAGCACTTACTACAGTGCTCTGCACACAGTAAGCGCTCAATAAATACCATTGAATGAATGATTAATCTTGATTCTCCCCAGATCATAAGCATCCAGCTCCCACCTGGCATTTTTATACCATCTTCCCACTTGGGCTCTCCCAACCACCCACAGCTTAGTATGGTGCCTGGCATGCAGTCAGCACTTTAAAAAACAACAACCAAACTGCTCTGGGAGAAAATATCCTTCAGTACCAGTGTTCTTAGGGATTTTAAGAAGAAGCAGCATGGCATAGTGAATAGAGCACGGGCAAGGGAGTCAGAAGGTCATGGGTTCTAATCCTGGCTCCACCACCTGTCTGCTGTGTGGCCTTGGGCAAGTCACTTCACTTTTCTGTGCCTCAGTTCCCTCATCTGTAAAATGGGGATTAAGACAGTGGACCTTATGCGGGACAGGGACTGTGTCCAACCTGATTTCCTTCTATCCACCCCAGCGCTTAGTACAATGGCTGGCATATAGTAAGAGCTTAACAAATCCCACAAGTATTTAGCTGGACAGTCCTCATTCATTTGATTCCATTGGAGTGTAAAAGCACTTCTTACTCTGGTGTTGTTGACTCACACAGCCTGACTCTTCTTCATTGGCAGTTAATTATAGTGACTACGGCAGGCGTGATTTTAATTCACTTTATGTTAGCAACCAGAATGGTTGTTGAGGATCTGGGCACCGGCCAGTGACGTGGGCAGGGTTCTGACATGGGACTGTGCACACACATACACAGACCGAGCCTTGCTGCTTTTTTTAATGGTATTTGTCAAGTGTTCACTACGTGGCATACACTGTTCTGAGCGCTGGGGTAGATACAAGATAATCAGGATGGACACAGTCCCTGTCCTGCATGGGGCTCACAGTCCTAATCCCCATTTCACAGATGAGATAAATGAGGCCCAGAGAAGTGAAGTGACTTGACCAAAGTCACACAAGCAGCAGAGCCGAGATTAGAACCCAGGTCGTTCTTGTCTGTCAGGCCCATGCTCTATCCACCAGGCAATGCTGCCTCTCTGTTGGTTGATATTATCCCTGCCCAGGAGGAGCTTAGGTAGGGGAACTGATCAAACTTGAGTCTGCATGAGCCCATAATCAAATCATCTATCTAACTGGAACAAAGGCTTTGTTCTTCTCATTTTCATTCCAGGGAAAGGAAACAAAATTGGGTTGTGTGTTGCAGGCAACGCACTCCTAAATATCCCAGGGCCCTTCAGAAAGAAATAGATTATTAAAGCGAGGTGAAACGATGAGTGGGTAGCAATCAAGGCAGACATCACGCCCAGAGAAACCTCGCTTCACCGGCCCAGGCTGCAGCCAAGTAGACACCGTCAAGAGGAGCCGAGGACCGGGATACAAAGAAAGAGAACAGATAATGTCGGATTTTCATTTTTCAGTGATACAGTTTGGAACCGTGCTCTTTCCCAAATGTCACCGGGCCTTTCTGCGGAGACGTTTTTATTATGAGAGCAGCATCCGCTCACCGAAAAAATTTGGAAGTGAACCAATTATGTACGAGGGGACTCTGGACCCAGGAATCTGGGTTTTACAATCAACTAGGGAAGCAGCGTAGCCTAGTGGATAGAACACTGGCCTGGGAGTCGGAGGATCTGGGTTCTAATCCTCGCCCTGCCACTTGTCTGCTCTGTGACTTTGGGCAAGTCGCGTAAGTTCTCTGGACCTCAGCGTCCTCATCTATAAAATAGGAATTAAATCCTACTTGCTCCTACTGAGGCTATGAGCACCATGTAGACAGGGACTATATCCAACTTGATGACGTTGTATCCACTCCAGTGTTTAGTACAGATGTTTGGCACATACTAAGCGCTTAACAAGTACCCTAATTAACTCTGCATAGACCTGTCCTAACCCCTGCCCATTTGTCTGAGCTGGGTTTCCGGCTCCACTCCACGCTTATTGCATCTGACTTGCGTTGGCGACATCTGGAAAGTATGTGTGAAAGGGAGGCACGGGTCAGCAAGCACATTCCAAACAGGATGCTTCTGAAGGTGTCTGGGACACGGCGGGATATCGGCGGGGGGGGGGGGGGGGGGGGGGCCTCTCTGAGCAGGGGATGTCTCTGTTTCCAGAGGCAGCAGGGATGTGGAGTTGGGAGGGGGATGGAGGCATTATAACAAGGCTGGGAGCAATTTTGCAGAAAGTGATCAGACAGAAACCAAGTAGTGATTGCAAATCTCAGTCATTGAAAGGAATGTGCTAAATGAGAAGAAAGGACTTTCCTTCAACATTCTTTCCTTCAACATTTCTTCTTGATCATTCTGAAGGTGGTCCCCTACCCATGCAGTCACATGACATTGAACTGCATTTATGCACTCCCTTTTTTACTATATACATGAGAATAAGTGCTAGTACAGTGCGCTGCACCCAGTAAGCACTCAGTAAATACAATTGAATGAATTAACTACAGAGATGTCCTGTATTTATTTAGGTGGACTTCATTCATTTTGATTCAAGTGTTTGAGTATAGGGACTGGGTGTTTTCCTCCTCTGTACTCTTCCAAATACCTAGCTCAGTGCTCAGCTCACAGTAGGCATTCTCTACAGTGCTCACAGTGTCCACAATGGGAGCTTGGTTGACTGCTCTAAAAAAGGTGTGCTCCCGGTACAGTGTAAACTCTAATCTGTAGGCTTGTTGCAGCCATGGAATGTGTTCCACCGACTCTGTTGCACTGTATTCTCCTAATCACTTAGTACAGTGCTCTGGACACAGTAAGCGCTCAATAAATACCATTGATTGTTTAAATGGTGGCTAAGGGAAAAGCTAGCAGCAGCCTTTTTTTAATGGTATTTGTTAATCAATTAATCAATCGCATTTATTGAACACTTACCGTGTGAAGAGGACTGTACTAAGTGCTTTGGAGAGTACAATGCAACAGAGTTGGTAGAGCGCTTACTATATGCCACGCTCTGTATTAAACCCTGGGGAAGATATGAGCTAATCACAATCTATGTCCCACATGAGGCTCACAGTCTTAATTCCCATTTTACAGATGAGTGGTTAACTGACTTGTCCAAGGTCACACAGCAGACATGTGGCAGAGCTGGGATTAAAATCCAAATCCTCTGACTCCCAGGCCTGTGCTCTTTCCACTAGGCCATGCTGCTTCCCCTAAAACAATCCATAAATGTAAGTCACTTTGGTGTTGGAAAAGGTAGCCAAACGATAGTATAAATCCCCAGCTCAGATAGAGGATCTTCACTGCCGTCATCCAAAACGTGTCCACCGAGAGACACTGTCCTTAGACCAGGGTCTAAAGGGCAAATGATCTGCCTGTCGGAGGACATTGGCCCTAACAAGAAAGTGACCAGAGGAGGAGTTGACTGAAGGCAGCTTCTCAGTGTGAGCATGAGAATGCAAAGGGGGCAGAGATTTTAGCACAAATGAGGACCGGCGAAGGGAGCAGGCTTCGGATTGCTCCACAGGCCTGAAAGACCCCAACTTGAGTCTTTGCAGAGCTGATTGGAAGCTCTGAGGTCTTGACAGAGTCCTGAGGTGAGCGAGGCTGGGCCTCCACCTCCCGCAGCTGTGGACCCGCTAGTCATCCCCGGCGGAGCACTTGTGGCGTTGACCCTTCAACCTCTGAGGGGATGGAAGGGTGGAAAATGATTGGCTGAGTCTAAGTAGGACAAGGAGGCTGCTGTATCCTTTTTCCCTAAATGAGGAACAGACCGGAAGACACAAAGCATTTTCTTTGGTTCTGGCTGATAGTCAAGGCCCATGATGACCAAAGGTCGACTGTCTTGACACGGAATGACACGCAGAAGGTCCTCGGAGGGGGTATAAAGGGGTGGAAATGGCTGCTATTTGGAATATTTCTGCTATTATTTCCTCCGTGCCCTAAAATTAAAATGTTAAACTGTCATCCCAAGACCTCCATGAAACTTTGTAGTGCTGCTAAAAGTCATTTTCTATAAAAAATACTTTAAACAAATACACGCTGTAGCCGCAATGCATGTAAATATTTCGAACCAAACCAAAAACCTCATTGCTTTTCTATTCTTGCACTTCATGCCAAAGAAATGGCTTTAAAGGAAAGTTCTGCAGGAATCATTTCCAGATCTACCAAGAAATTGTAACAGAATTAAAGTTGCTTGATTTGATCCATTCCCCAAAGGAAGAAGGGTTGAATGAGATGAGGTGTCCCTCCCTCCATCCCTCCCACTCTCTGCCCCCTTCACATCCATGCCACTCACCCCCTGAGGGTGGGTGGGCCTTGTCCACCTCGTCCCGCTCTACGATTACATCCAGATGTAACTGTGGGGACAGGACAAGTCAGGAAGAAGACAATGTAAAATCGGATGTCTCACCAACCCCTGAAACTAACATGTCTAAAACAGAGCTCCTCATCTTCCCACCCAAACCAAGTCCTTCCCGTATCTTTCCCATCACTCTAGGCAACGTCACCATCCTCCTTGTCTCACAAGCCCTAATTTTGGCATTATAATAATCTCTCTCATTCAGTGCACATAATCTATGACCAAATCCTGTCAGTCCAACCTTCACAGCATCGCTAAAATCTGCCTTCTCCTCTGCGTCCAGTAAGTATTGCTGAACTGTAACGCTGGTATTTGTTAAGCGCTTACTATGTGCAGAACACTGTTCTAAGCGCTGGGATGGACACAGGGGAATCAGGTGCTCCCACATGAGGCTCACAGTCTTAATCCCCATTTTACAGATGAGGTAACTGAGGCATAGAGAAGTTAAGTGACTTGCCCAGCAGTCACACAGCTGACAATTGTACTTTCCAAGCACTTAGTACAGTGTTCCACATGTAGTAAGCGCTCAATAAATATGACTGAATGAATAAGTGCTCAATAAATAGCACTGATTGCTCGATCTATACCTGAGCTACTAACAGGGTGTGTAAAACATAGGCTGAAATGCCACAGGTGATTGTGAATTCACAAGTGTACTGCTGGCACAGAAATGCCGAGACGAGGTGGTAGTTCCGATGGGGGTGCTGGGGGAAGAACAGAAATTAATTGGAAAAATCAACAAGAGAACAAGAAAAAGTGTTCTGGGCAAAACCAAAAGGAAATTTGGAATCTCTCGCTTGACTACAGAGATCTTCCCACAAATCCTGACTTAGCCGCCTACTCTAGGTTCTCCAATTTATTTTACTGTCTGCCTCCGCTACTGGATTGTAAGATCCTTCAGGGCAGGGACTGTCTGTTGTCCCGAGTTCTTCCCCGTTTTTTTACGGTATTTGTTAAGTGTTTAATATGTGCCAGGCACTGTTCTAAGCACAAGTTAATCAGGTTGGACACAATCCATGTCCCATGTGTCCTGTCCTCCATAGGGCCCATAGTCTTAATCCCCATTTTACAGATGAGGTAACTGAGACACAGATAAGTGAAGTGACTTGCCCAAGGTACAAAGCAGACAAAGAGCAGAGCCGGGATTTGAATCCATTACCTTCTGACTCCCAGGCCCGTGCTCTATCCGCTATGTCATGCTGCTTCTGAGGCTGCTCAGAGTTGGCAGACACATTCCCTGCCACAAGGTACTTATCTGCTAAGAGCTTACTATGTGCCAGCAACTGTACTAAGTGCTAGGGTGACTCAATATAAGAAGATCGGACATGGTCCCTATCCCACATGGCAGCTCACAGCCTATACAGGAGGGAGTTAGGATCGAATCCCCATTTTACAGATAAGGAAATTAAGGAATAAAGAAGTTAAGTGATGTGTCCAAGGCCACAAAAACAGACAAGCAGTGGAGCGAAGAATAAAAAACAAGATCACTCTTCTCCCAGGATGGTGGTCTTTCCACTAGACGATGCTGCTTCTTAATCAATCAATCAATCAGTGTTCAATGAATCAATATTCATTCATTCAATTCATTCAATCAATCGTATTTATTGAGCACTTACTAGGTACAGAGTGCTGTACTAAGCACCTGAGAGTGCACATAGAACAGAATTAGCAGAATTTACAGTCTAGGGATATTCCCAGGATCCACCTGGTTCACTTAATAATGATGATAATAATAGTGGCATGAATTAAGCACTTGCTATGTGCCAGCACCCCCCCCCCAACAAGCCCTGGGATAGCTAGAACAGCTGTAAGATATCATGCCCCCTCTAATCCCCCAACCACACATGTATACATGCACACAGTTGTGCCATAACGTGTGTTTTCAAGGTGTTTTTGAGATAGGACATCACTGGAAAGTCAGGGAGCGTTCTTCCGACCATTCAACTATGGTGTCGGAAAAACCAGTTGAGTCCAGGCAAGTAGCTGTGATAATGAAGGCCTCCCGTATGCTGTACCATGGGTTTTCCTTATCGCAGTCAGTCAGTGGTATTTACTGAGCGCTTACTGTGTGCAGAGCACTGTACTAGGCGCTTGGAAGAGTACAATATAACAGACGCATTCCCTGCCCACAGTGAGCTTACAGTCTAAAGGGAGCTTACTTCAGGAACTAATCCCATAATCAGTTCCGTCACATCTGAAGAAATACACAGAAACACAGTCAGAAGTGCCAATAGAAGTCAAAGTAACACACACAGTGTACCTAGGATACCATAAGGAACAATGGGCGTTACATTCAGTGGGAAGGTTTTAGAAGCCATCAATCACTCATTGGAATTTATCGAGTGCTTACTATGTGCTGAGTGCTGTTTTAAGTGCTTGGGAGAGTACAATACAACAGAGATGGTAGACACGGTTCCTGTCCAAGAGGAGCTTACTATCTTTAGGGGGAGATATTCATTAAAATGAATTACCGATACGCAGATAAGGTCTATAGAGCTGAGGGTGGTGTGAATATGAAGTGCTTAAAGGCTACAGATCCAAAGGCAACAGCAACACAGAAGGGAGAAGGAGTGGGGGAAATGAGGGCTTAGTGAGGGAAGGCCTCTTGAAGGAGATGTGATTTTAATAAGGCTTCCAAGCTGTGGAGAGTGATCATCTGTTGAATATGAAAAGGGCGGGTTTCCCAGGCCAGAGGCAGGAGGCCGATGAGAGTCGGCAGCAAGAGAAATGAGATCGGGGTATAGTGAGGAGGTTGGCATTAGAGAAGCGAAGCATGTGGGCTGGGCTGTAGTAGGAAATCAGAGACATAAGACAGGAGAAGCGAGCTGAATGAGTACTTTCCAGCCAATGGTAAGACAAAGACACAAAGGTCATATGGGCAAATGTGAACAGGCTGGTTTCGGAAGCCTGATTTTTTACCACTTCTGAAACCCCTTCATGCTTAGTGTAGCCAGTGAGGCAAAATGGAACCTTTCACTCAGAGGAAAACAACACTGCCTTCAAGACAGTCCCCTAAGGCATTCTCCACCTGTCCAAATTTTCTAATATGCAAACTGGGTACTCTTCAAGTCTAATATGTTCAGAGTCAATATAATCCTATTTCCCATGTTTGATCTTCCCTTATTAATGAAATGCATCCTGACATTTCTCACCACTCGTTCATAGTGGGTGACAAACCAGCTAATAGGAAGTAATTTGGGGGCTTTTATCTCTTTTCATCAGATACTAATCTATGTAAATTAACGAGATGAAATTACAGAAAGTCAGAGAAATCTCTGCCAGCGGGCCTCGAACTAAATCAGTTTGGGTCCATTTTTATTGGTTTTGCAGTTAATATTTAGTGGGAAAAGGACAGGTAGAAAAACCACAGGGCTAAGAGGCACATCACAGCTCAGTGCTGATGTGTAGGAGTTCAGTCTGAAAGTACTGACACTCTGACAGTAAGAAGCAATCAGTCACTCTTCGATATTTTCTGAGAACCTACTGAGCCCTGGGCACTGTACTAAATGCTTGGGGAGAGGAGAGTAGCAGTCAGACTCCCGTTCCCTAACCGCAGCTTTCAAACCCCTGACCAGTTTCTCAGCGGAAAATGTCATTCCCGTTCTTGGAATCCGAGGCCATACGGCCATGCCGCCGTGAACGTGCCCCATCTCGTCTGCTCTCGGAAACTAAGCAGGGTCAGGCCTGGTTAGAGCTAGGATGGGAGACCGCTTGGGAACACCTAGCTGCCGTAAACTACTCTCTAATCTGTAAGGTTCACTTCGGCCAGTGCTTGAGTGAAGGCCACTGCACATCCACAGCCCTGAGCTCCAGTTTTATATTTGCCCCTGACATTTTTTTTATGATATTTGTTAAGCACTTACTATGTTCCAGGTACTGTGTTAAGCAATGGGGTAGATACGAGCTGATCAGATTGGACACAACCCCACATGGGGCTCACCGTCTTATCTCCATTTTACAGATGAGAAAACTTGGGCCCAGAGAAGTGAAGTGACTTCCCCAAGGTCACAAAGCAGACAAGTGACAGAGTTGGGATTAAAATCCAGGTCCTTCTGATTCCCAGACCCATGCTCTCTATCCATTAGGTCACCTTCACCAAACTCATCCTTCCCTATTTATGGCTGTCATGTTTTTATGGTATTTGTTAAGCACTTATTATGAAGTTGCATGTTCTCCCAGCATTGCCAAATTCGGAGCTAATCATACCCAAAGTCCTCAAGAACACACACATACACACAATAATGATAAAGAAATAAGAAACGAAGACATTCACCCAAAGACACAGGCAGACACCCAAGTACACACACACAGAATTAATCCAATCAATCAATAGTAATTACTGAGCACTTACTGTGTGTGCAGAGCACCGTATGAAGTGCTTGGGAGATTACAACAGAGTTGGTAGACACTTTCCCTGGCCACGGTGATCTTATAGTCTTGAGGAAAAAAAAATGTGGTATTTGTTAAGTGCTTACTATGTGCCAAAGCTGAAAGACAAACCAGGGACGGTTATATTTTTCATGGTGCTACCACTGTCTAATGTTTGCAAGCTTTGGGAATGGAGGCATTTGACAAGTGGCTGGAATGATACATGCAGGAGTCATCCAAGAGAATGGTTATTCTCAAAGATTTAGTCTACAACCAAACCTTCAAAAAAGAAGCCACCTCCCCAGTGGGTCAGCAGGGGAGATGTGTTTTTCCTCACACAGATGCCTCTTTCTCTTTCATTCATTCAGTAGTATTTATTGAGCACTTACTATGTGCAGAGCACTGGACTAAGCAACTGGGAAGGCCAACTGGGCAACAGATAGAGACAATCCCTGCCCAATGACAGGCTCACAGTCTAAACGGGGGAGACAGACGGCAAAGCAAAACAGAGCAAAACAAAAACAAGACAACATCTCCCTCTGTCCAGGAGGCACTGCCAATCTATCAGTTGGTAGGAGTGGTGGATCGCCATGCCACCAAAGTCAGGAAATTCTGGGAGCAGGGGAGGGGCCCTTCCCCTGAATCAGTGGTCTGTAAGCTCCTTGTGGGCAAGTATTGCATCTACCAACTCTATTGAAGTATACTCTCCCAAGCGCTAAGAAGCAGCACAACCCAGTGGAGAAAGAACAGACCTGGGAGTCAGAGACCTGGCTCTTCTCCGCTCTCTTCTGAGTCATCCTGACTTGCTCACTTAATTGATCCACCTTCTCAGCCCCACAGCACTTCTGAACATATTTCATATTTATTTATATTAACGTCTGTCTCCCCCTCTAGACCGTAAACTCATTATGGGCTGGGAATGTGTCTGTTTATTGGTATATTGTACTTTCTCAAGCGCTTAGTACAGTGTTTTTGTACCCAGTAAGTGCTCAATAAATGTGAATGAATTGATTGCATAAATTAATGAATGAATGGGCAACTACTGTGTGCCGAACACTGCACTGGGAGCCTACCATGTGCACGGCAATTGACAGGGTACCTACTGTGTGCAGAGTACTGGGCTGGGCAACTACTGTGTGCAGAGCACTGGACTGGGTGTCAAGTGTGTGCAGAGCACTTCCCTGAGCACTTGGAAGAGGAGAATAGAGTTAGAAGACATGATCTCTGCTTCCAGAAGCCTTCCACTCCAGGTTAAAAAATGACCATTTCCTGAAGTAACTAACAGGGTTTATAACTTCCTGACTTCCCGTCCCATTTTCTGGGGTGTCGGGTTGACAGAAGTTATGATAATATTTGGCTTTCTTCTTGAATTATTTCCGTCCACATTTTCAGATTTTGTAGATGGGGTGGTTTGAAAGTTCAGGCCTTTTTATAATGCTAGTACATCATCCTAAAGGGCTATGATCCTCCCGGAATGAGAAATTGTACACTCTTTTACTGAACCTTCCTCTAGAACACTTGGGAGTTCCCCAGATTGCTTCAAACAGCGGGCAGAGTTTGAGGCACAGAAAAGATTGTATTTACGTTTTGATTACTTTATATCTGGCCTCCTGAGAGCCAGGCAGGGGGAAGGTGCATTATAAATATAATTTATTATTAATAATTCATGTCAGGATTGTTTACAGTAGAAGAGGAAAGGGGAAGCAGCCACGAAAAGTCCCTGGGAGAACTTAAAAATGGGCCTTCCTCTGAGCACCAAGGTTTGCACTGGGAGTAGAAATTTGGTCTACTCCTTTGGCCTTGTCCACTGTGGCCAGTGTTCTTCCTTAGGGAGGAAGCGGGGGTGGAGGGGGAGAGGGGGAAGGAGGGTACGGAGGAGTGTCTTTATCAATGTGGATTAGAGGAAGGAGCACAAGGCTGAGAAGCTGCGAAGCCTAGTAGATACAGCACAGGCTTGGAAGTCAAAAGGACCTGGGTTTTAATCCCGGCTCTGCCACTTGTCTGCTGTGTGAACGTGGGCAAGTCACTTCACTTCTCTGGGCCTCATTTATCTCATCTGTAAAATGGGGATTAAGGCCATTAGACCCACTTGGGAGAGGGTCTGTGTTCATCCTGATTAGCTTGTATCTACATCACCGCTTAGTATAGTGTCTGGCACCAAGAAAGCGCTTAATACGTACTGTTAAAAAAAAAAAATCAGAGGACCTGGGCTCTAATCCCAGCTTTGCCACTGGCCTGCAGCATGACCCTGGGCAAGTCACTTAACTTCTCTGGGACTCAGAGTTCTCTTCTGTAAAACAGAGATTCAGTAACTGTCCTCCCTCCTGCTTAGACTGTGTGTGACAAGAACAGTTCTATCCTGGTTATCGTGTATCTACCCCAGCACTTAGTTCAGAACTTGGGACCCAGTAAGCACTTAAATACCACCATCATTATTGTTATCATTAAGAGTAGTAGTAACAGTATCATCAATCAGTCAATCAATGGTATTTATTGTGTGCTTATTATTTGCAGAGTACTGTTCTAAGCGCTTGGGAGAGTACAGTACAACCGACTTGGTAGACAATTCCCTGCCCACAACAAGTCTACAGCTCAGGAAGGGAGACAGACTGTAATAGAAATAAATGATTTATGGATACGTTCGTAAGTGTTGTGGGACTGAGGGTGGGGTGAATATCAAGTGCCCAAAGGGTACAGATCCAAGTACATAGATGATGCAGAGGGGAAAGGGAGTTGGGGAAAATAGGGTTTAATCATGGAAGCCCTCTTGGAGGAGATGTGAGCTTGGGTCATCAAACAGAGCATCACAAAGGAACATTTCTGCTTCTCCACTAGGCCTATTATGGCATTCTTACACTGAACTAAGCACTAGGATAGAAAAAGGTAATCAAATCAGTCACAGACCCTGTCCCATGACGGGGGGTGGGGGAGGAAGGCGGGCTAACAGTCTTGGAGGGAAGAAGGGAGAGAAGAAAGGAGGGAGGGAAGGGAGGAAGGAAGGAAAGCGGGGATCTTTAACCCATTTCCCAGATGAAGACATTGATGTCCAGAGAGTTGAAGTGACAAATCCAAGATCACACAGCAATCCAGGGATAGAGTTGAGACTCGAACCTAGTGGTACTGAATAACAATAAGCATTTCAAATGAAAGGACTACCTCTCCTATTAAAAGAGTATTGTTGAAATCTTGAACGCAATTTTCACCAGGCTGAATCAATAACACACAGTCCTTATTAAGGTGATAAATTTCCCATAACTCTCTAAAACAAGTCAGCTCCACTACTATTATTATCATTAATATTATTATGTCATCTGTTAAGTGTTTACTATATGTTCTAAGCGCTGGGCTAGATACAAGATAATCAGGTCGGACACACAGTCCCTGCCCCACACAGGATTGACTGATTCATTCATTCAATCATATTTACAGTGGGTTTTCTGTGTGCAAATCACTGTACTAAGCACATGGGAGAGTACACTATAACAATAAACAGACACGTTCCCTTCCCACAATGAACCTACAGCCTAGACGATGGAAATAAGTCACAGTTGTAATCCCCATTTTACAGTTGAGGAACCTGAGGTACAGAAAAGTTAAGCGACTGGCCCAAGGTCACACAGCAGACAAGAGCTGAAATTAGAACCCAGGTCTCCTGACTTCCAGTCCCCCATTCTTTCCACTTTTCTGATTCATTCCCACAGTCGATCCATCAGTGGTGTTTATTCAGTGTTTGCTGTGTGCAGAACATTGTACTAAGCACTTGGGAGTGTGCAATAGAGTTATCCATGCTTGGGAGAGTGCCTTAAAGAGCTTACATTCCGGTGAGGGAGACAGACATTAAAATATATTTCAAGATGGGGAAAAGCAATAAGAGTTTAAAGATATCTGTAGAGAGGTACTTTGGGAGAAAGAGAGGGAGTGAATACCTCACTGTTAAAGGGGTGAGGACTCAACTTCATAAATGACAAAGTATTAAGTGGTAGTACAGACAAGGGGCAGACATAAAGTGGGGAGGAGAAAGATTAACCGGGGAAGGCCTCCTGGAAGAGAGGCAATTTCAGAAAGGCTATGAGGATAAGGGGTTTGGGAATGAACGATCCCAAGTACCTACTGCAGTTCCCATTCTGCTCTTTAAAGATGAGGCAGCTTTGATAATAACTGCGGTATCTGTTAAGTGGTTACTATGTACCAGGCAATGGGGTGATGAGGTAGATACAAGTTAATCGGGCTCAACACAGTCCCTGCCTGACATGAGGCTCACAGTTTAACAAGCAGGCCGGGTGGGAAGCAGCACGGTCTAGTGGATAAAGCCGGGGCCTGGGAGTCGGAGGACCTCAGTTCTAATCCCAGCTCCCTACCACTTGTCTTCTTGTGTGACCTTGGCCAACTCACTTCTCTGGGCCTCAGCTACTTCATCTGTGAAATGGGATTAAGACTGTGAGGGCCACGTGGGACATGGACTGTGTCCAACCTGATTAGCTTGTAATGTACCCCAGTGCTTAGGACAGTGATTGGTACATAGTAAGTGCTTAACAAATACCATTAAAAAAAAAAAGGAAATGTCCCCGGCTGGGAGTGCATCTGGGAGGTTGCTCCCAGCATCCCTGACAACTCGTGGGCTTCCTGTGTCTCCCTGAGTGCTCCCTGAATGGCCTGGCCCCAGAAACGGATCCTGTCACCCTTTCTGGGACCCGGCCCAGCCTTCCCAGAACGGGAGTTCGGTTTGGGGGAGATTTCAGCTGGTTTCCAGGGACCAAGCTGCTACAGGCACAGAGAAGGGGACTTTCAAGAACTTTCATAGACAGAACAGTTGGGTTCCTCAATTATCTTTAAAAGCTTTTCCATAAGAGCCCCAGGAGGGCTAAAATAAATCAACAGAGGCTCCTCCTGCTCCTCCGGGACCACAGCCACTGGGCTGCCAGCATTAACTGCATCCCAGGATGCATAAGGGGAAAGAGATAAGGCAAATAGGCTTGCTTAGGGAATGAAATGATGAAGAAAAGCTGACTGCTGTATCGTCGGATGCCGGGGTGCCTGACCGCCCACTCCGGCAGGGTAGCAGATTTACGCATTCAGCTCTTTGGGGCGTAGTATTTTCATTCCCCCGGCACAGCACAAGAGAACTGAGGAGGAAGAGTCCAGGGCTGGAAGGGGAAGCTATTAAAGATGTTGTACTACTGATTGCTGTCCCCGTCCTCCCTTGAAGGACTGGATCCCGGGAGCTGCTGGGCTGATGGAAATTCAAGCCCTGCTAAAAGAAGAAAAGATTGGCTTTTTATCATTTCCTTCTGAACGGCAATTCTAGGCCCCAGCTGGGCATTCTGAGGGAGGGAATAATAACAATAATAATTGTGGTATTTGTCAAGAGTTTACTATGTGCCAGGCACTAGACTAAGAGCTAGGGTGGATACAAGCAAATTAGGTTACACACAGTCCCTGTCCCATGTCGGCTCACAGTCTTAAGCCCCATTTTATAGACGAGGGAACTGAGGCACAGAGCCCATTGGGGGCAGGGATTGTCTCTCTTCCTTGCTGTACTGTACTTTCCAAATGCTTAATACAATGCTCCGCATTCAGTAAGCACTCATTAAATACAATTGAATGAATGAGTGAATGAATGAATGAATGAATGAATGAATGAATGAATGAATGAATGAAGTGACTTGCCTAAGGTCACAGAGCAGACAGGTGGTGGAGTCGGCACTAGAACCCAAGTCCTTCTGACTCCCAGGCCCGGGCTCGATCCATGAGGCCACACTGCTTCTCTAGAACACGCTGCTTCTTGGGGTATGGCCATCTGTAAATGGGTCACCTCCACCTCCACCCTCTCTGGGGGAAGGAGATGAGGGAACCATTAGGACGTTCAGAATGTCTCCATTATCCATCTGAATTACACTTCCCTGTCCTCCTCCATCATAGCAACTCCTCAGCATCTTTTGAATACCCAGCATTTAGCACAGGGCTTGGAATGCAGTCAGCACTCAATTGAAAACCCTGATACTAGTTGGGTACCAGAAGCGGGAATCTTATTTTCCTAAAGTAGTTTGATTTTGGGGGGTGGGGAAGGGGGGTACTTTTGGCATCTTTAAAATATGTTCCCATAATAATAATAATAATGATAGTATTTGTTAAGTGCTTACTATGTGCAAAGCACTGTTCCCATTCCCCTGGAGTCAAACACTGCCACATCACAGCAACTTGGTAAGTGGTATTAACTTGGGAGGTGGCTGGGCATTGGGCGAGGAGCGATTTTGGGGTAGGGAGCTTTGAGAGCATTTTGAGGGGAGGGATCAGGCTTCCCTGGGCATCACCGGCCCTCAGTCAGTCTCAGGGGTGGGAGGATGGACAGTTGATTTATGTGACTGTGAATTCCCTGAAACTAATTCACTCTCCCCTGCTCCCCTTCTTTTTAATGGTAACTGTGAAGCACTTACTATGTGTCAAGCACTCCTCTAAGCACTGGGGTAGGACAATCAATCGATCCTATTTATTGAGCATTTACTATCTGCAGAGCACTGTACTAAGCTCTTGAGGGGGTGCAGTGCAACAGAATTCGCAGATGTGCCCCTACTCATAGCAAGCTTATAGTCTAGAGGCTGAATTCCCTACAAAACCCATTTGTCTTCCAGAAGGCTCAACACCAAGGAGCAATCCAGCTGTAAGGCCAGGGCATCAGTGATGGCGTGGACTCCGTTTTTCTCTTTGATTTTTACATCCCTCACATCCAGTCGCTGCCCCTTTGAGAGCCCCACAGAAGTGTTTCACGGCTGGTGTTTTACACAAAAGGCAGTCACTGCTCAAGAGCTTAATTGTTTCCCGGGTGGCTGTTCAACAGCCGAAATGTGGCTCCGGAAATAGCCGAGACAGAGAGACATGAAGAGGGCGCTTATTACAGACCACAGGGGGTGTTAGCTAGAAAAGGAAGAAGATGCGAGGAATTAACCATGGTGGCCCCAGAAATCTCTTCCTGAGGTTTCCAATGCCAGGTGCCGCTTTCCACCCGGGGCTCGCTGCTAATCAGCAATCAATCAATCATATTCATTGAGCGTTTACTGGAAGGAGAGACAAACAGTGAATGAATACATATGTGCTGCAAGGCTGAGGGAGGGGTGAGTAAAGGGATCAAATCAGGGCGACACAGAAGGGTGTAAGAAAGAAGACAGCAGAGCAGGGAGAAGGAGGGTATGGTTCCTTCCCAACCCAGAATATTTTTTTGATTGTATTTTTTAAGGGCTTACTATGGGCCAGGCACTGTACTTAGCTCTGGGGTGGATACAAGCAAATCTGGTTGGACACAGTCCCTGTCCCACATGAGGCTCCCAGTCTCATCCCCATTTTATAGATGAGGTAACTGAGGCCCAGAGAAGTGAAGTGACTTGCCCAAGGTCACCTATAAATTTCTGAATCCTGGTCCGTGCTCTATCCACTACGGCAGGTACCAGTGATGGACCGAGGTGTTGAAGAAGACAATAGCCACCCTGGCATGTGGAACAGTGGCTTATGTAACATGGATAAAAACTAAAGAGAAATTCACATTTTCTTCTATACGTTTTGGGTACTAAGGCACTTAGTACAGTGCCTTGCTCAGAGTAAGCACTTAATAAATACCACCGATGGATGGATTGGAACTGTGTGGGAGTTAAATCCTGGTTCCATTAGGAAGAGTATATGAAGGTGAGATAAACTAGAGAATCAGTACAATAAAGTAGAGACAATACCTGCCCTCTAGGAGTTTACAGTCTTGCAGGGGAAAAAGACATTAAAATGAATTACAGGTCAGAGAAGCAACTAAGTATAAGGATAGGCACAGAACAGGTGCAGGTAGGGTGGGTGCATAACTGCTTAGGGTGCATAGACTCAAATGGATGGGTGCTGCACTAGGGTGAGAAAATAGGATGAGGAGATGAGACATTACTCAGGGGAGGCTTCCATTCCAGGAGGAGATGTAATTTTAGTAAGACTTTGAAGATGGGGAAGAGTAATGGCCCCTCTGATGTGATTTGTGAGGGAGGAGAGGAGTCCCAGACCGAAAAGAGGGTGTGAGCAAGAGGTCGACAACGAGGGAGATGAGAGTGCAGCACAGTGAATGAGTGGGTTGGTATTCGAGGAGCAGAGTGTACAACCTGGATCCAAGTGGGAAAGGAGCAAGGATAAGTAGGTGGCGAGAGCTGACTAGGTGTCAGTGGCAAGGAATTTCTGCTTGATGTGGAGGTGGATGGGCAACCATTGGAGGTTTCTGAGGAGTGGGGAGACATTTGCAGAACAGTGTCTTAGAATGTGATCTGGGCGGGAGAGTGAAGTAGGGACTGGAAAGGGGCGAAGCTAGAGGCAGGGAGATCAGAGAGAAGGCTGGTGTAGTAGTTGAGTCGTCAGTAGTTGAGTCAGTTCTTGGACCAGCGTGGTGGCAGTTAGGATGGAAAGGAAGGGGTGGATTCTGGAGGTGTTCTGAAGCTAGAACCAACAGGATTTAGTGACTGACAGACTGAATTTGTGATTGAAGGAGAGAGATGAGTCAAGGATAATTCCAAGTTGCCGGCATGTGAGACGGGAAGGACAGTGGCATTGTCAGCAGTGATTGGAAAGTCTGGTGGAGGAGAGGGGAGGAAAGAAGAGTAGTTCAGCTTTTGATCTATTGCGTTTCAACATGAAACACCAATCTGGACCCTGGATTACTTCAAAGAGGCTCCCAAACTACTAGTTGGTTTCAGTGTCCAGCCAGCCCCTCCCTCCACTGACAAAGACTAGCATCTTTAATGACGGGGCCAAGACCAACACATTCTGGCACATAGTTTTATGGAAGGTAGCTCTTCGCCACGCTGATGACTTTATCGCACCCAGGCTCTGTCTCTGCTCTCGAGTTTGCCTCCTGGCAAGCCCTTCACGAAACCTTTGCTCAAAGTGAGCAACCCTTACCTGGCTGAATATCCGACAGGCTGGTCTGTCCTCTGATATGGTTTCCCACAGTCCTCCGATTCAGACAGAGGCCTTTGAATCAGTCAACCCCCTTCTCCTCCTCGAAATCTTTTCAGAACTTGGCTTCTAGGACTCAGTTTCCCCTTTGCTGCATTATTCAGAGTAGTAGTGTGGCTTAGTGATTAAAGTATGGTCCTGGGAGCTAGAAGGACTTGGGTTCCAATCCCAGTTCCACCACTTCTCTGCTGTGACCTTGAGCAAGTCACTTTACTTCTCCGTGCCTCAGTTCCCTCATCTGTAAAATGGGGATTAAGACTGTGGGGCCCATGTAGGATGCAGACTGTGTCCAACCTGATCACTTTGTAACTACCCCAGCACTTAGAACAGTTCCTGGGCACATAGTAAGTGCTTAAAAAATACCATTAAAAAAAATATCCGCCTACTGGCTCCTTCTCCCTCCCCAGCTGACTGTCTCCTCATTTTCCCTTAGCCCTCTATAATTGTGATGGGCTCCAGTCTGGATCTTCTGCTGGCTTTCATTTGCATCCACTGTTTTGGGGGACCACTTGGGGAGAGGGAGGGGCAGAGGAGGCTATCCGCAGTGTCTTCCTCTCTCTAAGTGCTCTTCCCAAGGCCCAGATGAATTTATCTGACACAGACATGAAAAAATGGCAGCCTGGGAACACCTAACTAGGATGTTGTAATCTACTGGTGTCCCTCTGTCAACAAGTTTGCAGATTTCTCCCAGGGAGAGGAAAGAAAGAGGGAGAGACACTGCCTTTGTCTGGCTTGATTTGTTTTTCTTCATTATCGGAAGGTCAGAAGCCAGGCAACGAGGCGATAGTCTCCAGATTCCTCGGTCTCATTCAGGGATGGAGCCCCTCTTCCACGGTCCCAACCCACAGGACGAAATTAAACAAGAGATTCTTGAGAAAACGAAGCCGAGCATGACTAAAGCCTCGTCTCCAACACATGTCAAGCCTGGTTAAAAATTAGGCCCCCCCTCGGATACGGCGGAGACAAGGAGAGTCTCTTGTCAGAGTGACACAGCATGGGAGAGCAGGTCTTGTATTCGTTTTAAGAGATTCCCCGTTGTATGTCGCTTTTGTATTTCACAGCACGTCAGTTCGGGAGAGGAAAAAAATGTCTCCCAGCAATTTACCTTTATTGTTTCACCGAAGGAGGCCAAGCCAAACATTTTCAATCAGAACTACTACATCCTGTTACTCCTCAAAGTGGGCTGGCCTCCCCAGGGTTAAACTTCTTCCTTTGAGACAGGTCCCCAGGAGGCTCAACTATTAAGACCTCAAAGCAGAGGGCACCTCCACCGCTTTGGAAGAAAATTCCTGGGCTGCCTGGAATCGAGGCTCCGAATGGCCAGTAACCTGGGAATAAAGTGAGGCATTCCAGAGATTAGGGATGTCAGATAGGATGTCTCGGGAGATAGGGTGCTCCCTTGCTCCCTTAATGTGGCCCTGAGAGGCCTGGGGCAGATATGGATCTTGGAAGTGTTGGCTTTCTGTCACAACCATTTGTCAGTCGGTCAGTGGGTCGGTCATCAGTTCCCAGTGAGTTGAGGAAGAGTCCGGAGCCAAATGATCTGGTCTCTGAGTCCTACACCTCCTCCCCTGGGGCTTGGGCTCAAAAGAGTTGTAAACCCAAATTTTATTTCTGGCCTTAACCTTAGGCCAGTTGATTCACTTGATTTTCTTTTTTCGGTGAGAATCTCCCACTCACTACTTGGCACTTCCAAAGTCAGGCATTTCCCAAGAAGCACTGGCCAGCTCATTTCAGCGGCACATTCACTTCGGGTGAGGAGGGAGGGAGGCCCATTTGAGGCTGAACAAAGTCCAGGCTAATATTTTTACTTCTCCCCCCATGCCCATAAAATCCAGTCACTTAATGAAGGCCAGATCTTAAATACACATCCTCAGTGGATTAGCCAGTATCAGGGTTCCCTGACACTTGCGACGAAGGATTAACATATTTTTAGACCTACGCACCATGAGTCCCGGATTAAAAACTCAAGAGAGATAGCAGGACAGTGAATCTGAAGAATTCAATCGTTACCTGTCTCTATGGATCCCAATGGTTTTCCCTTTAATACAGCATTTGCTTTATAATCTCTTTTTAATTGATTAGAGTGTCCACCAGTCTGAGGCTATTAGGTGGAATTAGAGGAATAATGCCTTTAAGAAAGAAGAAAAAGGAAGGATATTTCACTTGCACTTCACTGCTTTTGTGCACCTTCAGTATGCTTCAGAGATCTGCACAATAATAGGAGTTTCAGTGAAGCTGATCTGTGGACTACTTTATCATTAACCTGACCCATAACGGTTGGTTAAATTTTATGTATTCAAAGCCCTTGGTCCATTTAGAGCAGATGTGTGAATGTGTTGTAGGATTCACAGATCGGACACAAGTCCCTGTCCTACATGGGGCTCACAGTCTAAGAGCAGAGGAGCACAGACATTTTATCCCCAGATAGTGTTTACCAATCCTGTCGTAATGTACTTTCCCAAGCACTTAATCCAGTGCTCTGCTCACAGTAAGTGCTCAGTAAATACCACTGACTGATGTAGAGAGGAATGGACAATGACTGGAAGTAGATGCACACAAAATGATATTTTCGAAAAATGATTTAGGCTGTAGAGTGAAATATGGGCTGCAGAGAAGAGAAACTTGAGGCAGGGAAATCAGCAAGTACCTGGTTCAGTAGTCCAGATGGAATATGCCAAGTGTTTGGATCAGCATGGTGGCAGACTGGATGGGGAGGAAGGGGAGGATACTGGAGATATTGGGAAGATAGAACCAACAGGATGTGATTAATATGCAGGCTGAAAGAGAGAAGGGAATCTAGGATAATACCAAGGTTGTGGGCTTGTGAGTCAGGAAGGGTGGTGGTGTTGACAACGGTGATGTTCAGGGGGAGGAGAGGGTTTTGGGGGCAAGATGATGAGTTCAATTTGAGACATGATGAGCTTGAAGTGTTGGCAGGACATCCAAATAGAGGTGTCCTGGAGGCAGGAGGAGATGTGAGATTGTAAACAAGGGAGCGAGGTCAGGGCTGGAGATGTAGATTTGGAAATCATCAACGTAGAAATGGTAGTTGAAGCCATGGGAGTGAATGAGTTCTCCAAGGGAGTGGGTGTAGATTGAGAATGGAAGAGGTTTCAGAACCGAGCCATGGGAGACCCCCATAGTTAGGGGTCTCCCCTCTATCTACCCCAGCATTTAGAACAGTGCTTGGCACATAGTAAGCACTTAATACCATCATCATCATCATCACCATCATCACTTCTGCCAGGAATTCCACAGCCCCCACCCCCCTCTTGAGCCCCTGTGTAGCCCAGGCAACATCATCTTGCCAGAGCTAATAGGATGCCTCATGATTATTATCATCATCATCATCATCATCATCAAGCTCATTCACTAGTTAGTACTGAACACCAACTAAAGATAGTAGAAGAACAGAAAGATTCTCTCTTCTCAAATCTGGGGAGGATTTCAAGATGAATTCACCATGTGTCTTTTGGCCCAATGATCTTTAAGCTCTCAATTGCCTCAAGACCATTATTAAAATGAAGGCTAGGACTTTATAGGCCTGAAAGCCATTTTCAGACAGATTTTTCAGGTAAGAGACTTGATCCCATTCAGAGACTCTCTGCGGGGAAATGAAGAGAAGATTAAAAGGCTGGGGGGGGGGGGAGCATCAAGTGGGATCAAAGCAGAAAAGACTTGTAAAATGCATCAGCATAAGAATAGCAAGATTAAAAAAGAATCAAAAGAAAACAGCCTCAGGGTCGAGGGATTTCCTCAAGAAGTATGCTCAAGGAGATGTGTCAGTTTTATTATCCTTTTAGCCACCCAGACTGCAGGAATGTGGAGTCATATACGAAGACAACCTCTGACCCTTCTACTTTGGGAATTGCTCTCCCCCGCCTCACTGAGAGCTGGTTCATTAGTCTTAGTCCCTTCTTCCTTAAGAAGGCATCAAGCATGTGCAACTCGTGGCAAATTCCAGCTGACCATCCATACGCCAACTTCCTGTTGCTGTGCAAGTTTTCGATAGGTGTGAGCTTCCTCTGGGGAAGAATATGGACGTCTTGGGCATTTCTCCTTTGCCCCTACCCGGCAACATCACAATTCCCGGCCAGGTCCCTGGGAACACGGCACGGCCTGGTGGAAAGGGCACAGTCCTGGGAGTCAGAAGACCTGGGTTCTAATCCAGGCTCCGCTACTTGTGTGCTGTGTGACTATGAGCAAATCACTTAACTTTTCTGTGACTCAGCTGCCTCAGTTGTCAAATGGGGATTAACCCTGTGAACGCCACACGGAACATGGACTGTGTCCAACTTGATTAGCTTGCATCTACCCCAGTGCTTAGTACTGTGCCTGGCACATTATAAGCATTTAACAGATACCATTAAAAGAAAAGCCACAGGTGCCACTTCCAAGACACCGAACTCACAGGCAGGAGCTGGGGCAGAAAATTAAAAATTACCGGTGCCATATCTGTAGTAGGCAGGGGACAGACCAGCTGAAAACCAAATTGTCATCACAGTATCAAACTGGTTAACCGGGCCACTGCGTGTCTCTCTCACTGCCAAGCACAGCTCCTCTAAAACAGGGATTTTCAGGTGTTTTCTCTGGATAAATGACCCCATTCCAGTTTTCTGCCCATGACCTCATGTTGGGAAGGAAGAAGGGAAGTAGACAGCAGGGAAATAAAGAAGGAGAGCTTAGGCCTTTCACAGTCTTTGAGGTAACGTAGCTCTCTAGACTGTAAACTCATCATGGTCAGGGAACATGTCTGCTAATTCTGTTGTACTGTATTCTCCCTAGTGCTTAGTACAGTGCTCTGCACATAAAAGCGCTCAATAGATACCACTGACTGATAGATTGATGGATTCTAGGTGAGGTCAAAGTGCTGATGGAGAATACCCGGACTCGATTGTGAACTAGGTGTGGCAAGATTTAAACCAACCTCTTTTTGTACCTGCCCTTGGTAGCCTCTTCCCTGGTCTAAACCCCAGTATATGCTGCCAAATATGTAGAGAGTTTAGCTGTAGGTTATTGATCATCAGGTCCCTTTGCTTCTCTTTTAGCTACCATTAATTTGCAGCATAAACCATCTGATGCTTCCCTTGATCTTATGTTATAGTTTAAAGATGATTCTTCTTGGGGCACATTCTGTGAATATGTTTTACTTTCCCTCATTGGTGTTTCCTGCTTAACAACCTGAGATTAATTTAAATCGCATTCTCTGCTCCCCATACCTCTCCGATATCAATAATGTGCCGGTATCACTTTAGGCTAAAATGAACCTAAGTCCCTTGAAATTAACTCTGCTAATGTCAAAAAGTTCAGTGTTCCTGTTCCCAAGACTGTTATTTTAAAAAATATTTCAAGTTAACATCACTGAACTCCAGAGCTTTCTTTCTTACTTGACCCTAATTTATCTTATCACCTTGCTTACTTTCTAGGACAAACTCAGGCTGCTGAAGAAAAGAATCCTATAAAATTTCACTAAAAGTAGGTTATGCTCTTGAAATTGTTCAGAGATGATTTCAGTTGGAAAGACTGTAAGCTTCTTGAGGGTAAGGATCGTGTGTACAAGGGTCTGTCACAGTAGGTTCTCCATAAATTCTACTGATGAAAAGAAATGGACTGATGGAAAGAAAATTCAATCATATTTATTGAGAGAGTACACTACAACAATAAACAGACACATTTCCTGTCCACAATAAGCTTACAGCCTAGAGGACAAGCTTACATCCCAAAATACCTCTGTTTTCAATCAATCAATTAATCATACTCATTGAGCATTACTGTTTGCAGAGCACTGTACTAAGCTAAAGGGAGAGTACAATACAACAACCTTGGTAGACAAGTTTCCTACCCACAAGGACCCTACAGTGTAGAGGATGAGCTTGACAGGGTTCTCTATTTTCCTTCCCCTCTCTGCCTTAGTGGGCAAAGCAAATGGAAAAAAATGTGGATTTTTCTTCAGTCTTTATCCATATTACATAAGCAACGGTTCCAAGTGTGAGGGTGGCTCTTGTTTTCCTCCCCAGCCTCAACACTGCATTCCACCACCGGTACCTCTTTTACCCCGTTGAATCTGCTCATTCCACTAAACTCTGTATTGTAGTTTGAAATCCCAAGTATTTCTTGCTTCAGAGAGAGGCTATGTAGAGCACTATGACTCCTCTTTGAGCTAAGAGAGCTAAAAGAATTCCCATATGGAAATCTTGCAGTTCTATGTGTTCTGAGCAGGGCAGAGAATACACATCTGTTCTGTGAGGAACTGGGAATATGTTGGTTTGGGCCTCCATGGGTGGGTTGTTGTTAAAGCTTTCAGACAGAGGTCATTGTTGTATATTTTGAATGAGGCTGCTTAGGGGTCCTTCCTTCCACCAAATTAGAACCCCCTTCACCACTCCTGTACCTACCCATCTTTAATTTATTATAGATTATAGATTTATAATAATAACAATTATGGTACTTGTTAGGTACTTACTATGTGCCAGGCACTGTGCTAAATGCTGGGGTGGGTACAAGCAAATTAGGTTGGACATAGTCCCTGTCCCATGTGGGGTTTACAGTCTCAATCCCTGTTTTACATATGAGGTAACTGAGGCTCAGAGAAGGCAAGCAACTTGCCCAAGGTCACCCAGCAGACAAGTGGCAGAGTCACATTAGAACATTAGAGAAGCTGCTTGACTTAGTGGAAAGGGCACGGGCTTGGGAGTCAGAGGTCATGGTGTTCTAATCCTGGTTCCACTACTTGGCAGCTGTGTGATTTTGGGAAAGTCAGTTAACTTCTCTGTGCCTCAGGTATTTCATCTGCAAAATGGGGATTAAGACTGTGAGCCCCATCTGGGACCATCTGATAACCTTGTATCTCCCTGAGAGTTTAGAACAGTGCTTGGCACATAATAAGCGCTTAACAAATACCATTAACACCCGCCCCCACCCCCAAAGAAAACATGACCTTCTGACTCTCAGGTCCAGGCTCTATACTACACCATGCTGCTTCTCATAATTTAATGCTTGACTCTCCTTTTAGTCTGGAAGCTCCCTCGTGGCCAGGGATCTTGACTATCTACTCTGTTGTATTTTCTTCTCCAAAGTGTTTAGTTCAGTGCTCTGCCCACCAGAAGTACTCAATCAATGCTACTGATTGATTCTTAGGTTGTAAGCACCTTGAGAACAGGGATCATGTCAACAGAGAAGCAGCATGACCTAATGGAAAAAGCACAAGTCTGGGAGTCAGAGGACCTGGGTTCTAATTCTGGCTCTGCCAAATGCTTGCTGTGTGACCTTGAGTGAGCCACTTAACTTCTCTGTGCCTCAGTTCTCCGGTTTTCCCTCCTACTTGAACTGTGAGCCCCTTGCAGGACAGGGACTGGGTCCAACCTAATTCACCTGCATCTACCCCAGCACTTAGAACGGTGCTCGACACAGAGTAAGTGCTTCACATATACCATAAAAAAATTTACTGTACACTTCTGAGCTCTTCAGGTGGTGCTCTGCACACAGCAAGCACTCAGTAAATACCAGTGATTGAGTGTGTTTGTTTCCTTTTTTCTTTTTACAGCCTACATGCTCTCACTTTTCAACCCAGTGGGGTTCTAGGTCATGTGGGAGACCCCATGTTGACTTGTCTGACTTCTTCCAGAAGCACAAACAGAGCCCTCCACCCAGTGAATTCTGAGGCAAATGGTCAGGGGTGATGACACTAAAAGCTCCAGGGAGTCGAAGTGGTAGGGGAATGGATGAGAAAGTTAAAAAAGAGGTCTGGGAGAAAATAAGATGGGAAAAAAGATTTTTTTTAAACTCCACATGGAACTTGGAGGGAAAAAAAAACTATTGAAAAATGTGTTTCCTTTTCAATACAATAAACTCAAGCACAGGGTAGAATCAAGCTGAGAATGAAAACTTCCTTCCTCAGGGTTGGCTGATCAGCAGTTCTTCAGATTCTTTCCAGCTGATCTGTCTGTCTGTCTGCCAGAGGACACAGAGGCAGTGAGCAATGAAAGGGTCCCTTATGTTTCTCTGGACTCAACTGGAAGGGTCTAGCTTCTTCTCCATTCTCCTTCCTCCTTCCTGTTTCTCCCTGGCCCTCTCCTTTCCCCCTGTTCTTCTCAGCCCCATGCAGGCACATCTGCTCCAGACAGATAAGGTTCAAATCAGCAGCGTGACCAGCGGGCCTGCCCTTCTGAGGAGATAACTGAAGCATGATGAGATAACTAACGGGGGTCTCTCACCTTGCACCTCCATTTCTAAAAGAGGTTGAAGGAACAGAGAATTATTGTTTCAGTTCAAATATATTTCTGTACAAGATACAGAAATAGGGAGGGAAACTAGTCACCAAGGTTCACCTCCATGGCATCTTTTGGGTAGAAAGAGAACCAAGGCTCAGCCGTTACTCTCCCCCTCTAGACTGTAAGTTCATTATGGGCAGGGAATGCGTCTATTTACTGTTATATTGTACTCTCCCAAGTGCTTAGTTCAGTGTTCTTCACACTGTAAGCACTCAGTAAAAATGATTGAATGCCATTTGTCTGCTGTGTGACCTTGGGCAAGTCATTTCACTTCTCTGGGCCTCAGATACCTCATCGGTAAATGGGGATTGAGAGTGTGAGCCCCACATGGGACGGGGACTGTGTCCGACCCGATTTGCTGGTATCCATCCCAGCACTTAGTACAGCATTTGTTGAGTCCAGTACAGTACTAAACATATCTTAGTAAGCCCTTAAATACTTTGTTTTAATTATTAACGGGTCGTGTGATTCTTACATCACATACCTCCAAACATAGCTTGAGAAACAAACAAATGGGCATGAAGGGCAGATTGTAAATTTGCTCGAGAAATTTGGTCACCAGAATGAGAAGGAACATGTCTAGACCTGAGTCAGTAAACAGAAACTCTAGCTTCCCACACACACATTCCATTAAAACCAAGGGACCATTTGAGAAACCCAGTTTTCAAGGGTCATGCTTAAAGTCATCCAATGAATTGATTCTTAAATCCACTTAGTCAAATCCAGTCACTCCGAAAGGGCAGGAGACTATCTCCTAATGACATGTACAACTTCCTAACGATTGCCCTGGTTTCAGAGTTTGTTTGTTTTTTAATAATATTTGTCAAGTGCTTACTCTATGTCAGGCACTGCACTAAATGCTGGGGAGGATATAAGTTAAACAGGTTGGGAACAATCCATGTCCCACAAGAGGCTAATGGTCCTAATCTCTACTTTACAGATGAGGTAACTGAGGCATAGAGAAGTTAAGTGATGTGCACAAATTCACAGTAGACAAGTGGCAGAGCAGGGATTAGAAGCCAGGTCATCTGATTTCCAGGCCCATAGTCTTTCCCTAGGCCATGCTGCTTCATCATCAAAGGAGTTTATTGAGAGCTTACTATGTTGAAAGCGCTATGCTAAACCCATGGGAGAGTATAATACAACAGAGGTAGTAGACACATTCCCTGCCCACAGTGAGCTTATAGTCTAGAGGGGGAGACAGTCATTAATATAAATAAATAATCTCCACCAATTCTCTAAGCCCAGGATTTCTCTCTCAACACAGTCAACCACTTCAAGGAAAATCCACTGGTCAAATACCAATTTCTCAGTGAGACAGTCTCACTGCTTCCTTTGAGTCATTTTCTGCCTCCCTCATTCTCTAAAATCCAATGTGTCAAGCTTGCCAGTTATCTATTGAAGGACGTTTACAGAAGCGATTAATTCCTGTCTCATTCGAGCATTACCAGTCAGTGAGGCTCATCTCTGAGTCTCCCACTATTATCTAAACAGGATAAAAGGCAGTTCATTCCTGTTTAGAAGTTCTTCAAATGCGGCAAGTGATGTCTTACTTATTTTTCGACAGGTGGGTCAGTCTTCCATGTAGGAAGTGGGCTGGTATGGTGAATACCCAGCTCCTCCATGTTCAACAATTTGCCCCAAACAAGTAGAAGAAAGCTCTACAGAACTGTGTACATAAGAGGAGGCTGCCAACAGTTGCAGAAGTAGCATGTCATCTTGCAGAGAACCCATCACTTAGTACAGTGCTTGGCCCTTAGTAGGTATTTCACATCCACCTCTGTATCAAATGGAAACTCCTTACCATTGATTTTAAAGCACTCTAATCAGCTTGTCCCTTGCTATCTCACTCCCCCCCCCCCCCCCCCCCCCCCGCGATCTCCTGCTACAGCCCAGCCCAGCCCGCATACTCATTCGCTCTCACGGCTTTGACTACCATCTCTATGCAGATGACACACAGATCTACATCTCTGCCCCTGTCCTCTCCCCCTCCCTTCGGGCTCGCATCTCCTCCTGCCTCCGGAACGTCTCCACCTGGATGTCGGCCCGCCACCTAAAACTCAACATGAGCGAGACTGAGCTCCTCATCTTCCCTCCCAAGACCGGTCCTCTCCCAGACTTCCCTATCACCGTGGATGGCCCGACCATCTTTCCCGTCTCTCGGGCCCGCGATCTCGGTGTCATCCTTGACTCGTCTCTCTCGTTCACCCCACGCATCCTATCCATTACCGAGACCTGCCGGTTTCACCTTTACAATATCTCCAAGATCTGCCCTTTCCTCTCCACCCAAATGGCTACCTTACTGCTACGGGCTCTCGTTATATCCCGGCTAGACTACTGTGTCGGCCTTCTCTCTGATCTCCCTTCCTCCTCTCTCGCCCCACTCCAGTCTATTCTTCACTCCGCTGCCCGGCTCATCTTCCAGCAGAAACGATCTGGGCGTGTCACTCTCCTTCTTAAACAACTCCAGTGGTTGCCTATCGACCTCTGCTCCAAACAAAAACTCCTCACTCTAGGCTTCGAGGCTCTCCGTCACCTCGCCCCTTCCTACCTCTCCTCCCTTCTCTCTTTCCACCGCCCACCCCGCACGCTCCGCTCCTCCGCCGCCCACCTCCTCGCCGTCCCTCGGTCTCGCCTATCCCGCCGTCGACCCCCGGGCCACGTCCTCCCGCGGTCCCGGAACGCCCTCCCTCCTCACCTCCGCCAAACTGATTCTCTTCCCCTCTTCAAAACCCTACTTAAAACTCACCTCCTCCGAGAGGCCTTCCCAGACTGAGCTCCTCTTCTCCCTCTACTCCCTCTGCCACCCCCCCTTCACCTCTCCGCAGCTAAACCCTCTTTTCCCCCTTTCCCTCTGCTCCTCCCCCCTCCCTTCCCATCCCCTCAGCACTGTACTCGTCCGCTCAAGTGTATATATTTCCATTACCCTATTTATTTTGTTAACGAATTGTACATTGCCTTGATTCTATTTAGTTGCCATTGTTTTTACGAGATGTTCTTCCCCTGGACTCTATTTATGGCCATTGTTCTTGTCTGTCCGTCTCCCCCGATTAGACCGTAAGCCCGTCAAACGGCAGGGACCGTCTCTATCTGTTGCCGACTTGTTTATTCCAAGCGCTTAGTACAGTGCTCTGCACATAGTAAGCGCTCAATAAATACTATTGAATGAATTCTTTTCTCCTTCAGCCCTCCAGCTTGCTCTCTGTTCCTCCATCTCATCTATCTCGCTGCCAACCCCTCGCTCGTGTCCTCCTTCTGGAGTGGGACTCCCTCCCTCCCCACGTACACCAGACTCTCCCAACCTTTAAAGTCTTATTAAAGTCACATCATTCCCAAGAGGCCTTCCCTGATTAAGACTTCTTATTCCCAACTCCCTCTTCCTTTCATTCATTCATTCAATTGCATTTATTGAGTGCTTACTGTGTGCCGAGCACTGTACTAAGAGCTTGGAAAGTACAATTCAGCAATAGACAATCCTTGCCCACAACTGCTTACTCTATATCACCTGTGTAGGACCTGTACCCATTAAGAACTTGATATTCACCCCACCCTCAGCCCCAAAGCACATATTTTGCAATTTATTTCTATTAATATCTGTCTCCCGCTCAAGACTGTAAGGTAGCTGTGGGCAGGGAACGTGTCTACTGACTCTGTTGTATTGTACTCACCCAAACACGTAGTGCTCTGCACACATTGTGTTCTATAAATACCAGTTATTCATTGATTTAACAAATATTGCAATTATGATGATGATGATGATGATGATGATGATGATGATGATAATGCACCGACAAACTCATCTGTAGGCCCAGCGGACAGAGCACAGCTCCGAGAATCAGGACACCAAGGTTCTTGTCTCGGTTCTGCCTGTAGCCGGCTAATGTGGAAGAAGACCAGATCACGCATTTTGCTATTGCTGCACCCTTTTCAACCTCCTCTCTCATGGCACTCGGTGCCCCAGCGGGAACACAACTGGCAGAGACAACAGATGGCGAGTGGCTTTGCCCAAGCCATCGGCACCATTGCCAATTCCTCCACGCGGGTTCTTGGTTCTGAATCCTCTGAGCTGGGACTCATCGGTCAATCTGGACAGGTCACTCCATCATGGTCAGACACGTGCACCCACACACATGCCCTCACCCTTAGCTGTCTGCACAGACGCTCTGCAGAAGTAATGCTGTGCAACACAGAGAGAGGGTGTCTTTTCAGAAGGCCTGAGGAGTCTCTTCATTTATGCTACAGAATCCCTGAACAAGCCCACTAATTAAAAACAACTTAAAAAAACTCTTTCGGTAGGGCTAATTGTATGCTAAAAAAAGCCTTTGGTTTCTTGTTTGTGCTAAATCAACAGCTTCATTCAAATAGCAGCATGGCCTGTGATCGTCATCATCATCATCACTATAATAATCACCATCAATGAGATTTATTGAGCACTTGTGTGCAGAGCACTGTACTACGCACTTGAGAGAGTACTTAAGTACATATCTGTAATTTTATTTATCCCTTTGCTCTTCCCCCTCCCAGCCCCAAAGCACTTATGAACATATATGTAATTTTATTTATTTGTACTGATGTCTTTCTCCCCCTCTCTAGACTGTGAGCTCATTGTAGGCAGGGAATATCACTGTTTACTGTTGTATTTTACTTGTCTAAGCGCTTAGTACATTGCTCTTCACACAGTAAACGCTCAATAAATACGATTGAATGAATGAATGAATGAATTCAATGTAACAGAGTTGACAGGCATGTTCCCTGCCCACCACAAGCTTTCAGTTTAGAGGGCCTAGTGGAAAAAGCACAGGTTTGGGAGAGCCCGTATTCTAATTTGAGCTCTGACAAGGGTTTGCTGTGTAACCATGAGCAAGTCACTTAACTTCTCTGTGCCTCAGTTTTCCTGTTTTCCCTGCTACTTAGACTGTGATCCCCGTGCGGGACAGGGGCTGTGTCCAATCTAATTAATTTGTATCTACCCTCAACCTAGGACTTAACACATAGAAAGCACTTAACAAATGTCATTAAAAAATAGAATGTCCTTTCCCCAGAGATGTGAGAAGAAATAAAAGGTCTCCAACAGTGTCACGGAGATCCTCTTCTCACAGTTTTCAAGGGATCAAGAAATGTTTTCACGTTTATAATGTTGAGAGGGAAATAGCCACTGGCATGAGGCTGGCCCTGACTTTTGAAAGGCGGGAGAAAAACATGGAAACATCAGCCTCTAAGGTGGCCCACAGTGTAGAGGCTGTGCTCCCAATGAGCCATATTAGTATTAATGACAATAGCAAAAAAGGAAAAAAAAAAACTTCCCACAAGAGCGTCTCTTGGCAGAGCTCCAGATTTTTTTCTTTGTGACATTCCCTGACCCTGTTCGCCTTTCTAAGCCTGTAACCCTAAACACAGAAGCTATTTTAGACCAGAAGCTGTAGCCAGATATACAGCTGGCCCCCTGGCTGAAGATGAATCCTCGATTTAAACCTTTTGAGAGAGTTGTAAAAAATGGTTCCAGATGAGTTTGGATCAGCATTTCCCTCCGCTTCCTTTTAGTTTGTTTTTTTTAAGTGTATTAAGTGCTGGAGTAGATACAAGATGATCAGGTTGGACACAGTCCCTGTCCCACATGGGACTCACAGTCTTGACCCCCATTTTACATATATGGCAACTGAGGCACAGACAAGTGATGCTACTTGACCCAAATCACACAGCAGGTAAGTGGTGGAGCCGAAATTAGAATGCAGGTCCTCTGACTCCCAGGCCTGGTCTCTTTACACTAGGCCATGCTGCTTTCTCTTGAAGGTCCCAGGAGTTGTGGCCCATTTACCCTCCCCTCTCTCCGAAGTCACACCAGTTGGAAAACTGTCCCATTGGACGATCCAAAAGAAAGCTCTTCAGATCAGACGGACATCATTATCTCCATCTTCAAAACCTCATTAAAAACACAACTCTTCCAAGAGGTCTTCCCCGACTAAGCCCTCATTTCCTTCTCCACTCCCTTCTTCACTGCCCTCACACTTGGATAACACCCTTCATTTACCCCTCCCTCAGCTTTGCAGCACTTATGTACATATCCGTAATTTATTTCCATTACTATTTCCCCCTCTAGACTGTTAGTTCCTTGTGGGCAGGGAACGTGTCCGCTAATTCTGTTGCTCTGTACTCTCCCAAGTGCTTAAAGGAGTGCTCTGCACATAGTACTGAGCCCCACTGATTGGATGAAAGCTGTCCTTGAAGCCCACCCTTGGAAAGTTGCTCATGGCTGGTCTTTGCCTCTTCAAGATGCTTCGTGGTTCAGTGGAAAGAGCCCGGGCTTGGGAGTCAGAGATCATTGGTTCTAATCTCAGCTCCGCCGCTTGTCAGCTGTGTGACTTTGGGCAAGCCACTTAACTTGCCTGTGCCTCAGTTACCTCATCTGTAAGTGGGGATTAAAACTGTGAGCTTGTAGGGATGATTGTGCCCCGGCTCTGACCCGCCATGGTCTCAAGGCCGAGTCGTGCGCACTGCTGCACCTTCGCTGTTATGATATGCGCCCTGGGCATGTGCAGTCCGGGCAGGTAAACACTTTATGTAAGCTGTTTTGCTTTTGTAATGATGTCACATGGCATACAAAGGGGTGGTCCTAGCTAGGCGGTGCGTGGTGTGTCTCCTGTGCCCTGCCGCCATCCAGGGCTGTCCCGTAAGTAACTTCCCCAAATAAACCACTTTTATATATATATAGATACATAGAGAGAAAGAGAGAGAGAGAGAGAGAGAGAGATCACTAAGCCTGACTGGCGTGGTCTGCTTCCTTTTCTGTAATCTGGGCAACTCGACGGCCTGTGTCAGTACAGAGCCCCACGTGGGACAACCCGATCACCTTGTATATACCCCAGGGTTTAGAACAGTGCTTTGCACATAGTAAGCGCTTAACAAATACCACTATTAAGATGCTTCCCTCCTCCATGGTTGGGTCCACTTCCTCATTCAGATGCAACGAAGAGAATTCAGTTACCCGGTGTAGACCCCAGGTCTGGCCAGATGAAGGCTGATTCTATCAAGGGCTGGGAGAGAAGTAGTGTGGCAATGGAAGGTCATGAGTTCTAATCCTGGCTCTGCCACTTGTCTGCAGTATGGCCTTGGGCAAGTCGCTTCACTTCTCTGTGCCTCAGTTTCCTGAACTGTAAAATAGGGATTCAATACCTGTTCTCTTTCCTACTTGACTGTGATTTCCATATGGGACAGGGACTGTGTCCCACGTAATTAACTGGTATCTACCCTGACACTCAGAACAATGTTCAACACATAGTAAGCACTTAAAAAATACCATTACAAAAGGAGGAGAAATGTTTTAGTGTGAGATCATTTAGGTGGAGAGAGCACAGGCCTGGGAATCTGGAGAATTGTTTTTTTTAATCCTAGCTTCACCACTTCCCTATGTGAACTCAGGTAAATCACTTCTCCACACTTCAATTTCCTCACTTGTCAAATGGGGATTAAATACTTGTTCCCTCTCCCCGCTAGTCTGGGTCCCATCTGATTATGTTGCATCTAATCCAGCATTTAGCACAATGCTTGGCACGTAGTAAGCGCTTAACAAGTGCCACACTTCTTCTAATGATCAGGGAGAGCAGGGACCACCCGACTTTGCTCTCCTCTTCCCCCTCAGCCCGAATGAACCCCTTTCGACTCTAGAAAGGATCAGGCCCACTAATATCTCGGGCAGAGAAAGAGGAGAAGAGGGCACGGCTCACAGAGGAACGAGACGGTGTCAGATAGGGCAAGGCACGTACGTCCTGTTTCTATTGTCAATTTCCACAAACGTTTACTCCAGTTCTCTGAACTCCATAGGGTCTAGTCAAATACCACCGATTGTTTTTAATCCAAAAAATATCACTGGTTTACAATCCCTGCAATGACTGAGCCCCCGCTTCCTTTTCTCCCACCCCGTTCTGTGCCAAGAAGACGAGCAGCGTGGTGTAGTGGAAATGGCAGGGGCTTGGGAGTCAGAGGTCGTGGGTTCTAATTCCAGCTCTGCCACTTGTGTGCTGTATGACCTTGGGCAAGTCACTTAACTTCTCTGTGCCTCAGTAACCTCATCTGTAAAATGGGGATTAAGACTGTGAGCCCCACATGGGACAGACTGATTACCTTGTAACTACCCCAGCGCTTAAAACAGTGCCTAGTACATAGTAAGCACTTAACAAATACCATAAAAAAAAAACCTTGTACTTGGATTTGACCCCTTTAGTCACCCACCCCTCAGCCCCCCAGCATATCTATCTCCCCCTCTGGACTGTAAACTCATTGTGGGCTGGGAATTTGTCTACCAACTCTGTTATATCGTACTCTCCCGAGCATCTAGTAGAGTGCTCTGCACACAGTAAACTCTCACTTAATGTGATCGATTGATTGAAAGACAACTTGAAGCTTTAAGTAGTTCATGACTGTAGTCTTGATGAAACATGGGTGAACCTTTCAAGACCCCTCCTGCATTTCTCTCCAGTGGCTCTCATTGTCAAGAAGTTGTGTTCCCCGCTACAACAGTGGTGGAAAGCTCTGTGGCCAAAATCTCAGGACAGTAAAGGGGATTTCAGGCTGCCAGACCTGGCAGAGAGAAAACCGTGCTTCACGTCTGCTTCCTCGACCAGTTTCGGAGCACTCGTGTGTGCAGGCTTGCAATCCCCATAACAGCCGGCACACACGGGTGTGTGTAAACATTAGATATTCTTTTCCCACATGAAATGGGAAGAAAAACAACCCAAAACTCAAATAGCTCGTAAAAGCCCCGGAAAAATGTGTTTGCTTTGCAAC
Source organism: Ornithorhynchus anatinus (assembly GCF_004115215.2). Classification (NCBI taxonomy): domain Eukaryota; kingdom Metazoa; phylum Chordata; class Mammalia; order Monotremata; family Ornithorhynchidae; genus Ornithorhynchus; species Ornithorhynchus anatinus. The sequence goes on from NC_041751.1 coordinate 17,277,177, forward strand.
TCGCCCTAGCTGGTCAGGAGGGAATACATGTTTAACAGCAGAATCGAATATCAGACCTCAAAGTTTCCTTTTGCATAACAATTCGAATTTTCACCAGAGCCACGTGCTCCATGGATCTGGGGATTTTTTTTTCCTTTAAATGTACATCGGAAGAACAAGACATTTTGCAGGAACTTTGAATTCTACTGGGTCTCATTTCATCATTCCACGACTCTAGATTATCATCTCACTGCATGCGATGAGGAGACTGAGATGAAGGAAAAATCGGACACCTTCCAGCAGGGAGAGAGAACTCAAGGAAGATGCCATCAGAAAGGACATTCAAAGGGCTGCTTCTCTATTTTTTTTTTACGGCATTTGTTCAGCCCTTACTGTGTGCCAGGCACTGTACTAAGCACTGGTTTAGATATGATTCATTCGTTCATTCAATTGTACCCACTTAGCACTTACTGTGTGCAGAGCACTGTACTATAATTGGGTCGGATACAGTCCCTGACCCACAAAGGGCTCACGGTCTCAAACTCCCTTTTCTGGATGAGGTAACTGAGGTACAGAGAAGAGAAGTGACTTGCCCATGGTCACAGAGCAGGCAATTGGCAGAGCCGGGATTAAAACCCGGGTCCTAATTGCCCAGGAGCTTAACCAGGACACCAGTAATTCTTGCCAGAACTAAGTATTGTATAGTGCACCCAGTGGGTGTGCAATTAACATTCTTTCACTAGTATTTACTGAGCTGCAGATACAGACAGGTAAAGCACTGTAGTAAGTGCTTGGGAGTATATGTACAAGTATATGATCCCTGTCCTCAGGAGCTTACAATCTAGTGTGGGAAGATGGGCACTAAAATAAATTGCAGATACCTTTAAAGCCTATTAAAATCACAACTCCTCCCTAAGGCCTCGTTCCCCCTATTTCTTTCTGCATTGTCCATTCACTTGGACCTGTACTCTTTGAGCACTGGATATTCATCTCACCCTCAGCCTCACATCACTCATATATATATATATATATATATATATATTCATATCCAAAATTTAACCAACCAGTCAATGGTATTTATTGAGTGCTTTCTATGTGCAGAGCACTGTACTAAGTGTCTGGGAGAGTACAGCAGAAATAGCAAACAAGTCCCCTGCCCATAACGAGCTTACGGTCTAGAAGGGGAGAAGCTATTTAGCTTAATGTCCGCCTCCCTCTCTAGTCTATAAACATACTGTGGTTAGGGAACATGCCCACCAAGACTATTGAATTATACTCTCCCAAGCACATAGTACAGTGCTCTGCAATGAATATCACTGATTGCCTGATTGATAGGTAGGAAGAAGTAATAGTCTAAAATCATATGCACCTGGGAGAAGAAGGTCATGGGTTCTAATCCTGCCTCTGCCACTTGTCCGGGATGTGATCTTGGGCAAGTCACTTAACTTCTCTGGGCCTCAGTTCCCTCGTCTGTAAAATGGGGTTTAAGACTGTGAGCCCCATGTGGGACAGGAACTGTGTCCAACTCGATTATCTTGTATCTACCCAGTGCTTAGAATAGTGCCTGGCACATAGTAAGCACGTAACAAATACCATAATTATTCATTATTACTATTATTACTCTATAGAAGAGAGGGAAGCACCTAAGTACACAGGTGATGCAGAAGTGCTGTGGGCAGGGAATGTGTCTACCTAATCTGTTGTACTCCCCCAAGCACTAGGTACAGTGCTCTGCACACAGTAAGCACTCAATAAATACCAGTGATTGATTGCTGAAATGAACGGTGGAAGATAGGAGGTAAGAAGCTACTTGAGGGCTAGGATCTTCCAACGCTATTATCGTGTCCCCTCCCAAGTGCTTAGTACAGTGCTCTCCCCATAGTAAGCTCTCAATAGATACCACTGATTGAGAGATGAGAGATTCCCAGAATGGGGAAGGCTCCCTTGAGGAGTTGGGATTTCAGACCCCACAGCCCTTATGTCCAAATCTTCAAATTATCTACTGCAAATTATTTATTCATATTAATGTCCGTCTCCCCCTCTAGACGGTAAGCTCATTATGGGCAGGGAACTTGTCTGCTAATTCTGTTGATATGTACTGTCCCGAGCACTGAGTACAGTGCTTTGCACACGACAAATACTCTCTATGACTATGATTGAATGAATGCTCTCCACACAATCAGTGCTAAATAAATATCATTAATTGGCTCAATACCATCGGGATCACAGGTATTATCAGTTGGCTTTTCCCTCCTACTAAGACTGTGAGCTCTGGGTGGGACCTGATTATCATGTCTCTACCCCAGGGGTTAGTACAATGTTTAGCACGTAGAAAGTGCTTATCGCGTGGCTCAGTGGAAAGAGCCCGGGCTTGGGAGTCAGAGGTCATGGGTTCGAATCCCAGCTCTGCCACTTGTCAGCTGTGTGACCATGGGCAAGTCACTTAACCTCTGTGTGCCTCAGTTACCTCATCTGTAAAATGGGGATCAACTGTGCGCCTCACGTGAGACAACCAGATTACCCTGTATCTCCCCCAGCACTTAGAACAGTGTTCTGCACATAGTAGGCTCTTAACAAAGACCAACATTATTATTATTGTAATCATTAATAATGGTAATAATAGTAACACTAGGACTACTAGTTCAAGATACCCAATCCCCAAGACTACCTTAGTCACTAATGTCTAAGCCATTTGGAAGGGATCGAAGTTGTCAGGCAGTGTCCAAGTGAAGCCGGGCATGGCAAGTCTCTTCCCTTTGCAGCTGGGAGGCTCTGGCAACTTAAAGCAAAGACCCGAGACCTCGTTGACAGGAGAACTGCACCCAGTTTAACTGATGATCTCCTAGGAGTTTCCCCCCTTTTAAGCCCTTCGGAGGTGCAAATGTAGCAGAAAGCCGGTCTCTGGGGCCTGGACAATCTCCGTCGGGAAGGGTTTTCCCCGTGCGTTCCCGCTGGTTTCCAGCAGTGACTTTTCCCCTAGATTAATTCTCCCCATTGATTAGGGGTGGCTGAGATTTAACCGGCGTGCTGAGTGGAGGGGGTGCTTCGGTCTGAAAACTCAGATTATCGCTCCAGGAGGAAAGGGATGCAGATTTCATTCAAGTTTCCAAAGCCAGCGTTAAAGTTCCGCTGGGCTTTGAGTTAAGTTTAGAAAAGCTAGACAAGGCTGGATGGTATTTACAACTTCCCACGGCTTCTGGGTTTTTCCATGGGAAAACTGGTTATGGTTGCATCAAGAGCCAAAGAAAGTAGAAAATCGCACTGGATGCACACAGACATAAATGTGCACAGATGAAAGTGCACACAGACACACATCAGCACAAAACTGCACACAGATGCACAGAAAAGTGCACACAGACTCTCCAAAACACAAAAGTGCACACAGAAACACACGTACAGTCTGGAAAGATGTTGATTCATTAGGAAAATTTTGGTGTCTTGGATAATAGAAAAAAGAGTCTATTTCCTTTTTTATTTCAATCATGACTGTGGAGACAAAGAGAAGGATTCATCATTGTAGGTTGGACCTCCTCAAAAATGGTAATAATAACAATTGTGGTATTTGTTAAGTTCTTACTATGTGACAGGCACTGTTCTCAGGCTGTGATGGATACAAACAAATTGGATTGGACACAATCCCTGTCCCACATGAGTCTCACAGTTTCAATCCCCATTTTACAAATGAGATAACTGAGGCACAGAGAAGATAAGTGACTTGCCCAAGGTTACAATGCAGACAAGTGTCAGAGCTGGGAATAGAACCCAGGTCCTTCTGACTCCCAGGACCTTGCTCCATCCATTAGGCCATGCCGCTTCTCACAAGAAGAATTAACCCCCATTTCAGTCCACTTCTCTGCCAAGGTCAGAGAAGAGTGAGTTGAGATTAGCAAAGTCACAGGCTGGGGGCTGGGTGAAGGAGGACAAGGGAGTCAGAGGACCTGGGTTCTAATTCTGACTCCGCCACTTGTCAGCTGGGTGACCTTGGGCAATTTAGTCAGTCAGTGAATCCTATGTATTGAGTGCTTACTGAGTGCTGAGCATTATACTAAGAGGTTGGGAGAGTACAATAACACAATGAGTTTATAGCCTAAAGGGACAAGTCACTCAACCTCTCTGTGCCTTGATTCCCTCATCTGTAAAATGGGGATTAAGACCGTGAGTCCCATGTGGCACATGAACTGTGTCTAACCTGATTAGCTCGTATCTAGCCCAGCGCTTAATACAGTGCCTGGCAGCTGGTGAGCTCTTAACAAATACCATTTAAAAAAAAGAAAAAAGAAAAGTGTGATAGCCTTCTCTAATTTGTGGGGATGGTAGATAAAGAGAGAGAGGTGCTACTTTCTTAATTATGGTACTTATTAAATACGGAGGTACCAATCACTGTCCTAGCGTAGACACAAGATAATTAGATCGAACACAGTCCTTGTCCCAAACCGTCTAAAAAATAGAGTAGATATCCTACCTAATTCTACTCTAAAAATGAGGAAACCGAGGCCCAGAGAGTTTAGAGACTAGCCCAAGGTCACCTAACAGGCAAATGGCAGAGCTGGAAATAGAACCCAGGTCTCCTGACACCCAATTCTGTGTTCTTTCCACTAGCCCACACTGCCTCCCGATATATCTGTTTTCTCCTTTGGTTTTAATCTTTATTAATACTCTACCTAGAGTGAGTCCACCAATCTCAATATGCACTTTTCTAGAATAAAAGCACACACGACCTGAGCTTAATTTATTTTCCACATCCCTCTCACTCTATTTAATCAAGATGCATCAGGAATAACACCTGAAAGGCAGGGATATTTAGTTCAGAATGAATTGACTGGGCTAAAACACTAGTAATTAAGGCTGATAACCAATTACAAAAATACCTGGCAAACTTAGCCTTTGGAAGCTCCTGATTCCATGGGCAAAAAGCAGAAACTGCTGAGGAATAATGTCACTGTGACCTCTCAGTTTCTTTCACCAGCTCTTCCTCTGCCTCCCACGCCCTAACTGTGGGAGTCCCTCAAGTCTCAGTTCTGGGTCCCCTTCTATTCTCCGTCTACTTCCAGTCCTGTTTCTTTGTGGTATTTGTTAAGCATTTACTATGTGCCAGGTACCGAACTAAAAGCTAATCAGGTTGGACACAGCAAATGGGGCTCACAGTCTTAATCCCCATTTTACAGACAACAGAATTGAGGCTCAGAGAAGTGAAATGACTTGTCCATGGTCACACTGCAAACAAGTGGGGGAGCCAGGGTTAGAACCAAGGCCTTTCTGACTCCCAGGCCCCTGCTCTAGCCACGAGGCCAAGCTGCTCCTCAGCACAGGAGTTGGGAAGAGAACTGCAGCTGAGCCTGATGGTCTAAGTGTGAAGATGACTGAGAGCTGCATCAACACGCCAAAGGAGAACCATCTTACAGTCAACCAATCGATGGTGTTTATTGAGAACTTACTATGTGCTGAACACTTTACCAAGGACTTGGGAGAGTACAGTATAACAATAGAACGGATACATTCCCTGCCTGCAAGGGGCTTAAAGCCTAGAGGCAAAACTCTGCCCCTTCAGAGAACTAATCCAGGATGGAGAGAACTGACTGGAGAAGGCCAGCACAGGGGACTGACGGGGGTGGCCATCTGCCCTTGCCCGGATACATCTCTGGGGTCACACCCCACACCGGCTATGGGCAGACAGCGATGGCTCGGATGCCTCCCTGGGCCGATCATCTGGATCCACACACGGGGCTCCACACGGGGCTCCAGGACCACACTGCTCATCAATACTTGGAAGCCGCAAATCACAGCGTTTGGAGAAAAAGCAGAACAAAATTCCTAGCAGCCTCAAAAATGCACCCTCTGAGAGCATTCCTCGCAGGGACTAACCGTCAGATAGTCAATATGTTGCTAAAAATCGAGAGGCAGAGGGTCAGCGGGGAACTCTCAAAACTCTCTTTTCCTCCGTTATGTATGATGCTTGGAGTCGCCTCTCACCAGCTCGCTGCCTGAGGCTAGTGCTAGAGCAAAGTTCACTTAAAACAGGAACAAAGGAAGCAAAGAAGGCTGGCCCAGAGGGCTGCTCACAGGCACACGCAGGCACACACACACCCTCCCCACCCTTTCTTTCCCCCCTTTCTCAGTCCCTCTCAAGCTTGACCTCTGAACTGTGAAATTGCTCCTGCTTCCCAAGTCCCAACTCCCAATTTCATAAGCCTGAAAAGCAAGGGCAGAGACTTGAAGAGCACAGGACTGGGAGTCAAGGGACCTGGGTGCTGATCCCCAGCTCCACCACTTGCCTGTTGTGTGATTTCTGGCAAGTCATTTAACTTCTCTGGGCCTCAGCTTCCTCGTCTGTTAAATCAATTATATTTGTTAAGCACCATATACCGAGTATTGTTCTAAGTATTGGGTTGATGCAAGATTATCAGTTTGGACACAGTTCCTGCCCACACAAGGCTCACAGTCTAGGTAGGAGGGAGGAAGACTTTAATACCCATTATACAGCTGAGATAACTGAGGCACAGAGAAGCTAACTGACTTGCTCACTTGAGGCAGTGTGGCCTAGTGGAAATAGCATGGGGCTGGGAACCAGAGGACCTGGGTTCTAATCCCTGCTCTGCCACTTGCCTGCTCCTGGAGAGATCACTTTGCTTCTCTGTCCCTCAATTTCCTCAACCATAAAGCGGCAATTAAATACCTGTTCTTCCTATTTAGATTGTGAGCCTCAAGCGAGACAAATCATTCAATCAATACATCAATGGTGTTCATTGAGTACTTACTATGTGCAGAGCACTGTACTAAGCCCTTCAGAGAGTGCAATACAACTGAATTAGCAGACATGTAACCCTGCCCATAACGAGCTTACAGACTTGAGTGACCATGTCTGGCCTAATTAACTTAGACCTGCCCCAACATCCCAACATTTAGAACCGTGCTTGACATATTGTAAGAGCTAAACAAGTACCATTAAAAAATAAAAAAATGTCAGACTAGGTATGGGGACTCATCCTTTCCTCTACACCTTGCCAGCCTTTCAACCTTAGGCCCCAGTCACCAAGACGGTGCCTGAGCACATCAACCCGTAGATGAGCAAAAACAAAAAAATGATGAACAGGAATAGCTGTGCCTCCTACCCTCTTTGGGCTTCAATTCCCTCATCTGTAAAATAGGGTTTGGGGACTGTGAGCCTCATGTGGGATGGGGACCGTGTCCAATACGATTTGTTAGTATCCAACCTAGTAGTTGGTACAGTGCCCGGCACATAGTAAGCGCTTAACACAAGCCACCATCGTTATCATCATTACCGGTGGCCGCTGGCCTTCCCGATCTGAGCTGAAGTAATCCACCTACCTCTCTGCGTGAGAATTCCTCCCCTTCAGAGATTTAGTAGAGAAAGAGACCAGGCTCCCCCAAGCCCTCAGCCAATACTTGTCTCTTTCTGTCTTATTTCTCTTCCATGAATGTTTCCTGGGAAGATTCTTTCTTCTGTTTCCTCCCCGTTCCCAGGGAACAGCTGGCAGTACCCAGCTGCCGGTCTATTTTTAGACAAGAGGTCACTTTGAGGGGACTCACCCCTTTCCCGGCCAGTGGCATCAGAGAAAACAGTTGCGGAACGAATGCCCTCCAAACCTTTGTCTCCATTCCCCAGCTCCATTTAAGCTCTCTGATTTCTCTCTCCCTTTCCCCCTCCTCTCACCTCCTCCCTCTACCATCTCTTCCTTCTCCCTCTATCCACTTCCTAGAATCACTCCACGAGCTACGTGACCCAGAGCTTGACTAAGTCCAGGCTGACAGCGGCAGGAAGCCGAATCCTAACGACAGATGAGGCAACTCAAAGGTGTCAACATCGTATTTCATTGGTGGTAGGAAGGAACGCTGCCAAAGAATGTTCCCAACTTTCCCAGATCTTTTGCTCCTTAAGAAAGCTCCTTGAGGAAATTTTAGAATGAGCCAGAGGGTCCCTGGAATTATCAATTTTATTTATCGATCATCTACTGGGAGCAGAATACTGAACTAAGCACTTGGGAGAGTACTAGACACCATCCCTACCCTCAAGGAGTTAAACTATCTCATGGAGAAGGCATATGCTTTAAGAAATTACAGATCGGTGGAAGCAACGGAGTTCATACTTACTCATTTGTCATATCTATTCACACGGAGTCGTGATACCTACCCCTCTAGACTGTAGGTTCATCGTGGGCAGGGGATGTGTCTACCGGCTCTTTCGTACTCTCCCAAGCTCTTAGCACAGTACTCTGTGCACAGTAAGTGCTCAGTAAATGCCACTGATTGATTGATTCATGCTATTAGTAGTCACCTTTTTGTACTTCCTCCTGTTCCCACCACTTGCACGTAAATAGCATCTGGCAGACTGCAAGCGCTTTGAGGCGGGGGCAACCTCTATTATTTCTATTATACTCTCCCAAGCACTTAGCAAAGTGTTCTGTGCCTAACAGGAGCTTGGAGACAGAATTCCACAAAAAGAATGGCTCTCTGGTTTCAAGACGGCGCTGCCGACAGTGAGAATGTCTCGGGACCGTGAGGGTCACGCTGAGCGTCTCTTGCACGCCTGAACGCTGCACCCACGAAACTACACTTGGGCAGAGATTAGGGGACCATTTCTCATTCTATTCTATTCGACGGCATGGCCTATTGGAAGGAGCACAGAGGTGGGAGTCGGAGGTCCCGGATTCTAATCCCTACTCTGCCGCTTGCCTGCTGAGACATCGGGAGAGTCACCTCACTTCTCTGGACCTCAGTTCCCTCATCAGCAAAATGGAGATTCAATACTCGTTTTCCCTCCAACTTTAACTGTGAGCGCCATATGTGATTTGATGGTCTTTTATCTGTCCCAGTGCTTAGTACAATGCCTAGTACAGAATAAGCACTTAACAAATACCACAATTATTATGAAAACCTAATAATTCAGACTCTGAACCTGTCTAGGATTAGTTGTTACGAATCCTGTCCCTTCCTTAAAAGATAATTCCGGAAGCCAGCCTATAATTAGAGAAAAGTAGCATCTGTAGGAGAAGAGCCGCTTTGCCGATGAGATTCACCTCACCGCTGGGCCACCTGAGACTATGTTCGTCAAAGCCCTTATCCTATCTAGCCTTGATTACTGTATCAGCCCCCTTGCTGACCTCCCTGCCTCCTATCTCTCCCACTCCAATCCATACTTCACTCTGCAGCTCAGATCATTTTTCTATAAAAATGCTCCGTCCATTTTCCCCACTCCTCAAGAACTTCCAGTGGTTATCCATCCATCTCTGCATCAGACAGGAAGTCCTTACTATCGTATTTAAGCACTCAATCACCTTGCCCCCTTCTACCTCATCTCGCTACTCTCCTACACCAACCCAGCCCATACACTTGGCTCTTCTAATGCCAACCTTCTCACTGTACCTCCGTCTCGTCTATCGTGTTACCGATCTCTCTCGAGGCACAGTGAGAAGGTGGGCGTTAGAGGAGCAAAATACGCGGGCTGGGTTGTAGTAGGGGAGTAGCGAGGTGAAAGACACACTATGGTGGTCTGGCCTGGACAGCCGTTCCCAGTGAGAGGAGCCGGATCGTTAACGGTCACTGGGTTGGGACGACCTTTAGCCCCCGCCCAAGGAAACTACATTCAAACTGCTCACCTCGTGGGGACAGACCATCCATCACAGCCGCTCCTCTCCAGTCTCCCGTGTCAACCTCCCGCTGAACAAACGCACGGGGAGTGCTGAGCCGGTCAGACGTTCCCTTCTAAATCTACCATATAGTCCTGCTGTGGGTCACTGGAAGACTTTCAAACGCGAGGGACACCAAGATGACATTTGGTGGGTCTCACACGCAAACACAAATTAATCATCTCTGAATAACGCGGTGACTAGTGGGACTCGGAAGGGGGTATAGATTTTGGCTTGCAAGCCTGGGAGAACTTCGCTGGTTGAGCACAGATGAATCACCTCCATGTCTCCATTTTACACATGAGGTAACTGAAGCCCAGAGAAGTCAAGCGACTTGTCCCAGGTCACACAACAGACAAATGGGGGAGTCAGGATAAGAACCCAGGTCCTTCTGATTCCCAAGCTTGTTCTCTTTCCACGAAGGCATGCTTCAGAGAAAGCTAACTGGTATCAGAAATCACACCGGTTGCCAGTGAACACATTTCTCACACAAACCTCGACTTCAAACTAAGAGATGACGCCAAGCTGGACTGGGTTTTCTGGACCTGTCTAAATGAAGACCGGATTGCTCCCTAGGGAAAACCAATATCCTACTCAAGTTAAAGGTGAAAGATCACTAGAGTCATCGAGATCAGGGTGAAAAGGCTGAGGAAGAATAACAACTTTTCTTCATTTTCTCAGCCCGTCTTAACTCAGCTGTCTCACTATAGTGGTTCTCTTTACTGGTTGTTTCTGTCCTTGGTTCCGTATTGCTCTGGACCCTGCCAGCTGGGTCACTAAATGGAAAGTGAACAGTTAGTACAGTGCTTTGCCCATAGCAAGTGCTTAATAAATACAATTGACTGACTGAAAGAATGAAAGTGCCCCTCATATTTGTGCTGGGATAAGATATGGCTGGTGGTGAACCTATTTTGCAGGCACGTGGCAACTCTGTGATGCACGTGTCCTTTGCAGGACCAAACCTTGCTTCTTTTTCAACTTCTGCTTTACGATCTTCCCAGACTTCTGCCCCAAGTATCCCCATCTTAGCATCAGTGCTAATTCAACACTTGTGTGCAGAGCACTGTACTGAGCACTACGGCACTACACAACATGCCTACAATGTGCAGGGTACTTATTGGACTGAGCAGCTGCTGCGTGCACAGCACTGCACTGAGCGCCAACTGTGAGTAGGGCACTCTCCAGCATGCCTGCGGTGTGCGGGGTACTGGACCGACCACCTGTTTGCAGAGCACTGTACTGGATGCCAACTATGTGTAGGACATTATACAGCGTGCCTAACTGTGTGCAGGGTACTGGACTGAGCAACCGCAATATGCAGAGCACTGTAGTGAGCCCCTATTATGTTCACAGTACGATAAAGACTAGAGAGCAGTAGGGAGAGAGCAAGGAGAAAGAGCAGAGAAAGGAGAGAGGAGCGGGTGTAGGAAGGAAGGGAGGAAGGGACATAAAGAGAGAGAAGAGGATAAAGAGAGAGTAACAGAGGGTGGAAGATGGAAGGGAGAGAAAGAGGGAGAGAAAGAGGATGGGGTAGAAGACACCTACGAGCGCACGCACACATACACACAAACACCTACACACCCCCTCTCCCCCCCACGCCCCCGCCTTTCCAATATTGCAATATAGACAACAACCAACCCAAGACGGTAGTTTTGTACAGCAGTAATGTCACCTAGCTAAACCAGAAACAGATTCCAGACCGGAATAAGAATGTGGGAAGCGGCATGGCCTAGTGGATAGAGCACAGGCCTGGGAGTCAGAAGGAGCTGAGTTCTAATCCTGGCATCTCCACGTGCCTACTGTGTGACCTTGGAGAAGTCACTCAACTTCTCCTTGCCTCGGTTCCCTCATCTGTAAAATAGGGATTAAGACTGTGAGTCCCTTGTGGGACACGGGTTGTGTCCACCCTGATTAGCTCGCATCTACCCCAGGGCTTAGTGCAGTGCCACATACATAGTACGTGCTAAACAAATACCATTAAAAAAATTACATAGTCTACTGCATTAAGCTAGTGGAGGCATGAGCTTCCTTGGAACTGGGGTTTGGGGATCAGGAGGATAGAAGAAAAGGACAGAGAGGTAAAACAGGGAAAGAGGGCTGCAAAGATTCTCCCATTCATGATTTTCTTTGGCCAGACTCTCTTCTATGTACAGTTCTCTGCACAGAGTAAGCAGTTAGTGACTGTACTCTCCCAAGTGCTGGGCACACAGTGAGTACTCAATGAATACAAGTGATTGATTGATTCCTGGGAAAATGGGCAGACTGATACAGAACAAGTGGCAGAGATTTGCGATACTGCATCCAATCAGGGCAGATATCCATTAACTCAGTCACAATGACAATTAGCCATTCACCAAGGGCAGATTTTTGTCAAGGCCAGAAGAGTTTTGATTTACCGATTCTGTTCTCAGTGTAACTACCTCCGGCTGAGTGCGAGTATGCTGGAAATTAAGTCTGTGGACTGATAAACTAGGGTGGGGAAGTGGGGGAGGGATTCTGCAAGATTTTCTGGTGTCACTGGGTTCTAGCTGCTCAGATGCAAGACAATCAGGTTGGACACAACCCCTGTCTCACCTGGAACTCACAGTCTTAATCCCCATTTTACCATTGAGGAAACTGACGCAAGAAGAAGTGACGTGCCTGCCCAAGGTCGCCCAGCAGGCAAGTGGCGGAGCAGGGATCAGAACCCGGATCCTGTGACTCCCAGGCCCATGCCCTATCCACTAGACCACACTGTGTGTGTGTGTGTGTGTGTGTGTGTGTGTGCGCGCGCGTGTGCCCCTCGACTGCACAGGAGCAGGTTGGGAAGTAGTAAATAAACAGGCACTGCCGTAGGAACCATGACCGGGATGGGGGAGGAGGACAGAGCTGGTGACAAGTCTGTCCCCAGTTTTAATTTATTCCCAAACAAATCTTCCTGACTGACTCTGACCACACCCGAGTACCTTCCCCACCCCCACCTCCCGCTTACCCCTTCTTACCTCACCTCTGGTCTCTCCTTCTACATCCCAGCCAGGCACGCTCCACTCCTCTGGCATTAACCTTCTCACTGTGCCTCGTCCTCGCCTGTCCCGCCGTCGACCCCTGGCCCGTGTCCTACCTCTGGCCTGGAACGCCCTCCCTCCTCAAATCCACCAAACTAGGCCACTTCCCTCCTTCGAAGCCCTACTGAAAGTTCACCTCCTCCAGGAGGCCTTCCCAGACTAAATCCCCCTTTTCCTCTGCTCCCCCTTCTTCCCCGTCGCTCCAACTCGCTCCATTTCCTCTACCTGCCTCCCCACCCCACGGGACTTGTGAATATATGTACATATAATTTTAATTCTATTTATTTTTATTAATGATGTGTATATATCTATAATTCTATGTATTTATAATGATGCTACTGATGCCTGTTTACTTGTTTTGATGTCTGTCTCCCCCACTTCTAGACTGTGACCCCCACTGTGGGCAGAGATTGTCTCTATTTGTTGCTGAATTGTATTTCCCAAGCACTTAGTACAGTGCTGTGCACACAGTAAGCGCTCAGTAAGTTCGATTGAATGAATGAATGAGTGAATAAGTCATTTATAGTATATGATTTAAAGATATAATCACCACAGGGGTGAAACCTGTAGAATTTGGGCCTGTTACTTCTCCACTGTGGGAGAGAACACCTGCGGTATTTTAGCTAAAAGCTCGTCACTTCTCCTGTTTGACAAAACGTATGCGGCGTTTCCACTCACCAGGACTTAGATGATTTCATATATTTCACTCCTACTGACCCGAACACACGCTGTCGCTTGGACCCTCGGACAGAGTCTCGGCACACTGGGAGGGGAAAGTCTCGGTAAATTACCAAGGCTCTTCTCCTTCCTCGGCCCGTGACCCGGCCACCTGACCACGGCCCGTTGGCTTAACAGAGCACTCTGTTAAAGGAAAACCTACCTCCTCCTCTGGCTGGAATTCCGTTGCCCTCTCACCCCTTCCTTTCTTTCCTCCCCATTTCTGTCCCCAAGCACGCAAGTGTTATTGCTTCATAAGTGAAACAGAAACTGGCCTGGTGGCAAGAACGCAGAACGAGGAGTCGAGAGACCTGGGTTCTAGTCCTGCCTCTGTTCTTCTGTGAACTTGGACAAGTCAACTTGGCCTCAGTTTCCTCACCTGTGAAATGGGGAGAGCAGATCTACTCTCCCTCCCTCCCTCTTTGACTACGGGTCCCGGGTGGGACAGGGCCCGCTTATGATCTTATTTACCCCAGCACTCAGCATGGTGCTAGGGGAAAAAGTGTTCATAAAAGTCATAATTATCATTACCCTTATTATCCACTGATTGATTAACCAAGGATGTGTTGATTTCTCTTTAGCTGATTCACTGGCTTCGGGCTGTGTCTTATTAAGAATCGGAGAAGCAGCATGACCTAATGGAAAGAGCAAGGGCCTGAAAGTCAGAAGAGCTGGGTTCTAATCCCAGGTCTGCCACTTGTCTGCTGTGTGACCTTGAGCAAGTCACTTCAGCGGGTCTCCGTTCCCTCACCTGTAAAATGGGGATTGTGTGACCGTGAGTGCCTCACGGGAGAGGGACAGTGTCCAACCTGATGATTTTGCATCTACCCCAGCGGATAGTATGGGGCCTGGCACACAGAAAGTGCTTAAACGAATACCATTAAAAAAATAACAAAAAAACAACCACAGCAGAACTGCGAAGATATTGTTTATGGAGATCACAAACACCCATCCTGGCCAGAGAAGAGCAACCCTCACTAATCTCTTGCTCAGTTTCCAGCTCGGTGAGGACTGCTGTGTGAGCTTGGTCGAGTCACTCAACTTTTCTGGTAATTAATAATGTTGGTATCTGTGAAGCGCTTACTACGTGCCGAGCACTGTTCTAAGCGCTGGGGGAGATACAGGGTAATCAGGTTGTCCCACGTGAGGCTCACAGTTCATCCCCATTTTACAGATGAGGTAAGTGAGGCACAGAAAAGTGAAGTGACTTGCCCAGAGTCACACAGCTGACAGGTGGCAGAGCCGAGATTCGAACTCATGACCTCTGACTCCCAAGCCCGTCCTCTTTCCACTGAGCCACGGTAATTGCTTACTATATGTCAGGCCATGTACTAAGCGCTGAAGAAGATACAGGATCAATCAGGTTTGGACACAGTCCATGTCCCACATAGGGCTCACAGCTTTAATTCCTGATTTTCAGGTGAGTTAACTGAGGCACAGAGAAGTTACATGACTTACCCAAGGTCACACAACAGACGAGTGGCGGAGCAGGGATTAGAACCCAGGTCCTCTGACTCCCAGGCTGGCTCTCTTTCCGCCAGGCCACGCCGCTTAGTTTCCTCAGCTGCGAAACGGAAATGAAATCCCACTCTCTCCTACTTAAACTGTGAGCCCCAGGAGGGACAGGGACTGTGTCTGCCCTGAATATCTTGCACCTAACCCAGTGCTTAGTGCAGTATTTGGCACATAGTAAGTCCTTAACAAGTACCATTAAAAAAAAAAGCCAACCTCCCTGGTTTCCCCTCCAAACATTGTCCCCAAGCCCCGAGACAGGTCATCCGAGCGCAGCGACGAAAAGCCCGATCCTGGCCGGACATTCGGCCACCCTAAGGGATTGTGAGTGAGTGACGGTGACAGCCATGGGTCCCGGGACCCGGGATGGTGACGGAAACCGAGCTGTTGGGGGGCAGCTGGCGGGGTTTGGGAGGGATTGCAGAACCTGCAAGGCCCAGATTCTGGCAGCGTCATGCTGGCAGCTAATCCCCGGGGTGGCGTGCGCTAGACTCCACTGGCACAAGGAAGCAGAAAACGGAGGCAACCGCACAGATCGTGCTCCTGCGCGTGCACGCACACACACACGCACACACGCAGAATCTTCTGTTTGCCTGAATTATGTGGACTGTTTGGACAGATATGGATTTTTCCCCTTGAATTACTGAGTAACTGCCCTTTTTCGTCTAGGGAGACCACGCTGAAGAGAATTCATTCCCTACACCATCACCATTAACGTAGACAACATTTCTTGAGCGCTTACTGTGTGCAGACCACTGAATTGGGTGCCTATTATAGATACCGTGCTGCAGTGGGCACCTACTCTATGGGAAGCACTGTACTGAGTTCCTCCTGGGTGCCTACTAAAAATCGGCATTGCCTAGTGGAAAGAGGATTGATTGACCTGAGAGTCAGAGGACCTGGGTTCTAAACCTGGCCCTGCCACTTGCCTGCTCTGCGCCCTTGAACAAGCCACTTTCGCTTCCCTATGCCTGAGTTTCCTAATCTGTAAAATGGGGACTCAATACCTGTTGTCCCTCCCTCTAAGCTTGTGAGTCCCAAGTGGGTCAGGGACTGTGTCCAACCTGATCGTCTTAATATATATATACATATATATATAATGTATATATACTTATTTATTTACATATCTATACATATATATCTTACTGCATCTCGTCTATCTGGCCATATCTCTTCTATCTCACCACCACCCCCTCGCCCTCATCCCGTCTCTCTGTCCAGGAACGCCCTCCCTCTTCATACCCAACAGACGGTCAACTTCCCCACTTTCAAAGCCTTCTTAAAAGCCCATCTCCTCCAAGAAGCCTTCCCCAACTAAGCCCTCATTTTCTCTTCTCCCACTCCCTTCTGCATCGCTCTCGCACTAGGAGTTACACCCTTCCGTCACCCTTCCCTCAGCCCTCAGCACTTACGTACATGACTGTAATTTATTGTTGTTAACGTCCATCTCCCCCTCGAGGCTGAAGCTCCTTGTGGACAGGGAATGTGTCTAGCACCTGGCACTCTCCCAAGTGCTTAGCAAAATGCTCTGTAGACAGTGAGTGCTCAATAAATATGATTATCTTGCATTTTTATGGAGTTCGGTACAGTGCTTGGCACCTAGTAAGTGCTTAACAAATACCTCAATTATTATTTTCAGAGGTTTTTGCCCTGTTCAATTTCCCGTGACCACCAATCCCACGTCACCAGTCCACGTCTGCCCCGTTCTGCCAGCCGGGGTCATTTTAGTGAAGGGACGTGGAGATCGAAGGGATTATTGGGCCAGTTCTAGCTACCCAACCATGTTGGTCTCAATCCCCCGCAGATTTCAGCGTGACTCGGTGGAAAGAGCCCGGGCTTGGGAGTCAGAGGTCATGGGTTCGAATCCCGGCTCTGCCACTTGTCAGCTGCGCGACCGTGGGCAAGTCACTTCGCTTCTCTGTGCCTCAGTTGCCTCATCTGTAAAATGGGGATGAAGACTGTGAGCCTCACGTGGGACAACCTGATTACCCTGTATCTACCCCACCGCTCTGCCCACAGTAAGCGCTTAACAAATACCAACAGGATTATCATTATTATTATTTCCTAGAAGAGCTGGGGCAGGTGCAGCCCAAGCGGTCCAGATAACGGTCACCTCCCTCATCTCAAACTCTGCCCTCTCAGTCGGTGTTGGCACTGCAGGCAAAACGTCGAGCTGGGAGAATTCACAGGCTTCGACAGGCGTTTCAAACACCCCCGCATCTCGGTTGAAACCGAGGCGGCGATTATGCCGCGGGTGTCGGTGAGTCACGGAAAACGCTATAGAGAAACTGTAGTCTTCCAGAGAACGAGGTACTCCACTCTGCTCACTTGTCCAGTTGGCCGGGGGTGTGTGTGGGGAGGGGGAGCCGGGCGGTAGGGAGGGGAGAATTCGGAGGCCACCGCGCCACCGGCTTGCGTGTTTTACACAGATGGGCCGGCCTCGATAACAGACACATTTTTACTCTTTCCCGGGCTGGCTCGGAGGTTTCAGTTACTGGTTCAAAAAAATGAATGGAGCCTTTCATACAGGAACCAGGAGAGGAGCGGTCGGGGAGAGCAAACTTAAAACTCAACGGAACTTTAACCGCAAATGAATCTCCAAAGGCCGGCGGTGGTTTCCACCCGCGACTGTTTTCCCAAGTCCCCCCTCGTGGCCACACACAAAGCTGCAACTCCTAAATTGAGGAACTTCAAAGAAAGAACACGGGTTGGTGATGTATTAAAAAAAATACATATTTGCTTTCACCTAAAGGATGACTGTCAGGAGTTGAGGCTAATTGTCCGAGGATTCTCTTTGGCTAATTGGGAGAAAGCACCGTTTCAAAATCGATGCCCGCTGCTCCGTTCACGATTCATCGGTTGCCTTTCTGTGGAGTGTCGCTGAGTGCGGAAACTTTTCTAAGCGCCCCATCGATCCTCTGAGCTTCTGCTCGGAGGATTCAAAACGGGAATGACGAGGAGATAACTGTGGTCTAGAAGAGATCAGCGGTCACAAGCTCCAGTCCCGGCTCTGCCCCTGGCCTCCTGCGTGTTCTCGGGCGAGTCGCTTAACCTCTCCGGGCCTCAGTCTCCTCATCTAAGGAAGGGGCGCTTTTCTCAAAGGTTGGGAGTCCCGGGTGGAGAGATGCGGGGCCCGATCGGTGGGCCCGGGACAGCGCGCTACATAGAGGGACGGTGGAGTCCCCCATCAAGAATGAGAGATAGCCAGGGTGTCGAGACCCGAGACCGGAGAATCTTCACGGGGGGATCGATCGGAACGCTCACGGTTGGGGCAGCACCGTTAGCATTCTCTCACCCCTACCGGGGGCGTTCCCAGTGGGACAGGTAACGCAACGAGCAAATGTGCAGGAGGGGTGCAGAATACCGTGAAATGCCCATGAACCCTTTTTCCATGCAGGATCCAGTTTTCTTCTTAATGGCATCTGTTAAGCTCTCATTATGCGTCGGCACTGATCTAAGTGTATCGAGTTGTTATCAGGTTGCATACAGTCACTGTCCCCCGTGGGGCTCATAGCCTAAATAAGAGGGAGTAGGATTTACTCTCCATTTTAGAGTTGAGGAAACCGAGGCACAGAGAAGTTAAGCGACTTGCCCAAGATCACACAACAATTAATTAGCAGAGCCGGGATTAGAAGCCAGGTCAGCCTGGGAGTCAGAAGGTCATGGGTTCTAGTCCAGGCGCCACCACTCGTCTGGGTGTGACCTTGGGCAAAGCACTTCACTTCTCAGTGCCTCAGTTACTTCATCTGTGAAATAGGGATTAAGATTGGGAGTCCCACTTGGGGCAGGGACTATGTCCAACCTGATCACCTTATATCTACCCCAGCGCTTAGAGTACCGCTTGGCACAGAGTACGCACTTAATGAATACTTTTAAAAAAGAAAGGTCTTCTGACTCCCAGGCCTATGCTCTAGCCATTAGGCAAAACTGCTTCTCGGTGGCCACGATGCTTCTCCATTGCCTTAAGTGATTACAGCTCAGGGAGGGATACTAGTAGCCCCATGGCCCAGCAGGGGTTGCCTTGGTAGCCCTCCCTCCCCGCCCACGTTAGCCAGCTATTCTTCATGATTCTGCACCCCGGAGGCATCCACTAAATACTCCTGATATAAAGCGTTCATTATGGGAGGAGTTCCAGAGGACCGGAATTTCGCTCGGAAACCCTGCCCGCACAATTAGTCTCGCTTCCCCCTCCCCCAAAGGGAAGATATTACGCTGATATGATCTGTCAACAACTTATACGGAATGACAAACTGGTGTGTGTGTGTGTTTTAAATAATTCTCCTTCTTGAAACTTGTGGGCAGGGAAGGCATCTGTAGTGTACTTTCCCAACCGCTTAATACAGTGCTCTGCGCACAATAAGCACTCAGTAAATGCCTTTGGTTGACTGTCTTCAATGGTACTTATCGAGCGCTTACTTTTGTAACGTCTTTCATTCAAGGAGCTCAATAAACCTGGTGGGTTTTAATTAAGCTTGCTAGAACTTTGATTCTGCCAACACTAGCAAGCTGAACCGTTTGATAGATAGGTGTGCTACTCACCTGGTGGACTCCAAGTTTCCCCCTCTAACCCCTGTTCGGGGCCATCGTGACCCCCTCCCCGCCCCGCATCATCCCGATCATGGCAGTCGCTCTCCTTCTCAGAGACGGCTGCAGATCGGTGAGGACGAGGGGCTCCTTGTCCCCCTCCAAACTATAAACTCCCTGTGGGAGGGGAACGGGCCTACCAATTTCTACTTAGACTCTGAGCCCCGAGTGGGACGGGGACTGTGGCCACCCTGATTAACCTGTACCTACCCCAGCGCTTAGAACACCGCTCGGCGCAGAGTAGACGCTCAACAGATACCTTAAAAAACTCCGTTGCATCGTACGCCCCCAAACGCTTGGGCCCGGCACGTAGTGAAGCGCCTAACTTAACTGGGGGAAGCAGCGTGGCTCAGTGGAAAGAGCCCGGGCTCGGGAGTCGGAGGTCACGGGCTCGACTCCCGGCCCGGCCACTTGTCGGCCGCGTGACCGTGGGCGAGTCACTTGGCTTCTCTGCGCCTCACTTCCCTCATCTGTAAAATGGGGATTAACCGTGAGCCTCACGTGGCACAACCCGATTACCCTGTATCTACCCCAGCGCTTAGAACGGTGCTCTGCACATAGCTAGCGCTCGACAGATACCAACATCCTCATTATTATTAACGGATACCGTCATGATCATCACGGTACGTCGGACGCTACTGTCGGCGGTCGACAGATACCACCGGGTGACGGATGTAGTTCGGACGGGCAGAACGTCCCTTCTGTCCTCTCGGTTATCCGGGTACGGGACGGAACGGTTTCGGGCTCGCTTTATTTCCAGGATGGATAGAAAAGACAAACGCGCCGTCGGAATCCGTGACGGATTTAGAGATTAGGTTTCTTTGACGCCGAAGGGCAAGCGGGAAGTCTCTTGGGGGCAAATAGGTTTCCTTGCCCGCCGCCGGGCAGGGTGAGGCCGGTCCTTGGGCGCGGCGGGCCCGGGCCGGGGAGGGGGGTCCTGCGATGCCCTCCATCCCCTCTCCTCGCCCCCCACACCTCCCGGGGGTCCTGGGATGGCCTCCATCCCCTCCCCTCGCCCCCCCCCCCCCCCGGAAGATCGGCCAGGGGTCCTTTTGGCTTCGGCCTTCCCAGTTCGGGATGCCAGGCAAGGAGGGGAGGGAGGGGGCGACCAGGGAGGGCAGGGAGGGAGGGGAGGGAGGGAAGGGAGGGGAGAGAAAGGGAGGGGAAGGGAGGGGAGGGGAGGAGAGGGGAGGAGAGGGGGCTGTTCCCAAAGTCCTCCTCTCCTCGCATCCTCCCGCACCGTTCACTTGCAAATGAGCGTGGGTCCCGAGGAGCGGGGCTTCACCTTCTCCCCCAGCGGAGCCCGGCCCGGCCCGGCCCGGCCCGGCGGGCAGGACCGGAGCGGACGGAGCGGGGCGGGGCAGGGCAGGGCAGGGCAGGGCAGGGCAGGGCAGGGCAGGGAGCCGCCGTGGGCCGCAGAGCGGGCGGGAGGGATGGTGATGGTGATGGTGGCGGCGGCGGCGGCGGCGGCGGCGGGGCGGGGCGGGGCTCCGGACGCGCGGCGCTGAGCGGAGGGTGACCGACCGACCGACCGGCCGGCCCGGGGGGATCCAAGGACCGCCGGCGGAGCTGGTAAGGCCATTCCTATTCCGGCGCCCACCCGGCCCGGCCAACTTAGCGGGCCGAGCGGGCGGGCCGGCGGGGCCGGGGGGAAACTTGGGGGAGCGGAGGGCCGGGCGGTCCCGCCGGGCGGAGCCGGCCCCTGGCCGGGGGGCTCCGTGGGGTCCGGGCAGGGCCAGCGGGCCGCCGCCGTGCCGAGGTGCGAGTTGCGGCCGGGCCGGGGGGCGGCCGCGGGAGGAAGGGAAGCCCCCGCCCCCCGTCCCCGCCGCGCTGTCGGGGCCGGGGAGCGGAGCGGGGCAGACGCGGGGTCCCGGCCTGCGGGCTTGGGGTCGGGGGAGGGCGTGGGGGGGGGGGGCTTGGGTCAGGCACGGGGCACGGCCGGCGGCGGGCACCGAGCGGGTGCACCCCGGCCCGCCAGGACCCCGCGGGCTGCAGCCCCGAGGGCCAGTGGCCGGCGGGCGGGCGGGCGCGGGAGGGACGGGGAGGGAGAGAGGAGGAGGAGGAGGTTTAAGAGAGGGATGGAGGGGTGGGGGGGGGGGCGGGGCCGGCGCCCCCCGGACCCCCAAATCGCGGCCGACGGGTGGCCGGGGCGGGTCCCGCCCCTCGGGCACAGCTGGACGGCCCGGGGCCGCCCGGGTTGCCGTAGAGGTCAGGGGATGCGGGGAGAGACGAGCGTTGTCACTGCTGCATTAAAATCCATATTTTATGGGGAGTCGTTTAATGCGGCTCTCCGCGCGGGCCGGGAGCCGCTGCCCAGGCCACCGGGAGGTGCCGGGGGGCCGCGGGGGGCAGGGATCGTCTCTCTCCGGCGCCGTGCTGCACTTTCCCGGCGCTTAGCACAGCGCTCTGCGCCCCGTAAGCCGAGGTCCGCGGGGTGGGGGTGGGGGGCGGTCCGGACGGGCTTCTCGGCGGGGCTCCCCATCCTGCGGGATTCGTGCAGTGCGGGCCTAAAGTTGGGGGGGGAGGGTCGGGAGGTGGGGGGGGGGGTCCCTCCCGGAGCCCCGTGCCCGCTTTCCACGGGTCTGGGGCGCCGACTGCGGGGGGGAGGTGGCCGGGGGGAGTGGGGCTGGGCACGGCGGCTGTGCGGGACGGATCCCGCGCGGAGCCCTCCTCCGACCGACCGGCCGCCGCCCGGCTCCTTTCGAACCTGTGAAATGGGCGCACGCTTCCTGAGAAGCGCTCCGTGCTCCTGGCCCGAGCCGGCACATTTCCCTAATCCGGGCCCGACCGAGCGAGACGGGGGCCTGGAGCCAGTCCTTAAGGGGGGGGGGGGGGAGGCTGGAGCCGGCCCTCGCTGGGGTTCCCGGAGCCGTGGCGGTGGCCCCACAGGGAGAGGCCAGCATTTGGAGCTCGCCATCGCAACTTTGGCCAGTTCAAGCGGCAGGTGCAGTAGCCCCCGCATGGTCCGGCTTCGAAGCTGCCTTTGCTGGACAGCCCCGACGTCCCTCGGAGAGAGTGGGACGGGGACGTGGGGGGGGGGGGGGACGACTGAGGGGTGATGGAGAGGACCGAGGGAGAGACAAAGTTGGGGTCTCGGTCACCGTCGGAGGTCCGGTCGGGACCACCGACTTTACGACTCGTTCCAGGGCCCCGGGGGACCTCTGGGGAGGGGGCAGGGGGAGTCGCAGACCCGAGGGAGCAAAACCAACAACAGCCACCGGTTTTTGTTTTTTTTGGGGGGGGGGGTAAGGAAGATTGCCGCCGTTCCACGCGCGACAAACGTCCCGCAACTCTGCAGGCGCCCAGAAAATCCTCCCCGCAATGGGGGGTCACGATGCAGTTCCACAGAGAGTAGCTTCTCAAACGATGTCACCTTACTACTAGTCTGGAGTCTCCCGACCAAAATGTGCCACCTTCCTATTTACTTCCTCTCTGCCTCGAAAAGGAAAACCTGCTCGGGGGACCGTGGGCAGGGGATGGATCCGAACCCCCGGAGGGGGCCTCGGTAGACCCGGGGCCGTCTGGCGCCTCCGTGCCGAGCATCTCCAATTTGTGCACCCCCCAACACACACACACACTCCGGGACCCTCGTCTTGGCGGGATATTCGTGCTTTCCCCCCCCCCCCTCGGGAAGACTTATTGGCTGAAAGGGCCCTCTAGCGGGTTCCAGCCCTCCCTTTTCTCTCGGTGTCAGAGCCGGGAGCGGGGATTTTCTGGCCTGAGGACTCTCTGCCGCCTACTGGGAAGAAGGTGCCCTTTATCCGAGGCCTCTGGAGATCAAACTGCCCTTAGAACTCTGACACCCCCCCCCCCCCCACCCCCGGGTCGTTCCCCCTTCCCACACCTCCCTCTTCCTTCTCCTGGAGCTCCCTCTTCCCTGTAGCTTTCCAGAATCCCCAGCTTGGTCCCAAGCGTGAACCCCCGAACGACTGGCTGGCAGAGGGTCCGTGCCGAGGTCTGCCGGACGCAGCCACAAGGTGGGAGACCTTTTCTCTTTTTACATTTTCTGCCTCACGCCTCGACTTTGACCACCACAGAAACTTCCCCCTTAACTCAGAGATTCCCAAACAGAGAGTCGGGCCAACTTATTCGATTGTCAGTCGATCGCGTTTACCGTGCGCTCACTCTGTGCGTGGCACTGTACTACGGGTGCGGGAGAGTACGATATAGCAGAGTAGGGAGACACGGTCCCCTCCCACACGGGTAACGAACCCCAGAGCTTCCGTTAGACCTTCTCGAGTGCTTAGTACAGCACTTTGCCCTCAGAGGCAGCTCGGTACATTCTGAAATTCTTCCCCCTAATTACTCCGACAGGCTTATCTACAGGCCCCGGCCCCGTGGGCCGATTTCTCAGAGATAGGGGTGACTCCCCAAGTTCGACTGCAAGGGGTGAGCACTTCGTACGGTGCTCTGCCCTCAGTGAGCATTCGACAAATACCGCCGATTGATTAAATACCACAAAAACTCCCCCAGAGGCAAAGAGAAATTCAGGGACCTTTATCTGCCCTGACCAGGACATCTCGGGCCATGCCTCGGCCCTGTCCCTTATGAATCCCGGAACCCTTTGCAGGAGGCTCTATCCCTTCAAAGTCTTCTTCTGGTGGTACGGATGAGCCGATGAGTTCAGGGAGTCGCTCTCTGGGTTCTCGTGGGTTCTAATCTGGGCTCCTCCACTTGCTTGCCACGTGACCTTGGGCAAGTCACTTCACTTTTCTGTGCCTCAGTTATCTCATCTGTAAAATGGGGATTGAGACCGTGAGCCCCACATGGGACAGGGACCGTGTCTGGCTGAATTTGCTTGTATCCACCCCGGCGCTTAGTACAGTGCCTGGCACATAGTGAGCGCATAATACCATCATCATCATCATCATCATCATCATCCGTGAGGGTTGTGATCGTGGGTAGGATTCCGACTTCCAATCTGGAAATGCGTTTGGAAGTTTGAAATGTGTTCTGGCGCAGACAGTGCCAGCCGAAGCTGGTTTTCTCGTGTCGGGGCTTAGTCGTGGCCTTGCGTCCTCTGGGGTCTGCGAGGACGGGCTTGGATTCGTGCGTGGATCGGGGAGAAGTGACTCGGGCTGAATTGCAGTTTGTAATCGTGTTTCAGCTTCACCGGTGCCAGCAGAGCCTAGCTCATGCACTCCACAAACAGGGAGCTCATCTGTCCCCTCAGAGATAAAAGCTGAAGAAATGCGGGGAAAATATAAGAATCGGGAGCGGCGTGTTGACAAGGGAGTCCCCAAAAGAAGAGGGGCAGAAAAAAACAATGGCCTGGATGACTGGCTTCAGCCCTGGTTAGGGTGCCGTTTAGACATTTGGGGACATTTAGAGCTGGGGATACTGTTTAGACACTATTTGGGACCCTGTTTAGGACACCATTGGCATTTCTTTAGATACCACTCATGCAAGCTGGCAAGGGACAAGGTGGAGTAGTCAAGAGGGGCCAGATTTCCTAGAAAATAGTTGTCAGTCAGGGGGATGATCAATTCATCAATAGTATCGATCGAGTGCCCCCTTGGTGTGAGCACCATATTATGCACTGAGGCAAGTATAATAGAGTAGAGGGTGAGGTTCCTGCCCTCCAGCAGCTTGCATATTCAATGTAGAAATGTAAGATCAGCCAACGGTATTTATTAACTATCTACTGTGGACGGTCTATTAAGCCCTTAAGAGAGCACCATAGAATTAGTAGAAATGAACTATGCCCACAAATCTACAATCTAGTGGGGGAAACAAACACAAAATGTGTAATGTGTAATTTGTGCAATGTGTAACTGGGAGGAAGAACTACTCAAATAATACAGTATGTAAGGCAAGGTGCACAGAAGTGCAATGGGAAGAATGCAGGGGAAAGTGGTGGGAACAAAAGTGCTAAGGGGAGTAGAAGAGTTGAGTCAGTCGTTTTTTGAGCACTGACTGTGTGCAGAGCACCATACTAGGCACTTGGGAGCATATAAGATAACAGACACATTCCCTGCCCACAAGGAGCTTACAGTCTAGAGGGGACACAGCCATTAATATAAATAAAATGGCAATGTACCTAAAATAAATGCTGAGGGGCTGGGAGGGGGATGAATAAAGGGAACAAGTCAGGGAAAAGCAGAAGGGAATGGAAAAAAAGGAAAAGAGGGTTTAAGGAAGGTCTCTTGAAGGAGATGTGCCTTCACTAAGGCTTTGAAGGTGGGGGAGAGTAATAATCATAATGATAATGACGGTATTTACTCTACTATGTGTGAAGCACTGTTCTAAGCGTTGGGGGGATCCAAGGTCATCAGGTTGTCCCACGAGGGGCTCACAGTCTTAATCCCCATTTTACAGATGAGGTAACTGAGGCCCAGAGAAATTAAGTGACTTGCCCAAAGTCACACAGCTGATAACTGGCAGAGCCGGGGATAGAATCCACAATCTCTGACTCCCAAGCCGGGCCTCTCTCGACTATACCACGCTGTTGGATATAAAGAGGGAGGGTATTCCAGGCCAGAAGCAGAACGTGGGAGAGAGACTGCCAGTGAGCTAGGCGAGATCAAGGTACAGTGAGTAGGTTGGCGTTAGAGTTGTGAAGTGTGTGGGGCTGGGTTGTAGTAGGAAAGCAGTGAGGTGAGGTAGGAGGGGGCAGGGTGGTTGCTTTAAAGCCGGCGGTAAGGCGTACTCACTCGCTGAATTGTATTTACTGAGAGCTTACTGTGTGCAGAGCACTGTACTAAGTACTTGGAAAGCACAATGCAACAATAAAGAGAGGCAATCCCTGCCCACAACGGGGTTGCAGTCTAGAGCGGGGGTAGACAAACAGTAAAACAAGTAAACAGGCATCAGTACTGATGCGGAGGTGGATGGGCAACCACTGGAGATTCTTGAGGAGTGGGGAAACCCGGACTGAATGTTTTTGTTAGAAAAATGATCCGGGCAACAGAGTGAAGTAAGGATCGGAGCGGGGAAAGACAGGGAAGGGAAGGAAAGTCAGCAAGGAGGCTTATCATTATTATTATTACTTGTAAGTACTTAATATGTGTCAAGCACTGTTTTAAGCGAGGGTAGATAAAAGTTAATCAGGTTGGACACGGTCCCTGTCCCGCAGAGGTGGTCAGGGTAGCCACAGTAACCCAGGGAATCTAGAATGGATTCAGGAGTGTCTACCCTGGCCCCCAGACAGCCCTTAATAATGAGTTGGTCCCTCCCTCTCCATTCATAGAGACGTTACACTCCGTCAATCAACGATGCTTATTGAGCACGTACTCCACTGTCCTCTCCCACACACTGAGTACAGTGCTCCACACACAGCAAGCACTCAGTTAATACCAATGATGGATTCCTATGGTTTATTTCCCTTTACCAACCCCCCGATTTCCTCCACAGTGTCTATTGCACGTTACTGTGTTGTCACGTTCTTCCTCGTTTCTCTCCCTAGCTTGGCGTGGCTCACTTTCCGAGTGAATCGGGTCCCCTTGCTGAGATTTAACAACAGGGCAGTTTAATTACTGCCAGGATGGGACCATTAAATGATTTGTCTTCTAAATGTGCCCTCTGGCCCCTGATCTTTCCCAAATGATGCGCAGATTTTTCCCTGAAGAGAACAGGTTCCGTTTCTATGTCCAGAAATGGTGCTGGATGGGAAGGATCTTTTGATTTCAGCTAAAATCTGTTCACTACCAGATTCTAATGCTTCCAACCATGTAAAGCAGCAGAGAAAGTAGTGGAGAAAACTTGGGCCTGGGGGCCAGAGGACCTAAATTCTAATCCCCGCTCCGCCACTTGCCTGCTGTGCGACCTTGAGCTGGTCACTTAAATCCTCTTGCCTCAGCTTCCACAATTGCAAAATGGGGATTTGATGCCCGCCTTTTTAGACCGTGAACCCATGTGCGACAGGGACTCCATTCGGTCTGATTAACATGTATCTATCCCAGTGCTTAGACCAATGCTTGACACCTAGTAAGCACTTAAATACCATAAAACCCACCCAGTTATCCCATATGCAAAACAAGTAGTGTTACATGTGTATCTTTATATTTCCAAATCGGCTCCTAATCAGGATTCTTGTGCCCATTTACCAAACTGGCCCAAGGATCAACCAGAAACCGCAAATGAAATTCAACTCAAATGAAATTCACGGGAAGCGGTGTGGCTAGTGGCTAGATACCGGACCTGAGAGTCAGAAGGACCTAGGTTGTAATTTTTGTTTGCTATATTGTACTCTCCCAAGTGCTTAGTACAGTGGTGTGCACACAGGAAGTGCTCAATAAATGCCACTGATAATGGGGATGGCTATTCTAAGCTCCTGGGAGGTACGAAATGACGAAGAGAGACATTCCCTGCCCACAAGGAGCTTGCAGTCTAACGGAGGAGACAAACATAAATGTGTTTGCTACTAGAGTGGTCAAAACAAATCATCTGAGCAGATCTGTATACTTGAGGGCCGAGAAGGGCGTGCTCAAGTTCCTTAGTGCTCGGCCTGCCGGATCATCTGACCGTGCAAAGCCAAAAGAGCTAAAACAGCTTGGGGCAGGGGGAGCTCTGCCCCAGATGTCAGGGCCTCACACTCCTCTCCCCGCCTCAGCCCCACCAGGCAGACAAGGAAACCCACTGGACAGACGCTAGAAGAGCGCAGGAAGGAGGGAAGAGCCATATTCTGCTACTTAATCGGCTTTCCCCGGGATGCAATGATATTTCTCTTTAACTGCCTCTAAAAGTCGCTTTTAAAAGGCATTTTCATTTCCCCTGTAGGATTATCAATTTGGTGAAGGCCCTTGGGAGAGGGGAGCCTGTTTATAAAAAAAGTCTTCCACAATCTTGCTTAAAAACCACTGCGACACCATGTCTGTGCCACTCAGGGTGTCCCTTGTCACTCCTCACACCCCTCCTCTTTCTCCCCACTCCAATCTCCTACTGGAGACACTTGCAACCTGCTTTCATGGTCTAGATGGTAATAGGTCTCAGGGTTAGCTCTCTGCCCAGAGCCCTGTCCCAAATTTCTGGGTATTCCAGGAATGCCCCCGGGACTTTGGCACGTCACAGCGGATGGCAGGTCGGGGCACAGGGCCGTGGAAGACCTCTCAACCCTGGGCCAGCCTTGGTCTTCACCATCTCAGTCAACAGGTGAATCCGTGTGATCGCAGGCATCCCAGGCCTGGGAAGGAACCACTAGGCCCCATTGCTTCTCATCTGTAAAATGGGGCTGAGAAGCAGATGGTATGAGGAGAAGCAGCATGGCGTAGTTGATAGAGCACGGTCCTGGGAGTCGGAAGGTCATGGGTTCTGATCCCAGCTCCACCACTTGTCTGCTGTGTGACCTTGGGGAAGTCACTTCTCTGTGCCTCAGTTACCTCTTCTGTAAAATGGGGATTGAGATTGGGAGCCTTATGTGGGACAGGGACTGCATCCAACCCAATTTGTTTGTAACCATCCCAGTGCTTAGTCCAATGCCTGGCACATGGTATACGCTTAACCATAATACCATAATTATTATTACTCTAGACTGGAAGCTCGTTGTGGGCAGGGAATGTATCCAGCTGTTATATTGTACTCTCCCGAGCATTTAGTACAGTGTTCTGCACACGGTAAGCACTCAATAAATATGATTGACTGACATACCTGTCCTTCCTACCCCTTAGAATGTGAGCCTCGTGAAGGATAGGGATTGTATCTGATCTGATTTCCTTGTATCTGTCTCAGCACTTAAAACAGTTCTTGGCACATGGTAAACACAGAGACTTTTATCATTATTATTATCACACTAAGCGCTCAGGAGAGTACAGTACAATAGAGTTGGTAGACATGATTCCTGCCCTCAAAGAGCTTGCAGTCTAGTCGTTTGGAGAGATAACATCGAATTAGTTTTGTCAGCTTCTCTAAATCCATTTTGAAATCAATCACTTTTGATAACAATTATAAAGGGGATGCCTAGGATGATCATTCCTCTAACACTGACAGTAACTTCAAAGCACCTAAAATCAAAAGAGTAAGAGTTACTTTTGTTTTCTGATCTGAAAGTGGATCTTCAAAGTGCAAGTAAAACACTCAATCCAATCCATCAATAGTGGATTGTGTTTCCTCTATGCAGAGCACTTGTACTGAGTGCTTGGGAGAGCTAATAGACATGATCCCTGCCCTTAAGGAGCTTACAATCTAGCAAGGGAGACAGCTACTAAAATAAATCACCGAAGGCGGTGGCGAGCAAGGGAGAATAAAGAATGGTTCAGCTGAAATGTCTAGAAACCCAAAAGTTTAGAGTCCGAAGAAAGAACTTCCTTAAATGTACTTTGAACTTCAGTCCCTGTGGCACAGCAGTTGTTGGCATTAATTGCTTCAACTAACAGATCTCCAAAGGCAAAGGAGCCTCCAATGGCTCCTTTTCCCCAGAGATTCCCTTTTTGCCCTTCAGTCCTCATTGGTTCCTGACTCTCTCTTGGTTTGGCCTCCAGACCTCTTCAGCCCAGAGGGAATTTCCCAGCATGTATATTACCAGCACGCAGCTGCAGAAGGACAATTAGAAGCATCTCATGTCCTGTAGCCAGACTTACTGTATGGGAACCTCTCAGTGTGTCAGCCCACAGCCCAGCCTGGAACCAGCAATTGCAGAGGCAAACAGATTTTTTTTTTTTTTTTTTAGCTTGTGGGTTTCTGGGTTGCTTTTTTATGTACTTGTTAAAGCACTTACTATGCACCAGGCATTGTACTGGGGCAGATACAAGGTAACCTGTTTGGAATCCCCATTTTACAGATGAGGGAAACTGAGGCAAGGAGAAGGTAGGTGATTTGCCCAAGGTCGCAGAGCCGGGATCAGAACCCAGATCCTCTGACTCCTGGGCCCGTGTTCTATCCACTAAGCCAACTGCTCCTCGAATCCCGAACTGCTGCCTCTGTAATTGCAATGATCACTTAAGCAGTGGTATTCATTGAGCACTTACTTTGTGCAGAGCACTATACTAAGTGTTTGGGAGAGTACAGTACAACAGAATTATCAGCCTGTCACTTGTTGAGTCAGAAGAGGTTTCTGGGGGATTGGAAGTCTGTCCTAGAGCTGACAGCCAGCTCTCCAGGACAAATAAGGAGGATAAAATGAAAACGACCGACCAACCAATTCTCTAGGTGACCAAAACTTGCTTCGCTAGACCACCAGGCTCGAGAGACGTTTCCATTCCCTATTTTTATACTCAACAGTCTTCAGTGCAACAGAGAGTATGATTTAGAGTCTTTTTTCCATTTCATTTTCTGCAAACTATTTTTACAATTTCAGCCCGGTCAAGCACAACAGTGAATCCTTTAATTTCGGTTGGATAAATTGCAATCCCTTCTGAGGACAATTGTATCGCATGCATTTCCAACCTTCAGCCCATATGGAATTGGGGGCTAATTGAATTAGGTTTAAGCCTATCCTGTTTGGTGGTGGTGGTGATAAATTACTCTAATTATGAATATTCTTTGAAGATAGGGTAGAGAACATTTTCTCGTAGAATCGTGTAATTATCGATGCAGCTACAAAGTGCTTTTACTAGTTGACAAAATAGTCCCTGTTTTCACGCAACATATCCATTTGTCTCTGGGAACAGAGATGGGTCCAAAAATCACTTGGAATGGAGCTGGGATGAAAAAGCCCTCTAGCTCTGGAGAAATGCCTTTTTGAGAATTTCCCAACAGAAGCTACATTTCTCTTCTGCTTTTCTCCCCTTCCTCCAATTTTCAGTATTTCTGCAATATCAAGTTTCAATAATTTCTCCTGAAAGAACTTGCTGTCTCAAAAGTAATTGCTCCACCACTAATAAAGTCAGGATTTCAATGTAACCGAAGCTAGGTAGTATGATCCTTTGGGAGACATCTTGATGCTTGATGTAATGGCTTAAACGGTTTTAAGGAGACCAACCTTCATTCAGCACGGTCCCGATTTGGAAAACTGGGCCGCCCTAAATGAATGTCCAGATCTGGATTAGCGTGGCTGGGGTGTGGCTTCTGTATCTGACATTTGCTTCAATTGCATCGTCAGATTCCGTGACGAGGATTTGGAGGGGGCCAAGGCGCGGGCTCAACTCCATGGGCTTTCCCAGATACAACATCCTACCTCTCTTCTGGAACACTCTCCTCTTCATATCTGACAGACGATCACTATTCCCACCTTCAAAAGCTTATTGCAGGCACACCTCCTCCAAGAGGCCTTCCCTGACTAATCCCTTTTTTCCTCTTCTCCCACTCCCTTCTGTGTCATCCTTGCACTTAGATCTGCTCCCTTTTCTTACCACTCTCTCAGCCCCACAACACTTAGGTACTCAGTGGTGATTTATTTATTTATATTAATGTCTGTCTCCCCCTCTAGACTGTAAGCGCCTTGTGGGCGGGGAAGTTGTCTACCAACTGTTATATTACACTCTCCTAAGCACACAGTACAGTGCCCAGTAAATACATTTAAGTGATCGATTGATTGAACATGAGTTCTGGGATATATCGTGCTTGAAAGGGGCTATCCTGAGGATAGGGGCCAGGAGATGGGTTTCTGCCAAGTCAACAGCTTGTAGAATGACGCGGGGGGGGAGGGGGGGCGGGGGGTCCTATCAAAGACATCCCATTCAGCCTCCACCCACACATCCTGTCTATCATGCTTATTAACCATCCCATGGCAAGGCGGAGTGGCTTTAATGGAAAAAGCACGGGCCTGGGAGTCAGTGGACCTGGGTTCTAATCCTGACTGCCACTTGTCTGCTGTATGACCTTGGACAAGCCACTTCACTTCTCTGGGACTCAGTTTCTTCATCTGCAAAATGAGGATTCAATACCTGTGAGCCCCATTAGAGACAGGGAGTGTGCCCAACCTGATCATTTTGTCTCTACCCAAGAGCTCAGTGCAGGGCTTGGCATATAGCAAGTGCTTAACAAGTACCAAGTATAAATTCTAATCCCAGCTGTACTGCTTGTCTGCTGTGTGAACTGGGGAGAGTCACTTCAATTCTCTGTCTCAGTTAATTTGACTGCAGAATTGAGATTAAGACTGTGTACCCCATGTACTGTGCCCAACTTGATCAGCTTGTATCCACCCCAGCTTTTAGTACAGTGCCTGACACCTAGTAAGCACTTAATGCCATGAAAAAACATGTATTATTAAAAAAAAAAAAGACAGGATCATGGACAAGGTCCCAAAAGACACTTGGTCCCCCAGCATCAGAATAGAAACTGGCACATTTGCTGCCAGGGTGTGTGGGGTGAGTGGATGATACCAGGGTAATAATAATGATGGTGGTACTTGTTAATATTTGTTAAGCATGTCAAGCACTGTTCTAAGCGCTGGGGTAGATACAAGCCAATCAGGTTGGACACAGTCCCTGTCCCACATAGGGCTCATCATCTTAATTCCCATTTGACATATGAGGTAACAATCCCAGAGAAGTGAAGTGACTTCCCCAAGTTCACACAGCAGACAAGTGGCAGAGCTGGGATTAGAATCCAGACAGGTCTTTCTGACTCCCAAGCCCATGCTCTATCCATCCATCCATCCATCAGTTGTATTTATTGGGCACTTACTATGTGCAGAACACTGTACTATGCACTTGAGAGAATACAGCAGAACACATTCCCTGCTCAGAGCTAGTCATTCCCCTGCTCAGTATAGCGGATGCCATCATTCTGTCTCACACGGTGGAAAAAGGGATGTTTTACTCAGCAACAAGCAAATCAATCCAGTCAGTCATATTTATTGAGCGCTTACTATGTGCAGAACACCGTACTAAGCTCTTGGGAGAGGATAATACAACAGAAAGAGCAGACAGGTTACCTGCCCTAATAAGCTGAAGAGGATGCCATCACTCTTCATCTCACAGGATAGGTGTCCATTCAAACACAATCTAAATCCACTGAGAGTCCTAGGGAACAGACTAGAATTGGTTAGTTGAATTGCTCTTTCCCCTTTCCTCCCCTACCCAAATCCTGTCTTCGTTCGTTAGGCCATGATGCTTCCCAGACAGCAAAGATATAGACAGGGTACCTGGACAGCTTCTCTCTGGGGAGAGCTGAAGTAGGTATAATCCTTTCCTGGCTTTTACTGGGTGCCTACTGTGAGGCAGCCCCTCTCAGGATGGCACCTAGAGAGTTTCCAGTTCTCGACCAGTCTCCACTATGGGAGGGGGAGTCAAGCAGAAGCATACCCATTCCATTTCTAGTTTGGCCAGTGGCTAGTGAGTGGAAGGCAATCTGCTATAAGTCAAAACTCGCCTGTGCTGGACAGCGGAGGCATGGGAGGGAGTCAAGAGCAGAGACTCAATTTTACTGCACGGAAAAGGGCAATGGTAAAGCGCTTCCGTAGTTTTCCCAAGAAACCTCTATGGATAAACTACGAGAACGATTGCAGATGGGGCCAGGGCATGCTGGTAGAGAAGTGTCTTGAAGTTGCTATGGGTTGGAGATGACTCGCAGCATAAGACAAGATTGAGGGCAGAGCATTGCACGAAGCCCAAGGGGGAGTTCAACAGAGTCAGCAGACGTGATCCCTGCCCATCTTTCAGAAGTTTCCAACCTCTCAGCCCAGATCCCTGCTCTCGAGGATCTGTCCTGGGATAAGCACCAGCAGAAAGCAACAGAGCTGCCCCTACTCTCCCAGTGGTGAAAAAACCAAGACCCCCCCAGTGGCTCAATCATATTTATTGGGTGCTTTTTTAAAATGGCATTTCTTGAGTATTTATTTATCATTTACTTTGTGCCAAGCACTTAGGAATTTGGGAAAGTACGATAGAATTAGTAGACGCATTCCCTGCCCACAGGGAGCTGAAAGTCTAGAGAAGGAGACGAACATTAACATAAATAATTGTTAGGACCATGCAGAAGGAATTGGGAGAAGGGGAGATGAGGGGTCAGTTAGGGAAGGCCTCTTGGAGAAGATTTACTTTTAATAAGGCTCCAAAGGTGAGGAGAGTAGTTGTCTGTCACATATGGAGGGGAAGAGAGTTCCAGGCCAGAGGGAGGACGTGGGAAAGGGGTTGACAGCAAGTTAGACAAGACCGAGGTACAGCGAGTAGGTTGGTGTTAGAGGAGCGAAGTGCGCAGGCTGGGTTGTTCTTGGAAATCAGAGAATACGATGATGCTGATGACAGTGATGGGAAAGTTCGGGGGAAGGAAAGGTTTGAGTGGGAAGATGAAGAGTTTCTGTTGTGGACCTGTCATGTTAGATATCCAATCAACTTGGCTCAAAATCAAATCCACAAATAGGTTGGTCCAGCACAATAATGTTAAATAATAATGATCACCATGTCTTCATTAAGTGCTTCCTTTGGGCCAAGCCCCATTTTAAGTCGCAGAGCTAGGTACAGGAGAATTTCAGTCAGTCGTATTTATTGAGATTTTACTGAGTGCAGAGAATTAGATCACACACAGTCTGAGACTGTTTGTTATATTGTACTCTCCCCAGAACTTAGTATAGTGCTCCGTACACGGTAAGTGCTCAATAAATACGATTGAATGAATAAATGAATGAGTGAATGAAAGTGATCTTATCTCCATTTCGCAGAGCCAGAAACTGAGTCCTAGAGAGGTTAAGTGACTGGTTCCAAAGTCACACAGAGAGCTGGAGTCAGAGACGGGACACAACTCCCCATCCCAGGATCTTCCCACTAGGCCAAATTGTCTACACATCCCCCCAGAATGAAATGACTGCCCAGTGATGATGATGATGGTATTTGTTAAGGGCTTACCATGTGCCAAGCACTCTTCTAAGCGCTGGGGTAGATACAAGGTAATCAGTTTGTCCCACATGGGGCTCACAGTCTTAATCCTCATTTTCAGATGAGGTAACTGAGGCACAGAGAAGTTAAGTGGCTTACCCAAGGTCACACAGCAGACAAATGGAGGAGTCTGGATTCGAACCCACAACCTCTGACTCCCAAGCCCGTGCTCTTCCCCCTAAGCCATGCTGCTTTTCTAATGCTCCAATGCTCACAACACCTGAGAGACTTATTTTCTGGCTCCCAGGCTCTC
Organism: Ornithorhynchus anatinus; assembly: GCF_004115215.2. Taxonomy (NCBI): domain Eukaryota; kingdom Metazoa; phylum Chordata; class Mammalia; order Monotremata; family Ornithorhynchidae; genus Ornithorhynchus; species Ornithorhynchus anatinus. The sequence continues at coordinate 17,312,599 of NC_041751.1, forward strand.
CCTCTTGTCCCAGTCAGGACCGCCAGAGTGTGCATTTCCCGGCCACCTGGAATATTTCCACTCCTGGATGCATAGTCTTATCCCGGGGAAACAGTTGGGGAGGTCTTCCATAGGATCACCTTAGGGGCTCGCTCCCTCCCGGAAAAGATGTCCTCACATCAGGAAAACTCCATCTTGGTGGCTTCCTGAATCTCCGTCTCTCCATATTAATGCTTAACCATTGTTCTCTGTAGTGTGGTGGCTACTTGGTCATTTTAAACATGCCAGACTTTGACATGAAAAGCTTGGTCTTCCTGAACTCCAGGACCTAAACAGAGCTGTATACTGCCATTTGTTTCCTCGGTGCCTCAGCTTTGGCGATTTAATTAGAAATGGCTAATTGGGCTTCACGTCTTAAGGCAGGGAGAAAGGAGTCTCAAGCAGTATTACACGCCAATAAATATTTCACTTTATGCTAATGCCTGCACTCCTGGCTAAATTGTTTGAAGTTCTCGGAAAGCTTTCTGGGCCCAATTAAGGCTGGGGTGGTGTGGGGGGGGGGGGGGGGCAGTGGGGGGGGGGAGCCAAACGCTGCAGGAATGGCTGGAAAATGGTGAGGGACTATGAGTTGGAGGCCCACTTGGTCTTTGGATTGGTTCCTCCTGCAGATCCTTCCTGGGGCACCTGACTTTGGGCATGATGGATGGCAAGGGCCTGAACATTACAGGAGAGAGCCTGGGGCACTCCCTGGTGGCTCTGGACTTGAGGATAGGCTGTGCTCTGGACCTGCAGAGTGCTGCCATGGACACCGACACTGGGGGGGGGGGGGGGGAGAGGGGGCTGGGGAGGGTGTCCCGCCGGCCAGCAAAAATGACTCCACACTGCAGGTGAAATGTAGACAGGGAATTGGAGGCCTGGAAGCAGTTCTCCAGGGGGAGGATGCTTCAGCAGACAAATCCAACACCTTGCCAAGGGCTTTGGCTCTTCTCTTGCTCACCAGCACACTGGGGGAAGCTTACAATGAACTGCATCCTACTTACCAGACCAACTTTCCTTCTGATGGTCTCTGGGGGATTGGGGGGGTGGGGAGAGAGAAGGGAGAGAAGAGATGGCAAGAAAGGAGAGGGGGGAGAGAAAGGAGGGGGGAGAGAAAGGAGAGGGGGGAGAGAAAAGGAGAGGGGGAGAGAAAGGAGAGGGGGGAGAGAAAGGAGAGGGGGGAGAGAAAGGAGGGGGGGAGAGAAAGGAGAGGGGGGAGAGAAAGGAGAGGGGGAGAGAAAGGAGAGGGGGAGAGAAAGGAGAGGGGGGAGAGAAAGGAGAGGGGGAGAGAAAAGAGAGGGGGAGAGAAAAGGGGGGAGAAAAAATGGGGGGGAGAGAAAGGAGAGGAGGGGGAGGAAGAGAAGCGGGAGGGAAAGGAGGGGGGAGGGAAAGGAGAGGGGGAGGGAAAGGAGAGGGGGAGGAAAGGAGAGGGGGAGGGGAAGGAGAGGGGGGAGGGAAAGGAGAGGGGGAGGAAAGGAGAGGGGAGGGAAAGGAGAGGGGGAGGGAAAGGAGAGGGGAGAAAGGGGGGAGAGGAAAGTGGGAAAGCGGGAGAGGAGGGAAAGCGGGGAGAGGAGAGGAGGGAGAGAGGAGATTGTAAACTCCTTCAGAGTAACTCTATACAATTCTCCCAAGTGCTCAGTAAATACCACTGATTGATAGAAGAGCATAGGAGAGATAGAAGGGACCGTGGAAAGTTGCAGTTGGTATTTGTCGCTGTTGGGACCTCAGAGATATACTACTCCGGGACCACCGCTGCTCCCATTTTTCCCACTGCCATCTAATAATAATAATAATGTTGGCATTTGTTAAGCGCTTACTATGTGCAGAGCACTGTTCTAAGCGCTGGGGTAGATACAGGGTGATCAGATTGTCCCACCTGGGGCTCACAGTTTTAATCCCCTTTTTACAGATGAGGGAACTGAGGCTTAGAGAAGTTAAGTGACTTGCCCACAGTCACACAGCTGACAAGTGGCGGAGCCGGGATTCGAACCCCTAACCTCTGACTTCCAAGCCCGGGGTCTTTCCACTGAGCCACGCTGCTTCAGTCTCAGGGGTGTGCTGCTGAGCCCGAAGGAATCGAGCGAGAGGCTGTGGATGACTCCATGCAAACTAATGCCACTAACTGCAGACACGACTCAAACTTGGATCCTGCTGCCAGTACGGTAGACCTTGTCTTTGGAACCACCGATGTCTGGTCAAACAAATCAATCCATCAGTGGTGCTCATTGAGTGTTTTCTATGTGAAGAACATTGTACTAAGTGCTTGGGAGAGCATTTATTATACAATAGAGTTGATAGACCCATTCCCTGCCCACAGTGAGCTTAGAGGGGGAGACAGACATTAATATAAATAAATTATGGCTATGTACTTAAGTGCTGTGGGGATGAGGGAGGGATGAAGCAAGAGTGCAAACCAAGTGCAAGAGCAACACAGAAGGGAGTGGGAGAAGAGGAAACGAGGGCTTAGTTGGGGAAGGCCTCTTGGAGGAAATATGCAATGACCGACTGCACCGACTGCAATGACACCTTCAAACTTCCACCTTCAGCTACTGCCATTTCAGACCATTTCAGTATTTCTAGGTGTAATTAAAGAGTCTTTACTACCTTCCCTCAAGAATAATAATTTGAAAATGTCTTAATCGATCGATCGATGGTATTTATTGAGCACTTAGTGTGTGGCTTCGAAAGGGATTAAGCTTTGGGCTATTTGGAAGGATGGCTTACGGTGTTTTAGAAATCCAAAGTTGTATTGGTAGAAGGATTTGGCACTTTTGTTCACTTTTCGCCACAGCACAGTCTCTGACTCAAGGTGCTGTGACCATCCCTTTTCAATCCTTGGGAAGCAGAAAGACAGAGCAATGGGATCATCTAATTTTACGCCCCTGGATAAAACAAGCAGGGGGAATCAATCAATCAGTGATATTTATTGAATACTCAACTGTATACAGTACAATCATTTATTGAGTGCTTACTGTGTGCCAAGCACTGTAGTAAGCACTTGGGAGTGTACAGTGCAACAGAGTTGTTATATACATTCCCTGTCCAAGCGGGACCTAGGGGAAACAGCAGAGGCCTGAGAGTCAGAGGATCTGTGATCACAGCTCTGCCACCTTTCTGCTGTGTGATCTTGGACAAGTCATTTAACTTTTCTGTGCCCCAGTTCTCTCATCTGTAAAATGGAGATTGAGACCGTGAGCCCCACGTGGGACATGAGCCGTGTCCAACTTGATTAGCTTAGTACTAACTGATTAGATTAGCACGACCCCAGTGGTTAGTACAGTGCCTGGCACGTAGTAAGCACTTAAATACCATTAAGAGAAAAGAAATTCCAAGAATATTAGCCCTATAGATTGCAAGTTCATTGTGGGCAGTGAATGTGTCCAACTATTTATATTGTATGCTCCCAAGGGCTTAGTACAGTGTTCTGCACACAGTAAGGGCTCAAAAGTTGCCACCGATGGATCGAGTATGAAATCTATCTCCTCCTCCCCAGTCCCACGATGGCAAGGAACTCTGTGCCACGCTCACACTCGTCCCCAACGGCCCCTCTCCCGCCCGTTTTTTCCCACAGTAATCCAGTTGAAGACCTCGTTGTTATCTTGGCTAAAAGGGCATCGGACCAACATGGCTATTAGACCTCGGAGCTCAACACGGGACTGTGTCCTCCTTCACAACCTTTGGAAGTCACAGAGTAGCAGTGCAGGCAGGGGCCATTACACGAGCTAAACATTGAGTCAGAGCTCTAAGGAGAACAAGCCATCTGTAGCCCACAAATGTAAAAGAGAGCTGGGTCTCTTCCCAAATTTGAACTAAAAATACTCTCGGATGTTTGTCTAGGATGTTGGGCATTTCCTGAATACTTACAATGATAAATACATGGTCAGGAGCTACCCTGTGAAGCAGAGTGGCCTTGCAGAAAGAGCACGGCCCTGGGAGTCAGAGGACCTGGGTTCTAATCCTGGCTCTGCCGCCTGTCAGCTGCGTGACCTTGGGCAAGTCGTTTCTCTTAATCTGGGCTTCAGTTCCTTCATCTGCAAATGGAGATTCCATACCTGTTCTCCCTCCTACCTGGACTATGAGCCCCCCGTGGGACCTGATTGTCTTGTATCTACCGCTACATTTAGTACAGTGCTTGATGCGTAGTAAAGCACTTAAATACCACAATAATTACTATTTGACTTTTACTGCTTTTTCTACCGCTACCACTCCAATTAGCTATAAGAGCAACTAGTTCATCAATCAGTAGTATTCCCTGAACACTGTACTAAGCACTTGGGAGACTTCAAAAGTAACAGTGCCGAGAGGTGACGTCCTTTCAAAGTTTGGTAGAGGAGAAAGAATATCAAGATTTCTGAATGACTTGAGTGATAAAATCCTGAATAATAGTAAAAGGAGCCCAGCGGTGTAATGCATTTTGAGAAATGAGACAAAAGACGAGCAGCTCTTGATTGCAGGACCAAAGAAAATGGTCACTTTCCTCCACGTTCTATTCTAGATCTATAAACCACCGAAATGGAAACATTATAATTTATTCAATCATATTCACTGAGCGCTTGCTGTGTGCAGAGCACTGTACTAAGCACTTAGGAGAGTACAATACGACAATAGACATTTCCTGCCCACAGTGAGCTCACAGTCTAGAGAAGCTTACAGTCCACATCAGGGTGTTAAATTTGGGTCACAGCTAGCAAAGCAGAAAACAGGGCAACTAGTTGGATTAGTGGAAAGGATGGGGTACCAAAGGGTGGACGCGGGGAAGACGGAGAAACTTCTCTGACCTTGCAGGTCCCAATGAAGACAGTTAATGCCAATCCATCACGGTCCAGGGATCAACGTTCATTTGGAGAAGTTCTCCGGATGGAACCCCACCCTTACAGACCACTAGTCCTCTGCGGTCCAATCTGGCCCAGCCCTGCCGACTGGCAGGCAGGAGGCAGGCAGAGACCCCAGACGGCTGTCCCACTGGTAGGGTGGAGACAGGAAGAATTCCCCTAGTATGCGGATTCCAAAAGCAACGGCCACCCACCGTCTGCTCTAGGGGCCTGGAGTTACGTGTTGCTCAGGGGGACTTGAGAAATGGCCAACCATATACGTATATCTATATACCCCAGTGCTTAGAACAGTGCCTGGCACAGAGTAAGCACTTAAATACTATCGTCATCATATTCATTGAGCACTTACTGTGTTCAGAGCACTCTACTATGCTTGGGAGAGTACAGTATAACAATATAACAGACACATTCCCTGCTCGCAATGAATTTACAGTCTAGAGAGGGAGACAGGTATTAATGTAAATAAATGTGGGGCTGGCGGCAGGGTGGGGGGAGGGATGAATATAGGGAGCAAGTCAGGGCAATGCAAAAAGGAGTGGGAGAAGAGGAAAGGACAGCTTAGTCAGGGAAGGCCTCTTGGAGGAGATGTGCCTTCAGTAAGGCTTTAAAGGTGGGATTAGTAATTGTCTGTCAGATATGAGGAAGGGTGTTCCAGGACAAATGGGCACCCCAGCGTCTACTGCAGCCAGGGACTGATGAGTCTCTATAGAGAACCTCACTTCATGGCAAGCTTCTTTAAGCTATCAAATCGTCATTATTGATGGAAGGTATTAAAAACTCATTAATTACATACTAAAATTACTGTTAGTTTGTATCATATGATCAGAGAAGTAGCTTGGCCCAGTGGATAGAGCATGGGCCTGGAGGTCGGAAAGACTTGGGATCCAATTCCAGCTCCACCCCTTTCTGCTGTGTGACCATGGGAAAGTTGCTTAACTTCTCTGTACCTCAGTTACCTCATCTCTAAAGTGGGGATTAAGACAGAGTCCCATGTGGAACACGGATTGGGTCCAACCTGGTTATCTTGTATCTACCCCAACATGTATAACTGTATCTGGCACATACTAAGCACTTAAATACCATAAAAAAAAAAATGGCAGTTACTGAAGGTGGAAGTTTGAAGCTGATAATGCAGTTGTTGAGAGTGCATCTCTGAGGGTGAGTGTCTCAGAGAGATTTTCTTGCACTTTGAACCCTTGAAAACGCAGCCATACCAGGACTGTACTAAATACTCAGGGAGATATATGATCATCAGGCCAGATGGGGCTCCTGTAAGAGAGGGAGCACAGGTATTGAATCCCCATTTGACAGTTGAAGAAACTGAGCCACCAGAGAAATGAAGTGCCTTGCCCGAGGTCACACAGCAGGCAAGGGGCAGAGCCGAGTTTGGCCCTCTGACTCCCAGGCCCGTGCTCTTTCAACTAGACCACGCTGCTTCCCTGGGTTGGGATAGAGTGCTTTTTAAGGATGATGAGATCAAGCGTGTGTCCACACTGGAGTGTGACTGAAGTAGCAGGTCAGCAGAGGAGAGGGTGAAAGGGAATGTGGTTGGTCAGAGGTCAGTGTGGAGGCTGAAGTCCCCAAGATTCCAAGTGGGAGAAGGGAGCAAGATTAGAGACGTGAGAAAAATATCAAAATCAGCACAAAATGCAAAGGTATGTGACCTCGGGTAAGTGCTCTAGACTGTAAACTTGTTGTGGGAAGGAATGTGTCTGTTATATTATACTCTGCCAAGGACTTAGTACAGTGCTCTGCGCACAGTAAGCGCTCAATAAATATGATTGACAACAACTTTGTGCCTTAGTTACCACATCTGTAAATTGGGGATTAAGACTGTGAGCCCCATGTGGGACAGGGACTGTGTCTAACTACTCCAACACTTAGTAGAGTGCCTGGCATGTAATAAGCATTTACAAATACCAAAAAAGTAGGACAGTAGATAACAGCAACTAGCAGTTGTAGAGGGTGGTAGAAGCCGATGAGATGGGGCCAATTCAGTGGAAAAGGAGAGAGATGGAAGGGGCATGGACTTATCGGGATTTGGAAGGAGCGTGGCCATATAGAAAGAACATGAACTGGGAGTCTGAGGACCTGGGTTCTAAACCCTGCTCCGCCACTTGTCTGCTGTGTGACTTCGGGGCAAGTCACTTCACTTCTCTGTGACTCAGTTCCCTCAACTGCACCTGTACCTGTTCTCCCTCCTACTTAGACTGTAACCCCCACTTGGGATCTGATGATCTTGTATCCACCCCAGTGCTCAGTACAGAGGCTTGGCGTGGAATAAGTGCTTAACAAATACCACAATTATTATTATCACTCTGATCCAGACTTACTGCAGGTATCATTTTTGTAGAAAAACCAGAATGTCCTCCCTGCTCGGGGACAGCAGGGAAAGAGGGATGAGAGGTTAAAGTGCCCGAGAATTCTGTGATATCTACCACAAATCCCAGCATGTTGTGAGGTTCGATCTAATTTGGGTGGCAAAAACCGCAGCAGCTCCCGAGGCCTAAATCAGTGGCCCCGGACAAAGTTTGGCAGCGTGATACAGTCACTTGGGCCATCAGTGGGTCTTGTGCATTACAAAGCTGTGTGTGCCCTTCCGCTCAGCTATTCCCTGACCCACTGCTCTCCATACCCCAGCGGAAACCCGACAGGCAGGAACGAAAGAGTGCAAATGGCCTTGTCCCAGCCTCTGGCACCAGAATCAACTCCTCCACACTGATTCCCTGAGCCTGAAGCCTCAGCAGCGAGGTTCGTCTGCCTTTCCTGACAGGAGTCACCATCAGCCGGGAGGGCCCCAAATTGGGACATTTCCATTTTTTCTAAAAATCATCCCCACAATCCAGAAAGTATCATCGACCAAACTGGGGTTCCTCTGGAGTATCCTACAGCTCTCCCCTGATGTCCAAGATGGCCTTTGACCATCAACGGGCAATTTCTTCCTGGTTAGAACTCCCGCCCCATAAACCAAAATGAATAGATGCCCTAGCATCCCCACTGACAACGCCTCGCTAGAAAAACCAGATATTATTCGAGACCATTGGTGGTTGTTTGTTTTCCTGTCTCCTGGAAAGAATTCTTTCTTATCGCCTACCCGGCAATTCATTTTAAAGAACAAATTTTCCTGGGGATCTCCAGAGCATAAATTTCCCGAGCACAAGGCCCGCCAGTGCTTACAAATTTCTCATTAGATTGTCTTTCCCGACTCCTGAGAGCTTGGATTTTTTTATGTTTCCTTGTTGTTTTTAATTTGTATCCCCAATTGCCACCACGTCCTCCTTCCCTCTCTTCCTGCCTCTCGGTTCAGTATGAAAAGGACTTAAAATATGGAAACCGGCTGAATTATGTTTTCCCCGGAGCCTGAACGGCAATAGAATGCTTCGTTTCCTCTGATTTTTGCTTTTGAATGAAAGTGACGTCCAGGGTTTCACAGTTGGGAAATTAATGGACACCCAGGAAATAGCCCGTTCAGTTTTCTTCGACACTGAGGGCAGTTCTTACCATAAAAGGAGACTCTCACACTCTTCCGCCTCATTTCAGCTGAACCTGCCTCACCCTGACCCTCTCTTCCATACCCAGGACAGCGCGTCTGGGACCCGGCAAAATCAGGCCTGAGCAAAGAATCGTTTCTATACTTGGCCGCCGGATCTCAGCATAATAATTAATAGTTGTTGAAGAGCGAGAGTCAGTGTAAAGTATCTTGCTTTTGTAACTATTTGTGCCGCTCAGAGAAGAAAGGTTTTGTGAGAGATGGGAGCTGAAGCCAAAGAAAAACTGTAGAAGTGCATGATGTTTCACCAGGGCTTACTGCATTATGGATAAAGGCCCCAAAGACCATCTTTTAATCAATGGCATTTAATGAGCGTTCACTACATGCAGAGCACTGTACTAAGCACTTGGGAGAGTACAAAATAGCAGACTTTCATTCATTGAAAACAATAAACAAATCTTCTAGGGGAAGAATGTGGCATTGGTATTACAACAGAAACCCAGAACGTTTGGAGGGCGAGTTAGGGTGTGCCTCCAAACAGTGGTTTTTATAGAGCACTTGCTGTGTGCAGAATACTGTACTAAGTGCCACAGACTTGCCAACAGAGAATTAGAGGAGAGAAAGTTGAGGCAAGTTGACAACGTGTTCCAGGAGTTTGAAGAAGAATGGTAAGAGGGAGCTGGGGCGATAACTGGAGGGAGTTGTGGGGTCAAGGGAGGGTTTTTTTTTTTTAGGCTGGAGGAGACATGAGCATGTTGGAAAGCAAACAGTTGAAGTTGGCAGTCAGGAAGGGAAAAAGGAGGGGGTCCGGTGCTTAGAAGAGTCCAGTAGAGTTAGGAAGACACAATCCATTGGGGGATTTTACCTCAAAAGCAGTTGTGGCCTTCCAGAGTATCTAGCACAGTGCTCGGTGTAGTGTAGGCTCTTAAACGATGCTGCTAATTTAAAAAAAAAATCTGGAGAAAGTCAGAGAGACTGCTAGCTCCTTGTGGGCAGGGAATGTGTATACTTACTCTCTTTTAATGTGTTCTCCCAAGAACTTAGTACAGTGCTCTGCACACAGTAAAGAGAAGCAGCATGGTCTAGTGGACAGAGCACAGGCCTGGGAGGGAGAGGACTTGGGTTCTAATCCCAGCTCTGCCACCTGTGTGTTATATGACCTTGGGCAAATCACTTCACTTCTCTGAGCCTCAGTTGCCTCATCTGTAAAATGGGGATTAAGACTGTAAGCTCCATGTGGGACAGGGACTGTATCCAACCTGATTATCTTCTATCTACCCCGGTGTTTAGTGTAATACCAGGCACACAGTAAGTGCTTAATAAATATCATTTAAAAAGCTAAATAAATATGATTGATTGAATGCTTGGCACAACTTTCCTTCCCAGTGTGGGGAACGAACAATTTGATTATTTCTACTAGTCAGTCTTTGGTCAATCAGTTCTATCAGATATCCCCGTGTTTGGTACCTGCAGAGAGGTTGTGAAGTGACTTGCCCAAGGTCACACGGCAGCAGACAAGTGACTGAGGAGGAATTAGAACCCAGGTCCTCCGACACCCAGGCCTGTGCTCTGTCCACTTTGCCACACCGTTTCTCACTTGGGATCACCCAACCAGCTTCTGGAAGGGTAACATTTTCTGTCTCTCTTCTTGTTCAGCATTTCGCAGACCATAACTGACCCTATCTGTGTTTCCTTCATCAATGCCTGGGACATAATTTCAAGCCCACCTGAATGCTGGAGAAATAGCGGCATCTGCTGAGAAAAATGACAGCAGCTGGCCTGTGAAGAAATCACCTTCTTTTTAATGATTTCTGTGATTCATTTGCAAAGAAAAAGGCCTGGGAAGAAAACCCCAGTATGTGTGACATATTTAAGCAAAGCAATTAGGAATCAGTCTTTGCTCAACAAAACTTTGAACCTCCCCTGGAACCTGTGAGTGAAGGAGGTGGCAGACAGATGGCTTGATACAGGGAGTCGGAGGACCTGGGCTCTGCCACTGTACTGCTGTGTATCTTAGGGAAAGTCGCTTACCTTCTCTGGGACTCGGACTCCTCTTTGGTGAAAGAGGCTAAGAGCCCTGTCCGTCCCTACCACTTAGGGGTGGTCTGAGGAGTTGAGACCAGGAATGTCAAAAGGGCTTTGGATAAAAAAATCCATTTCTAGGTCTCCATTGAAATCCCCAATTAAAACCAAAGGTTTCATCCCCTGCCCCTAGAGTAGCTGAAAGGGATGATGATAGCCCAAAGATAAAATGCTTTCAAAGATTCCTTCTATTCACACGAAGATGATTGACCTGGTCCACTGCAAACATTTTTGCAAGATTAGAGAACTGACATTCAGCCAAAGCTGATTAAAATGTTACTGCTGTCCTTCCAATGTCTCTTAATTGCTCTGCTGTCTTATGGAAAAAGATTTGCAATTGAGATTTGTAGTCTTTTTGTAATTTGGTTTTTTTTGTTTTTTGTATTTTTATTTTTTTTTTTACCATGTGAGGGAGAAAAGATTTGTTTTTTCCACTAGGGACATGAGCTCTTTCCAGGAGTAGCCATTCATTCATTTAGTTATATTTTACTAGGTGCCTCCTAGGCACACAGCACTGCGTCGGGCATCTTTTGGGCACACAATGCTGGGCCTGACCAGGCATCCTCAGGGGACTGAGCCCTGGACCAGGACTTGGTTAGCCATTCCTCTCCACATCAAGCTAAAACTTCTGACATGGGTTTTCCATGGTTTTCAGGCCCCAGTCAGCTCTCACCCTCCTACCTAGCCACAAGCATTCAACCCTGTCCGCCGGCTACCTCCCAAACTAAACTACTGTCCTGCCTCCAACCTTTTGCTGGGCCCTCCCTACTGCCTGCAACTCCCTCTTTTCTCCTCACCAATGGACCACCCAGCCTTTTTCAAAGCCCTTCTGAAGTGACTTTCTCTCCAGGAGACCATCTCCGACCTGTTTCTACTCAACTGTCCACCTCCGCATTAAACAGAAACTCCTTAGCAACGGCTTTAAAGCACACAATCACCTTGCCCGCTCCCACCCGACCTTGCTGCTCTCCTACTACAACCCAGCCCTCACACTTGGCTCCTCTAATGCCAACCTATTGACTGTACCTCAATCTCATCTATCTCGCACCAACCTCTCGCCCACGTCCTGCCTCTGGCCTGGTATATATACCCTCCCTCTTCAAATCCGACAGGTACTCTCCCCCCCTTCAAAGCCATATTGAAGTCACACCTCCTCCAAGAGGCCTTCCTTGACTAAGTCCTCATTTCCTCTTCTCCCTTCTGCGTTGCCTTTACACTTGCATTTGCTCCCTTTTTTCACCCCTCTTTCAGCCCCACAGCACTTATGTACATATCTGTAATTCATTTATATTAATATCTATCTCCCCCTCTAGACTGTAAGCTTATTGTGGGCAGGGAGCATGTCTACCAACTCTGTTATACTGTACTCTCCCAAGCGCTTAGAACAGCTCTGCACACAGAGAGGGCTCAAAAAAATGTGATTGATTAGCCCACCTTATACCCCCCCATACTGCCACTGCAGCCTTCCCTAACCACCTCAATTGTTTCATTCATTCAATCGTATTTATTGAGCGCTTACTGTGTGCAGAGCACTGTACTAAGCTTTTAGAAAGTACAATTCAGCGACAAAGAGAGACAATCCCTACTTAAATAGTCCTTTCTATGTGTGTCTCCACTGCTAGACATTAAGCACCTTGAGTCAGTCAATCCATCTATCAATGGTATGTACTGAGCACTTACTGATGGCAGTCCACTATACTAAGCACTTTGGAGAGTACATTCCAGTAGATAGAAGCAGCGTAGCCAAGTGGAAAGAGCACAGCCCTGGGAGTCAGAGGACCTAGGTTCTAATCCCAGCTCCAATTGCTTGATATGTGACCTTGGGCAGATCACTCAATTTTTCTGTGCCTGTTACTTCATCTGTAAAATTGGGATTAATCAATCAACTGTATTGATTGAGCATTTACTGTGCACAGATCACTGGACTAAATGCTTTGAAGAGAACAATATAACAGAGTTGGTAGACTCTGTTATAGGGACAGTCTAGTGACAGACTGTGTCCAACCTGATTATCATATATCTACTCCAGTGCCTAGAACATAGTACATGCTTGATACCATAAAAGAAATAGATTTGGTAGACAGATCCCCTCTCTCAAGGAGCTTACAATCTAGTTGGGTAGGCAGACGTTCAAGTCAAGCTTATGAACATAAGTGCTGTGGAACTGAGGCGGGAGAGAATTGAAGTGCTTAAGGGGTATAGACCCAAGTGCTTAGCGATGCAGAAGGGAGAGCAAAAAGTTGGGAATTGCGGGTTAAGGTCTCTTGGGGGTTTGAAGGTGGGGAGAGGGGTGGTCTGTCAGATGTGAAGGGGGAGGGAGCTCCAGGCTAGAGGGAGGAATTGGGCAAGGGGATGGCAGCAAAATAGATGAGCTCGAGGTACAGAGAGTAAGTTGGTACTAGAGAAGCTAAGAGTGCAGACTGAGTTGTAGTAGGAGGTAAGATAGGGTTGGGGAGAGTTGATGGAGTGCTTTAAAGCCAATGGTAAGGGTTTTCTGTTTGATGTGGAAGTGGATGGCTGCCCACTGGAGGTTCTTGAGGAATGGGGAAATATGGACCGAAGGGTTTTTTAAAAAATATGATCTGGGCAGCAGAATAAAGTATGGCCTGGAGTGGGGGAGAGACGAAAGGCAGGGAGGTCAGCAGGGAGGCTGATGAAGCTGTCGAGGCAAGATATGATAAGTACTTGGAACAGCGGGGAAACAGTTTGGATAGAGAGGAAAGAGTGGATTTTAGAGGAGTCTTTGGTGACAGACTGATTGTGTGGATTGAATGAGAGAGACCACTCAGGGATACTGCTTAAGGTACGGTTTATGAGACAGGGAGAATGGTGATGTCTACAGTGATGGAAAAGTCAGGGAGGGACAAGGTTTGGGAGGGAAGAGGAGTACTGTTTTAGACATATTTACTTGGAGGTGACAGCAAGACATCCAAGTAAAGATGTCCTGAAGGCAGGAGGAAATGCAAGACTGCAGAAGGGAGAGGTCAGGGCTGGTTAGGTCAGTTTGGGAATCATCCATGTAGGGATGGCAGTTGATGCCATGGGAGCGAATGCATTCTCCAGAGGAAATGGGTGTAGATGAAGGGCTGGCTTAATATCCACTAATTCTATTGTTTGCTCCCAAGGTCTGAGTGCAGCACCCTGCACGCAGCAGGTGATCAATAAATGCTATCCAAAAGGTCTGCTGGGCTCCCCAGTACTAGACAAAACTTAGAGAGAGGCAGCAAGGTCTAGTGGAAAGAGCACGGGGTTGGAAGTCAGGAGACTGAGTCCCAGTCCACTACCGGCCTGCTGTGAGATCTTAGAGAAGTCACTTAACCTCTCTGAGCCCATTTCCCGCTCCGTAAAATGGGGATGATCCCCTCTCTCTAGACCTCTTAAGCTGTAAGCCCCATGGGGCGTGGGGACTGTGTCTGACCTGTCTGGTATCTGTCCAGTGCTTAGGAAACTACTTCTTACTTGCTTTAAGATCTGTCTCCCCCGCCGTCTAGCCTGTAAGCCCATTGTGGGCAGGGATTGTCTCTATTGCTGTACTGTACTTTCCTAAGCGCTCAATAAATACAATTGAATGAATGAATAAATGGAAAGCATCCCAGAAAAATCGACTTCACTTTAAACTGGGCTTTGAGCTTCGGCCTCTTTGTTAGTCCAGAGAGCCCCTTCCTGGTCCAACTGGCTGCATGGGGATCCAGCCTTCACCACGGGACTCTGCTCCACAGTACTAGTGAATGGCAAATGCAGGGCAGTGCCACATCCATTCCAGATGTAGGCTAGTGGTCACAAAGGGGCATGGGAACCAACTGAGGAGCAGCTGGCTGGTCACCCCTCTCTCTGGGAGCTCTCAGAACTGGCCCGCAGGGCCGTGCTCTGCAGCACTCTCTCACCTCCCCTAAACGTCTGCCCGCCCCTCTCAGTCCCACAGGGCGCTGTGTCCAGCTGGAGCCGCACCAGTGGGCTGGCATCCCCCGGTCCTGCCGCCGACCTCTAGCCTAAATACAAAGCAGACTCGTGTCTGGGCAATATTAATAATAGCAATAACCATAAGAATTATACTAATGGCATTTGTCAACTGTTTACTATGTACTAAGCACTGGGGTAGATATCAGACACTCTGATCAGACACAGTCCCTTCCCCATATGGGAGAGAGAGAACAGGCATTGAATCCCCATTCTGGGAAGCAGGGCAGCTTAGTGGATAATGCATGGACTGCATTCTAATCCCAGCTTCACCACTTGCCTACCTTGGGCAAGCCACTTGATTTCTCTGTGCCTCAGTTCTTTCAACTGCAAATATGGAGATTCATTACCTGCCTATCAATCAATAGTATTTATAAAGCACTCACTATGTGCAGAACATTGTATTAAGAACTTGGGAGAGTTCAACAGAATTCACTATGTTCCCTAAATCTCATTATCAATAGTATTTAGACTGTGAGCCCCGTGTGAGACAGGGCCTGATTGACCTGTATCTACCCCGCACTTAAAACAGCACTGAAGACATAGCAAACACTTAAATACCATGAAAAAGTTGCACAGATGAGGAAACAGAGGCCCAGAGAAGTAAAGTGGCTTACCCAAGGTCACAAGTAGACCTCTGATTCCCAGGCTGGTGTTCTTTCTACACTTCCCATGCTGTCTAATCCCACTGGGCAGTTGGAAGTCTTCAGGGATTTTTCAGGTCTGCTCCATTTCGGGCCCCCAGACAAGGATGGGGGCGGATGGGGGAGGGGGGGGTCTGCCACACGGAACAGGGCCTGGTGGAGCGGTTGGGGAGAGGTGGGAGAGGTATATTTGGGCGTGGCTCTATACGGCCCGGTCTGGGATACTGTTGGTATTTGTTAAGCGCTTACTATGTGCAGAGCACTGTTCTAAGCGCTGGGGGTGATACAGAGTAATCAGGTTGTCCCCCGTGAGGCTCACAGTTAATCCCCATTTTACAGATGAGGTAACTGAGGCACAGAGAAGTGAAGCGACTTGCCCAAGGTCTCACAGCTGACAAGTGGCAGAGCCGGAAGTCGAACTCATGACCTCTGACTCCGAAGCCCGGGCTCTTTCCACTGAGCCACGGGATATGGTGTGTTCTCCGGATTGCAGGAGTAGACATCAGAGTTGGTGGAGAAACAGCACAGCTGAAAAGCACTGGGACTCAGGGAAATGAGAATGGTGTTAAAAGAGGGGTCAGGGCACGGATGCCACGTTCCACCAGGACGCCAATGCCGCCAGCCCAGGCTCACGTGGCACTGAGGGGTGTGAAGCGGGCTGGAGAAAACACTGGGCCCTAGTAACAAAGATTCTAGACTGAATCAAATTATAGCTTGCCCTCCCACCAAGGGGCTCGAGGCAGGCCGTCCGAACTTTTCCCCCAACCCGATTCACTGGTGCCGTGAGACCTCCAAGGAGCTACCCCCAGTAGCACTCAGCCCGCAGGCATCTTGGAGCCTGGGCCCTGTCCCGGCCTGGCGGAGATAGCGTCGGGGATCAGGTGGGAGCGAGGCCCTCCCTCCTTCCCCACATGCCCCAGGCCTGCCCTTTAGGGGCCAGAGGGAAAGCGAGGCAGGGAGCAAGTTTCTCCGCGGGCCCCTTTCCCACAGCGAGCTTGTTGGGTCCTTCCGGCCAGGCCACGGGGATTGCAACCGATGAGGCTCGTTGCCTCCGTGCTTTCTGTTCCGCGTCTGCAGTTTCTCTGCTGTAACACTGAATTTTAAGTACCTCAAAAATGCTTGATGTGTGATTCCTCTTCCCAGAACTCTCCTCGGAGCCCAGGGCAGAGGACGTGAGGTGGAGGGAGGATGAGGCCGGCGAGGCGGCGCTGAGACCCAGCCCGGGAGGAGGAGGAGGACGACGACAACGAAGAGGAGGACGAGGGAGGACTAGGCGGGCGGCAGCAGCCCTGCTCATGCCTGCCAGGATGAGAGCGCACCACTGCCTCTGGCTGCTCTTCTGGTTAGGCCAGCCCCACCCCAGCACGTCCAGCCCCCTGCCTCGAAGGATCAGCAGCCTGGAAGAGCAGGGGCCAGTGCCCGCGGGCAGCCTCAACAGCCATGGCGGCCAGGGACTCAGCCGCTCACGGAGAAGTTGGATGTGGAATCAGTTTTTCCTCCTGGAGGAGTACACAGGATCTGATTACCAGTACGTCGGCAAGGTAGGACGGCGGCGGGGTGGCGAGGGGGCCCGGGACAGAGATGGTCATTCTTTTTTAAAACCGGGGCCGGTGGATTCAAACTTCTTCCCCACCACATGCCGCTGCTCTGTCTGCACAGAGCACTAGCATGTACTGAGCTCCCCCGGGTGCCAGGCACTGTCCCAAACGCCTGGGAAGAACAAGGCAGAGCAGTGACACATTGCCCACCTACGAGAAGCTTCAACTCTTTGTACGCCCCTACCTGTAAATTATCCTGGGCTCTGCCTCCCCCACCCACTAGGTTGTCAGCTCCTTGGGGGACAAAGTCATGGCTACTGTACTTTCCCAAGTGCTTAGCTTAGTGCACCCAATAAATGCTATTGATTGATTCCACTCTAATGGGGGAGACAAATGCAATTAATTAATTGGTGCCATTAAGTCAATCAGTGGCATTTATTGAGCACTTACTGTGTGCTGAGCACTGTAATAAATGTTCTTCCCCTTGACAGATGTTCTTCCCCTTGACGCTGTTTAGTGCCATTGTTCTTGTCTGTCCGTCTCCCCCGATTAGACCGTAAGCCCGTCAAACGGCAGGGACTGTCTCTATCTGTTGCCGACTTGTTCATCCCAAGCGCTTAGTACAGTGCTCTGCACATAGTAAGCGCTCAATAAATACTATTGAATGAATGAATGAATGGGAGAGTATAATTCAACAGAGTTGGTAGACACATTCCCCGCCTGCAAGTTTACAGTTTAAATGGACCCAAATCAATCGATAGCATTTACTAGGTGCCTATTCTGGGCACAGCACTGTACTAGTCACACAGCAGACGAGTGGTAGAGCCAGAATTAGAGTCTTTCCGATTCCCAAGGCCCAGGGTCCCGCCACTAGACCGTACTGCTGCTTTGACAGATTCCAATATAGAGGTCACCCCTGCTGAGTTCACACCCAAATCAGAGAAAAGAGGTTCTTGGCAGGACCTGTTGAGGGCGGGAATAGCAGGGAATGTCACAAGCATGGCAGGGCACCCTCTGCTTTCTCGGGAAGGAAGAGAGGGGCTTTCGGGATGGAGGAAGGACTTCCCAGGCCAAAGCGCACAAGTGAAGCCACCTGATCTCCAGAAATCCACACATTCCTAGGAGAGAGGGATCTGGGCCACTAGTTGGGCACAGAACCTATTTTAGGAGGTCCCTTGGCCCGGCTCGGCCACTTGTCAGCTATGTGACTTTGGGCAAGTCACTTAACTTCTCGGTGCCTCAGTTACCCCATCTGTAAAATGGGGATTAAGACTGTGAGCCCCACGTGGGACAACCTGATTCCCGTGTCTACCCCAGCTCTTAGAACAGTGCTCGGCACATAGTAAGCGCTTAACAAATGCCAACATTAATGACAATAATTATTGCATTTTTGGTTGAGTACTTACTATGTTGAGATCCAAAGGGAAATATTTTGATCCTGATGGGATCAACCTGGGGTTAGTTTGGAGAAGCAGAGGAAAAAGGTGTGGGTATCCCTCTGGACAGAGCAAGCACTGAGCGGGATAGGACTCCCTCCGGGCAAAATGAGCACTGAGTGGGATCGGCCTCCCTCCGGATGAAGCGAGCCCTGAGAGGGATTGGCCTCCCTCTAGACGAAGCGAGCACTGAGCTGGATCGGCCTCCCTCCGGACAAAGCGAGCACTGAGCAGAATCGGCCTCCCACTGGATAAAGCAAACATTGAGCAGGATTGGCCCGTCTCCCGACAAAACAAGCATTAAGCAGAATCAGCCTCCCTCCAGACAAAGCAAGCACTGAGCAACCTCGGCCTCCCCCCAGACAAAAAAACACTATCACAGCCTCCCGCAGAGAGGAGACAGCCCAAGTCCAACTCTTGGCCCTAAGGTCAAATCCAAGAGGCATTCTGGGAAGCAGCATGGCCTAAAGGATAGAGAGCGGGCATGGGAGTCAAAAGGACTTGTGTACTAATCCCGGCTCTGCCACTTGTCTGCTGTGTGACCTTGGGGAAGTTACTTCACTTCTCTGTGCATCAGTTACCTCATCTGTAAAATGGGATTAAGACTGTGATCCCCATGTGGGACAAGGGCTGTGTCCAACCCGATTAGCTTGTGTCCACCCCGGCACTTAGTACAGTGCCTTGTACATAGTAACAGCTTAACAGATACCCTAATTATTATCATCATAGCAATCTGGACTAGAGGTCCCACGAAGTATTCAGGTGGGACCAGACCCGTCTCGAACAAAGACCACCATCGCCTCTCTGCTAAGGAAAGGTGGGTCCAGCTGAACACAAGCTTCTGGGGGGGGGCGGATTCTGGGTAACAGGCCACAGGAGCCCTGTCCACTGGGGTGAAAGGGTCAGTGGCCCCCAAGGCCACCTGAGCAGGCCCTGACTTGGCCCAGCTCGACTGTCACGTTTCCAGCTGGAGAGGAAGTTTGCTGGCCAGTTGGCTCATTTAATAAATATCCCAATCCCTAGATGCCTGCCATTCCTGGTTCTCATTGTTCCCTGAAATCCCTGCCCATGGTAGATTTCACCGAGGAACTGAGAGACCCACATTCTCCCCAACGTTGAGAAGAGACACGCTCTAGTGGAAAGAGCCCAGGCCTGGGAGTCAGAGGATCTACCTGTCAGCATGAACATGTCTACCAACTCTGTTGCACTGTACTCTCCCAAGCACTTAATATCATGCTCTACACCCAGTAAGTGCTCATTAAATACCACTGATTGACTGACCTGGGTCCTAATCCCAGCTCCACCACTAGCTTGCTGTGTGATCTTGAGCAAGTCACTTAACTGCTCCATGCCTCAATTTCCTCATCTATAAAATGGGAATTCATTACCTTCCTTCTTCCCCCTTATTCATTAATAATAACAATAATGGTATTTGTTAGGCACTTACTGTGTACCAGGATTGGTACTAAGCGCAGGGGAGTATACAAGCAAATCAAGTTGGACACAGTCTCTGTCCCATGTGGGGTTCACAGTCTCAATGCCCTTTTTAAAGATGAGGAACCCGAAGCACAGAGAAACTAAGTGACTTGTCCAAAGTCACCCAGCAGACAAGTGGCGGAGCCAAGATTAGACCCCATGACTCTGAGTCCCAGGCCCATGCTCTATCCACTACACCATTTCATTCATTCAATAATATTTACTAAGTGCTTACTATGTGCAGAGCACTATACTAAGCACTTGGAATGTACAATTTGGCAACAGATAGAGACAATCCCTGCCCATTGATGGGTTTACAGTCTAATTCTGGGAGAATAATCTTGGTATTTGTTAAGCGCAGCGTGGCTCAGTGGAAAGAGCCTGGACTTCGGAGTCAGGGGTCATGGGTTCGACTCCCAGCTCTGCCACTTGTCAGCTGACTGTGGGCAAGTCACTTCACTTCTCTGTGCCTCAGTTACCTCATGTGTAAAATGGGGATTAACTGTGAGCCTCACGTGGGACAACCCGATGACCCTGTATCTACCCCAGCGCTTAGAACAGTGCTCTGCACATAGTAAGCGCTTAACAAATACCAACATTATGTGCTGAGCACTGTTCTAAGAGCTGGGTAGATACAAGGTCATCAGGGTGTCCCACGTGGGGCTCACAGTCTCTACCCCCATTTTATAAATGAGGGAACTGAGGCCCAGAGAAGTGAAGTGACTTGCCCTCTGTCACACAGCTGACAAGTGGTGGAGCCAGGATTCGAACCCATGACCTCTGACTCCCAAGCCGGTGCTCTTTCCACTGAGCCCCGCAGGAGGGCGAGTCCCACGGGAGGGGATGTTGCTTCTCTAGTCATTGAGCCCTGTGTTTGGTACTGCCTCCCAATCCGATTACCTTGTCTCTAGCCCAGCTCTTAGGACAGTGCTCGGCACATAGTAAGCAGTTAAGACATACTATTATTATTATTATTGGGCTCCCTCTCCTCTGCCCTGATTACCAGCTTTGCCCCTTGTTAGGTGTATCTGTTGTGAGGGGAGGATTCATTCATTCAATAGTATTTATTGAGCGCTTACTATGTGCAGAGCACTGCACTAAGCGCTTGGAATGTACAAATCGGCAACAGATACAGTCCCTGCCCTTTGACGGGCTTAAGGATGCATGCTCGGCAGTGATTGCCAAGCAGAATCAGCTGGACTGGGCCTGAAGTTCTTGGCAGTGATTGCCAAACACAATCAGTTGGGTCTGGCCACCCTCCAGGCCTGGAATTCTTGACAGGTTTTGAGCTTCTCAAAGTGTAGGCAGCCACACCCATGCTTACAGTTTCAGCACCAGAGTAGGATTCTGGGGCCAGCCTCAGTTACAGGAAAAGTTTAGGGAGTAGCATTCCCTTCTGGAAAGAGTTGAGGCCTGGGAGTTAGAAGACTTGGATTCTAAACCTCACTCTACCACCTGTCTAGTGTGACCTGGGGCAAGTTACTTCACTTCTCTGTGTTTCAGTTATCTCATCTGTAAAATAGATATTAAATCCTCCCCCCTCTGATTTAGGTTGTGAGGCCCACGTGGGATGGGTACTGTGTCCAACCTGATCAACTGTATCTAACCCAAGGTTTGGAACAGTGCTTGGCACTTAGTAACCACTTAAATGCAAAAAAAAAAAAAAAAACCCCACACACACAAAAATCAGTGACTGCACACAGTTGAGGGGTGAGAAATGATCACTGGGAGCACCCGCTCCAGCCTAGGTGGTTTGCGGATTAAAGAATCTGAGAAGATTCTGTCCTTGATGTCCCTGACGTCCACCAGGATTTAGGCTGCCAAAGCACTGCTCCAACCCCCCAGGCACTCGGGAATGCAAGGAGAAGTGACTTGCCCAAGGTCATGCAGCAGGTCAGGGGCAAAACTGGGATTAGAACCGCGGACCTCCTGACTCCCAGTTTCTCGCTCTTTCTACTAGCCACACTGCCTCCCAATTCTATAACGTCTCCTTTTAGGAAACAAATGAGGGTTTCCTGGAGATTGATTTTCAAAAAGAACAACAAGACTATTATTACTGTTACGGGAATGGAGCTTTGTGTTGTCGACAATGGTGTCAGGCAATGCTTTAATGATGTTCAAAATAAATACCCATTTGAATCAACAAAGCCATTATTACAGAACAATTGTAATCAATTGTGCAGTTGAAAGCAGGTCTTTAGCATCTCAAGTGCCCCCAATAATTAAAGGTGCTGTGGGAGTTTGTGACTGATTCCTTGGGCGGGAAAGGAGGGAGGCATGGGAGGAGGCTGATTTAGCTTGCAGTGAGATATTGGTGGAGGAATTACCATTATGCTTTAGATGGGAAACCATTCTTAGCCCTCTATCATAAATGGCCTCCTTTTCCCCTCATAAAATGATTATTCCTCCTTCAAAGTCTGTCCATTTGCCACAACTGCTGAGTTGTGTCAGTGTCACTGTCAACTTCCCAGCAGAAATAGAAGGCTTGCCTTCAACAATCACCACACAGCTTAATTTCATAATTCATTCAGTTGTATGTATTGAGCGCTTACTGCGTGTAGAACACTGTACTAAGTGCTTGGGAGAGTATGATCCAACAATATTGTACTATTGGTTAAGCACCCTTAAGCACTCCCTTTAAAGAAGCAACATGGGCTAGTGGAAGGTGCACAGGTCATGGGATCAGAGGACGTGGTTCTGCCACTTGTCTGCTGTATGACCTTGGGCAAGTCACTTTATTGTGCTTCAGTTCCCTCATCTGCAAAATGAGGATTCAATACCTGTTCTCTCCCTCCTACTTAGATTGTGAACTCCCTGTGGGACCTGATTATCTTGCATCTACTTCAGCAATTAGTACAGTGCTTGGCAAAATAGTAAGCGCTTAAATACCACGATTCTTATTAAGTGCCAAGCACTGTTCTAACTACTGGGGTAGAGATGAGATAAACTAGGTTGGACACAGTCGCTGCCCTACCCAGGGCTCACAGTCTAAGAGGAAGGAAAAACAGGTATCCTATCGCCCATTTAGAGAGGAGGAAGCTGAGGCCAGAGGGATTTAGTAACTGATCCAAGGCAACACGGCAGGTATGTGGCAGAGCTGAGATTAGAAACTAAGAATCCCTTAGCGCTGACTATCTTTCAATAAAGTTTTCTCTCTCTAACTGTCCCAAGGTGGGTCTCCAGAGGAAGGGAACATTGCTCTGGGCAGCTCTGTGGCTCTTCCTTTCTCGTTCTCTGTTCGTACCAGAAACTAGACTATTACATCTGTTACTTTCGGCTCCTTGCAGCTCACGAAATGATCAAAGGTTCTTGCTGTCATCTATTAATCAATGACATTTATTGAGCACCTAATGCGAGAAGAGCACTGTACAGAGCATTTCTCCCTCCTAGTTAAAATGGGAACCCCACGTGGGACCCGATTATCTTGCTATCTGCCCCAGCTCTTAGTACAGTGCTTGGCACATAGTAAGCACTTAAGCAATACCACAAATATAATTCCCCATTTAATTCCCAAGAGATTCCAGTCACATCAGTCCAACAGCCACTCTAAGCAATTAGGTGTTTTATCCCCAGCCTCTGCACATGGAGACATATGTCTAGGAAGGATTCCTGAGGAGGAGAGTGTGTTGGAGGGTTTAGAAGGGCTTTGAAGATGCAGCGAGTGGAGTCTGGAGGATCTGGGGGCGTTTGAAGGGTTTTCAGGATTGGTCTACCACCAGCTTGGCTCAGAGCCAAGGGGTCGCCTCCCCATACTGGACCTTTGACCCGACTTGGAGTGGCAACCCGGAACTGTTCCAAAGACATTTCTGGATCAAATCCACCAAATTAACCACATATCCCATCCACATTTTGCGAGAACATGAAATGTATTATTGAGGGGTGAGGGAGGGGGATCACCATGTTTGAACGACTGTATGGCATGGTTCTGTGTGTGAGTGGTCCCGCGGGGTAGAGATTATTCTGTATGACTGTGGGGTTTCTGTGGAGGGTTACCCCATATGAATGAGTATGAGGGTGTGTATGTGTGTGGCCTAGACAACGGGGAGGTTTCAACCAAACCTTCTGCTCCTAACCCCGCAACCCTCCCTGTCCCCCAATCCTCCACTCTGCAGCCTTTAAAATAGCTCCACAAAGTGATAAATTGCCATTTTTTTTTAAATGTTATATAAGTGCTTACTATGTACCAGGCACTGTACCAAGGACTGGGGTAATTGGATTGCTCACAGTCCATCTCCCACATGGGGCTTATGGTCTTAATCCCCATTTTACAGATGAGGGAATTGAGGCCCAAAGAAATTAAGTGACTGGCCCATCCATTATGCCCTATCCACTAGGCCACCCTGCTTCCCCAAGAAGAAAGTGAAAAACCCCATTCAAAGAGCAAACTCGGATTTATTTCGGCCTCCCCGGGGCAGCCCATTCACTTCTCCTAGAAGCAGAGGGAGACAAGGTCCGACTGTGCCCCCACCTCCGGAGCAGAGCGCTGGGACAGATACCCCGCCGAGTGACCACTGGGAAACCTCATCGGCCACAGTCTACATGGAGGAAACAGGGAAGCCTTCTCGAGCCAGCAAAGAAGTCTTAGTCTCAGGAGTCTGGCTTCGATACACAGAGAGAGTATAGGTGTAAGGCAGCTTAGACCCAAACATTTACATCCCACTTCAATAATGAATCCAAAAAAACTCATAAATACCCAGCATACTCATATAAAAGACATAAGCATTCTTGAGGCCAAGCCCGAGCACTCACCCTTAGCTGGCTGGAGGGAGCAGTCTAGCTGTCACGGCTTGGGAGAACGAGAAGGAGGCTGACTCACCTGAATTTAAAAGCTCACCTGAACTCCTTGTAAGCTCCTATTGGCTAGTCTAGTACCTGCTGGAAAATCCCAACCCTCAGAGGGTTCTGGGAAATGTAGTTCCCAGGAGGGAGCCCATTGCAGAGTATGGAGACCTGGATTTTTTTTTTTTAATAGGATTTGTCAAGTGCAGGACAAGCAGCACTCTTCTAAGCCCTGGGACTCACAGTCTTAATCCTCATTTTACAGATGAGATAACTGAGGCACAGAGAAGGGAAGTGTCTTGCCCAAGGCCACACAGTAGACAGGTGGAACAGAGGGATTTGCACCCAGGTCCTTCCAATTCCCAGGCCCAAGCTCTAACCACCACTGGATTCTGACCCCCAAGCTCTGCCACTGGCCGCTGGGTGACGCTAGGCAAGTCGCTTTAATGATGGTGGTATCTGTTAAGCGCTTACTATGTGCCAAGCACTGTTCTAAGCGCTGGGGGGATACAAGGTGATCAGGTTGTCCCACGTGGGGCTCACAGTCTTCATCCCCATTATACAGATGAGGGAACTGAGGCACAGAGAAGTAAAGTGACTTGCCCAAAGTCACACAGCTGACAAGCGGCAGGGTCGGGATTCAAACCCATGACCTCCGACTCCCAAGCCCCGGCTCTTTCCACTGAGCCACGCTGCTTCTCAACTTCTCTCACCTTCGGTGTCCCGTCTACTCCTCAGGGATGTCCTGAGAGTGCTTTGGAGGTGAAAGAAGTAACAGATCATTATGAATAATGAAGTACAACGAGAGTGAAGGTTTCCACAGCCAGGTTTGGCCAGCTCTTAGCACTCTGGGAAATTGACTTGTTTTTCCAATTCCCCCCCGCCGACTCCTGTGGACACGGTAACTCACAGTGGCATGGGGAGACAATTCCGCAGCTAAGCGATGTGGTAAAATCCAATACTTAGAGAGATAAAAGCTGATTGCAGTTTGGGGAAGGAAAACCTAAGGAAAAATGTTTTACTAAAGTTTTCCTTTCAAAGATGAATGTCTCGGTGCTTTTTCTTTTTTAAATTTGTGCTGGCGACATTCCCTCCCCAGTCCTGTCTCCTCTCTCCCCGGCCACCCCTTTGCTCTGCCGCTTGATAATCATCTGATCGGGCCATAAAATTAATTTGAGAATAATCTTAAATCATTTGGTCCGGAAAAGGAGGGGGGACTGAGGCCATTGGGGGTTGGGGGAGGAGGGGTGTGTGTGTGGTGCCGGGGGGGGTACTAGGTGCACACTGAGGCTCCTTGAGCCCCCTCAACACTCTTCAACAGCTTAAACTAGTAGGGAAACAGCATGGCCTAGTTAGCACAGGCCTGAGAGTCAGAAGGACTGGGTTCTCACCCCCGCCCCATCACTTGTCTGCTGTGTCGACCTTGGGCAAGTCACTTCACTTCTTGGAACCTCAGTTCCCTCATCTGTAAAATGGGGATTAAGACTGTGAGTCCTATATGGGACATGGACTGTGTCCAACCTGGTCAGCTTGTATACCCTTAGTACAGTATATGGCACACAGCGAGCACTTAAAAACTACCGTTTAAAAAAAGAGGAGGGACCTGGTAGTTGGGAGGCCTGGGTTCTAAACCTGGCTCTGCCACTTGCCTCCTGCGTGACTGGGTAGCTCCCTTAACTTCTCTGTACCTCTGTTCCTCATCTCTAAAATGGGGATTAAATATCCGTTCTCCCACCCCCTTCAAACTTGAGCCCCCTTTGGGGCGGGACTGTCCAACCTAGTTATCTGGTGTCCCATCGGAGAGGTCTCTCCAAGGCGACGCTCTCTCCTGTTAGGGTGAGTGTTTCTGAGAGGGAATCTCTGGCACATCATGCTCACGAAAGTGCAGCCGGGCCCCTTTTCCAGCCTTCCGATTCGGGGCGGCAACGCTCACACCCCAGTGGTGAAGAGGGGGGAGGGCGTGTCCCACAACAGATGGGGCGAGGGCTGTAGTAGGGCCCTGTACTCAGTGACCCACAGTGTGAGGCAGCTGATAGGGAGAATGGGTGCCACGTGTGGTCCAAGAGCAGACTATTTCTGGGACCTTGACAGCCGCAGTCATTTAGTCATTCAGTTGCTAGTATTTATTGAACACTCACTGTGTGTAGAGCACTGTACTAAGCGCTTGAGAGAGTACAACAGCTCAACAGACAAATAGTTGTACAGCGCTGGTACCCTCCCAAGAGCTCAGAACAGCGTTCTGCGCACATCAAGTGCTCGACCAATGCCATCGATCGATCGACGGACGGGTCCCCGACGGTGACTCCGCTTCGCTCCGTCTTTCCTCCCAGTTGCACTCGGACCAGGATCGAGGGGACGGGTCTCTGAAGTACATCCTCTCGGGGGACGGGGCGGGGGACCTCTTCATCATCAACGAGAACACGGGGGACATCCAGGCCACGCGCAGGCTGGACCGCGAAGAAAAGCCAGTCTACGTCCTGCGGGCGCAGGCCGTCAACAGGAGGACGGGGAGGCCGGTGGAGCCCGAGTCCGAGTTCGTCATCAAGATCCATGACATCAACGACAACGAGCCGCTGTTCTCGGAGGACGTGTACACGGCCACCGTGCCCGAGATGGCCGACCTCGGTGAGCGAGTGGGAGCGCTTGGGGGAGCCTGACTGCTGGGTGGGGAAGCAGATGGCCTGGTGGAAACAGCCCGGGCCGGGCAGTTGGGGGACCTGGATTCTAATCCCGGTTCTGCCACTTCACCGCTGTGTGACTTCAGGCAAGTCGCTACACTTCTCTGTTCCTCAGTTTCCTCATCTGTAGAATGGGGATCGAAAACCTGTTCTCCACCCCCTTAGACTGGGCGTGAGCCCTGTGTGGGACAGGGACTGTGTCCGGTCTGATTATCTTGGATCTACTCCATTGCTTAGTTCAACATTTGTCACGTTGTAAGTGCTAACGATTATTACTACTACCATCACTGTTATTGTTATTTTAGTAAGCACTTCCGAGGTGCCGAGCATCACGCCAAGCACTGGGATCAACACAAGACAACCAGATCGGATACAGTCCCCATCCCCTCAGGGCCCACCATCCAAGAGAGAGGGAGGCCAGGTATCCCATCCCCATTTTACAGATGAAGAAACCAAGGCCCCGGGGGAACCTGCGCAAGGCCGCGTGCCAGGCCAGTGGCAGAGCTGGGATTAGAACCCAGGTCTTCTGACTCCCAGTTTCCTGCTCTTTCCATAAGGCCCCACTTCCTCCCTACTTCCCTCTTGCCTACTATGTGTCAGCACGGTGATCAGCACTGGGGTTGATACAAGATAATCAGTTGGATACAGTCCTGTCCCTCACAGAGCTCACAGCCTAAGAAGAAGAAATGCATGGAACATATCCCCATGTTATAGATGAGGAATCTGAGACTCAGAGAGGTGAAGTGACCTGCCCAAGGTCACCCAGCAGGTCAGTGGCAGAGCTGGGTCTCCCGGCTCCCGGGCCAGAGCCCGTCTCACTAGGCCACGCTCAGAGACTCCTCCGAGGAACCGGTCCTCACTCTGCCTCCCTGCCCCACCTCCGATTACTAGTACACCCCCAAAGGACCCTCGCCAATCCATCCATCCATCCATCCGTCAGATGTATTAGAGGAGTCCTGAGCTTTGGGCTTTTGTTCCAGGTTTTCTTTTGCCTTCTTCTCTGGGGAAGTCTTGGGGAGTGCAGAGCATTTTTAATCTGGACCAGGGTGTCCGGCCCCGACAGCTGCCTTAATTAAATACAGTTTTCAAGAGCATCAAAGGAAGCTTTAACAAAACCTCAAGCAATATGCAAATGCCGGGCAGATTCTTCACTAATTGGCGGAAGTTAAGGAAAGGAGGCTCTACCACCCACCTCCATCTCCCTCCTTTGGCTGGGCCGGCTCGGGGGCGAGGGGGAGTGGGATCTGATTGACGGGGGCTCACAACTTCTGCTTACAACTCTGACAGTCTATTGGAAGACTCCCACGATGGATTCAGTACACTTGCGTGAAGAAAGATCTGGCCTTGGCTCTGCCTGTCCCTCCGTCAGGCCCGCTCTCTGATCTGTTTGGGAGCCCCGAAGCCTGATGGGAAATTCCATTCTCACGTACGGTGGCGTTTTCAGCCCGGGCCGGTGGTGAAAATCGGAACCATGGTTTCGGAGAGAAAACCATCGTTTACTTGGGGGGTCTTGGGTGTGTCGAAACAAGAGTTATACAGAGCTTTAACAAAAATAAGGCAAATCTCGAGTCAGTGGATTTTCCTGCTGGGTGACTCAAAAACCCATTCACCACTGTGAACTCTGCTTTCTTGGAAATGCATTCATCGCACCAAGGGACAAAAAGAATGTGATTGACAGATGGGGTAGGGGTGGGGTAGGCAGAGTGCTTGGGTGGAAAAAGCACAGGATTAGGAAAGGCCCTAGTTCCAATCCCAGCTCTGTTGTTGCTTTTTTTTTTAAGCTATTTGTTAAAGTGCTTACTGTGTGCCAGGCACTGTTCTAAACACTGGGAAAGATACAAGCTAATCAGGTTGGACAAAGTCCCCTGTGCCTCATGGGGCTCACAGTCTCAATCCCCATTTTATAGATGAGGGAACTTAGCCCAGAGAAGTAAAGTGACTTGCCCAAGGTCACACAGCAGACAAGTGGCAGAGCCGGGAATAGAACCCAGGTCCTTCTGACTCCCAGGCCCGTGCTCAATCCACTAGGCCGTGCTGCTTCTCCGTGCTGCTGATCTGCTGTGTAACCTCAGGTAAGTCACTTAACCATCCTGGGCAACATTTCCTTGTATATAAAATGAGGATAAAATAGATTGTGAATTTCAGACGAGGAACAGCTGGGAAGAATATCTAACTACATTGGGCTGAATTGGTTTTCATCTGATTTAAAAGCAGATTAGTTGCCTGGGAACAACCAGTCAATTTCACACTCACGGACCCCAAGGGAGGGGACTTGCTTGCCTCATTTAAACGTGCCTCAGTTAGCCTCATACATGGAGATTGCTAGACAGTAAACACCTTGAAGTCAGGGATCGTGTCTTCTAACCCTAGGAACTCTCCTAAGAGCTTAGTACAGTGCTCAAAACAGAGTGGGTGCTCAATGAATGCAATTGATGGACTGGTGGAGCAGAAAGGGGTGGGCTTCTTTGCCTGATGAACTTCCCCAAGCGCCAGCTCCCCAGCTCCATCCTCTTCCCCTCCTGTCCCACCAGTTCATGTTCTCACTCAGGGTTAGGGGGTCCGGGTGGGAGGGCTGGCGGCCAACATTTGGGCAGGAGACTGGGCCCTGCAGGACGGACCAGACCCAGCCTCCGAACCCAGTGCTGATTCGTCTTCCTCTGGTTCCAGGGACGTTCGTTGTCCAAGTCACGGCGACCGATGCAGACGACCCCACCTACGGGAACAGCGCCAGAGTGGTGTACAGCATCCTGCAGGGGCAGCCCTACTTCTCCGTCGAGTCGGAAACAGGTCAGGCGGGCTCGTCAGCCACCGCTTCTCCCAATACGTCCGTCAATCAGTCTGTCCTTCAATCAATCCTATTCATTGAGCGCCTACGGTGTGCAGAGCACTGGACTAAGTGCTTGGGAGAGTATGTTACAACAGAGTCGGTAGACCCTTCCCCCGCCCACAGTGAGCTTATGGTCTAGAGGGGGAGACAGACATTTGTATAAATAAGTAAATAAATAACTTACCGACAGGTACATACATCTATGTGGATATGTCACGTCCTCCTTGCTCAGAGGAGGCACCGACGATGGGGAAATTTACCCCCGTTTGGTGCCCTTGTGGCCAAATAGGTCAGTGGCTGCTGAAGAGCAAGCGGCCCCACCAGTGGACAGTGGTTGTCTCCGGCATCGCACCTCCCACGTGGCACCATCTTGTACGGCCAAGTGGTTCCTCTGGCCATCGGCTTGATGACCGCGCTCCCGTGACGTTGCCCTGAACCTCCGCCTGCTCAGCCCGACTCTCCCATCCCTAGGTATCATCAGGACGGCTCTGCTCAACATGGATCGAGAAAACAGGGAGCAGTATCAGGTGGTCATCCAGGCCAAGGACATGGGCGGCCAGATGGGAGGACTGTCGGGCACCACCACCGTGAACATCACGCTGACCGACGTCAACGACAACCCACCTCGCTTCCCCCAAAGTATGCACACCCCCTAGGCCGGGTTTCTCTCCCAGCATTTCCGGGGAAGCCATAGTAATAATAGTGTTGGTATTTGTTAAACACTTACTATGAGCTAAGCACTGTACTTGGGTTCGATGGAGTAGATAGAAGATGGTCAAGTTGGAGGCAGGCCCTGTCCCACATGAGGATCACAGTCTAAGTAGGAGGGAGGACAGGTTTTTGAATCCCCATTTTCACAGATGAAGAAACCGAGGTACAAATAACTTAAGTGACTTGCCCAAAGTCAAACCTCACAGCCAGGAGAATCCAGGTCCTCAGATTCACACGTCAATCCTTTTCCCACTAGGCCACATTACTTTTCAAGACTGACCTTTCCCTGCGTGGGGTGAGGGGGGTTGGAGTGTAGGGGGGTGTATTTTGGGGGGTAGGAATGCTGACCGTTTGTGCCTTCGGGGCTTCCTTTCTCTGAGGGAAGCACTGATTTATTTATTCATTCATTCCCTTGTATTTATTGAGAGCTTACTGTGGCAAGATCTCTGGACTAAGCACTTGGGTCGGTACACTATAACGATAAACAGGCACATTCCCTGCCCACAACGATTTAGCCGGGCCACTGTAACTCCCGAATTGGTCGTTACTCCCAAAACAGGGTGACGGTTTTGACTTCAGAACTAAAGATCGTGAGCCCAGTGCTTCCAGGCCCCAGGCTCCTCTCTGATGGTAACTCGGGCACTTTGGGAGGAGCCCTAGATCTTCCAGGCCAGGAGGGTACCCCTGGTAGGGTTCGGCCGTAGGCACCGTTCACCTCTTGGAGCCGCGATGCCGTCGCCCTCAGTGGCTGAAAAGAACCGTGGCGGTGATGACACCACTCTCTAGTGGTTGCCATGAGCTGGGGCCCCTCCCCATGGCGCCAGCCGGTTCACGCAGACTATGTGGAGAGGATTTGGGTTGCTCTCGCTGCTGTTTTCCTCCCGGTGAAACTGACTCATGTTTCTACAGGGCACCTGCTTCTCTAGGTCTATGCTTACATCTGTACTTCTGTCTCTATCTCTATCTAGACATAGCTAGACACAGTCTGTCAGGCTAATTGCCAATATTCAGGCATCAGGGCAACGAGGGAATCGGTTTCCCATCTCTGCGGTGAAGGCCCGAAGCCAGGGATTGCACCTGAGTCCAGGTGTGCGCAATGGTCACGAACTCCACCTCCACCTTCCAGCGCCATCACCACCTGCCTGCTTCAGTTCCCTTTTTTTCCCCCCAGCCACCATCCTCTGCCCCTCACAGCCAGCCCGAGGGAACATCTTCACAGTTTAATACCCACAGTGCTCTGGTCCAAGTAACATCCTGACAGTTCAATACCCATAGTGCTCTCCTCCAAAGCCCCCAAACCCCAGGAACACTAGCGAAAGGGTCCCGCACAGGGTGCTGTTCCCTCCTATTTCCTCGAGAGCTCACGGGAAAGATGAGATGATCCCCAAACACTCGTAGAATTCACGTGGGCTCAGTCCAGTCGGTGAGAGCTTAGGCAGAGGCAGTCAAAAAAGCACACCATCATATTCAGTGGGTCTCCCTCTCAACCTCTTCTCCGCAACCCATGGCGCGACCCTGGCCCTTGGATTGACCTGGGGGCATGGAGGGAGACTTGTTTTCCACATCCTGGTGTCACACCAAAGTTACACGTGGTGTCTGTCTGTTTGCCCCACACCAGGCACCTATCAATTCAGAACTCCCGAGTCGGCCCCGCCGGGAACGCCGATTGGCAGAATCAAGGCCCACGATGCAGACGTGGGTGAAAACGCAGAGATTGAATACCGCATCGCCGACGGAGAGGGCTCGGACATGTTTGACGTCAGCACCGACCAGGAGACACAGGAGGGAATTCTAATGGTCAAAAAGGTCAGTTTTCTCCCCATCAAATTAAGAAAAAAAATGGAGCCTTTTTGCTTTAAGAGAATGCCTCGAAACTTTCAAGTCTCAAATTCTGGATGCTCTAGTTTCACAGGTTTGTCTTGGTATAAAGAATCTTATTAACGGGACATGTCTCTCTTCCCTCATTCCAGGCACCTGTCCCCTCCTGCCTTCACACACACACACATACACACCTCTCTCCCGCCCCCAGACTGTAACTCTCTAAGGATGGTTTGGTGACATTCTGGGGAGGTCGCGGGATAGCGGTTTAGTGAAGTCACTCATGGGAATGGGGTGAGTACGGCCGGCCAGGTTAGAGAAAGGACCTAAAATCAATTGGCCAGTATTTACTGGCCCTCTTGTTCAATCAATCAATGAATAGTATTTATTGAGCACTTACCGTGTGCGGAGTACTGTACTAAGCACATAGGAGAGGACAGTATAACTGAGTTGGTAGATGCAATTCCTGTCCACAAGAAGCTTAACAGTCTGGGGCGGGGGGAATCTTGTCTTGTTCTGAACCAGGGGCATTGGGGATTGGTTGAAGGGCAGCGAGAGACCACAGGGTGCGGCAAAGCCAGGATCGAAAAGGGGAACAGGCCCCAGAATGTCCCGGCAGCCCAAGGATGGGGAGAGAATAAAAGAATGAAGTGCCTAAATAATAATGATAATTTTCAGATTTATTAATAATAATAACGATGATGATGATGATAATGTTTGTTAAGCACTTATTATGTGTCAAGCACTGTTTTAAACACTGGGGTAGATACTAATTAGTCCGGTTGGACACAGTTCCTTTCCCACGTGGGGCTCACAATCTTAATCCCCATTTTACAGGTGAGGAAACTGTGGCCCAGAGAAGTGAAATGACTTGCTCGAGGTCACACAGCAGAGAAATGGTGGAGCCAGGATTAGAACCCAGGCCCTTCTGTTAAGTGCTTACTAAGGACCGAGCGCTGTGAGGAATACTGGGGTCAACACAGTACAATAAAGTCAGGCATAGTCCCTGACCCACAGGGGCTCACAATCTAAAGGGGAGGAAGAACACGCATTTAATCCTCGTATTATTTATAAGGAAACTGAAGCCCAGAGAAGCTAGACTTGCTCAAGATCACACAGCAGGCAAGTGACAGAGCCAGAATTAGGACCCAGCTGTCCTAGTTCCCAGTCCTCTGCTCTTGCTTTCAGGCCTCGCTGCCTTAAAAGCAGCAATGAAATTGCAGGAAAAAAAAACCAACCTAATTCCCACTCAATTGTAGCTTTCATTTTTCTTTCCCTTACTTGCAAAAAAAAATAGCAATTTAGGGAATAGCAGAAATGATGTGGATAAAATGCAATTTCAAGCCAGGTTTTATTTATTTTTATGGTATTTGTTAAACACTGAGGTAGATAGAAGCTAATCTAAGTAAAAGGAACTCCTCATTTTATAGATGAAGGAAACGAGGCCCAGAGACGTGAAGCGACTTGCCCAAGGTCACACAGCAGACAACCGGCAGAGCTGGAATTAGAACCCAGGTCCTCTGACACCCAGGCTCTTGCTCTTTCCACTCAGTCATGCTGCTTCTCTATGAACAAAACTTCGGAGAATCCTGAATCGAGCCATTAATGGGTGTATTTCCTGGACACCCAGGGAGGGCTGAGAACTGTACTGAGCCCTTGGCACAGTGGAACGGGAGCGAGATTCACATTCCATGCACTCAAAGAACTTACAGTCTTACAAGCTTATAGAGGGTATTTACAGGTACATGCAAAAACACACACACACACACACACGTGTGTGTGTGTGTTTTTCTAGACACCAACAGATGTCAAATGCTATTTATTGAGCATTTACTGTGTTCAGTGCACTGTATTAAGCACCTGAGGAAGCCCAGTACAACAGGGTTGGTAGACATGATCCCTGTCCTCAAGGACCTTTCAGCCTACAGTCTATAAGTGTTGAGTTTAGGATTAAAAAAACAGGACTAAGGGTAGCTGCTGATTGATGTGATTACGCTGCCGAGAATTAACCAAGGAAGATTGGAAGTGGTTGCTTCTCTTTCCTTTAGTTTCCTGCTGAACAGTCCAATAAAAGACAACTCAAGTGCAGAGAAGGGTGAGGATTTGCTAGACTGGAAGCTCCTTGAGGGCAGGGAATGAGTCTACTAGCTCTATAATGCTCTCCCAAGTGCTCAGTCCAGGGCTCTGCACGCAGTAAGGACGCTATAAATGCCCCGCCTGATCGATCTATTAACGGTGCCACGATCGATTGATGGCTGCCACATCCTGCATCCCATTCCCGATTCCGCTGTTTGTGGAGTTTTTCTCCATCCACCTGACAAGCATGGAGCGCCGCAGCCAGCAGCACCCCTCCCCATCCCATTCTGACCGTGTGCTTCCCCCCTCCCCAGGTGCTGGACTTCGAGAAGAAGAGAGCATACAGCCTGCGGGTGGAAGCGTCCAACCCACGCACCGAGTCCCGCTTCCTGCACCTGGGCCCCTTCCAGGATGCGACCACGGTCAGGGTGGCGGTGGAGGACGTGGACGAGCCGCCCGTCTTCGGCAGGCGCGCCTACATCCTCCAGGTCCGGGAGGACGCCCCGCTCAACAGCACCGTGGGTTCCGTGGATGCCCAGGACCCGGATGGGGCCAAGAACGCTGTCAGGTGAGCGGTCGCCGCTCCGGGGAGCCCACCCTCTCTGGGGGAATCCCGCCCTCTCCACAGGCTCCCACCCACTCAGGGGTTGAATGAATGAATGAATATCATCCATGTCAAGGATCCCACCCGCTCCGGGGGAATCCTGCCTGTTCCATGGGCTCCCACCCACTCAGGGAATCCCGCCCACTCGGGGAGATCCAACCTGCACTGGGAAGCCTGTTCACTTAATGGGCTCCTCCCCACTCTGGGGATCCTGCCTGCTCCAGGGGTCCTGCCCACTCCAGGGGCTCCCACCTGCTCCAGGCCATCCCAACTGCTTTGGAGATCCCACATGCTCCAAGGGATCACTCCTGCTCCGGGGGAGAATCCCTCCTTCTCCAGGGTTCCTGCTCACCGTGGGGATCCCACCTGTTCTGGGAGACCTGGCCACTCTGGTGATGCTGCCTGCTATGGGGCTCCTACCTGTTCCAGGAACCCCACTGCTCCATAGGATGGTGGCCTCCATAATGGGGCCAGGGGCCTGCTGGGGGCGCAGAGCGGGACTCACAGACCTGGAGTCATCAGCCACCTCCACGACCCACCTGGGTGCCGGAGCCGCTGCGGCGCAGACCGTGGGGCATCACAGGCCCCTCTGCAGGGAGTGTAGTATTTAGTAAAGACTGAGCACTCAGGAACTAGCATCCATCCACTGGTGGGGGATGAGGGTTGGCATTCTGGGGCTCCGGGGCCAATCCTAGTGCCCGAGGAGGGCTGCACCCAGTCCTTGTCCCACATGGGACTCACAGTCTTAATCTCCATTTTACAGATGAAGTAACTGGGCCCCAAAGAAGTGAAGTGACCTGCTCAAGGTCACACAGCAGACAGGTGGGGGAGCTGGGATTAGAACTCAGGTCCTTCTGACTCCCAGGCCCATGCTCTATCTGCTAGGCCATGCTGCTTCTGAGGTGCTCTATCCACTTCTCACTCTGCTTCAGTGTGGGAAGAACCCAGTATCTTATGTGACAGACACTAGGCCATATTCCATTAATAAAGTGGAGAAGAAGGGCGAGCCAAGCCAATTTTCTCTTGTCTCCAAATGTAATGGTGAGCTGGGGCCTCTCTCACATCACTTCACTTGCAAACATGATGAGGAGAGACGAGAGTGGGTCTCAACGGTGTCCTGCATTTTCAGGTATTCTGTTGATCGCCACACAGACATGGACAGGATATTCAACATCGATTCTGTCAACGGAACTGTTTTTACATCCAAACCTCTTGACCGGGAGACGCTTCAGTGGCATAACATCACAGTCATAGCAACAGAAATCGGTAAGTCGAATGGAAATCCTGCTGGAACCCTCTGGGGAGTAGATCGCATCTTCCGGATGAGAGTTTGGAAATCCTGGCATTGGTTTCAGACAACATGCTGGCTCAACCAGGGGAGCCCCAGGGAGAAGAATCTGGTTGGGGGGGGGGGACCTGGGTTCTAATCCCATCTCCACCATTTGCCTACAGTGGGACCTTGGGCCTCAGTTTCTCCATGTGTAAAATGAGGATTTAATACCTGTTCTCCCAACCCGCCCCCCCACAACTACGAGGCCCAGGGAAGATGGGGGACTGTGTCTGACCTGATTATCAGTGCTTGGAGCAGTGCTTAGCACATAGTAGTTAACAAATACCACAATGATTAACAGAAACAAAATGGTGTTTCTGCTTTGGAGACAAAAACACTGATAATGGGACTGACACCCTTTATTTAACTGATGGCCATTTGATGGGGTTCCAAAAATCCCTCATTTTAGAGGAGTCTAGAAAATAATTCCCATCCTTCCATTGTTTGAACAAAGTTTCCTATTTAGAAATAGAGTGATTATGTATTGGGGGGTGAGGCATTGGTGATTTTTAGAATTACCCTGAAAATTCATCTTGCAGGTTGGTTTGGGTTTTGCAGATAGCCATCATGTTCTGTGTCCACCTTATTCTCTTCCTCAAAATGGGGGGAGAGAGGAGACCGTCTACTGCTCCGCAGAAGCGATGGGCTGTCTGTCCTTCTTGGCCTCTTTCCAAGGGCCCGGGGACCTTGAGACCAACCTCCCACTACAGAGATTGGGTGACTCGGGGATGGCAAATGGCACGAGGTTGGGTGGCAAAAGAGGCAACCCTCACATTGTCCTCCCATCACCTCAAGTTTAACACATCCAAAACAGAGCTCCGACCTTCCCACCCAAACCTTGTCCTCCCCCTGACTTTCCCATCACTGTAGGCAGCACCACCATCCTTCCTGTCTCATATGTCCGTAACCTTAGCAATATCCTTGACTCCTCTCCGTCATTCAACCCACATATTCAATCCATCACTAAATCCCATCAGTTCCACCTTCACAGCATAGCTAAAATCCACTCTTTCCACTCCATCCAAACTACTGCCATGTAATACAATCATTCATCCTATCCCACCTGGATTACTGCATCAGCGTCCTTGTTGACCTCCCAGCCTCCTGTCTCTCCCCACTCCCATCCATACCTCACTCTGCTGCCCGGATCATTTTTCTATAAAAAGGTTTAGGACATGTCACCCCGCTCCTCAAAAAAATCCAGTGGTTGCTCATCCATCTCCGCATCAAACAAAACTCTTCATCATTGGCTATAAAACACTCTACCACCTTGCCCCCATCTACCTCACTTCCTTTCTCCCTTTCTACAACCCAGCCCATTCCTCTAGTTCTAACCTTTTCACTATGCCTCGATCTCCCACATCTCACAGACGACCCCTTCGTCGACAACCCCTTCGACGACCCCTAGCTTCCTGCCTCTGGCCTGAAACTCCTTCCCTGCTCAATTCCGACAGGCTATTATTCTCCCCGACTTCAAAACCTTATTGAAGGCACATCTCCTCCAAGAGGCCTTCCCAGACTAAGCCCCACCTTTCCTCATCTCCCACTCCATTCTGCATTGCCCTGACCTGCTCCCTTTGCTCTTCCCCACTTCCAGCCCCACAGCAATTATTTACACATCCGTAATGTTTTTATTTTTATTGTTGTCTGTCTCCACCCCTCTAGACTGTAAGCTAGCTGTGGACGGGGAATGTATCTGTTTATTGTTGTATTTTAGTCTCCCAAGCGCTTAGTACAGTGCTCTGCACACAGTAAGCATTTGATACATAAGATGGAATGAATGAAAGAATGAATGAATGGGATCTCCCAAGTGTCCTTTAGTGCCTTGGGTGGAGACAGAAACCTGGGTGGATTGGACCAAGTCCAGCCACCCTTATATCCTCTAGAATGTAAGCTCACTGTGGGAAGGGAAAGTTTCCTTTTATTATTTTGTAAATCTCCCAAGAATTTAGTACAGTGCTCCACACACAGTAAGCACTCAATAAATTCAGTTGAATAAATGAATGAATCTTCCCAGGGAAGGATTGCACCACCTCAGGTTGCAGCTCTCCTAAGGCAGCTCCTCACCTACTGCCCCATCTGGTACCATGCCTGTGCCACACCCAGCAAGCTGCAAGCCACCCCTCGGGGGTCCAGTTCACAACAGCCATGGCTGCTGGGTGGTACCCGGGTGTGGCCCCCTGGTGACCCCCTTAGTTCTTCACATCACCCAACCC
Organism: Ornithorhynchus anatinus; assembly: GCF_004115215.2. Classification (NCBI taxonomy): domain Eukaryota; kingdom Metazoa; phylum Chordata; class Mammalia; order Monotremata; family Ornithorhynchidae; genus Ornithorhynchus; species Ornithorhynchus anatinus. Next base: position 17,351,108 of record NC_041751.1, read on the forward strand.
TAGGTCCTTCCTAGACCCACCCTAAAGACTGTACTCAAATCAGTCCAAGGCAGGCAGCTGCCATGGATTTCCCCACCTCCCTGTCCTTCCGTTCCCCTCTGGGAGCAGGAGGAAAACAGGCCCGATTCAGTCAGCCAGGCATTGCCTCTCAGATTCGCTCCTGGCCATTCTAGCATGAGTGGCCCGGTGTTCCCGAGTCCCCCAGCGATCAGCAAACTCCAGGCCGGCGGAAGCAGTTCTCCTTGAGGGGCTGTGGTCACGCTGGGGTTTTGCCTTCCCGCAGGCAACCCCAGACAAAGCAGCCGGGTGCCACTCTTCATTAAAGTCCTGGACGTCAACGACAACCCCCCACAACTGGACCAGGCCTACGAAACATTCGTCTGCGAAAAGGCCACGGCGGAGCAGGTAGGTGGAGTCTGGGCCTGCTGGACCACTGGGGTCAAAGCTAACGAGCCTTCTGGGACTCCCACAGGCAGGCGAACCGGGCTGTTTAGTTCAATTCACCCCCCCATTGCCATGGGGCCTGCTGACCTTCTCACTCAACTTCTCCTGTCCCCGGCCTCTGGCTTACCCCCTCTCCCTTCAAGGCAGGCAGGCCGCTGCATTTTCCACCTTCAAAGCCCTTCTCAAATCTCATCTCCTCCGGGAAGCCGTCCCCAATTAACCTCATCCCAATCAAGCAATCCATGGTATTTACTGAGTACTTACTGTATGCTGAACACTGTACTAAGCGCTTGGGAAAGTACAAGTTGTTAGACACGATCTCCCAAACCCCCTTTACCCATAAAATACCCCTTCAGCATCCCTGTGCTGTGCGCACAACCTATGTAAATTTTTTTCCCAGCGCTTAGAACAGACCTTAACACACAGTAAGCGCTTAAATACAAGAAAAAAAAATGTATATACCCTATTACTTCTTCCTACCTCTAAATTATTTTATCATCTGTCTCTCCTGCTGCACAGTAAGCTCTTCGAAGGCAAGGATCAGGATTACTAACTCTATTGTCTTCTACCAAGCACTTAACACTGCCCGGTAAATACTAACGATTGATTGATTGATCCTAGCAGAACGGCACAGCCTGTGTTTCCAAAGGCTGGGGATTGAGCACTTTGGGGTCAGCCTTTCAGTACGGTTGAGATTTGCAAGGTCTCAGAGTGAGGAGGAACGTGGGCCAGCAAGCATAGTTCCTATCAAGCTAACGGAATCAGATGGTGGGCTAAGGTGATGGAAAATAGCAGGATTTTCACCCAGCCCACCAGAGATTTACAACCAAGGGATCCCCCAGGCACTTTTGACTTGCTCCCCTGGGGAATTAAAAAAATTAACTAGGAAAGGCCTGCTCACTCCTCTGGTGGGAATCTGTGGTCACTCTTTGCTTGTATTCACACTCACATTCCTTAGCTAATACAGACCCTAAGTGCTGTGGATAAGGATGACCCTCACGGTGGACACCAGTTCTCCTTCTCCTTGCCTCCAGAAGCAGTCAATAGTGCCAACTTTACAGTTCAGGACAACAGAGGTAAGTGGAGTCACCTCTGCTCCAACCTGTGTTTTCACTAGACAATCTAGAGAAAACTCGATAGAATAGGGGAGCAGAATAAACCCCAATGTAGCTGTGAATTGGTTCTAATGTGCCAGTTGCGGGGAGTGACAGGATGATGTGGCAACCCCTGCTATCGATGCTTCATTAGCTTTACTGTGAGAATCCATTGCCTTGATTTGATATTCACTGTTTACTAGGAACTCATTTTAAGCACAATGGATCAGCACAAAGAGTGACGGTAAACAGTAGTCAGGGAAACAAATCGAGCACAATCATTCTCACTATACGATTTAGCCTTATAAAGTTTGCAGTAAGCTTAGTCTTTTTTTGTGAGGTTTTTTTTTTTACTGTCACCCTTGACCTAGTGGAAAGACACCGGGCAGGCCAGGAAGTCAAGAAACCTGAGTTCTGATCCCAGCTCTACCACTTTGCCCTGTTGGGTGACCTTTAGGCAAGTTACTTGGCTTTTGGGGCCCCAGTTTCCTCACCTGTAAAATGGGGATGGAATATCATTCTCCTCTGAGACCAGAAACCTCATGTAGGATGGAGACTGTCCAATCTGATTATCTTGTATCCAGCCCAGCGCTTGGCCTGGGGCCTGGGACACAGGGAGTGCTTAACGGATAACGTGAATATTATCTCTATTCCTTTTGAATCTGAGAGTAGCCAGTGCCTTGCACTGCCTCAGCTGTTGAGGTGTAGGGAGGGGTGGGGCAGAGAGCAGCTACCACATTGTCGGATAAAAGCCCAGACTTGAAATGGATAACGGCGTGGCTTTCCAGGGCGGGCCGGGATCCCGGGCCCTCCCAAAGTCTTGGAATCACAGGCCTGATTTTGGCTTTCAGACAACACGGCAGGGATCTTCACCCGGAAGAACGGGTACAGTCGGCATGAGATGAGCGCTCACTTCCTGCCCGTGGTCATAGCGGACGGGGAGCACCCGGCCCAGAGCAGCACGGGGACGGTGACCGTCCGCGTGTGCGCCTGTGACCGCCACGGGAACATGCAGAGCTGCAGTGCCGAGGCCCTGGTCCACCCAGCCGGGCTGAGCACCGGGGCCTTGATGGCCATCCTCCTGTGTGGCGTCATCTTGCTAGGTACGGCGGGGAGGGGGTGGGGGGCGCTCAGGATGCGGGGAGGGGGCATCCATATGGGGGGTGGGTGTGGCAGGGTGTCGGAATGGAGGCAGGGGATGGGCAGGGGGGTGGTGAGTGGTGAGATCACCAGTACGAGGGGCAGAAACCACTCAGTACAGGAGGGTGGGAGCAGCAGGATGCCGCTTGGCACGGGTGGGGGGCGGGTACACAGCAAGGGGCTGCCCTTCCCAAGTGCCTATTGCAGTGCTCGGCCCACGGCAGATGCTCAGCAAATACTATTGAGTGTAAGTTCCTGAGGGCAGGGATCGACTCTACTATTGTTCTCAACCAAGCTACTGGTACAAGGTCTTCACAGTAGGGACACAGTTGACACTGCTGGAAATGAAGAGGCTATTGATGATGTAGTGGCCTCTACATGAGGGCAGCACGTTTTGGGGAGCACTTCCTTATGGAAAATTCCATTTCTGCATCCTAAATTTGAAAGAGCCTGATGTCCACCCTTAGGGTCAGCCCAATGCTTGCCCCGAGGGTCAGGGCCAAAACCTGTCCTGAAGGTTCATGTCAGTCCAACGTCCACCCTGAGGGTCATCCTGACAGAAGCTCAGACAAGTCCAGAAGTGGAATCCTGGACCACAGGTCCCTAGGCTGAGTCCTGGGCAGGAACCCAGACATCAGCATCCCCTCCCGGCAGACATGTGGAATGGGGGGCTCTGCAGGGGCGGGAGGGAGGGAGGGAGGGTGAGGGTACTCAAGTGTTTAGACTCAATCGTATTTATCAAACGCTTACCGTGTGCAGAAAAGTGGACTAGCAGAGCCCAGAGAGATGGACTAGCATTGCCAGGGTGCTTACTACCCTCTGGGGACTCTGCCACTGTCTCCATAGTCCCTCTCCCTGCTCTCTTGTCTCTGCCCTTGAGACTACCGGGCTGTGTAGTCCCAGGAGGAACAGGGGGAAGGCTGGAGGGATCCTCTCACTCTAACACTTGATTCCATTTATTTGCTATTGTTTTAATGAGATGTTCATCCCCTTGATTCTATTTATTGCTATTGTTCTTGTCTGTCCCTCTCCCCCGATTAGACTGTAAGCCCGTCAGAGGGCGGGGACTGTCTCTATCTGTTACCGATTTGTACATTCCAAGTGCTTAGTACAGTGCTCTGCACATAGTAAGCACTCAATAAATACTACTGAATGAATTGAATGAATGAATAACACAGCCCCGGCCAACCGTGGCAGTCATTGGCCCTGGAGAAAAGGGGCCAGCCTTAATGCCAATGGGAAGACCTCCTGACTCTTAGAGGATCAATGAGAAAGAGCAGCATTCCTTTCAGGAAGAAGGGCTCAGGATCTGTGTCCCACACAGCCTGGTGGCCCGAGCATAGTACAGAGGATCAGGAGACCCGGGTTTGAGGCCTGTTGTGACCTTGGAGAAATCACTTAAACCTGTCTGGGCCTCTTTTTCCTATCTGTGAAATGGGGTTAAGATCCACACTTTCTCTGCCTCCTCGACCGTGAACCCCATATGAGGCCTATGCCTGGGTTGATTATCCTGTTTCTACCCCAGCCCTTACCAAAGTGCTTAGCACAGAGTAAGTGCCTCATAAATACACCTGTATGAATGATCCAGTCACCAAGATTCACAACTGGAGGTTGAAGGAGGCTCTGCGATGTGTGAACAGTACACCTCGCCTCAACACCTCCTCGTGTCTGGGGAGCCCCTTCCTTTCCCATTTCCAGACTGCCTCAGGGTTAGCGCAGGTCTTCTCTCCGTGGACTCCTGGAGCATAGGCTCCAGGAACGACGACTCGCTCAGAGGAAGAAACGAAAATGGCAGCAGGCACCGCAGGGACAAAACCAACAGGCCAACAGGGAGCGACCTCTCCCTCCAGGCGGTGCAGGAGTGGCGGGTGGCCATCCGCTGGTCTCGGCAGACACCGTTACGAACGTCCGGATCATCAGCCTCATCATCACCACACCCCACCCGAAACATCTATGTATATCTATATATATTAACAATAGAAACACGCTGATCTCTATTGTCAAGATGTGATATACAAATGCCTGCTTGGAATCTGAAGGTTTTTTTCACCCTTTCCTGAAGGATGAAAAAAAGTCTCCCAAACAGGTTATTTCTGACACCTAGGTCAGCATAAGTGTCCCACATATGCCCAGAGGTAACAGTCTTTTCCTTAGAAGAATTTTCCTAGCATTTTGAGTGTCAGGATTATTTGCACTCTCACTCCTGGACTGTAAATCTCCCTCTCTCTCTCCGTGAGACGTCTTCTCTTTTCAAAGAGTTCACCCTTTCCAAGAGGTAATAAGCATCTTCTGTTGAGAGAATCCCGGGTGGTTCCATATGGGGCCCTATCACCTTCCCACGACTATCGATCCCAGACTCGGTTGTCGTGAAATGGCAGACTCCCTCGCCAGGGTCGAGCCAGCCGCTCTCTTTGGCAACTCTGCAGTTGGTCGCCTGTCTGCGGGAGTTGGGCTCGGCACTGATTGGGTGGTAAATTAACCCTCCTTCCCCTTGTGTCTTCTCTCCGCCGACAGTGACAGTGGTCCTGTTTGCGGCTCTGCGGCGGCAGCGGAAGAAAGAGCCTCTGATCATTTCTAAGGAGGACATCAGAGACAATATCGTGAGCTACAACGACGAGGGCGGGGGCGAGGAGGACACGCAGGCCTTTGACATCGGCACGTTGAGGAACCCCGAAGCCATCGACGACAAAAAGCTCCGGCGAGACATCGTGCCCGAGGCCCTGCTGCTCCCTCGACGGACTCCCGCGGTGCGAGAGAACACCGACGTCCGAGATTTCATCAACCAAAGGTTAAAGGAAAACGATTTGGACCCTGGGGCGCCCCCCTATGACTCACTGGCCACATACGCGTACGAAGGGAGCGGCTCAGTGGCCGAGTCCCTGAGCTCCCTGGGGTCTGTGACCACGGACGGAGATCAAGACTACGATTACCTCAGCGACTGGGGCCCTCGCTTTAAGAAGCTGGCAGACTTGTACGGGGGCGCGGACAGTGACAGGGGCTCCTAATTCGCCCATTGACTTTTGTGTTTCCTCCACCGTAGTGAGATCCGCCAAGTGGCTCTCGCTTTCTAGTTATCCACGGTTCCGTGAAGGGTTCTCTCCCCTACCAGTTTTCAGATGTTCCATGATTGCCGTCTGTGTGGGTCAGATGTTCCAGACTTTCTCTAAGATGCTTTCACGAGCTTCCGAGAGGCAAATGTTCATAGCCTAGGGTGCCCGGCCCTCCCAGCAGGGCTTGCAGGGCGGTAGAGGACCGGGAAGGTGAAGAGCGAGGGAGGTGGTCTGGCTCCTCCACCCTCTCTGGACCCCAACTCTCAAGTGGGCTCTGTCTCAGACAACCTGCGGTTCTCGCTGTATTTTACCCCGTGGCTTCGGGACAGCTGTTGGAACCGTTCCATGCCTGTGGTGGAGTTAAGAGCCTGGGGTTTTAGAATTAGCTCCAGTCAGTCCCAGGGAGGGCCGCTCTCTTAACGAGAGGCCCCCGATGGGCTGATTATGAAAGCGACTCTCAGAGATGTCCAAAATACCACATTCCGGAATTCCTTGCTGCTTCTACACAACCACTGAATCTAAGGATTGAGGGGCGAAAATTGGCTCATCCCACCACAGGGGGAACCAGGCAGGAGAGGGGCTGGCCCACCCAGCTGAGGCTCACGGGGGAGTCTTGATGGATGATCCCCCTCTTGCAGTGGGTTTGGGCCAGAGGATTCAAAAATAAAAATAAAATAATATCCCCTGGAATGAAGTCACCGTGATTCACACAGTGGTCTGAGGCCAAACCTTAACCGGGAATGTCTGTGCTTTCTTCTCGACCCCTATGGACACACACATCCGTGCAAAGCCACACAGACAGATATGTACATATACACCTATATGTACATACCTCCGTGCACACAGACGTCTATGTGAGAAAATATGGGGCGGTGGAGTGTAGGATCACAAGTGAAAATGTGCATTCTTGTACTTGGTGGAGGTCTCGACGGATACTCAAAACTTGGTCCTTTCTTTGGATGCTTTATTGGAGATTATTAAAGGCCTAATTAAAATGAAAGATGGCTTTCAACAACACGAAGATCTTCTAATAGTTTTTTACTTTTGTCTCTATGGCAATCCTGTCACTCTTGTCTCGGAAACTAATAAAACAGTCACGGTCCTCCCCCAGCCCCATTAAGATACGCAAGGACCAGAAAAACAATCCAATCTATTCTTTCTATCACTGAGTGATTAGCATCATGGAGCTGATTATTTTGGGAATCGAGCCTAGCTGAACTAATCTTTTCAGCATGTTCCCATCATTCATCTCGGTTGACTGTTCTAATGAGTTGAACATTAGAACATTGCAATGTGCAGTGATCAGGAATCTCCAAAGTACTGTAACTTAATGACCCTTGTTTTCAACTTATGAAAAATAATGTTTGTGTACATACAAGATATATATAGATAAATATATACTTATGCATATGGATATGCATACACGTCTATAACCGGTCTTACATAGCAATTTATTTCATTCAAAGCTCCTTTATGGTAGATATTTTTTTGCTGTGATTTCAAAATTGGGACAGTATCTTGCCAGTTCTGTCCTATTCACATAAAAATTGTTGGGAGTGATTTTTTTAAGAGGGGTATTCAGGGAGAGATGATTCTAGATCAAGATGATGATGCTAGATCAAGTGCTTAGTACAGTGCTCTGCACACAGTAAGCACTCAATAAGTGATTGAATGAACGAATTTAGAATTCCATTATTAAAATGCAATGAAGAGCCAAGAAAGGACATATGCCATTTCTGCACACGCCCAACCAACCTTTCCCCAGAAGATTTCACTAGTTCCGTTGAGTGAGCCTTTCACACCAATACACTGATCCCGGCCCGCCATCACGGCAAAGACAGAGTGATCGATGGATTGATCTTTTGGGACCGGGTTGATCCCAGAGCCCCTAAAAGAGGAAGTTGAGCGTCTTCATATAAGGAAGATTCAGTAAGGGTTCAAACCCTTCCTGGTGTTGAATGGCAAGTGATCTTTCCTCCTTACTCTAAAAAAGTTACCACCTCTTTAGCAAGGCATAACTTGTGCAATATCTTTTCAGGGGAAGCTTCTCCTTGCCCTACGTCCCTCCCCCAATCTGTAGCGGGCAGCGTCAACACCCAGGGCATGAGGACCGGGTAGACGGGGGTGAAGTTTGGGAATCCAAACCCCGAGGTCTGTTGGTGACATTTCGGGCTTGGCCAACCCTGAGTCTGGCTGGGGGAGGTGACAGAGAGGTCCACCCAGGGAAGGCCGCAGAGCTGAGAGAAGCTGTCAGCAGCCCACCGGAGACAAATCGGAGCCAAGCAGCAGAACACGAGTGCCTAGATTCCTAGGAGGTGGGGGCCAGGACCAGTGGGTCATGGCCTTTTTTTTTTAATGGCTTCTATTAAGAGCTTACTATATGTCAAGCACTGTTCTAAGCCATGAGGTAGACACTAGTTAATCAGGCTGAATACAGTCCCTATCCTGCATGGGATTTACAGCCTAAATAGGAGGGTGGACAGGTATCTAATTTCCATTTTGCAGTTGAGGAAAATGAGGCAAAGAGACTTCAAGTATCTCGCACAAGGTTACAGATCAGGTAAATGGCGGAGCCGGGATTAGAACCCAGGACCTCTGGATCTCGGGTCCATGTTCCATTCACTAGGCCATCCTGCTTCCCAAAACCTTATTTTTCTATAGTGCTTTTATTCCCATAGCGCTCCTGTAGTACTCTCCCAAACACTTAGTACAATGCTCTGCACATACTAAGCATTCAACGAATACCATTGATTGATTGAATTAGCTCATTCTAGCCTTCACAACAACCCTGTGAGGTAAGTAGAGGAGGCAGGTGGTATTATTCACATTTTAAAGAGAAGGAAACTAAGGTACAGAGAAGTTAAGTGACTTGCCCCTGGTCACACAAAGCATGTTAGCGGCCCAGCTTGGGCTCGAACCAGGGTCTTCTGGCTCCTAGACTGTCTTTGAATAAGGAAGGGAGGCAGGTGTGCTTCCACAATCAAGAAACTGGTGACAGGTTTGTCTTGGGAACCAGTCATTCTTGGCCTCTGGCCAGAGATCGATCGTGTTCACTACAGAACGGGCTCCTTAACCTACCACGTACCACTTCAGCTATCATGACAACCAAAATTAATTCTGAAAAACAACAACTTTATGAGGCAGAAGCATTATTAATTAAATCTAAGTGTTACTTTTCCATAATTCAGACCCCCGGGCATCACTCACCAGCAGTTAATGAGGCATAATTCCATCACCCCACTTCACGTCTCCCACCTCTGGCTCCCTATGATCTCAGAGAAGTCAGAGTGTACTTAAAAAAAGAGTGAGAAGTCTAGCACGAGGACCAGGCTGCTGGGAGAAAATGGGTTTCTGGCCTAGTTTCGCCAACACCTCATCCAGGTGGATGGTGTGTGAGGAAGAGCCTGGTCAAAGCTACATCACTCTGCCAAGGTTGATGGCCGCAATTGACCAGGAGTAGTTTATGCTAGATTGACCTATCAACAGTGTTTGTTGAACACTCCCTGGGCTCAGAGCACTGTACTAAATGCCTGAGAGAGCACAAGACAGTACAATTGGTAGACATGGTAGACTTGTCTTCATCCCTCCTAAGGCGTGTGGCTCTGTTCCAATTTATTAGTCATTAAGCTTCTACTTAATACCCCTGGCACATCACGCCATCTCTGCTTTCAAGGAACTTACCATCTAGTAGAGCAACCGACCATCTAAGGAATTACTGTACTATGACAAATATTCCAAATTAACAGACCAGGAAAAAACCCTGCAGCAGCTTCACAGCCTCTCCCAGTCAGGTTCACAGGGGCCATATTGCCCAGCCTCTAAAGGGAGCCACCTTCTGTCCCCTGCCTGGTTTAACCTGCTGAGTGGAGTGGGGTTACTGCCCAATCAGGACCCTGCGTGTCACTTGAAGAGGTTCACAAAAGTCCCTGTGTCCCACTAGGAGGCTCGCCAAAGCTGCTGTTCTCCATCAGCCTGGGATGTGGCTTTAACTCAGGCTGGCAGAGAGAGGCGGCATGCTGCGGGGGAAGGAACTGCTGCTCTTTGATCCCTCCCTCCATCGAGCGCACTCCTCAGTCTGGCCCTGAAGGGCCCCCCATCCACCTGACCCCTTAGCCGAGGTGCAGCCCCCAGCCCCTCCAGACATCTCTGGGTGCCCTTTCTGCTTTTCCAGAAAGGGAAGTCGCCCAAGCACTTAAATCATGAACCCTGGGGCCAGAGGTGATGGACGGGGTGACAGACATTACTGTGAATGTACTAAGCGCTGGGCTAAATCCTTACAGATGAAGGAACTGAGTCTCAGAAGGGTTAAGTGACTTGCTCAAGTTCACCCAGCAACTAAGCGACAGGGCCTGGACAGGTCTCCTGACTCCCAGGCCTGTGCTCTTGCCACTGTTTCTCCATTTCAACATTCCCACAGAATTCTCAGAGACTACAGAGATGAGAAGTGGCAACCTGAACCCCAAACCAAACCCATGTTTTGAACATCCAGTCTACTGCTGAAGAAAATCTTTAAAACAAGCTGACATTTTTGTGGTTTTCATAGAACAATCAAAATAGCCAAGACTTGGTGCCTAGCAGACAGAGGTATAAAACCAATGGGGGTTGGGGGGTGGAGGGGTAGTGTGTGTGTGTGTGTGTGTGTGTGTGTGTGTGCGTGTTGTGTGTGTCACCTCGTGACACAGTCATTTTGGGTCACCCTGAGCACTCTGTATGCAGATGGCTACAGGATTAGGATCCAAACCTGGGGCATGAAAACTCAGACATTGCTTGACTGTCCCAATTTGTTCCATGCATCCCCAAATACCCTCAGTGCATCCCTTGCTTTCCTCTGACCTGTGAAGATGGGGTGTCCATTGGCTTGGGAGCAATCAGTCAACGCTATTTATCAAAAGCTTTTAAAAAAAGTCTAATCCCGGCTGTGCCACTCTCTGCTGTGCACTCAACTTCTCTGTGCCTCAGTTGCCTCATCTATAAAATGGGAATTAAGACTATGAGTCCCATGTGGGTCACGGACTGTGTCCAACCTGATTATCTTGTCTCTACCCTGGAGCTTAGTCCAGTGCCTCGCACACAGTAAGCACTTAAATACCATTTAGAAAATATTACTATTGTGGTAATCGTTAAACGCTTACTATGAATCAAACAGTGTTCTAAGTGCGAGTTAATCAAGTCAGAGCAGTCCCTGTCCCTCATAGGGTTTGCAGTCTTAATACTTTCTACTCGGAGTTTTGGAAGCAAAAGACATTTTCTGCCCTCAAAGAATCTGTTCTATCATCCATACAGCAGGGAGAAAAATGGAAGGCAGCCCGGCCTAATGGAAAGAGTTTGAGAGCAGGGATCTTATCTACCAACTGTATTATACTCTTCCACTAAGGTACAGTGCTCTGACCGAAATAAGCGCTCAAAAAATACCACTGACTGAGACCTCCAGGTTCTAGTCCCAGCTTGCCACTGGCTCCCTGGGTGACCTTGAGCAAGCCACTCAACCTCTCTGGACCTGTTTCCTTACCTGTAAACTATGGATTAGCTAGGTTGTGAGTTCTCTGTGGGCCTGGAACTTTGCTTCACTGTGTGCAGAGTACTGTACTAAGCACTTGGGAGAATAAATGCAATAAAATTGTCAGACAGGATCCCTGTCTAAAGGAGCTGACAATCTACCCACTCCAGCTTAGGTGCTCTGAAAACTCTGTTTTCTATGCAAAAAAGTTGAACTCGATTCCATCTAGATGTTTGTTATGGGCAGGGAACATGTCCACTAATTCTACTGCATTGTATTCTCCCAAGTGCTTAGAACAGTGCTCTGTAAGTGCTCAGTAAATACCATTGTTTGAATTGTTAGATGGGATGGAATCCCTTCACGCTTAGAGAAGGTGACCCAGACCCTCGGTGAGCTTATATGGGCTCTGCTGGATCCTCTCTTTCTCCAGCAATGGACAGAGCATGGACAGAAGGAACCGTTCCCCAAATCGGGACGAGCAGCTCAGCTCTCCGGAGGGTACTGATTCCCAGGTTCACCTCTGTGGAACGAGTGGGAGTGGAAATAATGTTCGCATCAGCCTCACCTGCCCCTCTGGTATTTTTCTAGATTAGTCTTCAGACAGACTAGCTCTTCACTAAAATGGGAGGATCAGACCCCACTCAATGGGTTCAGTGCCAAAGAATATGTCCAGAAAGAGCACCTGGACTCACACACTTAAAGTTGATAAAAGCTCTTATTAGAAATGCTGATTCTTTAACATCTGTGCCTTGCTCATTAGAAATCATCTTCATGTTCTATTTTCACTTTCTTTTGTTTTAACAAAACACCACGACAGAGTTATGAGCTACCTAAGTGGAATTGAGGTCAGAGAGAAATAAAGGTTCTGACGGCTGGGTTTCAAGCATGACCAGGGTTCCACATAGGAGGGTCACTGGGTTATTCGATTAAATTCAAAAGAGCCAGAGATTGCTGCTTTACTGCCCTGGCCTGCAAAATTAAATCTCGTCCTCTAGACTGTTTGCTTATTGTGGGGAAAGAATATGTCCACCAACTCTGCTGTGTTGTATGCTCCCAAGCGCTTCGGATAATGCTCTGCACACAGTAAGAGCTCAATAAATACCAATGATTGATTAATTGATCAGACAGCTGAGGCAGGGAGCCAACCACCTTCCTCAGAACAGGGAACAGAACAGTCTGCTTCTAGGACTGTGCCATGGCCGGAAGTATGCCTAGTGGCTCTCTGTATGGGCTTTCATCACTTTCTATGATTATTAGCTCCTGTTAGAGACAAAACGTAAAGCACTGATGGGCAGTGGGCTGCCTGACAACTGAGGTACACAACAAGAGGGACCTCCTACAGTTCTGCTCAAAGACAAATGGGAACTCTGACAACACACGGTGCCATTTCATGGCTTTGGCCGAGAGTTGGGACTCCAGAAGGAGCGTGGTCTCACAGAAAGACCTCAGTCCCGAGAGTCAAAGGTCCTGAGTTCTATTTCTGGCTCTGCTCTTTGTCTGCAGTTTGACCCTGGGCAAGTAACTTCACTTCTCTGGACCTTGGTTACCTCACCTGTAAGATGGAGAATGAAACTGAAAGCCCTGTGTGGTACAAGGACTCTGTCCAACCCGATTAACTTCCAACTACTCCAGTGTGTTTAGTATACTGCCTGGCACACAGTAAGCACTTAGTAAATACCTTCATTATTATTATTTCAACAAATTCCATTTTTTTTAAAAAGGTGGTCAAGGAAAGCATGGGCCCAAACACGCTGTGGAATTCCAGGCCAGAAACCAGGCCATATGTCCTGCTCTTCTCCTATTGTAGTTTGTGATTTCAGACCCCTAAGAGAAATGTCTTTCATGATTAATTTTTTTTAATTAAAAATTCTTCCAAGTACAAATTAAAATTGATGCCTGCCCCCACCCCCCTTGCCGGAAATGTACCCACTGAAGCGCCCGGATGATGCTGCTTTCCTGGCTTTCTTCTTGCTCAGTGAAGAGCGTCTGATGGAAGCCTTCTCTGCCCAGTGCTAGGAAACCTGTGTGCTCAGGAAGATTTTCAAAATTTAATAATTCACATCTGAAAGGATCTTTGCATTAAAAAAGGAGAGCTGGAGCAATTACTTTCTCTTGGTGTGGCAGGCTTTTTGTTATGGGGAGATGGCAACTGTACACTCTCCCCACCCTGGCCCCTCACAGGTCTTGTTCGCCGAAATTGCTTCTCTGTTTGATAGATTTAAAGATTTGGAAAAAGAATGTGGTTTTACACTGTGATTTTTCACAAAGAGTGAATTTGCCTTTCCGCAAATCAATTTTTGTAACAAGTTATTTATATGCTATGACTCAATAAATTGTTTTTTTCAATGTGTTGTTTTTTCCCCAGCTCTCTCCAACTAGTCTGTATTCTCCTACCACGCACACTGGCTCTTTCCAGATCCTTCCAGATGTCACACTGCCCTGAGATCATCTCCCAGTGGCTCTTGGGAACATCATGGAAAAAGCATGTTCCCAGGAGCCAGAGAACCTGAGTTCTAATCCCTGCTCTGCCCCTTGTCTGCTGTCAGACCTTGAGCAAGTCACCAAGTTTCCCTGTGCCTGTTGCATTATCTGTAAAATGGGGGTTCAATAACTATGCTTCCTCCAACTTGGACTGTGAGCCCCATCTGGGACAAGAACTGCATCCTACCTGATTATCTTGTATGTATCCCAGATAGGTAAGTGCTTTACAAATGACGATTATCACCATTACGGTTATTATTCATGGTAAACTTCGGGAGGACTGACCGAAGATGCCCCTAAGTGATGGAAGGCGTGTTAAGACCCAGTCCTTGAAACGTGGCTGGACTGAAGGCTAAGTCTGAGGCTTGCCCTGGGACCACCTTGCAGGCTGTTTGGCAGCCTCAACCGTGACTGGCTGAGATCGCAAAAACAATCCTTTCTGGGACCCCAGGTGGCATCCTGACAGCTGCCTGGCACCGTGTATCGGGGTGGCGGGGGAAGAGACTGGGTGAGAGTGTGTGGACGGCTCAGTGTAAACCACCACCTCTGCGGCAGCGACTCAAGGGCAGGTCCCGCTGACGGGAACAGCTCGGCGCCTTCCACCTTTAAACCAAAGTCCCCGGCGAGCTAGCCGTCCAGGTCGTTCAGTAGGCGACGAGGCAACGGCCTGGAATGCGCTGCTCCCCCTGCCTGGTGAGGCGCTAAAAAAAAGGCCCAAAACGCAGCCTGTCTGCTGTAGCTGCATGGCTCTGCAGTTTGGCATCGAGGCCACTTTAAATGAATAACTCCGACACTTGCCCAATCTGGCAAGTGAAAGGATCAGAGCGGAAGTCTACCCGTCAGATCGGGGAGTGTTGGGAATTCATTTTCCCAGAAAGTTGGGGGAGACGAAAGATATCCGCAATTCAAGCAGGGTCTGGAGAGGTTCGTGGACTGCTTGGCTTATGATGGGTTGCTTGAGGCACGCAGAGTGGCTAGTAGATGGAGCCCCGTGGTGGCTAGGAGGAGGGCATTGGTTCTTCCCACCAAAGATAGAGTAGGCATAGTGGTAGCATTTACTGAGCACTTACTTAGTTCGGGGCACTGTATTAGTCACTTGGAAAGAACAAAACCCCTGCCCATGAGGGGTTCTGCTCCCATGTCCTGGAACGATGATGATGATAACAATAATAATAATAAAAATTGTGGCACTTGTTAAGCACTTATTATGCTCCAGGCATTGTAATAAGTGCTGAGGTAGATAGAAGGTAATCAGGTTGGACAAAGTCCCTGTCCCACATAGGCCTCACAGTCTTAATCCCCATTTTACAGATGAGGTAACTGAGGCACAGAGAAGTGAAGTGACTCACCCAAGGTCACTCAGCAAGACAAGTGGCGGAGCTGGGATTAGAACCCAGGTCCTTCCAGCTCCCAGGCCCACGGGTGAGGCACCCCCAGCCAGCCCGTGCTCTGCTCTGAGTGCCACCATTGAGGCAGCAGTTAGCCCCAACATTTGCTGAGCAAGTAGCACTCCCTTCCTCACTACAGTCAGGATCAAACGGCCCAGCCTGGTAATCACATTTCTCTTCATCATCATCAGTGGTATTTATTGACCATGTACTGCGTGCAGAGCACTGTACTAAGCGCTCGGGAGAGTACAATCCAACAGAGTTGGTAGACATTCCCTGCCCACAAGGACTTGATAATGCTACTGCCATCGTCACGGTTACGCTTTTGCGGCGGCGCTAGCTTTCTGCCGATCAATCAGGGGAGATTCAGTTCACTTAGTTCAGGGGGCGATGCAAGATCATCGGCTCAGAGCACAATCCCTGTTCTGCGGAGGACTTGCTATAAGGAGAGAGAGGGCTGGGTAGATCATCCCCATTATTCAGAGGAGCAAAATGGGCCACCGAGAGGGTAAGTGACTTGCTTGAAGTCACACAGCAGGCCAGTGACAGACCTGAGAGTAGAATCCAGGTCTCCTGGCTCCCAGTGAACACTCCAGACCACACGCCCTGCCCGGGTCCTGCCGGTCCCCGGTTCCGTCTACAGCAGTTTTGCCAAGCCAAGGCCAGAGATCAGGCTCTCGGGCTGTTTCCTGTGGGTCTTCGCGGTCCTCTCCACGCCTCTCCCACCTGCCCTCCACCGCTATTCCACAGCCCAGGCAGCGTCTGGCTCGGACCCATTGGCCAGCTGGACTGCACCAAACCCCACAGAGTCATCCCTGGCCAAATGCGGACAAACCCCACAACCGCTGCAGCCCATCTCGCCGCTGACAACGGTGCCACGCGGTGAACCAACCTTCAGGAAGCCCCAGGGGTGCGGAATCCACAACGGCCACGGCTCCCCACCCCCAAGGGCCAGATCGTTGTACGGCCTCGACATCACCACATTCTTAATCGGAAGCCCGTAGAGGGCCAGGAACCCTAATTCTCACCTGTGTTTTCTTCCTCAGCTTTTAGTAGTGAAGCAGAAGCAGCATGGTGTAGTGGATAGAGCACAGGCCTGGGAGCCAGAAGGTCTTGCGTTCTAATCCCGGCTCCGCCATTTGTCTGCTGTGGGACCTTGGGCAAGTCATTCATTTCTCTAGGCCTCAGTTACCTCCTCTGTAAAATGGGGATTGAGAGTGTGAGCCCTACGTGGGACGGGAACTGAGTCCAACCTGATTTGCTTCTATCCACCCCAGCGCTTAATACAGTGCCTGGCAAATACTAAGCACTTACCAAACACCTTAATTATTATAGTACTGTGCTTTGCACTTAATTACTACGACCATTACCACTACACCACATAACCACATGATCTCCAATTTGCTGCCCCATCCCCATCAGCAGGCTCCCCTCACCCCTCTTGCCAATTCCCGGCTGGAGAGGCAATTCAGAACCGTTCTGGTTGGTTCTCCTGCGACTAAGGGTCAGCGAGGGGAATTCCCACAATCCTTACTTCCTCGCGGAAGCCTCTCCCGACCCCGACTCTGCTGCCGCCTCTTTAACCAGCCCTGCTGGGGTGAGCCTCGGCTGGGGTCCCTCTGACAGGATGTCATTCTGGTTTCAGGTCAGTCAGCTTAATTGGGAGAAGGGCTCAACCCATTTTCCAATTAAGACTCCCAAAGGAGTTATCAGAGCAACCTTTAACAAAACAACAATCTCCCAAAAGTCCCTCGCAGCTTTCCTCTAAAGAGGGTGTGGCCGAGGCAAGAGGTTTTAAAGAGAAAAGTAGAGAGAATCGGAAGGAAGACCGTGAACTCTTTCTTCACCATCACAACGCAATGCTCTTTCCTTGCTATTATTTCCACAGCACAGGGGGTGTGTTACATCTATCCCATTATATTGTGAGTTCTTTGAGCGCAAGGACCAGGCCCTGGGCTTTCACTATATGCTCCCACGTGTTCGATCTGGTGCTGGGCAAGGTGTCCGGCCCAGCGCCAGGGAACCGCTGTCCCCATCACTGTCTGCAGTCATCGGATCCTGCCTCTCCCAGCCTCCACTATGGCTCTTCCTCCTCCTAGGTGACCTGGTTTGTCGTGGGGTGGGTGGTGGGAGGTGGTCCAGTGGGGTCCAGGAGCCACTGAGCAGCCCAGGACAGGACAGTTAACCCATGCTGGGGTTGGTGGAGACAGCACCGCCTCTGATTAAGAGGATGAGACAAGAAGGAAGCTAGTTCTGTTTCCTGCTTGTGACCTGGAGGTGGAAGGAGCTGTCAGGCCCCACCCTAGGCCATTAGGGGAACTGAACGGGATCCCATGAAACCTTACAGCCCCGCTGATAGTGGGATAACAACAGTAATGGTATTTGCTAAGTGCTTACTAATTCTATTGATTTTTATTAATGATGAGCATATATCAATAATTCTATTTACTTATAATGATGCTGCTGTCTGTTTACTTATTTTGATGTCTGTCTCCCCGCTTCTAGACTGTGAGCCCTTTGTGGGCAGGGATTGTCTCTATTTGTTGCTGAATGGTACTTCCCAAGCACTTACTACAGTGCTCTGCACACAGTAGGCACTCAATAAATACGATTGAATGAATGAATAGGTGCCAAGCACTGTATTAAGAGCTGAGGTAGATACAAATGATAAGGTCCCATGTAGAGCTCACAGTCTAAGCAAGAAGGAAAATGGGTATTTTGCAGATGAGTTCAAAAAGAATCTCCGTACCATCGGCTTTGGAGCCCTCAATCAGCTCACCCCCCTCCTACCTTAGCTCCTTGATTTCCTACTATAACCCAGGCCACACACTTCACTCCTCCAATGTCATCCTACTCACAGTACCTTGATCTCGTCTATCTCGCCGCAGACCGCTTGCTCTCTTCCTGCCTCTGGCCGGGAATGCCCTCTGGCTTCATATTCGACAGACTCCCTGTCTTCAAAACTTTTTTGAAGGTACATCTCCTCCAAGAGGCCTTCCCTGACTAAGCCCTCATTTCCTTTCTCCCACTCCCTTGAGTCACCTTTGCCTTTGGATCTGCACCCTCTATTCAACCCTCCCTCAGCCTCACAGCACTTACGTACATATCCACAATTTATATTAATAGTTACCTCCCCAACTAGACTGTAAACTCACTCTGTTGTACGGTAATCTCCCAAGTGCTTAGTACAGTGCTCTGCACACAGTAAGTGCTCAATAGGTACAATCAATCGATTGATGAGGGAACAGTGGCCCACAGAAGTGACTTGCCCGAGGTCATAGTAGATACAAGGCAGAGCTGAGAATAGGACCCAGGTCCTCTGACTCCCAGGCTCGTACTCTTTCCCCTAAGCCATATTGGGATGTCTGCTCTGTGTCACTCCGGATACCTCCTGGTGGGGGACAGTGAGAGAGAGGCTAAGAAGCAGAGAATCTCTGGCTTCCAGATGGAAGTTCAGGACTTAACTGGCAACTGCTCAGTAGTTTATGGGCACTTTAGAAAACGCTAAAAGAATCCGCTCGAAGGCCCTTACCTAGTTCCGGTTTCCTCCATAACTTCTCCAGCTTTTTCCCTCCAGTCATGCAAAAGGCTTTCACACTAATTTTCAGGCAGTGGGTAATTATAATCTTCCCGGTGGTGGTAACTCAGCTCAAATGAAAGCTTCACGGCCTGGCTGCCCTTGAATTCCCAGGACAGAAGACGGGCTGGAGACTCAGGAAGAGACTTATTAGTTTCGGCTTTTTTGGGGGTAAGTGTTGAATATTGCAGCTGGGTTTTTTAATCAGGAAGAAAGAGCGTCTGCATTCCCGGGAGAACTGCGAGCCCGAGCTGAAAGGCAGTGGCTCAGCTCTTGTGAATTCCTGCTCACAGGGAAGGAGGTGGGACTCAGGCAGGCTCTACTCCGGGAACGTGAGAGGGAAAGGAAGGTCAAGGCACTTCAGACAAGGAAATAATCCCAACGACAAATTCAAAGATCTGAGACAAAATACCCTTCTCGGAGACTGCCGTGAAGGAAGCTATATTCCCCTTCTGAGAGGCGAAAAATGACCAGTCAGGATATGGGCAGATCCTGTGTGATTCCACATTGCTCCAGTCCACTTCTCCCAAACTATGATGGATCTGCCAGATCTGGATTTGCCTTGATGTCTAGAGGGACAAGGTTGACACAAACTCTATTACACTGGACTCTTCCAAGCACTTAGTACAGTGCTCTGCACACAGTAAGTGTTCAGAAAATGCGATTTGCTGCATGAACAGGAGTCAGGCAGAAGGCTGGCCTGCTCAACCATTGGCTCAGTCAGTGGATAAAATCAAATCCCGGCCCTTCCCTCTCCTCAGACTAGGAGCTTTTCAGGTGACAGAGACTGTGTCCCACTGGATTGTCTTGTTTCCTACCCAGGGTTTAGCCCAATTCTTGGCACACACAATTCTCTTATTGGATATCCTAATTGATAAATGGACAGCTTGGCCGATAGATTAAAAAAAAAATCCAGATTGAGAACTGTGAATCCCATAGGGGACAGGGATTGTGTCCGATTTGATTATTTGGTATTTGCCCAGAGATTAGCATGTAGTAATCTCTTAGTAAATACCCTAATTAATTCATGAAATGCCACATCCTGCAGATAAAATGCCAGATATAAATACAGACAATATGCCCTTCGACCATGAACCCCACAGGGGACAGGGTCTGTGTCCGATCTGCGTATTTTGATTTACCCAGAGTTTCGCGCAGAGTAGTCTCTTAATAAACGCCCTAATTCATTCATGAATGGCACAGTCAGCAGATAAAATGCCACTTTAACGAACAGATGAAATGTCCTTAGACTGGGAACCCTACGGGGGACGAGATCTGTGTCTGGTTAGATTCTTTTGATTTACTGAGATTTTAGCACATCGTAATCTCAATAAATACCCTAATTCATTCATGAATGGCACAGTCAGCAGATGAAATGCCAGATAAAGTGCCCTTAGACAGGGAACCCCTTGGGGGACAAGGACTATGCCTAACCCGATCATCTTGTATTTACCCCAGTGATTAAGAAACGTTCTCGTTAATGAGTGAGCTGAGGTCTCGGAGAGCAGCCGATCCCGCAGGGGTTGTGGAAGGAGGTTCAGGGACCGGATTCCCTATTTCCCCCTTGCCCTTTTTCTCTTGACTGGTTGATGGATATTCCATTGATTTACTGATCTGGAGGACTATAACCTGAAAATTATTTTCCCTATCCATGCTGCCTCTTTGGCAACTCAAATCCCTGGCCCTATTTTCATACAGTAGTAATGGCATTTTTGTGAGTGCCCAACTGTACTGAGAGCTAGGGAAAGTACAAGAGAAGCCCGAGACCCATTCCCTGGCCACAGGGAGCTTCCTCTCTAATGGGGGAAGGCTAACATGAACATGTTCTTTGCACAAGCTGAATAAACCATGGAATAGCCATCCAGTTAAACAAACCAACTCCTCTGGCCTCTGCTTTTTGGTGGCCTCTGCGCTTGTCCCCTGTGAGGGACAAGATCCAGTCTGATTATCTTGGATCTACCCAAG
This sequence comes from Ornithorhynchus anatinus, assembly GCF_004115215.2. NCBI lineage: Eukaryota > Metazoa > Chordata > Mammalia > Monotremata > Ornithorhynchidae > Ornithorhynchus > Ornithorhynchus anatinus. The sequence goes on from NC_041751.1 coordinate 17,371,744, forward strand.
CGCTTAGTACGACACTTGGCACATCATAATATTATTATTAATTTGTTCCTTCCCCCAAACCCCACTCAAGAGTAAGCTCTGATGCGCAGGGAAAAAAATCCTAACAAGGAGTGTGAATAATAGAGATTCTCAAATTCTCCAAGCCAGTCCTGCTTTTTTTTTTTTTTTAATTTTTTTGCAAAAACCGATTTCAAGCAATGAACTGCAGGGCACAAAAGTACAATCTGCAGAGGATGATGGTTCCTCTTTTCCAGCGACTTCGCCAAATTTCCGTCCGCGGGCCTGCAGAATCAAGCCAGAGTCTGATTCTAGAGGGTGGCGAATAAGAACACGCTTTTGATGTCCGCAGATGAATTCCAGTCTGTGGCCTCAGCCTGGCGTACCCTGGACCGATAATTGTAGGCAGCAAAACTGTTCCCTCTGGGTTTCCAATCCAAGCAGTTTTTCCAAGGCTTAGAATCGACAAGGATGAAGACTAGGCGTACGATTGTTCCTGGATGCAGTTGCCATACATCCAATATAAACTTTTGCATTTGCCTTCCATCCCTATCGCTGTGATCTTCACGCATGACTTAAAAAACTTTAGGCCTTAATTTGATCCCAGGGAGGTGATGTAAGGAGGGGTTTAGGCAGTTTTACTGGCTACAAAAGCTCTGTGGAATGCACCATTAAACACACGGGGTGGATTTGTGGGCCACAGAGTACTCGGGGGGAGGGAGGAAAGCCAGAACGCCAGTTCCACTCTATCAAGATGCTACCATATCTCCACCAAGCTCCCTCACTTCTCGCCTTCTGTACCTGCTCATCTATCTCAGAGCCAAGGCAGCAGCTCCCAGCTGTTCCCCCATGGCTGGGCCTTCCCCGAACAAATCCCCCAGGCCACAGCTCTCCCCTTCTTCAAAGCTTCTGAAAATCTGTTTCCTGTCTGGGCGCCTTTCCCTGATTAATTTCTCCCCATAAGCAATCCAATGCGACACCAATCGTCTGGATACACGCCTGGATCACTTTCCGTCATGTCCTTGTTCTCACCCCTGCTCCCATTATTTGTAGGTAATTTATGTCCTCCTCCAAAACAGACCGTAAGCGGGAACTGTCTTTTACTTCTGTTGTACATTTCCCGATGCTCTATGTAGAAGGGACGCCCAGTCCAGCACTCAACCTGCAGGCGGTGTCCATTACAGCATTCTGCACCTTGTAGGCATCCAATATAGTACTCCTCAGATGGCAGGTGCTCAATAAATACATACAGAGCTGTCGGGGATGTTTCCAAGATTCTGGTACTGAAGGTAAAAAGTAAAACTCTGGACTTGGCGGGGACCAGAAGGAAAGTCAAACCCAGCGCTGTCCTCCCAGATGGGCAGATGTTGCAGACGGTTGACTGGTCCCTGCGCCAGAGGATGAAGGCTCTCTCCTCTCCACCTCATTCCTTTCGTAGCGCCCAGTCACTGACAGCCATAGTGGGAGAATCCACCCAATTCTGGCTACTCAGTCCCAAGGAGAGGAGGAGAGATGACTCCGGAGGGCCAAGCACATAGCCCTTTCTTTATGTAAAGAGAATCACTAAAGGACAGAGGCTTCCCTGTCTGTCTCCTCAGCTCTCTCTCCTCAGGCTTCCTGAGGGAAGCGGAGCAGCCCACCTGACCCAGTGCAGTCTATGAAATCAGGAAGGGGAAAAGTTATAAAAGTCAGATGGACGCCATCTTGGTCTTGAGGGGTCATGGCCCAATTCCCAAGGAGCCTGTGCTCAGAGAACCTGCCGCGTTTGATGAGGGGAGAGAGGCCGCTCCCGATTCTCACCGTGTGAAGCTTCCATACGATCCAGGAGCGATACAAGTCCTGGCTGCCGTGCAACTGGTGCCGAGCGGGAAACCAGCCGAGTCTGGTTTGGGGATGGCACTTTCTGGCTGGCAGGTTTTGCCACCCACCTGGGCTCTGGATCGGGTCCCTACTGGGCCCAGGCCCAGCTCGCGCCCCCTTCACTTCCTTCCTTCGTCCACTTCTTCCGGCTCCTTCTCCTGGTGCTCTCTTTCCCACCTCATTTCTTTCAACTCCTGCCGATATTTCCGCTCAATGAAGCGCTTCTGATGGGCCATCTGGGGGAAGTTATCTGACACAAGCAGAGATATTTTACATTTTATACACTGCAACCATCAAAAGGCCTCCTGCTCCCATTTCACTTTCAGGGGGGCAGAAATGGGGGTTGGGGGAAGGGAGGGGTGGCAGCGCAGGGACACCCACAACCGTCTGCTCCTTCCCCTTGGCCAAGCCACTACCGACAAGACATTCCCATTCCAGGATTTGGGCGTCCAGTCTCTAGATGATTTCAGCACCTGTCACGGAGTTGGAGGGTCAGAACCACCAGAGTCAAAGAAAATATTGCACTCTATGAGCGGCACGTGCCCAGTACAGTGCCCTGCGAGTGGCAGGTTTCCAGTCCAGTACTCTATGAGCAGCAGGCGCCCAGAACAGCACTCTGTGAGCAACAGGCGCCCAGTACAGTGCTCTGCCTGCAGAATGGGTGAGGTCTCCACTGTGAATTTTCCCTACTGGGGAATTCCGTACGAATCAACCCCCACAGTCTAAGAGAACTGGGGGTATCTGCAACTTCGCCTGTTACGAACCCACTCTGAAGAAACGCTTCCTTGAATTCTAGGCTTTTTGCAGGAGCAGCTCACAGAAGAGCATAGCCACGCGGCGGCTGACCTTCCACAAGGGTCTGCCTTTAGTCCTCCCACATGGGAACCCGTGTCCCTTATGGGCCCAGGACAGGACAGGAACTTACATTTTTCCAGAGCGTCCATGGCGGCTCCCATTTCCGCTTGCTGGATGCTGAAAGCGAAGCCAAAAGGCAAGTGAGCAGACACCCAGAATCCCCAGTGAGTGGGCTGAACAAGCGGGCTGTTGGTGGTGAGGGGGCGCTTCCTCAATCTCAGCACAATGATTCATGGTGGAAGACTGCATGAGGCCATGGGATAAGCAGCATTAGGGCCTTTTTTTTAATAGTATTCATTAAGCACTAAGTGCCCAAGCACGGTACTAAGTGCTGGGGTAGGTACAAGACAGGTTGGCCACAGTCCATGTCCCTCATGAGGCTCACGGTCTTAATCCCCATTTTAAGGAAGAATGTGAATGAGGTAACTGTGAAATTAACTGACTCTTGCCCAAGGTCACACAGCAGATAATTAGCGGAGCCGGGATTAGAACTCCGGTCCTCCAATTCCCAGGATGGAGCTTTTTCCTCTAGGCGGCGCTGATTCTCTGATCCTCCCGATTCCTAATTATCAACCCCACGGCCACCGCCCCTGTCATAATTTACATAACTCCTGCCCCCGTCGCCACTCCTTCCATTCCCACTCGGCCCCACAAAAGGAGACCGCTACTGCTACCCACACTACCCACTGCTGGCCCCACTCACACAAACCACCTCTAATGCCCACTCACACTCACTGCCACCGTTCCCGTTCACCGCTACTCCAGCCCACCACGTCGCTTCAACCTCAAGTGAACAAAATCCCTAGAACTAGGGCAGCTTTCCAGGACGAACCAGGGACTTCTCTTTCGCCTCACCTTGGCCCTTTACCGCATCCTATTCTTTCCCCCTTGAAATAAACAGCCACCGTGTATGTCCTGGCATGGGAGGGGCCGACCGTCTGCAGGGTCCTGAAGGAAGAGGAAGAACACAAACAGCATCCGTGTCACAAGTAAGCTTTTTCCAGATGCCCCCGGGAAAAGAAGGGAGCATTGTCTAGAGAGGACAGTTTTCCTAAGCAGAACTGTTGCCTGGCCCGTGGAGAGGCGGGGGGTTGGGGGAAGGCAGGGTGAATTCCATGCTTCCTGCAGCCTCCCTTCCCCTGTTCTCCACACCAACCCAGTCATTCCCCATGTTTTTGGAGTCAGGGCGTCAGTGCCGTGACTGACTTCACTAACTCAGAAAGGCAACGGGAGTTTGGGGGAAAATTAAAACAAATGTTCCTGCTCTTCCAAGAGGCCTCCCTTTTTCCTGCGCTCCGCGGCCCAGGCACTGCTACAAGCAGGACCGTAGAAAAATGCCCTTCACAACCAGGGCTGTGCTAACTCAGGCAGCCGTCTGGTCCTCGGGAGTCCGTGTTCAGGGCCACCCCAGTTTCAAAAGAGAATTCTGTCCCCTTGCCCCCACCTGAATCCTCATCTGGCACAGGGTGGGGCTGTGAATGTGGATTTCCAGGAGGAGTAAACCTCCTTTTTATTCATTCATTCAATAGTATTTATTGAGCGCTTACTACGTGCAGAACACTGTACTAAGCGCTAGGAACGTACAAGTCGGCAACAGATGAGACAGTCCCTGCCCTTTGACGGGCTTACGGTCTAATCGGGAGAGACAGACAAGAACAATGGCAATAAATAGAGTCAAGGGGAAGAACATCTCATAAAAACTTTTTAACGAAGTCATGAGTTTTTCATGGGCGGAGAATATCTGCTTGGCTTCTATCACACCCTTCCAGGGCTCGGTACGGTGCTCTGCACCCAACCGGTGGCCAGTATAGCGCTTTGTCCTTGGTAGGAGCCCAGTACGATGCCCTTCCGCAGAGCAGGCGCCCAGTACAGAGGCTGGCCCCCAGTCGGCACCCGGTGAGATTGTGAGCCCCTTAAGGGCAGTGAGTGCATGTTTTCCCAGGGCTGAATTTGGTGCTCTGCCCTTTGGGCCGGCCCAGGGTCCTCTTACTTACTTATACAGAGGGATGTCAGGCTCCTTCCCCTCCGTCCGCAGGGTCAGGCAACACTGCTGCAGCTGGGACTTGGGATCGTTCCAGTCCTGATTCAAAATGAACTCCTGCAGCAAGACCACAACAACACACATGGCATAAGGAGTCGTGGTCTTGCCTCTGGCTTTAACAGCCCCAGGCCGGGACAAAGGCCACTCTGGCTGTCTGCCACAACCCCAGGCCAGTACGAGGGCCACTTTTGTTTTTTAAATGGTATGTGTTAAGTGCTTACTCTGTGTCAAGCACTGGTCTAAATGCTGGGGTAGATTCAAGTTCATGAGGTGGGACACAGTCCCTGTCCCACATGGGGCTCACAGTCAAGTAGGAGGGACAACGGAGGTCGAATCCTCATTTTATAGTGAAGGAAACCAAGGCACAGAATGATAACGATAGTACTTGTTAAGTGCTTACTGTGTGCCAAGCACTGTTCTAAGCACTGGGGTAGATACAAGGTCATCAGGTTTTCCCACGTGGGGCTCAGTCTTAATCCTCATCTTACAGATGAGGTTACTGAAGCACAGAGAAGTGAAGTGATTTGGCCAAGGCCACAGAGCAGACGAGTGGCAGAGCCGGGATTAGAACCCAGGTCCTCTGACTCCCAGGCCCGTGCTCTATCCACTAGGTCACTTGTTTGCCGGGCAGGGGACACTCTGGCTCTCCCAGCCCCAAGGCTGGAAGGCGGACCCAAGTAAACGTTAGTAGGAACCTGCACTTACTTTCAAACGCGGGAAGAAACACACATTCATGAAAGTGTGAACGTATTCCAAATCCTTATCGATGTAGAGAGCGGCAATAAAAGCTGAAAAAGACAACAGCCACACAGGCTCCACCACCGTGACCCTCAAAATCCCTGCTCTTTGTAGAATGGAGGTTCACACATACCCACTCTGGACTCTTTTCTTCTACTCCCTCTCCCTTCTGCGTCACCGATGCACTTCATTCATTAATTCAATTGCATTTATTGAGCACGTACTGTGTTCACAGCACTGTACTAAGCGCTTGGGAGAGTACAATACAACAATGAACAGACACATTCCCTCCCCACAATGAGCTTTCAGTTTATAGGGGGAAATGACAGGCATCAATATAAAGAAATAATGACAAATATGTACACAAGTGCTGCAGGGCTGGAATGGGGGAAGAGCAAAGGGAGAAAGTCAGGGTGACGCAGAAGGGAGTGACAGATGAAGACAGGTGGGGCTGTAAACTCTAAGCATCTGTTATTCATCCTATTCTTGGCCCCACAGCACTTATATACCTAGCTGTAATTTATGCATTCATTTTAAAATCTATCTCCCCCTCTAGACTATATACTCTTTGTGGGCAGGGAACGTATCTACCGACTCTAGAGCTGCACTCTCCCAAACATTTAGTACAGAGCTCGGCACACAGTAAATCCTCAATAAATAGCACTGATTGATCTAGCCCAGTATTTAACACAAAGTGCTTAATACCTGCCACCATGACTATTATTACCATCTACTGTATGGTAGATGGTAGAGACTGGATAATCAGACTGGACACACGTCCTTAACCGGAATAATCATTCTTGGGCCTGACCCAGTGAGGACTGATGAAACGTTAAATTGCAGCCAGAGCTTCTGGGAATTGGGGCATAAAAAAAGCCATGTGGATTTCTTCTGTGAGACTGACAGCATCTTCCCTCCTCTAGTGTTCCACAAAGTTCCACCTCAGAATGCCAACCTCATCCTGAGACAAATCAGCACTCCACAAGGCAGAAGAAGTGAAAAATCAGCCAGACTGAAAAGTCAGATTTGCATCATCAGGGTTCAAAGTGGGGGAGAAAAGCCCCAAGGAAGATGACTCCAGGGTGTGGGGATTTTTTTAAGGACCCTCCCCCCAGCCACGCCACCCCATCGCAGGTCAGACCGAGGGTCTGACGTTCAGTCGCCCGGGGGGGGGGGGAGAGGGGTCCCGCAGTCCCGGACGGACAGAGGGAGAGATGAGTGGAGGGTGGGATGGGAGCAGGGTTGGGGGCCCGGAGGGGGCCCAGTGGGGGCGGTGAGGTCTCACTCACATTCCAGGAGGTCGGCCAGGGTCTTGGTGCGGAGGGCCACGGGTCTCTTGGTCTTGTCGTTAGTGATGGCGAACTCCTGCATGCCCAGCTCCTCCGCCACCTTGGCCTGCGTCCGGTTGTTGACCAGCGAGCTGCGCAGCAACTGCCAGGGAGCGAATGACATGCTTAGAAGCCCGGCGAGGGGGCCAGGGGGCCGGCCTCGGTCACTACTCGCCTGATCTCTCCCCCTTTGCCATGCTGACTGCCGCATCACCTTCACCGACGACCCCTTCTCCGTAAGCAGCAACTTCTCCCCCTGTTCCTCAGGCACCGACTCATTCGCACATCCCTCTGATCCTTGTTCCTAACCACACACTATTCCAGTGGCTGCCTCCCCTATTTGATTCCAGGGTCCCTGAAGGCAGCCACCACATCTCCTAATTCTACCTTACACTTCCAAGTGCTCAGACAGTAGGCTATAAGCTCCTTGAGGGCATGGATCACATCTACTAACCCTTTTATACTCTCCCAAGCGCCTAGTACAGAGCTCTTGCCACAGTAGGTGCCTGATGGATACCAATGACAACTGATCGGATGATCTCAACTTGGCCTGGGGTGTCCCCTCCATGTTTCACTTCGTATACTGGACACCCTGACCCCACCAGCTTCGCTGGCATCAACTCAGCAGTCAAGGTGTCTGTTCTCTGCCTCTGTCCTTCAGAGCTCTCGGAATCTGAATGGGCTCGGGAGGGGGCCAGGAAGGGGGGAATCACAATCCTTCTCCACCTCTACGATCCAGGCCAGCAGCTGTATTTCCAAACCTCAGTTCACGCCCACCCTCTGGAGGGGAGCCCAAGCCTGTGGCCCCAGGGGGCAAGTGATATAAGCAGGACATAAGCCACACCACATCAGCCGGATCCCCAGAAGAGTAGCCTTCGCTGGCTTCAACCTCTCGGCCAGACGTTCCTAAGTTACAGGGGCCTTCTCCATGAAAAGCCCGCCTATTAAAATGAGCAATACCTTCCCACAAACTCTGGGGGCTAAATCGCCAGCTACTCAAATCCCACCTAGAATACCCACTAACTGCCTGAGTGACCTGAACCTTCTTGCCCACAGGGGTCAGTGGGAGCCAGGGATTGAAAACAGTCTCACCGTTAAGTGGCCCTCATGGTGATCGGGGAAGTGGATGAACAGGTATTCCGTAGACACCAGCTGCATTATGGAGTCTCCCAGGAATTCCATCCGCTGGTTGTGGCCCCTGAAAACAGGAAACACCAACAGGGTGAGGCCAATGGCATCCACAGGGTTAAAAAAAAAAAAAGCACCAATGCCAATGGATGACTGCTGAAACCCGCGGTCGGGCATTCTGAGAGCTACACTGGACCCGGCTTTGCCTGGCCGACCTTCAGAGAGCTGAATGTCAAGCCAGAGTCCGAGACCATAGCCGGGATCTGCCTGACCAGGAAAAGTTGAAGAGATAAATGAAGAAATGACAAACTCTAGACAGATGAAGATTCAACACGGAGAGGAAAAGGGAAGAGGCCCTGAGCTAAGAGGAAACGCCTGCTGCTCTTGCCCTAATCAAATCGACAGGACCTGGTGGGAGCAGCTTGAGGCAACAGGAGAGAAAAATGGTTCCGAAGGGGCTGGGGAAATGTCTCTCTGCCGAGGGCCAGTGCTGGTCAGGTCAGGAGCAGAACGAGACCCTCCAAAAGCCCAAATGCCTACTGGTCCAGCATTCCAAACCACTATCTTGGGCTTCTTTATTCCCCCAGGCCCTCCGGGGGCCAGAGACTGGCTCCCAGGGTGGCTTAGGGGCAAGTCCTAGGCAGGACACTAGTTGGGGAAGCAGTCTTAAGTGAGAATACATCCCAGGGTGGCTCCTACGGTGCCGGCCCTGGAGGAGCTCCCTTTTTGAACAGGGGCGCCCGCGGGCCATCGAGGAACAATTCCGCTGGGAACTCACAGGGTCAGGTGGTTGAACCCCACAGTTCTCAGCGTGAACGCTCTGGCCAGGAGCCGGACGTGCGTGAAAACCACCCCTATGGCATCCTCGAACTCGGTCAGCTTCTGCAGCACCGGGGAGGTCTCGATGAGTTGCCGGTCGGTATTGGGCTCCTGGAGCTTCAAGAGAATGGACAAACGGACGGACAGAAGGACAGACCAGTTACTAGAATCAGGCTAGGGCATCAGGGTGCCATACCCATCACGAGGTTAGGTGTGTTGTGGAAACTGGGTTTCTTTCTGACAAACAAATTTTCGCTCCCTTGGCAGAATCACTAGCGTGTGCCAAACAGATGGGAAACTTTTAATCCGCCTCATTGCCAGTGGTTCTTCCACCTCCTTTAAAAAGAAGGAGCGCACAGGCATCACGAACGCTCAGGTACCTTCTAAGGCATTATCTCATTTTGGGGCACATAAAGAGCACAATGATGCCATTCCCAGTACAACCTGATCAGGTCCCCACTCTGCGACAAAACCGTGGATTAGGGAAAATGAGCACGGTGGTATTCAGGATCTGACTGTGTTTATCGTATGCTCAGTGCACGGTGGGAGCTCAGTACACACCCCCGCGGCCTGGCTTCACAGAGCGAGGGCGGGGGGCACACTTACTTGGAGCGGATGCAGTGGGTAGTTAAGCCAGACGTCCCGCAGATCCTGCAAACACGGAGACATGCCTGAGTGAATCATTGAGCCGAGCGCAGTGTCCATCAATCGATCAATGGTATCAGTGGTTCTCTGCTCTGCCCACAGTAAGCGCTCAATAAATACCACTGACTGACTGACTGATTCATCCATGCTCATTTTGGCCTCCCAAAGGAGCTAGATCCCCACAGGCGGGTGGGAGGCAGGAGCGGCTAGCCCAGAGGATGGGAGACCGCTCTGGAACGACCTATCCAGGGCTCCAGTGGAGAAAGAGCCTTGACTTCCCGACCAAAGCCAACGGAACCTCCATCCCTGTGGCCCTTCCCTTCCACCTGGGCCCGCGATAGCCTTGAGCCGGACTAGGATAACCGGGTAATCGAGGACTAAACCGACATATCGACATGTTCCCGTCTCTCAGGCCCGCAATCTCGGTGTCATCCTTGACTCGTCTCTCTCGTTCACCCCACACATCCTATCCGTTACCAAGACCTGCCGGTTTCACCTCTACAATATCGCCAAGATCCGCCCTTTCCTCTCCACCCAAACGGCTACCTTACTGTTACGGGCTCTCGTTATATCCCGGCTAGACTGTGTCGGCCTTCTCTCTGACCTCCCTTCCTCCTCTCTCGCCCCGCTCCAGTCTATTCTTCACTCCGCTGCCCGGCTCATCTTCCCGCAGAAACGATCTGGGCGTGTCACTCCCCTTCTTAAACAACTCCAGTGGTTGCCCGTCGACCTCCGCTCCAAACAAAAACTCCTCACTCTAGGCTTCGAGGCTCTCCATCACCTCGCCCCTTCCTACCTCTCCTCCCTTCTCTCTTTCCACCACCCACCCCGCACGCTCCGCTCCTCCGCCGCCCACCTCCTCGCCGTCCCTCGGTCTCGCCCATCCCGCCGTCGACCCCCGGGCCGCGTCCTCCCGCGGTCCCGGAACGCCCTCCCTCCTCACCTCCGCCAAACTGATTCTCTTCCCCTCTTCAAAACCCTACTTAAAACTCACCTCCTCCGAGAGGCCTTCCCAGACTGAGCTCCTCTTTTCCCTCTACTCCCTCTGCCACCCCCCCTTTACCTCTCCGCAGCTAAACCCCCTTTTTCCCCTTTTCCCTCTGCTCCTCCACCTCTCCCTTCCCATCCCCACAGCACTGTACTCGTCCGCTCAACTGTATATATTTTCATTACCCTATTTATTTTGTTAATGAATTGTACATCGCCTTGATTCTATTTAGTTGCCATTGTTTTTACGAGATGTTCTTCCCCTCAACTCTATTTATTGCCATTGTTCTCGTCTGTCCGTCTCCCCCGATCAGACCGTAAGCCCGTCAAACGGCAGGGACCGTCTCTATCTGTTGCCGACTTGTTCATCCCAAGAGCTTAGTACAGTGCTCTGCACATAGTAAGTGCTCAATAAATACTATTGAATGAATGAATGAATGAAAGTGCCAGAGATGCAGCAGAGGCGGAGAGCTCACCTGGTCATTGAAGAGCAGTCGGCCAAACAGCTGCTTAGCTTCATCAAGACTGCCTTCCAGGTAAACCGCACCTACGGAGGAGCGCGGCAGACCCAGGGGGATGAAAGCCGTGACCCCTGCTGGCTGAAAAACACCCCGGAAGCCTCCCTGAGCCTGGGCCTCCCCCGACCCCTGGCCGGAAATCAAAGCCTGCCCTCCGGGAAACAGACACTACCTATTAAAGCTTCAAAGCAGTTGGCCATCGCATGGCGAAGATCTGACTCCCGACACAGGTCCGGTCCATGAGCGTAGAGCATGAAGCGGTCCAGTTCCAGTTTCTACAGACAAAAGAGGAGTCATAAAGAACCCCCTGCATCAAACCACATTCTATCAGGCCGGATGTAAGGTGAGTAGGGGCACGTACCTTGGCCAACATCGCCAGGTGCTGGTTCTGAACGATGGCGGTGCGGTAGGTGGCCAGGCCGCCTTCCTCCAGGCTGGGGAACAGGTAGTACAAATGGACGCTGCCAACAGAAATGCCAGATGTTAGTGCTTTTCCAGCCGACCCGAATGCGCTCACCCACAGGGTCTGGCATCGTTTTCCCCTTCTCCCGCCCATCTGATTCATTCATTCATTCAACAGTATTTAGTGAGCGCTTACTATGTGCAGAGCACTGTACTAAGTGCTTGGAATGTACAATTTGGCAACAGATAGAGACAATCTCTGTCCAATAACGGGCTCACGGTCTAAACGGAGCCATCGGCTTCACGAGTAGGGGCGTTAGATGGTAGCCCAGGGACTGGAGGGATGGGGCCCTTGCCGGATAGCTCTGCTGGAGGGTTCCTCCGGGTCCCAGCTCCCTGTCATAGGCGTGATGGGGAGAAGGAGGAGGAGGGAAGGCGGGCCCTGGGGGCTGTGAAAACCGCCTTCACCAGGTGGCTGGCAGCCCAGGCATTTCAGGTTTGTAAAGGTGGACCCTGCAGACCGTGAGCCCCCAGGGGGACGGGGACGGCATCTTTGAGTTGCGTCTACCCCAGTACTCAGCATAATGTAAGCATATAACAAATACCACCACTATTACTACCCAAGGGCCCACCCCCAGCTTTCCATTCCACATTACAGTACTCTGGGGGAGCAACCTGGCCAGGCGGTGTGGGGGAGGGCACTCCAGGGAACCAAGCCTACAGAGCAGCATTTAAGCAGCTCACATCACATCAACACTCCTTCATGAAAAATCTCTATGCTGCACTGAAGAAAATATCACCAGAAACAAATATAAAAAACCCCGCCTTCACCTATCCCTCAAAACCACTTCCCTATAAGGCCTGAAAGGGGGAAAGAGGTCAAAGGCACATATACTCTAAGGGAAACGGCACGTGGCTTAGTGGATAGAGCACGGGCCTGGGAGTCAGAAGGACCTGGGTTCTAATCCCAGCTCCGCCACAAGTCTGCTGTGTGACTTGAGCGAGTCACTTTTCTTTACTGGGTCTCAGTTACCTCATATGTTAAATGGGGATTAAGAATGTGAGCCCCATTTGGGATGGGGATTGTGTCCAACCTGATTAATCTGCATCCACCCTAGGGCTTAGAACAGTACTTGGCACACAGTACTTAACAAGCATTATTATTATTATGTGAACAATCTCCCTTCCCTTTCCCCGCTGTTAGATATAAATAATAATAATAATGTTGGTATTTGTTAAGCGCTTACTATGTGCCAAACATGTTCTAAGCGCTGGGGTAGATACAAGGCCATCAGGTTGTCCCACATGGGGCTCACAGTCTTCATCCCCATTTTACAGATGAGGTAACTGAGGCACAGAGAAGTCAAGTGACTTACCCAAGGTTACAGAGCTGACAAGCGGCGGAGCCGGAATTAGAACCCATGACCTCTGACTCCAAGCCCGGGCTCTTTCCACTGAACCTCGCTGCTTCAATAAAGGTAGAGCCGGTCTGGCTGCTGGCTCATGGCTGGAGCAACTCGAATGGGTACTTGAAGGGGCAGGGCCACTGCCCTTTCCCCTACTGCTCCCCTCATTCCTGCAATGGCACCTTTCTCCCTCTTCCCCCTGGAAGGGCCATGGGCAAGGTGAAAAACAACCAGCACATGCACGTCATCTGTTCATGTGCTCGCCTAAAGCCAAATGGTGAGCATTGTCTCTGTGTGTTTGTTACCAGTCCTTTTCTCTTTATCTAACTGTTTTAGTCTGGATCCCTCTTGAGGGCCAGAAACCCTGAATAATTCTTGGGTTTCAATCCTGGCTCCACACACACCCGCTGTGTGTACTAAGCCCTTGGGAGAGTAGAACAGAGATGAAAGATGGAACCCCTGCGCTCCCGAAGAGTCCAATCGACAGAAACAACCACTTTCAAAAGAAACGCTCACCTGGTGAGAAACTCCACAACAGCATCTCCCAGGAACTCTAAGCGCTCATTGTGGTTAATCCTGGAAAGAGAGAGCAGAGGGTTATTTAATCTGGAGCAGGAGGGGAAGATGGGGAGGGTCTGCTACTTCGGCGTCTGGAACGGCAGGATGAAACCCCAGTGAGCTCTGAAAATCATCCCTGGGCAGGTTGGGTCTCCAAGGAGCAGCCCCAGGAAACTGAACCACAGTGGGGGGCTGAGATCCCTTCTAGCAAGAGGGACTTGACCCTGGTCCATCCCGAGCATGAGAGGTAGGGAGGCCCCTGAGAACGGACGATTAGACTGTAAGCCCGTCAAACGTCAGGGACTGCCTCTGTTGCCGACTTGTTCATTCCAAGCGCTTAGTACAGTGCTCTGCACATAGTAAGCGCTCAATAAATACTATTGAATGAACAGTAGGTGTTTGTCCCACCCAGTGGTCAGACAGACGGCTGCATCGGGGGCTGAAACGAGGGCTGGCAGAATGCCCCAGTCCAGCCAAGGAAGAGAGCCCTGCTCTCTCCGCTCAAGTTGGGGGTTCTTTGGCTCTGGCTGGTGGAATAATAATAACTGTGGTACTTGTTAAGTGCTTATTATGTACCAGGCACTGTAGTAAGTGCTGGGGTAGCTACTAGTTAATCAGGTTGGACACAGTCCATGTCCCATATGGGATTCACAGTCAATTTCCATTTTACAGATGAGGTAACTGAGGAGAAGGTACCAGAGAAGTTAAGTGACTTGCTCAAGTTCACACAGCAGGAATGTGGTGGAGCTGGGTCCCTCTGACCCCCAGGGCCGTGAACGGTGACCCGGGGAAGCCAGGACCTCAGATCACCCATCAATTTGGATTGGGAAGGGAGCAACTGATGCACAACAGAGCTCGCTTTTGTACTCGGGACTTTGCTCCCTCTTGTTCTGGGATTCCACTGTGCAGTTCAAAAGATTCACGATAGGGTCTAAGCTCATTGTGGGCAGGGAGTGTGACTGTTATATTGTAATACTGTACTCTTCCAAGCTCTTAGTACAGTGCCCTGCACATGGTAAGTGCTCAATAAATATGACTGACGAACTGACCCTTGGGAAGGACAATTACTGCATGCCCATACGTCAAAATCTAATGGATTAAACTCAGTCTTCTATGACTATGGTACACGCACTGCTGTCTAAACCTGAGTTAATCATTGTGGTAATTCCATTTATTTGGTTTTTACATTACTTTTCTAAAATATATCAGCATGACTTGGGGCAATTTTTTAGCTCTTGGGTAAACGTTAACGCTCTTTACATGATCGACGATGGGAAACCAAATTTCACTGAGAAGGGCCCGACTTTAGGGAAGGGCGGATGAAGGCCACTCTCCAGGGTTTTCCAGGTTCCGAGCCTCTCTGGATGCCAGTGGCCGGCCGGGATTTGCTCGGACGACTCTCTGGGGAGAGCCCTTCCGGATCACACCGCGAGCTGTGTGATATGTAGAGTGGTGATTGGCCATAAGGTACAGTGTGCAGCCTGTTTTGGGAAGATGTGGCTTTGGGAATTCGAAAAGCCAAAAGTAGCTCAATGTTTTCATCTCACTTTCCTATTCCCAGCCTTCCGGCACCTGCTCCCCAAAGGGCTTGCTGATAAGTGGATTTTAAAAAAAGGCATTAACATCAAATTAGACACCTTGTTTCCTTCAGACTCGTTTAAAGGCAGGATCTCATTCCAATCTGAGCAAGTGAGAACTAACAATCCAACTGGGATCGATGTGATTAGCAGGACGGCACCTTCCTCATCACGTCAGCAAGTCAGCAGCCTCAAAACGACAGCAGCTAATCGGTTACGGGTTCAGTTTATCTCTCGTGCTTGTTATGTGCATCTATTTTCTCATTCTACATGACTGTGATTTTGTCAAATCATGTCCACTAGATTGTAAGATCCTTGTCTGCTTGTCTTTACCTGGAAGGCGTCGGATCATCCTGGCCAAGGCGAGACATGATGTTGATCAGAGTGTTTATTCCTGGTTTCCAAAATCAAAAGACAAGAAAACACGCAAGCATTTTGACAAGTGTTTGAACACCAACGGAGTCAGTAAAGGTGAGCTGATAAAATCTTATTTCATGGTGCTCGTTAGGAGGGCAAGTTTCAGCAGGCAGGTCTCAGAACTGGTCAATGTATTCATGACTAAATTACTAAACAAGCCGGGACTCAGTTCTCTTAAGTGAAATATCTGATGGGTCAAGTACACCAACAAGCACTGATTTGAAAACATGATAACTTCTTGTGACCAGAGAACACGTCTACCAAACTCTACTGTATCGCATTCTCTCGTGCGCTCAGTACAGTGCTCAGCACACAGTAGGCACTCAGAAAATACCATGGATGGATTGATGACTTTCAATTTGCTTCAAAATACTTCTTCAAGTGGGGGGAGGTTTTGCTTCACACGGCTGCTTCGAGACACAAAGCGAGTAAGATGAGCAGTGGATGACTCTTAGGGAGCCAAAAGGAGGCCTCTAAAACCAACTTATCAATCATTCAGATTTAGTGAGAATCTTGTGCAGGCAGAACACTTTATCAAGTGCTTGGGAGAATTTCAGAGACGAAGCACAGACAACCCCGGCCCTCATGGAGACTATAGCCTAGCAGGAGAGACAAATACAAATTCTTAATAAAAAAAAGAAGGGTACGGAAAAAAACCGGCTACATACATATCAAGCAAGAACCCTCCATTGCCCTCATAAAACTTCCCAGAGTGCCAGCCAGGACGGCTCCTTCCGGCCAAGAACCCACTGCCTGCAGGATAAAAAGGAGCCCACCGCAAGAACTCAAACCCACCTTTTTTTCTCATGTGCATGTGATGGACTTTCCGGTCTCCGTACTTGGGCTGGCGGATCCCACAGTTGGACAAGGAGTTGCGGGCGTGGTCGGGATTCATCCCAAAATTCAGGTGGTGGCTTGGGTGGGTCATGGCGAGCTGAAGGAAGTACCCGCACAGGAAGTCACTTTTTGCAAACACAAAGCAGCATGTCTTACTTTCTTCCGCACGGCGAAAGTAGATCCCCGTGTGGCAGGTTCCTCCTAAAGACATGCGGCCGCTACGGGCAAGCTCCGGGCGGGTTTTATGTCATGGCCACCCCTGCCATCTTGGAGCAGCACGGCTGGCATAGGCTTGGAGGGGGGCTGTTCCTCCTCCTCCGTCTCCCGATCCCCAGCCCTACCCTGCTCCAATATGGCTCCTCTTCCAGTCCAGCCCAGCCCAGCCCGAGGAGCAGAAAGGACAGCAGACAATTGGACCATCAAGAATAAATACTCCCCCTTCCCCCGCCCATCACGGAGTTTTTGCTCACCCCACATTCTAATTCTCACATCTGGGAGGCAGTGAGACCCTAGTGGAGAGATCTTGGAACAGGGAGTCAGGAGACCCAGGTCCCAATCCACCGGTCTGCTCTGTGACCTTGGGCAAGGCACTTAACCACTTTGGGCCTGTTTTCCCCCCTCTGAAAAATGGGGGTAAGATACCCACTCTCTCTCCCTCGCAAAGCAGAAGCCCTGGGTGGGGCAGAGTCGGGCTGACATGTCTAATAACGATACTAATAATTGGGGTATTTGTTAAGCACTTACTCTATCCACTAAGCCATCCTGCTTTTCAAGCGCTTAGCACAGTGTTTGGTCTATACTGAGTGCTTAATAAACAGTATGATATTATTATTACTAATATTATTATTATTGTTCAGAATCCGGTGGGGCGGCGGGGAAGTCCTAACTTGCTGCCCGCCCTCATCAACTCCCCAGAGAGCTCGTCGTAGAGGAAGTGGAAGGAAGAAGGGCTCGGAATGACAGAGGAAGCTGTGGGGCAAGTAGGAGCAGCAGCAACCCCTGTGGCTTTCGCCACCCCTGCCCAGGGAATGGTCGGATCATACACACGCAGAGGCTGCCCCCACAACTGCAACAGTAGGAGGGAAGGAAGAAGGAGGGGGAGGGAGGGAAGGGAAAGGGTTTTACCTGCAGCAGACAGCGATCTTGAAAAATATATCCAATCAGTCGGTCCAGGTGCATGAGGCACTGATGGTAACGGATGTGGTGCGTCAGAACAGGCAACATCATCGCGTGCTGGGAAAGGAGAATCGCGCCTGTTTAGACCACACAGTGACCGAACTTGGAGAGCCAGAAAGCTTCCGGGATCAGGTCCTCGGCGGGATATGGTCTCGAGGCTGTGTCCAAGCTGAATTGTCGAAAATGGGCTACATTAAAAAAATACTTACCCCAAGTGGATCCTTTTCACCTGATGCTCCAAAAGGGGTAAGACTCCAAGCCCAACTGCAAGGGCCTGGAGTTCAGGGAAGACGAGAGTGTTTTGCCAGATGCATGTTCTCTAGTCTGTAAATTCCTTAAGAGCAGGGACTGTCTAGACATCCTCTTTTCTATTGTGCCTCTCAAGTGATTAGTACAGTGCTCTGCACACAGTAAGCGCTCTAAAAATTGAATCGATGCTCCTCCGTCCTCACCTGGCAGACGTCCGAGCGGATGCCCGTCTTCCAGAAACCCTGGCTGCTGAGTTCCACTGTCACTTCTCGCCTCATTGTATTCTTTTGTCGGATTTTCTGGAGAGCCTCCTGGAAGAGGGGGGAATTAAAATTAGTGATCCAGTCCGCTTGGGAAGCCCAATTAGATCAGGGCGCAGGAGTGAGCCTGGGTTTCAACACATCCCACCCTCCTCCTAGCCAGATCTTGACCGCAATCCCAGCCCCCTCCATCACCTGAGCACAATCCTCAGGTAACCTGGGGTTCTCAAGGCAACCCCAAACACTCCTTCCCTGGGTGCACCGGAATGTGTCTGTTTATTGTTATATTGTACTCTGCAAGCACTTAGTACAGTGCTCTATACACATCAAGAGCTCAATAAATACGACTGACTGATTGAAATGGGCTGAGAAGCTCTTTCCTCAAAACACAAGCCCAGGCCGATGGCCGAATCCTCTGAATAATGAAAAGAGCCGGGGAAATGTACTCTCTTAGCATGTGAGAAGCAGCATAGGCCCAGGCCTGAGAGTCAGAAGGAACCGGGTTTTAATCCCAGCTCTGCCATTTGTCTGCTGCGTGACCTTGAGCAGCTCACTTAAATTTTCTGTGCCTCAGTTCCCTCGTCTTTACAATGGGGATTAAGACTTTGAGCCCTATGTGGGACAGGGACTATGTCCAACCCGATTATCTTGCATCTACCCCAGTTCTTAGAACAGTGCCTGGCATACAATTATTATTACTATTATTAAAGTGGCCAGGGGAGCCACTGCCCCAGTAGTGTGCCGATCCCAGTGTTCCAACGTCCCGCACCCTCCGATACGGGCACACTGTTCATTTATCAATACTGCATCACGGTTGGCTGATCTACCAGGGTGCAATCTCACCAACCGCAAACAAAGGCAGAAAATCTCTCCCTGAAAGAACCCACCCATCCCCTACCCACTACCCCGGGGACAGCCTCCATAACATCCCGCTGGCTCAGATGTAGGAAGTGGCTGCCGGCTACCTCGGATCTCAAACACGACCTCCAGGCTCCGCTGGTGATATTCACACAACAAAAATCCCACCGCCAGATGGGCCAAAACCCACGTGGAATTCAACGACCGCTCCGAAAATTGGCACATACAATTACTCTCGGCCGTCCCGCAAGACCACGAATGGACAATTCTACATAC
Source organism: Ornithorhynchus anatinus (assembly GCF_004115215.2). Classification (NCBI taxonomy): domain Eukaryota; kingdom Metazoa; phylum Chordata; class Mammalia; order Monotremata; family Ornithorhynchidae; genus Ornithorhynchus; species Ornithorhynchus anatinus. The sequence continues at coordinate 17,390,676 of NC_041751.1, forward strand.
AGCACTGGAGTAACTGAAATATTATGATTCTTGTTCTCTGCGTCTTTCTGAGCCACTCGTCGTAGCCAATCCCGCCTTGACCAGCCGGAACAAAACCCGGAACGAACCTCCCTCTGGGCGAGTTTCTGCTTGTCCGCTTGCTTGACTTTGGGACTGTTTGCCAAAAGATGGCGCAGTTTCACGTAGCTCTTCCACAGTTTCTGGTACCTGGAAGATAAGGCATAAACTTGGGAGCCGTGTCCGATCCATCATTCCAACAAGCGTTCTGACCGAGCACTTACTGTGAGAAAGGCAGTGTCCTAAGCCCTTGAGAAGGTACAACAGAATTAGTAGACACGATCCTTGCCTTCAAGAACTGTGTCCAACCTGACTAACTGGTATCCACCCCAGTGCTTAGAAGAGTGGTTGGCACATAGTAAGCACTTAACAAGTACCATAACAACAAGTCAAGGAGTTTTTCATTTAGCAGTGGAGGCAGGCTCTGAAATAACGTTACAGAGAGGTTGTGGGCAGGGTATGTGTCTGTTATATTGTACTCTCCAAAGCGCGTAAAGCAGTGCTCTGCACATAGTAAGCACTCAGTAAAGACAATCAACTGACTGACATTCAATGTAATAACTAACAGACTTGGCACAATAAACAAGGCAATAGAATAGTTAAATCTAGTAATATTAACTTCTATGTAAGAACTGGGATAGATTGATGGTCTAGGGTGTGGCCTAGACAGGGAGTTCTAGGGACAGTGGGGCTAGCCTAGTAGGTTCACCCTGGAACTGGACAACGGTGTCCATTTCTCCCCAGTTCTAAGAGGAAAAACTGGTATCCAATCAATCAATCAAAATTGAGCGCTTCCTGTGTGCAAAGCATTGTACTAAGCGTTTGGGAGTATACAACACGGCAATATAAAAGACACATTCCCTGCCCATAACAAGCATTAACCCTATTTGAAGCTTAGACCGGGGTTGTCCTAAAGGTAGCCACCGGCCAAGGGTAGCCGCTGTCAGTCCCGGGCAGGAGAACCAACTGAGAAGCAGCAATGTGGGGGGAGGGTGATGTAGGGACGACCGCTCTGTGCTTGCAGCTGGAAGGGGAGAGGGGAGCAGGCAGGCACGCTGAGATCGGCCCCGCGGACAGTCCCACTGGCCGGAAACTCCACAGAGCTACGAGGAGGAGGTTGGATGGATGGACAGGTGGAGGCGAATGGGAGCGGGAGGAGAGGGTGCTTGCTGTTGGGTTTCTCACCTGCTGCCATGAATGGTTAGCACCTCGGGGAGCATGAGAAAGAGTCTGTGTGTGTGCGTGTGTGCATGCGCACGCACATGTGTGCACCAGAGAAGGAGTTTGTTGCAGTGTTTGAATGAATGAGTCCCCCTCCCTGAACCTTGGACCACGTTTGGAGTTTGTGAAAGTCTGACCAAGAAAAGGCACATCAGATAAGCATCAGCTCGGAGGCATTTGGCCAAGACTTTCTCTACGCTGACCCCATTGCAAGGAGCAAGCTCTCGAACTTCAACAAGGGCAATGTGGAATTCAAGTTCCAGAGGTTCCCATCAGCCACTGTCAACTGGCTTCATCCACTCCATCCTAATCCTCCTCAACCAGGCAGCGGCCTTCCCCAACTGTCGGCTTCTCCCTTCTCTTGGAAGCATTATCCAACCTTGGATTCGCTGACACTATCCTTTCCTGGTTCTCCTCCTACCTCTCTGGCTGCTCATTCTCAGTCTCTTTCATGGGCCCCTCCTTTGCCTCCCACCCGCTATCTGTGGGAGTGCCTCAGAGCTCAGTGCCTCACAGGACCGCGGATTCAGGACGAAGGATAGGGTGTGTGCAGCAGGGAGGAGGCAAAACCTTCCTACTGAGAAAAAATCTACACCCACCGCCTTGCAGAACTCATTCGCTCCCATGGCTTCAACTACCACCTCTAGATATATCACCAAATTTACATACACAATCCTGATCCCTCTTCTTTGCAATCTGGCATTTCCTCCTGCCTTTGGGATATTTCTACTTGTATGTCCCACTGAAACCTCACACTTAACATGTCCAAAGAGAACTCCTTATCTTCCCACCCAAATCCTGTCCTCCCTCTGACTTTACCAACCCTACAGACAGCACCACCACCTTCCCTGTCTCACAGGCCGGAAATTTGACGTTATCGACTAATTTCTCTCATTCAACCCACCAAATCCTGTCAGTTCAGCCTTCAAAACGTCCCTAAAATCCACATTTTCTTCTCTAGCCAAACTGCTACCACATTAATTGAAGCACTCTTCCTATCCCACTTTGAGTACTGCATCAGCCTCCTTGCTGACCTCCCAGCCCTCTCTCCCTATTCCAGTCCACACTTTACTCTGCAGCCCGGATCATTTTGTACAAAACAGTTCAGTCCGTGTTTCCCCACTCCTCAAAAACTCCAGTGGTTGCCCGTCAAACAGAAACTCCTTATCATTGGCTTTAAAATACTTGATCACCTTGCCCCCTCCTACCTCACCTCACTGCTTTCCTACTACAACCCAGTCCGCACACTTCGCTTCTCTAATGCCAACCTACTTACTGTACCTCGATCTCATCTATCTCGCCGCGGCCTCTCGGCCACGCCCTACCTCTGGCCTGGAATACCCTCCCACTTCAGATCTGACAGAACAATCACTCACCCCATCTTCAAAAGCGTATTAAAAGCACATCTACTCCAAGAGAATGTCCACGACTAAGCCCTCCTATTTCCTCTTCTCCCACTCCCCACTGTGTTGTCCTTGCACTTAAAATTTGAACCCTCTATTCACCCCACCCCCAGCTCCACAGAACTTAAAGTACATATCCCTAATTTATTTATAGTAATGAATGTCTTCCCCTCTAGACTCTAACATCGCTATGCTGAATATCGATCAACTCTGTTATACTGAACCCTCCCTAATGCTTAGTGCACTACTCTTCACACAGTAAGTGCTCAATAAATACGACTGAGTGACTGTCTGTGGGGCTGCTGACGGAGATCTGCCCTCGCTCACCACAGTGGCGGCAGCAGCAGAACTCACACTGCCCTCACGGGACCTTAGATTTAGGATGATAGTTTGGATGAGTGCAGCAGAGAGGACAAAAACCTTCCTATTGAGAAGAAATCTGAGAGAAATAAGCCCAGTCCCAAGGCACTCAGGCTCATCACACCTCAAATGATGAGTCACTCTGACACAAGCAGCCTGGCCTACGGGAAAAAGCACGACACTGCTCCACTATTGCTTTTTTGGGTGTTTTTTTTAATGGCATTTGTCGAGCCACGTTCCAAGCGCTGGGGTAGATACAAGTTTATCGGGTTGGACACAGTCCCTGTCCCACATGGGGCTCACAGTCTAAACTGGACAGAGGAGGATTTAGTCCCCATTTTACAGATGAGGTAATAGACATAAAGTTAAGTGACTTGCCTGAGGTCACATAGCAAGAAATTGATAGAGCTGGGAATACAACTCAGAATAGAGCTCAGGCTTCGGAGTCAGAGAACCTGGGTTCTAATCCTGGCTCCGCCTCATGTCTGCTCTGTGACCTTGGGCCAGTCACTTCAGTTCTCTGTGCCAAAATGGAGACTCAATCCCAGTTTTCCCTCCTACTTAGGCTGGGAGCCCCGTGTAGGAACCAATTATCTTTTATCTACTCCAGTGCCAAGAACAGTGCTTGGCACATAGTAAGCACTTAAACACTACAATTACTATCATCACTGCACTCACGATCATTATTACTGTGTTACAAATGAGGTCACACCCCACACTGCTTAGAAAAGCCAAAAGCCTCCATGTCAACTTGAGCCTCATCCGATCGAGTACTTACTGAGGGTCCCCCGCGTAGCTCAGCTGGGCCGGCCGAATCCCGAAGTGGACGATGATGGGAAAAGTGATCACGTCCAGGTTGAACTGTTCACGGTCCAGTTGGTCGATGCGGACCGAGCTGGGCTTCTAGAAAGGAAAAAATCAAAGCCAGGGGTCACCTCCCTTTGACGTTTGGTTCCCTCTCATACCATGGAGGGAAGGAAAAGAGGCCGGTTGTTCTGAGCCAGCTGGGAGCGGCATTAGGCGACGGGCTTCCCCTCTTACCAACGATTGCTTCTGCCGTCGGTGCCGACCCACACCGGGTGGGGCTAGCGGCACCACGTGAACGGTGCCAGACCCGTCTCCTCCCACAGCCTCTGCGCCCACCTCAGTGTTTCCTCTGGAAATGAAGATGGGACGATGGGGCTCATCGATAAGCGATCGGCTCTCTCAGAACACTCAGAAAGGGCCTCGGCAGAGTCACGGGCTTTGCGACAACATCGGAAGGGAGATACGGATTTCCTTTCCCCTCTTCCAAGACCAGATGAATCCGTGGGTATTTATTAAGCACTTGCTACGTGCAGAGCACTATACTAAGTGCTTGGGGTGGCGCTCTGTGCCACGGTCATTCATCTATTCATTCGATCCTATTTATTAAGCGCTGTTTGCAGCACACTGTACTAAGCACTTGGGAGAGTACAACAATTAACAGACATATTCCCTGCCCACAAAGCGTTTACAGTCTAGAGCCTGGGGATGCCCATCTCACTGCCCCATCTCAGATGGGAGGTGAGTCACTGGGTTTCATCTTGAACGTCTCAAGTGCAGGGATTGTGTCAAATTCTCTTGCATCATACTCCCCCAAGCGCTTATTATAATGCTCTGTGCAGGTCAAGCACTCAATAAATACTGTCGATCGATTCCACGGTCTTTCAGACAGGAAAGTGGCCGCTGGACCTGCAAAACCTTTTCACCCATCTTTTGATGTAAGGCCTTGAGCAAAAGATACAAATTGAGCAAAAGAAACAAAAGATACAAAAACTGCTATCTTCAAGTACACCATATTCCAATTAATCAATGGTATTTATGCAACAGAATCAGCAGACACATTTCCTGCCCACAATGAGCTTACAGTCTAAAGGGGGAAACAGACATTAATCTAAGTAATTAGAAGATATAATTAAAAGATATATACATAAATGGACAGGTTTTAGAGGCAACCAAGCATTTGCCACAGCGGTTTATATTCGCTTTTCAAATTTTTATCTGTTGATGGCAGCAATGTCAATTATGCAACTGTGAGTCACCGAAAGTGACACGGTTCCGTTGATTTTTAATCAATGGTATGTACTGAGCACTTAGTGGGTGCAGAGCACTGTACTGAGCGCTTGGGACAGGGCAATACACTAGAGTTGGTAGATGAGATCCCTGCCCTCAAGGAGCTAGCATTGCTCTGTTTAATGAAAACTGGGTGACAGAATTAAGCTACTGTGTTTTTTATTGAAATGACAGTAAATGTTGCTTTTCAAAACGAGACAAGACATGGGAAAATAAATGTCACACAGAGCTCAGGGGTTAGGACGACGACAATGTTGATGATGGCAGCAGCTGACAGCTCTGTCCATCACTCGCTGCACCCCCACCCCCAAAAATGTGGAGGTTTGCCATATGAGATGGGGAGGGAAAGAGATGAAGGGACACGGAGGAGAATCGTCCAGAGGTACTCAAGCCCCAGCAAAAAGGGCAGGATTTCCTTTCAAAATATGAGTCACAGCTGTTCCTCTGCCACCCACCCCATCCAAGCAGGTCAGGGTAAGAGAGATTACCATGCCCGGGCTGGTGACTATCATCCCCTTACACTCCTCTGCATACTTCTGCCACTCCAGCTCTTCCCACTGCAGCATGTTGGCGATCTCCTCCTCAGGCACCAGAGCTTTGTTACACCGCAGCAAGTACAGTAGAATCTGATGCATCGAGAGAACCTCCTTGCCGCCATCTCGGAAAACCAAATGTCCCAAGGTCAAACAACATTGAAAAAGGGAAAGACCACAGAACACTCCAAGGTCTCAGAGGCCTGCCCTTCGCCGTGTGACATTCCCCACAGACCCACTTGCTCTAGCGATGAACAGTGTTTGGAAATGGGGGATGTCCTGAAATGGTAACTACCTGACCCAGGCTAACGAGAGCTAGCCCACCTATCCACCCTCTCTGCAAACGGCCCAGCCGTTTGCTCCTTCTGGGTTTCAGCCAAGGGGCCTAGCGTTCCTTCAATGACAGCACTTGGAAACTCTGCAGAAGAGCAAATTCGAGCCTTTTATTGGACAATTATGGATGTAGCCAAGAAGTTATGTTGCCTTATGGACCCATCTGTACAGTGAATGTGCTGCACCTGCCATGATGGAGAAGGCAGAATGGGTCTGGACTCAGACGGTCTTGCCGCCCTTATGGGAGTTGAACCCACGTGAAGAAGCCCAGACATGTGGAAGTCTGCCCCTCGAACACCCTGCACTCCGAAGGACCAGTGAGGGTAAGTACAGGGAGCTAACAGTGCCCCTCACCACCCCTGGCCTAATATGACACTGGACCTGTTCTGGGAGATTTAAAAAAAAAGACTCACTGGAGATAAAATTTCTCCTCGATATAGGAAAATATGAAAGGACACTTTTCTAGGCCCAGGACTGGATTCGCATCTGAAGCTCAAAACTCTCTCATATCACTTAATCTTTCTGCCAAATTTTCATGAAAAAATGGTTCAACCGAGTATGGAGGGGGTCGTCCAGCAAAATGGACAATGGTCTTCAGAGCACTGAGTAAGCTTGACCTTTCAATGAATTATGGGAAAACAACTCAAGGGTCAGGAGTCGCAAAAAATTATCTACTGCATCCTTACACTGCAGTAAGGAGTTGCAAACATTAGGCCTGATGACATAAAACACCACCTTTTTTTTGCCACATCCAAGGTAACCAAGACCGTAGGTCCCAAATTGGCCATTTCAATCATACACATTCATAGGTGAACCTCACTGTCATCAGTGCTACCTTCTTTGACTAAGAAGCAGTGTGACCCAGTGGAAAGGACACAGATCTGGAAGCTAGAGTACCTGGGTTCTACTCCAGGCTCTGCCAGCTTCCTGCTGTGTGACCTTGGGCAAGTCTCCAGGCCTCAGTTTCCTCCTCTGTAAAATGGGAGATTCAATGCTTGCTCTCCTTCCTACTTAGACTGTGAGGCCCATGTGGGACAGGGATTGTGTCTGGCTTGATTAACTTGTATCTACCCCAGTGCTTAGAATAGTGCTTGACACAAAGAAAGCACTTAACCAATACCATAATTGTTATATGAAGGGCAACTATATAGCTTCATAAGCTTAGGGACATTGTAATGATCAGAAATGAGTTTGGTGGCCAGTTCCTCGTCCTGCCTCCCCTCCCTTTCCCAGTCAGTGGCAGCTCTCACTTAGTCGAGCCCTCAGTCAGCCTCTGGGGTGAAGGAGGCCAGGTTGAAAAAGATTCTTCTCGACATCAAATCCCTTCTAAAATTTACATCTCCTCCAAGAAGCCTTTCCAACTAAGCCCTCATTTCCCCTACTCCCTTTTGCATCGCCCTTCAACTTGGATTTGCACCATTTGTTCACCCCACCCTGAGCCCCATGGCATTTATGTGCATAAACATAATTTATATGTCTGTTTACCCCTCTAGACTGTATGCTCATTGTAGGCAGCGAACACGTCTACCAGTCCTGCTATACTGTCCTCTCCCATGCGCTTAGTACAGTGCTCTGCATACAGTAAGCGCTCAATAAATACCACTCATTGATGAAAATGGGGCACACATCTAGTATACGGTTGGAACATCCACCATAAGAAGCAAGAGAGGCTGGTGAAGACAGACACAGCTGAACCAAAGAAAGTCTGTTAGCATTCCCAAAATCAGTGGTTTGTTTGGTGAGGCCAAAGGATTGTAAAGAAACTACAGTAGATATTCTGGAGCTCTCTAGAGCCCTGGTCCTTTAACTACCGCCACCCTCCGTATCTCTCCCTCTTCCATCTTTGACCCCTCTCTCCATCTTCCTTCCCCTCTTTTCCATCTCCTCCCCTTGCCCCTGCCCCCTCTCTTTCCATTCACCCCGCTCGTCCTCGCTTCATCCTGGAGTCCATCGATAATTCTCTACAATTCCTTAGGCCTCACAACAAGGTCACCAATCGATAGTAAGGTTCTAGCATTGGCTTCTGAGGCAGAGATTTTTACAATCTACAAACACACTGCTCCTGGGGATTTGGAAAAAGATTCAGGATCTTCATCAGGTTGAAGGAAAATAATCAGTTTCCAATGCAATTAAAAGATAATCTTATCAAACTGATGCATAAAACTAGACACCACCATCTGTCCCGTCCATCTCCATTTCATATCAGTGATGTTTCACATGGAAAGTAATGCTGTGCAAGTTCCTGCACATCGGCAATCATGTACCCTGAGGGAGAAGGAGCAACACAGAGCGGCCGCTGTCTCGGAGGAGCTAGACCAGAAAGCTAATAGCTCTGGAGCCCGGATATGGATCGGGTGACGCTCCCAGACTGTTCGGCCACAGCCCGTGTTCCCACTGTGCACTGGGGCCAGAACACCAAGTGGGAGGGGAGGAGGGAGAGCGGCAGGGGATGTCTGTCTGGAACAAACGGACGCGCGCATGGCACTGACAAGGCGAGGGGACCCTAAGGCCAGTCTCCCCCACTGGGTGTTTGTGAAGATGCGGCCACCTCATCTGAGAGGAAGAGAGCATGCTTGGGGCGGTGAGGGACCGGGGGTGTTGGGGTGGGAAGAGAGACGTAATTCCGCAGAGATTTACCTGGGAGAAATCGGACAAATCGTGGCATGAAGTGGAACCTTGGGCAGCTGGGAGGGCTGTTTTCAAATGCTGGGCCTGGAACGAAGACACCAGAGAAAAACAAAGAGTCAGAAATGGAAGGCGGGGAGCAAGGACTTAGGGCCTCTTCTACTGTCCTATTCAATAAGGCAACGGTAACCCACGCCCAACAATGATCGTGATGAGGGAGAGGGGGTAAGGGAACCCAGAAGGAGTGAGATCTCCCAGGTAAACCAAGACTACTCACAGCATTAAAGCAGGAATGAAAACGAAAAGCAGCAGCATTTGACAGCACGTCTACCAACTCTGCTGTACTGTACTCTCCCAAGTGCTTAGCATAGTGCTCCGCAGACAGTAAAAGCTCAATCGGTACTGGTGAATGATCGATCCATCAACAGTAACGTATCAAATGAGAAGCATGAAATCTTAACGTGACTCTCTAGGAATCACTGAGATGCTTTGCCTTCTAAAGATCCTTTATAGACCTGCTCCTGCTGGTTTTGTTTGGAAGCAGTGGTGGAGGTCGAGCTGAGCCGTTCCATCTTTTAAAAAGACCGGCGGAAACAAGGGCCAGCATATTTGCCACAAATATCCAGATGGCCAAGACAGGGCCCTGTATCTTAACAGCCTGTGTTTGCACACAAGAGCGACAAAAGTGCTCAAAGCTCGGATAGAATTCATTGATTCATTCGATCATATTTATTGAGCACTTACTGTGTGCAGCGCACTGTACTAAGCAGTTGGAAGAGTACAATATAACAACAAATGGACATATACCCTGCCCACAATGAGCTCACAGTCTGAAGAGATGGGGGACGCCATCTTCCCCACAGTCCAGGAAACTAAAGGTCATTCTCAGGTTGTCTTCCTCAGAACAGCACTACAAGGATAGGGATCGTGTCTACTAACTCTTGCACTCTCCCAGGGTTTAGCACAGTGGTCTGCAAGCAGTAGAGGCTCAATAAAAACTACTGATGGATTGATATCTGTACTTTGGCATTCAGTTCCGCCAGAATGTGGGTTTTCAGGGAAGGGATGTGGCCTAGAGGGAAGAGCACAGGACTGGGAGTCAGAAGGCCCAGGTTTTACTCCTACCTCTGCCCCGACCCGCTGAGAGGGACCTTGGGCAAGTCACTTCATGTGGCCGGGCCTCAGTTTCCCCATGTGTAAAATAGGCTTCAGAGCTCCTCTTTCCCTCCCTGTAAGATCGGGAGCCCCGTGTGGGAAAGGGATTATGTCCAATTTGATTTCCTCATAGCCCACCCAATCCTTTGCACATTTGGCGGAGGAACTAATGAGCAACACAGCTAGTGCGAATTACTCCAAATGTGATTTTCCTGATCAAATTTCCACAAAATAGTCACTCTTGCTAACAAGGAGTCTGTCCGTCTCCCCCGATTAGACTGTAAGCCCGTCAAACGGCAGGGAATGTCTCTATCTGTTGCCGACTTGTTCATCCCAAGCGCTTAGTACAGTGCTCTGCACATAGTAAGCGCTCAATAAATACTATTGAATGAATGAATGAATGAAGAGGCATTTAACTAGGGCACAGTGTGGATCGGTACAAGGAAAGCCTGAGATGTTAAAGACATAAAAAGAACTTGTTACTCTAACATGCCCTGCTAAGCCTTTGTTTAGAAGAGATGCTTCTGGGTATTTCCATATCCGGAAGCAATTTTGTCACAGTTCATCTTTTTCAATCAATTTCCATTCCACACCCCCACAGACCCACAACCACCTGACTCTTGGCAAAGCACTTTCCTTTCACACCACTGGGTTACCTATGAGATTCCAGTCATAGAGTTCCAAAATATCTCGGAAGAGATACAATGAGAAGAGCTCCAATCCTTTAACACAAAAGTTCTGAAAAACAAAGCCGGGAAGAAGGCATTAAAGATCCTAATCACAATCTCTACTTTGAAGCGGTGAAGTTTCGGGGTTATCACAACTGGTTTTTAAAAGCACACTCAAGTTGCATTGCAAATAAGGTTTTAACTTTTATAAGGCCACCAGGCCAGATCCAAATGAAGGTTTCATTATTCAAAAAATAAAGATTCATACCCAGACAAAAGCAAAATGCTCAAAAAAGACCTAAAACAACCTCAAATCCCAGATCTCCTACTCCAGCAGGCTGAGCCAATGACAATAAATCACTAGAAGGAAAAAAGACGACTCTTAGAATCCTCTCATATCTCTTGAGAACACATCTGTCATCCACAGTGACATCATGGTATCTGAGAGGGGCTCTTACACTGCAAATTTGGCTATTTCAGGTCTGTCTCCCTTAGACTTTTAGCTCCTTGTAGGAACGGATCGTACTGATCAACTCTTATACTGAACTTTCCCAAATGCTTAGCACAGTGCTGTGTACACAGTAAGTGCCCAGTAAATACCACTGATTGTTTTCACCACTAGCCAGTAGGGCCCTGAGGGCAGGGATCTAGATGTCTTCTGACTCCAGTGTACCCTCCCAAGCTCTTAGTATGGCCTGTCCTGCACACAGGAGGAGTCTGACAATACTACTGGTAGGGTGGGTTGATGGATTAGGGGAAGGGAGGACAGAGAGCACTCACTCGGAATTAATTCTTTCCCTGGAAGACAGAGGTTGTTGCAGTGCAACACAAGTCTCGCACCCACTCCCCAGGGCCCACTTTCCAGGACAGAGCCTGAAGCTCAGGACATCAGCCTCAGCCCCACCGCACCGTTCTGTTCACCACTGGGCGGGCGACCAGGTTGAGGACAACAGTGACTCCGTGTTCAAGTAAAATGAATGAATTACACGGAGTGTCCATTTATCTTGTTTCGGAGCACACGTTGAGATAAATCTACTGCTCAGTAATTGCAGTCAAAGACAATTAGGGAAAACTACGGAAATAGGAAGAAATTATGTTTTCATCTTGACTCTCCATGGAAACTCAATGTCAGCACACGAGATGTCTCATTTCCCCGTCCCAGATGAGTGGAAAAACGTAGAAAATTGCCCTGAAGTGGCTAGCCCCAGTTACGTTCAGTGGACTGCAGTAAACAGCCACATTTTTCTCCACTATCCGGAACTCCCGCTTTGGGGCTGGAGGCGCAGGAAGGTCGGAGAGAAGGCCAGAGTGTAATCTGGACCCAGGCAGACACCGCAGTGCCTGAGGGAGGACAACGGTTGAAGCAGGAGGGCAGAGAGACGCACAGCCACCGCCGGCTGATTCCCTCTCCAGTTCCCGCCTTACCTCGGGCGCCATCTCTTCGATGAAGTGGATGGTGTAGTCGATGTTGAAGCGAATGACCTTGCACAGGGGGATCTACAACGACGACAGGGGGGAAAGGTCAGCTCTAAAATGGCAGACCCCATGATTTCCACTCCCATCCCACCTTCTCTGCCATCGTACCCGGCCACCAAGAATGCAGCCGACCAACCAGGGCAGTCAAAAGCTCACCGACAGCCATGCAGATGTACATGCCATCAGGCCCCGCTAGAACTCATCCGTGAGCCCCTTAGACGAGAAGACATCCACTTTTCTCATTGCCACCGGCAGGCAGCTGGTACAAAGTGTGGCTCCCAAGTAGGCTCCGTGCCAAAAGGACTTGAACCCCAGATCTGGATTCTAACTGGCAGCACTAAAGGGTCCAGTTTTCCAGTGGTTTTCACAGAGGAAGAGACAGGTGGAAGACGACAGAACAGTCTTATACTGCCACCTCCAGGAGGCGGTTCGTTCAGGAAAGTGATATTCATTCACTAGAGGATTCCCAACCAGGCCTTTCCATTAAAAAGGGTTGACTTTCCACATGAATTTTGCAGAAAAAGCAAGTAAGTTATCCACCAACAGAAGAAGGGAGTCTAACTTCTCCCAGAATTGGCTTCGGGGGAACTAGGACTTTCTGTGATCCCATTCCAGAGCCACTTCTGGTTATCTGTAAGTAACTGACAAACGCCAGGCCGGGACCTGCATCCTCACTGCTTCCTCTCTTTCTACCCTAGACCGCCGGGCACAGCCACCGGGAACCCCTAACGCCTTTCCACCTCATCGCCGGGATGCTCACTCCCAACTTACTCTGTGCGTAAGGGGCCTGGGGGATTTCATCACACTCTCCTCCTCCTCCAGGGAGGGTGAGGAAGAGCTACCTCCAGAGCCCTCGGTCTGGCCCAAAGAGGCTACCACCCAGGAGGCCCAGCTCCCACAACTCCCATCATCCTCTCCTCCTCCAGCTGGAGCAACTGCCAGACCCCTCAGCTAGTCACCTTGGGTCCAACCTAAACAGCCTGTCACACAAGAAGCCCCCATCCCCAACACTGTCATCATCCTCTCCTCCAGGTGGGAGAGTGAGAAACACTGACAACCAGAACCCTCAGCTAGTAACCTCATGCCCAACCCAAGGAGTCTGCCACACCGCAGGTCCTTGCCTCCAGAACTCCCATCATCCTTTCCTTCTCCACCTGGAAGAGGTGATGAGGAACAGCGACAGCCTCAGTTAGTCACCTGAACCCCCTGGAGCCTGCCACAGAGGAAGACTCTGGCCTTGGGACTCCCATCATCCCCTCCTTTTCTTCCCCGGAGACAGGAGGAGTAGGAGCGGTGTAGTATTTATTTACAATAATAAATTGTGTGCCATTTGTTAAACACTTACTATGAGTCAAGCATTGTACGAAACACTGGGGTAGACATAAGATAACCAGGTTGGGCAGAGTCCCCGTCACTCATCGGGCTCACCGTTTAAGCGTGAGGCCATCTCAACTTCCAAAAGGTCAGGAAAGCTGTGACCGCCAGACTGAGGAGTCGTGAGGGGCTTGAAATCCTGCTCCTTCAGCCACGATCCCTATCCCTATTGATGTATTTATCACTGCCTTTGTGCTCCATATTGTTCTTTGCTTTCACTGTTTCAGTCAACCCAGGGCCAGCATCTGACTCCCACCTATTCGTGTGTTCCCCGGCACTCAGTGAGTCCTGGACTTACATTGGTCAGGGGTGCGTGAGCAAACATAGAAAAGCCCTCAAAGATGTATTCGTGGTCGTCGTATTCTATCACGGTCGGTCTGTCCGTCTAAGCGACAAAGAACACACACCAAACAAATGAGCGCACAGTTAAATGCTTTAGCTGGGCAATGAACTGAAATACACTCTCAGCTATTTCCTCCTAAATGGTCAATTAGGTCCACAGCAAGCACCCTCCCCCAACGTCTTCTCCCTCTCCGACCTTCCGCCTCCAGTTCATGGCCCGACCCCAGGAGACAGACGCCATATAGTCTCTTTCCTCTGTGCTCGCCCGTGGATCCACGGGACAGCCGCTCACTTTCCTAGACTACGGCTGACAACTTTGCACTGTGGACACAGGGGCAACACCAGGGCAGGGAATTTTTTCGGGGGGGGAAAGCAAGGCCACCCTTTGGGGTCTTTCCGACCCCACTTGGAAACTCTCAGGTCATGTCAGAGAGTTGGGCTAAGGAAGACCGGAAGTCCAGCGCAGCAGCAGAGGAAGTCAACATGCCCCCGCCCTCTGTCTCGCCCCCGCGGACTGGATCCCATTATGGAAAACTCCAGCCCAAACCCTACTGAGATCAGCTACCTCTCCCCTTTGGTCAGAGGCCAACTCAGTGCCCACAGTCCCTCCCTCTCAAAGCATCGCGCTCGGCCCAGGACTTCTCTATCCCCACCTCTCCGGGGGCAGGAAGTGCCCGGGGCACCTGACTCTCCTTCAGCTCCACGGGGACCCCCGGGACTCCCTGTCTCTCCAGCGGATAGAATTCTCCGGACCGCTGGCTTGGACTCACCAGGAAGTTTGTGGGCGGCGAGACGGTGATCCGATAGTGGTACAGCCTTCCCGCGTTGTTGGTCACAGGGCGGCAGGGCTTGATGGGCTGGCAGGACGCAAGATAGAGGGCGGGAACGAAGTACATCCCATTACTACTGTCACCCCCGGCACCAGGAGAGTTAGGAGGCTTTGGGATTCTTTGGGGCTCGGTGGTGGGGTGGGTGGAGGAAAGCAAAAAACGATGGACTTCGCTCTGACTTTCAGCTAGAATGCTGAGCCTCCTGGGAGCTCAGAACAGGAGAGGGAGGTCGGCAGCACTGGCAAGCTTGAACCCAGGTGCTCGGGGAACGGTGGCTTGTCAGTCTGTGTGAGTGACCAGTTAATCAGTAGGTCAACAGTGTTTATCAGGTGTCTACTGCGTGCAGAGCGCCAAACTGGGCAGAGTACAGCACAGCTGAGGCAAAGCCCCTGCTCTCGGGAGGCTTGACAAGAAGGTGGCACCTGCTACCTGTGCGTGTGATGGAGTCTGCCATCGGGGCAGAGAGGTGACGAGAGACAACACCAAGAGAAAAATGAAAAGGAAAAAGCAGAAAGACTGAGAGGCCCGGACAGTCGTGCCTGAAAACCCCACTTGGGGGTAAGGGAGGAAGAAGAGAAGGAGGAAAAGGAGGAGCGGGAGACAGTATGGCAGGGATGCATATCTCTCTTGATCCATTTAGGCTTGGCAGGAGAGAAATTCTCAGTGCCTGGGAGGTGAAGGACCAGAGTCTAGAATTTCCCCGGTGAATTTATCAAGATGACCAGAAGTGTCAGGCTAAATCTAAAATCGATTTTTCAACTATCTGCAACTCTAAGCTCCTTTGTGGGTAGGGAACGTTATCTACCATCTCTGTTGTACTTTTCCCAAGTGGTCAGTCCGGTGCTCTGCACACGGTAAGCGCTCATTAAATACCACCGAGTGATCCATCGACTGACTGCCACCTTTCCGCCAGGGTGGCTGTGGTGGAGAGGGTGGGGGGTGAGATGCGGGCGCAGCTTGCCTCAGACCAGGGACACGGGGACGACCAGGTGGAGCCAAGGCCCCTGCCTACCTCTTCCCCGGGGTAAATGCTATGCCTGATGCCCGTGCGCCTGGCTTTGGCGCTGCACTTGCAGAGCGGCCCGTCGTTCATCTGCCGGGGAGAGAACGGGATCCAGGCGTCATCGCAGGGCAGGAGAAGGACCCCGGGCCCACCGCCCCTAGGATCGCCGGGGTCGTCGAGTTCTGACCGCAGCCCCCGTGACTCCTCAGACCTCCCCATGGGAGGCTGGCCAGGCAGCGCCACCGCGGAGCCACCCGCTCCTAACTGAACGCCACTGCGGCCGCCAATTCCGCGCAGGCAGCAGCTGTTACCCTGCTCCCACTGGGACAATCTCCATAGCCCCTCACCCCACCACCTTTATCCAGGGATCGTGAGCCCCTCGGGGGACAGGGACCCTGGCTTATTATTATGTATATAATAATAATAATCATTGGGGTATTTGTTAAGCGCTTACTCTGTACTTACTAAGCACTGGGTGGATACAAGCAAATCAGGTTGGACTCAGTCCCTATGCCACGTGGGGCTCACGGTCTCACTCCCCATTTTACAGATGAGGTAACAGAGGCCCGGAGAAGTTAAGTGACTTGCCCGAGGCCACAGCAGACAAGTGACAGAGCTGGGACTACAACCCATGGACTTCCAACTCCCGGCCTCATGCTCTATCCACTACCCCACGCTGCTTCCCCAGCACCTGTGTACTTGAGTGCTGCGCGCAATGCTCCGCACACACTGATACTATGACCACTATAATTACTGTGACCAGCCTGTAAGCTTGTTGTCGGTAGGGAATGTGTCTATACAGTACAGTGCTCTACACCCAGTAAGCGCTCGGTAAATACGACTGACGACTTCTACTACTTGCTGTACCGGTGCTCTCGGCTCTTACGATAAAGCAAGCTCTGAATGGAAGCGCCCTACGGCGAATGGGTAAAATTCAGTTCAGACCCCAATCTACGTGACGCCTCGGCAGTTACCCACCTCCCGCCCCCAACGAGAAGGAGCTCCAGCCCCCCCCCCCCCCCGCCCCTCTTCTCCCGCAATACAGTTCACCCGGGGAAGACCTACGGGGCCCAAGAAGGTGCTGTCGCCAACCCCTCCACACACATACACCCCGAGCGCCCCAGGGGCCCCCGCGGCAAGAGAGGAAACGCACACGGACCTGACCCGGGTCATTGTACCATAGCTCCTCGTGAAGTCGATCGGGGTGGGCTTTTTTGCGCTTGATCTCGGCGATGACGTCAAAGACCTCCGAGTCGGAGCTGGCCGAGCAGCTGCTGTCCTCGTCGGACTCGCAGTCGGACTCGCTGGAGCTCTCTGCCGGGAGTGGGAGCACGGGGGACAAAACCATTTACAGACAGAACCATCTCGGGCCCAGGGGAAATACTTTAGGGCAAGCAGACGGGATCGATGCCCTAGGAGCTGCATTTCATGAGGCCTTCAGAGTCGGGAGGTGAAAAGCCTCTTTGTGGCGTGTGCACACCCACACACACCCCCAGCCACTACAGAGCTCTCTCCTTCTTAGACTGTGAGCCCCGTCTGGGACAGGGACTGCGTCTGACCCACTTATCTTGCCTGTACCCAGATACTTAGCACAGTCGGGATGCGGTAAGCGCTTAACGAGTACCACGGTTACTACCATCATTGCTATTATTATTATGACATGGTCCCTGTCCCACAGGGAGCTCAGAGTCTAAGTAGGAGCGAGAACGGGTATTGGATTCCCATTTGACAGATGAGGTATCTGAGGCCCAGAGAAGTCAAGTGACTTGCCCAAGGCCATGCAGCAGACGAGTGACAGAGTTAGGATTAGAAATCAGGTCCTCTGACTCCCAAGCCCATGCTCTTTCCACTAGGCCACACTGCTTACTGTGTGCCATGCACTGTACTAGGCACTTGGGAATGAACAATAACATGGAACGTGGAATGTGGAAGACACGTTCCCTGCCCACAAGGAGCTCAGGGTCTAGATCCCCACCTTCACACCTTCAGCCCCTGCCACTCCCTCAACAATCACTGGAGCTCACTGGATGCCAACCGAGCATACCTAAGGCACAGCCTTCACTAGGGCCAGAAAATCGTATTCCTGCAGGCTGCACGGCCTAGTGGGAAGAGCACTGGCCTGGACACCAGGGGACCTGAGTTCCAACCTGGCTCTGTCAACTGCCTGCTGTGTGACCTCGGGCAAGTCCCTTAACATCTCTGGGCCTCAGTTTCCTCCTCTGCAAAGTCAGGATGAAAAATTTCTGTTCTCCCTCTCCCACAGCCTGTCAGCCCCATGAGGGATAGGGACTGCGTCCGACCCACCCCAGAGCTTAGTCCAGCAAGAGCTTAACGAATACCACAGATATTAACGAGGGCTTCTCCCTAAGGCATACAAAAACCCCATATACAAAGAAAGAGAGGAAGGCAGACCTAGAGAGAGGTCCTCCCAACTGATCTGGGGGGAGAGCTTTCTCAGCCAGGAGTAACACCGGGTGGCCAATGGCACTCAGGAAGCATTTAAGAAATACTCCAAGTAAAGGGGGCGGAGACATGTGTCTCAGAGAGCCGACCTTCGTTTCCAAAGCTGCCGCGACCGCGGTCGAGAACCAGACCCACGCGGCAGCGGCCGGAGTTCGGGCCTCTTCCACGCGGGGCCCACCGAGTGCCCAGTCGGTCCCAGCCGGCCGGCTGCGCACAGAGGGCCGGAACGGTGGGTAGGCCGGCACTCACCCAAGTCCTCGTCGAGCTTCGTCTTGGGTGGCTCCCACGGGGGCCGGGCCGCGGTGGCCTTCCCCTGCCTCTTCCCCAGCTCGTCCTCGAACTTCTCGTACAGGTCGCGCAGCCTGCTTGTCCCCACCACCGTGGAATCTCCCTGCAGAGGCACGCCGCACGCGGGTGGGCCAGACGCGGGCGGCCGCCGAGGGGACACCCTCCCTCCGAGCCGAGCATACCCAGTTCTCCCACCCTGCATGGGGTACTATAATGCCCCATGCCCGCCCCCGCACGGGCACAATGCCCCTACTCCACCCAAACCCACGACTTTGCTTCCACAGCTGCAGGTCTCCACAGATGAGTTGAGGCATTACATGGGGATGTGCTGCTCACACGTCCCGAACCGCTTCGCTTCTGATAAAGCGGAGACCTGCCCCACCGCCGGCCTCTGGCGTGGGCATCAGGAGGGGAACGGCTCTGTACTCACGCTTTCATTCACGCGTCCATGCGCTCGTTCGTGCACGCATCCAATGGACTACCAGCCTGCCCACTTTCCCCACCCACCCGGGCCCCGTGGATCCATCGCCCAGCTCCGCTGCGGGGACCCACGGGTCGGTCCGTGGGGTCGGAAGGCGATCACGGGGCCTCGCCGGCCCGTGCCGGCCTAGCGCTGAGCCCCGGCCACCCTGCGGTTTGGTCCCGGGGGAAACCAATGAGTCGCGCGCCACGGCTTTTCCCGTCCCAGGTTCCCCATAGCCAATCCCGAAAGTTTCAGTCATCGGGGAAGACCGTGACAGAGCCTAGTGAGGAAGCTGGGGTGGGGCAGGGACAGGGTGGGAGAACGGATCCCTACCACCAGACGGCTGACGTTCGACGCCAGTCCCGAAAGCAGGGATGGCAGCTCGCACTCCCTCGCCCGGATGTCCGTTTCTGAGGGAGGATGGGATGGGATTGAGAGGGGGGAATATGGAGCGAGAGGGGAAATCGGCACCTACCACCTGATCCATGGGATCACTGGAGTAGTAGCTTTCGGAGTGTGTGCAGCGCACCCAGACGGGTTTGAGCAGCTCCTCGTCCTCCTCGTCGTTCTTGTCGGGGGCGGCCTCCTCTGGCTCCTTGTCCTTCCCGGGCGTGTGGCTCTTCTCCTGAACGCCACTTGGGGCCTCCGCCCAGCGATCCCGGTCGTCTTCCCAGCGGGGTCTCTTCCGCTCCCGGCTCGGAGAGGGGCTGTGGAGGTGGTGGGGAGGACACGTCAGGGGCAGGGAGGTGGGAGCTGGGGGAGTTGGCAAGCTCACCCGGGAGTTCTGGGGAGACCCACACTCCTATTTCCTGAGCGCTTACTGTGTGCTGAGCACTGTGCTAGGCGCCAGGTGGGTAAGAGTAAACCGTTCAGACCTGGCCCCCAGCTCAGACTTCAAAAGGGAGAGTTACCCCCCGCCCCCAGCACTGCCCAGAAACACAGGAATCGGTTACTGTAGGTACTGAACTCAGTTCGGTGCTTTTACGTCCGTCTCTCCCAGTAGAGTAGAAGCTCCTTGTGGGTAAAGAATGTGTCACTTCTTTTCTCTATACTTCCCAACCGCCCAGTACACTGCATCATAAGCAGTGGACACTCAGCCTATACTACCGCTCCAAACTAGGGGTTTGGACAGTCTCCTTTTTTCTCCTTGCTCAATTACACTCCCTAGACTGTCAACTCATCCTCTAGACTCTATGCTCATTGTGGGCAGGGAATGTGTCTGTTTATTGCTATACTGTACTCTCCCAAGGGCTTAGTACAGTGTTTTGCACACAATAAGAGCTCACTAGCAGCGTGGCTCAGTGGAAAGAGCCTGGGCTTCGGAGTCAGAGGTCATGAGTTCGACTCCCGGTTCCGCCACTTGTCAGCTGTGTGACTGTGGGCGAGTCACTTCACTTCTCTGTGCCTCAGTTCCCTCATCTGTAAAATGGGGATTAACTGTGAGCCTCACGTGGGACGACCTGATTACCCTGTATCTACCCCAGCGCTTAGAACAGTGCTCTGCACATAGTAAGCGCTTAACAAATACCAACATTATTAAATACGACTGACTACTTAACACCCCTAAGTCATTATCCTCAGTGTCGAATGAATTTTCGCCGGTGGGGGAAGGGGAAGGGAACCGGTCAGTAGTACTTACCGAGTGCCTATCGAATGCAGAGGGCTGTAGTGAGCGCTCAGGGAGCAGACGGTGGAGATAAAGGCCAAGGCCCCTTACCCGACAACTTTCACTGAGCACCGCTGCAGTGCTTGCTTGTTTTCAATACACGTCAGGGAGTAGGCTCGGCCGCTGTGCCGCCGAAGAACTCACACAAGCATCTGTTATATTGTTATACTGGACTCTCCCGAGCGTTTAGTACAGTGCTCTGCATACAGTAAGGGCTCAATAAATACGACTGGCTAGCTGACTGACCGGACGGCGAGGGTGGCGATCCCCCGTCAATGGGGAGAGGATCAAATGATTATCGCTTTTAATTTGCAGCAGGGACTCCTGGGAAGAGCCCAGGCCCGGGAGTCAGAGGCCTGGGTTCTAATCCCAGCTCTGCAAACTGCCTGCTGTGCAACCTTGGGCAAATCATTTAACATTTCTGAGCTTTTAAGTTTCCTCGTCTGTAAAATGGGGAGTCGATGTCTACTCCGTGTGGGACAGGGACCGTGTCCAACCTGATCCAGCACTCAGAATGGTGCCAGCGCTTAACAAATACCACCATTATTATTATCTTGCATCCAGCACCAGGGCTCAATACAGTGTCTGGAACACAGCAGGCACGTAACGCATACCCAATTACTATTAATCTCATTGTCACTTTAGAGCATCTTTAGAAAGAGACAGAATTCAGTACAATTCAATAGACTAGAAGCCCGTCAAGGCTTGCGCTTGTTTCTGCTAGCCTCTCCCAAGTGCTCAGTACAGTGGCTCGCACTCACTAGTCTCCCACTAAACACAATCGCAAGACTGGACGCCGAGGGAGCTCTAATTCCAAAACAGGTTCATTTGGGCCCACGGTGACCCGCAATCGTCTCTGTACGGGAGAGGAAGGGTCTCGGATGGGGCTAATACTCCGGTCCAAACTGAGGGCCGGCCAGGGGAGCCGTGGCCACCGGTCGCCTCACCTGCCCGTTCTCTTGTAGTCTTTCCTGTAGAGCCGCTCGGGCGACGGTGATCTGCGGTGATCCCGGTGTCGGTGGCGTTCGCGTCCCCGGTCCCTGGAGGCGAGGACCACAGCCCGTCGGTTGTTACCCACGGAAAACCCCAGCAACCACATCCCCTACCGCGTCAGCTTCCAGACGGAGGAAGCTGCCCCCCGAGGAAGCCTCCTCCCTCTCCAACATACTCTCTAGGCCTGAAGCTGGCTGTGGGCAGGGAATGTGTCTATCCAGTCCAATGATAATAAAAATGGCATTTATTAAGCACTCAGCTATTTGCCGAGCACCGTACTAACCACTGGGGTAGATGCAAGGTAATCAGATGGAGTTCACAGTCTAAGGTAGGAGGGAGAACAGGTATTGAACTCCCATTTTGCACAGAGAATCTCCACTGAGGCACAGAGAAGTTAAGTGACTTGCCCAGGGACACACAGCAGGTATGTGGTGGAGCCAGGATTAGAACTCAGGTCCTCGGACTCCCAGGCCCATGCTCTTTCCACTAGGTCAAGCTGTTTATCTACACTGAAACTCGGATGCAGTGTACTCTCCCAAGTGTTGAGTGTAGTGTTCTGCACACAACAAGTCTTTAATAAATACCACTGATTGATGGAAGATTAGTCAGCTTCACAGGTTTGCTCCACAAGCATACCACAGCCGTTCAAAATAAACTGCATTCGAGACTCAAATAGGAATTTTTAAGTCACCCGCCTTCCCCCAGATCTTCGAGGTAGCTCTTCCTGTTCTCTTTAGAACAAAACCTTTACACAGATTCACTTGTGGGAGGGGGTCATTTCGAAAATTCCTTGGAAGAATGCGAGTTGTGAAGATGAGTGACCCAGCAGTTGGGGAATCTATTCGAGTTCCTAGCAGTTTACCGAAAACCCGGCATCAACACGCTTAGCTACTAGTGAGCAGCATGGCTGAGCGGAATCAACCCAGGACCAGGAGTCGGGAGTCTCAGGTTCAAGTCCCGGCTCTGATACCGACCCGCTGTGTGGCCTTGTGCACGTCACCCTCTGAGTTGGTTTTCTCACCTGTAAAATGGGAATCAGATAGACTGTGAGTCCCGCGTGGGACGGGGACTCCATCCGATCTCAGAATCTCATCCCTGCCCTTCAGCTTGGGACATAATAACGGCTTAGCAAATGCCAAAATAAAAAATGAAATAGTTGATATAGCAATCTACAAGCTACAAGGCCTAAAGGAAAGAACTCAGGTCTGGGAATCAAGACAACTGGATTCTCATCCCGGCTCCACTATTTGACTGTTGTGTATCCCTGGGCAGCTCATGTAACTTCTCTGTGCCTCACTTCCCTCGTGTGCAAAATGAGGATTCACTGGCCGTTCTCCCTCTTACACCGTGAACCCCACGTGGGACGGGAACTGCGTATGACCGGGTTATCTCATACTTGGTATAGTCCGTGGCAGCACATAGTAAGCATTTAATACCATTATTGTTACAATTATTATTATCATCTCCAGGCTTGTAGTCACCCAAGTCCGCACTGTCGAGTTGGCAGGCCATCCCAAGGTGCCACTCAGCCGTGACAGCTGATGAGGAAAGATTGAAAGAAGAGATTTTGGGAGGCAGAGAAAGGAAGGGAGGGAGGGAAGGTGGCCCTGGCCCAGACCCCGACCCAGAAAACATATCGACTCTGGTGGGCGAATCCCTCGCCCCTTCTACTTCCACCAGTCACTCGGGAAATTTGGTAACGGCAGCTGAGGCTACCAGCGATGCAGCTCCGGGCTGAAATGTCTCGCGTCCGGCCCAGCCCACCCCGCCCCCAGGCGCGCGGCCACAGGTCACTCTCTCCACGCCCTGCCCACATCACCAACCACCTCCACCACCGTGCCGGCGAGCCACCCGACGACGGTGCCCGTCTCTCCTCCCAGCTAGAATTCAAGAACTTTAGAAAATCTTCTCGGGAAAGACTAGCCGATACCCGAGCCGGAATTTATTATAAGAAAATGCCAGGGTCTGCCCCGAGACTGAAGGGCTGGCACCAGAATGAAAGGAAACTTTTAGGGCACGGTGACTAGGCCCGGGACGGTAGAAATGGCTCAAAAAGGCATCGTGAAAATGAAAGAGAGGCTGCATTTCAGATGGCTGCACCGGTGGGAGGGGGACAGGGAGAGGGAGAGAGACAGAGAGAGTGCGAGACAGCTCACTTCAAATAGTGCAGAGCCACTGGACACAGTCCGATCCGCCTACAGCATGTGATCCCACTACACACGGGCGGCGGAATGGCACGGGACAATTAGGGAACCCGCGTCCATCGGGGGAGAAGACGCTAAGTGCTTAGTACAGCGCTCTGCACAAACTAAGCACTCCGTAAATGCCAATGACTGATGGATGTGATTGGAAAACATTATCTCAAGTGTGTTTTCCTTAACATCAGGTCTGTTGGAAACACAACTCTCCCAGTGTAGGGGAACTAACGGTTCTCTCAAATCTCTGGAACCCTAATGCATCTGGGAAGAGGGAACACAGCTAGAGATGCAGAAGGACCTGCGTTCTAAGCCCAGCTCCGCCACTTGTCCGCTGTGAGACCTTGGGCAAGTCACTCCACTTCTCTGGATCTAAGTCACCTCATCTATAAAAGGGGGACTAAGACTCTGAGCTCCATGTGGCACCGACACTTGTGTACAACCTGCTTATCTCGAACGGATGCCACGCTTAGCAGAGCAGCTGGCAACGCAGTAAGCGTTTAGGAAGTGTTGTTGTTGTAACCTTAGGCTGCCGAGTCGTGTCCGACCTCTAGGAAATACCATGAAAAAATAAACCAAGATAGACAAGAACTAAAGCCCTGACCGACCTAGTGGGACTCCTACAACCGAAACTCTCACTACTTTTGAGACTTTTAGGAACCTGGATTTTCAGCCCACACGTTGTCAAAGAGAACTTGAAAGGCCTGAAGTAAACAGTCCCGTGCCCAGATTCCAGATCTAGGGGGAGAGAGGGACGGGCACCCAAAAGAGTACCCCCCACACACACTCCCTCTCTCTCTCAAAGAGAACACTAGTGCCAACTTTTGTTGTGACAATGGGGGAAAGAGATTTGGGATTTCAGGGGGCGGCTGGCAGGGCCAGGCTGCACGGGGTCAACAAGCCACGATGCTGCCGCTCTGGTTCTGTCTGGCTCCAACTGGAAACTCTTGAGTCTCGTCACGGCCCGGAAACGTGGCTCCCGGCGCCCTGATGAAACTGGCACCGATTATAAAGAGAGGGCGCCCATCCCCGAGAGCGACGGGGTAGGCGGAGGGGGCCCGGGTGCCGACGGAACCGGTCGGGCGTGAGCCCGGCCGAGCCCACGACAGCCAGTCACCGGCCGAGCCCTCGCCCCTCGCCCACTCCTCCGTGCTCACCTGCCGTACTCGTAACTGCGGTGGCGTGGCGGGGTCCTGCCCCGGTCGTAGTCCGCCCGGTAGTGGCCGCCGTCCGGCCTGCGCCGGTCCGGACTGCGGCCGCGCTCCCTGCGGTCGCCGTGGCCGTCGGAGCGGTGCCGGTCGCCGGGGCCGCGCCCGGGGCCGCGGTGCCGCTGCTCGTCGTAGCGCTTGCTGCGCTCGGGGGACCTCTGCTCGCCGCCCGCCTTCTCCGCCGCCGTGTACGGGCCCCCGGGCCCGAAGGGGCCGCCGGCACCCTGGAACGGGTAGGTCCCGAAGTCCGGGGGCGGGAAGGGCTGCGGGGAGTGGGCCGGCCCGTACAGCGGTTGATGGTAGGTGACCTGCGGCGGGAGTGGCGGGGGCGGGGGCGGCGGGGGCGGCGGCGGCTGGGCCACGGAGGGGGGCGGCATGAGGTAAGGGAAGGCGCTCTGGTCAGCCCCGGGCGCCGGCAGGGGCACGGGCGGGAAGCAAGGGGGCACGGGGAAGGTCTGCGGCGGCTGCTGCTGCTGCTGCTGCTGCTGCTGCTGCTGCTGCTGCTGCTGCACGGCGGGGCCCGCGGGGCCGGGGAAAGGCGGCCGCACGGGACACGGGCCCATCGGCCCCTGTCCCGCCGCCGGCCCCGGGGGCGGGAACGGGACGAAGTCAGGCCGGGGAGGCAGGTAGCCCGCCGCGGGCGCGGCCGCGAAGGCGGAGGGAGGGGCGGCCTGATGCTGCGGCGGCTGCTGCTGCGGCGGAGGCAGAGGCGGCTGCTGCTCGTACTGGTAATGCGCCGGGGGCTGCTGCGGGTGCAGCTGTCTCAGGTTCTGCGGCCTGAAGGTCGGGACCATCGCCGTCCGCGCTCGGGCCGCCCCGCGGCCCCTGGGGCACCCCCGCCCCGAGTGGAAGGACATACCGCGGATGACGGTCCAAAGAGAAACGGAGACGGAGAGACGCTTCGACCCGAACGGAGCTCGAGGGGGACGTCGGGACCCCGCGGAGCGAAATTCGGTCACAGACGGCACGGCGCCCTGCGCGGGGCGAGGCTCCGGGGCGGCACCCTAATAAGGACGACGATAATAACAACAACAATCGGGATACCCGTTAACGGTGCTTTTCGAGCGCATACTACGTACCAGGCCCCGCTCTAAGTCCTAGGGCAGATCGAAAGTAATCAGGTCGGACACAGTCCCCGTCCCACGTGGCGGCTCATACTCTTAATCCCCATTTTACAGATGAGGGAAGCGAGTCCCGGAAAAGCGAACCGACTCGCCCTAGGTCAGAGCGGAGAAGCGGGGCCGCGGGGATCGGGACCCGGGTCCTTCCGACTCCTAGGCCCGCGCTCTATCCACGAGGCCACCCTGCTTCCCAAGGTCAGGTTGTATGCGCCCCCGCGCTCAGTACAGCGCCCGGCAGCTAGTATAAGCGCTTAAAGAATCGCGTAAATTACTTCTTATAGATTACTACTTCTTTCATAGTAACGTCCGTCTCCCCCTCTAGACTGTAAATTCATTACGGAAAGGGGACGTGTCCACCGATTCCGTCGTACTGTGCGCTCTCGAGCGTTTAGCGCGGCGCTCTGCAAGTCGGCACCTTGCCGGCGCGGGGGGGAATGGGGAGATTCGTTCAGTGGCATTTAATATTGATAAAGTCGGTACTAATTACGCGCTTACTACGCGCCGAGCACCGTTCTAAGCGCCGGGGTGGATACAGGGTGATCAGGTGGTCCCACGCGAGGCTCACAGTCTTCATCCCCATTTCGCGGACGAGGTCACCGAGGCCCAGAGAAGCGAAGCGACTCGCCCACGGTCACCCGGCCGACAAGCGGCGGAGCCGGGATCCGAACCCGTGAGCTCAGACTCCCAAGCCCGGGCTCTCTCCACCGAGCCGCGCCGCTTCTCGTATTTACTGAGCGCTCGGTGTGTGCCGAGCACCGGACTAAGCGCCCGGGGAGGACAACGGAGCAACAGATGGAGACGATCCGTGCCCCCCACGGGCCCGCCTCCGTCGCGGGCCCGGGGCGGCAGGTGGGGGCTCCGGGACAGGGGATGGGGTGGCCTAAGGCCGCCTCCGGCCCGGCCCGTTCATTCGCTCATTCGATAGTATTTACTGGGCGCTTACTATGTGCAGAGCACCGTACTAAGCGCTTGGAACGGACAAGTCGGCAACAGAGAGAGACGGTCCCTGCCCTCCGACGGGCTTACGGTCTAATCGGGGGAGACGGGCGGACGAGAACGATGGCGATCAACAGAGTCGAGGGGAAGAACATCTCATAAAAACAGTGGCAACTAAATAGAATCGGGGGCACCTACGTCTCGTTAAACAAAATCAACAAAATCGATAGGGCGATGAAGACAGCCACGGTGGAGCGGACGAGTACGGTGCCGAGGGGGCGGGACGGGGGAGGGAAAGGGGGGAGAAGAGGGAGCAGAGGGAAAAAGGGGGGAGCTCAGTGTGGGAAGGCCTCTCGGGGGAGGTGAGAGGATCTGGGTTCCAATCTCCCCTCCGCCGCCGGTCCGCCCCGTGACCTCGGGCCTCCGTCGGCGGCGGGGCTCGGCGCTTGGGGCTCGACCCACCGTCCCCGCCGTGCTCGGCGCTCGAGGAATGCGCTCGATCGACGCCGGCCGTAATAACGATGCTAATAATAACCACGGTGGTTTCCGTTAAGCGCTTACCGGGTGCAAAGCGGCGCTCGAAGCGCCGGGGCCGAGGGGCCGAGGGGCCGAGGGGCCGAGGGGCCGAGGGGCCGAGGGGCCGAGGGGCCGAGGGGCCGAGGGGCCGAGGGGCCGAGGGGCCGAGGGGCCGGGGTCGTCCCCCGTGGGGCCGCCCGGCCCTCGTCCCCCTTTTCCCGGTGAGGCCAGCGAGGCCCGGGGAGGCGAAGTGACCGGGCCCCGGCGGCGGAGGCGGGATGGGAAGCCGGGGGCTTCTCGGCGCCAAGCGGGGGGCGCACGTGTGGGCGCCGGCCCCCCCCCGGACCCCCCTCCCGGCCCGCACCGCTCCTTACCGGCGGGGGACAGGCAGCCCCGGAAGAGGAAACGGCGCCGGCCGAGGGGCGGGCAGGACGGGCAGGACGGGAGGGGAGGACGGGCCCTCCCCCCGGACCCCGCCCCCCCGCCGCCGCCGCCGCCGCCGCCGCCATTGGCCCCCGATCCCCCGATCCCCCGATCCCCCGATCCCCCCCGGCCCCCCGAGGGCGGAGCCGTCCGTCCGTGCGTCCGTCGTTCCGGCGGGGAGGATGAGGCGGCCCCGGCTGCGGCAGTACCCGGCGCTGCCCGTGTGGGTGGTGGAAGATCACCAGCACGTAAGACGCGGGGCTCCCGCCGCCGCCGCCGCCGCCGCCGCCGTCCTCCTCCCTCGCCCCCGGCCTCCCATTCACCCGTCCCGACCAGCCCCCGTCCATCCATCCTCCTATCCATCCCCCCATCCATCCTTCCCGACCGTCCCCCACCCAGCCCTCCATCCGTCCCGACCATCCCCTATCCATCCATCCTCCTGTCCATCCCCGATCCATCCATCCTATCCATCCCCCCCAACCGTTCCCCATCCATCCACCCCAATCGTGCCACCATCCATCCATCCATCCATCCATCCATCCATCCATCCATCCATCCACCCATCCCCGATCCATCCATCCTATCCCTTCCCCATCCATCCCCCCCGTCGGTCCATCCGACCGTGATACCGGAGAGCCGGGATAACGAGCGAGCGCCCGTGGCGTGCGGACCGTTCGTTCGGTACCGTGTATCGAACGCTTACCGTGTGCCGAGCCCTGTGGTGAGCGATCGGAACGCGCGATTCGGTAGCGGGTGGAGACGATCCGGGCCCGGTGACGGGCTCCCGGTCTGAACCGGGGGAGACGGACCGCCGCGTTGAACGCTCCGGAGCGTTCGGTCGGTCGATCGGTCGACGGTGCTTCTTGAGCGCTTACTGTGCGCGGAGCGCGGCGGGAAGCGCTCGGGAGAGTTCCGTCGATCGGCGATATTGATTGAGCGCTTACCGAGCGTTGCGGTGACCCCTTGGGAGAGTTCGATCGGGAGTATTTATTGAGCACCCACCGTGTGCGACGGGTCGCTATACCGAGGGCTTAGGAGGATACGGTATGAGAGGGTTGGCAGATATATTCCCCGCCCTCAAAAAGATTACAGTCTACGGAAGGGAGAATACTTAGGAGACACGATCCCCCTCCTCCCAGGGAGCGAAACGAGGGAGAAGGACAGACGTGGGATGATAGTGACGGCGATGATGGCGACGATTGCGGTATTTGTTCAGTACTTGGTATGTACTAAGCGCTGGACTGTGAGTCTCATGTGGATTAGCGGCTGCGTCCAATCCGATTATCTCGTACCATCCCCAGAACTTGATTCGGCCCCTGATACCTAGTAAATGCTTAACAGATACTAGGATAATAATTATTATAATCCCTGTGAGATAGAATATAATCAGATGCAATGATACAGTCCTTGTCCCACCCGAGGCTCACAAGGAGAACGACCGGTCAGTCAACCGGTGGTAATTATGGAGCGCTTACTGGGAGCGGGGCTCGGTTCTAAGCACTTGGCAGAGCAGGATACGGAGGAACTGGTAGACACCTTCTCTTCCCACCGGGAATTTGCAGCCTAGAGGAGGGGTTTACAGATATTTAATCCCCATTTCAGAAGTGGAGAAAGTTCAGATAGATTAAATGATTTGCCCTAGGTGTCACAGCCGACAAGCGGAGACGCAACGTGGCTTAGTGGAAAGAGCACAGGCTTGGGAGTCAGAGGTCGTGGGTTCTAATCCCGGCTCTGCCGCTTATCGGCCTTGTGACTTTGGGCAAGTCACTTACCTTCTCTGTGCCTCAGTTACCTCATCGGTAAAATGGAGATTAAGACCGTGAGCCCCACGGGGACGATCCGATTACCTTGTATCTACCCCAGCGCTTAGAACAGTGGTTGGCACGTAGTACGCGCTTCGCAAATACCATCATTATTATAAGTGGCAGGGGCGGGATTAGAACCCAGGCGTCCCGACTCCCGGGTCCGTGATCTTTCCACTAGGCCATGCCGCTTCTCGTAAAATATCCGTATAATCTATCCTCTAGCTCCCCTGTATAGTAGCCTACTTGTAAAAAACAACATATGGCTAGGAGGAGAGAGAAAATCAGATCAGAAAAGATCTGATAATCTTTTCCTGCTCCTTGACGAGTGGCAGACGCTCCTGAGACACGCAACATTGTGCTCTCCGGGGGTGGGGCGGGGAGGCGGTCGGTCGGTTGTAAGTCCTGCATCTGTGGTCCCGGTTGCCTTCCAGGTCCTGCCGTATATATACCGGGCCATCGGCTCCAAGCACCTCCCGGCCGGCAACATCAGCTTCGTGCACTTCGATTCCCATCCGGATCTCCTCATTCCTGTCGACATGCCGGCAGATACTGTGTTTGACAAGGAAGCTCTCTTCGGGTAATACGGCGTGTCCGTGAAAATTCTAGATTCTCCGTGGGGAGGGACACAGCCAACGGGCGGTCGGGTGTCCGCCTACACAGTGGGCGCTCGGTACAGAGTGACATGCCCAGTGGGGGCTCAGTGCGTGCTCACCTTGCACTCAGTCCCGAGCAGCGTACCCACTGGATGCACCCAGTAGGTGTTGGATAAATAGCAACGCTGCTGCGGTCAGCTTCCGGCAGAAAGTTGATAGGCGAGGCTGTCCTTTGGGCCTGAGAGAGCTGCACGGTTCCGTTTAATTTCCCTTACAATAATAATAATAAAAATGATAATGAGAGTACTTATTAAATGTTTATTACGTGCAAAGCACTTTACTAAGCCCTGGGGTAGAGACAAGATAGGTTGGACACAGTCCCTGTTCCAGGTGGGGCTCACAGAGTGAGAGGGTAAGAGCAGATATTGAATCTCCATTTTACAGATGAGGAAATTGAGGCAGAGAGAAGGGAAGTGACTTGCCCAAGGTCACACACAGCAGGCCAGTGACAGAACTGTGCTTAGAACCCTGCTCCTTTGACTCCCAGCCTGGGCTCTTTCCCTTGGGCCACGCTGCTTTTCTGTTTCCCTTCCAGAGAGCTCAGCATCGAGAACTGGATCATGCCCGTCGTCTACGCGGGTCACTTTTCTCAAGTCATCTGGCTCCATCCAACCTGGGCTCAGCAGATCAGAGAAGGAAAACACCACTTCTTAGTGGGGAAAGACACTTCGACGACGACCCTCAGGTACAGCCCGGTTTTCTTTCACCAGCTAAAAGCTGGATTTGGGGTCTTTGCCCCGCTTCCACTCTTGGAGAATCATTTCTGAGCGGGCAGCTGTCTGTCTGTCTGCCTGGCTGTCTGCCCTATTTGAGTGTGAGCCCGGGGAACGGTAGCGGTGGTGGTGAACATCCACTGGGTGAATAATAATAATACTGATGATCTTGGTATTTGTTAAGTGCCTATTATGTGCCCAGCACGTATTAAACGCTGGGGGAGATTCAACATCATCATGTCCCACGTGTGGCTCAAGTCTGAGAAGGTGAGAGAACGGGTATCGAATCCTCATTATGCAGATGAGAGGGAACCGAGGCCTAGAAAAGTGAAATGATTTGCCCGGGGTCACAGAGCCGACAAGTGGCGGAGCCGGGATTAGAACCCGGGTCCTCTGATTCCCAGGCCTGTGCCCTTTCCACCAGGGCCTGCTGAAAATCACCACATTAAACACTAAAATCTTTTAAAGACTGAATTGGCCAAGAGTCTATGCCCGTGTGACTTGAGTAATGACTACTGTCTATTTTCTTCATTTCTATTTCATTTTCATCAGTCAGAGCAATAGAATCTCATGAGCGCCCATCGGGTGCAAAAAGAAGTAACACGTTCCCTACCCTCAGGGAGCTTCTGCTCTAATAGGGGAGGCCGACATAAGAATATTGGCAAATAGAATAAGCCACGTAGCCGCGTGTTGGCTGGATTATTAGACCCACGATTACAGAGCAGATTGTCTCTCCAGGAGCAGATCACATAAAGCAGAATATCGTCCTCTCCGTGTTCTCTGTCAATCTTCAGAGATTGACAGATCTTACCTGTGAAAAGGACATGTCATTTATTTTCCAATTAAAAAAGAGGCTAGGTTCAATGAGTCCTCCTTACCCACTTATCCTTGATGAGTAGTCTTAATTCTAAAATTAAAACGATCGCCTCTGTTTAGTGGGCGATCAGTCATATGAGCGTTTACTTTGTGCAGAGCGCTGTACTGAGCGCTTGGGAGTGTACAACACGACTGAGTTGGCAGACACGTTTCCTGTTCTCAGTGAACTTACAGTTTAGAGTGCGTTTACAAGATGGGCTTTTGTGCCACGGCATGATTTTCCACGGTACAGATACTGAGTCGCAGAGACAGATTCAGAGTTCAGCGTCTTTAGGAACGTTTGATGAAGTACAATGTGACGGTGCTGATTTATAGAGTTTGGGGTGTTTGTCTGTGTGAGCTGTTCAGGATGTGGAAAGATTCTTTAATATTTGGCTCTTGGTGTACCTTGTTGTGAGCAGGGAATACGTCTGTTTATTGTTGTATTGTAGTCTCCCAAGCGCTTAGCAGCATGGCCTAGTGGAAAGAGCAGAGGCCTGGGAGTCAGAGGATCTGGGTTCCGATTCCGACTCTGCCATCTACTTGCTGCTTGGGCATTACTTTATGCCTCAGTTCCCTCCTCTGTAAAATGGAGATGAAATACTTGTTCTCCCCCTCTAGACTGCAAGTTCTTTGTGGGCAGGGAAGCTGTCTGTCAACTCTGGTATAACAGAATGTGTCTGTTTCTTGTTGTACTCTCCCAAGCACTTAGTACAGTGCTCTACATATAGTAAGTGCTCAAGAAATATGATCGAATGACAGTAAACACGACTGACTATTGTACTCTCCCCAGCGCTCAGTTCAGCGCTCTGCACGCCGTAAGCACTCGGTAAATGCCGTTGATTGATTCTCTTTAGACCGTGAGCCCCACGTGGGGCAGGGACCGTGTCCGACCTGATGATCTCGCAGCTTAGTCCAGCGCTCGGCCCCGAGTAAACACTCAGTGAGTAGTAGAATCATTGGAAAGCTCTGTCACCCCTTCCTTGCCCACAGGGTGACGAGTACGGATCACTACTTCCTGAGTGACGGGCTCTACGTGCCCGACGACCAACTGGAGAACCCAAAGTCTCTCCGCCTGGACGTGATGGTGGTCGGGGCTTCCTCGGGGGGGGCCGGGGCTCCGGAGGAAAGGGACGGCGGGGCGGCGCCCAAGAGACTGAAGCTGGACCCGGGTCCCGCTGCCGATCGCACCCCCCCTTCCCGTTCCGGAGACTGCACCACTGCAGACCGTGCTTCCTCCTCCTCTGGCACCAGGGACTGCACCACTGCAGACTGCACCCCCTCCTCCCCCGGCACGGCCAACGGAGCCTTCTCTGAGGCTGGGAGCTGCACCACTGCAGGCCTCACCTCCGGCACTGGCACCTATGCAGACGGTGCCTCCTCTGAGAACTGCGCCGCTGTGGAGCGCCCCGCCGCAGCCTGCACCTCCTCCGGGGCCGGGGACCCGCCTCACGGCAGCCCAAAGGCAGGAGCGAGCGGGGAGGCCGCCCAGGGTGGGGGAGCTGCCGAGGAGGCCTCGGGGTCCCGCCACTGTCCTGGAAGGCCCGGGCGCGGGGCTGCAGACGTCGGCCAGGAGGTAGCGCGCATCCTCCAGGAGGGGGATGCGTTCGTTTTAGATGTGGACTTAGATTTTTTCTCAGTGAAGAATCCCTTCAAGGAAATGTACACACAGGTAAGGTCCCGGTGCATAGTAGCCGAGACCCCTGTGTGGCGGCGGGAGGAGGGACCGTGATCACATTTCCTGGGGACCCGCCAGGTGCCGAGCTTCGGACTTAGCTTTGGGAGGTACTACACGGAGGGGGACACGCCAAGGCCCTTGAGGACCTTATTCCCTAAAAAGACAGAAGTGATAATATTAGGATTACATCGTTTGTTCATTCATTCATTCATTCATTCAATAGTATTTATTGAGCGCTTACTATGTGCAGAGCACTGTACTAAGCGCTTGGAATGAACAAGTAGGCAACAGATAGAGACGGTCCCTGCCGTTTGACGGGCTCACAGGGGGAGACGGACAGACGAGAACAATGGCAATAAATAGAGTCAAGGGGAAGAACATCTCGTAAAAACAATGGCAACTAAATAGAATCAAGGCGATGTACATTTCATTAACAAAATAAATAGGGTAATGGAAATATATACAGTGGAGCGGACGAGTACAGTGCTGAGGGGATGGGAAGGGAGAGGGGGAGGAGCAGAGGGAAAGGGGGAAAAGAGGGTTTAGCTGCGGAGAGGTGAAGGGGGGGTGGTCAAGCACTTAGTCGTACTACGAATGTGTATGCATTCAAAGAGTTAGTACACAGTAATGCCTTTATGTAGGCACACACACACACACAGGTTATAGCATGCAACAATGCTCAGTCTTCAAAAAGCACCTTTTAACTATCCCCCCCACACACACACACCCTGAATCATTTTCACACCATTTGTCTCAATGTCACAGCACTCCTGTGAAGTAGAGGGGCAGGTATCTTATCCCCATTTTATAGCTAGGAACCCGAGGCCCAGAGAGGTGAAGTCACTGACCCAAGGTCACCAAGCAGGGAAAACCAATCCAATTTGCTTGTATCCACCCCAGTGCTTAGTACAGCACCTGGCACATAGTAAGCGCTTAATAAATACCACAGTTATTATTAAGTGGCAGAGATGGGACTAGAACTAGGGTCTCCTGCCTCTTTCTAGTAAATCATCAGGGGTATGGAGATCGATAGAAATAGAGAGGTCTTCCTTCCTCTCTGGCCACGCCATCTCGGCTGCCACATTGACTCGTGACCTTTGATTTATCTCTTTCTTCATCTAGTTCTTTATGTGATTGCCTCCCTTTGTCCCAATCATTTTTTTAATGGTATTTGTTAGCTCTTAGTATGTGCCAGGCACCATACTAAACACTGGGGTAAATACAGGCTAATCAGGTTGGACACAGTCCACGTCCCCCATAATCTCATCCGAGCTGTGTCCGCCTCCGTAACTTCTAAACAGTCGTCAAGGTAATCGTCGGACTGTGTATCCCAGCAATCTCGGGAGACCGCGCTCCAGTTTCCTGTTTGTTTGTCCTCTTTAGGAAGAATACAGGCTCTTACAAGAGCTGTACAACTTTAAGAAGCCGGAGGTGGGTGCGACAGAGGTATGCCAAATTCTCCCGGGTTCTTCTGTGGGGGTGTGAGCCCAACCAGGCCTGGCAAAAGATCGTGTGACCACTTGCCAAATGCCTTCACCCCCTCTTCCTGTCCTCACCCACCTTTCACCCTCCTCTCCACTCCAGTCTGCTCCATTCTCCCCACAGACACATTCTAGGAAGAGGGGCTGTTGGGGGCAGGTAGAAAGAGCAAAATTCGGATCTTTGTTGGGGGAGGGAAGGGTTTTTCTCTAAGGGCCAAGCTTCCTCCTGACGACTGGCAGGGATGCAGTTGGGTCTTTAAAAATTGAGGAGGGGACGACACTGTACCCCCAAACTCCAGCCCCCTGATCCCTCTCCCTGCTTTTGAGAGGGTGGAGTGACTGGTATTTGCCTGGGGGGGAGGGCAGTCAGACAAGCGATGTCACCTTGAAACTGGCAGAGAGTGGAAACAAGACATGAGACTCTAGGTCAAGAGGGAATGGCGGGGGCTGGGGGGGGGGATATATCCTTTTTCCCAGATCAAAAATTCACCCCTAGCAAGAAGCAAAGATGTTTATGCCTTCACCTCTCTGCTTTAAATTGGCTTTTCCAGGAGGACTTGGTAGATTGCGTGGAAAATCGGATCCGGCAACTGGAAGATTTGGAAGCTGCGTTTGCCGATCTGTGCGAAGGTGATGACGAAGAGACCGTGCGGATGTGGGCGAAGAACCCCGGGTGAGAAAGGAAACGTCGGTCTCTTCCAAATATCCGGCGGTCCCCTGGACGTCTGAGGCCATTGCAAGTGCTGCGTGTGGTTCCGGGCGGGATTACATTATGTAGGTAGGAAGGAGAGCTTCCTTTAGCTTTGATGATGTACGCACGGTAGCTGTTATCAGTGTGTGCAGACGTGGTCGATAGGACCAGTTTGTGCCTGGTAAAGATGGGCCCCTGCTGTACTGTTTGCATTTGTGCCTGGTGTCTGATGCTGATTTCACTTTTTCCCCCAAAGTCTCTGATCCAAGGCAGTCCCGCCCCCTTTTCTGATTACCACCTGAGGGAGTTGACCTGAGCCAACGAAAGGCAATTCAGGAAGGTGAAACGGCATGAGTTGGGAGATCCACCGCCTCTCTGTGCGCTAACTTGGCACGGAGCAATTTTGTTTTTAAAAGCCCCCTTCTCTCCTGCTTCACTCAGTGAGCCATATAGGAAAAATACCAAGTGGTAGCTTTTTACGGGAAGAAAAAGTCTTAGTTCTGAACGGTAAAGTCTTTTCCTTTCGTCCACATAGTGCCTTGTGAAATGTCCGCTCATTCACGATGTTCACCAGCTTTGGTGATTAGAGGCCTTTTTTTTCCATCTAGCATGCAATCGCTAGTTCCACTTGTAAAGAGTTTGAAGAGCAGGATGAGCCTCCCCGACTACGAAATGGTAAGAATAAACCGACATTTTAGAAAACCATCTTCTTCCGCGGGGGCGTATAAAGAGAGGGGAAGAGGAGTTACTTGGAAGAAAAAGATTCTGACTTGAGGCCCAGTAAAACGTGAGTGTGTTTGCTGCAAGAACAAAGATGACCCCACTCAGAGTGTTTACTTATCGGTCAAAAAATTGTATTTACTGAGTACCTATTAGGTGAAGAACTTGGGAGAGTACTAAGGGCTTGGGAGAGTACAGTATAAGAGAATTAGCAGACACATTCCCCATCCATAACGACTTTTGTTGTAGCATTTATCATGCGTAGATGTGAGCTCGTTGTGGGCAGGGTAAGGACCTGACACACCTTTTCCCAGAGACTGCCCCCCGCTCTGGTGCCGGCTGCTGAACGTTCATTCAGTAGTATTTATCGAGCGCTTACTATGTGCAGAGCACTGTACTAAGCGCTTGGAATGTACAAATCGGTAACAGATAGAGACATTCCCTGCCCTCTGACGGGCTTACAGTCTAATCGGGGGAGACAATAGCGATAAAAGAGGGCTGTCGTCTCCGACCCGCACTGTGCCGGGAGAACGGGGCACCAGGTGGAAACCCGACCGGAACCCCGGCCTCCTCCCCCGGGCTTCCTCACTGGGCTCCACCTTCAGCAGAGACTTGAGGGGAGACCAGATCCGCCCCCGTCCAAACCTACAGCTTTGGCCACCGTTACTACAGCGGCCCAAACTGGAAGAATCACAAAACCCCTCGAGATAGAGGGGGAAGACCGCGCGTCTTGGGAGTTTGATGGACGACTCAAAGAGGGAGAGTGGCCGAGCGAAAAGAGAGTGGGGCTGGGAGCCGGAGCACCTGGGTCCGGTCCCCCAGCTTTGCCGCTGGCCCGCTGTGTAATCCTGGGCAAGTCATTTACCCTCTCAGTGCCCCAGGCAAACCCTCTGTAAAATGGGGATAAGGCTCTTTGACTGTGAGCGCTGTGTGGGTTAGGGAGCGTGTCCTATCTGATTTTTCTTTTCCTGCCCCAGAGTTTAGCACAGCAGCAAGTGCAAGTGTAGCAAGTTCATATAGTAAGAGCTTTCTTAGTACTATTATTATCAGTATTAATGTTAAACATTATCACTTCAGGTCCATCAAGCTGGACTGACGTGTGATTACTCTGAGCTTCCTCACCACATCAGCACCGAAGAGGAGATTGAGGGTCTGGTCCAGTCCGTCTGGCAGTTACTGAAACAGTTACCCAAACCGACCATAGTGACTATCGCTCGGTAAGGTGGGAGGGGTGGGGGACGGAAAGATGTGGGTGGGAGAGGAGCAGGCACCCCCCCAAGACGGGCAGCAAGTGGAAATATAAAGTCTGGCCAGTAGCCCAGAAACCTTGGCCTTCAACGTTGCTCAGTGGCTCTCTGGGACAGTGACCTGCCCAAACAGCTGCAGCAGCTGAGGTCCGGTCCTGGGTGTTCGTTACAGTGTATTTTCCAGTGCTTAGTTCAGTGCTGTGCACACAGGAAGTGATCAATAAATATGGCCGATTGCACATCAAGGGTGGCAATCCCATCGCCGGGGGGAACGATCAAATGATTATCACTCCCGATTTGCAGCGTAGCCTGGTGGATAGAGCCCGGACCCGGGAGCCAGAGAACCTGGGTTCTAAAACCGGCTCCACCACTTGCATGCCACAGGACCCTGGGCAAATATCACTTTAATTTCTCTGTGCCTCAGGTACCTCCTCTGTCCAGTGGGGATTAAGTCCTCCTGCCTCCGACTTAACTCTGAGCCTGATGGGGGATGAGGATTGTCACCAACCTCATTAGCTCGTATCTAGCCCAGTGCTTAGAACAGTGCTCGACGATAGCAAGTGCTTAAGAAATACCCTAAAATGAAACAAACTTGTAGTTGATGTAAGGCGCTGTTCTGGGCCCTTGGGAGCATGCAACAGAAATCCAAGGCTTGGCCCCTACCCTCAAGGAACCTACAGTTCACACTGCTGCTTAAAGCATATAATAATGACAGTCCCCTTTAGACCGGCAGCTCCTTGTGGGCAGAGATCGTGTCTACCAACCTGTATCACATATGGTACGCTCCCAAGCGCTCAGTCTAGTGCTCTGCATGCAGTGAGCCCTCGGTAAACACCACTGACTGATGGATGCGATGGTGTTTTTTTTTTTTCCTTATTTTGCATCTCTACCTTGGTTTCAGGTCGAGTTTAGATGACTACTGCCCTCCTGAGCAAGTGGACACCATCCAGGACAAAGTCCTTAACGCGCTGCGCTCCCTATACGGGGCCGTAGAGGTGCATCTGGAATATTCAACCAACCCCTCTCCTGATTCAGACCCGGACACTCGATCTCCCCAGGCCACGGCCACACCTGTGGTCTGACGACCCATGGGTCCCCCCTCCCCCCACCCCCAGCCCCAAAGCTCCCAGGGCGTGGGGGGCGGGGAATGTGTTGCTGAAGCCCGAGGGCTCAGTTTCTCTACACTCACCAGCTCTGGCAGGATTCCCCTCTCCTTGCAGTCAGTATACACGGTGCCTAAACACACTTCCACTCTGAGGTCCTTAGGGGGGTTGACCGGTGCCCTGCTGGATTCTTGGTTGTGCCACTCTCCTGGCAGAGCGGGGAGGAAGCCGGAGGAGGCAGCCCATCGTACTCTGCGCTGGCTAGACCCTCGCTGGACCAGCAGGCCCCCGCCACCCCCAGCAGTGACGGCCGTCGCGCACGGCATCCCGGAGCCCATTTCCCATTAGCGGAGGGCTGTGCTCGGGGCCGTGGTGAAATAGGAAGCCGGGACGGTGTTGGACTCTGCCCCGATTGTTCTCCACACCGCTCTCAGTGCCTGCGCCAGTGCTCTGCCCATGGCAGGCGCTCACTAAATACCATTATTGGTATTGGTTTCCAACCCATTTGCTTGTATCCACCCCAGTGCTTAGTA
Organism: Ornithorhynchus anatinus; assembly: GCF_004115215.2. Taxonomy (NCBI): domain Eukaryota; kingdom Metazoa; phylum Chordata; class Mammalia; order Monotremata; family Ornithorhynchidae; genus Ornithorhynchus; species Ornithorhynchus anatinus. Next base: position 17,429,901 of record NC_041751.1, read on the forward strand.
CAGTGCCTGGCACACAGTAAGCGCTTAATAAATGACCAGTTATTATTATTGGTGGTCAGGTGGCCATAGACCTTTTCAGATTTCAGTCCTCTTGGTATCCAGAGCTTAACACTGGCCCCCAAACACATTTTGGCCTTCAACTTCGGTTGTGGAGTACCCCAACTGCCGTTGCTGCCACGCCGGACAGTAGTGAAACTGGCAGAATTCATCATAATCGATGATGATTGTTAGCAACACTTAATGAGGGCTTACTTGTGTGCTACTAAGGGAAGAGAAAATGACTAAAAAGTCAATTAAGGCACCGTCTTAACTACTTAATTCTCACACGGATCTGTTTCCTCTTCTCAATTTACCAAAGTTGTCGTTCTCACCTATAGATCGCCTTGTTTTTCAGAGCTCTCTTTAAAGGGACTTTGTAAAGGGGAACCACGGGAAGGAGGGGGCACTCTGATAATCCATCTCAGCACAAGAAACCAGACTCCAACTTCTCCCAGGGCGTTTCTGTCCTTGACACTTGCGATCATTTCGATTATAAAACTGGAACCAACTGATTTTTTTTCCATCCTTTGCTACACCGTTGTGTTTTTCTGTCAGGGAAAATGGCATTTTAGGAGGTGGTTTTGTTCTCAACTACTGTCAAAGTGGATTGTTGGTGATTGACTCAACCTCCATCATTTCTGGGACCTAGGGGACAAAGTTGGGAAAGGAGTCGTCACTGGAATTATCTGGGTCTGCCGACGTTGAAGAGGAGGGTCCCCACCGCCCGCTCACCCCATTAAATATTGTTGATTAGTGAGTTTGTTATGGTGGGAATGTGCTACCCTGTCACTGTGAGGAAAACAAGACCTGAAAAATCAATTTGAGAGGCTGGGGTGATTGATCTATTGAGCACTTACTGTGGGTTGGGCACTATATTAAAAGCTTGGAAGAGTACAGTGCAACAGAGTTGGTAGACATGTTCCCTGCCCACAATGGGATTATAGTCTAGAGATAATAATAATTCTGGTATTTGTTAAGTGCTTACTATGTGCCAAGCACTGTTCTAAGCGCTGGGGTGGATACAAGGTAATCAGGTTGTCCCACGTGGGGTTCACAGTTTTAATCCCCATTTTACAGATGAGGTCAATGAGACACAGAGAAGTTAAGTGGATTGCCCCAAGTCACATAGCAGACAAGTGGCAGAGTTGGGATTAGAACCCACATCCTCTGACTCCCAAGCCCGTGCTCTTTCCACTAAGCCACGCTGCTGTACAGTACTCTCCTACGTGGCTAGCACAGTGCTCTGCACACAGTAATTAATGTTTGTATTTGTTAAGCGCTTAATATGTGCAGAGCACTGTTCTAAGCACTGGGGTAGATACAGGGTCATCAGGTTGTCCCACGTGAGGCTCACAGTTAATCCCCATTTTACGGATGAGGGAACTGAGGCACAGAGAAGTGAAGTGACTTGCCCACAGTCACACAGCTGACAAGTGGCAGAGCCAGGAATCGAACCCATGAAGTCTGACTCCCAAGCCCGGGCCCTTTCCACTGAGCCACGCTGCTTCTCTAGCCACGCTGCTGCACTCAATAAATACCACTGATGAAGATGACGACGATCAGATTCTTGGAAACCGCTTACCCCTTTCTGCCATTTCCTGTAAGCGCAGCAGCCTGTGAAAAGGCCCCCAAAGACAAAAGATACATCACATCCCTGTGTCCTTTTCCAGTTTCACTGTAACTTTTCCTCTCAACTTCAAAATGTTTCCAAATGCCCTTTCTTTCCGTGGCAATGTTTAGTTTTTGGAACAATTATTGTCTAATGGCAACTCGAAAGGCCATCTGTCACCCCATTTCGGTCACGCCCTGGATCCAAGCGGTTTTCTTAGTCCACTCACTTTAAGGAAGGATGGGGAAACGATTAACTTCAATTATCTGGGATCAACAAGGCCAGTTGATCACAAAAAGAAAATCCTGCATAAACATCAGTCTCGGTCCTACAGCCACCACGCAAGTCTCGGCAGTATGGCCTACTGGAAAGAGCACAGGACTGGGAATCAGAGGATGTGAGTTCTAATCTAAGTTCCACCCCTAGCCTCTGGGTAGTTATTTAACTTCCCTGTGCCTCGGTTTTCTCCCCCGTAAAATGGGGATTTAACCTGCTCTCCCTTCTACTTAGATTGTGAGTTCCATGTGGAACAAGAACTGTGCCCGGCCTGATTATTTTGTATGTGCCTCAGTGCTTCGTAAGGTGCTTGACATAGTAAGCGCCGCTCAACCGCTCAAGTAAGCGCTTGTCAAATAGGACCAGGGTTAACTGTCGGAGTTAGTCTCTGGCCCTCCGCCCTGCCTGAAAACGCTTGTGAGCCTTGAAGTCACAGGTGGTTTCTGAGCCCCCTAAATCCAGCATGAAATTTGTGCTTAAATGAGATGGTTGAGCAGAGATGTGACTGCTGTCATCTCCAGACTGTGCAAAGAAGCTGGAAAACAGGAAACCTCACAGACGAGAAAATGCTGTATAAAGCAGGGCTGTTTTTCCCACCCCACCTCACCCTCTCCTCTCTTCCTCCTCCTTAAATGTCGTATCTGGTTAAGTGATGAAAGGAGAAATAGTGTGAAGGGAATCAGTGGCCCTGTGGCACACAGAACTATTAGCAAAATTGCATCAAAAAATAAAACTGCCTGCATGCAAAGACCTCACCTTTCTATCAATCAATAGTATTTACTGAATGCTTACTCTTCACTGCAGTTGTACTAAGAGCACTGTATTAAGTGCTCGGGAGAGTACCATACCACCAAATTAGCAGACATGCTTCCTGCCCACAATGAGTTTACAATCTAGAGGGGGAGACAGACATTAATACAAATATGTAATATATATTTCAGCTGCATAGTGCCATTCTTAATGCATGACACCAACCTATCATTTACAACCCTAGTGCAAATCTGAGTCATCTCGTGTTTTGTGGAATTTCATTTCACAAAAGTGCAGTAATGATATATACAGCTGTCTAGGTTCAAAGACCATGCTACTCTGTGCCAAGTCCCAGAGTAGATAGAAAATAACTAGTCTCAAATGGGGCTCACAGCTTAAAGGGGAAGAGCAGCAGGTATCAGCCCCATTTTTCTAGATGAGGAAACTGAGGCCCAGAGACTAAGTGACTTGCCTGAGGTCACACAACAAGATCAATGGCTGAGCGGGGATCTGTGAAGAAAATCGAGGGGCAGCACAAATTTTAATTCCTATTTGGCCAACATGAACCCAGTTTTACGCAACTAAGAGCGATGGTTGAGCGGCGCCGACAAAACCAAACCCCCATCCACCAGCCTGACATGACAGCGGCAGCGACAGCAGCACAGCCCTTCTCCCTGCCAGAGTAGGATGCTCCAGTTCAAACAGTGGGAAGATCGTGGCAGTTTCACAATGGAGACCGTTTGGAGCAGAGAAGTACTCAAATTTGGCCTCCTGCAACTAAGGTTTAACATACTTCCCTGTTCCCCATCTGTAAGCTCCTTGTGGGCAGGATATGTCTCCCATCTCTGTTGTACTCTCCCATGCAGTTAGTTCAGTGCTCTGCACTCAGTAGGCACTCAATAAATACCACTGACTGACTGTATTTTACTTTGAGAATCGTTGAACTTTAAGGTGTTTTCATTTTTGACTATTATTCTTATTGTTCTGTGTATTTGCCCTCCATAAGTCCACTGGAATAAATGTATTTTGGGCTTCTCCACCTCTTCCCTTTGACACCCCCCCACTCCTCCCAACCATCCTGCAGGCCAGGCAGGCTGGTGGCGGTTGGAGGAGAGTAGCGGAGAAACAGCGAGGCCTACTGGAAAGAACATGGGCTTGGGAGTCAGAGGACTAGCCAGCCCAGACATTTGTCCGTTGTGTGACCTTAGGCAAGTCACAACTTTAGTCCAGTGGCTGACACACAGTAAGCGCTTAACAATTAAAAAAAAAAAGCACCTCGGCCAAACAGGTGCAAACTTTTTGGATCCAACTCTAACTCGCCGCACTTCTATAACCTCAACCTATCAGTTCTCTGCCTTTTCAATCAGTTGGTGGTATTTATTGAGTGCTTACTGTGTGTACAGCACTGAACTAAACACTTGGGAAAGTGCAACCCAACAGAGTTGGTTGCCCCGATCCCCACCCACAAATTTGTGCTGAATTCCAAAAGACTATGGGTAGCGAATACCCAAACTGTTAGCTGATTAAGCACTCATGTGCTATTCGAGATCGAGAAGTAGCTGGGAAACCCGGCCCGTCATACAGATTTGCCGCAAGCAGACGGGTTGTGTCAGAGCGACTTCCCAAACTCAAAAGCCCAAGGTTCCAGAATGCTTGTAAACAACTTTATTGAATCATAAAAACCTTTTCTTATCAAAGCAAACATTCTGTACAATCTTACGTAGTATTCAATTGCTTATTTGCATCTAAACAACAAACTGTACAGAACGGTTTTCAATAGAAGCAGTCCTACTCAACTGAATTCAAATTGAAACTGGGCCTTATCACTTCGATAGACTCCCAAGTTACTTAGAATACTTCCATCTCTTGCACACCGCTGTCTGTGTTTCCTAAGCTATTACATTGGGTTACGGTGCAAATGTATAGAATTTTCAACTTTCCGGAGCCACTGACCTTAAGATTTTAAAACTCTTACAGACCTGACGATTGCTGTTTTAGCTGCAGCCAGCCAACAAGAGCCCAACAGAGGCCCGGAAATAGGTCCGTGAATAGAAATCGTCATCACCTTGAAGGTAGCCGGGTATTTTCCACTCAGATCCTCTCCTGGTTCCTTAGGAAAAAAGAACACGGGTCCCCTCCTTCCCGTCCCGTGGACAGAGGTGCTTCACGGCTGCTTCTCCTTAAAGAAATCCATCCCTCTCAATTCCTCGGGCAGGTAGTCCTGGTCCACGGGCCCCTTATACATTGGGTTGTACTTGTAGTCTCGGCCGTAGCCCAGGTCCTTCATGAGCCGGGTGGGCGCGTTCCTCAGGTGCAGTGGGACCGGGGGGAGGGGGCCCTGGTGGTTCCTCAGGCAGGCTTTGACGTTGCTGTAGGCCCCATACACCTCAATGGACTTGGGGGCTCGGGCAAGGTACACCACACACTGGGCTAAGAGGACCTGCGACACACACGGGGGAAGTCGGTCAGTCGGTCGTGTTTATGCAGCACCTACTGTGTGAAGAGCGCCGTAGTAAGCTCTTGGGAGAGGGAGCACGGGCGCCGTTAACTCTTGGGGCCGGGGGATGAACTGGGTTGAGACTAACCCAGACCTCGACCGCTTTCGTCGGCAGGAAGCGGCCAAAATCCCAGGTGGGATTCATCTGCAGGATCCCTATCAGCACCTCCTTTTCCCAGCTGAGTAAACCGAGGGTGGACCATGTGAGGTAGGCCATTCTGCCAGACGGAGGTGCAGCAGGATTGAACTCGGGGGCGTATTCTTTACGGGTGGGGATCGGGGAGACCAACTCTCTTGTACTGTGCCCTCCCAAGTGCCTAGTACAGTGCTCTGAATAAAGTAAGCTCTCCTCGAGGGCAGGATCGTGTCTACGAACTCTACTGTACTCGCCTACTCAGTAGAGCCGTCAGGCGCTCGATAAATACCGCTGACTGACTGAAAGCTGGAAGGCCCCAAACGAAATCGCGTACCAACACAGGAAGGGGAGACTTTACCTCACATTCGGGCATTCCGATAAAGTGACAGCCTTGATACGCAGCAACGGCTTGGGGTAACGCCAGAGGGTCGGCCAGACCTGAAAACCGGCAAACGGAAGTTGGCACCGTCAGTTTCCGGCAGCATCTTCGAGCAGAGGGGCAGGACTCTGGAGCCAGGTGGCTTCGGGTCCCCAAGTCACTGAATCTCTGGGACTACAGGTGGCCCGCCACTGAGAGTGGGAATCACGGCTATCGAACCTACTGTACTCTCCCAAGCGTTCAATGCCGTACTCTGCACATAGCAGGCATTCAATAAATACCTCGACTTCCCACCTCCCCCATCCTTCCCCTCCCTCTGTGGGAGTGAAGCCCCAACCCCTGAATTAAGATGGCAGTGGAGCTGAGGCCTACCTTTTCGTCCTTTTCAACTTTAGGAAGATGGAGAGACATATTTGCATCCTTTATCCAAACCTCCCTCAGCCCCATTGCACTCATATACCTATCTGTAATTTCATTAATTTATATTAATGTCTGTCTTGCCCTCTAGACTGTAAGTTTCTTGGGATCAGGGAACGTGTCTACCCAATCTGTTGTACTGTACTCTCCCAGATGCTTAAAAAGGTGCTCTGCACACAGTAAGTGCTCAAAAAATAGGATAGATTGACTGACTGAGGGCCTACGGGAAAGAGCAAGGGACAGGGAATCAGGAGACCCGAGATTTTTCCCAGCTCTGTCACTGACCTGCTTTGTCACCCTGGGCAAGACACATAATCTCTCTGGGCCTCAGTTTCCTCATCTGTAAAATGGGGGTAAAACAGACTGGGAAAGAGGTGAGGGACATTTACCATGTCCAACTTCACAGCGTATATTCCTCAGTGCTTAGCACACAGTTGAGTGCTTAGTAAGTGCAGTCATTTACGATTATTATCATGGCAGGTTTTAACCAAAGACTGTTTGCAGGGGGTGATGAGGGACTCCCTCCAAGTACATTTTAGTTACTTTTGATATTTTACTGTTAAATACTGCTTTCCTGATATTCCTCCATCCCCTTTGGCGGGCTTCCCCATTTAGACTGGATGCTCCGAGGGCCAGGGAACAAACTCAAATCTTCTTATATCTCCTTCAATGCTTAGTACGGTGCTTCACACTTAATCAAAGTGGGTAATCCGGATAACCAAGGTAGGTGCCTTGGTGCCAGGTAATTTCACAAGGATCAGTGTGGTTCTGAAAGACCCCAAACTCAAAAGTTAATACAGTCACGGCAATAAAGTCAGTAATAATCTGATGGTATTTATTGAGCGCTTGCTATGTGCAGAGCACTGTTCTAAGCACTTGGGAACGAACAAGCATTGCACTAAGCACTGAAAGAACATACAGTGCAACAGAGTTGGTAGATACGTTCCCTGCCGATGAGTTTATAGTCTAGTGAGGGAGTCAGACGTGATTATAAATAAGGTACTGCTATATACGCAGGTGCTGTGGGGCTGAGGGTGGGGTGAACATCAAGTCCCTAAAAGGGTACACATCCAAATGTAGAGATGACGTAGAGGGAGAGGGAGTCAGGGAAAGGAGGGTTTAATCGGTGAGGGCCTCTTGGAAGACTTCCTGGGGAGGCTTCGGAGGTGGGGAGGGTCTAGTGGGGGGCGAGAGAGTTCCAGGCCAGACAGAAGGCATGGGAAAGTAGTTGGCAGTGAGAAAGATGAGACAGGGCAAAGTGAGCAAGCCGGCACTGGAGGAGCGAAGTGTTCCAGCTGGGCTGTGTTGTAGTAGGAGATCAGTGAGGTAAAATAAGAATGGGCAACTTGATTATTTGAAAGCCGACGGGAAGGTGAGAATCCAGGTGGTTTTACAACATGGCGGTCACCCAAAGCTGTTAAAACCTCTTTCTCCCTCTGATGTTTCACCTACAAGTTGCTAGGAGGTAGCCCAAATCACCACATTCAACTCTCTGCACCTCGGCAGTGAAAAGCAAAGAACAGAGCCACTAAATCACAGATCCCAGCACGGTCCGGTTGAAGAAGTACGCGTCCAACTAGTGCCGACCAAGAAATGTTTCTTTGTGGTAATTCGCTAAACCCACAGAGAACTCTCTCTGATCCAGCCTTGCGGGCCGAAGGATCTGGGGGATCACCGACAGCCCCATCCCAGCGCAGAACACTCACCTACGTCTTCGCTGGCGAACCTCACCAGCCTCCTCGCTACATACAACGGGTCCTCGCCCCCTTCGAGCATGCGGGCCAGCCAATAGAGGGACGCGTTCTGATCTGAGCCCCGCATGGATTTATGCAGGGCCGAGATGCAATTGTAGTGCTCTTCCCCTGCAGCCGGCAGAAGCAAAACCAACGGGAGGAAGATGAGCCCCGGGTACCCAAGAGGAAAATCCAGTCCGTACATGTTTCTACTGGGCGGGTTAAACGTGCTCGGTTCCTGCCGAAACAGGGCCTTTGATAAATATGATCGACTGACAGGAGCTCACGTGTTCTCAATCCGTGATGGGGCGGGGAGAGGGGAGGAGGAAGAAGAAGGAAGAGCAGCAGCAGAAAAGTCCTGGGCACACAAGTCCCTGGAAAACCATCAGGCTGTCTGTCCTCTTCCTCTACTTTCCGGGGTGGGGGAGGAGTTTCCGGGTATTTACATATAAAGAAGTGAGGGGAAGAGGAGGAGAATGAGATGGAAGAGGCCGGCTCTTGGAAAGCTGCCTTACTGGACACCCAGCCCTGGATAGCTATGCCTATCGGCTGTGTCTAGGGTCACCAGAAACAGAAAGAAGCCTCTGGCTTCTACCTGACCCGCCCCCGACCTCCGTCCTACTTCTCTCCCTGCTGTGGTAAGAAAGACTCAACCAGACACAAAAAGGAAGAAGCCTAACCCCAAAGTTCTAAAGGTGAGCTCTGATTTGCCAGTGTTTTGTCAGTTTGATAGTATGAGCTAATCAGGCTTCGACTATGAAAACGTGCTTCTGAGCAACCGGGGGCGGCCATGTCACCCGGAAATTCTTCTAAGCCAGCAGGTGAAATAACATTTTGGAACTGTATGCATTATTTGGTTTTCCCAACCAGGCAAGCTGCAGCTCCCTGGACAGAGCGCAGACACCTATTTTGGTAAGCTCGATATGGGCAGCGAATGTGCCTGTTATACTGTTGTGCTATACTCTCCCAAGAGCTTAGTACATGGCTCTGCACACAATCAGCGCTCAATATGATCGATTGAAATACGAGTGACTTATATGCGTTCATTATAAGAACAAGAAAACAAAGAGTAGGTGCTCACTTTCTCCTAGCCCGGGAATCTCAGTAACAGCTCTGAACTCCTGGGTAAGTAGTCATAAGGGTATTTAATAAGCTCTCATGGTGAACAGAGCACTGTATTAAGCACCGGAAAAGAATACACAAGAGACAATGAGTCTCTTCAAACATTGAATCAGCTGTGTGGCTGTGGGCAAGTCACTTAACTTCGAATCCCAGCTCTGCCACTAGTCAGCTGTGTGACTGTGGGCAAGTCACTTAACTTCTCTGTGCCTCAGTTCCCTCATCTGTAAAATGGGGATTAAGACTGTGAGCCCCACGTGGGACAACCTGATTCCCCTGTGTTTACCCCAGCGCTTAGAACAGTGCTCTGCACATAGTAAGCGCTTAACAAATACCAACATTATTATTATTAACTTCTCCGTGCCTCAGTTCCCTCATCTGTAAAATGGGGATAAAGACTGTGAGCCCCACGTGGGACAATCTGATTCCCCTATGTCTACCCCAGCGCTTAGAACAGTGCTCTGCACATAGTAAGCGCTTAACAAATACCAACATTATTGTACGGAGCCTCCGGAAGACAGCAGTAACCCTTAGGGACAGGACTGACTGCCCACTAATAGCTTGGTAGGCTTTCTTTAAAAAAACAAAAGTGAATGGTACTTGTTAAGCACTTAACAAGTACCATTAAAATAAAAAAGTGCTTGCTATGTGCCCAACACTGGACTAAAACTAGCGGAAACACAAGATAGGTTGGACAAAGTTCCTGTCCCACACTGGGGCTCCCGGTCTAAACTGGAGGGCGTAGGGATTAATCCCCAATTTACCTATGAGGAAAAGAGAAGTGACCTTCCCAAAGCCACATAGCAGAAGAGTAGCAGAGTCAGGATTAGAACCCAGGTCCTCTGAGTCCCAGACCTGTGCTCTATGCACTGCTAGTCCATGCCGTATCTCCTTTTTCAGAGAATGGCTAAGAAGCCGGTTAACCCATTTCCTTGAGCCTGTGGAGATGACAAGAGGACCAGCTGTCACACCAACCCAGAGTCCAGCCTCATCTTTCTCGAGACCTACAGGGAGAGTTCACTGGCAAGCCAAATTTCTGGGCCCAAACCTCGGTTCCCCTCTCCCATTTCTTCTCGTGACAGGAACACGTCCTTCGTTCAACTTTCAGGAGGAGATGTCCTTACTGGGGCTCCTGGCAGAGACAGGGAAGTAGATGGGCAGCTGCAATGGTCCGCGTCCAGTCCCGGACATCGGCACCGTGGAGGCTGGTCGCTCACTCGGCACTCTCCTAACATTTAACTCGTCTTTCTCTGAGACGGGAGACATCGACCCCGGTTGGGGCTATGGGAACGGGGGGTTGAGGAAACCAGAAACAGCTAACCAGTTGCGATACTGCTCTCCCTCCTTCTTAGACCGCAAGCTTCACGTGGGACGGGGACTTTGTCAGATCCCCTTGTCTTGTACCTACTTCAGTACTTAGTACAGTGCTTGGCACAGAGTAAGGGCTTTAACAAATAGTACTATTATTTTTATTACGTTCATCTCAATACGGAGGCGGCCGTCTAAATGCTTCCCTAGTGCTTTCCATCCAACGGCCCTACGAGGTTCTGTGAACACTGAGATAGCCTCCAAACTCAGGGATCGGGCCGCCCTAGGCCGGGAGGAGTGAAGACACTTGCTCAAGGTCACCCGGTGAGTCAGTCGAGTCAAGATCGTGAGCAGGGCTGGTCCATTCAGTCTTGCAGTCTCTTGCCCTTATAACTAATCACAACATAGCCCTCCCTCAGGTCCCGGCATTTACTGGGATGCAGAAGGGCAACTGTGATCCTCTGGAGAGTTAGTTACCCATTTTCCTTTTCTGGCACGGCTATTATAAATGCAGGAAACCTAAGCCCTCCTTAAAGCCAAACCCCACTAAGAGTTAAAGCAATATCCTGACTCCTCCCTTTTAAAAGATACAAAATGTGCTGCGTTTGACAAGTAAGGCTGCCAAGGCACGGATTTAACAAGAGCTGGTATCGAATTTGGTATTTGTAAATGATGTTCGAGGCAAATGATTGACAAGTACAAACTGCAAAATTCATTTCCTTAAAAAGCTAATCCCCCAAAATGCCTGAGGACCTACTCAGACCAGAGGCAAAAGTGGTTTAGGTTCCCAGATTCACAAAGAAAATGTCCAAGGAGGTTTTAATTCTCAGATAGTTAAAAAACAAACTATAAATAAGAAAAGGTGTCCTTCTCAAGTCTGCTGTAGTACTTAGCGCCAGTGGGATAGAGTGGGATAGAGTGACAATCGTTAAAGACTCACTGAACCCCACTTAACAACTGCTAAGTTGGTCACCCTGACTAAGTTGAAGATCTAAATCTCCACAGCAAATATGCCCTCTAAATCTTGGATGGGAAATTCAGCTCCTTCCTAAATATCAGTAGGGAAGAATCAACCATAGACAGACTATGTAAGAGTGGCCACTGTAAATTTCCACAACACCCTGGCCAATTCCACTTGTGGATGAAGCAGAGTTGACAATTCGCACAGACATCGACTATCCCGCCTCCCATTCCCCCTGCCCTCCCGACCTCCATCACCTGGGCACCCCTCACCCTCTGCCTGACTCCCATCCACGGCCCCCAGAACCTCTGGCCCCCAGAACACCCACGCCACTGACATCCCTTAACCAAATCACCCCTCATAATCATGGAGGTGGGGGAAGAACCTGAGAGTGGGGAAGAAAGCCTCAGAGGGGACCACCATGGTTCTCCACCAGCCCATCCCAGTTCGGCCCCACGACTCTGGAAATCGAGGGAGGCGTGAGTGATCGGGGCCTAAAACCTGGGAATTAAAGTCGGGCGTCCAGCGGTCAGGAAGCCAACAAACGGGCCGGTCAGAGTTCTGCAGGCTCACGACGAGAACCGGTCTCGGCTACCCACCTGCTCGGTCATATAAAATGTGGGATCGCTGAAGTCCCTCCTTCACGTCACTTTCGGTGATGAAAATTCTCGGGGAATCACTCGGTTTAGTAGCCCCCGGAGTTAACCGGGCCTGAATTGCCAGCTGCAGCCCATTCAGTCCGGCCCGGGCGTCCCCGTCGCAGAGGTAAGCCAGGGTGCTGACGGCTCTCTTCTCGATGAACACGGTAGGCCTGGGGGATACAGCCACAGCCAATTTATAATTATAGTACTTGTTAAGCGCTTACTATGTGCCAAGCACTGTTCTAAGCACTGACACTGCACAACTCACTGCCCCAGCTGTTCACATGCATCACTTTTGTGGGCAGGGACTGTACTTACCAACTCTGTTAGGTTGTCCCCTCCCCAGTGCTGAGCACACAGTAAGTGCTCAATAAATACTATTGACTGATTGAAGTTATGCTGCCAAACAAAGCTGTCAGAGAACTTTGGCTCGTGTGTATTTTTTTTCCACTCATGCCTGGCATGAAGCCTCAAACATTGTAGAACAGAATGTGTGACCTTACGTATCACGTGGGTTTCGATGCACAAGCACAGTGGCATGTATGCACAATGGCCTTGGAAACTCTGAATAGCCAACTGAATCACCAGACTATCTCATTAATTTAGTCATCTAAATGGATATATTCAATTTAAAAAATAACCTATTCCCATAATGGGAACATTCTTATTTCTTCTAAGCAGCCCGTATTTTGCTCATATGTGTACCACCTCAATGTGTGCTGCTCCATCTCTTAGTTTTTTGTGATTTTCAAATTTAAAACACTACATTTTATAGCTGCTCTCACGCAACGTGGTACCAGATGGCCACCACAAAACTCATTCTCCTTCACTCGTCACAGAAAACAATGTTAGTCTCCATAGGTGCTCCCTCCATGAAGGCCATGGCTCCTATGGGATTGCTTTGGTGGGTTATTTGCTTGTCTTTTTATGGTATTTGTTAAGCGCTTACTATGTGTCAAGCACTATTCTCAGCACTGAGGTGGACACACATTAATCAGGCCGAATACCAGTCCCCATCCCACATGGGCCTCAGTCTAAGTAAGGAGGGAGAAAAGGGATTGAATCCCCATTTTGCAGTTGAGGAAACTGAGGCACAAAGAAGCTAAATGACTTGCCCAAGGTCACCCGGCAGGCAAGCAGTGGAGCTGGGACAAAGAACCCAGGCCCTCTGGCTCCACTAGGTTACTGGGCAACACTTTTGCCTTCTTCTCCCATTTTTTTTTTAATTGGCCCACTCCACCCAATAGACTTTAAACTCTTTGTAAGCACGGAAGACGTCTACCAAGCGCTTAGTATGGTGCTCTACACACAATAAGCGCTCGATAAATACAATTATTGATTGAACAGAAGCAGAAGAGGAGCCAAGATGGCATCTCCACCTCTGGCCCACTGTAAGGCGCCAGGCAGACTGAGGGTCTCAGCCTGAGCGGAAGCTGGCTGAGGGGTGGGGTCCTCATGACATAAATAAAGGCTGGCCACGGGCTGGAGTCTTTGCAGACCGAGGGCCAGCTGGAGTCGAGCAGTGGAGGGAAACGCTGGAGGCGGGAGGATGCTGCGACGAGGCGTGGGGGTGAAGCAAGCAGGGAGACGGCTTCAGGGGGCGGTGAGGTGGTGCAGGAAACTGCTCGTGTCAGACTCCACAGCCCAACAAAGATGAGGCAGTGCTCCTCTTGTTCAATCAACCGTCCAATGGCATTTATTGAGCACTTACTGTGCGCGGGGCACTGTCTAAAGAGTTTAGGAGTGTGCGATATAACAGAATGGATTAGAATCCAGGTTCTTCTGACTCCCATGTCTTCCCACAAAAACTCTCGGCTGGGCTGTCACGCTAGCTGCCTGCACCAAACTGGGGTGTCACTTTAAATCTGTCTGTTTCTGCTCAACAAGTACAAGCAGACAGACTAAGAGCAGCAGCCAAGATAGTCACCTGGTAATTACTGTAAAAATCCTTTGTGTCCTGCAAGTGTTGTGGTGGACTTTTTGGCCCCAAGTTTCTAACCAACCGCTTGCCGCATCACTAGGCATCGGAGTCAGAGAGTGGGGTGGCGGGGGGGTGCTCTACCCCGGCTCAATGGGGAGGTGAAGGGCCCAGAGAGGGGAGCCCAGAGGCAGGGCCTGGAGTATCTCAGGCATCACCTCACGTGCAAAAGTCGAAAACAAATCACTCATTATTTGGAGAGAAGCGGGTACTGAGCAAAATGGACAGAAGGGCAAATCTCCGGCCTTTGAGTCCTTATGCTAACATGACAAGGCAGGCCCTTGGACACCCAGACCCAGACAGCAGCAGAAAGGCAGACACCTCGGAGACATTCCTCCCTTTTGTGCACCCTGAATTCCCACATTTTTTCTGAGGACTAGCTAAGGCTGGAAAATTGGACCACTTGAAAATAATACCACCCCATGACAGGCAGGGCTAAAATTAGGTGGACTTGGCGGGACCCGGGCTGCTTTGTGGGGAGAAATGGGGAGAATGAAGAGAATTTAGTTGGGGGAACCTGGGGACTGTCACTGTCCACAAGCTGCACGCGACTGATCTATCAGTCGATGAATGGTATTTATTGAAGGATTCATGTGCACAGAGCGCTGTACTAAGTACTAGGGAAAGCACACTACAACAGAATTAGTAGACATGGCCCCTGCCCACAAGAAACTTACAGTCTACAGGGGGAGACAGACATGAAATTACATTTCAGACGGAAAGACTGAGGTGATTGAAGCAAGTTGGCACATGAACAAAGGGAGGAAGTAAGATGTGCAAGGCCCTGGCAGGAATCCTGGCACTGGACCCCGCCCGGGCCGCCCATCAGCAGAGGCCCAAATCTGGTTCCGGACACCAGCCTGGAAAAAGGGAGTGCAGAGAAGACCTTCAAAAACAATTACAGTTCAAACCGAGGCAGCGTGGCCCAGTGGAAAGAGCACGAGCCTGATTTCTAAACCCGGCTCTAACCAATTGGCTGCTGTGGGACCTCGGACAAGCCACCTCATTTCTCTGTGCCTCATTTCCCTCACCTACCAAATGGGGATGCGATCCCTGTTCTCCACCCAGACGGCTACCTTACTGTTACAGGCTCTCGTTATATCCCGGCTAGACTACTGTGTCAGCCTTCTCTCTGACCTCCCTTCCTCCTCTCTCGCCCCGCTCCGGTCTATTCTTCACTCCGCCGCCCGGCTCATCTTCCTGCAGAAACGATCTGGGCATGTCACTCCCCTTCTTAAACAACTCCAGTGGTTGCCTATCAACCTCCGCTCCAAACAAAAACTCCTCACTCTAGGCTTCAAGGCTCTCCATCACCTCGCCCCTTCCTACCTCTCCTCCCTTCTCTCTTTCCACCACCCACCCCGCACGCTCCGCTCCTCCGCCGCCCACCTCCTCGCCGTCCCTCGGTCTCGCCCGTCCCGCCGTCGACCCCCGGGTCACGTCCTCCCGCGGTCCCGGAACGCCCTCCCTCCTCACCTCCGCCAAACTGATTCTCTTTCCCTCTTCAAAACCCTACTTAAAACTCACCTCCTCCAAGAGGCATTCCCAGACCGAGCTCCTCTTCTCCCTCTACTCCCTCTGCCATCCCCCCTTTACCTCTCCGCAGCTAAACCGTCTTTTTCCCCTTTTCCCTCTGCTCCTCCACCTCTCCCTTCCCATCCCCACAGCACTGTACTCCTCCGCTCAACTGTATATATTCTCGTTACCCTATTTATTTTGTTAATGAATTGTACATCGCCTCGATTCTATTTAGTCGCCATCGTTTTTACGAGATGTTCTTCCCCTCGACTCTATTTATTGCCATTGTTCTCGTCTGTCCGTCTCCCCCGATTAGACCGTAAGCCCGTCAAACGGCAGGGACCGTCTCTATCTGTTGCCGACTTGTTCATCCCAAGCGCTTAGTACAGTGCTCTGCACATAGTAAGCGCTCAATAAATACTATTGAATGAATGAATGAATCCCTGTTCTCCCTCCTACTTAGATGGTGAGCCGCATGTGGGACAGGGACTGTGTCCGACCTGATGAACTTATATTTCCTCCAGTACTTAGAACAGTGATTGATGCATACACCTGATTACCTTGTATCTACCCTAGACCTTAGGACAGTACTTCACACACAATATGTGCTTAAAAATACCACAATTATTAACACACATCCCGTGAAAAAGGGTCTGGACAGGACAGGGAACCTTACAGTCTGGTGGAAGGATGACTGAGGCTTTTAAAGGGAGGTAGCGGGCTGACTGGCTGGCTGGATGGCCACAGTCCTCTGGGACCACTGAGGAACGAGCCAACATAGAAGGGGGAAAACTGCAGCAGGACAGAGTTTGTCTTTTCGTCGTTTTTTTACGGCACTCGTTGAGCGCTTACTGTGTGCTGAGTGCTACTCCAAAGCACTGATCAGGTTGGACACAGTCCCTGGCCCAGAATGGGGCTCTCAGTCTAAATAGGAGGGAGTAGGATTTAATCCCAATTTGAGATGAGATTAACTGGCGCACAGACAGGTGAAGCGACTTCCCAAGGTCACACACAGCAGACCAGTGACAGAACTGGGATTAGAAGCCAGGTGCTCTGACCCCCAGGTCTGTTCTCTTTCCACTAAGCCACACCGCTTGTCAGGGGGGAAGGTTGCATGCAAGAAAGAACTTCCTGACTCTCAGAGAGATTATTCCCTGGAACAGGTTGCCACGGGGCCAGCAGGCTGGGGAGAATCTCTCATTGCGGATCTCCTTGGACGGGACAGACGCCATCTGTCCCGGATGGCTGAGCTGCCGTCCGGCTGGGAGGCAGGGGGCTGGACAAGAGGATTCTTCCTGATTCACGGATCTAGGAGTCTCTGGGTCGGGGAGGAGGAGTTCGAGGACTCGGGCAAGAGTTTCAGCTTCGGGAGAAGGCTAATGCTTCTGCCGCCCCGCCCAGCCGGGCACCACCACTATACCTCCGGCCACTATGAGGCAGCTCAGGCTCTCAGCTGACCCACCCGGGGCGGGCAGAGCTGCTGCACCCGGGTGGCAACGGTGGCAGTGGGTGGGTGACTGCAAGATGGGAAGGGACGGGGAGGCGGTCTGGCCCCAAGCTTCAAATCCTCCCACAGCAGCTCCAGATGCCTCATCTTCATCGGCTCAGAGCCTGGGGGCCGGGGCCCGGGACGGGTGAGACGAGCCTCCGGCCTGGAAGGACGACAGCCGTGATGGCAGGGGAGGAAGAGCTGGCGTGGCGGAGGGGATCGATCAGTCAATCGGCAGTTATTAAGTGCCTACTGTGTGCAGGAGGTTGTATTACTTGCTTGGGAGGGTACAACAGAGCTAGCTGACATAATCCCTAAATTCATTCACTCATTAGTGTTCACTGAACTACTGCACTAGGCATTTGATGAGAGAAACGGTCCCTGTTTTCAAGCGCCCGCTTGCTTTTCCCTTCTCATCCTTTTCCTCCCTTCTTTAATCCGCTAAATCATGTCCACTGTGCTCTGCCCAACGCTCACACCTTGGCTTAAAATGAACAACCAGCTTCCTGTGCTCAGGGGCTTTGGTGCCTCAGTGATAGGTCCTACAAGCACAGCTATCCCAGAGGTCACAGGCTTCCTCAGAGGGAAGAGAGGAAGGAAGAGAAAGAGGGAGAGAGGGAGAAAGGGAGAGAGAGAGAGTTTGTGTGCGTGTGCACATGAACGGCCTAAGCCCATGTTTCTATGTTCTAGATATGGCCTCAGGCAATGCTCTAACTAGGATGAATCAATCATTTGAAAAACAAAAAGGTGACCCCTAATGTTGACTGACCCTGGAGTTAAGGCCAAGGGTCTAGGGATACCATCCCTGCTCACTGAATATGGTATCTGTTAAGCGCTAACTACGGATCAAGCACTGTCCTAAGCCCTGAGGGTAGATACAAGTTAATCAGGTCATGCACACTCCCTCTCCCACAGGGGGCTCAAAATCTAAGTAGGAGGGAGAACAGGCATTGAATTCCCATTTTACAGATGAGGAAACTGAGGCAACGAGAAGTTAAGTGACTTACCAAGGGTCACAGAGCAGACAAGAGGTGGAGAGGGGATTAAAACCCAGGTCCTCTGACTCCCAAGCCCAGACTCTTTCCACTAGGCCTCAATGCTCCTCCTCACTGCTTTACTTGGGTTGGCATTCCACAGCTCCTTGATGACAGGAGGCAGCAGGTGTTTCCTCATAGCCTGCCAGGTGGGCGTGGGCATGGGCACAGGGAAGGCAAAGGACCTATTACTGGGGCTGTGTGTATGTTGGGGGGGAGGGTGTCAGCGGGGAGGCGGAAGGGAAGGGGCGGGTGAGTACAGAGAAACCTACTAAAATCCAGGGACAGGCACTACCAGCCTCAGCCCCAGCCCAGAAATCCAGTCTGGTGGGTCTTTTTATCGCTCTGCTCCCAAGTCTAATCAGACACCTGGGAATGAGCAGAGCAGGGCCGGCGGGCTGGCTCCAAAAACCAGGGGGGGGAAGGGGAGGTGACCGGAGGGAGCGCTTATGCTGAGAGGGTCAGAGGGCTTCTCATAAAAAGGTATGCCTTCCTTGCTGGCAGCGTTGACCCCGCTCCTTTGGACTTCAAGATCCCGATGCCAGAGGTAAGCTTCTGACCTAGCTTGAACTCGCTGGGAAAATAACCGGTGATGGTCAAAGCTTCTATACATTTCCAATGGGGGAGAATGTGTACAAAAAGGTGTTTCCCCCCAAAAGGCAAATTAGACACTAGGAAGTAGAAAAAGCCAATCCTGACTTCTGGTCAGCTAATAGGAACTTGCGGTCTTCCCTTATCCTGCACATGACGTCTAGCTCAGAGCGGGTACTTCAAGTTAACACATGTATTCATGATAGCAAAGGGTCGACCCCCAGGTCTTGGTCAGGACAGAGACACGATCCCCTGTCAACTCAGTTCTAAAACAAACCCCCCCTTATCCTGCCTGCCACCAGCAACCAATGGCCTTTCAAGTCTTTCATTTTAAACAGCAGAGTTCTGCCCACCTCTGACATGGTGAGGAGGGAGGGAGAGAGTCAGGCAGGCCAGGGACAGGAGAAGAACCTGGAGAAATTGGATCCCTGAGTGACTAGGGACTGAACTACATCTTGTTCTTTAATCCCCCTCAGAAAGGAGAGTCTCCGCCAGGGTACAGCCACTGACCCAGCTCTGCAGCCCCGTCCCCTCCCCTCCCAACGGCAGTGCACACTTCTTCCCCGCCTCAGGTTCTGTTCCTCGGCGGTATTCCAATCTCCACACGAGTCAGTTGTGTCTGGCCCGAAGACCTAAATAAGATCACTGAATCCCACTGCGAAGCTCTCTTCCTAACCTGCACAGTCCAACCAATGGTTCCCCATTCCCACCACTTTGCTTTAAATGCCCGCCAGAGGCTATTTGGATTTTGATCATTGAGGGTTATTAGGAGTGAAAGTAGCATGTCAAAGTACTATTTTCTACACAAATGCCTTCAACCTTACACTACCTCCACCCAAGAGATTAATCTAAATCTGGAAGAAGCATTAAAATAGCAGAACTACATCTAGAAGACCCTTCGCTTTTGAAAAGAGCCAGTGGGTAGGAAAGGGTCAAAGCCTTCACCTAGAGTGTGCCCAAACCCTTTTTCTAAATATGATGTGAATGATGAACTAAACCAAGGAGGGTCTGCAGGGCAAAATAGGCTTGAGAAAACAAGAGGCCCGACCAGCAGTGTGGCCTAGTGGAAAAAAAGCACAGCCTGGGAGTCAGAAGGACCTGGATTCTAATCCTGACTCCACCACTTGTCTGCTGTGTGACCTTGAGCAAGTCACCTAACTTCTCTGTGCCTTAGCTACCTCGTCTGTAAAGGGAGGATTAAGACTGTGAGCCCCATGTGGGACAGGGGCTGTGTCCAACCTGATTAGCTTCTATCTTCCCCAGTGCTTAGCAGAGGGCCTGGCAAAAAGCGCTTAACATATACCTTAAAAAATGAAGTAAACAAAAAAAATCCACATTCATCAATATTAAAACCAACCCCATTAGCTACTGAGCCCCTTTCCCCTCCCCAATATTCTTCAGGGCAACAGTGTTATAAACACTGAAATCACCAACTGCAGAAAACCATAACCAAGACCAGTTATAGGCTTTCCATACCAAATCCTCTGCTGCACTGGTGATTTTTCTCTCTCCCATTAGTAACTTAGACGCTACAAATACAAATGTGAAACTACGTCTCTACCTAGAGAGGAAGCTTTTTTAATGTTGTTAGGAAGAGGTTTGTATTCTTCTCCTTCCTGATGCTCCTTGAAGTCTTCTTCCTGGGAGTAGCTATGCTCTCTCTCCTCTGTCCCAGCCCCTCCCCCAGTGGCTCGCCACTCTTCACCCTCCACCGCCCCCCGTCCCCTTTCGCAGCCCTCTCTCTGGCCAAATGCCAGGAGATTCCTTGGACCGTGTGTGTGTGTGTGTGTGTGTGTTCACATGCCGTGGGCCCGGGGACCTTACTCAGAGCCGCCGCCGCCGTCCGCTCGATCAGAGGGGTCGCCTTGGTCCACCACACAGATGTCCAGGGAGCTTAGCGCTCGCAGCAGAATCACCTCCATCGCTTCCACCGAGAGCTTCTCCAGAACGATCACCCGGCAGCGGCTCAGCAGAGCGGCATTCACCTGGAAGGACGGGTTCTCGGTGGTTGCCCCGATCAGAGTCACGGTCCCGCGTTCCACGTGCGGGAGAAAAGTATCCTGAACATGGGAGGAAGACAGAAGAAATGGATTCCCGTGAAGGACAGCTACCAGGACCCCACGTGAGTTGGCAATCGGCTCGGCACCACATCCCCCTTGGTTGCGGGGGGAAAGGGAGGTAGCCGCCTCATATTTACTCATAAAATGGGGACGGCTGAATCAATAAATTTATGAATTAAATGGAATTGCAAAAATCGGGGAGGGGGGAGAAGGGAGGGGAAGACACCTCCCCTGCCCCCCGCAAAAACGGGGAGACAAAACCAGAATTGTTGTCTCTTAATGAACCGGTGGCATTTCTAGCTCCAAACAAAAAGCTATTTTAGTTTGACGTGAACACTCGTCCCAGGCCTGAGGTCTTCAGGTCAAAAGCCGGTCAGAACCACAGAAAACTTGAAAGTTACCCATCTGTCCTTTAGCACGTCTGTGGTGTCATCTCTATTTGCCATGCTCTTTGGGGCCAATGAGTCCATCGTGTAATTAGTCCAAACGACCCTGTAAGATCTCTAATTATTATGGTACCAGCTTTGAACTGATGAAAACTGGTCCTGTCTCCCCTCCACCCAGGCAATCGATACCAGAGTCAGGACCAGAGGCACGTCACCCCAAAGGCCCAGCCCTCTGTTTTGTCCACGAAGCTTGTGAGGAAGGCCCCAAATCAATCCATTTGGAAGTGCTCTTTACCTCTGTTAAAAGATTTGCCATTTCTCCTTCCCGAACAGCATCTCGGGGGGGGGGATCTCACTTCTACTTTTTTAATGCACCGGAAGGATGAAACAAGATTCAATAACATGATGTGTCCCCTTTTTTCATAATTATTTCACAAACGATGATAAGACGAGACCTATTCTATTCCCCACAGGCTTCTCGGGTGCCTAAAGGCAGGGGAGAATAAAATTTCCATAGAGCCTGGAAATACACATGCTAAAAATGAACCAGAACTGCTTTCGGTCCAGCTTTCTGAGACCAAAGCTCTCTTGGAAGCTACACTTCATCACTGGATCGGCATTGGTAGGAATTTAGATTTCCATGAACAAGAACTAAGCAGTTGAAAACCAAAGAAGAAAAGGGGTGGGTGGGAGAGAGATATCTCTTTCTTTCCCCGTAGGCTTGGGGAAAGGTATTACCTGCTGAGCTTTATTGAAACGGTGAATCTCATCAATAAAGAGGATGGTTTTCCTCTTGAAGAGTCTCTTTTCATTCTGGGCCTGCTTTATAATATCTCGGACATCGTTCGTTTTGGCACTTGTGGCCGACAACGTCACGAACCGTGTGCTGTTCCTCTTGCAGTTGTTGGCTATTATGTGTGCCAAAGTGGTCTGAAAAAGGAGAATGAGGAGACCCTTTAAAACTACTCCAACCAGCCAGGCCGACAGCAACTGGACAGAGCCCCAGAATGATGCCCGCCATGGGACGATTCTCAACACACGGGAGCGTTTTTAACTAACACTAGAATCATTATTATCTTTGGGTAAAGTGAAACGTAACCCAGTTCCAGTCTCAAATAGCAAGATGGGTATTTTTAGGAATAAGGCAGATTAAATGACAGGAAAAAAGATAAACCTTATCTTGGATCCAGGCCCTCTCCTCCCTCCCCTCCCCCATCGCCGCCCCTTTTAAGGGCTCAGGATCTTTGGCATCGCTGTAAAAAGAGCCAGTGACTGATTTAGCTTGGGTGACAGCTGTACTCTCTTTCACACAAGGAAACATCAAATTCTCCCACCCTCACTCAAGGGACCGAGGGAGCGGTTTGGGATCATGGGGGTAGAATGTGGGTTATATTTCAACAGGCCATTTTTGCGGGTTATATTTCAACAGGGCCAAAGAACTTTCCAAATGACTGCAACTCCAAATTTCCTGTTTTGCTCCCCCGAACCAACGGGAGAACAGGGAGAGTCGGTCTCAAAAAGCAAGAGGAGCGAAACCTCTGAGCCTTTGCCCTTAGGGCCGTATTTCAAGAGAGAAGACACTACTTAGGGAGTCAGACTGGTAAACACCCGGATAGTAGGGAGGCTCTAGAGTGACATCAAGGGCCCATCCTTGGCAAAGGAGCCCTGTATTTCCGCAAGGGTGGGTCCCCTCAGACACATTCTTCCTCTTCCATTTTTCCTGTACCGCCAGTCGTCCATCCTAAAGACTGTATCTACCAATGCTACTGAACTGAACCCTCCCAAACGCAGAGTATACCAGTGCCTCCGTACACAGAAAGCGTTCACTAAATCCTACTGATTGATTGGTCGATCGCCTACGTCGGGGTAACCACATCACTGGGATGGCGCAGGCCTATGCTCGAGACGACGGGTGCTCCTTTGCCGACGCAGAGGCCACCGGTAACGGTTTACGTTTCCGGCACCGTGAGAGTTAAGAACACTCGCCGTCAGACGGTGGCGGAAGGCCACGGAACCTGTCAATCAGTGGTGTTTACTGAGCACTTACTGTGTGCAGAGCGCTGTCCTAAGTACTCGGGAGAGTATGATAATAGAGTTGGTTGACAGTCCCTGTCTACAATGAGCTTATTGTCGAGAGAGTGGATGGGATGACCTAGAATGCAGAACCTAAAGCATGTGAGCAGGTGGATCTCTGACCCCTTCTTCCCCTTGCTCCACCACTCTTTCCCCGCCCAGGCCCCAGGAATCTCCGGCCCGGCTTCCGAGCCGGGGCACTTGGCTGCAGGAGCCGAGGGAGTTGGGTGTGTAAAATTAAAACCCCCGGACACAAGGGGGTCCAGTGCCCTATCACATCTACTTTATTGTCCTCTCCCGAGAGCTTAGTACAGTGGCGCTGCGCATATGGTAGGCACTCAAAAAATACCCATGACTGACCGTTACTGGTCGGGGTGGTGGGGGCTGGGGAAGACAGGTGAAAACTGGGCTATGTGGGATACAAGCAGAGGGATGGTCACCCTAAACGCGTCCGCCATCACGACTGGCGTCTGCCTCCGGAGGTCAACTTCTTGGCATGGCACGTCGTACGCACCTTCCTTTTTGACTCTATCCTCTGCCACCGCAGTCTCTAGCAGGGGCCCACGAAATTCCACAGGGGTTGTCTTCACGCTATGTGGAGGCAAAGGTGCCAGATGGTTCCTTCTAGTGGAGGCATATTCAGAACTCGGGGACAAGTGGTGAGCAGAAGGCATATCCTGATAGCTGGAATTCATGGGCTAAGCCACTGTGGGGCCTCTGACAAATGTAGGAGGAGAAAGTTTATCGGGTGGGAGTGCTGATCTACACACAACCTGCACAGAGAGCAAAAACTCCGAGGGTGTGAAATTAAAAACAGTGCCCCTTTTTTTCCAACACTGGGTGGGTAAAAAACACGAGGCCCGGCAGCTCTGCCGCCTCGTCCCACAGGCTGTGTCTGACCTGTGGGACCTTCTATCTACCCCAGTGCTTAGTACAGCGCCCGGCACAGAGTAAGCGTTTAACGAGTACCGTAAAACAAAACACTGCCTTTACCTCTCGACTCATTACCGGTGCAAATGACCAAATGACCATTTGACAGGCCTATTTAATTGCGCTGATGCTTTGGTTTGTGGGGGTTTTTAAGCCCAAAGAACATGCAGCTGATAAAGTCAGTACGGTCCCTATTTGGCAGCAAGAAAATCCAATTATAGCCTAGCCAAAAGATAGGAAAGGAGAAATATGTGGTAGATGCCAAGTCTTCTATTCACATCGAGAGGATTTTAATCTCTGCAGAATATCACAGTCAGGATAAATAGAGTATATCAATGTCAATGCCACAAGTAGTTTAGCAGCATAAAAATACAACCAGCAAGTCTCACATCCTTCCTACAGGGAAGGAAGATACTAGACACGGTATGAGTTACATTGCAGGTCACTGAAGTACTTTTATTTTTATAGGGCTGTAAATGTATATCATGCTGTATAATAGAAGAAATCTGCCATACCACAAAAAAAAAAAAAAGAGCCAGCTGGCTCCAATCTGTTTCTAGAGCTGAAATAATATATATCCCATAGAAGTGGCACATTAGTTAACACTTAAGGATTCCCTGTATACTTGGAGAGTTTCAAATGCTTGGTAAATCCCTCCTACTCAATTTAGAACCAGCAAGGCTGAGACTTTCTTCACTACACAGAGCAAGTTGAAGCAAAGCATCATCATTGTATTTACTGAAAACCTACCGTGTGCCCCACATGTATCAAAAGCTTAGGAAAATATAATAGTAGTTGGACTATTTATTAAGTGCTTATTATGGGCAGACTACTGTACTGGCTGCTGGAAAGACTTCACGAGGGAAGTTAAAGGCACGGTGCCTGACCCTGAGAGGCTGCCAGGGATCTACAGTATTGGAAAGTCAAGCCAATACCTTTAGAATGTAAATTTACTGAATGGTGATCTTTAATTTTTCACTACCTGGTTAAGAGTATGAGAACTATAAAATCAGCTTAACGATTAACCCTGAATTTTACCTTTTTTGGTGGGGGGGGAGGTGGAATGATGCTTTCCTCTAGACTGTAGACTCCTTTTGGGCAGAGACCTTGTCTACCAATTCTATTGTGTGATACTCTCCCCAATTCTCAGCACAGAGCTTTTTTTTAGTTATTTAAGAGTTTACTATGTGCCCTGCACTCCACTAAGTACTGGAGCACACACAAGATAAGCAGGGTGGATCCTGTCCATGTTCCACCTGGGGCTCACTGTCTTAATCCCCATTTCACAGATGAGGAAAACCGGGTACAGAGAAGTTAAATGACTCACCCAGGTCACCCAGCGGACAAGTGGCAGAGGCAGGATTAGAACCCAGGTCCTCTGACTCCCAGGACCGTGCTCTTTCCACTAGGCCACACTGCTTCTCGATTGATTGACTTTAGTGGGAAAGGTTATCACCCAGTCCAGACACTGCCAACCTTTGGCACAAATGCCAGCTGACGGCACTGCAGATCACTCTGCCTAACCCCTGGGGCTCAGGGGCTCTTACCTGCCTAAGCGCTTAGTACAGTGTCTTGCACACGGTAAGTGCTCAGTAAATACGACTGACTGAATGAATGCTTCCCTGACTTTTCCACCCTCAAGTGCTGCATCCCAAGCAGTGGGGCAGGGAAGCATCTGCCAACTGTTGTACTGCTGTAGTCTTCCAAGCGCTTAGTACAGTGTCCTACGCTTAGTTAGCACTCAAGAAATACGCTTGATTGACCCGCTCCCGAGGTCCCCGGGGCTTGGTGATGACTTCCTCTTGCTGGCTAGCCAGTTCTGGAATACTCTCTCTTAGCCACTATCCACTTGCTCCCGGATTCTGCCCAGCGGAAAAGTCGGGCGGCAGGTGAACGAGTCCTCATCAGCACGCGCCGGGCTCACTGAACTAGTCGCGGTCACCTTGGGTAAGGAAAAGAATGTCCGACCGATTGCTCGTTGAAGCCGTGTGGCCTAATGTCTAAAGCACGGGCCTGGGAGTCAGAAGGCCAGGAGTTCTAATCCCTGCTCCCCCACTTGTCTGCTGTGTGACCTTGGGCAAGTCAGTTTGCTTCTCTGGGCCTCGGTCACCTCGTCTGTAAAATGAGGATTAAGACTGTGAGCCCCACGTGGGACGGGGACCGTGTCCAACCCGATCTGCTTGTATCCACCACGGCATCTGGCACATAGTAAGCGCTTAACAAATGCTTTAATTAGTCAGGGGATAGAGCACGGGCCTGTGAATCGGAGGACCTGGATTCTAATCCTGACTCTGCCACGTGTCTGCCGTGGAGGACCAAGTCACTTCATTTCTCTGTGCCTCAGTTACCTGGTCTGTGAGGTAGTGGTGAGCAGGGAACCTATCCACCAGCTCTGTTATAGTGTACTCTCCCGAGCACTTAGCACATCACTCTGGACACGGGAAGCAGTCGGTAAATTTGGCGGATTGCCTGACAATTCGTTCCCGGGACTCGCTGTCTGGTGAAAAAGAAGGGCAGGTATTTCATCCCCCATTTTACAGATGAAGGAACCGAGACCCAAAGTAGTCAAGGGTACGGCCCGTGGTCACATAGCGGGCAGATGCAGAGCGGGAAGGCCCCCCGCCGCCCCCAGTCCCGTCCTCTTTCCACTAGGTCACTTTGTTTTTTAAGTCGAGTGACTGCCCTGTGCCTCGCTTTCCTTCCCCATCAAACGGGAGTCAAACGCCAGCCCCTGAGACCGTGAACCCCACGTGAACCCGTGGGATCCTGACTACCTGGCACCGACCCCGCACCCAGCTTGTCCAGAACCACAAGAACCACCACAAGCAGCGTGGCCTGAGCACAGATCCGGGAGTCAGAAGGACCTGGGTTCTACTCGGGCCACGGCCACTTGCCCGCGGGGTGACCTCGGGGAAACCCCTTAACAGTTCACAGCCTCAGGGGGTGGTGTTTGACCCCCATGTGACGGGTAAGGAGGGCGAATAATAATAATGTTGGGATTTGTTAAGCGCTTACTATGTGCTGAGCACTGTTCTAAGCACTGGGGTAGATACAGGGTATTCAGGTCGTCCCACGTGAGGCTCACAGTTAATCCCCATTTGACAGATGAGGTCACTGAGGCGCCGAGAAGTGAAGTGACTTGCCCCCAGTCGCCCGGCTGACAAGTGGCAGATCCGGGATTCGACCCCTGACCTCCGACTCCCAAGCCCGGGCTCTTTCCACCGAGCCACGCCGCTTCTCTCGATAGACAGTAATGAGGTGGTCCCACGTGAGGCTCCCAGTCTTCATCCCCATTTTTCAGATGAGGTGGGTGAGGCCCAGAGAGGCGCGGTGAGTTGCCCGGCGCAGTCCCAGAGCCGACAAGGGGCGGAGGCGGGATTGGAAGCCCTGACGTCCCTCTCCCCGGAGCCCGACGGGCCCGATGGATGGATGGACGGACGGATGGAGGGACGGACGGACGGAGGGATGGAGGGAGGGATGGAGGGAGGGACGGACGGACGGACGGACGGAGGGACGGAGGGACGGACGATGGCCCGCCCGATCGGGTCAAGCGACGGGCGCCGACGCAGCGCTCCGTGAGCCGCGGGTGGCCACTCACCTTTCCGCAGCCCGGGGGCCCCCAGAGGATGAGGGAGGGCAGGCGGTCGGCCTCCAGCAGGGCCCCGACCAGGGTGTGGCCGCCCACGGCCCGGCTCTGCCCCACGTAGTCCCGCAGGTGGCAGGGCCGCATGGCGTCGGCCAGAGGCCGCTCCTCCAGCCGCCGCCGCCGCCGGCCCGCCGCCCCGCCCGCACCCTCCGACCCCTCCTGCTCCTCCTCCTGCTGCTGCTCTTGCTCCTGCTCCTGCTGCGGGGCGCGGCCGGGAGGAGCAGGAGCAGGAGCAGGAGCAGGAGCAGGAGCAGGAGCAGGAGCAGGAAGAGGAGGAGGAGAGGGGGCCGGTGCGGGGGCTGCGGGCCTCCGGAGGCCGGGCTTGTTGGATGGGGCTTTGGGGCTCCCGAGGCGGGCGCGGGGCCGCGGGGAGAAGAGGGCGAAGGGGGCGGGGGCGGGGCTCGGGCCGTCGGGGCTCCCGGGCCGGTCCAGGCGCACTCTCTTGGCGTCGGAGGGGGTCCGGGCGGGAGGCTCGGGGGGCTCGGGGGGCTCGGGGGGGAGCAGCAGGCAGCGGTCCAGGTGGGAGTTGATGTGTGCGGCGGGCAGCCCCTGCTGGCAGACGGGGCAGCGCACCTGGACCGGCGGCTGCGGCTCGTCCTCCGCCCCGCTCACCTCCATCGCCCCCGGACCCGGACCCGGGACACACCCGCACGGACCGAGGGAGGAAACGGAAACTTCAAGCCGCCCCGCCGCCGCCTCCCCGGCTCCGGCCCTTTCCGCCCTCCGCCCTCCGCCCTCCGCCCTCCGCCCTCCGCCCTCCGCCCTCCGCCCTCCGCCCTCCGCCCTCCGCCCTCCGCCCGGCACCGAGGAGCATGCCGGGAGTCGTAGTCCACTGCCCTCTAATACTGTTGGGATTGGTTAAGCGCTTACTATGCGCAGAGCATTCATTCATTCACTAGTATTTATTGAGCGCTTACCATGTGCAGAGCACTGTACTAAGCGCTTGGAATGGACAGATCGGTAACAGAGAGAGACAGTCCCTGCCCTTTGTCGCGCTTACAGTCTCATCGGGGGAGACGGACAGATAAGAACAGTAACAATAAATAGAATCGAGGGGATGAACATCTCATTAAAACAATAGCAAATAGAATCAAGGCGATGTACAGCTCATTAGCAAAGTAAATAGGGGACTGAAAACATACACGGTTGAGCGCACGAGCACGGTGCTGAGGGGAAGGGAGAGGGGACGAGCAGAGGGAAAGGGGGGAAAAGAGGGCTTAGCTGAGGAGAGGTGAAAGGGGGAGAGGGGGAGCAGAGGGAAAAGAGGAGCACTGTTCTAAGCGCTGGGGGAGACGGTTCTCCTCTTATCGCTCTGGCCGGTCATTCTCGGTCTCCTTCGCAGGCACCTCCTCTCCCTCCCATCCTTTAACTGTTGGAGTTCCTCAAGGGTCAGTTCTCGGCCCTCTTCTGTTCTCCATTTACACGCACTCCCTCGGTGAACTCATTCGCTCTCACGGCTTCGACTACCATCTCTACGCAGATGACACGCAGATCTACATCTCCGCCCCTGGCCTCTCCCCCTCCCTTCGGGCTCGCATCTCCTTCTGCCTCCGGGACCTCTCCACCTGGATGTCGGCCCGCCAACTAAAACTCAAGACGAGCAAGACCGAGCTCCTCATCTTTCCTCCCAAGCCCGGTCCTCTCCCAGACTTCCCCATCACCGTGGATGGTACGACCATCCTTCCCGTCTCTCGGGCCCGCAATCTCAGTGTCATCTTTGACTCGTCTCTCTCGTTCATCCCACACATCCGATCCGCTACCGAGACCTGCCGGTCTCACCTTTACAATATCGCCAAGATCGGCCCTTTCCTCTCCACCCAAACGGCTACCTTACTGCTACGAGCTCTCGTAATATCCCGACTAGACTACTGTGTCAGCCTTCTCTCTGATCTCCCTCCTCTCTCGCGCCGCTCCAGTCTATTCTTCACTCGCTTGTTTATTTTTCACTCGCTTGTTTGTTTATTGTCAGTGCTGCCACCCACCTCTGCCGCCCACCTCTTCACCGTCCCTCGGTCTCGCCTATCCCGCCGTCGACCCCTGGGCCACGTCCTCCCGCGGTCCTGGAACGCCCTCCCTCCTCACCTCCATCAATCTCATTCTCTTCCCCTCTTCAAATCCCTACTTAAAGCTCACCTCCTCCAAGAGACCTTCCCAGACTGAGCTCCCCCCCCCCCCTTTTTTTCCCCTCTGCTCCCTCTACCCTCCCCCTTCACCTCTCCGCAGCTAAACCCTCTTCTCCCCCCTTTCCCTCTCCTCCTCCCCCTTTCCCGTCCCACCCCCTCGGCACTGTACTCGTCCGCTCAACTGTATATATCTTCATCACCCTATTTATTTTGTTTAATGAGATGTACATTATTTGCTGATTCTATTTATTTGCCACTGTTTCTATGAGATGTTCTTCCCCTCGACTCTATTTATCGCCATTGTTCTTGTCCGCCCGTCTCCCCCGATTAGACTGTAAGCCCGTCCAAGGGCAGGGACTGTCTCTATCTGTTACCGATCTGTACATTCCAAGCGCTTAGTACAGTGCTCTGCACATAGTAAGCGCTCAATAAATACTATTGAATAATACAGGGTAATCAGGTCGTCCCACGTGAGGCTCACATTTAATCCCCATTTTCCAGCTGAGGTAACTGAGGCACAGAGAAGTTAAGCGACTTGCCCACAGTCACACAGCTGACAAGTGGCAGAGCCGGGAGTCGTAGTCCACTGCTTCTACTGCCCTCCGAGAGGCCTAGGAGCCAAAAGGCCGAGGGGGAAGGCCCGGGGCCCGCCCCTGCCGTCAGTCCCCCGGCCTGCCTTGGGTGGGGGCCTTTTTGCCCTCCCGAAGGACGGGCATGAACCGTCCCCGTCAGCCCACTGGGAGAAGCGGCAGGGCGGGGGGCGCAGAGCCCGGGCCTGCGAGTCCAGAGGACCTGACTTCTAATCCCCGCTCCACCACCGGGCTGCTGTGTCACCCGGAGCGGGGCGCCTCGCTTCTCTGGGCCGCAGTCCCCTCATCTGTAAAATGGGGACGGGGACTGTGAGCCCCACGTGGGACGGGGACTGTGCCCAAAACGATTCGCTTGTATCCACCCCAGTGCCTAGTACAGCCCCCGGCACATTGTAAACACTTCACAGATGCCATTGAAAAGCCAAAGTAAAAAACAGATATTTCACAGTAGAACCTTTGATGCTGGCGTAGGAGTATACTACGTTAATCTGCCCGGTTGGCCACCCCTTACGACTAGCTCATGAAATACGAGGGGCCCGGTTTAAGTATATTTGAGCACAGTTTATTGACAGTAGGGAGGTGATTTCCTCACCCTTCAGCACACCCATTCTCCATAATTTTCAAATTAAAATTTTAGCAGTGCTCATCAGAAGGTGGTTGTGGCTTGATTTTATTATTATCGTTATCATTTGCTTTTCTAGTCCTTCCTCTTACTCCTCCAACCTTATTCCCAAACAAAAAATAGGGCAGAAGGGGGAAAGGAAGTGCTAGGATTTTGCTTTAGGCATGTGATAATAAACCACCGCGGGGTAGCTAACATTGAGTTACGGCGAGCGTGGCAAAAGCCAATCGTGCCATGGAATGGGGGTCCGTTTACGGTGTGTCCTTCTTCCCTGCTGGGGAGAGACCCAAGTGTGAGGTAGGGGTCTGGGACTCCTCCACCTGGTGAATGATCCATCACCCAAAGGGTTAATAGCACCAAGAAAAGAGGAAGCAGCGCGGCTCAGTGGAAAGAGCCTGGGCTTCGGAGTCAGAGGTCATGGGTTTGACTCCCGGCTCTGCCACTTGTCAGCTGTGTGACTGTGGGCAAGTCACTTAACTTCTCTGTGCCTCAGTTCCCTCCTCTGTAAAATGGGGATTAACTGTGAGCCTCACGTGGGACGACCTGCTTACCCTGTATCTCCCCCAGCGCTTAGAACAGAGCTCTGCACATAGTAAGCGCTTAACAAATACCAACATTATTACATTATTATTAGTTCAAGGGGTTGCTTGTTTCTTATTGTTTATCGCAGAAGGATGCAGATCTGCCTCTAGAGTGTAAGCTCCTAGTGGGCAAGGAATGTGTCCACCAACTCTAGTATCGTACGCTCCCAAGCACTTAATATGGTGCTCTGCACACAGTAAGCTCTCAATAAATACCCCTGATTGGGCTGTCATCCTTCTGGTACCCTTTGTTAGTGTAGGGTGATGGCAGAGGAATGATTTAATTGCTTTTTTAAAGGAAAAAAAACCTTCCATTATTCATTCAACCATATTTATTGAGGACTTACTGTGCACAGAGCACTGTACTAAGCGTTTGGGAGAGTACAATACAACAGTGAACAGTCACATAGGTGCTTTCCAGACTGTAGTAATGACCCAAGGTAGTACTTCTCAGTGTTAAGCCGTGAAAACTTTAAACTTTACTAAAACTCCAGAGTGGGTGAAATAGCCACTGATATTCACTTAAAAGAAGTTTTACCTTCAGATTTAAGTAAGAGGATTTAATAAGTCTAGGGTTTGGCCGGAGGGACGTGAGAGTTTCTTTTACACTTTGGAAGTTATATGGAATTCCTTTCTTCTTCTCAGAATAAGTTAGAAATATTGTCTTTAAAACACTGTACCTCCCACCTTAATGGATGACTTCAGATGTGTTATATAGATTCTAGCAAAGCATGAGTAGTCCAATTAATGGCACAATTAGCCTGCTCTTCTAGAGGTAAAAACATGATTTTTCTAAATCGTATGGGTAAAATCATTTTAAAACCTGCCCTCCCAGTTTTTGCCTTTTTCACCCTTCCGTTTTATTTTTAGTTTTGATTACTTACAATTGAGTAACTTGTTCCATGCCCTGTGAAAATTTCCAGGGTAACCTAATGTCAAAAAGACCTGTAAACAAGCCTGGAGAGTCTGTAACGTTACCTGCCTCCTTGGATAAAATAAATCATCGTTAGTGCTGGCAGAGGACTGGGAAAATAAATCATTTAAAGGTGAATATCAAATCTAAACCAAAATAAATCACTTAGGGACGACTATCAAACCAAAATCCCAGAATCAATCACTTTGAGACCAATATCAAACCAAAAACACAGTAAATCATCCAGAGGAGACTATCAAACCAAAACCCCAAATCAATCACTTCGGGGTAACTATCAAATCAAGCTCTAGCACATTCCCCCCTTGGGCAAGGCGGTGTAACTTGCCAAATAGTTTTCCACCCTGCATTTCTTTGTCGTCTGGTGACCCAGTTTGTGAATGGGACCTCTCAGCTCTCCAGTGACGTGCCAAAATAAACGCTATTTTGGAAGGGGGCGTTGGGGGGAATGGCAAAGGAAAAAATTTGAGATAGAGTGCATGTTCTTTAGCCACATTCATAATCATTCATCGGAAAATATCTGAAAAGTATAAATAGGCTAGTTTTAAACCCATTTTACTGACAATTGTGGCTGTAAGCTAACGTGTCTCATAATTCTGTTGCACTCTCCTAAGCACTTAGTACAGTGCTCTGCGCATAGTAAGCCCTCAATAAATCCCACTGATAGATAGTTCCCAGCCCGTTTTACAAGGGAGGAGACAAACATCAGGGCCGTTATTATTTAACCATCACCGAGGGACGGCCCTGCATGGGGAAATAAGAAATATTGGTAGCGGTAGTTTCTGCCTTACAAAGACGGAGAGACACAATAGTCCTATCGATATCCAGACGCAGGGAGCATGAAAGAGAAGCATCATGGCCTAGTGGAAAGAACATGAGCCTCAGATTCACAGGACCTTGGTTCTAATCCCGGCTCTACCACTCGTCTGCTGCCTGACCTAGGGCAAATCACTTAACTTCTCTGTGCCTCAGTATCCTCCTCTATAAAGTGGAGATTAAGACTGCTGGACAGGGGTACCGTGTCCAACCTGAGATTACCTTGTACCGACCGCAGGGCTCAGTATCATGCCTGGCACACGATAAGCATTATTATTCAACATGTACCTTTTTTTAAAAAAAAGATATCCAATACTAGGAACAGAGGACTGAAGATGGCTGGCAATGATATCATAAACTCTACACAGTCCAATCTAGACAATTGTCTAGAATGCCTGGAGCCCAAATCAGTCCTGATAACTAGCATGAAATTTAGTACATTTCTTTATTTCCTTGAATTTTGGAGTCAATCAGATTCACCCTAGGGTTGGGTCACTGACCACGACTGATCCCAAAGAGTCCTAAATTTAGGGGCTGCATAGACCTCAGGGCCTCTTTGGGCCAGTAATCTGAAACTTGGAATGATTCCAAGTGTTGATTTCTGACTCTGGTGTAACACCTAGGGCTTTTCCAGCTATATATAGGGAGAGAGGGAGAGCAGCAGACAAGCTAAATAAAGCCTGTCTGTTCTCTAATAGGTTATACAAGAACAGATACTCTGGGTTTTCTTAGTGTGTTAACCCAAACTGTCACGTGTTTTTTTGATTGAGGTTTAGGTGCCACATACCTACACTATGTTTAGTTTACAAAATTATGTGGGCTGTAAACTCTTTCGGATTTACAAGATGGGTCTATTTTAATTATTTCGGGATTACTTGGCCACATGATCAGTGTGGTCTAGTGGAAGGGGCACAGGCCTGGAAGTCAGAGGACTTGGGTTCTAATCCCAGTTCCTCCATGTGCCTGCTGGATGACCTTAGACTAGTCACTTTACTTCTTGGTGCCTCATTTTCCTCATCTGAAAAATGGGGAGTCAATTCCTGTTCTCCCAGGAACAGGGACAGGGACCGTGTCCGACCTGATTATCTTGTATCTTCCCCAGAGTTTAGGACAGTTACTTGACACATAATAAGTGCTTAACAAATACTTTTATTCCATTTGGAAAGGTTTAGGGTTTTTTTTGTTTGTTAAAAACTAATGTTGAATTGGAGATCTATAATGTTACAGCATATATAACATATAGCTAATGGTCTCTCTCTCTCTCTATATATATATCTATAAATATAAATGTATGTATACATATATAGGGGGAGAAAGGGAGAGCACTAGATACATTATAGCATTCCTGGGTTCCATTTCAGCATTAGTTTAACAAAGAAAAAAAAACAAATAAACCCCTAAATCTTTTCAAATGGAATAATAAGAATGATATCTTGAAGCTAGCAAGGAAAACTAGGAAGATAATTTTTCCCATAAATTCTCCAGTAGAAGACATCAGAGCTGACCCTAAAAAGATGCCCCTTATTAAAGGATAAAACAATATAAAGGCAGCAAAGTATGATGGGAGTGTTTTGAGCCAAATCAATCGATCAATCAATGGTATTTACTGAGCATTTACTGTGCGTAGAGCACTGTACTAAGTGCTTAGAAGAGTACCAAACAATAGTATTAGCAGATACATTCACTGCCCCTAATGAATTTACAGTCTAGGGGTGGCAAAGAGGGCATAAGCTTAATTGACTTAACAACCTGTATTAAGTATATTCTGTGAAGTACTTACTCAGTGATTTATCTATCTCAGAGACTGTTTATATAACTTCATTCCAATAACAATAACAATAAAAAAGAAAGAGTAACCAAATGATTTCAGTAGGAGAATTGGAAAATGGTCATTCATTCCATGTTTTGAGGGATACCATCTGATACCATGCAGATTCTATTCAGAAGAAGAATTTAAAAAAAAATTATCAAGTTTTGTTATCATTGAATGAAAATGGTTCATTTTGCCTGGACTGCTCCTGGAACTAGCATGGAAAGTTACCTCAAATTCACCAGCGAGATTTGAAAAATCTCGGATTTTTCAGCAGACTCTTCAAATTCATTCTGACCGTGTTCATTTCCAAAACAGCAATGTGAAAGTCACACTGATGTTTGCTTTTCTTTTCCTCTTTACAGCCAAGAAAAGGGGTTGATCCAGGGTCATAATTGTGCCATGTTTTACAAATCAGAGACAGAGCTGAAAGAGAAGCAAACTTCTGAGAGTAACTCAATCAGACTCACAGCCAAGATGTTAAAAGTGAACAGGCTGGAAGAAATCAACACACGTTACAACAGTAACCGCCTGGACCAAATGTCTTTTTATCAGTGTAAGGAGAAAGTTGACACTGTGAGAGAAAAGCCAAATGATCTGGACCCAGGATCAGAAAAGAATGAGGTAACAACTTCAGTTTTGCTATGTTTTTCCCCTAAAGGTAGTATTCATGCAAAAGTCTTTGAATCTTCTATATTTTCTTTTTGGAATGTGAATCTAGAAAAAAAAATGCTTGCTACCGGTGCACAAATCTCAAGGGAATTCTATGGGT
The DNA here is from genome assembly GCF_004115215.2 of Ornithorhynchus anatinus. NCBI lineage: Eukaryota > Metazoa > Chordata > Mammalia > Monotremata > Ornithorhynchidae > Ornithorhynchus > Ornithorhynchus anatinus. Next base: position 17,465,716 of record NC_041751.1, read on the forward strand.
ATGTCTATCTAAAACCATACAATAAATACAAATTACCATGTGAATAATAGGTCTGAGCTTTAGAAAATTGAGTAAAAAGCCTATCAGAATGTCTTTTCTCACATGATGGAAGTTATTGTGGCCTTAGAACTAAGTTAAAAGGGTAAAAATAATTTTAAAATTTGGGAAAAATTGTAATATATAGCTTTTGTTTTTAAATTTTATGCTCAGAAAAACAGAATGAATTATTCAAATTGCATGTATAAATCTCAAGTGGTAGTACAGATATTTGTTTTGTAGCAAAACCTCAAAATGGCATATTTCTATATTTCATAAATGAAAAAAAGGGAGAAAAAATACCTTTTCTCTAACAGTCTCATTTCATGAACGTTTCATTATTCCCAATTTCTTTAATTTTCCAGATTTCTACCCCTAGAGGTTAAGTATTTTTTTTTAAAACTCCATTTTCCATTGTCTAAATAGATGTCATGATGCCATCTTTACCAGTATAAATGTAATAGCAAGAGTGCAAAATCCTGAAATTGCTAGCAGTTGCTATTGGTAGCATTTATTACCAATTTTAGTGAAAGTAATTTCCTTAAAGGTATTTCTCGCTTTCATCAGTGAGGCTTAGTTAATCATAGTAACTCAGCAATGTGGAACTGTGCAGCCTAGTGGAAAGAGCCCAGGCCTGAGAGTCAGAGGACCCGTCTTCTAATTCCAGCTCTGCCAATTGCCTACTGTATGTGACCTTGGACAAGTCACTGAACTTCTCCGTGCCTCAGCTTCCTCATCTGTAAAATGGGGGTTCATTGCTTATTCACCCTGCTTCTTAGACTCCGAACCCAATTTGGGAGAACTGTGTCCAACCTGATTATCTTGTATCTACCCCAGCGCTTTGAACAGTCCTCGACAGAGATTAAATGCTTAACAAATACCATAACTATTATTAGAACACTTATTAAGTGCCTAAATGGCCACAGCACTCTACTAAGAGTTCAGGTAAATACAAAAAATCAATAAATAATAATAATTATTATTATTATGGCATTTGTTAAGCACTTACTATATGCCAAGCACTGGGTTAGATACAAGGTAATTAAGTTGTCCCATGTGGGGCTCACAGTCTTTATCCCCATTTTACAGATGAGGCAACTGAGGCAGAAAGAAATTAAGTGGCTTGCCCAAGGTCATACAACAGACAAGTGGTGAAGCTGGGATTAGAACCCACATCCTCTGACTTCCAAGCTCGGGCTCTTGCCACTAAGCCACAGTGCTTCCATAAGCGGCTCACACTCTAAATGGAAAAGGATAGGCATTTAAAACAATAACAGTTAATCAACCTGCAATCCAAACTACAATGAAAAAAGTGAAAACAATTTAAAATATATCAATAGTTAAACATCAATACTAAGTTAAACACTGAGTGGAGGGAACAGGCAAGCAGTCCTTGGTGAGAAACACCTTTCCTGTTCTTCTAAAAGCCAGGAGCTATTACTTCATCAGCATTTACTGGTTGCCAAATGTGCACAGAGCACTGTGTTAAGCACTTGGCAGAGCTCAATTAGGTAATCTCTCCCCAGCCTCTAGTAGCACTTAGGTAGAACTCTCTCATTTCTGACAACTTAAAATTTAGCAGAAAGACTATTTGTCAAGTGCTCACTGTGTGCAGAGCACTGCACTAAGTGGTGGGAGAGGCGGGAATTGGATATGGTCTTTGTCCCTCGTGAGGACCACCGTCACACTCAACCCCACAGCCCAGATCTACTGTACGTTCAAAATCCTGCCATAGTGCCGGTAGTGGTCATCGATGGTGTCGATGGTATTTGTTGAGTGCTTACTGTGTGCAGAGTACTGTACTACGCTCTTGATCGTGCTTGGACTTCAGAAGGGGCTTGTTTTGGCTTGTGCCACTCTCCCTCTCCTTCCCTATCCATTCCAGGCCCAATTCCTATCTGTGTTCTTTTTCCCAGCTCCTAGTACAGAATTCTGTACACAAAAAGAAGTTGATAAATTCAGAGATTGTGATTCCCTCAAGGGGCAGGGACTGTGTCTAATTTCCACCCAACTACTCTTTCCCAGCCCTTATTAAAGTTCTCTGCACAGAGTAAATGTTTAATAAATGCTATTACTACTTGTGGGCAAGGATCATGTTGTCTTCGACAGTTGTTCTCTCCCAAGTGTTTAGCACAGTGCTCTCCACTTGGTAAGTGCTCAATCAGTGCTACCGATTGAGTGATTGATTGCTCAAGAGCCTTTGCATTTCACTCCCCTTCAAGTGTGAAATCTTGTGCAGTGTTTGAGTTACAGAGCTTGGTGGCAGAAGGGAGATTTGGCAGAAAAATTTTAAAACCTGGCAATCCAGTCCTACTTAGACTAGGAATCCCATGTGGGACCCGATTAGCTTGTATCTCCCCCAGTGCTTAGTACAGTGCTCGGCCCATAGTAAGCGCTTAACAAATATTCCGATTACTATGATAATATTTTAAAGCACCCAGCACCGTATCCAAACTGGACAAGGGACCGGGCAGTTGAAAACTGGACTTCCCTTTATAAAGCTGGACTATGGCCACCTGTGTTTTTTTATGGCACCTGTTAAGCGCTTACCCTTGTGCCAGGCCCTGTCCCACATGAGGGTCTCAGTCTTTAATCCCCATTTTCCAGATGAGGTAACTGAGGACCAGAGAAGTGAAGTGACTTAGCCAAGGTCACACAGCAGACAAATGGTGGAGCCGGAATTAGAACCCAGGTTCTTCTGACTCCCAGGCCCGTGGGCTTTCTGTTCCTGCCGGGGGTGGGGCCTTGCTCCTTAAGACCGGCAAGAGGAAAAGGCTGCATAGGGAGTGGAAACCTCCAGGTCTGGGCCTCTTCTAGCTCCAGGAGGAATTATCTATTTCCATTAATTTCAGTCTCCCCCTCCAGATTGACTGTAAACTTGTTGTGTGCACTGACTCTATTGCACTGCACTCTCCCAAGTGCTTAGTACAATATTCTGCACACAGTATGAGCTCAATAAATGCCTTTGATGATGATGAAGGAGGGAGCTAGGTGTTCACTCCCTTCCCACAGAGACTGATTGCAAGAAATGGAAGTTGATTATTATACCCCGAACTGGAGTCCTAAACATCCTCTATGTCTCTCATTCTATCTTTTGCTGATGACCAACTCTCACTAACAAATTTGGGGATTTTTTTCTTAATGAAATCTCTCAAGTGCTTACTATGTGCCAGGCACTGTACTAAGTAAGCAGCGTGGCTTAGTGGAAAGAGCACGGGCTTGGGAGTCAGAGGTCATGAGTTCAAATCCCAGCTCTTCCACTTGTTAGCTCTGTGACTATGGGCAAGTCACTTCACTTCTCTGTGCCTCAGTTACCTCATCTGTAAAATGGGGATTAAGACTGTGAGCCTCACATGGGGACAACCTGATTACCCTGTATCTACCCCAGCGCTTAGAACAGTGCTCGGCACACAGTAAGCACTTAACAAATACCAAATTATTGGGGAAGCAGTGGGGCTCAGTGGAAAGAGCCTGGGCTTTGGAGTCAGAGGTCATGAGTTCGAATCCCGACTCTGCCACTTGTCAGCTGTGTGACTGTGGGTAAGTCACTTCACTTCTCTGTGCCTCAGTTACCTCGTCTGTAAAATGGGGATTAAGACTGTGAGCCTCATGTGGGACAACCCGATTACCCTGTATCTACCCCAGCGCTTAGAACAGTGCTCTGCAAATAGTAAGCGCTTAACAAATACCAACATTATTATTATTATTAAGTACTGGGGTAGGTGCAAGCTAATCAGGTTGGACATAGTCCATGTCCCACATTGGTGCTCACAGTTTCAATACCCCTTTGACAGATGAAGGAACTGAAGCCCAGAGAAGTTAAGTGACTTGCCCAAAGCCCCTTCTCAGACACATGGCAGAGCCCGGATTAGGATCCAGGTCCTCTAGTTCCCAAGCCTGTGTTCTTTCCGCTAATCCTTGCTGCTTTAGAGAATACATCTAGCCGTGATTTCCTACTCTAACTGTAACATTATACACTCCAGTTAGAGATCAATAGTAGTTTTGCAGTTGGTAACATGACTCTTACTGGTCTCAAGGGATGAGACTCGACTATCTGCCCCAGACTTAACTGAATATGGGCAAAGGTATCCCCAGAAATGAATCTAAGAAAAAAGGATCTGTCATTTTCATCAGAGTAATGGACAAAACACAAATGTAACTGCCGAGCCCTTTTAAAGTGTGTTTATTTCCAGTGTAAGTCCAATGGGAAGGTTTTAGGGAAATTTCCAGGCAATAGAGCCTGACTCAAATTGTTCGGAAGGGTGAATTGTTCCAAGTCCGAGAATCATGAAGAGGGATACGACTTTGCACTCCTCAAGATGGCGCCCTTTCCTGCCTTAGATTTTTACGTGTTCCAAGATTTTAGACTTTGTGGCCCAAAGCAACTCCTTTCATTTCCTTTCCCTTCTTTTCCTCAGACAACTTATCTTGAGTTTTTGTTTTCAGTTTTGATCCACCCTTAGACCTTTGCACTAAAACACTGCCTTAAAGAATGTGTAGTTTCCTCGGCCCCAATTAAGAAAAGAAATTGTATTAGAAAATGATGCTAGCAGTCGACATAAAACCTTGAGAATTATTGTGATTGATTTGAGGGGCGACCAGTCTGTTCAGCAACTGATTGAAGAAGCAAGAGGCGATCTGGGGCAAATTACTCAGATGTCTTGCCTCATTTGATTTTAAAATATGGCTATTTGTCATAAGTATAATTTAGTGCATTGCAAATCCAAATATTGATTTGTTCATACTGAATTATTTTGATGCAGTTTTAAGTCCTTAGCCCAATAGATATTTTACAAACAAGTTAGATGATCTGAAATTTACAAGAAGCAGCGTGGCGTAGTGGAAAGAGGACGTGGGTTCCAATCTGCCTCCATCATTTATCTGCTGGGTGACCTCGGGCAAGCCACTTAACTTCTCTGTGCTCAGTACCCTCATCTGTAAAATGCGGATTGAGGCTGTAAGCTCCACGTGGGACAATCTGATTACCTTGTATCTACCCCAGCGCTTAGAACAGTGCTTGGCACATAGTAGGTGCTTAACAAATATCATCATTATTAAATTGGTTACTTTGAAGTCAGATTTTTCTGGTCTCTCTGTTCAAAATTTGAAAGTCGAACTGAAAAATCTAATTAATAATAATAATTGGGACATTTGTTGGGGTGGATATGAGATAATCAGGTTGGACATAGTCCTTGTCCCACGTTTTACAGATGAGGAAACCAAAGCTCAGAGACGTTAAGCAACTTGTCCGTGGTCACAGATCTTTCTGTTAGATCATGTGCTCCTGGTTTTAAACTTCAAAGTGTCTGATTTCAAAAACTATGCTTTTTGCATGTGCCACTGACTCCATCCTTTCTAAAAACGCTTCCTGACGACCATCTTCCAATGCTCGCTGTTGGATGATAAGCCCATTTTCTAGACTGTAAGCTTATTGTGGGCAGGGAGTGTGTCTGTGTATTGTTATATTGCATTCTCCCAAGCGCTTAGTACAGTACTCTGCACACAGAAAGTGCTCAATAATTATAGTTGACTGAGGGCTCCATCCTTGCTGCCTTCAAGCATATCCAGTCTTCTCTTATCCCGTGAAAAACACTGGAGCTTACAGCTACCTCCCATCATTTTCTTCCAGCTGTTCTTGTTCCTCTAGGTCAGTGTGTGTCTTCCTCCCTAGATTGTGAGATCCTTAAGAGCGGAGATCTTGTCCACCAACACTATTATACTGTACTCTCTCAAGTGTCAGTACAATGCTCTGCACACAATAAGAACACAATAAATACCACTCATTGACTGACAAATACACTTCTCTGCAGTTCTCCAAAACAGAGGCTCCCTGTAGATTATTAGTTGTTGTTATCTTATTCTATCGAGTCATATTGTAATGACGCCATGGAACCATCTCTCCCTGAATGCCCCTCCTCCATCTGCAATCTCACTGGTAGTCGATCCATAGAGCTTTTTTCGTAAAAATACAGAAGCGGTTTACCACTGCCTCCTTCTGTGCAGCAAACCTGAGTCTCTGTCCTCAAATCTCTTCCATGCCACTGCTGCCCAGCATGGGTGAGTTTTGACTTTTAGCAGATTGCCTTCACCTCGCTAGCCACTGCCCAAGCTAGGGATGGAATGGATATGCCTCTGCTTGATTCTCCCTCCCGTAGTTGAGACTGGTAGAGTACTGGAAACTCTCCAGGTGTGACCCTGATAGGAAAGATTGTTAATACTCTTTATTATATCTGTTGAACACTTCTTTGTGCACCACAGTGAGCTTTGGGAAAGGCACAAGGGTAGTAATTCAGACAGAGTTCTGGCCCACAAGAGGCTCATAATTTCAAATAGGATGGAGGGGGCGGAAAAAGGAAAGAATAAATTGTAAAGCAAAAGCGTGGCCTGGTAGATAGAGCACGGGCCTGAGAGTCAGAAGGAGCTGGGATCTAATCCCAGCTCCACCATTTGTCCGCTGTGCATGACCTTGGGCAAGTCACTTCACTTCTTTGTGACTCATTTATGTCATCTATAAAATGGGAATGAAGACCGTGAGCCCCACATGGGACGTGGACTGTGTTCAACCTGATTAGCTTGTGTCTACCCTGGTGCTTAGTACAGTGCCTGGCACAGAGTAAGTGCTTAAAAAGTACCAAAAAACAAAAACCAGGACAACACAAAAAGTAGGGCTGCAGTATATAGCTGCTGAAGGAGCAGTTTTCAGGTTCCTCGACACCCAATCCATGACATTCTCAACAACAGTCACAACTTTCCAGTATTCATATTCAACATATTCAAACTGTTGGTAATTGTGCTGTCACTTTGCCATCTCCTGTCCTATGCCTATGGTAGCAGGACCTGATATTTATAATAATTCATGGTATTTGTTAAGAGCTTACTCTGTGTCAAGGACAGTTCTAAGATCTGGGGTAGATAAAAGTTCAACAGGTCAGACACAGCCCCTGTCCCACATGGGGCTCACGGTTTAAGTTGTGGGGAGAGCAGGTATTGATTCCTCATTTTATAGATGAAGAAACTGAGGTGCAGAGTAGTTAAGTGAGTTGCCTAAAGTCACACAGTAGACAAGTGGCAAGGCCAGGATTAGAATCCACAGGCTCTGACTCCTAGGCCCATTCTTTTTCCACTAGGCCATGCTGCTTCCCAAATTAACCTCGGGCAAATGAACCTTCCTAATCCTCTTCTTGACAACCGTTAGCCTGGGGATTGCCACCGATCTGGGAGTCGGTCGGGACTTTTTGAAGAGAGAGTCGGTCGGGACTTTTTGAAGAGAGAGTGCTACAAGGAGTGAAATTTGATTTCACAAGGAACATTTACCAAGTTTAAAATTAGTTATCGTACCACCTTTTACACTGAAATTCCCGAAACCTCACTTGGCGTTTCTCTCAAATAATCAAGCAGAAATAGAGCCTCTCTCTGTTTTTGGTAATGAGCTGTTAAAAATCAAAACCATTTTCCCCATTCCACCTTTGTGTTTTGGTTAAAAACATTAAGAGGTATTCATCAGAAGTGTGGGTTTGGACTGAAGATCCCCAGTTCAGGGAAATAAGAAACCTAGTGTAGCACCCCCAGCACTTTTAGCTAAATCCCAAAGAAAACAGCAATCATTAATGGAACGTTAAAGACTTTTAACAGGCCAATTCACGTTGGGTTCAAGGTTACATTCTCTCTCTTTCCTGGATACTTAAGAGGCTCTGGACTCTTGACCGGACATACCAGTCACAATTCTAGCTAGTAAAAGAAGTACGGTTCTTTTACTACTCTAAACTAAAAGATTTTCTCATTTTTAAATGGTGTTTGTTAAGCGCATACTATGTGCCAGGCACTGTACTAGGCACAGTGGAAGATACAAGATAGGTTTGTCACAGTCCCTGTCCCACATGGTGGCTCACAGTCTTAATCCCCATTTTGAAGATAGGCACAGAGAAGTTAAGTGACTTGCCCTAAATCAAGCAACGGACAAGTGGCAGAGCTGGGATTACAAAATGGGACCTCTGACTCCCAGGCCTGTGATCTCTCCACTAGGCCACACTGCTTCTCATTTTTTATTTTTTTGTACGTGAGGAAGGGGTGAGAGGGGAGTCAGAGTCAAGGAGTGGGAAACTTTGATGAGAGTAGAAAGACCGCAGACCTGGGTGTCTCTTATACAGACAAGCAACTCTATCGTACTGTACTGTCGTACTGTTTTTGTATTGTACTCTCCCAAGTGCTTAGAACAGTGCTCTGTACACAGTAAGGGTGCAATAAATACCCTTGATTAATTGATTGATTTTTTTGAGTCAGAAGACCTGGGTTCTACTCCTGGCTCTGCCGCTTGCAGGCTGTGTGACATTGCACAGAAGCTCTATGTTTTAGATCCTCATCTGTAAAATAAGGATTAAATTCTTATTCTTCGTGCTCCATGTTGGACAGAGACGATGTCTGACCTGATTCTAGTGTATCTACCCCAGTGCTTGGCATATAGTCAGCATAAAGCATGGCATAAAGCAACTATCATCATTATTCCATTCTACTTCCCAACCTCACATTGGTATTAGCACTGAATTAGAGAAGCTATGTGATTTAGTGGAAAGACTTCGGGCTTGGGAGTCAGAGGATGTGAGTTCTAAACCCGACTCCTCCACTTGTCTGCTGTGGGTCCTTAGGCAAGCCACTTCTCTGTGCCTCAGTTACCTCATCTGTAAAATGGGGATTAAGATTGTGAGCCCCACGTGGGACAACCTGATTACTATATATCCACCCCAGTGCTTAGAACAGTGCTTGGCACATAGTAAGCGCTTAACAAATGCCATAATTATTATTATTATTATTATTAACAAAGACAACCTACCACTACTTCAGATTGGATGTGGTAAGATAAAAATAAGGCCTGTTTTACTTCAAAGCAAAGGGCCACGGCAGATGGCTCCCCTGCACCGTTAGGATTCTGAGGGGATGATGGGAAGCAGTGTGGCCTTGTGGAAAGAGCGTGGGTCTGGGAGCCAGAGGACCTGGATTCTAACCCCAGATCTGCTAATTGCGTGCTGTGAGACCTTTGGCAAGTCACTTCACTTCTCTGGGCCTCAGTTACCTCATCTGCAAAATGGGGATTAAGACTGTGAATCCCATGTGGTACAGGGACTGAGTCAAATCTGATTAACTTGTATCTACCCCATGCTTAGAACGGTACCCAGCACATAGTAAGCACTTAAGAAATTGCATAAAAAAGTGTCTTAACTTATCTGTGCCCTCAGTTTCCTCAACTGTAGAATGGGGATTAAATACCGGTTCTCCCTGCTACTTAGACTGTGAAACCCATGAGGGACAGAGACGGTGTCCGACCTACCTCATACCTATCCCAGCGTTTAGAACAGTGTTTGACACATGGTAAGTGCTTAACAAATGCCACTAAAAAAAAAACAAAAACCTGACTTCCCTGCCCATTTCCTTGTTCAGCAATGAGGGCTGGCACATTTTACAGAGCTCCTCGTACCACCACTCAGTGGGCTTGTTAGCTTGCTCTGGAAAGCCTGACTTTGGGATTTCTGTCCGCAAACCCTCTCTGTCTTCTTCCTTTCTTTCCTTTCCTCCTCCTACTCCTCACGTCTGCAGGTGACTGACCGGCCAGGACCGGTGAGCTCCAATGGTGGGGGTTGGAATGGGCAGTCCTTGTTAACTGGCTTGCCGGTGGGAAAAACAACAACCCAAAAACATCACACGTGGTGTGGTCTAGCAATATTCCCTGGATGGGGATTACTCAAGGGCAATTTACAACCTTTCTTTGTCAAATGAAGATAACTGCACGAACATCCATGCAGACAGAGCTGGAGAAAGCGAGCTAAAATTACAGGTCACAAACCCTGGGGCAAACTCTGACTCCCCTTGTACTGGGGTCTGGCATGTGGGACCTCTCCCTTTTCTGCCAGTATGACCGGTACAAGCCCAGTTCCATCCTAAACACTTGGGAGAATAGCCCCTCAAGGGACCGGGATCACGTCTAATTCCCACCTATAAACTCTTTCTCAGAGCTTAGTACAGTGTTCTGCACACAGTAAGCACTTAATAGACACAACTACTACAATACAGTAGAATTGGTAGTTGCGATCCCTGCCCTCTGGAAGCATACAGTCTGTCCCCGCTGCTTAAGACAAGGCTTTACACAAAGTAAGCACTCACCAAATTTATTTTAGTGTCTTCCTCCCCTGTTAGATTGTAAGTAAATAGGTCAGGGATTCTGTTTAATTACTCAACTGTGGCCTTTCAAGTGCTTAGTTCAATGTTCTGCATTCCATAAGTGCTCAACAAATACCACTGACTTATCAACTGATCATTATTATTGTTACTATTACTCCTATTACTACTACTAATCTTATTTCTACTAACTGGGTGAAGGAGTTTAGACAAGGTATTCCCATTAGTCCCGGAAAAATCGAGGAATCCTTGGGCTTCCTTTGGGGAGCTATTAAGATTTGTGAACTCTTTTTGGCCCACTTGATCTGCTGTGGAGGCTTTCCCTCCTGCTGTTTGGGAAAAGAGGTAATAGACTAAATTGTGCATCCATATATCTTGGCTTATGCCCAGACTGAACTGGCTAAGGGCCCAGAGATGTCAGCGATAAATTTCACTCTCCCTCTCTCTCCTTCTCCCTCTCAGAGAGGAATGGGGTTGGAAGTCTCCGATCCCTGGCACGTTCCTCTTCCCCTTTCTATGAAGGCCGGGGGACAAAGGGCCGGTTTAAATCCCCTGACCAGCAAATGCCATGGCCACAGGTGGAGACTGGCAGTGGGTAGAAGATCTTTCCAGCCACTCAAAGGTTATCAGGTTTGTAGACAGACCTAGGGTCACAATCAGGCTAGCAGTGTGGCATAAAAAAATAAATCTCATCAATAAGGCCATTTTTTCTGTTCATCATCATCATCAATGGGCTTTATGGAGAGTTTACTCAGTGCAGAGCATTTGGGAGAGTACAGCAGAGTTGGGAGTCATGTTCTCTTCCCACAACGAGCTTATAGTCAAGAGGATTTATTCTTCGCCTATGTTCCTTTCCTTTCGGAGACTTTTTCTCTTGCTTAACACTATGAACCATGGCAGCTTCGGCGTTTAATCACCTAAATTATAGTGGACCGAGTGGAAATTTATTTTTAATTTTAGGTCAGCCCGTGACATGCATATGTACTTTCTAAAATGTAAACAGCAATTTTGCTACTATTTATTCATTGTTGAAATAAGTGAACAGCCTGTAAAAATATCCTCATGGCGTGAATTTATAGCATTCAGAGAGATGCTCTCTCCAACAGGGCTCAGTCTGTCCTCTTATGATCACTTTAAGAGCATGATAACCAATGGATATGCTCAGTAATTACCATTAATATACTATCATTACCTGGATATATATATTCCCATAGGAATTTGGTCTCCTCTTGCTTTGCACACAGTAAGCACTCAATAAATACCACTAACTGATTGACTGATTGATTGATAGACAGGAGAACTCCCATTGCCAGGCTTTGGTATCTCATTCATTCATTCAATCGTACTTATTGAATGCTTACTGTGTGTAGAGTACTGTATTAAACACTTGGGAGAGTACATTATAACATTAAACAGACACATTCCCTGCCCACAATGAGCTTATAGTCTAGAGGGGAATGCAGCACAGGTTTGGGGTGTAAGGGGAAAAGATTTTGTTATACTCTTCCAAGCACTCAGCACAGTGTCTGCACACAGTAATGAACCAATCAATCAGGGGTATTTTTTGAACATTTACTATGTGCACAGCACTGTATTAAGCACTTGGGAGAGTACATTTCAAAGGAATTAGCAAAACCATTCCCTGTCCATTACAAGCTTATTGTCTAGATTCAGTAAGCGCTCTATAAATACCACTGACTGATTGCACTGATGAAGAAATTAGACCCAACAGGAACATAGAAGACCAGCTAGCACAGAGGCAAAGAAGGCCATACTTGCTATTTGCTAAAAGGAAGTGGTTCAGAGGATAGGGTGGGTTGGATGAGGGATAAGGATGGGATAAGTCTGACTCTCTCAAATTAGGTTTGCAAATCTGACTGAGATGGCATTTCCTGAGGAAAACTGGTTGTGAAACCATGCTATTTGCAGTCATCCGAGACAGATACACCATGGCTGCAGTTTGGATTGAAAAGAAAAGGTTGCTAATTAAAAAAAATATATATATTCCCCAACTCCCAGTCCTTTAATGTGAACTATCTGTGGGAAGGGAAAAGAGAACTGACATATAACTGGCAACTGAATAATTTCCAATTCACATTGGTCGTAATAGTCCTTGAATGCCTGCAAGTGCATTTATGGCAGGATAAATTGCCTTTGAGGGCATCTCATCTATCTATGGTCTCTGCACCTGTTTCACACCTGTCACAGGGCTGTCATAGTATATTTTTTTCCCCTTAAAGGGGAAAGGGATTTGTTGATTTGGCACTGGAAGCATCTATTCCAGCAGGCTAAGGACTCCAGTTAGGTAACGCTTAGGAGCTGAGCACAGCAGCAGAGCAGTGAGAGCACCCAAAAAAATATTTCTAATAAGTTGGTGGGGCGAGGAAGACTGGAAAGGGGAATTACATCTCTGATCAATTCGAAAGCATGGATTTCTTATTTAAGGGGAAAGTTGCTTGCATTGCTGGTGGCTTGCTCATTTTAACCTCCTCCTTCCTCTGGAAAACGTTCCGGTCTGGGCTAGCCCAGGGAAGACAAAGACAGAATCCTGATCTTGAAGATGCACAGGTAGAAGAAATGCTTTTATTTATACAGATTAGTTTCACACTTCCAGTTCACTATTTCTAATCAGAAAGTGCAGCTTGCTGTGGGAGATGAGATATACTCGGTTTGATGAAATTCATTGATTTTGAGTGGGGAGTTCTGACAGGGGTTTTTAAATGACTTACTCATTCTTCAAATGTTAAAATAATTCTAATAATAATAATGATAATTGTTAAATGTTTACTATGTGCCAGGCACTGTACTAAGCGCTGGAATGGGTACAAGCAAATCGAGATAGACGCAGTCCCTGTCCCACGTGGGGCTCACATCTCAATCCCCATTTTCCAGGTGAAGTAACTGAGGCACAGAGAAGTAAAGTGACTTGCCCAAGGTCACACAGCAGAAAAGTGGCAGAGTGGGAATTAGAACCCATGACCTTCTGACTTCCAGGCCTATGCTCTATCCACTACACCATGCTGCTCAATCAATTATGGTATTTGATAAGCACTTACTATGTGCGAGGCACTGTACAAAGCACTGGGGTAGATACAAAATCATCAGGTTGGACTCAATCCGTGGCCCACTTGGGGCTCACAGTCTCGATCCCTATTTTACAGATGAGGTAGCTGAGGCACAGAGAAGTGAAGTGATCTACCCAAGGTCACTCAGCAGACAAGTGGCCAGAGAGAATTGCAAAGGCACGGCCTACATTGGGGGAGGGTTATTACAATCATTCATCCGTTTCACACGCGCTCCATCACATTCAGTCAATTAATGGTATATATTGAGCAGTTACCATGTGCAGAGATGATGCCACTGAGCTCAGCTGCTCTGGTTATCACACTACTCATTCTCCTCACATGTTCCACCCAGGATAGCTGGGTCAAGATGAGCAGAGCTTCAATGCTAGGAAACCGACTTCCTCTAGAACTGTTTGTTTGTGATCCTGTCTTGTTATCTGATGTTAAGTGTAGCCCATTAGTGATGTTGATGGAATTATGTAAGGAGTTGGACGCGGTGTCTGAGGGGAGTCCAGTTCTCAGAGCCGTAGAGAAGGTTGGACAGGCGTCCAGCTCTACAGACCTTTGGTTTGGTCTGGAGTCTTTCCCGATTAGGCCCTCATTTCCTCTTCTCCCACTCATTTTTGCATCACATTTACACACCTTTTATTCACCCCTCTCTCAGCCCCACAGTACTTTTGTACATATCCATAATTTTATTTATTTTAATGTCTGTCTCCCACTCTAGACTATAAGCTCACTTTGGGAAGGGACTATGTTTACCAACTCTGTTATATAGTACTCTCCCAAGTGCTTAGTACGGTGCCCTGCACACAGTAAGCACTCAGTAAATCCGATTGATTTGGGACAAGTGCCATGTCTTTTAATGTTCGCAAGTTGTCCGTATTTTGTGTTGGGTAGTTACAAACTAATCAGGTTGGACCCGTCTATGTCCCACGTGGGGCTCAAGGTCTGAATTCACATTTTACAGAGGAGGTAGCTGAATCACAGAGAATTTAAGTGAATTACCCAAGGTCACCCAGGAGACATGTGGCAGAGCTGGGATTAGAACCCAGATCCATCTGATTCCCAGATGTGCACTCTATCCATTAGGCTACGCTACTTCCCTGCATTCACCTCGGTCACCCAGAATACTGCTGAGCACTGCTTTCTGTCTCATCACCAATTGAAGGACCCATGGATATTGGTTAAAAAGCCCCAATCTTAGTTTTGGGAGTGGTAGGAAGGGCCCTCTTCTTACAAGGAATAGATATTCCTCCGGCACTTGAGGTGGGTGATGGGAAGTGGATCGAACAGGACACGCCCAGCTCTTCCCTGGCCGGCCATTCCATCATGAAGCAATCTCAGAACTTTAATGAATTTTACTGGGTAGCCAAATCTCCTAAGCTAATTTTAGAGTCCTGATCTACTGAGAGTATCAGATGCTCCTGTCTGGGCTGTGAAACCCACATCGAGGTCTCATTACTGCTCCCTGCATTTTTTTGTATCTGACAGGTGGCAAAAAGCCATGCCTTTTGTACTATGCCCTGAACTGAAGCCATATTGTAATCCTGGGAGTGATGGTCAATGAATTCTTCAGGAGGTGAAGATGCTTGGGCAATACCTCTATCCTCCTTATCTCACAAGCCCGTAACCTTGGTATCATCCTTGACTCATATCTTTCATTCCACCCACACATTCAATCTGTCACAAAATCCCATTGGTTCTACTTTTACAACACTGCTAAAATTTGCTCTTCTTTCTCCATCTAAACTGTTACCATGCTGATCCAAGCACTTATCCTATACCACCTTGACTACTTCATCTGTCTCCTCACTGACCTCCTGGTCTCCTGTCTCTCCCTACTCCATTCCATCCTTCAATATCCTGCATGGATCATTTTTTGACAAAAACATTCAGTCCATGTCTCCCCATTCTTCAAGAACCTCCAATATCTGCCCATCCACTTCCATATCAAGCAGAAACTCTTAACCATCGGCTTTAAAGCACTCAATCAGCTTGCTCCATCCTACTTCACCTCACTGATCTTATACTACAACCTAGTCCTCACAATTGGCTCCTCTAGCACCAGCTTACTCACTGTGCCCTGGTCTGCCCCTAGCCCGGAGCTTCCACCCTGTCCATATATGCCAGATCACCACTCTTTCCCCCTTCAAAGCATTATTAAGGTCACATCTCCTCCAAGAGAACTTCCCCAATTAAGCCGTCTTTTCCCCGGCACCCTTTCACTTCTCTGTCCTCTAAGCACTTGGATCTGACCTTTGAACATCTGATATTCACCCCACATCCAACCCCACAGAACTTATGTACATATCTTTAAATTATACATTATGAATTACTTATTTATTCATATTGATGTCTGTCTCTCCCCTCTAGTCTGTAAGCTCGCTATGGACAAGGAACACTTTTGCTAATTCTGTCGCACTGTAGTCTCCCAAGTGGTTAGTACACTGCTCTGCACATAATAGGTGTTCAATAAATACCACTGATTGATTGATTTAGGAATATCTGGGTAGGATCTCAGTGGTAAAGGTGAGTGACGAGATGCCTCAATAATTGCCATAATATGATATTTTCTTGAGGGTGTTGGTGATAATAGATCCTTTTAGATCCTTTGGCATCTCCCCCCGTATTCCACATGCAGAGGAAAAACATCAGTGGTTTAAGCAAGGTCTTCCTTCCATGCTGATAAATCCCAGTGAGAATGCCACTTTCAATGGCTCTAGTTGTTGCAGTGTCTTCTTTGATATCCCCCTCTAGTTTGCAAGCTCGTTGTGGGCAGGGAATGTGTCTACCAACTCTGTTATATCACACTCTCCCAAGCCCTGAGGACTTAGTACTCTGCACACAGTAAGTGCTCAACAGATACAATTGATTGATTTGGGACAAGTGTCATGTCTTCGAATGTTGGCAGATTTCCACATTTTGCAGGCCCTCATCTTCAGTAGTCCTCTGCCCACCTGCTCTCCCTGCCCCAGTGGGAACACAGCTGGCATGGATGAGAAAGTGAGGGTGGGGTTGGGCAAACCACTCATGCTAGACTCTGTTTCCCTTCCCCAGGTGGCACATCCAAAGTTCCTGGCTTGTTCCTGGCAGGCAGGCTCCGTTTTGAGCATCATCAATAGTAGAACCTGTGTTGAGGAGAATTTTGAATATTATTGAATGCACTGAATGTTCCACATACGTTAAACACATAACGTGACACAGATTTCCATGCCTTCCAAATGGAGGTGTGATTCCTTTAAAATGTGGAATGCAATTCCAAATTCATAAGGGCTGGGCCACCCAGAGAGCGATTGCCCCTCAGCAGAGGGCTACATCGCTAGCCCTTTCAGGCTCCAGGAGGCTGGGATAGGCCAGCTACAGCTGCTTGCCCTGAAGCAGTGTGGCCTAGTGGAAAGAGCAGAGGTCTGGAAGTAACGATACCTGGGTTCTATTCCCAGCTCTGCCAGGCCCTGTCACTTCTCTGTGGTTCAATTTCCTCATCTGTAAAAGGGGAATTATAGACCTCCTTCTTAGACTGTGAGCTCTATGTTGGATAGGGACTATGTCTGACCTAATTATCTTTTATCTCTCAGCACTTAGTACAATGCTTAGCACGAGCTTAACAAATACCATTATTATTACTTCCCTCTCTTTCTTTCCCTCATTCTTTTCCTTTCACCTATGACTCCCAACTCCACCGCCTTCTCCCCTCTACTCTTCCCTCCTTCTCTTCTGTGCCCTTAAAGCTCTCCAATTTCAGCTCAACTCCCTTGACTCTCCCTCATCCAAAATGAAAAGTTGATTTTGTTATATTTTTTTCAAGTAATGGAAAAATGAGAAAAGTCCCCAAGCAATTATTACAATCAAATGTTGGCATATTTTGAGATTTTCCCATGATTAATAATTGAAAAGTAAGACATATTCTCCCTCATTTTCTTTCTTTGCATAAGAGAACAAAAGAAAGGGGACCTTAGATCTTTTAACAGTTTTTGAAGGGCCTTGTTTACGACAATCGATGAAATGACTTTGACTTTGTCCCTATTCTATTCCAGACAAGTGGGGTTATAGACAAAGAAAAGAAACAACCCTGTGATATAGTTGCCAATAGATTCTAGCCATTGTTGAGAGTCTAAAGACACCCCAAATGAAATACCTGTTTACTGACACCAAGAACCAAGTAATGAAGGTCCCTATAAGTTCTGAATGAAATTTAATACACTATTCATGACCTCTCAGTCAAGTGCCTTTTATCCGTCCCAGGACTGTCTTTCAGATTATCCCTTGAGAATGGTGCCTTGCCCTTTCTGGAAAATTGGAAACACTTTCTGTGATTGGTTAAATTTGCATGCTAATGGGTTGGTCTCTTAGATTTCCCAGACAGACAAAATTCAGAGCTTGCACACCAGCCAGTTTGCTAAACCAGGGTGGAACAGTCATCTTCTTGGCAGGTCATGCAGTGATAGGCAAGTCCTGGACTCCCTGAAAAGTTCACAGGCGAAATCTCTGTGGTGTGTCATGCAGACATCAGGTTACATGCCCTTTTAGGAAATGATGGACCCCCATGAAGAGACACTGACAGAGACCCCAGCATCGAGGAAATCCCGAAGGCTAGAATTGTCAACAGAGCAACAGGTGGTGTTTTAGTGAAAAGGCAAATGTGAGATTAGCAGCCAGAGAGAGAGGAGGGAAACTATCTATCCTACCCTAGAACTATCCTTTAGCCTGTAAGCTCATTGTGGGCAGGAAATGGGTCTGTTTATTTTTCTATCGTACTTGCCCAAGCACTTAGTACAGTGCTCCACAAACAGTAAGTGCTCAATAAATATTGAAAGAATGAATAAATGAGATGAGAGAAGGTACAATTTCTGTGGGTGAGTTTGAACACGGATGTTGCATGTACCTAAACAATAATAGTGTAATAATAAGAACAAGAATAGCAACAATAATAATATTTGATAAGCACCTACCAAATGATTTAGCACCTACCTACATATAATAATAATAATAATAATAAATGTGCTTACCATATGAATATTGCATCTACCTAAATAATAATAATAATAATAATGATAATAGCATTTGATAGGTGCTTACGACATGGAGCTCACAGTCTCAGGAGAAGGGAAAGCAGATATTGAAACCCCATTTAACACATGGGGAAATTAAGGCTTTTAGTGACTCGCCCAAGGTCACGCAGCTGGCAAGCTGGGGTTAAAACCCAGGTCTCCTGACTCCCAGTCCCTTGCTTTTTCCCCTAGGCCACCTTGAATCCTCATCAAATGCTTTCTCTCCTTACTCTTACTTCCCCTTCCCTGCCCATAACAAAAACGGCACAAGGGTTTAGTTTATAGTAGTAAATTGGATCCCTTATATGAACCAATAATAGGACAGTTGGCCTATTTGGGCTCCATCTGGTGATTGACTTAAATTACTAATATCTGTGCTATTTGTTAAGTGCTCATTATGTGCCAAGCACTGTACTAAGTACTGAGGTAGGTACAAGATCACCAGGTCCCATATGAGGCGCGCAGTCTAAGTAGGAGGGAGAACAGGCATTGAATCCCTATCTTGCAGATGAGGGAACTGAGGCACAGAGAAGTTAAGTGATTTGCCCAAGGTCACACAGCAGGTAAGTGGTGGAGTAGGGATTAGAACCCAGGTCCTCTGCCTCCTAGGTATGTGCTCTTTCCACTAGACCATGATGCTTCTCTATGTGCCAAGAACTATACTAAGCAGATGATGGGTAGATACAAGATAATCAGGTTGGACACAATCCTTGTCCCCCATTGGGCTCATAGTCTACAGGGAAGGGAGAACAGGTTGAGCACTCTTTTAAAAATGAGGAAACTGAGGCACAGAGAAGTGAAGTGACTTACCCCAAGTCACACAGCAAGCAGTTGGCAGAGCCAGGATTAGAAGCCAGGTCCTCTGACTCTCAAGCCAGGGCTCTTTCCACTAGGCCACGCTGCTTCTCATTTTTTTTTTGACCCAGGCTAACTCCCCACAGCTACTTAATAATAATGATAATAATAATAATAATGGTATTTGTTAAGTATTTACTATGAGCCAGGACTGTACTAAGCACTGGGGTGGATACAAGCTAATCACGTTGGACACAATCCCTGTCACACATGAGGATCACAGCCTCAATCCCCATTTTACAGACAAGGTATCTGAGGCCCAGAGAAGTGCAGTGATTTGCCCAAGGTCACACAGCTAACAAATGGCAGAGCTGGGATTAGAACCCATGACCTTCTGATTCTCAGGCCTGAGCTCAATTAACTACACCGTGCTTAAGCATAAGTAGCTACTTAAAGCAATTTAGGAGCTTGTCACCAGAAATACCAACGTCCTTTGGTGCCCTGGAATCTTAGGGAAACCTTGTGTCCGACAACTTAGATGGTCTTCACCCTGACCTCCTCCACGCAGGGGGAAAGGATGCTGGTGGAAAGAGGCCAAAGGTCCATGAAACCCAGAGAGCAACCCCAAGATGAGACTGGAAGTTGTCATGCCTTAAACTGGTTCCTCTGGCCTCTGCAGGCTCATAAGTGACCAGAGGAAGGTTTGCAATGCTCTGGCAACCCCCGCTGATGAATTTCTTGCTAATAAGCTCCTCATCAGATTGCCATCCCTGAATGTTAATCCTGGCTATTTCAAGCCTTCTTTTGGGGGCGTCTTAACAACTGAACTCGACTGGGTGCAGTTTCCTCCCCAGCTGAAGTCACCAACCTAGTATTTTTAGTTTGTGCTGGTGGAGTGAAAGGCAGTACTTACATCTAGTTTTCCATATAACCGCTTCTGATGACTGTCCCTTTTAAGTCTTTCTTCAGACTATCCATCCTGAATTAACTTTTTTGAAGGAAAAGGCCTTTCGAGGTTTATAAATTTTAATGTAGGACGCTAACTGCCAGGATATTTTTGGACCACAACCAAGGATTTTAACCAGGCTCTCTTAGCCGATGAAATGAGGTACAGCCTCTAGCGCACCTGGACACAGTGCTTCTTTCATGTCTCAGTTTCAAAGTTATGACACCTCCTGGTTTTAGCCTCAAGACGGCAAGAATTTTCCTTTAAATCTGCTTCCTGGAAATAGAGTTTTGCGCAGCTAATGGATAATTTATCACTTTATAGTTTTCAGAGGGGACAAATTCAGCTTTTTTAAATTCAGCAAGTGAATGATCTAAGGACAGGGCTAAGAGCTTATTACCTGTTAAATGGTCAAGATCTTACTTGCTTTGTTTAGCTTAATTGGCCGCTAAACTATGGGGCAGTGGGTAGAGGAAGAGGACATTGCTGGGAGTCGCAATATCCAAGTCCTAATGCCATCCCCGCCTCTGACCTGCATGTGACCTTGCATAAGTCACTTAACCTCCTTGTGCTTCAGGGTCCCCAGCCCTGAAATGGAATAACACTTCCCACCCAGGTCAAACACTGTAGGGAAAAAGAGTAAAACAACTTCTGTGAAGATCTCTAAGTACAGGAATCCAGTGATGTTTTGCTGGGTCTTAAGGAAAGGAAAGGAATGTTTTCTATTAAAAGCATTTTTAAAAAATCTGTAACTGCAAAGACATGGTTTGCATGGTTTGTACAGAATGGTTTAAAGACCAATGAAGAGTGGCAAAAACTCTTAATTATGGATTGTCCCTCAGTTAAGGCATTTTGAATGCA
This sequence comes from Ornithorhynchus anatinus, assembly GCF_004115215.2. Lineage (NCBI taxonomy): Eukaryota > Metazoa > Chordata > Mammalia > Monotremata > Ornithorhynchidae > Ornithorhynchus > Ornithorhynchus anatinus. The sequence goes on from NC_041751.1 coordinate 17,486,637, forward strand.
CTGGCTAAAGGAATTGGGCGGCCAGTAATTGGACAGCTCAGGATAAGAAAAGGTTGTGCGAATGTATCAAATGAGAAGCAAAGAACTGCAGTGAATACATGTAATTCAGATTAGGATAATTAGGATACAGATTATTGGATCAGTTTACTGTTGGCAGGGACCATATCTATCAACTCCAACTGCTGTACTGTGCTCTCCCAAGCACTTAATACAGGGCTCTTCATGCAGTATGCACTCAATAGAGACCAATGATGATGATAGTCAAAATTCAGGTTGAAATTTGTCCTACAAATGCATAGATGAGGGAACTGAGGCCCAGAGAAGTGAAGTGCCTTGCCCAAGGTCACACAACAAGCAAGTGGCTGAGTTGGATTACAACCCAGGTCCTTCTGCCTCCCAAGTCCGTGCTCTATTCACTAGGCCATGCTGCTCTCTTTCTGTCCACCCACCCCCTAAAACATGCTTAGTGGAATCCTTTAGGGGGCCCCACTTATCATTGTTGGCCTGCTTCCAAAGTACAGTGCTCTGCAAAGAGTGAGCACTCAATAAATACTGTCGCTTGATTAATTAGCTTATGGCAACAGCAGTACCTGGCCTTTGCATACCTGCCTCTGGGATAGGCTGTCCTGTTGATATGCCCTACTGGCCTGCAGAGGACTGAGGCACCAGATCATATCCAGCTTTGTATGGAGTCCATTGAACAAACACTTAATACGGAAAAACTTTCAGGAGGCAAATGCATGGTGTGTTTGTGTGTGTGTGTGTGTGTAATAATAATAAATCTGATATTTGTTGGGTGCTTTACTATGTGCCAAGCACTGTAGTGAGTGCTGGGATTGATCCAAGTCAATCAAGTTGGACACAGCCCCTGACCCACATGGGGCTCACAGTCTGAGGGGGAAAGCAAATATTGACTCCCGATTTTACAGATCAATCTATCAATTGTATTTTTTGAGCACTTACTACGGGCAGAACACTGTACAAAGCATTGGGAGAACACAATATGAGGGTTAGCGGACATGTTCCTGCCCACAATGAGCTTACCATCTAGAGGGGAGGACAGACATTTAAATAAGTAAATCATTTATGATATGTAATTTAAAAATAATCACATACGGATGAGGAATCTGAAGCACAGAGAAGTAGAGAAGCAGCATGGCTCAGTGGAAAGAACACGGGCTTTGGAGTCAGGGGTCATGAGTTCGAATCCCAGATCTGCCGCTTGTCGGCTGTGTGACTGTGGGCAAGTCACTTCACTTCTCTCTGCCTCAGTTACCTCTGGAAAATGGGGATTAAGACTGTGAGCCCCACGTGGGACAACCTGATTCCCCTGTGTCTACCCCAGCGCTTAGAACAGTGCTCTGCACATAGTAAGCGCTTAACAAATACCAACATTATTATTAACTTGCCCAAGGTCATCCAGGTCCCCTGATTCTCAGGTCCCGGGTGCTTTCCACTAGGCCACACTGCACACACACACAAACACACGTTTTTGAATTGTGCTAAATAGTATGTGACACATGCAGTATATTATTTGGAAGCCAAATACAAAAGCTGTATCCAAGGGAAGCTGCTGTTAAGGGGAAAAGCATATTTAAATGTTACTGAAGGAAGAGTCACAACCGTTGTCCCTTAAAGGTCATTAGATGAATAAACACTTCATAAAAATCTGGAGAAACAAAACCACTTGTGTTGAGAATGGCTACCTATGTCTGTTTGCCTCTTTAAAGACTACTTGACATAGGGGCCCTTTGTTGAAATCTTGGCAGGCTCTGAGCTGAACTCGGATGAATCATCAGTACACGCTGATGGATTCAACACCTCAGGTCACAGTCAGGTTTAGCTGGAGTTTCCTCAGTGTGTCCCTCCCAGGTTTTGCTTTTTCTTTTCTTCTCTGTGCTGACTCTGCCTTCTCAAGTTTCTTTTATGGTATTTGTTAAGCACTTACTATGTGCCAGGCACTGTACTAAGTGCTGTTCTCCCTCCTTCGTTAGACTGTGAGTCCCTTGTGGAACAAGGCCTGTATCTCAGCCTAATTATAATCTCTCTACCTCAGCGAGAGTGTTCGGCAAATTGTAAGCACTTAAACAAATACTCCAATTATCACTAGTTTTGATCTCAGATCCCGCTTAAAGTACTCCTGAGTGGAGGCCACATTTCCAGGGTGTAGGACAGGTTTGAGTTGTCAGTGAGCAGTGCTTTGTCTGCGCTTAAGTTTTTTTTTTCTTTTCTGTGCTATTTGTTTAGCGCTTACTCCCAGTCTAGACTATAAGATCGCTGTGGGCAGGGAATGTGTCTGTTATATTGTTATACTGGACTCTCTTAAGTGCTTAATATGATCGATTATTATGTGCCGAGCACTGTACTAAGGGCTGGGGTAGATACAAGATAATCAACTTAAGTTGGTGCTACACACATGCCGGAAGGAGGGAAGAGGTCATAACGAATCCCTGTTCATTTCACTTCTCTCCTATCAGAGTGCTTCTACACCCACATTCATTCATTCAATCATATTTATTGAGCACTTACTGTGAGCAGAGCACTGTACTAAGCGCTTGAGAAAGTTCAATACAACAATAAAACAGACACATTCCCTGCCCACAACGAGCTTACAGTCTTGAGGGGAGAGAGAAACATCAATGCAAATAAATAAATTATAGATATGTACATAAGTGCTGTGGGGCTGGGAGCGAAGAAAGAACAAGAGCAAGTCAGGGCTACACAGCAGCCATAACACGATCGATTTACAACTCAGACCTATCCTGGACCCTGATAATGTGTCTCTGACTTCATGTGTATATTCTTCAATTAAGTTATGTGGAACTAATGGCCCTGATTCTTTGACTAAATGTTCGCTCCCATAAACTGAACCCCTACTTCTCCCACAAAAGCTCGACTTAATGCAAATTTATTTGAAGTTTTATAGTTCACATGAAGTTTTCATTCCCTCAAGGAGATCACGTCTCCTCGTATTTCACTTCTCAAATTTACTAAATGTATAATGAAGATATGACTTTACCTCCTGGGATATCTTTTTTTTTTGTCTCCATGCTTCATTCCACTGGCTCGTTATGACCTCGGGAACCGTGAGTTTGCATGGAACCTCTGCGTAGTTGAGCTAGCTGGAGCAACAGACCAAACATTTATCATGGCGTTCCGGGAGGGGAGAAGATCACTGGGGTGACAAGGGCATAGGGGGGACAGCAGAGTGAAGTGGCTCGTTCCAGCATATAAAATGGAAATCTGTTTTGGAGCCAGCTGTTCATTTCCTGCTCCATGCCTTCAACAACAGTTCTGAGGAAATACCGGGAACTAGGGGAACAGCAACACTCTCCCACCCACGAACTTTTCTTACGCCCTTATCCTCTTTAATTTATTTCTTTTCTACTCCTCCTGCTTCCCACCTTCCCCGATTCTCCCGTGTCCCATCTTGTTGCCCCTAGGTTTCCCTCCTGCCCCTCCTCGTTGTCTGTTCCATTACATACATAACAGCATGTACATTTATTAAAACTCAAAAATCCCATTTGCCTCTTAAATCAACACGCACATACACATCTCCTTAGCTCTTTGCCAAAAATTAATAGACTTTTAGGTTCTTTGGGAGGCCAGCACAGCTGTTATTCAATTGATGAAGTCAACAAAATCCAGCAAGATGACCTAAGGAGGAGATGATTTTAGAACAGTAGTAGGCAACCTTTCAGAAAGGCCAATATTGGGCTTAATGCTTTAGGATAGTAGGGTTCACAGATACCAAGTCACACCTAGATTTCCAGCCCTTTCGCCTGGATTTTATACCTTATTAAGCCTAAATTAGACATTTCTGATAGTTAAATACCCATCTATTAACCTAAATTCACACTTTGAAAAATTTGCTTTCAAAAAGAATCTTCATTTATCCATGAACTGAAATGCTAAATTATTCATAATCAGTAAATATCTATTGAGCATTTACTATATGCAGAGTACTGCACTAAGTGTTTGGGAAAGTACAATAGAAATTAGCAGGCACATTCCCTGCCCATAATTCATTCGTTCAATCGCATTTATTGAGCGCTTACTGTGTGCAGAGCACTGTACTGAGTGCTTGGAAAGTACAATTTGGCAACAGAGATGATTCCTACCCAATGAGCTTACCGTCTAGAGGGGGAGAAAGGCATTAATAGGAATCACTATTTTTAATATATATATACATATAATATATGTAATATACATATAATTTAAAGATATGTAAGTAAGAGCTATGGGGTTGAGGGTGGGGTGAATATCAAATGTCGAATGTACAATTCGGCAACAGAGATGATCCCTACCCAATGAGCTTACCATCTAGAGGGGAAGAAAGGCATTAATAGGAATCACTATTTTATAACATATGATTTAAAGATATGTAAGTAAGAGCTATGGGGTTGAGGGTGGGGTGAATATCAAATGTCGAATGTACAATTCGGCAACAGAGATGATCCCTACCCAATGAGCTTACCGTCTAGAGGGGAAGAAAGGCATTAATAGGAATCACTATTTTATAACATATAATTTAAAGATATGTAAGTAAGAGCTATGGGGTTGAGGGTGGGGTGAATATCAAATGGCCAAACCTCATAGATCTAAGTGCATAGTTGATGCAGAAGAGAGAGTGAGCTAGGAAAAGAAGGCTTCATCAGGGAAGGCCTCTTGGCAAGATATGACCTCAGTAACGCTTCAAAGGTGGAGAGAGTGGAGGTCTGGTGTATATGGCGTCTCTATCTGTTGCCGACTTGTTCATCCCAAGCGCTTAGTACAGTGCTCTGCACATAGTAAGCGCTCAATAAATACTATTGAATGAATGAATGAATGAATATGGAGCAGGAGGGAGCTCCAGGCTAGGGGGAGGATGTGGGAAAGGTTTCATCGGTTAAATAGATGAGATCAGGCCTCGGTGAGTAATATGGGGCTATAAGAGCAGGTTGTGCTAGCTGGGATATAGTAGATTAGCAAGGTGAGGTAAGATGGGGCAAGTTGATTGAGGGTTTTAAAGCCAATGGTAAGAAGTTTCTGTTTGATGCGGAGGTGGATGGGTAACCACTGGAGACTCTTGAGAAGTCAGGGTTTCATATAATTTTCCTAAGGTTTCTTCTTCCCTGAACCTTCAATGAGTCCATTTTGATATTAAAGTATTATGATGTATACTGATAGTCATGATTATCTGTGTTTATTCACAATTCTATACTGAAAGGCCCTTTTCCACAAACAGGAATCTGTTGGCTTGTTTTATGTTATTTTTCCATTCTGTAAGACAGTGAGATTTGACTCATACTGCAACAGATTTGCTTCTCCAAACTTATATCTCCTTTCCATTTTTACTTTCATCAAATGTATTTTACAGTATTATTCTGCCTTCTCATGGTCTGACTTAACAACCATAGCTAAATGACTAACGTTAGAGAAGCAGTTTACTTAATGGGCCTGAGAGTCGGGGGCCTGGGCTCTAATCCTGGCTCTGCCACTTGCTTGTTGTGTGACCTCGGGCAAGTTACCCATCTTTCCTGGGCCTCAGTTTCCTCATCTGTAAAATGGGGATTTAATACCTGTACCCTCTCCTGCTTAGACCATGTGAGAATGTGCTGACCTGATTATCTTGTATCTAGCATAGCGCTTGGCACATGGTATGTGTTCAGCCCATGTTAGCAGTAGTAATAATAATAATAATGATAGTAATGATGACAAACCCTGAACCACTATTCAGATTTCCCTTGTTTTAATGAGATGTACATCCCCTTGATTGTATTTATTGCTATTGTTTTTGTCTATCTGTCTCCCCTGATTAGACTGTAAGCCCATCAATGGGCAGGGACTGCCTCTATCTGTTGCCAATTTGTACATTCCAAGCGCTTAGTACAGTGCTCTGCACATAGTAAGCACTCAATAAATACTATTGAATGAATGAATGAAAAATATGGGCAATTAGGGAAATATAGTTGGGAAATAATGGTTCTGTAAATGATTAATTGGAAAAACAATGTAAAATTGAGCAAAATTACTACTTCTGCTGCTACTCCAATTACTTCTACTATCACTACTATTTTTAGTTTATTCATTCATTCAATAGTATTTATCAAGTGCTTACTATGTGCAGAGCACTGTACTAAGCACTTGGAGTGTACACTACTACTACTCCCACTACTATGACTTCTACTACTACCAATTCAGAAAACTCAATAATCCAGGCTGGGTACTGAGATTTATAATTTATTATCAGTTATTTTTTAAGACTGGGAGAAACCAGCACTTTGCATATTATAATTTAGCTCATCAAAGTTTGATGATGATGATGATGGCATTTGTTAAGCACTTACTATGTGCAAAGCACTGTTCTAAGCACTGGGGAGGATACAGGGTGATCAGGTTGTCCCATGTGGGGCTCACATTCTTCATCCCCATTTTACAGATGAGGTGAGTGAGGCACAGAGAATAATAATAATAATGATAATATTAGTATTTGTTAAGCGCTTACTATGTGCGGTGCATTGTTCTAAGCGCTGGGGCAGATACAGGGTAATCAGTTGTCCCACGTGGGGCTCACAGTCTTAATCCCCATTTTACGGATGAGGCAACTGAGGAACAAAGAAGTTAATTGACTTGCAGAAAGTCACACAGCTGACAAATGGCAGAGCTGGGATTCAAACCCACAACCTCCGACTCCCCAGCCCGTGCTCTTTCCACTGAGCCACGCTGCTTCTCATAAGTAAAGTATGTGCAGTGTACTTACCACGCTGTGTATGCCACAGTATACACACATCTTAACACCCTATTGCTTCCTCTACTTGCAGTTTATTTTAGTGTCTGGCTCCCCTGCTAGATTGTAAGATCCTTAAAGGCAGGAATCATGTCGACTAATTCCATTGACCTTTCCCAGGTACTCAGTACAGTGCTCTACACATAGTAGGTGCCCAATAAATACCACAAATTGATTGACTGGAATTTGGACTACTACTGGGGATTTCTTCCACTACTGCCTCTGATATTACTCTACTGCCTGTGATCCGATTTGATCCCCCTACTTAAAGGTGGGGTTAGGCCATTTAACAAGAGTCGAGCTGGTGTAAGTGAGAGAACATTCAGCTAGTGTGGTTTTTCTCTCCCGGAGAAATTTTTGCTTTTCTCTGGTGTATTCCTAAGAATCTTGGTAATCCTGAAGAATCTGTGCCTGCAATAAAGGCTGACAAAGGACCTTTTAAGCACTTCTGCACATGAGTGACTGGTGTGTTTATGCCAGGTGGGGTTGAGATCACAGAGGCTATGATCCTATTAAGTAGAATTCCTTGAGATCCATGTTGTTTTCTTTACACACATCCAAAACCCATCCCTGCCAGAACCTTAGGACAGAAATGTCAGATGGTTGGAGAGTTCTTTCTACCGATGACTAAGCAAGTAACTGGAATGTGTGGTGTCTGTGAACACATGCACAGATTCATCTGCAGGGGTTCGGAGGGGATTTTTAATTTTTTTTTTTCCCCCGGAGTGGGCATTTGGGAGACCGAATCTGTTTCACAAATAAATCAGTGGAAACAAATGTAAAGGTGGGGAGAAATGTGGAAGATAAGGTTTAGGGAGGATGACAAGCCAGCCTGGTCTGTTTCCATAGAGTACAGTGACAGCCTCATATGAATTATAGTGTATCTCAGTACAGGGCTTCTAGCCAGAGGATATTGGAGTCGGAGTCTACTACTCAAAGGTTCCCACTTGGGCTCTTGTTCGTAATGTTTTTTTGCCAACAGCGATAAATTTATGAGGTGCATTGCCTGGGCCTCAGTGAAAAGAAATTATGAAAGAACTGAACTGAATGGAAGATCACATGTGGGGCATGACAGCCAGAAGAGGGGAGAAGGAAGAGCTCAAGCAACCCTTGTTTGGAGCAGTTTCATTTTTGTTTGGAGGAACATTTATGTAAAAAAGAACAATCTCTAATGGCTTGTTTAGTTTGTTTTCCAGCTAGAATGCCTATTTTGAAAAGGACATTTATACTAATTGTGCCATATTTACTCACATAATTGCCTCACGTTTTGCAATATTAAAACAGGCATGGGGATATTATAAGAATTAAATCTAGTAGTAAGGAAAGCTGAAGAGAAATAGGAGGGAATAAAAGGAGGAGAAAAAGAGGGAGAAGGAAGACGAAGGTAAGAGAGGACCTGAGACCTGCGTCTCTTGTTTGTATATTTTATTTTATGTTATTTATTAAGCAGTTACTATGTGTCAAACACTGTTCTAAGCACTGGGGTAGGTACAAGTTAATTACGTTGGACACAATCTCTGTCCCATATGGGGCTCATAGTCTAAATATGAGGGAAACCAGGTATTCAATTCCCATTTTACAGTTGAGGAAACTGAGACACAGAGAAGTTCAGTGACTTGTCCAAGTTCACACAGCAAGCAACTGCCAGAATCAGGATTAGAACTCAGGTCCTCTGACTCACAGGCCCGTGCTCTTTTCACTACTGCTTCTCGGGCCAAACTACTTCTATCGCACCTCCCAAATGCTGCCTATTCTTATTCCTAAGTGCTCCTGTTTCAAAGATGATACTCTCCATCCCACAACATAATCACTTTCTAGCCTTCTCCTCTTTCTACCCTGGTATGCATTGCTATTTTTGCTTAAAATTATGTGTACCAAAAAAATCATGTATTTGCTCTTCAAAAACCTAGTGAGGAAATTATGTTGCAAAAATGATTATGTGGGTAAATAAGATAATAGTCTGACCAGTGATGGCCTCTGAGCTCTGGATGGTGGCCATGAGTATAAAATCCCCTCATGCTAAAGGAAATATTATTTAACAGTTAAAGAGAAAATACTTTTTCATGGATATTTGATTAAGAATTTGAAATTTAAGAGTCTTGCAGAATGAGAAAGAATCAATCAATAATATTTATCCAGGGCTTAGTCTCTGCAGAAAATTGTACAAACTACTTGGGAGAGTACAACTGAATAGGAGCTTGCTTACAGTCTAGTGGAGGAAACAGACACTAATATAAGCTATGGGTAGGAGGAAGCAATAGAGTTTGAATATTGTTTATGGTCTTGGTTAAGTGCTTACTGTGTGCCAGGCACTGTACTAAGCTCTGGAGCAAAAACAAGTTAATCAAGTTGGACACAATCTGAGACTCACATGGGGCTCCCAGCTTTAATCTCCATTCTACAGATGAGGGAACTGAGACACAGAGTAAAGTGACTTGTCCAAGATCATACAGCAGATAAGTGGTGGAGCAGGAATTAGAACCCAGGTCCTTAGACTCCCAGGCCCAGGCTCTTTCCACTAGGTCATGCTGCTTCTCATTTTTGTACATAACGTTCTTCTTGGGGAAAGGTGGAAAGAGTGGTACATATAGACTTAGGTACGTGAAAGTGTTGAAATTATATTCATGGGGGGAATAGTACGGGGAGATTACTCAGGGAAGAGGTCCTGGAGGAGATGTGTTTTCAAAAAGGCCTTGAAGTTGGGGACAGCAGTGATTGTGTTTTCAGAAGGGCTCTGAAGACTGTAAGCTCGTTGTGGGCAGGGACTGTATTTACCATCTCTGTTATATCTATGTATTGTACTCTCTGCAAACAGTAAGAGCTCAATAAATACGATTGCTTGACTGACTGACTGACTGATGGGGAGAGGAGTGGTTTGTTGGATGTGAAGTGGGAGAGTTCCAGGCAGGAGCAAGGCGAGGTTGGCAGTGAGAGAGGGGAGAATGAGGCCGAGTGAGTGGGCTTGAGAAGAATGAAGCACAAGAACTTTGTTGTAGTGAGAGAGGATCAAAGATAGCTAGGTGGGAGAGAGCTGATTGAGTGCTTTGAAGCCAGTTTTCAGGAGCTTCATTTTGATGAGGAGAGGAATGGGCAACTATTTCAGGTTTTTGGGGAGTGGAGACAGGTGCAGTGTTTTAGAAAAATGATATGGGCAGGGGACTGGAGACAGGAGAGACTGGAGACAAGGAGAGCTGTAATAAGGCGGATGCAGTAATTGAGAAAAGTATTTCAGTTCCCTGAATGAGGTGATTGAATTCAAAACAGAGCAGTTCTAGTTAGTAGAATTAAATAAAGAGAAAGAGAGACCGGTTTACTGTTCCATAAGCACTTTGCTTCATTTTTAGACCCTGAAGGAAGGTGATCACGAGCTAAGCCAAATAGAAAATGAAGACAATTTTCCAGGAGGCCCACCCATAGGCTTGTCATACCCCAAACTTTGCTGAATGAATGATCCATGCTGCTACTGCAGTTTAAGGGGAATAGGAGAAACTCACCACCCTCTGATACAAAATCCTACCTCTTTTGACAGAACTCATATTAAGGAAAATTCCCTGGTTGCTCTGAGCTTATTCAGGTAAGTGTCCACCACCTCTGTTGTATTGTACTCTCCCAAGTGCTTAGTACAGTGCTCTGCGTGCAATAAGAGTTCATTAAATATCACTGATTTGTTCACTGGTTCAGGTGACAAGTCTATCCATCCTCAGCAAGTCTGATTGACTTGACTATATTTTACCTGATCTTAAAAGACCACAAAAGGAGAACCACCTCCATACTGTTGGAACACTGCCTTTCTAAAATTTTCAAAAATCATTAGCAGCATCAATAGCATTTATTGAGTGCTTACTGTGTGCAGAGCATTATACTAAGCACCTGAGATAGTATAGTACAAGGGAGTTGGTAGACGTGATCCTTGCCCATAAGGGGCCTTGTTCTTTGGATCTTGATGTGGTTGTGTAGAATATGAAAAATAATGGTTAATATTTTGCCTCTAGTGTGGCCTATAATCACCTTACAGTGACCTCAGGTGAGCTTTCATGAGCTGACAGTCATTACCATGATCTTACATGCTCTACAAGCGTTTAACCTCAGACAATCGCTATGCAAGCAGGAGAATGTAGCTTTAGCGCAGTAGCAACTGCAAATTTTAGTTTGCTCCCCTGATAAAAGGCATATTCTTAATGAAAAATAATGACAATTTCTGTCTTTAAATGAAACTTGAATGACTAGTGCCAATAGGCGAAAATAATTAAAACCCAAAATATGGACCTGTGAAATAGCAGTGCTATGTGGCACGCAGGGCCAAAATAAAAATAAAAATCAGAGACTATTAAATGCTGTGATTTTTCACAGTTGATTAAGACTAAATTATCTGGTGGCCTCCTTTGTGTAATTGAGTGGGGAAAATAACCAATATTTAATTTTTTAAAAGCCCATAATGTTAGCTGTGGAATGGTGACCACTTGTTCTAATATTTTGGGTGCTAATATAAAACATGTGGTGAAATGTGCCTGGGAATTGAAATCTAAATTAGGTTTCATTTCTAAAAACATGGCATTTACAAAAGTGGTATCCATTGCTCTCCCTACTGAATCATGGTTATTCTGAGAGTGTCATTATCCATGTCTGTGGATGTAACTGAAGAAAGGCACATGTAGGATCCATCTCTGCCCGCTGTATGCACGTGAAGCCTACCTTTTGGCTGCTTAATTGTGTTTCTGTGTGGGAATTAACTTTAGGAAAATGTCACATGTTTCTAATGATGGTTTTCCTCAGTGGAATACCAAACGTATTGATTTCCCACAATTCAACACCCAAGTTTATCTTGTCCATTAGGATTTTGCTACAGAAAGCAACACTCTTGATTTGCCTGGGTTGGCTATGTTCCAGTATCCTGATTGTGGTGATCCACGCTTTGTCATTTTGATGTGAAGTACGAGGTATAGAAGAACAGGAAAGATAGAGTGTGAGCGGCCCTTTAGTGCAATCCACTAGCTTTAGAATCAATTCTTCTCAATAGGTCCTGGAGTCTCAGCATTGAGGATCAGTGTGGCTCCTGATCATCAGTATCATCATAGTCAACACCAGGAATACCACAGGTATTATGGCCTGTAGGTGATGTTAGTGAAAATGTTAAAGAAACTGTTGGGGCTAAGACTCATTTCCCTAAACTCTAAAGATTATTTTCTTAGTTTAAAGCTTTCCTACTGCATTGTCCTGCCTTTCTGGTCTAGTTTTCTAATCATTACGTCCATGTCCAGCTAGACTGTAAGCTCCTTGTAGGCAGGAAATGTGTCTATCAACTCTGTAGTATTACACTCTCCCAAGCACTTAGTACGTGCTCTGAACCCAGTAAACACTCAATAAATATCATAGATTGATCAGCCTTTCACTGGGTAGTGTGCTTTGCTGGTAGTAAAATCTGGTGATATCTTTCATTTCTGTTGTGACAATAAAAATACTTGTTGGGACTGAAGATTTTTCCATTTTAGGAAAATAGTTCAACTCTATTTTCTTCAGGGCGAAGTCAGTCAGTCTAAAGTGCTGTGTTGATTCTGACAGATGTGTCCATGTTTGGCTTTCCACTTTTCTTCCAGTCATTCTAGAGTCCTGGAAGAATAGTTTGACCTTCAACCCAAATAGTGGGTTGAAGAGAAGAAGGTTAATCAGACAAAGAAACTGAGCTATCCTAATCCTGGTTACTAAATTCAGAGGCATCTAACTCCCAATTCAATTGTTCTAAACTACAAAAGACAATTTTACCAACATGTCCAAAGTATTTTAAATCAGTTATAAAGGTGATATAAAAGATGGGATATTTGTGCATTGCTTTTGGGTACTGGCCAGGTATTTCATTTATCAGTGTATCTCTCTAAGAGTCTATGTATGTATGTGTATATCTTTCTTCCTCTGTGTCATGCACTAGTTTATTTAAAAATGTTTGACTAGATGCCCCAGCTCTCAATATGGTGTTCTGCACACAGTAGGCATTCAGTAAATCTTTATGAATGAATTTAAATATTTAAAGCTGAGTCTGAAATAAAGGGTCAGGCATCCTCAGAAATATATTGGAATTTAAGGAATAATGGAGATGCTTTTTTTCCTTCATTTTCAGGGGTATATCTTGCATAGAAAGTTCAGAAGTTCAAAGTATCTGTGGGTCAAGGGTATTTAGCCCTAAAGGGACAACTGTCTCTAAACACTTTTTACTAAATAGAGTTTTTACTAAATAGAAAGTAGAGAAACAGAGATAAGGGTGTGGATATGCATGATAGCTTGATCTGTATATGAGATGTTTTTCTAATTCTTCTGAATTTTGTGTTTCATATATATCATTCACTCAATCCTAACTCCAAAGCCAATAAGAGCAATGGCTGAAAACATGCCTGTCAACTTCCATTCCCCATCTTTCTGACATTTTCTTAGTCCTACAAAGGAGCTTTCATTGGGGGGTAAAAAAGAACCTTGGCCGCAATGCTTAGACTCTGAAATTCACCATGGCAGCTGTCCTGCTTGACCCGGTGGTGGTGATGCATAATGAACTGCGGAGGTTTGTGTGCAGGAGGAACAACCCCATAAATCTTAATTTCAGCAGAACCTGGTTCAGAATAAGTCTCGAGCCCCTTGGCACAGGCATTTCATCTCATCCTTTGGCATATAAAATCTAGTCATTTTCCAGATGGTCCAAATAATTCCCAAGACTGGAAAGATTACTAGGGATTTCTTTAGATAAAGCACTTCAGGGGAGTGTAGTTATCTAATAATCATTGCAATTATTAATATTAATAATAACTGTAGTATTTGTTAAGTGCTATGTGCCAAGCTTTGTACTAAACAATGAGGAGAGAAATAAGATAATCAGGTTGGACACTGTCCCTGTCCCACATGGGGCTCCCAGTCTAATTTGAAGGGAGAACAGGTACTGAATCCCCATTTTCCAAAGAGGCAACAGGCACAGAGAAGTGAGCACGGAGAAGTGAAGTGACTTGCCCAACTTCACACAGCTGACAACTGGCAGAGCCAGGATTAGAACCCCATGGCCTCTGACTCCCAGGCCCGTGCACTTTCCACTAGGTCACACTGCTTTTTTTTAGCCTAATTGTTAAGCGCTTACCATGTACCAAGCACTGTACTAAGCATTGGGGCAGATAGAAGCTCATCAGGTTGGTCACAGTCCATGTTCCACATAATAATAATAATTATAGTATTCATTAAGCTCTTACTATGTGCCAGGCATTCTTCTAAGCATTGGGATGCATACAAGCTAAATCAGGTTGGACATAGTCCCTGTCTCATGTGCGGCTCAGTCTTAATCCCCATTTTACAGATGAGGTAACTGCGGCACAGAGAAGTTAAATGACTTGCCCAAAGTCACACAGCAGACATGTTGCAGAGTTGGGATTAGAACCTATGACCTTCTGACTCCCAGGCCCATGCTCTATCCACTATGCTATGCGACTCACTGTCTTAATCCTCATTTTACAGATGAGATAACTAAGGTACATAGAAGTTAAGCGACGTGCCTAAGATCACACAGCAGACAAGTGTCAGAAGTGGAATTAGAACTCGGGTTCTTCTGACTCCCAGTACCCTGCTCCTTCCACTGGGCCATGCTGTTTCTTTTTTAAGAGGAACAGGAGCAGGGAGCTGTGATGATAGTTGTGATAAGGGCAATGGCAATACCAAGAGCTTCAGTGCAGATTTGCTGTCATTAACATTGTTGCACAGTGTCGATGGGCCAGATTTGGGGGTGAGGCTTTGACCCTGTAAACTTTCATGCTCTGCCCCTTTCCTCCATCACCCACCCCCATGCCAAGGGGTTTTGAATCAGATTAGCTGCTCCAGACTCCACCCTACCCCAGGGTAACCCCTGACTGCATAATCCTCCCCCCCCGCCGCCATTCGATTGATAGCTCTTTGAGGTCAGGGATGCATCTTGCGTTCCTTAAATGCATAATACAATGCTCTGTGTCCACAGTGGATGCTTAATAAATTCAGTTGATACCAATATAGATTTGCCTGGTGCTTTGATGGAGCAATGCAAAGTAGTAAATATTTGTTATTTCAGAAAATGCATATTCTGCCCTTTTACCCCCAAAAGTACCTAGGAGTGAAATAAGTAAAAATGTTATTTTTGTTACTTGCTTATAATAAATGGACCTTGTCCCACTGGCAAATGAATGAGGGGCTATACAATAATAATAATAATAATAATCATAGTGTTGGTATTTGTTAAGTGCTTACTATGTGCAGAGCTGGGGTAGCTAAGCGCTGGGGTAGATACAGGGTAATGCAAGCCTGTATTAATCATTCGATAAATTGTATTTATTGAGCACACATGTGCAGAGCACTATAGTAAGCACTTGGGAGAATGCAACAGAGGAGGTAGACGCCTTCCCTGCCCACAACGAGCATGCAGTCTAGAGGGGGTTAAGGATTTGAAGCAATATTTTTAACATAGTGATTTGGTCACAAGGAAGAGCTATGCGTGGCTGACCTGGTTTGCTCCAGCTTTTGCCGTATGCACTCCCTCCTCTTGACCTTTAAGATTTGTGGCTCTGCCAAAAGAAAGGGGAACAGAGATTTTTTTTTCTTGAGTATGGGAGATGTGGGCACAGGTGGGTTGAAGAATTCCAGAGGAATCCTGAAAGCTGAAACAGTTTGAGAATCACTGGTTCGAAAAAAGGAAGGAAAACATTCCCCTTAGAGTGCTCCTTAAGGCATCCAAGAGAAACCTCCCAGAAAACCTCTCTCCCTCCCTCCCTTTCTCTCTCCCCCTCCCTGCTACCCCTCAAAGTAAAAAAACAGCAACCAACCACCATAGCCCTCCACATCACAGCAGCCTGAAACATGAAAACCTACAAGTGTGACAATGGGAGAGTGTTTGTCCAAATACTCATCTCATCAGGGAACAACAGAGAGAAATGAGAAGTAGTGCAGCCTAATGGAAAGACCACAGGACTGGGTTCTAATCCCAACTCTGCCTATTGCTTTTTGTGTGACTTTGGCCAAGTCACTTAATTTTTCTGTGCCTCATTTGCCTCATCCATTAAATGGGGATTAAGAATGTGAGCCCTACTTGGGGCAGGGACTGTGTCCAATCCAAATACCTCAGTGCTTAGTACAGTGCCTGGCACGTAAGCACTCAACAAATGCCATAAAAAAATAAATGACAGAGGAACTCTGAGGTGGGAAATGGAGTAATAAACAGAGCCCCGGATAGTGCCGAACCTGGCACTGAACATGTTTTTCTAGTTATTATGGATACTAAACAACCTGCAACTTCCAGGATTTCTTGAAGGTTTGTCATAGACACCCATGATTGGTAACCTAGTATAAAGGGACCGAGCCTGGCAGCCAGAGGACCTGGGTTCTAATCCCAACTCTGCCACTTGTGTGCTTTGTGACCTTGATCAAGTCACTTACTTCTCTTTGCCTCAGTGTCCTCATCTGTAAAACAGGGATTCAATACCTGCTCTCCCGCCTGCTTAGACTGTGAGCCCCATGTGGGATAGAGACTGTCCAGACGGATAAACTTGTATCTATACCAGCTGTTCATACAGCATTTGTCACACAGAAAGAGCTTAACAAATACCACAAGTATTCATTCATTCGACATATTTATTGAATACTTACTGTGTGCAGAGCATTATTATTATCATTATTACTGCTCTCGACTACTGCACTGTGGAAGTCAAAGTCTGCCAGGAGAATGTGATTAATGGGGATTATACCTTGAGTATGCACAGAATCCATCAATCCAGCAGGGATGCAAATGGTGTTTTGTCAAGATTGTAAACTCAAGGACAGGAATTGTTTCTACTACCTCTACTGTAGTTTTCTAAATGCTTAGTGCAGTGTTCTATACAGAGTAAGTCCTCGGTAAATTTGATTGATTGATTGATTACCTGCCAGAGAAAAATCAGCACAGAAGATGGGGATGGGGATGAAGATTGAGAGTCCCATGTGGGACATGGACTGTGTCCAATCTGATTACCTTGCATCTACCCCAGGGGTCCGTAAGCGCCTAGCTCATAGTAAGCACTTAAATACCATAAAAAAAAGTATAACCTTATGTACATAAGTGCTGGGGTCGGAGGGGAGAGTAGTATATAGGTGCTTAGGGGATGCAGACTCAGGCACAGACTTGATGCAGAAAGGAAGGAAAATAAGGTGGGAGAGATGAGAATAATCAGAGAAGGCTTCCTGGGGGAGATGGGGGTTGTGATTTTAATGGGTCCATAAACATGGGAATAGTTGTGTTCCGTTGCTGCTAAATGGGTAGGGAAATTCAAGCAGGAGGAAGGGTATGGGTAAAGGCTCAACAGCAAGAAGTTCATGAGCAAGGGACAGTGAGTAGGTTCCTTCCTAATTCAAGGTGAAGACTCTTTACTTTGGAAAGTTCATATGGATATATCTTTTGTAGGCACTGGCTTTAAAGACAAAATGCTGAATTTTGAGATGATGTTGACAAGAAATACTGAAATAGAATTTAAAAAATAAGCATAGTTTCCCCTTTAGAAAGCCACCTGTTAGATGCAAGACTACATTTTCATGCTTTAGTATTCATGCTTTCCATTAGTATAGGAAATGGACAGTCAAACATGGAACTTTATAGACAAACTAGAAAGGCAGTCAGAATTTGTAGAGCTCTTTTTTCAATCAGATCAGGTGGAAATCCCCACCATATGTCATATTTGTGTTTTCATAATAATGAGACCAGCTTGAATAAATTGTTGCTGTTTGACTGAATGAAAACACTATTAGAATCTTTACAGGACTAAAAAAAAAGTCAAATAGAACTGATCTCATTAAATAAAGAAATTCTAGACACCCAGAGGCCTCTTGTATTTACTTTGTCACTTCAATTAATCTGATGCAGCCTGGCCAGATTGAAAAATGGCTTCCTCTTTTTACAGTTTCTCTATCCAACGTATAGTTTTCAATTTTAAAATGTATCCATTGGCTTTGTTTTAAAACTGTGTTTGGCGAATGTCTTTTAATTAATGCAAATAAGGGAGAAGATATACAATTGTTAGTGTTACACAATTGTTAGTGTTACAGTGCTCTGCACATAGTAAGCGCTCAATAAATACTATTGAATGAATGAATGAATGAATGAATGAATGGTGTTATTTTCTGTGACCATGCTATTCTGTTTACAATGCTGAGCCAGTTTTAGTTGTTGTAACTTTTATATATTAGAGTGCATCTATGTAAAATAAAGTGCATTCAGGATCACATACGACCTACTGCTGTAGGTAGTGAACATATACTTCAACCAGTTTTGTAGGAGTTTCTTAACCAAAAACAGACTTTAATTCTATTCTAGGACTACTAGTACTTAAACTTTCCATCTGTGTGTGTGTTTCTGTTGCTCAGACCAGCTGTCACCTCGCTGTCAGCTTTTATGTGTTTATTGCTGTTCTGGGCATTGTTTAGCATATATTTTCTGACACGGTAGGGGAAAAAAAGGTGTTTGTTTCCAATGGAAATCCTGGGCCTTTGAAACTCTGGGAAGTATTTCTGTTAATTTCTGCCTCCAAGGGCTCTTTTTTCAAAAGAGTAGTTCAAAATTCGTTTGCAGAAAGAGGAAGGATGCAAGCTTAATACTTGGAATGCCACATATTCACAAATAAAGTTGGAGATTCTGAGGTGAAAATGATATTGAAAGTTTAGGAGTTTGTAATCATGATGACTTATATGGTAGTTATTGTCTTTGGGTCCAGGGTCTTACCTTACCATTGATGTTTGTTTTCTGAAAATTAATGCTATCTAACACAATTGATCAAAATCAAGATATGAATTTGAGGTCCCACAATTAAAACACACTATAATTCTTTCTCCTTCTTTTCTCCCATCTTTCCTTTCTTCTTCACTGTCCAACTTTCTCCCCCTTGCTCTTTCTTCCTCTCCCTTTCCTATTGGGTCCAAATGGCTTTTTCAAAAGAATGAACAATAATAATAATAATTAAGCAATTACTGTGTGCCAAGCACTGTACTAAGTGCTGAGGTAGATAGATGATAATCAGGTTAGACACAGTTCCTGTCCCTCATGGGGATCACAGGCTATTTAAATCAGAGGATTTTACAGATGAGGAAAGTGTGGCAAAAAGAACTGAAGTGACTTGCCCAGGATCACACAACAGACAAGTGACAGGTCTGGAAATAAAACCCAGGTCCTCTGACTCTCTGGCCCGTGCTCTTTCCACTAGACCTCTATAAAACTCTATAATATTGCCATTTCATTCTCAGAAAAATGAATTTCCAGCTAATTGAAAGACCCAACTCAAATTATTTAGAATTCAATTCATACTTCTCGGGCTACTTTCAGAATATACAGTATTCATAAGTTTTTGACCAAACTGCTGATTCTTCTGTGGAGTGACTTTTTTCCAAATCTTTCTTCCAAATTCTTGGCTTCTATCATTCTTCCCCTCCAGTTAATCAATCCATGAATAGTACCTCTGGATTGTAAGCTCATTTTGGCAGGTAATGTGTCAGCTATTTCTGCTGTACCATATTCTCACAAGCACTTAGTACAATCCTCGGCACATAGTGAGTGCTCAATACCGTAGATTGATTTTTGAGTGCTTAGTCTTTGTAGAGCACCATACTAAGCACTCTCAAATGTGCAACCAAGTTATAGACCTGATCTCTGTCTCAGAAGAATTTATAAGCAGTGGACATATTACAAAAGCAATGCACTCCTGTTTCTAATTCAACAATGGGATTACTAGAATTAATCCAGGAATAGTGTACGTTATGGCAAGATTGGATCAATCCTATGAAACATATGAAAATCCTCTGTCTCCAATTCATAATATGCTATTCCCCTCCTTCTTACTTGATCATTCCCAAAGGGAAAATGACACACACAGCAAGGTATAGCGGATAGAGCATGGGCCTGGGAGTCAGAAGGTCATGGATTCTAATCCCACCTCTGCCACTTGTCTGCTGTGACCTTGAGCCTTCTCTTTGTCTCAGTTACCTCATCTATAAAATGGGGATTGAGACTGTGAGCCCTATGTGGGACGGGAACTGTGTGTCCAACCCGATTTGCTTGTATCCACCCCAGTGCTTAGTACAATGCCTGGCACATAGTGAGTGCTTAACAAATATCATTATCATTATTACTGATGTATATAATAATAATAATAAAGGGAGCTCTGAACAAACCACCCACTTGTTAAAATCACTATCATCACTTATCAATCCCTTCATGCAAGGCCTTAGTTCTGACCCTTGCCTCTTATTCTGGATGGGAGATTCCATCCTCATCACAATCGATTGATTGTTCATTCTTTGCATTTGTTGAGTGCTTTTCTCTCCTCCATCAACAATGCATACCCAACAGAAGGGCAGGGAAACAGCTCAAGATCTAGACTGTTCCCCTCTAGATCATAAGCTTCTTGTGGGCAGGGAACATGTCTACCAACTGTGTTGTAGAGTCCCTCCCCAAGCACTTAGTACAATGCTCTGCACACCTTAAGCACTCAATAAATGTGATTGATTGATCAATCAAGGTCACACTATGAGCCAGGAGCAAAACGAAGAACTGGGATGTAGTCTCTGGACTTGCTTTATTCCGAGGCAGACCACACATGGCTAAACTTCTTCACTGGAACCCAGATCCAGCTAAATCTCTACACACTAGTGTCAGCCAGTCTTATATGCTGTTTGACACTGAACTGAAGCCCTGAAAACTGCCCCTTCTGGGTCAGAAGACGTGATGGAGAGATCAAAAGAGGGCTTAAAATCAAAATGTAAATAAAAGAGAAAATCCAGAATGTGATGTAAAATGACTAGTTATAAAACTGTCTGCAGCGGGAAGAAATCAAAGAGTTTATTAGGTGAATTAAAAAATGGTAAGATTCATGTGAAAACATTCCAGGCTTAGTCCTGCTATGGGGTAAAAAAGGACTTGAAGTGTGGCTCATAAAACAGTCAGATGTTCATAAAGAAGCAGGGCTCATTTTTTACCTGTAGTTGCAATTCTTAATGAAACAGAGTTTATGATGGCTACGTGTTATGTTTTATTATTTACATTCCTTTTCCATTGCAAATCTTCTAAAGTACCTCGGACACCCTTCCAAGATGTAATTCTTAGACAGGTTGCAATATCTCTAAGTAATTTGAATCAGTTTGTATGGCTTTTGTGGATTTGAAATGTCAATGACCAGACATCAGATTCATGTATCACTAATGATAATAGTCATCAAATCACATTGTCTAAGTGCGTCTCAGAATTCTCATCCAATAGCAAAAGAGAATCAATCAATCCATGGTTTTTATTGAGTGTTTACGGTGTGCAGAGCACTGTACTTAGGTTTTGGGAGAGTACACTGAGTTGGTAGAAATGTTCCCTGTCCATAGGGAAGCTGCTTTCAGTCTACGGGAGAGACAGACAATCTAATAAATAAATTATGGTTCTGTCCATAGGTGCTATGGGAATGAAGGAGGGGTGAATAAAGGGGAAGGGGTGAATAAAGGGTACAAATCTAAGTGCATGGGTGAATGCAGAAGGGAGTGGGAGAAGGTATTACTGACCCCATTTTACAACTTATCAAAAAGTATCTCTCAGAGACGCTGCGGACTTTTCTAAGCAAATTAACCAGATGTCATGTTTTTCCAAAAGCATAGAGATATAAGATTAATGAAAAATATTTAATTTACCTATTTATTTTTGAATACCTCAATTGTGCCAAGATATTTGATCTATGGACTGGGACGTGAGTGCATCTCACTTTCAGTTAGCTGGGGAAGACTCTGAAGAGGAAATGGACTAACAGGAGGTGTTTCTCCTGCAGGAGGTCTTCCCTGACTAAGCACTCATTTCCTCTTGAATGGTATTTGTTAAGTGCTTACTATGTGCCAGTCACTGAACTAAGCACTGGGTTGATACAAGATAGATTGGACACAGTTCCTATCCCAGATAGTGCTCACACTCTTAACCCCCATTTTACAGATGAGGTAACTGAGGCACTGAGAAGTGAAGTGATTTGCCCAGGGTCACTCAGCAGACACGTGGAGGAGCCGGTTTTAGAACCCAGTCCATCTGACTCCCAGGCCTGTGCTCTTTCCACTAGGCCATGCTGCTTCTCTTCTCCCACTCCCTTCTGCATCACCCTTGGTCTTGGATTTGTTCCCTTTATTCATCCCTCCCTCAGCCCCACACTACTTGTGTACATATTCATAATTTATTTATATTAATGTTTATCTCCCCCTCTAGACTGCAAACTCATTGTGTTCAGGGAGCATTTTTTACCAACTTTGTTATATTGTACTCTTCCAAGCACTTATGTAATAACAGTGATAATAATAATGATGGTATTTGTGAAGCTCTTACCAAGCACTGTCCTAACCACTGGGGCAGATACAAGGTGCTCAGGTTGTCCCACGTGGGACTCAGCGTCTTAATCCCTATTTTACAGATGAAGTAACTGAGGCACAGAGCAGTTAAGTGACTTGCCCAAAGTCATAAATCTGCTAAGTGGAGGAAGCGAGATTAGAACCCGTGAATTCTGACTCCCAAGCCTGTGCTCTTTCCAATACGCCATGCTGCTTCTCAACAGGGCTCTGCCCACAGAAAGCACTCAATAAATGTGAGTGATTGACTGACTGATTGAGATTTAAAACAGTACCACAGGAGACAGAGTCAGGAGTTGGAAAGAAGTGGCAGAGGAGGTTTTAAGAAGATGTTCCTGGCAGTGGAGAGACTTGGAAGTGGAATAAGTTGGAGAAAAAGGCCAAGAAATCAGGCTAGTATTGAAGCTGAAGGTTAGAAGGCAGACGTTAAATCAGGACAGAGGCATGGTTTAAAAAAGTAAGTCAATGTGGGCAGGAAGCTGAATCCAAGAGTTATCAGGCTCAAAAAAAACCAGACAGTTTGGGCAATATCAAAGTGGGTATGTGACAAGTTGAAAGCAACAGTAAGATTCCTTATATGAAGAGTGAGTAAAAGGGGTGGGGGTGAATCTACTGCAGTGCTGAGGAAAGGGAAGGGAACGAGAGCCTCAGAAATAATAAATGGCTCGTCTAAGCTGGAGTGATGAACTAGAGGTGGGGCTAGAAACATAATCTTTTATGTCCTTCATTCAGTGCCCCATTCTGGCAGCCTCACTAAACATATTGATTCCATTTGAAGTGATTCTACCCAGCATCTTCAAAAACAATGGTTTTATATGTGTAAATAAATAAATTACAGATCTTTACATTAGTCCTATGGAGTTGAGGGAGGGGTGAATAAAGGGTGCAAATCTAAGTGCAATGGTGACACAGAAGGGAGTGGGAGAAGAGGAAATTAGGACTTTGGCAGGGAAGGCCTCTTGGAGGAGATGTGCCTTCAATCAGGCTTTGAAGGTGAGAATCATTTCATCCACAATAATAATGTTGGTATTTGTTAAGTGCTTACTATGTGCCGAGCACTGTTCTAAGCCCTGGGGTAGACACAGGGGAATCAGGTTGTCCCACATGGGGCTCACAGTCTGCATTCCCATTTTACAGATGAGGTAACTGAGGCACCGAGAAGCTAAGTGACTTGCCCAAAGTCACACAGCTGACAAGTGACCGAGCTGGGATTCGAACCCATGACCTCTGACTCCAAAGCCCATGCTCTTTCCACTGAGCCACGCTCAGAAGTGTGAGAATACTCCCACTGTTAGAAATGTGATCTTCACACATGATGAACATCCATGTATATGTATACTTAAACAGGTATTATCATGATAGTGGCATTTGTTGAGTGCTTACTATGTGTCAGGCACCATACTAAGTGCTAGCAGAGATACAAATTAGCCAAGCCAGACATAATCCCTGTCCCATTTTGTGCTCATTAGCTAAATAGGATGTAGCCCAGGACAGTCACTCCACATCTTACAAATGAGGAAACAGAGGCACAGAGAAATGAACTAACTTGTTCAAAGTCTCACAGCTAGCAAGTGGCAGAGTCAGGGTTAGAAACCAGGTCCTCTGACTCCCATAAGCAGGCTCTTTCCAATAGCCCATGCTGCTTCTCTATTGTATATGTAAATGACTGAATCTCTCAAAAAAATTCTCAAAAATATTGGAGAAAACAGTACTGCTTTTTAGCTAGTCTTTTCTTAGCTTCTGAACTTAGCTAGTCTTCAAAATGAGTTATGCAACAGCCCATGACTTCACACTCACAGTCCCAATTGTGTATTTTTAAATTATATATTATAAGTGATTTATTTAGGTAAATGTCTGTCTCCCTCTCTAGACTGTAAGCTCGTTTTGGGCAGGGAACGTGTCCGCTAATTCTGTTCTGTTCTGTCCCAAGTGCTTAGTCCTATGTGCTCTGCACATAGTAAGCGCTCAATAAATACCACTGATGGATCGACTGATTGACAATGGCCCCCCTCACCCATCTGATGTGGGTGCCCATGGACCAATCAATCTATCACTTGTATTTGTTAAGCACTTACTGTGTGAGAACACTCTACAAAGCACTTGGGAAAGAAAAATACTATAAAAGCTGGTGAGCCCAATCCCTGGCCATGATGAGCTTACACTCTATAGCAGGAGACACGGCAGGGACTGTCTGTATCTGTTGCCGACTTGTTCATCCCAAGCGCTTAGTACAGTGCTCTGCACATAGTAAGCACTCAATAAATACTATTGAATGAATGAATGAATGGAGACAGACATTAAAATAAATTACAAATAGGGGAGATGGCAGAGTTTGATATCCACAAGTGCTGCGGAGTTGGGAGGAGTAACAGATTCCTGGAGATAGCATGTTTCATAGTTGGATCCTCAATATTATGCTTATGTCTTTAACCTCATTTTTTGGAAGTGATAAAGGAAAAAGTTTTATGTTGAGTTCTTCCCTGTAGAAAAATACTCGTTTCACTATACAGTAGCAAGCTCCTCTAGATGTCACTATTTCATCATGGTATCTAAATGGATATAGCATGTTGTAAAATAAGTTACTGCTTAAACAGTTTTCCTCCTCTTGGGGTTTCTCAGTGTTTACAAAATATTTTTCTGTTGATCAGATGACGATGATGATAAAAATTACAACATGAGTTAGATACAAGATCATCTGGTCTGTTATGTCATTATTGATTCCATTAAATTGATTCATTCATTGTCATATATATTGAGCACTTACTGTGGGCAGAGCACTGTACTAAGCATTTGAAAAGTACAATTCAGCAACCAATCAATTCAAGGGCCATTATTCTGATACTACACTGCTAAGTCTAGGGAAGATGTTTTCTTCCATCGGAATCTCTATCATCTCACAGCAAAAACTGTATTTGACATTTTCATCAGAATTGGCATAGTTTTATTAATATAACTCTAGTCAGACTAATTCACCTCTCTCTAATGGTTGAAATAGCTTTAAGACATTTATCAGACTGCAAATCTACAGTAGCCTTCACAAGTATGGGGCCAGAAATTCTAAATTCTTTTCTTGGCTCTGCCTCTACTTCCCCAAATGATGGCCTTCAGTTTCTGAACCTGATACTGAAATTTGTGAATTCTCTGAAAACATGAACCTGCTCCTAGTAATAGTGTCAAGTAAATTGCTTGATTTCAAAGGCTTCTAGAATAATTCACTAATAAAAACAACTAAATATTTAATTTTTGAAAAATTCCCTCATCCCACATTAAATCGGGTCCCAGAACAGTCAAAGAAGTTGTCAAAATATTTTCCTAACCCTCAACCCTTACCTAGCCTCAAATGGGGGCTAACTATAGATTTCATTTGAGTTCTGGCCCTAACTCAAATCCTAATATGGGTTTTTTGGGATTGATGTGTTGATAATTCAATTTGTATTTATGACAGTGTGGATTAAATATGTTTGGCAGTTTGACCTTTTTTTTTTATTTTTAACAATTTAACATCTGGCAACAGAGAGCAGAGATGTTTGAAATTTGTTCCTTTACCACTGCTGTTCACTGTGGGCAGGGAATGTGTCTGTTTATTGTTATATTGTACACCCCCAAGCATATTACAGTGCTTTGCACACAGTAAGTGCTCAATAAATATGATTGAATGGAGAAGGTACTACATTTATAAGTGGATTTGGATCTGTTCAAAGAGAAAAGTAGTCTAAAATAGATAAGTTCCATAATTAGGAGTTCATAATTTAGTGTAAGCTCATTATGGGCAGAGAATGTTTCTCTTATTTCTGTTGTATTGTAACCTTACAAGCGCTTAGAACAGTTCTGCACATAGTAAGCACTCAATGAACACTAATAAATAACTAATAATAAAATAAATTCATAGGTCACAGCATGGCCTAGTGGGTAGAGCTTGGGCCTGGGAGTCAGAAGAACATGGCTTCTAAGTCTGGCTCCGGCACTTGTCGGCTGTGTGACCTTGAGCAAGTCACTTCACTGTTCTGTGACTCAGTTACCTCATCTGTCAAATGCGGATTGAGACTGTGAGCCCTATGTGCGTCAGAGACTGCATCCAACCCGATTTCCTTGTAACAATCCCAGTGCTTAGTACAGAACCTGGCACATAATAGGTACTTAACAAATAACACCATTAGCATTATTACCACCATTGATTGACTGATGGATTGAGAATATCTTGATTATATGTTTACAGGCAGAGGAAAAGATGAGATCCCATTTAGGCCTGAGGGAAATAACCTGTATGAAAAAGAAGAAACCTCCAGTCTCCACAGGTGATAACTTTTACATTCTGCTCTGCATTTAAAACTGAAATTTTTGAGTATAAAAAGTTGGTTGAGTTAAGTTTATTGCAGTTGTCCTTGGCCTCATAAAATATTCACTCATAGCCTACAGTAAATGTAGCATATGTTTCCACAGTATATTTATTATATTGGAATTGAGGCTCAGGGAGTCCATGAAAGAGCCTAATTACCTGTGACTATGTCATATCTTGTCATCTTGGTTTATTGTGAAATGCTTCTCTACTAAAGCTGCTAGCAAAACACTTCCCTAACAACAGATCATGTGGAGAAAAATAGTTACCCCACATACAGTCAAAACTGCTAAATACAGAGCATTCCATTAAAATGTTTTGTGTTTTTGCTTCTAGAGAAAGTGACTCAAACACATCAGTCCACTTATGACCAAGAAAAGGTTCATAAACTCAACAAGGAAAACACTGTAAAAGCAAATGAACCCCAAATTCAGAGAAATTCTCCCACAGTCACCCAAGAGTCAAGAGACAAAGTAGGGTTCTTAACTTGGGAAAATCCCAAGGAGAGTAAGAAGACTCCTGCTGGAAAGGATTTTTCCAAGGCCAGAATGGTAAGCAGACCAGGAGAAGGGGTCACCACTGGAGAAGACAGGGAAAACACAGTGAAGAAAAATGGTGTTCCTGACCATGTAACAGGATCTTGTGAGAGTCCGGTGACCAGAGAAGAAAAAAATGTCCTCACTTCTGGGGAAGAGGAAGATGCCTGTGGAGAGGAAACTGGAAGAGCAGGACCAGCTGCTTCCTATGACGCTAAAGAGGAAGCCCAGGTTGAGAGGGATCCACGCCAAAAGAAGAAATTAAATCAAAGGTAGGTTTAGAAAATGTGTCATTTGATATAGGCCCATGTGAATACCACGTAGGCTTTGCTCAAGCTTCAATCACAGAGGGAGCTAAAGGACTTGAAGTTAATTATTTAAGCATTGATTATGGAGGATGTGGATTTTCCAGGACTTTTATTCATTTTACCTCCTCTGGCTGACTGGTGGCCATTTCACCGTTCTTAGCTTCCACTATGGTTGTCAGAGGGAGAATCAGTGAGTCACGAAGGAAAGGGGAAAGGAGAAGAAACGCAGCATTTAGTTTATATTATTTCTGGACTAACATTTGGAACTACTGGCTAAAATCTAGTTTGGGATTATCTGTGGTTTGCATTCATTTGAGCTATCCCTAGTCTTCAATACCAGAATTTGAGTTGGTTGTAATACAATTCGCTTTTTGCCAAATAAAATTTTAGTCTGGATTTTACTTGTTTTTCAAAAATCTCACAGCAGCACATTTTACCAAAATACCATATTATGGATTGGATTTTCTCTGAAAAACAGGTGGGATTCAGGAACATGTAGTTTGTGAAATTACTTTCTGCCTCCAGCTTCAAGGTACAAATTTAGGTAGTCTAGCAGAATGATAGAATTGATGAGAAATTTTAAAAGAAATTTTTGGGACAAATTATTAAAGTGGGACAGCTGTTAAAAAAGTAGTTTAAATATCAAGCATGCAGAGTTCTTACCAACTCGGCACAGAGCTCTGTATGAGGGAATTAGAAATTAGAATATGATTCCTGTTTTTGAGAAAGTAATGATTCAATAGGGGGATACAGAACTATTCAATAGTCTAAGGTATGAGTAAGAGTCAGTAATCTCTTTCTCACTATTCACTGTATTTGGAGCACTGTACTCTATGTTGGGAGCACAATCAAAGTAGCAGATAATGGGGCTTGCTCCCAATGAATACAAAAGGTTACTAGGGAATCCATTACCTTCATTTCTGGGCCCCTTTGGTTGGGAACTTTGAGGGCTACCGCATTCTTTCGTTTTCTAGGCATAACAGCAGTGAAAAGTATCCTTCAGCTGCACTGATGGAAGAAACTAATCCCATAAGACCTCTTTCCCAAAATGATGAGCAGGCTGGCCCAGCTGATCACAGCAACAACAGCAAGCGTCACGTCAACGATGAAGAACTCCTTAGCGATGACAACAAAAAGAGCAAAGTAGATGCGGCAAGAGCAGGAGCAAAACACAAATCTCAAGTGGTTTCTGAGCTGAAACAGGCCTGGAGTAG
This sequence comes from Ornithorhynchus anatinus, assembly GCF_004115215.2. NCBI lineage: Eukaryota > Metazoa > Chordata > Mammalia > Monotremata > Ornithorhynchidae > Ornithorhynchus > Ornithorhynchus anatinus. The sequence continues at coordinate 17,515,166 of NC_041751.1, forward strand.
CACCCAAGACAAGCCACAGGAATCTGACGCCATCAGGACAGAGAATGGGAACAAAACGCAGTCAACTACTAAAGAAAACTATTTTGTGACTCTATTTGGTAGGAAAGAACTCAAATCCAAAACTTCTATGCTGTCACACATGAATACACTTTGGCAATAATTCCTTTCAAAAGATACGTGCTTTGCCTCACAGTCTGAGTGTCCCCTTTCCCAGATAAATATAGGCTATGGAACTTTTTACCACTTTTAAAAATTCAGGAAAAGCTATGAGAACGGCTTCTTGAAAGTGTCTGAGAAAAGCCATGTACTTGTTTTTCCTGAGGAAGAGAGGGAGGGAAGAGGGGAAAGAGAGAAGAGGTGGATGGGGGAAAGGGGGAGAGGGAGAAAGGAAGAGAGGTGAATGGGAGGTTATGAGGGGGGATGGAAGGGAAAGAAGAAGAGAGAGAGATGTTAAAATAAAGCAGCATGGCTCAGTGGAAAGAGCACAAGCTTGGGAGTCAGAGGTCATGAGTTTGAATCCCAGCTCTGCCACTTGGCAGCTGTGTGACTGCGGGCAAGTCACTTAACTTCTCTGTGCCTCAGTTACCTCATCTGTCAAATGGGGATAAACTGTGAGCCTCACATATGACAATCTGATTACCCTGTATCTACCCCAGCACTTAGAACAGTGCTCTGCACATAGTAAGCACTTAACAAATATCAACATTATTATTATTATAAATTCAAGAAAATATGGTCCAAATAAATTTTCATTCTACTTGGCTTGCTCTATTTGTAAATCTATTTTGTGATAGCCAATGAATATTATAGGAATCATCACTATTGGTGTTTTGCTTAATGGAACTGAAGCTGCGGAATTCTGATATAAGAAAAGGAAAGTGCACATTTTTAGAACCTCAGTAGTTTTGTAAGCACTTAATACAGTGCTCTGCACACAGTAAGTGCTCAATAAATACAATTGAATGAATGAATCCAGTCTTAAGAGTGGGGGTTTTTTTTCAGAAAAAAAATCATATTTTTTTGTTGAAAAGGATCTTTCCTTAAACTGTTTTGGAAAGAAATCTTTAAAATGCCCCATTTAGATGACCTAAGCAAACTTTTAATTGTTTTTCCTTCACTCATTTCCTACCTCCCCTTCCAATATCAGTCAGTGATATTTATTGAATGCTTACTGTAGAATAATAATAATAATAATGTTGGTATTTGTTAAGCGCTTACTATGTGCTGAGCACTGTTCTAAGCACTGGGATAGACAGAGGGGAATCAGGTTGTCCCACGTGGGGCTCACAGTCTTAAACCCCATTTTACAGATGAGGTAACTGAGGCACCGAGAAGTTAAGTGACTTGCCCAAAGTCTCGCAGCTATGTGGCCGAGCAGGGATTCGAACCCATGACCTCTGACTCCAAAGCCCGTGCTCTTTCCACTGAGCCATGCTGCTTCTCTAATCGGAACATCAAAACTTTTATTGATTCAATAAATTATTTTAAATGAACTTTCACCTCCAAAGTAAGTGGTTTTGGTTTTTTTTTTTGTAGAAATGCCTGATGGGATCAATAACTGGACAGGAAATTGTAAGAGAAATTGTATTAGGCATTTACTAGTGCAAGAGTCCTTGAACTAGGTACTAATAAAAATTGTGGTGCTTGTAAAGCACTTACTTTGTATCAAGTGCTGGAGTAGATACAAGATCACCAGTTCCCACATGGGGCTCACAATCTAAGTAGGAGGGAAACAGGTATTGACTCCCCATTTTGCAGATGAGGGAACTGAGGCCCCAGAGAAGTGACTTGCCAAAAGTAATACAGTAGACAAGTGATGGACCTGGGATAATAATAATAATAATAATGTTGGTATTTGTTAAGCGCTTACTATGTGCAGAGCACTGTTCTAAGCGGTGGGGTAGACATAGGGGAATCAGGTTGTCCCACATGGGGCTCACAGTCTTAATCCCCATTTTACAGATGAGGTAACTGAGGCCCACAGAAGTTAAGTGACTTGCCCACAGTCACACAGCTGACAAGTGGCAGAGCAGGGATTCGAACTCATGACCTCTGACTCCAAAGCCCGTGCTCTTTCCACTGAGGAACCTCATTTATGAGGACATGAACTGTTACCCTTTAATAATCAATTACAAACAGGAACAATCCAGGGGACCATACATTTCACCGTTCTGTGGTCAGTGGGGACGATGACACTCAGCATGGGAGTTACCTGCTTTTAGTATTTGTGTTTAAAGTCTTTTCTGTAAATGTATTTGTTAAGCACTTACTATTTGTCAAATACCATTCTAAATGCTGGGATAGATGCAAAGTTATTAGGTTGGACACAGTCCCTGTCCTGCATGGGGCTCGTATTCTAAGTAGGAGGGAGAATAGGTAAACCAAGGCACAGAGAAGTTAGGTGACTTGCCCAAAGTCACACGGTGAGCAAGTGGTGGAGCTGGTATTAGAATTCAGGTCCCCTGACTCTCAGGCCCATGTGTTTTCCATTAAGCCACACTGCTGCTTTGGACATAGAATTAAAATTCATCAAACAATCAAGAGAATAATTGAAATCAACAGAAGCACACAAAGACTTAAATGAATTTAAATGAAGAAACAAAAACATGACACACGCATATGAACTTAAGGAGTTGGAAGCTTTTCTATAAGTGATATTTCTGGATTTTCTTTTTTTATTTTTAGATAACCCCACTCCTCCAGCCCCATTTGACCATAAGATTGTCATAACAAAGAAAGAAACGATCAACAATTTCTATTCTGTGAGCAGGACAGAAATCTTAGGAGGGTAAGTCCATGTCTATGTTGCAAGCAATTTTTAGTTGAAGGAACACTTTCTGAACTAAATAAATGCATAAAAGCCATTGCCCTGTCTGCTAGCCTTTGGAAAGGTGGTGTATAAAACATTTGAAAAGGGCACATATACTTCTGCACCAATATTTTCACAACAGGGCTAATATACTATTCAGATTTATACTGAATGCTTCAGGGTGTGAAATTCATCAATATCAAAATATCATCAAAATCATAACAACAATAGTAAGAAAAGTGCAGTGTCCTGAACTAAGCTCTTGGAAAAGAACCACAGAAGCAGAAGATAAGTTTTCTTCCAAAAAGGAGCTAAGGACTCATGGAAAGATGAAATCATTTCCACTTCTAAGTTGATCACCAACTTTCAGGACTGGACTTCATGCTTTGTTGTGGTGGGGAATGTGCCTGCTAATTCTGTTGTGATGTTCTCTCCCAAGTCCTTAGTATGGTGCTGTGCACACAGTAAGTGCTCAAATACTATTGATTAATTGATTATTTCATGCTTTTGTTCTAGAGGACGCTTTGGCCAGGTCCACAAGTGTGAAGAGAAAGCATCGGGCTTAAAATTAGCCGCCAAAATTATTAAAACCAGAGGTGTTAAAGAAAAGGTAAGTATTGTGCCAAAAGGATATTTCCTTTCTCTTTTTATCATCTCAGAGTAATGACTACCTCAGACTCCCAAAATGTTACTTCCTTCCCAGGATGATGTGAAGAATGAAATCAGTGTCATGAACCAACTGAACCATGTGAATATTATTCAGCTATACGATGCCTTTGAATCCAAGAATGACATTGTTCTAGTCATGGAATAGTATGTGTTCCTATTTCCTTATCTCCTTTCTTTTTATTCCTCCACCTCAAAGCCTAACATCTATATCATGGTTATTCTCCCTCATATCTTACAGTAACCACTGCATTGCAACTAGGATTTAGAAACCATTCCGATGTTCCATTCACTTTGCAAAGGTCTCAGGATGGAGTCTGTCTTGTGACTGATCCAAGAATGGTACTTAATGAACACTTACTGTGTGCAGAGCACTGTACTAAGCACTTGGAAAAGTAAAATGCGATAGAATTGGTAGACATGATCCCTGCCTGCAAGAGGTTTACAGTCTAGATGTGGGGCTCCACATCCTTGAGATTCTATAATGGGGAGTGATTATGCTCTGTACTAAGAGAGAGAAGCAAACTGTGATATTTTTGCAAAATTAAGACTCTGTTTTACTCTTTATTCAAGCTCTAAATAGCAAAAATCAAACTTAAGCCAGGCTCTTTCTGGATGCTTCTGAGAATCCCAAAATGAATGCAATAGAAAGGTTATCGTTTGAACTGGAATAAGGTTTTAGGTTATTGACTAAGCAGTGCACAGGGTGTGTCCAAGGATGAGAGTATGGTGTTTACTACAATATATTAAACAAAGAAGGGGTTAAATGAATATTATTATTACTAATCAGTTGACTGAGAGAGGGAGCGCTTAAAATCTGTTGAGAAATTAATTATTCAATATAAATGATTGATAGAATTGATAAAGCCTCCTTACCATACAGCATTCAATCACCTTGCCCCCTCCTACCTTATCTCCCTACTTTCATCTTACAGCCCGGCTCGCACACTTCACTCCTCTAAAGCCTACCTACTCACTGTACCTCGAATCTCATCTATCTCACTGTTGACTGCTTGCCCATATCCTGCCTCTGGCCTTCAGTGCCCTCCCTCTTCATATCTGACAGACAATCACTCTCCCCACCTTTGAAACCTTAATAAAAGCATATTTCCTCCAAGAGGCCTTCCCCAACTAAGACCTCATTTCATCTCCTACTCCCTTCTGCATTGCCCTTGTGCTAGGATTTGCCCCCTTTATTCTCCCTTCCCTCAACCCCACAGCACTGAGGTACATATCCATAATTTAATTTATGTATTTATTAGTGTCTAGCTCCCCTTCTAGACTGTAAGCTCTTTGTGGTCAGGGATGGTGTCGACCAACTCGGTTACGTTGTACCCTCTCTAGCGCTTAGTACAGTGTCCTGCACACAATAAGCACTCACTAAATAGAGTTGATTGATTCATTAATAGCATTATCTTCAGACCTACCTCCAGAATTGAGTGCAGCTTAGGTTGGGATGGAGTTTGTTGGTATTATTGCCCACCCTAGTGTGGTTGGGGCTTGAGCAGGAGAAGCAAGCTGGGAAGCAGTAGTAACAATATCTATTGAACACCTCCTTTGTACTAAGCACTGAAAAAAATACAAAAGACTACCAAAACCAGGTACTTGTCTTTGAGGATCTTTCAAAATCTAGAGGGAAGAGGGAGAAAGATAGCCACATACACACACTGATCCCTCATCTCCCCCAAAACAACAAAAACCATCAACCCGCTAAAAAATAAAAAGTGCAAGGCCCGAATGGCATGAAATTGAAGGAGACAGATGACAGGACTATACAGAAGATTTACAGAAATGTAAGTACATGGGTAGCTGGAGTTAACTTGGACATGGGAGAGTTGTATTTCAAAGCTGGGAAAGGATATGAGATGATAGAGAGGATGTGAGAAGGGTGGAGGGGATGGGATTGTCTTCCCAGGAAGGGAAAAAGTTGATACGAGGTTTTGGAACAGAATGGAGTCAGAGGAACAGAAAGCTGTCTCATTATGCAGGGTGAAGAAACTGAATAGCTAGAAGATGGCAGTTAGGTATGGAGGAGCCAGTTGGAGAACCACTTTAGAATGAATGTGTGGAAATGGGGATCCACTGAGGGGCAGATGGCACTTGAGAAAGATGATTTCCCCCTTTAGACTGTAAGCTAATTGTGAGCAGGGAACATATTGTCTTCTCCCAAGCACTTAGTGCAGTAATCTGTAATCACTGGTATTTATTGAGAGTTTACTATGTGCAGAGTGCAAGAGCTCCAGTAAACCAGTCAAGTCTCTGGGCCATAAATCATTTTCCTTATAATCGCTGATCTCAAACTCCAAATGGCAAGGAACATAAAATGGCATCTAATTAATCAAATAATCCCCTCACCCCCAGTTTATTCTAAATGTCTCACTGAAAATTCCTAAGAAACCCAGTGACACACACCTTCACAATACCAGTAAGCAGCTAGTGTAAAACTATTCATTTGCCATGTGGCTTTGTTCAGTGATGAATGTTCCTCTTTAGGTGCTGGCATTAACCAATTTTATTATCAGGCAAATTCAAACTTATATCCCCCATATAAGGAGGAACTAAGGTTCTTGAAGTCAAACTTGAACAGTTACCAATTATGACTAATAGCAGCCCCCAAATGTAAAAGTAGCACTCAATTAATGTAACAGAGATGGCGAATTTAGGGGCATTCATTATATCACTCACTGAATAGTATTTATTGAGCACCACCAGGGTGCAAAACACCCTGCGAGGTACTTGAGAGAGTACAATAGAAGTAAAAAGCAGCGTGGCTCAGTGGAAAGAGCACGGGCTTTGGAGTCAGGGCTCATGAGTTCGAATCCCAGCTCTGCCACTTGGCACTTGTCAGCTGTGTGACTGTGGGCAAGTCACTTAACTTCTCTGTGCCTCAGTTTCCTCATCTGTAAAATGGGGATTAAGACTGTGAGCCCCACGTGGGACAACCTGATTCCCCTGTGTCTACCCCAGCGCTTAGAACAGTGCTCGGCACATAGTAAGCGCTTAATAAATGCCAACATTAAGTAAAAGTGAAGGAATGGAGAGAGGTATAAAACAGCTTCAAAAATATTGCAATAGATTAAAAAATATCAATATGGCAAATTGTGTGTAATCATGAGTAGCTTGGAAGGAACCATCTTTTTAAAGGAAGCTTTAATCACTTAGCGCGAAAACTGATCTTGTGATGATTTACATGCCCAAATTTCCTTCACATATCATTTCTTCTCCTTGCAGTGTGGATGGTGGAGAGCTGTTTGACAGAATTATCGATGAAAATTACAATTTAACTGAACTGGACACCATCCTGTTCATAAAGCAGATCTGTGAGGGGGTGAAGTACATGCATCAAATGTACATTCTTCATTTAGATTTAAAGGTAGAGCGCGTACCCTGAATCATTTCCCTTGTTAAACTTTCTCTGTATGTCACCAGAGAGAGGCTACTGGTGGGGCCTGAAAGTTTCAAATAGAAACCTGATGCCAATAGGATTTCTTGCTTAAACAGGAAATAACACTTCCTTGAGTTTATCTGCCTTCTCCCTCCCCTCTAGACTATTCTTGAGGTGTCACTTACCTATTAGCTCTCATTCTCCTCTTGTCCTGAAATTTACTATATTTTCTACCAGCTAACCTGGATCCAGTGCCTCCCTGCAGAATCAATCCCCTTCAGTCCCCTCCATTGTGTGTGGGAGAATTTTTTCTCAGCCAAAATTCCCTTAGTTACCGCAAAAAAACAAACCAAATAACCAGGACCCAAGATGTCAAACTCCATTTTGTTGGTGGGCCAGATTTCTTCTTATGAAATACTGATGTTCAGAGGGTGGGAAAGTAGGAGGAGGGAGGCACTCTAAGTGTGTTGGAGGAAAATGCTTACATTCCTTCATTTTGGGTTTGAGTGCACTCTCTGTTCCCAGTGTTTTGGTGACTTTTTTTTTTTTTACAATGTGGTTGGATGAGCAAGAAACTTCAGAAAGGGGAGATTATATGAAAAGAGGGGATGAACATATACTCAGAAAACAAACCGGGAGAAAGTGCCTTGTCTAGCTGCCTAGCTCTATTAGTCCATCACCACCCTCCCTACCCCCCATACTCTCATTCTAAACATGAACTGGCTACAAGCATTTTCAGAAGAAAAAATAAACTTCCTCCATATCCCTCATTCCTTTTCTCATCTCTCACTCCCTTTCTTTTTCTTTTCCCTCATAGTAAGCACTTAAGGAGTACCATAAAATAATATTTATGGGCACCTGCTGCCTGCAAATACCATTGTATTAAGTGTTTCAGAGAATACTACAGAATTAGTAGAAGAGATCTCCGTCCTCCAGGAGCTTTTAGTCTAGCAAGGTAGGCAGGCACTAAAATAAATGTCATGTAGGAGGAAGGGGAAAAGGAAAATATGAGTTATTCCTTAATAGGGTAGTGCTATCATAGACTGTGAGTACTTAAGTGCTTAGAAAGTGCAGGTATGCTGATGTGGTATGCTGGGTTCTAAACTCTGCTCCACCACTTGCCTGCTGTGTGACCTTGGGAAAGTCATTTAACTTCTCTTTGTCTCAGTTCCTTCACCTACAGAATGGGGATTCATTACCTGTTCTCCCTTCTACTTACACTCAGAGCCCCATGTGGGTCCTGATTATGATGATGACGATGGCATTTGTTAAGCACTTACTATGTGCAAAGCATTGTTCTAAGTGCTGGGGAGGATACAAGGTGATCAGGTTTTCCCATGTGGGGCTTACAGTCTTAATCCCCATTTTACAGATAAGGTAACTGAGGCACAGAGAAGTTAAGTGATTTGCCCAAAGTCACACAGCTGACAAGCAGTGGAGCTGGGATTTGAACCCATGATCTGACTCCCCAGCCTGTGCTCTTTCCACTGAGCCACAGTGCTTAGTATAGTGCTTAGCACATGAGTGCTTAACAGATACCATTATTATTATTATTATTATTTGACAATTGGAAGGCTATAAGCAGGAGGATTAGAAATCAATTAGGGAAAGTCTCCTAGAGGACATATGATTTCGAAAGGCCTTGAGCTGCCAGATGTGAAGGGTGAGGGAGTGACAGGCAGGAGGGGAGGGCGTAAATTAAGAGTTTGGTGATGAGGGTGTTGAGAACAAGATACCGTGAGTAGGTTATCTTCAGTGGAACAAAGTGTATGAGCTTGGGTGAATTGGGGGAGGATTGAAGATAAGTCCGGGGCAGAGAGCCAATGATCAGGCATTGACGCGGAGAGGAACAGACACTCATCGGAGCTACTTGAGGAGAATGACCAAAATGATGCTTCAATAAAAGGATCCAGGCTGCAGAGTGCATTAAAGACTGGAAGAAGGAGAAAGGCTAGAATCAGGGAAGTCAGTGAGAAATATAATAATGATAATAATGGTATTTTTTTAAGTGCTTACTATGTGTCACACATCCTACTGAATACTGATTTTCTGATCAGAATTAGAAAATAATCGGCATGTTAGTTAAAGCCTCAGGTTTCCCTGGCAAGAATACAGAAAGTCAAAGGTCCTTTCCTTGTAGTAAACATGTCGGTGTTGAATAAAGAAATCACTGTCTGAGCAGAAGCAAACTCCTCGATGTACAGCACAAAGGTGGGGTCTCAAATAGCATAGAAAATATATTGAAAAATTTGGTTAAACCCAAGATGACCTCTAGGAGCCCATTTTGTGAGGAGAATTCTTTTTCACTTCCTTCCCTTGACCAGACCTGTGTCTGAACTTCTGTCTTTTATTGAACAGCAAAGCCATGAAGAGAGGAAAATATTGTTGGCAGAGAATCTGCCTCCTCAAACATCACATAATTAAAGAAGAAAATACCCATAAAGACAAACTAGCACCAAAAGGAAAGCCCTGCTGTGCTTCCACTGGGTTGTTTTTTTTGTGGGTTTTTTTTTTTCCCCATCTTGGTTCAAGGACAATTACCCAAATGTATTCACATCTCTCTTTTTTCTGGCAGCCGGAGAATATACTATGTGTGAATCGTGATGCCAAGCAAATAAAAATTATCGATTTTGGATTGGCGAGAAGGTAGGTCTGGGGGCATGGGTTAGTCAAAAGTAATAGGGTAAGAAAGTAACATCAGTACTCTGCTTAAGAAAAATCTGTCCTTTATTTTGCTCTTCCATTTAGAATAACTTTAATCAATTAATTGCATTCATTGAATGCTTACTATATGCAGAGCACTGTACTAAGCACTTGTTAGAGTACAATCAATATACAGATTTGAGAGGTTTCCTGCCTAGAACTAGCTACAACATCTTCTTTCCCCCTGGAGTTGAGTGGGTTTAGAATTCATTACTTTTTACCAAAGAAAACATTTTCAGTTATGAAAAGTGGAAACTATTCCCATTGAGATTGTCTCCTTTCTGCTGTTCAGTCAATCAAGCAGTGGTATTTACTGAGTGTTTCCCATGTTCATTCATTCAATAGTATTTATTGAGCGCTTACTATGTGCAGAGCACTGTACTAAGCGCTTGGGATGAACAAGTCGGCAACAGATAGAGACAGTCCCTGCCGTTTGACGGGCTTACAGTCTAATCGGCCAACAGTGAGATTGGCATACGCCAACAGTGAGAGTGGTTAGACACAAACAAAGGTTATCAAGAACAGTTCTGCCCTGATTCTCCTCTGGGATGCTTTAATAGCCCCGCCTAAACTGAAGTTGACTTGGTAATGAGGCCTCCAATCATTAAAACATATTAATAAGCCACAGAATACTTTGTTCTTGTTCCCTGGACAAACAAGATGGTCAAGGAAGTTTTTATTTTGGAGGTTATTGGGGGGGGGGGCAGAAGGAGGGAGGCATGGGGGGAGAAAGACACTCATCACCAAGCTTGACTTTAGGGGGGAAAAAAATGAAGGCCATTGCTGAAAAGAATTCAACAGAGACACCAAGTCATATCATGTGCTTGGGAGGCAGGACCAGTCAAATGACAAATACTCGCTCATTCAGGAAATGACATATAGAAGCAGCGTGACCTGGTGGAATCAAAGGACCTGTTTTCTAGTCCCGGCTCTGCCACTTACCTGCTGTGCAACCTTGGGCACGTCACTTAACTTCCCCATGCCTGTTTCCTCATCTGTAAAATGGGGGTTTCAGTACCTGTTCTTCCTCTTAGACTGCAAGTCCCATGTGGGACAGGAACTTGTGTCCAATCTGATTATCTTTACTCTACCCCAGCACGCAGTACAGTGCTTGGCACATTGTAAGAGCTCAAGAAATACCACGATTATTATTATTATAGAAAACTGTGCCACGTGGGAAAAGAGAAGAGAGAATCGTAAGAGGATAAACATTTAAAACAGACACCTATACTCAGCTGTTGAGGGGCACAGATAAACATACATGGAACTGCTTGTGCACATGTGGAAAAAGCTGCATGATGGTCAAGTGAGTTACCGAAATATTCTTTGAAAACTCAAAAAAAGCGTACTCTGTCATTTACATTCTAGTGCAAAGCACTGTACTAAGCTTTTGCAAAAGGAAGTACAATGTAGTAGAGGTGGTAGGCATGATCCCTGCTCACAAGGAGAATACTGGGGAAGGATGACATTAAAATAAATTAGAAATGTTTTGTAGGTCTATTGTATGCCTGCATGGGAATGTCCGTGAGGAATGAAGTCGAGGGGCAGGATGATGGGGAACAGCTGGGTCCTTTTTCCCTCAGGATGTAGCCTAAAGGAATAGAGATGCACACTTGGGAGGGTGGGGTGGTCTCTTGGGGTAATACTGTTCTTTATCCCTGGGTCACTGCCTCCCTGCAGATCTAAAAGACCATAGAGGGTCGGAATGTAGTTTGCTGTGGGGTCCACGGCCACCACCGGGCAGGGGATTCAGTACAAGAAGCACTGAAGCAGCATGGCCTAGTGGAAAGAACACAGGCCTGGGAGTCCGAGGACCTGGGTTCTAATCCCAGCTCCACCACTTATCTGCTGTACTATTTGGGCAAGTTACTTAACTTACTCTGTGTCTCAGTTCCTCTGTCTGTAAAACTGAGATTAAAGCTGGGAGTCCCATGTGGAACTTGGACCGTGTCCAACCTGATTAGCTTGTATCTACCCCAGCACTTGGTACAATGCCTGACACATAGTAAGTGTTTAATAAATACCATGAAAAAAGAAGCAAGGTTTGCTGGTGTCAAGTGGAGAGAAAGGAAGGGATGGAGAGGGAGTAACTCCTGTCTCAGGATTCCCTGGACAGGGGAAAGGGGCTATTGTCTATAATTGAACTCTTAGGGTATAGATTCAAGTTATTAACCACAAATCTCTTTTCCTCTTTTCCAGGATCTAAGAACTTAGTACAGTGCTCTGCACAAAGAAAACATTCAATGAATATCATTGATCGACAAAACTAAAATTAACTCACTTTTGGGGACAATTGTCCCACACTAAAAGAGGTCTTCCAAGATTCTTATACATACTGAAATGTCCCCTTCCCTGTTTCCTCCTTCCTCTTTTTTTCTCCTGTGAATTGCAGATATAAACCCAGAGAGAAGCTGAAAGTGAACTTTGGCACTCCTGAGTTCCTGGCTCCTGAAGTGGTGAACTATGATTTTGTTTCCTTTCCCACCGATATGTGGAGCATTGGTGTCATGGCCTATATGCTGTAAGTAGGCTGCCAATCTGCCTCCTTAAAATGCCTCCCATCCTTATAGGTCACAGTTGTTCTTTGCTCTTATGAAAACAAATGCTAATGAGTAGTTAAAAATTTGAGAGCACTCTGCTTGATTCTGTGGAGCATCAACACCCTAAATATTACTAGTCAGTCAATTGTATTTATGGAGTGCTTACTGTGTGTAGAGCACTGTACTAGTGCTTGGGAGAGTACAATATAACAACCATACCACTTGTCCTTTAGGTCTTGGAAGCATTCCACTGGGTTTGGTGTCACTACACCTGGTAAATCATATTATACCTGCTTCAGCAGCCATGACAATAATCACTGAAAAAAGATTCAGAGCTGACAACCTTAAGCAACCCTTGAAAATTGTCACTGATAATAACATTTTTCCCTTCTTTCACTCCACTATACTTCACTATTATGCCAAACCTGGCCCTTCCAAGAACTTGATCATTCTTTGGATTGTACCACCAGACTCTCAGACTTCTGAAGAAACTTTCTTACCACCTTCCCTATAGATTATGAAAAATGGTGGAGGGGTTGGAGGTGGAGGGCACAAATCACTTATCCCCTCTCGCCAAACCAAAAGCAAGCCATAGTGAGTGTCTCCAAAAATTAAAAAGAGACCACAAATTTCACCTATAGCCTGATTAGCTAATGGAATCCAAGATGTCAGTCAATTTAAACAAGATTTTTTCCACCTCTAATTGAAAAGGACAAATAGGTCACTCTTGTGGCATCAGAAAGAGACAGTTTTATTCTGAATTTTGAAGGATTGCTTTGCCCCTCCTCCCCACAATTATATGCCTGTCAGCTCAAAAAGACATTTTTGTAACAGACTTTGAGTGATTTTTCTGTTTCTGTATGCATGAATCTCTAAGGCTTAGTGGACTATCTCCCTTTCTGGGTGAAGATGATGCTGAGACCCTCAACAACATCCTAGCTTGCAGGTGGAATTTAGAAGATGAGGAATTCCAAGATATTTCTGAGGAGGCCAAGGAGTTCATCTCAAAGCTTCTGATTAAGGAAAAGTGGTAACTTAAATTCTATAACAGAATAGAATATTAGAAACACTGTAGTGTTCCAGAACTATCTTGTCATGTGAATATTATGTGGACTCCCCATAATCACATATGTATTTTATTTCTTTCTTTCTTTACATTATTGTCTCCTCCTCTAGACTGTACGCTCATTGGGAGCAAGGAGTGTGTCTACCAACTTACTCTCTCAAGACCTTATTATAGTGCTCCACAAACAGTAGGTGCTCAATACCAATAAATACCATTTTCAAACTTTGGAAATTTATGATATTTCCAAAGAATATATACCATGCTTTCACTAGTACAAGTAAGCTTAGTCTTCTGTTTGCCATTATAAGAGAAGCAGCGTGGCTCAATGGAAAGAGCATGGGCTTTGGAGTCAGAGGTCATGAGTTCGAATCCCAGCTCTGCCACTTGTCAGCTGTGTGACTGTGGGCAAGTCACTCAGCTTCTCTGTGCCCCACTTACCTCATCTGTAAAATGGGGATTAAGACTGTGAGCCCCACGTGGGACAACCTGATTCCCCTGTGTCTACCCCAGCGCTTAGAACAGTGCTCTGCACATAGTAAGCGCTTAACAAATACCAACATTATTATTATTACTAAGAAAATGGTACTTATTAAGTAATTCATGCAGACCAGTGTACTGAGCACTTGAGAGAGATCAATACAGTTAGCAGACACAATCTCTGTCTTCAAGTCGCTTGCAGTCTAGTGGATTTACAAGTCTGCTTACCAGAGCTTTCAGTCAGGTGAACAAAAAAAGAGCAACTGCTAAATAAAAAGGGTTTCAACCTTATAATTACACAGCTGTGAAAGGGAGGTCAAAAGACCACCTGATCTAATTATCTGCCTCAAGAAGGTCCATAACTCAGACACCAGATAGTTGCCAATTCTTTTTTAGAAATCTCCAGAAATAGTGATTAAAAAAAACTCTCTTTCACAGCTTCTTAGATCTCTCTCCTCATCTTCTTCTGGGGAGAATTATTTTCTCCTCATAACCCTGGATATTGAGAGCAACCATCTCAATAGCCATCCTTTTTCCAGGCTAAAGAACACCAATTCCTACAATCATTCTGTTGCTCTTTTCTAGACCTCACTCCGTTTCTTTAAATATGGAGGCCCAAACTAGGCAAGTATGTAGGCAGACTATCTTGGACCTCTGGGAAGAAAGTGTTAGAAAAATTCTAGGTATTAATATCAACTCCAAGGCATTCTCAATAGAGGTGGAGGTCAAGCAGTCTTAAATTGGATGAGGAATGTCCCATCATGCCAAACCCAAAACTGTCTCGGGCCACATTTCTGGAATGCTATCAAGCCTGCAGGGGCCCTCTGTGCCCATTTGGTTGCCCCAGTGGCTGCTGGGATAGCACTATTTGGGGTGATGGGCTGGGATCAATTTGGGGAGCTATTGGTATTCACCTTTGTGTGGCCACCATGGCTCAACTCCCTGTCAAAAAGCCACATTGGAAGGTGAAGGGACAGTAACGCAGCACTCAACAAGGAATTTTTTTTTCTTGGAGACAGTACTAGCCTGCTCCAAATGGAGAATTAAGCAGGGGGCTGAAGGGAGTTACTGTCCTCTCTGGGGAAAAGTCAGTGTCTTATTATTCTGCCTTTCAACAGGCTTCAAAGAGAGAGGAATCTTCCTGCTGGAAAGATTCTTCATAAAGAATCTTTCCTCCTGCCTTATTGATTTTCTCATTTTTTTTTCTGTCAGCTGGAGAATAAGCGCCAGTGAAGCCTTAAAGCATCCTTGGCTGTCTGACCACAAACTGCACTGCAAACTCAACTCACAGGTCATTCCAGTTTTGCTGATTTCCAACTTCTTGCCTGTTTTTAGGGATTTTGTGTTTAAGATCCTCTTTGACACCGATGTCAATTAGCCACCAGTCCCCTTCCGGGTTAGGGGTCGCTGAAAACAATTTGCTTATGGAGATTGATTGAGTTCACATTGCTGTTTCATGTGCATCCCATGGTAGTTTTGTTGATGAACAAATTGGCTTTCTAGGATTAAATATCAATAATCTAGAAAAGCTGACTGAACTGCAGTAGATCACTATTGGGTTAATTTGCCACAGAGATAGCCAATTCAGCAAGTCAGTGTACAGTCAAAGAAAGGAGAACCTGAAAGGTTGGGTCATAAAGCAGCTTTACAATAGCCACTTACTAAGGGTGAAAACATCAGGTCAGTAAGTCATAAAGAAGATCCAACCATTTTTCTTTTATTGTCTGGAAGTTCCTAGAAGATTGGGGAAAAGGAAGTGAATTCTGTATTTATCTGATAATAGCTGTGGCATTTGTCAAAGACTTACTCTGTGCCAAGTACTGAATTAATCAATGAGATAGATACAAGGTAATCAGGTCAGTCATAGTTCCTGCCCCACGTGGGACTCACATTCTAGGGGAGAGAGAACAGATATTGAATCTCCATTTTCTAACTGAGGAAACTGAGGCACCAAAGAGTAGCAGAGCAGAGATAAGAACCCAGTTCCCATGCATTTTTCTACCAGACCACATAGCTTCTCTTAATCTGCTGGGTTTCCTCTCTTCCATCCTCCAAAAGGCACACAACCCTATGGCTTCCACTTTGTCATCTAGCCACAAACTATCTGTTCTTTGAATGGCTTTGCCTCAAATCTCACATTTTACCTATTCTGTTCTTATTGCTATTTACAGCAATTCTAATAATAATTGTGGTATTTCTTAAGTGGTTACTAAACTGTTCTAAGCACTGGGGTAGATATAAGAACATCAGGTCCCACATGGGGCTCACATTCTTAGTAGGTGGGAAAACATGTATTGACTCCCCATTTCTCAGAAGAAGAAACTGAGGCACAGAGAAGTGACTTGCTCAAGGTCACTCAGCAGGTGAGTGATGGAGCTGGGATTAGAACTCAGGTGCGCTGATTCCTGTGCCTGTGCTCTTTCTACTAGGTCTTGCTGCTCAATTTACCTGACTGCCTTGAGCTGCTTTTTATTCATGTATCAAAAACTCCCTCATTTAATAGTAGTTAACACATTGTCAACTCTGAAAGCTTTGCCCAACAAGTATAGATAGCCTTTGGAAATTACCCAGAACTGCTTTCATGCAATTTTCCCTCATGTTCATATTTTTATTCATGCTAATTTGAGTTGGAATGTTCCCTGACTCTGAGAGATAAAATAGAAACATAGTAGAGGGGAACTGAAGCAATGCCATAGTCTAAACAAACCCATAATAAAAATTGCTGTTTGGGGCATTTTGTCCATCTGTTGCTCTCTGAAAATTTGAATGACTTAAAAATAAAAAAATCCAGTTTTATCCAATCAAGTTTTTCATATAAACCCAATGAGTCATTGTCCATTTTAAGGTAAACCCTTTTGTTGTTGGATATTTTCTCAACCATACATGTAGTTGACGGCTTTTCATTTTATCCCCAAAAGAACTTTCTGTGAAAACTTCTGGGTCCACAAGTCCTGACTGAAATCCTTAGAAAAGAACCCCCAAAAATCTCTCTAGAAATTAAGCAAATGATTTGTGTACTATCACTCAGTTATTTTTAATTATTTTAAAAATAAGAATTATGCACAAATTCATAAATGAACTCATAGAAGCTAAAAGTAATGAAAAGATAAAGTTAGAATCCTTCTAATAATGTCTTCTGATTTTCCAGAAGAAGAATGGCTGCAATCCCAGCGATCCAGCATTTGTGACCCAATAACTGGCCAGAGAAAGATGCCTAGTAAAAGGTTTGTTTCAAAAATCCTCCAACTTTCCCTCTGGCAGTTTTCCAGTGAATACTATAACAGTGCTGGCCCACTCCAGGTTCCCTCCCCCACCAGTTAATTGACAAGGTTTCTTTGTAGCAAAAAGATCTGTCTAAATCCCTTTGGTTACACTTTCAGGTGAATAATCCGAAAACTTCTTTCAACTCAAAAGCCATCCACCAACAGGAAGGACTGAAGGATGGGTGTAATTAGCTGAGTAGAGAAGGTGGAGACAGAATGAGAAATCTCAATTACTGAAAAGGATGTTGCTTGAGTAATAAGGAGAAGCATGGCCTAGTGGAGAGAGTCACAAGATTTAGGTTCTAATCCTGGCTCTGCCCCTTTTTTAAAAAATGGTATTTGTTTAAGCACATACTACGTGTCAAGCACCGTTCTAGGCACTGGGGTAGGTAAAAGTTAAGCTCTGAACTGAAGATCATCAGTATTGGGGAGAGTAAGACTGCTCTGTTCTTGAAGAGTTGGCAATGTAGTGAGACAGGACCAATTAAAAGTGTTTTCACTACACCTTTGGGCTAGGATGTCATTAGGGTTGGAGGAAATGTTCTGAGGCCACAGGGTCTAACTGGATGGCATGCAATAAGATGGCTGAAGTATTTGTTTCTTGTGTGAGTTCTCCTTCCAAGGGGTTCATTAAGAACATAATCACTGTAAACATGTGTAAGTATGCTAAAAGTGCTAGGCTAAAAGTATAAATTATGATTCTATCCAGCCAAGATATACAAAGATGAAGTTTGGGTAGAAGGGGGGTTTGGAGGATAAGTTGCAACTAGGTTTGGGGTTGTGGATGGGAGGAGAGAGGAATTCATCTATATGAAGATGTGATTTTTGATACCCAGTTGTTCACCCATCTCTTTCCCTTTCCCTATTTCCTTTTATTTCTTTCCTCCACCCAACATTATATAAACTTTGGTTTATCGTTGAGCAGTCTTCAGTTTGTTCATTCAATAGTATTTATTGAGTGCTTACTATGTGCAGAGCACTGTACTAAGTGCTTGGAATGTACAAATCGGTAACAGATAGAGATAGCCCTTTGACGGGCTTACGGTCTAGTCGGGGGAGACAGACAGACAAGAACAATAATAAATAGAATCAAGGGGAAGAATATCTCATTAAAACAGTAGCAAATAAATAGCCTCAAGGTGATGTACATCTCATTAACTAAATGAATAGGGTAACGAAGATATATACAGTTGAGCGGACGAGTACAGTGCTGAGGGGATGGGAAGGGAGAGGGGGAGGAGCAGAGGAAAAAGGGGGAGAAGAGGGTTTAGCTGCGGAGAGGCGAAGAGGTGAGGGGTGGGTAGAGGGAGCGGAGGGAAAAGGGGAGCTCAGACTGGGAAGGCCTCTTGGAGGAGGTGAGCTTTAAGTAGGGTTTTGAAGAGGGGAAGAGAATTAGTTTGGCGGAGGTGAGGTCCCCTCAATCTCGTCATCTCCTACCACTGCACTATCTCCTCCCTCACCAACTCTGAAATCCCTCTCTCTGACCATAACCTTCTCACCTGCCTCATCTCTCACACTCCCTCCCCCTGCAAATCTTCGCTACTGCCCCACAGAGACCTCCACTCTCTTGATCCCATCCGTCTTTCCAAAAGCATCTCTCCTCACCTTGCCACCCTGTCCTCACTTCCCACTCTCGATGATCAGGTCTCCGCTCTCAACTCCACCCTCTCTACTCATCTCAACTCTCTCGCCCCCCTTTCCCTCCGCTGCTCTCGCTCCACTAACCCACAGCCCTGGATCACCTCCTCCGTCCGCCTCCTACGCTCCTATGCTCGAGCTGCCGAGCGCTGCTGGCGAAAGTCCAAGCACCAAGCCGACCTCACACATTTCAAATTTATCCTTTCCTGCCTTAACTCTGCCCTCGCCTCCGCCAGGCAGAACTTCTTCTCCTCCCTCATCGACACCCATGCCCGTCACCCCCGCCGATTGTTCCGGACCTTTAACTCTCTCCTTAGGCCCTCTGTTTCTCCCCCTCCCCCATCTCTCACCCCCAATGATCTGGCCACCTACTTCATCACAAAAATCAACACAGTCAGGGTCTGAGCTCCCCAAAGTCACCCCTCCGCCTCTCCCCTCCCCCCCCCACCAACCCTCTCCCCTACTTTTCCATCCTTCCCTGCAATATCCTCAGAGGAGATCTCCTCCCTCCTCGCAAGTGCCACCCCCTCCACCTGCGCCTCGGACCCCATTCCCTCTCACCTTATTAAAAACATCGCCCCTGCCCTCCTCCCTTCCTTAACTTCTATTTTTAACCACTCAATCTCCAATGGCTCCTTCCCCTCTGCCTTCAAACATGCCCAAATCTCCCCCATCCTAAAAAAACCCGCTCTTGACCCCACTTCCCCCTCCAGTTATTGCCCTATCTCCCTACTACCCTTCCTTTCCAAAATCCTAGAACGAGTCGTCTACAATCGCTGCTGAGAATTCCTTATCTCCCATTCTCTCCTGGACCCCCTCCAATATGGCTTCCGTCCCCTCCACTCTACCGAGACTGCTCTCTCTAAGGTCACCTGTGACCTCCTTCTTGCCAAATCCAATGGCTCCTACTCCATTCTAATCCTCCTTGACCTCTCTGCTACCTTTGACACTGTCGACCATCCCCTCCTCCTCCATACCTTATCTCAACTTGGCTTCACGGACTCCGTCCTCTCCTGGTTCTCCTCTTATCTCTCTGGCCGGTCATTCTCGGTCTCCTTTGCAGGCACCTCCTCCCCCTCCCATCCTTTAACTGTTCCTCAAGGGTCAGTTCTCGGCCCTTTTCTATTCTCCATTTACACTCGCTCCCTCGGTGAACTCATTCAGTCTCACGGCTTTGACTACCATCTCTACGCAGATGACACGCAGATCTACATCTCCGCCCCTGTCCTCTCCCCCTCCCTTCAGGCTCGCATCTCCTCCTGCCTCCGGGACGTCTCCACCTGGATGTCAGCCCGCCACCTAAAACTCAACATGAGCAAGACTGATCTCCTCATCTTCCCTCCCAAACCCAGTCCTCTCCCAGACTTCTCTATTACCGTGGATTGCACGACCATCCTTCCCGTCTCTCAGGCCCGCAATCTCGGTGTCATCCTTGACTCGTCTCTCTCGTTCACCCCACACATCCTATCCGTTACCGAGACCTGCCGGTTTCACCTTTACAATATCGCCAAGATCCACCCTTTCCTCTCCACCCAAATGGCTATCTTACTGCTACGGGCTCTCGTTATATCCCGGCTAGACTACCGTGTCAGCCTTCTCTCTGATATCCCTTCCTCCTCTCTCGCCCCGCTCCAGTCTATTCTTCACTCCGCTGCCCGGCTCATCTTCCTGCAGAAATGATCTGGGCATGTCACTCCCCTTCTTAAACACCTCCAGTGGTTGCCTATCGACCTCCGCTCCAAACAAAAACTCCTCACTCTAGGCTTCGAGGCTCTACATCACCTCGCCCCTTCCTACCTCTCCTCCCTTCTCTCTTTCTACCACCCCCGCCCCCGCACGCTCCGCTCCTCCGCTGCCCACCTCCTCACCGTCCCTCGGTCTCTCCTATCCCGCCGTCGACCCCTGGGCCGCGTCCTCCCGCGGTCCTGGAATGCCCTCCCTCCTCACCTTCGCCAAACTGATTCTCTTAACCTCTTCAAAACCCTACTTAAAACACCTCCTCCAAGAGGCCTTCCCAGACTGAGCTCCCCTTCTCCCTCTACTCCCTATGCCGCCCCCCTTCACCTCTCCGCAGCTTAACCCTCTTTTCCTCCCATTTCCCTCTGCTCTTCCCCCTCTCCCTTCCCATCCCCTCAGCACTGTACTCGTCTGCTCAACTGTATATATTTTCATTACCCTATTTATTTTGTTAATGAAATGTACATCGCCTCGATTCTATTTAGTTGCCATTGTTCTTACGAGATGTTCTTCCCCTTGACTCTATTTATTGCCATTGTTCTCGTCTGTCCGTCTCCCCCGATTAGACCGTAAGCCCGTCAAACGACAGGGACTGTCTCTATCTGTTGCCGACTTGTTCATTCCAAGAGCATAGTACAGTGCTCTGCACCTAGTAAGGGCTCAATAAATACTATTGAATGAATGAACGAATTAAAGTGAGGAGGGAGGGCGTTCCAGGACCGCGGGAGGACACGGCCCAGGGGTCGACGGTGGGATAGGCAAGAATGGGGAACGGTGAGGAGGTGGGCGGCAGAGCAGCGGAGTGTGCGGGGTGGGCAGTGGAAAGAGATAAGGGAGGAGAGGTAGGAGGGGGCAAGGTAATGGAGAGCTTTGAAGCCTAGAGTGAGAAGTTTTTGTTTGTGCGGAGGTTGATAGGCACCGACTGGAGGTTTTTAAGAAGGGGAGTGACATACCCAGAGCGTTTCTGCAGGAAGATGAGCCGGCCAGTGGAGTGAAGAATAGACTGGAGAGGGGAGAGAGAAGAGGAAGGGAAATCAGAGAGCAGGCTGACACAGTAATCTAGCTGGGATATTACAAGAGCCTGTACCAGTAAGATAGCGGTTTGGGTGGAGAGGAAAGGGCAGATCTTGGCGATATTATAAAGGTGAGACCAGCAGGTTTTGGTGACAGATTGGATGTGTGGGGTGAACAAGAGAGCCGAGTCAAAGATGACACCGAGATTGCGGGCCTGAGAGACGGGAAGGATGGTCGTACCATCTACGGTGATAGGGAAGTCAGGGAGAGGACAGGACTTGGGAGAGAAGATGAGGAGCTCAGTTTTGGTCATGTTGAGTTTTAGGTGGCGGGCCGACATGCAGGTGGCGGGCCGACATGCAGGTGGAGATTTCCCGGAGGCAGGAGGAGATATGAGCCTGAAGGGAGGGGGAGAGGACAGGGGCAGAGATGTAGATCTGTGTGTTGAAATAAGAAGTAAAAGGAAGCTTGCTTCTTTAATATGACTGTCTCAAGCTATCATATGTGTTTACTTTTGAAGAGAGGGATGGGAAAGAATGCCTTCTTTGTCCTGGCTTTCACCAGCTCTCCCACTCCATAGCCGTCTTCCCACATCGTCCAGGGCTATGACAGCATAGGAGTTCATTAGCTTACGTCCATTTCCTCTCCTACCCATGCTTTCCACTCAGAAAGATTTTTCTCATCCACTCTGACACAAACCCTGCTGGTTTCCCACAAACCACCTTCCCACCGTTGGAACCGGTGCCACCTTCAAAGCAGCGTGGGAACTGGAATGGAGGTGTTAGTGGAAGCGGAACTCAAGGAGAACTGGTCTCCAGGGGCCGGCTGATGGATAGTGCGAGGGAGTGGGGAGGGGCAAGCTCTCCCACGCTAAAGTCAAGCTCGTTTGAATCTGACACCACAGGCAACAGTGGTGGTCCATTTTGAGGGGAGGGAGGTGGCTCAAGATGGAGAGACAGTTTCCGGGGGTTTAAGGAGGTTGGCGATTCAGTACTTGCTTAATTGCCTGAATGCAATTCTTGGTTTGGTTTTGGTTACAAGACATTATTTTGAACAAGGTATATGTCTCCCCTAAGACCACTTGTGCTGACACCCACTTTCCCAGACTTGTAAAATCACATATCTCCATAGAACAGGAACTCAGCCCACCATCTTGGGAAGAGATAAAGACAAACTCTTCTCCAGTTGAGTTGTTTGACTTTTGCCACTTGTACATTTTTATTTAGTGTTTCCTGGGGGTCTTTGGAGTTTTCACCAATGTCCAGTGAGGTGGGATTTGCATAGTTTAATCAGAGTTCTGAAAAATAAAGATCAGAACCGAGCTGTCTAGCACTTGAAGCAGCTGCAATTGGAGCTATTGCAATTGAAATAGAAAAGCATAATTTTTCATTTACCTCGTTCCTCACCAAAATGAAACTGTTTCGTAGCAGAATAGGATATGAGGAAAAAATAAATAAGCTAAGATTGATTTTAGTCTCATGGATGATGGTCCTTTTCAGTGAGAAAATGGAGAGGACATATTCATGTAATATAAATTAGATAATTTACATTGTAAGCCCAAGCTCCAATTTATTTGGATGTGCTGGGTGATTCTGTTCTGTCAGGGTTAACACTGGAAATTGGGGATGTCTCCTTGGCTCCAATGATAATTTTGGTGGAAAGAGCATGGGTCTGTGGAATCAGAACACCTGGGTTCTAATCCCTGCTCTACCACTTACTTACTATGTGACTTTGGGTAAGTCACTTAAAATCTCTGGACCTTGATTTCCTCATCTGTAAAATAAGGGTTTAATACCTGTTCACTTTTCTCCCCTCACTTTCCTCAGTATTCACTATGAGCTTCATGTGGGTCAGGAACTGTGATTGAAGTGATTGTAATGTATCTGCTCTGCACAGTGTTTGGCATATTGTAAGTGCTTAACGAATACCACAATCATTGTGGGCAAAGAACATGTCTACCAACTCAATTGTAGTCTCCCCAGGATTAAGTTTAGTGCTCTGTCCACAGTAAATGCTCAATAAATGATTGATTGATGCACTGTCATTATTATTGTTTCCCCAAAGTGGTCAGTATCTGATGAGGGTAACACCAATAATTGGAAATAGCCACAAGAAGAAGTGACACTCCAAAAATAAAGTGACAAAGTGAAAAAGGGGTAGGTCGCTGTTTATGAAAAAGCTTTAAGGGATTTTTTTTCCATTTAAATAAAGAGACCTTATACTTTCCTTATCCTGCAAATATCTTTCATAAACTAAAAAAAAATGCCTCAGCAAAAGTAGGATTCTCTATGGGCATCTTTTTCTCACATATACAAATATATTTTCAAAAAAAGGCAATCCTGTGGTTTCCTAAAGGACCCAACTAATTATAATAAAAAGGGCATTGCTGAATGAACAGGATTTTTGTTTTGTTTGTTTTCCAGGAAAAACGACTGTGTGGTTGCTGCTGCTGCAAGGAGATTTGGAAAAATCAGCAGTTCTGGTGCTTTGACTCCTGCGATAAGTTGAGGAGATTTAAAGATACAGGACTTGTTCCAGCTCTCGTGAATTACTTTCTCTCAGTTTCCAGAGAAAAGAGCAACTGCTGAAAGTCACAGGGAGGTATAAATGCTAGAATGTTCTGCATCTGACTTTAAAATTATTGTAAAAATCTCAGATTTGGAAAGATCTTATCTTTTGCTTGCTCTTGCTTCCCTATCTGTGGGCATTCACAATCTCAGCTCTTTTACAGTTGGGCAAGGGAGTAGTAGCAGGAGGACCGAGTCAGAGGTGGATTTGAAATTTAAAAAACCCCCTGTTACCTATGGAAATACTGCTAATAATTTCTGGGGTGCATGCAAAATAGACTGGAGATTCTGTAAATATAGGAAATGCTTTCAAATGTACTGCCTGAGACCTGTAATTTGAGTGAATTAATTTGGTACCTCCTGAATTGATACTATTTATTGTGGTATTTGTTAAGCACTGAACATGTGCAAAGTACCATATTAGTCAAGACTGGTCAAGACAGTCAGACCAGACACAATCCTTGTCCCTCAAGGGGCTCGCATCTAAGAGCAGGGGGTGTGAGAACAGGAACTGATTTCCCCATTTTTAAGGTGAGGAAACTGAGGCACTGAGAAGTGAAGTGACTTGCCCATGGTCACACAACAGGCAGAGCCAGGATTAGAACCCAGATCCTTTGATTCCCAGGATCATGCTCTTCCCACTGGGCCATGCTACTTCTCAAATGGATTAATTTGCACAGTGAGATGCAACAGTTTGGAAGAGCATTTGAAAAACCACACTTCCATTCATTCATCCAGTTTTATTTGAACACTTCCTAGTGCAGAGCATTGTACTAAGCGCTTGGGAGAGTACAATATAGCAATAAACAGACTATCCCTGCCCACAACACTTCAGAAGTTTTTCTATATACCAATTCCCTCAACACACATTCTTCTTTCCTCCACTGACAACCATCTCACATGTACTCTCACTTGCTGGGCCCAATGTGAATATCTTGTATCTATCACACAACTTATTGTAGTGTTTCTCACAGATAGGATAGAGTCAGAGTAATCCCAGAATTACTGCACTGCAAACTCCACAACACCAACGAGAGGGAATACACAGCAAATTCTGAAGCAAGAGGAAGACCTTTTCCAGCAACAGATTTTCCAGATTACAGAACTAGGAAAGGAAGTTGTACAGGCAAATATATTCAAAAAGACAGAATAAAAGATCCATTAAAAGTTACTAGAAGGAAAATTTAGAGATGGTAGAAGGTGCAACACAAATTACTGTTTTAATTATCATATTTGTTAAATACTGTGTGTCTGGCACTGTTCTAACTGTTGGGGTAGATACACATTAGTCAGGTGTGCCACAATCCCTGTCCCACATGGGGTCACAGTCTAAGTAGGAGGAACAAGAGACATTACATCTGTTGTCTCTGCCAGAGGCAATCATCAATCACACTGTTTCATCAAGAATCCATCACCACTGTCAAAATTCTGGACTGGTTGGGACACTGGTCTCAGAATGGTTGATGCCTTTATCCTGTTTTTGTATTTCTATAGCAGTCTTTTGTCAATTTAATTGAACTGAACAAATCATCATTATCACATATTGTATACAGAGCACCATCCTAGTGTTTGGGAGCATGTTATGAAAGCAGATGACACTATTGTCCTGTCTACACCTGGGGATCATGAAATCTAATGATTTCTCACAACCAGCCATCGACCTATTTCACCAATGGGGAAATGGGAGGTGAGAGAGTTCACATGATTCAACCATGCCCCACAGCCAAGTAATGGTAGAGGAGGGTGTAAGTGAGCTCCTAGGTCAATATCCCATTCATCTGTGAGGTTTTCTAGGTGCTTCTGTACCTTTTCAGTTTTCAAGTTAAGAGTGGTAGAGCCCTCAAGGCCTGAACCCAGCCCATGGACTGGTTCCAGTGGTCCATGGATAAGATCCGACTAGGCCAACAGGAAATTGGATTGGCTTATTTCGCCTATGTTGCCCCTGCTTCAGGTCTCTGAGGCTGGGAAGGCCTGCAGTATAGCAGAGATGCTGCCATGCCTAGTTCACAAATCCATGCTCCTACAGTGCCAGTGCACATTCAGGCCAATAGATTCTAATTATTAACATTATATTTGTGGCGCACATGCTATGGGTCAAAACACGGTACTAAGCCCTAGGGTAGATATAAGTAAATCAGGTTGGACGCAGGCCCTATCTCCCGTGGGGCTCACAGTTTAAGTAGGAGGGAAAACAGGTATTGAATCTCCATTTTACAGATGAGGGAACTGAGGCATAGAGAAGTTGAGTCACTTTCCAAAGGCAGGCAGCTGGCAGAGCTAGGATTAGAACCCAGGTCCTCTGACTCCCTGGCCCATGTTCTTTCCTCTAGGCCACGCTGCTCCTAGGTATTTTACAGTCACAGAAGCAAGAGAAAATAAAATCCTAGGAGAGCGAGCAAGCCATTGTGACAGCCCCCCCCGCCCAATTGTTGGGCACTGGGTCATCAGGATTAATGACTTTCCTTCTCTTCACTTTTTTATCCAGTTCTCTAATGCAAACCTCACCAAGTCTACCTTATTCTGGCTTCTGCCACTCCCTTGATCTTCTTCTTCAGAAGCTGGCAAAAAAAAATTTTAGATGATCTTATTTGGAACTGGCCAGTGAATGTTCAGGTCTTGGGTACATTTAAATTCAAGGTTTTTTGGTGGGTTTTTTTTTTCCCCATTTGTTTGTTTTTTTAATGAAATTTGTTAAGCACTTACTATGGTCCAGGCCCTGTACTAAGATAATCAGGTTGGACACAGTCCATGTCCCACAAAGGGCTCACAGCCTCAATCCTCATTTTACAGATGAGGTTACTGAGGCACAGAGAAGTTAATGATTTGTCCAAGGTCCCAAAGCAGGAAAGAGGCAGAGCTGGGATTAAAACCAAGGTCCTCTGACTCCCAGGCCATTTTCTTTCCACTTATCTCCCCAACACAAACTAATGCAATTAAATTTACACAATCTATTCTGGGTCTTGGGTTGGTCAGTTTCACCGAATACAAAGATTCAAGGATTCATAATAGTAGGGAACTATCAATATTGGAATGTATGTTGCTTAGGTAAATGTTAATAATCATTGTGTTCTGGAGACAATCTCATGCTAGCACTTCTTGGACATTCAGCATTATTTTCAGTAGGAGAATAATGTAGTCAGTTCCGCTATAACGCATTTTCATTACACGATTTTTGTAGAGTGCTATTAAAGAATTTGGGGCTGTTCTTCCCACAACCGTGTTTATGTGTGTGGTCAAGGGTGTGATTTTTCCATAACACAAAGTTCTTTAAGAGGGTCGGTCAGAATAGACTGTAAAGAGATTAGACTATGCACTACAGAGTCTGTATGCGTCCTGCGTATCTAAGTATGGTTTGTTAATTGGCAACTGTATCTGTTATCTGACAAAATATCACACTCATGATTGTTTCAGGATGTAGTGTAGATCTATCCAAGCAGCTGGGGTTCCTCTTTTATACTTCACTGGACTGCTTTATTATAGTGGACAAGTTTTTATAAAAGTGTCAATCTCACTGGGGTGGGTGAGGCTGGGGGGGAAAGAGGGTGACTTCTGGGTATGAAAAAAATATGGCAACATTCTCTCTCTTCCTCATCTAGAAGAGACATCCAGGGGGT
This sequence comes from Ornithorhynchus anatinus, assembly GCF_004115215.2. Lineage (NCBI taxonomy): Eukaryota > Metazoa > Chordata > Mammalia > Monotremata > Ornithorhynchidae > Ornithorhynchus > Ornithorhynchus anatinus. The sequence goes on from NC_041751.1 coordinate 17,542,645, forward strand.
CATCTAAACTAACTCCTTGCCCGCAGCCAGCTTTACCAAAACTAGACAGATGGCTAGATTTCTTGTTTTAAAACTTTCTAGAAATAAAACTTCCTTGGAAATGAATTTACCACAGGTGATAAAGTTCATAGACTGTCTGAAACTTCTTCCATACCACCAGGACTTCAGGCAGATTCTTAAAGAATCATTTCTCTTCCATCTTTTATAAAAGGTCTTGAAGAATTGTCTTAAGGAGCTTTTCCTTAAGGGCTCAGAGTTAAATGAAGGTGCAGTGACTGATTAACAATATTAGAAGTGTGTGAAGTCACTTACCCCACCCCCACCCCATGCCAGCAGTTTTCACCACTGGAAACAAGGAGTAATTAACTGCTTCATTGGCATTACTGATAGCTCATACTAGGGTATGTGTCTCTCCAACACAATCACAGGGCTGGAACATTATTTTTTTTAAAAAAGCATCTAATCAACCCCCCTGCCCCATGACAAGACTGCAGCTAAACCAGAACTTATCTTTTTTTGGCAACGTAAATCATTTTATTTTTTCTGCATCCATTTTGGAGTTGGTTATCTGGACTTACTCTATTTCAAATTCATTGTGGTATCAAAATGTCTTTTTTCTGAGTGATCTGAGTTCTCTTTCTGCTGGGTTTTTCTTTAGGATTAGAATTTTTAAATACTGGTAAGCAAGATCAACAGAGGACACGAGAAATTCAGAGTTTTTTTAATTGATTCTTTGAAATTCCTTTCTTCCTTCTGCCTCTTCATTTGTCTTTTTCTCTATCTAGTTTGAGTTGGTGTTTCTGGTAAAATGTGAAGAATAGTAAACAAATGTAAGTTTCTCCTCTCCATACATTAAAATTGAGTGTGTGTATATAGAAATAAGTCATCCCGAGAGAGAATCTCAAAAAATGACATCCATAACACTTGTTAATGTTTGAACCCTCTCTGCCCCCCGCCCTCAATAAAGTTGAACACCTGCTCCTAGTAAATTGCTTCAGCAATTTTTATACTGCCTTCCTGTTGCTCAAAACTTGGAAACGCACCTGAGGATTCTCAAGCTTTAATTATTTTCAAATTAATTTTAATATTTGGAATATTTTCAAACCTGCCCATATGCTCAATAAAACAACTTTCAGCAGATGAAAAAAAAATTCCTCTAAAGTTTCAAAGGACTCATTTTACAAGCCACTTCTCTGAATGTCTTTGGGAGTTAGTTTTGAAATTTCTTCATCCTCCACAGTTACTTCACTCACCACTTGATTTGCCCACCCTTTCTGGGGGCAGCAAAGACCTATTTAGAAGTTCAGCCTTGGTGTGCTTCTCTCATAAGTTGAATAGGTTTGCCCCCTATATGGCCACTCCACATCGTTGCTTTTTTGTTTGTTTTTTTAAATGGTATGTTAAAACACAATGTGCCAGGCCCTGTTCTAAGCGCTGGGGTAGATACAAGGTAATCAGGTCAGACACTGTCCATGTCCCACATGGGACTCACAGTCTTAATCCCCATTTTCAGATGAGGTAACTGAGGTATAGTAAAATGAAGTGACTTTCCCCAGGTCACACAGACAAGTGGCGGAGAATGAATTAGAACCCAAGTCCTACTGACCCCAGGCCCAGGTTCTAACCACTAGGATACACAGTCCTTATCTCTCTCCAGTCTCACATCTCCTCCTGCCTTCAAGACATCTTTACTCGAATGTCCTCCTGTCATCAAAACTTAACATGTGCAAAACAGAGCTCCTTATCTTCCCATCCAAACCCTGCTCTCCTCCTGATTTTCCCATCACTGTAGACAGCACCACCATCTTTCCTGTCTCACAAGCCCATAACCTTGGCATTATCCTTGACTCCTCTCTGTCATTCAACTCACATATTTAATCCATCACTAAATCCTGTCAGTTCCACCTTCACAACATGGGTAAAATCTGCTCTTTTCTCTCCATCCAAACTACTACCACATTAATACAATCACTCATCCTTTCCCACCTGGATTACTACATCAGCCTCCAGTCTCTCCCCACTCCAATCCATACTTTCCTCAGCTGCCTGGATCATTTTTCTACAAAAACACCCAGGACATGTCACCCCATTCCTCAAAAAACTCCAGTGGTTGCCCATCCACTTCCACATCAAACAAAAACTCCTCACCATTGGCTTTAAAGCACTCCGTCACCTTGCCCCCTCCTACCTCACTTCTTTCCTACAACCCAGCCCACACACTTCACTCCTCCAGTGCTAACTTTCTTTCTGTGCCTTGATCTCATCTGTTTCCCCACCAATCCCTAGTCCACCTCCATTCTCTGGCCTGGAATGTTCACTCTTCTAAAACCTGACAATTACTATCCCTGCTTTCAAATCCTTACTGAAGGCACAACTCCTACAAGAGGCTTTCCCAGGCTAAGCCCCACTTTAACTCACATCCCACTCCCTTGTCCATCACCCTGACCTGTTCCCTTTGCTCTTCCCCCTTGTCGCGAGCCCCTGGTTCATGCTAACCAGGAACTTCCTGCACCAGGGGAGCCTCAGTGACATGTAGTAGAGTTCAAACCACCCCTCTGATCACCAAAGTTACTGTGGAAAGTTTTATACTTAGCTTTACCAGCACACAAGGGAGTGACACATAAACACACTCACTCACTCCAAAGGTCCAATACCACTCTGTGTTCAAAAGACCCCTTTCTGCTTCCAAGTACTGCACCCAACGTACTTCCTTCTTGTTTCCATACACACTTCTACTGCCTCCAGATGCTCCTTTGCAAAATCAACGAGACTGCCTTTTATCTGCTTTAGGGAACACAGCTGGGGCTTTAAACAGCAGTCATTGATTGGCCCTGGTACCTATACAACAGGGAGAGAAAGCCAAGCCTCCCTCCATGCTCCACTCCGAAAGGGCCACAATCACCTGCCCTCAAATAAAGCCCACCAGTTCCTTTGCAAACTCTCTGCCTTGTTGTTGTTTGCTGGATCACAAACAGTCACTAGAAAGGCAGCTTGTTGGGGGCTCACCACACTCCTCTTCCAGGCCCACAGCAATTATTTTCATTTTTATAATTTATTTATTTGTATTGATATCTGTCTCCCCCCCTCTAGACTGCAAGCTCATTTGGGGGCAGGGAATGTGTCTGTTTATTGTTGTAGTGTACTCTCCCAAGCGCTTAGTACAATGCAATCCACAGAGTAAGAGCTCAAAAAATTTGATTGAATGAATGAATGCTTCTTATCATACATGCAAGTTCCGTGGAAAAGACCTGTGCAGAACTCTCACTTCTTTCCACATTGTTTGAACCTGAACCCAGATCCTTGCTGAGCTAAAAGGTTTGTTCCACGTGAGGCCTGACTGTTTTCAAGACTGGAACATCTTTGTAAAACCATTTACTGCAGGAGAGACACTCCTCTCCCATTTGCTGTTCACCTGGCTAGTTTGCTTCAGTAGTCTTTCACCAGTTTACTGCTGTGCCACACCCTGTGCCTTGCTATGTCTTATGGATGCATATGTTAAGCACCTCCTGTGTGCCGAGCACTGTGCTGAGCGATGTGGTAAATACAAGTTAACCAGCGGAGACACAGTCCCTGTTCCACATGGGACTTACAGTCTAAAAGGTGGGACTCACAAACCCAAATTAAAAAACCCAGCATACCCAAGACCAGCTTCCCCTAAGGGTATAGCCTACTTTTTAACCCATTCTTCCCCAGATCAACACTTGTCTCCAACTCTGGTAATCCTGGGAGGTGGTGACTGCTAGCAGGGAAGGGGGAAGCAGCAGCATGGTTACTAAGTTAAAGAAAAAAAGGAAAAGAGTATTAAAAAGAAAAAAAAGCCAGTGCACGGGCTGGCCCGATGAAGATCGGGAGGAGGGAGGACAGAGTGTTTGGGGGTCAGCGAGGCAGATAGGGCAGCAGGAGGGAAAGGGGGCACTCAGAAGACTTCGGGGACAATATTATCATATTCTACTTTCTGCAGAGCTTAGCACAGTGTTCTCTGCACATAGTAAACATTCATTAAATACCACTGATGAATTGATTTGGACAGTTTATGTATGCATGGTATGATGAAGACTGCTAGACCCCCAAGGCAGCCATACTGCACCCACAGATAAATGTCATCATATGAAGGAAATGGACACACACACGCACAAACACAGAATCTGCCTGACAACTAAAAACATTAATAGCTCTATATCCAAAAATTGTCACCCTGAAAATCTGAACATTTTATCCGGGAAAAAGGCGGAGATCAGAGCTAGAACCATAAGAGAAATCTCATTTTTAAAAATCCAATTTTAAGTCTAAATGAAGTAATGCAGAATTAACAAGGGGAAAATCGGTGTTCATACAAAAACATCCCTAAATCATTTATGGGTCAAATCAAGTTAATGATCAATTAAAATCGGTACTTTTCATGGGCAGAAGGAAGAAAGAAAAGGTATCTTAGAGGATAGGGGCAAAATCCCCATGAGGACAATGTGTTGAAGATGAATGTCTTTCTCTCTCTCTCTACGCATTTGTAACCTTCCTCTTTCCATCGTGCCACAAACACTTCTTGCATGTGCCAGATTGTTGGACAAACTTGACAATCATTTCAAGCTTTCTCCTGATTCACAGTGCTGCAGGACCACTTTTGCCTACAAAGCTTTTGTTTCCCTGAAATGCTCCCCTTCTATTTGAGATTCCAACCTCTATTTGGCAGTTCCTCTGGGAAGCACTTTGCGATTCCTCATCAGAGTTTTGTGGGCGGCAGCTTCAGGGGAGACCAAACCACCAGCCCCCTGGAGACCACCATCCTCTTCCTGTCCCCATGGATGGGCCTCAGGGCTGTTTATGTTATCACTGGGTGGCAAAACCCTGCTTGGGAAAGCCGGTTTGTACTGAGGCCCTCTGGTCGGGCAGTTCAGTGGCCCCGCCTGCACCAAGTTCCCATTTCTCAGCCCCTGCTGAGCTGGAGATATCAGAGCGTGGGGTCCCACAAAATGCTGCTCCAGACCAGTTCCCTGTGGGGCTGGGAAAAGAGAAAGCCCCCCATGTTGGAACGAGTAGCAAAAATGGGCACTTTTGGTCCAGGGACCCTCTGAACTCTATCAGGTCAGGGAATCTGAGTTCTGGAGGCTTGTTAGGATAAACATCAGAGGAGCATCTTTTATTTCCATTAGATGTACAGGAAAGTACTTTTATTTCCCTTGATCTTTTTTATATTTGTTAAGCACTTGCTATGTGCCAGACACTGTCCTAAGCACTGGGGTAGATACGAGCTAATCAGGTTGGACAAAGTCCATGTCCCACATGGGCTCACAGTATTGATCCCCATTTTACAGCTGAGGTAATCAAGACACAGAGGAGTTAAGTGACTCGCCCAAGGATCCCACAATGGATAAGTGATGGTTCTGGGATTAGAACCCAGGTCCTTCTGACTCCCAGGCCCGGGCTGTATACACTAGGCCACATGTTACTGTCACAAATCCACAAGAGGTAGGAACAAGGGTAACCATTTTGGGATGGAAGGCAGGAAATAGCGTGGCCCTTCCAGATCTCCTACCCATCCTTCCCATCAGCTCTAGAGGTCATGCAGAATGATAAGAGATCCTCAACTCAGGATCTCTTACTGCTAAACAGCAGCACGGCACAGTGGGTTCTAATCCCAGCTCTACTCTGCTGGGTGGCCTAGGGCAAGTCACTTCACTTCTCTGTGCCTCAGTTATCTCAGCTTTAAAATGGGGATTGAGATGGTGAGCCCCACATGGGACAGGGACTATGTCCAACCCAATTTGCTTGTATCCACCCTAGGGCTTAGTACAGAGCCAGGGACATAGTAAGTGCTTAACAAATACCAATTATTATCATTAACTCAGATGGCTGAACAAAGACAAGTTTTTAAACAAATCCACATGTGAAGGGCTGGAGAGGATGGAAAGAGAGGGGATGGCTCCAAGGAGATGAAGATTTCCAGGAGCCAGGGGAGAGGGAGGAAAGCTGGGACATGAAGGTAGAGAGGCAGGAGGAGTGATCAATCAATTAATTGATATTATTTTTGGAACACTCACTCTATGCCAAGCACTGACTACAGGCACTTGGGAGAGTACAATAGCATTAGTAGACATGATCCCAACTCTCAAGGAACTTACAGTCTAACAGGGAAGACAGATCCTTGAATAAATTAAAAGTAGGAGGAAAGCAACAGAATTTAAAGATATGAATATGTAAGTGCTGTGGTGGGGAGGAAGTGAGGTGAGTATCTAAGTGCTTAGTGGGTGAAGACTCAAGTCCCTAGATGATCCGGTATAGGGGGAAAAAGAGGGCGGGGAGGTGAGAATTTAGTCAGGCAAAGCTTCCCAGAGATGAGGTGATTTTAGTAATGCTTGGAAGATGGGGAGGATTGTGGTCTGCAAGATGTGAAGGGGGAGAGAACTCCAGGCAGGAGGGCAAGGTTGATTTCAAGAGAGGAAGAATGAACAGACTGGTATTACAAGGAGTGAAGTGAATCAGTCAATCAGGGATATTTATTGAGGACCTCCTGGGGAATCAGGTTGGATAGGTCAGGTTTGAGAAGAGGTCATTTTTCCTGGTGGTACCACGGTCCTGCCAATTTTTGCTCACCCTCACTCACTGCCACCGCCTCCCCAGTCCCAGAGTCATTCCTAGACCTCTAGACCCATTCCTGCTATTCCTGCCGGGGCGGGGGTGTGGTGTGGTGTGGTGTGGTGTGGTGTGTGTGTGTGTGTGTTGGGGGAAAGGGAGGCATTCTGAGATTTGCCAAGCTCCAGGTCACAAAGTAGATTTGTTGCCCTTTTTTAAGGTTTCTCGGGGCAACAAAATCCTTCCTAGAGTCCTCTGCGTGCTTGAATCCAAGGAGTTATTGAAACTCAAAAATAAAGGAAAAAACCCTTAAAACCTTAAACTGTCCATTCTCGATGCATCTGTGCCAAAATTATCCTTTCTTGGACACCTTGATTTTTCCTTAGACCCTAAAAGAGTTTTGTCTTTGATCATATGGAGTCCATTTTGTGGGGTCCCAGACCTCGCCTGCTGAAGGAGAACTTGTTTGCCCCAATTTCTGCTAGGCTCCTTCTTCTTCAACGCACTGCCCTGGGAACTCCCCGATGTTTCCTCTCTTGTGATGGTGGTCTTCGCAGGTTACTTAGAAAAGTATTTTTTTCCTCCATCACTACCACTTGTCATTAATTGTTATTTTTGTTTTGCAACATTTCATGGCTGACTGGGCCATTTCCCTGTGTTCTGGAAGCCTGTAATGGTAGTTTATGAGCCAGGGAGGCTGATTTAGTCACGGTGGTTTACTCGTGGCAATTTAGTGTAAGGTTTGGCATACTTTGGTATCTCCCATGGTTTAAACCTAAATGTGATCATTTTTTCCACTTCACAGAATGCAGCCTACCCAGGGTGATAGTTCTCAGAGCAGAGGCTCTCTTGAAACATTTGCATAAATATTATATCACGAATCATTCCTGGATGACAGAAGCAGAGTGGGGGGGCGGGGGTAAAGGGAAATCACAAAAAGTGCACATTTCCAAATAATCTACTTCCTGCCAACACAACAGACCTGACCCACGCCAGCTGAGTTCTTAATTTCTCCCACTCTTCTTTCTGTGCTGGTGCCATTCGTGTAGTAGTGAACTAAGCAAATACTGCTGTGCGACAATGACTAAGATACAATATCCAAAGATCCAACGTAGGGGGAAAACCCTTCATGTTGGGTAAACTCCTTTGAGGAGTAACTGAAAATGTGTTTCGCTAGAAATGATGAAGCAGAAGCACCTAATCACCACTTTGGCCACTAGAGGACAATATTGTCATTTCATATATGGAAGAGTAGGCTCCAGTGTTATTTTTTATTTACAAGGTACTTTTTTTCCCGTTGCTTTTCATAAAACAAAAAAAGCACTGCAAAACAATAACAGTGTACAGTCGTGGACTGTAAGCTCGTTATGGACAGGGACCGTGTCCACTAATTCTGTTGTAATTTACTCTCCCAAGCGCTTAGGACAGTGCTCTGCACATAGTAGGCACTCGATAAATACCACTTTTTGAGGGAATGATTGATCGATCATCATCATTGTCATCATCCTCAATGGTAGTTACGGAGCACTCACAATGTGCAGAGAGGACTGTTCAAAACTTCTCTTACCCCCGAAGGGTATAAACCGGCCCTTAAATGTCATTCCAGGCCCCAGAAGGCCATGCTTGGTAGTGAACAAGAGAATTGTCCACTACAAGAGTGGTCCCCAGAGGCTGTTGAGGAACGGGTTAAGGCAGAGAAACAAATGCCAGCCATATATAACAGGAAAATATATCCATCCAATTGGGTGTGTGCATAAATCCACTCACATTAGAGGTAGAAGTCCAACTTTGGACAATAACAATCAAAACATTCCAGCCTCAGCCCTGCTGGGGCATAGTCAGCTCTTGTTCCCCGTCCAAATTTGTGACTGACTCTGGAAACACTGTGTTCCGTCTGTGGGGAGAACATGCCCGGCATTGTTTCAGGAGACGATGTAAATGAATCAATCTCATAGCGGCCCAAGAACGCAGTGGACTAGGAAATGCTGAGTCCAGTTAGATAACTCTGAAAAGGGTGGCGGCCCCAAATTAACTAAAAGGAATTTCGGAATGACTGAGGAAAATCTAGTCATGTGATGAATACGGTGTAAATCAAATAGGAGAAAATAGCCTTGGAGACTAGGTGAAGAGAACTGTATGGAAAGTGGTTTTGAAAGGAGACTTTGAGAATATAGGAATTAAATGTTATTTGGCTCCAAAAGAGGAAAATCACTGAGGTAGCTAAATTGAAAGTTCTGTAAACTGCCTCCAATACAATTTACTAAGACTGAGTTTGATTTTCCTCCATGTAAATTCATGGGATAATGGTATAATAAACACAAAATTCACCTCCAGGTCCTTGTATATAACAATTTAGAGTTGCCTCTCCCATATATCCATCCATCTCCACATCTCTTACTTTCGGATCTTATTGTTGTGTGCGTCGAACAGCCTAGGGTGAACCACAGTCCTCTCTTGGTTGGTGACATCAGAATGAAGATTTCTTGCCCTATTTTATAATTTATGAGTAGCCGTCATCCTGGTGATTGTCCTCTTCAAAACTGGGTTATGCCCAAATGGAATGTAAGTGAAAGAGGACAATCATTGAATGTAACAAATGCTTCCCTGAATGAAAGAATTAGGTAAGTGTTCTGCTTATCCCATTAAGGTTCACCCCAATTCCTTCATCCCCATTTCTTTCCTTTTTTTTGGTGGCATTTGTTAAGTGCTTACTATGTGTCAAGCACTGCTCTAAGTGCTGGGGTAGATACATGTTGATCTGGCCAAATATAGTCCTTGTTCCACATGAGGCTTGCAGTCTCTTTAAGGTGGGAGAACTGGTATAGAGTCCTCATTTTGCAAAGAAATTGTGGCCCAGAGAAGTAAAGTGACTTGCCCAAGGCTACACAAAAGGCAAATGATGGGGCTGAGTTTGGAACACCCAGGCCCGTGCTTTATCCATGCTGCAAACTTTCTTGAAGGGCTGCTATCTTCCTAGCTAAGCCAAAAAGTCCCCTCTGTTTCTAATCCCAACTCCACCACTTGTCTGCTGTGTGACCTGGGCAAATCATTTCACTTTTCTGGGTCTCAGTCACCTCTAAATGGGAATTGAGACTGTGAGCCCTGCATGGGACAGGGACCGTGCCCAACCCTATTTGCTTTTATCCACCCCAGTGACAGTGATTGGTACATAGTAAGTGCTTAACAAATACCACAATTGTTATTATTATTCTAAACCACTACCTTCTTCCTTTCATCCCCCACAGCCGAAGAAGAGCATAGGCTGTGGCTCAGTCCCAGGGATGGCTCCTGAATAAAGTTGTCATGTTATGACAACAAAGGTAAAGTCGCCATGGTAGGGATTTTAGAAAAAGGTACACTGTGGCAGGAGTGAGCAGGACAGACGGAGTCGCCGGAAACTCTAAAAACAGCAAGGCGGGGTTCTTCAGTCCAAGGAGGGGATGAAGAGAGAAAGGTGAGGGCCAGCCACCACCCTCAGAAGGTGGGAAGGGATTTGTAAGAGAAAGATATTAATGATCTGAGACTGGATTACAAATCCACATGGGAAATTGAAAATGGGAAAGACAGAAAGTTAGCGGAGGGGATTTGTCCAAGGCCAAAGTGTCAACTTTTCAGAAATGGATGGGATCTTTACAGACTGCTCTAGGAGGAGTGGAAAAAGCAGGAAAAAAAAGGGAGAGGAAGGAGAGCGAAATGAGACACCATGGAGTGGATTTTTCTCTCTGGGCTGTGCCAGCATTTTCTATTATCAAGGTTCCTGAAACAAACTGCCCTTTTCCAGTATTCCTCTTCCTCTCTGCCAGCCCCTGCAGGCCAGGTGGAATGTTAAAATATTGCATTTGGGCCAGGGAGTCAGAGGACCTCAGTTATAATCCCAGCTCTTCCACTTGTCTGCTGTGTGACCTTGGGCAAGTCATTTAACTTCTTGATGCCTCAATTTTCTCATCTATAAAATGGGGATTAAATTCCTTCTCCCTCTAACTAAGAATGTCAGCCCAGTGTGGGACTTGGTTATCTGGTACAGTACTTGGCCCATAGTAAGTACTTAAAAAATAATATTATTTTTTGAATTTCTAAAGGTCTATGCCTCAAGAATGCCTTTTCTGCCCTGCCCCTTCTATGTGAAATGGGTCTTGTAGATGCTGAATTATTGCAGAAATATGGATCATTTGTAAACAAACATGCAGTAGCTGTAACACCTGTTTTCTCCCTAACTTTAGATCTTGTCATAATAATAATAATAATAATGACATTTATTAAGTTCTTACTATGTGTCATGCACTGGGGTCTATACAAGTTAATCAGATTGGAATCATTCTGTCCCACATGGGTTCTCATTCTGAGTCAGAAAAGGAATTTTATCTACATTTTACAGATGAGGAAGTGGAGTCACAGAGAGATTTAGTGGCTTGCTCAGTCATACAGCAGTCAAGAGGCTGGACTAGAACCCAAGTCTCTTGTCTCCCAGTTCCTCCCTTTCCACTAAGCTGCACTGCCTACTCTGGCCTGAAAAGGGCTGACTAGCCTGGCTATGGTCCAATTTCTCTTTGGGCCAATCCTATTGCTTTTTTTTCTTTAACAGTACTTGTTAAGCACTGGGATAAATACAAGATAATCAGGTTAGACACAGTCCCTGTCCCACCTGGAGCTCACAGTCAAAATAGGTGAAGAACAGATATTGAACTCATATTTTACTGATGAAGAAATTGAGGCACAGAGAAGTTAAGTGATGATGATGGTATTTGTTAAGTGTTTACTGTGTGCAAAGCACTGTTCTAAGCTCTGGGGAGTATACAAGGTGATCAGGTTGTCCCACGTGGGGCTCACAGTCTTAATGCCCATTTTACAGATGAGGAAATTGAGGCACAGAGAAGTTAAGTGACTTGCCCAAAGTCACACAGCTGACAAGCTGCAGAGCTGGGATTTGAACCAAGGTCACACAGCAGGTAAATAGTAGAACCGGGCTTAGAACCAGGTCCTTTAACTTTCAGGCCTGGGGTCTTTCCACTAGACCCCTTGGGCAAGAAACCAGCACTGAAACCACTGAAATTCCCCACAAGATTGAGTTTAAGTGAGAGACTGTAGTCACAACTAAGTAGCACAAGGATTGATGATCTTGTCAGCAGTGATGATGTGGAACTGGACCTGCCTTGATTCAAAATACACACAACAAAAGCCTAGGGCCTACTTTGGGGTTAACAGGAAATCAAGTTCATTTTCATTTTGTAAGAAATATTTCATTTAGAAGTTAGACTTCATGTGCCAAGGGAGAAAAACAGCTATTTCACTACAAAAAAATAGTTACGGGATCTCAGGGGAAGAAATGGCCTTTCAATCTACTTTGAATAATGGTTCAACAATCCTAAAGAGAATTGAGATATTCAAGTGGTATACAAATGATTTCTTCTGACTAGGAAAAGTGACAGACCAGCAGGAAGGTAAGGGCTGGAGCGTCTGTTAAAAGTGAGGCTTGAGAGTCTTAACTAGGTGTTTCAGCAAAGTGGTCACTTCATCGCTGGCTAATTTGAAGTCCAAACTTCAAACACATCCATTGATATCCTCTAGAAGTATGTTTAATCTTTGAATTTTAAGACTGGTGATCTGAGCAGATGAGTAGTCTAAACTAGCCTTTTCGATAGTATCTTCAGCCTTCTCAAGTGGTTGGACACATTCTTTTGCCATAGCTCTGGCAAACAAGCAGCGTGATCTAGTGGAAAGAGGCAAAGTATGGGAGTTAGATGCCTTGGTTTACCACTAGCCTGGTAAGTGACTTTTGTCAAGTTATTAATTTTTTTCATGGTATTTGTTAAGCCCGTACTGTTCTAAACCCTACGGTAGATACAAATTAATCAGGTTGGACACAGTCCGTGCCCCACCTGGGGCTCAGAGTCTTAATCCCCATTTTACAGATGAGGTCACTGAGGCACAGAGAAGTGAAGTGACTTGCCCAAGCTCACTCAACAGACAAGTGGCAGAGACAGAATTAAAACCCAGATTCTTCTTAATAATAATAATAATAATAATAATGTTGGTATTTGTTAAGCGCTTACTATGTGCCGAGCACTGTTCTAAGCACTGGGGTAGACATAGGGGAATCAGGTTGTCCCACGTGGGGCTCACAGTCTTAATCCCCATTTTACAGATGAGGGAACTGAGGCACCGAGAAGTTAAGTGACTTGCCCAAAGTCACACAGCTGGCAAGTGGCAGAGCCGAGGTTCGAACCCATGACCTCTGACTCCAAAGCCCGTGCTCTTTCCAGTGAGCCACGCTGCTTCTCACTCACAGGCCAGTGATCTTTCCACTAAGCCACACTGCTTTACCGGAATAGTATACTGATAATATCGAAAACGTGGCTTTCACTCCAAAGCCATATGTGGTCACCACTGCAGTCGGAGCCTGAAGAATGGTAAAGCTCCAGCGGAGATCTACGAGCCAAGAAAGGGGCAAGCTGCTGAGTGAGCTCTGAGGGCTCGTCTTCAATATATTGGACACTGAGAAAATGGCGTGGGAGTTCCAGGATACCACCATTATTTTCATCTTCATGAGAAAAGAGGGGAGAGCTAATTGTGGAAATATTTTGGAGTCTTTCTGGTCTCCGTTGCTGCCAAGATCCTAGTTAAAGAATCCTCTTGGACCAACTACTGAAGAGCATCGTTATCCACGAGCTTCCAAAATTGTAGTGCAGTTTCAGGCCACTATAGAGAACAACAGACGTGATCGTCACGGTGCATCAGTGATGTGTATCGCTCTCCCTACCTCCAAAGTCTTATTAAAAGGACATCTCCTCCAAGATGCCTTCCCCAACTAAGCCCTCATTTCCTCTTTTCCCACTCCCCTCTGTGTCACCCTTGTACTTGGATTTGTACCCTTTATTCACCCTTAGCCCTACAGCACTTAAGTACGTAGCCATAATTTCTGTAATTATATTAATGTCTGTATCCCTCTCTAGACCATAAGCTCTTTGTGGGCAAGGAACCTCTTTATCAACTCTGTTGTACTGTACTCTCCCAAGTGCTTAGTATAGTGATCTGCACAGAGCAAGCTCTCAATAAACACCATTGATTGGTTGATCAAACAGATATGGGAAAAGCTTTGGGGACATCAAGACCTTTAACCTTGAAGACAAGACGCTTTCTACTAACTCTCCTTTACTCTCCCAAGTGCTTAATACAGTGCTCCACACAGAATAAGAGCTGAATAAATACTATCGACTGATCAATTATACAGGATTCACAGACTGTACAAAAGCATATACTACCACTGGGAAAGTGGCCAACAGAATAATCAGATCATCCCCAGGCCCTGTTCCCCCTGGGGTTCAAGTCTAAGGGGGAGGAGTAACGGGTATTGAATTCACATTTTATGACTGAGGAAACTGAGGCACAGAGAAGTTAAGTAACTTGCCCGAGATAACACAGCAAGCAAGTGGCGTAGCTGGGTTTAGAACCCAGGACTCTTGACCCCGAGACAAGTACTCTTTTCATTAGTTCATACTGCTTCTTTGTAACTTGCTGCAACTCTCCTTACAATTACATGAGCTTCATGTAAAGTTACTTAAGAATTGTGGAAGTCCAGCATTTATTTAGTGACTGAATTGTTTACTTATAGGTATATATTACTCTCTTCTTAAAGAAATTCAAGAGGCACATCACCTATTGAATTCTTTAAAACATCTTCTGGATTTCACATTGTCTTGGCATCAGGCAGTTAATTCCGCTCCCCTACTTCAAAACTTTACTGAAGGCACATCTCCTCCAAGAAGCCTTCCCTGCCTAAGCCCTCCTCTCCTCTTCTCTCAATCCCTTCTGTATTGCCCTGACTTGCTCCCTTCATTTACCTTCCCTCCCATCCCAACAGCACATATGTATATATCTGTAATTTATTTACTTATTTATATGTTTGTCTCCCACTCTAGACTGTGAGCTCTATAAGAGCAGGGAATGTGTCTGTTTTTGTATTGTACTCTCCCAAGCACTTAGCACAGTGTTTTGCACACAGTAAGTCCCCAGTAAATACAATTGAATGAATGAATCAATCAATCAACGTACATAAATGGCTACCTGTAACACTAAAGATTAGAAAACTGAGCTTCATTGTAGGGACTGTTTTTCATCTCATTCTCTAAGAGCAGAACTGAAAGTCCCATTTGAATTTGAGAGGCTGGGAATTGACTTTGTATTAGTTTGCTGCGGGATTGGACTACTTCAGCAGATTTGGGGCATTTGACTGGTGATAGGAGGTTTTTCAGAAGATGGGAGAGAAAAAAGCAGCAGGAAGATCAGTTCTGCTTCCATCCTCCTTCTATCTGCCTTCTAACAATGCCACATAGAAGAGTACCAACTTCTAAAATGTTTGCTTCGACAAATACTGACTCCAGAAACTCTGCTCATTCCCCAGGCATCATGGGAATTTTACTGGCTTGCCCGAGATGTGGAAATCTGACTCTGATCCATATCTGCATCATCACCAGAATCATCAGTTTCCTCACCTATAAAATGGAACAAAGATGCTTATCTCCCTCCCTGTTAGTCTGTGAGCCCAATGTGGGATAATAATAATAATAATGGTATTTATTAAGCACTTACTAAGTGCCAAGCACTGTTCTAAGCAATGGGGTAGATACAAGGTAATCAGGTTGTCCTACATGGGGATCACAGTCTTAATCCCCGTTTTATAGATGAAGTAACTGAGGCCCAGAGAAGTGACACCCAAAGTCACACAGCTGATAAGTGGCAGAGCTGGGATTAGAACTTCCAACCTCTGACTCCTAAACCCATGCTTTTTCCACTAAACCGTACTGTTTCTCTCCAACCTATCTTATATCCACCCCAGCACTTAGTACAGAGTAAGTGGATCAAAAATATAATTATTATTATTGTTGTTGTTGTTGTCATTATTATTGCCTTCTTTATGGAAAGCAATATTTTAGCTTCTAGCAGGAAAATCAGAGAATATTAAGTGAACTTTCCTTCATGCACTTACAAGCAAGCCTAAGAGACCAAAAACAAGCGAGGTAAAGTACACCATAAATAAGAAGAATATTTCTGTAAATGCTGAGCAAGTTGTTCTAGCTGGCTGGAATTCGTTAGGCTAGTGAGAAGTTTTTAGATGCCACTGAATCCCTTCCTTTAGGAGACATAGACTCATTTTAAGTTTTAAAATCTCTAATTGATTTTACAAAATCACTGTAGCCTTCCACTCTGGGTCCAAAGACTTCACAGAGACTCCATGGCTCTGAGCTCTCCTGTCTAGAGTGCAGAAAACAGGCCGAATGGATAGGGTGTGATATGGTTTTTGGAAAGTTTGTTTGGATTTCAGGAAGTGAACATGATAAACCGAATAGCCCTTTCCTGCTCTTATTCATAAAAAAAAAAAAAGCCCAACAAGACACACTTGAAAGAAACCACTGACGTTTCCTTACTTCAAAAGAATAAAAATCTTACTGGGGAGAAAAAAAACATCACAGTAAGTGTCCTCGGATGCAACAAAGACATATCAAGCTCTGGTTGGAATTGTGATAAAATTAGAACAAAACCCAACCAAAGTTGCGTTTGTTCTTCTTCTACATGTTCTTCTGTAAACTTCCCAGTTGAAAAGGGTGTAACAGCAGCATACCTGTCTCGTCTGGGGCTCTTCCCTCCTTTCATCTAGCTCTTCGTGATCCACATCCCCAGGTTAGGGACAGGAATAACCACTGAAGACTCTGTCCTTTATAATAAAGCTTTCAAAGGATTTTCTTCTTAGGAATAGTTGGGATTAGTTCCGGCTTTCTCTGTGTCCTAATTAGCACTGAAGGATCCTCAAGTCACCTCTTAAATGTAAACCCATGCAGAGGGACAATTCTGTTTATGATATGGGCTTAGCCCAGTCCCCACATGCTTCTCCAAGGCTGCCAGGTTACATTTTGACTCTTAGAAGAGAGGGCGGTCAAAGGGCAAGTGTCTGAATCTGAGACCCCAGTTTTCAGTCTCCTCTAAAAGTACCCTGCTCAGCAAACCAAATAGCACACTACTCAACTTCCCAGAACCCATAGGGATATGTTTTCCAGCCCTGAACACACAATCTCAGAGTCATCTTGGGTAATGAATATAACTTCTAAAGCTGAAACCAGGAAAGGGGGAAACGGACTATTGTAGAGAAGCAGTGTGCCCTAGTGGATAGAATACAGGCCTAAAAGTCAGAAGGAGCTGGGTTCTAATCCTGACTCCACCACTTGTCTGCTGTGTGACCTTGGGCAAGTCATTTCACTTCTCTGTGCCTCAATTACCTCATTTATAAAATGGGGATTTAGACCTTGAGTGCTTTGTGGGACAGGAACTGTTTCCAACCTGATTAATTTGTATCTACCCCAGTATAATGCCTGATACATAGTAAGCACTTCACAAACACCCTTAAAATGAAAGTCCCTGAGGCAGCCCTCTACAAGGTTAGCCCAGGGAGGAAGAATCGGAGCCCAAGGCCTACCTTTCCTTGACTAATGATAACTGGCAGCTGTGGCTTCCTTCTACTTAGGGAGATGGAGTCAGGAACAGGGCATGGGCAAACATTTCCTTAGGGATGGCCTCAGACATCTGGACACACTGAGGTGGAGAAAAATATTCTCTCCAACCCCATCCCATATGATATCACTGACACTGTTCTGTGAACTTTTTGATTCTACCCTCGCCTGCTGGGTAATCTTAGACAAGTCACTTGTCCACTGGGGTAAATAGATACAAGTTAGGTTGGACACAGTCCCTGTCCCACACTGGGCTCACAATCTAAGTGTGTTAGCCTGGGTGGGTGGGGTGGGGTTGGGAGGGGAGAATGGGAGGGTCAAAGCTGTTTCTTCACCACAGGTCCTGAAGGGCTAGGTCACTCTAGCCCTTTGGATAGTCAAATGGTAAGACCCCTCACTATTCGTTTTAGCAACTTCCTTCACAACTGAGCAATGCAGGAAGTAACACACCTCTGCTCACCAATATAATGCTGGGCATAGCCTTCATCTCAACAGTATAATCCAATTAGAATGAGGTCTTCAACACAATAAACTAAAAATCACAGAGCATGAGAATAATCAGTTATAGGATGGAACCCACAAGAATCTAGTCTTACATTAATAAGAATGTGAAAAATACACAGCAAATGTACAATAAATAGACAGCAGTACAGCAAGCACCTAGACTGGGAAAAGTTATTTTAAGAGAGAGTGTTTTAGGGTCACTTTCCTTCCATGACTTCCAAACCACTGTTTCATTCATTCAAGCGTATTTATTGAGCATTCTCTGTGTGAAGAGCACTGTACTGGGTAGTTGGAGAGGAAAAGGCTCTCAAAGAACCTATAATCAAGCGGGTCTCAAATTCCTATAAACTGTTCAGAGGTCCAGGCTCCAGAACCAACATTACTGAAGAATCATCCCCCCTTTCACCACCTCCCAGGCAAATTTATACCTAGTGATCAAGAGTTCCAGGATCCCTTTGGCAGAGTTTTTCCTTCAGTGACTTGTGATGCAGCAGGAGCTGCTCAGCTCTTGGTCAGGAGGAGATTCAAGGCTCCCCCAAGTCACGATACCGTATTAGGATTTCTAATAATAATTTTATTTAAATTCCCATACTCATGACAGCTGCTCTAAAAAGATGAAGTTACTTCTTTCTAAGCCTAGAATGAAAAGTTATTCATGAATGTAGTTTTTTAGAATTTATGTAAGGGCATTTAGATTTTATATTAAAAGGAAAAGCATCCTCCTTATAGTTCCCCACTTTTGTCCTTCTGCCTCTTTTTTTTAATGGTCTTTGTTAAGGGCTTACTATGTGCCAAGATCTGTATTAAGTGCTGCAGTGGATACCAGCTAATCAGGTTGGACACAGTCCCTCTCCCATTTGATAATGTTGATGATGATGATAATGGCATTTGTTAAGCATTTACTATGTGACAAGCACTGTTCTAAGTGCTGGTATGGAACTCACAGTCTTAGCCCCCAGTTTACAGATGAGGTAATGGAAACACAGAGCAGTGAAGTGATTTGCCCAAGGACGAATAACAGACAAGTGGAAGAACCAGAATTAGAATCCAAGTCCTTCTAACTCCTATCCATGTTCTATTCATTAAGCCACGCTGCTTTCCTCTTCCCATTCCCTATAATAATAATGATGGTATTTAAGTGCTTACTATGTGCCAAGCACTGTTCTAAGCTCCATCCTCTCTGTCTTTTTCAAATATATTCTGGGAGTCAGAGGACCTGGGTTCTTATTCCCCACTCTCCCACTTTCCTCTTACATGATCCTGGGCACATAACTTAATTTTTCTGTGCCTCAGTTTTCTCATCTGTAAAGTGGAAATAAAGTATCTGTTCTCCCCTAGAATGTGTGCTCCATGTGGGACAGTGATTATGTCCTATCTGATTATCTTGTAATCAGATTCTATCTTGTCCCAAAGCTTAATAGTGATTGGCATGTAGTAGACTGTAAGCCCATCACTGGGCAGGGATTGTCTCTATCTGTTGCCAAATTGTATATTCTAAGCACTTAATACAGTGCTCTGCACATAGTAAGCACTCAAATAATACTATTGAATGAGTATTGAATGAATAAGCAAGTACTTAAATAATATTATTATTATTCTCTCTGCCCCAATCCATGTGCACTTTTCTATCTCTAGAACGGAAGAGAAAGTCTCCTTATAGATCCTCTACTTGTTCTGCCTGGGACAACTAGGGTAGCCCAGGGAGACACATAAACTTCTTTCCCTACTTCCCTTCCAATTAGAAATTTTCACCAGGAAATTTCATACTGTGATAGAAAAGAAGCATTTGCGTGGCATTTTTCACAGTGACAGTGAGCAGGATTTGGGAAGTTCTGAGCTTGTCAAATGGGGGTTGTTTGATCCATCCAAAAGCCCCAAAAGATCTATCCAAAAGCCCAAGAGGTCTTTAGCCTGGGAGACACCCCATCAGAAGGTGAGAGATTTCCCAGAAGCATTTCCCCAAAGTCAAGCCAAAAGACTATGGGGCTTCCAACTGCAAAGATCAGGTTTAAGATGTTGACTTCTACTGCTCCTTTCCTGAATATTTTTCAGGGCTGAGTCCTGAAAAATTCAACATGTCTTCTTGCCTTCATTATCATTTTGTTCTGCCTTCTTTTAGGAAGTTAGTAAATTATGGTGGGCCTTTGAAACTCAACGATTCTTTCCCTGAACAACTAGGTGACTTCAGCTCTTATCAATCAATGAATACTTGGGAGAGTACATACAACACTCCTGCCCACAGTGAGCTTGCAGTCCAGATGGGCTGCAACAGGGACCCAGTTCTTCCTGCCAGTGTTTGATCCCCTCTAGAGTGTGTGTATTGTACTCTCCCAAGCATTTGGTACAGTGTTCTGCACACAGTAAGCACTCAATAAATGCCACTGATTGACTCAGCTTGTTGTGGGCAGGGAATGGGTCTGTTTGTTGTCATATTGTATTCTCCCAAGTACAAAGCTTTGAAAACAGTAAGTGCTCAATAAATACTATTGAATGAATGAATGACTGGCATAATATGACAAAACCCACTTGGATGCCCAGGGTGTGGAGACAAAGGAGCAGGATAGAGAACAGACAAAGGGTTCATTCTCTCCCCAGTTAAGATGGAAATTTCTTACCCCCTCAAAGAACTATTCTGCTGAAATCCAGAAAGGAGTCATTCTGGGGTAAAGCCAGGAAAAGCTCTGGAAAGTGAAATGGGGAATTTGTGCTGAAAGTTGGAGGAAAAAAGCTCCATGCTGATTCTTCATTCCTCTTATTTATTTGCATGATCCCAACTAATTTCTCAGCTGAAATCTACACCGCCCACCTCCTATGAACTTCCCAGAAAGCCTTAGAAAAAAAAAATGTTGGCTTCACTCACATCTTCGGCAGGGTTGCTCAGCAGTTAGAACATCTATTGCCAACCTGTTGCTGCCAAGCTCATTAAATCACTTGAAAACCTGATGAAATGAACAGATAATGAAGGAAGGCTGGTGATAGTCAAATATCCTGAGGGAACATATTCTGCTTCATAAGGGGACAGACCCAATGACTTTAGCTCATCTAAATCCAGTGCTCTGCACATAGTAAGTGCTCAATAAATACCACTGATTGATCACAGAAACAATAAGCCCTTGTCGATGTCTTCGAAATGCTGGAAACAACCCATCTCTCTCATCCCAGAAAACAAACTGTGCAGTTTGATACACAAAATCTGGAAAGCAAAGGCACGTGCAGAAATACAGAGTGTTCCTTTAGACTATCTCATATAAAGGGTGAGATTTATGGTGACTTTTCTTCCTTCTTTCCCCCCCACCCCTAGACTTCTCCTTTCACTCACAAAGAGAAGTCTACAATCTGGTTTTCATTTTTTTAAGTGGCATCTGGGTTAACAGCTCTGAGTACTGACAGCATCCAGTCCAGCTTCTCAGCCAAATTGGAGGGAGCCCCTGTCCTGAACCACCATTGCCTTAGTGGCAACTGCCATTCATTCCTTCTCTGTAATAATAATAATGTTGGTATTTGTTAAGCGCTTACTATGCGCAGAGCACTGTTCTAAGCACTGGGGTAGATACAGAGTAATCAGGTTGTCCCACGTGAGGCTCACGGTCTTCATCCCCATTTGACAGATGAGGTAACTGAGGCACCGAGAAGTGAAGTGACTTGCCCAAAGTCACACAGCTGACAAGTGGCAGTGACAGTGACAAGTGGTTCTGTACATTTCAAAGTTCTGATAGGTTGAAACCCCATGGAGGGGGATGGGCAACCATTTATTTTTTCAATGCTAGTAGTAGTAATGGCATTTATTAAGCTCTTACCGTATGCAAAACCCTGTACTAAGCACTGGGAAAAATACACATTTGGGAATTAGACACTGTCCCTGTCTCTTGGGGGACTCGTGAGAGATCCTTTTGCTACCTGAAGCCAACCTTATTTTCCAATCCAAGATCCCAAATGGAACTCAATTGGAAATTACATTTGCCTCCAACCCCACCCTCCTGGAACTTGAGTAACACACATCTTAAGGTAACAGTTTGATCAGCAAGCTGATAGTCATTGGCAACAAATCTCTCACACCTGGAGGGTGTGTCTGGGACTCAGAGACTGCAGTGACTTGTCTGACTGGGCTCTAGGTGTCTTTTGAACATCTTCTAAATAGATTGAGCACCTGATAAAGACAAAGGATATACCTTAAAGAAGCCATTTCTAATCTGTATCACAAGTTTTGTGAAGGGCCAGGCGGTGCATGGCGTAGTGGATAGATCTGGGAGTCAGAAGGTCATGGGTTCTAATCTCAGCTCCCACCACTTGTCTGCTGTGTTACCTTGGGCAACTCACTTCACTTCTCTGTGCCTCAGCTACCTCATCTGTAGAGTACTGGAAACTCTCCAGCTGCAATCCTGAGAGGGGAACTCCTCACTTGGAAAGGTGGAAATTCCAGGTGTTTTGAGAAGCTTCTGGAATTAACAATTTGTTCACCCTTCAGGATCTCTTCCAGAGGAGGGCTATTTTACATAAGATGTCAATCACTCACCTTATGACATCAACTGGATCCTAGTCAACAGCAGAGGAACAAGGGAAGCAACATGGCCTAGTGGACAAAGCATGGGCTTGGGAGTCAGAAGGACCTGGGTTCTAATCCTGGCTCTGCCACGTATCTGCTGTGTGACCTTGAGCAAATCACTTAGCTTCTCTGTACCTCAGGTACCTCACCTGTAAAATGGGAATTAAGACTGTGACCCCCATGAGGAACATGGACTGTAACCATCCTGATTAACTTGTATCTACCCCAGTGCTTTGAAGAGTGCGTGGCACAGAGTAAGGACTAAACAAAAAAATTAAAAAGAAAAAAAAACAACTGGGGAAGGAGGCCAGAGGTAGAAAAGTTACTAAAAACCCTGGAACCAGAGTCAAAGGGCCAAATCCTACATAGCTTTGGGGGTGGAAAAAAAGCAACTTTTTTTTATGGTATCTGTTAAACTCTTACTATGTGCCAGGCACTATACTAAGTACTAGCATAGATACAAAATAATCAGGTTGGACACAGGCCCTATCCAACATGTGGTTCAGAGTCATAATCTCTATTTAACAGGTGAGGTAACTGAGGCACAGAGAAGGAAAGTGACTTCCCCAAGGGGCAGAGCACAGCTTAGAGCCCAGGTTCTCTGATGCCCAGACCTGTGCTCTTTCCACTAGTCAATACTGCTTCTCTTATTTTGGTCTGTTTGAAGCCAAGAGAGGAGCTGGACAATATGACCAAAAGACAGTTGCTATGAGAAGTACAGAAGTGGGTTGGAGAGAACCTCTGGAAATAGATTACAAACAAGGGCATGATCAAGGATACTCCTTGCACTCCTGGTCCTGAGTTATGATCCCATTACATGAAAAATTTTGTTGTTGAAACCTCTATACCATGGAAATACTCGTTATCCTACCTGCTGTATACCGAAAAAGATTGTGGTGTGGTGGTGAGCTGGCTAATTCAGTGACTAGCTAACAAAGGATGGGAAAGAAAAATAATAATATGATAATGATAACAATTGTGGTATTAGTTAATGATGAAATCTGTTAGGCGCTTACAATGTGTCCAAAAAGATAATCAGGTCAGATAAAATCCCTTTCCCACACAGGCCTCATAGCCTAAGTAGGAGAGAAGACAGGTATTGAATCCCCGTTTTACAGATGAGGAAACTGAGGTGTAGATAAGATAAGTGACTTAGCCAAGATCACACAGCAGACAAGTGTCAGAGCCAGGATTGGGACCTTGGTCATCTCCTTCCAGTAGGCCATACTGCTTTGTGCCTAGCGCCGTACTAAGTGCAGGGGTACATACAAGATAAGCTGGTGGACACAGGCCCTGTACCACATGGGACTCACAATCTAAGTAGGAGGGAGAACGGGTATTAAATCTCCATTTTCCAGTTGAGGAAACTGAAGAACAGAGAAATGAAGTGACTTGCCCTAGGTCACAGAGCAAGTGGGGATGGGATTAGAACTCATGATCTCTAGCTCTTTAATGGGCTTTATCTACTAGGCCATGCTGCTTCCCTGCTTCTACTACTACTTCTGATTGCATTTCTGTTTCAAGAATGCTGAAAGTAGACAACGATGTTCTGATCTGGGAAATAATAGAGCATGAGAAAGTCCCTTCCCAGACTCACTTCCTCAGGATGTCGTTTGCATTTAGAAATGTCTGAGTGCCGTTAAGTGTCCACCCACGTTTCTAACTTGAGTCCTTCCTGGATGCTAGAATTCCCCAGAGTTTGACATACCAAAATGTTCATTAAAAAAAAGTTCTGCTTTCTGAATTAGCAATTATGCCTCTGGAAGAACTTGTTGTTTTACTGATAGTGTAAACTCACAAAGAAAGCCAGAGGAGGGAGACCATGAATGCCTGTTATTCAGCCATTTGGATTGATTCCCACTGTGGCCAAGTACAATACTTGGACTCTTTTTATATAAAGGAAAGTGAAGATACAGTACCTGTTCTCATCATCATCTTTCCACCCAAACCCTGTCCTCCCTCGGGCATTCCCATCATTGAAGAGAGCACCACCATCCTGTCATCTCACCTTAGCGTTATTCTTGACTCAACTCTCTCATTCAACCCACATATTAAATCTATCATTAAGTCCTGCCAGTTCAACCTTCATAGTATCACTAAAATCCACCCTTTCCTCTCCATCCAAACTGCCACCAAGTATATCCAGGTACTTATGCTATCCCACCTTGATTTCTGCATCAGCCTCCTTGCTGACCTCCCTGCCTTCTGTCTCTCCCGCTCCAGTCTGTACTTCACTCTGCCACCCAGTTCATTTTTCAACAGAAATGTTCAGACCATGTTTTCCCACTCCTCAAGAACCTCCAGAGGGGAGAAGAGAGGTACCACTGAGAATGATGGAAAAGTTGTAGAATATTAAGCACTAGGGAGAGAAGGCGGTATGCCTAGTACAGTGTTCACCACATGATAAGCAGTCAGTAAATATCATGGATTCATTGACTGATTGATTTGTAGTGGGAGTAGCATTCTGGTATAGGCATAGCAACAGCTTGGCCTAGTGGAAAAAGCACAGGCCCGAGAGTCACAAGACCTGGGTTCTAATCCAGTTTCTTCCACTTGCCTGCTGCATGACCTTCGGCAAGTCACTTAAATTCTCTGTACCTCACTTCCCTCATCTGCATATTGGGGATTCAATACCTGTCTTCCCGCCTCCTCAGTCTGTGAGCCTCCTGTGAGGCAGGATCTGTGTCCCAACTGAATCTACCCCAGCACTTAGAATGGTGCTTGATGTAAGGGCTTAGCAAATATCATAACAACAACAAATATCCTAACAGTAGGAATATACAATAGTAGAAATAGTATTTATAAAATACTTGTGTGCAGAGTACTGTATTAAGCACTGGGAGAGAATACACAGGTGAGAATTCACTCGAACACTGTCCTTGGAGGGCTCGCAATCTAGGAAAAATGTGCTTCTGCCCACAAGGAATTTACACTAGAGAGACAGGCAGGCATATTTAAAACAGATGATGGGTACAAAAGAGAAAATAAAGCTCAAGTTTTTTTTGTGTGTTTGTAATGGCATTTGTTGAGCACTTACTATAAGTGCTTAATATAAACACTTACTATAAGCACTTACTATAACAGGGCTAGGCACTGTTCTAAGCGCTGGAGTAGAAACAAGTCAGTCAGGTTGGACACAGTACCTGTCCCACATAGGGCTCACAGTTTACAGATTTTACAGAGGAGGGAACTGAGGGACACAACAGGTATCGGAGTCAGGATTAGAACTCAGGTCCTTCTGATTGCCAGGCCCATGGTCTATCCATTAGGCCATGCTGCTTCTCCCAGAAGCACAGTCTCTCCTTTCAGCAAGTGGCCAGTTGTGCTGATGAAATTACGTCTATTGTCTTTTACAGATGATTTCAGGTCCTCCAGTTTTCAGCCACTCGATATTTACTAAGCACTTATTGTGTGCAGAGCACTGTAGTAAGCGCTTGGGAGAGTGCAACATAATCAAATAACAGACGCACTCCCTGCCCACAAAGAGTTTACAGTCTACAGGAGGTGACAGACATCACTATAAATAAATACAATTACAGATATATATGTAAGTGCTGTGGGCCTGGGAGGGGGATGTATAAAGGAGCAAGTCAGGGTGACGCAGAAGGGAGTAGGAGAAGAGGAAAAGAGAACTGAGTGTCGTGCAGAGCACATAATAGGTAACCAGTTCACATTTACCAGCCAGGAGTCACCAGGGAAATTATTGGGAAGCATTTAGGAAAGGGATTTCTCTCTATGCAAAGCCTTGGGAAGGCTCAAAAAACAGGACAGGGTCCTAAATGGAAGAAGAGCATTAGCACAGTAAGTAACTATTCTTACACACAGACTATATGGCTTGGTGTGTCAATTACACATCAGTCTCTTTTTATAATTTGTTAAAACACTGTCACAAGTGTCGAGCACTGTTTGAAGTGGTGGAGTAGATACAAGTTAATCAGTCCCTGACCCACATGAGGCTCACAGTCTAAGTTGGAGGGATAATAGGTATTAATTCCCATTTTAGAGATGAGGAAATTAGGCACTGAAAGTTAAGTTGTTTGCCCAAGGACACACAGCAGGCATGTGAACTCAAATCCCCTGATTCCCATGTCCTACCTCTGCCAGCTGTGTGACTTTGGGCAACTCACTTAACTTCTCTTTGCCTCAGTTACCTCATCTGTAATAACGTGGATTAAAAACTGTGAGCCCCTCATAGGACAATCTGATCATTTTGTATTCCCCCATTGCTTAGAACAGTGCTTTGCACATAGTAAGCACCTAACAAATACTGCCATCATTATTATTAGGCCATGTTGCTTCCCTAATTGCAGTCTTTATGCTGTCATTATGACACAGCCCTTACACTTTGGGGAATCTTCACTGGGAGAGGGGGATAAGCAGGGAAAGAGAAGTCTGAATCTGGCTGGAATATGTCAAGGGTTTTGATTGACTGGTTTAGAATTTTGGTTGACTCGTCCAGGGCTCATTAGCCCAGCTGGGAGTTGCAGGTTGACTTAAATCTGTAAGATTTTCCAGGATGAAACTTGGTCTCTGACATATTTTTTAATACTAAAAAATTTCCCACATGTCTTTAGGCTCCATTCATTCTTTTGCAATTGCCATGAATTAATGCTGTCTTCTGCTCTCATGCTCTGAAGGTTGAGGATCAAAGCACTGAGAAGTAGCATGGCCTAGAGGATAGAGCAATGGAATGGGAGTCTGAAGGACCTGGGTTCTACCCCCTGCTCTGCCACTGGCCTGCTATGTGACCTTGGTCAAGTCATTTCACTTCTCTGGGCCTCCATTTTCTCATCTGTAGAATAGAGAGTAAATCTTCCTTCCTCTGACTTAGACTGTAAGCCCTATGTGGGATAGGGACTGTGTCCAAGCTGATTATCTTGTATCTACCCCAGTGCTTAGAACAGCGCTTTACATGTAGTAAGTGCTTAACAAATCCGCAATATACAAAAGAACTCTGAAACAACCCCCAACTACTATCATAACTCACTGCCTGACAGGCTCGTCATCTCTAAATGATGCTGCAATGAGTTTTGGGCCGATAACGTGCACTGCAACTTTGACATTTGGTTTGAAGGTGCTTTTGGGTGGGGCTTAGTTTAGTTTTCAATCAGTGAAATCCTTGTGTAATATAGGCCCAAGAGGTGAGTCAGACTTAAATGTCCTCTAGTTTTTACAGGTGCTTCTTAAACTTGGCAATTTACAGGAATAGTTATCTCTCCTCCATTCCTCATTTTTGGGATTTGTGTCGTGGAAGTATAATATTCCCCAGTCCTCCTGAATTATCACTTCTGCACTTAATCCTTCCCCTGCTAATTACCCTTGCATCATTTGAGATGAAATGAGGACAAAATCGAGCACTGCACATTACTGATGTTCCTCTCTAAGAACGGAGTTTATATTCAGTTCGACCATGATACATGTTTTCATTATACATTTTGGGTAAAATGTTGTTAGGGGAGCAGGGAACCTTTGACAGACAACATGAGCCTCTTTGGATAGGCCATGCCATTGTGTGCTGTTATTGGATTCTAGGAGTTGTGGGAAAGTAGTATAGTCTAGTGGATAGAGCACAGGTCTTGGAGTCAGAAGACCTGGGTTCTAATCCTGACTCCACCTTCTGTGAGACCCTGGGCAAGTCACTCAACTTCTCCGTGCTCAGTTCCCTCACCTGCAAAATGGGAAGAAAGCTGCTGTAATCAGTTCTGAACATTTTTTCCAAACCTTTATTCAAAAACATGATTTTATTATATTATTTAAAAATGATCATTTCATCAACCACCTCTATCACGGCATGATAAACAATCAATGATAAACAATCAATGAGCTCTCTACTACACACTTAATACAGTGGAACATCAGTTGAAGAAGGTATTCCTCTATCTAAAGCTGTTTAGGATGGGAAAATGGGGAAGAGATGATGCTGAGTTTTGCCACTGTAGTCAAAAAGGGTAAAGAAAAACATATTGCTTGTCACGAGCACTGGGCTACGACCAGCGCTGAACCTTTCCTTTCCAGGAGAGTTTGTCCTCTGTAAACTCCTTGGGGGCTTAGAGCGTCCCTGGTAATGTGACTGTTTATTATTATATTGTACTCTCTCAAGCACTTAGTACAGTGCTCTGCACACGGTAAGTGCTCAATAAATATGATTGACTGACTGAATGTGTATTATGTTGTTCTCTCCCAAGCGCATAGTACAGTGACTATACACAGCAAACGCTCAATAAATACCATTGATAGATTAATTGAGCATTTATTCCTGACCTGACCAACAGGAGAAGGACCAGGTGATGATGAGAAGGACCGGGTGATGATGAGAAGCAGCGTGGCTCAGTGGAAAGAGCCCGGGCTTTGGAGTCAGAGGTCATGGGTTCGAATCCCGGCTCTGCCATTTGTCAGCTGTGTGACTGTGGGCAAATCACTTCACTTCTCTGTGCCTCAGTTACCTCACCTGTAAAATGGGGATTAACTGTGAGCCTCACGTGGGACAACCTGATTCCCCTGTATCTACCCCAGCGCTTAGAACAGTGCTCTGCACATAGTAAGTGCTTAACAAATACCAACATTATTATAAGAAAAGGGAATGTTCTCTTACCAATGCTGGGTCTGTATGTCTCCATGGGGTAGCAGAGATATGAAAACACTAGAGCCAATGAATCACACTGTGGCAAGGATCGCTGCAGTGCATAGGGGAATGACAGAGTGACGTAAGTCAGTTACTGTGTTCTCCCTGTGGACCTCTCCTGGACTGAGAGGAACTGTAGAACTGGCTTGACAGATGAAGCAACACAACTGTATTTTTAAAACATGACCGAAGTCTCCCAGAATGTACGGGGTTTCTAAGTCATCTAATTGTGCATGGTTTCAATTGGCAGGAGGGGAGACATTTCCCAAAATTGTACATGTGGTAATTTGGGGAGGAGCAAGGCAATGGGAGAGAGATTAAGAAATGTTCTCAGATATAGAGAGAGGAAGGAAGGGATCTTAACTCCATTTTTCAAAACTAGTGAAATCTTGGACTTATGAATGAATTTAGTCAGTCAGCAATACTTATTGATACACAGCATTAGGTGAAATAGACAATAACAAGAAACACAATCCCTCATTCATAAAACCTACAGTCAAGCTCCAAACTGAAAATGCAGGCAATATTTTCTTTTTCTTTTGAAGAAAAACACTGTAATGAAGATTGGTTGGGGGAAATTTTTCTAGGTTTGGCAAGCATCTCTATACTGGGAGAAATTACCCCAACTATTTAAACTGCACTGCATTATTTTTCAATAATAATAATTTCCTTTACATTTTTGATACATCAAGAAACAAACAGATCAATCCTTCCATGGCAATTTTAGGCTCTGGGAAATTTCCAGAGATAGAATCCAAGGTTGTAATGAACTGACATATCCTCTAAATTGTAAACTCATCCTCTAGACTGTAGGTCACCGTGGGCAGGGAGTATATATACCATCTCTGTTTTATCACACTCTCCCAAGCACTTAGTACAGTGCTCTGCACATGGTAAGCATTCAGTAAGTGTTACTACTTGACCAATATCAAATACTACTTCACATTCTAAGAGCCACTACCTTGTGCTTTATTATAATCCCAATATTTCCATCAGAATTAAGTTTTTTTTTCAATTTTCCAAAAGAAGAAAAAGGCATTTAAAAAAAAAACAAGCTTAAGCAAAGATTCTGCCCTGTGGAATAAAAACTTGATCATGAGAAAAATTTGGTTGAGGAAAGAATTCATCTCCTAGAGTTCGTTTTAAAGAGGTTTAAGGGTTGTGCTAACAGCCCCTAGTAGGCCTTTCCTGACTAAGCCCTCCTTTCCTCTTCTCCCACTCCCTTCTGTGTCACCCTAACTTGCTCCCTTTGTTCATCGCCCTTCCCAGCCCCACAGCACTTATGTACATAGCTGTAATTTATTAATTTAAATTAATTTAAATTAATGTCTCTCTCCCCCTCTAGACTGTAAACTTCTCCTGGGCAGGGAATATGTCTGTTTATTGTTCTATTGTGCTCTCCCAAGCCCTAAGTATAGTGCTCTGCACACAGTAACTGCTCAATAAATATGATTGAGTGAATAAATGAATTAATGGTATATATAATGACTAAGCATAGAGTAATACCCTGGTTTCTTCTCTACATCACATAGAAATGCCACATTTAGTAGTATGCAGTCAATCACAGATGCATTATATAAGCAGAGAGGGAAACCGGTTTCATGTCAACTACATCCATTGATGAAGCTGAAGAAATGGCTAATCCATTATAAAATATGCTTTGCTGATTGAGTTCTCCCCCTCTAAACTGTAAGCTTTTTGTGGGCAGGGAATGTGTCTATTATAGTGTACTCCCCCAAGCACTTAGTAGAGTGCACACAGTAAGTGCTCAATAAACACGATTGACTGAATGCCTGACTGAGATGCTGATGAGCATTCTCAGTACCACACGACCCTATGAAATCAACTTAGTGTGCTCACACAGGCCCGCTTGCGGGAAAAGCATTTTTTACAGATTGCTCAGCCTGTGGTGAGAAGGATGGAAGGTGGAAGGGAAATGACGATTTCATAAACTTTGTATCAGCCCTGCATCCCACCAGCCTTCCCTCACACCAGGGCTAAGTTTATCAGGCCCGCAACCCTCTAGGACTGTAAGCTCCTTGTGGGCAGCGGTAGTATCTACCAGCTCTGTTATACTGTACTCTTCTCCAAGTGCTTAGTATAGTGCTCTGCACAAAGTAAGTGTTCAATATATACCATTAATTGATTGAATGCTACCACAGGTCCTGACAACCCTTGTTCAGCACCTTCGGTTCAATCAATCCATCACACTGGCACTGAGTGCTTACTGTGTCCAGAACACTGCACTAAATGCTTGGGAGAGTACAGCACAACAGAGTTGGTAGACATGTTCCCTGCCCACAAGGAGCTTACAGTCGAGAGGGAGCTTAAGCTCTATAACAATAATAATAATAATAATGATTGTATGTATTAAGCACTTACTCTGTGCCAAGCACTGTACTAAGCACTAGGGTAGATACAAGGTGATTAGGTTGTCCCACGTGGGGCTCACAATATTAATCCCCATTTTACAAATGAGGTAACTGAGGCACAGAGAAGTTAAGTGACTTACCCAAAGTCACATAGTTGGACAAGTGGCGGAGCCGGAATTAGAACCTACTATCTCTGACTCCCAAGCCCATGCTCTTTCCTTTCTGTTCCATTTCCAAGTTTCTAGCTATTTAGCCTCAAATTCAGTTTTGTCCTTAACATGAAGTGACAGGAAAGTATGCAGTTTTCCTCGATGGGAATTCGGTGAACTCCTGGAGGATAGGTGTTTATCTTCACTGACTACTTGACATATTTATTACAAAGCCACAACAGTGCTATGGGACTGGGAGTCAGGAGGCCTGTGTCCTAATTCTGGGTCCACCACATGCCAGATTTGGGACCTTGGGCATGTCACTTAAATTCTCTGGGCCTCAGTTTCCTCATCCATAAAATGGGGACAAAATACCTATCTTTCCTCCATCTGTGAGTTTCAACTGGGACAAGGACTGTATCCATTCTGATTATCATGAATCTACCTTAGCGTTTAGCACAAGTCTTGGCACATAGTAAGTGTTTAGAAAATGCCATGACGATGACGATGATGATGATGATAACTTGGTTTGATTTTATCCATGCAGGCCTCCATTGTCATAGAAGGATTAGGGCTGCTCATCATAGGGACCGATCAGTCTGACAACATTTTTCTAAATGCATTTTGATCCAGAGGATGATGGAGCCACTGAACTTTCCACAGTTTCTGTGGGAAGAAACCCTGCCCATCCCAGAACAGGCAATGGCCTCCATTTCCCAGCTCCTGGCACTGCAGCTGAAGAAGCTTGGGGAGGATCTGTTTCCTTCAGTCCTCATGCCCTTTATGTAATTTGAAAGGGAAAAACTCTTTTGGGGAACAGCCTGCTGATCAAACAAGCACACAGCTGCACCCAGTTTCACTTTCAAACCACCTCACAGGGCACTCTCCTGGAGCCAGTGACAGTGGGTTTCTCCAGGCTGGGGACACGATGCACCTTGCTGGACTTCGCTCCAAGCTCTGCAAACCTCAGAGGCCTCATTCTTGCATAGAGAGAATGAAAAAAAGCTTGTCAGCTATGACACTTGTAAGCTGAGTGACACTGGGCAATCCCAGCTGTACCACTTGCTGCTATGTGACCTTGGACAAGTCACTTCACTTCTCTGTGCCTTAGTTTCCTCAACTGTAAAGTGGGGATTCAATACCTGTTCTCCCTCAGTCAATCAATCAATGGTATTCACTGAGTCCTTACTCTGTGCAGATCACTGTACTAAGTGCTTGGGAGAGTACAGTACAACAGAATTAGCCATGTTCCCTCCTACTTAGACTGTGAGTCTCTTGTGCGACAGGAACTGTACTCGGGCCTAGCCTGTATCTACCCCAGTGCTTAGAACAGTGCTTTATTCATAGTAAGCGCTCAACAAATACCACAAGAGAAAAAAAAATCACTTAGCTTCTCTGGACCCCAGTTTCCTCATCTGTAAAATGGGGGTTCTCTCTCCAAATTAGATTGTGAGCCCCAGCTGGTACCTGATCATCTTAAATCTACACCAAGTTCTTAGTATAGTGCTTGACACATAGTAAGAACGCAGCCTTTCCAAACCAGCCTGAAGTGAACTTTCTCCCACTCGGGTGACAGGGACAGAGGACAGGCCCGAGAAAGGTCAGGAAAATGACAGTCCTTTACTTCTACTTTGGTTACTTTGCCTTCACTGTGCGGATCACAGAGGTCTGAGCATGCCGCGTGTCATTAACATTACAGTCCCGCTAACTCGTATTCCCTCTTTCCCCTCGGGGAAGTGGTTACGGAGTTACAATTTAGAAAGTGGTTTTCTGCAGCTAAAAAACGTGTGGTTTTATCATAACCGTAAAAAATCTCCAATCACTGGATTAGCCCTTTTCTCCTTTCCTGCGTGACTTCAATTAGCTGCCTAAAAGCAAACCCGCAGCTTTAGAACTGAAAATAGCTGGAGCAAAGTGACGCAGATTTCACCCGAGATGAAAGAGTGGATTCCAGGAGCCTAATTAAAAGCAACTGAGAAACCAGTATTCGATACAGAGTTTACTCACCTGAAAAAATAAACCGAGACTAGAGCGAGGCTTTACTGGAGAGTTGTGGGAAAGAGGCTGAAGGGTTTCACTCAGGTCACAGGAAGGGCCCGGTTCTGTTAGAACACAAAATCTTACTGTTTCTTCATGCTTAGAGTCAAGGGGAGGTCAGCCAGTGGTTAGAGGCTCCCAACACCCCAAGAGTCTTTGAATCTGTGTGTGTCATAAGAAAGATATCAGAATCTGCTGCCATGGTTAGGAGAGTCCACCTGTACCTTTACTCCCTGTCATCTTCCTCTCTGGCCTCCAAATCGTTACTGGCTTAGCCACGCTGAACGTCATTTTTGCAGAATTTAGCCCTTTCAAACCCCTTCCTACTGCATTCCAGCCCTATCTATTCCCGGCTTCCCCACCTTCCTTTTCACTCACTGACAGTTCGCAGCAGTTGGGGCTTAGGTTGCTTTTCAATGCAGGGCCTATTGAAGGCTCTCTTTGAAACACTGAATCTTTTTCTTTGTGATGGTATTTTTTAAGAGCTTACTATGGGCCAGGCACTCTACTAAGTGCTGAGGTAGATACAAGCTAATCAAGTTGGATATAGTCCATTTCCCATGTGTGGCCCACAGCCTTAATCCCCATTTTACAGATGAGGTAACTGAGGTACAGAGAATTGAAGTGACTTATCCAAGATCACACAGCAGGCAAGTGGCCGAGCTGCAATTAGGATGCCGGTCCTTCTGACCCACAGGCCTGTGCTCTATCCATTAGGTCACGCTGCATTTTTTTCCAAAAGAAAACTCTTTTGGGTTTGAGATATCTCCAGGTCACAGTTTAGTCAAGGGGAAACATCACTCCCTCGATTTTTCCTGTTGAGTTCCTCTTTCACAGGAAATCAAGTACTAAAATGGGATCATTGCAAACTGAAAGAGTGACTGGGATTAGGACTTTCTGTGAGTTGAATTTTTCATCAGTTGAATTAATCCCGTTGTCTTTCCCAGCATTAAATATCTGGGGTTCCACCTGCCTGGACCTCTCATCTTGGAAGGGGTTTTATGCTTGGAGGTGGGTCAGGTTAAAACAAGGTTGACCTCGTAATTGGCCTCTCTTGGATCTGGCTACTAGCTCTGCTTCCAGAACCATCTAATTAAACTGATTCAGCCCCTTCAACCAGCCAACCCCCTCGCTGCGGTAGCCAGAGTGGGGCGAGAGAATGTTGCTGGAACCATCTGAGTTTGGATCAGGTCCCACAGTCTTGACTCCAGAGGTGGGACCCCATTCCATCCCAAAGCTGGGATTATCTCGACACCCCGCCTCTACCTTATGATGTTTAAACAGTGTGAGCAGGCAGTATAATGTCACAGGAAGAATTTTGTGTAAGTTCATCTGAGAGCATTTCTCAGCTGTCGCCCCCAGAGCGGCCATGTTCCCGCCATCTTTGTGAGGGGTCATGGCATCCCAGCGCCCTCTGTCCCTTCCGACAATGTGCCCTTGCTGCCACCCCGACCTTACTACATCACTGTCCGCTCTGATACTGCTCCCTGAGGTGGTTGAGCCTTTGGCCCAAAACCTGGGCAGAACTCTGCCAGAAACCCCGCTGAATGAAGGTTCCACCTTCCCGGTTCTCTAAAAGCCAAATCAAGGATTGCACCTGAAACATGGGGACATAAAGGAACTTTATCTGTTAGGTTGTAGGTTCCTTGACGGCAGGGATCTTGCCATCCAACTGGGTTGTACTCTCAGTACAGTGCTCTGTACAAAGTAAGCACTCAATAAATACGACTGATGAACTGAGTGATCAATTTTTCTTTTCAGGGTTTCTCTCTGATACCTAGTGAGGGGGCAGGGTACCTTATTTCCTAGTGGAAGTTCAATAGTCAGAAAGTGATCATGTGAAACCCTAAGTGTGGCTACTTTTTTACCAGAAATTCTGGGGTAAATCGAGATGATCTTAGGTTCATGACCCTCTTGGAAATCATTTAACAGTACTTTGTCTCCAAAGGTTGGCAAAGGGTTGCTATTTCTGGAATTCGCTCCCAGACACCCTTGGGATCTGTTGTCTCTTTAAAATACAAAGAGGCAGACTACTAGGAGAACGGGCAGCCTTCCCGGTTGAGATTAAGCTCCCAAACCCGAGCTCTTAGCTAGGTTTGTCTTCTTCCCCTCCAGTTTACTTCCCAATACCCTGCATTGAAGAACTTCTAGGACTCTTCTCCAAGACTTCAAGAGCCAAGATAAACATCAGGGCTGTCCTCAAAGAGGTTACAATTTTAGGAGGATTCAGGAGAGAATAAGGAGACCAGACATCCAGATTTAGGACAACATAGCCTCATTTCCCACTTAAGGTTTTTGGAGACAGGTTTTTTTCCCTAAAACCTAAACTTCGGTCGGAATACATCTGTGCCAAGGGGAGAGGTCACCTAGGGAAAGAGATTCATGTCCATGTCTCTGTTTCTTTTTGTTTGGTAAATGCACTGATGTTGTGGGCCAGAACTGTCTACCAACTTTGTTCTCTTGTTATATTGTATGATCCCAAGCACTTAGTAAAATGCTCTGCACACAGTAAGTGCTCAATAATGTGATTGCTTGATCGATTGCCATCTGCCTGCGTGACTCTTCCTCCATGGGGGAGAAGGGGTTGGGTGGAGTTGCTCTGGAAGGGTAGCCCCAGACTCCTAACAAACTCCAGGTGAGGAGAAGCAGTGTGGACTAGTGGACAGAGCACAGGCCAGGGAATCAGAAGGACCTGGTTTCTAATCTTGGCTCTACCACTTTTCTGCTGTGACTTGTTGGGCAAGTCACTTCATCTCTCTGTGCCTTGGTCACCTCATCTGTAAAATGGGGATTAAGAAAGTGAGCCCCACTGTGTTCAACCTTGTATTTAACCCAGTGCTTAGTACAGTGCCTGACACATTGTAAGCGCTTAACAAATACCATAAAAAAATGCAAGCTATAGGTCTGTAGGTTCTGAGCTTCCCGCTTGGTGGCAGCTCCTGAAACCAGCCCAGCGACCCAGGAGAGACATAGCCCTGGACACATCACCTCATGTGGACCAGTGCCATTGACCCTCTAGACTATGAGCTTGTTGATGTCAGGGAATGCATCTGTTTCTTATTATACTCTACTCTCCCAAGCACTTAATACAGTATTCAGCACACAGTAAGGGCTCAATAAATACAGCTGACTGAATGAACGAAGGTCCCAACTCACCAAAAAGCAGCTGAAATCAACAGTTAGGTAGAAAGGCTCATGCCTGAAGCCAAAGATGTTGTCTCCCCTCATCTGAGGTGTCCCAAGTGGCAGACAGAGGCTTATCCTGCTGAGCATTAAAGCAGCTGGACTAAGTGTGAAACTCATTCCAGGCTCACAAAGCTGGGAGCTCAAAATCACATGTAAAAAGTCCATTCTTGCCCCTGGCCACCCAGAGGCTGGCTTGAGGGATGAAAACATTATATTTAAGTCCCGGGACTGAGTAGGAGGCATAAAATGTCCAAGGCCCAGGTTAACCAAGAATCACGTTCATGGCACCCCGTGGCTCCCAAACACATTTTGACACCTTGGTGGGCCATAGATTGGGATGAACTGATCCTTTTCAGCCCGAATGAAAAACCCAGGGCTGTCGGAGTGCTAAAATGATTTCAATAACTTAAATAGGCACCACATAATGAAGACAAAGAGAGGGGTGGAAAGCTGAAAAATATTTCCCCTGAAGAGCTTGGACTCCGACTTTCCAACAGTCCTGAACCCTATTATCTCATTCCTGTGGTGTGATGTATTGCCCATACTCATTCTTCTGTTATTCCAAGCAAACCCTATGAATAAGAGAAAGAGAGTAGGATGGATTAACGGGGAGGAAGATCATAAATAAGAAGGTACTAGAAAAACCCATAGTTGGGCCGGGCATCCGTAGACAGCTGAGGCAAGCAGAGGGGGAGACAATGGTCGCTAAGCAAAGACTAAGTTAGCATCTGTTGGACTGTATTTACCAGTTGTGGGGAAGAAAGCTTCTGGAGACGTTAGGATAACCTATTATCCTGGATAAACCTAAACTGCAGTCTGAAACTCAATCCTGGAAAATGCTTGCTTGCTTGCCATTGTCTCTGCCGAGGTCCGTTGCCTTCTCCAAGAACCGGCCTTCTGCCTTCTGGTGAAAAAATCATTTAAAAAGAATTTGGGAGGCCTCTGTGCTCCCCTAAATCACCAAATGCCGGTCTCTACTCACAGTGATGTGGTAGGGCGGGTTATTGATTTAATGGAAATATGCTCTGAAGAGAATGCTCCAGCGGCCTCTTGAAACTTAAACTCTCACGGACTGTCCTGACCTTTCAAATGCCTGGGGTCCCGTGGGCACACTCTAAGCCACAGAGCTAACAGGTAAGTCTAGGATTGTGTGCAAAGACAGGAATTTAACTGGAACATCCACTATCACCAAACTTCATTCTTATGAAGCAGTACAAAACTTGGTTTTTGAGAAAATAGTTTCTGCCATCTGTCAAAAGAAGAAAGGTAGATATTTGATGTGAAATATTTCCCTGTCAGGGAAAAAAAATCTTGTTCTGAGCTGAACAAGCAGGGGTTGCCTTGGGGAAATGGGAATAACAACTCCGTTTCACCCAAGTTGCCATTTTCCTTGAAAGCTTCCTTAGCTGTAAGAGATCAATATGGTTTGAAAGGGAAGTCCTTACAAAAAGCCAGTTTACTAGGAAGAAATAACCATCTGGCCATTAGGATATAAATGCTCGAGCCAATTTAATTCTCAAGAAGGCTTTTTCTCATTTTTATAGATTTGGGAAGCAGTATAGCCTAATGGAAAGAGCATGGGCCCTTAATTCATCCCCTGTGCTCTGCTACTTCTCTACTGTGTGATCTTGGGGAAGTCACTTAATTTCTCTGGCCCTTAGGTTTCCTCATCTGTAAAGTGGAAATTAAAGATCCCTTTTTCCTTCCCCTTAATCCGTAAGTATTCATTCATTCATTCATTCAATAGTATTTATTGAGCGCTTACTATGTGCAGAGCACTGTACTAAGCGCTTGGGACCAAATGAAACATAGATCATGTACAATCTGATTATGCTGCATTTACCAAGTGCTTGCCCAAAAGTCTTTGGCCCAAAATAAGTGTTTAACAAATATCTCAATCATTATTATTATTATTAGTGGTAGTAGTAGTATAGTAGGGGAGTGAGTACTCCCTCCATTTTTCCCCTTCTGAACCTTCTCTCTCCTCTTATTTTTTTCCCTCTTTCTTTGTTTCCTCATTCTCCTCTTCCTTCTTTCCCTTTCTCCCTCTCTATCCTTTCCTCGCTCCCATTCCCCTTTGGAACCATCCAATTTTAGCTCTCCCACTTCTGACTCCCCTCTCCTTACTCTCATTGGAAGCAACATGGTGTAGTAGGTAGAGCATGGGCCTGGGAATACTAAGGTCATGGGTTCTAATCCCTATTCTGCCACTTGTCTTCTGCATGACCTTGGGAAAGTCACTTAACTTCTCTGTGCCTCAGTTATCTCACCTGTAAAATGGTGATTGAGACTGGGAGCCCCATGTAGGACAAGGGACTGTGTCCAACCTGATTTGCTTGTATCCACCCCAGCGCCTAGTGCAGTGCCTGGCACATAGTAAGCATTTAACAAAAAATATAATTATTAATTATTATTATCTGAGGTGACCAGAATTTTGCCCCATTTCTTGGGCCTCACTTCTGGGGAGCCTGCAGCTTAGGTGAGGTTATCCCATGCACTGCACAGCCAATTTAGTCAGGCAGGAAGGGATTGAGCTCGATGAAACTGGTAGATGCCAGCCTGGATTTTCAGACCAAAGTGCTCAAAGCCCATTTCTATCTTAATCCTGGCCCCCAAGCATCATTTCGTTTTCCACCTGCCTTTTCCTCCTAACTTCTCTCTTTGACTTCTCTCAGCACAGCCATATTTAGTAAAGATGGCATTTTCTCTTACCCCTTCTAAGCAGCAAAAAAAAAAATAAATTATCTCTTTGCTTCATTTATTTTGGTGGCAAGGTGGTGTGGGGCATAGGATAAACAAGTCTGTGAAGTTTAAACCGGTTAATGATAAATGATCTCAGCCTGAGAAAATCCATCCCATAGACCTCCAGGATCAGGCTGAAGAATCACACACTATTTCTAAGAATATTAGAGGATTTGTGGAGGGTCTCATGTGAGTGTGAAGAGGAAAACAGTGTTGTTTCATTAAAAAGGAACTGGGCACCACCTTGGAAATACAAAGCAGTTTTCTTTATTCCCAGCCCTGGAAAGTTTTGAGGAATTCATTGGAAAGCAGTGTGATCTAGTGGGTAGAGCATGGGTCTAGGAGTCAGAAGGATCTGGGTTCTCATACCGCCTTTGTGGGACATGGACTATGTCCAACCTGATTGTATCTACTCCAGGGCATAGTATAGTGTCTGGCACATAGTAAACACTTAACAAATACCATAAAAACCAAAAGAAAAAAAAGAAAAAAAAACCCTCAATATGTCCCTGAAGAATAACAACTCACAGTGTAGCAAACACAGACTTGTCTGGGCACATTAATGATAATAATAGCAATAATAATATTTGTTAAGCATTTACCATGTAGCAAGCACTGTATTAAGCCCGAGGGAAGCTACAAGATAATCAGGTTGGACATAATTCCTGTCCCTCATTGGGCTTTCCAGACCAAACAAACCTAATGTATTTAAAGACACTAATCCTGTTGAGAATCACCTTCAATTTCACCTTCAAGTAATTTTATTTGACCATTTTCCACAAAATAATGGTATCCTCATTTACAAATTGATAAAATATCACCTAAATGGACAAGATAAATAGATAACTTGTATTAGAGTGGTGCAGTTCTGTCTTTCTTGCCCTCTCCTCTTCCCTGACACCCCACCTATTTTCCTCTCTCTCTCTCTCTAGTTCTTTTTCCCTTTGCATACATATTTCACCAGACTGTGAGCCCCAGAAGGGACAGGAACTGTGTCTGTTCTGATTATATTGCATCTACCTCAGCTCATATTAACTGCATAATACGTGGTTAACAAAGACCACCGCATATAACCATATAAAGACATAATAGATTATTTCAGTTAGGTTTACAGAACAGACACCAGGCATTCCTTTTAAACTTTTCACCTGAGGAAAGTTGGGCACACATTTGACAGTCATAAAAAACATAAAACAAACAAACAAAAAAAACCCCAGATTCTGCTCATTCCCATTTCAGTCCAAACTGTGTTTCTATGCCTCTTTATCATTATCGGCGTTATAATCAGAGGTCACAGGGCTTTCCTCCCCCACCCAATTGAATACATTGCCAGATGGGTGGTCCTACAAAATTTTGCCCAGTTTAAACTCTGGGCCATATTGACTCCTGCCAAATTCCCACAGGGAAGAACAGAAAGAATTAGGCTCTAGTCATGCAGATTGCTGGGTTTTTCCTCTAAAACTGCATTCCTGGGCAGTCCACTTGGCTCAGAATTCTGTATTTTTTGGTTTTTGGTAAGCCCTCCTTATGTACCAGCCAGTGTACTAAACATTGGAATGGATATAAGATAATTGGGTGGGACCCAGTCCTTGTCCCCCATAGGGTTCATGGTCTTTATTCACAT
The DNA here is from genome assembly GCF_004115215.2 of Ornithorhynchus anatinus. Taxonomy (NCBI): domain Eukaryota; kingdom Metazoa; phylum Chordata; class Mammalia; order Monotremata; family Ornithorhynchidae; genus Ornithorhynchus; species Ornithorhynchus anatinus. The sequence goes on from NC_041751.1 coordinate 17,583,490, forward strand.
TAATATCTCTCTCCCCCTCTAGACTGTAAGCTCATTATGGGCAGGGAACATTTCTGCTAATTTTGTTGGACTCTTCCAATCACTTAGTACAGTGCTTTGCAAATAGTGGGCACTCAATAAATACTATTGATTGATTAATTGATCTCAATCCCCAGTTTACAGATGAGGTAACTGAGGCCCAGAGGAGTGAAATGTCTTGCTCAAGGTCATTCAGCAAACAAGTGATGGAACCAGGATTAGAACCCAGTTCCTCCTAGCCCCCAGGCCTGTGCTCTTTCCATTAGATCATGGCGTTCCATCACTCCTGATATGTCCATCTTCATTTTTTCCCCGTGAATTCTTAGATTGTGATCCCCCAAGGGTCCATGTCTAATATACACCTGCTTATTCACTTCCAATGCTCAGTACATTGCTCTGCACACAGAAGTGTTTAATAAATACTGTCACTACTACTACAACAAGGATAGACACAAGAAAATCAGGTCAGGTAACCCAGCATGCATTAGATGGCTATAAAGTCAGGCATTATAGCTGGCATTAGATGGCTGCAAAGTCAGGGGGGAAGAGGAAATATCGCCATCATCATAATAATGGTGGCATTTGTTAAGTGTTCATTATGTGTCAGGCACTGGGCTAAGTATCAGGATAGGTACAAGCAAATCAGGTTGGACACAGTTCCTGTCCCACATGGGGCTCACACTCTTAACCCCCATTTTACAGTTGAGGGAACTGAAGCCCAGAGAAGTGAAGTGACTCACCCAAGGTCACACAGCAGACAAGTGGCAGAACAAGGATTGGAACCCAGCTCCTTCTAACTCCCAGCCCCCTGCTTTATCCACTATACCACTCTACTTCTCCTTCCATATCCCGAGTCCTCCTACCATCGCCGCCATTTTCCAAGTCACCTGTCTGTGATTCTGAAACATCCACAGATGGACTGGATTCAAGTGAAAATTATTTAGCGGCAGTAGCAACCGTGGCCCCACAGTAAATCATTTCCGTTTTTGTACTGTTCATGAACTACAGTCCAATCCCCTCAGGCAATGACTAGGAGACAGCTGTCCCCACAATCATCTAAATTCCAGCTGGAATCTAGATCCTGTGGTCAAATCTGCCCAGAGGAAACAGAGGTTCCATTTAAAAACAATTTTGCAGACTCTACATGTTTCTTAAGGAAGGAAGACTTGGTGACTCAATGTAGAGTGTTCTTGGGTTTATTCGGGGTTAATTTTTATACATGTGCTCAGGTGCTCTACCTCAGTTCGTTTTAGAAATATGACAAGAAATAATGAATAAATCAGGAAAGATAATATCATTGCCTTTGGGCTTGATTAGAAAGACAATAGGACATGCAGAAACTATAGCTAACACTTACTGAATGTCACAATCTGGATTAAACTGGGGGAAAGGCTCAACCACACTTTAAATCAGGAGATATCATTGGGTGAAAATCACAGACTCAGTTTAACTCTCAGCAAATTTCTGACTTTCTCCTTTGGGGACCTACTCATGGTGAGAAGCAGTGTGGCCTATTGAAAAGAGCATGGGCCTGGGAGACAGAGGAGCTGGGTTCTAACCCCAGCTCTACCACTTGTCTGCTCTGTGACCTTGGGCAAAGTAATCACTTAACTTTTCTGTCCCCCATTTCCCTCATCTGTAAAATGGGTATTCAATACCTGTTCTCTCCCCTACTTAGACTGAGACTCCCATGTGTGATCTGATTATCTGTATCTACCTCAGCGCCCCTGATTGATTTCCCTATTTAATCCTTCCATCCTACCTGAGCACTTGTTCACTCATAGCCATTCAGTAGTACCTCTGTACATATCCTTCTACTCCATTACCTTCTATCTGAAATTAATTTTAGTGTCACCTTTCTCACTCGTTTGTAAACTCTTTGGGGGTAGGGATAATGTCTTCTGATTCTACTGTGCCATTCCATTCATTCAGTACAGTGCTCTGAAATTCAAAGATTAAAAAAGGAGAAGAAGGGAGAAATTATTATTTTTATTTGTCACTTTTGATGTTGTAAAGCACTTGTGTGGCAGCCCAGTGAGACTGAAAATTGAAAAAAGAAACTAAATTGCAAAGAAAGAGCTGCCTTTGAGTTCTAAACAATCCTGATTATCCCCACAAAGGGCTGCCTCCTTCCATTCATTTTTCATTGAAGTAGAACTCCTGCTTATTCCAACTGCTGAGCTTATGTTAGTTAATAAGCAGAGAGCAGCAAGCCCAAGTGAGAGGCTTGTATTGGTCCCACAATTAATAAAATTATTATGAAAGTTGAGCTGAACAGACTGGGGTGTCATTGTGTTTCACACTGTCAGATCTTTCTGCATCAGCTGGGTCGCACCAAATACACACATGCATGCACACACGCGCACGCACACACACACATATTTTAAAAACCTTGCTACAGAGATTCTTCAGAACCCATAGAACTTTTCCTTTCCCACTTCAAGCTCTGCCTACCATCTTCACCCCAGGTCCCCCAGATGATCCGTTGACAAAGCTGCTCCCTCTGGGAAAAGAAACATTCCATTATTCATTTGCCCCCAGCTCCGCCTTGCATAGATATGGCTGTCCTTTGTTTGTGAAGAAGGCGCCATCAACAGTGCAGTTCACCTATGAACATCATGGGTGACTGAAAAAGCCACCGTGGGACCTACAGTCCCAATCACATTATCCACACAGAAAAGCTGTGCCTTGCTGCTTTGCTATGTTTAATGTTTCTAGCACATGGTTTTCTCTTTTGCCTCGCTGTCTCTCATTCATTAGGAGGCTTCGCTCTAAGAGCCTTGTAGGTTTACCTCTCTGGGCTCCCTTCATGCTTTGAGGAACATCCCTGAATAGCCTGCCTGAAAGCTACTATCTGTGCAGGAACTGAAAACTTTTGATTCCAGTTGGACGGGGGACGAGGCGCTAGTTGGTTAGGCCTCCCTGACTGCCAGAATCTGAGCCCAGCATATCACGGTGACACCTCCCACTCCCTGATAATACTATTTATGGCTGTCTGTAGATTGCAAATGTGGATCCTGTCAGTCCCGCTGAACTCACTCAGGAAACACGGCAGCAATGTGTTGCAGGAAGACCTACTCCCTGGCCCGGAGCCGGGCCAACAGTCACCATTGCCCTGTGAGCTGTGAACATACAGGCTGAAAATGTGGATCCCGTCAGAAACACTTCATTCATTCAGAAAACATATGTGCCGTGATGGCACTTTGTCAGGTCTAGCTAGGGCCTTCGGGAATCCGTGGAAAGAACTCACAGTCCTCTGCACTTGACTGTGTCATGCGAACCTGAGACGCTATAAATAAACTTCCCTCCTCCCAGCACCTCCCACTTTCCCCGCTAACTATGCAGTGACACTGATTCCCCCTCTGAAAATCTGTTGAAAAAGTGACGTTGCCCTAACTGTTTTCCTGTGTAGCTCTGGAATGCACTGACCTAAATGCAGCCTATGTCTTCACGCAGATCAGCATGGAAATGCCTCAACTTTGATTGAAACAAAAGAGAGGTCACGTGACTCTGACACCCTCACCGGCCCCCTGCCCCGCAAGCACCCCTGCTGCTAGCACTGGCCCCAGGTTTACATAGTTGTGGCAGAAAAATCCAGAATCTCAGGTGGGGCACTTTGAACAGTTTCCTTTTGGGGTTTGGAGGGATAAGGCCAGTACTCTAAGGTCCTTGTGAGTAGGGAACTTGTCAACCAACTCTGTTGCATTGTACTCTCCCAAGCTCTTACTACAGTACTCTGTAGTCTGTAAGCGCTTGATAAATATCATGGATTTGTTGATTGATTAATTGATTGTAAAAGGAACCAGCTGGAAGGATGGATTGATTGAAATTGAATTGATTGAAATTGGCTGGAATTGGAACAGAAACCTGAGCCACGGGAAATAGCATGACCTAGGGGAAAGGGAATGGACCTGTGAGTCGGAAGACCTGGGTTTTACTCCCAACTTTGCCGCTCGTCAGCTCTGTGATGTTGGGCAAGTCATTCCACTTCTTTATGGATCAGTTATCTCATCTGTAAATTGGGGGTTAATGTCCACTCCCTCCTTATATCTGCCCCAGCTCTTAGTTCGGTGTCTGGCACATAGTGAGTGCTCAACAAGCACCATTAAAAAAAACCCCTCAGAAAATGCTTTCTCAACAGTTTGGGATCCAGAAAATTCCTAAAATATAAAAATGATATGCTGTAATAGATATTAATGATATTGCCTGATATTAATAATAATGACCTAAATTAATTTGTATTGGATAATTAGGGAGTTTCAGTTTCCTGTTAAATCCTAGATCTTTTTCCTTTGGCAAATTTACATTTTGAATTTTAGTTATTTTTCTAATCCAGCTAGAGATGAGATGTTAGTGGGGTTCCCCTTGATTGGCTCCAGTGATGTGGGGAAGTTGTCGCCATCACTCAGATCTATCAATCGATCAATCAGTTAATCAATAGTATTGGGATACAGCATAATCTAGTGGAGAGAACATGGGACTGGTTTTCAGAGGACCTGGGTTCTAATCCCCATTCTGTCACCTGCCTCCCGTGTGACCTTGGACAAGTCCTTTAATTTCTCTGGGCCTCAGTTTTCTATTCTATAAAATGGGGGTTCAGTATTTGTTCTTCCTCCTTCTTGACTGTAAGCCCCTTGTTGCCAAATTTTCTTGTACCTATACTAGTGCAGCAGGTATAATGCTTAACCCCTAGTAAGTGCTTAAGAAATACCACATTGTGCTTAGGACTATTATTTACTGAAGGCTTACTGTGAGCAGAGCAGTGAATTAAACCTTTAAGAGAGTACAAAAAGGTTGGTAGAACTATCCCTGCCTTCAAGGAGTTTACAGTCTAGTGAAGAATCCTACAATCTGACCACATTACACTCTGTTGGTCCACCATGAACTGAAAGCTGGCAAAAGTAAATGAAAGTGGCAGAAGAACTATTGATCTGGAAGTTCACCTTCTGAGGTTAGGATTCTGCTTTATCTTCATGGTTTAAAAAATAATATTTATTAAGTGTTTACTATGTGCCAAGCACTGTACTAAGTGCTGGGGTAGATACAAGATAATCAGGTCCCACATGGGGCTCACATTCTAAATAGGAGGGAGCAAAGGATTTGACTCTCCATTTTGTAGATGAGGGAACTAAGGTGCAGAGAAGTTCAGTGACTACTTGCCCAAGGTCAAGCAGCAAACAAATGACAGAGTGGGGATTAGAACCCAGGTCTTCTGACTCCCAGGCCCATGTCTTTTCCTCCAGGCCACATTGTTTTTCTTTTCAAACTTTCCTCTCCTGGCCCTCTAAACTGTTCCGCTCTTTGCCCTGCTGGTAGTCCTCCCCTGCCACACTCCCAACAATTGACGGAGGCTCTGTGCAGAGACACTGCAGATCATTCCTGGCAAATGCTTACCTGTGAACCAGTGTCACCCAGAGCAGAGAGGATGAGAATGGGAAGATAGGGAGACTTGAGTGGGAGCAGTTCCCAAAGAAAATATTTCAACCTCTTGTCCCCATCCCATCTAAACCCAGGTGGAGGTTCCTGCTTCCTGCATTTCTGCAGATTTCTCTGACTTTTGCACATGGCATTATTATTATTATTATTATATCATTAGCATAGTATCTTTTTATTATGTTATAGTAATAATAGTATTTGCTAAATGTTTTCCATGTACCAGACACTGTACTAAACTCTCGGGTAGATATCAGGATAATCAGGTTGAACACAGTCCACGGACCTTCTGGGCCTCACAGTCTTAATCTCCATTTTACAGATGAGGGAACTGAGGCACAGAGTAGTTAAACTACTTGCCCAAGGTCATAGAGCAGAAAAATGGGGGAGCCAGGTTTAGAACCCAGGTCCTCTGACTCCCAGGTCCACGGTCTTTCCATTTGCTGAGAACAACTTTTATTTTTTTTCCCTGAACCATCTTGATTTCACTGCTTCCAATATCTTTGGGGAACCTGAAAAGATGAAAGCATTCTTTTCTTATTCATTTTATTCTGTTTCCTCACAGCAGATGTTGATTGCTTTCCTATGACCTCCAAAATCATGGATTTCATTGTCCTTTCCTAAACGTCACCAGCACTGTTCACAGACAACACTTCGATACCCACGATTCTCGAGTGGTTTTGCTTCCAAAAATGCTTGTGTATTTCTGCAGGGAACCGCCAACCCAAAATTAGGCTGCCGCTTTCTCATTCTGTTGGGATTCAGTTAAGACTGAGAATACACGACAATAGTATGTGCAGTTTATGAAACAGGCTTTTGAGGTTTGTAACAACTGCTAATTTGGGTTTCTATCATGTAACACTTGACTCACCTCAATGAAATTGGAAATTTTAAAAAGCTCCCCTTTTGGAGCCACGAACCAAGACCACACAGACAAAGTCTAAGCGAAAGTTCCCATGCATTGAGTGTGTTTGTTCCTATGCTACCAATAACGTTGCCTAAAACAACAACTATCATTTCTTTTTTGGGCAACGGCAAAGACCTCTGGAAAATGTCACCCAGGCCACACTTTCAGTTTAATGACAATAATCTGTAATTACTTCAAAAACAGAAATACCGAATGATGTTTGTTGGTGGGGGCTGGTGGGGGACGGGGGGTGCAGTTATTCCGTTTTTGAGGTTCCCCAATGAGGCCACACATTTGTATCGCTCGTGCTTTAAAGCAGGAATTTGTTAGAGAGAAAAGGATCCCTTTCAGAGGAGGCACAGTCTGCTCCAGAGGGCAAAGAAAAGCAGATTTTCCAACAACCACTCCATACATTCACATTGCTGTCTGCTGGAACCACTACAGAGGAGACCAACTGGCAGCTCCGATGTGCATTTGAATTCACTGGGGAGTGAAGCAAGGAAAACATTTTTATAAGGCTGTTTAAAAATTATATGCAAGGGAAACAATTAAAAAAATGTGCAGCCATTTTCTTGATGGTGCAGAAATGCTACATTCAACATCTAGTTCAAATGGGCCAATTTTCTCCAACAAGATTTATGATGCTAAGGCTGCCAGGCAGACAGAAACCTAAATAGCAAAGTGTTTCATTTTAATATGACTTTAATTTAATAATAACACCCAAAATATCTAGACTGTTTTATAGTGTGCAAGTTATAGCATATTCCGCTTTCTCTTCCGAACTTTTCAGTATAATAAGCGTGGACTTACATACCCCAACACTTTAAGCAGCTTGGGATCTAGGTAGCTGATTCAATCTGGCTTAGATTTAAGTCTTCCAAACTTCATTAAGATTCAAGCTTTTGAGAATTAACCCATCATGAGCCAGAGCATGGGCCTAAGAGTCAGAAGGACTAATCCTGGCTCCTCTACTTGTCTGCTGTGTGACCTTGGGCAAGCCACTTCACTTCTCTGTGCCTGTTACCTCATCTGTAATGGGTATTAAGGCTATGAGTGCCATGTGTGACAGGGACTGTGTCCAACCTGACTAGCTTGCATCTAACCCAGCACTTAGAAAAGTGCCTGGCACATAGTAAGCGCTTAACAAATACCTTTTTTTAAAAAAAATCACATTTATTTGTGCAAATCAGAAGTATGAAGACCAGTTGGAAGAGTAAGGGTGGGGCATAGTCACAAATTCATTCATTCATTCATTCATTCATTCATTCAATAGTATTTATTGAGCGCTTACTATGTGCAGAGCACTGTACTAAGCGCTTGGGATGAACAAGTCGGCAACAGATAGAGACAGTCCCTGCCGTTTGACGGGCTTACAGTCTAATCGGGGGAGACGGACAGACAAGAACAATGGCACTAAACAGCGTCAAGGGGAAGAACATCTCGTAAAAACCGATGGCAACTAAATAGAATCAAGGCGATGTACAATTCATTAACAAAATAAATAGGGTAACGAAAATATATATAGTTGAGCGGACGGGTACAGTGCTGTGGGGATGGGAAGGGAGAGGTGGAGGAGCAGAGGGAAAAGGGGAAAATGAGGCTTTAGCTGCGGAGAGGTAAAGGGGGGATGGCAGAGGGAGTAGAGGGGGAAGAGGAGCTCAGTCTGGGAAGGCCTCTTGGAGGAGGTGATTTTTAAGTAAGGTTTTGAAGAGGGAAAGAGAATCAGTTTGGCGGAGGTGAGGAGGGAGGGCGTTCCAGGACCGCGGGAGGACGTGACCCAGGGGTCGACGGCGGGATAGGCGAGACCGAGGGACGGCGAGGAGGTGGGCGGCAGAGGAGCGGAGCGTGCGGGGTGGGTGGTAGAAAGAGAGAAGGGAGGAGAGGTAGGAAGAGGCGAGGTGATGGAGAGCCTCGAAGCCTAGAGTGAGGAGTTTTTGTTTGGAGCGGAGGTCGATAGGCAACCACTGGAGTTGTTTAAGAAGGGGAGTGACATGCCCAGATCGTTTCTGCAGGAAGATGAGCCGGGCAGCGGAGTGAAGAATAGACCGGAGCGGGGCGAGAGAGGAGGAAGGGAGGTCAGAGAGAAGGCTGACACAGTAGTCTAGCCGGGATATAACGAGAGCCCGTAATAGTAAGGTAGCCGTTTGGGTGGAGAGGAAAGGGCGGATCTTGGCGATATTGTAGAGGTGAAACCGGCAGGTCTCGGTAATGGATAGGATGTGTGGGGTGAACGAGAGGGACGAGTCAAGGATGACACCGAGATTGCGGGCCTGAGAGACGGGAAGGATGGTCGTGCCATCCACGGTGATGGAGAAGTCTGGGAGCGGACCGGGCTTGGGAGGGAAGATGAGGAGCTCAGTCTTGCTCATGTTGAGTTTTAGGTGGCGGGCCGACATCCAGGTGGAGACGTCCCGGAGGCAGGAGGAGATGCGAGCCCGAAGGGAGGGGGAGAGGACAGGGGCGGAGATGTAGATCTGCGTGTCATCTGCGTAGAAATGGTAGTCAAAGCCGTGAGAGCGGATGAGTTCACCGAGGAAGTGAGTGTAAATGGAGAACAGAAGAGGGCCAAGAACTGACCCTCCAGTTTCCCCTCAAATTCCACTTTCCCCTCAAATTCCACTTTCCCCTCATCAACTTCTGTGTCACCTTTAGTAAGCTATGGGATTGCCCTAGATTGTAAACTCATTATTGGAGGGAAATGCATCTGCTAACTCGGTGATACTGTACTCTCCCAAGTGCTTAGTACAGTTCAGTGATTGACTGATCATTGTTTCTGGTTTTGGCTATCATGTAGCTCACGGAGTGGGGCAGAAGGAGAAGACTCGGACTTAGTCGCCACTAGGCTTTGGGTTGAATACTCTGTTGCCATGGAAGCATCAATCAGTCAATCAATTAGTGGTATTCCTTGAGTGCTTTCTGTTTGCAAATCATTTAGTAATAAACTTCCATTCTCCTCCCTTGTATTGCCCCTGAGCATTTGAAATACCCCTGCATTTGAAATGGGATCAGTTCTGATCTACGTGAGGGATTTTATTTTTTCTTTCTGGTTCTTCCAATCCCAGAGACTTCTCTGAAGGTCTCCTTAAGGCTATTTCCCCCAGGCCACAAAGAGGCAGGGATTGGTCATTAGTATGGTGATGACGGCTACTTTCCTTCCCAAGTTGCTGGCCAAACTTTGAAAGAACCATCAAGAAACCCAGGCTTAGGACAAAGAGCAGATCAGGGTAGAAGCGGTGCCTGGGGCCTTCGGAAATCAAACCAAATGTTATCTCATATATAGTCTTCAAACTTCTTAATACAGAGCATGAAAGTGGTTTCCTTCTGAGAATTTATTATAAGGAATGACAAATTTTTGCAAACGCACAGAACACAAAATGATCCTCAGGCTAAGTCAAGTCTCCTAATTCACAACCAACCCTCTATCCCATCATTGCCCAATCATTGCCCCCACATACAAATGGGGTTTTGGCATGAAAATGCATTGTTCTTGCTCACCATTTCTTTTTCATACTTGTATTTTAGTTCCAGGGTATAGAAGCAGCATGGCACAGTGAAAGAGCAAGCACGGACCTGGGAGTCAGAGTTCGTGCGTTCTAATCCTGGCTCTGCCACATATCTGCTGAGTGACTTTAGGCAAGTCACTTTACTTCTCTGTGCCTTAGTTGCTTCATCTATAAAATGGGGTTCAAGACTGTGAGGCCCTTGAGGGACAAGGACTGTGTCCAACCTAATTACTTCTATCAACCCCAGAGCTTAGAACAGTGCTTGGCATCTACCCAAGCCCTTACAATAGTGCTTGGCACATAGTCATAATAATAATTATTATTATTATGGTATTTACTAAGTGCTTACTATGTGCCGAGCACTCTTCTAGGCGCTGGGGTTGATACAAGGGAATCAGGTTGTCCCAGGTGGGGCTCATAGTCTTAATCCCCATTTCACAGATGAGGTAGGTAACTGAGGCACAGAGAAGTTAAGTGACTTGCCCAAAGTCACACAGCTGACAAGTGGCAGAGCCGGGATTAGAATCCACAACCAATACTGCAATTATTATTAATATTATTTGGGGGCATTACTATGATTTAAGAACATTAAAAAATGTCACTCTGGGGTCAGAGAGTTTATTCAGCCCCGAATTCTTTCTCTGATAGTGACAGTGGGATGTTGAGAGAACCTTAAAATGGTTTCTCATTTCTCCAACCTGTTGTTTTGAGATGCCTCTAATAGCCCACATGAATTTTTAGGCAATCGATTAAGCTAAACCTTGCACAGAGCACAATTTTCTGCTACAGTAAAGTCTGTGTGCTACCATCTGCATAGTGAGAAAGGTTTTCCTTTACTTTGTTTTGAACTTTCCCCTCTTTAAGCTTCGATGATTTTTGTCTACTTTTGGTGTGGTGGGATTTGGAAAACAACAATGCAATCCACCAATCAATCAGTGGTATTTATCCAATGTCTTTGGGTTACAGAGCACTGTACTAAGACTTGGGAAAGTATACTACAGTAAGTAGACATCATCCCTGCTCTCAAAGAGTTTACAGTCTGGCAGGGAACTTAAGTGTTGGCCGGGTCCCCACCCTCACTGATTTTGTAGACTTCGAGTCTATTCCCTCTACCAGACGGAAGAGTCTTAATCTCATCTGTCTCTTCTGCTATGGGTATGGATCGACGCCCTGATCGTTTTATCTTTATTCTTTCTCCAACTCAATTTGTACTTCCTAAGCAGTGGGAGCCAGAAGTGCAGATGTGGACATGCTATGGTCTTATGTGTATCTGGGTTCCTCATGAAGCTTTTATTCCAAAAGAGTTACACCTCTAATGCTAACCTACTCACTGACCCTCCATCTCATCCATCTCGTCCCCGACCTCTCGCCCAAATCCTGCCTTTGGCCTGGAATGCCCTCCCTCTTTATATCTGACAGACTACAACTCTCCCCACCTTCAAAGCCTTGTTGAAGGCACATCTCCTCCAAGAGGCCTTCCCTGACTAAGCCATCTTTTTCTTTTCTTCCATTTCCTTCTGTCCTTCTGCTTAGCCCTTTAATCATCCTCCTCCCAGCCCCACAGCAATTATGTACATATCTGTTATTTATTTTATTTATATTAATATCTGTCTCCCTACCTGACCTGTAAGCTCATTGTGGACAGGGAAGGTGTCTGTAATATTGTTATAGTGTACTCTCCCAAGAGCCAAATACAGTGCTGGGCACACAGTAAACAGTCAATAAATAGGATTCAATGCCTAACTGATTTAGTGGCAAAATTTCCCAGCACTTATTGGCCTCGCTTGCTTCCACCACACGTCTCTCCTCATTTCCTCTACTCTCTCTCACTTCTGTATTGCCCTGGCACTTGGATTTGTTCCCTTTCTTAACACCACCCTCAGTCCCACCACATTTGTATACATATCCACAATTTATTTTCGTTTTTGTCTCCCGCTCTAGACTGTAAACTTCTTATGGGCAGGGAACATGTCTTCCAACTCTGTTATACTGTACTCTCCCAAGTGCTTAGTGAACTGCTCTGCACACAGTAAATACTGAGTAAAGGAGCCTGACTGATTGATTGATCGATCAAATCTAGGAGGCCGCAGGCAAGAGTGGAAGGAAAGGGTGGATGAGGGCTACTGGGTAAGTTGAAAGCAGGGGGAGTTAAGCAGCAGAAACAAAAAAGCCATTACCATCACCAACAAAAATATTCTGTTGGATTCCATTTGGAACGGGCATTGGTCTCCACCAGTGTAGATGCTTATCCAACTATGGAAACCCAGGGGTCAGCAAGACCAGACAGGAAAATTCATGAGAACAGGGCCACCTTGTAAGATTTCCATTACCTGCTGCTTCCAGTCAAGCTGAAAATTCCTCAAGGGAAGGCTCTCACATGGTGGGTTTGGCCTCTTTTTCTGCAGGCTCACATGAAATTCAGGAGTGCACAAAGAATGAAAAATCTTGGGAAAAGAGTCGATTGTTTTCAAACCTCAAAATAACATTCAGTTCAGGTAAAGTTCAAGCCCGGCGGGGTGGGGTAAGGCGTTGGAATCAAGCTTTAAGATGTTGGGAAACTCTTTTAGAGGAAGGTCAATTAACACATTCCTCACCACAACACCCCAAGAGACCTCTCCTATCTCCACCCTCAACCCCAGAGCAACTATGTAGATATCTTTAAATTATATATTATAAATTATTTTTCTATATTGTCTGTCTGCCCCTCTAGACTGTTAGCTCATTGGAGGTGGAGAAAGTGTCTGCTAAGTCTGTTGTACTCTCCCAAGTGCTTAATACAGTGCACAGTGCATAGTAAGCGCTCAATAAATAACCAATGATTGATTAATATGACTATTATATAGTAATGGCTCATAATGCTGCCCTGACTTCCTGCTTTGTGCAATCCAACCGTGCATAACGTCGGCCTGGAATCATGTAATCGTTAGTCTTCTAGGCAAGAAGTAGAAGGCAAGTCATATAGGAGATTCATATTCATCAGTAGACCACAGGCCTGCTTTCTTTTCTACACTTCCTTCCATTTCCCTCCAAAATCAGAAGTTCAAATGGTTGACCCTAGCACAGTCTTTGGAGAGATTATCCTTTCAAGCTGCCTTTTCACCTGGAAAACTTTAACTGTCCTTGATGCCCACAAGACAAGGGATGCTTATTTGCTGGGGAGGAAGCTTTTGGGAGCCTGGAAATTTATATTTCACTTCTAGGTGAGCTGTCGTCCAACTTGTTCCAGAGTTAGCGGCTACACTTGATTCATCTCACAAAGAACCTGGGCTCACTGAGTTGGATTGATTTTTTGGGGGGATGGTATTTAAGTGCCTACTATGTGCAAAGCACTGTTCTAAGATCTGGGGGGATACAAGGTGATCAGGTTGTCCCACGGGTGCTCACAATCTTAATCCCCATTTTACAGATGAGGTAACTGAGGCACAGAAAAGTTAAGTGGCTTGCCCAAAATCACACAGCTGAAAGCGGCGGGGTTGGGATTAAAACCTCTGACTCCCAAAATGGTGCTCTTTCCACTGAGCCACGCTGCTTCTCTATTTTGCTTTAATTTTCTTCTCTGATTTTGAAGTGCCAACATATGGTTTGAACTAACCGTTGGAGAATATGTCAGTCTGATAAATCCTGTTAAATTTTCAGTAGATGCCAAGCACTATACTAATTGCTGGGGTAGGTACAAGATAATCAAGTTGGACAGAGTCCATGTCCCACATGGGGCTCATGGTTTAATCCCCATTTTACAGCTGAGGTAAATGAGGCCCAGAGAAGTGAGGTGACTTTCCCAAGATGGCATAACAGACAAGTGGCAAAGGCAAAATTAGAACTCAGGTCCTTCTGACTCCCAGGCCTGGGCTCTATCTGTTTCCCCACTTCCTCAGTCTGTCCCTTCTCTCAGCCTCTGTTCCTTTCTTCAGACGTCTCTGACACAAGAGGGATATGGGGTGCATCTCCCAGGAGGCCTGGATGGACTCTGCCAATGGCTTGACACCTGTTGAAAGGGAAAGGCTGGATTGGGGAGGGAGAAAGCAAAGTGAATTCAAAAAACGTAATCACCAGGCCAAAGGGGTAAGAGGGCAGGAGCAGAGAAGCAGAGAGTCTACAGTCAGAGGATGTCTTCTACTAAATTTATTGCTCCTAATTCACCACGGAATCAGGGAAGTGTCACAGCTGGATTGGTTTAGAACTCCCATTCAAATTAGTTTATTGAATCCTGAGTGTATTTCAGGAAATTGGGGGGTGGTTGGACGTGCCAAACCACTTGGAAAGTGAGGGAGCACAGGAGAAAATAATATCCCTGTGAAAAGATTATGTGGAATTCATTTCCAAAAGGAAATCCAGAGGGGCATCCCAGTTGGTGGCAGAGCTGGGAATCAATCAATCATTCAATGACATTTATTGAACACTTACTACGTGCAGAGCACTGTACGAAGTGCTAAGATTCAGCAGTACGGATTACCAGTCTAGTAGCTCACAATACATCCACAATTTCTTTTGTTGCAGATCTCTCTAATCTGGATTAGGACAAAAATGAGACATTTCTTTATGATTTTTTTTTAAATGAATTTAAGGGCTTACTATGTTGCAGGCACTGTACTAAGTGTGGGGTAGATGCAAGCCAGTCAGGTTGGACACAGTCCATGTCCCACGTGTCTCATGTCACAGTCTTAATCCCCATTTTTCAGATGGGGAACTGAGGCACAGAGAAATTGTGACCTGCCCAAGAGTTGTTTTCTGTTTTGAAAAAGAAGCATTTTTCATTGGTCTATATCTTCAACTGCTTTATCATGAGTATCTATAGGTCAGAGATGTGTCAATTTATTCTACTATTCTCTCCCAAGTGCTTAGTACAGTGGTCTGCACAGTGTAAGTGTTCGCTAAATAACTTTCATTAGGAAGATTGAGAATCAATTAATAGAATTTATTGAGCAACTTCCGTGGCTGCACAGTAAACTTGAGTCTCTGCCCTCGATCCTCTCACACGCTACCGCTTCCCAGAATAGGTTAGTTTTGACTTGTAGCAGATTGCCTTCCACTCCTAGCCACTGCCAAAGCTAGGAATAGAATGGATAGGCCTCTGCTTGATTCTCCCTCCCGAAGCTGAGACTGGTCGAGTACTGCAAACTCTCCTGAGAGGGGCCTTCATGTGTCAGGTGCAGTTTTTGAACAAATTGCTCCGGAGGAAATCGATATGGTTTTGTCGCTGAGGCAAATAAATAGCAGAGAGGCTGTTTATAGACAAAGGAGGTGCTTTTGAGTCCTTTGAGCTTCAATCCTGCCTTAGATCCTGCTCCAGGAACCTGACGTGATCATGCCATGCCAGCAGTGGGGGATGATGGGAGCCATCATCCTGTGAGAATTGTACTGTGAGGGCAACACCAGGAGTCTGACCCAACCGACTTTCCAAGTTATCTGCCCTGCCCGACCCTGTCCGATAGCAATTTGAACAGACACCCCCTGCCCTCTCCTATTCCCAGGCTCAGCTGGGAATGAGACCACCACTGAGTCTGCCACTGTGGACCGCCACTGAGACCGCCAAAGCGCTTTCTCCCCAACGCTGTCCTATGACAGTCACTCCCTGCAAAAGCCCTGCCCCAAGTCCAGTTCAAAGCTGCCACCACGACTTCTAGACAGCAACTTGCAGATGTTAATGATGCTAATGCTGGGCCAGTCTGGAGATGATAATAATAATGATGATAATAATGGTACTTGTTAAGGGCTTACTATGTGCCAAGCACCATTCTCAGCATTGGGGTAAATACAAGTCAATCAGGTCAGACATAGTCCTTGTCCCACACTGGGCGCATACTCTTATCCCCATTTTGCAGATGAGGGAACTGGGGCACAGAGAAGTGACGTGAAGAAGCCCAAGATCAACAGCTGACATGTGGCGGATCCAGGATTAGAAGCCAGGTCCTTCTGATTCCCAAGCCCGTGCTCTACCCACTAAGCCAAGATGCTTCTCCATTGACCCCGAGGACACAAAATCCGTACCAGCGGCTTGTTTGAACAGGAAGCCAATGGGTGTCATCCTTGCCTCGTGGAGTTGAGCAAAATAGCTCCCAATATAAATCTCCCTTTCAGTTAAAGAGTACATCATATACATCTGCAACACCACTTAAACTGTGAATCCCATGGGACAAGGACTGGGTCTGACCTGATTATCCTGTATCTTCCCCAGCATTTAGTACGGTTCTTGGCACATAGTATGTGCTTAATAAATACTACAGTTACTACTTACAAAGGTGGGTTCTGTCACATCCTAAACACACATTTGTTGGGTCTGATTCATACCCAGCAGATGAAAGCGGGGGGTTCTAGCTTCTGAGGCTCCCAAACGTCCCCCAAATTTTTATCAGCTTCAGTCACTATAGCCAAATCTGGAAAGAAAATAGACTCCAGAAGACCCTTGACTGCCCCTTTCCTCATCTAATCTCCTCCCAGTTCAGCTTCACTTGTCAATCACCTTGACAATCAGTTGCCCACTCTGAAACTAATGATTACACCCCATGGACTAGTATCAGTCATTGCTCATCCACAGTTCTATGACTTCTGACCTTGTACTAATTTTTATGGTGTGCTGATACAGTTTCTAACTGAGTCTTTGAACTCCTCTGAGGCAAGGCTGGCCAGGCCAGAGGAACATTTCTAATGGCTCAGAGCACCAATCAGTCAATCAGTGATATTTATTGAATACTTAATGCAGGCATGTTGGTAGACGTGTTCCCTGCCAAAAACGAGCTATCCATCCATTCAATCAATGGTATTTAATTCTTCTAATAGTCATTTATTAATTATAATGGCTCAGAGCACCATCCACTCAATAGCAAGTCACTTAACTTCTCTGGGCCTCAGTCACCTCATCTGTAAAATGGAGATTAATACTGCGGTTCCCATTTGGGATATAGACTGTATCCAACTTGATGAACTTGCATCAAGTCTAGTGTTCAGTACAGTGCCTGCACATAGTAAGCACTTAACAATTACTATAAAAATAGCATTAATATAAACTACAGTCTTTCCTTATCAGCAGTGTTTTCTTTGGTAAGTGATTTGATGCATCACTTTGGAAAGAGCAAAGATTGAAAAATAGGCTCAAGGAGTGCTGTGGTCGAAGCTTAGGTATGCACTTTTATAATCACTGCGGCATTTATTAAGTGCTTGCTATGTATCAAGCTAGTAGATACAAGCTAATCAGGTTGAACACAGTCCCTGTCTCATCGAGAGCTCATAGTCCAGTAGGAAGGAGAACAGACACTGATGAAGAAACCTAGGCACAGAGACACTAAGTAATTTTCCCAAAGTCACACAGAAGGCAAGTGACAGAGCCTATTCATTCGATTCATTCAATAGTATTTATTGAGCGCTTACTATGGGCAGAGCACTGTACTAAGCGCTTGGAATGTACAATTCAGCAACAAATAGAGACAATCCCTGGCCATTGACGGGCTTACAGTCTAATCAGGGGAGACAGACAAAAACAATAACAATAGAATCAAGGGGATGTACACCTCATTAACAAAGTAAATAGGGTAGTAAAAATATATACAAATGAACAAATGAGCACAGTGCTGAGGGGAGGGGAAGGGAGAGGGGGAGGAGCAGAGGGAAAGGGGGGAAAGGGGGCTTAGCTGAGGGGAGGTGAAGGTGGGGGGCAGAGAGGCAGCAGAGGGA
This sequence comes from Ornithorhynchus anatinus, assembly GCF_004115215.2. Taxonomy (NCBI): domain Eukaryota; kingdom Metazoa; phylum Chordata; class Mammalia; order Monotremata; family Ornithorhynchidae; genus Ornithorhynchus; species Ornithorhynchus anatinus. The sequence continues at coordinate 17,601,019 of NC_041751.1, forward strand.
AAAGGGGAAACAGTCTGGGAAGGCCTCTTGGAGTAGGTGAGCTCTCAGTAGGGCTTTGAGGAGGAGAGGAGAGTTAGTTTGGTGGAGGTGAGGAGGGAGGGCATTCCAGGACAGCGGGAGGACGTGGGCCAGGGGTCGACGGCAGGATAGGCGAGAACGGGGGACAGTGAGGAGGTGAGTGGCAGAGGAGCGGAGCGTGCGGGGTGGGCAGTAGAAAGAGAGAAGGGAGGAGAGGTAGGAAGGGGCAAGGTGATGGACAGCCTCGAAGCCTAGAGTGAGAAGTTTTTGTTACATGCGGAGGTTGATAGGCAACCCCTGGAGGTTTTTAAGAAGGGGAGTGACATGCCCAGAGTGTTTCTGCACCAAGATGAGCCAGGCAGAGGAATGAAGAATAGACTGGAGCAGGGAGAGACAGGAGGAAGGGAGGTCAGAGAGAAGGCTGAAACACTAATCCAGCCAGGATATTATGAGAGCCTGTACCAGTAAGATAGCCATTTGGGTGGAGAGGAAAGGGCAGGTCTTGGCAATATTATAAAGGTGAGACCAGCAGGCCTGGGTGATGGATTGGATGTGGGGGGTGAATGAGAGAGCTGAGTCAAGGATGACACCAAGGTTGCGGGCTTGAGAGACAGGAGGGATGGTCATACCATCCACAGTAATAGGGAAGTCAGGAAGAGGACAGGGCTTGAGAGGGAAGATAAGGAGCTCAGTTTTGGACATGTGAGAATTTGAGCCTATGTGAATTTGGGTGTCCAGACTGGAAGGCTTATCATCTTTCCACTAGGCCACACTGCTTCTCACTTCTTGCTCTATTACTTCCTTGTATCTGTAAGGTATGTATTGTCTGCCTCTGCCGCTAGACCGTAAGCTTCTTAAGGGTAGCGATGGTGACCACTTACTCTCGAGCTTTTAATAAAGTGCTCCTGCTCACAATAGGCACAGGTGATTGAGGGATCAATTGATTGAATGACTGATTAGAATCTTCCAGACATTTCAACCAGCTATACAGGGGAAAAAGTTTAGAATCACAGTCGGCTCTGTTCCTAATTTGCCGGGGCACAGGAAGACATGACAGGCAGGGTCGAAGAGAGTTCAGTTCCCCCTGCCTCCTCTCTATTTTTTGACATCAGAACACATGCCGAGAAATATCTGATTGCACTAATAGCTTTTATTACTTTTAACATGTACTCCCTTAGCCAAACAGGTGAAACTGATTTGTGCCAGGTTGCCTGAGCCCAGGGCCCGACCAGGCGAAACGGGGCTTTGGGTGACGGGCCGGAGATCTTCCTGGTTCTCATCCCAGTTTGAAATTCAATTTGAGTGAGCCCCCTTTTCAACTCTGAGGCGAGCTCACGGCCACCTGAATCCAAACCAGATGGACTTATAAGGGCCTAAAGACAACAAATAACAGCTCGAAATCCTGTCAGCAGAGGACCACCGGCACAAGGCCTGAGAACTCACTGCGCTCGTGAAATTCTAGCATAATGCATATTAATGCTCACCAGATCTGGAGTCCAGGCCCCGCTATTTTTCTACCCCCGATGCCGGAGAACATCGTGGCATTGTAAGCTGGTTATTTGAGACTGTTTAAGTGAAACCAAAGCTCCCTCTTTCTCATCTCTCCCTTCTTCCCCAGGGCAGACAACGGCTGGTCTTTTCCAATGTGCCCATAGCAGGGGATGGTTTGTTTTGGCAAGGAAAACAGGTGCCTTCCCGGTGCTGAGATCTGAAGTGTCAGCGGTGACCCGAGAGGTCTTGGGTGGCCGACTTCACGCTTTCACTTCCCGCGTCAGCTGATACACCTACCACCCACACACTGGAGGATTCCAGCCGGTTCACAGATTCTTGCCCTCTCTCCCTCCCACTCCTCTCCTTCCTGTCTCCCCTTGGAGCAGTCGGGGACCCTCGGGGCCTTGGGCTTTGCCTTTTATAAACAGTCAGGGAGGTGAGCCTTCAAACTCTGGGCAGGGAAACCTTAGCCGCTTGTGGATGATTAAAACGGGGCCGGGTAAACAAATGATGACTGCGATCCCTGGAGATGTCTTTGGCGTCGGGGTCTGGGGAGTGAGGGGAGCAGGTCTGTGTTCCAGGACATTTTTCTGTGGGGGGAAGCCTATGAAAAGGCTTTCAATTTCAGGGCCTCGCTCAGCTTTTTCTCTTGATCATTCCATTTCTAACCCAACCTACAAACATGTGGCCCCTCACAATTCACTGCAACCACCGAGAGACAAAGTCAAGCTTTAAAATGTCATTTCTCAAGTAAGACATATCTCTTGTGATTATTGAATTGAGCAGTCCTCTAAAGGTTTCTTTTTTTCGCAGTTTTGCTATGGATGATAATCATGAGATTCCCACCAATTTCACCCGGAGCCGTGGCCATTTGGAAGGGGCAAGTAACGATGAGCTGGGTATATGTCTGTAATCAGTCAGTCAGTCATTCATATTTATGAGCCCTTATTGTGTGCAGAACACTCTACTAAGATTTTGGTAGAGTACAATACAATAGACCTGGAAGACTCGATTCTTACTCTCAAGGAGCTTACAGTTTTGCCCTGTTTCCCACAGGTTCAAGCATTTGACAGCTTCTTAGCTCTCTAATAATAATAATAACAATAGTTGTGGCATTTGTTAGATGCTTACTTTGTGGCAGGCACTGTTCTAAGCACCGGGGTAGATACGAGATAATAGAGTTGGACACCGTTCCTGTCCCACTTGGGGCTCACAGTTTTAATTCCCATTTTACAGATGAGGAAACTGAGGCACAGAGAAGTTAAGTGGCTTGTCCAAGGTCACACAGCAGACAAGTGATGGAGCTGATATTAGAAACCAGGTCCTCTGACTCTTAGGCCTATGCTCTTTCCACCAAGCCAACCTGCTTCTCTAGTTAATACATGTAGGGCTTCCAGCAAGGAAAAGGTAGGTTGAGGAAGGAAGGGCCAGGGAGTATGTCATCTCTGCACTGATAATCACCCCTCAGCAGTTAGCAGTGAACACAGAGTCTCCTGCCCAACCAAACTGAAGATATGGGGAGTTATCAGAATGTTGGAGTGTGAGGAGTGGGGGCGTAGATTGGGAATGGTCAGGGGCCTGATGGTATTAGCTCCAGTTCTCCTAAAATGACCAAATAATGTAGAATAGACTCTAAGCTCACTGTGGACAAGGAACCAACTCTCTTACACTGTACTCTCCCAAGCACTTAGTACAATAAACGCTTAATAAATACAACTGATTGATTGATTGATTGATTGAGCAAAGGGTGAGGGGGACAGGGAGGAAGCTTACCGAAATTAGCAACTTTTGTCCATGGTGAGGAGGTGTTGGCAGTCAGCAGACCTGAATCCCAGGTACTATTCCTGTCTTTCACGGACTCTGTGGCAAGGCTGAGCAATTCACTGCTTGGCTCATAGGAACTATTATCTTTATCAAGGGAATAGTTCGCTCTCTGTCTGGGCATGTCTTGGTGCTGACATAGAATGGAATTTCAGAGTCAAGAAGCTTCCCTCTTATCGGTCCTCTAGGATGTTAATCCACAGCACCCAATTTCTAGAAGGACCGATCCTAAATTGCATCTGCTGATGTTTTCTTCACTTTCCTCTAAAAGGACAAAATTGAAGTTCTACAGGCTGAAATGTCCAAATCCAAAAGCATACACCCCTTACCTGTGGGAGAAAATAGATCTCTGGAGGATGTGTGTGCAGGGTATGTGTCTGTTTATTGTTATATTGTACTTTTCCAAGGATTTAATACAGTGCTCTGCACACAGTAAGCGTTCAATTGACTGATTGGAGGAGTTGCTCAAAGTGGCCTAGGCCAAAACTTGTTCAGATTCTTTCCCATCTATATTGTATTTTTCCAAATGCATAGTACAGAGTTCTGCGCACAATTAACACTCAATAAATACCACTGTTGGATTGGCTCATAGAAAATGGGAAAGCCAATCACACCTGGAATCCTTTCATTTAAAGCATGGTTTTTGTTGCTAACAACTCTTTGAGGAGAGTGTTGCTGAGGAATTTGCATTTGCGAACATTGTGAGAAAACAACCCTCTTTGTTCTCTACCTCACTCAGGCTGCAGGCTGGCATCTAGGGGCTAACGACCCCAAATTGCCCAAATCCTAGCCCTGGAAACAAGACACCCTCACAAGGACAGTTTCAATGAGAATGTGAGCAACATTTAGCTACTCCAGCGTCTGAAGTGCTTTCTACTCCAAAAATAGACTTAAAATAAAACCCTCTTTTCTTGTGATATGGGTCAAAGGAGGTATGAGTATCTTGAGGGGAAACACGTTCCTAGACTTTGGGAGCTTTTAGTGACCAGAGGAGACTGCAGTCTATTTCAAGACTTGATACCTGACGGCAAATCTATTTTTGGCTTATTTTGAGACTTTCACATGCTACAGAGCAAAAACATCATTTCCCAGGAATGCAAATAATGTTTTTTAAATCTCTTTTCATCTGGGGGGAAAAGTTACTAGGATGACTCCCTTGGAGATTCCCTTTTGTGGTAGAATTGGTGATTTGTAACTAATATCTGGCTTGTCACCACCCTAGGATGAAGTATTTACATGAAGTATTTATATTTACATTTTATTAGTTTTCCTTCTTCCAAGGCTTGGTGAAAAAATTGCTACCCCCTGAGGAACTAAGGCCCATTGGGTTAAAAATTAGAAATTAGTGATGAACTTCTAATTTTAAAACTCAATCTCATCTATCTTGCCACCGACCCCTCACCCACGTCCTGCCTCTGGCCTGGATTGCCCTCCTTGTCCATATCTGACAGACGATAGCTCTCCCCTCATTCAAATCCTTATTAAATAATGGCATTTATTGAGCAATCACTACAGGCAGAGCATTGTTCTAAGTACTTGGGGGACTACAATACAACAGAATCATTATTAAAAGCACATCTCTTCCAAGAGGCCTTCCCTGACTAGGTTTTCATTTCCTCAGCCCCCAAAACTTACCTACATATTGATAATTTAATTTATTCATTTATATTAATGTCTGTCTCCCCCTCTAGACTGTAAGCTCATTGTGGGCAGGGACTGTGTCTATTATACTGCTCTATTTTATGCTCCTAAGTGCTTAGTAAAGTGCTCTGCATACAATGAGCACTCAATAAATACAAGTGATAGACTGATCAGAACGTGCTACCAACTCTGTTATACTGTACTCTCTTAAGTGGTTGGTACAGTGCTCTGCACACAGTAAATGTTCCATAAATATAATTAATTGATTGATTGACAGATTTAAACTTACTCCAAATATAGGTTTAGACTTACTCCATTTCTTACCACATTCCCGTTAAATGGGTAAGGCTGATTCCATGGTTGTAGACGGAAGTACTCTGGGCCAGAGAAAATAAGCAGTTTACCCCACCTCTGAAAAGCACATCAGTTGGTCAAGTCAGGAATGGAGCCCAAGATATCTGATCCTGACCCAAAGGTCCATTAGTGACATCTGGCCATTTAAAGTTAAAATACCAGACACAAAGATGTCTAGTGCTGTATCTGTAAACCAGTATAAAACTAGATAAATAATCACCCTTAACAACTAAGCAACCAATTGAGAAAGAGTGTCCCCAGGAAGTTGGAGGGCCTGGGTATAAATCCCACCTCTGCCACTTGACTGTTGTGTGACCTTAGGCAAGCCACTTAACTTCTTGATGCCTCAGTTTCCTCAACTGTAAAGTGGCAAGTCAATACCTGTTCTTCCTCCTACTTAAGACTGCAAATTGCATGTGGAACAGGGACTGTGTCTGACCTGATTACCTTGTACCTACCCCAGCACTTAGTACAGTGTTCATTACATAGCAAGTGCTTAACATACACCACAATTATTATTATTAGTTAAGCATTTCTCAGGTTTCAAAAGGGAAAAACAAAGTCATTTTTAGGATTATTTTTCATTCCCCCACACTGGAACAGAGACTGTGCCCAAACCGATTGACTTGTATCCACCACAGAGCTTAGTACAGTGCCTGGCACATAGTAAGTGCTTAACTAATACCACAATTATTATTATTTTTATCCTGTATCCCTTGACAAAATCCCATGTTTCTAGTTGAGGAATAATTTAATGGAAGGTCTGAAGGAAATTCCAGAAGGAGCAGGGAAGTATAAAGATGCTGATTTGAAGAACTGGTGGCATCCTTTAAAGAAAGAAATTCATATTAACAAACAGGAAAAAAAAGTCAAAGCAATGATCTGATGTGCTGAGAGTCCCGCTTCTCAAATCATTTATATTTTCCATAAGCATGAAGGTTCCCAGGCCCTGAAGAAGAGCAAGGAATGATTCAGTGCCATTATGAAGAGGAAGAAAAGTTAAATTTCATGTTGACCTTTACTAAGAAAGTTCATTAGCTATTTAAGTGCCTTGTACGTCCTGCTTGACGGCTCCTAGAGTGTCTCAATCAGCAATCCTTTCTCAGCTGCTGGTAGTCAGGCATACTGAATCATTAGACCTGATTGCATTTTCTCAGGGATCCATCCACTGTATGGGGTTTTTGATGAGAATATGAGACATTCCTTAAATGGGACACTCCAAACTGAGACTGACAAGGCACTTAAATGTTAATTCACAGAGAATCTCATGAGTAATGCAACTTCTTCTAAAGATGTCATTGGAAATATTAGCCTCTGAGCTAGAAGCACCACTGCCTAGTGGAAAGTGCATGGGCTTGGGAGTCAGAGGACTTGGGTTCTAATCCTGACTCTGCCAATTCCTTGTTATGGGACCTTGGGAAAGTCGCTTTCTCTGGGCCTCAGTTTCTTCAACTGTAAAATACTTGTTCTTCCTCCTACTTAGATAATAATAATGTTGGTATTTGTTAAGCGCTTACTATGTGCCGAGCACTGTTCTAAGCGCTGGAGTAGACACAGGGGAATCAGGTTGTCCCACATGGGGCTCACAGTCTTAATCCCCATTTTACAGATGAGGGAACTGGGGCACCGAGAAGTTAAGTGACTTGCCCAAAGTCACACAGCTGACAAGTGGCAGAGCCGGGGTTTGAACCCATGACCTCAGACTCCAAAGCCTGGGGCTCTTTCCACTGAGCCACGCTGCTTCTCTAGACCATGAGCTACATGCAGGACAGGGACTGTGTTTATCCTGATTAACATGTATCTACCCCTGCGTTTAGAACATGTAGTGAGCACTTAACATATAGTAAGCACCATTTTTAAAAATGTGAAATGAAAGAAGGATCCAATGCAGGTAAAGTTAACTGGTACCTCAAAGTTGTTTTTTGTAAAACCATAGAAAAATCATAAAACCAAAGAATAAAGTGGTTGAAAATGATTGGTAGAAAACAGTATTCTCAAGTTACTTAAATATAACTAAATGAACACCTGAATCTTGAAACAAAATTTAATTACTCTTCATGTCTTTCAATGGAAAATTCCAAAAAGAAGGAGATTTTATAAACTGGGTTTGATGACAGTGTTCCCAATTTGTCTTAAACTAGTCTTAATTCCCTGATGCCAGTCTGAATACTGGGATGCTTCAGGATTCAGGCTCTGTCAACTTTAGAGATTCCATTATTATTTCTCTCACAGTCTTAACATCCTATAGCTGTTACGGCAGACAGTGAAACACAGCTTCATGGATACATCACACTGAATTACCCCAAATCCTGTGAAAACCTTTCCTCTAATTGCAAAAAAATCAATAATATGAAATTCCCAAATCTACAATCAAACTCTAGTTAGATGTTTTAGGACTTGTCTCTTTCAACTGATTTTTTCTAGCTATAATGTTATTTATCTAGGAAAGGGATCCTTAAGGTTATAAGAAATGAATTAGAACAGAGGTTGGAGGAATGGGAAGCAGTAAGGACTAATGGACAGAGGACAGGCCTGGGAGTACAGAGGACCTGGGTTCTAATTCCGGCTCCGCAACATGTCTGCTGTGTGTCCTTGGCCAAGTTACTTCACTTCTCTGTGCCTCAGTTCTCTCATCTGTCAAATGGGGATTAAGACTATAAGCCCCATGTTGGAAATGGACTGTGTCCAACCTAATTATCTTAGGTTGTTACCCTAGTTACCCTAGTGCTTAGCACAGTGTGTAACACATAGTAAGCACTTAACAAATACCATAAAAAGAAATTCAAATATTATCCTAGAATGATTCAGTCATATGTCAGTTATCTAAAGACTGAAGCCTAGAAGGCTTTGGGTATGTTTTGGTTTGTGAACACTTCTGAGGTATGAAATTGGATGACATTTTTGTGTAACCTAACCGGTATTTGGAAGCACTTTATCTTAGGGACCATCATGATGATAAACAGTGAAAAGTATAATGATGAACGTTTGGGAAAAATGGGGGCGGCCGCGTTGCAAAACTTCAAAAAATGCATCTGTAGCACAGCTTATTGTTTTTTCCTTTCCTTGAGGCAGAGCCATCAATATGCGTCTACAAAGCCTGGTGCACTGCACTCTGTGAAAGAGGCCAATATGGGGAATCTGGTTTGCTGTTAATGATTAAGACTGGAAACCGGTCAGAAACTGGGCTTAAAAATAATCGCAAATTTATTCGTTTTGGTATGGGTACCTCGCAAACTGCATCGGGCCTCATTTTAGGTCTCGAAATTGTTATTTTGAAGAGGCCTCATCTGCATTTGGTTTCCCTTTTTGGATTAGGCTTTTATGGTCAATATGACTTTATAAGAGGTAGAACTTTTCTATATATAGAAAAGGCATATTTTAAGTTTATACTTTTAGTCTCTGAACAAAGAATATTCTGTAGTATAATAAGAACTATTTACTGGCATTAAAACCACAGACTTACTGTAAATTTTATAAGTGATACCATGTAATGTAATTCTTAGACCATAATGATTTATTACAGTAATCACAGTCATATATAACTGTTAAAATAGCACCAAATCTTGATGGGAGAATTTGCTGAAATTAGACTACAAGTTATAACTGTTGATCTTTATTCACTGTCTTATATAGTTACCACCTTGGGGATTTCATTTTATTTCATAACCCTCAAGTGGTTATTATCTTTCCCTGCATCAGGCAGAAACTCCTGATCATTGACTTTTATGGCTCACAATCAGCTCCCTCCTTCCTACTTATCCACTCTCTTTTCCCACTACTCCCCAGCTGGCACCCTTTATTCCTTTCAAACTGTCCTACTCACTGTTTGTTTCTTGTTTCTCCCATCCCTGACCTTTTGCTCATGTCCTTCCAACTCTTCCTGGACTCCCTCTCCCTTCAAATTTGAAGAACAACTATTCCAGTTCTCAATGTCTATTTTTTAAAATGGTATTTGTTAAGCACTTACTATGTGTCAACACCCTTCTAAGTGCTGGGGTAGATATAAGTGAATTAGGTTGGACGCAGTCCCTGTCCCTCATGGGGCTCAGTGTTTAAGTAAAAGTATATCTCCTCCAAGAGGCCTTTCATGATTATTTTCTAATCTCCCCTTCTACATCCCTTTTACTGCACTTCTGTTCAGTACTTCTATTCCACTTAAACTCTTAAGTACCCACAACTTCCCTTAACAGTTTTGTACACCCTGTTACATAAATACTAACTCATATACATATCTCTTTTTCCTTCTTACTTCTCTCCATAAAGTACTTTAGTGTGGGTTTCCCCTGCTAGGTTGTCAACTCCTTGAAGGCAGGGATCGTGTCTAGTCTGTTCTGTTGTACTCTCCTGAGCACTTAGTCAAATGAATTCTGTTGATTGAGTTTTTTTCTCCCCAGAACCACCTGCAGGTTGCCAAATAAAGGAAAAATTAAGGACTGGTTCAAGCCGAGTAGATTCATAATTGGAGATGTAAGCATCGTTTCAGAATTTCTAAGTGCTTTCATTCACTCATTCAGTTGCATTTATTGAGCCCTTAGTAAGTGCAGAGCACTGTACTAAGTCCAACCCTATTTGCTTATATCCAACCCAGTGCTTAGTACAGTGCCTGGCAAGTAGTAATCGCTTAACGAATCCCATAATTATAACTAATGTGCGGTTAAGGTCCAAATAAAAAACGACCTCATGGTCTTCCACATTTATTTTCTCTCAAACATTTCTTTTGCACATTTTGCATTATTTACAAGCCAAAGTAGAGTTTTTCCATCTGCCTGGGTTGCCAACTCAACCTAGTTCAACTGGTAGAACAGACTTTGCTTTTTATGCTTTGTACATGGTTCCTAATGATAACGGATGGCGAAGAGAAGAGGTGGCTGGAAAATGTGAGCTCTGAGATACCAAAAGAGGCAACAGTCTCCTTCTCGTTCCATTAACTGGGAAAGGCTGTGAGGAGCATTATGCTGATCATTACTCTGGGTTTAGTCTTTCTGTCTCTGAGGGACTCCAAACACTTTACTAGCACTACTTCATTCATCTTCCTATCTCTAAGATGTAGCATAGTGTTACTAACCCTTTATACAAACAAGGGGACAGGGCAATTAAGTTACTTTACCTAAGGTCATCCTGCAAGTCACTGGCAGGGTAGCATGTTTTCCAATTCTTTGATTAGTGAAAACATGCTACATTCAGTGCAGAGTGTTTCTTGCTTACAATGGCTGCTCAACAGGTTTAGAGGAAAGGTGAACATCTTGACTCTCCAGTTGATAGGATGCAATGGAGCTGCAGACATACACAAAAAATAATTCTCAAATTTTGCGGTAAAAAAAGAACAATCACCTCTGACAAAATGTTGAAGAAAATATTTTCCCCCAAATTAAGTGATTTTGTTGCTTGATGAAACTGATGTCCAAGTCTTCACTATGGGGTTGATTCACTGCCAGAAATGTCTCTACTCTATACAGCCAGGCACTATGACTCTGAAATTTTCATTATTGATATGAATGACTTCTCTGGGCCTCTGGTACCTCATCTGTAAAATGGGGTTAATACTGTGAGCCCCATGTGGGACAAGGACTGTGTCCAATATGATTAAGCTTGTATCTACCCTAGCATTTAGTACAGTGCCTGGCACATATTAAGCACCAAACAAATAGCATAAAACAGAAAAAAAAGAAAATTTGTCATTACAATCGTTTGACACCAACTTGAATAAATTAGAACATGTGATGCTGTGCTCTATACAGAGTAGACACCTAAAAATATTGTTGGTGATAATCAGTGGTATTTATTGAGCACTTACTGTGTGCAGAGCACTGTTCTAAGCACTTGGAAGAATACAATAGACAAAGTTGTTAAACACATTCCCTGCCTACAACATGCTCATAGTCTAGAGGGGGAAACACACATTAACAAAAATGAATAATTTCTAGATATTTGCATAAGTGCTGTGGGAATAATGACAGTGATAATTACAGTGGCTGTATTCCCTTAGTAGGTTCTGATTTATTGTCTTGGAAATGAAATGTAATATACTTAAAATACTAATCCTAAGAACAAGCTTCTTTCATTATCTATTAGTGAAAAATATCAGAACAAAAGTAAACAAATTATAAACTAGTTCATTTTGAAGTTCACTGAATTTTATTAAAAGAACAAATAACTTTCAACAAGTCTCCATCCTGAAGCAGATTTCTAAATATTGAGTCACTTGCACCTTTCTTCAATTAATTCTGGAAAAATACACAATCTATTCCCTTAGAAAATAGGGGCATTACCAGAATAATAATATGCATGCCAGGAAGCTTTCATTGTTCAACATTCAAATGAGTTCCAATGGACTCTGTTCTAAAGGGGAAACCCTAGAGCCATTAGAAACATTCCAAGATACACCTTTGTGGGAAAAAAAAACCAGGATTTTGAATTGCTATGGATGACTCCCTACTGCTTCTGGAGAAGAATAAAGAAGCAACACACACAAAGACAGCAACTAAAAAGTTAGGTTTCTAGACTCTAAATTTCTTCAGTGAATCCATGGTATCCATTGAACACTTACTGCATGCAGAGCACTGTACTAGGTGCTTAGGAAAGTACAATACTATAGAGTTGAAACACATTCCATGTCCACAGAGAGGTCACAGTCTAGAGGGGAACACAGACATTGAATTAAATAAACAAACAAATAAAGAAATGCACAAAGCGCTGTGGGGCTGAGGTTGGGAGGAATATCAAAGGCTGAAAATCTACACATCCTAGTATATAGATGACACAGAAGGGAGAGAGAGTAGAGGAAGATATGGCTTAACTGAGGAAGGTTTATTTAATAAGGCTTTGAAGGTCCATGTAGTCAGGGAATGTGTTTACCAGTTCTGTTGAATTGTACTCTTCCAAGTGCTTAATACACTGTCCTGCAAACAGTAAGCACTCGATTCATAGCGTTGACAGATCGAATGATTTACTTAAGGCCAAGTTTAGTAAGCATTTCCAAGGCCCTTAGTTAAATACAAGTTCATTGTATTAGAAAATTCAGATCTCAATAACAAGAAAAAGCTGCAAGAAACCAATGTCAATCAGGTGGCCTAATTATTTTTCTCCCTCTCTCTATTATTCTCTGTCAGAATTGTGAATGATGCCCAAGTCAGGTAACTCAATCGATCAGTTAATCAATCATTTTTATTGAACACCTACTGCATGTAGAGCATTGTGCTAAGCGCTTGGGAGTGTACAGTATAAAAATATAACAGAATTGGTAGACATATTCCCTGACCACAGTAAGCTTAAAGGGGCTGTGGAGTTTGAGGGGATGAATATAGGGAGTACATCAGGGAGATTCATTCATTCATTCATTCATGCAATAGTATTTATTGAGCGCTTACTATGTGCAGAGCACTGTACTAAGTGCTTGGAATGAACAAGTCGGCAACAGATAGAGACAGTCCCTGCCGTTTGACGGGCTTACGGTCTAATCGGGGGAGACGGACAGACAAGAACAATGGCAATAAATAGAGTCGAGGGGCAGAACATCTCGTAAAAACAATGGCAACTAAATAGAATCGAGGCGATGTACATTTCATTAACAAAATAAATAGGGTAATGAAAATATATACAGTTGAGCGGACGAGTACAGTGCTGTGGGGATGGGAAGGGAGAGGGGGAGGAGCAGAGGGAAATGGGGGGAAAAGAGGGTTAAGCTGGGGAGAGGTGGAGGGGGGGTGGTAGAGGGAGTAGAGGGAGAAGAGGAGCTCAGTCTGGGAAGGCCTCTTGGAGGAGGTGAGTTTTAAGTAGGGTTTTGAAGAGGGGAAGAGAATCAGTTTGGCGGAGGTGAGGAGGGAGAGCGTTCCGGGACTGCGGGAGGACGTGGCCCAGGGGTCGACGGCGGGATAGGCAAGTCCGAAGGACGGTGAGGAGGTGGGCGGCAGAGAAGCGGAGCGTGCGGGGTGGGCAGTAGAAAGAGAGAAGGGAGGAGAGGTAGGAAGGGGCAAGGTGATGTAGAGCCTTGAAGCCTAGAGTGAGGAGTGAGGGGGGAGATGCTGAAGGGAGTGGGAGAAGAGGAAAAAATGAGGGTTAAGTCTCTCCGAGAAGATGTGCTTTCAATAAGGCTTTCTAGGTGGGAAGAGTAACTGTCTATTGGTCATGAAGAGGGAAGCCATTCCAGGACAGAGGCAGGATGTGGGTGTGAGGTCAGCAGCAAGATCAAAGAGATCAAGGTATAGTGAGTGAGTAGGTTGGCATTAGAGAAGCGAAGTGTCGGGCCTGGGTTGCAGTAAAAGAGGAGCAAGATGAAATTGGAGTAGGCAAGGTGATTGGCCATTTTAAAGGCAAATTTAAGAAGTTTCTGTTTGATTTAGAGAGAGATGGGCAACCACTGGAGTGGGGAAACATGAGCAACCACTGGAGTGGGGAAACATGGAATGAATGTTTTTGTAGAAAAATGATCTGAGCTGAAGAGTGAGGTATGGATTGGAGCAAGGAGAGACAGGAGGCAGCAAGGTCACCGAGGAGGCTAAACAGTAATTAAGGTGGGATAAGATAAATGCTTGGATTGATATGGTAGCAGATTGGATGGAAAGGAAAGAGTGGATTTTAGTGATGCTGTGAAGGTTGAACAGACAGAATTTAGTGATAGGTTGAATATGTGGATTAAATAAAAGGGAAGGGTCAAGGATAACACCAAAGGTACAGGTTTGTGAGACAGGAAGGCTGGTGGTGCTATCTACCATGATGGGAAAATCAGGAGGATGATGGGGTTGGGTGAAAAGATAAGGAGTTCTGTTTTGGACATGTAAAGTTTGAGGTGTTGGCAGGACATCCAAGTAGAGATGTCTTGAAGGCAGGAGGAAATGTGAGGCTTCAGAGAAGGAGAGAGTTCAAGGCTGGAGATGTAGATTTGGGAATCACTCTCAGAGTGATGGTAGTTGTGAAGCCATGGGAACAAATGAGTTCTCCAAGAGAAATGGGGACCCAGAAATGACCTCTGAGGGACTCATTCATTCATTCAATCATATTTATTGAAAAGCACACAGTTGAGCGCTTGGGAGAGTACATTGCAAAAATAAACAGTCACATTCTCTGCCCACAGTGAGCTTACAGTCTAGAAGCAGGGAGACAGACATCAATAAAAATAAATAAAATAAAATTACAGATATATACGTAAGTGCTGTGGGACTGGGAGAGGGAAGAGCAAAGGGAGTAAGTCAGGGCAACACAAAAGGAAATAAGGAAAAGTGGGACTTTAGTCTGGGAAAGACTCTTGGAGAAGATGTGCCTTCAATAAGATATTGAAGGTGGGGAGAATAATTGTCTGTCAGATTTGAAGAGGGAGGGTTTTCCAGGCCAGAGGCAGAATGTGGACTAGGGGTCTGCAGTGAAACAGGCGAGATCGAGGCACAGTGAGAAGGTAAGTACTAGAGGAGCAAAGTGAACGGGCTGGATTGTTGACGGAGAGAAGCGAGGTGAGATAGGAGTGGGCAAGGTGGTGAAGACTCCAAAAGTTAGGGGATGGGAGCAATAGGAGGAACCAGTGAAAGAGACTGAGAGTGAGTGGCCAGAGAGATAGGAGAACCAGGAAAGGAGAGTGTCAGTGAAGCCGAGTTTGGATAATGTTTCCAGGAGAAGTGGGTGGTCGAAAGTTTTCCACCTCAGCCTCTGTGTCAGATAGAAGCAAACCCATCAGTGACTCAGAAAACAGAGAGCAGGAGGTCATCTACTTAATCAAATCAATTGCTGAGGTTGTTACCAGAGCTAAGTGTTGGCAGGGCTGGAGGTTATAAGAGATTTATGGAGCCTTTTATTCTCAGTCTCTGATTTCTAGGAATTAATAATAATCTCATGAGACTAGAAAAGAGCTAATCAAGATATAATCTGAATAAATAAATAGATTGGATGGCGTACATAAAAGAGTTTCAGAAAAAAGAAATACCTCATTTACCTAGATTCTTCCTCAGAAAAAGAGGAAAGGGGAGGGGGCTAGTACAGGCCCTCAACCACCCACCCCTCTATCCTACTCTCAAAGCATTATTAGGGTCACATCTTCTTCAAGAAGACTTCCCAGATTAAGCCTTCTTGTCCCCAGCTTGCTCTTCCTTCTGTGTCATTTATGCACTTGGATCTGTGACCTTTGGGCAGTTGATATTCATCCCACTCCCAACCCCAGAGCACTTATTTGCATATCATGAAATTATATATTATTAATTATTTATTTATAGTAATGTCTGTCTCCCCCTTCAGACTGGAAACTTATCATGGGAAGGGAACGAGTTTGCTAATTCTGCTGTATTCTACTCTCCCAAGGGCTTAGTATGGTGCTCTGCACATAGTAAGCCCTCAATAAATACCATTGATTCATTGATTTATGGACAGATTGTTGTCAGGGAGAGAGAACACATTCTTTCCCATCTGACTCCGCTTTTCATCAGTGCCAACTCCATCTTGTCAACTCCATCCAGGGTGGTTTAAAAGTCTCTAGTTTCAAGAAGGACTTAGCTACTAGCTAAGAATCTCTTTTCTACTCTTCCCACCCCTTCCCTTACCCACACCAAATTTAAATTCTCGAAAGCAGTTGAGGGAATAATTAACTTGTAAATACAAAATTCAAATAGTCACAGCCAAATTGGTGACTTGGTAGGTGGAGGGAAGAGGGGAAATATGTGACTTACTGGCAAAGGATAAACCTGGCCTTACTGTTGCTGTTTTTACAATTCCACAAGTGTAGAAGAGCAGAACGATTGAGGGGAAAAACTCTTCAAGCATTCTTCCTTTCAAGGTTTTTCCTAATCTTGCAAGTCAGGTGGCATTTAAAAAATAAGCCACAACTTTAAAAACCTTCCAAATAACCACAAATCTTGGAATCTTTAATAGCCAGTAAATTTGTTCTCTAAACAGAATTACATTATTCATTGCACTTACTCCCAGAGTAGTATTAATGTAGTTTGCAGGGGGCAGGGGGGAGGCGGTAAGGGGGTGTCCTCCAAGCAGTTCCTTGGCTAATGAAATATCTAAATTCATGTTGATAGCCAAAATAGACAATTACAATTCCCCAATTCCCAGAGATTCTAGGGGACCCCATGGAGAAAAATGAAACAGTGGCTTAACTTTTTGTCCAATTTCATCAGTCAGATGTGGGAAACATATAGTGTACCGCAGACTGAGAATTGAGTCAGATGAGAAAAATTAAGCTCCAAAGTCTCTTTAATTGTGTCTGTTTTCTGTTTAACCCAAATCATTTGAAAGAAGAGCTTTGGGTTTTGGAAAATAGAGAACGGGATCTTATGAAAAATCTCAATAGTTCTCACTAGGAGAATTTAGCAACTCATTTACACACACACACACACACACACAAAACTGACCTAAGGAAAGTCTACTTTAGTAAAGGTATGTATAATTTTAAAGGAATTATCCGGAAAATTCACACCAACAAATTATTTTGCTCAGAAATATCCAAATAATTGCAATGAAGGCATAGGGTTTGGGGTTTAAATTATCCAGATAATTCCCTCAGCTTTTTCTATAATGTTAATGTATAACTAGACTACATATCTCTGGATTTGGAATGATTAAATCCAATATTTTCAAAGATTAAAGTTGACTAGTCTACTGGGTCCAAGACGATAAATACCTGGTTAACCTACGTCCAAATGCTCTGCTACTTAATATGAATGTGTAAAGTTCTCTAGATGAAAAGAGCTCTGAACTGGCAAGAGTAGTTGCTTTATTATCAGTTCTACCATTGTAGCATCATTCCACATGAAGGAAAAATCTTCAAAGAAAAAATAACTGATAAAAAATTAGTTGAAATTTATGTCTTCAATGATTCAGATGGAAATTAAAGCCAGTTTTCATACAGAAACAGCTAAAGGGTATGGGAAATATAGACTGACCAGTGGGCTTTATTAAATGACATTTTCCTGTGACAGTTGTGGTTCGGGAAGCAATTTTTTTTTTATATTACTCTTAGGAGAAACTTCATTAGTGAAAGATAATATTCAACCTAGATAGTTTCTATGAGCCAGAACCTTAAAAATTATATATGATAAGGGACTCTGGGCCAGATTTCAGTCTTGTATAAGTTTTTGAGACTTAATTCGGATAAGAATCTAGCCCTCTGTAAGCTAAAAATGATGGTATACAACTTGGAGTACTGATGAGCAGAGCCAAATGGCATTAAATCTTATTGGTTTTGCAATTATCTTTCAGCAAAGATTCTTGTAGTTGGAGTTCAAGCTGAGGGTCAGCAGGATGGTTGGGAGGAACACTGTTCTCCTTGTTAAAAACAAGCAATTAGTTTAATATATACTACAGGGAAAGGGGAGAAGGGAAGGGAAATTCCCCTTGTCAATGCATTTAACATTTTCGAGAACGGCTTAAGAGAAGAAGGAATAAGGCACTGTTCATGAAGAAACTGGTCAGATACTCTGCCTAAATGGTAACATATGTGTTTTTTATTTCTTTAATTCATTTAAACTTCTGTTATCTGAGAATATTTTAATGTGAATTCTCAGTCATTCTCTTTTCTCACTTCTCTGAAGGGGTGTCAGGGAACAGAAACTGTTTACATAGTTGCAAAATACGGTATACATAGATACCATAAAACATTAAACGGACCTTACTCTTTGGCTAAGCCCTAAACAGATCTCAAATTACAAGGCATTTACTGAAACATTCATAGGGCAGTGATATTTTGCTGCTGTTAATTTATATCTCTCAGAGAACCACTCAATTAAACACATGCTTGATGGCTCTTCCAAAAACTCAATTCCCTTTTATGAGGTAAAGAGCCAAGACTCTCTTTCCCTGCCACTAAGCTAAGACTCATCTCTCTTATTTCTTTGAGGCAGACAGAATTGCTTTGGCAATATGAAAGGGGAGGATTTTACCGGCCAGTCTTCAATAATAATTAGTACTTGTTAAGCGCTTACTATGTGCCAAGCACTTTTCTAAGCACTGGGGTAGATACAAGTTAATCAGGTTGGAACAGTCCCTGCCCCACATGGGGCTTACACTCTTCATCCCCATTTTACAGATCAAGTAACTGAGGCATAGAGAAGTTAAGTGACTTGCTCAAGGTCAAACAGCAGATGTGGTACGACCGGTTTAGAACCTAGGTCCTTCTGACTCCCAGGCTCATTCTCTATCCACTAACCCACACTGCTTCCCTTTCTTTTCCTTATCTTTAAGGTAGATCAACTATTAAATACTGGCTAAGTAAGCCCAAAGATAAGCAAAACTTGGGTTTCAGCATGAATCTTGTTGAAGTTTTATCTTTTCATCAAAATAGAAATTAGGAGCCAAAGTTCATTTCCTTCTTCAATCAATCAATTGTATTTATTGAATGCTTACTGTGTGCAGAGCACTGTACTAAGCACTTGGAAGAGTACAATATAACAGAGTTGGTAGACACATTCCCTGCCCACAACAAGCTTGTTGCCAAATTACACTTGGTTTATGGCCTTGGACAAGTTAATCTTCCTTAACTCTAGCTTTCCTATCAAATTAAAATGACAACTTTCGGCGTGGATTGTATTTCTAGGAGATTTTTAAGATTCTGTTACATTTAGCTAGAAAAGTACAAAATGTTGGAGAAAAGGAAACCCGATTTGATTTTAGGAGGGATTGGAAGGGACATTTTACATCCTTCTCTTCCTTCCCTCTCCATTAATCTCCTCCTCCTCTTCTTTATCAGTATTTACTGAACTCCAAATATCAATCAATCAAGCAATCAATCATATTTATTGAGTGCTTACTTTGTGCAGAGCACTGTACTAAGCCCTTGAGAAAGTATAACAGAGGTGGTAGGCACGTATTCTGCCCAAATTGAGCTTACAGTCTAGAGGAGGAGACAGATATTGATATGAATAAATACATTACAGATATAAATAAGTGTTGTGGGTGAATAAACAGTGCAAATTTGGGCAGAAAACTGTACTAAGAACTGTGGAGCATTCGATAAAAGTAGATTTGGTCTCTATCCTCAAGAAATTTACAGTCTATTGAAAAAACTTGTATTCTGAACACAAAAGCCAAAGCAAGTATTCAAAATCATACAAATCAAGGAGGGTAAGTCTATACTGCTTGGCTGCTTTGTGGCTAAGCATTCCTCTGTGTGGTGAGTGCAGTACAATAGATTAGTATTTCATTATGGAGCTGATAATTGAGGGAAAACAATTCAAATGGGCTTCTACACCCTGCAAGATATAATGAGAAACAGCTTGTGCTTGTGGAAAGAGCACAGGCTTAGGAGTCGGTTGACCTGGGTTCTTATCCCTGCTCTGCCATTTGTTTGTTGTGTGGCCTTTGGCAAGTCACTTAACTCTTTGCCTCCGTTACTTCATCTGTAAAATGGGGATTAAATCCTCCTCCCTCCAATTTAGACTGTGGGCCCCTGTGTCTCTGTGGGAGAGGGACTGTGTCCAAACTGATAAATTTGTAACTAACCCAGTTCTTAGAACAGTGCTTGACACATAGTAAGTATTTAACAAATACCATCAGAAAATGAGCTGTGGAAGTCCCATGAAACGGTAGAAGCGGTGGATCTGATCCCTAAGGTTTCATGGAACCATACTCTTAACACAGAATCAAACTCACACGCAGCTAGTAGACAGTTTCCCTGCAGAATCTAATGCAGTGCCAAAATTTTTGAATAGTACTTGTAAAGTGCTTAGCATGTGCCAGGCACTATACTAAGTGCTGGTGTAGATACAAGATAATTGGGCTAAACACAGTCCATGTCCCACATAGAGCTCACAGTCTTAATGCCAATTTCATAGATGAGAACACTGAGGCCCAGAGAAATTAAGTGAGTTGCCCAAGGTCACACAGCAGACAAGTGGCCGAACTAGGATTAGACACAGGTTCTCTTTCATTCATTCAATAGTATTTATTGAGCGCTTACTATGTGCAAAGCACTGTACTAAGCTCTTGGAATGTACAAATTGGTAACAGATAGAGACGGTCCCTGCCCTTTGATGGGTTTACAGTCTAATCGTTCTCTTCCAGGCACATGCTCTTTCCACTAGGCCCTGTTGCTTCTCAAATTGATGTAATTGATGTAATATGCCACATCTATAGACCTACTTAGTGTAGATCTGGGACTGGATCAAATCTGATTATTTTGTGTCTGCCCCAGGGTTTAACACAGTGTTTAGGACATAGTTAAGTGCGTAATAAATGTATTATTACCAACAGTAATAATAATAATAATAATGTTGGTATTTGTTAAGCGCTTACTATGTGCCGAGCACTGTTCTAAGCGATGGGGTAGACACAGGGGAATCAGGTTGTCCCACGTGGGGCTCACAGTCTTAATCCCCATTTCACAGATGAGGGAACTGAGGCACAGAGAAGTTAAGTGACTTGCCCACAGTCACACAGCTGACAAGTGGCAGAGCTGGGATTCGAACTCATGAGCCCTGACTCCAAAGCCCGTGCTCTTTCCACTGAGCCACGCTGCTTCTCCAGTAGAACACCCATTTCTTCCGGAAATACTATCCAATTTGACTTTACTGACACTGTACTCCTAGGAATCGACTCCTATCACGGCAGAAGAGTTTGCATATACTGATGAAGCTTAGAGCTATGCCATATAGAGTTACTCATAATGGAAAAGTCTAAGTCAAAGCATCACATATAGTCGATTCACCTGTGCTGGGCAGCATAGATAACAAAGTGATCAAAATGTTGATCAAAGAAAATGGCAGTGACTCAAGTTTTTACTGCATAGAAGAAGGCAATGGTAAACCACTTCCATATCTTTACCAAGAAAACTTTACATATATCTGAATGACTAGGACAGAGGGTGGAATGTTCTGAAGAGAGTGTGTCCATGGAGTCACTATGGGTCGAAAGTGACTCAGTGGCATTTGAAGAAGACAGTCCCAGTTCTCACGCCCTAATTATGTGTCCCCTAAAGGCTCTGTTTTGGGTCCCCTTTTCTTTTTCCACATTCTCTCCCCCAAAGTGTTTATCTTCTTCCATGGCTTTAGCTACAACTTTGATGCAAATTAATACAAAATCTACCTCGCTAGCCTTCACCTCTCACCTCCACTAAAATTTAATATTTCCTCTTGCCTCCAGTACACTTTTACTTGGATGTCAGGTTTCCCCTTCTGTGTTGCCTACGCATTTGGATCTGTGTGACCTTTGAATATTTGATATTTGCTCCACCCCCCAACCTCACTGCACTGACATTCATATCTGATGAGCCTATCTCCCCTGCTAAATTATTAACTCCCCCAAGTGCAGGAATTATGTCTACTTACTCTATTGTATTCTCCCAAACACATATTACAGTGCTCTGCACATAGTAAGTAGTTGATAAACCTACTCACTGTACCTTGATCTCTTCTTTCTCACTGCCAGTCTCTCCCCTCTAGACTATAACCTCGCTGTGGGCGGAGAATGTTTCTACCAATTCTGTTATATTGCCATAATGTCCTCTCCCACGCACTTAGTACTGTGCACATGGTAAGCGCTCAATGAGTACGATTGATTGATTTCCTCTTCTCCCACTCCCTTCTGTATCCCCCTTGCACTTGGATTTGCTCCCTTTATTCACCCCTCCCTCAGCCTCACAGCACTTATGTACATCTCTGTAATTTATTTATATTAATGTCTACCATCCCCCTCTATACTGTGAGCTTGTTGTGGGCAGGAAATGTCTAACAATTCTGTTACACTGTAATCTGCCAAGTGCTTAGTTCAGAGCTGAATGCACAGTAAGCACTCAATAAATGCAATTGGTTGATTGAATGACTGATTGGGAGGATTTGTAAACTAACAATTAAGCTCGGAGCTTCCTATGGGATTTTACATCTTCTAAGACTGCATCCTGGTGATAGTGTCCATCCTGCCCCGTACACAGTAAGCGCTCAATAAATACGATTGAATGAATGAATGAGCTAAGACAGGTAAAAAATTCAGGGAAACTGTGGACCATAAAAGAAACTGGATTGGTCTAAGGTGTCGGGGAATCTGCATTCTGAGTGGCTGTTTATTCCAAAATACCTTTGGTAACTCAGATACAAAAACAACCGAGTGAAGGCTTAGTCTTGGTTTTCGCTCTTGCACTTGAATTTGCACCATTTGTTCACCCCAACCTCAGCCTCACAACACTTATGTGCCTATCTGTAATTTATTTATTTATTTATTTATTCACATTAATGTCTGTCTCCCCCTCTAAATTGTAAATTCCTTGTGGGCAGGAATCTGTCTACCAACTCTGTTATACTGTACTTTCAAGTGGTTAATACAGTGCTCTGTGCTCATTAAGCACCACTGATTGATTTCACACAGTGAATTTCATTATTTTATTAGCAATCTTCTAATATTATAAATATCTTTCAAAGCAAAATTTCAACAAACACGTTTATGTGAGTAGATTCCTAGTTTATTAATCTGAAAGTCACATTTAATCACCAACTTCACGAAAAAAAAAAAGATTTCACAGCCAAACCTGTTTTCATCTTATGAGGGAGATTGGGTTATGTGTGGGTGGGTACATGTGGTCTTTTCAAAACTTTCTGGCACTAATGGAAAATTACAAGACAAAATTAACATCTTTCACTAAATGGTCACTTGCCTTTTTCTGATTTTTAAAAGTTTACATCATTTCTACCCTACAGGGATGTGGTTACGATTAAATGAGATAATGGTTAAGAGAGTGCTTTTGGAAAAATACTTTTAAATTTATTATTTGGTGGTGTTTCTATATCAGCCATTATTTTCTTTCACCTACTGGGGAACTAAGAGAAAGAACATAATTTGAACATTTGAAATTAAACCAGATATTATTATTTTTCCACATTATGGTCACTGTTTTTTCTACCTTTGATCTCATGGCATAATAGATGTAAACTGATGAAAATTATAAAATAAGTTCGGCTCGGTTTCAAGAATCCAATTTGGTAGGGAACAGGGGGAGAAGATCACCCAAAAAACAAAACTCCTTTCAGACTAAATATGTTGAAGAAGGTAGTAACGGTAATACATTAGGTGAATTTTCAGCTCCTTGTTCCCTTATCATCACCTGGTGGAAGTGGCAAAAGAGCATTGAAATGGTCAGAACAGGCAAAATGAGTTAATGGGGGCAATCCCTGATAATCTAGCCAGATCATCAGTTGTAGAATAATTAAAAAATACGTGCAAAGCATTCTATTCAGTTTCAGTCATTGATTCATTAGGTAATTTTAGACAGTCACTTCAACTTCTCTGTATGCCAGTTTTCCCATCTGTAAAATAGAACTAAAAAGTTGGGCTTATCGATTTTAATTGTTGTCTTTCGATTTTAGTGGGAGAATGAACCAAACTTCATAATGCCCAAGGCTAACAAAGTCGTGGTGGAATGCAGGAAAGGTTAGAATTAGAAACTTCTTTGGTGTTTGAAATCTTCCATCGGAAAGCACAAGAGGACTGTGGCCTATTTCTATGCTGCATTATTTAAACACAAAAATTCACTGACTTCAGTATCAGTACATAGTGTGCTCCATGAAGAGAGCTGAGAAACAGAGAGAAGAAATCTGATCCCAAACTTTTTAGTGGTCTTCTTCTTGTTATATCTTTACCAAATGAACTCTTTAGTGCCCATAATTTGTCTGTGCAATAACAATACTAGGTTTACTCTCCTGGAGGAATATCAGGAGACTTCAAAATTTTAGTTGAACTCTTTATCTGTGACTCAGTTTTCATTAACTTGCTCATTCACTGAGGAGGAATGAGGGAAGAAATAAATGCCTTTAAAATGCAGTCTTTTGTTATTTGGTCATATAGAGTCCAACATTTTCCCATAAATTCAAGAAATGCCAGTGTGCGAAGTAGTGAGCATATAATATTGAAATCACCCTCCTATTAAAAATTTGCCATGGTTCAACTGTACTTAGTTGACTCCACAACATTTTTGTCTCATTATATGCTGTTGTGCAGACGGCCAATCTATGCATTTCTAATCTTTCTGTCATTAGTGATTGCACTTCACTCTGGCAGCTTTTTGGCTTGAAACTGAACACTTCTTTCTGACAATCTCTTTGGAGACAAGAATTTTGGCTAAGGGACCCTTTTGTCAATTAAAAAACTGTATTCCATAATTGCCACCAGGGGCTTTCCAAAGCTCACATAGCTCCCTTTGCTGTCTGGGTTTTGATCATGAAGAGTACAAATTTCAAACCATCTGAAATCATTCCTTTAAACACAGGAAAAGGGGAAAAAGCCCAACAGTTTTTCCACTGGAAGGAGATTGGATCTCATTTTAGTCTACAAGGAGTCAAATCCACACTAAGGGCATTCCCTCTTTCTTTTTGTATGTATTCTAAGGTCAGGGCTTCACGGATAAAGCGAAGGGAATAGTTAAAAAATTAGAGGTCAGTGTGATGGATGTGATCCATGTGACCTGTGGGCTATAATAAAAATAATAATAATAATGATGGTATTTGTTAAGCACTTACTATGTGCCAAGCACTGTCTAAGCACTAAGGTAGATATAAGGTTATCAGGTTGTCCCACACGGGGCTCAAAGTCTTAGTCCCCATTTTACAGATGAGGTAACTGAGGCACAGAGAAGTTAAGTGGTTTGTCTAGAGTCACACAGCTGACAAGTGGCAGATCCTATCAACCTCCTCTCCAAACAAAAACTCCTCACTCTAGGCTTCAAGGCTCTACATCACCTTGCCCCTTCCTACCTCTCCTCCCTTCTCTCTTTCTACCACCCACCCCGCACGCTCCACTCCTCTGCCACCCACCTCCTCACCGTCCCTCGGTCTCGCCTATCCCGCCGTCAACCCCCGGGTCACGTCCTCCCGCGGTCCTGGAACGCCCTCCCTCCTCACCTCCGCCAAACTGATTCTCTTTCCCTCTTCAAAACCTTACTTAAAACTCACCTCCTCCAAGAGGCGTTCCCAGACTGAGCTCCTCTTCTCCCTCTACTCCCTCTGCCATCCCCCCTTTACCTCTCCGCAGCTAAACCCTCTTTTTCCCCTTTTCCCTCTGCTCCTCCACCTCTCCCTTCCCATCCCCACAGCACTGTACTCGTCCGCTCAACTGTATATATTTTCGTTACCCTATTTATTTTGTTAATGAATTGTACATCGCCTTGATTCTATTTAGTTGCCATTGTTCTTACGAGATGTTCTTCCCCTTGACTCTATTTATTGCCATTGTTCTTGTCTGTCCGTCTCCCCCGATTAGACTGTAAGCCCGTCAAACGGCAGGGACTGTCTCTATCTGTTGCTGACTTGTTCATCCCAAGCGCTTAGTACAGTGCTCTGCACATAGTAAGCGCTCAATAAATACTATTGAATGAATGAAAGATCCAGGTTCGAACCCATGACCTCTGACTCCCAAACCCATGCTCTTTCCAACTAAGCCATGCTGCTATGAATGTCTGGGTCTGGCTGAGGGGCAAAGGGTGGGAAAAGGGGATGGGTTTCCTGTATAGGTCTTGCAGAGAGTGGTGTCACCTTGTGTAATTACTGTGATATTTGTTAAGAGCTTATTATGTGCCAAGCACTGTTCTAAACAATGAGGTAGGAACAAGCAGCGTGGCTTGTGGCTAGAGAAGCAGCGTGGCTCAGTGGAAAGAGCACGGGCTTTGGAGTCAGGGCTCATGAGTTCGAATCCCAGCTCTGCCACTTGTCGTCTGTGTGACTGTGGGCAAGTCACTTAACTTCTCTGTGCCTCAGTTCCCTCATCTGTAAAATGGGGATTAAGACTGTGAGCCCCACGTGGGACAACCTGATTCCCCTATGTCTACCCCAGCGCTTAGAACAGTGCTCGGCACATAGTAAGCGCTTAACAAATACCAACATTATTATTATTATTATTAACAAGGTAATTGGTTGGACACAGTCCCTGTCCCACATGTGGCTGATAGTCTTAATCCCTATTTTAGGGAGGAGGGAACTGAGGCCCAGAGAAGTGAAGTGACTTGGGTGGCTCAATAGATAGAGCCTGGGCTTGGGAGTCAGAGGTCATGGGTTCTAATCCCGGCTCTGCTGCTTGCCAGCTGTGTGACTTTGGGCATCACTTAACTTCTCTGTGCCTCAGTTATCTCATCTGTAAAATGGGTATTTAAACTGTGACCCCCACGTGGGACAATCTGATCATCCTGTATCCCCCCAGCACTTAGAACAGTGCTTTGCACATTGTAAGCACTTAACAAATACCACCATCATCATTATTATTATTATTACTTGCCCAAGGTCACACAACAGAGCTGGGATTCGAACCAGGTCCTCTGACTCCTAGGTCTGTGCTCTTTTCACGCTGCTTCCCTGTGTATTGTCATTAAGGGTTCAGCCATTGATCATTAGGAAAATTATGATGATCAGAAAAGTGAAGACAAATGTCTAGGAGATTCTAGGGAATTCTGGCTCTGCTTGTAATAATAAAAATAATTGGGGTGTTTGTTGAGCACTTACTATGTGCCAGGCACTGTAGTAAGTGCTGGGGTAGATACAGACAAATCAGGTTGGACACAGTCCCTACCCCACATGGGGCTCACGGTCTCAATCCCCATTTTAAAGATGAGGGAACTGAGGCCTTGAGAAGTGAAGTGATCTGCCCAAGGTTCCACAGCAAATAAGTGGCAGAGCCAGGATAAGAACCCATGATTTTCTGACTCCCCGGCCCATGCTTTATCCACTACACCATGATGTTTCTCAAGTCTGCTGGCTGTTCAGACAGCCAGTTTAGAACCTTCAAGCTGAAACCAAAAACCACCACAATCTCGAACGCTCATTATCTATTTCAGCTTTCTTGCTAATAAGTATTATCAAAATGATTCAGTCTTCTGCTTTACTTCTATCTAAGGAGAACTGGCCCAGAGAACCCGTGAGAATGTCACATTGGTTTCTAAGACAGGAGGCAATGTATAGACCGTGGTGGGCTGAGGGAGAGGGGGATCACAGATAAATGTTTTGTTGGAATGATTGGCCTCTGTGCTGCTCTGGTAATAATAGCAAAAGTTATTTCTAGTCAAGTCATGCTTTTCTGTTTGAGATGATTTAAGCATTTTAATAAACTGAAGTCTGAAACTCTGGTGACTTTGCTCTTGCCTTTATGGGAAGTAGACATGGAGATGAACTCAGAGTGGAATTGAAATTATATGGCTACAAATACTGTCTGTTCAAAGGTCAGGCAATACCCAAGAGTCTGTAGAAGGTGATTTACAATATCAATAGAATCCCAAAACATAGCTGTATAATCTCATTTAGTTTTTCCAAGCCTTTTTTTAAAATTTATGTAATTTAAGAATCTTAGAGCAGACACTAAGCAACAATCGCTGGCAAACAGCCCCTAGAGTTTTCATTTAATAAAAGTCCCTGGATAGAGATTAACTTTCTTCTCTCTGTGTCACTGTGGCTTCATCTGCCTCAGGAAGGAGAACTGTGCAGGCACATTGATAAATGGATTTAATTTATAGGATTTCTCCTCCAAACTTCTAGAGTGCAGTATAAAGCCTCTAAGTGAAAAACAGTCTAATCAGTCTTGGGAAAGGTCCAGGAAGAAAGAGCAGTGAGAATGAATTTAGTCACTTGGGATTTCAAGGTGGTAGGGCAGCTTCTCTCGAGGTTTATATTATGTTGGTAGGTTACCTCAGGAAGAGAAAGGGCCCTGGATACTCTTAAGCATTAAATGAGTTGTCCACTCCTAGAACTTTCCTAAAGGGATATTTATATGGATGGCAAAACCAGACAAATCTTTGGATCATTCATCAATCCATCCATCAGGTAGTCATATTTATGGAGCATTTACTATGTGAAGAGCACTTTTAGTAGGGCTTGGGATCTTAGTAGGGCTTGGGACCTTAGTAGGGCTTGGGAGAGGACAGAGATGGTAGAGAAATTTCCTGCCCCCAAGGATCTTACAGTCTAGAGGGGAGGTAGATTAATGACTCTGTGTGTGTGTGTGTGTGTGTGTGTGTGTGTGTGTGCGCGCAACAATAATAATAATAATAATAATAGTGCCAACCACTGTTCTAAGCATGGTGTAGATACAAGCTAATCAGTTTGGACACAGTCCCTGTCCCACATGGGGCTCACATTCTTACTACAAATGAGGAAACTGAGGCCTAGAGAAGTAAAATGACTTGCCCAAGTGACAAGTGGCAGATCCGGGATTAGAACCCAGATCCTTCTAGCTCCCAGGCCTGTGCTATATCCATTAGACCACACTGAGTGAATATAGACATGTGTGGACAAGGAGAGGGTCAATAGAATGAATACAGGGGTGTGTACATGTGTGGTTGTGTGTGTGTGGCTGGGGGGGGGGATACAAGGGGTGTTACTGGAATGACAGGAGGTTTGTCAGCAATCTGTGGGTCAGGACCAGGGATTGATGGACTTGAAGCAGGGCTCCCCAGCCCCCACCTGGTCCTGCCCCACTCCACCACCACAGGGCCCAGCCCAGCCATCTGGCCTTGGTCCTACCCCAACTCACCAGTCCAAATTTATTATTAGACCTCTACTGGGTGGGAAGCACTTGCTTGGGTAAGATGACCAGAATTATGATCACTCTAAGCAAAAAGGGAATTGGGCCTATAGTAATAGAGACAGGGGAACAGAGATATTAGATTGGGGGACAGAGGGAAGGGAACAGAAGGGGAAGAGGAGTGGAAGAAAAAGGAAAATGGGGGAAAAAAAGAAATGAAAGAGGGAAAAGGGGGAAGGAGAGGAAGAGAAGGGTGGAAGGACAAAAGGGAAAAAAAGAAAAATGGAGGAAAAGGGGAGAAGAACTATGAGAGATGGAGGGAGAAGGAGGAAAAGGGAAATAAGAAAATGCAAGGGAGAAGGAAGATAGGGAGAAGAGAAGGGTGGAGAAAGAATATTCACTTTCTGCTCCCTCCATCCTTCTGCCAAGGCAATCACCCAAGTAGCGGCAGTTGAGTCCTCCAGCCTAGGGCAGACCTATTGTGTCAATAACACTGTCATCTGTGTTGAGGCAGGGGAGGACAGGCATCTTGATCTGCATCACGAGTCCAGCTTTCAGAGTTGCCATCACAGTTGCTGTCTGACCCCACTTAGTCTGGCCGGTCCAGAGAACACTTCACCCACAATTCCCTTCATCTGAGGATAGGGTAATGCATGCAAGGCTCGGCTCCTCCACGTGTCTGCTGTGGGATCTTGAGCAAGGAACTTCACTTCTCTGCCTCAGTTCCCTCATCTGCAAAATGGGAATTCAATACCTGGTCTTCATCCTACTTAGACTGTGATAATCAAGGGAGACCTGATTATCTTGTATCTACCCCAGGGCTTATAGCAGTGCTTGGCTCATAGAAAGCACTTAACAGTTATTATTATTGTTGTTGTTGTTATTATTTTACCTCCCTCCCAGCTGCTGGCTGTCCCACCAGAATCAAGTCATCTGACAAATTCAACTTCGGGGGATATTCAGAAAAAGTAAAGGATGCCACCCCTAAATTGAAGAACGGGGAAGACAAGCAACACACACTGACTAATATGTAACAGCAAGTCTATTTCCAAAGAAAAAAGCCCTTTGTTATTTCAAGAAAACAGCTTGTTACAGTTATAAAGGACCATCCATTGCCCTCTTGAAGCTCTGAAGACCTTTTTGAGGCCTAGGTGTGCTTCGTCTTTGTTGGAGGTTAAGGCTGGATTGCCTTTGAAGAGTTTGCAATCTAATGGGGAGACCGACAAGCATCGGGAATATAAACAGCAGAACAGGCACTTTTGCCTCACGTGCCCATGTTTTCATATGGAATTGCTTTGAGAGAGGAACTACTGTGGTACCAGCCTTGGCAGAGACCTTCACGGGTCAGGTCTGCTCAGTGCTGAGTTACTTGTTTCCATTTCTCTCCACAGGAGACTCCATTCCTTTTGCTAAAAGCTCCTCCAGACAGCTTGAAAAGAGACCTCAGTCCTGAAACGGCCCCTCTCTAGAGATCCTTGCTTGAATTTCAGTCTTTTAGAGCGTGAGTTGGTATGGCCTGCTGGGCAAAATGGTTGTTTTAGGCATGGTCCTCCTATTTATTCTGGAGAATGCTTACCCTGGGAGGGAGAGAAAGAGGGAGAAATCCTTTCCCTTTCACTCCAAGGCTTTTTTAAGGACCATTTGGCAATGTAAATACCTACTTGTTTTACAATTTTTTGAGATATTAACATGCACACCATAGATGGGAAATGCCTGCATGGTCCTGGATTCCCCAGAGGATCGATTCACAGTGCTGGTAGAAAGGGAAAATGAAGACGTTCCCATGAGTACCAGGTCCGATTAATGCCATTATTTGCTGCAGCGAATTCATGGTAAATCGATGTCATTCAATCATATTTATTGAGTGCTTACTGTGTGCAGAGGACTTTATTAAGCACTTTGGAGAGTATGATGTAACAATAAGCAGACACATTCCCTGCCTATAATGAGCTTACCGTCTAGAGGGAATAATGAATGCTTCTGCCATGTCAGTAATAATAATAGTGGAATTTTTTTTCAGTATTTGTTAAGTGCTTACTATGTGTCAAGTACCATTTTAAGAGCTGGGATAGATACCTGTTAATCAGGCTGGGCACAGTCGCTGCCCCTGTTTGTGCTTCGATAGCTCAGATAGTAATGCATCAGACTTTTAATATGAGAGTTCAGGGATCGTGGTTCTTTACAGGAAGATAGATGTTTTCCTTTAGACCGTACGCTCCTTCTGGCAGGGAATATGGTTACCAACTCTTTGGTACTGCACTCTCCCAAATGCTTACTACAGAGAGCTCAGCACACGGTGAGTGCTCAGTAAATGCCATTGATTGATTAATTGATTTGTTAAGCATTTACTATGTGCCAAGCATATAGTTACATTGCAATCAGAACAGACACAGTCCCTGGCTCCACAGTGGGCTCACAGTCTAAGGGGGAAGAGGGAAATTAGGGATTTAATTCCCATTTTAAAAATGAGGAAACTAAGGCACAAGGAGCTAAGTGACTTGCCCAAGGTCATACGTAAAGCAAGCGGCAGAGCTGGGATTAGAACCTGGGTCTCCTGACTCCCAGGCCCAGGCTCTTTCCACCAGGACATGCTGTTTATAAGGTAAGGCCAGTGCTCAAACTTGACATCAATCCCCATTTAACCACTGCATGATGCTTCTCACATTCCCCTTAATCCTTCCACCCCAGCTAAATTCCCAGTGGTTCTTTTTCACTCTGCCTAATCACATCAATTCTGCAATATGTCAAATGATGATGAATGAGCGGAGATGTGTATGTGGGAGGGAGTTTTTGTTTTTTTCTTTGTGTGTGTATGTGTGTGAGAGAGAGACAGAGAGAGAAAGAGAGAGATAGTAAAGTCCTCAGACAAAGGCAACTGACATTCAAATAAATAGTGGAAGCTTTAATCTTGGTGGTAAAAGACATACTGTCTCAGGTGCTTTAGCCATTATACGCCATTCAAATTTCTCACAGGAGACTACTGAAACTGGTTTATATATTCCCTCCCTCCCCACCCCACCCCTGAGCCTGAAACATTAGCCTATATGGAATGTAAAGCCACGAAATTCTTTCCTAATGACCAAGTCATTCAAAGGGGATCGTTTGAAAGACTTACATCTAAACTTACACCGGGGCCATTTTATAGCAAAACTAAACCTGAGCAATACCTCCTTTAAGTGTACCTTTCAATCACTGTCACCAGCGTTGTCTCCAGGTCTACTGGGAGAGAGGGTTAAACCGGTGAAAGGTAACGATTTTCATCTCTCCCACTCCTCCAGAAATATTTATAGTGTTCTCGGGGCCAGAGGACTTGCTTTTGAATCACGGAGGTTTAAGATTGTCAGTCCTCTGTAGACCACAACAACGACTCATGACCTTTATGTAATATCTTTCAACTAATAGGTCCCCATATGTTTTATAATCATAAAAAGCTTGCTCCAGCCCCTGTTTAAACCCTCACTCTTCTTCATCTCATTAACTGGATGTCCTCTGACTTAGACGGTCCAGTATGGGGAGGAAAGATGAATGGGAAATTCTCAGGCAGAAGCTCTGGGATAGATGCGAGATAACCGGGTCACACATTGGGCTCGAAGTCTAAGCTGGGGGCAAAAAAGGTATTGAATCCCCATTTTGCAGATGATGGAACTGAGGCACAGCAAAGTTAAGTGACTTGTCCAAGGTTATACAGCAGGTAAATGGAGATGGGATTAGAACCCAGGTCCTCTCACTCCCAGACCTGAGCTATTTCCACTAAACCATGCTCCTTCCCTAAAATGAATACTAAATGAAACTGTCCTTTATCTAAACCAGAAGGACCAGGCACGTAGTAAGTGCTTAACAAATACTGTTGTTGTTGTTGTTGTTGTTGTTATAATTATTATTATTCCACTGGGAGGAGCTACATCAAAACTTGGGACCTTTTCTAGGTCTCCCGAGGATTTAACTAAGCATCTATAAGTGGAGGGTGGGTAAGAGGTGGGGGTGTTGTCAAAGTCACTTCATTTAAATTTTCAAAATGGTAGAATTTGTCCAGAAGCCAGGTCCAATGTACCTTGGCCATAATGAATGCCTTCAACAAAAATGTCCCAATCAACTAAGTTTGTTAGAACTCCCTTACCAAACAGAGCTTGGCACTTGGATTTATTTTCTACTAGCATGAGGGAATTAAAGACAGGAACAGCCAAAAATCATTTTAGCCAACCTGATTACAGTCAGAATACTTAGAATAAACCTTGGGCCTAGACAGCCAATTCTGTTCACACCTGGGAGTTTAGGAACTGAGTTTGAAGAAGATGAATGGATTGCAAAGGAAAAGACTAACAGGCTAAAGGGATAGGAAGTTAGGATGAAGAAAGACCCTTTTAATAGTTGTATGGGAATGTGCACCATAAGTACTTATGAACTGGACAAAATGGTTCACAAGTCATTTATTATGGTACTGATATTGTTTTTAAAGCCCCTATTGTGTGCAAAACACTGTGCAAACAGAAAATAATTACACAGGTGAGAATTATTATTAATAATAAGAATTATGGTATTTGTTAAGTAATTTCTATATTGCCAGGCACTGTACTAAGCACTGAATGGGGATTAAGCCTGTGAGCCCCATGTGAGACATGGATCTTGTCCAACCTGATTGCTTTGTAATAATAATAATTATAATGTTGGTATTTGTTAAACGCTTACTATGTGCCAAGCACTGTTCTAAGCGCTGGGGTAGACACAGGGAAATCAGGTTGTCCCACGTGGGGCTCACAGTCTTAATCCCCATTTTACAGATGAGGGAATTGAGGCACAGAGAAATTAAGTGACTTGCCCACAGTCACACAGCCGACAAGTGGCAGAGCTGGGATTCGAACTCATGAGCCCTGACTCCAAAGCCCGTGCTCTTTCCACTGAGCCACGCCGCTTCTCCACCCCAGTGCTTAGAATGGTGCCTGATACATAGTGAGCACTTAACAAATACCATATATTAAAAAAAGAGATGAGCACAGATAACAGATAATTCAGACTCATAGGTGAGCATCAAATAGTCAGACAGGTTCACCGCTAACAAGGTACTGGATTTCAAAGTCAACCCACCAGTACTGAGGTTAAAAAACCCCTGAGCATCATTGGGTGGTAAGGGTAAAGAGAACAAATAACAGCAGACTGCCTAATCTGCCTTGGCAAGGGAAACTGAATTGGGGGATTTGCCATCATGGAAAACATAACAAAGGTTTTTAAACAGTGTGAATAATGCAGTAGAAAAGCAAGAGTACTGGTGTGGCAATGGTAACCAATACGACAGGTGTTGTTCTCCGTGAGTAGTTTGCTGTATCTGCTAATTCTAGTGTATCATACTCTCCCAAGCACTTAATACAGTGCTCTGCATACAGTAAGGACCCAATAAATACCATTAATGATTGATGGTGATGAGCGGAGGTTCTGGAAAATCGCTACACCAAGAAACAAATGTGCCAACTGACAGGTGTGGGAAATTACAAACATTAGCTGAGTAAAAGACTATCTTTGCGTATGCCCATGAGGAATTAGATTTTCAACTCCACCTGCATGCACGGATAGAATATCCCCATAAGTGGATTGTCTTTGAAAGTGAGGATGGTTATATAAATATACACACTTGAGTAGGAGTGTCCTATAATCTCCCATAGATCTTCTGGACAGCAGTCCCTTTTCTGAGGCGGCCTGATTTTATACCGGGGGCTGAGGGAAAAGTTCGAAGGATGAGAAGTCTGAATGCTGATCATCTGACTTCTTTAATCCTTCCCTATCCTAGCTGCCAAACTCTCTTCCTTCCTGAATCTCTTCCTCCTCCTCCCTTTCATTAGAAGTTTAGTTCCAGTGAGAATTCAGTTCGTCTTAGTTCTGAATCTTCCACATTATATTGGGTCTGCATCTGTTTTATAATGCAGTTATAATAATGACCCCTCTCAGAGTCGCACCTGGAGAGTTTCCAGTACTCTAAAAGTCTCAACTATGGGAGGGAGAGTCAAGCAAAGGCCTACCCACTCCATTCCAGGCTTGGACAGTGGCTAGCAAGTGGAAGGCCATCTGCTACAAGTCAAAACTCCCCTGTGCTGGGCAGCAGTGGCATGAGAGAGAGTAGAGAGTGGAGACTCAAGTTTACTGCGTGGAAGGAGGCAGTGGTAAACTACTTTCCTATTTTGATCAAGAAAACTCTATGGATACGCTACCAGAACGATTGCAGATGGAGGTGGGACGTTCTGGGAGAGGAGTCTGTTGAGTCTCCATGGGTCGGAAACAATGGCTTAAGACAATATTAGTGATCCTGTTTCTTAAAGTGTATACTCTGTGGAAAACACTGGGCTAAACGCAGAAAATATTTAAGCAGGTGAGAATTAGATACATACTGCCTGTGTACGGTGATCCGGCCTGAGAAGCAGTGTGGCCTAGTGGATAGAGACAGGCCTGGGAGTCAGAAGGACTCTGCTGGAACTTTCCATCTCTTAGAACTTCTTGGAGGCACGCTTTGTTCTGGGGGAGCTTGAGAAGTACTTTTGCACATTACTCTTACACAGATTCATTCAATAGTATTTATTGAGTGCTTACTATGTGCAGAGCACTGTACTAAGTGCTTGGAATGTACAAATCGACCTTTTAGACTACACGTTCATTGTGGGCAGAGAACGTGTCTACCGACTCTGTTGTATCATACTCTCCCAAGTGTTTAGCACAGTGCTCTAAATATATTAAAGACTCAATGAATACCATCGATTGATTCTTATTCTTGGCTTTCAAGTTGCTATACCCACATAAGTGTGAAGCCAATTAAAGCTCAGTCATCCCAACTAGGAAAAGCTGGTATTCATCCAAGAAAGCACTCTACGAATGCTGAAGATACTTTAACACCACCTCTGAATAAACTTGTTAGGATTTTTTTTTCAAGGCAGGTGACAGGTTTGAGGTGGAAAAGGAAGGTTGAAGGAACAGGAGGAGTGTGAGGTGAGTAAAAGAAAAATAGCTTGCTTTCCTGATGCCATCTAACTGCAAGAGGGCAATGCTCACAGTTATTTGGATGTGTAAATCTCTTCCTGGTTAAATATGACTGAATGAAAATCAGGTGCAGTTCTTTTTAAGTGTGTTTCCCCATCCTCTCTGCCAGCCAATTGTCAGGATGGATACAAGGGCAGGTTTGCAGTCATTCACTGTCCATACTGGATCAGGACAATAGGATTGTTGTTCTGGCTGGAGATTCTCTCTCAGTCATCTGGCCTGATGAACAAGTGTGGGCTAGTGGAAAAAGCAGAGGCCTAGAATCAGAGGACCTGGGTTCTAAATCCCAGCTCTGCAACTTGCCTGCTGTGTGACCTAAGACATGTCACTTCACTTCTCTGTACTTTACTTTCCTCTTCTGTCAGTTGAGGATTAAATATCTGTTCTCCCTTCTACTTAGACAGTGGGACAGGGACTGTGCTTGATCTGATTATCTCATCTAGCCCAGTACTTAGTACAATTCTTGGCACATGGCAGGAGTGGTCAGTGGAAGTCAACAGGTCAATGGATCCAGTAGTGGCAACACATTTATCCAGCCCCAGCAGAGTTTTGGAGTAGATGGGTGTCATAAGGCACTCACCTGGTTGAACATCCCAAATATATATATATATATATATAAATATATAGCACCCTCCAATGTCCCTACTCCCTTGGCCATCATCCCCCAAGACATAGCAAGGGGTATCCTGTTACTCTGTCTGATTGCATGGAAGAAAGTCGGGATTATTACGAATAGATATTGAATGTCCTTAAGGAACCAGAACTAGACAATGCAAGAGATAATGCCAAGATGAAGGAATATCTTTTTTCTTTCTGAGAGAATCTCAAATCCTCTCACTTAGAGAAACAGCGGCCTAATGGTTAGAGCACAGGCCCGGGAGTCAAAATGACCTGGGTTCTAATCCTGGCTCCTCCTCTTGCCTGTTGGGTGATCTTGGGCAAGTCACTTAACTTCTCTGTGCCTCAGTTTCCTCAAATGTAAAATAGGGATTAGGCCTATGAGCCCCATGTGGGACATGGGCTTGTCCAACTTGATTAGCTTGTATCTATGTAATCAAGTGTTTAACAAATACCATAAAAAAATATTGGGGGCTGAGTAGAACTGGTCAGCAAACAAGCAGCGAAAAGCTGGGTTAATTCGGTCTGTCTCTCTCCTTGCCCCCCAGCTGTGGAGTTGGCCTATTCCTGTTGTGAGGAATTTTCTGGTTATTTTGCAGAAATAACTGATTAGACATGGAGGAAATTGGACGCTCCTCTGAATTAAATCTCTGCAGATCATAAAAACATTGCCTCTTCAGACCGGGTTTTGGCTGGCATCCCTCACTGGAGTATTAGAGGCATGAAAGGAACTGTGGCTGGACCGGCAACTTGGCGTTGAGACCTGAGTGGAGGGAACCAGTATCACTTTTGTGGTTTCTCCGAGAGTCTAGAATTGTCAGGCTCCCTGGGTTATACACTCCCCCAACTCAAAAGTCCATTTCCTGAGCTCAGACTTCCTCTTTTTGAAAATTACTCTTCATGCTGGTTTATTCCTGAGGGGAGATAGAAACAAACATTCCCTGCAGGCAGAAAGGAGGACGGCCTCAGTCCACTACTGAATGTTCCCCTTTAACTGGGCTTGCTTCCAGGAGAAGGGGAAGAACATGGTAGCCACCTCCTGAACTGCATTGTGGTGGAACTGAATTTCATGCTAGTGAAGGGAAGGCAAGAATCCACCCAGAGAATCCTGGTCTACTGTTTCCTCATGCACAATTTCTACTTCAGACACTGGGGGCTTAATATAGGGTTGGCACTGCAGTGTCTGATGGCTCCCATGCCTCCATAAAAACAAGCAGTCGGTGCCAACTGCTGCTTAGTTTCCTATCTATGGGCAGATGGGAGGAGCAGGGAGAGGAATGAAGGTGAACTATTTACTTAATCCTTTGTTATTTTGGCTTTGGGTGTAATTAATTTTGATTTGATAAGTTAATGTGATATGCCAAAAATTCCCTAATATATCACATATTCAAGGCCAAAGGCATAGATGTAAAAACAGCATCAAGTCACATCACATCCTTTGCCTTGAAAAAAATTACAAATCTAGCCATTCGGGGCTTTCCCAGATTTCCTGCAGCACCTATTAGGAATGACACAGCAATCGCAACCATCATATTTGTTCTGGATCTGAAGCCGTTGGCTATTCCTACTAATTATAGTATTTGTTAAATGCTTACTAAGTGTCAAGCACTGTTCTAATCTCTGGGGTAGATACAGTACAATCAGATCATCAGACAGTCTCTGTCCCACATGGGGCTCATAGTCTAAAAAGGGAGAGAGAGGAGGTATTTAATCCCCATTTTTACAGAGGAAAAAACTAAGGCATAGGGAAATTAAATGACTTGCTCAGAATCACATATCAGCCAAGTGGCAGAGCCGGGATCAGATTCCAGGTCCCCTGATTCCCAGCCCTGTGCTTTTTTTTCTAGGCCAAACTCTCTAGACTGTAAGCTCTCTAGACTGTAAGCTCACTGTGGGCAAGGAATGTGTCTGTTTATTGTTATTTTGTACTTTCCCAAACGTTTAGTACGGTGCTTTGCACACGGTAAGCACTCATTAAATACGATTGAATCGACTGAATGAATGTATGCTGCTGTCCCCCTTCCTCCAGCAGTTTCATAGTAGCTCTGACGTTCTCGAGCCCCATGACCACGGGCTCCTTGTTTTCTGTCCCTAGCCCACCAACACAGACTCTACACATGCACAGATTGATGTAGCTAGAGCTGTCTTTCTAAGGCATGGCTTAGATGTAACACAAGTAAACAAGTCAGAAGTGTCGGAAAGGCACGCAAAGTGAGCTTAAACGGTACACTTTTGCAGCCTCAGCTCAAAGAAAGTAAGCACAGTAAATGCATAATATAATAAAATAGACATTCTATTATAGAACATTACTGCCATACTTTTAGATGACTTGTTGATCCTGCATTGCCAAACTTTCCTGTCCTGACCACACATCTTTGGAAGAAACAGAGACCCAGACTGTCCCTCATATTATGATTATGCTACTATCCCTTGTTATCTCCTCCAAAAGGCCTTCCCTGATTAAGCCCTCTTTTCCCCGACTCCCCATCCCTTTGCATCGCCTATGCACCTGAATCTGTACCTTTTGTGCACTTGACATTCAGCCCACCCTCAGCCCTTCAGGACTTAAGTGCATTATCTATAACATTTAATTATATTAATGTCTATCTCCCCCTCTAGACTGTAAGCTCCTTATGAGCAGGGAACATATCTACCAACTTTGTTGTGTTATAGACTACCAAGCATGTAGTACTGTGCTCTGCATGTAGTTCAATAAATACCACTGATTGATTGATTACCCCAGAGCTTAGTACAGTGCTTGGCAAACAGGAAGTGCTTAACAAATACTATTATTATTAACTATTATTATTATTTAAAAGCTCAACTAGTTTGATTGGAGTGAAAAGGCACATTAGTTCAGGAGTAAGAATTCAAGACTCAACCTCTTAAATACCTACATTCTTATCAAATTGGGAACTACTGAAGCTTCACTATGTATAAATCATCAAAAATGAATCCCTCTAAGGTACAGATATTTTGTTTCCCCTTGTGACCCCAAATCAGGACACTAGTAGTAGTTCTATGACCCCAGAGCAGAAGAAACCATTCCCTAGACAGGTGACCACATCCTTTGCCTAGAAGAGTGAAATAGCCAACTCTCCCACTACTCCCTATGCTTACTGCTCTCAAATGCTACACTTCATTTGGTTAATCTTCACTCCTTCTCAAGATGAGATAAATTCCCAAAGTTGTGGACAGGGAAAGTGTCTACTATGTTATATTGTACTCTCCCAAGTACTTAGTTCAGTGTTCTGCACACAGTAAGCACTCAAAAAATGTGATTGATTGATTTTGCTGAAGAGACAAATAGCAATGTGAAAGATGGATTTCCTTTTAGGGGTCCTCAGTTGGATTTATAGTTTGTTGGCCTTGCTTGCTTTAGTGCTTCAGTGGTGTTAGTTGGTGATACTTGATAGCTTCCATTTAATAGTTTACAGAGACAGTCAAACCTTTATTTATGTCTTGGCTCGAGACATGCCAAAAGCAATGTTTTAAATAATGTGATGGTGGCGTTGAATGGGTGCCTCAGTAAAAATGACAAAGTCAGGAAATTGGCAGCTGCCATTCTAACAATCCATTTTTAAATCACAACACTTGGGAAGCCAAACGAGTGTGTAGCCTAAGTTCAACCAGAAGACAATGAACTCAGCTGTGAATTATAGGGGTTCAATGACATGTTGGTATATCCTTTTCATTTGATGTTTTAGTATTTACAGTTAGTAATTTTGAAAGTCTGAAAAGCTAACCGTCTAATTCAGGAGGTTGTGCTATCCTGCATGACTGACTCTGAAAGCAGAATTTGAGTCACTACCTAATATTACTTATTCATATAGCAATATTAGAGTCTTTCTGAATGGCATATAAAGGATTCTTTTTAAGCAATCCTCCCCATCCCAAGCAGAGTGTACAGCAGATAGTGCAGACATCATTTTTCCAACTTTGCATCCATTCTTGACAACCCCTTCAATATCTGATTTTGCTGAATCACCTTGTCACTTGAAGTTCTTCTAAAGAAAAATACAATCTAAATATAAATTATTTATTATGACAAGATTCCCACCTCTCCACTATTCTGTGCAGTTTAGAACCCCTACAACTGAACTTGATATGGAAACCTTAGAAAAGTCTCACAAAAGAATGAACATAGTCAACTCTATTGTACTCTACTCTCCCAAGTCCTTAGTACAATGCTCTGCATACAGTAAGTGCTCCATAAATACCTTTGATTGAATGATTAATTAAATATTGGGAATTAGCCCCTATGGAAATAAGCTAAATAAATGTTTTATTAAACATGCCGAAGGTTCAATAACAGCCTTGAAGAAAATGAAGCAATGTTAAAATGAGAATGTTCTGTATTTCCATGGAGAAGACAAGAGAATGGATTTCTCTTAGAGAAGCAGCTCGGTGGAAAGAGCCCGGGCTTGGGAGTCAGAGGTCATGGGTTCGCATCCCGACTCTGCCCCTTGTCAGCTGTGTGACTGTAGGCAAGTCACTTCACTTCTCTGTGCCTCAGTTCCCTCATCTGTAAAATGGGGATGAAGAATATGAGCCTCATGTGGGACGACATCATTCCCATGTATCTACCCCAGAGCTTAGAACAGTGCTCTGCACGTAGTAAGCGCTTAACAAATACCAACATTATTATTATTATTTCAGATGTAGATAGAGATTCTATTAGACATTAAGAAAGATAATTTGAAAGTTTGGGCTATATAAAGTGGTAGTGAAATCTCCTTCTGGAGATGTTTTTAGAAAAATCCACAAGTTGACTTGATGGAGGTTGACTTGATTGAGGAGGCAGGGTGATGGCTAAGATAACTTATAATGTGCCTTCAGCTCATTTTCAAGTGAAATTCCTTTTGAACTCGGGAAACAAGTGGCCAAACTAGGGACCACAGGCATGGGCTGGACCCTGACTGTGTTCCTCTGTCATGGTGATTTCATGGTCAGTCCTGGAATGGGAGAGGAAAAAAGGAGTCGAGGAAAGAGTGGGGAGGGAAGTGGCATTTCTCCTCTTCTTCCCTCAGCAGAATCAACTGCCTGATAACCATCTGTCTGACAACTCACCCTTCAATTCCATCCTTGTTGTGACCTATTATTCAAACCACTGCATCTGACAGAAATTTATATTGGGTGCAGGGAGACCTCTGAGCTCAGCTTATATGCTAAACCTTTCAATGCTCCTCTGGACTGAGCCAACGTCAAGATTATCATCATGTCCCAACTGAAAAAATGGACAGTGAGTTCTTGTTTTTGACCTCTTGACTGACCAGATGTACAAGTGGAGCCTCCCATAATAATAATAATGTTGGTATTTGTTAAGTGCTTACTATGTGCAGAGCACTGTTCTAAGTGCTGGGGTAGATACAGGGTAATCAGGTTGTCCCACGTGAGGCTCACAGTCTTAATCCCCATTTTACAGATGAGGTAACTGAGGCACAGAGAAGTTAAATGACTTGCCCACAGTCACACAGCTGCCAAGTGGCAGAGCCGGGATTCGAACCCATGAACTCTGACTC
Organism: Ornithorhynchus anatinus; assembly: GCF_004115215.2. Classification (NCBI taxonomy): domain Eukaryota; kingdom Metazoa; phylum Chordata; class Mammalia; order Monotremata; family Ornithorhynchidae; genus Ornithorhynchus; species Ornithorhynchus anatinus. Next base: position 17,642,904 of record NC_041751.1, read on the forward strand.
CCAAGCCCGTGCTCTTTCCACTGAGTTGTTTCTCATAGCATGAAAAGCTCTTTTTTCCCCCATAAAGAAGTGGTCGATAGCAGAGTTAGGGTGCTGCTGACTCTTCAGATCTCTTCAGAACATGCTCTTCAGATATAAATTTCTGTCAGATGCCGTGGTTTGAATGATAGGTCACAACAAGGATGGAATTGAATGGTGACTTGTCAGCAGTGGCATTTACTGAGCCTCCAAGAGTGTGAAACACTTAGTATAGTGTTCTGCACATAGTAAGCTCAATAAATACAATTGTCTGATAGATTAAGCACTTGGAAATATAAAACAAGCACGAGACTCATCCCCTGACAACAGGAGCTTACCCTCTAATTGGAGAGACAGACATAAAAATGTTTCTAAACAGTATAATCAAAGTAAATATTTAAGTTTACAATTGTGTAAGTCCTGAGGTTGCTATCTAGACATCAAACTCTTCCTTTTTTATGCAAGCTGCTGACCAGAGCACCTATTGACTTGCTTAATATCATGCCTCTCAAAAAGATTCTGGAGGGCTGGCAGTGAACTCTTATCTTCAGAATCTCTTTTTACATTAGAATGAGAGAGAATGAGAATGAGAGAGGTAGATGGAGAGAAAGCCCTTTTTCTCCATATGAAGCCATCAGAAAAGTCTCCCCATTGGCCATGGCATGATCGATGGTGACATTTCTCATATGCTCAGTGAAGACTGCCTTGACCCGTTTCGGTCCAGCTAATAAAACAGGAGGCACTGCCAACACAAACAGTCTGAGGTATGAAAGTTCACAGCTAGCAATAACTGTAGTGTGAAACATGCCCATGAAGCCCAGACATCAAGGATGCTGCTCGGAATAGTTTGAATGTCCTGCATTCTTTTGCCATGAAAGAAGAGCAGAACAACAGCAGTGTGGTAGGCAGTGGCCAGAGAGGAATCCATAGGGTCCAAATTGCTGGAGAGCTGGCTATCCATTTTGTTCCTGCAACCGACAACAGGGGGAGGGGGTGGTAAAGGGGGAGAGGGGATGAAATATGCATGATGGGGTAATCTGAGGCCAACCCTTCAAAGTTGCTCAAAATATGTCCATTTCCATCAAAAAATAGTCAAGGGCTACATAAAAAGGGTCTTTGCTTTTGGTGGTTATTTTTCTCTGGAATGGGAAAAACAACCTTAAAAACCGCTGTATGGTGATTACATGGGTCACTGAATGAGGTCTATGTTAATTTAGACTCCAAAGTAGGAGAAACGTATAGTTTAGAGAGAGGACAGTTCATGACCTTCAATTCGTGTGCTGACATTGAGAACTGGGGGTGGATTTATTTGGGGCTTGAATTATCACTCCTCTCTGAGACAAGAAAGAATAATGACAAACCAGCTGAAAATGGGCATCCTGCCATATCCTGATCTAAAGGTTTCTTTCTGGTTTTAAGTTTCTGGAGAAATCTAGTTTTCAAAAGGGAAAGGATGGAAAGTTGGGAGCTTATTCCATTCAGAACTTAGTCCACTCTGTTGGTTAACTGAACTTCTAGGAATGAGACAGAAAATACCAACAGACAACAGTTTGTGTCCTTAAGGACACTATGGTAATGGCAATCCATATGTTCATTTGCACATACCATAAATGCAGTATATGCACAGTGCAGAGCACACAATAAATACTCAGTAAATATGATCGATTGAATGAATAAATGAATGACTGTCATTACTGAATCCAACACAATCCAGCCTTCAACAGAGCCTGCTCAATATAATTAACACAATGAAATGCCGTGACAGTGAATTTGATAGACAAACCATGTGTTAGATTGCTTTCCTTCTGGTCCCTTCCATTTATTTTCAGGTGGCAGGCAGGGTAAAATGAGAAAGACCATATATTTTCATTAAGTCTCACAAAATTGTGATTATCTCAGTCAAGTATGCTTTCATGCACTCTCTTTTCAAGTTTAGAACTTCCACAATTTTATCACATCTCCTCAGAAGTTAGTCCTGCCCTGTGACTAACCATTTTTGCTCCTGACATTCTTCATTGTCGGTCCTATCTCTCTTTAGATAAGTAAGAAAAATTGAACACAAAGGATGATGTGCTATGAATTCATAAAATATACTGCAACACTTCCTGGATAATCTTCAGTTCTTTCTGTTCCACTTAAGGATTCTACTTTTCATTAATTTCTGAACACTGGGCAGACATTTTCTGTGATTATTTTCTCCTCAGAAAATCCATCATGTTCTTATGACACAGGAAACATGAAGTTTAGTCTGAACCATTGTCACTTACTACTTATGTTAGCCATCATCTTCCACCTAACTCAACTAACCTCCTAAGAGCCTAAACATGTATGAGGTACTTGTTGCCATTAAAACAGTCCTGCTCAGATATTAGCATAATAATGCTCTCCTTTGTTCATTCTGTAAAGTCTAAAATAAGATGAATCAACCAAACTCTGCCTTCTGTGAGCAGAACACGGTACTAAGCACTTGGCAGAATACAATAGAGATTAGTAAACACGATCCCTGTCCTCAGAAAGCTCACAATCTAGTGGGAGAGACAGACATTTAAATAAATTAGAGTTAACAAAAAGCAACAGAGTATACAAAATATGTATATAAATGCCGCGGATGGGTTGAAAGTGCTTACATTTTTAGGTGGTACAAAAGAGCTGAAGGACTAGATGGGGACTATAAACTGGAAAGATTAGACATTAACTGGGGAAAGTCCCTTCTAGGGGAAGGCCTGATTTTGGAAGAGCTTTGAAGGGAGGGAAGAGTGGTGTTCTGTCATGGAGCTCCAGGCAGAAGTAGTGGGAGGGAGTGCATGTGGAGAAGTGAGCTAGATGCTGTCAGTGAGAGAGATGAGACACAGTGAGTTGGTTAACTAGGAAAGAAATGAATATTTTATTGAGAAGCAGTATGGCCTAGTGGATAGAACACAGGCCTGGGAGTCAGAAGGACCTGGGGTCTATTCCCTGCTCCACTACCTGTCTGCTGTGACACCTTAGGCAAGTCACTTCACTTCTCTGAGCTTCAGTGACCTTATCTGTAAAATGGGCTTGAAGACCGTGAACTCCATGTGGGACACTGTGTCTGGCCAGATTATCCTGTACCTACCCCAGGGTTTAGTACACTGTGTGGCACACTGTAAGGGTTTATCAAATACCGTTAAAAATATTAAAAGTGAGTGGGATCTTGGTTGCTAGATGCACAGGCATCTTTTGGAAGCTCCCTTGGTGGCTGAGCTGCCTAGTACTTGAACATTTTATTCACTGCTACGGTCAAGGATTAGAAATGGTCCCCCACTACCTTTACAAGTGTAGAGAGTGGAAGAATAATTTTAGAGTCCCAATTCCCATGGAAATGAAAGAAACAGACAGGTCATTTTTAAACTCAAATCGGGCCTTACTCTTAATAAAATCAACTAATGTATCAATAATCAATCAATCGACCATATTTATTGAGCATTTCCTATGTGAAGAGCAGTGTAGGAAGCGCTTGGGAGAGTACAATACAACAGAATTAGCAGTTACTTTCCCGGCTAATAACAAACTTACATCTGAAGGGTATCAATAGTATTTACCTTTAAGTGCTCACTGTGTGCCAAAAACTGTTCTAAGAATTTTAGAGGCTTCAGTGGAGTTCATAGACACAATCCTTCCCCTCCCATGTGCACCCAGAGCATGAAGCGCCCTCAAAACCCCAGGAATACTAGTGGCTGCAGGTGTGTTCTGAATTCTGAGTTCCAAGGAGCCTGAAATTCTGCTCCGCTAGCCACAACACTCTACCGATTTTGGTTTTATTTTGTGTGTTTGACTCTGTGGTGTTTCACTGTTTCATCATTGCTGATGCATCTCCTCAAGTTCCTTCTCCCCACTTTTACTCTTTTCATTCAATCGTATTTATTGAGTGCTTACTGTGTGCAGAGAACTATAGTAAGTGCTTGGAAAGTACAATTCGGCAACAGATAGAGACGATCCCTACCCAACAATGTGCTACAGTCTAGAAGGGGGAGACAGGCAACAAAAGAAAACAAGTAGACAGGCATCAATATTATCAAAATAGATAAATAGAATTATAAATAAACACATATCATTAATAAAATAAATAGAATAATAAATATGTACAAATATACACAAGTGCTGTAGGGCTGGGAAGGGGGCAGAGCAGAGGGAAGGAGTAGGGATGATGGGGAGGGGAGGAGGAGCAGAGGAAATGGGGGCTCAGTCTGGGAAGGCCTCCTGGAGAAGGTGAGCCCTCAGTAGGGCTTTGAAGGGAGGAAGAGAGCTAGTTTGGCGGATGTGAGGAGGGAGGGCATTCCAGGCCAGAGGTAGGACGTGGATCAGGGATCGACGGCGGGACAGGTGAGAACTAGGCACAGTGAGGAGGTTAGCAGCAGAGGAGGGGAGTGTGCAGGCTGGGCTGTAAAAAGAGAGACGGGAGGTAAGATAGGAGGGGCAAGGTGATGGAGACCTCTGAAGCCAATAGTGAGTCTTTGCTTCATAAGAAGGTCATTAGGCAACCACTGGAGATTTTTGAGGAAGGGAGTGACATGCCCAGAGCATTTCTATACCGGGCAGCAGAGTGAAGTATAGACTGAAGCAGGGAGAGACAGAAAGATGGGAGATCAGAAAGGAGACTGATGCAGCAATCCACTAGGGATATGATGAGAGATTGTACCAACAAGGTAGCAGTTTGGATGGAGAGGAAAGGGCGGATCTTGGCGATGTTGTGAAGTTGAGACCGGCAGGTTTTGGTGCTGGATTGGATGTGTGGGGTGAATGTGAGAGCAGAGTCAAGGATGACATCAAGGTTACGGGCTTGTGAGACGGGAAGGGTGGTAGTGCCGTCCACAGTGATGGGAAAGTCAGAGAGAAGACAGGGTTTGGGAGAAAAGATAAGGAGCTCAGTCTTGGATTGTGAGCCCCCTGAGGGGCAGGGGCAGGACCACATCTCATCTGTGTATTCTCTCAAAACTTAGTACAGTGCTCATCACACAAATAGGTGCTTAATAAATACTGTAATTACTATTACACTACCACTCAAGGTGCCACAATCTAACAGGATACTTGGATATGCCTGAAAAGATTGATGCGGGTCCAATAATATTAGCAATGTCATTCGCAGGTATCTCCTTTGCTTTGCTGTCACCTTTGCTGTTCTTGTGCTTTGAAGAGTTGAGGGTTTGGTCTCTTGATATCATGCTCTTCTCTGCTACATAACAGATCCCATTCTAATTTCTGCACACCGGGTTAATCTATCAAATCCTGTCGTTTCCCAGCTTGCCCATAGATATCCTGTGTCGCTTCAGGTTGTGCCTCATTTTATCTTTAAAATGGTTGGGTTTTTTTCCCCATTCTTACTTATGGTCTTCCCATATCCTGCAGCTATTGGTGGAGTCTGCTATCATCCATCCCCTTCACATGTATTGCTTAGTGAGGTTGGGACACAGTGAACATTTCTTTGGTGCTAATGGACTAATTCTATTCCAGAATCTCATGGCTCAAATCCTTTGTTTCATCTGATGTTCAGTAGGGGCATAGGTGACCTCGATGGAACTGCTTAAGAGGTTCATGCGATATCTATGAATGAATGAAGGCCCTCCTTCCCACTGAAAGTCGGACAGTATAATGTTCTCTGTCTTCCTTCAATTTAATTTGGAATCTGATGCCACATTGGCATCACACTCTTTCCACTTCCCGAAGTATATCCTGGCTTTCTTGATGGAGTTTCTACCTCTTTATAGCTGTGTATTGTTGAACAATACTAATAGTACTAATTAGTACTAATACTAATACTGAGACAGAAGCAGAAGCAGCATGGATCAGTGGATAGACCACAGACCTAAGAGTAAGAAGGACCTGGGTTCTAATCCTGACTCTGCCACTTTCTTGCTGTGTGACCTTGAGCAAGTGACTTAACTTCTCTGCACTTCAGTTACCTCATCTGTAAAATGTGGATTAAGACTGTGAGCCCCACGTAGAACAGGGACCTGTCCCCCCGATTACCTTGTATCTTTCCTAGAGCTTAGAACAGTGCGTACCAAAAAGTAAGCACTTAACAAATATCATTAAAAAGCATTAACTTCCTCACCTTTTTCCATGACTACGTTGATGATGGTGACACACAGTATTTCTTGTATGATTAATGCACTGAGGTAGAGCTTGGACAGAATTTGAGCAGCAGGGGTGGGTCGTCACTGATGCAGTGGTGAACAGCTATAGGGGGGTCCTGGACATTTGCTTGAGTGACCCACTTTTGGCAAATTGAGCCAAGAGGCTCATGGGTGTTCCTCTATTTGTACCCTGCTGCTCTAGCTAAGTCCTACTTGGAGCCAATCGGAGTGGAAAGATCAAAGTAAGAGAGCCCTCTTCTCAATACTCTTCTCCCTCCAAAGAGGTACCCTATCAGGCCTGCTCCAGCCACCCATTTCTTCATCTGGCCCTGCTGAGCGATAGTATGACACCCATGTTTGTAGAGTTCACGGATTTACCTGCAGGGGTGACAGACTTGCTGTTCTTCACTGAGGAGGCTTCCTCAAGAATTGGGAAGCAAGTCAGGTCCTTACAAGTTAGTAGATGCTCTGTTCTTCCTAAGGCCTCATTCTCAGTGGGGAGAAGTGTGTTACAAAGGTAGTTTCAAGTGCGGCTGCCAACTCGTTAAATGTCATGGACCCACACTCACCGAAACAGTGCAGTAGTTGCAAGCTAATCTCCAGTCTCCTGCACACTGGATTGGTGAGTGTGATTTTTGTCAGCCCTTTAGGAATGGGTGGAACTTTTTGTCTTGGACTGTAGGACCTTGATTCTCTTCACCTTTGGCAACCTACCAAATCCTAAATCCACCCCTGGCCTACTGGGTGACCTTGGGCATATCACTTCACTTCTCTCGGCCTTGATTTCCTCATCTGCAAAATGGGGATGAAATTCCTCGTATTTTGCTTTCTTAGAAAGTTAGAGTTAGAGAGTCCCTTGTGGAAAAGGGTCTGTAACCAATCTGATTATCTATATCTAACCCAGTGCTTACCACAGTGCTTGGCCCATAGTAAGCACTTAACAAATTGCCCAATAATCATTATCATCAGTTGCTGACCTCATTTGGTCTGAGCACTTCACAAACAGACATCAGATAACAAGGATCTAGGAGGTTATTTGCACACAGTTTCAAAAGGAAAGAATATTTTATATCAGCCCCCCTTTTAAGGCTAAAGTTGGTCTGATTTTTAAAGGAGCCACCCACATCTGTGCAAACCTCAACATATCTATTTCTCTCTTGCCTCAAAAAGCTATTCTCTCCTTCAGTAAAGAGCCAAAAATTTGAGCTACACTACATGGAAAATTTCTAAACTGGTTATGCCTATCTGGAGTTCCTTTCCCCACAGCCTGGACTACCACTTTCCCCAGTTGGATTAGACAACAATATAAATATTATTAAACTCCACAGGATCTGCCTCATGACCAAGTCAGAGGGGCTGCTGAGATTCAGCCGAGCTAGCTGAGATGAAAAATCTCTTCCTTAAATCTACAGGGCTGGAGGTTTGTCTTGACATTGCCTAGGCCTCGCCACAAAGAATTTCCAGTACCTTGCGGAAAAGGAAGTCAGTTGGAATCAAAGCACCCCAAGGTATGAAAGGACTCCCAGAGGTAGAGGTTAGCCCCACTCTCCCAGTGGTAGCTGGACAAATAAAAATGAGCTACCTTGGTTCTGGCACTTGAATTCTGACCTGCCCCACAGACTAGCCTATTCATATTTATTGAGCGTTTACTGCGTGCAGAGCACTTTACTAAGCGCTTGGAATGTACAACTCGGCAACAGATAGAGACAATCCCTGCCCAATGACAGGCTTACAGTCTAATCGGGGGAGAACAGCCTAAGCCAAAACAGGAATCACGTCTGGAGCATTTGAGCCGCTCATGCCATCTCTTCAGACTATACACATTAAGGGTTGTTTTTGTTTTATCGCTGGCCTAATGGACAAGGAAATGGCATGTGTTTCCCTGGGAAATGACAGCTTGGTAGTAAATCAGGTTTGCCCCAGGAATAGCTTGATGGAGGAATTTTCAGACTGAGGGCAAAAGTTAGTCACCTGTGGCTACCAACAGAGCTAGCAGGGCCTGTGGAATCCATCCTGATGGTATGCCAAAAATTTCTTGCTCTAGGTGGGTGAATTGCTGAATTGTACTTTCCAAACTCTTAGTATAGTGCTCTGCACACACTAAGTGCTCAAAAAATACGATCGAGTGAATGAATGAATGTGTCTAAAATTCACATGCCCCACTACGATGGAAGTTAGAAGCCCCCGAAATCTTTTGGTTGACTTTGAGTTGACTTTGGTTGACTTAGAGAAGCAGCGTGGCGCAGTGGAAAGAGCACGGGCTTTGGAGTCAGGACTCATGAGTTCGAATCCCAGCTCTGCCACTTGTCAGCTGTTTGACTGTGGGCAAGTCACTAACTTCTCTGTGCCTCAGTTCCCTCATCTGTAAAATGGGGATTAAGACTGTGAGCCCCACGTGGGACAACCTGATTCCCCTGTGTCTACCCCAGCGCTTAGAACAGTGCTCTGCACATAGTAAGCACTTAACAAATACCAACATTATTATTATTATTACTTTGGGGTGTTTAAACAAACAAAGGACTAAGAGTATCATGGATGCAGCCAAGAAAAACGAAGACAAGGATGGTGCCAGCGTATCAAGCACAGCTCTGCTGTCGTAACTGAGCTCTGGCCCACGGCACCTCTTCTATTTCAGGGCTGGGACTTTCCTGTTTGGGGACTGCCAATTGTGCACAGCAGTGTGGGTTGCTCCGATATGTCTGTGTTTGTGTGTGTTGTGGATCTCTGCCCATTAGGGACTGGGTCAAGACCACCAGCCTCATTTTTCCATCCGAAGCTAGGTCTCTGGAGGAGAATGCTTGCTAATATGTCCACTGTAATAAGAACAAGAGGGCTTCATTTCACTGCGGGCCAAAGTACTACAAACGGGCATACCAAATACAGAGAGCTGAATTCACCCAAATAGGAGCACCCTAATTCAAAAGTAGCCTTGCTAGTTGGCTCCCCTCTACAACCCACCGTCATGCAAGACCAACAGAAAAAATCCCAAGCCATTCTTAAAAATGGGGGTTATTTCACATAATTGTCCTTCATTTGGTCCCAGGAAGTAACAGACATATTGTGGATACCTAGTTCACAGAAAGTTTCAAAGCCCATTCCCAATCCAAGTGGTTTGGATAGTTTGCATAAGTTTCAGATAAGGTCTTAATTTTTGGATGCTTATGGCCCCTCAAGCTTCCAATCCTTTGGAGGTTTATGTCTATCAAGCAAAGGCAGGCAACATATTTTCCACAACATAATTTGTAGTCTTTTTTTTTTCCTTGGGGCTTCCAGTGTTATAAAATTTCTGTCAATGTTCTCTGAGGAAAACCATGTATCACATGACACAAGCTTCATTTTCTCATTTCTTGAATGTAAACTAAAACCTTATTAACTCTGAGTCTGCTCTCCCAATCTCAAATACTGTGTTGCTAACCAAATGAGCGCCAAACAAAATGTGTGCAAAAGCCACAGAAATGAACACAATTAGGATAAACAAGACCCAGTGATCAAATGGAGCTAATTTGTATCCATAATATTTGGGAGTTACACAGTCTGTTTCAATTTGGAGGATACCTTCCAGACTTCACTAGTTTTTACCATGGGGACTGACTTTTGCTTTTAATTATTGAACTTTAAGAATTCTTGCTTTAATTTGGGGTTAGCTTTTAACTCTTAAGGGAAAAAAAAGGCACCCGGCTCATAAATCCTTCTGTATTCTAGCACATTCTGTAATAGCCTTTTGTGGCTCAATTCACTATCAATTAACTATGACTTTTAGAATGAGAGAAAAAAAAGCAGTAGTAACTAAAGCCTACAGCAAGCCCGGCACCAGGCAGCAGTTGGCTATAAATTTTGGCTGGATAAAATGAATGTAAGAAATTCATTAAACAAGAATGGGTAATGAGTGAAAAACTAGATCCCCTTAAAGCAAGGCTTCACCATCATTAGACAAAATACTTGACAGTTCCAGGGGCAGTTAGAAGGCCAAGATTTCTTCTAAATGGATTTTCTAAGACAGCAGAGTGTTATTCTTCCACCCACATAGGAAGGAGAAGCCTCAGAGGATTTCCCAGGAAGGACTCTTAGTGAGGGAAGTTTCTCCAGCCCCAGTTTCATACCCGGTGAAGCCTAAGTGTGACTTCTAATGGACTGGGCAGCCCCACTACCGAATAGAGTTGCTACTGGGCTAGGGCCACTTTTCATTGGTAACAATTCCCCAGCCCAAAGCTCCTGGGACGAGCCTCTTGGAGGCACATTAAAAACAAATGCAAGACCAGGTATGTACCAGTCCCTGGTAGAGTGTGTTCCTTCCCAATTCCCAAGCCAGCCCAGGTTCACCTTAGCAGCTTAGCGGCTTCACAGGTGTATCTGGACTTAGCGAGAAGCCTTTTCCCCAACCTCGCCACCTTCTTCCCGCCCCACAAGCTCTCTTTCATCCCTCTCGCTTGCCCCTTCAGCTGGGCACTCCTACCAGCATTCAAGTCCCTCCTCTGGCACCTCCAACCCCATCCCGAGCCCGGGCATGGGAGTCAGAGGTCATGGGTTCGAATCCTGGTTCTGCCACTTGGCAGCCGTGTGACTGTGGGCAAGTCACTTCACTTCTCTGTGCCTCAGTGACCTCATCTGTAAAATGAGGATGTGAGTCTCATGTGGGGCAAGCTGATTACTCTTTATCTACCCCAGGGCTTAGAACAGTGCTCTGCACACAGTGAGTGCTTAACAAATACCAACATTATTATTATTATCCCTTCTCACCTTGTAAAAACACCCGTGTTTGTTCGTCTTCAATCTCTCACTCTGATGACTCCTTCCCCTCTGCTTTCAAAAATGTCCAACTCTCCCCTCTCCTAAAAAAAAATAAAAATTCATTCACTCAATTGTATTTATTGAGGGCTTGGTTATCTGGCTCCCAGTGCACTTTCAGCTATTGCCCTGTTCCCATTCCTCTCCAAACTTCTTGAAAGGATTAAATTCATCTGCAGCTTCCACTTCTTGTCCTCCACTTCCCTTCTTGACCCTCTACAACCCTGCTTCCACATTCTTCACTGCGCTCAGTGGCTCTCTCTCCAAAGACACTTTCTTGCCACATCGGACTGACTCTATTCTATCCTAATTCTCACATGAATTATAATTGAAATCACATTTCATTTATTCAATTGTATTTCCTAAAAGAAACCTTTCCCAATTAATTTCTAACCTCCCCACTACAGCTACTTGAGCAGTTCCACACTAAGTACCTTGGGTACACCTCCAAATCACTTTCATGCACTGCTTTATAGTCTACCGCCTCTCCCCACTTTGTAATTTATTCTAGTGTCTGTCTCCTCCACTAGATTGTAAGATCCTTGAGGCCATGAATGGCATCTCCTAACTCTATTGTACTCTCCCAAGTGCTTAGTTCAGTGTCCTGCACACAGTAGATGCTCCATAAGTACCACTGATGGACTGGTTACTTCAGAAGTCTGTAGGGGGGCTGGCTCCCAGGGGCCTGGTATCTTGAAGTATCATGTCTTGAAGTCAGTGGTGTTCCCTGTGAGAACTATCCCTCTGAGATCTACCCCTCAGTGCTTAGTACAGTGCTCTGCACACAGTAAATGTTCAACAAATTGATTGATAACCCAGGAGCAGCTATGGCTTAGGTTGGACCCCCAGGGGCTATCCTTAACCACATAACCTCATGACCCCATGTCCTCACTCTAGAACTCCAGCCTCTGCCAACCCTAGAACCATGGTCCTATGAGCCGTGTGGTTAGGGCTAAGAAGGGGCCCACCTTGGGGCCACGTGTGGTAACAAGGACACATATGCCTGCACCCAGTTACATGCACCCAGGACAACATGCAGAGAGGAAGACACACTCTCCCTTCCTGATGGATTTAAACAGTCCCATTTTTCATGCTAGACAGAGGAGACAGGAGTGGTTATTCTTGCTATTAGTCACTATGGCATAATAGTGGATAGATCATGGACCTGGGCATCAGAAGGACCTGGGTTCTAATCCCAGCTCCACCACTTGTCTGCTGTATGATCATGGGGAAGTCACTTCACTTCTCTGTTCCTCAGTTACCTCATCTGTAAAATCAGGATTGAGAGTGTGAGCCCCATGTGGGAAAGGGACTGTAACCAAATCGATTTGCTCGTATCCACCCCAGTGTTTAGTACAGGGTCTGTCACATAGTAAGCACTTAACAAATACCATCATTATTATTATTACTATAATTCAATCATATTTATTGGGCACTTACTGTGTGCAAAACACTGTACTAAGGGCTTGGGGAATACAATATAACAATGAACAGACACATTCCCTGCCAACAATGAGTTTACAGTCTAGAGGGGTGACACAGTCTAGAGGAGGAGACGAGTGGTAGAAATAGTAGTAATAAGTGCTCTCTGTGTGCAGAGCATTGTACTGAACACTGGGAAAGAAGACTCAAGTGAGAATTAGAGATGTTCTCTGGCCAGGCCTGACTAAACCAGTCTTGCAGACAGCTGTCTGAATGCCTGCTGGGCTAACCCGACCCTGGGAAGGTTCACTCCTTTCTCAGGACCCCAGCGAATGGGTTGGTCAACGGGAGCCTATCAGTATTGCTTCCAGGTTTCCCTGTAATTTCTGTTAGACTGCTCGTGTTTTCAGCCTCCCCAACTGGGACCCAATATCCCTTTCTAAGGAGGGGGGTCCTCCTTTGAAGAATCAACATCAGATGCAGGGAACTTCCCAGTTTATGGCCTCCGGGCAAGAAGAATTCAAACCAAAAATGGCAGAAACCCCAAGAAAATTCATTAGAAACTGGTAAAACCAGACCATCTGGGCTCCTTATCAGAGGCGGATCTAGCTTTCCAGATGCAAGGTTTTAATGGAAATCAGCTGTGGATGCCCACTCTAAGCCAAGATTCTGTTTGTGTCACTCCAGTTTGATACATGCTTGATTGTGAGAGTGACCTGGCCTAGCTTCTACACATTCTTATTATCAAAACATTTATTCTTCCATTAACCACCTTATGTCAAAATAAAGTCAAGGGACTTGGCTTTAGTTAGTGAAGGATGGACTTGAGGTCAGGCCGAGTGGGTTGAAATGTCTGCTCTCTGCCCGTAATTTTTTCCTCCGTCAAGACAATCAACTTCTTTCAGGCCCACTTTCTCTTTGTGCTTGCAAAGCATCTTTCGTTTTAGTACATAGTCACGCTTACTCTATTCAAGGTGATTGAATTGATTCATTGTCCTGTATTTATTTTTGCACCTTGAGGTGGTTTTACCATGCACGTTTCAATTCTGTAAAAAATAAAATGAGAGTTGAGTAAATGAACAAATGAAGTCTTTCATTCTAGTGGCTGAGGTTCAATGATGCCTAAGAGATGAGTGAACTGCTTCAGTAACCTTGGAGGAAATGGCCTTCCTACATGTAAAGAATTATTATAATGAACTTTTCCTCACCGTATTTCTCTTTGACCACACTTCCACAATTAAACACCATGTTCTGCTTTCTAAAGTCTCTCCTCTCCATCTGAAGAGTTTCCTTTCCACAAGTGTAGACTTTAAGTTTCTTTGGGGCAGGGAACGTGTCTGCTAATTCTGCTGTACTGTAAATATAATTTTCTTATTGATTAATTGTTAATTGTACTATTCCAAGTGCTTAGTACAGTCCTCTGCATATAGTGCTCAAAGAGTGCTCAATAAATGCCATTGTTTGATTGACAATTGCTGGTGTTTTTTTCTACAGAAATAAAGAGGAACAGGAATGGAAATAAACAGAACAGCAACAGAAATAAAGAGGATAAACAGAATGAATTGGAATCAATCATTTACTGAGCTCCTTGAGAGTGTTAACTGAATGCCTACAGTTAGTTAGTCAAAGCACATGACTCCCCTCTACACTGTACACACTCTTTATGGGCAGGGAATTTGGATATCAACTCTGTTACATTGTACTCTCCGAAGTGCTTAGTCTAGTGCTCTGCACACAGTAAGTGGTCAACAAATATGATTGATGATTGACTTTCTGTGACAAATATTTCAAAAGACAGTTCATTTAACTGTATTTTATTTATTTAAATAAGAAGATGGACACAGAGCTAAAGGACTGGAAAGAATTAACGAGTCGTCTACAATCACTGCTTAGAATTCCTTAACTCCCATTCTCTCCTGGACCCCCTCCAATCTGGCTTCCGTCCCCTCCACTCTACCGAGACTGCTCTCTCTAAGGTCACCCATGACCTCCTTCTTGCCAAATCTAATGGCTCCTACTCCATTCCTCCTTGACCTCTCTGCTGCCTTTGACACTGTCAACCATCCCCTCCTCCTCCATACCTTATCTCACCTTGGCTTCACGGACTCCGTCCTCTCCTGGTTCTCCTCTTATCTCTCTGGCCGGTCATTCTCGGTCTCCTTCGCTGGCACCTCCTCCCCCTCCCATCCTTTAACTGTTGGAGTTCCTCAAGGGTCAGTTCTTGGCCCTCTTCTGTTTTCCATTTACACTCACTCCCTCGGTGAACTCATTCGCTCTCACGGCTTTGACTACCATCTCTACGTAGATGACACGCAGATCTACATCTCTGCCCCTGTCCTCTCCCCCTCCCTTCAGGCTCGCATCTCCTCCTGCCTCCGGGATGTCTCCACCTGGTTGTCGGCCCGCCACCTAAAACTCAACATGAGCAAGACTGAGCTCCTCATCTTCCCTCCCAAACCCGGTCCGCTCCCAGACTTCCCTATCACCGTGGATGGCGCGACCGTCCTTCCCGTCTCTCGGGCCCGTGATCTCGGTGTCATCCTTGACTCGTCTCTCTCGTTCACCCCACATATCCTATCCGTTACCGAGACCTGCCGGTTTCACCTTTACAATGTCGCCAAGATCCGCCCTTTCCTCTCCACCCAAAAGGCTACCTTACTGTTACGGGCTCTCGTTATATCCCGGCTAGACTACTGTGTCAGCCTTCTCTCTGATCTCCCTTCCTCCTCTCTCGCCCCGCTCCAGTCTATTCTTCATTCCGCTGCCCGGCTCATCTTCCTGCAGAAACGATCTGGGCATGTCACTCCCCTTCTTAAACACCTCCAGTGGTTACCTATCAACCTCCTCTCCAAACAAAAACTCCTCACTCTAGGCTTCAAGGCTCTACGTCACCTTGCCCCTTCCTACCTCTCCTCTCTTCTCTCTTTCTACCGCCCACCCCGCACGCTCCGCTCCTCTGCCGCCCACTTCCTCACCGTCCCTCGGTCTCGCCTATCTCGCCGTCGACCCCTGGGCCACGTCCTCCCGCGGTCCCGGAACGCCCTCCCTCCTCACCTCAGCCAAACTGATTCTCTTCCCCTCTTCAAAACCCTACTTAAAACTCACCTCCTCCAAGAGGCCTTCCCAAACTGAGCTCCCCTTCTCCCTCTACTCCCTCTACCACCCCCCCTTCACCTCTCTGCAGCTTAACCCTCTTTTCCCCCCATTTCCCTCTTCTCCTCCCCCTCTCCCTTCCCATCCCCTCAGCACTGTACTCGTCTGCTCAACTGTATATATTTTCATTACCCTATTTATTTTGTTAATGAAATGTACATCGCCTTGATTCTATTTAGTTGCCATTGTTTTTATGAGATGTTCTTCCCCTCGACTCTATTTATCGCCATTGTTCTCATCTGTCTGTCTCCCCCGATTAGACTGTAAGCCTGTCAAACAGCAGGGACCGTCTCTATCTGTTGCCGACTTGTCCATCCCAAGCGCTTAGTACAGTGCTCTGTGCTCAATAAATACTATTGAATGAATGAATGAATTACACATGATATTTAGGGGGTTTTTTATGGTATTCATTAAGTGCTTACTATGTGTCAAATACTGTTCTACATGCTGGGGTAGGTAGAAGTTAATTAGGTCGGACACAGTCTCGGGGGTTCACAGGCTAAATCTATCTGGGGTTAAGAGCCATTTGGCATCCTACTCTAGAGCAATAAAGTACAGAATGGTAACCCATCAGAGTGGGGGTGTGTCCTGGGGTGGCCAGAAGAAGCAGCTTCAGAGTGAATATATAATAATATATATATATAATAATACTGGCAGGGTAATTGGCATATTGAAACATCGTTACTACAATGGCCTAGTGGAAAGAGCAGGAAATGGGAGTCAGGAAATCCAGGCTGCCACTGGCCTGCTAGGTGACTTTAGACCAGTCTCGTACCCTCTCTGAGTCTCCATCATCACCATCATCAGTATTTATTGAGTGTTTACTATGTGCAAAGCACTGTATTTGGGAGAGTATGGCAGAGTTGGCAGATAAATTCCCTGCCCACAATGAGTTTACAGTCTAGAGGGGGAGACATACATCATAAAAATGAATGATTTATATTATATAATTTAAAGATATGCAGAAAAGTGTTGTGGGATTGGGGGGGGAGGATATTAAATGTCCAAAGGTCATGGATCCAAGGCGTAGATGACGCAGAAGGGAGAGGGAGCTGGGAAAAAGAGGGTTTAATTGGGGACGGCCTCTTAGAGGACTTGTGATCTTAGTTTCTTCATTTGTAGAATGGTGATAAAATAAATTTCTAACCCTTCATGGGACAGAAACTGTGTCTGGTTCGATAACCTTATATCTCAGCCCAGTACTTAGCACACAGTAAGTTCTTAATAAATGGGGCAATTAAAATGGATTTTTATAAGCAATCAATCATATTTATTGAGCACTTAATGTATGTAGAGGACTGTACTAAATGCTGGGGAGAGTACATTATAACAATAGAACAGAGTTGGTAGACATGAAGTAGGAGGCTCCACAGCTGTGACGTGTTAGAGGAGTAGAACAGCCAGGTGGAAAGAGCATGGATCTGGGATTCAGAGGACCAGGGTTCTAATATTAGCTCTACCAGTCACTTGCTGTGTGAGTGACCTCAGGCAAGGCACTTATTCTGTGACTCAGTTTCCTCATCAGTAAAATGAGATTTCAATACCTGTTCTCTCTCCCCCTGTGACTATGAGTTTCATGTCAGGCAGGGACTCTGTTCTACCCGATTACCTTGTATCTACCCTGACATTTAGCAGAGTGTTTGGCACTTAGCGAACATACAGCAAATACCACAATCATTATTATTATTATTATTAAGTATCCCACCCCCTAACACCCTGCTTTCATGTACAGTTCTGTGTCATGGTATAATTTATCAGATCACTGTGGGAAGGGAATGGGTCTGTTTATTGTTCTCTCCCAAGCACTTAGTACATTATTTTGCATATAGTAAGCAGTCAATAAATACAACTGAATGAATGAAACGTTTCTAGTGTCTCTGTCCTCTTTGTATGGGGATTTATAACATGCAGATTTTCCAGCTCTATGCTAAACACAGACACCCCACAAGTCAGAGTAATGGAGTTTTTTTAGGATGTGTATTGCAAACATAAAAGTTTTTATAATAAATACCCAAAAAATACAGGCTCCTGTGTTATAAAACCAATGGAGATAAATAACCTGGCATTTGGTTTTCACATTTCCAAGAAATGCTTTCTAATTGGGATTTACAGACACATATTAAAGATCTGGAACCATGCGATTTTTTCTCCAAATAAACTCCTCTACACCCTTCCTCGTTTATCATGGTGCAATCAGCTCTTCTATGGGTATAAAGAAACCTAAACATGTGGGAAGAGAGGACTTGATATCCTCATATAGCATTTGCTGCAGTCCAGAAAACCTCTGAGAGCACTCTGAGGTTCTGATAATAATTGTTGGCTGACTGTGCCAAGAGCTGTAGTAAGTGCTGGGGTGAGCAGGTCAGCACGGTCCCTGTCCCAGATGAAGCGCTCAGTCTGTTTCTATCTTGGCAGATCCTCCTATATCCAGCAAGAGCCTCCGTCACTATGGAAGTGAAGATCTATTCGAATTGTCTGAATTGTTGCTGACCAGAGAGGTCATTGGGGAGCAATTTTACAGAGCTGCTTGTCTTTTTGTCTTCTTGCGAATGTGATACAGCAGGAACATATCCTTGCCCAAAGAATTCAGTTACCTTCTTCCTTCCAAGCTCCATCTGCTCACATCTATGCCAAGTACCTAAGAAGGCAACTCCAGAGTAAAGCTCTTCCTCCACCCGTTAGACAGTTGACAGTGATCATAACTACCAACTCTGTTTCGTTGAATTTTTCCAAATGTTTAGGACAGTGCTCTGCACAGAGATCGATCCACGCTGGGAGCATGGGCTACAGGGGAAGGCTTTTTGAGGGAGTGGGACACAGTTTCCGTATTGTATTGTACTTTTCCAAGTGCTTAGTACCGAGCTCTGCACACATTAAGCACTTAATAGGTACCACTGATTGATTGTTTACTTACTCTATTGTACTCCCCCAGGTGGTTAGAATACCGCTCAGTAAGTGCTCCAAAAAAACACGGATTTACTGATTGATAACCACAGCACCGGAACCTAGAGGTGTGGTGGGCATGGGAGGTGGGGCTGCTAAAAATACTGATTGATGATTCTCTCTATGTATAGCTGCTTATCTCATTCCCAGGAGAGCAGAAGATCAAAAGGCTCCATGCTGGCAGAACACAGCACAGACCGGGCTAGGGCATTTCTGGAGAGTAAGAGAGTGGGATGGAGGGACAATTTTTCTCCTCAGTGTTGTTGGAAGATGTAGACAGGCAGAGACCTCAGTCTATTTAAGATTACTTGGTAAAATAGTACTAGTAATCATGGCATTTATTTAGTGCTAACCACTGTACAAGCACTGGCAAAGGAATACATAGATAAGTTGTAGCCTCGATCCCTGGTCTCAAGAGGCTCACAGTTTCAGAATTGTAGGGAGGAGGGAATGAACGGAGACACAAAAATGATGACAAATATGAAAGACTTCATGCAACTGTCACTCAAGTCACAACTGATGACCTTCCCACCGCTCTAAAAGTTCAGAAGCTCTGATACCGCTTGGTTGAGGCCTTCTCTGGTCTGGAGCAAGGAAAGATGGGAACCCCAGCTGTTCCAGAGGACATTCTTCCCATGTGACTGGGCCCAGTAGAGGAGTAGGTTGGCAGTGTGAGATCAGAGATAGTTTGGAACAGCTCACGCAGCTGCTGATGGTTGAGAGAGGAGGTAGATGAAGCTGAGGGAGCCAGTGAGCTCTGGAAAAGACATATTAGCAAGAGGCTAATTTGGAGTGAAAAGAGGATGACTCACAAGTAAGAGGATAATAAGAAACTTTATCTGAATGGAACTGAGTCTGGGAGTAGTTTACCAAGGTAAAGTTTTGGAATAGCCTTTTTTGGGCTTTAAAAATAGAACACATTCTTAGCACTAACCAGTATCATCAACACTGTGATCAGTGTTTATTTGGTTTCCTGCTATACCTAAAGCACTGTACAAATTGCTTACGGAATTTATCATAAAAGACAAAGTTCCTGCCTTGAGGAAGTAACTTTTAAAAATGGTATTAAACACTAAGTGCTGGGGGAAAAAACAAGCTAATCAGGTTGGACACAGTTCATGTCCTACATGGGGCTCACAATCTTAATCCTTATTTGACAGATGAGATATCTGAGGCACAGAAAAGTAGTGTGACTTGCCCAAGGTCTCACAGCCGACAAGAGGCAGAGCAGGGATTAAAACACAGGTCCTTCTGATTCTCAGGTGTGTGCTCTATCCATTAGGCCATGCTGCTTCTCTTTTGGACACAGCCCTAAAAACAATCAATTATTGGGAGTGGCAGTCACTATCGCTTACCCTGCACTGCTTCTCTATCTAATGAGCTGGGGAACTGTTGGTTTATTCCCTGCTGAAAATGGAGTGGGTTGGCTGCTAAGGAACCTGTTGCTGTCCAATGATTTTATCATTTGAGAAAGATTTGCAGATGTTTAAATAGAAAGGAGTCCAATTGGTGCTTCTTTGAGTCCATCCTCAATGCGTATTTCACAATACACTCAGCTCTTCCCCTGTGCATCCTTTCTCCGTGTGTTTTGGATAAAATGCTTCCAGGGGATTGAGAAACAGCCTTCCAATAACACCCATCCAATGGACAGAATGTGGCATGATATCAGAAGAAACACTCGTGCACACCAGTGCAGCATCAATAATGGAGGGCGTACAATGCAAGCCTTCCACAAAGCAGGGTTTGAACCCCTGCCCCCCAGTTATCGGAGAACTGGGTGTAATGATGAAGCTTGAGGCCAAAGTAAGTTCCTGACTTTCCATTGGAATGCAGGTTCCTTGACACATGGGATGTCGGAAACAGATGCAGCTAAGTAAGCTTAGGACTTTGCCCAGGAGTGAGGAGATGGTTGGAATATTTTACTGTGCAAAGTGGCCTCTGTGCGTGGGCAGTGATTAATTCACCACAAGGAATTTAATATTCCACAGGGCAACATGCTCAGGAAGAGAAAGGCTTCTTGGAGGGGCCCAATTGAAAATGTCTCATTAGGACTCCCGGTGAGCTGGCCTTTCTTTTCCTTCACATCCTTACGCTGAGGGCCTTCGTCACCAGAACAGGAAGTTGCCCTCAAGGAAAATGGTATAAATCTGTTTCTATCTCACTGGGTTTACATTAAACTTAGAAAAAGACAGAAGGTTGTTCATAAGCCTGAAATCTGATCTAGAGTCTACAGTACAAAGAAACTTCTCCCCAGATGTGCCCAAAAGAAATCCCAAACCATTCAGTGAATTAGAAAGCTCAGGCAGATCAACACATACACAAGAATGAGCGGCAGGTGAGTAATTAGAATGCAGATCTGTCCTTTAGTTAAAATCAAACCATCAGGCTCAAACGCCCCCAAATCCCCCCCTCCACCTTCCGAGTTCCCTCTCAACCCGATTTCTACAATCTCATCCATCTCAGATGTCTCTCAAGAGGAGATCTCCCCCCTGCTACTCCTAATTTCTCCTCCTCAGCAATCTCATATTTCATCCTACCTCCCATAATATGTCTCCGTCGGCTATCTCAAGGTCAATGTATCCAAACCTAAATTCTTCATCTTCTCTCTCAGATGATTTCCTCCATCTCACTTTCCCATCACAGTTGACAAAAACACTATCCTTGCCTTCTTTCAAGCCCCCACCTTTAGCATTTATCCTTGACTCCTCCCTTTATTCCAAGCTCCATATCAATTCTACTGATTCTTCCTTCACACCAATCCACCCTTTCCTTTTCATCAAAACTGCCACCCCACTTGTCATATCCCACCTTGACTTCTGCATCAGCTTCCTTGCTTCCACTCTCTCCCCTCTGCTGCCCAGATCAATTTTCTAAAACATCACCTGAACACATTTCCCTACTTTTCAAAGGCCTCCAAGTGTTGATCATTCCTCCCCTCAACAAGCAGAAGCTACTGACCATTGGTTTTAAGGAACTCAATCACCTCTCCCCTTCCTACTTATCTACCCCCTGATCCCACTACACTCCAGTTCACACTTTTCATTCCTTTCAAACTAACCTACTTGTTGTGACTTGTTTTTGCTTCACCGACTTTTGCTCACACTCTCTCTCTATCCTGGAACTTTTTTGCCCTTCAAATTCAACAGAACACAATTCTCTCCATTCTCAATGTACTTGTGAAATTACACATCCTCCAGGAAGCTTTCCCTGATTGATTTCCAATCTCCCCCACTTTATATCCTCATTTTAGCACTTCCAAGCCATTTCCTCTATGTTTCTTCCAGGGGAGTTGATTTAATAGTTCTGAAGTGATCAGATGGTCTACACTGGGGAGGATGGGTGTACAAGGTCCAACATTCTCTCTGCCACAGAATAATAATAATGTTGGTACTTGTTAAGCACTTACTATGTGCAGAGCACTGTTCTAAGCGCTGTGGTAGATACAAGATAATCAGGTTGTCCCTCATGAGGCTCACAGTCTTAATCCCCATTTTACAGATGAGGTAACTGAGGCACAGAGAAGTTAAGTGACTTGCCCACAGTCACACAGCTGCCAAGTGGCAGAGTGGGGTTCGAACCCATGATCTCTGACTCCCAAACCCGTGCTCTTTCCACTGAGCCACGCTGCTTCTCTACACAGAAGTCGTCCTGGTGAATGGGAAGCATGTTTGCATTAGGGGAGGCAACTGGAAAAGCCACATCCCATCACCATGTCTTCCCCTCACTTCCCCTGTAGTATTGCAGGGTGCTAGGAGGGCAGGTTTTCTTGCTCCTGCTACGATACCAACAACCTCATCAGTCAATCCAGGGTATTTATCGAGCAATTCCTGAGTACAGACGACAAAGCACATGAGAAACTATAATACAATAGAGTTGGTAGACACAAGAAGCTTACATTGTGTTGGAGACAGAATACAAAGCTGGATTGAACGGTGGTATGAGCCAGTAATAGCATTTAATAGTCTCTCAATGGCATTTATTGAGTTCTTACTGTGTGTCAAGCATCTGGGAGAGTACAATATAACAGAGTTGGTAGACATGTTCCCTGCCCTCTATGAGCTTACAGTCTATTCTTAAAAATGTGTTTCACATTTGGTTGCTGGGTATCACATCCACTAGCACAGCAGATTAGATTTCTAAATGGAAGTCCTGTTTCTCTTCCAACCAGGCTTTAATTTAGTTGCCCACGAGTTGCTAAGAGAAAGGTTTTAGTGACAGAATATCAAGTGCTTAATAGTGTTCTACACAGAGAAAGTGCTCTTAGGTCAAAATTAGTAATATTCAGTATCTTAAATGCTTACCTCTTTGGGAGAATCAAGCCAATCTCCTATTTCGGGCTGTTCTTGCATTTGGCTGGGTAGAAGGTGAAAGACCTAAGAGGTTTTAAGAGGCAGAATTGAAATCCACTGAAACAATCCAAGATAACATCTCTGGTTCAGAGAAAAACAACCAATTGACTTTTGTAAAAAATATAAAGGTTCTTCGTGGCAAGTTTAGCCAGGAAAGTGCAGTTAGTCTTCCTAGATCAATCTTGCAGAGTAAAAATGCATTTTTTTTTACAACCAAAGTGTTATGGACTAATTAATTTGCCCACAGTACCAAATGAATCTTACCTTGAACTGGGGTGTGATTTCACACATCCATATGAATAAGGGAGTCTTTTAGAGCAGCAAGATGGATGGAATTGTAATTTTACACCTATGAACTTTACTAAAGATGCCTACAACATACCAAGTTCTGGCAAATACTTCACATATTAAATGTACTGCACTTCATTATATTGCAAGGGTCCGTTTTGATTCATACAAATGGTTTATATCTGCAAAGTGATATCCACCTTCTGAAAAATAGCCTGGAAAGACCTCATTTTCCAGTTTTTCTTTCATTTTTAAAAAAATTAACAGATTCCTTAAGTGCCTATACAAAGGAAGCTTTCCTTATCCTGGGAATAACTTTCTATAAACCTAAATTCAGCATTTCAAAACGTTCCTACAACAGTAGACTGGGCTGGCTAGGTGGTTTCATCTGAAAAAGACACATTTTGGTTAGGCCACTGAAAACTCAGCCCTTTACAAGAAAGGTGTCACTCTGGACAATCCCAAAAGCTTGGGACACTTTTGAGTTCCTTTTATGAAAACTCAATCACTGAAAGAATTCTGAGTCTGTGAAATCTAAAATGAACCGTTAGTAGATCATTTTTCACTGGAGAAAAAAATCCAAGAATGATTTCAGGTGTCTGGGAGTTGGATTAACATTTGGGAATGTTCTACCACCCCGTGATACATTGTACTCTTCAAGAACTTAGTACAGTGCTCTGCACACAGTAATTGATTAACTGATTGATTGATACCAAGGCCTTGGATTTATCACTGAATCCTAAGGAAAGCTGAAATCCATGATTAGAGCTTCAAGGGACAGGGGCCACATCTAATTCCACCTGCATACTCTTTCCCACCTCTTAGTACAGTGCTTTCCACACAATAAGCACTTAATAAATACTACTACTACTACTGCACAATGGTGCATGGTCTTTAAGTGAATTAATATATGATCTTTGGGAGCACACAGATCCAACTAATAATAACAATAATAGCAATAATTGTGGTATTTGCTAAGTGCTTACTATGTATCCAGCACTGTACTAAGTACCGGGGTAGATGCAAAATAATTAGGCTTACAGTGAGGTTTACAGTCTAAGTCAGAGGGAGAACAAGTATGCATCCCCATTTTGCAGATGAGAAAACTGAGACACAGAGAATTTAAGTAATTTGCCCGATTTCACACAGCAGCCAAATGGCAGAGCTGAGAATGGAGGCCTGTGCTCTTTACACTAGTTTACACTGCTTCAGCCTCTTAGGGGTTCTCCGAGGAACCGTTATCTGACTTTCATTTTGTTTTGCCTGTCACAACCTATTCTGATGGCAGTTTAGAGAAAGGAATTAGCATTTTAAGGGCTTTACATTCTTTGGAATGATATAATAAAATATTCACTTGAGTCGATTTAAGGGTTCACTTTTAATCAGTCTTCAGCGTTTTTGTCAGCCTCAATATTTTTCAAAGAAATGATCCCCTTCCTATTACATTCTGTTACATTCTGATACACCAATGCACGGGCTTCCCAAAGCCAAGTAGTCTGCTATGATTAGAAAGATCTTTTCGAGCTGGACTATGTCAATTTAGCGGTAGAAATGCTGAAAGCAGGACCTGTTCCTTTTAATGAACGGCGGAGGGTGCTGTTGCATTTGATGTGTTTCAGATGCGGCTGCCTCTCTGAGGAATTCCCTTTTCTCCAGGATTTGCCTACCAGAGCTCCTTCCTCAAGGGATGTGACCGCGTAGAACTGAAATGAAAATACTCAACTCGACCAGTGGATTTCCAATCCCCATCAATTTACCTTGAAGCCGAGTGTAGAGTGCAAGCGTTCAACACTTGGATTTAAAGCCCTCATCTCCGTGAATGTTCAGAGAAGGTCAGAAAGAACACCTTCAAGAAGAAGGTAGATTTTTCAGCCTTAGCAACTCTATTATTTTGACACCTGAATACTGAGTGCTTCCTTGTATTCTATTGTTCTACAGAACAGGGAAAATATAGCAGCCTCCTTGAGTAGAAAACAGCAAGATTAACATCTGGCCCCAGTCGCTCTAACCACCAAATATTTTGTCTCGAAGGACTTACGGAGCATGTCAGTTGGCAAAAGAATAATAGAAAGATGCATTTTTTCCCTGAATGCATGACAGGAGTAATCATTTCACTTACTTTTCTTACTGCCCAGGTTAGGGTTGTCCTGTTTACATAAATTTGACTTCAAAATTTCACACTTCCTCATTTTTTCTAACAAAGAATTCCTTCTTCTATAGGACAATAATTTCAGTGGCAGCAGAGTTTTCATAGAATAGAATCATTTTTTTTTTCTTTCCAGATGAGCTCTTAAGTACTTGAAGGCTGCTCTTAATTGGCTGCTGCAGGATCTATTATTTACTTATGGCTTTATAAAACAATTTCTGAAATGTAAACATTTGAAGAAATGCTAGCCTCAAAATGAATGTTTTATATAAAACTTTGTTTCCAAGGGTGGTGTTACCAATAGCAAGACTGTATCTTGAGATGCAGGTGTGGCTGAAAATACTTTGTGTGATTGATGATCCAATGGAAGGCAGTGTTGCTTAGTGGGTAGAGCACAGGCCTGGGAGTCAGAAGGTCATGGGTTCTAATCCTGACTCTGCCACTTGTCTGCAGTGTGACCTTGGGCAAGTCAGTTAACTTCTCTGTGCCTCAGTTACCTCATCTGTAAAATGAGGGTTGAGACTGTGAGCCCCAAGTGGGACAGGGACTGTGTCCAACCCGATTTGCTTGTATCCAGCCCAGTGCTTAGTACAGTGCCTGGCACATAGTAAGTGCTCAACAAATATCATAATTATTATTAGCATTATTATTACCACAGTACTTAATACAGTGCCTGGCATACTGTAAGTGCTTAACAAGTACCATTTTAAAAATAAATGCATGGGCCTGAGAGTCAGGGGACCTAGGACTAATGCCAGCTCTTTCCCTTGCCTGCTGAGTGACCTGGGACATGTCACTTAACTTTTTGGGCCTCAGTTTCCTCCTTTATAAAATGGAAATCAAATACCTTTTCTCTCCTCTGCATTTAGATTATGAGCCCCTTGTGACACAACGACTTGTCCTGCCCAGTTATCTTGTATCTACCCCAATGCTTACCACAGTGTTTGACACATAGTAAGCACTTAACACTATACCTCAAAATAGGCTTGTAAAGACAGTTCCTTGCTCTGTTGCTAAGTTCACAACTTTGATATCCTGGTGTTTCTGTAGGGTGGTGCAAGCCACAGTTTTCTCTAGGCTTAAAGTCAAATCATAGCACGAACCCAATTTAATGTCAGATCATAACACCCTACAAACTATGTGTCATTTGTGTATCTTTGTGAACATTCCTCACAAGCAGTCTTCAGCCTATGGCAAAGATTTCCAGTCAGACTCCTAGCCTGTTGGAAGGGTTGGAAGAGTTCTCAGTGGATCGCAAACCTATTTTGATGCCAGTTTCTAGGTCCATTTGATCCCATCTTTAAACATGGCAATATAGACAAAGTTGAACCTGCCCTATATAACACAGCCCCGCTTCCCTCCAGTGGTTGTAGGAATAGTCTTGGGGAGGTAATTTTCAGCTCTGACTTGACCAACAATATTGTTGCAGAGTAACAGAGGATTTTGTTCATCTGTACATAGTCCAATTTGCTTAGTACCTTCCAAACGTTCAATCAATCATTGGAATGTATTAAGTGCTTTCTGTGTGCAAAGCACTTTACTAAGCCCTGAGGATGGTACAGCAGAATGAAAAGACTTCCAATATAATGGGGGAGGCAGGCAGTCATACATTATTCACAAATAGTAGGAGCAGAAGAAGCATAAGGATATAGAAGCCTGTTGGACAAGAATGATAGGATGGGATCAGCAGGGAACACTAGGGAGACAGTAGCACATGCAGCTTTGAGAGCCAAATCCCCAGCTTTGCCCATGTCAGGTCTCTGAAAAGATGGTTTCCAATGGGGACTGCAAAAAAAAAAAAGGTGACTTTTCTACCCCTGTTCTAAAGTCCACCTCTCCCAGTCTCCACCTTCCTTAAGATCCCTGCTCTTTTCACCCCACTCAAAATGGAAAGTTGGAAAATGCAAAGCTGTTTATTCAGCTATTCTATTTTCAGATAGGGAAGCCTATCCCTACAATCATTGGAAGAAAGCAGTACTGTGTTACAGGTCAGGTTCAATGTAGTCTCTTCCATTTTCAGATGGAGTAGCTGAACTGGAGTAATTCACTGTTCAACTGAATGTACATCTATCTATAACTGCTAAGGCTGGGAATAAGAAGGTAGAATCTGAAGTAGCAAATAAAAATCTAAATGCCATTCATAAGAAGCAACTTGGACATTGGGAATTAATGATAAGAATAATTATTATTATTATTGTTGTGGTATCTATTAGTGCTTATTATGAACAAGTACTGCACTGAGTACTGAGTTAGTTATAACATGATGACAACAAACCCAGTTCTTTGTCCCATATGGGTGCTCACAGGGAAGGGAGAACATTTATTGAATTCTCAGAGAAGACTGTCCTAAAAAATGAATCACCCTTCTGAATTTTATTATAATAATAATAATGTTGGTATTAGTTAAGCTCTTACTATGTGCAGAGCACTGTTCTAAGCACTGGGGTATGCAGGGTAATCAGATTGTCCCCCATGAGGCTCACAGTCTTCATCCCCAATTGACAGATGAGGTAACTGAGGCCCCGAGAAGTCAAGTGACTTGTCCACAGTCACACAGCTGACAAGTGGCAGAGCCAGGATTCAAACCCATGACCTTTGCCTCCCAAGTCTCACCTCCGCCAAACTAATTATCTTCCCATCTTCAAAACCCTACTTAAAGCTCACCTCCTCCAAGAGGCCTTCCCAGACTGAGCTCCCCTTTTCCCTCTGCTCCCTCTACCACCCCTTCACCTCTCCGCAGCTAAACCCTCTTCTCCCTCCTTTCCCTCTGCTCCTCCCCTTCTCCCGTCCCATCCCCTCAGCACTGTACTCATCTGCGCAACTGTATATATCTTCATTACCCTATTTATTTTGTTAATGAGATGTACATCACCCTGATTCTATTTATTTGCTATTGTTTTAATGAGATGTTCTTCCCCTTGATTCTATTTATTGGTATTGTTCTTGTCTGTCTGTCTCCCCCGATAAGACTGTAAGCCCGTCAAAGGGCAGGGTATGTCTCTATCTGTTACCAATTTGTACATTCCAAGCACTTAGTACAGTGGTCTGCACATAGTAAGTGCTCAATAAATACTACTGAATGAAGGAATGAAGCCCAGGCTCCTTCCAGTGAGCCACGTTGCTTCTCTGAATTTTGCTTACTTACCTAAACTAATCCAAATTTGTATGAGCCCCTTTGTCTTAGAACCATGGAGTTACCCCACAAGAACAAAGACTTCTTCATAATAATGCAATTATTTCCTGGTTCATCAAGAGTCCAGTACTTTCCTCAAAGAAACTCTGTGACTACCTAGGGTTTCTACTTCTGTAGGTAGCTGGGTGGTGGAGATACATGTGGAACTGGAAATCACAATTTTCTAGACTGCTTGGAAATTTTAGAGTAGAAATTTTTGTTTCAAAAATTAGAAAGAAGATTTGTTAATATTTTGAGGCCCATGTTGGAACTGTGAACTGCACTTGGACCCTGTGACCGACCTAGGGCATTTGATATTAACCCCACCCTCAGTCCCACAGCACTTATGTACACATCTATTAATTATATATTATAAAACATTTATTTCTATTAATGTCTGCCTCCTCCTTCAGACTGTAAGCTCACTGTGGGCAGGGAAGTGTCCACTAACTCTGTTGTATCATACTTTCCCAAGCACTAGTAGAGTGGTCTGCACACAGTAAGTGCTCAAGAAATACGAATGATGATGATGATGTTGATGATGATGAACTAGGTTGAAAGCAAAAACTGTGTTGGCTGTGCTAATGAACAGAGACAAGGAATGGAGCATTATCTTATAGAAGTCCTAATCCAGGGCAATAATGATGGAGGAGATGGGATTAGAAGTAGAGAATAGGGGTTGGAGGGTTACGTGTGAAATGAAGTCTTGAGATGAGTAAAATGAAAAGTCTGAGGTAGATAAAATGGGTGCTAATGCCAGAGAATTCCCAGGTTATCTTCCCACCTCATCACCCAGGGGCTTCACTCCCACTTCCCCTGCATGAGGGGAACAGGAGGGAATTCAGCAGTGTCAACACAAGGCCTCCGTAAATATTGAAATGTCAAGAAAGTTTTGGTTGGGACTGTTAGACTCTGGCCAGCCTGGGCAGTAAGAAGCCTGTAAATGGCTCTTTCAGTTGCAGTGTTCTACCATTTTTTACTCTGTTGCTCCTTTCCTTTGTGTTCTTGTGTTGTTTTGTCTTTATGTTAATCAGTCAATCAATTAATGGTATCTATTTAGCAAATATTGTGTGCAGCATATTGAGACAGTGCAATATAGTAAACTGTGAGCTCAATGTGGGCAGGAATGTGTCTATTTGTTGTTATACTGTGCTCACCCAAGCACTTAATACAGTGCTTTTTCACACGGTAAGTGCTCAATAAATATGATTGAATGGATGAATGAAAGCTTATGTGTCCTCTGATGGCCAGGGACCTGAAAGTATACAATAAAGCATTCTTTCTTAGAGCTTAGTACAGTTCTTCACATACAGTTGATGCTTCATAAACACCACTGAAAGAATGCTTTATAGAGACTGAGAGAAAAAATAAAGACGGGAAGTGGGTAGAAAGGATGAGGACCAATAAAATTCATTCGTTCATTCAATCGTATTTATTGAGCGCTTACTGTGTGCGGAGCACTGTACTAAGTGCTTGAAAAGTACAATTCGGCAACAGAGATGATCCCTATCCAACAACAGGCTCACAGACTAGAAGCTCACGGGTTATAGCAGAAAGAAAAAGAGGAGTTTGCATTATAAAGATAAAGAACTCCAAAGCAATACACAAGTCAATCAATCCATAAATTCATCAATCATATTTATTGAGCTCTTACTGTGTGCAGTGCACTGTACTAAGCACCTGGGGGAGTATAATGCAACAGGGTTGGTACATACATTTCTTGGCCAAAGCAAGCTTTCAGTCTAGAGGGGGAAACAGGTATTTATATAAATAACTAAATTATGGATATGTACCTAAGTGCTAAGGGGCTGAGGGAGAGGTGAATAAAGAGTGCACATGGGCAATGCAGAAGGGAGTGGGAGAAGAGGAAATGAGGACCTAGATGGGGAAGGCCTCTTGGAGGTGAAGTGCCTTCAATAAGCCTTTGAAGATGGCAAGAGTGATCATCCATAGGATATGAAGGGGGGGATTTTTTAATCATTCTTTAAACCAGCCTCTCCCTTTCTCCTCCCAACTTCCACACACCCCGTTTAAGTAATCTGGCAAGAATACTCTGAAAGTGAAATGAGGCCCTTTACAGGAACTTCTACTGGATGTAATTAATCCCCATTAGACTGTAAACTCTTTAAGGGCAGAGACCTTGTATTTAATTTTCTAATATATGCTCCCAAGTACCCAATACAGTGCACTGTACATGTAAGTGCTCAATAAATACCAATGAATGAATAAATGAGTGAGCAAAGAAGAAAGAAAAAAAGAAAAGTTTTACCTGTGTTGTTATAGACGGTCACATCCTAGAAAAGAAACAGCATGGCGTAGTGGATAGAGCACGGCCTGGCGAGTCAGAAGGTCGTGGGTTCTAAACACGGATCTGCCGCTTGTCTGCCTTGTGACCTTGGACAAGTCACTTCACTTCTGTGGGCCTCAGTTCCCTCATCTGTAAAATGGGGATAAAGACTGTGAGACCCTCTTGTGAAAGAGATTATGTTCAACATGATTTGCTTGTATCCACCCCAGTGCTTAGTACAGTACCTGGCACATAGTTAGTGCTTAACAAATACCATAAATATTATTATTATAAAGGACCAATCAATCAATCAGTGGCACTTATTGAACACTTACAATTGTGGAGCACTGTACTAAGCATTTGGTAGAGTACAACACAACAGAATTAACAGACACATTCCCTGCCCATAATGAATTTACAATCTAGATGGGGGGGAGAGACATCATTAATATCAAGGAGACAGGCATATTCATATTTTGTATTTATTTGTATTTATCATATTTATTGAGAGCTTACTGTGTGCAGAGCACTGTACAGAGCACTTGGAAAATACAATTCAGCAATAAAGAGAGGCAATCCCTGCCCAAATTGGGCCTACACTCTAGAAGAGAGGAGACAGACATCAAAACAACTAAGCAGGAGTCATACGACCATTCCTAAGACGCTAAGGGATAAGAAGGGAAGAGTCGGTGCTATCACAAGCGGGACAAAAGCTTGGGTTGTTTTCCAGTAGAAAAATAACTTTACTGTAAACTAGATTGTAGGTGCACCGAGGACAGGGATCAAATCTTCCAACTCGTATGGAACTCTCCCAAGAGCTCAGTAAAGTAAGCACTCAATAAATAACCATGATTGATTGATTGACTGAAAGTGATGGAAGAAAGGGCAGGAGACACCAGTGGCTAGCAGCATGGCCTAGTGGAGAGAGCACAAGCCTGGGAGTCAGAAGGACCTGGGTTCTAATCCTGGATCTGCCACTTGTCTGCTGTGTGACCTTAGGCAAGTCACTTAACTTCTCTGTGCCTCAGATACCTCATCTGTAAAATGAGGATTAAGACTGTGAACCTCATATGGACAGGGATGGTGTCCAACCTAATTGGCTTGCTTCTACCCCAGCATTCAGAACAGTATTTGACACATAGTAAATGCTTAACAAATAACATTATTATTAATCAATCAATCATATTCATTGAGCACTTGTGGACTTTATCATATCAGGATCCTGTTACTGCCTAACAGTGTTAGGTCTCCCAACAAATGGGGAAGGCCTATGTCATTCATTCATTCAATCGTATTTAATGAGTGCTTAGTGTAGGAAAAGCACTGTAATAAGCGTTTCATGTCCCATGTAGAATTCAAGTATTGTAGTATTTGTTAAGTGCTTACTATGTACTAAGCATTAGAAAGTACTTCATAAATACTACAATACTTCTGCATGGGAAGCCAAGTATTGTAGTATTTGTTAAGAGCTTACTATGTACTGAGCGCAAGAAAAGCAGGTCCCTCATGGAGCTCACAGTCTAAGTAGGAAGGAGAACAGCCTTGAATCCCTATTTTTCAAATAAGCGAGCTGAGACACAGAGAAGTGGCATACTCAAGGTCACAAAAGCAGACAAGTGGCGGAGCACCATTAGAACTCAGGTCCTCTAAACGTGGGCCATGCTGCTTCCCTATTTCCTAATTCAGCTCAAATAAATCCCTGGGTGTTTGTGCATGAACAGTTGGCACGAGGAGTTCCTGTTTTCTTTTCGTGTACCTTCAAAGACTTTATAAGGTTTGTATTATTTTGAAATACGGGTTCCAAAAGGTTTCTTGGGCATCAGAGAGCTCTGACCAACCAAGGCATCAAGAAACTAAGTGCAAATGAATCAGAAACATATGGATTAAATTTCTCTGAAAATAAACACTGATTTTAAACCGAAGCGAAAAGGGCCTCGTCCAAGCACGTTTAGAATTTAATCAAATGTTAAACATTTCAAAGTGGCTAGGAGATTCGGAGAACCCCGGATCCAGGCACCCAATTTCTGTAAGCCCCCCCTCTCCTCCCGGCATGTTACTTTTATTTAAGGATGTTTGATGAAAAGGGTGACATATATTTCTGTACGTGTATGCTGCAAATGTGCACGGCATGTTCGAAGTTTGGGTTTTTTCTTCCTTGTATTTCCTGTTATGATGTTATTTCTGCCTCATTTTATACCTCTGGTTTTCATTAACTAAAAGTCAAACTAGAACGTTGTAAATCTCTCTCTCTACTTGCTTTCTCTGAGCAGGCGGGTCTCCCTCCCCGGGCTGACGGCTTCTACTACCACAGTTCACTCTCCTGGGGCTCCCGGGGGAGTGGGAGGTGACACCCTGAGGAGGAAGAGGAGGAGGAGGAGGAGGGAGGCTCTCCGTTCTTGCCCAGGGCCTGTTAACCTGAGCACACTCTCTCTTTCTCAAATTTGTTTTCTCAGCTGGTGGCCCAGTGAGCTGCCCCAGTACCACCAAACCCAGCGGAAAACAGCTTCATCCGAGGTCTAAAGGTAGACGATAAAGAAGTGGTTTGGGACTCAATAACAGCTCTGAGCAGTAGCCTCACTGGTTTTCAAAGTGGAGTGAAATATGACCTGGGCAAACATCCTACATTCCACCTGTTGGAGCATCTGCCAAGGCTTTCAGAGATCAGGCTCTGCTCATTTCACTTCTTCCTCCATGACTGGTTTCTCTCCCTTTCACCTCCTCCATCATCACCTCCTCCACCTTTGCTTCAACCTCCCCGTTTCTGTCCCCCACCCACCTTCCCCTGCATAGCCAACATCCCGCCCTGCCCACATCCCAAATGAATGGAGTACTGTTTTTACTCTCGCACGATGGCTGCTTCTGGGACTACCCGTTTCCTGCCTCGCCACTGAGGGCTTTGAGCTCTTTTCGGCATCCAGGGACCAGGTGTGGGTTGCAATAGATCATCTGGCAGCAGAAAGACCCACCAGCTAGGAGAAAACTGGGCCTTGTCGGCATACCAGGACCTAAAGGAAAAGGCACCGACCTGGGAGTCAGCGGCCCTGAGAGTCAGAAGACCAAGGTTCTAATCCCAACTCTTCCACTTGTCTGCTGTGATGATGGTGATGATGACTGTAATGTCTGCGGGGCTCTTACTATGTGTCAGGCACTGTACTGAGCACTGGGTGGGATAAAAGCATATGGGGTTGGACACAGCCCCTGCCCCACATGGGGCTCACAGTCTCAATCCACAATTTACAGATGAGATAACTGAGGCACATAGAAGTGAAGTGATATGTCCAAGGTCAGACAACTTCTCTGTGCCTCAGTTACCTCATCTATAAAATGGGGATTAAATCCTCCTCCCTCCAATTTTACTGTGAGCTCTATAGCGGTAAAGGGACTGTGTTCAATGTGATTATCTTGTATCTACCCCAGTATTTCTCTCTGTGCCTGGCATATAGTAAGGGCTTAACAAGTCCCCCCCTCCCCCATATCCCTATCTCCCCCAAAAATAAACATCAGCAAACTGCTGATGGTGGTTTGGCAGTGAAGATTGAGAGCAGAGAAGATGTGGTAGTGAAAATGTTTCAAGTTTCTGCCTAGGCATACAGTTCTGTGTGGGGGTACTTACGTGTGAGTGTGTGCATGACTTTGTTGGGTTAAGTAGAGAAGCAGTATGTCCTAAGGGAAAGAGGATGGGCCTGAGAATCAGAGGACCTGGGTTTGAATCCCAGCTCTGCCAATTGCTGGCTGTGTGACCTTGGACAAGTCATTTAACTTCCCTGTTCTTCAGTTCATCTGTAAAAGGTGGATTAAGACTGTGAGCCCCATGTGGGACATGGACTGTGTCCAACCTGATTTAGTTTTATTTATCCCAGAGCTTAGTACAGTGCCTAGAACATGATAAGTGCTTAACAAATATTAAAAAAAGCTTCCTCTCTATCAGTGAGTTAAAAGACGACTCCAAGCCAGAGTAGGAGCATCAGGAATTGTTTTGGCTGGGGATGGCAAATTAAGGAGGTCCTCTTGAGGTCTAAATGATGCCAGCAGTTGAGAAGAGGTAGAAGGGGACTACCGCATGCTTCTTTGGTCTAAAAACTGGCTCATGAGCTCAGCAGGCTGGGGCAGATTCAGAATCTGGTGGAAAAGATTGAGAGGAAGCCCAGGAGAGCCTCAGCCACCAGTCAATCAATCTTATTTATTGAGAGCTTGTGCAGAACACTGTATTAAACGCTTGGGAAGCACAATATAAAAGAGTTGGTAGACATGTTTCCTGCCCACATCCCAGTTACTAGAAGCACTGTCTCCTCACCGCCGTTCCTGGGCCATTTGGGGGTCAGCAGGAACCACAGAAGAGGCAAGAGTTGAGTGGGTAAGGTAAAGGAGATTGTTACCGGAATGACCACTATCGGGAGCCCTCAGAATGGTGAACCTGAACCCATCTAGACTGTAAGGTCGTTGTGGGCAGAGAATGTGCCTGTTTATTATTGTATCGTCCTCTCCCAAGCACATAATATAGCACTTTGCACACTAAGCCCTCCATAAATACGAGTGAATGAACCTGGGGCAACTCTAAATTGCAGCTAAGGAGAGCCCGCTTGAAAACTTCTTGGAAGTCAAGATATAGCCTATTGACATCCAGACTGTATATTGAAGCTTAAACCCAACCCTTAAATAATAATAATAATAATAATAATAATAGTATTCGTTAGGCACTTACTATGTACTGAGCACTGTTCTAAGCATTGGACCTACACCTTTATCACTGCTTTCAGGAGAAAGAACAAACCCAGGTCTCACACCTTTGAAAGAATTACACTGCACTAGGAGGAGCCAGTAATAAGCTATCATTTGTTAGCTTTGCTAATCCACTAGGTGTTTTGGGCAATTTAACCACTGTTTGGAACTCTCTGCTATACGTCTTCTACCATAGTAACAATGTAGCACTGAGTTTAGGCATGGCCTATGCTAAGACCACATAAATCTTTCAGTAGCATTGTGGGAGTGATTTTGATTTTAGGTAGCACTGCATAATGAAACAAGAGAGAGAAACCACCACTCTCCACATCAATCAATCACTCCATTAATCATATGTATTGAGTGCTTACAGTGTGCACAAAACTGTACCAAACCCTTGGGAGACTACAGTACAAAAGAGTTAGTCGATATATTCCCCGCCCACAAGGAGTTTGTCTTGTCTTATGCCACTGAGTTGTTTCTGAGCCTTAGTGACGCCTTGGACGCATCTCTCCCAGAACATCCCACCTCCATCAGCAATCGCTGTGGTAATGTGTCCTTAGAGTTTTCTTGGTAAAAATACAAAAGTGATTTACCATTTACCTCCTTCCATGCAAGCAGCTCGAGTATCTGCCCTCAACTCTCTCCTGAACCCCTGCTGCCCAGCACAGGTGAGTTTTGACTTATAGCAGATTGCCTGCCACTCACTAGCACCTGCCCAAGCTAGGAATGGAATGGGTAGGCCTCTGCTTGGCTCTCCCTTCCATAGTCAAGACTAGTTGAGTACCGGAAACTCCAGGTGTGACCCTGAGAGGGGGGCAAGGAGTTTACCTCCACTGATAATGGATTAACCTGCATCTCCAAATGTTGATGATGTTTTCTCTCAGTTGTAGCCTAGGGGAAGCAGTGTGGTCTAGTGGAAAAAGCATGGGATTGGGAGTCAGAGGGCCTGGTTTTTAATTCTGGCTCTGCCACGTACTTGCTGTGTGATCTTAGGCAAGTCACTTAACAACTCTCTGCCTCGGTTCCCTCATCTGCAAAATGAGGATTCAAAACCTGTTCATTGAATGGTATTTATTGAGTACTTACTAAGTGCAGAGCACTCTACTAAGCTCTTGGGAGAGTACAATACAAAAGAGTTGGCAGACACGTTTCCTGCCCACAGTGAGTTTACAGTCCTCCCTCCTCCTCCTTTTTATGGCATTTCTTAAGTGATTACTATGTGCCAGGCATTGTACTAAGCACTGGGATAGATACAAGCTAATTAGGTTGGACACAGTCCTTGTCCTGCAGAGGGCTCACAGTCTCAATACCCATTTTACAGGTGAGGTAACTGAGGCACAGAGAAGTTAAGTGACTTGCCCATGGTAACACAGCAGAAGAGTGTCAGAACTGGGATTAGAACAAAGGTCCTTCTATCTCCCAGGGCCATGTTCTATCCACTAGGCATGCTGCTTCCTACTTAGACTGTGAGCCCCATGTAGAACCTGATTACCTTTTATCACCCCAGTGCTTAGAACAGGGCTTGGCACAAAGCAAGTGCTTAACAAATGCGACAATTATTAATCATTATGATGATTATTATGTTTTCCAGAATGCTCTCTGATTTGGGAAATTGCTCTACGATCACTTCACTTCTGTCCCTCAACTTCTTCCATTCCTCAGTGTT
Source organism: Ornithorhynchus anatinus (assembly GCF_004115215.2). NCBI lineage: Eukaryota > Metazoa > Chordata > Mammalia > Monotremata > Ornithorhynchidae > Ornithorhynchus > Ornithorhynchus anatinus. Next base: position 17,679,950 of record NC_041751.1, read on the forward strand.
CCCATGATTTTACCCTTTCCCTCTGTAAAATTGGCAATGATAGAGAAAATGTGTTGATGGCAAAGATGAACTTTCAGGCTGATTGGTTGGACCAGGTTAGCTGAGTCTTCCTTGGTGAGCAGGATAGCCTAAAGGGCTGAGTACTAGTCTGGCAGTCAGGAAAACCTGTTATATTGTATTCTTCTAACAGCATGGTATAATGGAGCAAGCACAGCCCCGGAGTCAGAAGATCATGAGTTCTAATACCGGTTCTGCCACTTCTCTGTTGTGTGGCCTTGGGCATATCACTTCAATTCTCTGTGCCTCAGTTACCTTATCTGCAAAATGGGGATTGAAACTGTGAGCCCCACATGGAACAGGTGCTGTGTCCGACCCAATTTGCTTGTATCCACCCCCATGCTTTGTACAGCGTCTGGCACATAGTAAGTGCTTAACACATATAAAATTATTATTATTATTATTTGCTTAGTACCATGCTCTGCACACAGTCAGTGCTTAATAAACATGATTGATTGATCGATTGAAACTCTCCTGACTGGACAAGCCTATACAGCTGCTCTTGTGAACACAGAATTACAGTGTAGGCATAATGCATGTAGTCCTCGAGGAGAAGGTCCAATCCTTGGCCCTGAAAGATCTGTTCGGTAATTGAAGCTGAAATCGGCAGGATCAAATTCCACCTAAATTCTGAGGTGAAAATATATTTTCTCTCAACCAACCAGTCATTGACGAGGCCAAAGTGACTAATACGGGTTAACGGCAGACCCGCTGCCCTCAACCTGACGGGGAACTTGGAGAGGGGAACGGCAGTTGGGCTGAGGGGATGGCACGCACAGTCCTGGCTGGGCCAGAGTCCTCTGTCTGTTGAACAATTGTTGGCACGGGATTGTGTTCGAGCAGGTCCAGGACCTCACTAAGTGCCTGGGGAAATCACAGCAGGAAACAACCTCACCAATCAGTGCATTCTTGTTATTCTTGGTGTGTGGTTGGGTCGGTGGTAGCGAGCCAGATGAAGCAAAGAGCAGAGGAAGGCCAACAGAGTTTTTGAGAAATTGCCCTCTGTCACCTAAAGTGTCGTACCCTGGAGAGGCCAGAGCACGGGAAGTTCCTGTCTGCCTCTGCATCTCCCTCTGCCTTTGTCTTCCTGCTCACAGAGTCTGGCCATGAATGGGGAGGGCTTGAGAGAAAATAATGACTGCCCATCACCTAAGGAAAAGGCAGAAGGGAATAAAATTCAAAATTCTTTCTTGACTTGAGAGGGGCCACTTATGACTCCGCTAGGTTTCTCACAAGAATCAAACGTCAAAAATTCAAAGATCAAAAAAACACAACTGGGCAAGTAATAGAGGTAAATCCTCTGCAACAATAAGCTCAAGGCCATCAATTTTCTCACTCTGGGAAATGCTGATAAGAGGCAAGTTAAAAAAAACACAGAGGTCAGACCTTTTCCTCAGATCTAGAGGGAGAAAAAAGAATCAATCTCAACCACCTCACCTCTGAATCTCCTCATCAATTACTGAAGTAAACAGACCCAAAGGATAATAATGTTGGTATTTGTTAAGCGCTTACTATGTGCCGAGCACTGTTCTAAGCGCTGGGGTAGACATAGGGGAATCAGGTTGTCCCACGTGGGGCTCACAGTCTTAATCCCCATTTTACAGATGAGGGAACTGAGGCACAGAGAAGTTAAGTGACTTGCCCACAGTCGCACAGCCAACAAGTGGCAGAGCTGGGATTCGAACTCATGAACCCTGACTCCAAAGCCCGTACTCTTTCCACTGAGCCACGCTGCTTCTAAGGATTAATCTGGGAAATGGAAAAAATTATTTTGTTTACACCTTATGGTAATGAGCACTTAGTACAGGGTTTTTCATACAGCAAGGGCTCAATAAATACCACTGATGGATTGATTGATTGGATTCTATACAACTTTGTGCTGCCCAGGAGTAAGAAGTGGAGCTAATCAATCAATCAATCATATTTATTGAATGCTTACTGTACACAAAGCACTGTACCAAGCCCTTGGGCCAGATAATAGAGCAGCATTGGTAGAAACATTCCCTGTCCACCAGCAAGCTCACATTCTAGAGGGGGAGATCACAGACTTTACTACTGTTTTTTGTAAATTAGTCAATCGATGGTATTTACTGAGTGCATACTCTGTGCAGAGTGCTGAACTAAGTTCTTGCAAGAGTGCAGAAGAGTAGGTGAGCATGATCCCTGCCCTTGAGGAGTTTACACATCAGAGGGGGTGCCAAACACTAAAATATATTGCAAGTAATTTCAAGATAGATACATAAGAATCTTGGAGTTTGGGCAGAGTGGGTCCTTCGGTGAGTGGGTAAGGATTCAAGCACCTAGGTAGTAGGTCGGTGTTGTTGTTGTTGTTGTCTTATGCTGTCGAGTCATGTCCAACCCATAGAGAGGCCGTGGACACATCTCTCCCAGAACACCTCACCTCCATCTGCAATCGTTCCAGTAGTGTACCCATAGAGTTTTCTTGGTAAAAATACAGAAGCGGTTTACCACTGCCTCCTCCGCCGCAGTAAACCTGAGTCTCTGCCCTCGACTCTCTCCCGTGCCGCTGCTGCCCGGCACAGGTGAGTTTTGACTTTTGTAGCAGATTGCCTTCCACTCGCTAGCCACTGCCCAAGCTAGGAATGGAAATGCCTCTGCTTGACTCTCCCTCCCATAGTCGAAACTGGTAGAATACTAGAAACTCTCCAGCTGCGACCCTGAGAGATGAGTAGGTCAGTAGAGAGGGAAAGTGGACTAGGGAGATAAGAGATTAATCGGGGGATGCTTCCTGGAGGAGGTATGCTTTTATTAGGGCTCTGAAATGGTCTTCCTTGATGGGAGAAGGCATTCCAAGCAAGAGGGATGGTGTAAGCAAAAGGCTGATGGCAAGGGAGATGAGAGCCAGTTCTCTTTTTTTCCCCCTTCATTTACCCCTTGTCCAAGTTCCCTTTGTCATCTCATTGTCGTTATTACAATCATTTCCTCCTTCTGTCCCTACCCCTGCCTACTAACCTCTCCTTGCAAACAAATGAGAGGCACCATTAGCCCTAGCCCTACCTCTAATTAGTTGTCCTTCTCTTGATGGCAGATATCACACTTTATGGTGCCTGTGTCCTGACCTTTATCATCAAACCCAAGCCCCAACTTGATAGTCTAATGGCTATCAGAATTTGTGGGCCCCCTGAAAACCAGTCTTTTTCCTGAATTAATAATAATAATAATGTTGGCATTTGTTAAGCGCTTACTATGTGCCAAGCACTGTTCTAAGCACAGGGTAGATACAAGGTGATCAGGTTGTCTCACAGGGAGCTCACAGTCTTAATCCCCATTTTCCAGATGAGGTAACTGAGGCACAGAGAAGTTAAGTGACTTGCCCAAAGTCACACAACTGATAAGTGGTGGAGCCGGGATTAGAACCCACAACCTCTGACTCCCAAACCCGGGCTCTTTCCACTGGGCCATGCTGCTTCTCATGATCACAGTGTTGGCTTTGAGGCTATTGCACTTTATTGAACAGACCTTTATAATGAATAAAAAGCCATATATAATTATCAATCATATTTATTGAGTGCTTACTGTGTGCAGAGCACTGTGTAGAAGACTGCTGAACTGTGTCCAACCAGATTACCTTGTATCTACCCCAGTCCTTAGAACAGTGCTTGGCACATAGTAAATGCTTTACAAATACCATACTTATTATTATTACAGTGTAACAGAGTTGGTAGACGCACTCCCTGTCTAAAAGGAGAGGTTGACCTTGGTCAAGTCATTTAACTTCTCTGTGCCTCAATTACCTCAGGCACTGTACTAAGCACTGGGTTGGATATAAGCATATTTCAAGTTGGACACAGTCCCTGTCCCATGTGGGCTCACAGTCTTAATCCCTATTTTACAGATCCACATTTTACAGAGAAGTGAAGTGACTTGTCCAAGGTCACTCAGCAGACAAGTGGCAGAGCCAGAATTAGAACCCATGACATTCTGATTCCCAGGCTCTTGGTCTATCCACTACATCACGCTTCTTCTAAAAATCTCGTCCTTCTACTTATTTTCTCTAGCCTTCAAGTTGGCAGTCCTGATAATTAAACAGATTATAGAGATCCTCCATGTTTTCCACTTTCCCTATTATAAATGTAAGGAGCTTTTCCCATTCCCATGGAAAAGAGTCCTCTGAGCATTGCTTAAGCACGATAGTATGAAAATGGGTAATGTTAGCATGTCCCAGATCCCATTCCCTGTAGTCCCAACATTCCAACTCCTACATGTGTCTAAGGATACTTAGGAAAGAACAACAGAATCCTTCTCCCTGAAATGATTTAACAAGCCCATCACATTCTCCAATCAGATCCCGCTCCTGTTTGCTATTTAAATGGCAATAGAATTTCTGTTAGCTTCCCCTGAAGGAAAGCAGATGCTCCGTTTTTTCTTGACAAGAGACAGGATCTCCTTTTGAATTGAAACAGTATATACTTAAGGGGGGAAAAAAGTGACAGCATATTTTTTGTGAAGAGTTACATTTTTCTTCAACTTCCTGTTTCCAACATTTGGGGTATTTGTAAGATATTCAGGTTCTCTTAAGGCTGGCATGCTTCTTTGAAATAAGCAGCAAAACAGCAACTAAATGACTGGAGTTCTTGGTGAGCTGAGGTATTAATAGTTTAAACTTGACCCCTCGTCCTATCAAAGAATAGCACCAATAGTAGTCTGATTGGTGCAGCAATATCTTTTTCGGGTAGCATAAAAGATCTCAGTTACGTAAGTACCAGTATTAAGATCAGCATACAAGAGTCAATCTACAACATGGGAATTTTTTCTCAGCTTTGCCAGTCATTTTCTCTGTGTGTTTTGTTTGTATCTGTGTCTGGGTGTCACGAAGGGTAGTAACTAGGAATAAACGCAAACTGTATTACATGGCTCGGTGGTATGTATCTCACTAGAAACGGTAAGTATAAAGCTCTTAAGAATAAGTGCCTATTAATAAGCACTTTAAGGGGAATGTATTTTGGCAGAAATCCACCCCAATAAATGGGAATATGACAAACCCAAGGAAGAGAAGCTGAAGAATGGAGAAAATTTAATGAAAATTAGAAAGAAAATTCCAGGGCATGTGCTTAAAATTCTCTTCTGACTCCCTCAGTCCCAAGGAATCTTATCTTATGATCAATGTATTTCCCAGGATTATTTTTCAAGTCACTGCTGGATCGCTGAGGCAGTCATTTGCAACACGTTGGTTTCAGTGAGAAAGAGGTCAGATCCCAGACAGAGGCCAGATCCAAAATAGAAAACTCCCTAACGACGCACCTTTCGAGATCAGAACCAATCTGATTCCACCCTTCAAAGTGCCTGTTAAGCTAAAATGATCCTCCTGGCATTTTGCTATTCAAAGTCAAATACCTCCGTTTATGAAAGTCTCCCTGTGTTAAATTATACAACACGGCCCGGTTCCTTCTTTTGTTGCTTAAATTTGATCCGTCTGACCTTTATGGAAAAAAATCCTTCCAAAGCTGGCTCCATACTCCACTGGCTGAAGACAAGTGCAGGGAGTGCCTCAAGTTAGGTCATGCCATCGGGGGATGCTTGTTTTTCATCATAAAACTGTTTTCTTTTGAACACCTCCCTCCCCTCCCCTCAATCCCCCTGCCCCTCCGCCAGCCTTCCTGACCCGAAAGCAGAAGGGGAAAGCCTCGACATTCTGCTTGAGACCAGAAAAGATGAGCCTCTCTAAGCAGGTCTGTCGCCAGAGGTCCTGATGCAGACGAGGCAAAGCCTGGAATTTAGATGGAAAATAGGCATTCTCTATAATCCAGAAGGCAGATCAGGAGAATGCTCTCCAAGTGAACATTTTTAAAGAACCCCAAAACCACTGATTCAAAAAACAATATGCTTTGGATGCTTTTGCATACAAGGCCAGCCAGCACATTAAGAGCATGTACAATTATTTTCTTTTCAAAATTTTATTCAAATGAACAGTTTAAAAATTAGAGTTAAGTGCTTAGGCCTATCAGGTGACCAAACCATTTATCATAGTAAAGGAAAGGGAATTTGGGGCTAGCCCACTTCTAAGCATTTCACAGAAACAGAGAAAGATGGGGAAAAAACACATAATATATCTTTGGAACAGTAATGTCCTGTTATTGTTAAAAACTGCTGGGACCTCATTAGTGACTATGAAAATATCATCTGTAAGTACTGAAAGGCAATAAATCTTCACTGTCTAATGAAGAGTGGAGGGGGCAGAGGGGAGTGATGGAGAGGGAGAGAAAAAGAGAGGAAAGAAGAGGAAGGAGGGAAAAGGGAACAAACAAGAGGATTACCATCTATTTGGCTTTTTTGAAACTCCACTGTGAGTTAGTAATTTCCACATTTGCCTGCCAAAATGCTTCCAGAAACTATTATGTGAATTCAATGGTTTGCTAATGGGTGATAAGATAATGGACTGGTGCAAAAGATTACGAAGAAAAAACTCACGATTTACAGTAAAAACTGCTGGTTACCTTTTTTTTTAAGGGTTCGAGCCTATAATTTCACAAAGCAATTGGTCTATGCTACTTTGTAGAGGTTTCTCTAAATGCCAGTCCTCAGTTTAAATCCAGTCACTTTCCACAAGCTGGAGAATGGGTGGACATGAGGAAAGACAAGGATGGAGTGGAAGTTGCTTATTTGGAAATGATTCTCTGAGCTATGGGCTGCTCTGTCTCCCTCAGGCAGTGCTTACACCACATTCAAAGAGTTTCTTTCAGCCTAAATGTCTGGGTAAAAATAAATAGGTGGTTCCTCTCAAGTTTAGCCACTTGTGAGATGGGAACTATAATTGGATCCAATCACACTATCTTAGGGAAGCAGGAGTAATGACCACAAATCCCAATAATTGACTGTTTTCAGGGTTCTGTCCAGGAGAGAAGTACTGTGGTCTAAGTGGAGAGAGCACCAGCCTAGGAGTCAGAAGGACCTGGGCTCTAATCCTGGCTCTGCCACTGTTTCATAGCTGTGTGATCAAGGGCACGTCACTTCACTTCTCTGGGCCGCAGTTAACTCATCTGTAAAATGGGGATTAAGACTGTGAGTCTTATGTGGGACAGGGATTGTGCCTAATCTGATTAACTTGTATCTACCCCAGCAATTAATACAGTACCTGAAACATAATTACTTCTTAACAAATATGATAAAAAAAAATGCTTTGCCTTTGTCAAAGCCCCAACTTGCCATCTTTGTTTCTGGTAACACATTGTTGGGTAGGGTTCCCCCTTATAGACTGTGAGCCTGTTGTTGGGCAGGGATTGTCTCTATCTGTTGCCAGTTTGTATATTCCAAGCGCTTAGTGCAGTGCTCTGCACACAGTAAGTGCTTGATAGATACGCCTGAGTGAATGTGAGTAACAAGCAGAGAGATGAAGCAAATCAAATCAAGCTGACTCCAAAGAAGCAGGCTCAAGGGGGTTCTGGGAGAATGAAATAAATCATTTCTTTATTCATATTATTGTCTATCTCCCTCTCTAGACTGTAATCTCCTTCTTGGAAGGAAACATGTCTACTAACTCTGATATACTGTTCTCTCCCAAGGGCTTAATACCATTCTGGGTGTGCAATGAGCTCTCAAGAAATACGATTGATTTATTGATTGATATTTACCCATCTCCTAGTCCAGAGGTCAGCACATAGTAAGCACCTAACAAACACATAAATAACTCAGCCTTCTACTCCACATTAATATAGCCCCTAGAAACAAAGCAAAGTCTTTAAGATTAAAGTGGTATCCCATTGGCCTTAGCAGTGGGTCTTTCCCCCCTAATTCTGTCGGGAAGAAACTTGATCTTTCCTGGCATACGGAACTTGTGGTTGATTCTAACTCTGACTGCGACACTGGATCATAAAGGCAAAGCTAGAGTCAAGACCAGGAGCCATCGCAGACCCTACACCCTTGGACCTGCAGAGAGGTACTTAACAAGCAGCGCACTTGAAAATGACGAGAAAATAATTCACTGAAAGGAAATTCCAACAGAGGTCTCATGCAGTAGGTTAGCTATTCCACTGATGTACTGCAAGCCTGAAACTGCGCTTTGATTTCAGACACTCCAGGAAATTTTTTCTTCAGGGTACTCACCTGAGAATAGGGACCCATACCAGACCTACACCATACTTGCCAGACCATCACTTTCCCCATCTTCAAAGCCTTATTAAAATCACAACTCCTACAAGAGGCCTTCCCTAATTAAGCTGCCTATTTTCCTCCTTTCTTTCCCTTCTGCCTCATATCTGCACTTGGATCTGTACCCTTTAAGGATCTGATAGCCCACCCTCAGTCTCACAGAACTTATGAACGTAGCCATTATTTATTTATTTATATTAATGTCTGTCTCCCTCCAGACTGTCAGTTCCTTGTGGCCCAGGAACATGTCTACCAACTCTGTTGTATTGTCCTCTCCCAAGAGTTTGGTAGAGTGCTCTGCACACTGTAAGCGCTCAATAAATAACATTAAGTGATAGATTATGAACCTGTGTGGGACATGAGCCATGACAGATCTTATTATACCGTATCTACCCACATCTCTTATTCTTTAAGTACCCTCTTCTTCAAAGTGACATATTTCCTGAGAGCAATTTCCAATGGTACATTTTTTTCTCAGCACTAAGTACAGTGCTCTGCGCACAGTAAGTGCTTAAGAAACACCATTACTACTAAGGAACAGACCAAACTTTCAGGCTACAGCAAGTGATCCTTTTGCCTCTAACAAAACACGTCTAAAGTCAAACATACTAAGCTATGTGGAAGCCAGGGACGTTCAAGTTGGCCACCGGTTGGAGTAAGAACAAACAGAGAGATGGAGCAAATCGAAGCTGAGCCCAGAGAAGCAGATTCAAGGGGGTTCTGGGAGAATGAAATTGGCTCCAGGGAAGGCCCGTATGTGTTTCCTGTTATTTCAGGTCTTGGTTACTGAAGCTCCCTGAGGTAAGGAGGTGAGAGGGGCCCCTGAAATGTCCTCTTGGATGGTGCTTTCTTTTTCTCAGGGAGCAAATCTAACATTAACACAGGAATCGAAAAACCTGGTCTCCTCTCCCAGCTGTGTGTGACACTGGCCAAATCTGTGACCTAAATCAGTCACTTAGCTCCTTTTTGCTCCCATGTATTTTTTTGTAAAATGGAAATACTAACCTATTGTTCCAGTATAGCTGAAAGGCTCTCACATACGGAAGACTTGGAGGAGTGGATGCCAAGAAAGGAAAGTCTTAGTTCCTGGGGTCAAATTAGACCCGAATGGAAAATGATCCTGAAGTAAGGAAAAGCTCTACAAGGTAGGGGAAGAGCTCCATTCTTCAAAGGGGAGTGCCGAAGACAGACATATCACTCTGTCAAGGGAAGGACCTGCTGAGGAAAATAACAGAGAAGAACAGGTCATGGGCTCTTTCATTCCCCATTCTCTCATCTCAAGGACCCAAATGTTCTCGTCTGCCCAGGAGTTCTGGCTACATTCCTGCTCTGACTGTGTCCCTTTGAGTGGCCTTGGTAAGGTTCCAGAAGACTCCTTGTGTCCCATCTGGAAAGAAGAGCAAGAAAGACAAAGCCTGTCTCTTTCAGTGGAATTGCTAACCAGCTAATGTCCGCAAAATGCTTGGAAAACTGCCTGAACCCAGAAGTGTTGGTATTTTCTTTGCTAACATAATAGTTTTGGTATTTACTGAGTAACTGCTGAGTGCAGGGCATTGTACTAAGCATTTAGGAAAATACAACAGAAGGTCCAGGTACTTTCCCTGTCAACAAGGTGCTTCCACGTTAACACTGGGGGACAGATATTATTATACACCCACAGTGGAATTATACACCCGCAGTGGAATCAGAAAATACTATGATTCATGTGTTGGTAATTAGTCGGGGAAACTTGGTGAAGGAAGGGAAATTTTAGGGTGGCTTTGAGGTTGGAGAAGGCTAGGTTCTGGTAGGTTGAGTGAAGTAGGGGTTTCCAAGCCAAGGGGCCAATATGAGCAAAGGATCAGAGGGGAACAAGTTGAAATCCGGAAGAGCAGTGAGTGTAAGCAGGGAAGCAGTGGGTGAAGGGAGCCAGTAGAGAAAATAGAGAGGACTCAGGGAGAGCCTTGATGCCAGTCCTAAGAAGTTTGTGTTGGATGCAGAGGAGGATAGGCAACCATTAGTGGATATCGAGGGCGGGTGTTTTACGAAGATGATTCAGGTGGCAGGATGGAGTATGGACTAGATGAGGGAGAGGCTGCAGGCAGGGAGACTAATAAGAAGGTTGAACCAGTTGTTTAACTGGAATAGGACGAGTGCTTGAACTAGATTGTTTGGAATGGAAGGGATTTCTCATCCCTTTTCCTTCCTTTCTTCCTTCTTTTTTCTACCTACTCCCTTATTTGCTAGGCTTAATTCCTCACCAAATAGCCTCGTCCCAATTTGAGGTTGTAAAATTAGGCCCGGCTCTTCCACTTATCTGCTGTGTGACTTTGGGTGAGTCACTTAACTTCTCAGTGCCTCATTTTCCATATCTGCACAATGGGGACTCAATACCTCTTCCCCTTCCTACTCAGACTGTGAGGCCCGTGATGATCTTGTATCTACTCCAGAGCTTAGTATGGTGTTTGGCACATAGTTAGTGCTTAACAAGTACCATAGTTATTATTATTACTTTTTATTTCTTCTTCTCTTCAACTCTGCCTTCTCTTCTAAACTCACACCTTCACCTTTTTTTTTCCACCATCAATCCCCAGACCCGAGTCTTCTTCCTCTCTCCTGTCCTCATGCATCCAACCTTGAACGCATGATGAGCTGATGTCAACATATGCATTACCGATTTCTAAATTTCCATATTTATTCACATAATTGTGCCACCTTTTTATGGTATTTGTTCAGTGATTACTCTGTGCCAGGCGCTGTTCTGAATACTAGGGTAGTTCCAAAGTAATCAGGTTGGACACAGTCCATGTCCCACAAGGGGCTCCCAGTCTTAATCACCATTTTACAGATGAGGTGAGTCACAAAGAAGATAAGTGACTTGTCCAAGGTCACACAGCAGACAGATGGTGGAACCGTCAAAATTTTCTCATCCCTAATAGGGAAGGGTTATTACTGGAGTAATTAAGTCCAGCGAAAAGGGGAACGGGTGGAAAAAAAGGAAGAAAGGAAGGAAAAGGGATGAGAGAGATAAGTCATTTCTATTGCACACTCCTGAAGTGATGCATACGATAGGCACTCAGTAAATTACAGTAATGATAGCCCCTTTCCCATCCCCTTTTTCCTTCCCTGCTAGCAGGTTTTACAAAAGATAAGTGACTAGAGACAGAGCCATGTGTTCTGATCCTAGGCCTTTTCCTACCCATCCGCCTTGCTTTCACTGTTAAAAATAATCAGTGATTACTTCTAGAGGATTACTTCTAATTATACGAGGAAATATTGGCAGTTGCCTTCCCAGGTGAATAACATTTTTGGTTATCTGCTCAGGGCCTCTTTGCTACCTCCATAATCCAGCACAAAGTGGAGTAGGGCTTCCTCCAAGGATCAATTCATTGTTGATTGACTCATCTCAGCCCAGGTAGGAAGGGGACAGAGTGGGGATTTACTCACCTGACCACTTAGATAAATCACTGGTACCAGTTGGGAATAAGGGGTGGTAGGGATCAAGCACTGTAGATTGTACCATGGGATGGCATTGTGGGTGTTTGAAAATCAGGGTATGAGTGATTTGGGACTGGCCCTGTGGAGACTCTTTACTCTAGAATAACTGAGTTTCAGTTTCTGCATTCATCATCTAACCGAAGTTTTGGATAACTGTAAAAGAATGGGTGATTTTGAAAAAATAGAGAGATTGAAAAGTAATTAAAAATAGCCAATAATGAGCTACTCGTCAAAGTTGAGGCTGATTACCTTCCCTAAGCTCCTCCACACTTCTGGAATTTTTTTCCCTGATTAAAGCTCGTCCTTGCCAAATATGCTGACTTGGTCATCCAAACATAATTTGCAAACCAAGTCACCCACTTAAGTGGAGTTCTGGCTTTTGCATGCTGACAGGAGACAGCCTACTATTAGTGTAGCCAACCTTGCAGCAAAGGAATGCTCCTTGCAGAGGCCTGAAACTTGGAGAGCTTTAAGGTGGGCTGGGCTGAGAGTGGCTAACTTTTTAAAAGAGGGTGAGCAAGAGGGGCCGTTCTGTTTTATGGGGAACTTCTTCCATGCAACACTGGTGAAGCGGCAATGTGGTCTAGTAGAAAGGCCATGGTCCTGAGAATCAGAGGGCCTGGGTTTTAATTCTAGCTCTGTCACTGGTCTGCTGGGTGACCTTGGGCAAGTCATTTAAGTTCCTCAACTGTAAAATAGGGATTCAATGCTTTAATACCTGTTCTCCCTCCTCCTTAGGCTTTGAGCCCCATATTGAGCCCCATAGAGAAGCAGCGTGGCCCAGTGGAAAGAGCATGGGCTTTGGAGTCAGAGGTCATGAGTTCGAATCCCAGCTCTGCCACTTGTCAGCTGTGTGACTGTGGGCAAGTCACTTAACTTCTCTGGGCCTCAGTTACCCCATCTGTAAAATGGGGATTAAGACTGTGAGCCCCTTGTGGGACAACCTGATTCCCCCGTGTCTCCCCCAGCGCTTAGAACAGTGCTCTGCACATAGTAAGCGCTTAACAAATACCAACATTATGATTATTATATTGGACAGAGATTGTGGCTGACCCATTTAACTTGCCTCTACCTCAGCACTTAGAACAGTGCTTGTAACATAATACAAGCTTAATAAATATAACAATTATTCCTAAAGAAAGCATATGAACATGAGAGGTCATGGTTAAATCACTCCTTATAACTGACTCACAAGGCTTAATTCTTACGGTGACACTGACTCATTGTGGGACAGTTACCTGCCTTGGAGTTTTTCTTCAACTGCCCCAGGAAGACAGTTTGAACACTTCAGGGTTTCAGAAATCAAACGATGAATGAGGTCTCAGCTCCTTGAAGGTGGAAATTTTTTCTTCAAACTGGCAGTGCCGTTTATGATTCCATACATTTTTGTTTTACTTCATTCAATTGTGTTTCTTGGTCATCATCCTCATCATCCTTGATAATAACTGAGAATGTACTAAGTGCTCAATTCCCTTCCCATCTCTGGGATCCACAACCTTGGCATTATCCTTGGCTCCCATATTCAGTTCATCAGTTTTTCCACCAGAATATTTCCAGGATCTGTCCCTACATCCCCATCAAATCGGCCATCACACTGATCCTGGTAGTTGTAGTATCTCATCTGGACTAATGCATCAGCCCCTTCATAGACCTCCAGTCTCTCCCCGCTCCAGTCCATCTGTGCTGTTCATATCATTTTTCTAAAATGGAATAATTGTGATATTTGTTAAGTGCTTACTATGTACCAAGCACTGTACTAAACACTGGGGTAAATTCAAGATAATTAGATTGGACAAAAGTCCCTGGCACATATAGGCTCACAGTCTACATGACAGATTTTGAAGCTTCATTTTACAAGTGAGGAAACTGAAGGACAGAGAAATTAAGTGACTTGACCAAAGTCACACAGCAGGCAACTAACAGAGCTGCATTAGAAACCAAGACCTCTGACTCCCAGGCCCATGCTCTTTCCAGAAGGTCATGCTCCTCCCCATATCATTCTGTACACATTCCCACTTCTTAAAAACTTTCAATCCCTCTCCATTTCTCTCCACATCAAGTCAAAGTTCCTGACCATTGGCTTTAAGGTACTCAATGAGCTCTCTCCCCCTACTTCTTCGCTCTCTTATCCCATCACACTACAGCTTACACTCTTTATTCTGCTCAATCTAATTTCCTGGGCCTCTCTCTGATCTCTCCTGCTCATAACTTCCTCCTGTTGGGCCCAGCTTCCCAGATCATATCCACCAGTCCACAGGTCTCCCCACCTTCAGAGCACTTCTAAAATCACATCTCCTCTAGGAGCCCTTCATGATCAATTGAGAAGCAACATGGCCTAGTGGATAGAGTACGGACCTGGGAGTCAGGAGGTCATGAGTTTAAATCCCAGCTCCACCCTTTGCCTGCTGTGTGCCGTTGGGTAAGTCACTTCACTTATCTGTGCCTCACTTACCTCATCTGTAATGGGGATTGAGACTGTGAGCCCCATGTGGGACATGGACTGTGTCCAACACGATTTGCTTGTATCCACCCCTATGCTTAGTACAGTGCCTGGCACATAAAAAGTGCTTAACAAGTACCACAATTTAACCTCTCATGCTGCCTCCCCCAGTCATCACCCCAGTACTTTGCACCAGATCTGCACCCATGGACTCACAACCACCAATAACACTTTTGAACATAAATTATTTACCCAAATATGAACCTAAACACCTATTATTTTCCTTCTTCCATCTTGTCTGTTTTTTAGTGCCTATGCTCCTCTATTTGATTTTTGGTTCCTCTAGGGCAGAGATAGTGCCTACTAACTCTCCTGAGAGCTTAGTACAATGTTCTGTGCACTATAGGTATTCAATAGATGTGCTTGATTAACTGGTTGCAGACTAATCAACTAGGCACTTGGGAGCATACAATAAAAGTAGAAGACATGGTCCCTTCTTCTGAGAACTTTACAATCTAATGAGAGGAACAAGTTAACACAGGTCTTGAACATACAATGGAAACAATAATAGTCGTAAAAGTGATAATGAATGAATGAATAAATGAATGGAATAAATAAATGGACATTCATTCGATGGTATTTATTGACTACTTAACTGAGTGCAAAGCACTGTACTAAGCACTTGGGGGAGTACAATATAACAACCAACAGATACGTTCCTACCCACAAAGACCCCACAGTCTAGAGGGACATAGACGCAGATGTCGTATGGGAGGTGGGGACCAGGTGGGAATGGCCTCCTGGGGTATTAGCTTGTCCCCATTGTTCTCTTCAGTGGCTCCATGAAGGATCTGCCCCTTTATGGACAGCGATCCTGTTATTTTGTAAATTCCTTAAAATTGCCGGCCATGAAGCTGGCTGGTGCTTTTGCCTGTAATAGCAAAAGGGAATGGGACGAGGGGAGAAGGAAGGTCACACCTTCCTCTTGCATCCAGCTGCCGTGTGCTCCCCAGTCCTCAAATCTCCTTCAACCCCTGCCCTACAAATGCATCCTCGCACCTCCCTTGAGAGTGAGACTGAACTGTGGGAGGCTGTTCCCCGCAACCATTCCTCACCCAGACTGCAAAGTTTTCACTAAGCACATTTGAAAACAAAAACCTGATCTTGTTTTCTTCAGGGATTCTAAGATATTTTAATTGTGAAAATAAAGCAAAAGCCTGACAGGGACATCAGTCAGATCCTGTCTGGGATTCCAGATCCTAACTGCACTAGGGAAGCTTCCATTCCCTACAAAAACTGGCCACCCTCATCCTCGCCCTGGGAGTGATCTTTGCATATTTTAAAACAAAAGCCTGATCTTCTTTTCTTCAGGGATTCTTGAACATTTTAAATTATGAAGCATGAAATTCCCAGCAAAGTCTACAGCTGTGGACACCTTTGCTTTCCCACATCGCCACAAATCACATCCTGTCTCAGGGAACCAATCAGAGAAAGTGACCTATAACCGCTCCATAGAGCAATGCTTTCAACTGGTAAAATATGATCAAAGATTGTCTCCCAGGGATCAATCGTTTTGTAGTTCTTCACACCTTATCAAGGCATATCTTTCTCTTGAACCCCTTTCAACTTATTAATGCAAATTCCTCCAAGAAAGGGTGCCCCTCTAACTTCCTTACCTTGTCTCTTTTCCCAGTGACTGTCAACAAAATCTCTCACTTCCAAACCAGAGCAGGATAGAGTGCTTCCTTTTTGCTCCCTCAGACACTGAAGTCAATCTTGGCTCTTGAATCTGGCAAGGCCTGGTGGGAGCCAACAAACCCAAGAGGCAAAACAAGAATCCCACCAGGTCAACTCCAAAGTCACTCCCCGCCTGTCATCCCAGCACTCCTGCTGTCTGAGAGTGGACGACTACCATTAAAAGTGATCCCTGAGTTAAGGAGGGTGTGCCATAAAATCAACGAAGTCTTGTAATGGATCTAGCAGAAATCCCAGCTCACTGTGTCTGTAAGAATTTATATCTCTTGAAGGCCAAAAGAAAAGACATAATGAGTTTTTGATGAGCTGCCTTTCAAAAACAAAATGACTTTCTGCTAGCCTAGGCTTTTTGACCGGTTCTAATTCTACACAGAGCTTCTGAGATAGGTGGCATGTGCCTTCTCATACTGGATTACCCAAGCACAGACACAATTAGAAATGGCTAGGAAGCTTATCTACAGTTCACACTGAAGAATGATCCTGAGGGAGAGTCTGTAATAGCTACCAGGTTGGACAAAGGACAGGGATGGTTAGATGAATTCCTTCAGCAATCTAACTTTCTCCAAAGCAGGAATATCCCTCGCTGCCAGAAACTACTCTTCCTTTCATCTGCTATCTTCTTGGATGGAGTGAACAAGAATGAATTTCAGATATTAGCCCCATAAACATCTGTTTTTCTGTTCTCTCCCTCCAGCAACTCAGAGAATGGCCTCACTTTCAAAATCAGGTAAAAATAAATGGAGATAAATAATGTTTTAGTAAATGGTTCAAAATTCATCTATAAAACAGAAGAAACAGAACAATTAAAAGTAAATGTGAAATCATTGCAGGAAAAACAGTAAGGGAGATCCCGGATACACTGGAGAGTGTAAGCTCCTTGAGGGCAGTGAATGGGTCTACCAATCTGCACGAAGTAAGGGCTCAATAGATAGCACTGATTGATTGTTTTATTATTTATTTTATTTATGGTATTTGTTTAGTGCT
Organism: Ornithorhynchus anatinus; assembly: GCF_004115215.2. Lineage (NCBI taxonomy): Eukaryota > Metazoa > Chordata > Mammalia > Monotremata > Ornithorhynchidae > Ornithorhynchus > Ornithorhynchus anatinus. The sequence goes on from NC_041751.1 coordinate 17,696,769, forward strand.
TACTATGTATTCTAAGTGGTGGGGTAGAAACAAGTTAATCAGGTCAGACACAGTCCTTCTCCCATATTGGGTTCACAGTCTAAGTAGGAGGGAGAAAAGGCTTTGCATCCCCAATTTACAGTGGAGAAAACTAAGGTCCAGAGAAGTTAAATGATTTGCCCAAGAACATGAGCAGGCAAGTGGCAGAGCCAGGATTAGAATGCAGGTTTTCTGACTCTCAGACCTGTGCTCTTTCCCTTAGGCCATGCTTCTTCCATGTTGACTGAGTGGTGTGTTAGTGAATTGGGAAAACTCTACTCTTATTGAAGCCCAGTGACTGCTAGTTATTTGGAGGATTTGTGGAGGTGCAAAAAAAGAAAGAAAAGTTGATATTGACAACTTCTTTAGTTTCAGTTTTACTAATCTTTGCATTAATTTGCTTCAGAATGTGGAATACAGAATATGGAATATAACTGAAGCTCTCTGAGGCATCATCCATACTTCAAATATAGGCCTCAGGAATATCAAGTATTTGAAAATTGTTACTGCCAACCTCTGTATGGCATTAAAAATAACGGTCATTATTGTGTCATTGAATATGTGCTAAGCACTGGGGTAAGTGAAAAGGCATGAGATCTAACAAAGTATCTGTCCCATGTGTTGCGCAATCAATCAGTCGTATTTATTGAGCACTAAGTAGACTTAGTATGCAGAGCACTGTATTAAGTGCTTGGGAGAGTACAATACAGCAAAATTAGCAGGCACCCTCCCTGCCCATTATGAGTTTACAGTTTAGAGGGTGAGACAGACATTAATATTAATAAATTAGTAATTTATAGTATATCATTTAAAATTAGGCACATAGGTTGCTGTGGGGTTGAGGGTGGGATAAATATCAAATGTCCAAAGGTCACAGATTGAAGTGCCTAGACAACTCAGAAGTGCATAGACAATGCAGATTTGCCTCCCAGTCCATTTTATCCCCATTTATCAGGTAAGGAAATTGAGGCCCAGAGGGCTGAAGTACCTTGCCCATAGTCACACAGTAGGTCAGTGAAAGAGCTGAGTCTCACACCTGGGTTTCCTGACTCTCAGTCTCTGCCCTGCCATTTGTCTGCTGTGTGACCTTGGACAAGTCACTTCACTTCCCCACGTCTTAGTTTCCTTATCTGTAAAACAGAGATTCAGGACCTCTTCTCCCTTCCCCTTAAACTGTGAGCTCCATCTAGAATAGGGACTGTGTCCAACCTAATTATCTTGTTCCGACCCCACTGCTTAGTACAGTGTTTGACACATAGTAAGCACCAAAAAAATATCACAACTGCTCTTGACTGCATTCCTGAATCGCCATCTCCTAATCTAAATACTTCCACTTTTTTTCCCTGGGATTATCACTTATTTCCAAGTCAGTTACTAATGTGAGTACAAAGATCTTACAACCTATTAGTATACATTGTATTTTTTGAATTTCAACTCCAAATTCCACATCTGCTACAGGAATATTGACTGGTGTGGTCCAAGCTGAGTCCTGTTCTCATGCTACAGAGTGGAAATGGGGAAGAGGCAGTGGTTTCAAAGTGCAACTCCCACATCATGGGTACATTAATTGGATCTTTGGCCAAGTCAGTCACTCCGTCAGCCAAATGTCCTTGAAGTCAGAACCGACTCACCCACGCCGAAGCCATCAGCTCAAAGCTTGGTCACACCCCATTCCTTACTCCTCGCTGCCAAACTCGTGACTTCGCCCACTTCGTCCCGTTTCCAATGACAAGTGCTTTCCTTATTTCATTCTGCTGGCAAAGTTGGGTAGCTTTTATAGCAGTCCAGCAAATGGTAACTCCTGAGTTTCAGAAAGAAGCCATGGCTACTTGGCTGAAAGTCATTGAAAGACTGAGACAAATTGGGATGCAGCATGGCCCAGTGGAAAGAGGATAACCTTGGGTGTAAGAGAACCTGGGTTCTAATCCCTCCTCTGACATTTGTTTGTTGTGCAACCTTGGGCTAGTCACTTAACTTCTTTTTGTCTCAGTTTCCTAATCTCTAAAATAAAGATTAAATACCTATTCTCCTATTGCATTCTGAGCTCCATGTAGAAGAGGGGCCGTGTCTGATCGAGCTGTATTATATCTACCCCATGCTTACTATAGTGCAGGGCACAAAGTCAGCACTTAATAAATACCACAGTTACTATTATTGTACACTGTGACATAAGGGTCAGTCTGGAGTTTGCTCTTCTTCGAAAGAAATATGCAGAGAACAGAAGAAGCAGAATGTGAAATAATGATAAAGATTGCCAGCTAACCACCATTTTGGTCAGTATAGAAAGGTATTTTAGAGCAAAAGCTCCTAAATTCAGCTTCATTTTTGCCCCAAGAACCTTGTTTTAGGATAACACTTTGTAATATTTAGGTCTGTTCTACAAATACATGTCAGTAGCAGTGGCCTCAACACAAATGCCCAAAACTGAGTTCTGCAACAGATTCCAGTCCTTATACATTTGTCTGTGTCTTAGTTTGCCCCATCGATAAAATGAAGTGATACCAATCTTGTTTTAGCCTGTAGTCCTCCTCCTCCTCATCATCAATAGTATTTCCTGAACACTTGTGGTGTGCAGAATATGGAACTAAGCACTCGGAGGACACTGTTGTATGGCTGTCTTCATACGGTGAAGGCTTAAAATGATTGAACTCAATGTAGATTCACAGATGAAATATGATATAAACGTCTCGCATTTAGGATTGTACAAAAGCAATGAGGGGCTTTATAGGAATAAATCACATGCTTATTAATCCACAGACTCAGAGAGACTCAACTCACACTTGGTCGCAATTTACCAGCTATGCCTATTAGAGCAGAAACAGGCATCTCACTGCTGTCATAGGGAGAGCTATTAGTGCTATTTTGGGGAAGGGGTCACTGCCAGATGGTAGGTTTTCCAGAATGAGTTAATGGGTTCAAATGAGTAGATCTGAATTGGGGAGCTCTAGCCAAAAATGAGTGATGGGTGTAGCCAGCATCAGAGTGAAGTCTTCTTCACCCTCCCCACCTCTCCCACCCACCTATCCTTTCCAGAGCCCACTCTGCCTCCCAAGGCGCCCACCCTTCCTGACTCTCTCTGGCTAGCTTTGGAACAGTAGAAGTAAGAGCTGGAGAAGGGTAGGAGGACATTCTTTCCTCTGGGTCTAGGCAGTGATGGAGCTAGCAGTCTCTCATATTCCAAGGAGACCTATAACCTTAAAAGGTAAAAATGACTTCCCATTTCTGAAGTAAAATAGCTGCAGACTGTAAGTTCCTTGTAGGCAGGGATCACATCTACCAACTTAGGTGCACTTTACTTAAGTGCTTAGTACAGCGCCCTGCACTTTATAGCTCAATAAATACCATGAACTGATTGAGTGAGGAGTTCACCAATCTGATCAATGCAGCTATAACTCAGGAAAGTCAAACCAAAAAAAAACAAAAAACACCTCTATCCTTTGATTATACTGTTTAAAATTTGAATGACCCAAACAATTCCTTCCACTCTCCCTGTCAATTTGCCTATGCAGACTGCAGTAGAAAGGGATTTGTCCATCATCAGTTGCTGGCTGCCCTTCCTCCTCTCATCCCCTAACCAACAGTGACCTAATTGTCACCTAACAGTGATAATTATTTCTTTCAGATTTCCTCTCTCTTAAAATTAAAATCTGGAAGAAATCATTAATTGTTAACCAATAACAAGCCAGATTCTTTTTTTATTCCCCCTTCTTTAGCCCCAATCAGCCCTTGAAAGTCAGTTACTGTTTTATAATAACTGTGGTATTTATTAAGCACTTACTCTGTGCCCCGCACTGTACTGACCACTGGGGGAGATACAAAATAATCACGTCCCACAGTCTAAGTAGGAGGGAGAGCAGGTATTGAATCTTCATTTTGCTGATGAGAGAACTGAGGCACTGAGAAGTTAAATGACTTACCCAAGATGACACAACAGGAAAGTGGCAGAGCAGGGATTAGAATCCAGGCCCTTTGACTCCCAGGCCCGTGCTCTTTAAAACCCTGCTGTTTGGGGAAAAGAAAGGGCAAGGGAAAGGTGGAAATCAGAGTCATCATGTTTTCTCTATATATGGCTGGTGTGATTGTAGGTGACATTAGTAAATCCTTCCTGGGTGGCCACTGGAGGTGAGGATATAAAGTGTGAGATCTGGAGTTTACCAAGGTTTACTTCTTTTTTTTTAACGGTATTTGTTAAGCACTTACTATGTGCCAGGCACTGTCCTAAGCACTAAGGGCAGATACCAGTTAATCAAGTTGGACACAATCCATGTTCCACATGGGACTCACAGTCTTAATCTCCATTTTACACATGAGATAACGGGGGCATAGAGAAATTTTGTGATCTCTCATAATTTCTTCAGCAGGTCATTTTGGACTTGTAAATTTTTTAAACCGAGGACTCTTCCATTAGTCCCAGTGGAGACAGGGAATCCTGAAAAATCCCTAGCTTATTCCCGTAGTTATTTGGCCTTATGTCTGGAGAGGAGCGATGGAGCCTCAGGGGAGGGTCAAGCTGACTCCCCACTGAGAATCCACAGGCCTCTGGGACAGGGCCGGGCACTATAAAAAACAAGTTAAACACATATTGTTCCAGCCCTTAAGTGTCATCCCCAAAGCCTCACAATGAGTCAGTAGTGAGGCCCGTAATAGATCCCCGAGTCTATGACTCTCACGCCAATGTGCTGCCCTCTAGACCACATTCCAACCTTGCCACAAAGAGCTCTTTGAGCACTTGAAAATAGTTTTGGCTCCTGTTCACTCCTGTATCCCCCAAAAGTGATTGAGCCCGGGGTCAGGAGGAAGCAGGGAAGTGACTCTTTGCACTCGGAGAGCAAACTTTCACCTTCTTGATATTTTTAACAGCTCTAAGGATTAAAATGAAACAGTGGATTGATCAATCATATTTATGGAGCGATTACTGTGTGCAGAGCACTTTACTAAGTGCTTAGGAAAGTACAATAGAACAAAGTTGGAAGACGTTCCCTGCCCACATTGAGTTTACAATCTGGAGGGGTTTTGGGAGGTTTTGAACTCTCCTTTGTTTCAGAGGGTGCCTCCTTGCTACGTTGTGAAATGTGTAAATGTTTTTCCCATCCCCTCTGAGCCTTCAGCTTTAAAGACTGAAGAGTTATAATATTTAGTTTATTATTATTATTATAGGATATTATTATTAATAATAATGTATTCTGTGCCTACTATGTGCCAAGCACTGTACTGAGCTCTGGGCTAGATATATCAATCAACCAATCAATGGCATTTGCTGAGTGCTTACTGTGTGCAGGGCCCTGTACTAAGCACTTGGGAGAGTGCAATACAACAGAGTTGGTAGACACATTCCCTGCCCGCAATGAGCTTGCAGCCTAGTGGGGATGACAGGCATTAATATAAATAAATAATGCATAAATAAATAGTACATGCTGTGGAGCTGAGAGTAGGGTGAATAACGAGTGGCCAAAGGATTTAGATACAAGTACAAGGGTGATGCAGGCTGGAGAGGAGGTAGGGGAAATGAGAGTTTAGTTGGGTAAGACCTCTTTCAGTGATGCTCTGATGATGGGGAGAGTGATTGTCTGTCAGATATGAAGGGGAAGGGAGTTCCAGCCCAGAGGCAGAATATTAACAAGGGGTTGGCGGCAAAATAGGCAAGACTGAGGTATAGTGAGTAGGTTGGCGTTAGAAGAGCAAATTTGAGCCTCCTGAGGTTTTTTTATGGTATTTGTTAAACGCTTACTATGTGTCAAACTCTGTTCTAAGCACTGGGATAGATACAAGTAAATTAGGTGGGCATGACTATGACTCCCAGGCCCAAGCTCTTTTCACTAGACGATGCTGTGCTCTCTTCATCCTGCTTGACACTATGCCAGTTGCTTTCAGGGCTTAATATTTACTTTACTGTTCACCCCAAGTGCCTAGTAAATACCATTAGTCTACTGGAAAGAGTACAGAACTGGAAGGGAGGTGACCTGGCTTCTAATCCCATCTCTGTCCCTTTCCCACTGTGTGACCTTGGGTAAGTCACAAAACTCCTTGTGGTAAGCGTACGTGACTACTAAATCTGTTGTATTGTGCTGTCCCATGTGCTTAGTACAGTGCTGTACACATAGTAAATGCTCATTAAATTCCATTGACTGCTTGACTGATTAACTAATCATCATCTCTAATCTGCATACCTGGGAAGACTTCCTGGAAGAGGCAAGGTTTCAAGATTCATAAAAGTAATGAGCAGACTGAGTGGAAGCAGAGGAATGATGCCAGTGGGAGAGAAGAAATAAAGGTCTATGCCCAATGGTTGATAGATGTAGTTGAATTTCAGTTTCCATCTCAAGGCTAGATAACTGGCAATTGTTGTCGGTATCCCATTTTTGCCTTTTTATTTTCTGCAGTGCATAAATATGGCAACTCAGTCCAGCTGTGAGTTACCAGCATTCACGTTACCCTAGCATTTTGGGTCACAAGCTCTCAGAAGATGACATTTTTTAAGAAATGATTTTTAAACCAGACGCCAGAAGGACTCACGAGGCACCCTATAATTCAATCTTGAATTCCCTCGGGCCATATGTTCATTTATATGTTTAGAGAGAAGGGTCTACAATAAAAACACTGTGAGTGGGCTTCTCCCTGGGCCCCAACAGGATGTGTGCTCATGCACGCACGCACACACACAAACACACACAGACACACACACACACACACTCTTTCACCCACAAGCTCTGTCATTTGCGAGCCGAGGTCAGGAACCTGCCTGAGAGGAGGCAAAGTCAGTGCTTTCTTGAAATCTCCTCTCAGGCCACGAAACAAGTCACCCCACCCTCAGCTCCTAGGGAACCGACTAAGGTGCTCCAGGGATACAAAGTCTGTCACATGAGGCACGCCTGTGGAAAATAATTCGTAAAAGCATAGCCCAGGTCTTTAATCTTCCACTCCTCTGTGTTGAAAAGAAATTTTTAAAAAATGAACACAGTTCAAGTAAGGGGGAAAAAAGGAGTTTCTGTTAGGAGTCCAAAACTCAAAGAAAACTTTAAATTTTCCTCCCATTCCAGATTAATTAAGACTGACGTTCATTTCCACCATCTTGAATGGAGGATTTCAATGTTTTGAACCTATCGGCATAAGTCAGCCTTCCTGGGGAAGAGGAAGAAGAAAGAGAGAAATGAATGAAAGACTGAAAAAAGAAAGAGGTTTTCAGGAGGGAAAACTATCTGGGAAAATCTTTTGATACAGTTGGTTTATTACACAAATGATTTTCATTTAAATGGATTCAACTCCATTTCTGAGTCGAGAAATTCAGTTTTCTTTTATTTCAATTCATGGTCTGTAACTCCAAGCTATAAAACACTAATTGTCAATATTCCATTGCCTCTTTTTGGATATAATCCCATCACTATGTCAAGATTAGACATGGAAAAAATGACTTTAATTTTTAAAGAACAAATTGAAATCAGTGAAATTTCTTCATGAATGAGAGCGTGTTCACAAGGACTAAGTTATGAATGAGGATTCCAGGTGGTTGGTCTTGTTCAAAAAGAAATTTTTGCATCTGCCTTGTGTTGGCTTTATCAGAAACATTTCACTTCCATTTACTTTTTCACTCTATACATTCCACTGTCAAACCTCTCTTCCTCCTCCATTGAATGACTTCATATACACATACACATACATAGAAAAGTCTCAGGTATTTCCCTGGTCTTGTATAACTCTTTTAATCATAAAACATGCAACTCTTTTCACTAACAGACATTAATGAAACCACAATATTATATTAAGAGAGAAGGAATAACGTAGGAATGAAGCAGGACAGAACAAGCATTCGCATTGTTTCCTTATACTTAAAATATTACCCCTTATATCTGATTTTACTGCTTGATAATTCAGTGCATAAAAAACTACTGCTAAACAGACTACCCAGAATTAACTTGCCTCCCCTGCTCAAGAAATAGGACTGTATAATATAAATAGTAACTGTGTTTCAGGCCACAGCTGGAAATTATTGCCCTCTTGATAGAAGTTACCTTAATTGTGAAATAATTCCCCAAGCTGGATAGCATCATTTAAAGTTACTTTTCTGTCCCCTGAGCAATATTTTTACTGCCATTTCTCTGACTAATAGAGGTTACCTCAGTTGTTTACAGCTCTTGCTGTCAATTGTAAAACCCATAAAATGTGCAAAATGTATTATTTATCAAAAGACATATATGCGTGCCTCTATTGGCATTTATGGTAGATTGTGGTGCATTTTACAGATTCAACCGCCATGGCAACAGATTCTACAGCTGTTAGCAACCGAGGCAGCTTCTGCCCTGGGGGCACAGTTTTTCCAGCTGTTCTCTTAAACAACAGTCTCCACACATTTTATAAGATTGCTTTATTGAGTGTGTGTGGCTCTCTGTAAGTGTACCGAGATGTGTTGAGGATGTGATAGATGTGAGCGTGACCAGCGTTTGGGTGATTCTTCTCTAGTCTGCTGTAGAATCGTGCACTCTGCACGAAGAATGCCTCACGATCCGTTGGGTATGGCCCAACAAGAAATGTATCATCAACACCTTATGGATTCTCATAGCCTGTCATAGCAGATAGAGCATGGGCCTGGGAGGCAGAGGTCATGGGTTCTAATCCCAGTTCTGCCATTTGTCTGCTGTGTGACCTTGGGTAAATCACTTCATTTCTCTGGGCCTTTTATCTCAGCTGTAAAATGGGGATTGAGATCATGAGCCCCATCTGGGAGAGAGACTGTGTCCAACCTGATTTGCTCGTATCTATCCCAGCACTCAGTATAGTGTCAGGCACATAGTAAGTGCTTAACAAATACCATAATTATTATAGCCTATCAAGAGGTACATTTATCAAAATTTACCTCATGGAACACAGAATGCAGAAAACGGCATGGGGTGCTAAGGCTGAAGAGATAGAAGGCATAAGCAGGACCAAGGATTTGTACTCACCTCGAGGAGAGAATGTGGAATCATAAAGCCAGCCAGAGAACCACATAATAATAACAACAGTAATAATAATCATCATCATTAAGCATTGACTATGTGCCAAGCACAAAGTGATGTAACTACGAAATAATCAGGTGCCACATGGCACCTCTAGACTGTGAACTCATTGTGGGCAGGGAATGTGTCTGTTATATTGCTACACTGTACTCTCCCCTCAGAGTAAGCACTCAGTAAGTAAGATTGGCTTACTGACATGGGGCTCACAGTCAAAGTAGGAGGGAGAAAAGTATTGAATCCCCCTTTTGCAAATAAGGGAAGTGAGACACAGAGAATTTAAGTGTCTTGCCCAAGGTCACACAGCAGGGAGGTGGTAGAGCCACTCATCCTTTAGCAGTGTGCCTTAGTGGAAAGAGCAGGGGCCTGGGAGTCAACGGGCCTGGGTTCTAATCCCAGCTCCACCGCTTGTCTGCTGTGTGACCTTGGGCAAGTCACTCAACTTCTCTGTTCCTCAGTTTCTTCAACTGTAAAATTGGGATTCCAATACCTGTTTTCCCTGCTACTTAGGTTGTGAGTTCTATGTGGGACAGGGACTGCGTCTGACCTGATTGAGTTGTATCGCCCCAGTGCTCAGAGTAATACTTGACACAAAATTAGTGCTTAACAAATGCCATAATAATTATCAGTAATGTAGGAGTTGCTGGGATGTAGGTTTAAATGAGCTCTGCTATGAAAGGGACTAGGGAGTGGATGGGGAGAGTTTGGAGAAAGAGCAGAGTGAGCAAAGAAACAAATAAATTACATGTTAAACTGGGCAAGGTGAAATTGGGATGTAAAAAAAGTAGGATTATCTTGGAACATTTTCATTTCCTAGTAGCACTGGCTTCTGGAGGAGGGTCCGTGATCAAGAAGCTCATGACACTTAATTGACAATTACTTATCGACAATTAATAATAATCATCATAGCATTTGTTAAGCATTTATTATGCGTCAATTCCTGTGTACTGGAGTAGATAAAATACAAACAAATCTGATGGTCTCTGTCCCACATGGGGCTTACAGAAGAGAGAAGAAGTAAAGGAATTTAATCCCCATTTTACAGATGAGGAAATTGAGATATAGAGAAGTAAAGTGACTGGCCACTATCACACAAGGAGGCAGAAAAGCAGCAGGGCCTAATGTAAGGAACATGGACCTGGAAGTCAGAGAATCCAAGTTCAAATTCTAGTTCTGTATTTTTCTGCTGTGTTATTTCGGGTAATCGCTTAGCTTCTCTGTACCCTAGTTTCCTCATCTGTAAAATGGGGATTAAGCACCTGTTCTCCCTCTTCCTTAGATGGGGAGCCGCATGAGAGGCAGAGAGGGGATTATCTTATATATATATCCCAGTGACAGGTGCAGTATTCCATTGCCTCCATTTGTATATAATCCCATCATTATGTCAAGATTAGACTTGGAAAAATGACTTTAATTTGTAAAGAACAAATTAAAATCAGTAGAATTTCTTCAAGAATGGGAGCACTTTCACAAGTATTGGCATTCATAAGCTAAGGATGGTTTTAATGAATCTGAGCAGGACTATAAGCTCCCTGTGGGCAGAGAATGCATCTACTTGCTCTGTTTTATTGTTCCAAAATTTTAGTATAGTGGATAGGATAGGATAGAACATCTGAGATCTACGGAGACCTGAAATGGGGTAAAAGTAGAAAACATGGAATAGAAAGTGTCCTTCAATCAATCAATCAATCTATGTTTATTGAGCACTTACTGTGTACAGAGCACTGTACTGAGCATTGGGAGTGTACCATATAATAGGGTTGGTATACACATTCCCTGCCCAGTGACACAAACTTTCAAGCTCCTTGTGGGCAGAGACTGTGTCTACTAACTCTACCGTAGTCTTCTGAATGCTTAGTGAAGTGCTCTGCACGGAAGAGCTCAGTAAACACCACTGATTGATTTCAAGACCCAAGGAAGGCAAACCTCACAGTAAGCACTCAATAAATGCCATTGATTGATTATCTGAGTGATTGACCATTTGATACCTGCTATCATACTTCGGCAGCATCCTAACAAGACACCACAAATCAAATTACACCTCCAGTCCACTGTCACAGAAGCAGGGCCTGACTGAAGACTTCCTACCTATAATAATAATAATGGTATTTGTCAAGGGCTTACCATGTGCCAAGATAGGTTGTCCCACGTGGGGCTCACAGTCTTAATCCCCATTTTACAGAGAAGGTAACTGAGGCCCAGAGGAAGTGAAATGACTTGCTCAAGGTCACACAGCAGACAAGTGGCAGATCCTGGATTAGAGCCCATGACCTTCTGACTTCCAGGTCCATGCTCTATCCACTACGCCATGCTGCTTCTCTACCTGTTCTGTCTATTCAGCATACCCTAGTTGCAGAGCAAGTGGGCTTGGGGGTCAAAGGACCTGGGTTCTAATCCTGGCTCCAGCACTTGTTTGCTATGTGACTGGGCAAATCACTTAACTTCTTTGTTCCTCATTGACCTCATCTGTAAAATGGGGATTAAGGCTGTGAGCCCCATGTGGAACATGGACTGTGTCCAACCTGATTAGCTTTTATCTAACCCAGTGCTTAGTAAAATACCTGGCACAAAGTAAGTGCTTAACAAATACCAAAACAAAACAAAAAAAGTCTCTCTTCCATCCCTGGTTCCCCTTCTTGGTTTGGAGCTCCCTAAAATACACATTGATATGTGGACGGTGGTTGTATTTTCTGTTCTGGATGATATCTGTGTTTGAAATGGATAATGAGAACAATTGACGGGCTTGAGCTTTTTTTTTTTTTGATTCGCTTCTGGAAATGATCCAGAAACAATTCATTGTCTTTCAGCTTGGCATTATTTTGCAGTCCAGAGCTGCTTCCCTTACTGGCATCTTGTTCCAAATCAATCAAAAACATTCCGACAATAAAAACAAACCCAACATTTTCTTTCTCCCATTATCATATACACCTTCTCTCTGTCATTATACAGGGCCCGAAAACCATATCGCTCCACTTTCTAGCTTTGTTATTACATAATGAATGACACTGAAGTGAGTTACAGGAAGCACTTATTTTATTCATTCCAGTCAGACAAGGAGCACAAATGTCCAGATAATCTCTTCAGAGCATACTTCATTGCTTTCTAGTTTCTATCCAATTTCCATCCCATTGCATGTACTACTGCATAACATTTGATTAAGATTTACCTTACTTTCTGAAAATTTAGGCCTCAACCGGACTAATCAGCTTGAATTCATCTTTAGTATTTTATGAGAAGAAAGAGGACTAAGCAGACAAGGTCTGTATGCCTCCAACTCCTATTAAATAGTATTTTTGTGCATATTTTATGACAAAAGCCTGTTTTGGGAATGGGGAAAATGCAATAGGAGAACCTTGAAATCACACCACAAAATAAAGAGCATAATGTACAATAAATAAATGTATTTTGCAACACTCCCATAGGCAAGCAGCGTGGTCTAGTGGATAAAGCATGGGCCTGGGAGCGAGAGGACCTGGGTTCTAATGTCATTCCCACTATTTATCTGTTCTGTGACCTTGGGCAACTTACTTTGCTTCACCACAGAAGCAGCGTGGTTTAGTGGAAAGAGTACGGGCTTGGGAGTCAGAGGTTGAGGTTTCTAATCCAGGCTCTGCCACCACTTGTCAGCTGTGTGATTTGGGGCAAACCATTTCAACTTCTCTGTGCCTCAGTTACCTCATCTGTAAAATAGGAATTAAGACTGTGAGCCCCACGTGGGACAATCTGATTACCTTGTATCTACCCTAGCGCTTAGAACAGTGTTGGCACCTAGTAAGTGCTTAACAAATACCATTATTTTTCTTTTCTCTGTGCTTCAGTTTCCTCAACTACAAAATGGAGATTCAATACCTGTTCTCCCTCCTACTTAGACCATGTACCCCATGTGGGAGAGGGACTATATGCTTCTCGATTAACTTGTATCTACTCAGCACTTAGAACAGTGCTGGGCACATAGTGAGCACTTAACAAATACCATTAAAAAAACCACCGCAGATTCTATCAGACGTGGCTCCCTCTGTGACTTGATTATAGGTCAGGGGCCAATATTACCATCATCCCTGCCTTTCAAGTCCAAACCTTAACATTAAATATGACTCCTCCCTTTCTTTCAACCTCTGCATTTACTATGTCATCATATCCTGTCAATTCTCCCTCCACAGCATTTCCAGGCACTTAGTCATATTTCCTGTTTGACTACTCAATTGCCTCCTTGTTGATCTCTAGCAAACAAGGAAAACACAAATATATTGCAACCTCCTTGAGAAAAGAGACCAGATGATCCTTTTCAACACAGCACAGTTCTATAACAGGACTTTGCAAATTGTGGCTGTCTGTTTGAAGTGAAAGCATGCTTATTTTCCAAAAAAAACCCGAGCTCACATATTTTTAAAAGTACAACTATGTCCACTTGCAGCCTAAAAGATTATGTTGTCATAATATTATGAGGATGTCTAAGAGCCTATCACTCTGGTCCGAGTTGAATCAATCAATAAATCAGTGGAATTTACTGAGCGCTTACTGTGTACAGAGCATAGTACTAAGCACTTGGGAAAGTATGAGAGTTGGTAGAGGTAATCTTTCCCACAAAGAGCTTACAGTCTAGAATGGGAGACAGACATTATTACAGATAGCGTATAAAGATATTTAGCAGTTGCTGTGGGGCTGGAGTGGCCTGAGGGTGGATGTGGGCAAGGGGTCAGCAGAAGGATAGATGAGGTCAAGGTACAGAGAGTAGATTGGCATTAGAGGAGCAGAGTGTGTGGGTTGGGTTGTAGTAGAAGGTCAGCGAGGTAAAGTAGGAGGGAGAGAGCTGATTGAGTGGCTTCAAGCTAATGGTAAGGAGTTTATGTTTGTTGCGAAGGTAGATGGGCAACCACTAGAGGTTTTTGAGGAGTAACGAGATACAGACCGAACACTTTCTCATAAAAATAATTTGGGCAATGGAGTGAGGAGAGAGGGATTTAATTGGGGAAGGTTTGTTAGAGGAGGTGTGACTTTTGGAGGGCTTTAAATATAGAGAAAGACCAGAGAGAGGAGAGACAAGAATCAGGGAGGTCAACAAAGAGGCTGATGCGGTAGTCAAGGTGGGAAATGATAACTGCTTGGATTCACTGTGGTAGCAGTTTGGGTGGGGAGGAAAGGGCAGATTCTAGAGATGTTTTGAAGATAGAGCCAATGGGATTTTGTCTGGGTTGAATGAGTGACAAGAGTCTAGGGAAATACCAAGGTTAAGGGCTATCATGGCTTGATAATTGTGGTATTTGTTAAGTGCTCATTATGTGCCAGACACTGTACTAAGTGCTGGGATGGATAGAAGCAAATCAAGCTGAACAAAGTCCCTGTCTCACACGGGGCCTCACAGTCTCAATCCCTGTTTTACGGATGAGGTACCTGAGGCACAGAGAAGTGAAGTGACTTGCCCAAGGTTACACAGCAGACAAGTGGCAGTGCCGGCATTAGAACCCACAACCTTCTGATTCCCAGGCCCATGCTCTATCCAGTATATCCAATGCTGGTCTCCCTGGCTATAGCTTCTCCCCATCCAAGCTCTACTACATTGTACTGCACAGATCATCTTCTTAAAGCATCGTTCAGCACGTATCTCTCTATCCTCAAATCCTCCCCAATTTCCACGTTCCTTCTTCACATTATGCATAAACTCCTCATAATCGACTTCAAGACTCACCACTAAACCATTCCAGTTTATTTATCTGCTCTTCTTCTCCACTTCTCCTCAAATAGTTCTCTTCATTCTTATCAAGCAAATCTTCTATGTATACTCACCCTCCGACATCACTCCTCCTGCTATGTATGAATTCCCTGCACCATCCAAATCCAACAGACTTTCTCTATATTTAATGCCCTCCTAAAAATCACACCTCCCCTAACAAAGCTTCCCCAATTAATTCTCAGCATTGAAAGTCAAATGAACCTGCTAGCCTTCTCTAACATTTATGCTCTTATTCATCCCCATCCTAAACTATTTTTGCATATATATTTATTCAATTGTACATTCTACCACTTATTTTCATTAATCTATTTGTATATATATTTTATGTCTATCTCCACCATTAGGGTTTAAGTTCTTTATGGAGAGGGGATGGGTCATTTCTCTGTTTTGTACTTCCTGAGTGTTTGTACAGTGCATTGTACTCAGTGGGTGCTGAATTAGAGCTATTAGACAAAAAGATTTGACAAAAAGATAAGGCCCCTTGTCTCTACCTGATTAGCCTCTGAAGTTTGCCTTTCTTTGAGTTCCCAGAAGCTTTGAAATAAATACATTATTTGATGATTATTTTCTTCTAAGTATTATTATGACATAAATCAATGAATTATGTGAACAATTATTCACACTGTCAATGATTCATTCAATCAATCGTATTTATTGAGCGCTTACTGTGTGCAGAGCACTGTAGTAAGCACTTGATCAACATTGGTCTTCAAAGTCCAAAAAAAGGTTGCTATAAGATTCCCTTGCTTATTCCCATAGTTTGCCCCTTTATGTTTTGATTGTTCCAAGACGACATGAACAGGCCTACGTGATCAAATACCATTGGGAATTCAAGGAATAATGACAGAAAGACGGATTAAAGTGAGAATGTCTTACCGGTCACAATTTTATGAACAAATAAACAAAAGGGTTGCCCTACAGTTATTTGCTCCCAGGTCTTACTATTTTCAATTCCTAAACAGACCCCTCCTAGCTGTTCCAGGCGTGGGTGTTCAGATGTTTGTAATTATATCCATATATGTGGTCCACAGGTATGCCAGAACTGAGGAATCTGGCTCTTTGGGAAATGCTTTCAAGTGACCGGCTGCCACAACGCACAGGGCAGCCAAACCACACCAAATGGAAATGTACTAACAGAGAGAGGTAGGGTGAAGTACTACTTTAAAAACAGAGAAATGACTCAGAATCATAAAATATAATTACTATAGTAATTCTTTAAATACACTGACCAATCACATGGCAGCCCAATCGGCCAATCATTAGGACCATTTTTTTCACCTAATTCATGGACTGGTACTGAACAGAGTGACCATCCCTGGGTTCAGTGTGAGAAAAGGTTCTGGAAAGTGAGAGTCTCTTTTCACGTTGGCAATACTGAAACTTCAAACTATGTGCAGCTAATTGCAGGTCGGAGTTTTCACAGGTCAAGTGGTTTCTTCCCTTGTCTTCGGCTATCTTTCTTTAAATTGAGCCTGTAAATTCCTCTCAATATCTAATATTGGAGCTGGGAGAGCATTTGGGCCAAGCCCTGTTGTTTTCACATTGCTCATTAAAGACTCAGAAAGTGAGCAAAGTTGTAAGAAAAATCTTCTTGATCTCTATCAAGACTTCTCTTTCTAATTCCTCTAGTCTGTTGGAGAAGCAGTGTGGCCCAGTGGAAAGAGCACGGGCTTTGGAGTCAGAAGTCATGGGTTCGAATCCAGACTCTGCCACTTGTCAGCTGTGTGACTGTAGGCAAGTCACTTAACTTCTCTGTGCCTCAGTTACCTCATCTGTAAAATGGGGATTAAGACTGTGAGCCCCACGTGGGACAACCTGATTCCCCTGTGTCTACCCCAGCGCTTAGAACAGTGCTCTGCACATAGTAAGCGCTTAACAAATACCAACATTATTATTATTATTAAGCTCTTTGTGGGCATGGAACCATGTCCACCAACTCTATTATACTGTACTCTCCCTCGTGCTTGGTAAAGTTCTCTGCACACACTAAGTGCTCATTAAATAAGATTGACTGATCAATTGACATGCCTTAACCTTGACGCCTTTGCGGGCTCCTGAGACACTTTTGGCCACTCTTGTTCACTGACATTTAATTTCCCTCAGCTATTCTTTTAATAGCCACAGGGACAAAATGGACCCGTCACCTATACGGAAAGTTGTACCTCCCATTCATTCAATCCTTCATTCATTTAATCATATTTATTGAGTGCTTACTTTGTGCAGAGCACTGTACTAAGCACTTGGAAAGTACAATACAGCAATAAAGAGAGACAATCCATGCCCACAACGAGCTCACAGCCACCACCATCCCCAGACACACTGGGTTTTTATCCTGGTGCACCCTATTCTGGTGCACTCTCCTAGGCATGTTGATTAAGGGCAAATGTCATAATGTTGAATTTCCAGATTCACTGTTCCTTTCTCTATTAATTGGAGAAAAAGGGGAAAGGAAAGACAGAAAGAGAGACAAGCAGATCTAATTGAGAGGAAGGGAAAGAGTGGGGAAAGAGGGAGAGGGAATGGTAGAGAGAATCCCATAGAATATATGATACTTGCTGGCTGAAACTGCTAAAACACCAAGGTAAAAAAGGAAACCAACAACCCCAAAATGCAAGACAACTGCCTGAGGGTATCTGATAATTAATGTATTACTGTCATCGACTTCCTCACTAACACTTACTCATCTGCAGCTTATTGGCTGGGATAGGTTTGTAGATTCAGTTACACAATATAGTAAGAAATAAATTAGGATCACAGCCTTCCGCCCAAGAACTCTTTCATGTGACTTCAATTTATCCTGTTCTTTTAGGTTTTCATGTGTCATTTCCCTAGAAGCAAAGGAGAAGTGTACAAGCATAAACTGTGAGCAAACTTTGTCCCATCCAGATGTTGGGGATACTTGGCAGGCCCACTTTATGGAGATCGCATTAAATAGTCAGTGCATTAAGTGGAGTTCAGATTAAAAATGGAATAGACTACATTTTCATTAGAAATATGATTTCAAATACGATTCTGCATATGTTCGATTATAGGCCACCAACATCTAGGCCAGAAATGTAAACATAGCTTGATCAAAAGACATTTTTCTCGAAGTAAAATATTCAGGAAGCAAAGTGCACTGAGTTACATATCAATCAATCAATCAGTGGTATTTATTTAGCACTTCACTTGGGAGAGAACCTTACAACAGAGTTGGTAGACATGTTCCCTGCCCATAAAGAGCTTATAGCCAAGGGGGGAAACAGATATTAAAATAAATTACAAATATGTTCATACATGCTGTGGGGCTGAGGAGGGGTTGAAAAATGGGTGCAAATCCAAGGGCAAAGGTGATGCTAAAGGGAGAGGGAATAGGGGAAAAGAAGTCTTAGTAGATGAAGGCGTCTTGGAGAAACTTTGATTTTAATAAGACTTTGAAGGTGGGGAGAGTGGTGGTCTATTGCACTTGAAGGAGGAGGGAATACACATCAGCTTGAAGAAAATAATACCTATCTTCAAAAATTCTTGTGGAAAAAAAATCAATGAAATCAACTACTAAGCATCCCAGGAGAGGGAGTGAAGCATCTTTAATTTTATGAAATACAGTATATATGCGTGCCTTTACTTTTGCAAGAAATATGAGGGAGAAATTCCCTCCTCCTTTGGTAGAAAAATGTCAATATATTAAGAGCTTAGAGACCAAAAGGGAGTTTGACAACCACTGGCTGATCTTCCTGCTATATTACTTTCCTAACTATGTGGGGACAGGGTGGGCGGGAAAGTATATCTTCTCTCTGTGCAGTCTAAGAAATGTACAGAATTCAATGTCAATTCATGACCGCTGAGAAAACACTAATGAAATGGATCTGCCTCACATGATGGATGGTCGGAGACGAGAAAGTCCAGATCTTTGTATTTAGTCCCCGAGGTCAGCACTTTGGAAGGCCAAAAAGTAAGGCAGCTGAAAAGCCAAGTTTGTAAAAGCTTACTTGACTGACTGGATCCCCATGCTCCTTGATTTTGTCTTCTCCAAGATTCTTCCACTGCGAGTTAGAACTAGCTCATTGTGGGCAGGGAATGTGTCTGTTTATTCTTATACTATACTCACCCAAGTGTTTAGTGCAGTGCCCTGCACACAGTAAGAGCTCAATAAGTACGATTGAATGAAGAACTACTTCCTTTGGCAGGAGAGTTTACAAGTTTTGAGAAGCAGTGTAGCCTAGTGGAAAGAACATAAAACTGGGAGTCAGAAGACCTGGGCTCTCATCCCAGCTTGCCCAA
Source organism: Ornithorhynchus anatinus (assembly GCF_004115215.2). Classification (NCBI taxonomy): domain Eukaryota; kingdom Metazoa; phylum Chordata; class Mammalia; order Monotremata; family Ornithorhynchidae; genus Ornithorhynchus; species Ornithorhynchus anatinus. Next base: position 17,715,765 of record NC_041751.1, read on the forward strand.
GTGCCTGTTGTGCAGCTCTGGGCAAATCACTTAACTCCTCAGTGCCTCAGTTTCCTCATATGTAAAATGGGGATTCAAAACCCATACTCTCCCTACATAGACTGTGAGCCCCATGTGGAAGAGAGAAGGTGTCTGATCTGTTTTTTATGTATCTACTCCAGGGATTGGCACAGTGCTGGGCACATAGAAACTGCTTAACAAATAGCATTATTATTGTTATTTATTAAGTTGAAGCTCAGGCCGTCCATTTTTTTTTTTTTTGCAGTGTAATTTTTCTCATCTTGGAAATACACAGTTAGGTCTTACTTTCAAAATTACCTCCAAATCTGTGCTGCAAAGCATAAGGGTGCACTTTCGCCTCCTCTATTCCTTCTCCCTTTTTCATCGCCTTTGCCCTTGGTTTAGTACCCTTCATTCACCCCATTCTCAGCCCCACAGCACTTATGTACATACCCATAATTTGTTTTAATGTCTGTCTCCCCTTCTTGGCTGTAAGCTCCTTGTGGGCAGGGAACATGTCTACCAATTCTATTGCACTGTACCCTCCCAAGCGAAGCACTCCTTTTAAGCATTCCATATCGTTTGTCGTACATAAATGGGTTGCAAATGATCAGCAGGAATGAAGTAAGAATACAGAATAACCTGTCATTTTGTAATCTCGGAAATGAAGAGTCCTGCCTAGAGTTGCCAAGACTTTTTCTTTCCTTGGTTAAACTTTATAATCCTTCAAGATTCCGCTGACCAAGTCTTTTGCTCTTGCCAGGATTACTTCAGTTTCAACAAAAGATGTCCCTTACTCGTTCAAAGCCACCTCCTCCAGGAAAGTCTTTCCTAGGTGATTCCCCATCACACCCATTTCTGAGTATGCCATCCTCAGCTAATTCAACCTCATACCTGCATCTGTCCATATATTTGTTATTTATTTATTCACTAGTATTTAATTTCTGTTTTCTTAATTTTTACCTACTGGACATTCAGCATTTTCTATCTGCTTGTGATCTCTTCAAGGGGAAGATCAAGTTTTATTTTTTTGTTTCTTGTATGTTCTCCAAACACCTTCAGCAGTTGTTCAGTGAATGTTGCTGATGTAAAGGGCAGTAACGATTCTTAGTAGACATGTCAGTGCTTTAAATATCAAGTAACAATTGAAAGAATATATCAAGAAAGGATTTGAGAAAAGGATTAGAGAAAAACTTTTTGGAAGAGCTCCAGTGGCATTCTGAATTGCTTAACATTACCATTCCAAATGATTCATAATTATATAGACAGAAAATAAGAGTCAATACCTCAAACTCATTTTCCAGTTTTCAAGAGAATAATGTACAGCCAATTCTACTATAATTCAGGGCTGTGTTCCTAAAAAACCTCTCATTCAGAAAAGCTCACATTATAGTTATTTCCATCCCTGCCACCTCTTTGCTCCAGGGGCATAGTTTTTTCTTCAAATAGGTCTGATCAATAACCTGTCTTGGCAGCCAATATGTGCCAAACTGTACTGATTCTATTAACTGCATTAATATCTCTATTTTATGCTTTCTTTTTGATTTATGGGCTAGCACATTTAAATAACAGAACAGATATGGTTACAATCCACCTGGAATTTTGTACTATATTTTTTAATGAAAATTATTCTTAGACCACCAACAACAGTTTTTGGGGGGAGGTTTATGATATTTGTTAATCACTTACTAAGTGTCAAGCAGTTTTCTAAGCAGCGTGGACTAGCGGATAGAGCAAGGACCTGGGAATCAGAAGAATTTGGGTTCTAATCCCAGCTCCTCCACTTTTCTGCTGTGATACTTTGGGCAAATCACTTAATTTCTCTGTGTCTCAGTTATTTAATCTGTTAAATAGGGATTAAGACTGTGAGTCCCATGTAATCTGATTACCTTGTATCTATTCCAGTGCTTAGAACAGTGCCTGGCACATAGTAAGGGCTTAACAAATGCCACAAAAAAAGGATAATCAGGTTGAACACAGTCCCTGTCCTATATTGGACTAACAGTCTTAATCCCCATTTTACAGGTGAGGTAATTGAGGCACAGATAAATTAAGTGACTTGCTCAATGTCACACAACAGACAAGTGTCAGAGCTGGGATTAGAGAAGCAGCGTGGCGCAGTGGAAAGAGCACGGGCTTTGGAGTCAGGGCTCGTGAGTTCGAATCCCAGCTCTGCCACTTGTCAGCTGTGTGACTGTGGGCAAGTCACTTAACTTCTCTGTGCCTCAGTTCCCTCATCTGTAAAATGGGGATTAAGACTGTGAGCCCCACGTGGGACAACCTGATTCCCCTATGTCTACCCCAGCGCTTAGAACAGTGATCTGCACATAGTAAGCGCTTAACAAATACCAACATTATTATTATTATTAACCCAAGTGCTCTCACTTCCAGGCCCATGTTCTTTCCACTAGGCCATCCTAGACAAAACTAAAACGATGTCCTCTAGACTGTAAACTCATCCTCTAGACAGTAAGCTCACTGTAGGCAGGGAATGTGTCCGTTTATTGCTGTATTGTACTCTCCCAAGTGCTTAGTACAGTGCTCTGCATACAGTAAAAGCTCAATAAATATGATTGAATGAGTGAATGAATCATCCTCATCAACAGTTTCAAGGGGTTATAGTGTGCAGGACTCAGTATGGGATATTTGAGAATATACAGCACAAGTAGTTGATTCAGTTCCTACCCACAAGAATGAAATCTGATGCAACAGATAGGCAGACCCCAACTGAGTAAATATAACGGGAGCAAGAATAAAGGCATAGATACACCTGGTAATAATAAATGTCCCTCTATTTGTCTAGGGGAAAGAGCACTGCTCTGGGAATCAGAAGACCTGGGTTCTGGTCCTTGTTCTCTGCCTGCTGGGATTATGCCATGAGTGGTGAAGGTTTCTGACCAAAAGGGGACCAAGGTGGACAGACCCCCTAGGAGTCCTGAAATCCTGTCCTCTCCCAAGCACACAGTAAGTGCTTAATAAATACAGTTGATTCAACGAATGATTAAATGAAGGAGTTACTACCGCGACTGGATGCTGGGTCATGGTGCTACAGCACAGCCTAAACACTGTACACACAGGTCACTTCAGCTGTAAATGGCTTCTGAATATAAGAAATATGTGTGCATTTTGTAATGTGTTGCCCTTCTGCCAGCCTACTCAGTCATTACACTCTGTTGACCAGTGAGAAGCAGCGTGGCTTCTTGGAAAGAGCTCGGGCTTGGGAGTCAGAGGTCATGGGTTCAAATCCTGGCTCTGCCACTTGCCAGCTGTGTGACTGTAGGCAAGTCACTTCACTTCTCTGTGCCTCACTGACCCCATCTGTAAAATGGGGATTAAGACTGTGAGCCTCACATGGGACAACCTGATGACCCTGTATCTCCTCCAGCGCTTAGAACAGTGCTCTGCACATAGTAAGCGCTTAACAAATACCAACATTATTATGACTATCAGGGACAATTCCTTCTTCTACATTCTCAGTCCTGAAGTCTCAGGATTTAGGCTCTGATGGGAAACTGCATCATTACTACCAACAAAAGAAAGCCAAAAATTAGTGGAAAAATGAAAAATGAATCCAGTATGTTAAGACGTATACACATGAGTGTTCTTAAAGTAACCATAAAACTCAACAGAGGCTGTCTAGAATGTCTGGTTTTGATTATTATAAACTGATGGATGTCTTTTTGGATTCGAGAAGCAGTGTGGCCTAGGGGAAAGAGCGTGGACCTGGGAGTCAGGGAACCTGGGTTCTAATCCTGATGCCGCCACTTGTCTACCGTGTGACCTTGGGCCAGTCACGGCTTCTCTGGGCCTTAGTCCCCTCGTCACCAACATACGGTTTCAGTACTTGTTCTCCCTCAGAATGACTGTGAGCTTGTGAGCCCCATGTGGGATTTAAGTATCTTTTATCTACTTAGTACAGGGCTGGATACATAGCAAGCTCTTAACAAATACGAGTAGTATTCATGACTAAGAGTCACATATCTCCGTTCCAGTGACTATAGTTAATGGTATTAGTCCAGATTTCTTTCAAAATCTACAGGAAAATCCTAAACCGTGCTTCTTCTATGATGCATAAGGATTATAAACAGAAAACATGTTAGTCTCATTACAGCAAAACTTTTAATAAACTTTTTTGTAACTCTATAGAGTTAATCTTCCAATGCCTCTGAAAGAGTTCTCACAGTGAGTCCTCAGTGAAAAGCCAAGCACAGGTAAATTAATGTGAAGATCCTATATTTATATATGTAGTTGAACTTCATATTTAAAAGTGGCATTACTGAAATGTATCCTTCGCACATACTAAAGTGTAAGCTCCTTGATCGAAAGGATCGTGCCTATTAACTCTTTTGTATACTCCCAAGTGCTTAGAATAGTGTTTTGAACAAAGTGGTCTGTAAATATTATTTATCGACAGCCCCTGTTGTCCTCACACAAGGTACCTTGCACAGTATCTTGTACCATTTGGGGGGTTGCCTCTTAGTTTCATGATCCTACTGAAGCTTCAGTTCAGCATTCCTGGCTTGTCAGTCTATCGGTCCTGTCTCTCACCTTAGAAGCCACTGTCAAGCCTCTCTGCACATCTTTAAAATGTTATCTTGTGTCCCCTGCTTGGTAATACATTTCAGTTCATCATGCAGAACCCAACTAGCTAATTTTTGGTCATTTATTCTACATACATATCTTCACCCAGTGAAATTGTGTCCAGGTCAAATTAATCTGAGACTTCATCATTTGTAATCCTGATTTGCCACTCCAAGGCACATAGGTGAGATTGATGGAATTGTTCAAGAAGTCAGAGGTGATGTTTGTTGTGAGACAGATTTCACTTGGGCAGTTTTGGTCATGCATTCAAGCTTACTGAGTATTAATTTTAAGCCTACATGATTTTAGACAATACGTTATAAGCTCTGACAAATATCCATTTCTAACTTTGAATGGGGTTGACCACAAGATCTTGAACAACTCATAAATAAGTTTTAAGAGCAATCATCATTCATTTTCTTAAAACTGGAAGCAAAATGCATTGGAAAAATCCGTGCATCAATTATCAATACCAGTAAAAGGATGGTATGTATGGTGATGAATTTTAAGTAGATATTGCAGGTGGTAGCAGTTATTTCATAAAGATAACTAGCAAAAATGTATAGTTAATAACCCCTCATTTTACAAATTTGATTTTTTCATTTACCCCAATTATCAATAAGTAATCCAAATTTAAAAGCACACAACTTTAATGAGTCCTCCTATCTAGATTTACACCCCCACCCAAAGAAATGTATATTTAATTCTCTAAAAGTTACATTTTAAGGTAGTTTAACTCTCAGGTAACATGTCTGGAATGGTGGCTTTAGGCATTATTGCCTGAACTAATAGTTTCAATGACTAGGAGCAAGGTTATTTGCATTATGGAATAGACTAAACTTTAGTTTTATACTCTCAAGTTACTGGTTTTATATTCTAACATTACAATGCATGGGCATTGCAATAATCCACTCACCAAAGTAAAGCAACATGGCTTGTAAAAAGTTAGCTCTCAGAAATATCCTTTTGTGGTACTGAGGTTGTCACCCTCTGTTTTTAAATCTTGAACGAGCTTACATTTCACTAGAAAGACTAGAAGGATCAGGTCTGGTGCCAATTTCACAAGTCAATCAATCTCATTTATCGAGCACTTGCTGTGTGCAGAACACTGTACTGAGTGCTTGGGAGAGTACAATATTCTAGAGTTGATAGACATGTTCCCTGCCCACTACGTGTTTACTGTCACCTGAAGAACAGTGCTTTGAACACTCTATACATGTCTGTTGACTGTCTCCTGATTGAGGGACTTACTGACTGACTGAATGATTGACTGAAGGATTGATACCTGTTGACTATAAAGGAAACAGGGGCCAGGTGATCAGAATAGCCAGTTGGATGAAATCATTTATTGTATGTAAAGGGTGTTCTCCACCTTTCTGTTAGGATTCAAAGGGGAAGCAACTAGGAACAGGGTGAATCTAATTGAAGCAGCGTGGCTCAGTGGAAAGAGCACGGGCTTTGGAGTCAGGGCTCATGAGTTCGAATCCCAGCTCTGCCACTTGTCGGCTGTGTGACTGTGGGCAAGTCACTTAACTTCTCTGTGCCTCAGTTCCCTCATCTGTAAAATGGGGATTAAGATTGTGAGCCCCACGTGGGACAACCTGATTCCCCTATGTCTACCCCAGCGCTTAGAACAGTGCTCGGCACATAGTAAGCGCTTAACAAATACCAACATTATTAATTGAAACCAATTAGCTAAAATAGAAATGAAAGTTATTCCTCTATAGCTATCACCAATCAATCAATCAGTGGTGTTTATTGAGAGCTTCCTGAATGCAGAACACTGTACTAAGTGCTTGGGAGAGTAAGTACAAGGAGTTTATAGGCTAGAAGAGGAACTTGAAAATTTCTGTCCCCGAATGATATTTTATGCCCTTCCAAATTTGCTTGTGCTCATTTTTGTCTCTAAATAGGATTCAGTTTAAAAAAAACTATAAAGAAAGTGAAAAATGTTAAATTAGATAAAATGAGATTCTCGAACCCACACCCAAAACTGTGAATTGTTACACTTCTCAATGTCTATCAAGAAATATTAGGAAACTGGAGCTAGATGTGCTTTGAATTGTTGACAGGGTTGGTTGTCTAAGTATTCCGACTTCCTCTGGAGGTGGAGCTAAAGGACGGAGAGGATGTAGGAGTAGCAATTAATAACATCTCCCTAGGAATAGGGACCTGCTTTTTTGGGGGGGGCGGCAGAGGGAGGAGTTTGGTATTTGTTAATGTGCCAAGTACTGTACTAAGTGCTGGAATAGATAAGAGTCAGTCATATTGGACACAACCCCTGTCCCACATGGGGCTCACAGCTTTATTCCCCATTTTACATATAATAATAATAATAATGTTGGTATTTGTTAAGCGCTTACTATGTGCCGAGCACTGTTCTAAGCGCTGGGGTAGACATAGGGGAATCAGGTTGTCTCACGTGGGGCTCACAGTCTTAATCCCCATTTTACAGATGAGGGAACTGAGGCACAGAGAAGTTAAGTGACTTGCCCACAGTCACACAGCCGAAAAGTGGCAGAGCTGGGATTCGAACTCATGATCCCTGACTCCAAAGCCCGTGCTCTTTCCACTGAGCCACACTGCTTCTCTGAGGCACAGAGAAGCTTAAGTTAAAGTTCAAAAAGTGAAGTTGGGAGGTTGGCTGTCTCTCCTTTACTTTCTGCCTCTGAACACTCAGATTAGAACCCTGGTCCTTCTGATTCCCAGGCCTATACTCTATCCACTTAGCCATGCTGCTTCTTGATCAGGACAGGCAACCTGGAAGAAAGTGCTGGCCTCTGAGTCAATCATGGAGCCATAAAAATCATTAATGATCCACAGTGCATCTGAGAATGTGGTATTTATGGTATTTGTTCAGCCCTTACTATGTGCGAGGCACTGTACTATGTGCTGGGGTACATACAAAATAATCAAGTTGGATGCAGTCCATGTACTACATGGAGCTCATAGTCTTAATCTCCACTTAACAGATGAGGTAACTGAGGCACAGAGAAGTGAAGTGAATTGTCCAAGGTCACCCAGAAGACAAGTGGTGGAGCAGTGATTAGAACCCAGGCCCTTTTGACTCGCAGGCCCAGGCTCTATCCACTAAACCACACTGTTCTCATGACTAAGCCTTCTCTGACTGGATTCTCCATTCTGTACAGATAAAAACATGAGAGAGATTTGTCTAGAAATACAAGAAGATTTCCTGGATTAAAACAGACCCATTTGCCTCCTGCTACACCTAGCTGCTAAACTCCTATTTTCAACATCTTCTCTTACCTTCAACAGAATTTAAGACACACAGCTTAAGAAGAGGAATCCCATGTGTAAATCTGTTGTAACAGGTTGCCTTATATTTAGCAATCTGTCAAAGTTTAAATAGGTAAGAATCCCCGTAGAATATGGAAAGGATGAAGACATTAAAAATATCCTGTCATCTCTGTCCCATCTGTTGAAGAGCCTTCAATCTGAGGAATTTTGCCCATACTTTTTAGCTGTCTTTCACTCCATTCTGTTACCTTTAGTTTCTTGTCTATCAGTTAAGACTATCTCTTTCCACTCACTCATCGCAAAGCACGCATATATATGTGGGTGAGAGCAGGAACCAATAAATACTGTCTGCTTTCCTATAGAGGTGTTTGGCTGGGAATTTTCCCTCAATAAAGACTCAGATTTAAAAGAAACATTCTGTCACATTTTGTTTGTCAGATTCCATTTTGCCATTAAGGCAGAATTTCCAACTCCCACACACTAATTAATTCCAAAGTATTACAGCTTTCCAAAAGTGTTTTAGCTGCCTACCCGTGAATTTTTACTAAGCATTTTGAAAGGGTTTGGATTATACTGACAGCACACGTGTTTTTCTAAATATTTCCTCTAGGCATTCCTTTAAAAGTTCCTGTACACCAAGAAAGTTTAACTGGGTGATGTGGGTATCAGCTAGGCTATGAAAACTTCCAAACACATTTGGTTGTCTGAAACCAAATGTTTGTTTATTTGTTTCAGCAACTGAAACAAATATTTCTATTTCAAAGGTGTTAAAACATTTGCAACTAAAATAAACATCTGAGGGGTTATGATAGGTTAAAAATGCACAATGCAATCAATAATTATGTTTCTGCTCTCACTTATTAATGAAGTAGATCATTTAAATCCACAGCTAACCATTCCAAATCCCAATAGTTCTAATAGTTTTAATAGTTCTAATAGTTCTAATAGTTTTAACTTCTTCCCATGCATTAATTCATTCAGTAGTCTTTACTGAGCACCTACTGGTTGCAGACCATTATTCCAGTCACTTGGGAGAGAGTCAAATGAGAGTAAAACAACAAATTACCTGTCAAGGAATTTACAGTATGTTAGGGAAGGGAAAAAGTAAAGAGAGAAATGTGTACATATAGAGGAAGCAGGAGGTAAAATACAGATCTTCTGGTAGCGGCAAGAGAATGGAAAGATAAATAGATGAGCAAAAAAATGGAGTGTGTAAAGAAATATGTACAAATGTGCTATGGGTGGCTGTCAGTATAATGGAAAGAACTAGGCCTGGGAGTCAGAGGACCTGCTTTCTAATTCAGGCTCTGCTACTTGCCTGCTGTGTAACCATGGGCAAATCACTGAACTTCTCTAAGTCTCAAATCCCACCCCTGCAAAATGGGGATTCAATACTTGTTCTTCCTCCAGCTCAGACCTGTGGACCCTGAGCCACAAGGAGCCTGAAATTTGGCTCCTGTCACAGCGCCCTACTGAGCTTTGTTTTTGTCTTTATGGTGACTTCGTGTTTTCTCTCATCTCTCATTATGTGTCTGTCACTAGTTCCCTTTTTAACTTTCATTTGTGAACCCCACCGCCCCCCACCCCCACCCCCAAAGGGCAGGAACTGTATCTAATTCCCACCTGTGTATTCTTTCTCGGCATTTAGTACAGTGCTCTCCTCCCAGTAAGCACTTCATAAATACTATTACTATTAGGTCTGAATGAAGCACTTCATAAATACTATTACTATTAGGTCTGAATGGTTTTGTAAAGACACAGAGTTTCAGGCAAGGGGAATGACATGAGTCAGAGACTGGAGAGTTGGGAGCTAGTTATGGTAAGAGGGTTGCCATGAGAGGAGCAAGAATAGCCAACTGGCATGTAGTGGATGAAGAAAGCAGGTGAACAGAGCTGGTAAAGAGAGTGGAGGAAAAAAACAGCGACAGGACACGTTGGTTCCAATACACACTTTGTCACTCACCTAGCTGTCTGTATTTCAGTTGCTTCAACTGTCAAGTGTGGAAACGGCACCTGCCTCCTAGACAGTGAGCCTTCTGTGGGACAGGGATTGTGTTTGATCGGATTATCGTGTATTGCGTACCCGGCACAGTGCTTGGAAAATAGTGAGCACTTAATAAATACCACTAAGAATAAAACATGGAGATAGTTGATGAAAAAGCTTGAAGCCAATGATCAGGAGCTATCAAACATTTTACCAGTGTTGCTAAAAGGTAGCAAAATCTCGTGTCTCCTCATACTCTTTCTTGGTACTTAGCCTCTCAAGGGTATGCTAAAATCCATGAACTAGCTTAAAGCGGAAACAGCAGGAAGGAAAAAGAAAGAAACATCAATGCAGAGTAATCTCTGTCTGGATTTTTAGGATCTGTTGGCATTTGGAAAACAATTGATGAGCTAAATATGTTTCCTGAGTGTATCCAAGCTTAAAACTATTAAATAAATTATCCATGTGGCCTAGTGGGAGAAACATGGCCCTGGGAGTCAGGGGACCTGGGTTCTCAACCCAGCTCTGCCACGAGCTTGCTGTGTCAACTTGGACAAGTCAACTAACTTCTCTGTGCTTCGATTTCCTCATCTGTTCCCCCTCCCTCTTGTGAGCCGGGAATCATGACCCATCTACTTAACTTGGAGGATTAAGCGTGCTTGGCACGTATTAAAGACTGAACAAATGCCACAGTCCTTGGTTTGTAGTTATACCGCGGTTATCATTAGAGAAGCAGTGTGGCTCAGTGGAAAGAGCCCGGGCTTGGGAGTCAGAGGTCATTGGTTCGAATCCCACTCTGCCCCTTGTCAGCTGTGTGACTGTGGACAAGTCACTTCACTTCTCTGTGCCTCAGTTCCCCCATCTGTAAAATGGGGATGAAGACTGTGAGCCTCACATGGGACAACCTCATTCCCCTGTATCTACCCGAGCGCTTAGAACAGTGCTCTGCACGTAGTAAGCGCTTAACAAATACTAACATCATTCTTATTATTACCAATATTATTGGAGAAGCAGCGTGGCTCAGTGGAAAGAGCCTGGGCTTCGGAGTCAGAGGTCATGGGTTCGACTCCCTGCTCTGCCATTTGTCAGTTGTGTGACTGTGGGCAAGTCACTTAATTTCTCTGTGCCTCAGTTCCCTCATTTGTAAAATGGGGATTAAAATAATGTTGGTATTTGTTAAGCGCTTACTACGTGCTGAGCACTGTTTTATGCGCTGGGGCAAACATAGGGGAATCAGGTTGTCCCACGTGGGGCTCACAGTCTTAATCCCCATTTTACAGATGAGGGAACTGAGGCACAGAGAAGTTAAGTGACTTGCCCACAGGATTAAAAGTGTGTGAGCCCCACGTGGGACAACCTGATTACCCTGTATCTCCCCCAGCGCTTAGAACAGTGCTCGGCACCTAGTAAGCGCTTAACAAATACCAACATTATTATTCTTTGTGAAGACTGAGGACAGAAGGAAAGAAACGGTTTCATTTGGAAAAATCCTAATTTCTGTGGAGAGCCTTCTAAAATTGTGTGCTCTCAAGTGTTTTGCCCCGTGCTTGTCACTCAGTAAGTGCTCCATAAAAACATCATCGATTGGTTTTTGTGAAGGCGTGGGAGAGAAGCAGCATGGCTCAGTGGAAAGACCCCGGGCTTGGGAGTCAGAGGTCATGGATTCGAATCCCGGCTCTGCCCCTTGTCAGCTGTGTGACTGTGGGCAAGTCACTTCACTTCTCTGTGCCTCAGTGCCTCATCTGTAAAATGGGGATAACTGTGAGCTTCACGTGGTACAACCTCATTGCCCTGTATCTACCCCAGCGCTTAGAAGAGTGCTCTGCACGTAGTAAGCGCTTAACAAATACCAACATTATTATTATTATTATCTGGAAAACGACGAATGGCTCCAGTGAGCACTTTAGGATTAGAACATTAGGTGGCGGTGTTGACTTTAGGCCAGAGACTCGCAAACGTTGGCAAACCCCTTCCACAGCTCCAAAAGTGCAATTCCCAAGAAGGAATCATTTGTCTCTTTGTTTTGAAACTTCCCGAGATATCGTTCTTCATATCAGACTCCACTGTGAACTTCCTTTGCAAAGACTGTATTGTCCTCATATTGCTCTTGGCTCAGTGGGCTGCTTTCAAAAGCGACCAAGGAGGCTTCTTTGATTTGTCAGGTTTTAGTTAATCCGATTTAGATAGTTTAATCTTTCTCTTAGTCAGTAGTGTACTACTGTTTATCGCATCGAGAGCAGAGTTTTAGAGATTTTATTGAGATTTCCCTATAAACAGCATACAGGCAAAAAAAAAAAGCAATATAGCCCCAGTGAGAAAAAGTTTATATTCTGAGTTGAGTATTACAAAATATTTTTGGCATTCTATTTTTACTTATATCTATGGCTTCATAAACACATCATCCACTTCCACATTTGTGCTGTATTTTGTTTGGAATACTTTTTTTCTCCAGCTTTATCTGTTCATCTCCCGAAGAAGGATAATCAAAAAACGGGCCCTGAGATTATGACCCTCATTCATAAGAGTATAACAGAAGGAAAATGTTTATATCTTCACACTCACACATGGACATATTTAAGAACAAAGGTAATGAGGTATCTGTGTCACTCGGATCAATTTCTTTCCTACTGTGGGTTTTATCATTGCTACTTATTTTTGACCTATTCTGTAGGCAAGCCTATCCAGATGCGTTGTTTTATTGTGCAGCTATTTATTATGGTCAACAGATCTAGAGGATCACATGAAGACGGCAACAGCCCCTGGAAAGAGGAAGCCTAGAGGTGTCTAGTGGATCCTACTAAATCAAGGTATGCTTTTCCCACCTTCCCTAGAAGATGAATGTCTCTGGCTCCAGACAGCCATTCCTCTCCCCAACATTCCTGGGGGTGCTTCTAGCACCTCCACCGGAAAGAATAGCCCGGTGATGGCCATCCCGGAACTGAATATGTTGAAAAATCACAAAGAGAACCCTGAATATTGGTTGAACATAACATTTGCCCCTGATGGCTCTTATTTTTCATGTCTTTCAGTCAATCAATTAATAATATTTTTTGAGCACCTCCTGGATGGTAGGGTGTCTATCAACTCTATGGTATTGTACTCTTCCAAGTGCTCCGCACACAATGAGAGCTCAGTACCTACCGTCAGATGATGGATTTTTTTGGATGGTATTTGTTAAGCATTAACTAGGTGCCAGACACTGTACTAAGTGCTGGGATAGATCATGCTAATCAGATTGGACACTGTCCAGGTCCCACCTGGAGCTCACAGTCTAAACCCTATTTTACAGATGAGGTAACAGGCACGGAGAAGTTAAATAACTTGCCGCGGTCATATAGCAGACAAGTGGTGGAGCTGGGATTAGAAACCAAGTCCTCTAGGCTATGCAGCTTATTTGAATGATGAAGCAATTATATTATTATATAATAATGATGGTATTTGTTAAGTGCTTACTATGTGCCAAGCCCTAAGCACTAAAATATATAATATAATATAAATATATTCATTCAATAGTATTTATTGAGCGTTTACTATGTGCAGAGCACTGTACTAAGCGCTTGGAATGTACAAATCGGTAACAGAGAGAGACAGTCCCTGCCCTCTGACGGGCTTATTAGGAGACACAATCCCTTCTCCCAAAGGATTTACAATCTAATAGGGGAGACAGGCAGTAAGAAAATTTACAGATAAGAGGAAGAAAGTAGTTGAGTGAGTTTTTAAGTGATATGGCATGCATAAAAGTGCTATCAGAGAAGCAGTGTGGCGCAGTGGAAAGAGCCTGGGCTTGGGAGTCAGAGGTCATGGGTTCGAATCCCGGCTCTGCCACTTGTCAGCTGTGTGACCTTGGACAAATCACTTAACTTCTCTGTGCCTCAGTTCCCTCATCTGTAAAATGGGGATTAACTGTGAGCCTCATGTGGGACAACCTGATTACCCTGTATCTACCCCAGCGCTTAGAACAGTGCTCTGCACATAGTAAGCGCTTAACAAATACCAACATTATTATTATCAGTGGTTGTGAGTGCATAAATGCTTAGCACTGAAGTCAGAAGTGGTAGCTGGGGAAAGAGGAAAAATTAACTGGGAAGGATCCTGGAAGAGATGAGATTTCAGAAGGGTTTGGGATATGGGGAGAGCTATGGTCTGGTAGACATAAAGAGGGAGGGAATTTCATGAAGGAAGAAGAACAATGTTTGCTAAAACTCAGCTCCAGGACAATGGAGAGGTCTTGGAAACATACTGCCTGTTTGGGGGAAGATGTGGTGTGTACAGTGCTGACCAGGACCACAGTAAGCTTTGAAAAAGTCAACTGTAATAATAATAATACTCGTTTAGCCCTTCCCATGTGCCAAGCACTGTGATAAATATAAGATAATCAGACCAGTCACAGTCCCTATCCCACATGGGGCTCAGCCTTATAAGGAGGGAAGGAGAACAGGGATTTAATCAACATTTTAAAGATGAGGAAACTGTGGCTCTGAGAAGTTAAGTGACTTTTCCAAAGTCACATAGCATGTAAGTGGTGAAGCCAGTATTAGAATCTGGGTCTCCTGACTCCTGGTCCTATGCTCTACCCACTGGGCAACACAGCTTCTCAAGCTATTGATAACCAGAATAAGGAGATCTATCAACCGATCAACTGTATTTATTGAGCACTTACTGTGTGCAGAGCACTATACTAAGTTCTTGGGAGAATACAATATTACAGAGTTGATAGACACAGTCCCATGATTAAAATTTACCCATTTGTGAAATGTTAAGGTTAACATGGAATTGGATTGCATTTATTAAGGAAAAGACAGCACCAAAAGAATGTGAAAACAGTAGATTCAAAGCAAACTAAGGGAAAATATTTTCACAGTGGATGGTAGGTATCTAAAATTAGTTAACATAGGCCACTGTGCAGACAGCGGGGCATTGTGAAGCCACAGTCTTGGATGAGAAGCCTATAATAGGTAATTAAAGGAAAAAGTTATGGATGTATGTTAATGGATAGAGCATGGGCCAGGGAGTCAGAGGACCTGGATTCTAATTCCTGCTCTACCACTTCTCTGCTGTATGATCTTGGGAAAGTCACTTAATTTCTCTTACCTCAGTTTCCTCATTTGTAAAAATGAGGATTAAATACCTGTTCTTCCTCCTATTTTGACTGTGAGTCGATCAATCACTCAACTGTATTTACTGAGTGCTTACTATGTGCAGAGGTCTGTTCTAAGGGCTTGGAAGAGTACAACAGAATTAGCAAACACAGCCCCCACCCTTAATGAGTTTACGGTCTGAAAGGGAGTCAGTGTAGAAGGTGAATCACATGTGGGACAGGGATTGGGTCCATTCCCCTTAACTTGTATCTACCCCAGAACTTAGAAAAGTGTTAGACACATAGTAAATGCTTAATAAATACCAGCTAGTTCCAAGGGACTATATACCAAAGGAGTGTATCCAAGATCTATCATTATTCACTTTCCCTTCTATTATAATCCAGTTCCTCTTCATGCCTTAGTGTTGCCAGCATATGTGCCAGGTTCATGTAGCTCATTTACAGTTCTTGTTTCTGAACATCTGCTGTTATCATTGTCATATGATATATTAACATTCCATGACATAATGGCTATTTTATTTATATTTCTTCATTTTCTTTTAGTCACAGCAGTAGCGAAGATTCCTCGCTGGCAAATAGCCAAAGCTGAATAATCTACCTGGGATAGGAAACTCAATTTTCTGTAAGAAAAAGTCTTATTTTTTCTTCCCCTTTTTTTCCTAACTTCAACTCAAATCAGTGCCTGATTTCAGGGAAAGCAGAATATTCCTCTGCTTCCTCTGAAGAGATTTTGTGCAAGTGCCTCCAGAAGGAAGACATAGAAACTCCCAATCTAGATGATTACCTGATTACCTTTTATCTATCTCAGCATTTAGTACAGTGCCTGGCACATAGTAAGCACTTAACATGCCACAAATATTATTATTATTATTATCATTATCCTTAAACTCCTTAGCAGATACTAAGAAAGTCATATCCCTGAGCTGGAGCCATCTATTTGACCAATCAAGAACCAGACCTATACCCACAAATTTACAGATTGAAAAATTTATTTCCTGTAAGACCTCAACCAAACTCACCAGTTCCTGATTTGATCAAATAGTTAATGCTGCTTAGTTGCCTTCTGTTCACTTGAAAATAAGGCTGCAAATACTTAGGCCACTGAGAAAAATAATATTTCTACAGTGTTTTCCATTTTGTTCCCCCCTGTCCAGACTTGCCTATAGCTTGGGACAGTAACTACTCCAGTCAGCCAGGATGGGACTTTCTCTCCAGTATTCACCATTTTCTACTGTTATCTTAATTTGGACGTTATCTTAATTTTAGTTCAAGGTTGATTCCCTTCCTAAAATGGTTGTTGGTTGATGCAAGTCATAAGATACATACGTGAAAATGTTTATTTTAGGAAGTTTTACAAGGGATATTGTCACTTTTTTTGTTTTGTTGTCTTGTCTCCCCCTTCTAGACTGAGCTTATTGCTGGGTAGGGATTGTCTCTATCTGTTGCTGAATTGTACTTTCCAAGCGCTTAGTAAATGCTCTGCACACAATAAATACGATTGAATGAATAACCTGACAAGCATCAGAATGCAACTGATAGCCCAAACCGAACACTGACATGTCACTTATTTTTTTATCAGAATATTCATTCTGAGCACGGTCCCCTCGAACTGACTCCCTTCTGCATCAGGTGTCACCCTGATTTGCTCCTTTTGGTCTCCCCACCCTCCCCAGTTCTACAGCACTTATGTATATATCTGTAATTTTAATAATAATAATGTTGGTATTTGTTAAGCGCTTACTATGTGCCGAGCACTGTTCTAAGCACTGGGGTAGACACAGGGCATTCAGGTTGTCCCACGTGGGGCTCACAGTCTTAATCCCCATTTTATAGATGAAGTAACTGAGGCACCGAGAAGCTGACAAGTGGCCAAGCCTGGATTCGAACCCATGACTTCTGACTCCAAAGCCCGTGCTCTTTCCACTGAGCCACGCTGCTTCTCATATTGAATTGTATTGATGTCTGTCTCCCCACTCTAGACTTTGAGTTTGTTGTGTGCTGGGAATGTCATTGTTTATTGTTTTACTTTCCCAAGCACTTAGTACAGTGCTTGAATTGAATTGAATTTTAAAAAAGGCCCAGCCCCAACCAGGTCCAGAGCAGCCGTGTTAAACTACAGTGCAAGAGAAGCAGGGTGAGTGAGAACTCCTAATTATTCAATGTTGTTTCTGCTGGACCTCTTTGGGACTTCTAAACCTGGTATTTTTGCTGTTATTTTGTTAGTTTGATTTTTCCTATATTTGTTAAGTGCTTACTCTGTGCCAGGCACTGAACTAAGCCCTGGGGGGAGACACATAGTAATCAGGTTGGATCTGATTATTGTCCCTCAAAGATCGCACAGTTTTAATCCCCATTTTACAGATGAGGTAACTGAGGCACAGAGAAGTTAAGTGATTTGCCCAAATCACACAGCAGACATGTAGCAGAGCTGGGATTAGAAGCCAGGTCAAACTTGGTGTTATGGGATAGAAAGAAATTTTCCAGTGGCCTCCCATAACTTTTCAACTCTTTACAAGCAAAACTATTTTGATTTGCTTTAAACCTAAGAGTTCTTTTCCTCTCCAAAAAGGTGCTCTGCTGAGCTTGTTTTCCACCATGTCCCTTCCTATACAGTGAGGTGCCCCATCCCCAACCCTACTTCACCTCCAGCTGAGTGCCACTGATGGTCTACTTCCTACAACTTGAGTCAATATTCACACCTAACGCCTTTTAACAGGACTGTTTATTGTGTGAACATGGTACTTTACAACAATAGCACCCACCTTTCTACCTTACCAAATACAAAGAGAGGGAGGGAAAACAAGAGAGAGAGGAATGGAGGAAAGAAGGGAGGGAGGAAGGTGAAGGAGAGAGGAAAAGACAACAGGAACTAATTGTTTTTCCTCTCCTTAGTTTTCCCTCCTGTTCTTTCCCTGCCCTTCTTTTCCTCCTCCTCCTTTTCTTCTTTATCCTCTCTTTTTCTTTATTCTCCTTCTTAATTATTTCATAATCACACCTCCACAATGAAGTAGAAGCAGCGTGGCTCAGTGGAAAGAGCGTGGGCTCTGGAGTCAGAGGTCATGAGTTCGAATCCTGGCTCTGCCACTTGTCGGCTGTGTGACTGTGGGTGAGTCACTTCACTTCTCTGTGCCTCAGTTCCCTCATCTGTAAAATGGGGATGAAGACTGTGAGCCCCACGTGGGACAATCTCATTCCCCTGTGTCTACCCCAGCGCTTAGAACAGTGCTCTGCACATAGTAAGCGCTTAACAAATACCAACATTATTATTATTATTATTATTATTAATGAAGTAAGCTACCTTAAAATTAATTTAATGCATGTTTAATATGTGTGATTGTCTCTTTGTGCATTGATTATTTTAAGATTCTGTTTTTGTTTTTGTCTATTTGGTGGGGAAGGCTCTTCTGCATGAAAAGGTTGCAGATTCCAGGACTACATGATGGGAGGCAAATTCTCCCAAAGCATAGTCTTCTCTGTGGGAATAAATTAATCACCTTGAGAAACTGTATGCACTTTTTCAAGGCACTTAGGGACCTCTAAGAAAATTTTTGCCTCAGGGCCCAAAAGAGTTAATGCAGTTATGTAAAAGTATGAAATGCTGAACTAGTTTCTTTCAGCGCAAGAGCCAGACTCTTTTGGAAGCTACGCTGATTTTAGACCAAAATGTTTTTGAGCTGAATCTTCGTAAAGTGCCACCAAAAATTGTGGTTTCAGTGCTGAAGCTTTAGTTTGAATAGATCCTTAGGAATTCTTAGTTCATAGTGGGCAGGGAACATGTCTCCAATTCTGGTGTGTTATACTCTCCCAAGCACTTAATGCTCTGCCACATGGTTAGTGCTCAATAAATACCATCGATTGATTCTAAATATTGCTGAAATCACATAGAATTTACAGCTGTTGACAGCAAGAAGAGTTAGGTATCTCTTTTTAGGGGGCACATTCTCATTACACAGTTCTTCCCATTGATACCACTCGGTCTCACCACCAAATAAACAGCACTGCGGTTCTGAGACTTCTAAATGGCTGTTTGAACACCAGATATGCATTAAAGGGCTCAGCAGATTCCAGGTGCTAGATGAAACTGCTTTAGTCAAAATGACATTTTAGAGTAATCTAAAATTTCAAACCCACTGAGAAATATTTTTAATGGGCAAATCTCTGCCAGCGAGCCATGACTGAAAAAGAAAAATCAGGAGTTTTTGTCTTCAGCAAGGGAGAAATCAAGAAATGGAAGGCTTGCCAAGGTTGCCACACCAGGACTCTGACGGCAGTTTGAAAATTAGGAAGTTATAATATCTATTAAATTGCTGGTTTGCCTGTTTTCCTGGTTCTTTTGATAATTACTTCTTGGTTTGCTGAGAACCTCACTGGGGTGGTTGCATATTTAAACAGGGACTGGATTTAATTTTGAGCTGCTTAAATTTACAGTGGTTTAACCAGAGTAGTTTGCAATGAAATGTTTGTTGACCACTAACTAACATGTATTTTGTTCATCTGGAGATAAACTGGAGGTGGGTTGCCACTTTTCAAACAATTTTAGCTAAGGGCTTCATTGTATTCTCTGTAAACAGTGGTAAAAGCACTGAGGAGGTCAGCTGGCTCTCTGAGGTTTGGAATATTTATTTAAATTCCCTCAGAAAGAGCCGCTGGCCACTGAGCAGAGAAATGGAAGCATTCCTGACACTTCCACTGGAGAAGAATCAGGGTCATATTACAGCAAAGTCTCGTTGCAGATTTCTGCTTACTTAAAAAAAGAGCTTAAATTGAACCATTGTTAAGGTACACTGTACACTTGAGGAGATGTATCCCTCTGACAGAATATTCTGCAGGTGTGCTGATAACTTGCTGAAATATTCATTCGGCCTCTAATTCCAAGAGCCCGATCCTGCAAATTAATGATTCAATCAATCAGTGGTATTTCTTGTGCTACTCTCGCAAAATATCCCGACTGGCTTACTGCATCAGCCTCCTTTCTGATCTTCCATCTTCCTGTCTCTACCGGCTTCACTCTATACTTCACTCTGCTGCCCGGATTGTCTTTCTACAGAAATGGGCTGGGCATGTCACTCCCCTCCTCAAAAATCTCCAGTAGTTGCCTATCAACCTTCGCATGAAACAAAAACTCTTCACTATTGGCTTCATAGCTCTCCATCACCTGGCCCCCTGCTACCTCACCTCTCTTCTCTCCTTCTACAGCCCAGCCTGCACATTCTGCTCCTCTGTTGCTATTAACCTCCTCACTGGGCCTCGTTCTCACCTGTCCCGCCATCAATCCCTGGCCCACATCTACCTCTGTTCCTCCCTCCCCACATCCGCCCAACTAGTTCTCTTCCCCCCTTCAAAGCCCTACTGAGAGCTCACCTCCTCCAGGAGGCCTTCCCAGACAGAGCCCCCTTTTCCCTCTGCTCCTCCTCCCTTCCCCATCGCCCCTACTCCCTCCCTCTGCTCTACCCCCTTCCCCGCTCCACAGTACTTGTGTGTATTTGTACATATTTATTACTCTATTTTATTAATGATGTGTATATATCTATAATTCTATTTATCTGTTTTGATGCTATTGATTCCTGTATACTTGTTTTGTTGTCTGTCACCCTCTTCTAGCCTGTGAAACCGTTCGTGGATAGGGATTGTCTCTATCTGTTGCCGAATTGTACTTTCCAATCGCTTAGTACAGTGCTCTGCACACAGTAAGCCCTCAAGAGATACGATTGAATGAATGAATGAGTGAAAGTGCTTAACTTAGTGCTCTTCACAGAGTAAGCACTCAATAAATATGATTGATTATTATGTGCAGAGCATTGTACTCTTTCCTCATTCCCCCACTGTGTCTACCTCATAACTATAAATCTGACATTGTTGGGAAGTTCTACTTGGATGTCATTTAATAAATAATAAATAAATAATTGTCATATCTGTTAAGCACTTACTATTTGCCAGGCCCTGTACTAAGCTCTGGAGTGGATTCAAGCAAATTGGGATGGACACCATCCCTGTCCCACATTGGGCTCACAGTCTTAATCCCCATTTTATAGATGAAGGAACTGAGGCACAGAGAAGGTAAGTGACTTGCCCAAAGCCACACAGCAGACATGTGGCAGAGCCGGAATTAGAACCTATGACCTTCTGACTCCCAAGCCCACGCTCTGTCCACTACACTATGCTGCATTTGCCATCTTCAGTCAATTAATCGGTGGCATTTATTGAGTGCTTACTATGTGCAAAGCACTTGGGAGAGTACACTACAATGGAGTTGGTAGACACCTTCCTCCCCCTTAAACTCCACAGGGGTGTCTCTGCATTTTCATCTTTTTTTTTACACTTTAATTGTGTCATGTGGAAAGCTCAAGCTGATTAATTGAATACTCATTGAGTGTTCACTGTGCTTGGTATATGTGAGTTTAGTTTTCTAGATAGCGTCCAAAGGTTGCTGAAAGACAGAAAAGTATCTCTATATTAAAGAAAAGTCCCTTATATTGCTAGCTTTTCTAAGGAAAGTATTGAGATACCATTTTGAGTGTTATGCTATGGTTTATCACATACACACTTATTATTATATACTTATTAAATCACTTGATTTTTTCTGTAACTTTAGACTGTGAGCAAAGCACTTGATATAGTGCTTTTGATACATATGTCCTTGGTAAGTATTCAACAAAAGTTGTTGGGTTTCTGGCCAACTTGAGAACAAAAGAATGGAGGTAATTATAAGTGAGGTCAGAAGACTAAAATCGTGTTTTATCTCTTTCACTGGTACTGTGACCAACTGATGTGAAATCTTTGTCCCCACTTCCACCCTGCAAAATATGGCTCTCCCTTCTGACCTGGTGGAGTGACAGAGGAGCAGTAGGGGTGAGTTCTGTGACTGGGAGCCCAGCAAGAGAGAACAGCAGGGAAGAGCAGCAGGAGAAGAAAAGCAACATCTGATATTGGAGTAGCTTCCCTAAGCCTTCTCATGACTGTCACTTACTCAGGATCTCGACTTCCACTGATGGTGAGTTTTCCATCATTTTCCATTCTGGTGGCACTCTGCTTCTGCTGCTGCTTGTTATTACCCAGCATCAAGATTACCATCCTGGTAAATAATGTGTGTGTGTGTATGTACCTTTATGTGCATGTGTCTGGGTAGGGAGGTGTGAGTGATTGGGCTGTCACCCCTGTCGTGCTGTTTTCTTTCTGTCTCTCTTTCTGCCTCCTTTCCCTATCTATGCCCTGACTCCCGTCCCATTTGGCATGCCAGAAGTTATGATCAACTTCGTCGTTGAATCAGCCATTTTACCTCTCTGTGCCTCAAATTCTTATCCATCACAGTGAGACTAACCTACGGTGCACTGATCTAGTATTATGAAAAACTGCTGTAAAGTGCTGAATAAGAATAATAATATTGGGGTAGTCCCCTCTGTGGATTTAAGTTTTGATATCTCCCTCCCTGCACCCAGGTCAAGGATGCTAAACATCCTTGTCTTGACATACAAATGATGGAATGTAGTATTTTCTGGGGTTAGGATTGTGGGTTGTGTACCGGGCATGCGATTGCAACAGTTCTGAGAGCAGATCTACTGCTGCTCTGCTTTGCCAACCAATCGATTGTATTTATTTTGTAGGTGAGGGAACAGAGGCACAGAAAAGTTAAGTGACTTGCCCAAGGTCACAGAGCGGAGAAGTGGGGAGCATGAATTTGACTTCCAGGCCTGTGCTGTATCCACTGGGGAACACTGCTTCTCTAGCATTTGAGAGAGGCCCTGCAGGGAGGAGCTGAGCAGGCAAATAGTCTCTCCCGGAAGCAGGTAAAATTACTTTATTAAAGTTACGTCTCCATCAAGAAGCCTTCCCCAACCTCTTGTCCCCTACTCCCTCTCCTTTCTGTATCACCTATGCACTTGAATCTGTATCCTTTAAGCACTTGATATGCACCCCAACCTTCAGCTCCACAGCACAGTACCTACCCTTACTTTATGTATACTAATGTCTGTTTCCCTCTCTAGACTATAAGCTCCTGGTGAGCATGAAGCTTGTCTATCAACTCTGTTGCCCTGTACTCTCCCAAGAGAACAGTGCTCTCAATAAATACCATTATTGATTAATTGGATAAAATCCATCTCCCATTGGAGAATAAAGGAGGGAGAGGAGAGAAGTTGTTTTCTTTGCCACAGTTTTTTCAGGATGTATTGCACCCTCCAGAGCTCAGATAAAAGAATAAGGCCTTCTTTTAAATAACAAGACATATTTTCAGTAATAACAAGGATTTGGAGGGGGTCGCATTCTCCTTTCAAAATACAATAAGAAAAGGAGTGAAACTCAACCCCCCTATATCATAATTCAGCTAACACTAGTCCTCCAATTGAAGGCTTTAGAATATGGAATTTGGCTGGAAAACAGGTGGGCACACATTTTTCAGGCACCTCCTTTATGCCAAGAGGGCAGAGTAGGATCCGAACGATCTTCGACATTGCAGAATTCTCTAGTTAAGAGCAAATCTGCACTCCCAGACAAGTGACGAGCCCCATACTCCAGATATTCTCAGCTGGTCAGCATTCCAAGTACTAATCAACTCCATACCCTTTAAGCTTTTAAAATAAAACTTGAAGGCTACTGAGACCAGCAAGGTTATCAATTTTCAAGGATTCAGCCAATGACCCATATATTGCAACTAACTGTGTCTGCCATAATTTACCAGTTTCAGGAATCATTTAAGCAGCTGGGATATCAGTTTTTGAGTTCTCTAGACCATGAAATCCACGATTATGAGAGAGGAAATGAGTTGAAAATTAAAGAAAGTGGATGTTTGAGGAGAAGTTCAGGCTGAGGGAGAAACAAAATGATTTATTGATCCTCTTGCATGTGATTTATAAAAAACATCCCAGACACTTGGACATGAAAACAAGGCACTTTTGAGGAAGCATTTTGGTATGTTTAAAAGGCTTCCAGTGATATTTTGAGCAACTTATTTAGACAGTTCTAAGGTTCATAAAAAAGATTTAAAATAAGGCAAATTTTATACCCAATTTTTCTCATCAAGGAAGAAAAGTCCTGAGAAAGAAGTTCACTAATTACTGGTTAAGAATCTTAGTATAGTGCTCTGTGCCCAGTAAGTATGCAATAAGTATGATTGATTGATTTTAATTTGTAATCTTTGACCACCTTGTTAGTTTTCTGGGGGGGGGGGGGGGTTGGTCAAATTTGAATTGTGCAGCCATCCAATTTCAGTTAGAAATACTCTGGACAACAAACGTTCTATCCCAAAAATCTTGGAGTAAGGTATTTTTTTGTTGTAAACAAAGTGGCCTTACCTCCCATTATTTGATCTGTCCCACATTTATTGCTTGCAACTGACTATATGGCAGGGAGAGAAGGAAGATAAGTAATCAGGGGACTACCCCACAATGCCCCACTCCACTGCTCTGCCCCCTGGGAATGGCATCAGAGCCACAGTGAGTACATTTCTACATCGTCCTTATGCCAACCACTGGAAATGAAGGGTCCCTAATGTATTGGAAAGACTGCAGTGAGTCAGTAAATATCTATGTGCCTTCTATATACCAACCCTGAGAGTTAATATGGAGGCCGTATCGAGATGGCGGGGATTAGGCTCTGTCTAATTCCCATCTGTGCATTGTTTCCCAGTGTTTACCACAGTGCTCTGCACACAGTTAGCGCTTAATACATTCTATTAGTACTTCTGCTTACTAGGAGGTCAAGGTCTCCCTGCCATATATCCAAAGGTTGCTCAACCCATGGGAAGTAGCATAGCCTAATGGAAAGAGCCCAGGTCCGGGAGCCAGAAGACCCGGGCTGAATCCCAGCGCCGCCACTTGCCTGCTGTGTGATCTTGGGCTAGTCACTTAACTACTCTGTGCATCAGTTTCTGCAACTGCAAAATGGAGATTCATTCATTCATTCAATAGTATTACTTTGTGCAGAGCACTGTACTAAGCGCTTGGAATGTACAAATCGGTAACAGATAAAGACAGTCCCTGCCCTTTGACGGGCTTACAGTCTAATCGGGGGACACAGACAGACAAGAACAATGGCAATAAATAGAATCAAGGGGAAGAACATCTCATTAAAACAATAGCAAATAAGTAGAATCAGGGTGATGTACATCTCATTAACAAAATAGGTTCGATACCTGTTCCCCCTCCTACTTGACTCTGAGCCCCATGTGGGCTGATCTGGCCTGATTAATTTATATCTACTCCAGCACTTAGAACAGTGCTTGATAAATAGCAAATCTCTATCATTAAAAAAACCTTATGAAAGAGTAGGATCCAAGCCACCTGTTCCTTCTCATCTAGAAGCAGAGATGCTCATAAACAGTGATGATGATGGAGAAAATCAACACTCATGCCCTTATTATGAATGGTAGGTCATTCTGGAGCTATCTTCATTTTTGAACTTCCCTCTTGGTATTCCAATCTTTGTGGAGCTTTTGCTCAAGCAGAGCAAAGCTCTTCCAGTAACTATTAGTAACAATGCTCGCCACATAGTAGATGCTTTAACAAATACCGTAATAATTATTATTATTAGTGAGAAGCAGTGATGCCTGCTGGATAGAACACAAGTCTTGGAAGTCAGAAGGACCTGGGTTCTAATTCCAGGTCTGCCACTTGTCTGTTGCACGACCTTGGGCAAATCACTTCACTTCTCTGTGCCTCAGTTACCTCATCTATATAATGGGGA
The DNA here is from genome assembly GCF_004115215.2 of Ornithorhynchus anatinus. Lineage (NCBI taxonomy): Eukaryota > Metazoa > Chordata > Mammalia > Monotremata > Ornithorhynchidae > Ornithorhynchus > Ornithorhynchus anatinus. The sequence continues at coordinate 17,741,363 of NC_041751.1, forward strand.
TTAAGACTGTAAGACCCACGTGGGAAATGGTCTGTGTCCAACCTGATTAGCTTGTATCTACGGTAGTGCTTAGTGTGGTACCTAGCACATAGTAAGTGCTTAGCAAGTGTCATAATTAATATTATTAATAACAGCATTCATTAAGAGGCTGGTCTGTCTGCTTCAGCAGTTTCCCAACAATCCATTATCCTTTTCAAATGTTTGAAATTGATTTACACATTTACAGATATAGTGAAGCACATTTTTATTAGTGTATATTGTGGTATTGTTAAGCACTTACTGTATAAGCTCTTACAAGAGAAGCAGCATGGCCTAGTGGGACATGGACTATATGCAACCTGATTAGCTTGTATCTACCCCAGTGCTTAGTACAATGTCTGACCCATAAAGCACTTAACAAATACCATAAAACAAACTTATGTTCCAGGTACTGTACTAAGCATTGGGGTAATACTAATAACAATCCTAATATGGTATTTAAGTGCTTACTATATGCCAGGCACTATACTAACTGCTGAAGATACAAGATAATCAGATCCCGCATGGGACTCACAGTCTAAGTAGGTGGGAGAAGAGGTATCGAATCCCCATTTTGCAGATGAGGAAATTGAGGCACAGAGAAGTGACTTTTCCACAGTCACACCAGCAAACCGGTGGTGGAACTCAGATTTGAACTCAGGTCCTCTGACTCCCAGGTCTGTGATCTTTTTACTAGGCCATGCTGCTTTTCATATATCTGTATGGGATGTATCTGTAACTGTAACTGTATAGCATATATCTGTGTTCTTCTGTCCTCTAAGGTTATAGCTGCCATTTATTTATTCATAGTAATGTCTGAATCCCTATCTAGACTAAGCTTACTGTGGGCAGGGAATGTGTCTGTTGATTGCTACAGTGCACTCTCCCAAGTGCTTACTTAGTGCAGGACTCTGTACACAGTAAGCGCTCAGTAAATACCACTGACTGATTGACAGGGTTCCCTGTGCCCACTTTCAGTTCCCCATACTGCAGCTGCTTAGGTATTCTGTTGCTACCCAGGTTTTTTTTAATCTGTTATGTGTTAAGTGCTTACTATGTGCAAGGCACTGTACTAAGCACTGGCTATCTACTGGCCTATTTTGTATCTACAAGCTATTCGAATTATACGCAGTCCATGTCCTACATGGGGCTCACAGTCTTAATCCCCATTTTACAGATGAGGAACCTGAGGTACAGAGGAGTTAAGTGGCTTGCCCTAGGTCACATAGCGGACTCGTGGTGGAGCAGGTATTAGAACCCAGGTCCTTCTGACTTTCAGGCCCATCCTCTATCCACTACGCCACGCTGCTTCTCAGGTCAAAAGTAACCATAGGTATGTATGGAATGATAGGCTGTTTCTCGCACAGAAGCGTGTCAAGACTAATTATCAAGAACCATGGGACAGGTCTCTCCTGATTTCAGGATCTCAGATCCTGCTGAGAAAAAAGGAGCTCAGTCATGACAGAGTATGCCTCCTCCTTCCTCTCCTTACAGAAAAACACACATACACAAACATATATTCCACTCCACCTCATCTCTACCTGGCTGAAGGATGCAGGACTTTCTCAGAGCTTTTCAGAGCTGGTTCTGCCAGGAAGTAAATAGACATTAGGAAATTTCTTTTTCAATGACAAGTCCCTGAGGTCTCTCTTTAAAGGACCCAGGTGCAGAGTCCTGAAACTATCAGGTCTTTGTATAATTCATTTGATGGTCAACCCCAGAGCTTAGCGTAGTGGAATAATTAATGTTTTTGAGCCATTGTCCTCATCATAGGCTCTCTGAGGTCCATAAAGTTCTTTGTTTGACCCTCTTGACTACCCTCTTAACTGAGTTTCAACACTAAGTATGAGAAACACTGAAGGAAGGCATCAGAGAGTGTTAAAGCCATTTGGTTTCCTGAATGCAAAGGAAGATTCATCATTCTCTGGTGAACTTGCCCCTCTCTATTTGCATACTAGAAGAACCAGCTGGGCTTGTGGTTTAGCTAAGGTTTAATACCAAGGCTGTCACCTCACAATGAAGGCTCCCTCCTTCAATCATCAATAGTTTAAACAGGACAGCCCATAGCAGGATAAGTGATGAGGTTTTATTTGTTTAGAAACCAGTTTCACACCCTTGCCTCTTCTGAATCCAGAAGCCTCTTAGAACAATTATTTTGTCATGTATTAAACGCTGACTCCGTGCTAAACACTAGGGTGTATACAGAGTTTCGAGATTGGACACAGTTCCTCTGCCATATGGGGCTCAGAATCTGTCATTCCAGTTTTACAGATGAGGAAACTGAGTCCCAGAGAAGTTAAGTGATTTGGTTAAGGTCACCCAGCAGCTGAACTGGGACTTGAATCCAGATCTCATACATTTCATTCATTCAATCATATTTATTGAGCACTTACTGATTGCACAGCACAATACTAAGCACTTGGAAGTGCATGATATAACAATAAACAGATACATTCCCTGCTCACAACAAGCTTATAGTCTAGAGGGGAAGACATTAATTGTACTTTCCAAGCGCTGAGTACAGTGCTCTGCACACAGTAAATGCTCAACAAATACGATTGAATGAATTAATATAAAGAAATAAATTACAGATATGTACATAAGGGCTGTGGGGCTGGGTGGGGGGAGAGAGCGAAAGGAGCAAGTCAGGGAGGCACAGATGGGAATGGAGATGAGGAAAAGGGGGGCTTAGGGAAGGCCTCTTGGAGGACAAGTGCCTTCAATAAAATTTTGAAGTGGGGGAAAGAAATTGTCCGTAAGATTTGAGGAGGTAGGGCATTCCAGGCCCAAGGCAGGATATGGCAGGCCCAAGGCAGGATATGGGTGAGGGGCCAGTGGCTAGGTGAGATTGAGGTACAATGAGAAGGTTGGCATTGGAGGAACGAAGAGTGTGGGCTGGGTTGTAGTAGGAGAGTAGAAAGGTGAGATACGAGGGAACAAGGTGAATGAGTGTTTCAAAACCAATGGTGAGGAGTTTTTTTTGGGGGGGGGAGGCAGGTGTGGGTGTTTTTTTTTAATGTGGAGGTGGATGGGGAACCACTGGAGTTTCTTGAGGAGTAGGGAAACATGTCCTGAACATCTCTGTAGAAAAATAATCTGGCAGCAGCGTGAAATATGGACTGAAGTCGGGAGAGACAGGAGGCTGGGAGGTCAGGAAGCAGGCCAATACAGTAATAAAGTCAGGATAGGATGACTGTTTGGATTAACATGATAGCAGTTTGGATAGAGAGAAAAGGGTGGATTTTAGTGATGTTGTGAAAGTGAGAGCAGGAGCATGGAATTCCATTACTGTGCTCATTCACTTAGGCCAAACTGCACAAAATGGGAAGAGACATGTTAGGGAAAATACAATTTTTAGGTACCTTTGCATGGGGCAAGGATTTCATTCATTCAATAGTATTTATTGAGCACTTACTATGTGCAGAGCACTGTACTAAGCGCTTGGAATGAACAAGTCGGCAACATATAGAGACAGTCCCTGCCGTTTGACGGGCTTACAGTCTAACATTTACATTTACATTACATTTACATTTCGGGCTTACATTTACATTTACATTACGGGCTTACATTTCCATTGGCATAAATAAAGATGGCGGCTACACAATAAACATCCTGCTGGTAGATCCATAGGACTCATGTTTCTGATTCAGTGACTGTAAGTCCTTTCATCACAGACATTTAGAAAGCTGGGACATCTTCTAAATGCCAAACACTGTACCGAGCACTAGGGAAGAGTACAAAGGTGAAAATGTGGACAGTGTTAATGGTCCACAAGGAGGTGAAAATTGAAGAGTAATGGAAAGGTGAGGACTGGTGACTGACTCTCCAGGAGAGATTGAAAGGTAAAAAGCAGTAAAAAAAAATGAAGAAAACCAGGATCAAAATAAATAAAATGAATCAATAATAATAAAATCATCATCATAATAATGTATTTATTAAATGCTTACTATGAGCCAAGTACTGGGGTATATACATCACTTTCCACACGGTGCTCAAATTCAAAGCAGGATGAAGAACAGGGATTTAATCTCCATTTTGCAGATGAGGGAATCGAGGCCCAGAGTTGTTAAGTGACTTGCCCAAAGTTACACGGCAGGGCAGGGATTGTCTCTATCTGTTGCCCAATTGTACATTCCAAGTGCTTAGTACAGTGCTCTGCACACAGTATGTGCTCAATAAATGCAATTGAATGAATGAATGGTGGAGCCGGGAATAGAACCCAGCTTCTCTGACTCCAGGCCGATGCTCTTCCCACTAGGCCACACTGTATTAAAGCTAACGGAGAGGTTTCTAAGTTCTTCACAGCTCCAGCAGGGCCATCCGATGTCCAGCTGTCGCAACATTCCAGACTTTCCGGTTGGCCTAAATGCCAGAAAATTTCAGCAGAACAGGGACCCCCTTCCCCTCCCCTCAGCACTGTGATCATTTGTATATATTATTTATTACCCTGTTTATTTTATTAATGAGGTTTATATCTCCTTGATTCTATTTATCGTGATTATGTTGCCTTGTTTTCGTCCGTCTCTCTCCCCCGATTAGACTCTAAGCCCATCATTGGGCAGGGATTGTATCTATCTGTTCCCGAACTGTACATTCCAAGCACTTAGTACAGTGCTCTGCACATTGTAAGTGCTCAATAAATATGAATGAATGAATGAATGAATGAATGAATGAATGACTGGGACCCCGGCTGTCAGAAATGGGAGAGTGCCATCTTTACCTGTAGAGGATGAAGAGGCACGGAAGCCCTATGGCTTTCAGTGGTGTTTGAAAATGTGAAAGAAATGAGTGCGTGACTTAATTTTGAAAATGCAAAGATGTAAATTATGTTTTGAAATAAGAAGATATTCAAAAATTCGTTGATGTCAAATCCACTCATATGGGTAAGGGACAGCCCACCCCCTGCCCTGCCATGGAGCTGCTGACCTAGCAACCTCGGCCTGGCACTGAAATACAAAAGTGTCCACTTTGAAATACATCAAACTGGAATGGGAGCATCTAAACTCATTTTTTTACCACATTTCTTTAGAGGCGGCACGGCATAGTGGATAGAGCACCGGCCTGGGAGTCAGAATGTCACGGGTTCTAATCCCAGCTCTACCACCATTCTGCTGTGTGAACTCAGCTAGTAATTACTGAGAGCAAATGGGTGTGTTCTATTTAAAGAAACATCAAGTTCTGTAGTTTAAAAGCACTGGGACAAAGGAGCAGGATATAAAAGGATTAGCAATATTGAATGCATTTTGTAGATCAAGAAGGGTGTTGCTACTTGAAAATCTTGAAAATCACAGGCTAATTATCAAGTGTTTTCTTTCCCCCACCTTGAACATTACTAAATATACTTTCCCAAATGCTTAATTTAGTGCTCTGTGCACTGTAAGCGGTCAATCAGTCAATCAATCATACGTATTTCCTGAGCACTTACTATGTGCAGAGCACTGTTCAGTGGTCAGTAAATATCATTGATTGATTATTAAAGCAAACAATATACTTCCTTACTCTCACAGCACTTAGGGTAGTATGTTGATAAAATTGAACACTACCAAAATATTCAAAAATTAAATGATGAATAGTTAAGTATCATTAACTTAAGTGAGGTTTAAAGGACAGTTTAATCACCGACAGAACCAATTTTTGATCCAAACAGAACATACCTCCCCACCGACTCATTACAGTCCTAGAGTTAGGGGGCCTGATCCTGTATTGGGTGTTTTCTCATAAAGATACAGGTAACTCAGTGTCAGAGTCTTTCAGTCAGAGAGATTATTTGAAATCCAACTCACTGTCTTTTATATTTCATTTGCACAGTGGCTTCTTTCCTGGAATCTGGGAATGGGATTGGAAACCTATATATTCTAATGAAGAAAAGCAAGCCTTCCAAGAAAAATGGGTTTTGGTTAAAAATACAAAAACATCAGAAGTGGAAGCATGGGGTTGAAGAAGAAGGATTCATTTGCCAAGGAGCTGGATTCTAATCCTGCTTCCACCACGGGTCTGCTGTGTGACCTTGGGTAAGTCACTTCACTTCTCTGTGCCTCAATTACCTCATTTGTAAAATGAGGATTAAGATTGTGAGCTCCGAGGGGGCCAGGGACTGTGTCCAACCTGATTAAGTCTATCTACTGCCGCACTGAGTTAAGTGATTGACACAGAGTAAATGATTTGCAAATACCATTGAAAACAATCTATTTCTTATCACACTCAATATGCTTAACCTGGCTATTGGTCCAAGCTTTTTCCATAGTCAATACAGCATTGCCCCAGGTAAAGAAATAAGATGAATGTAACCGCTCACTCTTTTCTCTCCCAAGTGTCTAGTCCAGAGCTTAGTGCTCAATAAATGCCATTTATTGATGGATTGATTGATTAGCCTGATGGCTCTAAGCCACTGGGAGGTACTGAAAAGCAGGGCTTGAAGCGAGTATTCCTCTGATAATACTAACTGCCCACCTTTATTCCATCTGACAGAATGAAATTGGTGAGAGTAAAAATAGACTCATTTTGGGATGAGGTTTGTGGGGATACGATGAAGCCAGACACCGTTTGTCAGGAGACGGGGAAACCGAGCAAGGCATCTCAGGGAGCAGTGACATACAGGGTAATAATTGTGGTATTTTTTAACCACTGTACACTGTACAGGGGCTGGGGTAGAAACAAGTTAATCAGGTTGGACACATGGGGCTCACGGTCTTACTCTCCATTTTACAGATGAGGAAACTGAGGCACAGAGCAGTGAAGCGACTTGCTCGAGGTCAACAGTCAAGAGGTGGAGGCCAAGCCCTGCAGGCTGGCTTTCCCCCATCCTCATCTAAGGGCCACACTGGCTTGTTGTGGGAGGCAAGAGCGCCGGTGGTGACTGACTAGCTGCCTGGCACACTGGATTTCAGGCCCTGCACTGTAGCTTTGAGCGGGAGCTGGCACCTCCTCGGGGTCAAGTCCACTCATATGGGTAAGGGACAGCCCACCCACTGCCCTGCCATGGAGCTGCTGACCTAGCAACCTCGGCCTGGCACTGAAATACAAAAGTGTCCCCTTTGAAATACATCAAACTGGAATGGGAGCATCTGAACTCATTTTTTTACCGCGTTTCTTTAGAGGCGGCACAGCAGAGTGGATAGAGCAGGGGCCTGGGAGTCAGAATGTCATGGGTTCTATTCCCGGCTCTACCACCTTTCTGCTGCGTGACCTCGGACAAGTAACTTCACTTCTTTGGGCCTCAGTGACCTCATCTGTAAAATGGGGATCAGGACTGTGAACCCCACATGTGTCAGAAACTATGTCCTACCTGATTTACTTGTATCCACCCAGCACTTAGTACGGTGCTTGGCACATAGTAAGCCCTTAAAAAATACCATAATTATTATTATAATTATTATTACGTTGCCTCCTTCTGGACCTTTCCAGCTTACTCTCACCACTGCATGTAGGAGCGATCACTTGATTATTCTGATCTTTTTTTTTTTTTTTTTTGCAGGGGGAGGGGGTGTTCTGCCTTCTTTCCCAAACCGGTCACTACAGTCAGTTCCTTCATGGAGGTTCTTGTTCTTGAAGTTTCAGGACCAAGGTTCATTTGTCATTTTTGATGAGAGACTCCTACAGAACCATCTTCAGGCAACCTTCGACATGCTTGTGAGACTTGGAGCCAACCGAGAGGGCACATCTGGCTTGTTGAGCCTGACTATCTGCATCACCTGTGTACTTAGAACAGTGCTTGGCACCTAGTAAGCGCTTAACAAATACCATAATTATTATTATTACTATGGAGAAGCAGTGTGGTGTAGTAGATAGAGCACGGGCCTGGGAATCAGAAGGCCATGGGTTCTAATCCTGGCTCTGCCACTTGTCTGCTGTGTGGCCTTGGGCAAAACACTTCACTTCCTTGTGCCTCAGTTACCTCATCTGTAAAATGGGGATTAAGATTATGAGCCTCATGTGGGTCATGAACTGTGTCCAACCTGATTTGCTTGTATCCACCCCAGCGCTTAGTGCAGTGCCTGGCATAGACTAAGTGCCTAAAAAATGCCACAATTATTACCATTATTATTATTATTATTACCATTCTCAAGGGACAAGGGAAGGTCTCTAGATTGTAAACTTGTCTTTATACTGTAAACTCACTGAGGGTAGGGAATGTGTCTGTTATATTGTCATGTTGTACTCTCCCAAGTGGCCTGGACATAGTAAGCACTCAAAAAATATGATTGATTGATGGATTGATTAGTCACACTGAGGTCTAGAATGAAGTCAACATACCAGCATTACAAAAACGAACAAACCCTGTGCTCACTTCCCCACAGCAATCAATTGAGAAGTCATATTTATTGAGAACTTACTGCATGCAGAGCACTGTACTAAGTAGTTGAGGCAGTACAGTATAATAGAGTTGGCCGACACGTTCCCTCCCCATAGAGAGCTTACAGTCTAGAAGACACTGGGTGTCCCACACAAAATGTGATTGTGTCCCAAGTGAATGTAAATGAGTGACAATTGGCTACCCAAAGGGTTCCCTAACGACCTGAAATAGGGTGACTAAAATGAAGCCAGAGAGGAATTGTTTTGAAGATGCAGTGAAGCATAGCTCTCACACAATGTGGTGTGACAGCTAAAAGATGAGACAACTGCAGCAGACAAACCAGCCTGACGTACAATCAAGGAAGGAGTGTTGGTTTTTTTTAAGAGAACCTTTGAAATGATTGTGAGCTGTGAGGAAGTATTTTTTAATAATAATAATAATAATGTTGGTATTTGTTAAGCGCTTACTATGTGCAGAGCACAGTTCTAAGCGCTGGGGTAGATACAGCGTAATCAGGTTGTCCCACATGGGGCTCACAGTCTTTTACAGATTTTACAGATTTTACAATTTTACAGATTGTACCCCATTTTACATTTTACAGATGAGGTAATTGAGGCACAGAGAAGTTAAGTGACTTGCCCACAGTCACACAGCTGACAAGTGGTGGAGCTGGGATTCAAACCCATGACCTCTGACTCCCAAGCCCGTGCTCTTTCCACTGAGCCACGCTGTTTCTCTAAAAAAAAAAAAAAGCAGTAGGTGCGGTATGCATATGAGCACAGTCTTTGAGTGAGCAAGCTGTGGAAAAGGACTGTTGGTTCTATACTGGCCATACCTGCATCCATTGGTTTGGTATCTGTTAAGTGCTTACTATGGGCCAGGCACTGTACTAAACGCTAGGGTAGCTAATCAGCCTAATCAGGGTCTGTGTCCAACCTGATTTGCTTGTATCCACCCTGTGCTTAGCACAGTTCCTGGCACATAGTAAGCGCTTAACAAATAAATACCAGAAGCTAATCAGGTTGAACACAGTCCATGTCCCACACTGGGCTCACAAACTTAATTCCCATTTTACAGATGAGGAAACTGAATCATGGACAAGTTTAGTGACTTCCCCAAGGTCACATGGCAGACACGTGGTGGAGCCAGGATTAGACACTGGTATGTAAAGTGGTCTTTGGAAGGCCAAATGACTCGACTTGGATTAGCGTATTTTGGACACGAAGTCAGGAGGACTAATTCTCTAGAGAAGACACTAATGCTAGGAAAAGTCCAGGGAAAACATGGAATAGGCAGAACAACAACTAGATGGATAGAAACCATAACAACAATAACAGAAGAACCATTAGCAAGGTTACGGATTATGGCAGAAGACAGGACTTTCTGGAGAAAATATATACATAGGGTCGCTATGAATTGGAAATAACTTAAAAGCACTTGGTAATAATAAAATGTCATTGTCAGAGACACATCACTTTTGAATATGAAGGTCAACTCTCTCCCTTTCCAAGCAACAGAATTTGTAAAATTGTGTGTGTGTGTGCGTGTGTGTCTGAGCTGATGTGGTTGCCTTAGATTGCTACTTTACTCTGCTATTTAGGCCTGACTCAATAGAGATGCTATGACATATTGCAAATTGTGAATTCCTTGAGTTTTGGGCCTAGATTTATTCAATTTGTTTATCTACAGACCTACAGAAAACCATATATAAATGGGAATAACATTGGCAGTACACCAGTTTTCTGCTTGTTTGAAACAATAGTTTATTCACGCTGTCCAGAAGTTCTTCAACTTCCTGATAAAGTTCCTTCAAATACTTAAGATGCATTTCAGTATTCGTGATTGGCTTATACATCTACCTGATTAATTTGATCTGTAATATTCTATGCGTTTACCCCATTTTCAATCAATCAATCAAGGCTATTTACTGAGAGCTTGCTGTATGTAAAGCACTGGTCTAAGTGCTTGGAAGAGTACCAAATAACAGAGTTGATAGACACATTCCCTGCCCACGATCAGCTTATAGCCTAGATCCATTTTGATCCAATATCTCTGTCCTGTCTGCTGTGAAAAGCTATTCTGGGTGTGGGAATTTTTTTTTTTAATGGCATTTGATAAGCCACTGTACTAAGAACTGGGGTAGATACAAATTAATCAGGTTGAACACAGTCTTAATTCCCATTTTACAGATGAGGTAACTGAGGCACAGGGAAGTGAAGTGAGTTGCCCAAGGTCACAGAGCAAACAAGAGGCAGAGCCAGGATTAGAACCCAGGTCCGTCTGACTCCCAGGCCCGTGCTCCATCCAGTAGGCCACACTGCTTCTATTTCCTAACAGCTTTCTCAGTAGAGATCAAACTAAAGAATGAATTGTGGCTTTTGGCCCTCTCTTCTTTTCAACCCTGAAAACCTCTTAAACTCCACAGTGATCAAGGGGGTCCAAAGATTCCTTAGCCATAATCCTGCTTTTGTTGCGTAAGAAAAATCTTCTATTATTTCCTTGGCATCCTTTACAGGGTATTCTTTTTCTTTTTTTTAAGTAAGTCTAAATGTCCACTGGCACCTGGCCCGTTACTAAAGCCCTGGGCTTTCTCATTCTCCTTACACCAGAGTTCGGTGATAGCCTGGGCAAGCTCGGGTCATTTCAGACAAGTGAGTGCAGACGGCCAGTGATGGGGCTTTCCGACGAGGCCAGTGTAATCTATTAATAGCGGTGACTCAGAAGAGGGATAGAATGTGGAGGCAGAGGGAGATTCGAGGGTGCGATTAAGGAACAGAGAAGGGAAGGAGAAGGGGACCAGCAGGAGGACTGGGATGGGAATGAGAGCAGTGAGAAGAGGGAGAACTGTAGACTGCAAACTCATTATGCGCAGGGAACCTGCTAATCCTGCTGTACCGTACTCTCCCAAGGGCTTAGTACAGTGCTCTGCACATAGTAAGAGCTCAAGAAATACCATTGATTGATTGATAAGGACTCCAGGGAAATCAGGAAGAGAGGGGTGGGAGGATAGTGGGGAGACAGGATCAAAGAAGGAAAGGAGGAAGACAGGGATAATACAATGGAAAAACAGAAAGAAAAAGCCAGTTTCATAAAAGAAGGAGAAGAAGAGGTGAGGGGATAGAAGAGGAGGTAATTTCTTCTCATTCATCTCTTCTCATTCAACTGAGTACATATCCATAATTGATTTGCTTATATTAATGCTTGTCTCCCCCTCTAGTCTGTAAGCTCATTGTGGGCAGGGAATGAGTCTGTCGGTTCTGTTGTATTGTACTCTCCCAAGCACTTAGTACAGTAAGCGCTCAATAAATGTCACTGATTGATTTGAATTCCAAAAAGGGCGACAATCATGCTGTTTCTTCAAGCCTCTTAAATTCAGTGACACCAGATTCCAAGCTCCTTGAGGGAAAGAACTTTTACATCTCTTCTACATTCCCAAGTGCTTAGTACAACGATCTACGTACAGTAGGTCGACTCTAAACTCCACCGATGACTGAGCGACCACGATTAACTTCCACAGGGCCTTGTGTCATTTTAGTGTTTCCTTATTTACATCCTGATCTAGAAAGTCACACGTTTCTACTTTTTGCCTGCAAGGCTGATCTGGCCTCTGCTTTCATTTTCCATCTGCCCTCGACTACATCACATCATCTGGGGTTTTGATTGAGAGCATTCTTAAATATTGCTTCTGCTCCACCAGTTTACAGTTTCTCCATTTCTGTTGACAGTTGCTCTAGTTTCTGGCCATCATCCATTCCCTTCACATGACCCTCCGTGTGACAGGATGATGCGATTAGCACCACATTATTTGTGATCTGTCTTGGCATGTGATGCTTTGTGTGGCATGTGGCAGGCATTGGTGGAACTGCTCTAAAAGCCAGATGTGTGAACTATGGTAATGTCCTACAACGGTTAACGGTAAATCTAGTTATTTTAAAGAATGATATGCACTGATACGTATTTCCAATGGGACTAAAATATTCCAGGAATTGACTTTCACACTTTTGTTGTTTCTATTTAAAATCAAATTCAAAGTTTTTCCAGGGTAGCAGAGCAGTTTTATTTATGAGTCTCAGGTTGAAGTGGGATGCTTCTCCCAAATTTGTGAGAAACTTCTTTTGTTGGCAATGTGTGTCAATTTAACAAATTTCTTTTCTTTTTTTTATGGTATTTGTGAAGCACTTACAGTGTGCCAAGCACCGTACTAAGCGCTGGTGTAGATACAGGATAACCAGGACCCTCATGGTGCTCAAAGTGTAAGTAGGAGGGAGAACAGGTATTGAATCCTCATTTTGCAGTTGAGGAAATTGAGATGCAGTGAAGTTTAGTGACTTGCCCAGGGTCACACAGCAAGTAAGTGGTGGAGCTGGGATTTCTTTAGCACTGCTCTATCTAGAATGCAACCATAAACAAACCCAGGGATTCAAGAGAGGAACTGTTGCAAGTAGAACATGGCAAGCTTTATCCTAGGAAAGTTCAACTAACCCTGTGTTTGTAACTAAATAAATCTGATAGACTTTTATCTTTGGGACCATATTGCTTTTTGTGAAAATTGTTGATATCTACATTTATCGATGTCAATTTATTACGGCTGGCCCTGGAAAGGTACATATATATATACAGGCACTATATATATATATATATAGGTATATCTATCTATATAGATATAGGGATAGATAGATAGATAGATAGAGAGAGAGAGAGAGAGAGATAGATAGATAGATAGATAGATAGATAGATAGATAGATAGATAGATAGATAGATAGATATAAGGTGAGTGATAGCAAATGTGAAATTGGTGTTTCAAATGCCCCAACACAAGGAAGAGGGAGTAGCTTCAATAAAAACAGATGAAAACATGATTTGACAATCCAAGAAGGGATTGAATAGATTAATGAATTGGAAGTTTAGAATGGGATACTAGAGGAAAAGTTAGAGATGAAGAAAATTAGGAATGTCAGGTGAAATATCCGGAGGCTTTAAAACTAATTACAAGGAGGACAACCAGCACACTATTTCTCTAAGCATCCTGAGGTAGTGGGATTAGAATTACCTAAATACTTAATTCAGTGCCCTACAAAGAGCGGGTGTTTGCTAAACATTACTGATGATGGATGACAATGCAGAATAAACACAATTAATGGCCTACTGGAAAGAGTCCTGGCCTGGGAGTCAGAGGGCCTGGGTTCTAATCCTGCCTCTGCTGCTTGTCTGCTGTGTGACCTTGGGCAAGTCACTTCACCTCTCTGTTTCTCAGTTGCCTCATCTGTGAAGTGGGGATTAAGACTTTGAGACCCCTGAGGGCCTCACAGCTCCTCACAGCTGACTTGGACCGTGTCCAACCTGGCTAGCTTGCATCTACCCCAGCATTTAATGCAGTGCCTGGTACATTGTAAGTGTTTAACAAACACCATTAAAGAAAAATGTCATTCTTGTAGAACACTGTGACAAGGAATACTTGTACTGGGGTTTTCACCAAGCCCTAAACCGGGAACACGTACACACAACTGTTTATTTTAACACTGTGTCAAGCTGTAACCAGAAAGCCCTGTGATACCTGACGAAAGTTCCTCAATCCTGCTGTTGCGTTCTGGAGAAAAGCAGAGTGAAAATGCGTACCGAGGCAGAGCTGAATGTACCTCACAGGCTAAGCATGGATCTACCTCAGTGATGGTTTTTCTCATGTTGTTATCATGCACCCGCTGACTAATAATGTGGGTTCAGACCAAAATAGAAGACATGATCTTTGTAGCACCACCGATTCAGGAAAAATGCAAGGAGTAAAGGTGAGACTTCCAGGTTTTATCTGTGTTTTTTACCAAAGTATTCAACACAATCTCTGAAGCAAATTTGGCTGCCAAGAAAAAATGATCCAGATCCCTAAGGTTTTCCGTGATTCTTTGATTGATGGAGTCAAACCTAATGCTCTATCTGACTCCTTCTTCAATCCCATTAGAGTTGTGTAGAGCTGTTAAGCTGCTTACTGCTGTGTTACTACCCTTGAGGATGGAATGAGGAGTTTGGAAGCTAGAGTCAGAATATGACTTTGAGCTGCTGAGAAACTCTTCCAATCCAGCATATCGCAAGTATCTTTGCAATTTTTGAGACAGTCAACCAGGAACTATTTATTGCATGCAAAGACTTCTGCTAAATACCTACAGTACACAATAAGTTACAAAGAATTCTGAACTTATTTGAATTGTCAAGATGGCAGTATGGACAGAAAATAAGCTTGAAGGAAACCAAGACTCTATGCAGTTAGTCCTACACGATGTAAAACGTTGTCATTGGTAACCCAGAACTTTATGTTGTCTAAAATTCTACCACCTAAAGAACAGATGATCCAAGGCTGCATGAATAGACAAAGAAGTAGGAAGTTGAATCACAACCTTCCACTCCTAGGCCTGTGTTCTTTCCACTAAACCATGCTGCTTTTCCCATCCCTTCTCACCCTTTCTAGAGTTCAAAACCTATTCTCTGACCTTACACTGGAGATTACCCCTCAGGGTCTCTCACCTGGAGAGTTTCCAGTACCCTACCAGTCTCAGCTACGGGAGGGAGAGTCAAGCAGAGGCAAACCTGTTCCATTCCCAAATTGGCCAGTGGCTAATGAGTGGAAGTCAATCTGCTACAAGTCAAAACTCACCTTCGCTGGGGAGCAGAGGCACGGGAGAGAATCGAGGGTGGAGGCTCAGGTTTACTGCGCCGAAGAGGGCAATGGTAAACCACTTCTGTATTTTTTACAAAGAAAACTCTATGGATCCACTACCAGAAAGATTGCAGATGGAGAGCGGGGTGTTCTGGGAGAGATGTGCCTGTGGTGTTGCTATGGGTCGGAAACAACTCAACGGCATAAGACGAGACAAGACGCTGGAGGTTCAGAAGGCTTAGAACGGTGCTCGGCACGTAGTCGGCGCTTAACAAATACCATAATTATTATAATGGAAAGATTACAGTGGCCTACTTCCCTAATATCTTTTCATTAAGCACTCTTCTGGCTTGGAATCAAATAAGAGCAATGTTTATGTATTGGTCTGACTCGGTAAACATGCTTTAAGATTAAAAGTGAATATTTGCACCTGAGTGACCCTGACTTGGCTGATGAAACATATCTTATTCAGACCGAATTGGAATGTAGCTCAAGTTATTTCTCATGAAGACTGTTTGGACATCGTTTTAAAAGGCCTCATATATTTCAGGCCAAATATGGTATACCAAAAATGCATAGGAACAAACCGGGGATTCAAAGTTTAATGCAATCTTGCCAATTACTAATTGGGATAAACCCGATTTAATGGGGATTGGGTTGCAGGTCAGCGCCTTTAACATGTCAAGGCAAAACTCAGATTTTTCTGGAAATAGAATCCTCAGTACTTATTAAGGATAGTATCATAACCCTGAGGAGATATGAGGTATTCAAGCCAAGGATGTTTATCTCCCCTAAAAGTGTGTAAACCTCTTGTGGAAAGGCAATATATCACATCAATCTTCTGTACTTCCCAAGCATTTAGTACTGTGTTCTGCACCAAGTAGGTGCTCAATAAAAGTTAATATTACTTCCAGTAGCTAAATTAGAGGGCTCGTTAGCTCATGGTCGGAGGACAGAAGAATTCCATCTTCAGTCATAACCTTAGGCATTCTTTTCCCTTTGGCATTTGTTATTGCTTGTTCTGTGCCCAGCATTGTACTAAGCACTGGGGTATATACAAGTTCATCAGGTCAGACCCAATCCCTGTACCACATGGGGCTCACAGTCTAGAGGAGAGGGAAACAGATGTTGAATCCCCATTTTACAGATGAGGAAACTGAGGCATAGAGAAGTGAAATGACTTGCCTGAGGTCACACAGGAGGCAGGTGGCAGAGCTGGGATTAGATCCCAGTGTTCTGGCTCCCAGGCCCATTCTGTTTCTACTAGGGCAGGCTTCTTCTTCTTTGAATTAAAAAGAGTGGTGCCATATGAAATGTCACGGTAGAAAGAGGAGAAGACTATAGTCTCAAACTCCTAAACTTGGACGACTGAACATGACAGAAAGCTCAAAAAGTTTATAGTCTGACAATTTATTTTCCATTATTTTCACCATTCTTTAAGCCAAAATGAGGTGAATATGGGTCACTGAACTTCATAAAAGTGTAATGGTGACTCTCTTTATGGTTGTAAGATTCGGATTTACAGCAAAGATTCAGCTGACTTCTTCAGCAGTTCCACCGGCATCTACAAAACCTTCAATGTTTGCCCATCCCTCTCCTCAGTAAGCGGAAACTCGGGACCACTGGCTTTAAGCGACTTGCCCGAGGTCACACGGCAGGTAAGTGGCGGAGCCGGCGTTAGAACCCAGGTCCTCTGACTCTCAGGCCCTTAACTGTTTCCACTAGGCCATGCTGCTTCCCCCACTTACACCCCAGCTCAAATTTTCCCTTCCTCTCAAGCTAACTATCCACTGTTTTCATTGTTTCACAGACTGAGAAACTTGAGATCACATACTTGACCATGTCCTAGTGAATTAAATGAAGCGAATGAACGGCCCGAAACAGGAATGGAACTCAACCTACACAGCGGTGTATAAGCTAGGTCGCGACGTCCCTTAGTTGGGATGCAGAGTGAGGAGAGGAAATATGTACGAGAACCCTCTCTGGACTTCGGCGACACCATAGTTTCTGAATTGGCCAAGGATGAGCATGTAGCGGCAGTGAAGGAAGGGAAAATGGGCTTAAAAACCCACAACCCTTACAATTTCATCAAATGTCAGTGTTTGTGTCAATGATCTTACGCCAAGAGCCTGTTCAAGAGGATCCAGGTCACTGCTGGCTTAGGGCTGGGAAGGGGAGGGGTGGCTCCGGGCTCTATTTTCTTGCCACTGTGACATCCAAGAAGGGATGTATTTAGACAAAACTTTCCAGCAAGGACTGCTTCCCACCAGAACTGCCGACAGCTGTTGCCTCCAGGAAGTGAGCTGGTGACAAAGCATAAGGCTAGTGAGCCCAGGAAGTTAGATCAACATGCACCTTCCAGCATGAACTTCTGAGCCTGAGAGTTCCTTGAATCCTGGGGCTCCCCTGCTGTCCTCCCTCCGGCCCCCAAACCCAGTCCTGGAGGGGAGGTTGGACATTCGTGAATGCGGAAAAAGGGGCATCTCTTTTTCACACTGCCTTCGGAGGAATCTGCAAGTTTCTAGGATCCACTTTTTTATGGTTTTTATTAAGAGCTTACAATCAAACAGTGGTATTTATCGAGCGCTTACACTGTACTAAGTGCTTGGAACAGCTTATAGCAGAATTAGCAAACGTGTTGCTCGTGCCCACCCCAACGCTCAGTCCAGTGCCTGGCACCTAGTAAGCGCTTAACAAATACCATACTCCCAGCCCATGCTCTATCCACCTCCTCTGCCTTGTGCTTTTAGACTATGTTATCATGGTGTGCTGTGGGACTTTGGGCAAGTCATCTAGCTTCCCCGTGCCTCAGTTGCCTCAACTGTAAAAGGGGGATTCATTCAATCGTATTTAATGAGCGCTTACTATGTGATGAAGACCGTGAGCCCCACGTGAGACCCCCGGATTGGCTTCTATCTACCTCAGTGCTTAGAACAGCGTCTGGCACCTAGGAAGCGCGTAACACATACCACACTCCCGGCCCGTGCTCTGTCCACCTCCTCCGCCTCAGTGCTTTTAGACTATGTTATCGTGGTGTGCTGTGCGACTCTGGGCAAGTCATTTCCCTTCTCCGTGCCTCAGTTCCCTCAACTGTAAAATGGGGATGAAGACTGTGAGCCCCACGTGGGACCGCCTGATTACCTTATATCCACCCCGGCGCTTAGAACGGTCTCTGGCACCTAGTAGGCGCCAGTGGAGAAGAGCCCGGGCTCGGGGGTCGGAGGTCATGGGTTCGAATCCCGCCCCTACCACGCGTCAGCTGGGTGACCGTGGGCGAGTCCCTTCAGTGACCTCATCTGTAAAATGGGGATGAAGACCGTGAGCCTCACGTGGGACCACCTGATGACCCGGGATCTCCCCCAGCGCTTAGAACGGCGCTCTGCACCCAGGAAGCGCTTAACCAATGCCGTCATTATTGCTATCAGGCGCTTAACGTGGTTATCAGTATCGTGAGGGAGGTCCGAGACCCCGCTTAGGCTCAGCATCGCGGGCCGAGGTCCGGCGGGCCTGACGGCTCTTCCTGTTCCCGATTCTCTGTGGTCTTCCGAGCGGTCCTCAGGCCGCCCCCCCCGCGCAGAGGCTAGTTGGTGAGGCCCGCTGGCGCCGCCCCCCGCGCGCTCCGGCGGGGTGGGAGGGTCCATTCTGGGCGCGGGGGGGAGCCGGGGTTTTGCGCACGGCCCCGGCCGCTGCGGGGCGGGGCCTGGGTGGAGGGCGGGAGGGGAGAGGGCGGGAGGGGAGAGGGAGGGAGGGGAGGGAGAGGGAGGGAGGGGAGGGGAGAGGGAGGGAGGGGAGGGGAGAGGGAGGGAGGGGAGGGGAGAGGGAGGGAGGGGAGGGGAGAGGGAGGGAGGGGAGGGGAGAGGGAGGGAGGGAGGGGGCGGGTGCTCCCTGACGTCATCATGGGGCTGCAGATGACGTAGCGCGGGCCGGCAGCCCCTCCCCTCCGCTCCGCTCCGCTCCGCTCCGCTCCAATCCCCGCCCCTCCCCTCGCCTCCCCTCGCCTCCCGCCTCGCTGTCACCGTCCGGCCGCGCTCCGCCTCGCCCCTGCCGCCCCCGGAGCAAGCGGCGCCGCTGGCCTCCCCCCCGCCCCCCCATGGCACAGGCTCAGGCTCAGGCTCAGGCTCCCGCCGCGCGCGGCTCCGGCGACGGCCAGATGGGCAAGTCCAGGAAGGTGGCGCTCATCACGGGCATCACCGGCCAGGTAAGCGCCCCGGGGGACCGGCCCTTCGCCGCCCCTCCGCCCCCCGCCCCTCCTCCTCCTGCTGCCCGGCCGGGAACGGCTCCCCCGCACGGCCC
This sequence comes from Ornithorhynchus anatinus, assembly GCF_004115215.2. Taxonomy (NCBI): domain Eukaryota; kingdom Metazoa; phylum Chordata; class Mammalia; order Monotremata; family Ornithorhynchidae; genus Ornithorhynchus; species Ornithorhynchus anatinus. The sequence continues at coordinate 17,760,613 of NC_041751.1, forward strand.
GGAAGGTGTCGTTTCCAGGGCAAGGAGGCGATCGAATGGGGGGGACCAGGGTGGATGCATGGATGGATGGATGGATGGATGGATGGATGGATGGATGGATGGATGGATGGAAGAAGAAGTGCCTGGCGTTGCTTAACCGCCTACTTCGGGCCGATCACTCTTCTGAGCGCCGGGGTAGATACGGGGCTTGTCCCACGTGGGGCTCACGTTGTTTCGTCCCCGTGTTTACACATGAGGCCGGGGAGGCCCAGAGAAGTGAAGGGACTCGCCCAGGGTCACACAGCAGCCGAGCGGCACAGCCGGGATTCGAACCCGCGACCTCGGACTCTTTCCGCTAAACCGCGCCTATTCTCGGCCGCCCGCCCGCCCGCCCGCCCCGTCGTGGCTCTAAACGCTCCCCACCACGTGCAGGGCGAGCACCGCCTGCGGGGCGGGTCTCAGAGCAGAGAAAACGGGCGGGGGAGGGGAGAACCGACACCACCCCCAGCCTCCCCACCCCCGCTTTTTAATAATGTTGCTATTTGTTAAGCGCTTACTACGTGCCGAGCACTGATCTAAGCGCTGGGGTAGATGGGGGGCGATCAGGCTGCCCCATGTGAGGCTCGCAGTCTTCATCCCCATTTGACAGATGAGGTCACGGAGGCACCGAAAACTGAAGTGACTTGCCCAAAGTCCCGCAGCTGACAGGTGGCGGAGCCGGGATTAGAACCCGTGACGACTGACTCCTAAACCCGTGCTCTTTCCACTAAGCCACGCTGCTTTTTAAAGTTTGCAGAACGGGGGGACCCTCGGGAAGGCATAAGGAGAAAGCATGGGGGGGTTGCAGCGGAATTGGGCTCAGACCCCCTTTTTTGAGGGGCTGTAAAGGGGACCGCTTGGGAGGTCTGCGGAGAGGAGTCCCCCGGCTGTACCTCATGGCTCAGGTAAATAAGGCAGGTGGGAACACCCGCCCGCCCGATGATTAGGAAAACGGGGTTGGAGAATTGACCGTGGGAACACATTGATAAGAGGCGGTGATGCTCCGCTTTTCGAGGTGGAAGGCGAAGGCATCCAGAACCGTGGCACTTGTCATCTCTTTAAAGAAGGCATTTGGCAACCTCAGGGGTTACTTGGCAGCTTCGGTTTAAAGATCTTGCTCCATTTTTTCTATACAACGGACCATTCGCGTGCATGGAGTTCTTCATGTGGAGTTCTCCCGGAAACAGCGCCGACTCCAAGCCTACGGGAGCCCGAAGAAGAATGCGAAGGTGTGTCAGTAGAGAGGCTACAGGTTAGGGACAATATGGAAAATTGACCCCCCTCTAATCTCCTAGCATCACGGTAACTTTTGGGTTAGGCTGTACAGATTGCCTACCCTAATTTACCCAAATTAAGAAGGCTAAAATAGAAAAGGAGTATAGGATTTTTTTTTTTTTTTAATGACACTGAAGTGCTTACTAGGTACCAGCCACTAGCCTGGGCCCCGGCACAGACGCGGGATCGTCCGGTCGGACGCGGTCCCCGTTCCACGTAGGGCTCACAGAGTCCCCGTTTTGCAGGTGAGGTAGCTGAGGCACAGAGAAGTGAAGTGACTTGCCCAAGATCATACAGCAGACCCGTGGCCGAGGCAGGATGAGAACCCAGGTCCTCTGACTCCCAGACCCATACCGTTTCCACTAGGCCACGCTGCTTTCTGGGATTGGACGAAGGAAATTGGTCCGGAGGAACTTAAAATGAAAAGGAGGAAAAGAAGGGAGAATGAAGCCAGACAACCCCAGGCCATCCCAGCCCCTTGCTCTCCCACCTCCTTTCTTTTTGGCCGCTCCAGGTTGCCAGTATATACAAAATGTTCAGGGGGTACTGAGTGGATTTTCTCCAGAAATAGGCCAGGCTGGAGGTTCAACTGCTATCTTTCATGAAATCACGTGACATTAATCATTTGTCAGATTAGTTGACAGAATTTGTGCTATTTGGCACCCTTGTATCCCTTTTAATTAAGAGCTCGATTAAAACAGTGGTGATTGCTCTTGGCTCGTTACTCATGTGACCCAAGATCCCAAAATGCTAAGGTTTAGTATCTACCATTTTCCCTAGTCCTGTGTCCTTTTCCGTAGCATAAATGTTCCAGAGGTAACAAGGAAAAAAAAAAGACTGCATCGCATTTGCATGCAGGTTTCACAGGTTATCTCCTCAAAAGGACACTTGAAGAATACCACCTGTATGTGTCTGGTGATGCGTAGCATGGCGGGCCAAGATGTTACACTGGGTTGGAAGAAGTTATTTCCACTTCTCCTCCTTCTGTTTATACTTTAAACTCTAGTGTTTCCCTGTCCCTTCCATCTTTGTAGCCAGTTATTTAGCTTGTGTCTTTTCTTCTTTTCCATAGGTGGGCTGAAACTAAAATGACATCAATCAGTGGAGGCTGAGGTCCCTGATTAGTGAAGAAAACTGAAATTAAGTTGCTCCCGTCCTGTTTCAAGTGGCTCATTCATGCTTCAGGGAACTTGATCTTATCATTGCAAAGTTTCCAGGGCCTGAAGCTACAATTAGATCCGAGCTCTCTCCTTTTGCCTGTAAACGGTAGTTAGCCTAAGGGGAGAGAAAGTCTCCAAGTGGCTAGCTCCTCTGGTTCCCAGTTTGAGGGGTGGTGATTGGATATTGGAGGAAAAGCCCTAATAGTATGAGGATTAGTATTACCCTAATCCATGCTATAGGTAACATTTTGAAGCATTCGGTGAAGCCAAACTTGGCATAACTCTAGTTTGAAAAAGCTTGGAAGGGTGGCTGGTCAAGTGTTTTAGATTGTACATGTTCCAAACTATTTCATGTGTGCACTCTAGAACACCTGACCTGTCATTTTCTATCTTCTCACCAGGTGCTTTGGTTCGATGAGAGCCTTTTGGGATATAGCACACACAGTATTGTAAGACGGTTGTGTGCATATGTGTCGCATTGAACTCTGAGTACTACGTGAGTTTTTTCTAAAATGTGGGGGATCCACAAGTAAGCAACCCCTTCATTACAGGAGACCTGGGTGTATTATTGGACACATACACAGACCTTAGAAGAGAGACATTAGAGTCTTGCCTGTGTTTAATACTAGGGAAGTCCTTTGGGGAAGGTAATGGAGGTTTATACAAAGGTGGATAATTGCTGCTGGTTATTGGTTGCGGTGTGATTCTTCCCTCCTCTCTCAGCTTTTTGATTAAGTCTGTCACTCTCCCACTCCCCTAGTGCCTAACTATTGTTAATTCAAATGTCAACGTTTGAAAAACATTTAGTGCACAAAGCATTGCACTAAGCTCAATGGAGAGTGGTGGTCTTGTGAAGATGGCGCCGCTGGTGTTAGCATGTGTCCATGGGGATGAGTGTTGTCCAGAGACACACTTTTGCGCTATAGTTAAGGCGATGCTTCCAGCCCCCAAGTGGCTCACGATCAAAGTCTGGGGAGGAGGGGGAACACTGACACACAGAACAATGAGACTATGCTCCAAACAAGAAGTTAAAATTCAACAATAAAAAATATTCATGAGAAACAGCTTGGCCTATGCTTGTTGTGGGCAGGGAGTGTGTCTGTTGATTGTTATACACTCTCCAAGCATTTAGTACATTGCTCTGCACACAGTGAGTGCTCAGTGAATACAGTTGAATGAATGAATAGTGGAAAGAGCATGGACCTTGGTTCTAATCCCTGCTCCATGTGCCTGCTGTGTGACCTTGGGCAAGTCACCTAACTTCTCAGGTCCTCAGTTGCCTCATCTGTAAAAAGGTGATGAAGACCATGAGCTCCAGGTGGGACAGGAACCACGTCCAACCTGATTATTGCATATCTACCCTCACCTTCCTTATTGAGGATGCTCAATAAGTAACACCTGAGGAATCAGTCAAAGCTCATTGTATTCCCTTCACTTTTCCAAATTAGAAGGTGGTTGACAGGGAGTTCTGGCTGTTATTGCAGAATAGAATACCTTTATGGGTCTTCTTTCTGTTCCGGACATTACTCTGCTCTATTTGCAGTAGGTCATTTTAATGTAGAGCACAGATGCAGTATTGCAGTAACTCAGTACAAGATAAGAAAAATGATGCTTTTTTTCTTTCCACTTACTTAGAAAGCATCCTCCTTAAGCACTCAGTATAGTGCTTAATGCAGTGGATTGCTTGATTCCTTAGATGTACTTATTGAGCATCCTCCTGTGTGCAGAAAACTGAATTGCACTTGGATGGTGTCTAAAATTATTCAAGTGACATGCTGGAAGACTGCGAATCCCATGTGGGACAGGGACTGTGTCCACCCTGATTAATTTCTTTTTACCCCAGGGCTCAGATAGTGCTTGGCACATAGAAGTGCTTAACAAGTACCATAAATATTATTATTATTATTAACAGTTGATCAAGTTTACTCACATATGAGACTTTCAGTCTAAGATAATGTGTGAAAATGGTTGGTAATATCTACCTAATTAGCAATCATTTAGTGATAATACTGTGTAGAAGGTGCAGCTGCACTTAGAATGTAGTGCAAGTTATTACTAAATTAGTGTTAATGTTTTTATTCAGTAGAATAATCTTGGTTTAATTCTTGTCACCAATTAATATCTATTAAGAAATATTCTGGATTAGACAGTGGATTCATTCATTCAGTAGTATTTATTGAGCACTTATTATGTACCAAGCGCTTGGAATGTACAGTTCGGCAACAGATAGAGACAATCCATTTCACCAGTTCGTTTGGCCTCGTCGTCGTGGACAGGGCATGTCAGTTAAATTATTTTGTATTCATTTGTATTGAGCGCTTACTGTGTGCGGAGCACTGTACTAAGCACTTGGGAGACTACAATACGACCATATACACATTCCCTGCACACAAGCTTACAGTCTAGGGAGGTAAGTCTCTCCCAAGCGCTTCGTACAGTGCTCTGCACACAGTAAGTGCTCAGTATATGCAATTTTTTGCCTGTCCTTTGCCACTAACTGTGTTTAAGTAATTAGTACGGTGCTCTGTACTAAGGTCACACTCTGTAAATGTCAATCATATTGAGCACTTACTGTGGGTAGGGTACTGTTATAAGTGCTTGGGAGAGTACAATATAATAATGATGATGGTATTTGTTAAGCACTTACTATGTGCCCAGCACTGTTCTAAGCAGACACATTCCCTGCCCACTCCAATGATTGATTCGAAGGATGACCTTTATGGTTGGTTTTATTTATATTTTTTTTAATGTTTTCTCAGTGCTTCACTTTGCAAGTGAAGTTTAGAAGAGAAACCCAGCCCAGAATTGCAGCTCTCTGCTCTTCTCCAGGTGCCTCAGCAGGTGCTTACAAATTTGTTTTGCTGTAGCTAATGGATCGTCTCACATTGTTTGCAAACTCCTGTTGTGTTTTGGTAAATAATTGAAGGAAGGAACAATCGATTTTGCTTATATACTTGCTCCTTTTGTTGAATGACAGTTGGAGAACTAGGTTAAGAAACAGTTTCTGGAACACTACCCAAAACAACTTTTGGAATTTAACCTCTAAAAGATTGTTTTGTCTGGTTCCCTTCTGCCCTTGCAAAACATTCCTTTCAAAGTTCTTTATCTGTTCACGTTTTGCAGGCTGAGTGGTTTTCTGTTTTGACTTTTGATTCTTCTCTACTCTTGAATCGGGAGTTAAATTTCCTTCAGTTGTTCAAAGTGGTCAAATAAACCACCCTAAACTGACCCCTTCCATGCCATTGCCTTTTTCTCTAAAGCATTTATAACTTATCTTCTCCAATCACAAGCAAAAATCCTCCGAATGATCTTTGCATCTCAGCTGCCATTCAGTCAACCAGTGGTATATACTGAGCGCTCATTGTGTGAAAATCACTGTGCTAAGTGGTTGGGATAGTGTACTACAGTAGAGTTGGGAAGACACAATCCCTTCCCTCAAGAGCTCTTTACCTTCAATTTATTACTAATTTTGCTGCCTTTTCCTAGTCCGGGAGATCTGCCTTTATAACTTTGATCATCCCTCCCTATCAAACAATCAGTGATATTTATTGAGCACTTAATATGTGCAGAGCACTGTACTAAGTGCTTGGGAAAGTACAGTACAACAGATAATGAGTTTACAGTTTGTCACAGGATGCCTGCTCTGTGACCTTCGGTGGGTTGCTTGGCTTCTCTGTGCCTCGATTTCCTCATGTGTAGAATGTGGATTCAATACCTGTTCTCCCTCATATTTAGACAGTGAACCCCATGTGGGACAGGGACTGTGTCCAACCAGATTATCTTGTATTTATGACAGTGTTTAGAACAGTGCTTGGACTATAGTAAATGCTTATCAAATACCATAATAATAATAGCAGTAATAATCCTCTAGACTGCAAGCTCATTGTGGTCAGGGAACTTGTCTTTCAACTCTGTTGTACTATACTCTCCCAAGCACTAATTACAGTGCTTCGCACACAGTAAGTGCTCAAAAAATACCATTGATTGTTTGAGGATAAAATGAAATAGTTGATCTCTCTAATTCCTGATCATATCAACCTACTATACTGCAACTTTTTACTGATCCTGCTTCCCATACTGCCCCTCCTCCCCGTTTTACCTTCACTGTTATTCCTCACGTTTTCTTCTCCATAATAATGTTGGTATTTGTTAAGCGCTTACTATGTGCCGAGCACTGTTCTAAGCACTGGGGTAGATAGAGGGTAATCAGGTTGTCCCACGTGAGGCTCACAGTTAATCCCCATTTTACAGATGAGGTAACTGAGGCACAGAGAAGTTAAGTGACTTGCCCACAGTCACACAGCTGACAAGTGGTAGAGCCAGCATTCAAACTCATGACCTCTGACTCCCAAGCCCATGCTCTTTCCACTGAGCCACGCTGCTTCTCCATGCTTGTATTTGACCAAGCTCTCCCAAGTCTTAAAGTTTCCAGTGATTTCTGATTGACCTGTGAGCAAATGAATCATCCTAATTTTTAGAGCTGTCATCCAAGACTACCTCACTTCAGCTGCTTCACAGTTCCCTCTAAACTAATTTATATCCTGGTGTCCCCAGTCATCTCACTCCTGGCTAGGAGCATTCAGAAGCCAGAACCCAATCCCTTGCTCCCAGTTGGCCAGATTCTAGTTTTGTGTTCATTAGGAAAAAAACCTCCTGAAACATGATCCTTTTTGATTAATTACGAGCAGAATGATGATTCCTCCTAACTTGCCCTCCCTGTGTATCCCGTTACTGAAATACAGTAGATTTGGGATCTTAGAAAGAAGGGCTGTTCATCCAGCTTTGGAGTGGACATTTTGGTTTTCAGCTAGTTATTCGATCATATTTATTGAGCACATACTGTGTGCAGAGCACTGTACTGTTTGGGAGAGTCCAGCAGAACAATAAACAGACATATTCCCTTGCTCTTAATGAGTTTACAAGTCTAAATTTCTTGTCTATATAACTGTTATACTCTACCAAGCATTTACCACAGTGCTATGCATCCAATAAGTATTCAGTAAAAACCATTCATTGTCCAGGACCAAGCAGGTATCAGGTGTTTTAGTACCTGGCAGACTTATTTTCAAACTCACTCTCCCTCCATCGTAGCTTTGCCACCTGGTTCCGTTGCATGGACACGGTGTTTGCGTTAATATTCTTATATTTAGGTGTTTATTGTGTGCCAGGCACTGTACTAAGTGTTGGGGTAGTTACAAGACAGGTTGAGCCCACAGGGGTTCACATTCTTAATGTCCATTGTCACAAAAGAGATCAATGAGGCACAGAGAAGGTAAATGACTTGCCCACGGTCACACAGGAGACAGACAAGTGTTGGAGCTGGAATTAGAGCCCAGGTCCTCCGGCTCCCAAGCCAGTGATCTTTCCACTAGGCTACACTGTTTCGCGATTCAGATGGACCTGCAAGGACAGTGCAATGGCTCGAACATTTATTTGGGCAGGAAGTGTAAGGGTCCTTCAGAGAAACAGTTTGGCTTTGAGCCGATTCTGGCCAGGTAAAGTGGCCATATGATGCCAACAATTCATGGTCAGCTTCGGACAAAGAAGTGTGGCGTGGGCAATGACAGGTGCATTTAGGAGTTGTTGTTTTTTTAAGTGTCAACCTGGCCACCCTAATCCTGAAGTCCTAGGGGTCTTGGAGAAAAATGAGCTGGAGAACTCATAATGAACAATTCTCATCATTGTGGGCAGGGGACATCTCTACTAACTTTGTTACGTTGTTCTCTCCCAAGCACTTAGTACGGTGCTCTGCACACCTTAAGGGCATAATAAACACCATTGACTGGCTGATTGTGCCCTATGAAGACATCAGTGCTGATGTTCACCTGTGTGGTTGAAAATATACTGAAGGCCCCTGAATTTTATGGTACTTTTACTTTTCCAAAATGCTTTGCACTTGAATCAGGATGAGCTCGGGAGATTCCTTTTGTACCAGCCTGTGATTAATGTATTTGGAATTCTGACAAGTAATTCTCTGCCTGATTTTACAAGACTTTCAAATATTGTTTTAATGTTGCAGTTCAGCTACTTATATAAATCCTCTCATTGAAGCGTATCTTAAAATGTTTTCATATTGTGGTAATGGATCACACCTGATTTGGGTTCTTGGGGGAGGCAAGAGTTTGGGCCTGGGAGTCAGAGGACCTGGGTTCTAATGCCAGCTCTGCTACTTGCCTTCTGTGTTACCTGGGGCAAGTCACTTTACTTTTCTCTGCGTCAGTTCACCTCATCTGTAAAGTGGGGATTCAATCCCCGTTCTCCCTCCTACTTTGACTGCGAGCCCCGTGTGGGACAGTGATTGTATCCAGCCTGATCATGGTCCATTTACCCAAGTGCTTAGCATAGTGTTTGAGAAGCAGCATGGCTCAGTGATAGAGCACGGGCCTGAGTCAGAAGGACCTGGTTTCTAATCCCAGCTCCACCAGTGTCTGCTCTGTGACCTTGGGCAAGTCCCTTACCTTCTCTGGGCCTTAGTTCCTTCATCTTTACAATGGAGACTGAGTGTGAGCCTCATATGGGACAGGGACTTGTCCAACCTGATAAACCTGAAGCTACCCCTGCGCTTAGAACAGTACTTGACACATAGTAAGCGATTAACACGTACCATAATTATTATCACTCTCAGAGAAATACCATGATTATTAACCATGAGATAATTTGTCAAAATTATTTGGGACAAAATCTTAATTTAGTAGCCCTTTGCCTTTAATCATCTGTGGTTTGTGTATTTTTAAGTGATCTCAAAAATCCCCCGTTTCTATTTTTCAAATCTCGACTGGCAAGCGATCAAAGTCATTTATCTTTTAAACATTAAACCATGTCAGTAGCACACTCTCACTTCATTCAGTTGTATTTATTGAACACTTACAGGGTGCAGAGCAGTGTACTAAGTGCTTGGGAGAGTACAAAAGAACAGTAAACAGATACATTCCCTGCCCACAGTGAGCTTACAGTCTAGAGAGGAAGACAGACATTACTATAAAGTAATTACAGATGTGTACCTAAGTGCTGTGGGTCTGGTGGCAGGGTCAGGTTGTGGGAGATAAATGAAGAGATCAAGTCAGGGCAATGCAGAAGGGTGAGGGAGAAGAGGAAAGGAGGTCTTTATCAATAAATGTCAGTTAACTGGAAGCCACGTATGTGACTCTTGCTCACTGCAGTGGTTGGGCACTCCAGCGTTTACACAATAGTAAAACTGGAGTAAGTTTGCTCTTTAGTACTTGAGAAACCTGAGAGTTGTGTTCTGTAGAGCTAAGTGAACCACTCCCTTTGTTCCCTGACAATCATTTTCCATGTCGATTCTTTTTTTTATCCCAAACAAAAGCTCACAAGTTGCATTTACATTTTCCTCTTTCCAATGTTTCTTTTAAAAATCTTGCAATACCTTCTTTTTCCAACTGGTTGCTTTATCAGCAATTGATAAATTGAGACGTGCATTCTACATATTACTATGAATTCATGGTATGAGTTACAAGCTTACCAAGTGCTGATAAAAGTTAATCAGGTCAGACACAGTCCCAGTCCCACAAGGGGCTCAGGGTCAAAGTAGGAGGGAGAACAGGTTTGGAATCCCTATTTTACAGTTGAGAAGACTGAGGCAATGAGGAGTGAAGCGACTTGCCCAAAGTCACATGGCAGGCTACTGGCAGAATCAGGATTAGAACCCAGATCCTCTTAGTCTCAGCACTGTGCTTCTTCTACTGGATCATGCTGCCCCCCATATTTACCTTTAAGCACTATCTAGGGGCCTGGGCAAAGGCCAGGTGTGATGGTCCTTCCTCCCAAGTCTCCTACCATTTTTTTCCTGGGGACTGGCTCTAAGTCCCATTATTAGGAGAAGTTGATGGAAAAGGAAGTGGAGGAAATTTGGAGTTGCCGTTTTCCCCCCATCTTAATTAATTAATTAATTAATGTTGGTATTTGTTAAGCACTTACTATGTGCAGAGCACTGTTCTAAGCGCTGGGGTAGACATAGGGGAATCAGGTTGTCCCACGTGGGGCTCACAGCCTTAATCCCCATTTTACAGATGAGGGAACTGAGGCACAGAGAAGTTAAGTGACTTGCCCACAGTCACACAGCTGACAAGTGGCAGAGCTGGGATTCGAACTAATGAGCCCTGACTCCAAAGCCCGTGCTCTTTCCACTGAGCCACGCTGCTTCTCTAGCCATGCTGCTTCTCTAGCCACGCTGCTTCTCTATATTCACTTAGTGTATTGAGCACTTACTATGTGCAGAGTATTGTATTAAGCGCTTAGCACCGACTGCACCTTCCCTTTTTGGGACTACTGTCATCGTTACCCCTCAATATCAATGTGTACAATCCTTATAAAACCCTAGTAAATTTGGCATTTTGGGAGGAGCAAAGCGTCTAAATACCAAAAAATACCACCACAGCCCAAATCTGGATAGAATTTAATTGCTTAAATCTGGGTGATAATTATTCCTCCAGAAGACGGGATAGAACCTATTAATATTCACTTGAGGTGATTCATCCCTCCCGCCCCCGCCCCGGGCGACGACGTCCTTGTTCTCACCATGTTACCTTGCCTTAGCCGCCGCCTACGGCCGCCACCCACCCCGGACAACCTCGGGGCCCCCCCGCCGCCACAGGGTTATTTGGTCATGAGCTCTGGGACACTCTCGGCCGCTGGCCGCTTGACTTTGAGTCTGATCGGGTAGGGTCGGCTCGTCCCCCGACCCTGGTCATCGCCTGCTTATTAACACTATTGTAGTGTGCCTTACTGTAGCATGTTGCTATATTTGCGATCTCGCTTTTTATTGTTTATTGTCGTCAGATTTTGAATTTGATCAGGTCGCCCCTTAATCGAGTCTACCCCCGACCCTGGTCATCACCCCTTTTATTAACACGACGATATTGTATCATACTGTATCATGTTGCTATATTAGCACCACTGTACTGTATCATATTGTATCATGTTGCTATATTACCGATTTCGTTTATTACTGTTTATTGTTGTCAGTGCTGCCACCCACCTCTCTGGCCTCGCCATGTCCCTCCTCCCCCCCTCCCCCCTCCCGCCCCTTCCTATCCTCCCCTTCCCCTTCCCCTTCCCCTCTCTCGCTCAGCTCTTTCCCGCTCTCTCCTCTGTCTCCTCCCCCCCTCCTCTCTCCCGCCCTAGAACCCCACTTTACCAGCGCTACCCCTCTTCCCCCTCCCCCTACTCTTCCCCCCACCTAACCCCCTCTTCACCCCCTCCCCCCTTCTCTCTTCCCCACCCACGCCCCATCCCAGTCCTCTTGTCGCACCGCCACCCCTCATCCCCCTCTCCTCGTCCAGGGCCCCGCCACCTCCTTCCCATCCAAACCCTCCCCTCCCCCCGCCCCTCCCCCCCTCCTCCCCTTGCACCCACAGCTACTTTCAAGTGTGGCCTCTGGAACCCCCGCTCTGTTACTGGCAAGCTACCTTTCATCCATGACCTTTTCCTCTCCCGCTCTCTCCTCCTCCTCGCCCTTTCGGAAACGTGGCTCTCTCCCGAAGACACGGTCTCCGCCGCCGCTCTCTCCAGCGGAGGCCTCTCCTTCTCCCACTCCCCCAGACTCACCGGTAAGGGAGGAGGCGTCGGCTTCCTCCTCTCGCCCCGATGCCGCTTCCGCACTATCCCTCCTCCCCCCTCCCTCTCCTTCCCCTCCTTCGAAGCCCATATCATTCGCCTCTACCACCCACTCCAGTTACTTGTCGCCGTCATCTACCGCCCTCCCGGTCCCACCTCCGACTTCTTCAACCACCTTGACCCCTTTCTCACCTTCCTTCTCTCCTTCTCTCTGCCCACTCTGATCCTTGGAGACTTCAACATCCATACGGATGTACCCGACGACTCCTCTGCCGCCCGCCTGCTATCCCTCCTCGACTCTGCCGACCTCCTCCTCCACCATACCGCGCCCACTCACCGACTCGGTCACACCCTCGATCTTGTCATCTCCTACCGCTGCACTATCTCCTCACTCACCAACTCTGAAATCCCTCTCTCGGACCATAACCTTCTCACCTGCCTCATCTCTCACACTCCCTCCCCCTGCAAATCTTCGCTACTGCCCCACAGAGACCTCCGCTCTCTCGATCCCATCCGTCTTTCCAATAGCATCTCGCCTCACCTTGCCGCCCTGTCCTCTCTTCCCACTCTCGACGATCAGGTCTCCGCTCTCAACTCCACCCTCACTACTCATCTCGACTCTCTCGCCCCCCTTTCCCTCCGCCGCTCTCGCGCCACTAACCCACAGCCCTGGATCACCTCCTCCGTCCGCCTCCTACGCTCCTATGCTCGAGCTGCTGAGCGCCGCTGGCGAAAGTCCAAGCACCAAGCCGACCTCACACACTTCAAATTTATCCTTTCCTGCCTTAACTCTGCCCTCTCCTCCGCCAGGCAAAGCTTCTTCTCCTCCCTCATCGACACCCATGCCCGTCACCCCCGCCGATTGTTCCGGACCTTTAACTCTCTCCTTAGGCCCCCTGTTCCTCCCCCTCCCCCATCTCTCACCCCTAATGATCTGGCCACCTATTTCCTCACGAAAATCAACACGATCAGGTCTGAGCTCCCCAAAGTCACCCCTCTGCCTCTCCCCTCCCCCCCAACAACCCCCTCCCCTACTTTCCCATCCTTCCCTGCAGTATCCTCAGAGGAGATCTCCTCCCTCCTCGCAAGTGCCACCCCCTCCACCTGCGCCTCGGACCCCATTCCCTCTCACCTTCTTAAAACCATCGCCCCTGCCCTCCTCCCTTCCTTAACTTCTATTTTTAACCACTCAATCTCCAAGGGCTCCTTCCCCTCTGCCTTCAAACACGCCCACGTCTCCCCCATCCTAAAAAAACCCGCTCTTGACCCCACTTCCCCCTCCAGTTATCGTCCTATCTCCCTACTACCCTTCCTTTCCAAAATCTTAGAACGAGTTGTCTACAATCGATGCCTAGAATTCCTTAACTCCCATTCTCTCCTAGACCCCCTCCAATCTGGCTTCCGTCCCCTCCACTCTACCGAGACTGCTCTCTCTAAGGTCACCCATGACCTCCTTCTTGCCAAATCCAATGGCTCCTACTCCATTCTGATCCTCCTTGACCTCTCTGCTGCCTTTGACACTGTCGACCATCCCCTCCTCCTCCGTACCTTATCTCACCTTGGCTTCACGGACTCTGTCCTCCCCTGGTTCTCCTCTTACCTCTCTGGCCGATCATTCTCGGTCTCCTACGCTGGAGCCTCCTCCCCCTCCCATCCTTTAACTGTTGGAGTTCCTCAAGGGTCAGTTCTTGGCCCTCTTCTGTTCTCCATTTACACTCACTCCCCCGGTGAACTCATTCGCTCTCACGGCTTTGACTACCATCTCTACGCAGATGACACGCAGATCTACATCTCCGCCCCTGTCCTCTCCCCCTCCCTTCAGGCTCGCATCTCCTCCTGCCTCCGGGACGTCTCCACCTGGATGTCTGCCCGCCACCTAAAACTCAACATGAGCAAGACTGAGCTCCTCATCTTCCCTCCCAAGCCCGGTCCGCTCCCAGACTTCTCCATCACCGTGGATGGCACGACCATCCTTCCCGTCCCGCAGGCCCGCAGTCTCGGTGTCATCCTTGACTCGTCCCTCTCGTTCACCCCACACATCCTATCCGTTACCAAGACCTGCCGGTTTCACCTCTACAATATCGCCAAGATCCGCCCTTTCCTCTCCACCCAAACGGCTACCTTACTATTACGGGCTCTCGTCATATCCCGGCTAGACTACTGTGTCAGCCTTCTCTCTGACCTCCCTTCCTCCTCTCTCGCCCCGCTCCGGTCTATTCTTCACTCCGCTGCCCGGCTCATCTTCCTGCAGAAACGATCTGGGCATGTCACTCCCCTTCTTAAACAACTCCAGTGGTTGCCTATCGACCTCCGCTCCAAACAAAAACTCCTCACTCTAGGCTTCAAGGCTCTCCATCACCTTGCCCCTTCCTACCTCTCCTCCCTTCTCTCTTTCTACCGCCCACCCCGCACGCTCCGCTCCTCTGCCGCCCACCTCCTCGCCGTCCCTCGGTCTCGCCTATCCCGCCGTCGACCCCTGGGTCACGTCCTCCCGCGGTCCTGGAACGCCCTCCCTCCTCACCTCCGCCAAACTGATTCTCTTTCCCTCTTCAAAACCTTACTTAAAAATCACCTCCTCCAAGAGGCCTTCCCAGACTGAGCTCCTCCTCCCCCTCTACTCCCTCTGCCATCCCCCCTTTACCTCTCCGCAGCTAAAGCCTCATTTTCCCCTTTTCCCTCTGCTCCTCCACCTCTCCCTTCCCATCCCCACAGCACTGTACCCGTCCGCTCAACTGTATATATTCTCGTTACCCTATTTATTTTGTTAATGAATTGTACATCGCCTTGATTCTATTTAGTTGCCATTGTTTTTACGAGATGTTCTTCCCCTTGACGCTGTTTAGTGCCATTGTTCTTGTCTGTCCGTCTCCCCCAATTAGACTGTAAGCCCGTCAAACGGCAGGGACTGTCTCTATCTGTTGCCGACTTGTTCATCCCAAGCGCTTAGTACAGTGCTCTGCACATAGTAAGCGCTCAATAAATACTATTGAATGAAATAAGAAATCGGTCTCACTCCCTCAGTAGCCTGTAGGGTGGAAAGACCCTTTCTGAGCACTCATGGCCTGAAGGTAAGAGTTCAGTGCCTAGAAACAGGACACCTGGGAACTGCAAAAGTGGAAACAATACTTTCCAGAACTTCCTCCTTCGTCCCCACGGAATGTTTCCTTACTTATCGATCCGTTAAAATGTTGCAATTGCCGCCTTCTAATTGCTGAGTGAGGTGATGAGTGCAGGTGCATTTTACTTCCTCCTTGCAGTTGGGTTCCATTACCCCGATTGGCAAATGATTGATCAGATTTTAACAGCCCCGTAAAGAAAAAAAAAATGAAGGGGAGCAGTCATTATGTTTTGTCTAAATGAACTGGATATAAGAACCATGGTTCACCAAGAAATTTGCCCAGGTTTGAGATTGCAGGGAAAGAGAATGCCAATTTGCCAATAGCAGAATTAATCATCTCTTTGTGCTGAATATGTGTTGGGACACAGGTGGTTGGAGGCACAGTTCAGTTTAAATCCAAAGTGTACTAAATTTAAGTTTAAATGAAGCGAAAATTAAAGAGTTTGGGTGCTCTAAAACAACATTCTGCTTTGTAAGACTACTTTCACCAAACCTTAGTTTGCTGATAAGATTGGAAAGTTCAGACAGAAGGAGAAGAAAATGCATTTGAGCTGACTCAAAGCAGCTGAGGTTTTTTTGTTTTGCTTTGTTATAATGACAATTAAGTACTTACAATGTGCCAAACACTGGAGTAGATACAAGCTAATCAGGTTGGACACAGTCCAGGTCCCACTTATGGTTTACAGTCTTAATCCCTATTTCACAGATGAGGAAACCAAGGCACAGATTTGCCCTAGGTCACACAGCAGATAAATGGCAGAGCCAGAATTGGAACCCAGGTCCTTCTGACTCCCCATTCTGTGCTCTGTCTACTAGGCCATGCTGCTTCTCATTCTGAGTTAGGAATGGAAAGCTGTGAAAGTTCACAGTTTTGTTTCTTTGGGTTGCAGCTAGGATATTGTCCAAGAAGCAGCCTGGCCTAGAGGAAAGAACTTAAGCCTAGGAGCCAGATGACCTAGCTTCTAACCCCAGCTCTGCCACTTACTTGCTTTGTTACCTTGGTCAAGGTACTTAACTTCTCTGTACCTCAGTTTCTTCATCTGTAAAATGGGAATTCAATACCTGTTCTCCATTCCCCTTCAACTGTGAGCCCCAGCGGAGACAGTGGTTATGTCCAACCTTATTATCTTGACTTTACTCTTGTGTTTAGTAGGGCTTGACAAATAGTAAGTGCTTAAATGCTATTATTATTACTGGTATTATGATGACGATGTATTCCATTCACTCCCAAACTGGAAAATCCTACCCAATTTTTAGGCTTCAGACTTTTCATATATTTTTATTAAAGAAGGAATGTGTTTGTGATGAGTAATGGATTAGAAAACAGGGTTGGTTGGTTGGTTTTTTGTGTATAATCTTACCAAATCTGTAAAATGGGGATTAAGACTCTGAGCCCCGTGTGGGACAGGGAATGTATCTAACCTGATCTTGAAGGTACCCCAGTGCGTAGTAGAGTGCTTAACAAATACCATTAAAAATATTAGGGTACCACTACTGTGTGTTTACTCTAAATCTGTTTCTCTAAAGAGCAAATGCATTATTGCATGGTTTCTGAAGAAAAAATGTACCCATTTTATTTTTAACATTTCAGATAGATATTTTTATCCAGGATGAAGGACATAAAAAATAAATATACTTAATATCAAGAAAAGTAAAACAAGGTTGCATATGTCATATCTAAGACACTTTTAAACATTTTGAACAGCAATGGTAATCATTCAAATATTCCAAAGAAGTAGGATAATTTGTGCCACGTGGCTTTTGCGAAAAATATCATTTCCAATCTATGTGCAGAAATTCATTATTTGATGTTTACATAGTGTGTTTGCAAAGGTGAATCAACAGCTCCAGATAAAGATGGGTGAAATATAAGGGTAAATGTTTCCTCATATATGAATGCCCTCATCCAACTGGTTTGTCAGGAAGTGGTCTTCCTGCGGATATGTTTTCCATCTGTGGTGTGTACTCATTAAAAGCTTTTAAGAGCAGGAAAGTAAATGCATGAGTGGCATATGATGTATTCGGTCACCTACTCATGTTTATATTAACATTTTATTAGTCTCTAAAGTGCTAGGACACCTGGATTGTTCTCTGAACACATCTGAATTTAAAATGGTAATTGTTAAGCGCTTACTATGGGCCGGTTACTGTAGTAAGCACTGGAATAGATATAAGCTAATCAGGTTGGACACAGTCTGTGTCCCACATGGGGCTCACAGTCTTAGAAAAGCAGCAATGCCTAGTGGATTGAGCATGAGCCTGGGTGTCAGAAGGACCTGGGTTCTAGTATTGCTCGGTGACCTTGGGCAAATCACTTTTCTATGCCTTAGTTACCTCAACTGTAAAATGGAGATCAAAAGTGTGAAGTGACACAAAGTCACACAGCAGAAAAATGGAGGAGTCTGGATTAGAACCCAGTTCCCTATGACTCCCAGGCCTGTGCTCTATCCTCTAGGTCACAGTGCTTAGTCCTGTTGTAGGGGCAAGTTAGTTGGAGTTGGTCCCTGGGCGGGCCAGGCTCATTGATGGGAAGTCCTCTAGATTGTAAGCTTTTTGTGGGCAGAGAATGTTTATTGTTGTATTTTACTCTCCCAAGTGCTTAGTACAGTGCTCTGCACACAATAAGCATAAATAGGATTGAATAAATGAATGGATGCTCTCAGCTGCGTGACACTATACTGCTTTGAAATTTGTTTTGAGCCAGGAAAACAATTCCTTCTTCCTTGCAACCTGGAAATAACTTTAAATTAGGCAGGAGGGGGAATGTAATCAAACCTAAGAGCTGGGAAGAAAAAGTGCAGGTTGAAAATGCTGTAGTACTTCCTCTTGCTTGAAAAAGTAAATGACTAGAGTCTCTGTCTAAAACTACAACCGTATTCCATCACATTTCACTATGATAGAGCTGAATATTAGAGCTGTGGTAGCTCTAATAATATTGTCATGGCCTGGGGTTGAGAGCTTAAATATGAGGTGTTTCACCACTAAGCCTTTATATTTGTTTATATTAATGTCTGTTTCCCGCCTCTAAGCTTTAAGCACCATGTGGGCAAGGAAAATGTCTACCGACTCTGTTGTTTTCTCCCATGTGCTTAGTAGAGTGCTATACATAGTAAGCAGTCAGTGCAGTAAGAGAAGCACTGTGGCCTAGTTCATTCATTCAGTAGTATTTGTCGAGCGCTTACTATGTGCAGAGCACTGTACTAAGCGCTTGGAATGTACAAATCGGCAACAGATAGAGACAGTCCCTGCCCTTTGACGGGCTTACAGTCTAATCGGGGGAGACGGACAGGCAAGAACAATGGCAATAAATAGAGTCAAGGGGAAGAACATCTCATTAAAACAATAGCAAATAAATAGAATCAGGGTGATGTACATCTCATTAAACAAAATAAATAGGGTGATGAAGATATATACAGTTGAGCGGATGAATACAGTGCTGAGGGGATGGGACGGGAGAGGGGGAGGAACAGAGGGAAAGGGGGGAGAAGAGGATTTAGCTGCGGAGAGGTGAAGGAGGGGGTAGAGGGAGCAGAGGGAAAAGGGGGGAGCTCAGTCTGGGAAGGCCTCTTGGAGGAGTGAGCTTTAAGTAGGGATTTGAAGAGGGGAAGAGAATTAGTTTGGCGGAGGTGAGGAGGGAGGGCATTCCGGGACCGCGGGAGGACGTGACCCAGGGGTCGACAGCGGGATAGGCGAGACCGAGGGACGGTGTGGAGGTGGGAGGCAGAGAAGCGGAGCGTGTTGGGTGGGCAGTAGAGAGAAGGGAGGAGAGGTAGGGTGGGGCGAGGTGATGGAGGACCTTTGAAGCCTAGAGTGAGAAGTTTTTGTTTTCTGCGGAGGTCGATAGGCAACCACTGGAGGTTTTTAAGAAGGGGAGTGACATACCCCCTTAAAGAGACCTTAAGTAAGGTCTCTTCAAAACCTTACTTAAAAATCACCTCCTCCAAGAGGCCTTCCCAGACTGAGCTCCTCTTCCCCCTCTACTCCCTCTGCCATCCCCCCTTTACCTCTCCGCAGCTAAAGCCTCATTTTCCCCTTTTCCCTCTGCTCCTCCACCTCTCCCTTCCCATCCCCACAGCACTGTACCCGTCCGCTCAACTGTATATATTTTCGTTACCCTATTTATTTTGTTAATGAATTGTACATCGCCTTGATTCTATTTAGTTGCCATTGTTTTTACGAGATGTTCTTCCCCTTGACGCTGTTTACTGCCATTGTTCTTGTCTGTCCGTCTCCCCCGATTAGACTGTAAGCCCGTCAAACGGCAGGGACTGTCTCTATCTGTTGCCGACTTGTTCATCCCAAGCGCTTAGTACAGTGCTCTGCACATAGTATGCGCTCAATAAATACTATTGAATGAATGAATGAATGAATACCCAGAGAGTTTCTGCAGGAAGATGAGCCGGGCAGCAGAGTGAAGAATAGACTGGAGCGGGGCGAGAGAGGAGGAAGGGAGATCAGAGAGAAGGCTGCTCTATCTAGTGGATAGAGCACGGGTCCGGAGTCAAAAGGACCTGGATTCTAATCGCAGCTCTGTCGCTTGCCTGCTCTATGACCTTGGGCGAGTCACTTAACTTTTCTGTGCCTCAGTTACCTCATCTGTAAAATGAGGATCAAGACTGTGAGCTCCATGTGGGACAGGGATTGTGTCCAACCTGATTATCTTGAATTTACCCCATTGCTTAGTACAGTGCCTGGCACATAGAGCTTAACAAATGCCATTATTTTAAAGTAAATACCGTAGTCAGTCAATTGTATTTGAGTGCTTACTGTGTACAGAGTCCTATACTAAGCACTGAGGGGAGCACCGTATAACAATAAACCAACACATTCCCTGCCCACAATGAGCTTACAGTCTAAAGGGACTATTGATTGAGGTGCTTAAGACCTACAGACCTCCCTGACAGAACGCTCCTCTGAGTTGGCCTGAGTTGATTGATTGACAACAAATGTGGTATTGGTTAAGCACTTCCTACGCAGTGAGCGCTATGCTAAGCTCCGGGTCGATGGAAACTATTCAGGTCAGATACAGTCCCTGTCCTGTATGGGGCTCACAGTTTGAGAAGGAAGGAGAATAGTATTAAATCCCCATTTTTTTCAGGTTAGGAAACTGAGACACAGAATTAAGTGACTTGGCAAGATCACACAGCAGACAAGGGGCCTAGTGGGGATAATAATAATAATGTTGGTATTTGTTAAGCGCTTACTATGTGCAGAGCACTGTTCTAAGCGCTGGGGTAGACACAGGGGAATCAGGTTGTCCCATGTGGGGCTCACAGTCTTAATCCCCATTTTACAGATGAGATAACTGAGGCACAGAGAAGTTAAGTGACTTGCCCACAGTCACACAGCTGACAAGTGGCAGAGCTGGGATTCGAACCCATGACCTATGACTCCAAAGCCCGTGCTCTTTCCACTGCGCCACACTGCTTCTTGATTAGAACCCAGGCCCTCTAACTCCAAAGCATGTGCTCTTCCCACTAGACTCCATTGCTCTCAAACCACTACCATGATTGCTTTAGGTATTTCTTAAAGCAGCAGCGTGCGTGGCTTCAGCGTGCGTGAAGCAGCGTGGCGCAGTGGAAAGAGCACGGGCTTTGGAGTCAGGGCTCATGAGTTCAAATCCCAGCTCTGCCACTTGTCGGCTGTGTGACTGTGGGCAAGTCACTTAACTTCTCTGTGCCTCAGTTCCCTCATCTGTAAAATGGGGATTAAGACTGTGAGCCCCACGTGGGACAACCTGATTCCCCTGTGTCTACCCCAACGCTTAGAACAGTGCTCTGCACATAGTAAGCGCTTAACAAATACCAACATTATTATTACATTATTTCTTGAGTGGGATTTGAAGAGACAACACTTCTGCTCTTGTCCAACCAGTTTCCTGATTGTTTTCATGTGACTTTTTGTCTGTTTCCAAGCCGGTGTGGCCCATATGGACATGTGGGCTACTGATATTGTCTTGGTATCAGTTTGAGGGTCAGTTTGACCCTACTGATGATTCAGTAATGAAAGTTTCTGTTGCAATACACATGTGCAGAGAGGCAAACAACTGAAGTCTCTGGTTTGGTTAACTGAATTTCCTGAATTTGTGCAAACTGGTGACTCAACTTTGCATTGAATTACTATAGTTTTGGCTTGATTTTTTTGTAAGGTAAAAGAAAAGGTTATAATGGTGCAATTCATCCTGGAGATCTTCAGTGCAGATAAGTCACTTATCCAAGCATTAGAAGTAACCACAATGCATTCTCAGCAATTTCATAGTTTAGAAGAAGGTTAACATTTTCTGTGGCCATGTGACGTTTTTGACTCCTGCCATTTTTGAGAGCTTCTTTAAGTAATTGAAAAATATTCTCATTTATAGAACTTTTCCTATCTGAATCATTTTTGCTACTTGAATATTATTTTGCGCTATTAAAATAAAAATACTTCTGTAATTTAGTTTCTTTATCAAATTTCCATTAGAACTCAAGAGTTGAGTGTAGAAGCTAAGGTTGTATCTTAACTGAATAGAAGTAGAATTCCAAATTGTTGAAATGTTTATGTATTTGCTTAATTAAATAGGGGAGACATTCTTGAAACCTTATTTCCAAAAGAGAAAATAACATTACATTAACATAGAAGTTATTTGAGATATCACTCTTTTACAATCTGACCCAGATGTACACCACGTACCAAAAAAAAAAACCTCCTCAACTTTATAATAGTATTACTTTCCTTTATCGCATCGAGCTAATTTTTAAAAATCCATTGCATTACAGTAAAATGTAACACAGGCGTTGTAAATGAAAAACAACCAGATTCCATATTAAATTCATCACTGGAACTGCATTTATTTAGTTGCATCTACAATAATTCAAATGGAGTAGTATAAATGAACAATTTTTTGTAAGTTTAGAATTAGGTGTTTCAACTCGTAAGTGAACTAGGGTGGTTGTGTATTTAAAATGCCTTTATAATCTGTCATTTACATTACTATTAGAACACTCTATCCTGGCCTATGTTCACCTGGGCTGTTGAAGATTGATCCCATAGTTCTGTTTTGTGAATAATAATGGTAATAGTAATTGTGGCATTTGTTAAGCACTTACTATGTGCCAGGCACTCTACTAAACCCTGGCGTAGATACAAGATAATCAGGTTGGACACAGTCCCTGTCCCTAATGGGGCTCACAGTCTTAATCCCCATTTTACAGATGAGGAAACTGAAGCCCAGAGAAGTTGTGACTTGTCCAAGGTCAAAGAGCAGACAAGTGGCAGAGCCGAGATTGCAACCCAGGTCCTCTGACTGCCAGGCCTGTGCACTTTTCACTAGACCACACCTTTGACTTGTGTATCTTTTTGTTTAGTAAAATACCTCTGGAAAATTAAAAAAATCGTTTAGCAAATTCCCACTTCCTCCAGGAAGTTTCCCCAGTTAGTTCACAGCATGATAGATGCCCACTCTATAGTAGGTGGTGGGAGCAATTATACCTATAGCTTTTTGATCTAGTTGCCCAGATTTACTTCTCTTGAGTTTCTGATAAGAAACCTTAAGCTCTTAAGGGGCAGGGAATATGTCTGCTACTTCTGTTTCGTACTCTCTTAAGCGCTCCTCTGCTTTCTTCAGAGTTTATTGAAGAAGACATTGTGGGTTTTTTTATGCTATTTATTAGACATTTACAATGTGCCAGGAAGTGTACTAAGTGCTGGGGTAGATACAAGCTAATCAGGTTGGATACAGTCCATGTACCACATGGGCCTCACAGTCTTAATCCCCATTTTACAGGTGAGGAAACTGAGGCCCTGAAAAGTTAGGTGACTTACCCAAGGTCACACAGCAGACAGGCGGTGGCGCAAGGATGAGAACTCAGGAACTCTGTCTGCCAGGCCCCTTCTTTTTCCAGTAGGCCATATGCTGCTTCTCTTTGCTTTTATCTGAAAAAATAATGTATTTGAATATACATTTTTGGTACACACAGCTGCATCCTTGGGAATAAGAGACATTTTTGGGTCAATCCAGTTTTCTTAAACAGCAGTTAGTGTAACCCTGCTTCCCTCCCACCCCCCACAAAGAGAGGAAGCAATAGAATTTGTTCTAGTGAACTTTCCCACCTTCTTGTCTGACCACTGTTTCCCAACCTGGTCCTCAAGAAGCAAGATTTATTGTTCCTCCTGCCCCATTTCTAGTATTCTTAGGTTCAGAGTACAGCCATGTGACTTCTAGGTTGGCATCCATGCAAAGAGTCAAGGCTGGAATATGTAAAACAATCCTGAAATGTAGACCGTCAGACCCAACCTGGGAATGAACCGTTCCTAGGGTGCCTCTCTACAGTTACACTAATGGTCCTCGACAGCAAAATCATTGCTTTTGTCTGCTTGGAGTAATTCTTGCTAAATATAAGAGAAACAGAGTGGCCTAATGTATAGAGCACAGCCTGGGAGTCAGAAGGACCTGGGTTCTAATCCTGGCTCTGCCACTTGTCTGTGTCACCTTGGGCAAGCCACTAGCTTCTCTGTTCCCTCATCTTTAAAATGGGGATTAAAAGTGTGAGCTCCATGTGGGACAACCTGATTATCATGTATCTACCCTAGTGCTTTAAACAGTGCTTGGCACATAATAAGTGCTTAACAAATGCCATTATTATTATTCAGCCAGTCAGTTGTTTTATTGAGCACCTACCATGTGCAGAGCACTGAACTGAGTGTTTGAGCGAGTACGATGTAACAGAATTGGTAGGCACGTTCCCTACCCATAAGGAATGTGCAATGTAGAGGAGTGGGACATCAGTGTAAATAAATTACAGAACTGAATACAAGTGCTATGGGGCTGAGAGAGGGGAGAATAAAGGGAACAAAATCCAAGTAAAAGGATGTTGCAGAAGGAGTAGGAAAAGAGGAAATGAGGGCCCAGTTGGGGAAGGCCTCTTGGCCTTACGCCCTTCTCGTCAGTCGAGCGGTAATATTAAAAGAGCCTACGGTGTGCCGAGCATTATACGAAGCACTTAGGAGAGTCTCTTAATATGTTTCATTTGGGTTTCAATGGTAGTTCTTAATTCAGTTATGATTGTCAGTTAATTCTTGCCTCACACTTTCTCCAACTCTTCCTATTGAAACTCTTTCATTGATTAGCTTCTTGGCAAAATGTATATATTGATCAGATCTCCCGTTTAGATTTTCTTTTTCTCAAATATAGAATTCCTAGAATCACTTTTGCAGCTCTTCAGAGAGGAATTATATTGGCAAGCTGCCAGATTTCTGATAAATTCCTGTTTGTAGTATACATTATACATGCTTTCCAACAGTTCCAACAGTGCCCAGCACTACTAGGTGCCATGGGAAAGTACAAAGGAGATTGTACAAATGTCTCCACTAGCCAGTTTCTCCCTCTGACATATTTGAAGAGCTACTTATTATTTGCCTTGGCATCAATCAGTGGTATTTATTGAGCACTTACTATGTGCAGAATACTATACTAAACACTTGGGAGAGTGTAATACAACAGAGTCACACCTGTTCCCTACCCACAACAAGCTTACAGTCCAGAGCGGGAGGCAGACATTAATATAAATAGTAGCAGAGCAGCATGACCTAGTGGAAAGAGCACAGGTCTGGGAGTCAGAGGACCTGAGTTCTAGTTCTTGTTCCACTGTGTACCTGCTGTGTGACCTTGGCCAAATCACTAAACGTCTCTGTGCATCAGGTACCTCATCTGTAAAATGGGGATTCAAGACCTGTTCTACTTCGTATAGGTCGTGATCCCCATATGGGACGGACTGTGTCCAACCAGTTTAATCCTATATCTTCCTCAGTGCTTAGAATAGTACTTGACACATAGTAAAGGTGGAGCAAAGACCACAGTTATTACTGTTATTATCATGAAAGGTGCTAGTCAATCTCCTTTTCGTTCCTTTTCGCAACCAAACTGCCAGTCATTATTGGCTTTCCAGTTCTCACTTGGGTAGACCAGTTCGATTGTTGAGAGTACTCCTGGATTCAAATCCCAGCTCTGCCAAAGAGTATGGCCTTATGCATATCATTGAATTTTTTCTGGATCTCAGTTTTCTCATCTGTAAAATGGGGAGAAGATAGATTGAGTCCTGGGTGTGGGATAAGGATGTTGGATAAGAACAGTCTTGTGAACCCTCAGGGAATGGGAAAAAAAATGCATCAGTCAATGAGATTTAAGATTGGTCAGAGAAGTAGGAGGAGAACCAAAAAATCACCATGTCTGAAACTGGAATGTGACCCCCTTTTCAGGGCGAGGGAGCTATCAACGGTGTTGAAGTTGCCCAAGAGGCCGAGAAGATTTATGACTGAGACAAGCCCATTGGCAGTCATCTCTGACTGGTGCATGTGGTTTAATTAGAGTGAAGGGAGTGAAAACCTGATTGTAGTGGGTCAGGAAGAGAGTTGATGGAGAGGAAATGAAGGGAAGCAGCATGGGCCTAAGAGTCAGAGGACCTGGGCTCTGATGATGATTATGATATTTAAGTGCTTGCTATGTGCCAGGCGCTGTACTAAGTGTCGGCCTCTTCCACGTGTCTGCTGTTGGACTGTGGCCAAGTCACTTAATTTTTCTTTGCCTCAGTTCCCTGATCTACAAAATGGGGTTTCAATACCTGTTCTCCTTCCTTCTTTGACTCTAAGTCCCATGGCTAATTATGTTATATATACTCCCAGCATTTCATACAATGCTCTGCACACAGTGAGTGCTCAATAAATACGATGGAATGAACGAATGACTGAATAGACTTGGTAGACCCACTCTAGAGGGGAAGACAGTGAAATGAATTGTGGAGATGTCCATAAATGCTCTGGGCTGAGACTGACGATGTCCATAAATGCTCTGGGCTGAGACTGATGGTGGGGTGACTTTCAAGTGCTTAGGGTTCAGATGCAAGGGCATAGGCGATGCAAAAGGGAGAGGGAGAAGGGGAAAACATGGCTTAATCTAGTCCAGTATTCTTTTTTAATGTGGCAATAGTAGTTTATTACAAGTTTATGGCTGTACTGGGGAGAGAAAACAATACGCCCGAGATAATGGGGAGTGATGCGGGGCAAAGGCCTCAACTGGGAAGAGGAAAGTGTAGACTGTAAGCTCTTTGTGCGTTGGGAATGTGTCTGCCAACTCTGTTATATTGTGCTCTCCCAAGTGCTTAGTGTAGTGCTCTGCGCACAGTAACCGCTCAATAAATACCGATAGGGTGAGAGAAGGCTAAGGCTGAAGATGGATAGTGAAGAGGATGGGAGCAGGCAAGTTCATTGGAGTCTTTTGTTCAGCCCCTAAAATTTGAGCACTCCTGCTCTATGTGGCCATCCGAGGACTTGAATATTTTAGGAAATTCTTATTCTTAGAAATTGAAGACAGGCAAAAATTTAGCAAAAATGTGATAGAGTATTTTCATGTTAATAATGGAAACTGATTTGAAATGGGAAAAAAACATTTATGAGTGTGGATTAGGGTGTGTGAGCACAATATTAATCTTTACATGTTTTTACTCAATGTGTTAGGATGAAAGATTGAAGATAAATATTAAATTTGCAAAGCACAAAGAATATGTTCCCTGATTCCCTTTGGCTCAGCCACCCCAATTCGTGACTACTGGCTACCAACTGGAGTGTAGTGAAGTGCTCCACCTAGAGGGAAAAGATGAATCTCAGCTGCCGCTTCAAAATTGGTGACCCCAAATTCCAGGAGAATACCAATTTTTTTCTCTGAAATCAGAGCCCTCGTGTTGAAGAATATTGTTTCGTCTGCCCTGCCTTGGGCTAGGAATGCCTCTCTGCTAAATAATCTTAAACTGTCAGTACAGAGGAGCAGTGTGGCTCAGTGGAAAGAGCCCGGGCTTAGGAGTCAGAGGTCATGGGTTCGACTCCCGGCTCTGCCACTTGTCAGCTGTGTGACTGTGGGCAAGTCACTTCACTTCTCGGTTCCTCAGTTACCTCATCTGTAAAATGGGGATTAACGGTGAGCCTCGTGTGGGACAACCTGATTACCCTGTATCTACTCCAGCGCTCTGCACATAGTAAGTGCTTTACAAATACCAATATTATAATTACTATTATTCCCATGAAACCCTTGTCCACAAATACTTTATCTGCAAGACTCAGATCAAGATGTGTGAGTGTATGTAATATTTTATGGTATTTGTTAGCAATTACTGGGCCCCACTAAACTCTGGGGTAGATAGAAACAGCATAGCTCAGTGGAAAGAGCACGGGCTTGGGAGTCATAGTCATGGGTTTGAACCCTGACTCTGACCCTTGGCAGCTGTGTGACTGTGGGCAAGTCACTTCACTTCTCTGGGCCTCAGTTACCTCATCTGTAAAATGGGGATTAAGACTGTGAGCCTCACGCGGGACAACTTGATGACCCTGTATCTACCCCAGCGCTTAGAACAGTGCTCTGCACATAGTAAGCGCTTAACAAATACCAACCTTATTATTATTATAGAAGATAATCGGGTTGGACACAGTCCTTTTCCCACATAGGGCTCACGGCCTTAATCCCCATTTTGCATATGAGGTAACGGAGTCACAGAGAAGCGGTCGCACAGCAGACAAGTGCTGGAGCTGGGGTTTGAATCCAGGTCTTCTGACTCCCAGGCCCGTGCTGTTCCACGCTGCTTCTCCTAATAATTGCTTTAGCAGTTTTATTTCCTTTCATATATTTAAAGCATGTGTTAAATTGCTAATCTTTATAAAGAATGTATTAGCAATTTGCATCTTTTAAAAAGTGTGGTCTGTGTGGAAACTATGACTTTATAGTGTGCGTTGTCAATGATACTTGCTGTATGAGTTTATCAATGTCAGTGTTTTTTTAAAGCTATATCGGTGGTGTTGCATTTTCACATTCAGTTGATTCTACTGTTATCTTGTTTTTGTGAAAACGTTTTTTCCGTGGTCTACAATCAAAATGTGTATTATTCTGCGTAACAAAAAAAGCTTCTGAAAACCACCACCTTCATTTTTGTCAATTTTTTTTGTGGTATTGAAGCCCTTGCTATGTGTAAAGCACTGTTTTAAGCACTGGGATAGATGTAAGTTGATCAGATCGCACAGAGTCCCTCTCTCATATGGGGTCCACAATCCAAATAGGAGGGAGAATAGGTTTTGCATCCCCATTTTACAGCTGAAACCGAGGCACAAAGAGGTTATGTGACTTGCCCAAGATCACAGAGCAACCAGTTGGCAAAGTCAGAATTAGAACCCAGGTTCTCTGACTCCCAGGCCCAAATTCTTTCCATAAGGCTATGCTGCATTTTCGGCATGATCTCTACGTGGCACCAAGTCTGGCTGGGAGGCTTGGCATAAGTAAGGTTACAGAGACAAAGATCAAGAAAAGCTCAACCTCAGCAGTTTATTGCACCAGGAGACAGTACTATGAAAAAGGCAAGGTATAGGGCTAGGATAAAGAAAGATGTTTTGAAAGCTGTATTGATATTATAGTAATAATAATGATATTAGTTAAATGCTTGCTATGTCAGGATTCGCTTTTGACTTGGATGCCCTCTAGGTCTGCTGCGTCTTTAACCAAATAGTAATTCGAAAGCATCCTTTACCATTACATAGGGTGATGATGGGACTAATCTTATCCTTTCCACAGTCAGAGGGCTTCTTTGAGAAACATCCCTATAGGACAGCCATAGTGTTTACTACATTTATATTCATCTGCCATAAGTTAGAATGAAGCTCTCAGGCAGGAGGCTCATTATATTGCTTTCATTACAAGCAAGCGAGTCAACAAGTCCTCTACTTTTAGGGAATAGAATTTCGTTAGACTGAGTTTAATGTTGGCAGGGAATGTGTCTACCAACTCTCTTGTACTGTGCTCTCAAACACTTTGTACAGTGCTCTGCACACAGTAAGTGCTCAATAAATACAATTGATTCATTGCCTAGAGAGAATTCAAGATAGCATTCTTCTCTCACTAGCATCTTGAAAGCTTTTGCAAAATTAGGAACCTGCAGAATGATGTCAAAATGAAGTAAAAGAATAGGAGGCTGCAATACAGTGTAAGGGAAAAATTACAAATGTAAACTTTACCTGACTACTTAGACTAGCAGAACCCTGTAGAAATTTTAAAATGAAGGTTTTATTTCCCCAGATTTTAAAAATGGCCTCTCTTTGGTGAAAAGTTGAGAAGAGGGGCTGAGCTGAAAAAGGGGAAGAAGTATTTCAGGATTAAATTGGATGATGAGTAAAGAGGGAAGTGATCACTGATGGAATATCACTGATACTGATGGAGTTTACTTTGGTTCCTAAATGGACTCATTTCCTTTGTAGAGACATTCAGACATTGCCAGTGACTAGAGAAGGCTGACTGATAGAAGCAGCATGCCATAGTGAATAGAGCCCCGATCTGGGAGTTAAAAGGCCATGGGTTCTAATCCTGACTCTGCCACTTCTCTGCTGTGTGATCTTGGGCAAGTCACTTCACTTTTCTGTGTCTGTTACCTTATCTGTAAAATGGGGAGACTGCAAGCCCCATGTGGGACAGGGACTGTGTCAAGCCTAATTTGCTTGTATCCACCCCAGAGTTTAGCACAATTCCTGGCACATAGTAAGCACTTAGCAAATACCGTAATTATTATTATTATTATTACTGAGCTTTTGATTGGCAGACTATTACCAATTGCTTGCTGAACACTGTAAGTGTTCAATAAATATGAATGAATCCCCCTCGTAGGAGCTGAGTGCCACTTTATAGCCGAAGCTTATTTTCAAATAACCTATCTGAATTGATATTTGTACAGATTGCTGAAAAAGAATTGGACAGATGCTTATGAGGCAAATGAAATCCAAACTTTTAATTGCACATTAGCTTCAGAAGATTGTGGCTGTGACTCAATTTGAAGTGCATGGGACGGAAGCCAGTCAGGATACCCAGAGATATTGAGGATTGATGTAGTGTTCTATTTTTATTCTGATGTTATCAGAAAAGTCACATACTAAATTTAGCACATTTGCTGTCCTGATAATGGGGTAAATATAGGTGGGGTCAGCCCTTAAATCTGGCTGATAGTTTGCAAGATATTTGATGTTCAGTTAAAGATGCAATGTTGGGTAGAAGCCAGATATTTAGGGAGAATTTTTATGTGCTACCAATTTTGACAATTTTGACAATTATTTCTTGTGCTTGTGAAATAGACTATTGAGTCATTCATTCACTCATATTTATTGGGCACTTATTGTGTACACAGTACTGTAGTAAGCCCTTGGGAGAGTACAATACAGCAATAAACAGACAAATTTCCTGCCCTAATGGTAGGAAAACATCCCATTCTCTTTTCTAGCATTGTTTTCATAGTCCTGCATTTTTGGAGGGCTAGACTAGAGATTGCTAGTTGTGCCCAGTTGTAGGGCTTGTGGTTGTCTATCTAAATTGCAGTCCACCACTGCAAAATGGATATAAAAATGTCATACCCTTGCTGGTAACTTTTTAAGGATTTGTCATGGGTAACATCCCAAGCCCCACTCCCACCCTCTGACAAATAACGAGGCAAAACTAGCAAAGTTCATTTCGATCTGTGTCCAAGACTGTAGTTACAGCTAAGGCAGAAGCCGTCTTGCTTACATTTCTCACCAGGGCCAAGTTCAGATAACCCAGGTAGGAAAAGAGGACCAAGTTGTCCCTTAATTTGCAACAAAAAAAAAAATCCTTTTTAAGTAGAAGTTACTCATTTACATTAGTGAGTGGCTCCTTCTCTAGGCTATAAGTTCATGGGCAGAGAACTTATCTGCTAATTCTGTTGTATTATACTCTCCCGAGAGCTTAGTACAGTGCTCTATCCTGAAAGTGTTTTACATTTTTACATTGGTATTTTTGGCTCTAGGATCTGCTTGAGGGACCACATCCTTTTAAAACTAGTTCCTAAGTCCTAAGGTTTGGAGTGGGTTTAAATTTACTTTTAAAAACTCTATTGGATTTCTTATTTAGTCTGAGAGCTATTCTCAGTGTATGGGTTATTTTTATTTATATCTGTTTTTTCAGAAATCATTTTGCAAGTAAAATTGTGTTGCAATTATGATTGCTATTTGTCAGTTTTACTGTGCTTATTTAGCTTAATTATGATTTGCCATGCACTGTGCTAAGTGCTGAGGTAGATGCAAGATAATCAGAGTGGATACAGTTCCTGTCCCACCTGGAGTTCACAGTCTAAAGGGATGGGAGAACAAGTAAGTAATTCTCATTTTACAGATGAGGAAATTGAGGCAAAGAGGAGGTAAGTGGTAGAGCTGGGATTAGAACTCAGGCTTCCAGACTCCCAGTCCTGTGCTCTTTCCATTAGGCATACTGCTTTTCTTTTAAATCGTGTTAAATATTTTAAACCAGAATGAACAGTGTTTCACTATTTATACATCATAACTTGAGTGATGGATAGGTGTATTCATCTAGTGTTGGAAAAATGTTCAGTTTACATTTGTGAAACTTTTTTAACTTAAATTTTGAAAGAGATTTGGGCATTTACTAAGTGAAATTTGGGTGAGCGAAATACAAAGAACCCAAGAACTTTCCTCGTAGATAATTGTTCCAATACAGTTGAGCATCTTGTATCGTAAACATTGGAAATGTCTCCAAAATTAATTTTATATTTCAACGAACTTCAGCTCCATTGCTTCCTGGGAAATGTAGTTTTTTCTTTCCTTTCCTGCAGTTCCCTTGCCAGCCTTTTGACAGGAACACTTGGATGTTTTGGAACAGCCCTCTCCGAAGACTGATTATAATTCAGCAGCCCTAAAACAGTGCTCCAGGTTCTGTGAATTCTTCATCTTGAACTGCCCCCACTTATCTGTTTGCTTGTTGCACCCATTGCCCCAGTGGGAACAGGACTGACAGGGATGAGCATATGCGAAAGTCACCGGGCAAGCCACTAACCCTACAATCAGTTCCTTTGTGTAGATTCTTGGCCCAGTGTTTCCTTCCACAGGAGACTCCATTGTGTGAGCACAGGGAAGTTTACATTTTGAAAATGTGCTTTAATATTGATTCCAAGTGCCTAGTACAGTGCTCTGCACACAGTAAGCACTCAATAAATACGATTGACTATTTAAAATGATAGCATTTAAATCCCATCCGTCAGTCAGTGCTATTTACTGAACACGGCTCTGTACTAAGCTCCGTGAGAATACAGAATGCAGAATTAACAGGCACGTTCCCTGCCCATAATGAGCGACCGTCCATGTTCTCCCCAACCTGCATATGAATCGATTCTTCTGAGCAACATGATTACAAATCAGCTCACCATTTACCATATGTAAATAGTTAACAAGAAAAGCGAAAATATGAAAAGCAATTTTGCTTTTTGGCCAAAAAAAAAAACAACCCAAAAAAGGTTTGCTCTTGTCCAACAATTCGTGCAGCCAGCTGTTATTTAGATGTGTGTGCTTTTGCCTCATTAGGCTGAGCAGCTGAGAGGACTGTATTAGCCGGAAACCAGGGCATTTATGATTGAGTTCCTGTTATTGACTTACTCCTAAACCAAATGCCAAGTTTTTCTAGACACAGTACAGTAGACCTACTGTGAGAGCCCTCTGTGAGCACTGTTTTGACATTTTAAGCTGCAATTTTTGTTTTACAAGTCAAGTTTTTTTTTTTCTTAAATGACCTTTTTCTCCAGGCTTCTAAAGTTTTCTGAAGGTGATTAGGAGAGGAATTGTTGATTTTTGAAAAAATGAAACTGGTGTACTATTATAACAACGCTGTTAGCTCAGCAAAGGAATGCAAGTACTTAAAAGTGGATCAAATTGAGTGTGCTGTTTTTGCCTCTTTGTAGAATGGCAGTGTCTGAGTAGAGTAAACATGTTTTTTGAATAAAGCATTTTGATAGGAAAATCACTTTGGGGCTCAAATTTAGCTGGAGAAATAGAGCAGTCAGGATGTTAACCTGACTGTTTAAACAGACAAGGCTCATGACTTTTTGGAGTCTCATTCACAAGTCCAACTCTATGACAGTGGGTCTGAGCTAGTAGTCCTGAGTGGGGAAGGAGATCTTGGAGTCACTGTTGTTGACTATTCTTAAAAATCCTCAGAACGGCAGCCAAAAAAACTCAACCAAATGCTGGAAATGGAGAATCCAAATAGAACCAAAGTTGAGATTGGGTCATTGTGTACCTCACACAGTTTTGGATGCTGAATCCTAGGAGTAGATGAGATAGAACTAGGGAATAGGTCTGTTTTATTCTCCCCAGTGCTTAGTACAGTGCTCTGTACACTGTAAATGCTCAATCAATATGATTGACAGACTGTCTAGAACTGCAGTGACGAGGGAAATGGAGAAACAGTGTCAGCATGGACTGGAATGGTTAGTATTCTTCAGTTTAGAAAGATAAACGCGGAGGTGGAACATAGATGAAATTTACAAAATAATGAAAGATGTGCACTGGGAGAACTGTAAGCTTATTGTGGGCAGGGAATGTCACTGTTTATTTTTGTATTTTACTTGCCTAAGCACTTAGTACAGTGCACTGCACACAGTAAGTGCTCAGTAAATACAATTTAGTGAATGAATTGTCATTCATCAAATAACAACAGGAAGAGGGAGCACCTACTGAAAGTTGGAAGGGGTTAGGTTCAAAACAACGGGATAAATGTGTTGGGTTTGTTACCTTTAGAAATTGTGTAGGCCTTAAGTATCATTAGGTTCAAAAGGTATTTGGGTACACTTAAGGATTCATAATGGATTACTAGAGGGAGGGTTAGGGTTGTTGAGGGAAATTATAGGGATTATTAAGGTGAGCTAGTTATCATGTGATTTCTTCCAGCCATTCATGGGGGTCATAATATCCGAGACAAAATATCAGGGTGGTGCAGATTGTTAGGCATGTTTTCTTGTTTTGAAATCAAACTAGGAATCCTGATATGAGAATATTTGTCCAATCCATAGGTTTAGTAATAATTGCTTTCAGACTTCCCTCCCCATCTTCCTCTCCTTCATTTCCCTTTCTTCTTTCTGTCTTCCCCTTTCTGATCCCTCAGCCATGCTGCTGACCTGAGTAAACCAGGATAAGTCTCGAAATGCAGAAAGGTTGGACAGGGTGAAGGGGGAGGACAAGGGTAGTTGAAACCCTGGACAGCAGGGAACCTGTTATCTAACTCTGGTTATATTATAATAATAATGTTGGTATTTGTTAAGCGCTTACTATGTGCCGAGCACTGTTCTAAGCGCTGGGATAGACACAAGGGAATCAGGTTGTCCCACGTGGGGCTCACAGTCTTAATCCCCATTTTACAGATGAGGTAACTGAGACACCGAGAAGTTAAGTGACTTGCCCAAAGTCACACAGCTGACAAATGGCCGAGCCAGGATTTGAACCCATGACCTCTGACTCCAAAGCCCGTGCTCTTTCCACTGAGCCACGCTGCTTCAGCGCTTAGTACAGTGCTCGGCACACAACAAGCACTCAATAAATATGATTGAGTGATTCAGGGCACTTGATAATTAGATGGATTTTCCAGGACAGGATGCAATCCTCTGGCCAAAAAAATACTCTTCGAATGAACCCTACCGTTCCTCCTGTTGTTAGGGTGGTGGTTACTCAATTCCTGTTAGCAGCATTAAAACACAAAATATGTGAATAAATGAGAATGAATGATCAACTAAAGATATACTTAAGTGCTGAGGGTATTAGTAAGTATATGTGATGGACTAAATACCATCATTAGTTTTACTATTAAGCCCATAACAAATACCACAATCATTATTTATATAACTATTGTTATTAAATATCATTATAGAGGTGGTTGATGGTTTTATATAGCTTGGGGTGTGCTTCCTTTTAATTGACCAAATGAATCTCCCTGCAGTAGGATTGTGGGAGGAAGCTGGGAAAAGGTCCAAATGAGGAAACTGGGGAATTGTGGGGACAAGAAGAAGATGAAGCAATGCAGTCATGGCGGGGAGGGGTGATCAATCAGTCAATCAGTGGTTTCTATTGAGCGCTTATTCTGTGCAGAGTACTGTACTAAGCACTTGAGAGAGTACATTACTACAGAATTACCAGACTCGTACCCTGCCCCCAAAGAGCTTACAATCTAGAAGAGGAGACAAACATTATTATGAATTAGTGATTTATAATATAATTTAAAGGTATGTACATAAGCATTGTGATAGGGGTGGGGTGAATATGAGGCAAATGTGAGAAGTGATTGGAGTTAATGATCGAGCTCAAGGGTGAGGAGTTTGGGGACAAGAGTGGAGTAGGATCAAGAGAGATTGCAAGCAGGGAGAGCTGGGTTTTGGGAAAATTAGAAAAGGTGGAGATTTGGAGAAGAGACAAGCAAGAGAGTAGTCAGAGGTTTTGAGGACTGTAAACTCCGCTAAAGATGGCAAGTTCTCCTTTGTAGCCAGGGATTGTACCTGCCGAATTTAGCACTTGTGTTATACTGTCCCAATTGCTGAGTACAATGCTTTGCACACAGTAAGAATTCCACAAATACCACTGAGTCATTGATGGGATAGAGGTTTAAATGGGATGTAGGAATGAACTGAGAATGAGACAGCTTGAGATGGAGAAGTATAAGAATCCTGTGGACATTTTGAAAGTATCAGTATGGTATTTTAAAATTATGAATATGTTTGTCAAGTGCCGCATGGGAAACCCAGTTTTATATTAGGGCATTAAGTCCTTTAGACTGTGAGCCCGTGGTCAGGAATGTATCTTTGTTATATTGTACTCTCCCAAGCGGTTAGTACAGTGCTTTGCACACAGAATATGTGCTCAGTAAATATAATTGAATGAATGAATGTAGTGACAGATTAGCCCTGCAGGAAGAACACAGTGCTTGTTGTGTGAAGCTACTTTAAATTATGGTCTTTTGTGAAACATCTATATCCTTTTGTTGTACTCTCCCAAGCACTTAGTTCAGTGTTCTGCAAACGGTGCTAAATTAAATATGATTGATCTATGTAAACTTTGAGGTATTTGTATAATGTATAAGCAATCAGTGGTGTTTAAGTGCTTACTATGTGCGGAGCACTGTACTAAATGCTTGAGAGAGCATTAAAACCAAATTAGCAGACATGTTCCTTATAATGAGATTACAGTCAGTCTAAAGAGACTGTTTTTAAGTCTGATCTTCTAATTGAATAGGGAAATCTTCCTGATGTCACCAGCATATGACTGCCACAAAAGTAGTCAAATAGCAATTAGATTTCACACTCTGAGGACCATGCTTGACTGGATCATTGTTATGATCAAACCAACCCATGTTTTATAAGAGATAAGATTAAAATCCTAAATAAGATAAAGGTGGTTAATAGAAAGCAAAACTGATAAAGATGATGCTGTGGCATGGATGAAAGTTTCAGAATCCATTATGAATTCAATTTTAGGATGAAGAAAAATGAGACTCCTAATGGAACAAAATCCCTTCATAAGGAAAATGGTTTGCATCTACCAACTCTGTTTTATTAAACTGTCCCAAGCGTTTAGTATAGTGCTCTGCTCACAGTGCTCAATAAATACCACTGACTGATAGTATAGTGCTCAATAAATACCATTGACTGATAGTATTTGCTAGAATAGATTTTCGGTTGTACCTCTCATTTTTAGCAAGAGTGGTGGTTAGAGCTTCTAAGTGGAGTGGTATTTTGTGACCACACTCTTCCTAAATTTATGTATGTGTAAATTCTCCTTGGTCTTGGCACACGAAGTGCAAAAGCTAGCAAAGTATTTACCTGTGGAATGCCGTTAAAGGCATCTTCTGTGTGGGTACAGAAGATAACCCTCTATCCATGCAGCCCTGCCAGCCGGCCACCAGATGGCTCAAGAATATAGTTCTTCGTTCAGAATCGTAAACTTTCCATCTCTTCATTCCATTAGTTGCCACTTAGTTCATTAAATGCTCACTAATATCAGAGTGTTACAATGCTCTTACTATATACTCCATTTGGAGACATCACATGCTTCTGATATTGGGATTCTTTCAGTTGTTTTCCCTTTTAGATTGATTTTTATCCGATATTTCTTGAGTAAAAAATCAGCTTAATACAAACCTTAAACTGAAGATGATATCTTTTGAGTATTAAAAAACAATTTGACTGCGGCACGGGAATCACATCTACCAACTCTGTTGTACTGAACTTCCCCAAGTGCTTAGTACAGTGCTCTGCACACAGTAAACATTGACTAAGTTTCATAAAATCTTTTGAAGGACGCCACACTGAGATGCCCCAAAATTGTTCTCCTGGTAAGCAATGCTTTTTTTCTTAGTTATTTTCTTTGACATTTAATTTATGTATCTTATAAATTAAAGAAGCATTTAACTTTGGAAGCCTTATTTAGTAATCTAACTACAGAAGAGCAAACATGACTGTATGAATGTTTCAAATCCTTAATTTTAAAGTGTTTTGAGTTTTGAAAAGTGTTTTGGGGTGCATTTTCCCTGTTAAGTATGAATCCCTTGGATATTGATTTAAAAAATTCAAATCAAGTGATTGAAGTTGAAGAATTGTGGAATTCTTATGCTAAAGTATTGCATTAGCCTGGAATTTAAGAAATTTAATTTTATCATCAGTTTTCCCTTCAGTTGCCTATCTTTGGTGGTTTTACTGGATCATTACCATTTTCACAAGCAGAATGACCATTCATTCCTTTTTTCCCCTCAATAGGTCCTATTCAATTCTGATTTAGCATGGGTCACTTTTATCTTTGTCTAGTGCTTTAATCTTTAAATGCCTGGCTTCCCTCCACTTTTGTTCCTGCTGGTAAATTGCAAGTCCCAGAAATGATGCCTGTGTGTATAGGAAGCTGGGAGGCAATGGCTCTGGAGTATGTGGAGTTGCCTGGATTCCACCCGGCTAAATAAGTACCCACCCTTTGAGGAGTTTGTGGAGGCTTTGACCTTCTTGGATTTGCTCCTGAAGGAGCAATGCCATTAGCTTCAACCTTGTGATTTTTTGAGCAGGAATAGTAGGACAACTAGCCTTGAGCACCAGTGGATTTGGAAAAGACCCGAAAGAAGAACCAAGATGGCTCCTCCATCTCTAGTCTCTTGCCAAAAGGGGTGGATCCCACTTGGAATAGGGGGTGGCCCACAGCATGGACTGGATCTGCGTTCTCCATGGCAAGGGTGGGAACTGAGTGGGGGCTGGGATCTTTGTAATACAAATGGGTGTTGGGGTCTTTATAGTGGAAATGGGGGCTGGGGTCTCTAAGGCAGGATAAAGATCTGGTTACGATATTTATGGCATCAGTCGTATTTACTGAGTGCTTACTGTGTGCAGAACACTCTACTAAGCGCATGAGAGAGCCCAATATACAGAGTGTGTAGATATGTTCCCTGCCTACAGTAAGCTTAGAGTCTGGAATATTGACATGAAAAAGGATTGGGTTCTTCAGCATGAATGGGGGCTGGACATGGACTTGGGTCTTGCAGCACAAATGGGGCTGGCATTGGTTTCTCCAGAGCAAGCGAAGATGGGAATAGATTGGACTTGATGATGATGATGATAATTTTGGCATTTGTTAAGCACATGCTATGTACCATGCACTGTTCTGAACGCTGGGGTAGATACAAGATAATCAGGTTGGACATAGTTCCTATTGCACATGGGGCTCACAGTCTCACTCTCCATTTTGCAGATGAGGTAACTGAGGCGAGAAGTGAAGTGACTTGCCCAAGGTCACACAATAGACATGTGGTGGAGCCAGAATTAGAACCCGCATCCTCTGCAGTGCGAGCAGAGGCTCACGATGCGAATGGGGGCTAGATAAGTGTTGGATCTCTGGGCCTGTGGCAACATCACAGCCTTGTGTGTGGTGAGACAGGGAAGAGGCAAATGCGGGTGCAGGATCAGAGCAGGTTCAGGGTCTGTGAAGGTAGCTTGGAGTATCAGAGTTGAGGGAATGGAGAAGTGCTTCTCCTTTTGAACACTTACTTCCTTTTCCCTTCTTTATTTCTCCTGTGTTTCTCTTTCTCCTTCCATTCTCCCCTTTTCCCCCAGCTTCTCTGTTTTCTTCCACTTCTTCGTTCCTTGTACCAGGAAAGCTCCACTTCCACAGCTCAAAACAAAATGAAATCGGTTCCCTGCCCAAATTTATGTGCAGAGACTCTATAGATTCTGTGAACCCAGGCAAATATTTGAATGTCTTGACTATTTCCAAATAGTTGAAGATTACTGCATTTTTTTAATATTCCAGAGAGTAATGCACTATTTTTATCAGTCAATTAAATAGCAATTATGTGAAAATGGATTTAGGTGTGAATTTGATTGGAAAAAGTGGCATTTTCATGATTTTCATGAACTTCGTTAAACACGAACCTACCTCTACCTAGATCATTTATCTTTTTGGAATGAGGAGAGATATTATACTTGCTTTCCCTTTACCAAAGAATGTATGTGGCAATCAAGAATTATGAGTAACTGAGTTTTACTAGAGCAGTTACACTCGCAAGGCAAGCATTAGTGAAAATTCATATAATATGTTTCACTGGAATTCTTGATCCTGTGCAGCTACAAATGCCTCTTTGTATGTTTTTTTTTCCTCTTTGAGGTAAGGAAGCTCTGAAAATGCAGTGATCCTTTAACCTGATTTTTCTTTCTCTGCCAGTTATTGGCTTAACATTATACAGACACCCCATAATAATAGTCTTTATTAGGGCTCTTCATCACCAGTTCTATGGAATTGAAGTGGTAGTATTTCTAAAGTTCTCTCTCACTTTGAGATAATGCTGCAAAGTTTGACTTCATTTAAATTTCTCTCTTTCTGTCCCCATTAACCTGGAGGAAGCAGCGTGGCTCAGTGGAAAGAGCCTGGGCTTCGGAGTCAGAGCTCATGGGTTCGACTCCCGGCTCTGCCACTTGTCAGCTGTGTGACTGTGGACAAGTCACTTCACTTCTCTGTGCCTCAGTTCCCTCATCTGTAAAATGGGGATTAACTGTGAGCCTCACGTGGGACAACCCGATTACCCTGTATCTACCCCAGTGCCAAGAACAGTGCTCTGCACATAGTAAACGCTTAACAAATACCAACATTATTAAGTATTCTAACTTCTTGTCTTCCGATGTCATCATCTCTGACCCAAAGCTATGCCATGGACACATCTCTCCTAGAATGCCCCAGCTTCATCTGCAATCATTCTGGTGGTGTATCGTAGTCCACTTCAATTCAGTATTAGATAATGACAGGACTTTTCAGTAAGGATAAGTGAGAAGCAGCATGGCCTAGTGGATAGAGCATGCTTGGGAATCAGAAGGACCTGGGTTCTAATCCTGACTCTGCCAATTGTCTGCAGTGTGAGTTTGGGCATGGCACCTGATTTATCTGTGCCTCAGTTACCCCATCTGTAAAATGGCATTCAGATATTAATTTGGCCAATATTATACGGTACAGCGTATGCACGTGTATTCAGTGTCAGAGTGAAGGCTACATTGTGTGTTTTTCCTTAATGCAGGGTTTTGTAAGAATGGTACTGGAAGAAATACTCCTTCCTCTCTACCTGCTCTTCCATAACTTTTCCCAAATGCAGCCCTCCCTCTCCACCCAAACAGCTTGTTTCTGGCTTAATCACTCATAATTTCATGGTTAGACTACTGTATCAATCTCCCTTGTGCCTCCAGCTTCTGCCCCAGTAAATCCCATTGTGCACTGTATATAAAGGATCGTTTTCCTGTCATGACACTCAGCAAATGTCTCTGCACTCCTCAGAATCTTTTAGACCTTTCTTGCCTACCTCCAACCTCTTGTTTACACTGTTCTCCCGCTCTCTCCCTCCCTCAAAGTTGGTCAGTATGGTGGTTGTGGTGTTCAACCTGCTAAATGGCTGAGAGCTGACCCTTACTACAGAGAGTAAATCTAACTCCTGGAGTAATTTCACCAGCATTGTCTTGGAAGCACCCTCAGGGTCGTATTATTTAAGAACCAAGCTCAACATCAAGACGAGATTACCAGCAACCATTCTGAAATAGTCAATTTAGCAGGATTGGAGCGGTGCTCACAGCAACACAGCTCCCTTGGAACATATAAGTAGAAAGAATGCAGTGGGGTACCCAAATAGCTCCTGTTTGGAGAACTTAAAGGGGACACCTGCAGTCCTGGGGTTGGGGGGCGAGGGAAATGTTGCTTAGGCTCAAACACATTTTCGCTGTGTGTTTTGCTAAACCATTTTAGGGATTAGGGAACATCCATCTGTCAAGTTGGGCCTGTTTGGATACAGTGTGTTACAGGGTCAGAAGAAACAGTGTATGCACATGTATTCAGTGTCAGAGTGAAGGCTACATTGTGCGTTTTTCCTTAATGCAGGGTTTTGTAAGAATGTAAGCCCTTTGTTAAAGAACTGGGTGTATTTTGAAGATGATGCTACTGATGGTGAACTTTTATCAGAGTATGCAGGCGTGACTGATAAAACCAATATGTGAGTGTCAAACCATTCTGCATCATGTTCATAGTCAGGTAAAAAAAAAAAAAAACAGATCAATCAAGAGGTGAGGGCCCTCGTGATGGCAGGGGTAGACAGGAAAAGTGACAATAAGATAGCGGGTATAGACGAAGGTGTAAAAAGACAATATTGTAGGAAATGGATTGATGGAAGAACTACCACGTTCCCAAGCTTTGAATAACGCTTGGTGATTTAAAATCAGAACTTCGTTAGGGAAGTTTTGAAATAGCTAAAGATATGTTGTATGGTAAATTGTAGGACTTTACACAATCCATGTTGTAGTTTTTTTTTCACTAGCATGATAACTTTTATGCACCCCAAAATAAAAAGATTTTCTGAGTACTAAGTGTCTGTGTAATAGTCTGTGGGAAACAACATCTCAGAGTAAAATGCTTGTGTGAAAACTCTAGTTTAAAATGGCAGTCTGTCTTCTACAGTAGAAATGCTTTTCTTAGTAACTTAAATCCTGCTCTTCGATTAGTCAGATTATGATAAGTGAAACTGTGTAGGTGGTTGCATGGTTAATGGTGCTTGCCTGACAATGAGTTTTTTAAAAATTGAACAATAACCCATAGTGTGCTTTGGTGCAATCGCTTGAAGGCATCTTGAGGAGACACTACATATCTAGATTAAGTGTTTCCCATC
Source organism: Ornithorhynchus anatinus (assembly GCF_004115215.2). Lineage (NCBI taxonomy): Eukaryota > Metazoa > Chordata > Mammalia > Monotremata > Ornithorhynchidae > Ornithorhynchus > Ornithorhynchus anatinus. Next base: position 17,802,761 of record NC_041751.1, read on the forward strand.
TTTTGCAAGTTCTCCTAGCACGGATTTATTGTATGGCAAGATATGGAGCACATTGATCATTACTGGAAAAGTTACAGTAGTGGGGTCTTGTTAAGATTCCCCATGAACTCATGTCTGTGTAAGCACTCCAAAGTCTTAGTGCAAGCTACTAAACTATATTCTCAGCTTTATATAGTACTATGGGTAATACAAACAGATTAGCCTAGCAAGGATCCAAAAGATCATGGGTAGGGGGACAGTGAAAAACATTTACTATGATGACTGGGTGGACCTCCTTCAAAGGACACCAACTAGCAAAAATAACTAAGTCACTCAGATAAAATAAAAATATCTAAGTAAAACTTGATTCCTTTCCCTTAAAACCATCATGAAAATATTCCCAGTAACTCAGAGCCTAAGAATTTAGACATGGAAATCTGAAATGATTTTAGATTTAGCCTAATGAAAATCAGCCAGTGGGTCCTTTCTACTTATTGATTGAAGCTGGGAATATTAGTACCTTCGGAGTCGAAACACCTATTTGCTAATTGTCATCACTAATATTATTAACAGTGGTATTTATTGAGCACTTACTGTGTGCAAAGCACTGTACTGCGTACTTGGAAGAGTACAATCCACAGCCTAGACATAAACATTTCCCTGCTTTGAGTAAACCACAGAGAGGAAAAAAATTAGCACTGGGTAGATGGGGTCCCCATCAACATTGCTATTGCAGAATTTTTTCGAGCATCGTATTATGCATAAAGCTGTCTTCAGACACCAGAGCTGGCAGCTCACTGTGACAGTGGGTGAAGAGGAAGAATCAGATCTGGGACATATTATGTAGGAGGAGCTGGTGGGATTTTTGGGACTAGAGTAAATGTGAGAGTTGAAAGCCAGTGAGGAGACCAAGATGGCACCAAGCATGTAGCCTTCTCAGTTGGGAAGGGTGGTGGTTTTAATAAACATGGATGTCTATATCAGGAAGTGGGCTTAGGTGTGGGAAAAATGAGTAGGTGTGTGTTATACCTATTGAGTTCAAGGAGCAGCAAGTAATTCTGTTTTGTTCCAGTACATAGCACGAGTGATGCCTATACTGGCGATGGCTTTGGATAAGCCAGTTACTATGTATCCATAACACACATTGTTGAAGAGTTAACAGGGCCCATGGGGGCAATATATGATGCTGGAACAGAAAATTCATTCATTCATTTGTATTTATTGAGCGCTTACCGAATGCAGAGCGCTGTACTTAGCATTTGGGAGAGCACAATATAACAATAAAGAGATACATTCCCTGCCCACAACGCGTTTGCAGTCTAAAGATGACTTTACAGTCCCCAGCAGATAGTACTGTGCCCCCTCCATATTCCATAACCCATCACTGAGTGTTCCACTCATGATAACTGTATTAGACTGTAGACTGGAAGCTCCTTGTGGACAGGGAATATGTCTACCTATTCTGTTATATTGCACTATCCCGCTGTTAGTACAGTGCCCTGCACAAGGTAAGCTCTCGATAGATATGATTGATTGTACTAAGGATTGGATCTTTTTATTTGTGGCAGAACCAGATGTATTTTACCAAAACAGGTAGGTATGTCATTCTGTGGAAATAAGCATGTTCTTCATATGTGACTGAAATGAATGTTACCTAGAGAGTTTGAGGTAGGCAAGGAAAAAGAAAGTCAAAAAAAGTAAAACATGACCTTTATTCCTCTGTACTTCTCCCTTTGCCTAGATATGAGGAAGAAATTTACTAATTTTATTGTTTTAAAAAGATATTTTTTCTGAGATATGAAGTTAAATGTAAAAGTTGAAAAGAGGCTTATGAAATTTAGGAGAAACTTAAATGGGTAATAATTTGGGGAACCTCAGGTCTATAACCAAAGGCCTTTTTGTTATAGGTTGGCATTGTTATTCTAAGTCTCAGAGGGCTTCAAATTAAGTTGAAGGAAATTTCTAGTTCTCTAGAAAATCGTGGTCGATATTCTCTTTCTGAATTCTCAGAAAAAATTATTTGGCGTAAAACTTAGGAAAATTTGCCAGTGTCAGCAATCATAGTGAAATGACAGCCTGACCTTGGTTTGTTTACTTTCAGAATATTCTATTTCTCAATATGTGAAAAAAAAATAGTTACCATCCATGGCCATTTCTAGCAGAATTAAAGTCCTGAGCCAGGGCTAGTGAGGAGAAGATGAAGTATAATTTGATCACTCCCTTTCAGTAAATTAACTAAGTGATGAAGAACAAGACATCGGGACAGAAAATAAGTGCCAGTGAGCTTGAATAGTTTACATATTCCAGAAACCCCTAGGATTAGAAGTAGGTCCTGCTTTCCTGCTGTTGCCAGTGTGAGTCCCGGCCCCCAGTGACCACATGTTCTCAAAGTCAAACACCCTGATGATTGTCCTGGTGTAGTGTCTTTCATATTTTCACATTGCCATTTGCCTAGATAACTCTTAATGCCTTAAAACATTTTTCTTAATGATCTTATATTCCTTTTCCCTTTTTATGCATGTGAATTCAGAGGATGAAAGGCTAGATTTCAATCAACAGGAAGAAAACCATGATTTATTCTTTTTTAACCAGAGATGAGCATAGCATCAACTGTTGCCTGACTGGGCAGTGAGAGGACTCAGGTTCAAGTCCCAGTTCTGCCTCTTGTGTGGTTTGTGACTTTGACAAAGTCATTTCACTTTTGTGTGCCTCAGTTTCCTCATCTTTAAAATGGGGATTAAATACGTGTTCTCCCTCTTCATTCATTCAATTGTATTTATTGAACGTTTAATAATAATAATGTTGGTATTTGTTAAGTGCTTACTATGTGCCGAGCACTGTTCTAAGCGCTGGGGTAGACATAGGGAAATCAGGTTGTCCCACATGGGGCTCACAGTCTTAATCCCCATTTTGCAGATGAGGGAACTAAGGCACAGAGAAGTTAAGTGACTTGCCCAAAGTCACACATCTGACAAGTGGCAGAGTGGGGATTCGAACATAACCGCTGACTCCAAAGTCCATGCCTTTCCACTGAGCCACGCAGCTTTAAGCTGAAGCTACTCTGATTTTTAATACTTTATAAAAAGCTTTCTAATTTAATTCTGTTTTAACAATTAACTCAGACCAGTATGGTTTGGAGACGCATCTTGGCCTACTAGAAAGAGCACAAGCCTGAGAGTCAAAGGACCTGGCTTCCAATATCGGCTTCATTGCATACCTACTGTTTGACCGTGGAGGAGTCATTTATCTTCTCTGTGCCTCAGTTCCTTCACCTGCAAAATGGGGATTCAATACCTGTACTCCCTCCTACGTAGACTGTGAGCCCCATGTGGGATCTGATTTGTCTTGTATCTATCCCAGCTCTGAGTCCAGTGCTTGGCACATAGTAAGCACTTAACAAATACCTTAATCATTATTCTTGGTCCCAGACTTTCACAACCATCCTTAAAAGTGTTTTTTCTAACTACTAAATTAAGTATATCCAAATTTCAAGACCCTTACAAAAAGCTTATTTAATGAGATGTCCAAAAATAATAGTTCAAATGAAACTGCCCCAGATGTGATTATGTTATTATATTTAATCTTTTCTGTATCATACTTGATTAGGTGGGTGTGCCCCCATAGTTCAACATCTCCTGTTCAGTGAGAACGTAAATGGTGATATTTATCTTGGGTGTTCATCAAACTTTAGAGAAAATGTATTCTAAATATGATGTTCTTTTTTGGAAAGGACTTGCCCTTTTGTACTATTCACAGGAATTCCAAACTTAACTTTATTTAGATCATGTGTAAATGTGAATTTTCAGTTTCCTAATTTCCCAAATGTATAAAGATGTAATTAGGAATCTTATTGGAAACTACCCTCTAAGTATTTCTTGTACTCATAGTATGGACTCTGTGTGTTGGAAGATTCTAAAGTTGCTTTGGGTTAACATTGGACTCTACAGTTTTTATGGACTTATTTGAAGCAGAAAAGCAAGCTCTATTTGACTACATTAGATAAGTAAGTGACTCACCATGGAGTGTAAATGACACCAGTGTGATTTTTTTCCATCCTTAGAGAACCAAACACTAGTTGCCGTCTTTATCGTCTATCTGTCCTAATTAATTCCTCTGGGAGTATGTGCTTCATAATATCCATGGCATATTGAGTATAATTCTCACCCATTTAAAATTCCTGATGTGGAAGTAATATTCAGGCTTATCTTGTTCATGCCTACAGTGATCAACCTCACTCGAAAAGAATCCCTCTTTTGAGTTTAGTGATGTTCTGTCTGACTCCTTTCCAAACAAATACAACAGTGTAGCCGGAAAGTTTTTGGGTTTTTTGTTATTTTTTTCAAGTTGTTTGAGACATTCTATGTGAGTACTTCAAACTTCAGTGTGACTTAATATGCATTTTCTAGTTATTACTTTTTCTTTAACTAAACTCTAAATACACTTTAAGAGGAAGACCCCAGATTATACTCTGGTATTAACAGTTCTCTCTTTAATCCAAATAAAGGGAGGTCTGTAATGTAGGAATTGTGTTCTTGGAAAAAAAAAGTGTTGTGGGAAAGTCATGTTGTGTGCTGAGCACTCTACTAGGTCCTTGGAAGAGTACAGTGGAAGTAAGTTACCATCCCTGCACTCAAGGAGTCTACAATCTTCAGGGGGAGGCAGGTCCAGATTATTTACAATTAAGAAACAGTAGGAAATTGTGGTGATGGAAGGAAAAGCTGGAGAGTATTGGAGAGATGAGGATGGGACTTGAGAAAATCCCTGTCTAATGGTATTTTTTTTTTTTTTTTTTTTTTTTTTACTAGTAGAGTAGCAGGTGAATTCATCAGGACAGAAAAGGGGGTGATGGGAGGGGAAGAGACAGAGACAGACTTCAGAAAATAGTTAAAGGTGGGGGCTGTGATCACGGAAGTCACTGAAAGATAAAATGTTTTTAATTCATTCAAGAGTATTTATTGAGCACTTACTATGTGCAGAGCACTGTACTAAGCGCTTGGAATGTAGAATTCAGCAACAATGAGAACAGAAGGCTGAATTGAAGAAGGGTGAACTTTAAATTGTAGAAATTGACCTGTATTCTCGGTTTTGACAACAACATAATTGTAGGAGTGAAAGAAATAGACTGTGGGGAAAATCCAAGACTGGGAATCAGTGGTGCATGACAGACATGGAGAAGGGACGAAGGATTTGAGTTTATTGGGAAGAGGATATTGAGAATATTTACTTTGACATCAAGGGAGTGGAAAGGTGCTAGGGTACCATAATGGAGCATGATGATGTGGCTAAGTTGGCAATTTGGGAAGTTATGGTCAAAAAATGACAATTCATAGTTGGAGAGTCAATCAGTAGTACTTGTTGAGCACCTATAATGCAGAGCACTGTACTAATCATTTGAGAGAATACATTAGAGTCAATAGTCACAATTTCTGTCCTCAAAAAATTTATAATCCAGAAGGCTAAGTGAGAAATATTTCAGTGTTTGGTGTTTGAGGACCTGTATATGCCCTGATAGGGGATGATGCAGTAATTCTTCAGAGTTGATTAGTGGTTGTAGGTGCGTCTCTGGATGGTCGATGAGAATTTTGTCATGGATGTTGAAGTCCTTAAAAGTCAATATAAGTGATGACAATAAGAACAGCAAAGAGTGAAAGGCATCAAAGTTACTAAGAAATGCAAAGGTGAGACTAGAATGCCACTAGATGACAGAAATGTGAAGTTGTAAGTAGAGGTGAATGATATGGGCTTTGAATGTAAACTCCTTGTGTGCAGAGATCATGCATAACAATTCATTCAATTGTACTGAGTGCTTACTGTGTGCAGAGCACTGTATTAAGCACTACCATTCTGTGTATTGTATTAATAATGATGGTATTTGTTAGGCACTTAATATATGCCAAGCACTGTTCTAAGCACTGGGGTAGATACAAGCTAATCAGGTTATCCCACATGGGACTCACAGTCTTAATCCCCATTTTACAGATGAGAGAACTGAGGCACAGAAAAGTTAAGTGACTTGCCCAAAGTCACACAGCTGACAAGTGGCGGAGCCGGGATTAGAATCCAAGGCTTCTGACTCCCAAGCTTTGGAGTGACTTGCTCTTTCCACTAAGCCACTCTGCTTCTTATTGTACTCTCCCAAGCACTTAGTTCAGAGCTTTGCACATAGTAAGTGCTCTATAAATGCTATTAATCAACTGAAAGATTAGAGAGGGAGGGGATGAAATAGTTCAAGAGAGACCCTGGGGGACAAAGAATAGGACACATCCTCCGTTTTGCCTTGTCAGTTGAGCAAGAGAAGCAGCCTGGTCTAGTGGAAAGAACATGGTCCTGGAAGTCAGAGGACCTGGATTCTAATCCTGGTTCCGCTGCTTGGCTGCCGTTTGACCTTGAGCAAGTCACTTAACTTCTCTGGATCTCAGTTACCTCTCCTGCAAAATGGGGATTAAGGCTGAGTGAGCCGCATGTGGGCCATGGACTGTGTGTGACCTGATTATCTTTTAATCTGCTCAGTTTAGTGCCTGGCCCATAGTAAGTGTTTAACAAATACCATTTAAAAAAAATGGGAATAGAAGAACGTAAGGGATTTTGGGAATAGAGCAGAGGGTGGGGTGTCACCAAGTCAGTCAAGTTTCAGGTTTGATGGGGCGATGTCAGTAAGACAAAGAAGATGTCTGCAGTGAAGACGTGCTTACTCAGGATGGAACAGGGGTTCCAGATAACACATTTAAATAGATTTGTAAGCTGGAAGGATTGGGAGTGCGGGGGGAAGGAACACATTAAATTGCGCTGAGGGATGGTGGGCACTTTTGGTATCGGGGATTGGAACAGACAGCACAGGCACTGGTTAAAATGTGCTCCCTCCTGTTGCCAAATTGAACATTCAGATTTCGTTTTTTCAGTGCTTTGTATCATGTTGATTGAAATTATTTAAATAGACGTATTGAGCATATTGAGTCGAGCATATTGAGCTACTTGGAGAGGCCTAATTTACATTGCACAGCTGTTATACAAACTATATGGAAACATCAGATTAGAGAAAAGTGGTTATGGATCGTTCCCTTTCTCATCTATTCTCTATTCTATAAATATAAGCCTTCTTTTCCTTGCCGAATTTGTTTTCCATAAAACATTAGATTAGGATCCTTTCTATTATTTAAATCTTGGCATTATCCTTGACTCCTCTCTCATTCAACCACTAAATCCTGTCATTTCAATCTCCAAATCATCGCTAAAATCTGCGTTTTCCTTTCCATCCAAACTGCTGCTTTAATCCAAGCATTTATCCCATCCCGCCTTGATTACTCTAACAGCCTCCTTGCTGACCTACCTGCCTCCTCTCTCTCCCCACTCTAGTCCATACTTCATTCTGCTGCTCAGATCATTTTTTTACAAAAACGTACAGAAGCCACCTCTGTATCAATTAGAAACATTGGCTTTAAAGCACTCAATCACCTTGCCCTCTCCTACCTCACCTCGCTTCTCTCCTATTACAACCCAGCCAGCACACTTCACTCCTCTACTGTTAACCTCACTGTGCCTGGATCTCATCTATCTCACTGCCAACCTCTCTCCCACGTCCCTATGGGAAGTGAAGTTTGAAAAGCTACTCAAATGGGAATTTCTGGATCCTTCCTTACCAAGAAAGCAGAAAAATCCTGCAGAGATAAACAGAAATCACCAAGAAAAATTCTCAGTGAGGGGAGAATAAGTGAAAGAAATCACACTTCAATCTATGTAATTGGTACACTGCCAAGTTTAGGGAAGCACTGTGGTCTAATGGAAAAAGAATGGGTCTGGAAGTCAGAAGACCTGGGTTCTAATCCCAGGTCTGCCATTTGCCTGCTGTGTGATGTAGGACAAATCACTTCACTTGTCTTTGCCTGTTAAAAGAGAATAATAAGAGAATAATAGTTAAGAGAATAATAAGACCTGGGTTCTAATCCCAGGTCTGCCATTTGCCTGCTGTGTGATGTAGGACAAATCACTTCACTTGTCTTTGCCTGTTAAAAGAGAATAACTAATAAGAGAATAATAGTTCAGAGAATAATAAAAGAGAATCTGTAAAAAGAGAATAACTTTTTTAAAAAATGGTATTAGTTATGCACTTATTATTTGCCAGGCACTGCACTAAACTCTGGGGTATTCACAAGGTATTCAGGTTGGACACAGTCTGTGTCCCACGTGGGGCTCATGTGTTAATCCCCTCTGATTTAGACTGAGCGCCATGTGGAACAGGGGATGTGTCCAACCTGTTTATCTTGTATCTACCCCAGCACTTAAAACAGGTTCTGGCACAAGTATCATAATACTAATATAAGTACCATAATTCAAATATTGAAGTTTGGCTTTGTGGATGTGACATTATGAAGTGTAGCAAGTTGTGTCAACACAGTACTTAAGTATATATCTGTAGTTTTATTCATTTATATTGATGTCTGTTTACTCAACTAAACAAGTACACAAGTAAATTATACTGATGTCTGTTTACTCAACTAAACAAGTACACAAGTAAATTACACTGATGTCTGTTTACTTAACTGAACAAGTACACAAGTAAATTATATTGTCCTCCCCCTTCTAGACTGTGAGCTCATTGCAGTTAGGGATTGTTTATCTTTATTGTACTTTCCCAAGTGCTTAGTACACTGCTCAATAAATGATTGAATGAATCAGAGAAGCAGCGTGACTTAGTGGATAGAGTGCGGACTGGGAGTCAGAAGGACCTGGGCTCTAATTCCAACTCTGTCACATGTCTGCAGTGTGACCTTGGGCAAGTTACTTCACTTCTCTGTGCCTTGGTTACCTCATCTGTAAAATGGAGATGAATGTGAGCCCCATGTGGGACAGAGACTATGTCCAACCTGATTAACTGGTATCTATCCCAGTACTTAGAACAGTGCCCTGCACATAATAAGAACTTAATAAGTACCATAGTTATGATGATGATGATGATGATTATCTCTATCTTAGTTAACTGTAAGCACACAACATCTTGCTAGAAGATACATGCCACAGATGCCTGCTTAGCAGGACATCACAGGCACCATTTTCTGGAAGACAAGGACTTTGCTCAACCCCAGGGCATTTCCTTGGGGTATAATTGTGTCATTTGATATGCACTTACTATGTGCCAAGCACCGTGCTACGTGGTAGATGGATTAGAAGCAGCGTGGCTCACTGGAAAGAGCACGGGCTTTGGAGTCAGAGGTCATGGGTTCGAACCCCGGCTCTACCACTTGTCAGCTGTGTGACTTTGGGCAAGTCACTTAACTTCTCGGTGCCTCAGTTACCTCATCTGTAAAATGGGGATTAAGACTGTGAGCCCCACGTGGGACAACCTGATTCCCCTGTGTCTACCCCAGCGCTTAGAACAGTGCTCGGCACATAGTAAGCGCTTAACAAATACCAACATTATTATGGTAGGATAGATACAGTCAAATTCCATATAGGGCTCAAAAACACCGAGATCCCCTACTTGCTCCAGACTTTTTTGTGTTACCCTCTCTGGTGTGAAGTCTTATGCTGTGTCTGAGCCATAGAATTGGGCAGCAGGATCCATGGCAGAGGGAGGGTCATGTCTTAATTTAAAAATAAATAAAATGATCAAACAACTGGTTGCGTATCAGTATCGGGCAAGAGCTAGGCCTGCTGAAAACTGGCCTGTCTGGTATGAAACCGGACATTTGGCCACACTAGCAGACCATAGAGAGGGGAATTCAAGGACTTGGGAAGACCCAAAAGTGTGTCTCTGAAGGACTTGAAAGGTCAAATACTAATCTGAGTAGATGGACCAGTGAAAATCAGTCATTTATTGGGTGCTTACTATGTGCAGAGCACTGTGCTGTGCTTGGGAGAGTACAATACAACAAAATTAGCAGACCCATTCCTTGCTCATAACAAGGGTACTGTCTAGAGGTAGACAAGGAGAGAAAAAGTTGGACAGAAAACAGAAGAAGGTGGTTGAACAGACAAGAGAAAAGACAGCTGAGATCTGAAGCACCCACAAATTCCTTGTGGGTTCTAGCTAGGAATTTAAACTAGCTCAAACAAAAAGGCAACTGTTGGTAAACATAGTTGTAAACTTCTAGTCAGTTGATTTCTGAGAACTTGTACTTTTTATTAAAAACCTGCTTTCGCAAGCCTTTCCATGATAATATGGCCTTTTGTCTGCTAATATAATACATTAATATCTAGGATTAAGTAGGATCATGTTGTTGGCATCAACTCTGAAAGCTTGTATGAGATTTGTATTGGAAGCATAGTTTTCTGTATTACTCTTCTATTTTTGCCTCCTCCTTCTGTGGTTGCTTTGAGTATAACATTACACTATTCAGCATTTTTTCATACATCACTGACTAAGTGTTGTCTTTGTTATAACTTGTTGTTGGTACAGAATTCAGGTGTGTCCTGATGAAACTAAAATTTCTTCAATTCGGCATATTCTTAATACGTACTTTGCATAGAGTAGACTTGATGATGTCTTTATATTGATGCAAAGGATCTTAATGCTTAAAGAGTTGAAAATGAAGAGAAGTGTTAAAAAATTTGCCATAACTTTCCATGCCTATTAGATACCATTTTTTATGGTATTTAAGTGCATTCTAAGTGCTATGTTCTGGGGTAGGTACAAGTTAATCAGGTGGGACACAGTACCTGTCCCATTTAGGGCTCACAGTCATAATCCCCATTTTACAGTTGAGGTAACTGAGGCACAGAGAAGTTAAGTGACTTTCCCAAGGTTACACAGTAAGTAGACAAGTGGTGGAGCAAGGATTAGAACCCAAGGCCTTACTTCCAGGCCCATGCCCTACCCACTAGGCCATTTCCCTCACTCTCCAAAATACTAATCCTTTTCAAATTGAAGAAGAATTATCTTCCCATGCCACAAGTTTTTAATCAGCTAGGCTCTTTGCATGTAAGAAAGATTCACCAAAGTTAAGAATCAATCTTTAATGCCGTGTTTGCTTAGATGTAATATGGATGTCTAGGTGTTGATTCATTTTTTTCCCTCCCTTATACCTGTCATGCGGTTCTTGCCTGTGGTGAAAAGGAATTTTTAATCCAGAAGGGTGGAACTGTGGCAGGAATTTTGTGAAAAGCAGCCATCTGAAGAGAGATCACTGTGCCGCTCTTTGCTTGCTGAGACAGTTTTTAGAATCTCGGTCTGTGTACAGCAGTGAGGTGACAACTGGGGTAGGAATTCTCCCACCTGCAGGTCGAGTGGCAAATGCAAAAGGTTTAATGGACCCCAACATCGGTTGACTTTCCAGAAGGGGGAGTGGGAGATACAGGTGCAAATTCCAGTCAGGGTGTAGGAAAGTTCTTGGCAATTTAGGTTAATTAATGGTTCTTCTTAATCACATTTATTGATTGAGAAGCACTGTGGCCTGATGGGTGCAGCATGGGCCTAGGAGTCGGAAGGACTTGGGTTCTAATCCAGGTCTATCCCTTGTCTGCTTGTGACCTTGGACAAGTCACTTAACTTCTCTGTTCCTCAGTTACCTCATCTGCAAAATGGGGATTAATAAAGGGAGCCCCATGGGTGGAAAGTGGACTGTGTTTAGCCATACTAGTTTGTATCTACCCCGTGCCTGGCACAAAGTCAGTTCTTAACAAAGAGCAAAAAAAATTGAGCACTTTCTGGGTACAGAGCACTGACACTAGCTTGGGAGAGTAGAACATAACAGAGTTGGTGGACATATTCGCTGCCTTCAAGGAACTTAGAGTCTAAAGGCCCTAGGGGTCTTTCCGCAGTCTCCTCCTCACTAGCCCCTTTAGTCTCTAAGATCAGATTCAGGTTCTTAATTTCCTCCTTTCTCTCCTTCCTAAGAAGCTGTGTGACTTTGAACACCTCAACCTTTCTTGGGAGAAGGAATCAGGAATCTGGATCTTCTGGGATTCTGCTTATTAGTATTTTTACTTCTGAGAGTGGCCCGGTGGAAAACTGCTGGAGAAACCTAAAAATGGTGACCCTTTAAGAAAGGATATCAGCCTACCATAGTAATTATGAGACTGCATATGCCTGATGCTTCCACTTATGTCTTATAATTTCATTCTTTTCCATTCATTAAGACTGCTCACATTCTGGCCAAATCGCTCTCATTTTTTCTCCTTGAAATATCATCTCTTTCTACATCTTTCTACAGTGTCTACAGCACTGTGCCACAGTCACTTTGACTATGAATGGGTCCTGCATGTTTAAAAAGAAAAAAAACTTTTCATGATCTTGACAGTATGCTGCACCCACTGCCCTAGCTCAGTGCTCTGCACATGGTCAGCGCTCAATAAATATCATTGATGGATGGATTGGTGACTGGCAGGACCAAAGTGTGGGTGGTATGTATTATAAGCAATTTGATCTTATAAATTCTCAGTCATAAAGACTTTTTGATCCACTAATGTTCATTCTACATATTTGACAGGAGACTCCATCATCTCACCGTTAATCAGCCTTTGATTTAAGGACACTGTACTCCACAAATGTACATTGTGTCACTTTACTTGTTTTGTTCACCTTTGTTGAATCCCCTCCCTCTTCTCATATTTTGGCTTTGAGTAGTCCTCAAGTACAGTTCTAAATTCCCTGCTCCTTTCACTATCTCCAACTTCTGTTTCTCTGAAGATATCCAAATATCCATTTCTCTGTCTCTCCTATCAGACTTCTATTCCTTCCTGTCTTAGGTTCCATGATGTTCCAATACAACTTAAAATTTCCTGAGTTCAGGTCTCCGTGATTTACTCCCTACTGAAAAGTTAAGCACTTATAGATGAGTATTAACTTTTGTTTGACATGGCAGCGCTATGCTAACTGGTCTCCTAGTCCTTAAGAGTGAATGCTCCTTCCTTAATAAGCACCCTGGAAGTGAAATCTCATCTTTCATGTCTCCACGCATTGAACCATAGAGTCATCACAGCATCACATACCATAATAGAATAATACAATTAATAGACTAGAAAGGGACTTCAAAAATTTACCTGGCCCAGCAGTGATAAAAAATGAATGCTTTAAACCATATACCAAGAAAGATGGGTGTCTCCTTAGTGGTCTATCTTAGTAGTCTGTACCAGTGTTTCTTCACCCTTTTAGAAAATACTTATGACCATCTGAAATGACTTTTGCTTTAATTTAAGCCATTTATTGGGCTTGTTTTTAATATTTGCCCTCCATACGGTATCTGCCTTTTAAATCTTGTCAGTTTTTCTCAGTGAAGTTTCCTGAATCTACTCTGTTCTTGCCACACAGACAAACCACTATCTTGATTTGAAGGCCCAATCACTTCCCAGATAGATTGCTGTACTCTAAGAACCTTCTTACTTCCTCTTACTCCTAGTCTCCATTTCCTACAGCTGTAAAATTCATCTTTTGAGAATGCTAATTTAACCACCTCTCTCGTTTCCTCAGAAACCTCCAATGGTTCATTATTGCCATTAAACAAAATCTTCTGCCTCTTCTCTCAAAGTGTTCTGTCAATCAATTGATCCCTGTGCCTGGCGAATTTAAAAATCTAATGGGGGAATACAAATAGGCCAAAAGCACTTACGGAGTAGTATATTTAAATGTTAGAAAACCACAGCCAGTTATCATTGCAAAAGTGCTGAGATATAGTTGAGAGGGAATAACCTGAGGAGTAGAAAAATTAATCAGGGAAAGCTTCCTGGATGAGGTGGGATTTCAGAAGGAATTGGAAGGTGGGGAGAGCTGAAGTTTGGTAGATTTTGGAGGAGAGAGTTCCAGCATGAACAAAGCATTTGGAGATGAGAGATTTGGAAATGAGGCACAGTGAGAAGGTAGGTTTAGGAGGAGCAGAGTGTGAACTGGATTGCAATAGGAAGAAAGACTTTATAGGGAAGGGGAAATGAACTGATGCAGTGCCTTACAACTAGTGGGTAGGAATTTCTGTTTGATGTGGAAAGGAATGAGTAACCACTGAAGTGTTTTGAGGATTTAGTCAGCCTCTCTCTACCTAGTTGTCCTTTTTCATGCTACTGAGCCAGCTCCTCCCAAGCTCATCTCTCACCATTCCCAGAAGTCGACTCTTCTGCCGCTGATCCATTCTTCAAGTCATTCACCTTCCACCCCTCCACCCCACTTTACATCTCTTCTAAAAAAAACTACTTTCCATGAAAGCTTTCCTGAATAGCTTTCCAACTACTTTAGTTGCAGCATCTCTATGGCCTCTTTAGCATTTCTGTATCCCTTTATGACTAAAATTGCTTATAGTTTTTCTCTGAAATTGTTCAGTTTTATGTATATATCCTTAATTTATTGATATTAATGTTGGTATTTGTTAAGCACTTACTATGTGCAGAGCACTGTTCTAAGCGCTGGGGTATACAGGGTAATCAGGTTGTTCCACATGAGGCTCACAGTCTTAACCCCCATTTTACAGATGAGGTAACTGAGGCACAGAGAAGTGAAATGAATTGCCCAAAGTCACACAGCCGACAAGTGGCAGAGCTGGAATTCGAACCCATGACCTCTGACTCCCAAGCCCGTGCTCTTTCCACTGAGCCACGCTAAAAGCAATGAATAATGTGTCTCACCCTTTAGACTGAAGCTTACTGTGGGTAAAGAACATGTCTACCAACTCTCTTCTACTCTCCCAAGCACTTAATACTGTGCATGCATTAAGCACTCTATAATATCATTGATTGATTTTAATTGTTAGACCCCACTCTTCTGAAGGGTGGGGACTGTATCTTCTACACCTTTTGAGGATTCATCATGCACATTATTTTGTTCATAGGTACTCCATAAATATTGATCATAATGATATAGCAAGCTATCTAAATGAGTATTAAAGTTTTGATAATTTTTTCTGATATAAATGTAATTTACAAGAAGCAGTTATGCCTCTGTAGAAATATCATTTTACTTATATTTTCTTTTTGTGAATGAAATTGAGTACAGTATTCCTAGTCACCATACATGTTGTGAAAACTAAAGTACAGACATTTTTGTTGCTATTTGTCTAGTGTATCTAGATCGTATATATAAATGCATATATGCACAGTTTTTTCTCACCTTACTAATACTATGAGAAAAAATAATTGGAATCAGAAAGGCAATGAAAAGGCCACTGTGGGATTTGAGCATGAAAGAATAAAGCTTTTATGAGTAAATGATGTATTGATGTGGTTTTGAGAGCTGTGGTTTGTTTTTGCTACAGTTGCTGACTTACAGACAATAGAGAATCAAAAATGAATCAAGACAGGCAGGTTTTATACAAATTTCCAAACAGAGATGTCTCTCCTCGATAGACTGGGTAAAACTAGAGGAAGCAGTGTATTGGTTCTGCCACTCACTTTTCCTTTGTAGGATGCAGGAACCCCCCTTAACAGGGACAATATTTGCTTAGGCTGTTTCATAATTGTGTTGGGTAATAGGGAATTTTTCAAATAGAGTTTTCTCCCTTGGTACCTTTTTTACAAGCTGGTCCAAGTTATGAAATAATGCTAAGTGTTCTAGATTGAAAGTCATTTATTTTCAACTAAGACAGAGCTCAATCTTCTGAGATTGCTCAGGATCAAGACAAGCACATCTCCCTTTTTCTACACAGGAGCTTTTCTTTGGCAGCAGCAGGAGTTATGCATGCATACATGAACACACGTACACAAGTGCCTAATCAAGCAGATGTGTCATTCTGGAGATGCTCCACTGGAAGGTATATTTTTCATATTTAGGTCCCTGGTTTAAGTTCAGTAAATGTTGGCAGGGACTCTTCTTGTTAAGAGCCGATGAGTGCCCTGAGGCCTGGGTAAAATTAGTCCATTTCAAAAGCTCTACCACAGCTGGTGTAAATGGAATTGGATGCTTATGCAGTTAGAATTAACCAACTAATGGTATTTATTGAGCATCTAACTGCACGGAAGGCACTGTTCTAAGTGCCGGGGTAGATACATTAGTGGTAGAAGGCTTTTCCCCATCTTGAATTAGTTTTTAATCCAGAAGGCACTGAATGCCCTAGAAATAGAGCAGTATGCTAGGGGTGGTCTGTTCAAAGTGGAATTAAATGATGATAATGGATAATATTCATTTGATTGTATTTGAGCTTATTGTGTACAGAGTGCTGTACTAAGCACTTGGGAGAGTACATTGTAGCAATGAACAGGCACATTCCCTACCCATATGGAGCTTACAGTCTACAGATGAAGAGATGCTCCTTTCTGGCTGCTTCTCTACTTGTTGGCGAGTGGCCTGCTCTTTTCACAAGTACTAAATCTATTTTAGTAGGGGTAATAAGAGTATTTTTAAGTACCTACCTGTGCAAAGCACTATATGAAGTTCTCGGAAGAAATACGTGGTGAACATTAGATACAGACTGTAAGCCCATCACTGGGCAGGGATTGTCTCTATTTGTTGACGAATTTGTATATTGCAAGCACTTAGTACAGTGCTCTGCACATAGTAAGCTCAATAAATATTATTGAATGAATACAGCCCCTGATCAATTAATGAATCAGTGGTATTATTGGGCACTTAATCCCTTAGACTAGCTTCTAGTCTAGAGGACTTGATCCCCAAGAAACTCACAACCTAAGGGTAAAGGAGAGGAAAGGGAATAGTCAACAGATGTGTAAGGAAATATGAAACAGTATAAACACTAAAGCAATGTAAAAGACAAGGGGAACGAGCAATACAATAAGTGATTTCACTGGGCTTCAAGGAACAAGATTTCAGGCTCCTAATGTCTGAGACCAGGAGTCACACATCTCTCCCAACATTCCCAAAGCGGCTTCCATTTCCTCACCCTTCCTGGACTGAAGCAGGGGCTGATGTGGCAGGGGGTGGGTGGGAGTGGCATAGAGCTGCTTCTCTCATGGAATGCAGGTCTCAATAGTCCAGTGGTTTAAGAGACTGATTAGAGCCGAACTCTGCTGCTGCTAACTAATACCACAATTATTATTATTAAGTGCTTACTAGGTGCCAGACTCTGTACTAAGCGCTGGGGTGGATCCAAGCAAATCAGGATGGACGCGGTCCCTCTCCCTCATGGGGCTCACAGTCTTAATCCCCATTTTACAGATGAAGGAACAGAGGCCCAGAGAAGTGAATAGACTTGCCCAAGGCTTCACAGCACTCAAGTGGCAGAACTGGGATTAGAACCCATGACCTTCTGGCTCCAAGCCCCATGCTCTATCTACTATCTCACCCTTCCCAGACTGGAGCGTGTTGGCATGGTAGCTGAGCAGCTTCCCTTCAGGCTTGTGCATCCTAGCACAAAGGATTGGCGGCAACCTTCTGCCGCTGCACATTTTCCGAAAGAAAAGGGGGGTAAAAAAAGGCTTACAAACTCAAGGAATTTGTGATTAAATTATGAAATCCAGAGTACTGTTTCCTTATTTTCCCTGAAAATGAGGATTTAATAACATCTCTCCCATTCATTTGGACGAGCAGGTGATAATGTGGAGAAATATGAGATGGAGAGTCTCCTTTAGATCACTGACAATGTGAGAATCTATCAATCAGTATTTGAGTGCCTGAGGAATTCAGTCATTCATTCAATAATATTTATTGAGTGCTTACTGTGTGCAGAGTACTGTACTAAGCCCTTGGAAAGTACAATTCGGAATGCAGAGCACTAAGCTCAGTACTGGTGAGAGTACAACTAAGATCTGAGTCCTGTCCACAAGAGAGTTTTATGATATTTAAATGGTTACTAATAGTAATAATAAAAAATGTGGTATTTGTTAAGCACTTACTATGCATCAGGCACTGTAGTAAGGCTTTGGAAAGCAGCGTGGCTCAGTGGAAAAGAGCCTGGGCTTCGGAGTCAGAGGTCATGAGTTCGACTCCCGGATCTGCCACTTGTCAGCTGTGTGACTGTGGGCAAGTCACTTAACTTCTCTGTGCCTCAGTTCCCTCATCTGTAAACTGGGGATTAACTGTGAGCCTCACGTGGGACAACCTGATTACCCTGTGTCTCCCCCAGCGCTTAGAACAGTGCTCGGCACATAGTAAGCGCTTAACAAATACCAACATTATTATACAAAGAAATCTGGTTAGGACACAGTCCCTGTCCCATGTTGAGCTCCCAGTCTGTCCCCATTTTCCAGATGAGGTAAGTGAGGCCCAGAGAAGTGGACTTACCCAAGTGTACACAGCAGACAAGTCAGAATTAGAACCCAGGTCCTCTGACTTTTTCACCAGACCCCACTGTTGCTCGTTGGTGGTCTAATGATGTCTGCTGAGTGATCCAAGCCATTCATAGGAGCTACAGTTGTGGATCCCAAAAGTATAGAAAGATTAACAGATAAAAAGTTACTTAATGTGAGTTGAGCATATGTTAGGGAGCACTAACAAGTCCTGAAGTCAGATAATGGGTAGATGTGACTTGGGAAAACATAGCTTAATTGGAGATTGCCTCTTGGAACACGTGGGTTTTTGGGAGGGCTTTGAAAAATGGAGACCGCTGTTGTCTGGCAGATTTGCAGGGGAAAGGAGTTTCAGGCACGAGGGAGGGGATGAACAGGGAATTGCAGGTGGTAGAGTTGAGACTGTGACTCACAGAGAAGTGTAGCTTTGGAGGAATGAAGACTACAACCTAGATGCAGTGGGAGAAGAACAGGTAAGTAAAATGAGAGTTGCTAATGGGGTCCTTTAAAGTGAGACTGCTTAGTGCATGAGGAAAGTAAAAATATATTCACAGCAGAGATGGAAACCTTGCTGGAAAGCATTCGCTGATTTTTTTTTTTTTTTAAAAAAGCGGGGGGAAGCAAAAAACCTGGCACATAAACATTTCAAGTCTGAAAGGCTTGGAAAGCTTATTTTAAATACTGTAATGGAAAACACTTTACATAATATAGGAATAAGGAGAAAGCATAGGTTTGTAAGTGATAATGCTGGTTTCTTTTGATAAAATTAATTTTTTGAAAAATTTGTCAGAGAATTCAACACTTTAGCTGCCCAAAAGGAATTTTGATGTTCAGCCAATATGGTCTGTGCCCCTCCGATTGGTTAAACAGAAGCCTATGTGTTTAACAAGCTATAACAACTAAATAAAACCTTAGCATTTAGTAAAATAACTGGAGGGGCTGAGAAATGAAAAATAGATTAAGGACAAGTAATATTTAAAAAATTGCTACATAATTATTCTGGCAACTTTTCATAAAAGGATTCTTTGTTCCTTTTATAAAAGATTGATATCACTTTAATTCAGTGAGATGTAAACCATATGATAGAAAATGTTTAAAGGGAATTGAAGTTGCTTTTTAATAAGAAAATCCTTTTTTCTCTACAGTTAGTGAAAAAGGAACAGTAATTCATTTTGATCTTTTTTTTCCACTTTTGCCTATGTTGTGTCTAGCACATAAGTTTTGCATGGGTTAAAGCATTTAATTCCAGGTGATATTTATTTTGTGACTTCTGTGAAAGTTAAATCTGAAGTTACAATCTTGAAGCAGGCAGTGATTTCAAATGAGATGATTTAAGGGAGAAAACAAGAAACCATCTATTTAGAACCTCTGCCCTTCTTAAGTCTTGAAAACCCTACATCAGAAGTGGACAGAAAATTTTCAAAACATTAACCTCCGACAATTCCCGAAAGCAGAAATAGGGAAGTTTTCCTTTTGTATTTCTTTACAGGCTAAGTGAATTTTGAGTGTGTGCATATTTATACATATTTCTATATCCATACACATTAATATACATTTCAAATGGTGCACATCATTTTAAATCCAAATCGCTTATATAAAATCTAAGACTGTTTTTAAAATTAACTTTAACAGAATGACATAGTCATAGTGTATAAAAATTAACCAAAATACAACTTGGCAGCTCTGAGGTTGGAGGGAGTATTGGTATGATGCCTTTTCTGTTAGCACTTCATTTTTCTTAAGGATAAATTGTTCCCGTGGTGCTACGTTAATTGAAAAAACAGCATTAATGCTGGGTTTTAGAAGTTTTTTAAAAGACAAACCACGTGTTCTTATTTTTGGCTACTGGGACACACCAATCTTCTGTTGTCAATCGGGATTTAGGTAAGTTGAAATGTCAAACTGTCATAGACTGGAATTGAGGAAATAAGATGCTTCCTTTTAAATGCTGAGGGAGCCGTTTATGAGATGGGCTCAGAATGAGTTGTGGGCTGTCGGTCATGAGGTTTGGTCACACAGGACACCCACCCAACTTTTAATTACTTTCAGCTCCAGCCTGTGGAAGTACAGTTCACTTTTGGAAGTCGTCCAGCCTTTTGGTTCCTTTATTAATTGCCAAATTAGTAAAAAAAAAGGTTTACCCTTTTTGCAGTTCCTTAGCTCCTTCAGTTTTCCTGTACTTTAAAATGTAATCAGAGGGAAACGGAATAGAATTCACAAATGAGCTTTTGGTTGATAAGACTGCATATTCTTGTTATTTGGAGTGTATGAGCTGTGTTTAAATGGATGAATAGAAGCATACAAGCACATTGCCTTTTTAAAAAAGATAATTTCCATTGAGGTGTTCAGGAGACTTTTTTGTACACTTGGGAGTTTTATGTTTCTCTGAAAATAAGATTATTCTCTTAAGCCTACATATTTGTATGAACATGTACATACATATACATACATGTACATATATAGAGAGAGACTTTATTTAAACCAATATATAAGATTTCTATTAGAATTGATAACCATACTGAAGTTAGTGGTGGATCGAATACCTCCAGTATTGAAGGTGGGAGTGAGGCCTTGAAGGATAATTAAAAACTGAATATTGCACTTAATTATTAGTAAGTGCTTGGCACACTACTCTGTTTAATTTTAAAGAATTGAGTATTGCACTAGATCCTTCACCGCTCATTGTTTAACTCCCACCTCCAATCTGTAGAAAGTCCTCCATTACCAAAGGTAGATTATACATGAAAGTGGTAACAGAGTTTGCTCAAGGAGAGGTCTAGTCCAAGGAATCTACCTCTTACCCCAGTACCTATTCATTTAAATGCAGTTACTTGCACTTAATACTACTTTTTGATGCACAAACCATGCTATTTTACAATTTTAAGAATTTTTTCTCGTAGAAATGGTACCATATGCCTTGAAGTTCCTCAATGAATATGTAGATTTGAAATGAGAATCATTCTAAAATTAGGCAAGTTAGAGCACCACCGACCTAATCTCATTTCTCAGATAATAATATTGAGAGAATTTTCCCTGTTACTCAATTTTCAGTTCATACATGGGTCAGTAATACTGTGTGTAGACTAACTGTAAGTTCGTTGTGGGCAGGGAATGTGCCTGCAAAGTGTTATATTGTACTCTCCTAAGCAGTTAGTTCAGTGCTCTACACACGATAAGTGCTCAGTAAATGTGACTCAAATGAATGAGGGTAGAGGAGAGGACGATGGAATCGAACAAAGGGCCTCTTAATAATTTTCGAACTTCACCCGGTCAGCTGTCTAATGAGGAAGAAGTAGGGAAGGGGAAGAGGAGAGTAGGTTGGAATGGCTCCATGTCCAGGCATGGCTGCTTGGAGCCTGCAATCCAAGCCTCAACAGTGACCCAGGGTGGGTAGTATCACGAGCAAAGGTTGATGGAGCTCAGATGGCAGGCCCGGGATTGGTTAGCCATTATGGTCAGAACTGAAGCCATTTTGACCACCACCCCACTGGCAGAATGATTCCCAAAGCCAGGGGGGAATCAATGTGTGGAGAACATTTCAACTACTTTTAGTGTATTGTAGCACTGAGCAATTATCTGGCCAATTTAGGCTATGTAGAATAATAAGCTGGGTAAATGGAGAAGAAAAAAGATATTTTTTACTTCATATGTGACGGTCCTCATTTGGCTAATCATCCAGGTAATTGTGGCTTTTAAATTTAGGCTACCCAGAGGTCTTTCCTGACATTTGTTGAGCGGTTTGTGGAATCAAATGAATTTTTTACACTGTGGAGACTTGGGAATGCCAGGACTTCCTGACTGCTTCTGGCCCCCTATTCATAGTGACACAGTAGCGTTTTTGAAAACGGCATCTTGTTGTGGAAAATTCAGATTGAAGTAACCACTGAAGTAATAGGAATTAAAAGACTAGGAAGACACCATCATGACTGACGTTTTTCAGTATAAATTCCTAGCTGAAAACCTTAGTATGATACACTTGCCAATGTCTATTTTACTGGATTAAAGTTGCAAAACCACAAAGGAACACAAAGTACTGTGGTACAGTAGAATAAAACTGAAGCACAGGCTAGGAAGTATAGCTGCATTATTTCTTAATAATATTAATGGTATTTGTTAAACACTTGCTACGTGCCAGACACTGTACTAAGCACTAGATGAATGCCACACTGCTGTGCCCCAAGCATTTCTTCATAGACCAGATCTGTTTGTGCCAACTGTTGTGTGTGCTATCCACTGAAGACTCATATGTGGAAAGAGTATCCCTAATATTTCCATTATATTCTATCCAACTGGATAATGGAAACACATCATAGAGCAGATGAGTATTTTCCTAATTGTGAATGTTCTTCTTATAATTTGAAGTCACAGTAATTTTTCAGACTCCTAGGCTTTATACAAGAGTGTAAGAAACTGAAGGGTCTTTAGTATGAATATTTTGTAATTTTGATTGCAAATTCACTATTGGGTCATCTCAACTAAGGGAAAGTGATTTTAAGCTCCTCACTAGATTGTGTCTTTTGGGCAGGGATGGTATCTACCACCCTATAGGGGAGGGTCACAGCATGGCTCAGTGGAAAGAGCCTGGGCTTGGGAGCTGGAGGTCATGCGTTTGAATCCCGGCTCTGCCACTTGTCAGCTGTGTGACTGTGGGCAAGTCACTTCACTTCTCTGTGCCACAGTGACCTCGTCTGTAAAATGGGGATTAACTGTGAGCCTCACGTGGGACAACCTGATGACCCTGTATACCCCAGCGCTTAGAACAGTGCTCTGCACATAGTGTTTAACAAATACCAACATTATTATTGTACTGGACTTGTTTTAGGGCACCTCATATCTCATCTGCAAAATGGGGATTTAGACTGCACCCCATGTAGAACATAAACTGTGGCCAAACGTGTTATTTTGTATCAACCCCAGCATTTAGTACAGTGCCGGGCACTGTACTGTTGTAACTCAGAATTATAACCCAAGTCCTCTGACTCCTATGCCTGTCCTCTTTCCACGAGGCCACGCTGCTCCTCCCAATAAGCAACATGGAGTAATGGATAGAGCACAGGCCTGGGAGTCCGATCGTGTGTTCTTATCCCGTATCTGCCCCTTGTCTGCTGTGTGATGTTGGGCAAATCAGTTCACTTTGCTGTGCCTTAGTTACCCCATCTGTAAAATGGGGATGGAGGCTGTGAGTCCCACATGGGCCAGGAGCTTATATCCACCCCAGCGCTTAACACAGTGCCTGGCATATCGCAAGCACTTAAATGCCATTATCATTATTTTGACACTCATTTTCATTTGAATCTTTGCCTAAGTATTTAAATTTATTCTTTTAAAATAATTGAGTAGTATTCTTTTTGAAATAAATTTTTTGGTTTTCTTTTTGCACTTATGCTATTTTATTTAAACTGTTTTCTTTTTTCAGATTGAATATGTTCTCTGAATACATTATTCATTTTTTATCTTCTGTACTTTGCTCGTCATTCCCTGTATTCATTGCTCACAAAAACTTTGTCAAATGATTTGTTTATCCAATATTGTTTTTGTTTGGTCAAAGCCAATCATTTTGCATTTGATTTTCTAAAATGTCCACAACTTGCTGAACATTATCTTTTGTATAATACCATATTTGTGGGATCATTGGATAGGGGATTTTTTTCCCCTCAGCAAAGGAAATGAAATATTTATAAGCTGCCACTAAAGTCATTTAAGCAGTATGATGCTTAATTCCTTTTTTTAAAAAATCATTAATCAGAAATGGAGCTAGGAGTTTAAATTAGCCTGCAAAGTACATTTGACTCCATGGTTCCTTAGTTTTTTCTGTAGCTTCTGGGTTTAAGAAAATCCTGAGTAATTGTTAAAAAACAAAACAAAGCCCCAAGTTTTGGGTAAACTACTGTGAATGCAGGCAAAGCCAGTTAAATTTTGCTTTGTGTACTGAGTCTCTCCTCAGCTTGTAAAGTCAATTAAATAGAGCCATTTCTTAATTCTGTGGAAGAGCAAATAGGAAAAGAAGTTAGAATTGGAGGCATATTTGAAAAATCCCCTCAAAGTAATTTATTTTTAACACTTTTTAAAGGCTTCTTTGTAAATGAGCTTTAAAGTCTTAATTCTGTTTCCATGGATTGATGCAAAACTCTTAAATAGACTGGATTCAAGAGGGTTGGCATGGGGCTATCTGAAACTTTATTAATTGCTTATGTTGGGACAGCTGTTTTACTCCTAACAGCTCCACTTTTCTTTTAATGAACATAAATCAAGGTAGCTCAAAAGGCAGATCGACCCAGATACCAACTATTCCTTTAATCCTTAAAAGATTGACTCTAAATGAGCAGGCAGAGCTGGCTCAAGGAGTTTCGGCACCGTAGGCTAAAGGAGGCCCGGGAGAGGAGCGCCACTGCTCTAATGACAATAATAATATTAATATTAGTAATATTTATTAAGCACTTTGTGCCAAGCACTGTCCTAAGCATTGGGGTATTCATTCATTCAATCATACTTACACTGAGCGCTTACCGTGTGTGGAGCATTGTACCAAATGCTTGGGAGAGCACAATACAACAATAAAAAGATACATTCCCTGCCCACACTGAGCTAGAGGTGGGTACAAGATAATCAGATATGACAGTCCCTCCCCCATATGGGGTTCATAGTCTACAAGCTCGTGGGAAGGGAATGTGTCTGCCTATCATTGTACTTATACCCTCCCAAGCGCTTAGAACACCATTCTGCCCACAGTAAGCGATCAGTGAATACGATTGAATTGAATGAATGTGAAAGAAAAAAACCAGCTATTTAGCCCCCATTTTTATGGATGAGGAAACTGAGGGATGGGGAGGCTAAGTGACTTGTCCAAGGTCACACAGCATGCAAGTTGTGGCTATAAGACTAGAACTCAGGTCCCCTAACTCCCAGGCCTGTGCTTTTCCTACTTGGCTGTGCTGCCTCCAGTTCTTCTAAGCGGGCCACTCATGACTCACCTTGCCCCAGTTCAAAAAAAAAAAAAAAAACTCAGGGCAAGTTTGAGGTCACTGGTTGATGGGGAGATGTTACAGGGTGGGAGGGCAAAGTTACAGTGATCTAGGGAAGAAAGGATCACTTGGGACCCATGTAGTTAGAGGTTTAAAGGATAAAGGAAGAAGGGGTCAATGGGTAAAGGAAATATTAAAAACTTATTCGGACCACAGGTAGAAAGATCATGATGATTCATTTCAGGACAGTCAATCTGTCACAGGAAGCCAATGATGCCCCTCGGCTCTTCTAGCCCCCCAGCACTTATGTACATATCTGTAATCTTATTTGTATTGATGTCTGTATCCCCAATCCCTAGACCGTGAGCTCACTGTGGACAGGGATTGTCACTCTTGTTGTATTGTTCTTTCCCAAGCGCATAGTATAGTGCTCTGCACACAGTAAGGACTTAATAAATATGACTGAATGAATGATGGTTATTTAAAAAAAATTGAGCACCTACAGTGTGCAGAGCACTAAGCACTTGGGAAAGTACAGAACAACAGAGTTGGTAAACATAATCCCTACCCACTAGGAGCTTTAGTCTAAGGGTGGAGACAGATAATAGATTAGGGATAGAGGAGATTGTAGAGTATGAGTATTTACATAAGTATCTGGGGCCTGGGTGATTGAACTTTGAGGTGAGAAGAGGAAGTTGAAAGGAGAAAATAGGTCCCTGTAGCAGAATGATGCCCTAGGCAGTTCCCTACTTTGCATGTTGAATACTGTAAGATCTTTGTGGACAGGGATTGAGTTTCCTCACTCCACTGTATCGTACTTTCCCAAGTGCTTAGTACAGTGCTCTCCATACAGTAGGCACCTAATAAATACCACTGATTGATTATGTGATGTGTGGGTGTCTGTGTGTATAGGTCAAACTAATAAGGTCAGATTTGGTAGCAGGACGGCCTGATTGTGCTCCTAGAATGTAAATAAAATTGCTTTGCCTTTTAATTACGGTGTAGGTTCCAGGTGAACTCTATTAAATTGCCAATCCTGCCTATTGATCAAAAATCCTTGAGTTAAATTGATTTTTCTAGATCAGGAAAAATGAACCAGACTTTCCAAAATGAAGCCTGACATGTCTAAACAATATAAGAATATAAAAAAACCATAGTGAGTTAAACCTGTGGGCCAGCAAGTCCAGTCATCTGTCGGCCACAGAGGCAATGAAGAACACTTGGTGGCCAGGTTGCCCCCAGAGCTTTCGCCGGTCATTGGTGGCAGCTACTTTTCATCCCTGTGTTGAAAAAAAACACAAACTGTTTTTTGCCCAGACCAAGCAGAGGATTGAAGGCAGCAGGTCAAATAACATCAATTTATATATCTATTGCTGTCCTTCTGGTTTGAAGGACGACACTGGTGAATGTGTGAGTTTTCCCATCTGAATGAGTGTGGCTGTGCTTACTACTTTTAAATTCTGGATTATAGGCTTTAGTAAACACCCCGTTTTTCGGGATCCTAAGAAACTACAAGGTAATGATGCTGCATTGCTTACTGTGTTGCTGATATCCCTTTGATCTTGAAATTAGCCTGTCAAACCAGTCATGGTGTTGTCTTCGAACTGCACCCACAGTTTTAATACACGTTTGGAAGGCAGTTTCCCATCAAGACACTCTGTTGTTGGTCACATAGGTAGAGGTAAATGGAGTTGGATTTTATCCCAAAGCTTTTTGTAATTACCTTGATTTTTCTAGGAGTTTGATGAGTATCTCTTTCAGTGGTTTGGAAACCTTTGCCCAATACTTCACTGTAGATTGGTTTCAGTCCTGGAAGCTTGTAATGTATTCTAGTCCTGGTCAATCCAGCATTTGACATCAGGCACAGTGGCAGTTATGTGGACACCCTCTAGGTTTTGCAATTTGGAAGTGATATAATCATTCAGATGACCCAGCTCTCACTGAGTAAGCAGAATATTAAATACTTAGCCTTAACAGAAGTGAACCATGGCAATTTAACTTTCAAATCTTGTGTGGCCCAGTGACTTTTTTCCCCCTCCGTTTCAGCATTGAAATCTCCTATGACAGTCAGGGAATGCATCTGTTTTACTGTTATATTGTATTCTCCCAAGCGCTTAGGACAGTGCTCTGCACACAGTAAGCACTCAATTAATATGATTGACTAAGATATATAGGTACTTGTTTGATATACCTTTCTCCTTATTGGTGATAGTATGCCAAGCCCTGAACTAAACTCTGGGATAGCTACAAGGTACTCAGGTTGGACATAGTCACAGTCTCTATCCCGGTTTTATAGATGAGGTAACTGAAGCACAATTTAAGTGACTTCCCCAAGGTCAAACAGCAGATAAGTAGAGGAGCCAAGATTAGAACCAGGTCCTCTGACTCCCAGACCTGTGTTTATTTCAACTGGGACACGCTGCTTCTCAATGACTACAGCAATGAGTTTCTAAGGTGAAGGAATGAAAAGGGTCATTAGATGCACACTCATCTCTGGGCAGGTTTGGAAGATTTGATACAAGAAATTGTGGCATTCCAAATTGTCTATGACCTTTCATTCAGAAGAGGGTAGACCTCTCCAAAAGAAAAGGTATCCGGCATTTATCAGATTACTAAGCATAGAAGTGAGACTTGAAGGTCTAAAATTCCATAGTAGAGGTGAGAGTTATAATGGTGACCTGTCTGACCTTGGGCCAGAGGTTGCTTCTCAGGTAGGCCTCTCACTTTCTTGCCAGAAGTTCCACAACTTACCCTCTGACTCTCTAACACTTGGGCGAGCACTTACAGTTCCCTTGGTGTTTTATTTGGCTTGAAATATCCTGTTGACTTGTCCCATCTGTTTAATGTCTCATTACCCCCTGTAAACTCCCATGCTTTGTACACAGTAAGTGCTCTCTCAATACTATTACTTGTACCTTGGATTTGTCTGCTAAGATAAACGTTTTGGATATCCAAATTAGGGAACATCCTTAAGCATCTTTTGTCAAGACTGAATTAAGGAATTCAGTGAATCAAAATGTCTCTTTCATCCCTGAGTGTCCCAGTTTACCACAATATCAAGTGACTCTGACTTCCAGGTTTTGGTATATATGAAATAACTTTGATGTGATCAGGCTTGGTATCCCTTGGAAGGTGTTGCTTGGGCAGAGAACGTGTCCGCCAATTCTGTTGGACGTGTCCAAGTGCTTAATATAGTGCTCTGCACTCTGTATGCATTCAATAAATACCATTGATGATGTTTACTTATAGGTTAACTATATGTTTAGTTGACAGGTGTCTTCCTGGTTATGGGCTTAACCTAAAAGGATTAGCTTAAACACCCCCAATCAGTGCCATCTTAGCCTTTTGATCAGTTCATTGCTCAAACATACATTCTGGATCACTGCATAGTCCTGTTAAAAACTCTCACAATCCAAATGAGGATTCACCACAGAGAGATCAGTCCCACACTCATATTCATTTATCTTGGCTGGCCTTCAAAATGAAGACTTTAGGGTTTCTTAAGTATAAAAGTGCTTCTGATGGTTTATTTTCCCATTGCTTGCTCAATGTCTGACAACGTGAAGGCACTTCTAGGAACAGAAAAGCATATTGCAAAACGTAAAATTTCTGGGAGTGTAGATTTGTAGAACCAGCTTTAAAACGGTGGGATGGATTCTGTGGTCATCTCCAAATCATTTAGTCATACAGGGGAATCATTCCTCCTTTAAGTCAATCTCAGAGGGATTTGGGGGAGTATGTAGAAGCCTTTGAGGTCCCTGGGAAAAAGTACAATATATTAAAAAATTGCTGCTCAGACATGGCATCAGGAAAGTGTTTGGTTATGACCTTCACAGTGACACATACTGGTTGGTCTGCATAGGGCACTGAGATGATTTTTCAGTATAAAATTTTTAGATTTGTTTAATGTCTGTATTTTTAAATGTCAATCTCAATTTGACAAAGGCCAGTCAATCCGATTCTTTGAGCACTTACGGTGTGCAGAGTGCTGTACTAAGTGTTGGGAGAGTACAATATAACAATCAACAGACACATTCTCTGCCCCTGAGTTTACAATCTAGAAGTGTACTATATAGCCACAATGAATTGTGGTATTAAATCAGTTACTATGTGCTAAGCACTGTAGTAAGTTGTGGGGTAGATAAAAGACAATCTGGGCCCCAGTGGGGCTCATAGTCAAAGTAGATGGGAGAACAGGTTTTGAATCCCTATTTTGCAGATGAGGAAACAGAGGCAGAGAAAGTGGAGTGACATGCCCGAGGTCACACAGCAAACAAGTGGCTCAAGTCCTCTGACTCCCAGGCCCATGCTTTTTCCACTAGGCCACACTCCTCCTCTTAGTGATTAGTGATTTTTGTGGCTGGGTACCATTAGATCCTTATATCAACTGAAGCTCTATCCCCCAGCCCTATTTTCTTAAAATGACTCTCATGCTGGATAGCTTCAATGCATTCCCTAGATCCCAAGTAGGAGTGATGGGTTGGCATGATAAGGGGCCATCAGGACTCTAGATTGGAAGCTCATTTTGGGCAGGGAACGTGTCCACTAATTTGGTGTATTGTTCTCTCCCAAGTGTGTAGTACACTGCTGTGTACATAGTAAGTGCCCAATAAGTTACCGTTGTTTGATTAGCTCCTGGGCTGTGGTGGTTCATCAGGCAGACTCTTGGGCCAATTTGGAGGCTCATATGGGAACTAATGGTCACGGGTTCAAATCCCAGTTCAGCCACTTGTCAGCTGTGTGATTTTGGGCAAGTCACTTAACTTCTCTGTGCCTCAGTTACCCCATCTGTAAAATGGGGATCAAGACTCTTAGCCCCGCGTGGGACAACCTGATCACCTTGTATCCTCCCCAGCGCTTAGAACAGTGCTTTGCCCATAGTAAGCGCTTAACAGATGTCATCATCATTATTATTATGATTGTTCTTTGGTTTTACTAGAAAGAAATGTGCCATGGAACAAAAATCATTCTATCTTTCATGGCTACAGTTCTCCTCTCCAAATAAGAAATCGTGTGAATAGCACAAACGTTCCTCTAGACTTGAGGTTGGTTTATGTGTACCACTTGTATTTTCCTCACAGTAAATATTGATTCCAAAATTGTTCAAGTTTTCCAGCAGACAGCAGTGGTCAGTGGATTGTTCTGGATCTGCATGCAGATTTTGCGGCTGAATTCCTCAAGATGCAACCAAAGAATTCAATCAGTCATATTTATTGACCCCTGATTGTGTGCTGAGTACTATACTAAGCAAGTATTATACTATTCCTTCAATGGCAGCAGCAAGAGCCCAGCTGTTCATTGGTGAGTTCTTGGATAAGAGGATTCTGGGGACCCCAGTAAGTTGTCAGCAGATGGGATGGGAAATGGCTTCTGCTGATAATAATAATGGTATTTAACTCTGTGCTAAGCAAATGGGGTTGGACACAGTCCCTGTCCCACGTGGGCTTACAGCCTCAATCCCCATTTTACAATTAGGTGACTGAGGCATAGAGAAATGACTTATCTAGGGTCACACAGCAGACATGCGGTGGAGTCTGGATTAGAACCCAGTGACCTTCTGACTCCCTGGCCTGTGCTCTATCCACTACCCCATCCTGCTTCTGCTGCTGCCACTCTTGCCCTAACCAGCACTCTGGAAGTGTGAACGACCAGAAGAACAGTGGGAATTCTAGGGTGCCTACAGGAGTCGAGACCATATTCCTCCTTGCCTGAGTGCAGGGACAAGGAGGTGTGATGGGGAAAAAAGGAGCATGGAGAAAGGGAGAAAGTATAGGAAGCAATTCAGGAGAAAGCTTGAGCAGATAAAATCTAAAAACAGAATCAAGACCCATACTCTTGATGTAATTTCTTTCCAGATTGGTACTTACAACTATTTTGATCTCTGGGTCTTTCCTGTATTGGAGCATTACCAAAAATGGACTTTTGGACAGAGGAACTGTAAAGGGTTTTGAATCTGGGATCTTTTGAACTGTTTCTGGGCTAGCAACCAATGTCATGTGCCATTAAAATCAAGGAATCTCAACATTGCCCTGAATGTCATGTCGTTTTCTAATTTTGGCAGTTCTACATTAGTTTTTATCATTATCATTTTTATGATCATTCTGGTGAGTTTTATGAAAGTATTGTTACTGAAATTAGAGGGTGGCTAGCAATTTGTTGTTTATGTCATCTAAAAGGAGTAAATTTTGGTTTCCCACCCATTTCTACTGCAATCTTTAACCCCAATTTTTGAATATTACAGAAATTTAAACAGCTTGACTTGCCCAAAATAATAAATCAGTCTCCTAAATCGCTATTATATTACAGCTTGACTTTGTGGAAATAGTTGAATTCAATATCAACCATTTGAGAGCCAAGTCTTCTTTAAACACCAGCAAAAACAAAGTAGTTTGGAGAAAAAAAATCCTTAATTGACATCTTTAAGAATTTGGAAGGGGTATCTTGAATTCTTCCGATCTTGCAAGGAAATAATTAAGGAATGAAATAAGACTAAGTGGGAAATTGAAGTGCTCAAAGTTGGTGATTTCATGATAATTTATAAGCTTCTATATGTCAGACTCAATTGAATATGTATTTTCATTCTCCCGCAGAAAAACCTACCAGCTGCTAAGAGTTTATCTTTTAACATATCCATCATAGTAAATAATCTTAAATGGCAGCCTGAGGGCTTTAGGTTAACCGTTAAGATGTCCCGACTTGACTAAACTAAAACTTCACCCTCCACGGTCACCAGTGGCTTTATCTTTATCCAAATCTAATGAATTGAACTCAATCCTAATCCCTTTTGACCTCTTGGCTAACCATGATGCTGAAGACTACTTCCTACTCTTGGAAGCGCTATGTAATCTTGGTTTTTCTGGCACATTTCATTCCTGGTTCTCTTACCTCTATGGCCATTAGTATTCAGAGTTTATTGCTGGCTTTTCTCTTCTGCCTCTCAGCTCTCAATGTTCTGCTCAGGGTTCCCATGTCTTAATTTTTTTTATGATATTTGTTAAGCACATACTATGTGCCAGACACTGTACTTCTGTCTAAATTTAAGTTATTCCTGCAATATTATAAATTCTCCGAGGGCAGAGATCATGTCTTTGAGTGTTATTGTACTCTTCCAAGTGCTTAGTTCAATGCTTTGTACACAGGTGCTGAGGACATATTTGGATGAATTGATGATCATCCTGTACTAAGCACTTGGGAGAGTATAATACAATAGAGGACAGGAAATGTCTACAAACTATATTGTACTCAAGTGCTTAGTACAGTGTTGTGAACACAGTAAATGTTCAATAAATACCATTGATTGTTAGAAATGAAAATAACAGAATAATAGAAGCAGCGTGGCTCAGTGGAAAAAGCACGGGCTTTGGAGTCAGAGGTCATGAGTTTGAATCCCAGCTCTGCCACTTGTCAGCTGTGTGACTGTGGGCAAGTCACTTAACTTCTCTGTGCCTCAGTTACCTCATCTGTAAAATGGGGATTAAGACTGTGAGCCCCACGTGGGACAACCTGATTCCCCTGTGTCTACCCCAGCACTTAGAACAGTGCTCTGCACATAGTAAACGCTTAACAAATACCAACATTATTATTATTATTATAACATTTGTCTGCTTTTAACCCTAAGTAAAAAGCTATGTGTGCCAAAAAGAGAATAGCTATAATAAAGGTCTCCTAGTTTTTAATTAAAGACTTCATTAGTGTCCTATATTGTGTTGAAATGTAATATGCCTTTTCATTTGAATTAGTCATAATTTTTTTAAGAAAAAACTGGATCCTCCCTCAACCACACTAATTTGATTTTCTCAGTTGTGACTAGTGGTAGAGAAGGAAGTGGAAAAATTGGAATAAAAAGCCCAAAGTATTCACGCTCCACCCAGCTGCACTGCCTCTCTTCCCAGACTTATTCTGTTTACCTCATTCAACACAAGGCATCAGTTTCTAAAAATGGGTACCAGATGGGAATGAGATGCCAGTCATTCATTTTAAGTAACGCAATTTGTTGAGTTAGTCTTTTTTTACATATTAAAAACTGTCCCAGAATGGCAGACACTCCTGGTATGACTGTTCAGTAGCATAACTGAGGGGTTTCATAATCTTGTAGCGGTGGTAAATAGAGCACATCTCCTCCAAGACGCCTTCTCCGACTGAGCCCACATTTCCTCTTCTCCCACTCCCTTCTACGCAATCAAATTGGATTTGCACCTTTTATTTATCCGATCCTCAGCCCCACAGAACTGCAGAACATATCTATAATTTTATATTTGTCTCTCCACCCATGTAGACTGTAAACTCCTTGTGGGCGGGGAGTGTCTACCCACTCTGTTATATTGTACTTTTCCAAGCACTTATTGCAGTGCTCTGCACACAGAGTTTAATGAATAAATTGAGTAATATCCTCAAAATTCAGTCAATCATTTATTGAGGGCTTATTGTGAGAGAGCCCTGTACTAAGCATTTGGGAGAAAACACCACCACAATATAACAGACATATTCCCTGTCCACAGCAACTTAGTCTTATGAAGTTCTGAGCATTGATTTGCCCCACTTAGGCATTGAGTTCAAGAAACAAATAAAGTGTTAAGATTCCATTTAGCAACATTGGGGCAATGCGTAGTTATGGCACCATCATTATGATGCTTGCAGTGGGTAGTAGTAATGACAGTATGCACTGAGTACTTGATAGTGCATAGCACTGGACTAAGCACTAGGAAAGTACAACAGCATTTAATACAGTACCTGGGACATAGTAAGTGTCTAACAAATACCATCATAAAGTAAAAACAAGTACAAGACACAAGGGAAACAACATGATGTAGTGGAAACAGCAGGAGCCTTAGAGTGAGAGGATCTGATTTCTAATCCTGGCTATGCCACCTGCATGCTGTGTGACCTTGGACAAGTCATTTAACTTCTCAGTGCCTCAGTTTCCTCTTCTGTTAAATAGGGATTAAATTCCTCTTCTGCCACCATTTTAGGCTGTGAGTCCCATGTGGGTCAGGGACCGTATCCTGACTATCTTGTGTCTATTCCAGAGCTTAGTGCAGGGCTTGGTGCGTAGGTAGTGATCAACAAATGCCGTCATAAAGACACATTCCCTGCCCAGAAGGATCTTATACTCTAGCGGGGTAGGGTAGAAATAGCGAAGAAATAATCAATCAATGATATTTATTCATTCATTCAATCAATCATATTTATTGAACGCTATCAATTTATTGTACTAAGCGCTTGGGAAAAATTCAACAGAGTTCGTAGGCACATTCCCTGCCAACCACGAGCTTACGGTCTGGAGACTTACAGCAAAGATATCCATATCTTCACAAATGCTGAGGTTAGACATTGATCACTCAGTGGTATTTTACTGCGCACTTACTGTGAGCAGAGCAGTGTGATAATAATAATAATAATGTTGATATTTGTTAAGCGCTTACTATGTGCAGAGCACTGTTCTAAGTGCTGGGGTAGACACAGGGGAATCAGGTTGTCCCACGTGGGGCTCACAGTCTTAATCCCCATTTTACAGATGAGGTAACTGAGGCACAGAGAAGTTAAGTGACTTGCCCACAGTCACACAGCTGACAAGTGGCAGAGCTGGGATTCAAACTCATGACCTCTGACTCCAAAGCCCGTGCTCTTTCCACTGAGCCACGCTGCTTCTCTGCTAAGCACATGGGAGAGTACAGTACGACAGAGTTGGCGGTCACATTCTCTGCCCACTAGGAGCTTGCAGTTTAGATGAGGAAACAGATTTTAATGTAAATGAATAATTTATGGATATGTGCATAAGTAGTTTGCAGCTGAAGGTGGTGTGAATACCAAATGCCCAAAGGATACAGATCCAATAGTTTGCAGCTGAAGGTGGTGTGAATACCAAATGCCCAAAGGATACAGATCCAGGTGCCTAGACAGTGCCAGAGGGAGAGGGAGTTGGGGAAAGAGTGGGGAAGGCCTCTTGGGGGAGATGTGACCTTAATGAGGCTTTGAAGATGGGTGGTGTGGTCTGGCATATATGGTTGGGGGAGCTTCAAGCCAGAGGGGGGACTTGGGAAAGCGGTTGGTGGAGAGATAGGTGAGATAAGAGCACAGTGGCATGAAAGGAGCAAAATGTGCAGGCTGGGCTGTAGTAGATGAGTGAGGTAAGATGACTGTATGAGGAAGGGATGAGCTTATTGAATGCTTTACAGCCAATGTTGAGAAGTTTCTGTTGGATGCTGAAGTGGAGGGCCGACCACTGGAGGTTCTGGAAGAGTGTGGAGGCCTGGACTGAACTTTTTTTTTAAAAGAATAATCTGTTCAGCAGATGAAAGTATGGACTGGAGTTGGGAGGGACAGGAAGCAGGGAGGTCAGCAAGGAAGCTGATGCAGTAGTCAAGGCAGAATAGGATAAGTGCTTGGATCAGCATAGTAGCAGTTTGGAGAGCAAAAGGTAGATTTTAAGTGCTGTGAAGAGAGAAGTGACAGGATTTGGTGATAGACTGAATATATGAGTTATATGAGAGGAAGCTTTCATAAGCAGAGAAGCAGCATGGCTTAGTGGATAGAGCATGGACCTGGGTGTCAGAAAAATTTGGGTTCTAATTCCCGCTCTGTCACTTCTCTACTCTGTGATCTAGGGCAAGTCACTTAACTACTCTGTGCCTTAGTTATCTGTAAAATAGGGAGTAAGACTCTGAGCCCCCTCAGTCAATCATATTTATTAAATGCTTACTATGTGCAGAGCACTGTACTAGTGTTTATTAGGGAGGCAAGAGGAGGTTTGGGATTGGAATGCAGTGGAGAGGTCCAGTCTACGAAGGTAGATTTGTGAGTCATTGGCATAGATATGACGGCTAAAGGCAAGTGAGTGGATGAATTCCCCAAGGAAGTAAAGGTGGAGGGCAAAGATCAAGGAAGGGACCTAGGTTTGTGGTGCACCCTTGGTTAGGAGTTGAGAGGAGGACAAGAAGCTAGCAGAAGAGACAAGAGAAGGAAGGGTCAGAGTGGTAGGTGGAGAAACAGGAGTGTATCCAAGTGGGCAAATCTTAGGACCTGGTTTCTAATCCCTGCTCTGTCATTTGTCTATTGTGTGACCTCGAGCAAATCACTTAGGGTCTCTGTGCCTCAGTTACTTCATCTGTAAAATGGGACAGGGACACTGTACAGCCTTGTTAGCTTGTTTCTACCCCAGTGCTTAGGATGTTGCTTGACACACAGTAAAGGCTTAACAGATATCATTATTATTATTATTATTATGTACACCGGTGCTTAGAACAGTGCTTGGCACATAGTAAGCACTTAAAAATACCATAATTATTTCAAGTGCACAGAGAGACCTGCCGAAAATCACACAGTGACCTTTGGAAGGGATCCTCTTTTCTCTCCTTGACAGGATCCCTTGGGCATCCACCACAAAGAACACCTGTGACTATTAGGTTTCCTCCTCCTAAAGAGCACATGTAGGGGGAAGTCACTCTACCGGCTCTCAAACCATGGATTTTCGGGTTTTTCTCTAGCTGTTTGACATTTCCTAATTTATTTTTTTTAACTCCATTCTTCTCTCTATCAGATTGCAGAAGATGGGTGTCATGTTTCTCAAAATAATCCATTCAATAATTATATGAAGTTCCTCTTTCATTGCTCCCAGCAATTGGGAATTATGTTTAAAGAATGAAAACTGGTTTGTAGCAGACTTGCAAAAAAAAATTGAATATAATAAACTCTTTGTTCCCTCAATTTACCTCCAGCCTGTATAAAAATACAACTACCCATTGTTGTTCATCAGCAGGTTAGGGATGTATTGGCAAAACATAATACTCTCCCAAACTGAGCACACACAGTCTTAGGATATAGAGGTAAAAAACAAAACAACAAAAATCACACCTTGTAATTAGTATTTGTCAAAGCTCCAATTTGATAAATCTGGAGGTAGAAGTTTTTGTATCCTCAACCAGATTCAGTCCCTGCAAACCCTATTTAAATACCTTTGAAATAAGTTCATGGAGTCTAACAGTGGGTAATATTTTCCCTTTAAGTGGTGGAAGACATTTCTCAGGGTCCTTTGGCCCCAAATGGACTCACTGCTTTGTGAGGAAGCATTCACTCGAGGAAATTTCAGGGTCTACATAGTCCTAGGCTCGAAGATTTGAAACAGAGCAGTTGTTATCCATCAGGTTCTTCATCCCAGTGGGTGCCTCTGTGTCTTTGGGCACATTCTTAGATCCAAGAAAATAAATTGACTCTGAGTAAAATGTCTCACCATTCTTACATTGAACTTGCTTATTTAGAATTCTCTGGGATTTGATATGTTAATATGAAAGATTTTGTGGTACATTACTTTCTGTATTGATGTGCTCTGTTTAAAAAGTGATGTGTAACTATGGTGGCCATTATGATGTTTGGGAATGCCAGACATCAAGATTGACTTTGGCCAAGTCACTTCACCTCTCCGCGCCTCAGTTACCTCATTTGTAAAATGGGAATTAAGACTGTGAGACCACCTGGTCACTTTGTATCCTCCCCCATAGTAAATGCGTAACAAATACCATCATCGTTATGATTATTATATGCTTGTGCTGATTCTGACTTGATGATGTCACCTGTGCCATTTTGTGGAAGTCCCAGAGCGTTTCCCCAGGGCTGGTATTAGCCCTCAACCTGCTCCAGAGTTGCTGGAAACTCCATAAGAATTCTTTTGAACACATGCATCTCACATGGGTAGTAGAATTCAGCAGCAGGAATTGAGATGGAGGGAGGTGGCACTAAAAAGAATAATACCGACAAAGCGAGCTTCTCCCTCTAGACTGTAAGTTCCTTGTAAGCAGAGAATGCATCTACCAGTTGCATTGCACACTCCCAAGTGCTTAGTACAGGGCTCTGCACATAGAAAGATCTCAATAAATCTGCAGAAGCAGCGTGGCTCAGTGGAAAGAGCATGGGCTTTGGAGTCAGGACTCATGAGTTCGAATCCCAGCTCTGCCACTTGTCGGCTGGGTGACTGTGGGCAAGTCACTTAACTTCTCTGTGCCTCAGTTCCTTCATCTGTAAAATGGGGATTAAGACTGTGAGCCCCATGTGGGACAACCTGATTCCCCTATGTCTACCCCAGCGCTTAGAACAGTGCTCGGCACATAGCGCTTAACAAATACCAACATTATTATTATTATTATTATCATAAATAATCAATCTGTTGATTGATAAATGTGTCTGGTGCTGACTCTGTTCCAGCTGGGACCGAGCCCCTGAAAATCGGATTCATAGAAGAGCAGATGAATAGCCACCTTTATTTGCTTACTGAGAAGGGTGATGCTCTGTAAAATATATAACTAGCCCAAAATAATACCATAAAGAGGAAAAACAGAAATGTGTTTGGAATAAACATTGTATCTAACATTTTAAATATCAGTGGGATTTATTGAGCATATACTGTGTGCAAAACACTGTACTAAACGCTTTGGAGAGTACAGTGCAACAGAGTTGGTAGCTATGTTCCCTGCGCACCAGGAAGGGGAGGCAGACATTAAAATAAATTATGGCTATATACACAAGTACTATGGGGCAGAGGGTGGGGTGAATATCAAGTGCTTGAAGGGTACATGTCCAGGAGTATAGTCAGTGCAGAAGGAAGAGGAAATAGGTGAAAAGAGGGCATAATCGCGGAAGGCCTGTTGGAGGAGTTGTGATTTTTCATAAGCCTTTGAAGATGGAGAGAATACATGGAAGTGGGG
This sequence comes from Ornithorhynchus anatinus, assembly GCF_004115215.2. Taxonomy (NCBI): domain Eukaryota; kingdom Metazoa; phylum Chordata; class Mammalia; order Monotremata; family Ornithorhynchidae; genus Ornithorhynchus; species Ornithorhynchus anatinus. The sequence goes on from NC_041751.1 coordinate 17,841,492, forward strand.
AGTTCCACGTTACAGGGAAAATGTGGACAAGAGGTTGAATGAGGTCGAGGTGCAGTGAAAGTGTATAGAAGAGTGAGGTGTTCTGACTGGGTTGTAGAAAATCATCAGGGTAAGGTAGGAGTCGAGCTGAGTGAGTGGTAAAAGACTGATAAGGGGTTTGTTTGATGCAGAGGTGGGTGAGCAACCATCGGAGATTCTTGAAAAGTGGGGAGCTGTGGATTGAATGGTTTTTGGGTTTTTTTGGTTTTAAGAAAAAAGATCCGTAAGCGCTTAGTACAGTGCTCTGCACATAGTAAGCGCTCAATAAATACTATTGAATGAATGGATGAATCCTGGTAGAGGAGTGAAGTGTGGAGGTCAGTGGAGGTGATGCAGTCAGGCGGAATACAAGTTCTTGGATCAGCATAGTGCTGGGGAGGAAAGGTGGATTGTAGTGATGTTGTGAAGACAGAATTTGCTGACAGATTGAATAAGTGGGTTGAAGGAGAGAGATGAGTTGAGGATAACACTAAGGTTGCAGGCTTGTGAGACAGGAAGGATAATGGTTTTGACTACAGTGATTGGTGTTGCTATACTGCAACCCAGATTTTATTTTTCACTGATTTGTGCATCAAAAAGGCTATTTTGTGAAATAGAAATATTCTCACAGTTCACATATGAGAATAGTCTAATGTGGTCCACTGGTGAACTAGATTTGTTGATTGGCAATGGGATGAATATTAAAATGTCAAACTGCCCATTCTATAATTTAACTACATAAAGGAAAATTAAGGGGAAGAACCTAAATCATGTTCATCGGGAGGCAGGGGGAGCACTTATGTATGTATGTATATATGAGATCCTTTCCAAATAGGACCTTTTAATGGACTCTGCATTTAGATGATCCGTGACCTGGCACAATAGCTCCAAGTTCACTTCTGACTTGTTCCAAGTACTTTAGAGCTCAATTTTGGAAACAAATGCTCAAAAATGTACCAACTTGCAAAAATGTTTTTCATTTTTTTCTTCTTAACTAGCTAGCCTGCCCTCCCTCCAAGAAATAATACAAATTAAGGTAGCATTCTTTATATTTACCTGCAGTAATTTCTACAGTTACTGTTACTATTGCAAAGTACTGTTTGCATATTTGACCTTATGTATGTATACGAGGTACAGAAGAGTGTAGTCCTCCATGGCATGGGTATTAAAAGTTGTCTCAGTGGACTGTACAGAAAAAGGATTTCCATGAAATGAATTGGTTGGAAAAGAGCAAGGGGCTGGTAAAATACTTTCAGATGTATTTTTGATTCAGGTGATATTTTGGAAACGTGCTAATCTGGTAAATGAACTTGAAATAAGGTGGGGAAACTTTAGAGAAAGGCACATTCTTTTATGTCTGTATCCTTTTGTTGGTGTGTGACCTTTTGGAGATGCAGACAAAAAGACATTTGTTTTCTGATTTTACCCTAGCCAGAGCACAAATTTAGAAAAATAACTTTAGTTGTTAGGTGAAATTATGAATGTCAGGTAGAAACTTAAGTTTCCTAAACTTTCCTTTTTCTGGGTGAAGTTCTTTTTTACAACTTTAAAATTTTTCAAGTTGAAACGCATGGACAATAGGCAATTCTCTTCTGGTTGAAGGACCTGAAAAAAGAAGGGCATTTCCTCTATAAATGATAAGAATGAGTAGAACAATGTAAACATTAATTTTGTAATAGGAACAACATTTAATTGTACTACTGTCTCTTTGGGGGAAGTAGGAAAAAGGTAGAGGGGGGAGAAAGAGGCAAAATGCCCTGCCATACTTTCAAGACAGAATCAAAATTTCTTACAGTTAAAATACCTTCTGTGAAGATTGAATGCTTAGCAAATTAATGATCCTATATTTATCTGTGTATCTAGATCATTATGTACCTGAAAATTGTCCTCTGAGGTTATGAAATCCCTTAACCAGTCTACTACTAATAGCTATTACTGAGCTGTCTTTTGGGGAGGTAGACTGAAAATCTATTTGTCCTCTTTAGGAAGGTGTAAAATACTTTTTTTTCTATTTATACAAATTTAGTGTTCAACAGATCTTCCACCCAACAAACTTCAAAGCTCTCTACCATTTAGCTCCACCTTTCCTCTCTGTGCTCTTCACCCACTACTTCCCAACCCAGTGTTCTGGCTGTATCTGGCTTCTATCCCCACTCTCATGCTGTTCCCCCATCTTGGAATTCCTTCCCTCATCACATTATACAGGCCATAGCTCTTCCCAAATTCGACCTCCTCCTTGAAGCCTTCCCCATTTCATTTTCCAGCCTCCTGAAGGAAGGGCAGGGAATGTGTCTGTTGATTGTATTGCACTCTCCAAAGCACTTAGTATAGTGTTCTGCACACGGTAAGTGTGCAAAAATACAATTGAGTGAAAATCATCTTTTGAGCCATTTCTAGGACTCAAGAACTTATACACTCCTCAGCACCTATAAATTTAAATGTGTGTGTGCATGAGTGTGTACTTATTCAGTCCTATTTATTGACTGCTTACTGTGAGCAGAGCACTGTACTAAGTGCTATCATATACTTTGTGTGTGTGTGTGTGTGTGTGTGTGTATGTATATACATATATACACACTCAAACATACATGTACATTTGTATACAAACACATATATAATCTCCCTCAATTGATTTACTTTGACAGTCGTAGGAATATATTAGGTTTGTCTCCCCTGTTCGAGGGTGAGTTCCCTGTGGGGAAGGAAACTTGGTTCATCTGCTGTACGGTCTACCACCCCAACATCATCTTAAGCTACCACTTGAGTGACAGCAGACCTGGCTCAGCCACCCCACCCGGACTGCCTGACACTATAACTGCATGTTGGTGAAACCACAGGGTGAGTTCCCTCTCACAGTTCCTCACCCTCTTCCACTTTTTTACCCTCTTCCTCCTTCTCCTTTTGCCTCTTCTTCACTGTTCCCCTCTTTCCCTTCCTCCCTTCTTCTTCCGCCTTCTCTACCTCTTCCTCACCAGGGGCCCTAACTCTTTACGTGGCCTGGGGAAACACAAAGCCGTGATCTAGCCCTACTTCTTTTGAACATATCTGGAATTGACAGGACACACTCGCAATGAGGGATCCTCTCTAAGATGTGAGGCAGGGCCCTTAATAAGCCAGAACCTTGTTTCATTTGTGTCAGAGGAGCAGATGTAGTTTAACCCTCTTTGTTTTAACATCCTTTCTCTTGCAGAGAGCTTAGCTGCTGTTGAAACTCCCTGGACATTTCATGTGGGAAACCTCACCTGCCTGTCTCTTTAATTTGATCAAGTTGCCCAATTGATTGCCAGTGATCTGGCATTAACCTATATTGTCAGTGAAGGGTAAGGGAATCAGCCAACCTGGAAACCACCTGAGTTTGATTCGTTTTCAAGTCATTAGCTTGAACTCTCCTCTTATAAAGGGGTTCTTTCTGGGAAAATTGTCTTAATACCACAAAGGATCAACCTGTCATTGTCATCTTAGTTTCTTTAAATATAGAGCATCACGCTTTGGCTGCAAGTCATGCCTGGTGAACAACATCATAAATAATCAGAACAGTTCCAAGCTGTTGGACATATCCTTCTGAAACCCCATCATTTCCTGGAAGGGGACCAAAAAATTATAGTTTGGAATCTCTGTGGAATCGGTAAAATCTTTTCAGGGAATAATGTCCTGGTCATGGTACATTCAATACTCAAAAGAGCTCTCCACATAGGTATTTGCTGTATTTGTGTCTTCAGTACACTGCTTATTAGAATCTCATAAATTTCTGGATGCTCTGCCTGACAACATTTTTTGTATAACTTCCAGTAAAGCATTGACTAGATTGAAGCTCATATTCTCCAACAAATGATCAGGCAGATCAATTGCCTCAACTACCTTAAAGGAGATAATTATGGATGTCTGCTTGACATACCTGTTGTGATTATTCTTGATTATTTGGAGATTAATCAGTTTATGGATTATCTAAGTTCATAGTTACCTCTGTATCCCTTCAGAGTATGAGATCCTTATGAGCAGGGGTTGTATCTAGCAACTCTATTGTATTGTTCTCTTGCAAGTACAGTGCTCAGTGCAGTAAGCATTCAGATATCAATCACTGATTTTAAGATTGCCTCTTGGCCATTTCACTGCCTAGCATCTTCACTAGATGGTGCCGGGAAAACAAGAGTACTACAAAGTAGCAACATTGACAAAAGATTTGGTGCTGGAAGAAGCAAAATGATGTATTGGTTGTATATGAACTTCCAATGCATTTCCTGTTCATAATAGGCAATAGTTGACCCTATCTTAATTACTAATTATTATATTGAGAAGAAGTGTGGCCTAATGGATAGAGCACAGGCCTGGGTTCTAATCCCAGCTCCACCACTTTTCTGCTGTGTGACCTTGGGGAAGTCACTTCACTTCTCTCTGTCTCTTACCTCAGGTGTAAAATTGACTATGAGCCCCATGTGCAACAGGACCTGTCCAATTGGATTATCTTGTACCTACCCATTCATTCATTCATTCAATAGTATTTATTGAGCGCTTACTATGTGCAGAGCACTGTACTAAGCGCTTGGGATGAACAAGTCGGCAACAGATAGAGACAGTCCCTGCCGTTTGACGGGCTTACAGTCTAATCGGGGGAGACGGACAGACAAGAACAATGGCACTAAACAGCGTCAAGGGGAAGAACATCTCGTAAAAACAATGGCAACTAAATAGAATCAAGGCGATGTACAATTCATTAACAAAATAAATAGGGTAACGAAAATATATACAGTTGAGCGGACGGGTACAGTGCTGTGGGGATGGGAAGGGAGAGGTGGAGGAGCAGAGGGAAAAGGGGAAAATGAGGCTTTAGCTGCGGAGAGGTAAAGGGGGGATGGCAGAGGGAGTAGAGGGGGAAGAGGAGCTCAGTCTGGGAAGGCCTCTTGGAGGAGGTGATTTTTAAGTAAGGTTTTGAAGAGGGAAAGAGAATCAGTTTGGCGGAGGTGAGGAGGAAGGGCGTTCCAGGACCGCGGGAGGATGTGACCCAGGGGTCGACGGCGGGATAGGCGAGACCGAGGGACGGCGAGGAGGTGGGCGGCAGAGGAGCGGAGCGTGCGGGGTGGGCGGTAGAAAGAGAGAAGGGAGGAGAGGTAGGAAGGGGCAAGGTGATGGAGAGCCTTGAAGCCTAGAGTGAGGAGTTTTTGTTTGGAGCGGAGGTCGAAAGGCAACCACTGGAGTTGTTTAAGAAGGGGAGTGACATGCCCAGATCGTTTCTGCAGGAAGATGAGCCGGGCAGCGGAGTGAAGAATAGACCGGAGCGGGGCGAGAGAGGAGGAAGGGAGGTCAGAGAGAAGGCTGACACAGTAGTCTAGCCGGGATATAACGAGAGCCCGTAATAGTAAGGTAGCCGTTTGGGTGGAGAGGAAAGGGCGGATCTTGGCGATATTGTAGAGGTGAAACCGGCAGGTCTTGGTAACGGATAGGATGTGTGGGGTGAACGAGAGGGACGAGTCAAGGATGACACCGAGATTGCGGGCCTGCGGGACGGGAAGGATGGTCGTGCCATCCACGGTGAGGATCCGTGTTCTAAAAATGACAGCGCCACTTACCTCCTGTGTGACCTTAGACAAGTCAATTAATTTCTTTGTGCCTCAGTTGCTTCATCAATAAAACAGGAATTAACTATCTTGCACTTAAACTGTATGCCCCAAGTGGGACAAGAACCATTTCCAACCTGATTATCATGTATCTACTTCAGCACTGAATACATTACTTTGGCACTTAGGAAGCACATAACAAATACCACAATTATTTAATGTTAATGACCTAAATAATAACCAGCAAAAATATAATAATCCATTATCGTGTGTGTGTGTGTATATATATACACATTTATATATATATGTAGAGAGAGAATTTATGCCACTATATATACACCAGGGAAGTTATTTCAGTTAGGGAATTGGTAGCTTTGAAAGAGCAGAAGCTGAAATTATCTAGTCAAACAATTGTACCAGTGAAGCATTTATTTCCTGAACCATGTTTTCCAGATTGTATTTGTGGTAAAAAATGCCCCAAGCTGGGAGCAACATTTAGTCTGTAAAGTGCTCTGCAAATGATGTTGACCACATAGATTTGTCTAAAGGGATAACTTGTATGACCCTATTTAGAATAGACTTCTAACGTGTTGGATTTTGGGATTTTGGCTATTGTTGGACTTGAGACTTCTAGGTAGCATGGAAGTCATTCATTCATATTGAGCACTACTGTGTACTTGGTGCTTATTCTCAGAACTGGGGAAAGGCACAAGAAAAACGATATTCCACAGATAGTCTCTGGAACTCACAGTCCAAGAATAAATGAGGAGCCTGCACTTCAGGCACAAGCTAACATTGAAGAAGAGTAATAATAATGGAATTTGTTAAACACTTAATATGTGCCAAACACTTTTTTAAGCACTGGGGTAGACAATCTGACTACCTTGTCCCACATGGGGGTCACAGTCTTAACCCCCATTTTACAGGTGAGATAACTGAGGCCCAGTGAAGTGACTTGCCCAAGGTCACAGAGATGAGCGGCAGAGCAGGGATTAGAACCCATAACCCTCTGACTCCCAGTCCCGTGCTCTGTCTGCTATGCCATGCTGCTTCTCTTGAACAAACCAAGACAGCAAAGCAACATATGAAAAGAAGGACAACACTAAAAGCAATAAGAGCATCAGTGAATTTGGACTAAAGGGACAGTTTTCAGGCTCCTCACCATTCCAGCAGGCAGGTCAAAGACAGTTTTGTAGTGGTTTTCATTTATTTTTTTAAATAGTATTTAGTAAGCACTTACTATGTCCCAGGCACTATTCTAAACACTGGCCTAGATACAAGATAATCAGATGGGATACGGTCCCTGTCCCACATAAGGCTCACAGTTTGATTTCGCATTTTACAGGTGAGGTGTCTGAATTACAGAGAGGTGAGTGACTTGCCCAAGGTGACACAGCAGACAGGTAGTGGAGTCAGGATTAGAACTCAGGTCCTTTGACTCCCAGGCCTGTGCCCTTTCCACACTAGGCCCCGCTGTTTATGACATTTTAATCACTCCTGATTTCAGTATTCACAGACGGCTATTACTCCGAAAAGAGAGAGGGAGAAAAAACCCCTCCACAGTTTACCCTACAAAATGTATGAGTTGCTGCGATATTGTATCTTGCTGCAGGCTCCCATCAATCTGCATTGTGTGAGATTACCAGACAGTCAATCAGTTAGGCTGTGTTAGAGCCAGAAACCAGTAGCATTTGCACTTGCTGCTGTTTCCTACTCATTGTAAAACCTCTGCTCTATCACTTGATAGAACTGGAAGGGAAGTCCAGAGGAAGTGAATGCCATTGCTGGTTCAGAATGTTCCAGTGTGGTTGGAAAGTTTGAGCAATGGTCCGGGTGAGAAGAACAAGACCTTATTGACAGGGTTCAATCCTGGTCAGGTCTGTTTCACATCAACATTCTAAATAATCACAGGTTTTTTTTGGTGTTTTTTTTTTTTTTACTCTCCCTCTCCTTAGGACTCTAGTACCTATGTCTATCCTTTTTGTAAGCAGGTTATACTAGGACTGTCACAAAGTGCTTTTTTTTTTTAAAAAAAAAAAAGTGTTCAGTGGTCCTATTAAAAGTAAAATTACAAAGATTCTCGCTTTTAACAAAATATCTTCCTTTCCTACTTATACTGCAATGTTTTTTTATTGTGAAGCAGTTTTCTATTGAGCCTCATTCTCATTCTTTGATTTATGTAACCACAGATTATTCCAACATTTCCGTTGGTGGCATAGGCAGACCTCCTGTGTTATGTTCTAAATCAACCAGCAACATAATCTAATTTCAGTTGAAATTGGACACATACAGTCATACGAGTGTGTGTATATCATATAAGTGAAGGAAAAAAATAAACTATGCCAAGTCTCTCTCGTCTTCCTCATGCTAGTCTACCAAACAGAATATTTGTGTCATGGCTGTAAGAAAATCTGATGGAGTTTTAAATGAACCACAAAATGTGACCTTTGTTTACCGCACTTTGTCATTTGGTCTGGATTTATGCCTAAGTTCTGCACTGGTATGGTAAACACTCCTCTGGCAGACTTGGTGTTGTCATGCCTTATACTGCAACTCCGGTTCCTAATTGGAGCAAGAGAACTTAGGCCAATTTTCCTCCATGGCCTATTTTACATATTTATTTTTTTTTACATTTTCTCAATTGGTATTTTACATTTTCTCAGTGAAAGAAGTTCAAGGAAATTGTGGATCATTATCAATTATCAATGGTGTTTATTGAGCGCTTACCCTGTGCAGAGCACTGTACTAAGCTCTTAGGAGAGTGCATTGTAGTAGACTTGGTAGACACATTCCCTGCCCACAGCGAGTGGATGTATTTCTTTTTTCATTTAAAGGAGTTGTTTGCTATTAAATTCTCTAACAGTTATAGTTAATACATTTTTCTCTTTAGAGAGGACCAAAATATTATACTGAAAAGCAGAATTATATTGAACAGAGCTTTCAGTGAGAATCATCTGCCAATTTTCTAAGAGACATTTGTGCAGTTTAGGAGAGACTGTAAGCACATTGTGGGCAGGGAATATGTCTACCGACTCTGTTGTGTGGTCCTCTCCCAAGCACTTAGTATGGTGCTCGGCACGCAGTAAGTGCTCAGTAAATACAATTGATAAAATAGCCATAGCCAAACGTAAGGGAGTAAGGTAGTCTCCTACATCCTTAGTGCAGTAGGTGCCCAATAAATGCTATTGATTGATTGAGCAGTGGTCCAAGCAAGTGAAGAAAGTGAAAGATGGATAGAGGGAGAAAAGGATTAATTGGAGGGAGAGCAGAGAGAGAGAGCGAGGCAAAGAAACAACCTCACAGAGTCCCAGAGTCCAGGAGTGAGGCACACACCTGTAGATAGAGGCAGTGGTATTTATCGGGCACCTACTATGTGCAGACCACTGTACTAAGCACTTGGAAGAGTGCAGTACAATGGAGTTGTTAGGCACATTTCCGTGACACACATACACAGACCCTGATGCAGACACACATGTGTTTGCATACACATGCACACAAAGACATGCTAGTCATATAGCTGAGTAGAAATAATAGGTGAAGGCAGGAAAAAAGGAACAGATGAATGCAGCAGTTGAGTCTGGAGTTTCTCTCTCTGCTGGATAGGTTCTTCTCTTGCTAGTGGCGGTGGGGAAAAGGTAGGCTGCAGGTTCGATGACTTTAAGCAACGGCTCCATTATCTTTTCTCTTCTGGCAGTTTCTGCTCTGGTTCCATAGGGCCATCGGCTCCCCAAGAAACTTGATGGTACTGCCTCCGTTTGTATGGATTCTTTGGTATGTGATAGGATGAGACAAGTAGCGTAGTGGAAAGAGCCCGGGCCTGGGAGTCCTCTGATTCTGGGTTCTAATACCACTTCCGCCACATACCTGCTATGCGTGATATTGGGCAAGTCACTTCACTTCTCTGTGCCTCAGTTCCCTCATCTGCAAAATGGGGAGCCAATACCTGTTCTCTCTTCTATTTAGACTATGAACCTCTTGTGGGGCCTGATTATCTTGAACTAACCACAATGCTTAGTACAGTGCTTGGCACAAAGTAAGAGTTTAACAAATACCACTATATATGTGAGTGTATGTATGTGTATATATATATATATAATATATGTGTGTGTATGCCTATATGTGTCTAGCTATCTAATTATATGTGTGTGTGTATGAATGTATGTATAAGGTTCTGTTCACATTGAGAGCAGATCGTCTGGTTGTGTTAATTGTGAACTGATGTCTTCCTATCCATACAGTTGTATCGTGTATCAGAACTGACATCACCTGCTTCTATTAAGTGAGATTCTAGTGTATCATCCTCAATTAGAAAGTAACAATTTGCACGGGTTGTAAAGGTTGGGAAAGGCACAGTTGACATATTTTTCCTGAGTTTTGTCTTATGGAAGACTGTGAGTTCATTGTGGGCAGGGATTGTCACTGTTTGTTGTTGTATTCTATTTTCTCAAGGGTGTAGTACAGTGCTCTGCACACAGTAAGTTTTTAATAAATACGATTGAATGAATGAATGAATTGTATTTTGGCGAAAGCTGGTTCTGGACCCAGGTACTCACCTCCAACCCTCTTGGTACCAATTCTCCTCCTGTGAAGCAGCCTTTGCTTCTTTAGGAATACCCTGGGTACAGAAGCCAATTGGTTTCAGCCCAATTTTGAAACGGCCATTTTTCAGTCAGGGCGTTGATAGATGGCCTGTCCTGCCCAAAACTTTTGATTTCTACAGTCAGTTCTTTGACTCTGGTTTTCTCTGTCTGCTCCTGAGCTGAGAGTAAACCTTACATGTACTTAGCCCGTGCTGGGCATAATATAAGTGAAATTCATGTTGATTGTAGTCTTTTCCATGCAATAATAATTCTGTTTCACCTTCTAATTATGTAGGTGAGAAAACCCTACATAAATCATCATTTTAATATTCATCTGCAGTTGTAGATTGCCGCTCTTGAAGCTCTCCACCAGTATCAACTGTGTACATCAGCCATTGTGATTTCTAACATTTTCATATCTCTTTCTCTTCCCAGGATGGCTCGTACTTGGCAGAGTTCCTGTTGGAAAAGGGCTATGAGGTGAGAGAAACTCAATGAGCGAGCCCAGGCTGATGGAATCCTGGGGACCCAGTAGCCCCCAACTTCCTCTCTTGCTGTCTTCCAGTGTGTGTGTTTTCCACTGAATCCCTGATAACAAATCAAGACTCTAGAAGAGAATGTGTAGCCTGGTCTGTAATCACAACAGCTCATTGTACTATTTATCTTCTGGTGTCTACTGGTGGCTTTCCTCCTGCTCCTTTGGGTTCAGCTGCTTTTGCACACTTTCCGCACTCTCTGATAAAGCAGTAACTTGTATGTGCCAAAACTGTGAAGAATTAGAGAATGATTTATGATGTAATGTCACATTAAAAAAAAAATCCCAGTCACAATGAAGTCACTCGGAAATTTGGAAATTGCTCTAAGCAGTAGAAACCTAGCTAATTCGTGGCAGGCTCCCATGAAAACTTGAACCTAGAATTTTGCCTTCAGTTGGTGTTCTGGAGATTTATGGAAATTTAAATGAGTATATTTTTGTGTTTTTCCAGATCAGTTTTATTATTTGTTTGCTAAAGGAACAGGAGCTTTACTTGCATTGCTTGATGTAGCTGTTTGAGTGAAATATCCCTACTGGATAAATAGTAAATGATCAGTAAATATGATTGAATATTTACCTAAATGCTGTGAGGCTGGGATGAGTTTCAAAGTGCTTAATAGTTCTTATCTGGAACTCTGTATTCTAGTATACCTGCTGTTTGAAATGTATTTATCGAACATTTACAGATGTCTTTGTAAATTTGCAAAGCACTGTACTAAATGCTTGGAAGAGTACAATACAACAGTAAATGGACAAATTCTCTGCACACAACGAGCTTACACTCTAGATGGGGAAACAGACAATATGACTAAATACATAAATTAATTATAGCTATGTACACAAGTGCCATGGGGCTGGAAGGGAGGATGATTAAAGGGAGCAAGTAAGGATGATGCAGAGGGACTGGGGGAAGAGGATAGGAGGACTTAGGGAAGGCCTCTCGAAGATGTGCCTTCAGTAATGCTTTGAAGGTGGGTGAGAGTAATTGTCTTTCGGATATGAGGAGGGAAGGTGTTCCAGGCCAGAGGGAGGATGTGGGCAAGAAGTTGACGGCGAGATAAATGAAATTGAGGTACAGTGAGAGGTTAGCTTTAGAGGAGCAAAGTGTGCAGGCTGGGTTATAATAGGAGAGTAACGAGGTGAGATAGAAGGAACAAGGTGATCGAGTACTTTAAAGTCAATTGTGAGGAGTTTTCATTTGACTATACCTGACCATGGCCCTCCACATCTTCAAAGCCTTTGTGAAATACAACTCCTCCAGAAAGCCTTTTCTGAGTACTTCCTATTGCTCAAGTTATATCAGGAAACAGCTTCCTTTGAACTTATGTACTTGCACCCCTTCTCAGCACTTACTAGTTCATCTAAGGTGATAACTTTAGGTATATTACCTATTCTCCCGATCGGCTATTTTATCAAACCAGAATTTTCCTACCGCCAATTATAATCTTGTTCTTCAATTTGCCCCCACTATAAGTAAATAATTTGTATCTGCCTGTCTAGTGCATTAGATTGTAAACTCCTTGCAGGTAATTAGCAGGTCTTGCTTCTAGTCTACCCAGTTCTCCTAACTGGAGTTGTATTTTTCTCGTACTCCATATTAGGAAGCACTCGAGTTGTAGAGTGGTACCTGACACCATGAGTAGGCATACGTGTACATATGTGTATGTTTCAAACTGCTTCTTCCTAAACCCTGGGGTCCTTTATCCAAACAGGTTCTCTGTAGCAGACAGACATTCCCCAATTCCCTAACAATGTCCTAGCAATAACGCATTGTGAAAACCTGCTCTCTAGTAGAAATAGGTGTGCTGTCCCAGGTGCTGAGCACAATGTTGTGTGCTCTATAAATTCCGTTGATTGATAAGATAGAATGGAATCCAATTAAGGTATTTCAGTATACCTTTCTCCAGTACAGTGGAAAAGGGGAAGTTAGTAAGATGCCAACCTCTTCACTGTATCTCAATCTCATCTATCATGCCGCTGAACTTTCGCCCATGTCCTGCCTCTGGCCCAAAACACCCTCCCTCTTCATACCCGACAATTGATCACTTTCCCCACCTTCAAAGCCTTATTGAAGACACGTCTCCTCCTCCTCATTTCCTCTTCTCCATTCCCTTCTGCGTCATCATGCAGAGCTTGAATCATCACGCTTTATTCTCCTCTTTCTCAGCCCCACAGCACTTATGTATACATCTGTAATGGATTCATTTATATTCATGTCTGTCTGCCCCTCGAGACTGTAAATCATTATGGGCCAGGAAACTCTCTACCAACTCTGTTGTTTTGTACTCTCCTAAGCGCTCAATGAATATGACTGATTGAAAATAGATATTGAAAGTGAGCTGGGAATGTGAGGGGAACTAGAATTGGAAAATACTTCAGAAGCAAGAGAAAGTGTTAAGCAGTTTGTGCTCAGTGTTATTCTGTACAGCAGCCAGGATTAGGAGGATAACTCTGGGGAAGAGACTGAAAGGAGTTCAGTGGAAATTATAAAGACAGAAGCCAGATTGCAGGGATTTGAAAGGGGAGCTGGAGGGAAAAAATGTCAAAGACCAAGAGCTTTATCAGAGGGTGGTTATCTGGTACTTAGATTATAATGAAGGGTGGACAGGGTCAAGGTCAGCATGACTCCGGACTCCCTCTAGCTGAACACGTACAAAGGAAGGAGGGTTTGGGTGTTGGTAGGACATTTGAAGTGGAAAGAGAGGTGAGCAGCTGCTGAGCACTTACATACATAATCCTCTGTTCTGCTCTTGCCCCTGTCTGTAATTTATTTAAATGTATCTCTTAATGAGGTTTTTTTCATGTCTTGACTAACATATTTAACTTTTTAATAAAACATCATGGACCTGTTGTTCATTAATCAATTGAAAATTGCCTGTACTCTTCTAATTTTTCAAATTTTTACTCCTATCCATAACTGTTCCCTTTGTAACATATTAAAGAAATATTATCAAATTATTTTCTCCCTCCACAACTTCCTATTATAATGAATAACTCATTTGCTTGGAAAGAAAGTTTTTTTTCTTTTTTTAAATGGTATTTGTTTAGTACTTACTGTGTTCCAGGTGGCACTGTTCTAAACTGGGGTAGATAGAACAAAATAATCAGGTTGGCCCCACTGTGTCCTCAATGGGGCTCACAGTCTTAATTCTGAATTTACAGATGGCACAGAGAAGTTAAGTGACTTGCCCAGGTCCTTCTGACTCCTGGCCCATGCTCTATCCACGAGGCAACACTGTCTTCTATTATGAATGTCACCACCAAGCATCAGTGCATTGTCTCTAGTCCTGTGGTTTCTTAGTGATTAGGCCTCCTACTTAAGTCTGCACGTCCCAGGAGGGACAGGGACTGTGTCCAATCCAATTAACCTGTGTCTAATCCATCATTCAATCATATGTATTGAGCGCTTACTGTGTGGAGAGCACTGTACTAAGTTCTTGGAAACTGCAATTTGTCAACAGATAGAGACAATCCCTACCCAAAAACAGGCTCACAAAATAGTGTTGGACACATAATGAGTGCCACCCCCCCCCCCCAAAAAAGCTTCGTTCCGCTGCTTTGTCCTTGTCATGCACCGTGCTGGAGAAGGGGAAGGGAGATCTCTCTTTAGGGCAGTGGAACTTGGGCCACTAATGTTAAAGGAGCAGCCTGGTCTCCTACTGCTGCTTCATACCCACTGTTGCTCCTCCATTTTATGTACTGTATTTGGAATATTTTGGCTGATTTATACTTGTCTGGGCTATTGTGTTTCACGGAAAAAGTAAGCAAAAATAGTAAATCATAAGCTTTTAAAGTAATTGCAATAATTTGCTGTTTAGCAACTTGAGAGGGCCAGTTGGGTAACTGTGAAGAAGACAGATGAAACAGCCCTTCCATCACTTAATTCTATCCAAAAGGCAGTGGGGCCCCTACTACTATTTGCAGAGAACTAATTTGGAATTCATTTTAAACACTTAGCATTACATATCAAGTAATTCAACACATCAAGAGGAGACCAAATAGGTGTCGGTTGCTGCCCTGTTATTTAGCAAGAATGGGCCTCACTATAAATTCAGAGCTTTAATTCTACTTTTGAATGGCCTGATAAAATGACACTTATCACCCTGAGTCGGACACTTTTTTCCCAAGGTAAAATCCAGGCTCCCAAGATTGCCAGCCTCAGGAAGATTATTATTATTTATTGGATTAGTTTTCTGTTTTCTGGTGTTTCTTGACACTGTTGCCCTATCAAGTGGTTAAATCAGATTTGTTCAGAATTTCTAAGAACCTGAAAAGGACCTTGTATTTTTTCAACTGGGGTCATACACCTTGGTTTTTAAAACAAAAACTGTCCTTTGGTGTATTTTCAGACTCAGTAATTTTAGAAATATATGCTGAATTTAACATGTGGCAATTCTTAACATGTTTACATAGAATTATATGGACACCTCATACAGCTCTTTTTTATTTTGCTTTTTGGTTACCTAAAAAATTTTCAGTGACAAGAAACCCTCTAATCTTAGGTTCTTAACTGGATTACTCATTTTGCACATATTTTGGCCTGCTTTAAAGTTTGCATTTCACCTAGCTGCACAAGTAGACTTAGCTTTCATCACTTCTTACGATAATACTTGTTGTCATGGATTAAACACTTGGCAGGTCTTTCCCTTATATACTTATACTGAATAGGATAGGAAAAAATAAAATTGGTCTGTATTTTTTTTTATTAGCAATGTGATGGCTTTTAAAATGTATATATTTTTCTGATTTTCCTACTGAATGTATTTTAGTCGTGTAAACCTTTGTCTCAGAGTTATTCAGTGACATAGGAAACTTGACCAAATGCAGCTTTTTAAAATGTTTTCCTTCATGAATGTTTTTTAATTCAAGATAAAATTATGCTAAGGATTAATGGAATGCAATAATTAGGTGGCAATATCAATTATTAATCTGCAAGTTTAAAGATTTTGGAGAATGTTCAGTAGTTAGGCCAAGTCTTTTATAAGTTTATTTTCTTTATTTTTAACTTTTTTTGCAAAAATCATTTAAAATGTAACACTGTGATTTTAACCAGGTAAACAAAGCAGTGTATTTAGCTCATCTATAATGAATCCAGTGTAAATCCAGAAAGACCTTAGATAAAAATGGATACAATGCAAATAAATATAGTTATATTAAATTACTTATTCACTTTGCAGAAATGTGCTGTTCTCTTCTCCAATAAATTAGCAGATGACTCTGAAGGGAATAAAATAAAATGGGGGTTCAATGCATTCTTGGTTGTATTGGTTTATGTTCTTGTATAGAAGGTTTTCTTGTGTTTAATATTTGCTTTCCAATGCCCAGCATTAGTGTGATATATGCTAATAATTATCCTGCTTATAATATTTTCCTAATTACCAGGTTTTCTTACCTAAGTCTTTTGGAAAATGTTGTAATCAACTTCCCTATAAACAGTTTAAAGAATCTCATAGAATAGTTGCAATTCATTCACAGTATGATTTATTGTTAATATAATAAAACTGTACAGAGCTTTGCTCTGCTATCTATTCAAAAACCAGTAATCGCTTAAACTTTCTGCATGCTGTAAGCAAAGCATCATATCCTGCCATTCATTCATTCATTCAATAGTATTTATTGAGCGCTTACTATGTGCAGAGCACTGTACTAAGCGCTTGGAATGAACAAGTTGGCAACAGATAGAGACAGTCCCTGCTGTTTGACGGGCTTACAGTCTAATCGGGGGAGACGGACAGACGAGAACAATGGCAATAAATAGAGTCAAATCTCGTAAAAACAATGGCAACTAAATAGAATCAAGGCAATGTACTTTTCATTAACAAAATAAATAGGGTAATGAAAATATGTACAGTTGAGCAGACGAGTACAACAGTTGAGCAGACGAGTACAGTGAGTTATACAGATGTATAAAATAGAGAATGATGGATAAGCAGAAGGATGAGAGAAAGACTCACTGCAAAGAAGCCACCTTGACATGGTATGTGAAGCAAAACTGGAAAAATAAGTCAGGTGTTCAACTCCAGATGCCAGTTTTGAAACTGACACACATGCAGCCTGCGACCCAACTTGACTTGAATATTGGCACTGCAAAAGGCAAACTTTACCCAAGGAGGAAGTGGAATTAGGTCTGGAACAATTTCTCTTATGTCCTAGGCACAAAAAGGCTTTCTTCAACACCAGACGTGTACTCTTGTTCCAGCTGTTTTTCTTTCGTGGACATATTTACCATGGCCAATTTATGGTTAAAAATAAAAATCCACACTGTCCACTTCCATTCCTTTGGTGTTTTAGACCTTATTGTAGCATAGTGATGTGGCTCAGGATTTTGCCTCAAACCTATGCCTGTTGATTTTTGAGTTTCTGACATTTTTGTGCAGAAGGAAAGCTGCCATCAGGTAAATCTATGTGTATATATAGCGGCTACTTTGGGGATCCTGAAAAGTACAGTGATACCTCCGAAGAGGATTCAATTTTTAGAGGACCGGAGGAGAAGTACATGACTTACTGAAGCACTCTGATACTCGTCACAGCCCTATGTACATATCCATATACTCCACTTTTCCCCTTATCTATAATTTCTCAAAATACCTACTCCTCCTCTAGTCTGAAGGCTCCTTGTGGATGAGGATTGTGTCTACCAAGTGTACTGAATCGTACTTTTTCAAGTGCTAGCACAGTGCTCTGCACAGAGTAAGTGCTCAGTGATACCATTGACAGTTGAAAGTGGTTGGTATACTGTGAGCTTACTGTGGACAAGGAATGTAACTGTTGTTGTATTGTACTCTCTACTGCTTAGTATAGTGATCTGCACACAGTAAGAGCTCAATAAATTCGATGATTGAATGAGTGAATCAGTTAGTCTTAAAATGGGTTACATGCTAAGAGAGGTATAATTTTCTCTTTCCTGATACTGCTGTACACAGTCTGTCTTCAGTTTCACAGTGAAGATGTAGGCCTGTCAGCAGTATTTGATATTAGAATTAAGCCTTTATATGTTTGGGAAAGGATGGGCAGTGGTAGATAGAGTTAGGCTTACACTCAAAAACTACGTAATTAGCCAATTACTTTTGTTATCATTAGAAGAAAATAATGGAATGTCAGGAAGAACGATCCAAGGGAAAAGCCAAAATTGTAAATTTTTTTTTTTCAAAAGTTGTGTTTTTCTCCTCCTTGTTGCTTGTGAAAGAGCAAATATTCTTCTTGTGATGGTAGTGTGAAACTAAAGAAGAACAAAGCAGACCTTCTATTTAAAAAAATAAATCCTAATTTACACTCTTATGGTTGCCTTTTCCTCCTTATATCATAGGTCCATGGAATTGTGCGTCGATCCAGTTCATTTAACACAGGCCGAATTGAGCACCTATATAAGAACCCACAGACTCACATGGAAGGAAGTAAGCTTTTTCCCACCCGTGTTCTTTTTCTGAGCCCATACTTCCAGCGATGCTACACCAAATGACTTTACCTTGTGTCAGTGTTTAAATCTTTTTCACTAGTGTTCACTTCATGAAGCAGCATGGGCTAGTGGACAGACCACAGTGCTGGGATTCCGAGGCTCTTCAAAATCCCTGCTTCTGCGGGTGAGATACTTAACTTATCCCAGCTCTGCCTCTTGTCAGCTCTGTGACTGTGGGCAAGTCACTTAACTTCTCGGTTCCTCAGTTACCTCATTTGTAAAATGGGGATTAACTGTGAACCTCATGTGGGACAACCTGATTACCCTGTATCTACCCCAACACTTAGAACAGTGCTCTGCAAATAGTAAGCACTTAACAAATACCAACATTACAGAGAAGCAGCGTGGCTCGGTGGAAAGAGCCCGGGCTTGGGAGTCAGAGGTCATGGGTTCGAATCCTGGATCTGCCACTTGTCAGCTATGTGACTGTGGGCAAGTCACTTAACTTCTCTGGGCCTCAGTGACCTCATCTCTAAAATGGAAATGAAGACTCTGAGCCTCACGTGGGACAACCTGATTACCTTGTATCTACCCCAGCGCTTAGAACAGTGCTCTGCACATAGTAAGCACTTAACAAATACCAACATTATTAACTTCTCTGTGCCTCAGTTCCCTCATCTGTAAAATGGAGACTTAACACCTGTTTTCCCTCCCCTTACTCTGTAAGTCCTATGTGGGACTTGCATTTAGTACAGTGCTTGGCATATAGTAAGTGCTTAATAAATTTTATTATCATTACTGTTATTATTTGTGGTTTTGGTTTTCCACTAGAGAATATGCAAAACTCATCAGTCATTGGATGTCTCACTTTCAGGAGTACAGTTTTATTCATCTCCTAATCTCAAATATTGTTGCCCAGAACAAGCGATGTACATGCCAAGTGAAGTGAGTGCTTTAGGTTGAAATAAATGCATTATTTTGGGCTGTGGTTTTACTTACAAATCATCCCCAAGCTTAGAACAAATGAATCAGTCTGGCTTAGTGGAAAGAGCCTAGGCTGGAGAGTTCAAGGGTCATGAGTTCTAATCCCAGCTCTGCCACTTGTCTGCTGTGTGACCTTGGGCAAGTCACTTAACTTCTCTTTGTCTCAGTTCCCTCATCTGTAAAATGGGGATTAAGATTGTGAGCCCCATGTGGGACAACCTGATTGCCTTGAATCTACCCCAGTGCTTAGAACAGTGCTTGCCACATAGTAACATCATTATTATTATTATTTTTATTAGAAGTACAATTTGTGCAGTGGTTATTGATAAGATGTCTCTTGCCTGGATAAAATATGGTTTCCTTCTGGTAGGATGGAAAGCAGAATATAAATTTTGAGCACCTATCTTTCTGTGCACAAATGAAGCAAAACAAATTACCTTCAAAGAGTTTATTGTTCAATACAGGCATCTTTTACTGCCCCAGGTTTATGGAAGAGCAGTTCTTCTGAACTGTAAGCTTTCTGAAAACTAGTCTGATAAATCATTATTTATTCTATCATCCCACAAGGTCCTAATTATCAGTCTGAACATGCTTGAAGCTTTGGAGTTAATTTAAAATTAAAAATGTTTATTTTCATATGAATAATTTTTATAACATATAGTAATATACCTAATGGTGCTACTTATTTTCTGAATATCAGCAAAAAAAATTAGTGTCACACTAACCTTGTTTTTCCTGAAGCTTATCCTTGTGCATTTCATTTTGTTCAAATTTTTTAAATGATGGTCTAGCCAAATATTTTCCATTATATATACTTGAAAGCTCAGGGATGTGGAAACATTGACTGGGGAATTATTAAGCAAGTGAAACACAGGAAATAACAGAAAATAAAATAAAGTAAAATAAAAAAAGAGGTACTTAGGAAATCCCTTTTATGTGACCCTACTGGTTTTTGAGCAAGCACTGATGAACCAATGAGGATGCACATTTAAATATGAAATGTCAGTTATTCAGTGTGAAAATTATAAGCAAACTTAGAGTTATCAAGGAATTTTTTTTGCATCAACTATTTAACGTGATAGGAGTAGAAGGAAGTACAATATATAGAAGGAATTGGTAACATTTTTAGGCACATATTAATTGTGAAAATTATATTTTTAAGGAGTTATGGCTGTGTACACAGACTTGATGATCTTAGTGGATAATGACAATATAAATTAGAAAAAACATAAAGAAGAAAACAGGATTCTCATTTGGGGAAATTCTGGGAAGATTTAGCATAATACTTTTACAGAAATTAATCAGACCTAGAAAGAGTAAACCTTGAAAAGGAAGTCTATGTGGATATTTTAGTTTCAAAAATGGGAATGGAAGGTAAATGCCCCTCTTTCCTTTTCCCCACTAATGGCAATCAATCAGTCAATCAGTGATATTCACTGAGTGCTTATTGTATGCCAAACATTGTAATCGACATTGTTCTCCCAAGTGTCTTAGAGTTGATATCGTGCTCCCTGCCCTTGAGCTTACAGCCTAAAAGACTGTAGATGATAGTGAGATTGAACTAATAAATAGTGGTTGTAAGCTAAATTTTCTTCTCGGCACCCTCCTGGTGCTTGGAAACTACAGAATAAAAAAAGTAGTATGCCCCCTAACCCAAGTAGCTCATTCACTAAGTAAATGAATTTATAGGATATACTCTTTAATAAATCAGCAGGAGCCAACAGTAGCATCCGTTGTCCGGTGGAGAAGATTTAGTCTGAAATTGGGGCTATTCTGCCCAGTGAAAACACAGTAGGGAACGGCTGGAAACCATATAGGTAAGCAGATGTCCAGAATTTACCCATCAGTAGTTATCACCAGAAACCTGGAACCCTAGAGCCGTGGCTTTCATTGATTTATTAATTGTGCAGGACTTCCAGGCCACCCCTCTATTTGCTAGGCCAAGCTGCTTCTCTAAGTATTCATTAATTTGCTTAATCAGTATTTATTGCCTTCATCTATCTGACTGATTGTTTTCGTTTTCTGAAGACATGAAGCTGCACTATGGAGACCTCACTGACAGTACCTGCCTGGTGAAAATAATCAATGAAGTAAAACCTTCAGAAATTTACAACCTAGGAGCCCAAAGTCATGTCAAAGTGAGTAGCTCTTATCATATGTTGGTAATGAGTATTTCAATCCTCCTTAATTCAGGCCCTACCAATTCAGAATTGGCCACACATATTGTTTCTAACCAACTTCTTCCCATTTTGAATTGTTGTCATTTAATTTGAAAAATCAATATCAAATCATGCAATTTGTGTCATAAATCTGTCTCCCAATGTGAGCTACATTGGGCAATGATAATATTGGGAGCCTGCATTTTGTAATCTGAAGGAAAATAAGGTAAGTATTGATAGTATTCCTGAGTTTATATGCCTTAGCTTAGCTTGAGGGGGTGCTGTTGCTGATTGATTTTTTTTGATGCATCGGTGATGTAAAACATAAAATGAGAACGTTAACAATTCATTCCTTTCAGTGATTCATAAAAGTTTTCCCACCCTATGCTTATTAGAAATTAGTGTCATTTTATATGATGTAATTACTCTTTATTAGCCTCATGGTTTTGTTGCAGTTGCTAATTGTAGAATTAAAATTATGTTTTGCTTTCTAATTGCTTAATGTAGATATGAGAACAGCTGGTGATAGCCACTGGTGTTAGGTGACCAATGAGTAACCTGAGTAATATAATACAATTTCTCATTAAATATAAAACAAGTCTATTTAGAGAGGAGCCCCACATAATGATTGATATTTTCCCATCACTGCAAGCTTGTTTTAAGCACTTTTATTCTGCATAATATTTATAGCATTGTAATAGGCATTTTACTTGGGAAATATGTAGAAATTCAGTCAGCATCGAGAATGAGTTGCATTGCTAGAAGGAAGTCTGAATCAAGTGATCTCAGAGTTGCATTCTGAAGAGCTGCTCAGGACAGAGTATGGGTTTTATAGTCAAAATTGATACTTTTAAATTGGAGGAAGTGAAACAACCCTATTCAGCGTCCATTTGCTTGTGAGTGCCACCTTTAGTGGATTTTAGGAAAGCATGATAGTTCATTGTCATCTATATCTCTACCATGCCCCAGATTATTGGAAAATCTGCACTGTGTATAACAGAAATGTGACTAAATGGATTACCATTTGAAAGAATGATGGAATTGTCAGTGGGATTTCCAGAGACGTGTTTAGCTTCCCAAGTTTAGCTTCCCAGCCAGGCTTGCTCAAATCATTTTGGCCCCTTAAGTAACTGGGGAGATAATTGAAGCATGAGGTGAAATGAAGTCAAAAGTGAAAAAGAGGTAGCCTTAGCCAAAAAACCACGCTAGGCAATGGCCTGGTTTGCCTAAACCGTAGATTGAGTCTTAATGAACAATGCTTATACCCATCTACAACCTCCAAACCAAATTGGGATTTAAAGCAGGCAGTACATTTCCTGTTATATTTAATCTGCTAACCCTAACAGTGGCCAGGTTCTTCTGTGAATCTGGTCAGTTTGGAAGTTTGGAACTGTGTAAATTTTGTGGAAACTTTTGGAAGAGAATGACTCAATAGCTACAAATCTGTACTTTTAAAAAAATAGTATTTAGGTGCTTACTATATGCCAGGCACTAGCCCAAGTGTGGGGCTAGATACAAGCTAATCAGGTTGGACTTATTCTATGTTCCACATGGGGCTCACAGTCTTAATTCCCATTTTGCAGATGAAGTAACTGAGGTGCAGAGAAGTTAAGTGACTTGTCCAGGTCACACAGACAAGTGGCAGAGCTGGGATTAGAACCCAAGTTCCTCTGTTTTCCAGGCCTGTGTTTTATCCACTAGGCCACACTGCTTCTCTGAATTACTTTTTTGGACCACTGAAGTATTACAGGTGCATTAGTCAATGCAGCTTTATCAAGTGGGTGGAGCATGGGCCTGGGAGTCAGAAGTACCTGAGTTCTGATCCCAGCTCTGCCACTTCTCTGCTGTGCAACCTTGGGCAAGTCGCAACTTCTCTGGGCCTCAGTTACCTCAACTGTAAAATGGAGATTAAGGCTTGGAGCCCCATGTGGGGCAGGGACTCTGTCCAACCTGATTAGCTTGTATCTGCCTTGGCATTTAGAACAGTGTAGAACACATAGTACATTTAGAACACATAGTAAGTGCTTACCAAGTATCATAAAAAAAAAAAAAAGAAGCATTGCTTTTTGAATGAAAAGATGCCAGTTAATAGCTGGCTGAAGAGCACCGCAGGCTAATTGCTTTTAGGATGATCGTGTCTTCAAGGTATGTTCCCGTTCCTCACTGAACTACAGATTCTGAAATCCCCCCATTGAACTTGAATTTATTTGTGAGATGTCTTAAATTCCAACCTCCCAGGCATTTGGCAATTTTTCAGAAGTCAGGTTGCTTTCACTTTTCTTGCTTCTGTAATGACACAATTGTATATTTACAGTGTATTTCTTATTGTTCATATAAAAAGAACATTCTTTTCCCTTCCAAGTTGGAAGAGACTAATGTGGTTTAATTTTTCACAATACTACCCAGAAGCAGGCATTTCAGTGTCATTGCACTGCCTCCTGGTTTGTTTTTTTTTCCAATTTTCCTCAAGGAACAAGCTCAACCTTTTCTTTCTCTTGCCAATTTCTATTTTCTTCTTTTCTATTCATAGTTTGTAAGCTTATAGGTGTTCATTGACTGAAGATCGTCTGCATTAAAAATACAGAAACCACTGTCTCAGCCTCTTTCCTTGTTAATAGTAGAAGAGCTTTTTTTGCTGCTTAAGACCTATTTTTCCAAAAACACTTAAAATAGTTTTATGATCCAAGCTTATTCATCTTTCTTCACCTAGTTTTTACTTGGACATTTAAAACCAATATTTACTGTCGTGCTTCACTAGCTCATGGTGATATGAATAGACCTTTATTTTCAAATTGGTTAAAATGGGAGGTAAAGAAAAAGGGGTGGTTTTTTTTTTTACAATATGGTACCAAATTATTAGATTCTATAATAATATTAATAATTATTGTGGTATTAAACCCTTACTGTGGGCCAATCATTGTACTAAGTGCTGAAGTTGTCATGCAGATTGGACTAAGTCCCTGTCCCACATGAGGCTCACAGTCTATATAGGAGAAAAAACAGCTATTTAGTGTGCATTTACCAGATAGGAAGCTGAGGTCCAGAAAAGTTAAGTAACTTGCCCAAGGTCACACAGTAGGCAAGAGGCAAAGTCTGGATTAGAATCCAATCTTTTGACGCTTGGTCCATGCTCTTTCCACCACGCCATGTGTTTCAAATTTAAAAATGACACTTGAATCAGTGGGATTCAGCAAAATAATGAGTTGGCTTTAAGGCAGTAGAAATCAGCATCTCTCTCTCTCTCTCACCTAACTTTGCTCCCCTCTTACAACACCTCAGCCTGTACTCCTCACTCCTCTGCCATGATCCTGCAAGCTCATTTTTCTCACAGTCGACTCCTAGCTTGTGTCCTCCCTGCTACCCAGAACTCCCCTTTCACTTCCAACCGACCGCTACTCCCTTCATCTTCAAAGCCCTACTAAAATTGTATCTCCTCAGAGAAATGTTCCTTGGCTAAAATCCACCCTCACTTCTGCATCGCCTATGCACTTGGGACTCTACCTCTTAAGCGTTTTGATACTCACTCCCCCCTCCCCCCTAGCACTAATATACATAACCTTAGGCCCTGAGATTTCCTCTAACTGTTATTTATTTTAACGCCTTTCTTCCCCATTAGACTGTAAACACCTTGAGAGCAGGGATCATGTCTAATCTTAAAATTCAAAACTTAACGTATTTTGTATTTTGGTCACTTTGAATCAGCAGTGCTTGGAGTGTTGCTGACGGTTGTTTGTATTGGCCTTACTAGGAGCAGTTTAAAGTTTTCTATCACTCTCACTTCCAGGTAATTTTATGTGGGCCATGGTGAAAGTAAGGAAAATAAAATAATAGGAAGTAGGTCTTCAGTGAAGAAGAAATTGGTTCTTGGAATGAACCCATGACAGTCTGGGAAATACTGACCAAAAGATGTTTTACTGAATCATCAGCAGTAAGAATTATGAGTCACGAAGTAGGTCATTGAGAGGCTGATTTGATTTGAAGAGGAGAAAGTGAGAGACAACGAAAATGTACTCATTGATATGGGTAAAATGAAAGATGCCATCATCTACAGTGGAATAAATTATCCAGAGTGTTAGCCAGGTTTAGTTTGGGAAACATTTTAGCAATTCAAACTATACTTTTGTATAGTTTATTTGTTACACAAACAGATTCAGTATTTTTTTTATAAGTCTGGTCATTCTCAGCTTTTCTGTTAGGGTTTGAAAGTATTATAATATCTCCATGCTGCCTGTTTAATCATATATTATTTATTAAAAATTCATTTACATATTGCTTGAAGGTCACAGGGCTTGGTTCTAATCCCTGCTCTGCCACTAGTCTGCTCTGCGACCTTGTGCAAGTCACTCCTCTGTGCCTCAGTTACCTCATCTGTAAAATGGGGATCTGTGATCCCTAGGTGGTACAGGGACTGTATCCAACCCGCTTATCTTGTATCTCTGTTTGTGCTTTACACAGTGCCTGGTACATAGTAAACACTTAAATACCATAAAAAAAGAGAAGAATGGGTGGATAAGTGATCAAATAAGTGCTTAATGTGGTAGTACAGTGAGACAGTTGTGGGCAGGGATTGTCTCTGTTTGTTGCTGAATTGTGCCCAAGTGCTCAGTACAGTGCTCTGCACACATTAAGCACTCAATAAATACGATTGAATGAATGAATTAATAGTAATTGTAATACTAGTGATAGTACTGAGAAGCAGCGTGGCTCAGTGGAAAGAGCATGAGCTTTCATGGGTTCGAATCCAGGCTCTGCCACTTGTCAGCTATGTGACTGTGGGCAAGTCACTTAACTCCTCTGTGCCTCAGTGACCTCATCTGTAAAATGGGGATTAAGACTGTGAGCCCCACATGGGACAACCTGATTCCCCTGTGTCTACCCCAGCACTTAGAGCAGTGCTCTGCACATAGTGAGCGCTTAACAAATACCAACATTATTATTATTACTGGTAGTAAGGGTTGCATTAGCAGTCATGGTGGTAGTAGTAGCATTTATTGTGTGCACACTAGCTGTGATCCACTGTACCTAGTACACAAGGAGCTTACACAGATGTGTACATAAGTGCTATCAGTGACTGAAAGTCTAGCCCGTTCTCCTATATCAATCAATGGCATTTATTGAGTACTTGCTGTGGGCAAAGCACCGTACTAAGCTCTTGGGAGAGTACAGTACAACGGAGTTGGTTGACTTGTCCCCTGCACACCACGACCCTACAGTCTTGAGGACTACATCATGAGACTGTATTCTTGGGAACCTAGCATTAATGAAAATGCATCTTGTAGTACTCACCCCATCCATGTCCAGATGGGTAAATGCATATAATTGCAACTTTTCAGTATTGTTTAGTTTTCATAATCGCTTTTATTCTTTTTAATTCCTATCCAAGCAACATCTTTACATTTCCCTCCCCGGTTCGTCTTATTTTAGCAGTAGTTTCTTTGGTTTCCTTTTCTCTACATCCATTCCACTGAACTAATATTTCTGATCTTCAAAATTTCCTATCTAGAAACCTCCCCTTTATTTTAGTTGGGTATCAGTCCTTTTTATGGCATTTGTTAAGCGCGTACTATGTGCCAGGCACTTTACTAAGTGTTGGGGGAGATACTAGCTAATCAGATTGGACACAGTCCACATCCCACATGGGACTCAGTCTTAATCCTCAGTTTACAGATGAAGTAACTGAGGCGCAGTGAAGTGTTTTGTCACCCAGCAGAGAATTGGCTGAGCTGGGACTGGAACCCAGGTCCTTTGGACTCCCATGCCCATGGTCTTTCCGATAGATCACTCTTCTTCCTATCCTGGCTACTCCTACTGCATTATGCTTGTGACAGTTTCTCCGCCACAGCTACCTGAGCTGCTTTTGTTCCCATGCTCCTTTTCAGCAATGAACAGCTTGTCCACTCCTTTTCTGGCTGTACAATTGTCCTAAAAACTCCACCCTCGATCTATCATTCGGTCATTTATTGAGGGTTTGCAAGTGTGCAGAGCCCTGTTCTAAGCACTTGGGCGAGTACAATTTAACAGACTGAGTAGACATGTTTTCTGCCCTTAAAGAACTTACAATCTAAAGGGGGAGACAGACATTAAAATAAATTGCAGGTTATGTACATAGTGCTGAGTGGCAGAGGATGTGGTAAATAAAGGGGACAAATCTGGCAGTAGAGGAAAAGTTCCTTCTCCTCTTTTGAAACTTTATAAAAGTCAATGTGCATTAAATTAAACCATAGTAATATTCAATTTAACCTGACTTTGAGAACTAGCATCAGCTAGATGCATGTCACTTGTGAAAATTCATCCTTAGTGTATATGTTAAATCTGGTTCCTTGAGCTGGAGCCTTTACAATTTTAGGAATTATTACCACACTGCTCTTCTAAACATCCAGTTCTAAATCTTCTGCCAATCTTCTCTTGTTCTGTAAAGATGGATATGGATTAATTTCTAATATTAGTATAACATCCATGTGATACTTAAAGGTTGATTTAACTGTCATACCTCCGACTTTGGCAGTTTGAATAATTTCAGTCCATTAGCCTTCTATCGGGTTTCTAACCTTTTAGTCTTTGTCACTGGAGTTCTCCAAACACTTTTCAGATTTCCCTTATTCCTCTCAAACTGTAAAGTCCCTGAACACACCCCTTCAGCAAAGGTTTAGATAACACAAGGTATAACTCACCTCATGGTCTTTATATTCATTCAATCGTATTTATTGAGCACTTTTGAGTGCAGAGCAATATACTAAGTGCTTGAAAAGTACAGCTCAGTAAATAGACAGTCGCTGCCCACAAGGGCTTACAGTCTAGAAAGTCTGTATGTGTAGTCTATATGACACTTTCCAATTTATACAAACCTGGGCTTTTTCCATTTTGCTCGTGAACACTTCATTATAGATTCAGCTTTAAATTGTCATCCACTATGAAGCTTTAGTATTTATCTGCTAAATTGTAAGAGGTCAAGTCATTTCCCATTTTGCATTTGGGCAATTTGTTTTCCCTGGGCAAGTAAATTACCTCAAATTTGTCCCTATTGAACTGTTTCTGACCACTTCTTACCAAGGTCACTTATTGAAAAGTGACATTCAGCTTTCAAATATCAAAGACTTCTTTCATATTTTTAGGGCAGTTTAAGAGAACAGGAAACTGCAGTACACCTTGGAATTCTTTCTCTGGGTAAATAGTCTCATTTTAGGTTCAAAGTTAGTGTGAGGTCAGTATTATAGGGATCTTGGTAGGATATTTTGATTTTCACAGGGTTCACTTAGCAGGTTGTTTTGCATACCTAAGGAAGTGTTTTTGGTTTCCTCTGTCCTATATTTAGATTTGTTTTTCAGGTAAAAATGGTGTCATTATGGTTGCCCTCATATAGTACACCCCAAATGAACTCCAGTTTACAGCCTAGTCTGTTGTTCCCACAGCTAATCTTCACATACATTTAAGACCTATTAAGAAAACCCCAGTGACAAAAATTGCCCACTGTGAAGCTGTTCACTGGAAATGCGGGCATTGAGATTTCCTAGGGGTGACCCCAACCAATTTATGATGACTCAGAAAACAATGTGTTTAGCAGGAAAGGCTAATATGGGTCTCTGGTACTCTCTGAATAGATAGATATCAACCAAAAGTGTAAAGAAGGAACTGGCATTGTCTACTTTCTTTCCAAGTACTATATAATGCACTTCACAATAGTGTTTAAATATTTGAGAAAACCCCAAACCGAATGGGATAAACAGTCTCCATGAATTCTGCAAGGATTAGATAATTAGCATGATTGATTTAAGGCAGTCCTGTATCTACTGCAAAGTGATCGAGTTCACTAACTCAGGTAATGTAACACTTGTTTGTTTTTACTTTCCAACTCCTTAATAAAGGATATTGTCCACACTCAGTAACTGTTAATAGTGATGGCATTTGTTGCTATTGTGTCTACTTGAAATGCTAATATCCCAGCCAAAATTGGAACACAGGGTTCTAGAATCCCGGGTAATAAGTTCCCCCTGCCATTTTTCCTGAGGTAAATTGAATACAAATATATCCCACAGTGCAGCCATAATATATCCCTTGGAGCAGCAGCGTGGCCTAGTGGATAGAGCATGGGCCTGGTAGTCAGAAGGTCCTGGGTTCTAATCCTGACCCCCCCAGTTGTCTACCCTGTGACCTTGGGCATGTCCCTTAACTTCATGTGTTACATCATCTATAAATTGGGGATTAAAATTATTAGCCCCATATGAGGCATGGACCTGTATCCAACCCGATTAGCTTGCATCTACCCCAGCGCTTACTATAATACCTGGCACATAGCACTTAACAAATAGAATGTAAAAAGTGTAGTTATATCATGGGATATGTTTTTCCACAGACTTAGATGAAATTAGTTTCCATTTTGGGAAAAATTTCAGCATGATAACCAAACCCTACATGTATGTAAAAATTAGTTTGTATCGCTACTCCCATCCCCTTCTCATTCCTTCCCCTCTATTATTCCTAGAGACTAGCTTACCCCTGTGCACCCCAAATTTTCCCCATTCCATTCATATCATCCCATCTCTCTTATTCTCCCTGTATTTTTTTTTTAAACCACTGATATGTGCAATATACCACCCCGGGCAAGTGGTGATGAGCTAGGCTGATTTGACCAGATGACCTACTTCGCCATTGCTCTCCTTGATCTCTGTCCCTCCTAGTACCTGCACCAGGATTCCAAATGTCCAGTAGCTACCCCCATCATGCCTCAAATCTCAGATCCTCTGGGCATGCTGGGCAATCACCAGGAGCCTACTTGAATTGCCCACCCCCATCTCAATGTGAGAGTGGCTGCTCTCCTGGAGACACACCCGAGGCAGGAGCGGTGTCAAGAGAGGAGAATATGTGAAGTTAGAGGGTGGTCAGTTGGGAGCCAGTTAGAGAGTAATAGTAGTAACAGTAATAGAGTAGGTGTAGTGAGCACCTCACCACTGGAGGCAAGGAGAGGGTGCTGGTGATGACAGATAGTTGAGCAGAGCACTGTGGGATGTTGTTCTTCAATAAAACATGGTGTGAGGCCTAGTGATAAACAGGCAAGGGAGGAATCGAGTTAAGGGTGAGAGCAGTAAGAGAAACTGCTCAGAACAAGAGAGAATGGGAATGGAGCGGTGCGAGGGAATGAAGGAGCGGAGTGGGAATTGATTTACCAGCGGTGGCGGGTTGTAACATTGGTAACATTGAAGGTGGGGCTTAAAAACACTAGGTTATGTTAACAATTACTGTGTGATTTATATCTGGATTCTGTATTTTGTGGAGTGTTTGGAACTTAGTGTATACCTCTTTAGGGGCTGAGTACCAACTGAGCTACTTAAATATTTATTATGAAGATTGTGAATTTGTTTCAGAATCCTCACCTTTTCTAATGAGGAGTTTTCAGTTGGATTGAGGGGGGAGGTAAGTAGCAGGATGTTGGAAAGAATTTTGCTATGTGACAAGCATTCTCTGTGCCTGTGCCTAGATAATACTTGGCACCAATCCAGTAGGAATAGTCCATGTTTATATCATGGTGGCCTAGTGTTTGTTTTCGAAGCAAGGATGGGTATTTTGACCGGTTGTAATGAGAAGTTTTTGTATTCTTTTCAGTATCTGTGGTCTGTGTTCAATCCAACCAACCACCCAGAATGACATCTGATAAAAAGCTCCTTCCATTCCTACTTCTGTTTCAATGTTAGCTCCATTGTCAAAGTCCTGCCCTCTTCCATTTAGCATCACCTTAATCGTTTTAGTTTGTTTTAGCAGATAAGTGCCATCCAGAATCAGGTTCCAGAGGGGCAAAATGAAGCCTGTGACATTTTTCTTCCAGAATTAAAGGGGAAGTTCAGACAGAAAGCAACTCAATCATTTTGGATTTTGTAACTCTGCCAGTAAACATATTGGTTTTAGAATAAAGCTCTAGGCCACAAAACTATATAAATAACTTCATTTTCTCTTTTTACAGTTTTTGCATTCAGTATCAGGTGGCCTTTATTAAACCTTCCAAGTTAGAAATAATTTGTAAACGTTCCCATTTTTTTTAGTTAGGTCAAAATGCATAATTTTAACTACACCGAACTTTGAAAGTGTTACATATTTGATAACTATAATTAAAATATAAAGCTGCTTAAAAACTCCTTCATAGTTAATAATTTCCATTAGAGAACACTCCATGAAAATTCTACTCTACCAGTTCAAACACATTGTTTTATTTTACTAGGTCTAGGTGCGGTTGTAATTTTGATAACAGCTAATAATGTTTGGAATTCTACTTATAATTGGTAGACCACACAAAGATCTGTTTGTATTTTGCACAATCGCATAATCAGTCTACTTATATAGTGCATATACTGTCTAGACCTAACTAAACCAAAAGCCAAATATTATTTTAGTAAGCCAACATAACTATTTTACATGTATTAAACAGATTAATGTAATGATTAAAGGTACATGTTGTATATGTTAATGGTCTAAATTCTGAACATAATATAGGCTGTTTAGTGGATTGTAGAAGATATGCTGGAAGAGTTGTCCTTATTTTACATTGATATGTTGTTTTGCTTTTCCAAATGCATTGAGAGCATTCAGGACTCTCAAATTAATTTAGAACAGGTAAGTTTCAGAAATAGATTTGGAAATGAATGATACCTAAAGTTAACTATGTAAGAAAGTAATAGATGTGTTATGTTTTTAATGTTTAAGACACTGTAGTAGGTTGCACTTATATTTGTAATACCCTCTGTCTTAGTGAAATAGGCTAGGAAAAAGAAACTCAGAGTAATTTCATTTAAATTGTTTCCTATTTTTCATTTTGATTTTTGGTTTTACTTTTTAACCAGTGTTTGGAATGAATAGCCCCTGAATTTATTATTTTATGATTTTTGTAAATATATAAATCCTGTACAAAAATTTGGCCATTGGTACAAAAGTGTTTTCCCTTAAAATCTCTTTTTTCCTTTAACCTTTGGAAATAGATTTTGCTGCCGCAGTGGATGTATCAGAGTCTGCTTACTCCCTGCCATTCTCTCAGTTGACCGGTAAAAAGCTTGGTCTGGTATGTTAAAGCTGTTTTAAATTAGCAATTAGAATCACTTACCCCAAGGGTCTGCTAGAAAGAGGTTTGAAATCTAAAGTGAACTGTTGAACCTGTTTATATTTATTGAGATAATGGTGATTAAAACAAAATGTTAAGTAAAGATTAAAATGGTTGTTTGGACAATTATGGACTGTAGTGCAAAATGTTAAAGAATTGGAGTGAGGGTGGTAGGATTTCAGTCTACTTAGTACAGTGTCCTGGGCACAGTAAGTGCTCAATAAATTCCATTGATTGATTTGTTAATTTGCTTGGAATAAGCTTAAAGGGGAAGAATTAAGTGCAGTGATCCTTCTGAAGTTGATTTAGATGATAAACGTCTAGCACAAAATACCCAAGTACATAGTGAAGAATTTCCTCTCCTCTACCTTTTGGATTTTTTATTTTCGTATATTCAGTGTTCAGTTATGGATTTAACCTTTCACTGCCAAGGAGAGATTTCTAGGTAGTAGTACTCATCCAGATGCTTAGTACAGTACTTTGCACACAGTAAGCACTCAATAAGTATGATTGGATGAATGAATATTTTTATTAAATGAAACTGTCTAGTCTAAAGATAATTCATTTGGCAATCTTTATAATATTTCGAAAAGAGCTATTAAAATCCATTTGCCTGGTGTTAGTTTTCCAATAACTCAAATTCAGACATATAATAATGTTGGTATTTGTTAAGCGCTTACTATGTGCAGAGCACTGTTCTAATCACTGGGGGAGATACAGGGTAATCAGATTGTCCCACGTGAGGCTCAGAGTTAATCCCCATTTTACAGATGAGGGAACTGAGGCACAGAGAAGTGAAGTGACTTGCCCACAGTCACACGGCTGCCAAGTGGCAGAGTGGGGATTCGAACCCATGACCTCTGACTCCCAAGCCCGGGCCCTTTGCACTTAGCCAAGCTACATATTCAACCTTATGACTGTTTTAATCAGTTCAACTTTCATTAGAATATTAGGAAGCTTTTTCTGTTTCTATTTTTCCCCCCGGTGTCGTTTGGCCTGGTAGGAGACAACGGTATTAATTGAAATAAAATGAAAAATGGTTGAGAGGTTGCCAATGCAGTGTCTCCTTTGTGCAAACAGATGGCAGCAAAGTGTTAAAGACAATAGAGCAGTCCACCCGGAAAGCACAATGAAAAGTGAGTGACAGAAGGAGCTGACTTCTGTTAACTGCAGTATCTTGTAGTTGAACATAAAATAAGAAAGAAAGAAAGCTACTATTGATAGTGTGAAACCATAGAGGATGAAAGTTAGGAGATGCTATAATATACTCAGTTCTGGAAGTCCCACATGGGAAAACTTAATCTTTTCAGGTATGTCATTCACTCATGCTTCATGATTGAAATTGGCTAAGATAATATGCATGTCAAAATAGAGACAGAGGGATGGGGGGGAGGAGAGCAAAAAGAAAGAGAAAGTATTCACAAGTTGTATGAAAGTAATGATCTGCTGCCTAAGGGTACTGTAGAACTTGGCTTGCTTGTCTACTTTTTAGTTAAGCAAGTTAGAGAGAGGAAATGTCAGTCCACAAATCAGGCAAACATTCCATGGGAACATTTGCTCAAATGTCAGGCTTTAAAAAGAAATAGAAGTGCGCTCTATTCTACTTCGGTCCCCAAATTTTGTACTAGAACAAGAAAATTTCCTTGAGTAAGTAACCAGAGCCATTTTATATTTTAATTAACGTCGGTAGATATTGATACCATGTCTACATAGGTAACTTAGTGATCGATTTGATTAATATGCTTAATTCAATGTGCTTTAGGGGCTTTCCTGTAGATTCCCTGGAATCACTCAAAGAAGCATTTGAAAATTTTAAATCAAATTTGACAAACTCACCAAATGGGATATGAGACTGGGAAGTACAATATTTCTTAAATATAGGATAAAAATGGGGATTTCCAGGATTCGGTTTAACAGTATGTGGCTATAACAATTAACCCAGAGCAATATTTAATTAAGGTAATAAAGACAATATATATTCCTTAACCATGAGGATCAGACTAGTATTTACCTTGCCATTTACTGTGCTGATTCTCTTTGCATGGTTTATTTTCCATGAACACATTCCTGTCTCACAAATTGGTTCCCAAGGTGTGTAGAACAACTTACTTGAAGGCGTTATCTGTCAAGTGTCTGTTGTAACATCAGTTTATTTCTCAAGGAATTATTTTCCTAATAAATTTGACCTCTTGATAATTCCCTCTCATGCTGCTAGGATTAAAATATAAAGGAGTATATTTGTCACGCTCAATATAGTTTTTTGCAGTCCACTCATTACCTTTTATGCCTAAAATTAAGGAAAGAGTATGCTTTTTCAAGATGTACAGTAACTTCCAGAATCATTTGCTCTGCTGTCCATTATGTTCAAGTGTTTTGTTGTTTTTGTAAGTATGAAACAGCACTGTCCCTGGCTGCTGTAAAGTAGCTCTTCAAAATCAAATTACTGTGCCTAACGTCATATGGAAATGGAAGTTTTTCAATTCATTGCTTAATTTGACAATTAATGAGTGTTATAGTTATTACACATTTGAGGAACATATTGTTACTGTTAACCATAATGACAGTTTCTAGCTATGCAGTGACTTTGTTGTTTGAAGATTTTACATTGATTCAGTATATCAAATTTTACAGTAAACGGTCATTCCGTTTTGCATAGATTTCTGAAGCCCAAGGGACAAGAATGCATGTGGATGATTGTCTTAACTAGCTGTTATTTAATTGTTTCTAAGCATTATAAATGTGAATTACACAAAAAATATAAATTACAAGTTAATGAAGGTTATATAGCAATAGTTAAATATATTTTAGAAGGAATATTCTTTATATCACTAGTATTAAATGAAAATGACGAAATCTCGCTTTTGACCTCCCTGCAATTATTCCCTTCCTTTTTTCTCAGAAAAAAGTTTGAAATGAGACTGAGTTGTGTTTTTTTCTTAATATAAGATCAGTGGTGTGGTGATTTGCTGACTGTTTAGATAACCTTTCCCTGGCCTTTTTTCATGACAGTATCACAATACAACCTCCTACAACTGCTTGGTTTTCAGAGAAATATTGCATTATCATCCTGAGATGAAAACCCCAGTAAACTAGTCTAAGAAATCCAAGTATGTTTCCACGTGTGTACTAAGGCACAGAGTTTGTTCCAAAAACTTGGTGTTGTAGATTGTTACATTGACGCCAAATTCCAGTCTCTTCAAAATCTTCTTTACCATGCTTCTGTAAAATAAACACTAAAATCCAACGCTTCACATTAACATAAGCAGTATGAGCAGTAATGATGTTTCCGTAATACTTCCTTGGCAATAGAAATTTTACTCATATTTTTCTTCAAATTTTTATAAGGAAGATTTTTTAAACGATAGGAATCATGTGCCCATTTTTCCAAAACATAGTTTCAACACCTATATAAACAGAAAATATTAAAGTATCAGTGTGATCTAAATTTTACCAGTCTCTTGAAAATAACTGTGGCTTTTACCAAGTTCTTGGAAACTAGTGTGAATTTCTCATAAAATTATAGGATTATATAGCATTTTAAAATCATGTACTAATTTTAGGTCTTTGAACTTTTTCTGTAATGTGCAGTAACCCTCAGATTTTTTCAGCTACTATTTGTGTAGAGGACTTGCATATATTAGTATCAGTGGGGAAAAAAAAAATCAAGTAATTACCCCATTAAACATTGTTCTTGTCAGTCCCACTACACAAGCACTAATAAATATCAATCTCAGTAATCATAATCATGGCCAATCATAAACACGTTCTAATTGTTAGTAGTTGTATCACTTAAAATGCTAGGTTAGAATTACTATACCTCAAAATACATCCAAATAGGGATTCCATTTAATGGGAATTAATAAAAACTCACGGTAAATATTTTTCATTTTTTAGTCAGTAAGGGGAAAAAACAATGATGCTTTTCAATCTCACAAAATTGAATCCAAGGGAATTATTCTTATTTTCTGGAGATAATAATCTACTGGGGAAAAATATGTGAGCTATACTCTGATTCTTTAGTACACCACTAAGTATTAGAATGTAAGAATTTGGAGAATAATTATTCTCCTTTGTTAATATGAGCTAGTCTGCGATTGTTCATGGGTACCTGAATTTCCCAGAACTTTGTGTTGACTTGTTTGCCAAATCTTTATGATGCCCCCAATAAAATGAGTTCCTTTATTTTCATAACTGTCTTTGACAGTCTAGTACGTTGCCTTCCGAAGGATACCCTTGTCTTGAGAGGAATAGAGACTATTTGCATATTTTAAAATTTACACTTGGCACTTCTGGTTAGGGGTGCTAATTTTATATTTGTAAAGTGTACTAATCATATTTTTCACATCTGTATGATGTGATACCATTCAGTAATTTAAACACTTTAGAGGAACTCTTTTATTTCGTTATGTCCTGGTGATGTAATTTCACTGGCACAGCATCAAAACAAAGACTTAACCATAAAACAAGTTAGAAAAATAAATTGAAGAAACCAAAATTATGAACTGTTAGTTCCAGATTGAATGCACTTGACTTGCTTAGGTTCCTTTGTCAATTCTTTTTTTTTCTGATCAGTGAGCAAATTTTGGCTGGCATGAGATATTTAGGTTTTCTTTGTTTCTTTTGATTTTTTTTACTTCTATTCTTTGCCTTTATTTGAGAATACTGAGCTAAACAATTCTCACCAAAGCAGAGAACACTATAAAGGTATACTTTTATTGCATGCATATATAACCTAGTTATCCAGTTAGCTACCCAGTGAAGATTAATAGCTTAGCAGTAAAAATTACTTCTGAAAATGTTGCATATATCCAGACACACCTGGATGAATTGTTCTGGTAAGCATTCACATATTACACATCCCATCTGTGAAGTTATCAGTGCCCCATCATGTAAAGTAGGATTGTATTAAGACTTTTATATCCTCAGGAGGAAAGTGATTTTCTGATAAGATTGTAATGAATTCCTCAGAAGGAAAATATACAAATGATTTTCTGATAAGATTGAATGAATTGCATTGAAATGTGATTTGAACAAATAGTTTGAAATCACAATCATTACATTTACTAGAAAGTTAAAATAGTAATCAGTAAATTTGGATTTTGGTAAGATTGCTTAATTATGTTCTAATTAATGGTGGCCAGTAAATGGGGATTATATTTTTCATGCTAGGTAGGAAAATAACTCATTGGTTAAAATGTGTATCCCTCTTTTAATATTCTTAATAAACCTTAGTTTTCCCTGTCACAAGAATCTTAATTTAAGATGTGATGGAGGGAGATACTTTTTGTATAGGTTTCTAAATGTACATGTATTTTGAGTTTCTTGGTTTTTCCAAGTGTTATCTCTGAGGTCAGATACTATTTGTAGAATCTAATTTCTGAATTGTAATTATATTCCTGTTTTAATTGGGTTTATTTGTAGTACTCCATCTGGGTCTGTATTTGAGACTTGTTTACTGTCCCATTTTAGGTTTCTTAAAGTACAGTGCTTGTTGATATTTAAATAGTAAAATCTTTCAGTCTTTTCTAAACAATTTTTTAATAGGAAGGATTAGTATTCACATAGGAGATATCATTTCTTGAAACCAAACTGTAAACCTTCAACATCGATATAGCTCTAAACTTTAAATTTTATGTATTTTTAAAACCTATGTACTTATTTGATATTGGACTGTGTGAAGTAGGTGTTAATCTTTCAGATAACTGACCGGTGATCATATGAAATGGCTAGAGGAATTCCAGATGGTTAGGTATAGGTAGCTGTAATGTAGCTTAGACTGAACAAGGACTTTATTGCATATGACACATGACTTTGAATTTGCAGTTAAAATGCTGAGATAAAAGAATTACTGATATTACACTTTTTTCATCCTAAATAAACCAAAGCAAGCTAAATTGATATTCTTCAGAGATTCAATGTAAAATCAATCTTATGAAATCTGATTTTAGAATCTTGTACAACTGAAACCCAGAATTTTGCTACGTATTTATGAATGGAATTATTCCAGTATCTGTTTCAAAGTAATCTAAGCATAATAAAAGTGGATTTAATTGAATGCTTAAAGATGTATATCTAAGCATCTACCGCAGAGTTTGCCATTTGTGTGAAAGGTTGGTGTCTTGATTGAATCCATTTTCCCATATGAGATTTGAAGTCCTTAGCCTGAGAATTCGCTCTTGTCTTTTGTAATGGAACAATGAAAACCTGGGAATCACAAAGGGATTATCTATTATTCATTATCCCTTCTGTCAGCAAGTGCAGATTAAATCTGACTTATGTAAGCAAATGTTTAAATTTTTATAATAGGAATGCCAAGTTACACATACGTAGTTACTGCAAGATGCAACACATTCATAAAATATATTATTCTTTAAACAGTACATCCAAGTGTTATGAGCAAGCAAATGGTGCTATAGTAGAAAATCTTGGTGAGTAATTCTAAATCCCAGAAACATGACTGTTTCAGTGTCAATAGTAAGGAGTTGTGACTTAAAATGTGATTAACTGTCCATTTCTAATAATTATAATAATTGTGGTATTTCTTAATCACTTATTTAGGGATATGTGTAGTATAAAGTGCTTGGGTCATTTTTTAAAGGTTCCGGTTCATGAGGAGAATGATGGATTTTCAGGTTCTAAGTATTGTTTGAATTTGATGCATTATGAGGAATTCTAATTACTACTTTATAAAATTTTAAAATGGCATTCACTTTTATTCAGCCTTTAATGTAGTAATCTCCACACCCAGTCTACAACAGAAGCATTTTTAAATATCTGTGTAAGCACCAATTGAGCAGATCAAAAGTGAGACACTGATTGAAAAAGAAGTATTGCTAACAAATATAGAAGTGTGTATGCAGTGTATGCTTTAAAAGTAAAATACAGTTTTATATATAATTTTTAGAAAAGTGTTTTCAGAATTAAATGTTGACTGAGTTTCGTAAATGCACACATGAATTGCTGGGCTGTACTACCTGAGGGTGAAAGGTTCTTAAAATGCTTTGTTCACTTAGTGAAGAAACTACTACCTTGCCATTAATCACCTAGAGTGTACAGAAGTCAGAGATAAATACTGGAGTGGAATAAAATCTATTAGATTTCCATTAACTGCCATCATATTTATGACATGACCTGTGCTTTATCTATAAATCAGTCACATGCTTTGACAAGCGCAGATTTCTCTTTTGAATAAGTAACATTTCCAATTCATTTAAATTTCATGTTGTATTTGCTGAAAAATTAGTAAACTGTTAAACCAATTAGGATAAAACTACATATCTGTTAAAAATAATTTAATCCCAAGTGATATAACTAATGGCATTTGCACATCCATAAATAAGCACTTACCTTATATACCAGGCTTTAGCAATAATTGTATTGATGTGTCTGTGATTCCAGTAATGCAGTAATTGTATTTAAAGACTTATGTTCTTTTTCTTTACTTTTCAAATTCATACTTCTTCAATATCACTGTATATTTCTGAAATTATGGTATAAGAGGTAATTTACAAATTGAATTCATTGGAGAAAGACTGGGCTAGTACAGTGTCAATATACTTCGTATATATAAATAGTTGCGGTATTTGTTATGCTAAGCATTAGGGTGGATACAGTGCAGTCAGATCAGGCACAGTCCCTGTCCCACATGAGGTTCACAGAAAATTGATCATATTTTAAGTAAAATTGTAAATTAAAGATTATGTTAAACACAAATGCAATAGCATAATACCAATACCTACAGTTTAGCATGGATTTTTGTAGGTCTGCGAAAATTTTGAATTGATGCATTGTGATCCTATTTATCATTGAAGCATCGTGTGTGTTAAACACACAAGTTTTAAATCTCCAAAGGTTATTTGAGCTTTTATATTTTTCTCGGTTCTGGTGTTTGTTTATAGAATATTGGAAATAGTTTTGGATTAGATTTAACTAGAGGCTGCGGTTTAATTCACTCTCTACTTATTTTCTACTCATTATCTATCTATGACTTTACCTTTAGAATTGATTCATTCACTTTCTGTGACGTGGATGGATTGCTTTGAATCCTTCAAAGGATTCTCTGCTTATTAACTATGCTAAAGATTCCATGTGCTTGTCACCTGGCAGTGGTGTAGTTTAACAGAGTACATAAGCCTTATATAATATTAAAAATCAAGAAATACAAAAGCCAGGCAAAATGAATTTGTCCATTTCAATCCCCACTATCACCTTATGATTTAAGCACTGTTTCCTCTCTTCTCCCCCGCCTTCACTCTCATCCTTCAAATTTGAACCTCTCTCCACCTCCTCCTCCCCTTTATTTGTTAGATGGGTGGCAAGTGTGGAGCACTTGTGAAAATGTTACACTTTGAATTGATGCTAAAGACTTTGACTAGAACCATTTGTTGTCTCATCTTAATTTTCAAACTGCTTCAAAAAAAAATGTTGGGGGAGCCAAAGTTTATTCCTGGGGGTTAGTGGATACAGTTTTCTAGAACAGTAATTAAAAGTAAAAATGCTAAATATACAGATACCAAAAGCTTACTGATCTGTATCAACTTACGTATGAATTTCGGCTCTTACAGATCTTGTATTTATTATCTAGAACTGGCAAAACTTTTTTTTTCCTCTCAGCGTTATCTACTTTTTCATTTTCCACAGCAAGGCACCATTACGATGAGAGCCGTTTACCTTTATAATGTATGTTTATCGATGTAACCAACCTTCCTGAAGTAGAGTACAAAAAGGCTTTAACTTGCACTTTTTTACAGGGGCACTCCGTATAAAAACTTCTGTGTTTTCCTTTCAAAATATCCCAATATATGAGCATTTACAACAGAAATATACCACAGTTGACGATTCCTACCGTAACCTTTGAAAGAACACCTTGGAAAATGTTAGACTTTTATTTTGTCAAGAAGAATTCTATCTGAATTGAATTTTGAATGAAGTAGTTGGGTGTTGGGATAGTGTTCAATTTGTTGGGATTGGGAAGAACTTTATTAGCTTAGCTAGGTTAAAATTCCTATGAAGTTCCCAATAAGTAATAAAAAGTTCTTTACATGTTAGTATTAGAATCTCTATTTTTCCATGGAATTTCAAAACAAACTTATTTTAGATTTTCTAATTCCTAATGTATTAAAAGGAAGTTTTGTGAATGTGCCAAGGGAAGGGTAGAAAATTAATACATCTAATGGACTTTTGATTGGTAATTATGTTTGTGAATGTCTCACTTGATTTCCACAGGAATCATGCATCCTTTTATTAAAATGACCAACTAAACTGCTTATCAAATGACTTTTGAAATAAGAATAAATATCTAGTATGGCCAGTTGGGAGTATTTGTTAGACCTTGACTATCACAGTGACATATATACTATTAAATAAACTGCCAACTCGGTTGTATTGTACTCTCCCAAGCACTTAGTACAGTACAGTACTATAAGTGTTCAATTTAAGTAAATACCACTGATTGATTCATGAACTCTTTTTCTCAGACATCAGCTTTTCGTAATTATTATATATTTGTAAGTCTTACAAGCTAAAGCCAAGAGTATTTTTAGTATGGTAGTTAGAATTCTGCTAGTTCATCTGTAAAATTCAAATCCAACGGACATTACAATATATACATTTGGATTTGAATGTTTTCAGTCTTTTAAGAAACTCCACCCCCCCCACACAAATATAAGTAGAAAAATAAATTATAAGCCTGTCATATCACTGCATTGTGATTTTTTTTTGAAGATCAGCTATTCATGTCTGTTAGAAAGTTCCCAAATGTATCTACATGAAATCTACTGAGAGATTAGTTGTTGCTCAAATTACTAGAAAATCTATAATTCACATTGAAAAAATTGTTTTGTAACAAAAATAGTATTTTTATCCTCCCCAAAATTGTATATGACATGATAGTTATTGTTGGAAAGTTATAATTGGGATGTTAAAGGTGCTAATTTAATTGCATGAATTGCTCAAGGAAGCAGGAAACCTGGTTAGAAATAATGTCATAAGAAAACAAAGAATATTGGGATGATATGGGGAGGTAAAAGGCAATCTTTGGTAAAAACTAGAAGTAGGGCATAGAGAAAGATAGGATGAATTCAAAGTGTAAAAATATTAAATGTTGGAAATTAACAATAAATCATATACTTTTGAGCCTCTCTCTCATGCTGCACATGAATTTAAAGAGCATTAGTCATAAAAAAAAATTTAAAGAAAATAGCACATGTGGGGTTCCAGAACAGCACATAAAGTGTTTATAAATGGTGGTTGACATGGAATACCTAACATGGAAGGGGCCAGTTAGGTCAACAAGCAGCCCCTGACTGCCTCTCGCCTTTCTTGACCCAATGTCACTTAGAGGAGAGCCCTTGAGGAGAGGTGGGATTTGAGGCGTGGCAGTTCCTAATCCAAGACAGGGGAGAGCTACTGTTGCCCAGAGTATTTCTTTTGTTAAAACAATGGCAGCCACCTTTCTCAGCTCACTTCCATTCCAGGATGTGACTGGTGAATCAATCAGTCCAGGCAGAGAGGTCAGTGAGGAGGCTGATGCAGTAATTAAGGCGGGATATAAGAAGTGCTGGGATCAGCATGTTAAATTTGGATGAAGAGGAAAGGGCGGATTCTAGAGGTGTTGTGAAGAGAGAACCAACAGGATTTCGTGACAGATTGAATGTACAGATCGAATGAAAGAGATGAGTCAAGGATAATGCCAAATTTACAGGTTTGTGAGAACGGAAGGATGGTGGTATTGCATAAAGTGATAGAAAGTCAGGGAGAGGACAGATTTAGGTGGGAACGATGATGATATTTAAGTGCTTACTATATGCCAAGCACTGTTCTAAGCGCTGGGGTAGATACAGGGTAATCAGGTAGTCCCACTTGGGGCTCACAGTCTTCATCCCCATTTTGCAGATGAGGTAACTGAGGCCCAGAGAAGTTAAGTGACTTGCCCAAAGTCACACAGCTGATAAGTGGCGGAGCCAGGATTAGAACCCAAGAACTCTGACTCCCAAGCCCATGCCTTTTCCATTAAGCCATGCTGCTTCCATGTGGGAAGATGAGGAATTCTGTTTTGGACATAAATTTGAGGTGTTGAAAGGACACCCAGTTAGAGAAGTCAGGGCTGGAGAGGTGGATTTTGGAATCATCTGCATAGATAGTAATTGAAGCCATGTGAGCGAATGAGTTTTCAAGGGAGCGGATGGAGATGGAGAATGGAAGGGGACCTAGACCTGAACCTTGAGGCACTGCCTCAGAGGATGGGAGGCAGAAGAGGAGCCAGAAAAAATGCCGAGAAGGAGTAGAGTAGTCATCCATCTAATTTTATATCAGACATTTGGTTTTCAGCTGACCCTTGGCTGATTCTGTTTTGGCACCAGACATCCCTATGTTCAGTATTTTTATTGTAAATTCCCAGTCTCTCTTGCCTCGGCTCCCACTCCTGGTTCTGTAGCTAAGTGGTGGCATCTGTGTTGAGGAATGCAAAACCTTGGAAGCAAAAGTGAAAGGTCAGAAATTGCCCAAGAGATGTTCAGCGTTTGACTTGCACCAGATGAAAGTGGGTAAAATGTGATATAATGTGTGTCTGTACAGTGCCCATGAGAGCCATTAGGGGAAACCCTACTTAATATTATCAGTCATTTCATTCTACAGAATACTTAGATATCCTGCTATTGTCCATTTTCCTCACATATCCTGCCCAAAAAAGCTGGGTTGCTGCGAGTTAAATTTCCATATTGCTGGTCTCGTCTATTTGTTTTTTTGGACAGTGATTTGATTTTGTCTATGGTTCAAAGGGCAGGATAAATCTATATATACTACATGTTTGTAAATGTAACGATGCACAGGTTTAACATACACACTCTCACAGAATGTTTTCAGGCATCGTCTTTTGAAAATAAAGTAATGTTAAAGCATCCTCCAGACCTGTCTGTGCATGGATTCATTTTGGTTTAAACGTAGTTTTGTTTTTATTTTTGAACTGGTCAGAGAAGAGAATAAAAGTTATACTGGGGTTTGGGTTCTAATTGCATTTTACTACATCTGGTATAACTGCTGTCATCTTGGAAATCTTGGAAATATTTGACTTAGTGGTTAGACATAAAGTCCTGATGCTTTCCTTTTGTACTTTTGGCACTATTTCATAGACCATGTTCAAAGGAGGTTTTGTAAATAAAAAAGCGGAGAAATATATTTGATGCACTGTAAATATGTCATTACTTGGTGCAAGGGAATGCCCTTGCATTCTCTTTCTGCCACTTGACAGCCTTTCTATAGCTTCCCAGAAGATTCTGCCTCAATTAGAAATATGGTTTCTACCACCTAAATCTCTCCCTGATCTTTCTTTTTTTATTTACTAATTAACATTGCCCACAAAGTGCAGGGTGGAGTCCAATTAGGTATTTAAATATTTCATTTTATTTTCTTAAGTGCTAGCATTAAGAGACGTTTTGCAGCGTGTGC
This sequence comes from Ornithorhynchus anatinus, assembly GCF_004115215.2. Taxonomy (NCBI): domain Eukaryota; kingdom Metazoa; phylum Chordata; class Mammalia; order Monotremata; family Ornithorhynchidae; genus Ornithorhynchus; species Ornithorhynchus anatinus. The sequence continues at coordinate 17,886,240 of NC_041751.1, forward strand.
ATTTTATGTAATTGAATGAGCTCAGAAGGCTACCTGTGGTTCAGGCACTCTTCACTATGGTTGGATTGTTTTGCGATTATTTTAGGGGTTCCAGTCAACACCCGAGAAGAAGACTTGGTTCCATGGATGATGGCACCCTAACTTCCTTTCCTTAAAAAGATCAAAAACTCCATGGAGAGTTTAGAAAGAGGAGTTCAGCACCAGCGTGTGTTTCCTTGGAGGTCTTCCAGATTGGGAAGGACTGTGGCAGGCAGGGACAGGTTCACTCACTTCCTTAGTCTCCTGCATGTTGAGGGAGTCTTGGGTTGGTCCGGGGGGCTAGCCAGGGAGTCCCAGAAATAAATTTTGGTTCCTGGGGAGTAGCTGAATGCCAATCAGCAGGTGAATAATAATAATAATAATAATGTTGGTATTTGTTAAGCATTTACTATGTGCAGAGCACTGTTCTAAGTGCTGGGGTAGATACAGCATAATCAGGTTGTCCCACGTGAGGCTCAGAGTTAATCCCCATTTTACAGATGAAGTAATTGAGGCACAGAGAAGTTAAGTGACTTGCCCACAGTCACACAGCTGACAAGTGGCAGAGCTGGGATTCAATCCCACGACCTCTGACTCCCAAGCCCGGGCTCTTTCCACTGAGCCATGGTAGGCAGATCTTCCAAGCGGCAAGGATTCACAATTCCCTTCAATTTAAATAGGTCAGATTGTTCCAGGAGAACATGCCTCTCTCTGAGAGGCAGTTGGCTATTCTGGTTTTGGGAAGCCCATCTAGTGGAGCATAGCTCAGTGCCTTGAAACAGTGCAATCATAGCTACCCAGTGCCTAATACATAGCTTGGGATAAATACAGAGAATAGCTGGCAATCAGACTTTACTGACAGAAAAGTACTAAATCCTCTTCTATATTATACATTTCCTTGTGCCATCAAGCACACAATCGGTTATGGCACCATAACTAGTCCTCTTCATTTAAACCCCTCAAAACCCCTCTGCTTGGCACCATCACCCAACAGGTATCGAAAGTCTGGATTAGAGTGAAGTGTGGGCCTCATCCTGTTGTAATAGTCACAGACTAGCTGGAGGCTGTTGAGATTTAATAATGGAATTTGGAAATGGAATCTGTTCCCATAGAATTTTTCTAATGTTTTTGTCAGTGGAACTTGTTAAACATTCACGTAAGTGTAATAATCCGTGTATGGTACAGTTGATGGTTTTTTTGGATCTCCTCGTCTTGTGTTGATTTTGCGTGTAGCCAATCATCCTGGTGGGAATATTTTGGACCGCATTGGTTATTTTCTCAGCATGCTTTGAAAAGTAAGAAATTCCAGCTAACTATTTGGGGTCTTCTGTACCATAAACCAGGAAGCAATTTAGTTGGCGACACAGAGGTGGAATGCAGTATGAAAATGAAATGAGATAAAAACTCCCTGTGGAGAGGCAGCCCATATTGTACACCCTAAAGGGATAAATGCTGATACTGTACATAAAGTGCTCTTTTATAAAAGTCTGGAATTTCTAAATATTTATCATGGCAATGTATTATGGTTGAATCATTTAATAAATGTGGTGTCCCTTTTTCTTTCTTGTGATCTCCCTTAGTCTGATAGTTTAAGCTAATAAGTGATTAGAGCTTCACCTGTCAACTAAATCTTGCTTTGATTCCCACTGCTAATAGCATTGTTGGGAGTATTTAATGCCCTTTAGAAATAAAATGAACTCAAACCTTTTGATCATTTTTTTTTTTTAGCATGAATTGTTTAACAGTGTAAATCAAAATGTCATTGTAACAGCTTGTAGGCATCATCGAAGTTCTTACGTTTTTTCAGGTAAAATTTAAGTCTAAAAGTTTTATATGGACCCGTAAATGTGTAGAATAACATGACTATGTTGGATTTAGGGATTTGCCTTTCTTTGGAAAGTAATATAATAAAATAATTCTGATTGTTTTGGAAGTGATTTTGCTTATTATCAGTGTAAATAGTGTAGGAGGTAAGAAATGATTTCTCTTTCTTCCTACCCCTTCCTTTTTCCCATTCTTCCTGTAAATTGGTCTGCTTATCCCCCTTATCTTTTAGGTGAATAAATTTTTTGTATGAGTTTTTCTTTTCGTCTTTCTCTTTTCCTAGGTCTGTACTTGTTTGTCCTTCTTTCTGTCCTTACACTTCTGTCTCCCTACTTTTATTGACTCCCTTCTCCTCGGTTATTGTCTCACTCCACAATTCCCCTTCTCAGACCCCTTTCCTCTATCATTCAATGTTTTGGTTACTTTCCCATTGCTGACACTGTTATATTTACACAGGGATAATTGAAAATATTCTCCCTCGCTGGGACACACTCATGGTATTGTCACTGCCATCAATGTTGTCTTGGAACGAGTGACAACTGTGTATAATCCTTTGCCCCATCTGCTTATGTTCTTTAACCTCTTCTGCTTGTTAAAATCTCTAAGTGTGTTGGCTGATCTTCTTCCAGACCTTTATCTTTTTATTTCTCATTTTCCTCTCTCTTCCTGTTTTATATTTTCCTCTCCCCTTTTTCAGATTTCCTTATTTCTCCTCGCTTTCCCCTTATTACTCTTCAATGTCTTTCACTTCACTCTGAGTCTCTTTCTCTCTTCCACTTTCTCCCTCTTCTTCTTCTCTCTTGGCAACGGGAGATGGATCTGCAGTTGTGATGTCTTGGCAAGCCGCCTAGAAGCAAAATTTTAGTGGCTGTTTCTCCTCTTTGCTCTTTTCACCTTGAGGATATAGACCACCTGCTCAGTCCACTCCTTCAGGAGAAAGGAATGGACATAATCCTCTATACTGTAAGGTCATTGTGGGCAGGGAATGTCTACCAACTCTGTTTTATTGTAATCTTCAAGTGCTTAATACAGGGCGCTGCACAGAGTAAGCGCTCAATGAATATGATTGATTGGCTGGTGACCTGACAGGGGAAAGTGAGGGGAAGGTTGGCAGTCTTCTGTCCTCTGCCTGGATTTCATCAGTCCACCGCCCCACTCCTGCATGCGGCTGATCTGAGGCCAAAAGCAGCTGGCAAGGAGGATGGGGATGTGCTGGTTGTCATCAAGACTATATTTGGGGTGCCTTGAAATTAATGAAGATGCTGTGGATGCAAATCATTTGTCCCATGAGTGACGCAGTCCTGGAGTAAAATATGGCAAATGTTGGTTTTGAAGTCTTAAATCTTAAAGTCTTAAATTGTGCCAGACACTCTTTTTGCAAATTTAACAACTACGACATTGTCATTTCAAAACCATATTCTTGCAATGCCATCAGAGGCCCTGTTCCTGATTTGGTTGTTTAACAGTTTTGAAGTGAAAATAGCTTTTGTATAATGCCTAAGGGTAAAAAAAAAAAAAAAAAAAGAAAACATCCTTTTGTGGTTTTGCTGGACAGGTAGTAATGTAATAGTAAAAATAGTAAATATCATTAATAGTAAATTAATAGTAAATATTAAAGAATAGTAAATATTAAATAGTAAATATTAATAGAATAGTAAAAATCATTAAGGCAAAAATAATTCACCAGTGGTTTTTTTGTGTGTGTGTGGTATAGATTTAGATACCATCATTGAATGTAGAATTTCTCTCCTTTCCCCACTCTTATATGAAAAGTATAGCTTATATGACTTTGGTCTTGCGTGTTTTCAAAAGAAAGCAGGTCTTGAAATTTTGATTTGCTGCAAGGACTTGGGAACTAAATTATACAAATTATAAATTATTTGTTTCTATTGATGTCTGCTTCCAGTCTAGACTGTAAGCTCATTGTGGACAGGGAACATGTCTGTTAACTCTGTTGTATTGTACTCTTCCAAGTGCTTAGTTCCGTACTTTGCCCATAGTAAGTGTTCAATAAGTTCTGTGTATGATGGACTTTTCCTACCCTTATTAGAACTGCACCAGTAAGTCAAGCCTTAAGTCCTGTACTCTCTGAATTAATACTCAGAGTGAGAGTAATTTCTGCCTACTAGATTCTGTGAAGTGCTGCTTGAAAACAACTTTATATGGAAATTCAACCAGAGCTGTGTAATGCATGCAAACTATTAAGTTCTGGAATGCAGTTAGTCTCCCAGCCTTGGAGTTATCTATGCTCACTTGGACTCTCAGCAGGATATGCTGTGTATGGAAAGCGGAAATTGGGAAATTGAAAGCTTGGAGAACAGAGTAAATGTTTTAAGACTACATTAAAACTATATTCATATACTGTTTAATGGCATTTGTTAAGCACCTAATACAGTGCCTGGCACATAGTAAGTGCTGGAGTCTACATAAGCTAATCACGTCCCATGCGGTGCTTGCAGTCTTAATCCCCATTTTCCGGATGAAGTTACTGAAGCAAAGAGAAGGTGAAGTGACTTGCCCAAGGTCACACAGCAGACAAGTGGCAGAGCCAAGATTAGAGCTAGGAGTCGGTCTCCCCATCTATTCTGTAAACTCCGGTGGGCAGGGAACTTGTATGCCAATTCCTTTGTATTGTACTCTCCCAAGTGCTTAGTGCAGTGTTCTATGTACAGTAGCTACTCAGTAAGTACCACTGATTGATAAACTAAGTCTTATACAGTACTGCCTCCCAGAGGCAAACAGCAAGGCATAGTGGATAGAGAATGGGCCTAAGAGTCATAAGGTCATGGGTTCCAATCCCAGTTCTGCCACTTGTCTGCTGTTGTGGCCTTGGGCAAGTCACTTCACGTCTCTGGACCTGTTACCTCATCTATAAAATGGGGATTGAGACTATGAGCCCCATATGGGACAGGGACTGTGTCCAACCTGATTTGCTTGTATCCACTCCAGTGCTTAGTACAGTGCCTGGCACAGAGTAAGCACTTTACAAATACCACAGTTATAATAAAACTGGGAGCCAGTTGCCAAGTATGCTGCAGTTAAGAAAGGGTTGCCTTTTTTTGAGCAAATCCTTCATAAGGAATGACAGAGGCAAAAGTTATAAGTGTCAAGCACTGCAAATCCAAGTGTGGTATTTGTCCTTATAAAATGTCAGCTTCTGCCTTGATGAATTTGTTACTGGGTGACCAGTCATCTGATTTTCAGCTGATCAGTATGGATGCAGTTCCAGGTGCCTTTATATCTGTGTTTGTTTTTTTAAAATTTTAAGTGCCCAGCTTTCCTTCGCCTCACCCACATTGCCAGGTTCCTTGCCTGGAAGCAGTGCCTGGAAGGCTGCATTGTATTTCCGTCAATCTGTGGAAGCTGTGGGCTTTTAAACCATCCAATCAGCAATCTTGTTGAGCATAGGCAAAGGAATTCCCAAGAAGGAAAGGGGAAACTACGTTTCCTGGGAAGCACTATCTCTCCCAACAGTAGAGGGCTCTCCTGCCTGGAGCCAAGCCAACGAATGCATCTGTGAGAGGAGGGAGCTGAGACAAAACTCTCACTTCTTTACTAGCTCTGGTACATTGAGGTGGTGTCTTCTTTCAGAATTTAGAAGCAGCCTCCACGTGGTAGGGAGTGTCTTTATCACTTAATTAAGCTTGTGACAGGTAGGATGGAGAAATGGGTGCCGAGGATCTACTTTGGGTTTTAGGGTTTAAATCCATTTTGCATTCTTTCCAGTTGTATCTCTGCTTAAAGTACCTTTTTTTTTTGGCAGACATGCTTAGTCGGAGTTTTTCAGAGTCCCTTTCAGATTTTGGCCAGATTTCAGTCTCCTTTATTCATTATTAATGCCTAGAGTAGTGAAGGACCCCTTTTGCTTCATGCCCAGCCTAACACATTTGATGTCACATGCACCTGTGTTTCTGGTAACCGTAAAGATCACCAGAGGTCGTCTTTGTCCTCACACTCACAAATGCCCAAGTGGCAGGCCAACATCCATTTAAACCCAGGAACCTATTGTGAGATTGAAGTTTGAGTGACATTGGGGCTGAGGCCTAAATTTTCTTGTACCTGGTTAGGGCAAGACGAGACTCTTTTGGGTCAGGCAGGAAATGCGAAATCATATAATATTAGCCCCTGTAGAACAATGCTTGGCAAATAATAAGCGCTTAACAAATACCATCATCATATATGTATATAGGTTGATTCTATGTAAAAGAGATAGTTTGATGTGGAAATCATTTATTTTTCTATTCAATTGGAACCTCCTATGATTACCCCTAAAGAAAATAAAGTAGATGATGTAAAGCAGGCAAAGGAAAATGCCAAATCTAAAATTAACAGAGGATAGTTGTCTTATTCCAGTCTTCTGACCTTTTTTTTTTTTAACCGAAGACATAGTCACGTCATTGCTAAATTATACTTAAAGTATTATTTGAGGATATTTGCTTTACATTGCTCTATGCTCATCAGTGTATAACATATAGTAGTTTGGAAAAACTACATTTCACTCTTATTGTGAATTTATCATCCAGGTAACTTTACATGTGTTTGACAATGACCTTAAAATAGGGTTACTGTGTTTCTCAGATAAACTACCTTTTTGGATGTGTGCATGAGGAAATATGCTCATAAAAGCGCTTACTGTTACAACCACCCTAGCAAATTGTCATTTTCAACAGGTTTCACCCAGTAGCATTTTGTGTTAGTAGTTCTCTGTAGCAGATGCAGAGGAATAACCAAGAAGTAGCCAAATCCTCTCTGTTGGATGGCAAAGGGTTATTTTATTTAAAACATTTCTTTTTCCCTGATTTTAGAGGCATTTAAATGGTACTAACGATCATTATTTTATTTATTATTATTTATATTATTTATTTTATTTATAATTATTTATTGTCAGGCCACCTTCCATTTCTAAATACAGTAAAACCACTTGAACTGATTACTACTGAAAGATGATTCTTCAACCAAAATCTATAGGGAAAAAGTTTATGTATTTCTTGTGGCTAAAATAAAATAGTAGATCACTTTAAATAAAATAATAGTGGACCTGGTAAAGTTCATTTCTTACTCAAAATTGAATCCAAGTGATGTAACACTAATGTATTTTGTCAGGTTTACCCTAGGTCCTCCAAAGCCAATCATGCTAGTTAGTGGTATCAGTTTATATCACGAACAATACCAGATGCCTTTGGCTAAAATGGGAAAGGCCTTTAGGAGACACCCTGAAACAAGTAATTCTTCTGAGGTCAAGCTCAATGTTTCAACATGTTTCATGCTAATATTTTATTTGGAACAATATTATGATTTTTTCCAGGAGTCTCTCTTATGGCAACTCATAAGTCTATAAAAGACATAGAATATTTCAGAGCATTTTTATTGCTCCAAACAGCAGCAAACACATGGCAACAATAATATACACAAAGTAAAACTATTATAATCAGCCCAGACATCCTGCATCAAGACCCGGCTTTCATAATCCTGACCATAAAGGGCCTGGAAATATACACCGCCACCTCTTCGTTGTGTTATTCTCTGCCAGTGAACAGCCCAGAAGGGAAATAAAAGCAGCTGGACTTCTGTGAATGAGCAGCAGAAAAATCTAGTAGCAGCTTCCTTCTCAAGCCCCTATAAAAGAAGAAGAAATGAAAAGGGGATACATGAGCTGCTAAACACAGAGAAGCCATCCCACTTCTGTATTTTTCTTCAATCCAGGATAAGGCAATCCCCAAACTGCTTTATTCAGATAAGAGGATGTGTGCATTTGGGCCACATCTATCTGTTTGGAATAGTGAGTTTGGTGATGTAGTTTAGTTAAATGACTGTTGAACATAGTTGGTTTCCAATCAAATTTGTGGTGTGATGGCAAAATTAGAGAATTTTTTTTCTGATCACCAGGTGGCCTGGTGCATGCATAGAGAAAAAGCTTATGTATTTCTGGTGGCTAAAATAAAATAGTTGATCACTTTAAAATAACAGTGGACATAGTAAAGTTCATTTCTTACTCGAAATTGAATCCAAATGATGTAACACTAATGTATTTTGTCAAGTTTACCCTAGGTCCTCCAAAGCCAATCATGCTAGTTGGTGGTATCAGTTTATATCACAAACAATATATAGAAACATAGAAAATGCAGGGGCATAGAATTTGAGGGCTTGGGTTCTAATCCCAGCTCTTCTGTGTGATCTTGGGCAAGTCACTTAACTTCTCTGTGCCTGTTCCCTCATTAGTAAAATGGGGATCCAATGCCTGTTTTTCTCATATTTAGACTGTGAGACCTGTGGGGACCAGGGACTCTGTCCAACCAAATTATCTTGCATCTTCCCCAGTGCTTAATTTAGGGCTTGGTGCATAGTAGACACTTAAAACCACAATCTTTTAAATTCTGAAAATAGGCTTCTGTCAGGATATAGTGTGAATCTTCAGAAGAAAAGGTTTTTGCATGCTTACGGTGAAGATTACAGGGTGAAGAGTACAGTGTGAATGTTCTTTAATGAAAGTTTCTGCAAGAAAGCAACTCCTGTATTGTGGAAGGTCTGTGAATTCCATATCAGAGGAAAGGAAAATGGTCCCTCTTGAACCAAGTTGAGAAGAGCATTTATTAAGTGTCTTCTGGGTGTCATTTCTTTCTTGGGACAATTGGTTTTCTTCTCCCTTTTCTACCCTGGAAGGTGAATATCCTGGGAGTGGAATAAAAAGGTTCTTCCTGTGGACTTCACTGTATTCTCTCCTTTACTCCAGGAGAACAATTTTCTACCAATCCCATAAGCTGATGTTTAACTCCCTGAACCTGTGAAAAACTATGGTCTCTGCCAGCCCAACCCAATCACAAGATCCTTTGTAATACCATGCTTGCACTCATGTAATGGCATGGTGGTGCCATAGTAACCTCTCTCTGATTTTTTTTTTCTACCCTGCAACCTAAAACTGAGAAAGCCGGGGGGAGGGGAGAGGGGGGGGTAGCTCCAGCCCCAATCTGAACCAGGCCAGCTTTTGTGCTATTTTTGTTCGTTTTTCCCCCACCAGTTTGGCATGTCAGTTGACTCCAATACTTTCAGACCTCTTCTAAAGTCTTGGCTTTAGAATAATATTGGTGAAACTTTCACTGCTTGCACATTTGAGTTCAAGAAAAAACCCTGCACCTGCAAAGAGGCAGGTAGATTCTTCGAGCTCTCCATCCTGAGTTAGTGTCTTCTCTCTGTCATGGTCAAATAAGCCAGCCAGTTTCTCATCTCCTACTTCATTTTAATCTGAATAATGGAAACTGAACAAAACCCTACAGAGAACTTATAGACTCCATTTTATTCACTCTGGGCTTAAAGAGAATAATGTAATGGAAAATAAATAAATAATTCCTTATGTGTGTGCAGGCCATTTCCAAAAAAGATGTTCTCAGCAACAGGATGACACTTGTCCAGCATTGGTGTATTTAACAGGAAGGATCCTTTGAATTTTTCTGAATTGTATTTTCTGGGTCTGTTTGAGTTGCATAGTTTGCCCCAAAAAGCTTGTAGACCTTGTGACCTCTGCTTCTTACTGTTGGAAAGCTGACTCCAAGATTTATGATTTAGGGTTTTTTGATCATTTTATTCTAAATCCTTTGCATACAGTGGAAATGAAGGGTAATTACTTAATCTTGGGTCTGGTAGCTATTTTAAAGATTGGAAAATGGGTCATATTGCATCTCTGGTTGCCACTATAACAAGCAATCAGGGATATGCTGTGTCTTTTGAGTTTAAAATTTGGAGATATTTACAGTATAGCCTGATGCCCCCTTTCTGTGGATAAATAGGATCATTCAAATTTTTTTTAAAAATGGAAATACTCTGCATTTCTGGGTGGGCAAAAATGAAATGCATCCATGACAATGTAAAAAAAAATGACATTTTGCAGACACTTAGCAAACATTACTTTGAAAATGGAAAGGCAATTTACTTGACCCCTGTAATCCTAGAATGTGTTTAGGTCCTTGAGGTGTGCAACTTTGGCCTGTTGCCTCTTGATTCATAATAACTTAACTGAGAATCAGGCTAATTGTACTAGTTACTACTTTATTAGAGCTCCAGCCCTCTCTGGCCTCGGAGTTTCCACGTTTAACTGTTGCTCCCAAGAGACAGGTGAATAGAGTAGCCTGCACCTAGAGGGCTGGTTGTTAAGAATGTGAGTACCGTGCCTGGCTTTGACAGCAGTTTCCCTTGTGACCTTGGATTAGTCACTCCTCTGGGGCTGACTTCTCTCATTTGGAAAACAGTGATTCCAGTACATACTTCAAATGGGATTTCTCTACAGCCCATGAATTACCTAGCTACACTGATAGATGCTCAAAAAGGCAAACCTTTCAGAACTTTGTAATTTCATTGGTTTGGTAATTATGCTTCCTAGATTTTCCACTATTTCTGCGCCAGGTTTTAGTAATTCTGCCTACCAAATAGATGCATGCTCCATAAATATAAATTGATGAAAATGTCATTCATGTAGGACAGTGAGAAAAGTCTTCTTTAATTAGAATTTTTATATAAAATGGAGCTCCAGCTTGAATATATGACCACAGTCAAATAATAGGAAATAAACTATAATTTCTAAGTTATTTACTGATGGCCTTGTCTACAATTTTGAGATCATGTAACAAAATCATTAGAAAATTAGCTTCCTGATAAGATATATGACCCTTGACATCTAACAATATGAAAGGTATTGGACAGACCATTTTAAGAATGTTAAATCAGTCAGCGTTTTGTAAAATGTGAATCGGTGGGTAATTTGATGGCTCTTCTATGAAGAAACTTGGTTTGGATAACAAGAAGCCATTATGAAAATTTGTTCTGACTCTTCTGGTTTTGTGTATTGACAAGCTCCTATGAAGAGCAAGGACTTGCCCTGTGTGTTCCAGAAACTTCCAATATAAGTGTATAAAAAGGCACTGTAATATGGTTGGTGATGTTAGAGAATGCCGTATCTCATAAGCTTATTATTTTGGTCAAGCTCCTTAGAGAAATAGGTAAAGTTTTTCAGTAATACATTCCAATTTTTTATGCTTCTGCCTTGCCCCACCCTGTTGTAAAATCCTTGTGGATTGTGAAATTGTCCAAACTGATTATTTACCCCAGCTCTTAGCACATGGTGTGCTTAATAATCATATCTATTTTTATTCTTATAGACATTCCCTGATCTGTTTAGCAGTGGCCAGAGAGATAGTGGAATGACAGTAATAAATACCATTACTGCGAATAAATGTTATTGCTACTGTGCTGTGATCTCTGCAGATTTTCCATGAGGCCATCAGGGCTATATTATAGGGAGGCAAATTTTAGGCATTGATGAATCCAGTAGTACAGATTAACCAGATTGACGGCCATGCCTTGCAGTAATAAGAATAATAATAATAAATTGTGGTATTTAAGCACATACTATGTACCAGTTACTGTAGTCAGAGCTGAGGCACTGTGCTAAGCACTGAGGCACTGTACTAAGTGCACTAAACCATATCTACCATTGAGGGAGAAGTGTTAGGTGAGGGACGGTAAGACACATGGGCAGTTTTTGCCTTAGAGGAGATCTCACAGAAGCACTGCCCAGATTTATCACTTCACCCTCACTTGCCTTTTAAAAAAAAAACATGACTCCATGAAATCAATTTTCAGACAGATTGCAATCCTTTACTTCTGTTTGGGAGGAGAGCTAGCACCCAGATTCAAGGATGCTGTGAAATCAGGGGAGTCAAATGGGACCCACAGTCCAGACGGCTTGCTTTTCTTCCTGCTGCTTAAGGCTGGTTGGCGCTCCCTGCGGAAAGGCTGTTATCATTGGGAGGGAAGTGAGAAATTTGTAAAGCGGGCCTGGAAGTCATAAGGACCTGGGTTCTAATCCAGGCTCTGCCTCTTGTCTGCTGTCTTGAGCAAGTTACTTCACTTCTCTGTGCATCAGTTACCTCATCTGTAAATGGGGGTTGAGTCCCACGTCAGACAGGGACTGTGTCCAACCCTACTTCCTTGTTTGGTGCACCACCCCCCAGCACTTACTACAGTGTCTGGCTTTAACAAATACCACCACCATCATCATCATACATCTATGTCAGATTTGGGGATTCAGTATAGTATTACTAAATGGCTCCTCTGTAAGGATTCAGCTAAGTGGCTCTTGTTCTTTATGCCTCACTACAGCTGACTTTTCATAATCTGCAGTCATATTAGCTATCTTTTGGATTTCAAAAATTATATTTCTATGCTCTTACCACTTGTGAACCTGCATACCTTTCCCTCTGGCTCTCTCCCATATTTTGGTGTATGTGTCGTCCGCAATAATTTCTGTCTCTGTCTCTGTTTCTGTCTCTGACTCTGATTCTCCTTCTCAATCCTGCAGGCTATTCCAACCAAGGAAGTCTCTTCCCCCATTACAGGTCCTGAGGCCATCTTTCTTCAACTACTCAGATGGGGTCCGAGTTACTTCCTCTGTTTAACATTATTGTTTTTCTTTTAATTATCTGTTCCACTTCACCCCTCCTTAGTGGGGGTAATTGAGGGTTGGCTCTTTATCATTATTCTCTGATCTTATTACTTTCTCCAAGTCAGCTCTAAAGAGATCGAAATCTAAATTTTACTTTTATGTTGTTGTATTTTCTTGTTGGTAAAATAAACACTAGAAACTGTGTCCTGAGTGCTTTTTATTTTTTCTGTTGAAGCTTCCTCAAAGTTGTTCTGAAGCCTTTCCATGTGGTTGACCTGCCCAATTGTAATCTAGTTTTCGTGCCTCTGAGAAAGTACAAACTCTTCTGGCTGGACTTCTGGTAAATAAGGCTAAACAAAGATATGGAAAATAGTGCTATTCAGAAATGACTAAATTGCATAATTTGGTGTTAGAAAATGTTTCTCTCTCATGACTGGAAATCTGGACAGTTCAATCAACTCTTAGGTGAAACCAAGAATGGAAACATTGGGGTATTTCCGTAACATCATTAAACAGATGAGACTAGGGTGAGCAGAGTTTAATCACCCCTCTGTAATTACTTTCAGAGAACATTTATGTGCAAAAGGCTACAGGATTCAGAGGATCAGAGCCTAAAGAGAGGTCTATTTAAGAAACTCTTGTTAAAAGAGGCAACCCATTAAAAAAAAAAAAGCCTTTCTGTGGATATATCCCTCCCACATGTCTCTACTGAATAAACTCAAAGCATTCTCTGGAGCTGGGATGCTCTGCCCATCCAGGATATAACAACAACCAAGAGTAACTGGATATATCGGTCAGAGGCCTCTCAAAAAAAAACAAAAACCCAGAGCTATTCCTGAGGTGCTCTAGTGAATTCAACACACAAGTGGCATGTGCGTAAATTAACATGAGTTGCTGCAGGTGGGAGTTGTATTAATTTCCCTGTGCATTGGCTGCCTAATCTAAACATTCCAATGGGGAAAACAAAACCGTTAGTTGATATTTCAAGGGAAGGACCACTGAGCCTCAAATGGTAAAAAAAAAAACCAAAACAAAACATATTATTATATATCAATATATGAAAGAAAAAGTAAAATAGGTTCCTGAATAAGTTAGTATAGAATATATGAACCTGAGTTAGGGGTAGGTCAGCTGTACCTTCAGTTGAGAGTTCAAAGGTACTGGTCAAAGAGTGGCTAAAATATTTTAAAATAGTGTTTTTTGGGGGAAAAATTTTTTCACAGTAGAAGGTGGTGAATAGCAAAGTGAAATTTCTGCTCTTTCAGCAACTTACAGATACTTCATTGTATTTCCTTTGCTGAATCCTGATGGAATGATCTTGAAAGAATTATGCCTGTTGTTCTTGGCATTTAGTGATTTTTGCTCCATGCAGTGTGAAGGACCTGCTGCTTGTCCTAAAAATGATGAAATTGAAGAAAGATTGATTTTGGATGGCTTCCAGTGTCTTGCCTTAAACTTTTTACTTGATGAACGTGGTCATTTAAAAGAAAAAAAAACACCCAGTGCCCAAATATATATATATTTGTGTGTGTGTGTGTGTGTGTGTGTGTGTGTGTATCTTTCCACTTTACTCAGCTTGCATTTTAAGGTGAACCAAACTCTTCAGTTATACTAAAATTATATAACCCTGTGCTTATTTAAGTATATTGAGACTTGGTTAATATTTCGCTGGGCAGCCCAAGTCCAGAGTTCTCCAGAGTTCTCCTGTTCTCTAAATAATTTCTAAACATGAGTCTTGTGACTTTCCCAACTGTGCAATAGTGGTTTATGTTAAGTGCTTACTATGTGCCAGGTACCGTACTAGGTGCTGAATGTATTAAGGGCAGACCCTTAAAGCGGGAGAAGGATAAGAGATGAAGGAAGAGAAAATATGTGGACAGTTTTGTAAGTAATGCATGGTATCTGGCTGGTGTTGGCCTTATGGTTTGGCCCAGTCATTGAGAGGAAAAGTTAAATGCAAAAACTGTGCCCCGAAGATAAATGGAAAATATATATTTTTTCCTATGAGCCAATATTCTCTGGAACCCAGTGTTGTTTGTTAAGAACTTGCATGGCATGTTGGCAAAGGGCTTTACAATCAATCACCTTTACTGACTCTTTCTCAAAATATCAGTGGGATGGTTATCTTCACCAGATAAGAAAACCAAGACAAAGGTGTATTGCATGACCCATCCAAAATAATGCGCAAAGACCACAAAGGCAAAGACTGTCCTGTCCTTGACTTTACACGCTGGGAATTGATCCTCCTCCCTGGTCCTTTAGTTCTTAACACTGCTCCTTAACTTTGGTTCTTAACAAACTTTTCAGTTCTTTCCATTTTCTATTTGAGATGGGTGTTTTGATCCTCCTTGTGAGGGAGTAATGATCTCATCAGTTCCTGACAAATATCTTGGCTATGACATTTGCTTTTTTCCTCATGGGAATGCATAATGTTATTCAAGAATGTGCGCTGCTGAGCTGTTTTTTTTAATTGTTGAAATTACAATTTTCATAGCATTGCTTTTTAAGGAATGAGTTGATTTTGAAGAAAAGTAGAACTGTAACTCGTGGCCAATTTGCATTCAACTCTCAGTGGAGTGTGATGTTTGCTTTTGTGGCAAGCATGCTTTTCATAATGGTTTCCATCATTTGTGCAGGCATTGATAAGCCGCTTCCAAAGATATTTTTGTTTTTTTCAGCATTTTAAAAAATATGAGCCTTTTTATCCAACATGGAAAAATAGTTCTGCAGCAGCCTTAAAAGTTCTAACTCTTGATATACCATCCCTGACTAGCATGACTAGCATGGAATGGTCTCTAATGTTTAGCTTTAAAACTGCCTAAACCATACTCTCTTTTACATGTTGGACAGTGAAATATAGATCTACAAATGTCTTTGCTTTCTCCTCACATATCTGGATTTATGCTCTTATTCTCATACTTTGCGATTTGATTCAATCTTCTATTGAAAATCATGGTAGAAAGTTTGTGCTTAGAAATGATTTTTCTATAAACTAAAATTTACATTTTACTTGCTTGAGTATGCACAGTTTATCAGTTTTATGTACCTCTGTGCTTATGTTAGTGTCTTTTCTAGAGAATGGGCTGCCTTTCGAATTGTGAGATCTAGTCTGAACTTCCTTGAAACTCTGATGGAATGACTGGTGGACTAGGAGAAAAGACAGAGTAGCCCTGCTCTCTGGCTAACTTGGCCACTCCTATTCTGAGCTCGGAAAAAGAAAATGGATAGGTTTTAGAGATAAAGTATTTGGCTAACTCTCCAGAAGCAGCATGGCCTAGTGGAAAGAGTACTGACTGGGAGTCAGAAGATCCAGGTTTTAACCTCAGCTTTGCAATGTATCTGCTTTGTGACTTTGGGCAAGTCACTTAACTTCTCTGTGCCCATTTCCTCAATTGTAAAATGGGAATTCAATACCTGTTCCCCCTCCTACTTGGAATGTGAGCCCCACGTAAGACAGGGACTGTGTTTGACCTGATTATCTTTTATGTAATAATCAGAACAGTGTTTGACACACAGTAAGTGCTTAACAACTGTAACGGTAATAATAATAATAATGATGTTGCTGAATTGTACTTTTCAAGCATGCTGTGCATACAGTAAGTGCTCAATAAATGCGATTGAATGAATAATGATGATAACTTGAATTCAGCCACAACAAACAAAAATAGGAATAGAGGCACAAATTAGAAGGACAAGATATAATAATAATAATGTTGGTATTTGTTAAATGCTTACTATGTGCAGAGGACTGTTCTAAGCGCTGGGGTACATACAGGGTCTCAGGTTGTCCCACGTGAGGCTCACAGTCTTAATCCCCATTTTACAGATGAGGGAACTGAGGCATAGAGAAGTGAAGTGACTTGCCCACAGTCACACAGCTGACAAGTGGCAGAGCTGGGGGTCGAACCTATGACCTATGACTCCAAAGCCCAGGCTCTTTCCACTGAGCCACGCTGCTTCCCAAGGTATGGAAAGGTGAGAGGGTATAGGATGAAGCCATAGGTGGTGATTTTAACTGCTTCACATTTGCTTGAAGCTCTAAAAAAAAAAAGGCTAATGGAAGGGGACTCATTAAAATTCATTCAATCGTATTTATTGAGCGCTTCCTGTGTGCAGAGCACTGTACTAAGCGCTTGGACTGTACAATTCGGCAACTGATGGAGACAATCCCTGACCAACAGTGGGCTCACAGTCTAAACATAAATAGGATAGATAGTGTTTCACGAGTTTTCTTACCTGATCTGGTCTGAAGTGTTTCAGACCACAAAAAGTATTGCCCTACTGCCCCCATAATAATTGCAAAGCTTTCACTACATGCTAGGCTCTGAAGAAGACACAAGATATTCCGATCAGTCCTTGTCTCACAATCTAGAAATGGGCAGAAGAGGCAAACAGGTATTTTGTTTTAGAGATGAGAAATTTGGGCTCAGAGAGGTTAAGTGACTTGCCTGAAGTCACACAGCAGGTAAATGGCAGAACCAAGACTTGACCCTGTTATATCCTGATTTCCTGACCTTTCCACTAGGCCTTGCTACTTTTCTTGCTCTGTTTTTCTTGTCTCACAGTGTGGTAAGTGACCTATATATTAACATTTCTGAAATCTTTTTTTTTTTTTAGAAGGGGCATATTTCCCTGTCTTCCTTTTCAGTCAGCTCACCCTAATTCATATTTAGAATCACCTAAAAACCATAGGTGGTCCCCAAAGTTAACCTCTCTGTTTTTTTCATGTTTCTGAACCTGTAATGTGTATGAAAATATTATTCATAAAGGTAGGATTTGTTCAGAGATGGGAAATGGGAGCTGTTGAATCAATCGTATTTACTGAGCACTTACTGTGTACAGAGCACTGTATTAAGTATTTGGGAGAATATATGTAACATATATATTATAGTATAACAGAGTTAACTCTTGTTATAAGCATTGGTAGTCATTCCCTGCCCACATATTTTTATTGCCAGTAATCTATGTATCGCAAATTCTTATATTCTACACTAGCCATTTCTGTAAGTGTATCTGTTCAAAACCTGATTACACAACTATATTTGTAGCATGTGAAGAAAAAAAATTATATTATTGACCACTAACATTGGGTAGGTATTAATGACTGTTATTTATTGCACTTGTTTTTAACCTTTCAGAGCGCTTTCTACTCTCAAACAGCATTTTTCCCCATTTGCTCAGAGCATATTTGATACATAACAAAAGTGACTTTTGTCTTGTTATGGAAAAGTTCCAAACTGTTTGACATAATGACAGGTGGGATATTATTTAGTACTGCTGAAATTTTGGGCTGTATGGCTTCTTTGTTCCTTCTGGATTGTGTTTTGACTTGCATGTTTCTGACGGCCATTGTAGCATTAGCCTTCTTTACAACGGGCTTCAAACATGCCTGTGAGAGTCAGTCTTATAAATGGCAGCAAGTTTTTCATGTATCGTTAGCATGTTTCTGAAACAAATTATACCTAAAACGTTTCCTTTCACTTTTCTTAAGTGGATCACCAATTGTATTTGCTTTGGAGAAGGCAGTTTTGTGATAAGTTTTTGTGTTTTTTCAAATATGAAGCTCAAAATAGAATAGCTCAAATGAACTAGAAACTATAAATTCCATTTATGTTAGTGAATACCCTTCTTATCCATGCATGAAAATGGATTTCAGTGTTTAGAACAATGATTAATTGGTCATTTGATCATAACAATTAATGAATATTAACAATGATAACTGTGGTATTTGTGAAGCACTCACCCTATATTAAGCACTGTAGTAAGCAGTGGAGCAGATACTGGGTGATCAGGTCAGCCACAGTCCCTGTCTCACATGGAGCTCACAGTATAAGCTCACAGTATAAGGGGGAGCAAGCCTGAAAATTGTCTCCATTTTACAGCAGA
The DNA here is from genome assembly GCF_004115215.2 of Ornithorhynchus anatinus. Taxonomy (NCBI): domain Eukaryota; kingdom Metazoa; phylum Chordata; class Mammalia; order Monotremata; family Ornithorhynchidae; genus Ornithorhynchus; species Ornithorhynchus anatinus. Next base: position 17,904,400 of record NC_041751.1, read on the forward strand.
GGAAACAGGCCCAGAGAAGTTAAATGACTTGCCCAAGGTCACACAGTAGGCAAGTGTTTGCAGTATGTATTGCAGTATGCAGTATTATCAGAAGTGCTGGGAAGACTACATGGATGTTCAAATCCAATCAGTGGGCCACTGGGGGTTTCCAGTCTAAGGAAGGAAAGGGAATGGACAGTCTGCACAGGGAGAATGGGGATTTACCCAGCTGTCATACTGGTCCTCTGGCAACCCCAGTATCAGTCACTGGTATTTATTGAGCATCTACATGTGCAGAGCACTGTATTAAGTGTTTGTGGTAGTATGATACAACAGAATTGGTAGACATGGTCCCTGCCCGCACTTGGGAATGTGAAGGTTGGGGGCATGTGCTTTTCTTTCTTACATCATACCCTAATAAATAACAATTGTGGTATTTGCTAATCCCTTAAGTGCCAAACACTGTACTAAATGCTAAGATTGATAGTCGAGGAGCCAGAATTAGAACTCAGGTACCGTCTTCCAAGTCCGCAAGCTTTTCACTAGACCTTGCTGTTTCTTTAACATATATCAGCCTGTGACATCTCACACCTAAAATATATCCTACTAGGGCACAGATTGTTACATGTAAAGTCAGATAAATCCTCTCTCTGAGCATATTGAACATTTTCAAAGATTGTTCTTTTCAAAATATGGCACGTTATTGCAGTTTCAGAATATTCATGATATGGAGATACTTCCTTTATAAAACTTGATTTCTGAAGCTTAAAGAAGCAAAAACCTATATTTAATGTGTGAGAATTGACCACTTATCAACATGAACAGAAGAAAAATTATTCTTCCAGCTGTTTACCTAGAGCAACAGAACAAAGCAATAAACTTTTTCCAAGTCTGTTGAAATAGTGACATTTTAATGACCCATACTTGCCTTTGGCCTCAGTGTTATTACCAGAATGGTAATAACAATCCCGACCAGTACAGTTCATCCTCCTGGCTTTTTCGGATAGAAGGGAGGCCTTCCGAGTAGAATCCTGAAATAGTCTAGGGGCAATGAAAGTGACTTAATTAATCTATGTAGTCCTTTTAGTTGACACTAAAACATTTATCCGATGTTATGTTCACCATTATTGAAAAAACTTTTTCTGGACCTCAGTGTACCATCCAGCTACCACATGTCCCTTTCCTTTCAATCCAGTGCTTCAGAATAATTGTATGTACCTCCACTTCTTCGTCTCCAAATCCCTCCTTGGGTCTCTACTATTTGGGTTCTATCTCCTCACTCAATCGAAAGCACTATTTCTAAAGGTCACCAGTGATGTCCTCCTTGCCAAATCTAAGTGACTTTACTCCATCCTTATCCTCCTTGAGTTCTCGGCAGCTTTCAGCACATGGCCCATTCCTTTCTCCTGGAAACACTATCTGAGACATCTAACTTCTCTTTCCACTCCCTTTCAGTCTTCTTCTCTCGTTCTTCCTCTATCTACCTCTAACTCTCCTGTTGAAAGTGTTTTTCAGAACTATGGGCTCTCTTCTCTAATCAGTTTATACTCACTCCGTGAGGGAGCTCATCCGCTCCCTTGGTTTCAACCACCATCACTACACAGGTGACCCAAATTTTCCTAGCTGTTCCTGAACTCTCTCCTTTACTGCAGTTTTACATTTCCTCCTGTCTCCGGGACATCGCTGGCTGGATGTCCTACTGGTACCCCAAGTTCTGTATGTGCAATATGAACTCACCTTCCCTCCAAATCCTCTCTAAAATTTCCATCACAGTTGACATCACTGTCCTCCTTCCTCTTTTAGTTCTCAAGCCTGTAACTTTGGGATTGTTCTGACTCCTGCCTGTTTTTCAACCCAGATATTCACTCTGTTGCCAAATCTGGCCATGTTTTACCTTACAACATTTATCAGATTTGCTCGTTTCTCTCTGCTCAAGTGTCTACCACTTTGGTCCAGGTGCTTGTTATATTCCAGCTGAACTGCTGCATCAGCCTCCTCTCTGTTCTTCATGCCTCCAGTCTTTCTCCTCTCCAGTCCAGTTTTCACTTCGGGCTAATCAGGTTAGACACTGCCCATGTCCCAAATGGAGCTCACAGTCTTAATCCCCATTTTATAGATGAGATAACTTTGCACAGAGAACCCAGAACCTCTGACTCCCAAGCCTGTGCTCGTTTCATTAAGCTCAAGTAAATTTGTGGAGGCCTTTCCTTGCTACCTGGAAGCAATGTGGCTTAGTGGAAAGAGCATGGCTTGGATATCAGAGGTCCTGGGTTCTAATTCCGCTTCACCACTTGTCAGCAGTGTGACCTTGGGCAAGTCGCTGAACTTGTGCTTCGGTTACCTTATCTGTAAAATGGGGATTAAGACTGTCAGCCCCACATGGGACAACCTGATTATCTTGCATCTACCCCAGTGCTTAGAACAGTGCTTGGCACATAGTAAGCACTTAACAAATACCATCATTTTCATTTTATTATTCCCCTCAGAATTTCTACTTTCCCTCTTTAATTCTATTTGCCTCATTGCATCAAAAATGGTGTCACAGATTTAAACGTACTGTCACTTAGTGGAGATAATGGGATTGTCAGAAAAGCTGATATCTGTTGCCATCAGGAAAGAAGGGCAATTGATATCTCTCCTCCCTTCTCCAGCAGTATTATTTTTAGATTAATTGGTATATATTTTGAATTTATGGGAAAAGAAATGGCATTAAAATCCAAAGTATTGTAGTTCAGTATAGTTGAAAAACAGAATGGTTTAGTGGAAAGAGTAGAGGAGTGGGTCAGCAGACATTGATTATAATTCTGGCCCTGTCTCCTGCTGTGAGAACTTGGGCAAGTTACATAAGGGCTGTGTGCCTCAATATCCTCATCTGTAAAATGGGAATGATGCCCATTCGCCATCCTCCTTAGACTTTGAGCTCCATGACTGACAAGGACCATGTTTGATCTGATTATATCTGATCCAGTACTCAGTATAGTGCTTGGCACATAGTATATACTGAAAAAAATACTCATATTACCATTATTATCATAGTCATCAGTAATGATGCCCATTCGCCATCCCCCTTAGACTTTGAGCTCCATGACTGACAAGGACCATGTTTGATTATATCTAATCCAGTACTTAGTATAGTGCTTGGCACATAGTATATACTGAAAAAAATACTCGTATTACCATTATTATCATAGTCATCAGTAATGGTTGGAAAAGTAGACAACACTCTTATCAAGTTATAATTTGGCCACCATTTGGGCTAAGAATTAGTCCTTTGAATATCTGGTTCAGATTAAATACCATAGGTTTTCAATATTCATTATGAATGCGAGAGGGATATTCGAGGGCAATATGTTCCAAAACATTGCATAATTAGAAGTAACTTGTTGCTGCAGAGTCACCATAAAAAGAATGGTTAGAGAATCAATTAATAGTATTTATTGAGCACTTACTGTGTGCAGAGCAATGTAGTAAGCCTTTGGGAGTGTACAAGACAGACAAGTTGGTAGATACGTTGCCTGCCTTCAAGGAGCTCACAATCTAGAGATTAATTATTTTTCAAGGAGAGAGAATAAAATGAGCTGCCATTAATATAAGAACCTCCACAAGTGATTGACAGAAAGAAAAACATTTATACAGGAAAAAATAAACATCTATTTTTAAAATGATTTTTAAATGACAATATTTAAATTTGGGTCTACATTTGTTCACAATTGTTGTTGCCCTACCTAGCTTCCCCAGATTCAGGGGGCTGAAATCCCAATTGTTAGTACAAGTTAGCTCTGCACAGGCCCAATTCCTAGAGCTTTGCCTTACTTGAGCTTGCAAGTCCTGAAAAATGAGGCTGGTTTATCCAAAAGAAAATGCAAGAAACATCACCATCATCATAATAGTAATGACTGTGCTTACAGTGTGCCAGACATTATGTTCAGTGCTGGGTTAAGTGCAATCAGATCAGATACAGTCTCTGTTTCACAAGGCGTTCATAGTATTGAGGATGGGGGGAACAGGTATTTAATCCCCAATTTGCAGATGAAGAAACCTAGGCACAGAAAAGTTAAGTGACTTACCCTAAGCTATTCAATAGGCAAGTTTAGAGTCAGGATTAGAACTCAGGCTTCCTTACTCATAGTCCTGTACTCTTTCCTCAGAACCACACTGCTTCATAGTGCCTTTAAATGGCCATAACTGCTTTGGCTGTGCAGGCCTAAGTGTGCTTTCAGTTGTAGTGGCAGCAGCCAGAACTAGAAAAATATACATACAGATTTACCTGTCCTCTTTGTTTTGGCTTTAAGTGCCCTGTTTCTAGCTCAGGAGAGGAAAAATCACCACAAAGGAAAACATTGAAATGTATAGTGCCCCGGAAGTGTCTGGAGAAGGTTATTTACGCCCTCCAGAATTCAGGCGAGTTCCCCTCTGGACTCTTGACCTCTTCAGCTTGGCCTGGTTTGACCTACTGTACTAAGATGTGAGTTTTTGAATGGTAACATAATGTTCTTTAGCCACACCATCTGGCTGCAAGATCTTACATTTGTTTTCATTATCATTGCAGAACTAAATTAAGCATTAAAGAGAGTGGTTTGATTCATCTCTTAGTGACAAATGTGAAGTCGGGATTTTAAGAGCTGAGTGTAGAATTATGTGCTTTAGATTAGAACTTGTAGCAGACATTTTCCCTTGTATTAACTTTCCCTGAAATAATACCTTTAAAAGACTGTAAAATGGAGCTTTTTATACAGTTAGGACTATTTGATTAGGCTTGTCATTATAGGAGGGGAGCTACAGAACATTATCTTCCTTTTTTGTGGTATTTAAGTGCCTACTCTGTGCCAGGCACCGTATTAAGCCCTGGGGTAAATAGAAACTAATCAGGTTGGATACAGTTCATGTACCACATGGGGCTCATAATCTTAATCCCCATTTTACAGATGAGGTAGTTGAGGCTCAGTTAAGTCAAGTGACTTGCCCAAGTTCATACAGCAGACAAGTAGGGAGTCAATATTCGAACACAGTACTTACAAATCCCAGGCCCGTGCTCTATCCACCAGGCCACGCTGCTTCCTGTTGTGTTTTGACGACAGCATCAAGTGTCTTCTACTAACGAATCCTTGCCGTGTTAATCTTTGTTATTCCATTGTTTGTCTAGTTTTCCTTTTCACATAAAATACAGTTCATTAAGGCTTTGTGCAGAGGTGAATTGCTGATTCAGATTGAAAACACATTTTAAGTTGAACATGCAGAAGTACTTACAAGGAAAATCCACACTGTGGGTGTGATTTTTTTAATTTGCCGTATTATGGAAGTACCTCTTGAATTCCATATTCATTCACACTAATGATAATGACTCAAATAGTTTTTTCTAAATCTTATGCCCTATGGGACATTTATTACATTTTCACATTTCTTATTCAATCAGTCAGTGAGATTGAATGCTAACTGTGAGCCAAGCACTGTACTAAGCACTTAGGAGAGTACAACAGATCGGGTAGGCACATTCCCTGTTTGTAATGAGCTTTCTCTGAGTCTTTCCCTTTCCTTATATCTTCTGAGCCCTTCTAGTCACTCTTTTTATGTTCTCTCTTTTTCTCTCTTCCTCTTTTTGTCTTACCACATCTATTATCATTAGTTGCTGTTAGGGACCGTGGGAATCCACTGTAGCTTTGGAAATGTGAACCAGGCCTCCTCCGACTTCTTGTGGCTGCAAGTTCTGGTGTGAACCATGATGGATTCGGTGAGGTCTGCTGGGGTACTGGTGGGGGGGAAGGGGAGGGGTGTCCAGATCCATTTTCTGACCCCGAAAGCGCTTGAGGGGGCTCTTTGATATCGCACTCACTGATCAAAGAGAGTTCCCAGGAATCTCTCTTGCTACCCTACAGAATCCCAGGCTCCCAGTGGGAGGGAGGACATACTTTTATTTTTATCCCAGGGGCAGACTTTACCTCAGCCGCCCAGACCTGCTCACTGATCCTGCCAGACTGTATTTTCTTTTAGGTTTACTGACATAATGATGACTTTATTGGGTTGGGAGTAGAAAGAGCCAAGTCTTTATAAGCAATTTAACCAACAGTTCAGGCCCCCAAAATATATTTTGGCATTACTTATCTGGATGTCTCAGCCCTGTTCTCCCTAACGTAGCCAGAAAATTGAGACCAAAGCATCGTGCCTATGTGGTGCAAACTCTAGAAACTGTGGAGAAGCTGACCAAACACACGTCTTTGTAGGTCGGGTCATCAGGTTTTATTGGAAAGAGCCTGGGCTTGGGAGTCAGAGATCATGAGTTTGAATCCCAGCTCTGCCACTTGTCAGCTGTGTGACTGTGGGCAAGTCACTTAACTTCTCTGTGCCTCAGTTCCCTCATCTGTAAAATGGGGATTAACTGTGAGCCTCACGTGGGACAACCTGATTACCCTGTATCTACCCCAGCACTTAGAACAGTGCTCTGCACATAATAAGCGCTTAATAAATACTAACATTATTATTAGGTCATCAGATTATGTAATTAGTGTTCATTCCTTTGGGAAAAGGGATTTATAGAAAGGGATGATTGAAACTACCCCCGCCTCTAGATTGTAAACTCACTGTGGGCAAGAAACATGTGTACCAGCTTTATTATATTGTACTCTCCCAAGCGCTAGTACAGTACTCTGCACACAGTAAGTGCTCAATAAATACCCTTGATTGATTACTCGTAATTAACTCAATTCTAACTCTTAAATTAATCCCCTGGCAAATTTGTGCCAAATTTGCAATAAATTGCCATCAATTTATTCTGGATTTCTAAATTAGCTGCTTATGGTATATGAAATGATATTTGTTAAGCATTTACTTTGTGCTAGGCACTCTACTAAGTGCTAGAGAAGATACAAGCTGATCAGATTGGACAGAGTCCATGTCCCACATGGGACTCACAGTCTTAATTCCCATTTTGCAGGTGAGGCAACTGAAGCAGAGAGAAGTTGTGACATACCCAAGGCCACATAGAAAGGAGGCTACAGAACCACAATTAGAACCCAGATCCTTCTGACTGTTAGGCCCAAGATCTGTCTTTTAGGCCATGCTGTTTCTCAGTTTCTGCTGGTTTGACTGACAGGCAGAGGAGCAAACTTCAAGGGAACTGTGAGAAACGAGGAAAAGAACCTGAAATGAGATTTTGCTTAATTGAGAATTGTCTCTACCTGCGTTTATAACAGGGTAGGTAAATACTAATGTACCTGCGCTGCACTCCAGAGACCCGAGACCTTATTTCAAAATCCCCAACACATGAGAAGCAGCGTGGCCTAGTGGATGGAGCATGGGCCTGGGAGTCGGAAGGACGTTGGTTCAAATCCCGGCTTGGCCACTTGTCCGCTGTGTGACCTTGGGAGAGTCACTTAACTTCTCAGTGCTTCTGTTACCTCTTCTGTAAAATGGGTATTAATATTGTGAGCCTTGTGTGGGACATGGACTGTGTCCAACCTGATTATCGTGTATCTACCCCAGTGCTTAGTACAGTGTCTGGTATACACTAATCACTTAACAGATTCCCCCCAAAATCCCAAAACAAAACAAGAAACCCTAGCTTCACATCACTGAAAAGGAAAGGGCTTAAAATTGTCACACTCTTATGAAGCTTGTGGTGGAAAGGAATGAAGAAGGCTTTAGAGGAGCAGAAGGAAAAAGTGAGCAATTCTAATCTGTCATTCTTAAGGTAGGATTTTGAAGAGTGAAAATACCAGAGTCTTTATCCAGACATGACAGCATGCAGTAGGATTACTACATGAATTCAGACATACAATACACAGTAGACTGAGTGACAATAATGTAATTGTTTTAGACTGCAGAACTGAGAAATGGACTTCTTTTGCTTACTACCTACCGACGTGCCTTATGAAAGAGGCAGACATAAAGAGACTGCATTATGTAGTAGATTATAAATTGTTTTACCACAAATTCTGTGAAATTTCTTTTTGCCATCATGCCAGATTAGAGGTTCATAACTCTTCTTTCATTTTAAATAAGATCAGAATATATTGTATAATCATTTGGATACACTTCAGCTTCATCATCTGTCATTTTGAAATTTTTTTTTCCATACATTACAGTGTTTGTTAATTTTTTTGTATTGACTTTTAAAGGTCATGTCTTTAGAACTAAATTCAGTAACTTGGCAACATGAGCCTTGGTGTAGTGGAAATAGGCCTGCGTGTTGGAGGGCTTGGGTTATAGTCCTAGTTCTCCCACTGGATTACTTAATGTTCCTCATCTTCCTCAGTTTCCTCAACTGTACATAAGTTTGATCTTCTAGGCTGGAAGCTTGTAATGGGCAGGGAATGTGTCTGGCAATTGTTATATTCTCCCATGTGCTTAGTACAGTGCTCTGAACACAGTGAACACTCAATAAATATAAATACCATTGACCGATACCACCTTTACCTGTCTCATAGGGATGCTGTGAGGACACACTGGGATCATTTATGTGAAAGTCGTATGGTAAAATGGGAGTGCTACACAGTCTCACTGCCTACAATGCGTACTTCACTCTGCTGCCCAAGTCATTTTTTTGTAACATCATAGAAAACCTCTGTCATCATTCCTCAAAAACTTCCAATGGCTACCCATTCTTGTTTGCATCAGGTAGAAACCCCGGTCCTTGGCTTCAAAGCTCTCTGTCAGCTCCCTTCATCTTCTTTATCCTCTGTCTTCTCCCACTACACCCCAGCCCATCCTCTTCATTTCCCTCAAGCTAACCTATTCACTGTGCACTCCTGCCTCGTGCCCTTGCTCACGTATATGGGACCCCACCAACCCACACTTCAAATCCACTGAATACTGGATGCCCAACACTGTACTAGAAGATTGGGATTGAAAAGTAAAAGTCGAAGTTATCGATCATTCCCTTGTTGAATTGGTGATCTGTACATATCTTCTCCCCGAACCTATTAGCCAGAAAAATCTGCCAACATGTATGGGAATGGCTTTCGATCTGATGTTTGAGGAAGTCACCGTCTTGGTGAGTCTCATGAAGCTCTCAAATCTGATTACATTTCTTCCAAGAACTGCAGTTCAGATATTTAGGGATCCCTACTGATTAAGGAAATGTCGCAGGAGTTCTTGAAGCTCTATAGTGAGCTAGCCATGTTTTTCAGGACTCCTCTCTGGTTAGTGAAGTAAGTGCTTAATAAATACCATAGGTTGATTGAAAAGTCTACATTTAGTAACCTAAGAAATTTGAGATCAAAAGTTTTGAAAATAAAAAATATAGTACCTCTAACGAGGGATACATTTGTCCAAGATGATGATTAACAAGTAACATTGTGATGATGCATTTCACCCTCTTAATTTTGGAAGATGTTCTGCCTTAGTCAATGTTTTTTTTTAACTTGAAGTTTCCAAGCACCTGGTGTGGGGAGAGGGGAAAGGAAGCAGAGAGGAAGGTGTGTGTGTGTGTGTAGCTGTTGTACATTTTAAAAGTCGATGCTTCATGCAGAAAGATAGTATCTACATGTGATTGTGCTGTATAACACTATAGACAAGCAATCTTTAGTTGGAGCTGTGCTGTATTTCAGAACATTCATTCAAGTCTTGGATTGGAGATGAACAAGGGAGTTGCAGAAAGTAGAATAAAAACTAGATTTCTCAATAGGCATATGACTGATTGCCTCCATTTTCCAGTAGCCATTGCGGTGTCATGGAAAGAGTTTGCTTCAATTTCTGGGAGTAAAGGGTGAAGTTAAGCCTTTATAGAGGGCTCCACAGACCTAAAATTCCCCTTCTCCTGCTTCCTTTGTGGGTGGCTTTCACTGTCTTTGTCTAGAACTAGTGCTGGCTTATCAATACCTGTGGGAAGATGGGCCAGAGAAATAAGGGTTTTGTGGTTTATTTCTGCCTGTGGTGTAATTATTTGTGTTTCCTTTTACATTTCACATCAAGGAAAGTTTTCTGAATAAAATATTATTTACTGACAATTACTGGATTTGGAAATTCTCTTTCAGGCATGTTTGCAGAGTGCTGTTTAGCTTTTCAAAGGACTCAGAGAGATTTCTGGTTCAGATTCAAGGCAAATCCAGTATCTATTTCTTTTCCTTTGGAATGCAGCGATAGGTGGTGGGTTTTTCTTTTGTTCTTCATTTTGGGGTAGTTTAGCAAAGAGGTCATTGTCCCACAGTGTAGTAAGGAAAAGTTTCATCAGGCAAGGTGATGAGCTGCGTTTGAATTTGGTGAGGCAGCAATGTTGGCACCTTTTCTATCCCTCTTCCAAATTCAGTGAGCAGTGTCTGCCCATAAATAACCCTGCTCAAGCACTCATGGTATTGTTACCCTACTCTACCAGTGATTGAATAACCATAGGCACTCATCAGTGGGACCTCAAGTCCCACTGGATTCTAATCCTGGTTCCACCACTTGTCTGATCTGTGACCTTGTCAAGTCATTTAACTTGTCTTTGCAGTGGTTACCCCTTCTATAACACTGGGATTCAATCCGCCTCCTTCCGATTTAGACGGACGTCCATGTGGGGCAGGGACTGTGTCCAACTTGATTATCTTGTATCTACCCCAGCGCTATGTAGAGTGCCTGGCTTATAGTAAGTGTTTAGCACCATTAAGAATATCCTATTGACTGGCCACGGAAATTCACACTGTAGCTGCCCTGCGCTGCAATCATGCTTAGGCCTGATTGACCTAACCAGGAGAATTAAGTTAGTAAGAACACTGAAGGGTGATTTTTCTTGCCCCGAGAAGGGCCGTTATTACAAGACATTTCTCACAGATTTGTATTTCTGATAAACAATAATAGATGTTTTGTAGTAGTCATTTCTTAATATAAATAAATTGGTAGCTCACTTGAGACAATAGTCAATGGTTTAGCGGTCATTATTCACATTCAAATCTTTTCCATGAGAGTGCGAATTGCCTTCCGATTTTCATTGTAATCCAGGAGAATGCTAGAAAACAAACTGGAAATATAGAAAATACGTATATGAAAATAAGTTTGAAGGAATTGTTGCCAACCCTGTGTAGAAACATTTAGAGACCAGACAATCTTGTATAAAATTTCTCCAAACTCATTGGTAATGTTGGGCTGATATTCTTTTTTTTGGTTGAGAGATAATGAGGCTAATACCATAATAATACTCCTATTTTGTTTCAGCGCGATTTGGCGGCTTTGCCTTTTGCTGTATTAGGTATTGGCGCTTGATGTCAAACTGGTGAAAATTCACAAAAGCTGTTGGAGAATGATAACTCTTTTACATTTCATTCAACCAGCAGGATTTATTGAGCACTTATCGTGTCCAGTGCACTGTATTAAGTGCTTTGGAGAGTTCAATACAATAGAGTTGTCAGTCATATTTTTTGAGTGCTTACTGTGTGCAGAGCACTGTACTGAATGCTTGGGAGAATACACTATAACAATAAACAGACATATTCCCTACCCACAATGAGCTTACTGTCTAGAGGATGAGCTTACGTCCCTGCCCTCAGGAAATATACAGTCTAGTGTGGAAGTCAGACATCAGTATAAACTGCAGGTAGGGAAATGGCAAGAGTATAAGGATATGGACATAAGTGCTATTCATTCAATAGTATTTATTGAGCACTTACTATGTGCAGAGCACTGTACTAAGCGCTTGGAATGTACAAATGGGTAACAGATAGAGACAGTCCCTGCCTATGGGGTGGAGGGTGGGATATCAAAGAGCTTAAGGGCTACAGGCCCAAGTGCATAGGCTGCTCAGATGGCAGGGTGAATAAAGTGTAGAAATGAGAGGTAAGTCAGGGAAGGCATCTTGGAGGCAATGTGATTTTAGGACTTTGAAGATGGGGAGAGTGATCATCTGTTGGATATGAAGGAGGAGGGAGTTACAGGCTGGAGGTGGGGAATTCATTCGTTCATTCAATCGTATTTATTATGTATAGTACAATTAAGTACAATTGGGAAAGTGCAGTGCAACAATAAACAGTGACATTCCCTGCCCACAAGCTCACAGTCTAGAGAGGGGGAGTTGGGAATGAGCAAACATGTCTGCAGTGAGACGGATGAGATCTAGGTACAGAGAGTAGGTTGACATTAGAGCAACTAAGTTGTGGTAGGCGATTAGCGAGGTTAGGTAGGAATGGGTGAGCCGAGCGAATGCAGTAAAGCAACCACTGGAGGTCTTGGAAGAGTAGGGAGATGTGGACTAACTGGTTATAAAGAAAAGTGATCCAGGCAGCAGATTGAAGTGTGGACTAGAGGCAGGGAAGGAACTTGCTATGATGCCACCTCAGTGCTCAGTACAGTGCTTGGCACATAGTTAATACCTTCAATTGTTATTGTTTTTATTATTATGAGTATGCTATTTAAGAATGCACACACTGAAAGTGAGCAGCAGTGCCGTTGGAAAAATACAGTCAGATATTTCTTAGTTTTAAAATGATTAGAATGGGAGGAAATTAATATCATTCATTTTCTTTTTGAAATTAATATCATTCATTTTCTTTTCACCTGTATTTTGGTGGTCTTAAAATCAGGCCCTTTTTCTATTCTTTTTAGGGTACCACAGATTTTTTTATTTTAAATGCTCCTTTCAACTCTGAGGTTAATGTTGAATATTTGTTTTTATTGTATCAGAGTTTACTGCAAAAGCGTCATCTGTGAAATTTTGCTGTAAATATCAACATGAGCAAAATAAATTTGAAGAACATTCCAGGAAATATATGTTTTCAGAGAAAGCTCCCAACATCATTTGCAGAAGGATTTTAGTGTGGAGTGTGATTTGGCTACCAGTTTTGTTACATACTCAAACTGCTTGTGTTGTTTTTTAGTACTTGGAAGCTGTTCAAATGTAACAAAAACAAGGAATGAATACATTATGCAGACATTGTTGCCCGTTTACCCTTAAGTTGAATAATAAAACAAAGGAAAGCAAAATTCAGTCATTGAAATGGATTGGCTTGCTTCCCTCATTCAGTGAAGGAGGGAAAGTGTCTTTTATTCTCTTGCCTGTGTGTCCACATCCTTGTTTTTTTTTGTCAGTCTACTCTTGGGTGGTCAAATGATGCCTTGTATAGAATGACTTTTTTTAAGACAAAACATGAACATTTTCAACATCTGAACAGTCGATTAACAGGAATCATTCCAAAGAACTGAATATTCTTAATAAATATGCATAATATAAAAAGAAGATGGTAAGATGTGCAAAAGCATCTCCATTTCCCTTCCCTAGCATAATTAACTAACATTCCCTCTCACCCCTGAAGTTTTTAAGATACATAGCGCTCAGTAAATACCATTTATAATACATTCCTCCCACTCTGCGATATCAAACATATTTGAGCACTTACTATATGTAGAGCACTGTACTAAGCACTTAGGAGAGTACAGTATAATAATATCAGACATTCCCTGCTCACGAGCTTACAGTACAGAGGGTGAGACAGACATTAATATAAATAAATCATTGATATGTACATAAGTGATGTTTGGCGGGAAGTGGGGAGGAATAAAAAGACCAAGTCAGGGTGACACAGAAAGGAATGGAAGGAAAGGAAAAGAGGCTTAGGGAAGGCCTCTTGGAGGAGATGTGCCTTCATTAAGGCTGTGTAGTGGGGACAGGAATTGTCTGTCAGATATGATTGCATTGACTGAGTTCACAAGTACTAAATCATATTAGCATTTTTTTCACAATATTTTCCTATCTGCTCTTTACCTACAAATGACGTCCATCCGGGTTTAAAGTCTTATTTCGTGATTAGGCTATTGTACCAGCCTCCCTTCTGGCTCCCATCCTGCAGCTTCACTCTCCTTCAGTCTATTCTATATGCTGCTACCAGATTAACTTCCTTCAACATCATTCTGCACGCGTCTGTCACATTCAGTTGGTGTATCAAACAGATTCTCTTTACCACTGACTTCAAAGCTTTCTACCAGTTATTTCTATTTTACTATTGTTTGTCTTTACTAACTCTTCCCCAGTTCATACTCTTTACTCTTCCAAGCTCAATATCTAACAACACCTAGTTTGTTCTGTCCTCTCCTGTCATTGGAGAAGCAGCGTGGCTCACTGGCAAGAGCACGGGCTTTGGAGTCAGAGGTCATGGGTTTGAATCCCCGCTCTGCCACTTGTCAGCTGTGGTACTGTGGGCAAGTCACTTCACTTCTCTGGGCCTCAGTTCCCTCATCTGTCAAATGGGGATTAAGACTGTGAGCCCCACGTGGGACAACCTGATTCCCCTGTGTCTACCCCAGCGCTTAGAACAGTGCTCTGCACATAGTAAGCGCTTAACAAATACCAACATTATTATTATTTCCCTTTGCTGTTTCCTCTGCCTGGAATGTCTTGCTCCTTTAAGTACGCCAGAGCACACATCCTCCAGGAAACTTTCCCTGCCTAATCACCACCATCCCAAGTTGCATCTGCCCAAATCATCCTTAGGCTATACTTATGTACACTAGTTCCTATGTGCTGTTCTGCAGTACTGATGCTTATAGATCAATATTAATGTGGGTGGTATACCTTCATCTATGTCCTCTACTTAGTCATCTATTTCTCACTCCCAGAGTCTTGCTGTTTCCACTTGTAATCATTTTATCTTCAACATTCTCCACCTCTTTGTAAGTAATTTGTGCCTGCTTGACTCCTTCATCATATAGTAAACTCCTCCAAGTTTACTATAAACTATATACTACTATTTACTAAATGGAGCCTGTCTTTTGCTACTGTTGTACCATTCCACCTTGTCACTTTCCTATTCTGTGTAGCATTTGATGATGCTATAAAGGTATCCCAATATTGACAGAGAGTATGAAGTACACAGTGTGGTCTAGTGGAAAGAGCTCGTGCCTGGGAGTCAGGGTGCCTGGGTTCTAATCCCAGGCAAGTCACTTAGCTTCTCTGTGACTCAATTCCCTTACCTGCAAAATGGGGATTCAATCCTCGTTCTCCCACCTACTTAAACAGTGAGCCCCTTGTGGGATCTGATTATCTTGTATCTATCCCTCTGCTTAGTACAGTACTAGACACAGAGTAAGTATTAAATAAATGCCACAGTTATTATTATCTGTTGCTTGTCAGAAAGTCCTTTACATAAATTAGGAGTTGCTAGTTTAACATCTCTCATTCCATTTTTCCTGAACAGTCCTGGCTCACTCCAAAACCTACTACAGTTACTCCAAACCTATGCCCTTGGTTAGCTTTACCATTTGGAACATACAAACTAATTCAAGTTCAGTATTTGAAGCAGTATCAATTACACAGTGGTTATTTTGACCCTGACACCGACCTTGTGTTGCAAACTGTAACTGTGTAATTGATTTCCCCTATTATTTTTCCTCTTGAAATCAAGGCCTCTCATGTTCCAAGATGCTCTGCCTTTCTGAAAAATCTTCTAAGTTTCTTAATGGTTCTAAGGGTGAAAATGATTTCAATTTAGCTAATATTCTGCTCTTTAGCTTGGCGAGCCAACTAGTGTGATATAAAAATGTTTATTCAGTTGGATGGTAATGAGGGAGAAAGTATTTTCAAAGCCATTTTAAGGGTGTTCTTGGAGAGCAGACTCCATTTTCCTGAGTACCTAATAACTGAGCTCGCTCAGTGTCTTATAGACCGTGCTTTCCGATTTTTCAGTGAATGTCTGAAAGGGATTCCTTGGTACCTTCAGCTCCGGTTTTGGATAAAGTGTTCAGACTCACTCTTCAAGATCAATCTACTTATACTTCTATTTTCTGGTTGTGGTTCTCTGAGGAAATTTCAGAGGATGGATTTGCTAAAAAATACTGTTATACTGAACATTGATTGTAAAAAAGGAGAATAAACATTTTAGAGAAATCATAGTGTACAGTTGTCCTTTAAAAATGAGGACATTGGTGAGACTGCATCTATACCTGTGAGCGTTTCTGATGCGAATCTCTTTCACGTTTGCACACGTTGTCCATAAAAATGCAACAGGGTACCCTTTCTGACCCCATACAATTCAGGGGAAAATTGCTCAGACACTGATGGTAAAGAGGGGAAAGATGTTTCCTTTCCCTAACAGAATATGCTCTTGAATTGATTAATAATGGTGGTATTTGTTAAGCGCTTACTATGTGCCGAGCACTGTTCTAAGCACTGGGGCAGATACATGAGGCTCACAGCCTGTCCCATATGAGGCTCACAGTCTTATTGTCCATTTGACAGATGAGGTCACTGAGGCACCGAGAAGTGAAGTGACTTGCCCACAGTCACCCAGCTGACAAGTGGCAGAGCTGGAATTCGAACCCATGGGTTTGAATTGAGTGAGAGAAGCAGCATGATCTAGTGGATAGAGCATGGGTCTGGGAGTCAGAGGGACCTGGGTTCTAATCCTGGCTCTGCCACTTGTCTGCTGTGTGACCTTGGGCAAGTCACTTCACTGCTGTATGCCTATCTCATCGGTATAATGGGGATTAATACTGTGAGTCCTATGTGGGACATGAACTGTGCTTGGATTTACCCTAGTGCTTAGTACAATGCCTAGCAAATAGTAAGCACTTAACATACCATACAAAATTGTTTTTGCAGTAGTAGTTTGCAGTGAACCATTCATACGCTCTTACCTTGTTCCTCTGAGCCCATTGGCACAGATTCAGAGACAGGTGATAGAACAAGTATGGCCTGAAAACATAGAACCAGATATCATTGAGAACACAGCAGCAGCCATCAATCAGTGGTATTTATTGAGTGCTTACTGTGTGTAGAGCACTGTACTAAGCACTTTGGAGAGTCCAGTATATCACAGTTAGTAGACATGTTTCCTCCCCACAGGGAGCTTACAGTCTAGAAGAAACCACTGTGTCCACCATTGTGACCGCTACTGTCTAGACACCACTATGTCCTCACCCATTTTGTAAAACATCATTAAGCAGGATGCTCAGAGTTGCTTATTTAGTAAGGGTGGAGGTGTCTTTTCCACCTTTTTGTGAAGTTCATGAGAAGAATAAAAATCATTCAAGATAAACCACACAGTAGTACAACAGAATTGCAATATTTTTACTGGTACAAGTATAGGTCTGAATAAAATTTCCAGTAGAGAATCCTTTTTTCTCCCAAATTGTCATCAGACGAACTTACTATAAGATGATGAATCAATCAGTTTGTAATTATGGAGTGCTTACTGTGTTCATCTGTATAATGGGGATTAATACTGTGAGCCCTATGTGGGACATGGACTGTGTTTGGATTTACCCCAGTGCTTAGTACAATTCCTAGCAAATAGTAAGCACTTAACATACCATACAAAATTGTTTTTGCAGTAGTGGTTTGCAGTGAACCACTTAGCACTTGGGAGAGTAATATATAGCAATATAACAAACACGTGGTGATACGATTTATTAAGTATCTGCATCCTCAGCAGTGGTATTTATTGAGCACCAAATGTGTGCAGAGCACTGTACTAGGTGCATGGGCTAGAACAATACCAACAGAGTTGGTAGACATTCCCTGACCACAAGGAGCTTACAATACGCCAAGCATTTTACTTGAGGGCTGGAGTAGAGAAGTGGTGTGGCCTAGTGGATAGAAGATGGGATTGGGAGTCAGAAGGACCTATGTTCCAATCCCAGCTCCGCCTCTTGTCTGCTCTGTGACATTATGATAGACTGTGTTTTCCAATTTCCAAGTCACTTCACTTCTCTGTGCTTAAGTTACATCATCTGTAAAATGGGGAATAAGACTGTGAGTCCCATATGGGACATGGACTGTATCCAACCTGATTAGTTTGTATGTACCCCAGCACTATGATCTAAAAAAAAATCGAATCAAGTACAGGCCCTGTCCCACAGGAGACAACATAAAAAGATATTATGCTTTTGTAGTCAGGCTCCAGGAGAGTCTCATCAAAGGCAAACCACACTGGCAGTGATCTATTTGAGCACCTTCTGTTTGTAGAGTATTGTACTAGGGGCTTGGGAAACCTACAAAAGAAATCATAAAAGGAACTACTGCCCTTGAGGAATTTAAAATCCCATGGAGGAGACAAGAAGAAACAAATTACCGAATATACAAGAAGTGAATTAAGCAATAAAATGTAAATGAATTCACAAGTGAATAAAGAACTACATGTAAGTAGATAAATATGTGTTGAAATGAATAATGGTGTGGCAGGACCAGGAGGGTTGAAGATTAATTCGGGAATTGCTTTTTGAGACCTGGAAGGCAGCATTGTACTTGATTGATAGAAAGGATTTCTGGTTTTTCCAGTTTACATCTCTGCACCTCTTCCCATTGGCTGCCCTCTGGGGTATCCAGTAGCCCCTAGATTCAGGCAAGCTGGAAGTTGGATGAGGGGTAGCAGAATAGAGTTTGGGGGACCCTGGGGCTGACTAAATGGGAAGCCCCTACAAAAATGCAGTTTCTTTGGAAAAAATCTGTCCACCAGCTCCAACACTATCTAGTACTTTGGAATCTTGATGAGCTGAACTAGGGCAAAATGTATCAGGATCGCATGCTTATTATAGCTGAGTCACAGGTGGGATACTCCTTAATGCTAAGTAAAATTTGGATCAAACTGACACTGTCATGGAAATGGAAATGTCATTTCAATTAAAAAGTGGATATCTCCCCTCAAGACTGTAAACTCCTGGTGCACTGGGAACAGGTTTACCAAATCTGTTATATTGTACTTTCCCAAGTGTGTAGTACAGTGCCCTGCACACAGTAAGTGATTAATAAATACGATTGATTACTTTTTATCAATCAGAAAACATGATACATTTTTTCCCCTTTCCTCCAGTATGCTCTTCATAGCCTGTATATTGGTTTCTTTATTAGGGGTAGAAATTGTCAATATGGGAGTGTTTTTTCACAATTTAAACAGTATTTTACTTAGAGTAAACACCGAGCTTTTGGTGGTACTTTTACTTTTGAATAATAAGCAACAGTTGCCTCTTTAATGTCATTTGACTTTTTCCCCCCGTCCCACTGTTATTCTTCAGTAGAAGTGTGTGCTGGCTGAAGTGAATCCAAGTGGATGCTAAAAAAGATCATTAAAGGCCCCAGAAGTCTCCCTCTTAAAGCCAAAGACTAATGATTCATTTTCCCCTAGAGTGTGGAAGGCAGATTTCTGCCTTAGAAAAAACAGAGAGCTTCTTAAAACATATAAAATAGCATGGAAGGTCTAATCCTTATATTTCTGAAAGTCATCATTTTCTTTTAAGTGTTGCAACTATCTGATTTATTTCCACATCACCTGATTGTTTGCCCTTGTTTTGACAGCATTATGTGTCAGAGAACGTCTCTCCTTGCTTATCACTAAAGGCATTCTGGCAGCCTTTACTGTGGAAATTTAACTGCCATCTTTATTCCTGTTTCTGTCTTGACCCAGAAACTAACATTTACACTCTGCTCAGAAATGCTAGTTAGAAGTAACATTGATTAATTTTTAGATTGGTGATACAGAGTTAATTTCATTTACAAGTCTCTTTCCTCTGGAACAATTGCTGGCTATAAAACCTATTTCCTGGATGGTAGCAGGGCCTCTTTTCAATTACTCCCCACAGTATTTGTCAGAATTAAATAAAAGATCAACAAAAATGGATACAGGTTTTCTTAGTTTTAAAATTACCTTAAATGTCATTGTTCATTTTTACACTAAATCTCTTTTTGTCGATCAATCCATGGCATTTATTCATCACCGTGTGCAGAGGACTGCACTAAGCCCTTTGAAGTATACATTACAACAGGGTTGGTAGACATGTTAACTTTAAAACACTCAAGATTAAGAAGGTGTTCCATTAATTTCTTTAAAGTTAATTCTCAATGAAATGCCTCGGTCCTTTGAACTTCTTCCTTAGACATGATAGAGAGTGAGGTATTTAGGGATATCTTTACTAGTCTCCCTTCACCCCAAAGTATTTTGACAATATTTTGTTTAGTGCTTTCACTTTTATGGAATTAGGAGGACTTAATGGAATTTATTGAATGCTTATTGTATAAAGATCACTGTACTAAGTGCTTGGCCTCCCAACAGAGACCAGTGCAGTTCAACAGAGTCGGTAGACACGTTCTCTGCCCACAACGAGCTTACAGTAGAGAAGGAAAACCAGAGTAATAGCAGGATATAAAACTTTTCAGTTACCAAGGGATTTCATTTTCACTGCTTGGTTCCACCAGAAACTAGATATTGGAATAATCAGGAAGTAAATTCATATTTTAAATTTTCTTCTGCTTTGTTTTCATCTCCCATGGAGCTGAGAGCTATTTGCCGAGGCCTTAGCCCAACTCCTCTGAAGTGTGAGTTCGTGGGTAGGGAATGTGTCTATCAACTCTGTTGTACTGTATTCCCCCAAGCGCTTGGTACAGTGCTCTGCACAAAGTGAAAACTCAAATACAATTGATTGATTAATTGATTTTTAACCCTACCTGTTCAACTAGCAAAGGAAAGGAGGCAGAAGAAAATGAACAATTTGGGAACTTGAAGAGAGAAGTAGTCCAAAGCTCCTGAAGCTGAATCAATAATGTCAACTTGAATTGATCTTTCACCCATCTACTAGTGTACCTTGTGGAAATGTTTCACTTCACCCAATTCTATCTGCTGCTGGACTGTAGGAGAGCCCTAACTGAACCTCTCCATCTTCAAAGCCCTCCTTTAGAAAGCTATTTCCCAATTTCCTCCTCCCAGTTATAAACAGACACAAACGTAGTCACTCTAAGAACCTATGAGTGTATATCAATAAATCCACATGCATCTCTATTTACATATTTATATAGAGAGGGGGGATGATATATATATATATACTCTAATTATTCATTGACCTAAACTCATCTTTCCATATTCCAGTTAGTGCCAAATTCTATCTTTGGTTTTCCTCCTGTTCTCATTATTTGGAAACATAAATTCCTAAAAGTCTGGGACTATTGACTCTCTTCTAAACTGTAAAATTGTTGTGGGCGGGGAATGTGTCTGGAATATTATGTTGTACCTTCCCAAGTTCTTAGTACAGTAATCTGCACACAGTGAGTGCTCAATAAATATGACTGACTGGCTTTCAAGTACTGGTTATGGTGCTCTGCATCTGTAGGTGCACAATAAATGTAATCTATGGTGATCATTGATTGCAGTTACTGTCTCTTTCAAAATCCCAAACTTCTCCAGTTCTTCCTCCCTCATCAGGAAAATTCTTTCAAGTGACAGCAGCCCTATTCCATGCTACTTTTTGGGGTTTTAGGAAAGAAACTCTTACTTTCAAGCTATTGAAATTTTACTCATCTCTTTTTTTTAATGGTATTTGTTAAACGCTAACTACGTGCCAAGCATTGAACTAAATACTGAGATAGATACGAGATAATCAGGTTGGACATACCCCATGTCCCTCTTGGAGCTCACAGTCTTAATCCCCTTTTTACAGATGAGATAACTGAGGCACAGAGAAGTGAAGCAACTTGCCCAAGATCACACAGCAGACAAGTGGTGGAACAGAACCTAGATCCTTCTGACTCCAAGGCCCACGCTCTTGTCAATTAGGCCACATTGTTTTACGTGTGGTCCCCAAAAGCACATTTTCAGGCTACCCCTTACTAAACAGTTGGAAGTCCATATAACAAGACACGATATAATAACTGCCCATTGGGTCGTTAAGAGGGAGGGCTTCCGGGTGGGGCTAAGGGTCTACCTTTGCTTTGTTTAGACTATTAACTCTATGAAATCTGCCAGCCTCTCCCAAACATCATTCGACTTGCTCGCCATCAAAAGATTCCCCATCTACTTTTGCCTAGCACTCAATGGAAAGATGTCTCCTTATTTCCCATAGAATTGATGATCTAAATGAATTTTCTTTGATTTTGATTTTTCCTTTCGTTTCTGCATCTTGTCCTATTACAAATAACTAAAGAAGCTACCTCATAAGAATACACTGATAAAACGGTAAAACTGGGACTACACATTATATTTAGCACTGAAGAGGGAGTGTTTTTCAAAACCAAACATTACATTGGTTTAGTGTTGTAACATGGAGCAAATCAATTTATATTTTGTCTTCCATAATCAAAAAGCTATATACCCGTAATTCCTGTTTCATATGCCTTTCTCTTTAATGAAAGAAAAATACACCATTCTGTAATCACACAAAATGTGAGTTTCTTGTTGGGACAGGCAATAGCAGAGTCACTTTCCTTTTCTAATCCTTCAGTCTCCTATTTGTAAAATTCCAAGGATTTCCCCAAGAGTTGTGAATAAAGGGCAAGTGCATAACTGGAAATTAATTGAAGAAGTTTTACTGGCCCATCCAGAATTCCCACTGGGAAGATTTTCAGCCTTGCGAGTAGCCACTTGCCCATGAACTGAGTGGCTTCAATACCGCTGCCCATCCAAACAAAATGCATCATAAATTTACTATTTTTCACTGACTTCTTTCTTTGCAAATGTTTAATTTGTCCCCCGTTAAAGCAGCAACAGTTCTTGACTAATGTGATTAAAATATTTAAACTCAGAAATATAATTTAGGGTTGTGTTGTTGAAGTGCAGTGTTTGGTACAATTAAATTTGGAATAGTGTCTGCATAACAGCTGAACTTAATTAGCAAGTTTATTTCCAGAGGTGCTCCATGAAGGCTGTAAATTAATCACAAAGAATCTTTTTTACTTTATATTTTTTCATAAAAGTTGGGCAAAAATATATACCCATGTGATGTTGTCTTGTGATGGAGCCAGACAAGCATATTTCAGAGGAGCCTTTTTTAACGTTGCACTGCTGGTAACAGTTGAGATTGAGGAAAACATTGTTTCTGAAGTGCTTAAACTAGCAGTTTTCTTGCAGAATTTTATATCTTTATTTTCCAGAGGCATGGGATATTGCTTTGGCTTATCAAAGAATCAGGCCTTTAGCAAATAGAAAGAGACGAATATACACCAAGCAGGAAGGAGGTCGGGACTGAAGCAAGAGGGAAGCAAAGGAACATTTTACACCAGCGACTAAGGAGACTTTCCTAAACAAGCTGTACATTCATTCCTAAGTCTCCATCCTGGCCCTTTTGCTAGTTTTCACCAGGATGGCATGCTTATCAAAGCACTTTATCAGTGGGGAAGGGATGTGGGTTAACCACTTCACTCAGTTTTAACTTCCCAGCTAGCAGTCTGTCAGCAAACAGCTGTTTTTCAATACGTTCACTATGAACTGCCCAGCAGTTCCTGAGGTCTCCACAAAAACAGCTTTGTATTAGGAAGGTTGTTCGAGCTTGGAGTTTTTTTAACCTTCAGTGGAAAAAAAAAAAAAGCTAAGGTCAACTTGAGGCATTTATTTATAAGGGGTCTTTACCCCAGATAAGTCTTTTTCTTTTGTTCAAGGTTCAAGGATTCATTTAAAGGTCTGGCTTTCAAGGGCAGATATTCCATAATCCTTCCGTGGCCATGAATGACAAAGTTCATCATTTTAAGCACTGATCTATTGCCCGTATTCAGCAGCTTCTCATATGGCTGCCGTACTGCATACTGCTTCCTAGTGTCTAGGAAAAGTTCTTCATTTTCCTTCATTTCTCTTGGGATCTTCACAAGATTTACAGAAACTTGAATGACAAAAATGGTAAATTTGCGGGAGAGGGGAATTTTTTAATTGAAATGTTGGAATTATTTTGGGGTTGGAAATAGGGTATGTCGGGTGTAGACAAAAAGATGTCAGTAGTTCTGGGCTCAGAGTTTTAGGAATAGTAATGGTGTTGATTAAATGTTTGGTATTTGTGCAGAACATTATAGTACATGTTGGGACACAGAATGCAAGTGGGAATTAGGCCTGACCCTGTCCCTGGAGGAGCTCACAATATCTGAAGAAGAGCAAGAGAAGGATAAAAAGAGCTCACACCCAGAGCTGCTGGTGGGAGAGATGGCTCTAAGACTCTCCTTTCAGTCTTTGAACCTCACTTCTGGTCAGAAAGGGACCCAAGCTGCTCCTCGTTCCTCTCCATTATCTGAAATATTTAGTCTACTAAAATAGATTGAACCCTAAACACTTGAGGTTGCAGAAGATTTTCCTTAACTGATAAGTATGAAATTGGCATGAAAATAGAAATAATAAATGATACTTTCTGTAGTACCAGGGAATCATCAGTAAAGATTGGTTTAAACCCCCAGACAAGGGTCTGTATTTATGAAATGACTGATTCTGTGAGATCAGAGAAGCAGCATGGCCTAGAGGCAAAAGCACGAGCTTGGGAGCCAGAAGATGTGTGTTCTAATCCGGCTCTGCCGTTTATTTGCTGTGTGATCTCGGTCTTAAATTCTCTGTGCCTCAGTTACCTCATCCGTGAAATGGGGATTCAGATTGTGAGCCCCATCTGGGACAGGGACTGTGTCCAACCTGATTACCTTGTAGATAGGTATCTCAGTGCTTAGAACAGTGCTTGGCATATAGTAAGCACTTAACCAATACTATTATTAACAACAAATATTGAATTAACAATCAATTTAACAAATAGCTTAAATCCCTGCTCTGCCGCTTATTGGCTGTGTGACCTTGGGCAAGTCACATAACTTGTCTGTACCTTAGTTGCCTCATCTATGCAATGGGGATTAAGACTGTGAGCCCCATGCATGGACTGCTCCCAACCTGAATGACTTGTATCTACCCCATTGTTTAGTACAGTGCCTGGCAAATATAAGCAATTTAACAGATACCATTAAAAAAAAAATCAGTTGTATTTATTAAGTGCTTACTTCATCACCGCTATTTATTGAGTGCTTACCTTGTGCAGAACACTATACTCAGCACTTGGGATGGTACAATACAGGTAGTTAGTTAGACATGTTCTCTTACAATGAGCTACAGTCTAGAAGGAGAGATGATTATTAAATTATGGATATGTACATAAGGGCTATGGGGCTGAGGATGGGGTGAATAAAGTGTATAAATCCAAGGTCAAAAAGGGAGAAGGCGCTGGGGAAATGTGGGTTTGGTCAAGCCTACAAAAATGTCTATAATTGCAATTTTTGTCAAGAAATGTGCTATTTCAGGACATAAATTCCTTTTAGTCTCCACATAATTTCTTTTGGGTCCCTGGCCTTTGAATATGTGCTGATTTGCATTGATGATTTAATACATATCAAGTGGACTTAATTAGCTATTTATATATTTTATGATATTATGGAGGGTTTCTGAGTTTCTAAGAAATGACATTTGCTGTAAGTTATTGGGACACAGGCAATCCAATGAAATTTCTGTAATTTATGGACCAAGAACCTGCCTGTGGTCTGAGAGGTTAGTTTATAGCCATTAGTGGTTGGTAACATTTTACTAGACTGGGACACAGTTCTAAATGAAGTTTGGAAGATACCTGTATGTAAAGTTTCATATTTTTTTTTTTAGACAAACTAGTCTTCTAAATCACATAATTTGGGAGAAAATTTTCCACATCTTTTGCTCAAATTTACCTTATTTGAGATGAACAGCGCAGTGCTTGTCAGATGGTAAGCACTTAACAAATACCATTAAAAAAAGTGAGAGGCTACCAGATGATTGCGATACCAAGTCAGAGAAATGAGAGAAGCGGCTGACAGTGTAGGTAAAAAGTGCTGCAATGCAGCGCTGGGTAGTCTTGACTCATATACCAAGTGAAGGGATCTTCAGTTATGCATTGGTTTATTCAGTCATTCCTACACCATCTGGTAGAAATCTTACCATCAGTAGGGTTAGCTATAAGCCCAAAAGACAACTTCACTTACAAATAGATAAGATATACCATACCATCTTAACTGGGAGAGTAAGCACATAATGAGAAGAACATTTAGTAGTTAAGGGTTCAAAGCACAGATATCATTATTATACACAAGTGCATAAACAAATTAATTCATAATGTAGTATATGGACTCATCAGCTTTTTTTCATCACCCTGTGCATGATTCTGTGTGTGTACGTTCTTTTTCCTCCACCACATTGAGCTTTACCCAGACAGATGAATATTGTCGGAAGAATCTTCCCTAATTTTGCTGTCATGTTCCATCCAGGATTCATAGGAAAAACATGAGTTCTGGCAGAGGTGACTGAATAAGAAAAAGGATTATTTTTACTCAGGCTTAATGAGTTGGAAGAAGTTTTTTATGTAGTATTACCCACATTTGTCCCAGCATATTGCAGTTAATCAGGACCAACAAAGGAGCTTCTTGTTTTCTACTTATATATAAACACCAAGTTATAGCATGTGGATATTTTCAAGACAGATGCTATCTGATCATGTTTCAGGAGTCACCTATAATATATACAGAAAAAGAACATCTGACTTTAATATATGATAGGTTAAGTGTGATTGAAGGGTTTACTTGGCCTTATTTCAGAAGAGTCCAAAAATCATTCATTCATATGTCAATCACCAGATTTGCAGACACAAACGTTGGTTAGACTTCAGCTGTTTTCAGGACATTGTTACTAATGCTCTTCCTTAAGAATATTTATTATACTGCTTATGTGGAAAAAGGTAGAATTTTAATCATTGATTCTTTTTTCCCAGAAACAAAATTCGTATTTTTCTGCATGTAAAATTTAGCCAAATAAAGAAAATGAGTCACGGAGAGATTGAATTTTCCCAGGTCAGAAGCCATGAAAAACGATATAAAGCCCTTGAATCTGAAGGAATTCCTGCAGAAATCTTTAGTAGAGCAGGAATTTCATGCTTAGACTTCTTCAAAAATTACTTTTCAACATATGGAACACTGAAGAAATGCTTCAGGACTTTAAAGGCATCACCTTAATTACCGTTTCAAGAAGAAAGGTGAGAGAGGTAACTGAGAAAACTATTGGGGATCGCACTACTCTATTCTCAATTGTTGGTTAAAGATCTTAGCCAAAGTCATTTTGACACTGAAGAATTTATTAGCCATGTCTCCCCTGAATGGCATGGTGGCTTCAGCCTAAACCCCAGCATAGAGATGCAGGAGAAATGCAGGCAGCAGTACCAAAACAGCTTGTAAATCTTGGAAAAACATTTAACATCAGCAGCAGCCCTAGAGTCAGGCAAATTGATGCCCAGAGATGTTCTTCAAGGCCCTATATTTATTCCATTCTGTGATGGTTTGACTGGCCAAAAAGATTTGAAGCTTCCTTGTCTGACTCCTTCCCCATCACCAGTATAATAAATCAGGGTTCTGTGTTGGTATAGTCTCATTCAACTGATTCTGTACTGATTTGCTTGACAATATGACAGATGATCTAGACAGTAGGATCAGAATAGGATTCTGGGAAACTCTTCCCACAGACTGGACTCTGAATGCCATGAAATATGTTTGAGACAGTTATATAGGATGACCATGCTATGTGCTGAGGTCTGGCTCTAGAAGCGTATGCATTAGAGGACATGCTTATAGCCCTGAACTGCTTTACAGGGTCAGTGCGGTCTTCTGAAATGACAAAAATCCCTTAAAAAAAACCCCAAGTTGTACACCCACCTTCATCTGGGAACACTATAATGATGGTATTTGTTAAGTAAGCGCTTACTATGTGCCAAGCACTGTTCTAAGCTCCGGGGTACATACGAGATAATCAGCTTGTCACACATGGGGCTCACAGTCTTAATCCCCATTTTCCGGATGAGGTAACTGAGGCACAGAGAAGTGAATTGACTTGCCCAAGGCCACATGGCTGAAAAGTGGCAGAGCCAGGATTAGAACCCACATCCTCTGACTCTACACAACCCGAAATTTTCAACAGCAACTTAGAGTCTAAGGCCATCACAGAATTGTGCTACTCCGAAGTTTTGCAAGTCAGCAGTGTGTTGCTAGATAAGAAGCAGCCAACTGAAGCAAGAAACCCAGCATGCCCTTTTGGGAGACTGAGGAACAGAGTTTGGCAACATCAGCATATAAAACTGGGAAGCAGCGTGACCTAAGGGAAAGGACAAAGGCCTGGAGTCAGAGGGCCTGAGTTCTAATTCTGGCTCCATATTTGTCTGTTGAGCGACTAACTGTATTGTACTTTTCCAAGCCCTTAGGTTCAGAGCTCTGCATGTGCTAGACACTCAATAAGTGCTACGGATTGATTGTGATCATGAGGTTATTACAATTTGTTTCTTACCCTGCCGAAAGTGCTCACTGCCTGGTTAGACAACTTGAAGAAATCTCCATTTATTAGTGTCAGTGGTTAAAGGAAATAAGATTCCTTATTCTAATCGGGTTTAATATTCGATGCACCTTCTTAGAGTCTTTTGATTTCCCAATAGTTCGTGTATTTGGATAGTTTGAATGCTATTTTGAGATTACTTTGGCCTATCACTAGAGGAAGTATGGATCCTATAGTGTTTGGAGTCATAGAAACATAAAGTGAATGTACATAATGCCATCATGAAGAATAGCAATTTCTAAAGCCATGGATTTAGATTTTAGGGTTAATTCAAGATGACTTTTGTTCTTGGTAAGAAATATATGATGGCCGTTATAAGCTGATGCTTGGAACACTTACTGAGCAAGAGTAGACCACAGCGATCAAGCTTTAAAACCCCACGTACCAATGATTATTTTTCATGTTTCAGCTTCACTGCCTATCTATGTGTTGAAATCTCCTATTACAATCAGCATGTCAAATATTGGCACTGATATTTTAAGTCTGTCCAGATGCTTTAAGTCTTCCTCTTCATGGATACTTCTCATACTGTGGGCATTTGCCCTGATTATGGAAGCCCAGAGTTTCTCTTTTTGAGTTAAATCATTTACTATTAATGTTGTTTATAGAGAACTTTCAAAGGCCTAAAACTAGTGATTCTTTGATCATAAAGTCAGCACTTTTAGCTCAGAAGAGAATGAATCTCCCCAAAGAAAGTCTGTCTGGCATCTTCCCCTATGTGCTTTCTTTCCTCCGGAAATCTGGTTCCAATTCTGCTTTTATCTAGTAGATAGCGTGGTCCAGGAAAGTACAGTTGGGATGCCTGGGTTCTAGTCCCAGCTCTGCCACTTGCCTACTATGTGACCTTGGGCCTCAGTTACTTCATCTGTAAAATGGAGATAAAATGCCATTAGATCATGAGACCCACATGGGGCAGTCCCTGTGTCAGATCTGAATATCCCATATCTACCCTAGTGTTTAACACAGTCTTGGCACAGAGTAAGCACCTAATAAATACCATAACTAGCTCGATCAGAGGTATCAAGCTTTGCCCTTTCTTTGAAACACTTTTTATTGCTGGGTAGTTTGTGATATTCCATAAAATGATCACCTTTTTTTCATAACTTTCTCTTTTGTTCTACATCCCGTGGTTTTGTCTCCTAATAGCAATCTCAGGGCTTGAAACAGGCAATTTTTTAAAGCACCTTTTTTAGCCTAAGATGTGCATTCCTTAATAGGACTGTTCTGGATTTTGGCAAGATTAGCTAAATAGGGATACTTGTGCCCATGACAGGCTTTAAAATAAAAACACTGATACAGGTGAACAGTTGTAGAAATCATTAGATAGCAGTGCATGAATTATGTTAATTAGTAATCATATTTGCAAATTTTCACATGATAGAAGAACACCTTTCATTTTATTTTTGGTGTCCAAAAAGAAACATCTAATTTTCCTAAAGGGCTTCTTTTAAAAATATAAGCTTTGCCACTTTTCCCTTAGTAAGTACTCTCCCAACACCTGAGAAAAACAGAAGAACTTTGCTTCAGTGACTAAATGAAGGGTTTGTTCAAGTGTTTGGCCCACTTCAATGTACATCATTTTTCCAGCAAGACTATAAAGATTTACCTGGGCCCCAGAACAAAAATAACAGGCAACCCCCGTTGAGTATTATATGGGTTGTTTCTTTTTGCTAAGTCATATTAATTAACCTTGGAGTACTGTTCATATGAATTCACTGATTTTCACCTGTACTCCTCGTCACACAACTTGATCCATTGAGATGCATCCTGCTATATCCCCAAATTAGGATTTATTCCATTAGTGATCTGCCCTAGTCTAGTGAGTAATTGAGTTAAGGTCTCATCTTTAATAAACACAAATCCGATTGAGTTTCATAAAATAAAATTCTGATCCGTCATCATTATGAGTAGCGTGAGGGAAGTAGTGAGGCTTAGTGGAAAGAGCACGGACCTGGATGAGAGGGCCTGGTTCTAATCCAGGTTCTTCTATTTGCCTGCTGTGTGACATTGGGCAAATCACTTAACTTCTCTGTGCCTCAGGTCCTTCAGCTGCAAAATCAGGATTCAATAGCTGTGTTCCCTTTTACTTTACTGTGAACCTCATGTGGTACCTCATTACCTTGTATCTACCTCAGGGCTTAGTCCAATGATTGGCACATAGTAAGTACTTAACAAAAGTTATTATTATTGTTACTATCATTATTATTGTCATCATTAGTTGATCATATAGTGGGTGCAGTGCGCTGTCCTTAGCATTTGGATGCATATAATTGACAAAAGAAACACAATCACCTGTCTCCCCCCGCTTTTTAAATGGTATTTGTTAAATGCTTACTCTGTACTAAGCACTGGGGTAGATTACAAGGTACTTATGTTGGACAGAATCCTTTGTCCATCCCTTTCCTCAGGGACTTTGCAAGGTAGTGTGGACACAATTGAATGATTGATTGGATCTGTTCCCGGCCTACAACGAGCTTACAGCTAACAGTATATGTGTTAAATATAGCTACTGGGGCAACCTAACCAGTAGAGGAGGTGGATAGTAGTTGGAAAATTCTTCCTGAAGGAGGTAAGATTTCAGGCGTGTTTACAAAGATTTTCACAGAGCAGCAGCCTGGTAAAGCCTAGTGAAAGAGCACTGGCCTGAGAATGAGAAGATATGAGTTCTAATATTATTTATTAACCTATTTATTTTGTTAATGAGGTGTACATCCCTTGATTCTATTTATCTTGATGATGTCTTGTTTTTGTTTTGTTCTTTTTTGCTCTCTTGTCTGTCTCCCCCGATTAGACTGTGAGCCCTTCATTGGGCAGGGATTGTCTCTATCTGTTGCCGAATTGTACATTCCAAGCACTTAGTACAGTGCTCTGCACATAGTAAGTGCTCAATAAATACTATTGAATGAATGAATGCTGCATGACCTTGGGCAAGTCACTTAACTTCTCTGGACCTCAGTTTACCTCATCTGCAAAGTGGGGAGTCAATGCTTGTCTTTCCTCCTATTTAGACCATGAGCCCCATGTGGGATGCAGTTTTCTTGTATCTACACTGCCACTTAAAACAGTTCTTGCCATGCAGTAAACTCATACAAATACCACAATTATTATTATTATCATTGGTTTGGCGATTTTGAAGGATAAGGGAATTCTGTGCGGGGGCATGGGCTGTGGACCTGAAGTGAGTTGAGAGAACGGTAGCTTGAGAGGATTAAAGGATGGAAGCAAGAGTCTAGTTGATGTTACCTATGAGAATGTTTTGAAGATGCCATAATAGTAAGTCATTTTGCTGTTATTTTGGTGTTGTCTCTGCATGTGCTTCCAGTGTCTCTATGTCCTAGTTGAGATGCAGGCCTCCCTTTGTTGTTGTTTTTTTTATCCCAGTGGTATTGAAGCACTTACTATGTGCCAGGTAGTGTACTAAGCTCTGGGTTGATATAACCTAATCAGTTTGGACACAGTCCATGTTCCACATGGGGCTCATATTCTTAATCCCATTTTACAGATGAGGTAATTTAGGCAAAGAGAAGTTGTGACTTGTCCAAAGTCACACAGCAGACATATGGTGGAGTCAAGATTCTGACTCCCAAGACTGTGCTCTGTCCACCAGGCCACTCTGCTTCTAGTAACATCTTAGTTTTGTTAGGGCCTTCAGGCCAAGGAGTAAGGTGATATAATATCCCTACAGTCTCCTGCTGGGAAAGAAAAGACTATTCAAGCACATACTTCAGTTCTTGTAGATTTGTCATTTATCCTGTTTCTTCCAATGCTTCAAATGCTGACCGTTTTATTCAGCCAGGTTATTGTATCAGCCTCCTGACTAATCTCCCAGGCTCGACCTTCTTCTGGCTTCAGAGCATTTACTCTACTCTCCATTTCAACTTTTTAAAAAGTTGGTCTGCACATAACCTCCAGTCCTCAAAAATCTTAAGTGGCCAATGATTTCTTTTTGCATCAAGCAGAAACTCTTAACCATTGGCATTAATGCACTCAATCAGCCCTCTTCCATTTACTTATTTAAACTTTTCTCCCACTCCATCCCAGCTCAAATCTTCTTTCCCACCATGGTCATCCTTCTCACTGTGCCTCATTCCCGATTTTCCTGCCACTAGTGTGGCCTAGTGGAAAGAGCCCGGGCTTGGGAGTCAGAGGACCTGTGTTCTAATCCCAGCTCCGCCATTTGTTTGCTGTGTGACCTTTGGCAAGTCACTTCATTTTTCTGTGCCTAATCTTTAAACTGGGGATTAAGACTGTGAGCTCCACCTGGAACATGCACTGGATCCAACTTGATTATCTCATATCTACTCCAGCATTAAGAACTATGTTTGACACATAGTAAGGGCTCAACAAACACCATAAAAACCCTTTGTTCGTATCTTTCCTGCTCCCAAGGAGCAAATCATAGTTCTCCCCAACTTCGTAGTCTTTTGGAAATCTCACCTCTTGGAGACTTTCCGTAATTATTCATTTCTTTCCCAGGTCATCCTCCAACTTTTCCGTTAGCATTTTTAAACAATCATTGCACTTGCACATTTTACTAGTCGAGCATTTCTTTTTATCTGTAAATTATTTGTTTCTGTTTCCTCTCCTACTCCTAATAGATTTTAAACTCAGTGAAGGCAGGGATGGTGTCTTCTGTTATACCCTACAAATTATACTTCTGGACATAGCTTTATTCTCCATTGCTTCTTCCTACCCATATTTTATTTTTGTGGCTGTCTCCCCACGTAGATTGAAAGCTCCTTGAGAGCAGGGATCATTCCTATTAACTCTATTGCATTCTCTCAAGTGGTTAGTACAGTTCTTTGCACCATATAGACACTCAATAAACATTACTGATGCACTGATTCATTTTTCCACTCTCCCAGGCACTAAGTATAATACTCGGGGTAGAATAGGTACTCAGTAAATACTATTGATTGATTGAAAGCATTCGTAGCAAAATACCTGGAATTTCCCTGACCAATCTCCTCCCCATGATCAATGTGGTAACATTGATAACATTGTAAGAGTCTATGTGTGAGTGTGTCTAATACCTACAGTTTGCCCTTTAGAGACCCATATTTGTTTTGGCAGTTTTTGTTTAAGAAAAAGTTTAGCTTTAAAGTAGTTCAGTTGCTTAATGTTTTAGGCTTGTATTTAATAACAATTTGGAATAACTTTAAGTCCAAAACACTTGCACTTAATTTATACATTTACTTATTTTGTTTGCAGAGTAATATGTAACTTTAAATAATTTGGACAATTTCCTGGTTCAATATGTATTTTGGTGCTAGTAGAAATTGTTTTTGAGATGCATTTGTTTGTTTGGCACCTTCAAAGTATTGGGAAATATTATGGCAATAGCTTTGAAAATATGTATCAGTTACTCCATCAAAAAGTAATGGCTCCTATGAAGCCATTATGGTCTGCCTTGTAAATCCTTCTCAAGTCAATGTTATTGACCCAATGGACAGAGAGACCTCTTGGGAGCTGTTGTGGTCTTTCACATTGCTCCACTGCAAAGTTTCGAGGTTGAAAATCCAAGGAAATTCTGGTTACAAACATTTCACTTGAACAGAATGCTATGTGTGTAGGTGGAATTATATAGACATATATTTATACCTTATTCTCACTTTTTCCACAAATATTCCCTTTTTTAAAAAAAAAAAAGTATTTCCTTTAAAAAAAAATACTGTCTGGGAGTCATAGAAGGATCAAAGATGACATTTAGCCCAGTAATCCCCTTTTTTACTTCTTGTTACACTGTGCTTTGTAGAGAAAATTAATATTTTTTTCCTCCTCACATTTAAGTATGACACCTTTACCACAATTTAGTCTAAAACAGTTGGCCCTGAGTTATAAAAAACCAAATATCCCAACTTAAAGGAAATATTAACCCAGTCACAACCACTTTAAAAATTGGCACTCATTTCAAAAAATTACATTATTAAAATTCATTTCCAGGGGGTGAATCTTTTTCAATATGTTAGAAGATGTAGAACATACTCCTACAATTAGAAAAATAGCAAGAGTCTTAAAAATTGCCATGGCTTTGGTTCCTTTTTAGTTTGACACGGAAGGGAATGCAACTAAACTGAAGTGTGGAGAATGAAGTAAATATATATATATATGTATGTGTGTGTATTTATATCTATCTATAGATATATAATCATGTGCTAGTTACTTGCTTACTATGTGCCAGGCAGCGTTCTAAGCGCTCCGACCCATAGAGACTCCATGGACACATCTCTCGCAGAAAGCCCCACTCTCCATCTGCAATCCATTTGGTCATATAGCCATAGAGTTTTTCTGGTAAAAATATGGAAGTGTTTACCATTGCCTTCTGCTGCGCAATAAACTTGAGTCTCTGACCTTAACTCTCTCCCATGCTGCTGCTGCCCAGCACAGGTGTTTTTTGATACAAGTTAATCTGTTTGGACGCAATCCCTGTCCCATATGGGGCTCACAGATTTTTTTACATGTATTTTAGCTAGAAAGCGATGCAAGAATTAAGGAACATTCTTCCGACAATATGAACCTGTCCAGAAGCAGGTTAAGAAGTAGTTAATTATGCACATATGCGCATATGTGTTAGGCAAAGCATTGGACATGATGATGAGTACTACATGCAAGTTTTCTTAATGCTAGCATATGCAAAAATGTAATCCCTGCATTCTGAGAGAACCAGGATTAGATTGCTTAAATGAAGTTTTGAAGCTCTTAAATACATTGGCAGTTCATTTTGCACCTATAGCAGTCCTTATTAAAATCCATTAGCAATCTAGTTGCTGTAATTATTCTTATTGATGGCATGAAATGTGCGATATCCTTCTTGATCCTAGTATATAATAACCATCACAACCGTAATTAGGCACTATACACGGTGAATGTAGTCATCAGTATTTACTAGTCTCTGCTGTGAAAACACAGTTCAATTCAACAAAATCAGTGAGTGGATACAATGTAAAATCTATTTGTAGAGCATTCTCCACAGGTACTGGACATGAAAGCTTTATCTTTCTTTATCTTTATCTTTATCTTTTGGGGAAGATCTTTATCTTTTGGGGAAGCAGCGTGGCGCAGTGGAAAGAGCATGGGCTTTGGAGTCAGGGCTCATGAGTTCGAATCCCAGCTCTGCTACTTGTCAGCTGTGTGACTGTGGGCAAGTCACTTAACTTCTCTGTGCCTCAGTTCCCTCATCTGTAAAATGGGGATTAAGACTGTGAGCCCCGCGTGGGACAACCTGATTCCCCTGTGTTTACCCCAGCGCTTAGAACAGTGCTCTGCACATAGTAAGCGCTTAACAAATACCAACATTATTATTATTATTATTATTATCTGGCAGAGCTACCAGACCCCAATGTGCTTTTTGTAGACTTTGCTTATCATTAATAGAAAGCAGCATGTGTACATCCTGCAAACTCATTTCCTTATTTAAAGTGAGCATCCTTCCTTTACTGAGCTATGCTTCCTCTTTTATTACAAGAGTGAGGACTCAGCCTTTGTAAAGTCTTAAAGGCACATCTCTTCCAAATGACCTTTTGTCCTGTGCTGTTAAGATGCATTGTTTAGTCGACTGAGCTAAAGGCACGGGTACAAGGGGGTGTCCTAGGAATTTTTGTTATTGTTAATTAAATTTGGAACTATATCACTTTCCTATTTTAACCTTATGTGAAAGTTTGGTAAAAATTGATGTAGATTTTCTGCTAAAGTACAGAATTGAAATCAAATGATATAATGCATTTCAACTCTTAACCTGTCTTCACAAACTCAGGAAAACTTAAAAAAAATTCCAATTTGTCTCTTACTTTATTGAAACATTGCTTGTTCCTTTCATACTATTCAAAAATTTCACACCCCGTTTCAGTGAATAATCTGCACCACATTTTAGTCTAAGCAGAAATGGACTTGTACATTGCCATTTACAGATTAATATATAAGTAGATGAGGCGAATGGAAAGAGGGTAATTTATTTAAGTGATGCAAGAAATTATTATTTGGCCATTCATTCTTCGTTCAGTTGCCTGATCCAAAATAGTTGTGATAGACTGGTTGGCTCAGATTTTTGCTTTTTTGTGCAGAAGTTAGTATTTTTCCTCAAATTCCCAGGTTGAGAGGACCAGACCTATCCAAACTAGGATGAAGATACAAGTTGTCTGGAAATACATTTTTAGTTTTAAAAAAAATCCTGAATATCATTATTTCTGCACTGCTTTGGGGTATTTTTAGAAAATCCACAGTAATTTATGGAAGGAACAAGCTGCCAGGACTATCCAAGTTTACTAGTTAGTTAGCCAGTGTGCTGATATTGGCTTCTGTCCGTATTAACCATTTGCAGAAAAGCACAAGATAATTACTCAATTAAAAACTCACTACTCAAGTGAACCATTCACACTTCTGTTAGCTTTGCAGCAATTCTCCTTGCAATCATTGTGTAGCAGAGTAAAGAATATGCTTTATAAATATAGAAAGGCAAATGTGAGACCTAGTTAAAATTCACCTCAGTTTTCCACCTGCTACGAACTCCGGAGTAGATTCCAGCAGTGGCTTTTCAGCCAGGGATTTTTAAGACCACTCTTCTCTCTGCCAACATAAAAACTGCCATGAATAAGATATAAACTGTCATCCATTTTAATGTGCAGTGTGTCTTTCATTTCATTAAATCCAAAATGGATGCTGAAGATATTTGGTTAGGCCTGGGGAAGTGACTCTGAATGGCTTCTGAAAGAGCAAAATGCAGCCTAATAAATGGAGCCGATAGGGGTTTGGCACCCTTGAATATGCAGTGTCAGAAGGAGGAACTGAGAGTTGGCAAACCTAATAAAATAAAAGATACTTAACTTTTCTGTACCTCAGTCTCAGCTGCAAAATGGGGATTCAATTCTTGTTCTCCCTCCTCATTAGACTGTGAACCCCATGTGGATCAGGGACTGCATTCAGCCTTGTTAACTTTTATCTATCCCAGCGCCTAAAACAGTACTCACTACATAGTAGGTGCTTAACAAATACCATAAGAAAAGAAGAAATAGAGAGTTGTAAGTCCAGTCCCCTCAGTAGACTCTTAAAGCAAGCCAGGAGGAATATCATTCATTCATTCAGTTGTATTTATTGAGCATTTACTGTGTGCAGAGCACTGTACTAAGTGCTTGGAAAGTACAGTTCAGCAACAAAGAGAGACAATCCCTGCCCCAAAAGGGCTCACAGTCTAGAAGAGGAGAGACAGACATCAAAACAAGTAAACAGGTACCAATAGCATCAATATAAATCAATCAAATTATAGATATATGCACATCATTAATAAAATAAATAGAATTATATGTTCATATATACCCACAAGTGCTGTGGGGTGTGGAGGGGGTAGAGCAGAAGGGAGTGAGTGGGGATCATGGGGAGTTGAAGGGACCTCCCAACTTGGACCTATCTCTAGCTTCTGAATGCTCCATTTGGATGGATAGCAGAAATTTGCTGTGAGCTGTTGAAAATGGTCCCAAATGACAAGTTCTAAGGAGTTTTTAAATAAATTTAACATGCATTGAGCAACTAAAATATAGGAAGGATTCAATATTCAGGAAATTCCAAGGATTTTGGTGATCAAGCACAGCAAGGAAATGTTGATGCACTATATAGACCCAAATAAGTAAAAAATTATGAAGAGATGGTAATTTTCCCCTGTGGGATCTGCTGAGCATACCATTCATGTAAATTAATGATAATTAGGGTATTGGTTAAGTGCTTACTTTGTGTCAAGCAGTATGCTAAGAGACTGTAAGCCCGTCAAACGGCAGGGACTGTCTCTATCTGTTGCCGACTTGTTCATTCCAAGCACTTAGTACAGTGCTCTGCACATAGTAAGCGCTCAATAAATACTATTGAATGAAATACTATTGAATGAACTGGGGCAAATGCAAATTAATCAGATCAGATGCAGCCCCCACGCCACACAGGGAGAGCAGTCTAAGTAGGAAGGAGAACAAATATTGAACCCCCATTTTGCAGGTGAGGAATTGAGACAAAAAGAAGTGAAGTGACTTGCCTAGATTCACACAGCAAACAAGTGGCAGAACTGGGATTAGAACCCATATCCTCTGATTTCCAGGCCTGTGCTCTGGATCTCTTAGGACTCAATATGAACTCCATCTTCTGGGTTGCCATTTCCAAACTGCTGACACCAACTTGAAAAATGTATTAAAATTTGCCAGTTAACATCTTGTGCTGGCCATCTTTACAGCTTTGCATACTCAAGCAAAAGTGGTCTTTGGAAGGCCAAATGACCCGATTTAGATTAGCATATTTTGGACACATAATCAGGAGGACTAATTCCCTGGAGAAAACACTAGTACTAGGAAAAGTTCAGGGAAATGTGGAAGAGGCAGATCAGCTAAATGGATAAAGTCCGTTAAAAGAAGAACCATTAGGATACAGATCATGGCAGAAGACAGGACGTTCTCGAGAAAATGTATCCATAGAGTCACTATGAATCAGAAATGACTCAGTGGCACTTAATAATAATAATAATAGTGGCCATCAGTTCTAGGCTTTGCATCTTGATCACTGCTAACAATGTTTTTCCTGGAGAGAAGGTTGAGATAAGTGAAGGATAGGTCCAAGGGAGTTACTATTCAAAGAAAAGTGTTGTGTGAGCTTCCCTGGTTTAAATAAATGCACATGTTATACAGGGTCAGTGTATAAGATCCAAATAAGCTTGGTAAAAGTCTCATTTTCTTAGTTCATTGTGAAATATTCTAACAGCTTTGACTTTCTGAGGAGGATTTTTTGGATTGTTATGAAAATTGCAAATGATATTGCACAAAAGAGATCAGGAAAACTCTATTACCAACTGTGTATGGGCCTACATTAACTTCAGTGTAGTCATTTACCTATTTCTCCAGATCTTTGCAAGTTTTAGAAAGCACTTCCAATTTACCAAGTCATCCTTGTTTAGATACTATTTCTATCTCTCTGACATGGAGATATATTTGTAAAGGCAAGCTAATGTATGTTCCATCCAGGCTCTGTTGAATTAGAAGTGTTTCAGTATCATTATGCAAGATCTAATTTTCATTCTTTCATGGCTTAAGTGTTGATGAAATCTTTGCCATTCTGATTCTAACAGTTGTGGTTATGTTAGTCCTGTAATTCAGATTTAGTCTTATTTAAGAGATTAATTAAAGGAAACCCAGGGACATATGTTCTTTTATTTGTATAGTTAGAGCTAGGATTCTAAGTCAAGTTATTTACTGCCTATTGGTCTTTAGAACAACTCAGTAATAGTAGTAGTATATATTTAGTACCCTCTGTGTACAGTGACTAGATGATGCATTTAGGATGTCCAAAACAAAGAATCATAGATTTCCAGCCAACAGGGACCTTGTATTTTGAAGAAGATGGAAAATAAATTGTCAAAAAAAAGGGTGTATACTAGTTCAGAAGAAATGGAGAAAATATAGAGGAAAGGCTGGAGAGCAGAAGAGATAAAGATAATTAATATCACACTTGTTGGCACCTTGATTTGTAACACAATACCATTGATGATGAATATAAACTCTATTCATTGCCACTGGTGACTCAATAATGGGAGGTTGAGAACTATTGAGAACTATACTATAGTGTCTCCAAACTTTAGGGACAGTAAACCTTGTGATTATACAGAAATATATATTTATTACTGCCAGTAAACTCTGCAGTCCAGGAAGAATCTGTGTAGCATAATAGCCTATTATTAAATATAGGCAGTATGTAACATGGGTGGATTAAAAAACAAATTATGAATGTTCAAATGTTAGTTCCTTGTGAAAATAATACATCATAAATTAGGCTTTGGTGGGTGGGGGAAGGGGTGCAAGGGAGCAGTTTAAGGAAAAATATTTCCAGGATCCTTTGAAAGAAAATTTATAATTTTGACCTGGGAAAATTTGAAGTTTGATATAACCTGTCATGTTTGCAAAACCTGAACTTTTTTTTCCTCCTGGTTTGATTTAGAATTGCTTTGGGATATTGGGCTCCTTTATGTGTCCCCTTGTTTTCACCTAATTTGGATTTGATTTATTTTTGATTAAAGATAATCTGAATAGGAAAAAAAAAGATTTCCTTTTGATGGGATGTGCTTGAAGCACAATTGCAGTGGATAAACAGAACGTAACCCAAATTTAAATTTCCCTAGTGTAAAGAATTCCTCTTGTCCTGTCACCCATGTAGAACTGTGGCTAAATTGCACAACTTTTCCATTTCAGAATGTGTCAGATGTCTTTGTTCTTTTCCAATCTGCACTGGTATTTCACTTAAAAGTATATTTGACGAGTAATCACTCCAACTTAGTTTTGTCGTCTTCTCAAAAGGATGTAGCCATTATGCTAGGATAACGTAGTCTTTTCCACCAAGAAGCATTCTAAACATTTGGCTCAGTGGAAGGAGCCCGGGCTTTGGAGTCAGAGGTCATGGGTTCGACTCCCGGCTCTGCCACTTGTCAGCTGTGTGACTGTGGGCAAGTCACTTAACTTCTCTGTGTCTCAGTTCCCTCATCTGTAAAATGAGGATTAACTGTGAGCGTCATGGGGGACGACCTGATTACCCTGTATCTCCCCCACCGCTTAGAACAGTGCTCTGCACATAGTAAGTGCTTAACAAATAGCAAGATTATCATTATTATTATTATTATTATTATTATTAAACGAGTTTCAGAATGTCCCCAAATTATCTCTTGTAAGCACAGCCTGAAGGATAGTCCCTGTAAAATGGCCTATATCACCCTACTCCCCTTCTGTGTTCTGTGTCTTTGCTTTTGTGGGAAGCACTCTGCCTGTTTTCAGATCAGCACTTGGAGGCCTGCTATTTTCTGGCTTTGAGATGCCATGTTTCCCAGTCCACATATACCTTTCTGCACATGTTGTGTAATATTCTTTTGGCTCCTTGCCAACTCTCTTGGGGATCATTTTGCTAAACCCTTCTAGTGTTTTGACCTTAAAGGTGGTTCATAGTGAAAATCCTCAACTTTTCTCAGCTTTGGGAACCTCCCAAGGTACTGAACAGACCTTAAATTACAGTCCTACCTCCCTGACATGTTTACATTTGCCCTTCATTTCTTTCCATAACTACTTTCTAATCATGTCATAATTTTTCTTCGAGGACAGTGTTGACCCTGTTCAGTATCTTATGTTGGTGAATCGACATGGCACAGTGGCAGCGTGCAAAGTGGGCTAATGAATTCAGAGCTCTAAGCCAAGGTTTTTCACCTTATTTTTTTTTAGAAGCCAGGCCCCTGTTATTACAGGCTTTCACCTGAAATATCTCTTATGGTATGTGAAATACCTTTTATTCCCTTTTCATATCCAGCAATTACTCTCCCCATCTTCAAAGCCTTATTGAAGGCACATCTCTTCCAAGAGGTGTTCCTTACTAAGCCCTCTTTTCCTTTTCTTCCACTCCCTTCTGCGTCACCCTGACTTGTTCCCTTTATTCATCACCCCCAACCTCCCAGCCCCACAGCACTTATGTACATATCTGTAATTTATTTATATTAATGCCTTTCTCCCCTCTAGACTGTGAGCTCACTGTGGGCAGGGAATGTGTCTACCAACTCTGTTGCATGGTACTCTCCCAAGTATCTAGTCTAGTATTCTGCACACAGTAAGTGCTCAATAAATATAATGAATTACAAAAAAAGAAAAA
Source organism: Ornithorhynchus anatinus (assembly GCF_004115215.2). Classification (NCBI taxonomy): domain Eukaryota; kingdom Metazoa; phylum Chordata; class Mammalia; order Monotremata; family Ornithorhynchidae; genus Ornithorhynchus; species Ornithorhynchus anatinus. Next base: position 17,946,027 of record NC_041751.1, read on the forward strand.
TAAATGAAATCCAGATCTAACAACAAACTGCTCACCCAACCAAAAAAAAAAAAATCCACACATGCTAGTATCAGTGGTGGGGATGATGATGAGGTTTGAAACACAGTACCTCATATTAAAGAAGTCTTTTTGGACAGCAAATAATATTGGGCAGAGCAATTGTTTAGTATCATTACTTTTCTATTTCCATTTTAACTTCATGTAACTTCAGGAATTCAACACCTTTTACTTTATAAAATAAAAATATTGGACGTCAATCCTCATGAATACCCCTAAGGAAAGAGTAATTTAATTCCTAACCTGCAAAAATCAAAATAAAATGAAGTTGTATTTAGGAATAATAGGATTTTCTGTCACTCCCCCAACCAATATCCAAGGAGCATTTTCCGGGAAAGTTTAAGCACATAACTTAGCCTAACTCTACTTAACAAGCAAATGATAATTGCTTAATAAGGCAATCATTTACTTACATGAGTAGTAAACAAAGATTTGTTAATATTAATACCTCTTAGACACAAAGTGGTGAGATTGATTCATTTATTTCAAATAATCATGAAGTAGATGATGCAGTCCATAAATCAGATTATCTTAATATAGCATGGGTTTTTAAAGCATTAGAGACACTGTAAAATATTTCCATGTTCCATAGAGCAATAATGCAAGTCTTATTTGAATAGATTTAAGTGAAAACATACAGCTAACTAAACTCCCACTCATCTCTTAATGTTTTTTTTCCTATTTCACACTGCCAGTTAAGGTGTTTGAAAATATCAGAAGTTACTCTAATGTTCTCTGAATTAATGGAGCTCAACTCTTGCTATTTTGTTATTCACATAATTCTGTATTTGGAGAAATACGTATATTTAAAAGCTAAAGCAGATGTTATTTCTTGACGTCACTTGTGGAAATTTCATATCAAGTTTAGCATTTTTCAGTCATCTGTACTTTATTGTTGTAAAACAAGAAAACCATTTAGTTATTACAGAGCTCACTGATCCTTTCATCCAGGATGGGAAAAAATAGAAACTGTTCAGTAAGCATGCTATTTGTTTAGCTTGTAATCTTTTATAATACATGCAGTAACTAATGAAAATAGTGGATCCCATATCTGATTATTTCACTGAAGCCAGTGTGAACAGGTTACATCAAGTAAATGTGAAGAACCAACCTTCTGTTAGTTGTGTTCCATAAATAATAAGTTTTTAGTAGTATACAGTGAAACATTTTTTGGCCCTAAGATCTTTCATTTATATTATGTCTATTTCCAAACACTGGTGAATTAATTATAATTATTCATTTATTCATTATAATGACCTTCTAAGGTGCATAGTAATCCCTGTTCATAAATCAATCCAATCCAGTGGTATTTATTGAGCGCTTACAGACACGTCACTAAGCACTTGGAAGAGTACACTACAACAGAGTTGGTAGACACAATCTCTGCCCTCAAGGATCTTATGGTTTTACAGAAAAATGGGGTATTCCAAAAATCACATGGTAATTTAGGAGGAACCACTCATATCTTTCAATGGGCTTTTTAACCGAAGTTGCTGTGTTCTTAGTCAGGGACAACAGCAGTTGGTCAATTCCCCAGCATAGGCCTGCTCTGCCACCTGTCTGCTGAGTGACCTTGAGCAAATCACTTACCTTCTCTGTGCCTCAGTTACCTCATCTGTAAAATGAGCATTAAGACTTAAAGCCCCATGTGGGACAAGGACTGGGTCCAACCGGATTTACTTGTTTAATACAGCATTTAGTACAGTACCTGGCACATAGTAAGCACTTAATGAATACCATAAAAAAAAAAAAACCCTTTTGGCTAATACCAGCTATCATAGAGCTTGGTTGTAGAATGCAAGCTAATGGTGGGCAGGTGATATGTGTGCTAACTCTGTAGTACTGTACTCTTCCAAGCACTTAGTACAGTGCTCTGCGCTAAATAAATAACACTGATTGATTGTTTGAACTGCTGGTGGTACAAAGTGCCATTGTCTTTGTCCAGATAGAATATTGAAGAAGATTGAAGATTGAAAAGCAGTAGAGTGGAAGAAACTCAAAGAGGGAAATGTACTTGTTACTGATTCTCAATGCAGCTGTCTAAAAAGTAGCTCCTGGGCAGGTGGCTGAGTGTTTGGCTGGCTGTGAAAGTGAGCGGGAGGGGAGAAGACAGAGGTTTGATGATGAATAATTCTCTCCCCCTGCTCAGGGCCTTTCTGTTTGCCCCTGAGGGCTCACATGGCTTCAGTTGCTACCTCTATGAAACTGACTCCTCACTTCTCCCCTTTATTAATCAATTAATGTTATTTATTGAGCGCTTACTGTGTGCAAAGCACTTGGAAGCTTATAGCCATCAACCAATCAATGGCATTTATTGAGCACTTACTATGTGCTAAGCACTTGGGAGCGTGCAATCATCTCACATTTTCTCCTGCCTTTGGAAGACATCCTGCTGACACCTGAAACTCAATCTGGCTAAGATTGAACTGTTTCCAGTAGCTATTTCTCTAATTCCGAAGTACCTCAAACTTCAGAATCACTTTTTTCCATGGTTTCACAGTCCTTATACCCAGAAGTGGAATTAAAAAAATGTTTATTCTCTACCCCACTGCACAACTGTTATAAGTTCAGGCATTATATTGGCTCTAAGCATTTTAGCAACACTTTGAATTCCAAACTTTGGACACTAAGAAGTAAATTAACTTTGATTCCTCCCATTTTTTCCATTCTCACATTCAGTTTACTGACTAATTCCGGCAGTACTTTCTTCACAACATTTCCAGATTGTGCCCCCTCTGTTCTTTCCAAATTTCCACCATGCTGATCCAAGCACACGACATATCCTGGCTTGACTGCTATGTTAGCCTCCTTACTGATCTCACTGCCTCCAGTCTCTTCCCCCCATCTCTCGTTGACACTTCATTCTGCAAGTGGAGCATATTTCTGAAATGATTGTCTGCCTACATCTTCCTGCTTCTCAAAGTTCTCCAGTAATTGTCCATTCCTCTTAGAGAAGCACTGTGGCTTAGTGGATAGAGCACGGGCCTGGGAGTCAGACGACTTGGGTTCTAATTCCAGCTCTGCCATATGTCTGCTGTGTGACCTTGGGCTAGTCGCTTAACTTCTCTGGGCTTCAGTTGCCTCATCTATAAAATGAGGATTAAGAGTGTGAGCCCCATGTGGGAAAGGGACTGTGGCCAACCTGATTAACTTGTAGCTACCCCAGCACTTAGAAGAGTGCTTGGTACATAGTAAGTGCTTAACAAATACCATTATTACTATTTATCCTTGTGAAGCAGAAATTCCTGATCATTGGATTTAGAGCACTGTCAGCTTCATCCCTCTTAATTGTCCACTCTCTTCTCCCAATACACTCTCAATCTTCATTCTTCTCCAATTAATCAATTCACTGTGGCTAATTCTCATTATTTTCTTAATATTTAGCTTTTGTTAAGGTGTTAACATGTGACAAACACTGGGCTAAGCACTGAGGCTGGTGCAAGATAACCAGATTGGACACAGCCCCTGTTCCCCATGGGCCAAAGTCTATCTCTTGCCCCACCATCCCCACTGCCTGGAACTCCTTTCCCCTTGGTATCTGAGGAAGTTCTCTACCCATCTTCAAAGCCTTATCTGAAATCACATCTCTTCTGAGAGGCCTTACCTGAATAACCTCTAATCTTCCTATTTTATATTCCTAACTGCCATTCCAGCCCCTCTCCACCACTTAAGTACTAGGATACTCACACTCTCCCCTATAACATCGTCCAAGTCTTATATACTCACTGGATTGTAAGCTTGTTCTGGGCCAGGAATATATCACCCAATTCTGTTATATTGTACTCTCCCAAGAACCTAGTACAGTGCTCTGCACACGGTATGCAGTCAATAAATACTGATAGGTAGACTGATAGATTACTTCCACTTGTTTGTAATTTATTAACACATTCATCTCCCCTTCTATATTGTAAACTCCTGAGGGATGGAGTCAGATATACTAGTTTTATTGCGTTCTTCCAAGCACATAGTTCAGTTCTCTGCATGCCAGAGGAGCTCAATAAATACTGTGGATTGATTGATCTGTAAATACCTTAGGCTGGAACTTTGTAGGAACAGACCTGTATTGTTTTAGGTTTTGCTGCATCACCACTCATTTCTTGACTTTGTGCCTCTGTCCCCTCAGTCCACTTCCTCCCCTCATATAAGTGACACCATCACCAGAGCCCAGAGGGTGAGCAGAAGCATTACAGTCTACCCTGATCTCTTTATCTCATCGCCAACCCATTGACTTTGTCCTCCTTCTGCACTCCAACTTCTTTCCTCTTATCTGATTCTCCCCATCTTTGAAGCCCATCTCCTTAAAGAGGCCTTCCCTAACTAGCGCTTCATTTCCCAAATCCTATCTGCCCTCCTCCTCGTCTGTGTACTTGGATCTATACACCTTAGACACTTGGATACCCCAGCCCTACGGCACAGAAGTACAGTCCGTATACTCTGCTACTTGCCCTATTTGTAACTTATTTTGATATCTGCCCCTCTAGATTGTAAGTCCTTGTAGCAGGGTCCATATCTACCACTCCCAAACATTCATTGCACAGTAAGCAGTCGATAAATATCGCTGATTGAATAAAAATTTCCCACCATGAGCCAGCTTCCGAGACTTCTTGCCTTCTATGACTACAGAACCTCTTCTTGCTGTGCTCCTGCAGAGGTGTACTTTGACCTGCCAGCAGGAATAGCAGTGCCTTTCCTTCTTCTCTGCTCTAATTGCTTTCTTTACTGGGCACTCCCAAATTCTTGCCTGGTTAGGGAGCCCAGCAAGAAACAACTCAGCAGATGTAAGAGTTGCTCTGTACAGTATTATCCCCATCATCATCCGAAGCCCCTCAACCCTTAGTTGAAAAGCCTGGTCTTTGGACAATATTTTCTTCTGCTTTGGAACAGTTCATTTTTCTGAGAACCAAAAGAAAAAAAATCAAGATTTCTGCAGTGAAGCTTTCCAAGTCCATCAATTTTATTCTATTTCAGGCATTTCCTCTTAAATGTAAAGATGAATTTATCTGATTAGTAAAACTAAATAGCCCAAGACAGTGGTCAGATAAATTACTCCCTGCAGGGAAAGAATGAATTTCTTTGTTAACTTATTTCCCAGTGGGTGAGAAAGTGATGTTCTAAACTATAAGACTGAATGGAGTTATTTGACAGAGTCCGGAAATGTGTATTTCATTAAATGAAGTATTCTCAACACAAATTTGACCTTTAATAACCAACTATGCCAACCTTGTATACATAGAAGCGGATGTACTCGTAATTGGATATGATACAGCCTTTTTTTGACTTTGAAAATGTAGACTCATCTGTGTATATATGCATGGATATATCAGTCAGTCTTATTTATTGAGCGTGCACTGTGTGCAGGGAACTGTACTAAACGCTCAACAACACAGTAATACAACAGACATGTTCCCTGTACACGGCAAACCACTTGCCTATGGTGCAACCTTGGGCGAGTCATAAACTTTTCTGTGCCCCAGTTTCCTCATCTCTAAAATGGGAATCAAATTAATAATACTTACACTGTGAGCCTCTTGTGGGTCAAAGGGTGTGTCTGATCAGATTATTTTATTCCTGCCACAATGCTGACAGAGTACTTGGCATTTAGTAAGGACTAAACAAATAACACATTTATTGTGTAAATCAAGAATATGCTAAGAATAGGTGTCTAAACATAATGCCAAGGGTTGCCAAATGACGGCACAACCTGCCAAAGTGAAGCTTAATTGGGAAATGCCTCCCAGAGGAGACTAATTATCAGGAGGATTTTGATGAAGTGGAGGGTGCTGTGGTAAATGGAGGGAGTTCTAGGCAGAAGCAAGGGCTCAGAAGTATGGGGAGTATGAAAGACAGTAGGAAAGAAGGTTAGCTAAGAGGAAGGAAGAGTGCACCTAGGGTTAAAATAAAGGCTTGGAGTTATAGCCAGTCACGTCCCAATTAAAAGAGCCTTATATGGTCCTTCCCCAATCAGTGGCATCCTGTCTCTCCCCTCCCCAGCCCATACTTGCTGCCTCTGCTGCCCCCAATCATTTTCTGAAAAAGCCATTCTGTCCATATCTCCCCACTCCTCCAAACATCCAGTGGTTGCCCATCCCACTACCTCTTCAAAAATAAATTCCTTACCATTGGCTTTAAAGCAGCACTCAATCAGCTCTCTCCATCCTACCATACCTCACTGTTCTACAACCCAACCCGCACACTCCGCTCCTCAAATGGTCTCTTATTGTATGTACCTCAATCTCGTCTAATCCCACCACTGACCCCTACTCTCTCCACTTTCAAAACCCTAATAAAAGCACATCTCATTCATTCAATATTCATTCATTCAGTAGTATTTATTGAGCACTTACTATGTGCCGAAAAAGATTAAGCACTTGGAATGTACAATTGGCAACAGATAGAGACAATCCCTGCCCAGTTATGGGCTCACAGTCTAAATGGGGGAAACAGCAAAGCAAAACAACAAAACAAAACAACATCATCAAGATAAATGGAATCATTGAGATATATACCTCATAAAAAAAAGACATAAGATAATAACATCTCCAAGTGGTCTTCTCAAATTAAACCCTTTATATCCCTATTTGCCCTCCTCTCTGCTTCACCTATTCACTTGGTTGTGTACCCCTTAAACATTTCTATACCCACCCTAGTTCCATGATACTAATGTAGATATTCTTATACTCTGATACATCCTCTACTCCTAATTTATTTTAATATCTGACTCCCCTTGTAGATTGAAAGCTCTCATGGACAGATATCACTCATTGTTCTTTCCCATTCACTTAGTACAGTGCTCTGCACTCAATAAGCTCTCATTAAATACTGTGGATTGAATGATTTATTGAGTGCTTACTGTGTGCAGAGTACTAAGTGCAAGGCCAGTCTCGCTCAAATTCATCTGTGCGGCCATGTTTTGGGAAAGCAAACAGTAATGTGGAAGCTGATGTTAGAAAATGATTTCAGTTCTTTAAGAAAGCCTTCTAGTTCAGCAGATTAGAGGGGCATTGAATGTTCTTGAATGTTTCATTCAGTCATTTATTAAGCACTTACTGTGTGCAGAGCACTGTACTAAGTGCTCACTTAGTACATTCATGCAGGAATTACCATATATTAAAGATTTTGCTGTAGGTGTACACAAGGACCACTTTTTAAAGTCAAAACATTATGTTTCACCAGTCACAATCTCATGATGAGCTTAGTTTGGGCAAGGTAACCAGTTTTTAGGAACCAATTTTCTAGTTCTCAAAACACTGCTAAAAAATTCCATCTTTTCCAGCAGGACCTTCCTGTTTTAATTCCCAACACCTTGAGTTGTATCAACCCGACAGCTACCTCTTGTACTTAAGAATTTATTCATCACCATCCTCAGCATATGTGTAGAGTTGTATGATCAATTATACCTTCAATTATTGCTTCTGATGACTATATTTGTAAATACTTTTATACCTCTCTCCTGTCAGAGTAAACTTATTATGGGTAGAGAATGTGTTTCTTGCTTTTCTTGTACTTTCCCTAACACTCAGTAGTTACTGCCCCGTAGTGCATTCAGTAAATAGCCCATCATTACTCTATTAGAGCCCCTTCCCATTTGGTTTATCCTTGCATTCCTAAAGAAGGTTGCTCAGATGTCCCCAGGGTCCTATTCAATAATCAAGCACAGACAGATGTGTTATCTACCTAATTATGTAGGTCTGTTGTTTGGATTTTCCCACCATCAGCAGGAAATGTGCCTGAGATATTCCAGTAATGATGGATTGCACGAATCATCCTCACTCTCTTGCCCATTCCCCCTGTAACCAACAGCATGTGTCGTAAAACAGCTGGCTGGCATAGCAGTGGGGGCTGAGGCCTCCAATCAAGTTTCTTTATCTCTCCACCCTCAATAACAGGCCAATGTTGTAGGCAGGAATGTGACTGTTTATTGTTATATTGTACTCTCCCAAGCCCTTAGTACAGTGTTAAACATAAAATAAGCACTCAGTAAATACGATTGAGTGAATGAATTTAATCATCAGTCATTTCAGGGATACTCAGTTCTGCTCCAAAAAATATCTGCTTCATAAATTATTTACTATTCCTTATATAATCCAAGGAGCCATGCAACAGACTTTGGCATTTTTGAGCTAAGGAGCGTCAAGAGAGATTTTTCTATGATTTTATTGTCAACAAAGCTCTTACACCATCCTGTTCCCAAAGCCGAGGGGAAAACTGTTTTATTCCCTCCTGCTTCTTAGTGCTGAAAGACTAGGTTTCAAGGACAGTGTGACTAATACATCATCATTATCATCATCGATCAGCAATGATTGAGCGACTCCATGAAACATATCCCTAAACATACATAAGCAATTAGAGCGGTGTGGGAAAGGAGGCAGTGTGTTACCGGAAAATAGACCACTTGCTGAATCTATATATTAATTATAAACATAGAATCCTCTCAATTTTATGGCTCAACCTCTGCTCAGGTGAACCAGGAAGTTAAAACCACGGATAATTGAAAAAGAGCTATTACGGCGAAAGTTGGCTGTTCTTTTGTTTGGACGTCCCCACCGAGTGTCGGGCTGTCCTGGTGAGCTGTCTGATCAATGGGTAGGGTGACATTCATTCATTCATTCAGTTGTATTGAGCACTTACTGTGTGCAAAGCACTGTAGCAGGTGATCAGCAAAAAGGATGAACCACAGCCACTTAGGCAACACAACACTTAGACCACTAGAATGTAAGCTCGTTGTGGGCAAGGAATGTGTCTGTCATTACATCGTACTCTCCCAAGTGCTTAGTACAGTGCTTTTCACACAGTAAGTGCTCACTTAATACAATTTTTTTTTTTTTTGGTATTTGTTAAGCGCTTACTATGTGCCGAGCACTGTTCTAAGCGCTGGGGTAGACATAGGGGAATCAGGTTGTCCCACGTGGGGCTCACAGTCTTCATCCCCATTTTACAGATGAGGGAACTGAGGCACGGAGAAGTGAAGTGACTTGCCCACAGTCACACAGCCGACAAGTGGCAGAGCTGGGATTCGAACTCATGAGCCCTGACTCCAAAGCCCGTGCTCTTTCCACTGAGCCACGCTGCTCAGGAATGAATGAACAGGAGTGTAACATGCAGAATGCCTTCCGCAGAATGATTTGCACCTTATACATTATGTCATAAAGTGAATGCATCTGGAAATTTCCAAAATGATATTTCAGTAACACTTTTTTGTGGTTTTCGGTTTTAGCATTGTCTTAGGAACACTTTGACCATAAGGGATTTGACAGAGCACAAATGAATGCATCAGAACCATTCAATAGCACAACCTTAACCCTTAGGTTATACCACACATATCCCCTAACTACCGATGTATAGTTTGCTTTGCTTATTCCATTACAAGCTGAGGTGCAGTTTGGCCCAATAGAAAGAGCAAAGGCCTGGGAGTCAGAGGATCTGAATTCTAATCCTGATTCTGCCACTTGCCCGCTGTATGACCTTGGGCAAATCACTTAACTTCTTTATGCCTCAGTTCCCTCATCTGCAAAATGGGGATTCAGTACTTTTTCTCCCTCCTACTTAGACTGTGAGCCCCATGTGGAATCTGATTATCATCTATCCATCCCATCCTTGCTGATTAGAGGATCTGGAGTCAGTACTACTCATGTGAGGGCCCTGCCTCCTGATTCTCCTTTCCCCGAGGAGTTTGAACCAATTTCTCTCTGAGACTGACATTTTTTGGAATTGTTAGTGCGAAACCATTGCCAGCTATGTCTTTCCGGCTCTCTGAGGCAAAGAACTATCTGCTTTATCCACTCCCTCCCAATCCCTTTATAACCCATTTATGCTTTTCTTTCTAGCTCTGAATTCTGGTAGTCACTCTTGCTTTGTGGCCTTTACTAGTGCAGAGCATAGACACCAGCCCCAGGAGGCAAAAGGAGCTGATTTGGGGGCAAGGCAGGTGGTCGTAGAAAGGGACCAAAGGCAGATCCTGGTTACCCTCTGCCCCCTCCTGGAAGAAGGAAGAGAATGTTGATTGATTGACCTGATTGATTGATTGATTGATATCCCTTTTCTCACCCTTATGGAGTTTCAGGGTCAGGGGGTGAGAGAGAGAGAGAAATTCCTTTCACCCCAGACCCCAGAGGCCAAGAAGGGCAAGCTGTCTGCTCCCAACACTGACCCTGGCCGGGTCCACCCAGACATCTGGGAGATACTCCAGGGATGATGTCAGGGCCAGAGCTTCGTAACCGTGGCACCGATTTAAAGCCTGCAGGTCTGGTCTGCCCCACAGCTCATGCCTGCTGCTGTCTCCATGCAAGCATCGGTGGCGACTCCTTCTTTGTCGCTAAAAATGAACTATCTTCTGAATACACAGGCACACTGCTAAAGCCTAACTAGGGTGAGCCTATGGAAAATTCATCTAACTAAAGCCTTAAGAAATGAGAATATATGTGTTAGGGAGATTGGACAGCAGCTGGATTAGCAGCTGGTTTGCCTCAAAATCTTAATGTTATGTAATCAGCATATTTTTGAATGTAACACTCTATAACATTATCCACTTAACTTACAGGAGCAAAAAATTTTGAAATGAGTACAGATATCCTAAAACCTCCAATGCCAAGAAATGACAAAATCAGACTCTTTTTTTCCCCCTTTGGGAATGCTATGTAAATCTGGAAATGGGATGAGGAGATGAGTTTTTCAAACTCCATTAATACCTCAAAGTGATCCAAGGAAGGTTGCTTTTATCAAGGGCAAATTTCTCACTTTTTAAAGCATTTCATTCTATTTCAAAAGTTTCTTGACTACTAAATTAAATAGTTTTATACATATATATATATAAAAGGACTGGTTTGGTAAGGAAGGCAGTCATGGTTAATCAGAAAAAAAAACCCTAAAAACCTCCCAGTGAACAAGCTGTATTTAGGAATTAGAATAACTCATTCATAAGTGTTCTTTCATTCTGATTTTCATTTTTTATTCCCCACATCATAGCAGAGAAAGTCAAAATCCTGAGGGTGTGGTTATTGTGAGATAATTTATCCCTGGGGCATTTTGAGACACTTAGGTGCATTTCACTTCTTGTAGCCATCCTGGGATGAGAGTTTAACATGATTACTCCACCTCTTTCAATCTTTCTGCTTGAATCATTCAGTAGTCCCTTTTTAAAAAAAATTATATACAAGAGTAGAAACAGTCCTTTGTCATTCAAACTTTTTGTTCTCTCCTCCCACTTTCTTACTCCACCCGAAGAAGAAAAATAATTTCAGGCCAGATTATATGATTTATTCATTCATTCATTCATTCATTCATTCAATCGTATTATACTCTGTGCAAAGCACTGAACTAAGTGCTTGGGAGAGAACAATATAACAACAAAATAGACACATTCCCTGCTCACAGCAAGCTCATATTGTGGAGGGAGAGACAGACAATATACATAAATAAATTACAGATATATAAAGATATATACATAAGTGCTGTAGGGTGGGAGGGAGGATGAATGAAAGGAGCAAGTCAGAATGACACAGGAGAGAGTGAGAGAAGAAAAGAGGAGGACTTAGGGAAAGTTCCTGGGATATTTGCCTTCAAAAAGGCTTTGAATTTATCTCAGTCTATTGGAGAAGTCAGATGTGCAGTTTGTGGTTGACGAATGTCCCACAACCACATAAATATTGAGCTGCTCAGTTGACCATCACTACACTCTAATGGTCTCATAAAGGATTATACTATTCTTTGAAATTAGATTTCCTAGTTCTTGTCTAGCACTGCAGTGTTATTCAAAAATGCTGCCTAAGGATTCTATGACAGCAGTTTTGTGTTGTCAGTGAAAATCACTGGCCTATTAGTATTATACTAATTCACAGCTTCTGTTTTCTTCAGACTTTGTCAGTCCTCTTTAGAACAGTTTACGATTACTTATCTGTGGTTTTTCTTGCATTGGTGATTCTAAGAAGCAAATATTTGCATATACCAACTGTTTCTAGGACTTGGGGAGATGCTTGTAGTCTGTAGGAAGAATTTCCCAAAGAATTCAGAGAGTATTCTATTGCATCCTCTGATATGACTGCATAACCATTAATTAATCAAACAGAACTATTCCTTTAGATACTTATACCTACAGATATATCTACACTGTGCACCTGCCTTTGTGTGCCATACAGTTACCTATATGGGTTATCTTATATGTACATCTACATTATATAATCTGTCTCTTCATCAGATAGGAAGATTAACCTTTTTCCATGTAAGTACATATCTCCTTCAATTTTTGCCTAGGCTTATATCATTCTTCTGTATTATTAAATGTGTGTCATCAGCGGGACAAGGGATTTTTAATTTAAAAACAAACCAACCAAAAAATACAGTATATATTAAATTACACAGGCTTCGTAAACAACTGTTTCAATATTAGTGAACAGGCAACCCAATTTGCTCGTATTTACCCCGGTGCTTGTCATAGTGCTTGGCAAATAATAAGCATTTAACAAGTACAAGGATTATTATGTCAGTGAACTGAGAATTGGGGGTCAAGGAAACAGCCCTGAGATTCCAGTTCCATTTTTGAGACTGTCTTTTTTGCCAAATTTCACAGCTTACAGGAACATGCTATTGCTAATCTAATTTGGGACTGCAGTGAATTGTTTTTCATTTAACAAGAATCTTATGCCACAAAATACAAGCAGTGCATTTTTATAGTATTATGTTACACACTATAACTCTATATGAAGATAAACATTGTAGAAATATCAAAGGAAAGTTTCTGCTGAGCATGGGTGACAATGTTCTTTCTAAGTGTAGGAGCTGAAAGAGTGTGGGGCTTGTAGGGGAGGAGCAAGATGAGGTTGGAAGTTTAGACTTCTTGGGGGATTTTAGACTTTGTCGGAATCCTAAACTTAGTACTCACTTGGTAATTAGTAATTAATGATGTTTATTGAATGCTTACTGTATGCAGAGCACTGAATTAAGTGCCTAAGACTGAGTCTCCAGCCCAAAATTATTTGGGCGTGAAAATCTGGAGTAGAAGTAATGTGGCCTAGAGGCAAAGAGCACAGGCCTAAGAATCAGAGGACCTGAGCTGTAATTCCAGCTCTGCCATATGTCTGCTGTGTGACCTTGGAAAAGTCACCAAACTTCTCTGTGCCTCAGTTACCTAATTTGTAAAATGGAATTAAGACTGAGACCCCATGTAGGACATGGATTGTGTCCAACCTCATTACCTTATATCTACCCCAGCTCTTAGTATAGTGTCTGGCACATAGTATGTGATTAATAAATACTTAAAAAACCACTGGAAAAAATCAGCCTCTGTCTCCTCATAGAGTTGGCCCCTAAGCTAATGGGATTTGAATAACATCAGAAATATTCTTCCCATTGACTGCATCCAAGTAAGAGGAGATGTGCAAATTACAATGGCATACAGTGGCTCATCAACAGTATTTTCTTTCTTAGATCTGTCTGAGATGCATCATTTTTATGTCAAATTATCCCCTGCTAGACCCTTATGCTTTTCCCTCATATATACTACAGACGTCGGTCTACAATATGTGTTGATGTCTATTAGTGGTTAGCACTGTCTTCAAGTGCTCCTGAGGAGAAAGCAGAGAGTCTGGTGGTTAGGAAAAAAGAAATGAGTGAAAGGCACAAGGTGATCGTCACTGATACTGCAGTTCTTGTTAGTGGAGGTAACAGATGACATGCCACTTGGATTCTCAAATGAAATTTAAAATTTGAATGCAAAGAATTAATCAGTCTGTGGTATTTATGGAGTGCTTGTCATGCCTCGAGCACTACAGTAAGTGCTTGGGAGAGTTCAGTACCTTGGGCTTTCTCTTGAAATGAGAGGAAACTGTTACTTACTGGAATGTAGAATGGGGCTAAAGAGGATAGAAACCAGAATCTGAGTTCCCTATGGGATAAAAACACTTCAGGTCACTCCCAGGTTCTCCTACCTCATAAATGTCAACTTAAAATCCAATTTTTAAGATGAATACCTTACTCTTATTTTTGTCTTGGACAGAGTGCAGAATCCGGAAATCTTTTACTACTGGCAAAACAAACTACTGCACTTTGGATTTTGGGGGGACAGATTTGGTCTAAGGCTGAGTCACAAAAATAGTCATGGTTTTGGGTTTAACATCCATTATTTCCTTCTATATGCCTGCAAAGCTACTTAAGGCACTGAAGATCTTCAAGTCATTTGATCTCTTGTTGCCTTGGTTCCCTTATTATTATGGTAGTTATTATTATGATGCTTGTTAAGCACTTGCTGTATGCCAAGCTCTGAGGTAGATACAAGCTAATCAGATTGGACACAGTCTCTGTCCCAAACAGGGTTCACAGTGTAAGTAAGAGGGAGTAGGATTGAATCCCCATTTTACAGATGAGATAACTGAAGCACAGAGAAGTTAAGTGATTTGTCTACGGTCAAACAACAGACATTTGGCCAAGTACTGTACTAAGCACTGGGTTAGATGTGATATAATCAGGTTTTGGGACCTTGTCGATGATCCTGGGGTTTTTTTGTGTTTTTTTAATGGTACCTGTTAAGCGCTTACTAGGTGCCAAGCACTATACTAAGATCTGGGGCAGGTACAAAATAATCAGGTTGGATACAGCCCCACACGGGACTCACAGTCTAAAGTAGGAGGGAGAACAGGGATTGACTGCCCATTTTCATTTGAGGGAGCTACGGCACAGAGAAGTTAAGTGACATACCCAATGTCACACGGTCAACAGGGATTAGAACCCAGGTCCTCCGATTCTCAATCAATCAATGGTATTTATGGAGCGCTTACTATTCACTCACTCATTCAATCGTGTTTATTGAGCACTTATTTTGTGCAGAGCACTGTACTAAGCGCTTGGGAGAGTACCATGCAACAATATACAGTCACATTCCCTGCTCTCAACAAGCTAAAAGTCTGGGGGGGAGGGTAAAAGGGGGGGTAGACTCCTGGTGATTACACGGCGTGCCCAGAGGACCTGAGATTTGATACGTGAGGGGGTGGCTACTGGACCTTTGGAATCATGGTGCAGGTACTGGGAGGGACAGAGATCAGGGTTGGAGGGAGAGCAGTGAGGAAGTAGATCACCTGGTCAGATCAGCCTAGCTCAGTACCAATTGCACGTGAGTGGTATACTGTGCATATCAGTGGTCTGAAACAAAAAATTCAGTGAAGCATGAGAGAGATGGAGTGATGTGAATGGAATGGGGAAAATTCAGAGTGCACAGGGATAGACTAGTCTCTAGAAACTATAGAGGGGAAGGGATGAGGAGAAGGGGATGGAGGTAGAGATACAGCCTGGAATTTTTATATACATGTAGGGTTTGGTCATCAGGCTGGGATTTTTCCTGGAATGAAACCTACTTCATCTAAATCTATGGAAAAACATGTCTCATGATATAACTGCATTTTTAATGGTATTTTTTAAGCATTTACTATGTGCCAGGTACTGTAGTGAACGCTGGGGAAGATACAAGCTAATGGGGTTGGACACGGTCCATGTCCCATAAGGGGCTTATGGTCTTAATCCCCATTTTATAGATGAGATAACTGAGATACAGAGAAGTTAAGTGTCATGCCCAAAGTCACAAAGTAAACAAGTGGTGGAGTAGGGATTAGAACCTAAGTCCTCCTGACTCCCAGGCCTGTGCTCTACCCTGTAGGTCAGGCTGCTTTACCAAGAAATACATTATGGCTGCATAGTGGGATATATTTGTATTCCATTTAACTCAGGAAAAATGACAGAGGGAAGCTTGCTACCTAGGATTCTAGAACCCTGTGTTCCAATTTTAGCTGGGATGTTAGCATTTTAAAGTAGAGGCGTTAGCAGTTTGTGAGTGAGGGCTATATCGTATATTACAGATTTGGGAAGTAAAAAACAAGCAAGTGTCACAAGCCTGACTAAGTTCAAGACCTCAATCACGTTGCAGTAGATCCAGGACTGCCCTAAATCAATCATGCAGATTTTCTGGCCCTTGCAGAATTCACGTTGACTATTTATCTCATTCTGTTTGGGGTTTTCTCAAATATTTGAACACTATTGTGAAGTGCATTATATAGCACTGCACTAAGTAATTGGAAGAGTGCAATATAATAGAAATAGCAGTCACGTTCCCTCAACATAATGATCTTACAATCTAATAGGAGAGAAGTGAAAGTACTTTACACATTGAAATTGTTTTATTAGTGATTTCTCATGATTATCTTCTATTACAAGTTGATACTTTAGTGATTATAGAGAGAGTTTTGCAGAGGGCTGAATTTAAACTCACAGAGGTGCTCATTTTCACCTAGAAAGCACTGGTAATGTCCTGTCAGAGAAGCACAGCTGGAAGTAATTTGATGTCTTGCTTTAAGGTATTTAAGAAATTGGCTGGAGTCAAGACAGAGCCATTGAGCTACTTATCTTTGCGAATTCATAGAGGGAGATGGCAAATTTTAAGGTCCCTTGAAAATCATTAGTCAGCCAGAGAGAGCTTCCTCCCACAGTTCCCGAAGCATTCCCAACTCATTACCGGAGCAGCAGGCAGGGTGGCCAACTCTGTAGGGCTCAACACAGTTCACAGAACGTGTAGGAAAGTCCCAGATCAAAACACGATTTACAAGTTGGCCACCATCAATACGGTGACAATAACCTGGATTGAAATACTTGGGAAGCAGTGTGGCCTTGTGGGCAGAGCACATGCCTCAGACTCAGAGGGCCTGGGTTCTAATCCCAGCTCCTGTACTTGTCTGCTCTGTGACCTTGGACAAGTCACTTAACTTCTCTGTACCTCAGTTTCAGAATGGGATTCAATTCCTAACCTTCCTCCTAATTTAGGCTGTGAGCCCCATGTGGGACCTGATTATAATAATAATAATGTTGGTATTTGTTAAGCTCTTACTATGTTCAGAGCATTGTTCTAAGCGCTGGGGTAGATAGAGGTAATCAGGTTGTCCCAAGTAGGGCTCACAGTCTTCATCCCCATTTTACAGATGAGGTAACTGAGGCACAGAGAAGTTAAGTGACTTGCCCACAGTCACACAGCAGACAAGTGGCAGAGCTGGGATTCATTGTATCTCCCCAGGGTTTGGTGCAGTACTTGGTGCATAGTAAGTGCTTTGCAAGTAGAACAATTATTATCGGATCCTCAGCAAAATTTAATTTGTAAATTTTGTTTAGTTCCTTACTACTGTGCTCTGCACAGGATTAGTGCTCAGCAAATACCATTGCTTGATTGATTCTTGTGTGCTCTTTCCTCTGTGGTGTAAGAATTTTCCAAGGTTTAACCATAAGGGTAGGTGAAATTTTGAAGTAGAGGTACTGAATAAAAATCCTAAAGTCTGTTGGGTTAAATTGAACACAATTAATTGGGTGATGATATTTTGCTGCCAAAAAACCCTCCATTAGGTAAGTCATGTTCATCTTTGATGGAAAAGTTAAAGTTGCTAGAAGGTGCGTCCCTAAACATGAGAAACATTGCCTTTGAACTATCCATCCAATTGCAGGATTGAATGAACCCAGGACAACCTTTCTTATATGTTTATAGTCCTCTCTCTCAATCCTATCCTGCTTGAACTATGTGTATTTTTTCTGTGTATATGAAATACCCTTTAGAAGGTCAATTGATAGATTAATAATAGTGTTTATTAAGCACTTGCTAAAGAAAAAGAACAAAGATAGAATTACCACAACATTTCTTTAAAGTGTTTTTTAACTATGACAGCCTTAATTCAAGGTGCTCCAAAGCAGCAAATGAAAGATTCTGCAGGAAATCATTTGAAGTCTCTTGGATAGAATACTGTCAAAAATGGATTTGAGCTTCAACGAGAAGCAGCATGGCCCAGTGGAAAGGGCACAGATCTGGAAGTCAGAGGACCTGGGTTTCAATGCTGGCTCTGCCATTTGCCTTCTGTATGAGCTCAGGCAAGTCACTTAACTTCTCTTTGCCTCGGTTTCCTCAGCTGTAAAATGGGCATTCATTACCTGTTCTCCCTCCCCCTTAGTCTGCAAGTCCAGTGTGGGATAGGAACTTTGTCCAGCCTGATTAGTACAGTACTTATTACAATGATTGGCACATAGTAAGCGCTTAACAAATATGCAGTGCCACTTAGCGCATAGAGCACGAGCCTGGGAGTCAGAAGGGCCAGGGTTCTAATTCTGGCTCCACCACTTGTCTGCTTTGTGACGTTGGGCAAGTCACTTAGCTTCTCTGGACCTCAGTTACCTCGTCTGTAAAATGGGTATTAAGACTGTGAGGCTTATGGGGGACAGGGACTGTGTCCAACCCAATTTGCTTCCATCCATCCCAGCCCTTAGCACCATACCTGGCACATAGTAACCATTTAACAAAATACCAAAGTTATTATTATTATTATTATGACTATTATTAGAATGTTGATTATAATTCAGTGGGGTCCAGGCTTGTGATTAGGTCAGATTCTTTCTCCTTCCCCTTTCCAACATGAGGCTACATTTTGATGTAGCATGTATATTTTTAAAAGCAAAAGATAAACAGCATTGGCTAACAGAACAGAGGCCTGGGAGTCGGAAAGACCTGGGTTCTAATGCCGGCTTCATCACTTGTCTACTGTGTGATCTTGGGCAGTTCTCTTAACTTGTCTGTGCCTCAGTTACCTCATCTGTAAAATGGGGATTAAGACTGTAAGCCCCATGTGGGACATGAACTGTGTCCAACCTGATTATTTTGTATCTACCCAAGCGCTTAGTATGGTGCCTGCTACTTAGTAAGCACTTAACAAAACACCTTAAAGGAAAAATAAAATATCACTAACCCATTAGAAAGGATGCATGGATTCAGTAGAAGCAATTCATTCATTCATTCAATTGTATTTATTGGTTATATTAGGAACATATTTAAATCAAGAATAATATGCCCAAGAATAATATTATGACTTATTAGGGAATTTTTTCCTCAAGGAGCCCTGAATGATCCCTTCAAAAGCCCTAATGATTTGAAATCCTGCTCTCCAGTTTCAATCTAAAGCCATTCTTAATTCCTATTGATTTAAAAAAAACCCACCAGGCGGAGTAGCATTTAGCACAAATGGTATATAAAAGAAAAACGAGAAAATCAAGTGTCATATTTCTGAGGAAGTTAAAGAAGCAAAAGCCAATTTCTCCAACAGTAAACACTAAATCATAAACCAAGTGATGGGGAAAATGGAATAAGGGCATGGGCTAAAAATTGGAATTTTAAATTCCTCTTTTGCAAGCTTCCTGTGACATCATGACAACAAAGCAGTTGCTATAGTAGGAGATGTCAAAGGTTACCATCTTAGTTTCCTTAAAGCACTAAAGATTTTTTTTTAAAAGCTAAGAATTAATAGTTACCATGACAAATATAGGAATACATGGTGTGTGGTACAGCATGGGTCATCGGAGGTATGTGTTATTTCATAGAGCAGTCATTCTTCTGGTCACAATTTTGTTGTTACTGTGGGAATTCAGGAAAATGGCAGTTAGAGCTTGCTTTTTGGAAAAGGAATCTGTTCAAATTCCAGGCATGACTACATGGTCAGTCGTTTTCTGGTTTGAAAAAAAATAATTTGCTCTCACACACCCTTTTTTGCCCTTACTTGAGCTCACCCTCTTTATTTATTTATTTATTTTGGCTGTTATAGATATCTGGAGACTGAATTGGAAGAAATATTCTAAATTTAACTTCAGCTAAAAATGGCTCTAACATTTCAAAAATATACTTCACTAACTATATATATATAAAATGGAGTCTTTAGACAGAAAGAGTGCCCAAGAATTTTCAACTCTAACTTCACCAGACTGTTACTAGAGTTTTGGAGTGGAAGCTTACCAACTCCAGAGCTGAGATCTAGCACTTGTATGTAATTGTTCAATGTGCCATACACATAATCATAGTTAAACTGTAAAGCCTGTAAAAAAAAAAATCAACCCCAGGTCAACCTCTAGGCGTTTTGACTGGAATCAATTATGTAAGACAAGATACTTTGTTTTAGTTTTGAAGAGGTAGTTTGTAAAAACATTTTTTGAGTTAATGGATAAAGTTGATGTTTATTATTTACTATTTCAATTAAACCTGAAAATATCCCTCTCATAATAATAGTAATAATAATGACTATGGCATTTGTTAAGCAGAGAAGTAGCGTGACTTAATGGAAAGAGCATGGACTTGGGAATCAGAGGTCGTGGGTTCTAATCCTGGTACTGCCACTTGTTAGCTGTGTGACTTTGGGCAAGTCACTTCATTTCTCCGTGCCTCAGTTATCTCATCTGTAAAATGGGGATTATGACTGTGAGCCCCACATGGGACAACCTGATTACCTTGTATCTACCCCAGCGTTTAGAACAGTGCTTGGCACATAGTAAGTGCTTAACAAATGCCAACTTCTTATGTACCAGGCACTGGGATGGATATAAGCAAATCGGTCTGGACACAGTCCCTGTCTAAAAAAGGGCTCACAGTCTTAATCCCCATTTTACAAATGAGGTAACTAAGGCAGAGAGAAGTGAAGCGATTTGCCCAAGTTCACACAGCTGGCAAGTGGCAGAGCTGGAATTAGAAGCCAGGTCTCTGTGACTCCCAGGCCTGTGCTCTATTGGATTCGGGTAATATAGAGGTCATCATGACCCTGGAAATAGAAGTTTTAGTGGAACATAAGGGGTGGAAGTCAGATTGCACTGGATCATGGAGGGAGTTGGAGGAGAAGAAGAGGAGGCAGCAGGCG
Organism: Ornithorhynchus anatinus; assembly: GCF_004115215.2. NCBI lineage: Eukaryota > Metazoa > Chordata > Mammalia > Monotremata > Ornithorhynchidae > Ornithorhynchus > Ornithorhynchus anatinus. The sequence continues at coordinate 17,966,762 of NC_041751.1, forward strand.
TAAACAGTTCACTGAAGGAATTTGGAAAGTTATGGTAAGAGGAAGATGGGATCGTAATTGCAGGGTATAATGAGGTCGAAGGAGTTTGGGGATTTTTTTTAGGTTAGGGGATATGAAGTTCTGTTTGAAAGCAGATTGGAAGAAGCCATTGGAAAGTGAGCAGTTAAAGACTGCAGTCTGGGAAGTAAAAAGGGTGGTAACAAGTCTTTTAAGGTGCAAAGGAATGTATGTAGTCATTCCTTTATGTGGACTTTCTGAATCAATGACTCAATCAACTGTATTTATTGAGAGCATACTACATGTAGAGTTCTGTAGTAAGTGCTTAGGGGTGTACAATGGACTGTAAGCTCATTGAAGGCAGGGAATGTGTCTGTTATATTGTTGTATTGTACTCTCCCAAGTGCATAGTAAAGTGCTCAGCACACAGTAAGTGCACAATAAATGCAATTGACTGATAATATAAGAGAGTTGGTAGACCCATACCCTGCCCATAAGGAGTTTATAATCTAAAAGGGGAGACAGCCCCTTTTACAGTATGAGTAAATGAATTAAAGAAAAGTAACTGACTGCCAGGGGCTGAAGGTAGTGTGAATAAAGGGTCAAAGTCCAAGTGCAAGGGTGATGCAGAAGTGAGTGGGAGAAGAGAAAGTGAGGGCTTAGAGAAGGCCTCTTGGAAGAGATGTGCTTTTAATAGGACTGAATGGATTGAGGCTCATCTGTCATTTACAATGGGAGATTGCCTCATCATTTTAGGATTGTTTTAGAAGTCCTCTACAAATGAGAAGGTTTTTTTTTATTTGCGTATGGATTGCAAATCTCTTTTTGAAGTCATGGGAACATTTTGTGATTCCATTTTAATGAGAAGACTCTTCATTTTATGAGAAGCAGTGAGGACTGGTAGAAAGAGCCTGGGCCTGGAAGTCAGAGGACCTAGATTCTAATCCTTGCTCTGCCACTCGTCTGCTATGTGACCTTGGGCAAATCACTTAACTTGGCTGTGCCTCAGTTACCTCATCCGTAAAATGGGGATGAAGACTGTGAGTCCCACGTGGGACATGGACTCCGTACAACCTGATTATTTTGTACCTTCACCATAGTCAGCACTTATCAAATTCCATTTTTGAAAAAAATGAGTAGAAAATAGAAATATTAAAATACCAAAACACTGACTGAATCCAATCTTGGAAGGTAAGATGAGTTGAGCCCAGTACCTACTTAAATTGAACACTGAAGATATTTTTAGTGGACTAAGTACTGTCACCCACTCTATGGATTGGATGCTGGAGAAGGTGATTCACTAACCCTTCCACCTCTGTCAATCATCAATGATTATTGAAAACTTAATCCGTGCAGAGTAGAATCTAAGTGCTTGGGTGGATACAATATAACAGTGCTAGATATGTAGACTGTAAATTGGCCAAAGCAGTGCAGGAAATAAGGCGTAGAGTGACGATGATGTCGTTTCACATTTCCAGTCTCCAGCTAATAGGCTAGACTCCACTTGAAGGTTCTTAAATTTTTTCATTTTAATGTCTTGTAGCATTAACTTATATTTTGAATGTTTTCATGGTATTAGTAAAGGGCTTACTATGTGCCAGGCACTCTGCTAGGCTCTGTGAAAGATACAAGATAGGTTGGACATAGTCTCTGTCCCTAATAGCATGCACAGTCTTATCCCCCATTTTACAGATGAGGTAGCTGAGGCACAGTGAAGTTAAATGACTTGTCCAAGGTCACTTAGCAGACAAGTAGCAGAGCTGGGATTAGAACTCAGGTCCTTCTGACTCCCAGGCCTGTGCTCTTTCCACTAGGCCATGATGCTTCTCTGGCTTGATATCCACATCTGATAAACTGCAGGCTTTGTAAAAAGATGAAAATTTATGAGGGGATATCATTCTCGGAAAAAAAGAGAACGGTGAGCACTCCTCCCAGTCACTATCATGGTCAACTTCCTTTGCTCTCTGGGAAGATCTCTAAGCTTATAATACTGCCAGGTCCTAATAATCACCTTTTCCCCGCTGACAGAGAAAAATATATTTAGAAACTCTGAGCACTGAGCTTCAATATGTGCTTCTTATTCACAAAACAAAAACTCAACTTTTCTGACTCTCTTGCCTCAAAAATGCAGTTTCAAGGAATGATTCCTTATTTGCATTCCAGCTGGAGGCTTGGAGGCAAAGCTGTTTTTTAATGCAATTTTACAAAGATTGCCGGATCCTGAATTGTTCATGTTCTCAAAGAAACTTGGAGATAAGGAAGACTTAAGATAAGCTATTTTATATTCAAGAGAAGCCAGGGAGACCCCATTTCAGTGTTGCTCCCAACCTGGAACATTGAAATACTGTTATAAAGAAATAAAAGGAAACGTGGAGAGCACAAATGGTTGTCACCTTTAAGAGCCTGTTAAATTTGGATCATCTTTGCATCCCTGCTTTTTCCTTTTTCTTTTCGGCCACTTCATTCTCTCATTTCTATTTCCTTTGGGTGTTCTTTTGTGGCATTCTTCCTGCCTGGGACATTCCAATCTCTGGATTATGCCTCCTGCTGTTCACCTTTTGGCCATTTGACTGCTCATTATCACTTCCAGCAGAAGGTAGACCCAGAACTATAAAGTAACAAACACAATTCCTTCCCTTACACAACTTGTTGGCAGTGAATTTATTGGGGGGCGAAGATTGAAACTATTAGTTTAAACAAGCTTTTGGATTGTCTGTGGATTTCAAATGTCCTAATGCAATCAAAATTAAGACTTGACCTTGAGTTAATAGGCCTTCAGTTGATCTCAGACCCATGTTCTGAGGTTACTCTTTATCATCTGGCTAAATTTTGGGCGCCTGGTGTTTTAGCTGACTGATTCTAACCTCCTTCCCTTCCTTCTCTGCTCCTCCACATATTTCAGAGTGTTTTGGGGAAAGGACTTTGGAGGGGTGCTCAGATGGGGAGCCAAGCCAGAGATCAAAGAGCTGGCTGAAATTGTTGGTAGTCAGTTCTTTGATCTCTTTGCCACCTTCATGGTACTTTATGTCCATAGGGCAAACCTATATTCCCATCACCCCAATATATTTGCACTTCCCCCATCTTCCTGTTTCCAGATGGTCTGATCTGGAAAATTTAGGGTGGAGAAGGACTGTTTGGTCCCTTTCAGTTTTTATTTTCATGTTTAATTTCTCACTCCTCTTTGCCTCTTTTTTTTCTTGTTCCAGAGCTGGTTAACTTCATATTATTTCAGATTCCTGTTCCTTTTGCCCTTCCCTTGCCAAGAGCAATTAATTGCTCATGAACTTTCATCTCAAATGATCTCTGATAATTTTCATTCTATCTACCATTGCAGCAACATTCTGGCCTTAAAAATCCAGTCAAGGAGAACTTAAGCCTTTTGGGGTGTGGTTAAAGGGAATTATTCAGAATTTCATATTTACTTCCCTTTTATTATGAGAATGGAAGAGTAGTTTAACTTCAGGTTGTGCTTCAAGGAAAATCAAGGGGCCTAATACACATTTTTAAACCAGCAAATTCTGCAACAATTCAGGAACAGCACAAACACCCCAAGTTGCATCCATTTTTTTTTAAATTTAGTGTACCCTTGTTTTCTATAGAATTATAGAGGAGAGTCTACTAACTCTCACCATAAACCCCTGAAACCCCACACCCTTTTCCACCTCTTTTTTCAATAAGCTTCTAAACCCCTTGAGGGCAGGGATCATATCTAACAACTCTAATATATTGTACTCTCCCAAAAACTTAATACAATGATAAATACCATAGATTGATTAATTGACAGGCACTAGCATGATATTTCCACCAATGAACTCATTTACTCTTGTAATAGTTATCATGGAGTATATTATTAGTTAGATCTAATTATAATCTAATTATTAGTTAGCTAGACCCTACTTATATTTTGAGACCCATGTGGGAAAGGGGTTGTGTCCACCTGGTTATCTTGTAAATACCCCAGTGGTTAGTTCATTGTCTGGCACGTAGTAGGAGCAACATGGCATGGTGGATAGAGCATGGACCTGGGAGTCAGATGGTCGTGGGTTCTACTACTGGCTTTGCCACTTGTGTGCTATGTGACCTTGGGCAAATCACTTCACTTCTCTGTGCCTCGGTTTCATCATCTGTGAAATGGGGATTAAAACTGTGAACTTAACAAATACCAGTATTATTATTATTTTTGCATAGTAAGCAATTACCAAATACCATTAAAAAACTCCCCCCAAAACCAGAAATCTAAATCTAGCTTGTTGTTTTCTCCTCTGAATTGAAAAGTTCATTTAATCATGGTAATATCACAGAATTGGTACAGTTCAGTGACCTTGATGTTTAGACAGTCCTCATTTAAGGTTGCATTGTAGTAAATGGTTTATCGTACTTAAGGTGGACCTCAGAATGCCTCTGAGAGGTACAGCCCTCTCAAACTGATGTCCACACCCACAACTCAATGTGATGTGTCTACTCAGAGGTCTCAATATGACATGTCTTTCTGTGAGATCCCCATTCTCTGGCATGAATTATTCTGTGAAAATAAATTTGGACATGAATTATGATGGTAAACTAAAATAAATATGTTGGTATAGCCTGGATTTTTAAAATCTATGGATTCTTTTCTCAATGTCCTGCTCAAATTTTGTTTTGAGTGGCAAGAGAGAAACTTCAAAAGCAATATCATATACATCAGAATTAAAGGAAAGGAATTGTGGATGAATCACAAACCATATGTGGAAGAAAGCTATGTTTAAAAAGTAAGCTTGTTCTATGTTTAGATGGGCTTTAAATGAGTACCTTTTAAATCTTTGGAAAAAGCGGAAATGAAAAACAATGTTGAAAGAAAATTTCCAAAGACTTCTTCCCTCCCACACTTTTATTCTTAGTCCTTTATTCCCTCGATACATATAAAGCAGAATGAATTGGCTATCTTTTTACATCTCCCATACTAATGTTCTCCAGTGACTTTGCAAACCCCGTTTCGCTCCCCCTTCATTTCTGAATTGCATTTAAAGCTTCTGGCCCAGCTGGATTTCACTAGGTAAGCAAACGTTCAGAGTATTACAATGTCACTAATCATTGAAGTTACAACATTTCAAACTGCAAAACCTTTCCTGACTTCGCTATGAGTTGACTGTGCTTTTATAGTGTAAAACTCACAGAGGTGCACCCAGAGTATCTCCAAAAAATGATCACTTCACTCTTTTTTTTAACTTTTCTCCAAGATTTCTTTTCCATCCCTTCTTCATTCCATTGCTTTCTAAAAAAAGTTCCGTGGTTTGAAACCAAAGGGTCTTTGACTAGGGGCTTGAAAATTATTCTCCCAAGATAAATTAGTTGTTCCAAATAGCTTCGACAGTTCACTAGTTCCATCAGTGGATAACAAATGGAGGGAAAGATAAGCCAGAGTAATGGAGAGGTTACATTTTTCTGACAGAGGTTTATGGCGAACCTGAATCTCATGTCCTTGTGGGATCTCACTCGTACTTGCCTTTTTTTTTTTTTAGATGTTGGCATTCCTTTAAATAAAACTGATTATAATAGAAGAATGGTGATAATAAGATATTAATAATACTCTGTATTTATACACTTTATTCCTAAGAGCCTAAAGTACTTTATAGATGTTACTTCACACCTACTTCATCCTTACAGCATTTCCTTGAGATAGCGAGAAAGCAAGGATTAAAAGGGAAACCATAACGTAGAGCAGTTAGAAGAGCTTTTCTTTGGGGTTCTCTGTTCTCTATTAGGGGAGCCGAGGACACAGTTCTAGATTCTTGTCTCTTCATTTAATCCTAGAGACATGGAAACCCTGCTGCCTTTCCTTGGCATGGATGACAGATGAAGTGTCTTGTGAGAAGCAGTGTGGCTCAGTGGAAGGAGCAGGGGCTTGGGAGTCAGAGGTCATGGGTTCGAATCCCATCTCTGCCAGTTGTCGGCTTTGTGACTGTGGGCCAGTCACTTCACTTCTCTGTGCCTCAGTTCCCCCATCTGTAAAATGGGAATTATGACTGTGAACCCCATGTGGGGCAACCTGATTACCTTGTATCCCCCCCAGCACTTAGAACACTGCTTGGCACATAGTAAACGCTTAACAAATACCATCATTATTAAATACCATCATTATTATCTCACAGTAACAGTGTCTCATGTCAACGGGGCTGAATCCTTTTCAAATAATGTCTTTATGACCTATACTTGTACTTTGTGGGTTAGTTAATCCTTAGTAAAATGAAATCAAATGGAACCAGTAACATCTCATTCTGTTTTAAATAATTTAAATGATTTCTAGCACAAGCTGTATCTCAAATACAGCTCGTGAACACAAAGAGCAGCGATTATAGTTTACATTTGTTTCAGTCTCATGTCTTGTTGTAATAAATCTTAAATGAAAGTGAGGTGCTGATGTATGAGTGAAATATTCAAACTTGCAAGTAACCACAGATCCATAGTTTTCTAGGTAGCCTGGTTTTCAGTGTCAGAAGTGTCCCAGTATAGTGTAAACAGGATTGAGGTTTGTTTTTTGATTGTATGAAAGGCAAATTGAATTTCTAGAGTTCTTCCTTAGAAACCTCTCAGATCATCTCAAGAACATAACATTTTGTATTTTGTTATGATAAATTACATAGTGTAATGGCCAATGTTTAATCTCCTAAAATATTTTGCATTGGTCAAAAATGCTGTGGGTAAAGTTTCTTACCTTTACGGTGGCTATGTCACCCCACTTCGGTATCCCTTGTTTTCACTCCAGATTCCAGATACTAAAAAAAGAAAAGCCATACTCCCCACATTCCAGGATCATCACCACACTCATCTATTCCCACTGTGTTTTGGAGCTGAGGTTAAGACAACAAGGATGTCTGCCTCTCATTTCCCAGAAGGTAGGCTCCACAAGTGGAAGCAAAGCAGTTAGGAACTTTTCTTCCTCACAACGTAAAATGGATTGTCAGTTACAGTTAAACAGTCAACCACATCCACAAACTTGTTGGAATATAATATCAGCAGGGTCAATTTTAAAATGAAGTGTCGTTCCCCCTGATTCCCTCAGAGTAATTTCAGTCCTGTGCTCATACAGATTATACACGTTGCTAAAGGTAATAATTATGGCAAATTCAAAATTAAAGCATACTATAAATGAGGACTATCAGGGAGTACTTCCTTTGAGGAAGAAAAAAGACTGAAGCTGTCTCTGATGATTCTTAGCCAGCACCAAGAATGTTTTATATAGATGAACGGTTCTCCCAGCACTTGGCAACCTTTATGCCTGGTAGCAAGTGAGTTTGGTAGTAAATACTATGAAAATTGAATTCGTGGTGTGGTCTATTTAGAAATCCTTCCCTGGTATTAAGTTTCACCCTGAAAACTTAGATTTGCCTTTACGTGTGCCTATCTGGGCAAACCACGAAGGTATTAGCCGAGAGCCATTGTTTGTGAACTTGCCCTTTTTGTCAGTGTACAAACGGAGGATGAAAGGAGCAAGGGGGTTGATTGACCCCTGGATTTGGAGCTGTGGGAGTAAAATCATTCATTTTGCCAGTCCAATATGGGAGCAGGTTTGGTAGCCATAGTTATACTGCTCCCCATCCTGGAGCCTCACTGGACTTGCTCATGAGGTGAAGCCTCTAAAGTGGTATTTCATCTTCTGGCTCACACCCACCCAACAGGCCCAGACTAACTTCCTTACTGACTGTGGAGGTGAGAGAGCCAGGATCTAAGATCTCTGAGCCAGGAAAGGGGCCTACTATCATCGGTGCTGTTTGTTGAATGCTTACTGTGTGGAGAGCACTGTATTAAGTACTCGGGAGAATACAATGCAACAGAGTTGGCCAACACATTGCTTGCCCACATGGAGCTTACAGTCTAGTCACACACTGGCTGTAGAGCCACAGATTCCAGTTTCGACCCTGTCAGAAGTGCAGGGGTGAGGGCTCTTCTCTTGTCTCCGGCCATCATCGCGGGGACCCGGGCCCATGCGAGATCTGTGATTTCTGCAGTCCTTCATGTGGTAGGCTTGAGCTCTTGCAGACTAAATCATTTAACAAAAGTATTTATTGAGTACCTACTGTATACAGATCCGGTCTCACTCTAGAAAGGAGGTGGATCTCAAACCACTTCAACTGACACAAAGTCAGGAATGCATTAGGCTCCGTTGCAGCAGTTAGCGGTCTCTTTCGTGACCAAAGGGAATTTGTTTTGCCTGCTAAAACAGGGAGTAAAAACTTGCTTGGCCACTATTTGCCTCCCTATTTCTGTCTCCCTCATTATCTCTTTTATTATCTCTCTATTGCCTTCTCTCCTCTCATCTCTGTCTTTTTCATTATCCCTCTGTCTTTATCCTTTGCCATTATCCCTCTGTCTGTCCTCACAACGTGGCTTAGTGGAAAAAGCATGGGCTTAGGAGTCAGAGGATGTGGGTTGTAATCCTTGCACCTCCACTTGTCTGCTGTGTGACCTTGGGCAAGTCACATAACTTCTTTATGCCTCAGTTACCTCATCTGTAAAATGGGAATTAAAAGTGTGAGCTCCAAGTGGAACAACCTGATTACCTTGTATCTACCCCAGCGCTTAGAACAGTGCTTGACACATAGTAAGTGCTTAACAAATACCATAATTATCATCATTATTATTATCATTTTTATTATCTCTCTCTCTCTCTCTGTGTCTCCATCTCATCGTCCACCATGCAAAAAGTGAAAAGGTGACAGCTATAAGAGGGGCAACAACTTATAGGAATGTACTCAGTCAATGTTAATTAACCTTATTTGTTGAATGCTTACTGTGTGCAAAGCACTGTACTAATCACTTGGGAGAGAACAATATAACAGTGTTGGTAGACATGCTCCGTACCCAGAACAAACTTACAGTCTAGAAAACTAGCTCACTCCAAGGAGGTAAATTGTTAACTGCAGGATCTTGACCTGCACTTGCTTAACTATTTCCTCAAGAAGGGTATAGAGTTAAATTTGGACATTGTTTCTGCTAGGAATGGTACATGAAGTATCATCCTTATATCTTTCCCAAATTTAGTACAGTTTTTACTGCCGTAGCGCACTACCCACAGTAACAGCTTAACAAATGCGGTAAATGATAAAGCATATCTTTACAATTATTACTGGTGGTTTTAACATGTAGATTAAAGAGTATGTGAACCAAAGAAAAGTTTTATATGTGCCTTAGTAGTTTGTATATAAAGTCCTTTGAAGCAGCGGAAAGAGCATGGGCTTGGAAGTCAGAGGGCCTGGGTTCTAATCCTAGCCCCATCACTTGCCTGCTCTGTGATCTTGGGCAAGTCGCTTCATCTCGCTGTGCCTCAGTTTCCTCATTGGTAAAATGGGGATTTGATCCTACTCCCTTCTTAGACTGTGAGACCCATGTGAGACAGAGGCTGTGTCCAGCCAAATTAATATTGCGTCTACTCCGGCGCTTAGACTAATGCTAGAGGAGAAGGTGCGTGGCAAAGTGGAAAGAGCAAGGGCTTTGGAGTCAGAAGCCATGGGTTCGAATCCCAGCTCTGCCACTTGGCAGCTGTGTGACTGTGGGCAAGTCACTAAACTTCTCTGTGCCTCAGTTACCTCATCTGTAAAATGGGGATTAAGACTGTGAGCTCCACATGGGGCAACCTGATTCCCCCGTGTCTACCCCAGCGCTTAGAACAGTGCTCTGCACATAGTAAGCGCTTAACAAATACCAACATTATTATTATTATTATAGTGCATGGTACGTAGTAAGTGCTTAACAAGTATCATAATTTTATTCTGGTTCCTCATTTTTTTCTGTAACAAAACATCTTTTGAGTTAGAATCAAATAGGTTAACTCATTTAGTAGAGGAATCATTTTCATTCATTCAGTTGTATTTACTGAACGGTTACTGTGTGAAGAGTACTGTACTAAGTGCTTGAGAGAGCACAATACAAAAATAAACAGTCACATTCATTTAAGAGGTTTCCTTTCTGCGTAATCCATTGGTCAATACCCGGTGATATTTATGGGTACTTACTACGTACTCATTTTAGATTATTTTTGCCACAACAGCCTTCCCTATTTCTTGTGCTGGTGGTGATGTCAGAGAAAGTTCTGTTAGCATTTATAACTTCATTAGTGTTTCCGTTTTGGAAGCAATATTTCTTTCTCTGATTCATTGAGTGATGAATCATCAAGTAACTGACTTCCTACAGGTTTTGGTTTTGATTTTGGGTGGTTTCAGGCTACTTTAAGTGTCAAGGAAACAGTGATGTACGATTGGAATGTATATAAAAAGATAGCAAGTAGGGGCTGTGAATCAATCCTAACAATAGCATGAGCAAGTCTGACTCTTCCAAGAGCAGTCTACCCAATTCTGAACTCCACAGCTTCTGAAGGACATGAAATCAATGCTTCAACAGTAGCATTTGTTAAGCTCCAGGTGTGTGCTCAGCAGAGTGCTTGTCACATTGGACAGGGTTCTGAAGTGAACAAGGAAAATGGAAATAATGGTATGGTATTCATGGACATGAGTTTATGATGCAGCGTGAGAGATTTGGGTTAGTCGTAATGAAGAATTTCCCTGTTGTGGAGGTTGTGGAATCACTGCCCCTGGAGATGTTCATGTAGTGTGGTCTTTCTTGAAGGTAGGGGGATAGACCATATGACATTTGAATATCCCTTCCAGTCCCAGGATTCTAAGCTAACAGTTGGAATGTAGTTATGCATTTTTCTTTCTAATGAGTCACTCCATTTGACAAATGTGCCCTCAAACGTAATCTCATTGCTTGCATTGGCTTGCATGGATGGCATACTGAACATTCAAAGGAAGCATTTAGTCTAAAAGAGATAAGGAGAATAGTCTAGAAATGGAAACAAAATGAAAAATATGATTCTTTGTGCTCTATGAATTATCTAGTTTTCTAGCTGATCAGTGGAAAATATTGTGATTAAGACTTTTAATTTTCTTAAGAAACACCTATCTTTTGGATGATATAAACTTCTAGGTTGTATCTACCTCAGATCATACTACTGCAATACATAAAAATGAGAATATAGCAAGTAGAAACTGTGAATCAATCCTAACTATATACTGAGCTACAGTCGGATTCTTGTTCATTCATTCATTCAAAAGTATTTATTGAGCGCTTACTGTGTGCAGACCTCTGTACTAAGCATTTGGCACCATAAAGAGTCATATTCCCTGCCCATAATGAGCATACCATCTAGAGGTGAGGGGAGATAGACATCGATACAGGTAAATAAAATTACAGATATGTACTTTAGTGCTGTGGGGCTGGGAGTGGGGGAGAACAAAGGAAGTATTCTATCCAATTCTGAACTCCACAGCTTCAGAAGGACATGAAATTCATTCATTCATTCAATAGTATTTATTGAGCACTTACTATGTGCAGAGCACTGTACTAAGTGCTTGGAATGAACAAGTCGGCAACAGATAGAGACAGTCCCTGACGTTTGACGGGCTTACGGTCTAAACGGGGGAGACGGACAGACGAGAACAATGGCAATAAACAGAGTCAAGGGGAAGAATATCTCGTAAAAACAATGGCAACTAAATAGAATCAAGGCGATGTACATTTCATTAACAAAATAAATAGGGTAATGAAAATATATAGTTGAGCAGACGAGTACAGTGCTGAGGGGATGGAAAGGGAGAGGGGGAGGAGCAGAGGGAAATGGGGGGAAAAGAGGGTTAAGCTGCGGAGAGGTGAAGAGAGGGAGTAGAGGGAGAAGGGGAGCTCAGTCTGGGAAGGCCTCTTGGAGGAGGTGAGTTTTAAGTAGAGTTTTGAAGAGGGGAAGAGAATCAGTTTGGCGGAGGTGAGGAGGGAGGGCGTTCCGGGACCGCGGGAGGACATGGCCCAGGGGTCGACAGCGGGATAGGCGAGACCGAGGGACAGTGAGGAGGTGGGCGGCGGAGGATCGGAGTGTGGGGGGTGGGCGGTAGAAAGAGAGAAGGGAGGAGAGGTAGGAGGGGGCAAGGTGATGTAGAGCCTTGAAGCCTAAAGTGAGAAGTTTTTGTTTGGAGCGGAGGTTGATAGGCAACCACTGGAGATGTTTAAGAAGGGGAGTGACATGCCCAGATCGTTTCTGCAGGAAGATGAGCCGGGCAGCGGAGTGGAGAATAGACTGGAGCGGGGCGAGAGAGGAGGAAGGGAGATCAGAGAGAAGGCTGACACAGTAGTCTAGCCGGGATATTAGAAGAGCCTGTAGCAGTAAGGTAGCCGTTTGGGTGGAGACGAATCATTTACTAAACTCCAGTTGAGTGCTCAGCAGCATGCCTGTCACGTTGGAAAGCGTTCTGAGTTTTTTTTTAAAGCAACTCCTATCTTTTGAATGAAAGAAACTTCTATGTTGGATCTACCTGAGATAGAACAATTACATTGCAATTTTTTCCACCACAAGGTGCAAGCTCAAAGAAATTCCACATAATGTTTCTCTGCAGCAAAAATAGTTACATAGCATTAGATTCTGGCCCTACTAAAATGAAATGTAGGTAGACTTTGCAATTTTTCCAAAATTCCCATATTTCAAGTACCGATCATGTGAGTAGATCTTGATATTAAAATTTTCTGAAAAGACATATGTCCTATTTAACTTCTTCACCTTAGACGACCTCATATATGAATGTTATGTAACTTTTTCTTGGAAAATGTAATCCTGGTGTGCTACAATGCCTGAAATGGCCTATGTATGCATTGTGTGCCCATCAGTCAATCAGTGGTTTTTACTGAGCACTTACTGTGTGTTGAGCACTGTACTAAGCACTTGGGAGAGTACAGTATAACAGAGTTGGTAGTCATGTTCCCTGCCCACATCAAGCTTACAGTCTAGTGATAGTTCCTTGCATTAAAGATAGTTCCTTACATTGTATAAGGATTGTTCCTTCCTTAAAATTTTTACTCCATTCAAGTTCTGCCTTTGTTCTCAGTTATGCTTCCTGGTATTTTAATCGTTGAAAAATCTTTATCCCATAGGCAAGAATGGGTTTTTTGCATACCTGATGTTTTCCTATACTTTTTCTGATTGCACAAAAAGTCTGATAGGCTTTTTGTAATTGTTTAGATTATAGATGATTCATCAGTAGCCATATGTAGAAAAAGGAAATAGTAGCTAGAGTAAGGGATAGCATAATATTGTTCAATTAGCTTTGGTCAATCCAATTTACTTGACTGATTAGAAAAGACTCTCATCTAGATTGGTGGGGTCACATTAGAAGATATTTTAGATGAGAAATTATCCAGATTTGACATGATGACATTCACTACCTTGCATAAAGTGAAATGGCTCAGAATTCTGCTTTATGGTGTTGGATGACTTAATGGACCGAACATGTGCTTTTCACTTCATGGCTGCCATTTGAGTTTAACCGGCAGTCCTAAATGAAATGAGTTTAGAGGTCTGAACAGAGTCCCTAGTGAACAATAGTCCATGTTACCAAAACACCATATGCATATACAAAACTGTCAGCTTCTGCTCAAGAGACACTCGGGTCTGGGCAAGCATGGAGGCAGAATTACTTCACGCCCCCCAGAGAGTGATTTTTCCAGGTGAAGATTGAGGTCATTCACAAGGCAACAGGGAAAGCACGCATTGTGCTTGCCTATATTTGGCCTATGACAGCAGTTCTAGATTGCCACTGAAGGCTCATTATTTGAGCTGGACAGAGAGTATATAGTTCAAACATTTTAAGATTTATATTTTTAATTGAACTAAAATTAATTTAGTTCATAATTTGAATACGGATCCCTTAAGAGGTGGGCCTGAAGTGGAAAACCTTTCAATTTTGAAAATGAAAAGGAATTAGGGAAATTATTTTTACTTAAAATCCTTTGTGGGAAAAACATTAGAATGTAACTTCTTTTCTTGGTTCTTCTTTGAGGGAGGGAGGGAATTGCCCCAAGCATAGCACACCTAATTCAATTAGAGTAAAAAGCATAAAGCATAGTCTTCACTGTTAGTCATGAATGAAATTTATCAACTAAAGATACTGTTTCATTTTTCTGTAATTGAATGTGTCCTTGCAGATTAATAACCAGAACTTATAGGTCATGTGGGGTTGATTCAATATAAGGTTACGAATGAGTCTGGGTCTGCCGCTCAGGAGAGTCTGACTCCACTTTGCTGCCATGGGACCTTGAAGAAGTTGCATCTTTCCTGTGCCTCACTTTCCTCATCTGTAGAATGGGAATAAAATACTTGTTCTTCCTCCCCGTTAGACTGTAAATCCCTATGGGACTGGGACTGTGTTCGATCTGATTGTCTAGTATCTATCCCAGCACTTACCAAAGTGATATATGCCATTATTAAGGAATATAGGTAAGTTAATTATAAAGGTAATTTGGAAAGTAGAATTAAACAAGTCCTGGAATCATGTTATTTCCAAACCTTTGGGTTTTTTTTATGGAACTTGTTGACCACTTATTCTGTACACTGTACTCTTACACTGTACTCTTACACTGTACTCAGCAGCGGGGTAGATATAAATAATCACATTGGACACAGTCCATGTCCCACATGGGGCTTGTAGTCTTAATCCCCATTTTACAGGTGAGGTAACTAGGGCACAGAGAAGTTAAGTGACTTGCCCAAGGTCACACAGCAGGCAAATGGTAGAGCTGGTATTAGGAGATCTGGATTCTGATTCCGTATCCTATATTCATTCCACTAGGCCATGCTCCTTTTCAAGTAATTCTTCCTTTCAAATTTAGTAGATGAAAATTCAGTTGATAAACCTCCTTATCTTTATATTTGAAAATGATTATGCTCTTTTTTTTAAAATTAAAACTTGAAATCTGTGTGTAATCTATATAAAGCGATAAATATGTTGTAAGTGTAAAATGTTAGGCATATTCAGCCAGCCACAGTATTAAGGGGTTTGTTTTGGCCAAAATAGGTATGATCTGCCAAATCACGTGTAACATATCAGTGGGCAAAGCGAAGAGAGTCTAGTTCATATTTGGGGGGAAAAAATTAATGTTATGTATAGAAAAATATGTTCAGCATAACAGAATATTCCAGGCCATCGAAGTAGACTCTAAGCTGCTTATGGCCAGGGAATGTGTCTATCTATTCCATTGTATTTTACTCTCCCAAGCAGTTAATATAGTGCTCTGTACACACTAAATACTCAATAAATACCATTGATTTACTGACCCATATAAGTAGAGTGAGAAACTAGTGTGGTGATAGACTGGAGCCATTCAAAGGTGGCTGTATTAATCAATTTAAGTTCTTACTGTATGCAGAGCACTGTATTAAGTGCTTTGGAGAGTGCAATATAACAGAATTGGTAGATACGTTCCCTGCCCACAACCATCTTACAGTCTAGAGGGGGAGACAGACATGAATGTGAAAAAATAATGTATGTATTAGAAAACTATTGAAAAACTAGAATGTGTGCAGTGAAGATTTCTGAAAATCAGATCTTGGCTTAATATAAATAGGGTTGGTTTTATGTAAAATTGTCTTCATCATTTACAGCATTTTCCATTAGACAAAATTGTTTCTATTTTTCTCCTTCCACTTTCATCGCAGATCTCCTTTGACCTAGCAGAATATACTGCTGATGTTGATGGAGTTGGCACTTTACGGCTTCTGGATGCAGTTAAGACCTGTGGCCTTATCAACTCTGTGAAGTTCTACCAAGCATCAACAAGTGAACTTTATGGGAAAGTGCAAGAAATACCACAAAGGGAGACGACCCCTTTTTATCCTCGGTCACCTTATGGTGAGACTACGCTGTGTGTGTGTGCGTGTGCGTGCGCGCTCACGCGTGTTTTTGAAAAATGTTTCTGGTCTCATTCTGTTCATGTCTTGGGGCTGAAGTCATCTGGATGTGAGATTAAAAGAGAGATAGAATAAAAGTGACTAGACTTGTTGAGAGAGACAGGCCTTTATAAATTGCTAAATAAAAGTATTTGCTGCTATTGCCTCAGGGCAGGAAATCACCACCTCACTACCCAACCTTGTTCATTCAGCCCTTCTGTTTAGAATGTTTTGAAAAGGAAGACAAGACCCACGGTGATTCTTTTTATTGAAACGTTGTTAGATAGTCCTAAAGTGATAAGGTTTCATGTTTTTTGTTTCCTAAAGAAAGTCTCCCACGAACTTTCTTTTTCCTTGTTCCAATATTAAAACTGAACATTTATTAAAGCAATATGCAAGGAAGACTTTAGTGATAGTTTCGAATTAGTTGGAGTTCCTAAACCTCAGATTTTCACTTCTATTCCCCCGAAGTAATTTTTTTTATTAGGAAAGGTCAACACAGTGGCATTTTTCACACGCTCTGGCTGTGTTAATAATACTGCAAAAGAAGGAATTCTTTGCATCAGTGTGCTTGAGAAAACAAGAAAGAGCTGTCTTGATGTTTCCTGGTGGGCATGATTACCAGACAGAGAAGGTTTAATTTTGTATTTTTCCCTCACTGTGTTGCAGTTGCTTTCTTCCATGATGCATTACCAATCAAGTTGCTGCCCAGTGGAATGAATGCATTTTGCTAGCTGTGGATTTTCAGAGTGGATTTATGCAGCAAGGTTTTTATTATTATTATTATCATTATTATTTTGAATCCCCCCAACAGGGGCAGCCAAGCTTTATGCCTACTGGATTGTGGTGAATTTCCGGGAAGCCTACAACCTCTTTGCTGTGAATGGCATTCTCTTCAATCATGAGAGCCCTAGAAGAGGTAAGAACATTTCGGGAGCAAGGAAAAACTATTAAATACTAGAGCCACATGGGGGAGAAGCAGCGTGGCTCAGTGGAAAGAGCCTGGGCTTGGGACTGTGGGCAAGTCACTTAACTTCTCTGGGCCTCAGTTACCTCATCTGGAAAATGGGGATTAAGACTGTGAGCCTCACATGGGACAACCTGATTAACCTGTATCTCCCCCAGCACTTAGAACAGTGCTCTGCACATAGTAAGCGCTTAACAGATACCAACATTATCATTATTATTATTATTAAATGTCTAAATCAGGTAAATGAAAAAAATGTATACGCCTACGCTTACCCAGGTTAATTCCAAATTTCATAGTCTATATTTCACCTGATTACCTAAAAATCAGTGAGTAGCACATTAGGTACAAAATGTTTTCTTGCATCTCAGTTAACATGCTTGTCTCAAATGATTTCACATTGTTGCTTTTGCTGCCCCAGAAACAGAAATCAGTTGAAATCTTTGCTTGTATGTTGGACTCAGTATATAATTTTAATCTTATCCAGAATAATATTTAGGTCAAACATGCTGTGGATTATACATAGCCACTCCTCATTTTATATCTTGGTACATGTATGTTCAGAAAATAAACATTGGGGTATGTATTATATTCAGAAGCTCTAGACTCATGAGTTCAAAATTGGGACCACATACCCACACTCTGCATTACCACAGCCATCCTGTGTTTAAATCTGTCAAAGGAAGATATAGGATTATGAACTCCACCCGGGACCCAGCTAAGAGTTCTGTGGAGTCCCCAGTGATCATGGTCAACCAGATTTAAAAATGCCCAAAGCTGGGATTTAATCAATAACACAAATTGGAAAGAATGGTGATGGAAAATACTTAATGCCACTGGGGTTCACAACTGTACAGTCCAAACTTGATCTGATAACCAAGTGTTTCACCATGATTTCTGATTCTGGAGGCTTTGCGTAGGAGAATAGCTTGAAGAGTAGCATCTATAATCCAGGTATAGCTTAAAGAAAGAGAAATATTTTACCACAAAATTCTTAAGTTGTCTCTACCAAGAACTGATCTCCAAGCACTTAACTGAGCAGCACAGGAAGTTCCAACTGCCTAACATCCTCTCTACTCTCTCCTCAGGAGAATTTGGCCCCCATTTCAGGAAGCCTTTGAGGGCAGTTGTCATTGTCTGCGGGCAATGTCATTGTCATTTGAGGGCAGTCTCTTCCGGATGTCCCAATAGCCTCTGGGAAATGTAGGTGAAATCAGACTCTGAGTACTGTGGGGTTTTTAGTCAAACAAATCCTTCTTTGCCGTTCTCTTGTCAGCCCTTTGGTCAAACCATTTCAGGTAATTTTAAATTACCCTATTTGATCTGGGGCCTCAATGTCTAACAGCACAGCACTCCTGTAGGACTGTTTCAGGAACTCTTGTTAATATTTATTACTGTGGAATTGGTGAATTTTCCAAAGGAAGCATATTCTAATACTGACTTAGGCATTTTTGTGGTATTGGTTAAGCACTTACTATTTGCCTCACACTGTACTAAATGCTGAGGTTGATACAAGTTAATCAGGTTGGATACAGGCCTTGTCCCACAGGGGGCTCACAGTATTAATCCCCATTTTAAAATGAAGTAAATGAGGCACAAAGAAATTAAGGGACTTGTCCAAAGTCCCCCATAAAAGAGTAAAGGAGCAGGGATTAGAACCCAGGCCCATGCTTTATCCAGTAGACCACACTGCTTCCCTATCTTGTTGTAGGCAGGGAACATATCTGCCAACTCTGTTGTATCGTACTCTCCCAAGATTTTAGTAAAGTGTTCTGCACATAGAAAGCACTCAATACCATTGATTGATTTACAAAGTACACAGACACTTTAACTTGAATTTTTAATTTCTTTATATTTTTACAACAGTGAAAACTTGTCACAGATTTTAGTTTTAGAGGCTGGCTTGCGGTGCCTGGGTTTTAAAATAGAGTCACTTGGGCAAAGCCTCAACTGCTTCATTTTTCCAAATTCAGGAGAGTGAGGCAACTGGTAACTAAATTTCATTTTTCACTCAATCATATTAATTGAGCATTTACTGTGTGCAGAGCACTTGTGCCCTGGCCCTAGACTTGTCCATAAGTAACAACATTCAGAACATCCCTAATCTCCGGAAACTCAATTCACCAAAATCCCTTCCTAGAGACCCCACTTTAGACTGTAAGTTCCTTATGGGCAGGGATCATGACTACCGACGCTATTGCATAGTACTCTCCCAAGCACTTAGGATAATGCTCCGCACACAGTAAGTGTTCAGTAAATACCAGTGATTGATTGGTAGTGTTCACCATCCTGGTAAAGTGCCTGACTTGCTGGGCAGAGGGAGCCCAAACACATTTATAGAACAATCCTATAGGCAATTCCCTCACCACCAGTGTGCTTAACTAAAGTTCCAGTGAATGACCATGTGAAGTAGCATGGCCTAGTGGATGAGCCTAGTGTGAGCTTGGAGTTAGAAGAACATGAGTTCTAATTCTGACTTGGCCGTTTGTCTGCTGTGTGACCTTGGGGGAGTCACTTTACTTCTCTGTGCCTCAGTTACCTCATTTGTATAATGGAGATTAAAACTGGGAGCCCTATGTAGGACAGGGACCGTTTCCAATCATATTATCTAGTATCTACCCCAGTGCTTAGTGCAGTGCCTGGCACATAGTAAACTCTTAACAAATTCCATTTTAAAAAAATGTGTTTTGGAGCTAGTATGGGCAATGGTAGTGCTCGTGAAACCCAGACAGGGAGCTGCATTTGATGCCGTATGTGTTAGGCTAGATATGACTTGTAAAATTATGGACCACTTTGCTGATTTCACAATGATCCCAGACTGTTTCTCCAAGGGTGCTTCTGAATCTCCCTCGACTTGCTTCAGAATGGTTGCATTCACCTCTAGATCCATACGAACTCTAGTCCCCTGTCAGAAGAGCTGTAGAAGATGGAGGCTCAGCCCTGCAAAGAAAAAAAGAATGAACATAAAAGCAGATAAGTGATTTCAGACGGGGCAGGTCAGTCAAAAACTGGGCAGATGGCCATGCTTTCTGCAGGTCCAAGGAATGTACAGATGAAACTGCCAGTTGTAGCATTAGCAGCCATGGTGTTCATTGTGTTGCAGAGCACTGTACTGAGCCCTAAGGGAAATATATCAGAAGCAAGAAAAAAGTCCCTGCCCTCAAGGAACTTACAATATAATGAGAGTTTCACATATAAAAATATCTACCATTTGGGTAATCAGATTAAGTAATCTACTGAACCGTTGATGATACATTTATACACAGATCCTGAGGGAAGGATATAAGTAAATGTTTAAGTGCTAGAAGTGGCTGGTGATATGGGGTGTGGGAAATTAATTAGAGAAAGTTTGTTGGAGGCGATGGAATTTTCGGGGGCTTTTTACCTGGGGAAGACTGTGGTCTGTGAGATTATCAATCGCATTTATTGAGTGCATACTGTGTGCAGAGCACTGTATTAAACCCTGGCACATATTAAGCGCTTAACAAATGCCATCATCATCATCATTACAGTATATCAATATAACAGAGATATTCCCTTCCCACAGCGAGGTTGCAGAGAGGGAGTTCCAGGCGGGGGAAACAGCAAGAGTCGGGGACAGAGGTGAGGGGATCGTGGCATGGTTAAAAAATAGGGTACCATCCCATATGTGTGTCAGTTATCTCATCTGTAAAATGGGGATTAAAACTGTGAGCCCAACGTGGGACATGGATTGGTCCAACCTGACTATCTTGTATCTACCACAATGTTGATTATAGTGCTTGGCACATAGTAAGCAATTAACAAAAACCATTTTAAAAAAAAGCTACTGAAGCACTTTAAACCACAAGCTTCTTTAAAGCTACATAATCCTCAAATATCACATTGGAACATTGTTCTATAAAATTATGTCTTTAAAAAATGTTGACAGCTCTACAGACGTTTTTTAATATAACCATCTGGACAGTCAAGCTTGGAGACAGCCTTCCTGATTCCCAGGCTCTCCCCTCATTTCTGTGCATAAATATTCCGAGGGCAATCTACTAATCGTAGCTCTCTGAAGACGTCTGCTAGCCGGTTGACCTCTCCCAGGCCTGCTCCATTACAGACGTCTGCAGGGCCAAACTCTGGAAAAGCATTTTCATTATTTCCTGTAGATTGGATGAGCCTGAGATGTATATCCATAGGGCCACTTGTGTCCCCCGGGTACATCGCCTGTCTCCCGAGTCGGTGAATAACGTTAATAAAATGATGTGACTGTAAAGGGAGCTAAATATCTAATCTTAGAATTCTTTCCCCACTAGAGCAAATGATTGAGGGGAAATTAAACATGGCAGGACAGTCCACCACAGTAACGAGCTCTTTGTTGATACATGATACTAACTGTAGAAATAAACAGAAGTTCTCTGTTGGTTCATTCATTCAGTCTGTTTCAGTGAGTGCTTACTGTGTGCAGAGCACTGTACTAAGCACTTGGGAGAGTACAATATAACAAGCAGATATCATCTCTTCTTGCATGGCCCAGTGAAAAGACCACAGGGCTGGGAATCAGGAGTGCTGAGTTTTCATTCTAATTCCATCACTTGCCTGATGTGTGGCCTTGGATAAGTCACGTAACATCTCTGGGCCTCCCTTTTCTTATCTGTAAAATGGGGATTAAATATCCATTTTCCCCTTCAGACTATAAGCCCCAGGTAGGACAGGGATCGTGTCTGATTTTACTGTACTGAATCTACCCCACTGCTCAGCACAATGCTTGACACCTGGAAAGTGCTTTACAAATTCCACAATTATCATTATTACTCATATTCAATCCATCAGTTATGGTATGTGTTGAGCACTTACTGGGTGCAGAGCACTGTATTAAGTGCTTGAGAGAGTAAAATACAACAGAGTTGGTAGATGTGCTCCTTATTTATTTTATTTGTTAAGCACTTTGTGTTTCAAGCCCTGTTCTAAGCGCTGTGGAACAAGTTAATCAGGGTGAACACAGTCCATATTGATTCATTCAGTCGTATTTATTGAGCACTTCATTCATTCATTCGACAATATTTATTGAGTGCTTACTATGTGCAGAGCACTGAACTAAGCGCTTGGAATGTACAGTTCGGCAACAGATAGAGACAATCCCTGCCCATTGACGGGCTTACGGTCTAATCGGGGGAGACAGACGGACAAAAGCAAGTGTGTGCAGAATGCTGTACTAAGCATTTGAGAGAATACAACAATAGACACATCCCCTCCCCTCAATGATCTTACATTCTAGAAATGGGGAGGACAGACATCAATACAAATAAATCACAGATATGTACATAACTGCTGTGGGCCTGGGAGGAGAAAAGAACCAAGAGAGCAAGTGAGGATGAGGCAGAAGGGAGTCAGAGAAGAGGAAAGGAGGGACTTAGTCAGGGAAGGCCTCATGGAGGAGATGTGCTATCAAAAAGACTTTAAAGGGGGGAGAGTTATTGTCTGTCGGATTTGAGAAGGGAGGGCATTCCAGGCCAGAGGCAGGATGTGGACTAGGGGTCCGCTGCGAGACTGAGATACAGTTAGAAAGTTAGCATTAGTCGAGCAACCTGTGCAGGCTGGGTTGTAGAAGGAGAGTAGTGAGGTAAGGTAGAAGGGGCAAGGTGGTGGAGTGCTTCAAAACCAATGGTGAGGAGTTTTTGTTTGAAGTGGAGGTGGATGGGTAACCGCTGGAGTTTTTTAAGGAGTCGGTGACGTATCCTGAATGGTTTTATAGAAAAATGACCCAGGAAGTGGAGTGAAGTAGGGACTGGAGTGGAAAGAGACAGGAGGCTGGGAGGTCAGCAAGGAGGCTAATGCAGTAAACTAGGTGGGATAGGATGAGTGATTGTATTAATGTAGTAGCAGTTTAAATGGAGAGGAAAGGGTGGGTTTTAGCTTTGTTATGAAGGTGGGACTGACAGTATTTAGTAATAGATTGAATATGTGGAAAGCATATAATCCCCATTTTTGCAGTTGAGAAAAGTGAGGTACAGAGAAGTTCAGTGACCTGCCCAGTGTCAGCAAGCAGCTGGCAGAGGCAGGATTAGAACCCAGATCCTTGACTCCCAGATCAACGCTCTTTGCAGCACGTATGCTTCGCTCTTCTCAAGCTTATCTACTCATTCTGCCGACCTATTGCTCACTTGGTCCCTTCTGCCTAGCTACCTTGTGCCCTAGTGGCCAGAACACGGGCTTGGGAGTCAGAAGCTTGTGGGTTCTAATTCTGGTGTCTGTTTGTCTGCTGTGTGTCCTTGGGTAATTCGCTTAACTTCTCTGTGCTTCAGTTACCTCATCTATAGAATGGGGATTTCGATGGAGAGGCCCATGTGATACAGGAACTGTGTCCCACCTGACTATCTTGTATCTACCCCAGCCCAGCACAGAGTAAGCAATTTAAAAATGCCATTAAAAAACAAACTACCCTCCCCTTTTAGTCTGGCAGGAAACTGTTCTCCCCTTTTTCAAAGCCCTTTTGAAATCATGTCTGCCCTTGGAGATCTTCCCTGATTCGTTTTTCATCTTTCCATCTTTTTTCTCTCCGCTTCCCCTTTAGGCGCTCAATTAATGCGATAGACTGATTTCCACATCACCCCAACGCTTTCTGTGGCAGATAGGTATAGCTCCTTAAACTCTGTTGCTTCTTTCTACCTGTACTTTTTTTTAATGTCTGTCTTCCCCTTAGATTTAATGCTCCTTGAGGCCAGAAATCAGAGTATCTCTGGTACCCTCCCAATCACTTAGTATAGTTGTTGCACAGAGTGAGCGCTCAATAAATATGATTGAATGAATGGTACTCTCCCAAACACATAGTAAAGGGCTTCACAAAGAGTGCGTGCTCCATAAAAACTATTAGTTGATTGATAAAGGAGGCTTACTCTCTGATTGTCTCCAAGAACTATGTTTCATCAGTGTAAAAAATTCACAAATAAATGCCTCTTGTATCTCCTACCCATGTATACATTTCCACAGAAACAGTTCAAAACCGTGATTTTTCATATTACTGGTGAGCATCTATGGAAATCTAGTATTGTTTATGGTGTTTGTTGAGCCCTTTCTGTGTGCCAGGCATTAAACTAAATATTGGAATAGACACAAGCTAATCAGGTTGGACACAGTCCCTGTCCCACGTGGGCCTCTCAGTCTTAGTCCCCATTTTTCAGATTAGGAAACTGAGGCTCAGAGAAGTGAAGTGACTTGCCTAAAGTCACACAGTAGACAAGTGGTGGAGCTGAGATTAGAACCCAGATCCTTCTGACTCCCAGTCCCATTCTCTATCCATTAGACCACACTGCTGCTCCCTAGTATTAAACATACACTTTTCTGAACATTTTTTACTGAAAATGTTTTAAATATTTGAAGGATGAATATTACTTTTTAAATTTTTTGATGCAGTTTTGGCTATTCACACTTTGAACATAATGAGGATTAATTAAAAAGTCTGGGAATCTGTACTAATTTAAATCAGCTGTGATTAGGGTTCTTGGGCAATATACTGAAAATGGTTTGATATTAGCAGTTTGTGAAACAGCATGTTAGTGACTCATTTTATCATTTTCTTCCAGATTCTTTTTGCAATAGAAATCAAGTTGATGACTCCTAAATAATAATGACGGTATTTAAGCGCTTACTACGTGACAGACACTGGTATAAATGGCAGGCCACCCAGCGAGCTTGACAACCCCTTTGACAAAAAAAAAAAAAACAAAAAAACAAAAAACCCCACAAAAAATACCATGATGAATTCCAGGACAGTGGAACCCAGTGTCTGAGCATTACATCTCCTTTTGAGAATAGCAGATTGTTATCGTTACCCCTAATGCTTTAACCCACTGTTCTGACTTACAAACAAGAACTCCTGTTCTTAATTTTAAAACAAAAACAAAACATGAGATTAACAAGCATCCTCTATGATATAGGAAAATCTGCACGGTTCACTTGGAATATGTGTATTTAAGCAGGGAGGCATTTAATATAGGAAATCTGGGTTTCGAGTGTAGTTACTATGCCTCTTTTATTTTCTCCCACCAAGTTTCACTGGATACAAAACTAACATGGGGGAATTTTCCCATTAGGTTGATTTGGCCGGGATCCCCTGAATACTTCAGTCCTTCTCTCCAGGACCTAGAGTGGAAGATGCAGAGATTTAAGCAGTTTTTCCACAAGACACAATGTTCAGGCTCCAGCATAAGAGGGTGGAGTTGGTTATTTAGGGTTTGTAGAGCTACAGTTTGGCTCCTGCTTCTAAAAGGCTTCCCAGGGTGCCACATCCTTCCAGAAAAAGCCGGGAAGTTATGCATGTCCTGTGTTAAAGGTCCCTCTGAAATGCAAGGTCAAGGCTCAGTCTGTTTCATTGGTGCGACTGTGTGTTTTTTGTCTGTTGCTTCGATCACACTGACTCTAGAAAGCGATCAACACTTGTATCTATCAACCATTTTTCATTCCTCAACTGATTTTATTTTTCAACCCTAACTTAGATCAGCTCATTCTTTAGACTATTGGATGTGTTTTTGGTTATCGCTGAATGCTGTCCTACACTTTTGTTGTTGTTGTTACAGTAGTGAAATTTCCTCAATCTAGCTGAAGTAGTGTTTTCAATTCCCAGATATGATTAACTCTATATTTGCTCAGCTGATGGAAATACAACACTATCTTCTTTCATTACATCCCTTAACTCACATTCTTTCTTCCTCTCAAGTTAGCTGTGCCTTGTTCTTGTCTCCTCTGCCTCCTGATCATAACCTTCCCTTTTGAGGGAACTATCTCCCCATTAAAATTAGACAAAAAACAACTCTTCCCAATTTCAAAATCCTTCTAAAATCACACCTCCTCCAGGAAGCTTTTGCTAATTAGTTTCTAATCTCCCTGTTTATAACCGTTCTACTGCCTTTTCAGCATTTGTAAGCCCTAATTCACTTACCATATTTCTTAAGCACCATCCCAGGCACATATTCCTCTTTCTTCCTTCTATCTGTAATTTGTTTTAGTGTATTTTTTTCCCTAAGTACAGTATTTTGCACGCAATAAGGACTCGATAAGTTTTTGTTTTATTGTATTTTTGATGGGATTTAAGCACTTACTATCTGCCAGGCACTGTAATAATAATAATAATAATAATAATGGTATTTGTTAAGTGTTTACTTTGTGCCGAGCACTATTCTAAGCACTAGGGTAGATACAAGGTAATCAGGTTGTCCCACTTGGGCCTCACAGCCTCAACCCCCATTTTACGGATGAGGTAGCTGAGGCACAGAGGAGTTAAGTGACTTGCCCAAAGTCACACAGCTGACAAGTGGCAGAGGCGGGATTAGAACCCATGACCTCTGACTCCCAAACCCCGGCTCTTTTCACCAAGCCATGCTGCTTCTCCTCTACTAGGCACTGGGATAGACACAAGCTGATCAGGTGGCATACAGTCCATGTCCCATCAGGTTTTCACATTAGAATGTGCAAGATTAATAATAATAATAATAATGGTGGTATTTGTGAAGTGCTTACTATGTGCAAAGCACTGTTCTAAGCACTGGGGGAATAGAAGGTGATCAGACAGGGAGGAACCAAAGATGGAATGAAGACTGTGAACTTCTGGATCAGGAGGATAGTTCTTTACACCTAAAGTGTCTCGTAATGTGAAGAGACTTTGTGCTGAGTGGTAGAAAGGCAAACTCTCCATTTCCCACTACTTGGTTGTTTCTGGGAAAGCGTCAATAATGAGTGGGGTGAGTTTGCAGTCTTTAGTGAGGGCCAAAGCTATGGCCTCATTGGAATAAGATAAAAAGGTTCTTGTACATCTACTGTAATTGACTTAGGGTATTTTTAAACAGAGAATTATAGTTGATTGAGCTGTAGGAGTGAGGTTTCCTTCACTCTGTCAGACATTTTAATAGATATTTGAATATATCTGAAGATAGAGTAGTGGATCATACAAGGTTAAATAACTGGAAACTGGATTTTAATTAACTAGTACAATAGACAGGTGGTACTTTTCCTGAAGGATGTAGTCAGGGATCATGCTAAACTCTGGCTAGTTACTACAAGTTTTGCGGCCAAAAGAATGTCAAGAAAGTTGCAAACTACTCATAACAGCAGCAGCTCATTAATATATTTATACTTCTGTTTTGATGACACCAGACGAATTTTCAGGTGAGCAACGTAGCCGTAAACTTGACTGGAAGGAAAATTGAGCTGCATATTATGAAAGCATAGGATGAAGTAATCCCCTATTAGAGTTCAGCAAAGCATTGTAGGGCTTTCACAATACCATTTCACTTGTAGGTAAATGATTTTAGTGTCTGCCTTTTGCGCCGGATGCCTCAGAATTTGAGTGCTCTTTCTCAGTTGGATATGTGGTGATCTCATATGGTTTACTGTTGTATTTGTAGACTACAATCGTTGTAATCGACACCCACACGGTGAGACCACAAAACAGTCTGTCTCAGATTATGCCATAACCAAAAATTGGGTGTAATTGCGCATGTGTGAAACCTATTTGAAATAAATACTAAGTGTAATGTAGCTTTCTCTTAAAACCAAAGAAGTCAAATCCCTCCCTTTTCCCAAAGTCAAAACTCTACTTCTGAATTATTTTTTTGTTGTTTTTTTATGTTATTTGTGAAGCACTTACTATGTATGTGCCAGACACTGTACTAAACGTTGGGGTAGATATAAGATAATCAGGTTGGGCACAATCCATTTCCCATGTGGAGCTCACAGTCTTAATCCCCATTTTGTAAATGAGGTAACTGAGGCACAGAGAAGTTAAGTGATTTACCCATGGTGATATAGCAGACAAGTGGCAGAGCCAGGATTAGAAACCAGGTCTTCTGACTCCCAGGCCCATGCTCTCTCCACTAAGCCACACTGCTTTTCAACGTGGTTGATAAGGTTACTATTAACTCAGTAACCTGGACTCAAGATGTGTTTTTATGCTTTATGTATTTCACAAAGCGTATTTTTAAATTTTTAAATGCTGCATTTCATTGTCGTATTTGTTGAGTGCTTACTGTGTGCAGAGCACTGTACTAGGAATTTGATGAGGGACCCCCTAGAAATGCTTATCATGAAAAATCATCAGATTTTTTTCTGAAATCCAAACATGGCCTACAAATACAAGTAGATTTATCTTAAATTTACATTAGCCATGGTTGCTTTATGCCATCTTTTCATGGAAACTGTTGAATGGCCAATATGAAATTGAATGAAGCTGCCCAGTACTGGTGATAAATCCATATCTTCTTTCAGGTCCCTGACCATGCCAGGGTATTTCTCTGGCAGATACTATTCTCCCTTTCAGATTGTGAGCTCCTTCTTAGGCCAAGGACTATTTCTGAATCAATATCCCCATCCCTCTCCCTAGTACTTGATAGAGTGCCTGGTGTCCTATAACTGTATAATAACTGTCATAAGTAAAATGAGAACTGATATGAATGTTCTCACCAGTTAGATTTGAATATTCTTTGATGACAGTGTCTTTTACTTCTTTTGAACATTCTCCAAGAATCTAGTAGAGTGTCTGACTCATAACAGATAGTTAATAAGTGTTGTTGATACTCAGAGTAACTGGCTCTTTGGAGACAGATATGGAATTGTTTTCTTTAGTGTGTCACCTAGCACTCTATTCAGACTAATTTTAGACTTCCCAAGATGGGATTTCCCCCACTTCGCTGATGAGACCATTTCTTATTTTCCTTTATTTCTTACTGCCAGGAAGTTTGTCATGGTACTCAGACTGAATTTTCACTTCCCTAAGAATGTCTCTTATTAAGTTATATTCATTTGCATAGTGTTATATAATTCCTGTCATCAGTGTTTCACTTCTCAAATAGTTTTGTTTCCCCATCTTAATCATCAGGTGCAATGCTTCATATTGAGCTCCTTTAATCCTGCCTTTTAAGACAGTCAAACAAATTACCTGAATCGTTTCAACCAGGCCTCCCTTCCTCTCTCCCCCTCAATCGTTTCTCCTTTCCCTCCCTTCTTTCTAGTATATTCTGCACCCCTTCCACCTAATTCTTCCTTGGTAATTCCAGTTCCAACACTCTATTGGTTACAACATTCTATTCCTTGTTCTCTTTCAAGTGCTTGCTCCACTTTCCAAATTTGTAAATTTGATACCTTTTTTAGTCCTTTTCATGGTAATTGTTAAGCTCTTACTATGTGCCAGGCACTGTTCTAAGCGTTGGGGTAGATACAGGCTAATCAGGTTGGACACAGTCCATGTCCCACATGGGGCTCGCCATCTTAATCCCTATTTTACAGAGTAGGTAGCTGAGGCACAGAGAAGTGAAGTGACTTGCCCAAAGAAACACAGCAGACAAGTGGTGGAGCGGGGATTAGGAGCCAGGCCCTTCTGACTCCCAGGCCCGTGATCTACACCCTAGACAACACTGCTTCTCATTCATTCATTCATCCGAGAGAGTGAGTGTCGATGAATAGAAGGGGAGCCAGAACTGAACCTTGAGAGACACCCACAGTTAGGGGGTGGGAGGCAGAGGAGGAGCCCATGAAAAAAACTGAGAAAGAGTGGCCAGAGAGATAAGACGAGAACCATTAGAGGAGAAGCATGTGACCTGCTGGATAGAGCATGTGCTTGGGAGTCAGAAGGACGTAGGTTCTAATCCCTGCTCCATCACTTATAATGATGGCATTTGATAAGCGCTTACTATGTGCAAAGCACTGTTCTAAGCACTGGAGAGGATACAAGGTGATCAGGTTGTCCCACGTGGGGCTCACACTCTTAATTCCCATTTTACAGATGAGGTAGCTGAGGCACAGAGAAGTTAAGTGACTTGCCCACAGTCACACAGCTGACAAGTGGAAGAGCCGGCATTCGAACTCATGATCTCTGACTCCAAAGCCTGGGTTCTTTCCACTGAGCCACGCTGCTTCTCACTTATCTGCTGTATGACCTTGGGCTAGTCACTTCACTCCTCTAGGTCTCAGTTACCTCATCTGTAAAATGGGGATTGAGGCTGTGAGCCCCATATGGGACAGGGACTCTGTCCAACCCAATTAACTTGTAACTGCCTCAGCACTTGACACATAGTAAGCACTTAACAAGTATCATAATAATAATAATGATAGGACGATGTCAATGAAGCCGAAGTTCGATAACATTTCTAGGAGAAGGGGGTGGTTGACAGTGTCCAAAAGCAGCTGAGAGGTCAAGGAGGATTAGGATGGAGTAGAGGCCGTTGGATTTGGGAAGAAGGAGATCATTTGTGTCCTCTGAGAGGGTGGTTTCTTTGGAGTGAAGGGATTGGAAATCAAATCGGAGGGGATCAAGAAGGGAATTGGAGAAGAGGTACTTGAGAAAACTCAGTCGAGGATTTTAGAGAGGGCTGGTAGGAGGGAGATGGGGCGATAACTGAAGGTCGCTGTGGGATCTCGTAAGGGTATTTTTAGGATAAGGGAGACATGAGCATGCTTGAAAGCAGTGGGGAAGAAGCCATTGGAGAGCAAACAGTTGCAGATGGTAGTCAGGGAGGGAATAAAAGAGGGGGCAAGTGTTTTGATGAGGTGTGAAGGAATGGTGTTGGATGTGCAGGTAGAGGGGGTGATCTTGAGAGAAGGCAGGAAATCTCTTGAGATACTACTGGGAAGGATGGGACAGTTGAAGAACTGGCAGGAGAAGGGAGGAACTGGAGAGAAGCAGGGGAAATTTTAGTGAGAACATGCCTGATAGTTTCAATTTTCTCATAAAGTAGGTAGCCAGGTCATTAAAGGAGAGGGGTGGAGGATGTTGAGGGACAAAGAGTTTGAGGAGGGAGTTAAACATCTGGAACAACTGGCAAGGGCAATGGGCATGGATGTTAATAAGGATGGAGAAATAATTTTGCTAGGCAGAGTTGCAAGAGTTTCCCCACTTGAGGTGGACGGGATCAGCCTGGTATCTGGATTTCCACCAGCCGCGCTCTGCGGCTAATGCACGGGAGTGAAGGAAGGACTGTGGAGATCATCCAAAGCTGAGGGCTGCAAGTCTTGTGTCTGTGATACTCTCCCAGGCACTTAATACTCTACTTGACACTCAACAGATGCAACATAAATTGATTGATTACAGCAAAATCAGAAGACAGCTTAGCTTTGTTATATGCAAGTTCTGTCTGTGAATGAGCATTTTTTGAAATGAACTAAATTTCATGTAGGTTGTGAATATAGACCAGAGAGTAGCAACTTATTGAAGGCACACTTGGTTTTAGCCCG
Source organism: Ornithorhynchus anatinus (assembly GCF_004115215.2). Lineage (NCBI taxonomy): Eukaryota > Metazoa > Chordata > Mammalia > Monotremata > Ornithorhynchidae > Ornithorhynchus > Ornithorhynchus anatinus. The sequence continues at coordinate 17,997,652 of NC_041751.1, forward strand.
AACCCCGGGAGACCTGCTCCCAGAACAAGAAGAGGAAGCCAGGGTGCAAGTAAGCCGGACCGTATGGTAGGCTAGCTTTGTCTCAACGGGCCAAGGACCTTTGGTCTGGTCCATCCCGGCTAAGATAGGCTCATCTCCACAGGGATGGGGCAGCCACAGGTAGAAGCATGTGAATTAGTCCTTTCACTCCCCAAATTTCACTAGGTACGATGCAGTATACAATTTGGGAAATATTTAATAAGTGCCACCATTCCCTGCCCACAAGGAACTTTGTTTTTTGGAAGGTATTTGTTGAGCACTTACTATATGCCAGGAACTGTTCTAAGTGCTGGGGTAGATACAAGCCTACCAGGTTGGACACAGTCCCTGTCACTCGTGGGGCTCACAGTCTTAATTCGCATTTTACAGATGAGGTAACTGAAGCACAGAGAAGTGATGTGAAGTGATGTAAAGTAGTGGAGCTGGAATTAGAACTCACATCCTCCTTGCCCAGGTCCTTGCTCTTTCCACTAGGCCATGCTGCTTCCATGGATAGAGCACTGGCTTGGGAGTCATAAGGGCCTGAGTTCTAATCCTGGTTCTGCCACTTGCCTGCTGCGTGACATTGGGCAAATCACATCTCTGGGCCTCAGTTACCTCAACTATAAAAGGGGGATTGAGACTGAGGCCCATGTGGCATAGGGACTGTGTCCAATCTGATTTGCTTGTATCCACCCCAGTGCTTAGTACAGTTCCTGGCACGCAGTATGTGCTCAACAAATACCACAATTATTATTATTATTAGGTCACACTGCTTCCCACTTAAACTCTAATGGGATAAGACAGATATAAGATTTTAACAGAGTATTTAAAATGAGTAATTGACTGTACAAGTGAATAAATGTATGTACAAAAATGCTGAAGAGAAGTATAATGAAAATAATTTTAGTATTTAAATGTTTACTATGTGCCAGGCACTATACTAAACTCTGGGGTGAAAGCTGCATGGCTTAGTGGATAGAGCATGGGCCTGACTCCCATGTCTGCTGTGTGACCTTGGACAAGTCATTTCACTTCTCTGTAACTCAGTTACCTCATCTCTAAAATAGGGATTAAGAGTATGAGTCCCATGTGGGTCAGGGACTGTGTCCAACCTGATTAACTTGTATCTACCCCAGTGCTTAGAACAGTGTTCGGCACATAGTAAGCACTTAAGTGCCATCATTATTATTATTATTATTATTATTATTATTATTATCATTACTAGCAAACCAGGTTGGACACAGTCACTGTCTCACATGGGGCTCACAGTCTTAATCCCCATTTTTCAGATGAGGTGACTGAGGCCCATTGATGTGAAGTGACTTGCCCAGTGTCTCACAAGTGGCAGATCCAGGATTAGAACCCAGTCCTTCTGACTTCCAGACCCGTGCTCTATCCAATAGGCAACCCTGCTTCTGAAGGATTCATATGACTGAGATTGATTGGTTGTCCAAAGAAAGTTGAATATCTCTCTGTATGCCTAAATGAATCAGGCTTCTAGTACTGTGCATACACAGGAAAAACTGCAAAGTTAACAAACAGTTGCCCTGATGACTATTGGAAATCTATTAATTATACCCATATGTAGCTGCTTGAATTGGGTTAAAGGGACAGACTTTATGGGATCTATACTATAGTATCTTTCCTGGAAAATGTGCTCTAGGGGAGCATCTAGGCCTTTCCTTGATATGAGGAATAGATTGATTTCTGAAAAGTAATTCATAAAAAAAATTCTGTATTTTGAATTTGTCCCCATCATAATTGGAGATCCATCCCTCTAGGATAGACATCCAAAGGAAGATACTGGAAACATTTTCAACATTTGGCAATTTTCATAGGCAATTTTGGATAGCAGAATTATCCTGGTCTGAAAATATAGTATTTTAAAAAATAATAATTGTGGTATTAAGCACTTACTATGCACCATGCACTGTACTGTGAATTGGGTAGATAAAAGATAGGTTGGATAACTAGCTTGGTCCCCATTTTAAAGATGAGGAATCTGAGACACTGAGAAATAAAGTGACTTGTCCAAGGTCACAGAGCCAAGAGCCAAGTGGAATGGGGTTTAGAACCCAGGTCCTGTAGCTCTCAGGTCAATCAATCCAATTAATCATTTATTTGAGGGCTCACTGTGTGCTAAGCACTGTCTAAGCACATAGGAGTACAGTACAATAGAGTTGCTAGAGTTTCCAGTCTATGGGGTGTGTTGATATTCGATTACAGGTAATCGTAGTATTGTAGTCATTTCCTGGAATTGGATTACTTATCTTTGGCAAATGTATATATTCCTTTCAGAAGTCTTTATATGCCCTTAGGAAATACAGTGTCTCTATAGGTTTATTGTGTTGGGTAACTTTTGAGGAACATTTTTCAAATTTCAGCTATTTTTTAGAATATTATAGTCTTTTGGTTCATAGAGTTGCTTCTAAACCAGGGAAAACATGTCTAACAGGGTCTGAAATGCTTCTATGACACAAGACAATATGTTCTGGCCTAAAAATGTTTTATGCAGAAGCACATGAACTTTGAGGGAGAAACATAGTATAGCTTAGGCTCCGAAGTTTAATAATGTGTGTGCGTTTTTTTTTGTTTTGTTTTGTTTTTAAAGAAAATAGCCTGCTGATCCTTGGAAAGTGCTGATTCAGTGATGTTTATGTTTTGTACCTAGGCATCTTGATAATCCGTTTACAGTACAATGCTCCCAGTTACAATATACTTTTCCATCACTGTTTTGGAATGGGAAAGGCCTGCAGCTGTTCTGCTTGAGGGACCTGAAGCTGCACCCCTTCATAAGCACATGAGTCCAACTGAGGTCATTAAGGCCTTAAACCTCTATTTGAGAAATGTAAAAAAAAAAAAGACCAGTTCTCAGAAAGGTGAACTATGTGTTCCTGGAGACGGAGCACGACAACAGAAGTAAGAAAATTCCATCTCCCTCGCTAATGTCTTCACCCAAGTTCTCCTATATGTATTTCATATCAACAACCATGGCAATGTTTACTCACCAGCAAAGAAAAGTTAGATGCCGTCCTTAATCTCTAATTATTATTGCCCATTGAGTTTAACCTTCCTTGAAGTGTTTTATAAATAGTTTAAAGAACAAATGAAATATTAGAAACAGTTATTATAGGGAAGGCAGTGATATTTGCTTTCCTTGGGTGAAAAAATATCATTTGTAAAGGACTGATTACACTCATCTGTTTTCTGGGTAGCCCATAAGTTTACTTTACCGTGGCAGGGGAGAATAACAGAGAAATTGTGTCATGGGAGCCAAGTAAGATATTATAGCGGGAGGAATTTCAGTTACCTTGTCTTCCAGACATTAGTCTTGTCTCCATTCTCTGTCATATAGTGGCTTGAATCAAAAACATTTTAAAGCATTTTGCTGTTTTACAGTCAGAGAACAACAGAGATATTTATGCTGGAAGAACCATTCACTAAGTCTTTCCCCTCTCTAGCCTGGCCACCTGCCAAACAATTTTTGATTAAAAGCTCTTTCATGTAACAAATTACATGTAGTCCTACTTTGCTTCATGATAGCACCTACAGTTTTGAGATAAAAATGCTTCTATTCAAAGACAAATATAAACTTTGTCTTATAAAAAATTGGAGATATCTTAATAGCTAACTTTGTGTTTGAGATCAATTTTTAGGCACAGTCAAGTTAATCAATTGATGGTATTTATTGAGCACCTACTGTGTACAGAACACTGTACTCAACACTTGGGAGAGTAAAATACAACAGAGTTGGTGGACACGTTCCCTGCCCTTTAACATAGTATTCTCTGGGTTAGTTATAATCATTGTTAGTAATGATTATGACATTTACTGAGCACTTATTATGGGCTAAACATTGAAATAGATGCAGGGTTACAATGTTAGACACTTCCTGTTCCACCTGGGGCTCATAGTCTACATTATGAGGCTCAGAGGTTAAGTGCCCTGCCCAAGGTCATTCAGTAGGTCAGCTGTCAGAACCGAGAGTTGATCCCAAGTTTTCTGACTCCTGGTCTCCTGCTTTTTCTACTGCTGCTCATGCACAAATGCCTCTAGGGTAGAGACTGTGACTTCTACTTCGCTTTTATGCTCCCAAACACTGAGTACAGTGTCTTCCAGAGTGGACAGTTTGTAATTATCATTATCGTTATCACTGTTGGTAATGATGATGATGATCAGAAGCTTTTGACCATCCTGCCTCCTAAAGAGTCTTCTTTATGGGCGGGGACTATGTCTACCAACTAGTTGTATTGTGTATTTTCCCAAGCTCTGCATGCAGTAAGTGGTCCTTGTGGCTATCCCACAGCAACTCACCTCCACCCACCTTGTCAAGCTTAAGGGTCCATTTTTAATTGAGCAGAAAGCAGGCAGAAGCCACAGTAGAGTTCAGGATTCCCACACCTCTGTGTAGGCTGTATAAGAGCAGATCATTCATTCATTTGATCATATTTATTGACTGCTTACTGTGTGCAGAGCATTTTACTAAGTGCTTGGAAGAGTACAATGCAACAGTAACTCATCAACCCTCCCGACCTCCACACTCCTCTTTCACACTCACAGAGATATGTAGCCATGTCCTCCCTCCCTTTAATTCAACACCCATATGCATACTTGTCCAGATCAACATTTGCATTCCACACAGGTCCCGATTTGCTTGTATCCACCCCAGCGCTTAGTACAGTGCCTGGATCCATAATTAAGCACCTAACAAATACCATAATGATAACTATTATTATTACACCACACTCTTAGGACACAATCAGTAATATGTGTTGAGTGCTTATTGTGCTCTGCAGAGCACTGTACTAAGCACTTGAGAGAGTACAATGTAACAGAGTTGGTAGACACACTTCCTGCCCACAATTAGCTCACAGTCTAGAGGGGGAGACAGACACTGATATAACGAATAAACTGTAGATATGTACGTTAAGTGCTGGGGGGGCTGAGGGAAGGGTGAATAAAGGGAACAAATCAGGGAGATGCAGAGGGAGTGGGAACAGATGAAATGAGGGTTAGTCAGGGAAGGCCTTGTGGAGGATATGTGCCTTCAGTAAGACTTTGAAGGCCGAGAATGTAATTGTCAGATATGAAGAGGGAGGGCATTCTAGGCCAGGGGCAGGATGTGGGCGAGAGTTTGGCGGCAAGATAGACGACATCACGATACAATGAGCAAGTTGGCATTAGAGGAGCAAGGTGTGCAGGCTGGGTTGAAATAGGAGAGCAGAGAGGTGAGGGAGAAGGAGGCAAGGTGATCGAGTGCTTTAAAGCATATGGTAAGGAGTTTCTGTTTGATGAGGAGGTGGATGGGCAACCACTGGAAGTCTTGAGGACTGGTGAAATGTGGCCTGAATGTTTTGGTAGAAAAGTGATCCGGATAGCAGAGTGAAGTATGGGCTGGAGTGGGGAGAGACAGGAGGCAGGGAGGTCAGCAAGGTAATCAAAGGCAGGACAGGATAAGTACTTGGATTAATGTAGTAGCAGTTTGGATAGAGAGGAAAGGGCGGATTTTAGCAATGTTGTGAAGGTCTAACCGACAGGAGAAATGAGTCAAGAATAAAGCCACACTTACGGGCTTGTGAGACAGGAAGAATGGTGATGACTTTTACAGTGACGGGAAAATCAGGGGGAGGACAGAGAAGATAAGGTGGGAAGATAGAGAATTCTGTTTTGGACATAATAGTAATAACTATGGTATTTGATAAGCACTTACTATGTACCATGCACTACTCTAAGCCCTGGGATAGATACAAGGTAATCAAGTTGGAAACAGTCCCTATGCCACTTGGGCCCCACAGTCTTAATCTCCAATTTTCAGGTGAGGTAACTGAGGCACAGAGAAGTTAAGTGACTTGCCTAAGGTCACACAGCACACAAGTGGAGCCGGGATTCGAACCGACTTCCTCTGACTCCCAAGCCCGTGCTCTTGCCATTAGCAAGCTTAACTGGACATGTTAAGTTTGAGGTGTTATTGGGACATCCAGGTAGGGATGTCTTCAAGGCAGCAGGAAATACGAAACTGCAGAGAGGGGGAGAGATCAGGGCTGGAGATATAGATTTGGGAATCATCTACAAAGAGATGGTAGTTGAAGCCATGGGAGCAAAAGTTCTCCAAGGGAGTGGGGGTAGATGGAGAATAAAAGGGGATGCAGAAGTGACTGAGCCTTCAACACTGATAAACTGAGACATATCTACCAAAGACCCAGAAAGACAGAAACCTCATCTGGCCAATACAGAGCATACATTCAGAGATCCAGAAATTTACATAGATTTATGAACACACACTCACTGGCAGGAGACAGAGAGTGACAAAGGATTACAGGAATATATAGAGAGGAACAACGGAAAGCACACCATATATCCAGACCTATTATGTCAGTTGTCAGTCCTATTTCTTAAATGCTTACTGTGTGTAGACCACTGTACTAAGCACTTGGGAGAGTACACTTAACCAATGAGCTTACAGTCTTGAGGGAGAGACCAAATTAATATAAATAAATAAATTACAGATATATCCATAAGTCATTTGGGGCTGGGAGAGGGGATGAGTCAAGGGAGCAAGTCAAGTTGATGCAGAAGGGAGTAGGAGAAGAGGAAAGGAGGTTTAGTCAGGAAAGGCCTCTTGGAGGAGATGTGCCTTCAATAAGGCTTTGAAGCAGGGGAGAGTAATTGTCAGATATTCTCTTAATAGTAATAATTGTGGTACTTATTAAGAGCTTCCTGTATGCCAAGCACTGAACCAGTTACTGGGGTAAGTATAAAATAAGCAGATTGATATAGTTCTCAGTATCTATATATTTTCATTTGGACATTGCATCACTTATTCTCTCTCCACTACTTGTAAGTATTCTTACATCTGGCTCCCCCATTAGAGTATATGTGCCTTACGGGCAGGACATAGTGTCTTGTGTTTCTATTGTACTTTCTCAAGCGATTAGTAAACTGCAGTAAATACCATTAAATACCATTACTACTACTATTACCAGAAGAAAAATTAGGAGAGGTAGTAAATTATCTCTAATTCTGACAAAAATAAAGATATTGGCCGATTCCTGAGACTTATTTTTTCAGCTACCGTGGTCAGTGTTTGTAGTCTCCTATAATGGGGTACCATGTGGGTCACCCAGAAATCAGAGGCACCCTGGTACTTCAGGAAGCTTATGCGTCATTTTACAATCAGTTTTTGAGGATGGGTTTTAAAGGGGCTTGTATTTTTTTTGTTGAAAATTACAAGTAGCTCAGTGCCTTATCTAAGGCAAGTTAAATTTGAGTTCTGAGATAAGGGCTGTCCCAGGTAACAGTAATATTTGAGGGCTGGGACTGTGGGTTTTCAGTTCTCATGCACCCATAGTTTGGACAGGATTTCAAAGCAAAGGCTAGTAAGCATAGGTTTTGAAAAAAAAGGACAGCAATGGATTTCTTCTGTGCCTCTAAAGTTTTCTAAACTGAAGACTTAGCCTTTTTCGTTTGTTCTCAGTTAACTACAGGTCTTCTCTGAACTCCCACTAGCCTTTAACTTCAAATCAGATAGATAATCACGGATGGAAGTGTCTCCAGGAGGGTACAAACAGCAAAGGCTTGTTTATGAATAGTTGACAAAAGGTGGTAGTTCTCCCAACAAATGCACATTATGAATGGTCCTCTTGTAAGCCTAAAATTCCTTTAAACATGCCTGTTGGGTTTTGAGTACCTGCAGTTGAATAGTGTTGCTTTTGGCAGGCTTGGTGAGCAAATGAGGCATAATCTCTCTGATCTCAGTAGTCTGGTCAGTCAACCATGACATTCTCAGTGTCTTTTCTTTCTACACCCTGTCTGAACAGAGCCATGGCCCAGCCAGTTCTCAATGGGGATGCCAAAGATTACCAGTGCATTGGAGCAGCAGATGGCAGGACAGTGGAAAAAATGCAGGCCCCAAAGTTTAAGGTTCACATGGGGTTCAGGGCAAATTGGAAATATTTTTGTCCTCCAGTAAAAATTTTCCAAACCGCCCTTTTGGGAGTATCAAGCTGCCGAGAAACCAAAATGAAAAAAATCCTTAACTTGCAAGACTTTTGGGTGAGGCTTTGGGCTCTAGAAAGGAATCTTGATAAGAGAAATGAATCTGTATTCAGCAGAGATAAATATTAGCTGCTCTGTTTCTGGCCCACATTTAATTTTAGTACAAAAAGGAAACCAAATATTTTAAAAACTAGCTAAATTCTTTAAGAAGCAACACAAGCATAAAAAAAAATTGAGTGTTTATAGTCCCTGATACCCTCTTGGCATTTTTCTGGGCTCTGTTATAGAAGGTGATGGTTTGGATGTATATATATATGTAGATGTATGCTTACATATTTAGTACCATTTTTGAATCAATCAAGAATGATGAGGATTAGGTAAGAACATCACATGTGGCAGTGTTGAATTGAATTCACTTTTCCACTATTAATGCTTGGTGGGAAAGTCAATGTCCTGCTTCTACAGAAGTCATTTGAAGTGTGGTGACATTTTCCAAATGTAAAATGATTGTTTTTAAAAACCTCTACTTTATTTTATTTTCACTATTTGGGAGAAGAGGATTTTATTCTCTGATTTTTTATCAGACAAAAACTAAAGTTGAAAGTCAGCATCTATTGAGGTAGGCCGTAGGGAGAGAGGGAGACATTACACATCTGTATCTGTACTTTGTGTGTTTTATGAAATATTTCCATTGATGAAAGGATCTGACATACGTAGACAAAGACAGGAAATTCAGAATTTAGCTTCTATTCTGTCCTTAATTCTCTTCATTGTGCTCAAGCGACCGGAGGAGTCAAGATTTTATTGCCTCTTCTTTCCCTTCAGTAAGAGTAGTCTATCTTAAATAGGAGGTACCACAAAAGCAGGATGATATAATCCAGTATTTCACAAGGAAAGATATTTTCATAAAAATGATTGGCAGGGTACCAGAAATTAAATAACAAGCTCATCTCTGAATATTCTGCTTTAGAAAAAAAAATTATTTTATTTTGGATTTTCTTGCCACTTTCATAGTGATAATAATATAATCGAATTGCAGTATTTAAAGGCTTCCCTATCTGCAAAGTGCCATACTAAGTGCTAGTAGGATAGATGCATTAAAAATAAATTAGACACAGGCCCATATGGCCTAATGGCAAGAGCACAGGCTTGGGAGTCAGAGGATGTTGATTCTAATCCCACCTCTTCCATTTGTCTGCTGTGTGAGCTTGGGCAAGTCACTTAGCTTCTCTGTGTCTCATCACCTCATCTGTAAAATGGGGTGTAAGACTGTGAGCCCCAAATGGGACGACCTGATTACTTTATTATCTACCCCAGTGCTTAGAACAGTGCTTGGCCGTAGTAAGCACTTAACAAATAGTAATAATTACTGTTATTATCTCACAGTCTGAGTGAGAGAACAGATAATTCTCTGTTTTACAGTCATACAACAGACAAATGGCAGAGCCAGGGTTAAAATCCAGCTCCTCTGACTTTCTAAGTCCATGCTCTAATACTGTTTGGAGAAAAAGCCACAATGTAAAATGATGCTTGCAAGACTAGGGCATCATTTGCAAGACTTATATTCGTGATTTCCTAGTCTTTCTTGAAGGCATATTCTCCGTGCATCTGGCGTACAATGTTGCTTCTGGTTACCTGACCACAGGAGAGTGCTCCAATGGCTCCCATGGCCAATCAGTTGTGGGAAATGCCCTGGACTCTAGTCCTAGATAGAGTGACGGGAAGTTGTGCCTTGTCAGTCACCTAGGGAGCCCTGCCCATTCCTCCGCTTGCTGCTAGTTCATGTGTACATTTGGTTGGGGGGCCTTCAAGTAATAATAATAGTAATAATAATGATGGTATTTCAGTGCTTACTATGTGCCAAGCACTGTTTTAAGCAGTGGGGTAGATACAAGGTAATCAGGTTTATCCCAAGTGGGGCTCACAGTTTTAAGCCCCATTTTACAGATGAGGTAACTGAGGCACAGAGAAGTTAAGTGATATGGCCAAAGTCACACAGCTGACAAGTGGCGGAGCCGGGATTAGAACTCATCACCTCTGCTCCCAAGCCCATGCTCTTTCCACTACGCCATGCTGCTTCTCAAATCCTTCCTCTGGCCTGGAGCTCCCTCCCTCTTCATAGACCACCACTCTTTCCCACCTTCAAAGCCTCATTATAATCGCATCTCAGTGGGCATTGTAAAGAAGCAGCATGGCTTAGTGGAAAGAGGCTGGGGCTGTAAGCTCTTTGTGGGCAGGGAACATGACTGCCAACTCTGTTTTATTGTACTCTCCCAAGCACTTAATACAGTTCTCTGAACACACTAAATGCTCAGTAACGACCATTGATTGATTATTCAAATAAGATACGAAAGAATATTTCCAAGCCAGTATGTCCTCAGCAGGGGACTCTGTAACAGAACATAAAGCTAGCACAATCATCAGTTTAAGATGAGAACATATGGCTGAGAGATTAAAACACAGACCGTGTTAAAATAAATTAGGACAAAAATGCCAAAATCCTATTGCCACCCTATGGACATGCGCACTTGCTCACACACACATAGATTTTTGAAGAGTCAGCTTCATCTGAACTGATTTAAACTAGCTTAGGATTTAAAAAGAAAGCCTCTTGGCTGAAAAAGAATATACCAAACGTCGGGTTGAAGCAGTTATGTCTATTGGAAATAATAATAATAATGATGATGGTATTTGTTAAGCGCTTACTATGTGCCAAGCACTGTTCTAGCCACTGGAAAGAGCAAAAGACAGGGAGGCAGACAAGATGGGTTCTAATTTTTGCTCCTCCACTTACCTGCTGTGTGATCCTAGGCAAGTCACTTAACTTCTCTGGGCCTCAGTTCCCTCATCTGTGAAATGGGGATTTAATGCCTATTCTTTCTACTACAAAGTAAGCCCCATGTGAGACCTGATGATCTTATATCTACCCCACTTCTTAGTGTAGTGCTTGGCAAATAGAAAGTATTTAACAAATACCGCAGTTATTTAAAATAGCTCAGACGTACAACCTTGACAAATGGGGTTTAGAATAGAAATGTCAACAGCCATTTATATGTGAAAGTTGTACTTTAAGTAAAGTGATCATATATCATGATATGGGTGGGAAATTTGCAAATATTCAGGTTTTGGGGGCTGTCCATCCTGACTTTTAGCTACAAATAGAAGTTTATATCCCAGAAGAACTATGCTCAGATCCAGTTTGTTTTTAAAATTTCCTTCAGAGCTTTCTTTGGGTTGTCTCCTGGGATTATAGCCTCTATAAGCCATGGAACTGTACAAAACAGGCTCACCCCACACCCCTACTCAACAAATCTGCATATTATTGAGAAACAATATTTATTCATTGGTACTTTCTGAAAGGTGGCTGAAATGAGCAGATGAAAAGTAAGAGTTGAGAAGCGGTTAGGGTGCTGACCTCATCTCAGAAGAGGATTATCATTCTAAATCACTTTTGAGAGCAGAGGACCGTATTTGTGTATTTTGGTATAATGCAGAAGGGTAGAAAACATGATCCTTACCTTGAAGAGTTTAGAGATGGTTGACAAAGACAAGTAAATATCAATTGCCCTCCCCCAACTGAAAAAAAAGAAGTAACTCCAAGCTATTACCGCTGGGGTGAGATTTCATTATCAACCTTTCCTGTTTGTAGGGCACTTTGGCAAAAAGCCAAAGACTCTCCCAGAAGAAAGATTTTGTTGGGAAGGTTTCCTGTTGAAGAGGAGCTAGCCAAGAAGTCAGACATGCCTTTCCTTCTATATCCCTTCCCCCACCCTTGATTAAAATGAGAGAGAGAACACAAGAAATGCCATTATGGGATCAGACTAATCATCCCATCCCCCCAGTTACCTGTCTTCAAAATGGTCCTATGTGATGGTAACCTTCCGTGACGTTATACTGAATGCTTCGAAATATATTATTTCACCTACCCAACTTTTCCATCATTGTATTATCTTCATCACCTTATCTTCCTTGAGCACCTGCTGTGTTGTGATGGTGACTTCAGGTCTGGGAACAGATGAACAAGGCCTGGTCTAAGCCATGTCTTTTTAAGGGCAAATTTGCAATGGCACTATTTGCATCATGACGGTAGTGAATAACATTGGTGGCCTCAAAGCACTTTTACAGGGGTTTTCTACTGCAAAACATTATAAATCTTCAGATATATCACATCTTCCTATCTACTTGAAGACATAAGAAATGCAATTACTTAGGATAGGTTAGGCTAATAATCTATTCAGCCCCGTTTTCTGTCTCCAACCGTGGCTGCAGGAGGTTTGGAGGGTACATACAAAGCTTGCCTTCTTTGACTCTGATATTAATGTTAATTTTTCCCCTCTGCATTCCTATATATCCTTCTTGTAACCCATAAACCATTATGAACTAGTTCCCCATGACTTTACCCACATCCCTCTTGAACCTACTGATTCATTCACTCAATCGTATTGAGCTTGTACAGTGCAGAGCACTGTACTAAGTGCTTGAGAGAGTACAGTACAACAATGCTGATATTTCTGGCTGAACAACTGACCTCTTCCCCCCAGTAGCAAATTCCATATGATTACTCCCCCAGGTTAAAATAAAAAATTGCCTTTGTTTTGAACCTATCACCTATATGTTTCAGTGAGCGCCTCTTATCCTGGAATGGTGGTATTCGGCATATAACAGTTAGGTTTCTACCCTGACCACAACTTTTATGATTCCATAGACTTTGGACATGTCCCCTCTTATAAAAATCTTTTTTTTTTTTAAAGATATTTGCTAAGCACTTATTCGATATCAAACACTGTTCTAAGCACTGGGGCAGGTACAGGTTTATTAGGTTGGACACAGTCCCTCTCCCACAGGAGGTTTAAAGGTTGAAGAGTTGGATGCTTATTTGTCCGTCCCCCTAAGGAACTCTCACTTTCGCTCAGAACATCTTGGCTGTCATTGTCAAAATCATTTTTTTGTTTTATCTGTTCTTCTTAAGTTATGATACCAACAGTTGGATGTAGAATTTGAGGTGTAGGCATATTCTGGTTTGTATAGTGGTAAAGTGATTATGCCCTCTTTGTTTTCTATCTTGTATCCAAAGATGCTCCATGACCAGGGGAAAGAGCTCAGGTCTGGGAGTGGGAGGACCTGAGTCCTAATCCTTGCTCTGCTAGTTGGTTGCTGATTTAAAAGTCACTTAACTTCTCTGTGCCTCAGTCTCCTCAACGGTTATCCCTCCTACTTAAACTGTGAGCCCCATGTGGGGCAGGGACTGTGTCCAACCTAATTTCCTTGATTCTTCCCCAGCGTTTGGAACAATGCTTAACACATAGTGCTTAACAAATATAATGATAATAATAACATCTGAATAATAGGTTGTGTGCTGCCTAAGAGATGCTCTAAATCTTGTGATTTGGAGCTCAAGGAATTTTCCAAAAATGTAAATTGGATCAAAAGTGGATGTAACCCTTAATCTGGAAACGTATCCCGACATAAAAGGATGTTTCAAGATATTTCTGGCATACTAGGGCAACTTTTAAAATTTGGAGGGTGAGGTCAATCTAACCATAAAAAAACATTATGACAATCATTTTTATTTGCAGTATCCTTCATCCACTCATTTCAAAATGTTTATAGAGATTGAGCAGCTCATTCATCCACATGGCACCCCAATGAAATAGGAATATGAAATTTTAATGAATTTTATGCAGATAATAATGAAGAAGAAGCTGTTGAGCACTTGGAAAGCTGGTGTCACATTTATACTAATTTAAGAGTAAAGGCAGAAGTCTCTCAAATGAACTTCTTTATTGCCCTCCTTAAAACAGTCACAGTCTGTGATGAAAGCTACGGTTTTTAGGCTGATTTATCAGCAGATTATTAAATAAAAATGATATTTTTGTTGCTTTTTTAAAAAGAAAAAAAATCAAGAGTGGTTTCAAATATCTGCCTTCAGCCTAATGTTTCCCTTTATGTAACCTATTTGCATTTTGTGTTTAGAAACTGACATTCCAAAAGATTTTCTTTGACCTTGAGCCTGGTTTGAATATTGAGGCAACAAATTAGGAATGTGAGAAGCCCTACAAATAAAAATATTTCCTGTGAAAGTGGAGCTGATGTGACACTTACATTTTAGAGCATCCTACTTACCCAGATGATAAATGACAGGATTTTAAAGGAAGAGGGTGATGGAAAAAGAAGGGAGGCTTGAAGAATGAAAAAGATGTCTGATACATGATTTAGGAGTGGTCCATTATGATTCACTGTGACTCTACTGATCATATGTTTCATCTTTCTTTCAGGAGCAAATTTTGTAACCCGGAAAATCAGCCGATCAGTAGCTAAGATTCATCTCGGCCAGCTAGAATGTTTCAGTTTGGGAAATCTGGACGCCAAACGAGATTGGGGCCATGCCAAAGACTACATCGAGGTAGGTTGTTGATCTTCTCTCCTTTTATTAAAGTCAAGTTTTGGTTCCATTTGTATTTGGAATGCCATATATTAATAGGACCTATCCAAGGTGCTTTGTAAATTCTTGGCAGCAGAGATTTCTTTAGCCTCCCGGTGGTTCGATAATATGACCACGTTAAGCATGGACATGACACCTAAGCAGAAAAAAAATCTCTCTTAAAAAGAGTCTAAAAGTAGAAGTATAATAAACATTTTAAGGATAAAAACGATATCTTCTCCATATCCTATAATTCTCCATTGCACCAAGTTCAGTATCATCTATATCTGGGAATCAAAACACATTTAAAATAGGATTCCCTTCAAATTCCCTAGCTCCTGCTTCTGTCCACTAAAATGAAGTGCTAGAATAAGAAAACAAAAATTGGGCTCCCACCATCATGCCCAGTGTAAACCTTGCATAACCCCGAGGAAACGCAGGTTTACATTCCTCCACCATGCTTTTCTTCATTTCTACAACCTTAATTCCGTACATAAAAAATCTGTTAAGAAGAAGAAGAATCTGTCTCTAAAAAGAGGCTTCAGATCTTTTGGGGGGAAATGAAGGGAACTCTACTAACGCTCTATTGCTGACAGTTAAAAATCAGGTTCACCTTTAAAAAGGGAGCTTCAGTTAATAATGGCTGATTCCAATACACAACACAGATTATCTAGTGATTCATTTAAGGTTCTTTTAACAAGTGATTAGTTTTACCTGATTAATTTTTCAGTGCCTAGAATTTTTATTACAAGTGTGTGCATGAAGCAATATTGCCCTTTTCCCTAGAGACTATTGTCCTTATTTAGGTGCTTACAGATTTCCTGTGCACATTGGACTATTTCTGTCCTTTAGTCATTTCTCTCTGGGAAACCGGATCTGGCTTCCTTGTTCATTGATGTTATTCAAACCAAAGCTTAAAAAATGACACGCACAAACAAAACCAAGGTGCTCCGTTGATATTTGTTGAAGCCTACGTTCGGTTTTCTTTAATATCAGTTTTATTTATAACCATTTTAGAGCTATCGAGAGCCTGAAGTTGAAAGCTGTTTGTTTTTTTTCTTGGAAATTTTGAAATGTAAAGTATGGAAAAAAACTTCTTTGAAAGTTTGAGGAAATGTTAAACTAGCTTTAAATATTAACAAGGTCTTCATTTCATTTTTGTGGGTCTGTTTTCAAAAGGAGAGTACAATGAATTTGTTCTCTTGAAATCAGGAAATGTAAATGCAGTATACGTTTGTCATTTTTACTGTTATCAAAAGATTATACGGGATAATATTTTAGAAAGGAACCGTGCAACAGGATGTTACTGATGGACAAGGATGATCCAAGACTTTGTAGCTCCAAGCTGTGCCTCTCTTGACTCCTCCACACCCAGTTGATCTGCTGGTATGGGTTGCCCCTCAAAATCAAACTTCCAGAATCAGAGCAGAGTAAGGAGTTTCCAGGGGAAGTCAAGAGAGCTTCCTTACATTGCCTCCAACATGCAGTGTAACTGTTTGTCTTTGAAAGTTGCTGCTTGCAAGCCACTGATTAAAGATTGTTATTGGGTACTGCATGGATTAACACAGTTTATGGTTGTTGATTGGTGTTGATTCAGATACACATCTCTTCTCAAAGTTTTGTCCCAAAGATTTCAAAATCAACAACTCCTAATCCCACTGGCAATAATTTTTTACACTTCTTAGGCAGGGTGACAACATTACTACATATCCAACAAACTTTTTTTTCGAACTGAATAACATCCAGCAAAGTGTTCTGGGTTACAGATATGAACATACACTTTTCAGATTTCACTCATCATGACACTTGCAAAGAGGAAGTCATTCTTAGTTAAGTTTGACCCAACTTGTCCTGCAAAACAATGAATTTCTGAGTATTTAGGACTCAGTCGAAGTCCCAAATACTAATCCACACTGATGTTATGAGAAATATTCCAGATCTTTCATGTTTGTTTTCTGAGACCTTTCTAAAATTCCCAGCTCTGAAAGATACAATCAGTAGAAAATAATTCATTTTCTATAGGTCACTCCCAAGAGATCCAGTTGGTCTATATTGAATAATAATAAAAATAATAATGTTGGTGTTTGTTAAGCGCTTACTATGTGCCAAGCACTGTTCTAAGCGCTGGGGTAGACACAGGGTAATCAGGTTGTCCCACGTGAGGCTCACAGTTAATCCCCATTTATGTGTTATGAGACACATAATATGTGTTAATCCCCATTTATTTAAGTGTTATGAGACTATATGTTCTTAGACGATCTGAATATATTAACATGTAGTTACATTTTCTTTAGCAAAAATGTAAGTGCTATCAAAATGGAAAACATGAAGGCTAATATTTTATATGAAGTAGACCCATTTAAAAAGTTGATATTGTCAAGTGATTTCAGAACAGAAGTGATGTATCAAATATCAGCAGTTATTTCCCTACCCAACTTGTCAGAGATGAGAGAGTGTGAGTGTTTCTGCACAAATCACTAGCACTGAAGTCAGTTCCTTCACCTGGGCTCTCAGGTCCAAAGCTCATTTCTTGTTCTTGATGGGAGATTCCACTTGTATCATCATCATCATGTCTTTGGCCAAAAAACTGAATGTCAATTGACCTATCCATAAATAGAATATAACCCTATATGCAGCATGGCATAGTGGAGAGAGCACAGGCCTGGGAGTCAGAAGGATCTGGGTTCTAGTACTAACTAGAAGCAGCGTGGCTCAGTGGAAAGAGCACGGGTTTTGGAGTCAGGGCTCCTGAGTTCGAATCCCAGCTCTGCCACTTGTCGGCTGTGTGACTGTGGGCAAGTCACTTAACTTCTCTGTGCCTCAGTTCCATCATCTGTAAAATGGGGATTAAGACTGTGAGCCCCACGTGGGACAACCTGATTCCCCTATGTCTACCCCAGCACTTAGAACAGTGCTCAGCACATAGTAAGCGCTTAACAAATACCAACATTATTATTATTATTATTAACTCTGCCACTTTTCTGAGGTGGGACCTTGGGAAGTCACTTTACCTCTCTGTGCCTCAGTTACCTCAGCTGTAAAATGGAGATAAGACTGTGAGCCCCTTGCAGGATGGGGACTGTGTCCAACCCGATTAACTTCTATAATCCCCAGTGCTTAGAACAGTGCTTGGCACATAGTAAGTGCTTGCCAAGTACCATAATTATTACTATTATTATTATTATTATTATTAACCCTCAAAATATTGAAAATCACTCATAATATCGAATGCTTGAACATGAGAAGCAGCATGGCCTAATGGATAAAGCGGGCCTGGGAATCAAAAAGGCCTGGTTCTGCTACTGGCTCTGCCACTTGTCTGCTGTGTAACAACTGGCCAAATCAGTTAACTTCTCTATGCCTCAGTTCCCTCATCTGTCAAACGGGGATAAAGACTGTGAGAATATCAACTCTCATTTGTTGAGGAAAACCCCATCTATATTTGCAATACTTTCAAGATCCAAGCCAACTTTAAGATTCTTATCTTGTCCAAATATTTCCTGTCATTCCTCATAAAATAACCTGTTCATTTTATAATTCCTCATAAAATGATAAGCAATTAATAAATCCTGCTACATTTTCTTCTGGGCTATCCTACTGTGTAGTGTTTTCCATTGTCAGTGCAAAAGCTTACTTTATTTTTACAAAGAAAGGGAAAAAATCTCCAAACAGTCAATGTTGTTTTGTTTCTAATAGCTAACTGCAGATTGTAGTGATATCACCAACCGAAAAAGGGTGCCCTTGGTCATCTCAGACTGGGTTCCCAGTAATTTGGATCGGGAATGGGTTTCTTAAACTGGAGCAACCTAGAGACTCAGATTTCAGTGACATGTAAAGAATTCACCGCTTTCTTGAACTATTTGGAAATAATTAGGTGCCTCTACATTATCTAATTTGATTCTGATAAAATGTCCTTACCAATAACGTTTACAGTTGAAAGTGTCATTACGAACATGATACACCAAGCTTCTTGAAATCAGTTCAAATCTTCTGAAATAGTAGCAGTCAAAGAAATGCTTGGGGACCAGAATACACTAGAGTTGGATAGTCAGCTTCCTGTGAAAATATGTTGTGAAACTTGTTGAAAGCCATTAAAGTTTTAATTGAAACCAATTAAAGCACATTAGGAGGTAATCTTATACTCCACCCTTCAGTCACTCCCACTGATGTTCTGAGTTAGAGTAAAAGTAAATGATCCTAGGTAAACACTCACATGTTTTTATTCTCCTAAATTTTGAATTCATATTGTTAATACTTACAGCCATTAGGTATCATGGCTATATCATCACGACCTGAGCTTACCGTAATATAAATGAAGCAATATCTTGACTGTTGGCTATTGGTGCTATCTTGTTCTGGTCAAACTTTCAGTTGACCATTTTAATGACATTGTCTTTTGGGGAATAAGGACAAGTTATTAATATAGAGATTTTGGTTTCCATCATTGTGCATAGAGATTTAGTAACCTAGGTATGCATTTTGCCTTCCTGCCAAGTATATATGCCATGAGGAGCAGTGTGGCTTAGTGGAAAGAGCTCAGGCTTGGGTTTAGGACCTGGGGTCTAATCCTGGCTCTACCACTTGCCTGCTGTGTGATCTTGGGAAAGGCACTTAACTTTTTGGGTCTCAGTTACCTCATCTGTAAAATGGGGATTAAAATTGTGAGCCCCACCTGGGACAATCTGATTACCCTGTATCTACCCCAGCGCTTAGAACATTGCTTGGCACGTAGTAAGCACTTAACAAATGTCATAATTATTGTTATTATTATTTTATATGAAGCATCAGTCAATTGCCCACTTCTGCACCAGTATGGGGCAGGGTTTTCACTGGAAATCAATATTTGCTTTAATCAGATTTAATGTGTTATTGCACTACATAAACCAGGAGCATTGACAATTTGCAATAACTTTGTTTCTTCTTTCATTCTCTCACATCTGTCTAGAACTATTTAGGATGCAAATTAAAATTGTCTCTCCATGTTTTTGCTTTGAATAACAGTGAGTCTTTGGGAAAATAATTCCCTTTCACTGCTTTTACTCCTGGAAATCATTTACTCCTGGAAATGTAACTTTTAACCTCACAAACCATTATCCCAGATAGCTCTGGGTCTGCTTCATTGCTTTCTCAGAACTTTTTATTGCACTGTGTTGTCTTCTGGCATAGACTGAACTGTAGTCTTATCTTGGTTATCATCCTCTTTTGATTAAAACAAGCACATGTTAATTTGTTTCTCATTTGGGTTAAAACAAAAACTTTCACAAATGTCACCTTCCCTAATACAGAGAGACAAATTCACAGTAATTCCATGGGAATTAATTTTATTCTTCTATTTTAGATTTAGTACTTGCTTTTAAACAAAATCAGAATCCTAATGCTCAGCAGGAAAGTTAAAAGGTTTTTATAATTTCCATTTTCTGTAAGAAAGGAAAGTGATGTTTTGATCATTTACATTTTTTGTTGTTTGCTGCTCTTTTGCTTCACAGTAACTGTCTTGAGCTAGGATAATTGATGGCTCTTTTAAGCCAATTTGATCTTGAAATCAGATCCGATCTGCTTTGATTGATGTGGTGATCCACAGCACTGATTATCTTATCATCTATGCACAGTAATTGTGAGACTAGGGCATGCATGAACCTTCAGTGGAAATGTTTGATGGATTAGATTCTTTTGTCTGGAGCAGATACTGTGCATTCATAAAATTCTTGACACTTTTACTTACTAGGGAAAAATTTAATTTACAACACAGTGTTTCCTATGTAGATACCCATTGTATTAGCTCTGTATATTAGTTTAGTCCAAAGATTTCAAAGTTATTGTCCCCTTGGAATAAAATATTCAAAGGTGGCCTCCCATTTAATTTGCCCTGCGTTGTGGCACAAAATTCGAATGTTATATTGTTGTGTTGATAATTAACCAACTGTGAATGCAACTAACTCTTTGAAAGCAAAAATGGCCGGGTTTCTTTTATTTGGTTGGGGGTTTTTTTTGTTTTTTTAATTGGTATTTGTTAATTGCTTACTATGTGCCAGACACTGAACTAAGTACTGGGGTAGATAAAAACTAATTATGTTAGATACAGTCGGTGTCCCACATGGGGTTCACAGTCTAAATCCCAACTTTGCAGACAGAGAGAAGTTTAGTGACTTACTCAAGGTCATACAGCAGTCAAGTCACAGTGCCAGGATTAGAATCCAGGTCCTCTGATGACCAGGCTGATGCTGTTTCCATTAGCCCACCCTGCCTCTCAGTTGTGGCTTCCATTTACAAATAAAGGGTTACTTTTAGTTTGAATATGCATTTTGTAAACATTAAAAAAACACAAAATAGATTAATTCATTCATTAAACCATATTTATTGAGCACTTATTGTGTGCAGAGCACTCTACTAAGTGCATGGGAGAATACAATACGAGAATAAACAGACACATTCCCTGACGTATAGCTGAGGCTCTTTGAATATCTGCCCCTCCAGTATAAAGTCTCATCTTGAAATGTTTAGCAAGTTACCAAGAAAGTATTGGATGTATTTTGCATATATCCCAATCTATTACCCCCTTCATAAATCCTTGAAAAATAGATTTTTTTCCCAAATTTTCAAGGAAAAAATGTGAATTTGGTGTTATTGTCTTCTTTTAAAAACTCATTTTACAAGAATGTCTCAGCCCTTTTACAAGTTTGATTTAGTCCACAGGAAATGGTTTTAAAGTATTTTTTTAATCATGCTTTACCACAGACAAAACGGGTAAAAACAAAAGTATCTAGTACAGGAAGGCCTTGGGCTTAAGACATAACAGGTTTCAGAAAATTGCATCTTAAGTTGAAATGTTGTAAGCCAGAACTAATGTTCTCTTAGAAATAAAGTTATTAATGGGGGATTGGGTCATGAAACAAGGTCAGGCACCCTATTTTTACCAAAATTTCTCCAAATTATGTACTCAGTCAATTATACATGAGTAATGTTCCTAAATATAAGTATTTATACAGTCAGATATGTTCCTTAATAGGATTGCCAACTTTTACTTCCTCTGAAGTAAAATGTACTTGTCAACACGCCCTGGTGACTTTGCCTAGTGATTAGGTAAATCCGTGCCCCACAGACTCTCCTACTCTGCCTCCTCCCTCTTTAAACTTTCATCTCCTTCTTCCTCCCACGCCTCACCATCACAGTTTTTAAAACTGTATCCCCATTTCCCCATGGCTCCGATGTGCCTCTCCCACTACCACTTCTGGAGCTAATTCCGTAAGAGGGACTAATATGATGTAAAGCTTCAACGGGGTGTGAATTTAGAAGCATTCTAAGGGTGATTTGTTCCAAACTTCTTACAGCATGGGCTGCCTGAATTTGCAAAAATATGTTGTTTTCTCTAACCGTGTTTTTTTTAGTTCTTCCCACTCCTACAGTCTCCATATCATACCATCACCTATTAAGAAGAGAGCAGAATCTAACCATAGTCTTTGGAAAACTCCTGGAATACAGTTAGTTTGGAAGGTGATGTTGGTGGAACATGCTCTTTTTCAGAATTTTCATGCTTTCATCTAACAGTAGTCACTCTCCTCGTCGTTGTAGTTTTCACTTAATATTGCACTATGACCAGTAATTGAGTTGGAACCTATATTTTCTACTGGAGGCAAGATTTCCAACCAAATTTTGAAGCCAAATGAACTCTCAAAGTGCTTTTGTTTTGTCAGCCAGTCAAGTCAATTGAGTTATTAATCTCAACTAGGAAAACTATATGGGTATAATTTAGCCACAATCCCTTCCCCATATGGGTGTATAATTCCAGGAGATGTGAGGGAGAAGAAGCAGCAGCGTGGTCTAGTCGATAGACCCACGGGCCAGGGAGTCAGAAGGACCTGGGTTCTAATCCCAGGTCTGCCACTTTTTTGCTGTTTGACCTTAGTAAATTCCCTTCACTTCTCTGTACCTCAGTTACTTCATCTGTAAAATGGGGATTAAGACAGGGAGCCCCAGTGGGGACATGGGCTGTGTCCAACCTGACTGCTTTGTATCTACCCCAGCGCTTAAAACAGTACCTGGCACGTAGTAAGCGCTTTACGGATACCATAAAAAAGAGAGGCTTGGAATGGGAAGGATAGACAACAGGAAAAGATCAAAAAATTACCTGAGTCACCCAGATGGCCTATAAATCAGAATATTGGTGATGTGGATTTATTTTCTTTAGCATTACTCTTCTACATCTTTTTTCGCCTTGGATGTTGCGAGATGGCTTAATTCAAAGGGGAAAGGGAGAAATGTATATTTCAAAACAGTAGGTGACTGCCCATAGCTACCGAAAATGGGCACCGATGCAGTTCACCAAGAGGTAAATAATGTTGGTGTTATTCTTTAATTCTCCTTTGCTTAATTTCATTTCCTGTTCTTGCCTCATATTATCCACATGCTCATTTTAGAGATACCTGCTCTCGATACCAACACCCTCTTCTGACTCACAAAATGCAATGTATTGACTCATTGTGAGTTCAGCCTCAAGGAAGGAATACATAGATACACTTGCCAACTGAATTGATGTGTGGATTACATAGTATGAAGCCCATTAGTGATTCATTATCTTTCCTGATGTTGAATCTTTACACCTGTCAGGAAGTCAAACCTGATCAGTTTTCTCCAGATCCACTCTATACATCTGAACTGTTCTAAATTCTCAGGCCAGTTGCCATAAAATTCATCTACCTAAAAGAATT
Organism: Ornithorhynchus anatinus; assembly: GCF_004115215.2. Classification (NCBI taxonomy): domain Eukaryota; kingdom Metazoa; phylum Chordata; class Mammalia; order Monotremata; family Ornithorhynchidae; genus Ornithorhynchus; species Ornithorhynchus anatinus. Next base: position 18,020,794 of record NC_041751.1, read on the forward strand.
AAAATTCTAAAAGACTTTCATGATTCATATTGATATACTAAATCATCATCTCCCTCCCCTAAGTCACTTGGCGTTCCATGTGGTAGATCCAGTTCAGTTCAGAAAATGAAATACAAACACTTTAACAGTGAAACATGATTTTTTTTCCAATGAGAGAGAGTAACAATTAAAAATGCTTAGAGTACTAGTATGCTGAGGTATTAATATGAAAATATTGTCCGGTCTTGTAATTAAGTTCAGTTTACTAGTACTGGAAAATTGTTTCACTATCCCACTCTTCCCAAGGAGGCTTGATGTAATACAATTAGCATTCGAACTTGCTCAACAGAAATTGGTATTCATCGTGGGCAAGTGGGTGAATTAGTATTTGCCCTTAGCAGAGGAAACTGAGCTAACTTCTTTAATTTGATAAGCAAATGCAGAAAGTTGTTAGATAGGAATGGTTAAGTCGTTTGCCCAGAACCACCCAGCAAAGCAGTGGCAGAACCAGAAACAGAAAAGCAGGAGTTATAAATCCCTGTCCCATCATTCTACCGAGAGACTTCCTCTCCTATCTATATTATGAAATAGATATACTCGTAGATAAGTAGTAGAATAGGGTATAGAGCAGCTATGTACAGGAAATTCAAGTTTAACAGAAACACATTTCTTTTGATTCTTATCTTCAAAAAACCTAAAGGTAGTAAGTTTAAAGGAGTTAGACAACTCAAGTTCCATTGTCTTTTGTCAGTGGAAGCTGAAAGCCTCATTGTAGTTATCTGTTAGAGTCTCTTTGGAGCCAATACATCTTTGAACTGTTTGGCTATATGAGTCAACTGTGGAAAATAATCCTTAATGAGTTAATTGTCTGAGGTATACTGTATTAAGGGGTGTCAGGAGTCCAGTAGCCTCAACAAAATGATGCAAGGCCGGTCATATACTTCAGTAAGAGCCTTGCTCACCCACCCTCTGGGGTCATTTTCACAAGCAGTAGAAGTATACTGATGTCATACATTGATGCATATGATTGGCGAATCCCAGTTGGCTTTCTTCCTTGAGGTCCTGTTGATAAGCAAAGTCCACTGAGCCATTTGTTTCCTCTCCTTTTGTGATTGATGCAGTCTCCTTTTTGTGGTCTCCCCTCATTATCTTGAGCTGGCAATTGCTGAGTGAATGGAAGCTCATTAAATGATTGTAACTATTCCGTGCCTATTACTGTTGCTTTTTCTCCCTTTTAAGTTTACTTTAGCCAAATGTGAATCGGAATATATGGTATTACAAACTAAGGAGGATTAAAGCAGCGTCAGGTTTACGTGTTCTTGAGAGGGGTACAGCAGTACTCTAACTTTGTAGTCACTGGCTTGTGGTTCCAACAAACTTACTTTCAAAGTTACCATGTTCTGACACTGAAGACCCCTCAGTGAACTCAGTAGCAATTTCAGAGCTCCTTGAGAACCCCAAGGAGGGTATTGGTTTAGATTCAGTCAGGACTACTCCTGGTTCATTCAGTCATTCATTCAATCATATTTATTGAGTGCTTACTGCGTGCAGAGCACTGTACTAAGTGCTTGGGAGAATATAATGTGACAATAAACAGACACACATTCCCTGCCCACATTGAGCTTACAGTCTTGGTTTGGGATACCATCAGGATACTTTGTCCACTCTGCATATACAGTACCTATCCCAGCACTTAGAACAGTCCTTGGTGCTTAGTAAGCACTTAATAAATATTATTACTATTTTTGACTGCTCTGGGAACTGGGCTTTAATGGATTCTGGGAGGTAGTGTTAGCTGGTCCCTTCAAGCCTCTCCAGATATTCCACATTTATCTGTCCCAATAGAACCTGAGGCTACTTGAAGCATCCTAACCTTTCGGGGAGCCACACACACACTCGGTTAGGTAAACTTCACCCTCAGTGGTGTCTTTGAATACAAAGGACTACTACATATGCAAGGAACAGTTGCAGTCCAGGATAATTTCCTGGGCTGAGTCTTCCCCAAGACTGCCCTGAAATCACAACCCATTGAGAGAGGGCCTGACAAAATGGCAAAACCAAAATATACTGGAATACACAGTCTCCTCTTGCCAACCCCTCGGGTTAGGTTCCTGAAATTCCAATGGCTGACCCAAACCAGGCTTTGGACCAGTTGGAGTGAAGGACTCTGTGATTTCATATTGAGCAAAGTTGAAGACAATTTGAGGCAGATAAAAATAATCATTGTAAGCCAACACTAGGTGTGGAGAGTATAGGAACAAATAGAGAGTTTAGAGGCGTTCCCAGACTGAGCTCCTCTTCCCCCTCTACTCCCTCTGCCATCCCCCCTTTACCTCTCTGCAGCTAAAGCCTCATTTTCCCCTTTTCCCTCTGCTCCTCCACCTCTCCCTTCCCATCCCCACAGCACTGTACTCGTCCGCTCAACTGTATATATTTTCGTTACCCTATTTATTTTGTTAATGAATTGTACATCGCCTTGATTCTTTTTAGTTGCCATTGTTTTTACGAGATGTTCTTCCCCTTGACGCTGTTTATTGCCATTGTTCTTGTCTGTCCGTCTCCCCCGATTAGACTGTAAGCCCGTCAAACGGCAGGGACTGTCTCTATCTGTTGCCGACTTGTTCATCCCAAGTGCTTAGTACAGTGCTCTGCACATAGTAAGCGCTCAATAAATACTATTGAATGAAAGGGTAAAAATCGAGTTCTTCTCTGTAATGAAGAAGAGTACAGGATTTTTTTAAATGGTATCTGTTAAATGCTATGTGCCAGGCACTATACTAACTGCTGAAGTAGATGCAAACTAATCAGATGGACACAGTCCATGTCTCGTGTAGGGCACACAGTCTTAATTCTGATTTTACAGATGAGGTAACTGAGGCACAGAGAAGTGACTTACCCAAGGTCACCCAGCAGACAAGTGGCTGAAATAATAATATTAATCATATTTGTTGAGTGCTTACTATGAGCTAAACACTATACTAGGTGCTAGAGTAGGTACAACTAAGTACTGGTGTAGATACAAGATCATCAGGTCAGACACAGTTCCTTTCCCAGATGGGTCCAATAGTCTGAAGAAGGAGAACAGATACTGAACCCTCATTTTACAGATGAGGAAACTGAGGCACAGAGAGGTTAAATGACTTTCCCATGATCACATAGGCAGGTGGCAGAGTTGGGATTAGAACCCAGGTCTTCTGACTTTCAGGTCTGTGTTCTTTCCACTATGCCATACTTGTTTTCCTGGGACCTTCCTCTCATTGTAACTGAAGATAGAAGTGAAGCCCTAGGAGAAATCTCAGTAAGTAAGGCTTCTTATTTTAGGCTTAGACCAGGCCCGAAAAATCATTGTTATTAAAAAGATAATTTAACCCCACCTGGGAACTCCCATTCTCTGCTCATTTTCCCTTTTGGAAGAATCCCAGATCATTTATTTTATCTGGCTCTTTACGTCCATCCTTCCTTACCTGGAAAGGCACTTCATGCCACTCAGACATGAATGGACTAATGGAAAGAGTATAGGCCTGGGAGTCAGAGAACCTGGGTTATAATCCAGGTCCACCACTTGCCTGCTTTGTGACTTTGGGTGAGTCACTTCACTACTCTGTGCTTCAGTTTCCTCATCTGTAAAATAGAAGTTCAGTAACTGTTCTCCCACCTCCTTAACCTGTGAGCCCTAGGTGTTCAACCCGGTGATTTTGTAACTACCCCAGCCCTTAGGACTATGCTTGCCACATAGTAAGCACTCCACAAATATGGTTATTATTGTTATTATTATTGACAGACCTTAAACATGACCGTACTGACTTGGATTATTCAGCCGGTCTGTTTTCAGCCCTGTAAGGGTACTGAATACTCTCTTTCTTAAAGAGTCACAAAGAGGAGGACTTGTATAATTATATCTCTGTCTTGAAAGAGCAATGGTAAACTCTTCCCTCCCACCACAAAAACTTGTGTAATATGCCCCAGTGTATGCCATAATACCCGAATCCATTGCCATCAGGCTCTCTGCCATGGCCACCGAAAGAGTGGCATGAGGTCTTTTAATTGCACCCTAGAGTCTGGCACAGAAATGAAATGAGCATCTCATGTTGTTCTTGGCAGAACACTCATGAAACAGAATGGAGACACTTGTAAGAGTTTTAGTCCTTGGCTGCCACAGCAACGTGAAATGCGAGAGGAGTTAGAGATACTTCTTGGGAATTTAGAAGATCCAGTTCCTCCTCTCTCTTCCCCTCCGAGGAAGACTCATTTGCATTAGCTACTTTTCTGATTATAAGACAACAACTACACTAAATTAGAAGCATGAGAGAGAAGGCTAAAGGGACCGACGTTATAAATGAATGGGCCCTGTATTTTAAGATCCATAAATAAGTCAAGAGAAGGATTTTAATGATAATATGTAGGTGCCCTGGGTAATACAAATCATATGGTACTGGTTTCCAAGATTTTGCAGCAGTGCCTACAGTAAGTGCTACTAATAAGTTTTTTCTTTATTTCCAGAAAATGATACTGATCTATACCATACCTACTATACATTTTCTTTCTTCCTTCCCTTTTTGCTTTCCTACAGCCATATTTTGTGATGTGGAGGGGAATAGAATACAAAACTAAGTTTGTCGTATTTACATAAATCTCCCTGTTAGGTTTTCGCCTCATTGTATCTGCATTTTTGTGTTTGACCTATTAGTGCTTCTTTGGTTTTATAAAGTTAAAAAAAAGTGCTTCCTCAGCAAAACCATCTGGTTTAGTTTCCTGTGCCTCAACAACTGTATGTGTATTATTATCAAGGCCACCCCTGTGGTTTTCTAAGTGGTCTTGTCACTCTGGTGGTCTTAAAATTCAAATGGAGTGATCGAAAAACTTTTCTCTAGGCTTCTTTCAAGTCTAAAGTTTCCGAAGTGGAAAAAATGCATATTGTTATCATATTTTGACGCCAACATATTTTTTTCATTTTTACTCTCATATGTAATATCTTTTAAAATTGTAGCACTGCAGTGTTCACTTTTTTAAAAAAATTCTAAAAGTTCTTCCAAGTCATAAATAGGCTACAAAGTTGCATCACAATTATTCCAAGACAGCTAGGAATGCAATCGATGTATGGTTTTCAGCTATCTCAAATAAACGATAAAATAAGCAAACTGATTATGTTTTTGATCATTTTGTCTTCAAGTAATATTTTAGATAGCAGTAGTTGGAAGAAATGTAAGAAGAATTGTAGGCTTTGGCCAAAAATTTGCTTGAAAAATATAATCAGTTTGTCATAGCCTAATGGCAAAACTTGCTTATTGAATAAAACTATGGTGGGAAACAAGAGCTTTATGGACTTTAAGAGCTTTATGGACTTTAATTACTATTATTCATTAGTAATAATGTGATTCCATTTGTCTCAGATCTGGCGTACTGGGGAGCAGGTGGGTAGGTGATTATGATTTAAGTGCTTACTGTGGTACCAGGCACTGCGCTAAGCCCTGGGATAACTATAGGGTGATCAGAACAGATACTATCCCAGTCCTACAAGGGGGACAGTCCAAGAGGTAGGGAGGTAGGAAAAAAATTCAGGTCTTCCGCATTTGGGGCTTAGAGCTCACAAATTCTCGTAGGTCACAGTAAACGTGCTCTACCCTCGTTGGAGGGCTCACGCATTTCTCCTCTGCCATCGATTCCCCTTCTTGTCTCTTCAACTTCTGCTATCCCGCCTGCCCCTTGCCAATCTTCTCTTCTGCCCACCCCATCCCGTTTTAAAATATGAGATGCTAAGCAAAAAGGACCCTGCAGGTAGATTGCTTGTTTTGGTCTGTCCTGTGAGAGATCTGTCTTTCTAAAAACAATTTCCAGTTCACTGTGCTTTCCATTACAAGTTACAAACAGGAACTCAGAAAATCCCGAATATCTTTTCTTTTATTCTTTTTTTATAGGAATCTTGCAATACCAATTTTTGTTTGGCACAGAGGAAGGGATGTAGGAAAAAAAGGAGAAGAGGGGAAGATTTGGTACAAACGAAACCTTAGTATGTGATTTTAGGAGTTTATAAACTTTTTAACAGTCATCACTATAACAAGGCCTTTTTGTATCCACAGATGTATTTCCGCATATTTCCTCTTCCTCTAAAATATTCTCACTTTAGGTAATGCTTGTTATATTAAAATTTCATATGCACCCCATCTCCCCTTAGCCCCGTAGCCTATTCAATTTCTACATTCATCACCAATAATCTTAGGAGTAGTCATCAATGAGTTAAGAAGAGGGATAGTTCTGGGTATGTATATTTCCACTCTATTTTCACTCAGGTTTCACCGACAGTGACTCTCCCCCACTTCAAAGCCTTATCGAAAGCACATCTCCTACTAGAGGCCTTCCATAAGCCCTCCTTTCTTCTTCTTCCACTCCCTTCTTTGTCACCCTGACTTTCTCTCTTTATTCATCCCCCATCCCAGCCCCCCAGGACTTATGTACATATCTGCAATTTATTTATATTAATGTGTGTCCCGCTGTAGACTGTAAAGTCATTGTGGGCATGTGTCTGTTTATTGCTGCTCTGTACTCTCCCAAGCACTTAGTACTGTGCTCTGCACAAACTAAGTGCTCAGTTAACACAATTGACTGAACTCTATCTCACTTTTGACTCTGTCCCGTGGCTCATGATGGGAACTTGCTCCCAGATCCCAAATCTACCAGATTATAGCTCTCCCCATCCATCAATCAATTGAGCAATGGTTTTTACTGAGTGCTTATTATATGCAAATCACTATATGAAGCACTTGGGAGAGTATGATTTAAAAAGTTGGTAGATAAGTTCCCTGCCCACGAGCTTAGAGTCTGTCTTCAAAGTCCTCCTAAAATCCCATATCTTTCAGGAAGCTTTCTCCTAATATTGCATACCATCCTAGTCGTGTCTAGCCCACAGCCATCCTTAGCAAACATCCATAGAAAATGAAAAGCCAAACATCAAATAGCAGAATTACTTACTCTGCTGTTTCATCCAGTTATACTTGAAGTACTTCATTTATATACTCACACTCATAATGCTTAGAGAAGCAGTGTGGCTCAGTGGAACAAGCATGGGCTTGGGAGTCAGAGGTCACGGGTTCGAATCCTGACTCTGCCACTTGTCAGCTGTGTGACTGTGGGCAATCACTTCACTTCTCTGTGCCTCAGTTCCCTCATCTGTAAAATGGGGATTAAGACTGTGAGTCTCCCGTGGGACAACCTGATGACCCTGTATCTCCCCCAGCGCTGAGAACAGTGCTCTGCACATAGTAAGCGCTTAACAAATACCAACATTATTTATTAGTTGCTATCTGTTGGCTTGCCTTTTAGAGTGTAAGCTCCTTAAGATTGGGAGCTTGCGTCTTGCTCTCTATTGTATGCTCCCAAGCACTTAATACACTGTTTAGCACTCAGGTTCTTAGTAAGTACTGTCACAATTGATAAAATTAAAAGTTGAAGGAGTAGAAAGATTTATGAAAGCCTAAGCATACTTTATTTAAAAAATGGGTTGAAAAAGATTAAAAATTAAAAAAAATTAAAAATAGGTTATAAAACTTTTAAAAACTTAGTTTATCTGAAGACACTCTAGATAAAGGACTTGGAAAAAAGAGCACAGCAGCACTAGATTCAGACATTCTGGGATTTCTCGACACTGATGAATCTGATTCCTCGAAGACTTTGCCAGTCTTTTACTGCATGAGGGTCTGTGACGTTAAAGGCAAAACTCATTTTTAATTTAAAGAGGGGGAAAAACCCACCTTAAAAATTGGGACCAATAAAACTTAATGAGGACCATTTAAGCCTTCTAATGATTCAATTTCCATTGCAAGTCAAAATAGTTAATCCTGTTATTAGGTGTGTGAGGCAACATCCTTCCTCAACTGGAATTTGGTTCACTTGCTTTTACTGGACTGCTTTCATCTGGGGCATGTCACTCCCAGAATCCATGGATTTTCAGTTTTCCGGCAATTTCTGGGCATTCTGTTGACAGACACACCAGTTGACAGACCCCAAGATAAACAGATTTTTTTTGTGTTTCTAAGAAACCAAATGGGCTCTCTGCAAGGTGACCATTTCTAACTGACTCTTTGGGTGTCATAAATTATTTTATGGTGAAGAATATTCTTTTAGCTTATGAGATGTTCCTAGTAAGTCACTTTTAGTTTTAAAAGATTTATTTTTAAGCATTTGGGGATGTAGGCTGACCTAATGACCAGCATCAGTGGTCCAAAAATAGAACAGCTGAACTCTCTTTGTGAGACATTAAGCAATCTGTAGGGATAGTTTCTGAAGTGCTGATTATGTCAGGTTGAGAATGCAGGAACAGTTGTCTTTTCAGGAGTCCTTTTGGATTGCCTACTCCATTCCTTAAATTACATAATACCTTAAATTTATATAACCACTCTTGTTTTTTTTTCAAAGCTTTTTTCCATTAATGTCCTAACACAGTTTTCCCTCATGACAGACCTTTAAGGCAGGAATTATTATCTCCATTTTATAGATGAGGAAATTGGGGAACAGAGAGGTGAAGTGTCTTGACCAAGGTTATCACAGCAAACCAGGAACTGAGCTGCAACTAGAACCGAGGGCTCCTGATTCCTAGACTCATATGTACTCTTTCCAACTAGATCATCCCACATAATGCATGTAGCAGCTTACTTTGAGGTCTCAATTGAACAGGAAGGTGAGTGTTTAGGAAGGAGATGCAAAGTCTGGGAAAAGATGGACGAGTGGACAGTGGAAGCAGGGAGTGTGCATGAAGCCTCTGCAGGTGGAGGCAGGGAAACTGGGGCTTTGTAGCCTCAGGCCGTCCTCCCAGAAGCACCATATCCCATCCTTATGTCCGAACTCCACTCTTCCACAGGAGGGGATGGTGACTGAAGCAGACACTGTGACTTTTAAAAATATTTACCATCTGGGGGAAGGGCAGAGGAACTGGAGATGGGGGAAGAAGAAGAAATGTTATTTTGTATGTGTTGAGCATTTGGCATTCACCCCACCCTCAGTCCAGAGCGCTTTATGTACATAACTACAAATTTACTTATATTAATGTCTGTCCCCATCCCGTAGACTGTAAGCCCATTCACCCCACCCTCAGTCCAGAGCGCTTTATGTACATAACTACAAATTTACTTATATTAATGTCTGTCCCCATCCCGTAGACTGTAAGCTCATTGTGGGCAGTGTTGTATTGTACTCTCAGGAGCACTTAGTCCAGTGCTTTGAACACAGTAAGCACTCAATAAATGCCATTGATTGATTAATTTAATAGTTTTCTGGGCTTATCTTACCTCCTGAACTATAAGATTCTCTGTGCAAAGACTGTCTTCAATTTATGTTTCTTTCTTAAGCATCTAGAACATAGAGAAGCACTGTGGCCTAATGGATAGAGCACGGGCCTGGGAGCAAGAAGGATGTGGGTTCTAATCCCGGCTCTCCCACTTGCCTGTTGTGTATGACCGTGGGCAATTCAGTTAGCTTCTCTGGGCCTCAGGTCCCTCATCTTTAAAATGGGGATTAAGACTATGAGTCCCACTTGGGATAAGGACTGTGTCCAACCTGATTAACTCACATCTAACCCAGTGCTTAGAACAGTGCTTGACACATAGTAAGCAATTAGCAAAACCAATAATAATAACAATTGTTATATTATACAGACCTACAGTTCTGTAATAAGTTGTTCAGGTATATTTTTCTTTGCAGCTTTTAGTTCTTGACCCTGTCCCAGGCAAGAGCCTTTCTCTTACCCATTTCTAAGTCAAAATCGTATTTCCTCCAAAGGAAATGAAAAACTGTATATTTCATACAGGAAAATTCATAAATGGAATATTAACTCAAGTTGTACATTTTGGCTGTGATAGGTATGCTCTTTGGCACGGATGCTTATCACAGTAAACCCTATGGTGTACCATTTGGGAGATTTTTCTTTCATTATTTCGAACATCTTTTAAAAAATATAATTTCCTGGTCTTCTGTTTAGTATGAAGTTTATTTTTAAAAAATTGCTCTCAAATTATTTGGGGGGCAAGAAATGGGGATGTCAACTTTTTATTTTGAATGAATTGGAGTCAGGGCTTTGAGGGTTGGGAGGGAAAAGGCAGGAAATAGTAAAGAAAGATAAAAAGACTAAGGAATGAAAGAAAAGAAAGAGAAGATGAGGAAATGGTAAGAAGGAGAAGATGAAATTGATAGATTCTGGGAATAGAGAGCTAATCGGGAACCCCAGTTGCTAGAAGATCCTGTCATTTAGAAGATGACATCTGTCAATCAATCAATCAAATGTTTTATTGAACTCTTACTGTGTGCAGAGCACTGTACCGAGCACTTAAGAGACTACACTATAAGAGAGTTGGCAGATACATTTCCTGCCCACAACAAACTTGTACTCTAGAAGGAGAGACAGACTTCAAATAAGTATAGGTGTCTATGTTGGTGTTATGAGGCTGAGGGAGGGATGAATAAAGGGAGCAAATCCAAGTGCAAGCACCTTTATGGCCTATTCCTGAGCCCTCTGAGGATTTTTGATACTAGAACTACTCCCTGTCAAACTAGTAGTAATAGTGGTATTTGTGAAGGGCTTATTATGTGCCAAGCATTGCACTAAGCACTGGGGTAGATGCAAGACAATCAGGCTGGACACAGCAACTGTCCCACATTTATTGATGATTGGAAATCACCTTGAGGCTTTTCTATTTATAATGTGGAAAAATTCACTTCTTTTTTGTTTCATGTCACTTATTTTTGGTTCAGTCATCAACCTGTTATTCAACCAGAAATGTAATTTCAGTTGGATCATTTCTGATTAGTAATTTGGAATTAGAGGATTTCCCAAAAATATTTAATTCTACATATTGCATTATAATTTTATCTCACAAAATGCAGTTGAACTTTCATTATCCACAGTGCTCAGCAAAGAGCTTAATTTGCATCACTAATAATTTGGATAATCCAGAGATACACTTAAGTGAATTCAGATGTCGTATTAATGCCCTTTCCAGAATAATAACCTAGAGAAATTAGAACACACACAGACTAGCACCAGGTACTTTCTAATCATCTGGAACACATCCCAGATGTGACACCCACTAGATTGTAAAATCCTAGGAGGAAAGAATCATGTCTACCAACTCTGTTATATTTTTCTGTCCCGAGCACTTAGTATAGGGCTCTGCCCACAGTAAGCGCTCAGTAAATACATTGAATGGTTTATTGACACTCATGAATTAACTCAAAAAATGGGGTAAACACAACTACTGTCCTTTGCTGTATCCTGAACCAAAGATCTGGATGGACAGGAATTAGATGAATAAAATTGATTCTTCATTTACTTTTCTGAACACAGCTGATCACCTCAGCTCGGAAAATTCAAATATCTTCATTTAAACGGCTAATGTATTCATTTAATTCTTAAAGGTGATAAAAATAAAACCAACAAATGTAACTTTAATAGAGTTACTAATGCCCTAAAGCAATAGACACACGTTGCTGCCAAAATTTCCAGGCGGCACCTAAATACTATTTTGTGCCGACATATTACCTTTCATCTGAGGATCTCCAAGCATTTTTCCAAATAAGCAAGTGTTATCATCCTTGGTACAAATAGGGGAAGCTGCCGAAGAGACGAAATACATGATTTCCCTGAGGCTGTCAGGTGTGTCAGAAGCAGATGTGCAAACCTCACCCTGGATATCTGATTCATAGACTTTTTGTAACATTTCCTCTCCATCACTTCCTAAAATCATTGAAAAACAAGTGTGTGTGCCATAGTTTTAAACTTATCTCTCTTCTCTTGGAGCATTTCAACTTTTCAATATCTTATTTGGAAATCTCTAAAAATGTGATTCTTTCTTTATGTTTAACTTTTTATCTGGTGGCAGAAGAAACCAAGCAAGGAAATAAGAGGACAGAAACAGATTCCACCTGCTGAAATCTCTGCCAACATCCTGAAATTTTTATCAGTCCATAAATACCATTGAATGAATCAAATTTAGTGAATGCTTACCGTATGCAGAGCACTGTAGTAAGTGTTTGGGAGAGTGCAATATAACAGAGTTTGTAGATACGTTCCCTGACTACATTGAGCTTACAGTCTAGAGACTGTATTGGCTGTAAGATGTGTCCTTACTCCCAGGCCTTATAATTACGTAAATTGTATCGCCTTTAAGAAGGGTTTTGTTTTGAAATATCATTATGTCACATCTTAAGTAGAGAATGAAAACATCAGCAAAACTTTGGCTGGCAAAAGCACACATTTTGCCCAGTCTCTTAAAAAGCAAATGGGTCTCTGTGCTAGAAAATAAACAGTAAATGTCTAAGAAGTTTTTGAATTGAATTTTTTATTTACTGATCAATTTTTTTTTCCATGACTAGTTCTTTGCTAGGTAGTTCATGAATATTTACATTCCCATATTGCTTTAAATTGGTTCATAGTAAAATTCTGCACTGGTCAGTAAAACAGGGTTATTTATATGACCTTCACCAGAGGTTTACTGTGTAATCTTGTTCAAGTCAATTAAGCTTGTTTGTAAAATAATTATCACAGTTGTGTGGTGAAATAAATACACTCACTTAGACGTGTTTACCTATTTGAGCTAAAAGAGCCTCCACCCATTCTTAGAGAGGCACAGACAGAATAGGAATGATATAATCCACATATTCAGTCTATTAAATCCTGTCAAGTCTACCTTCACGACATCACTAAAATCCACCCTTTCCTCTCCATCTGACTGCTACTATGCTTATCCATTCATCCATTCATTCAGTTGTATTCATTGAGCACTTACTGGGTGCAGAGCACTATACTCAGCATTTGGGAGATCATAATACAACAATAAACAGACACATTCCCTGCCCACAATGAGCAACAGACTAATAGTATTTATGCAGGACTGCTTGTATCTCCCCCTACTTCATCCTTCTCGTGTTCCTCCCTCCGTTCCAAGCTCTGGTCCAATTCAACCTCTGAGCCCCAGCCCGAGGCCTGTAAAGGTCCCTCATTAAGGGCCTCAACCATGCAGATGCCCTCTATGGAGGGGCAATGATATTATAATGATAATAGTAATAATTGTGGAATTTAAGCACTTACTGTGTGCCAGGCACTGTATTAAGCGCTGGAGTGGATACAAGCAAATGGGGTTGGACACAGTCCCTTCTCCACAAGGGGTTCGTAGTCTTAATCCTCACTGTACTGATGAGGTAACTAAGGCACAGAGAAGTTAAGTGACTTTCCCAAGGTCACATAGCTTGGGAGTCAGCGGTCATGCGTTCTAATCCCGGCTCCACCGCTTGTCAGCTGTGTGACTTTGGGCAAGTCATTTAACTTCTCTGTGCCTCAGTTACCTCATCTGTATAATGGAGATTGATTGTGAGCCCCACGTGGGACAACCTGATCACCTTGTATCCCCCAGCGCTTAGAACAGTGCTTTGCACATAGTAAGCATTTAATAAACACCATCATTATTATTAAGTGGCAAAAGTGGGATTGGAATGTAGGTGCTTCTGACTCCGTGTTCTATTGACTAGGCCTCGCTGCTTCTCATATAAGCATGGGTGGGGCTCTCCTCCTAGAGCCACCGCTGCGGAGGTGGTATAGTACGATACATTTCCCCTGTATTAATTAAACATCACCCTCTTTACCTATGGGTATGAAAAGAGACCCTGAGTAACCAATCCGTGAACTTCTTAGCTCCCCTCTAAGTTGTCCAGAGCTGTGCCCTGCAGAAGAGTGGTCGACAACAGGCCCCATAATCACTGGCCTCCCCTAATGCCACCACTTCTCCAGATCTTGCTGGGGTCACCTGGGAATGAGTCCATTCCAGGGACATTCACTCCACGGAGAAGTGGTTCTCTTTCTCCTTGTCTCCCAGCAACCCAGACCCAAGCATTTATGGAGTGCATTGGAGGAATAAAAAAGGGTCCATTAGAAAGGATTCCTACCACCAACCCACATCTACCTCTTTATCGCTGCTTCTCACTGTCACTGCTTCCCTTTTTCTCAAGAATTTTTTTATTCCCAAATATGTCCCTTCCAAAACATGGGAACTGGGATGTGCTGGTTGTGAACTTAAGGATAAGCTTTTTGGAAGACTACTGGGTAGTGGTAAAATGGGTAGAGCCAGTATAATAATAATCGTGGTATTTGTTAAGCATTTATTATGTGCCATGCACTGTACTAAGTGCTGGGGTAGATGCAGATTTGTCAGGTTGGGCACAGTCTCTATACCAGATGGGGCTCACCGTCTTGGTCCCCATTTTACAGATGAGGTAACTGAGGCCCAAAGAAATTGTGACTTTCCCAGAGTCACACAGCAGACAAATGGCGGAGCCAGGATTAGAACCCACATCCTTTGGACTCCTAGGCCTATGCTCTATCATGGTGCCTCTCATACTAAGCCATGCTGCTTCTCATGTCAATCTTATATCTCAGTATTAGTTTTCTAAGTTTCAGAAATAGCAAGAACATGAAACATGTTGTTTTCAGTTACAAAAAAAAAAAATTTTAGGCATAGATTTTTTTCCGTAATGTGTCTTATGCTGGTATGTAATGCTTTTAGGTAATTTGTTGTATAGGGAGTTGTTGACTGATACTGTACTGAATTATAATAATTTCCACCAAAGTGAGCATCTGAGTGATCCCTAAGAATTATAATTTTACTAATGGAGGGCACAGTCTTGGGAGAAAAACATATTTTAATCAATTTTTTAAGCACTAAAATCCAAAAGTAAACTTTTGAACTGCATGGTTTACATGTCTAAATTTATGTTTAAAACTCGGTTGGATCAGATTGTAATGGTTACCTGCTCAGCGTTCTGGTTTACTTCAGGTAACAATAGTATGAAAACAAACAGCAAAACCCAGCACTTTCCCAACTTCCACATTCAAATTTGAACTATTTGTTTGGTTTTAGCTTTTTTTATTACTGATGACATGCTTAAGTGTTTCCGCTACTCCCATCATCAGTCAATCAGTGGTATTTATTGAGTGCTGCACTGTACTAAGAACTTGGGCATTGTACTTAAGCACCTAGGCAAGTACAACAGGTTTGGGAAGCAGCATGGTCTACTGGAAAGAGCATGGCCCTGGGAGTCAAAAAGGCCTGGGTTCTAATCCCGGCTCCAGGACTGTGTGCTGTGTGACCTTGGGCAAGTCACTTAGCTTCTGTGCTTCAGTTACCTCATCTGTAAAATGGGGTTTAAGACTGCACCCCATGTGGGACATGGACTCTGTCCAACCTGATTAGCTAGTAGCTACCCTATTAGTTTGTATCTACCATGTTCCTGGCACATGGTAAGGGCTTAATAAATACCATAAAAAAAGAAACAGGTAGCAACAGAAGAATTTGTTCATCTTCCATTCTGAATCTTCATTAACTAGCTTTCTTGAGGCTCTTCCCCACATCCAATTTTTCAGAGGCTCCCAGGGACAGTATTAGTTATGACTTGTACAGAGAAAAACCACCAGTGGAATTCTCTTTAGTTCTTTATTGCCACTGAGAAGTGGTAACCTGCAAATGCTAAAATTAAACCCCTTATTTTTCTCAGCAAACTGAAAGTGAAAAGTTCCATATTTGTAGCCCTCTCAGTAAATGAGTACTCACTCTACTTAGAAGCATTTCGAGCAGGGCCGACCTATTTTTCTACAAACTGGATTAATTCTTCCAGTCCCTCATGCTCTACAGCTCTATGGGTTGGGGACTGTGCGCAAGTGGCTGCTGGCAGGGAAGGAAAGGGTTATCCATCCATCTGCCCCAAGTGAATTGTAAATCCTCCATCAGGAAATGATGGGGTCCACAGTGGCCTTCCGATTACAGAAACAAGCCTGCCACTTCAGGCCTTAAGACTTTAATTTTTTTTTCTTTGTTGAATCAAATCAAATAGCTTTGGTCTGCTGCCTGATTCTGTGTACAGAGGGAGCTTGGCACGGCAGAAGAGGGAAGACCTGTTAGAGGATATCCACCCATGATAGGTTGGCAGACAATGGGAGAACATCCTTTCCATTAAGACAGTCTCTAGCCTTGCTTGGCCACAACTAGCTGAATACAGATGAGAGCTGTGATTAATCCTAATGGGTGACTGGGGATTTATTGTTTTCTCAGAGATAGGACACAGGCTTCCTTTACTGACGCTTTCAGCCAAATAGTTCAGCCTAATTTTTCTAGGCCTTAATGTTGCCCGTGATCTCTCTCTGTGTCCTCTCTCTCTCTCTCTCTCCCCCTCCCTCCCTCTCTCTCTCGCTCTCTCTCTTTTCTGTTATCCAAATCTTAGTCAGTGAACTTATTATAGATTTTCTGAGTTGTTTGTCATCTAGGCCATCAAAATCTGGAGGTCCTTTCCTTACATCACATGTTATGCATCCAACAGTGCTTTTCTGTTCGGTGCTTGCCCTCCTTCCCAAAGCTGAAATAAATCAAAGTTGGTTGAGACTCAGTCGCAATAAATCAAGACCTGTCCAAAACTGGAGCCTGCCCAGTCAAAATGTCATAGCTTGGCTTTCACTGAGGATTAATTAAAGGCCTGATATAAAGCCCAGATGTGCTTCAGGAGAGTAGCAAGCTGACTGGTGGTTGAGTCTCCCCACGTTTCTGCCCACCCAAGAACATGGAGGAGGAGAAGGAGGAACTGGAGGGGGAGGGAAAATTAAAAAACTCAACTAGAATCCCTGGGAAGGAGGACAGAATCAGCCGCATTCTTGGTTGTTTTACAAATACCTAGTTTTCTAGAAAGCAAGTCACACGTTGCATTTAGTCTTCCAGGGACAAGAAATAGTTAGATTTTGATATGTGAAATGTTTTCAGTATTTGAATGAAGCAGGAACATAAACTCTTCAAGGGGCATACACACAAATGATTTCGTATAGTAAAAACACAAATAAACACAGTAACTAGTTTCTATTGTAGTTGTAGAAGTCACTTATTCTGAAATGATATAACCACAGTTTTTTGGAGACACCAAAAGCCAAACTAAGTGAATAAACCTGTGACCTCTGTACTCTCATCTCTCTCTACTCCTGTTCTCTAATTAACTTCTTGATATCTGAATCTGCCCAGGCAAAAATGAGACAACCTACTAATCTTATTTTAGAATGAAACTTGACTAAAATGAATTAACTACTTGTGATATATACAGTGCCTGATCAATGTGGATCTGTAAATATATACTGTTTTTCCTGGGGGTATTTGCCAGGATCATAATCTACAGTTCAAATCTATGGAATAGAAAACACAATTTAATCTGCAAGAATGCAAAACAGCTTTATTGAATTTGATAACTTTATTTGAGAACTTCCAACCTGATGTGTAATCCCTAGTGAAAAATGGGTGCTTAGTAAAGTTTGAAGAAATTTGCTTTAAAAATAACAAAGCTAACATGTTAAAGATCTCTATCACACTCACAGCTCTGTATCATTTTGTTACTGAATTAAGAATGCCCAAAAGTGGGATGTTCGGAAAGTTCATAGGCAAGATTTGACCACATGCCCTTCTTTTCCCATTTCTATTAGTGACTCATGTGGGGAGAATTCATATTGCTACCGGCAGTGTGAAAAGGAAAATAAAATTCTTTTCGACTAGGAGACCTTGCCTTTAAGCAGAAATTACACTGTTAATCGTTCATTACAGAAAGAACTACTCAATAGCTTCTTCCTAGCCGATCTTGTTAACCCTTCACCTAGTCACTTTGCAATAGGCCATAAAAATGTTTGCTTTAATATTTCCAAAGTGTTATAGTAATGCTTAAATTTGTCCCAGAGTGAATCACTTCTAAGGAGTCATAGAGGCAATAAAAATGAAGAGCACTGAATTGGGCTGTCAACTTTTGCAGAAAGTTCAGGTGATCTTAACATTACTATTTGGAAAGAGCTATAGTGTGCCCCCTCTCCCCTACCTCCGTTAGATTTCAAACTGGGTTATATCCCATAATGCCCTTTTCAAGTGTGTGTATTCTTTTTTTTCCACCATCTTTCTCTGTGAAATTAAGGAAAAATGGCATTGTAAATTTGAATTCCCATTTTCAGACACATTAGGATTTTCAGAATGAAATTTTCTGGAAAACAGTAGAATTGGACCAGATAAGAGGACTAGTTCTCTGTTAGTTCTCTGACTCCATGACAAAATCATTTAGAAGATTTGTTTCCTGTCTCTATGCTGCTCAGAACAACTTGGTACTGAGGGTCAGGTCATGTTCAGTTGTCAGGTCCCCAGAGGTGCTCATGTCAAAATTGTCCCTGCTTTTGTTTTCTGGCCATGACTGAGTTAATTTTTTAGAGAGCTATATCCTTCATTGGATTTTTAGTTTTTAGATCATTTGTTGTTAAAAGTGAACACTTTTTCATTTTAAAGTTTTCAAATGAAGAAGTGGAAGTTTCCCAGTGGGAAACATAACTTCTGCTAGAGTAAGACCTAGATTTCAAGTCAAGAAATTCAGAGATGCATTCTATATATTTTGCAATGTCCTTGCATACCTGCCTTGATAAAGTCTTTCATCACAGGATCATAAAACTCTGAGCCAGGTGGCACTTGGTAAATAACACAGCATGAGTTACTGGAAAGGAATTGTTTTTTTGGGTCCTGGCAGATCTGCCTGAGGATCTGGGAAGATGTTGGGCAATTTTAGAATGTGGGTAACCTTCCCAAGCCTTCCAGATACCGCTGAAGCAGAAATTGAATAACTGGTACCCAGCGGCTCTGACTTAGTGCCCAAATTCGTGTCAGGGGCCAGTATACACACAGGGAGACTCTGGCCCTGAAGGAGATTAAATAATTACAAATTGAAAAAATGGCCCCACAGAAAATGAGGCAAGCTATGGAGAGGGTGGGTATGATTTATAGTATCACCAATATTCATTGCAGTCTTTGTAACCAGCAAATATATTACTTACAGACCTCAAATCTGAACAGCATGGCCTAGTGGCAAGAGCATGGGCTTGGGTGTCAGGGGACGTGGGTTCTAATCCCAGCCTCACCACTTGTCTACATTGTGACCTTGGACAAGTCACTTAACTTCTCGGTGCCTCAATTACCGCATCTGTAAAATGGGGATTAAGACTGAGAGCCCCACGTGGGACAACCTGATTACCTTGTATCTACCCCAGCCCTTAGAATGATGCTTGGCACATTGTAAGTGCTTAACAAATGTCATAATTATCATTATTATTATTGTAAACAACAAAACTACTTTAAATATCGTGCCACATTCAGGGCATAAAATTACTTTCTACAATTTGGCTGGGAAGATTTGCCTTAATTAAAGCGGAGTTTCTGTAGTCTGGGATATTGGGCAATGGAAAGTCACTGTCAGGTGTGCTTGCCCTCTGGGGAAGAGCTCAATAGAGGAGTGGAATTAGATCAACTTTGCATCACTAGGGCTCAGCTCACCTCATCAAACAATGGTTGGCTTTGAGATAGCTGGTATTGGTATTGCTCCTTGCCATCCCTCTCATTTAAGTGTTGCTGAAGATAAAAAAAAAAATACTTGGGAGCTAAATGTCTGGGAAAACCTAGAAAAGGGAGATGAGCGCCAGGGTTTACTTAGTCTCTGAATACCAGGGAGTTGGTGCCACGTTAGCTTGTATGTAACCTGTGAACACAGGGGCCAACATGTCATTTGGAGCTTGAGGGCAAAAGGTTGAGATTTATGGGGAGTGGACTGGGAGAAGACAGGCTTCAAGAGTGAACAGGCCAGAAAATTGCCTTTTGAGGTCTTCTCAGTCCCAGTGGGAAATTCTCAGATCTTGTCAGAGACCAGGGATGAACTAGTCCTAAGAGCTTTGAAAGCAGTCATTTCCTCAGTCCCCGTGAAGTAGGCACCTGTGCCCTTATAAGTAAAATAAGAAGGAGCACATATGGGAAGCCCAGTACTATGGGGCCTACTGAGCCTCATTAGCTTATAGGTTTCACGAGTTTGCCCTTAAGGTTCTTGCTGAGCTGAAATTTGACCTCAAACTTTCACTAGCCTCAGGACCGAGAGTATAAAACATGGATTTGGTCAAATGTGTATGTTAAGTCCAAGAATGTGATTTTTCTTGTTTATTTTTGAAAACAGCCTGTTTATATCCTTTTAAGTGTTGCAGGCTATTAGTATCCCATTGTGAACTGGATAAATAGAAAAGAGAAAACGAAACCTAAAACAGTTAATTTGTTAAAATTTCACAGTTAACTACTGTTCATGCCCAGGAATCTTATTTGTAGCTATGGGTTTCTCCCTTCAAACTCCACATGGGTAGTCCTTCACATCCCGGCTGGAACCTCCCCTTGTCTCCTGCCTCCTCTCCTGTTTTACATTTCCCTTGCCGGAGGCTCTGCCCGTACAACCACCACTATTCTTTCTGCTGAAGTCTAGGGGAGGAGATTCGAAAGGGGGAAAGAGAAGAGAGGTTCCTTTTGGAACTGATCGAATTATCTTTATTTTGTTTTCTGAAGAGATTAAGTAGGGGAGCAAAACAAGACAAAATCAGAAAAGCGATGTAGGCTATGAATACAAGGGATAACTGTGTCTTATCTGCATTTCTTAGGAACCATATTGGGGGAACCCCCATATGGTCTTGCCTAAAGCACTTGAACTCTTTGTGCCTCAATTTCCCCATCTGCAAAATGGGGATTATAGTAGTTTTCACTAGAGAGTTAGCTGATGTTTGTAAAGTGTTTTATTTTCCACTGAGATAGGTTGTAGATAAGTGATAGAGAATATTTGTTGCAGCTCTCAACACCCACATCAGTAGATGTCTGCAAAACAGGGCTAGGAAAATACATATATATCATTAGTGGCTCGCTAGGCCAATTTTTATATCAGCTAGCCAGAATTCCACAAAAAGTGAAATTCTGAATACATGCGGCCTCCCGTGAGACAGCTTTTATTCTCAGAAAATAATAAGTATGGTATTTGTTAAGCACTTATTTTGTGCCAGTCACATAATAGCAGAAGCACCTGCTCATTAGGTAGACAATGGATTTCTCAATCTTCCTTATTTTCTGTTAATATTCTCTCTGCTCCTCTCTTTCCTTGGCCCTGTGTTTGTGTCATACTCTCAGTGTATGTATGGGTGTCCGTATGTGTGTGAATGAACCATGGTCCTTTGTGTGTTAATGTGGTTCTCTTGACACAACCCCAGGTCTCTTTTAGAGTAATCTCTCTTTCACCACTGCATTGTGATCAGTCTCTCTTCTTCCTAGAGCTTTCTCCCCCTTTACCCATATCACTATTCTCCCCTTCTTCAAGGCCTTTCTGAAATCACATTTCCACCAGAAGTCCTTCCCTGAGTAATTTCTCATATTTCCACTCTATCTTCCAATCGCCTGCTACTTTAGCTCTTTCCCATCACCTAAGCCCTTTGCTACTCACCCACTTCTGCTGCACTTAAGTACATATCTTCATATTCTATTGCTTCCACCTGCCTGTAATTTATTTTAGTGTCTGTCTTCTTCCTAGATTGTAAACTCCTTGAGGGCAGAGATCGTGTCTATTAACTCTATGGTACTCTCCACAAGCTCTTTTTGTGTGTGTGTGGTATTTCTTAACAAGCTAACAATGTGCCAGGCACTGTACTAAGCACAGGGGTACATTCAAGCTAGTCAAGTAGGACACAGTCCATGTCCTACATGGGGCTCATAGTCTTAATCCTCATTTTACAGAAGAGGTAATGAGGTAATTGAGGCACAGGTTCATACAACATTCAAGTGGTGGAGCCAGGATTAGAACTCAGGTCCTCTGACTCCCAGTCCCATGCTTTTTCCTCTAGCCCACACTGTTTCTCTTAGAGCAAGGGCCAAGCCCAGAGCAAGCATTCAATAAATTGACTGAGTGACTATGTCTGTATCTGTTCTTTGAATGACGGTATGTTACTGTATATGTGAACTTATATGTGCATATGTGGGATGAGTTTGTGTAGGTGTGTGTTCATGAGTATTCGTGTGACAGAGGTGGGGGATGTTGTCGGTATATGTTTGTATTAGGGGTGTGTGTGGATTTGTGTGGGTGTGGTGAATGTGCGCATTAAGTATGGGTGAACAAGTGGTTTCCCTCTCACCAACTATTAGGCCAGTGGTTTGCATGGCATGCAGAATTTCTTGGAATGGGAAGGTGCAGGGCAATTCAAGGGCTCAGCTTTGGCAATTGAGTTGTTGCTGACCCTGCTGAGATTGTGTGGAAATATTATGAGGCAGTGGAGCTGGGCTATCTCCTGACCTGGGACAAGACTCAGCCCATGGATTGTGTCGAATTCTTACCCGTGAAGTTTTTTCCATCACCTAGTATACTATTCTGCCCACAGTAGGTGCTTAGTAAATCCTTTTACTACTAATTGTAGCCATTGTCCAGGGTTCCTGGTCCTTGCATCCTGCCATCAGGATCATAAAATGTGGGGAAGGCAAGCAGATTCAAGGCTGCATTCATTCATTCAATCGTATTTATTGAGCACTTACTGAGTGCAGAGTGCGTACGAAGTGCATGGGAGAGTACACTATAACAATAAACATTCAAGATTTCAGAATCATTGGCATCAGCAGAGCAGAAGGGTTGGAAGGAGGAGAGAGAGAGTTCAGGAATCCTAGACAACCTGGATAGCTAGGGTAATATAACAGGGCACAGAGGGCCTGAGAAGATAGACAATTGAAAAAATTTAATTCCCTTGGTCAACTTTTAAAGCTCAGTGGCTAAAGAACTCCTTAGACTTTCCTAACACCGATGAAGTATTGTTACTCATTTTAGGAATGACCAGAGTCCTTTTCTTTATTTTGTTAACTGATTTGGTCCTGGTTAACTTTTCCTTAATTTCTGTGTTCTTAACTTTTGTAGAAACTTTTCCAAGATTTTCGCTCGTCTTCGTAGTTGATCCTAGCCTTGAGGATCCTGTCTCAGTTCCCCACCCTTATTGAAAAGAGTAGACATAATCACAGCTTAAATATGGCCAGTGTGTTTGGTATGAGCAACTCTGAACCTCTTTCCAGGCTTTTTTGGCCCCTCTGTCCTATTGAGGACTTTGTCCTGTGTTAGATCAGGATAGCAATGTTACCAGCAGAGAATATTCTGGAATGCCCTTTCTGTCAACCTGGGCCTGTAGTTAAGTGTATCTTCTGACTTCTTGTAAGTGTGAATGTTTTATTCACTGCTTAATTAAGCTTCATATCCCGTAATATCTGGCCTCATCAGATGTCATTACTGGCTCTCAGTAAAAAGCAGAGTCAGCCTAAAACCCGGTGCCAACAGCAACCTCAAACTGAGGAACTCTAATCTGAGGCCTCTCCTGAATGTTCTCCACAAGAACTATCTCTTCCCTGAGAAGAGGAGAGAAAAGGGAAGATATCCATTGCTTCTTTTAACCACTCCCAACCCCTTAAGGAAGGGAGTAAATCCTGCTGAGTATTTTCCTTCCCTTCCCAAGATTACCCTGCTAGAAGCATGCAGATCTATCTGTGCCTCCCAGCATTACCCTGCTAAAGAATCATTGATCAGAACCAGTGAAAAGTGGAAGTATGGTATCCTGCACGTTCTTGCATACCTAGCGGTGCCCACTTTCTCTTTAGTTTTCTACCACTAGCTCCAGGATTTCCTGAAGACCAAAAGCCTAGAGCCTGGAGATTGTCCGAAGGAATAACCTTCGTCTTCCCACCCTATTCACTCTCACTGCTGAGGCGCCTATGCACTTGGATCTGTACCCCTTAAGCACTTTGATACTCACCCTACCCTCAGCCCCACAGCACTTATGTACTTATCTTTATAGTCTGCCACTTCCCCTTGTCTGTCTCCCCAGCCAAAATCTTAGCTTCTCGAGGGCAGGGGTGTGCCTGTTAACTGTCATATAATAATAATAATGTTGGTATTTGTTAAGCGCTTACTATGTAATAATGTTGGTATTTGTTAAGTGCTTACTATGTGCCCAGCACTGTTCTAAGCGTTCTAATCAGGTTGTCCCATGTGAGGCTCACAGTTAATCCCCATTTTACAGATGAGGGAACTGAGGTACAGAGAAGTTAAGTGACTTGCCCACAGTCACACAGCTGACAAGTGGCAGAGCCGGAAGTCGAACTCATGACCTCTGACTCCGAAGCCCAGGCTCTCTTCCACTGAGCCACACTGACTCCCAAGCCCAGGCTCTATATACTTAGTACAGTGCTCTACAATTAGTAAGCTCTTGATAAATACAACTGATTGATAGGAGTGAGGCAGGGGATTGCTTATTCTTCATAACAATTTGGAAATCTGAGATCTTTCAGGCACTTCCTATATCTAAACTGCACACTGCTGAAAGTTGACCCTAGTGTTATGCATTTTCGTGGGTGTAATTGTACCAGAAAGTATTGAACAGAGCTAAGACATTGCTAGAAACAGTTGGTCCGAGGGATTTAAATGACCATGATTCAGTAATGCCTGAAACACCAAGGAAGTGTTCTGTAGGAGTAAACATCAACATTGAGAATTGGGGAACAGTACCAGTTTCTCTGTAAATCTTTGGCCTGTGTATTTTCTCAGAATTCATTTAGCATATAAGGGCTTCGGTTTTGATGTGCTTTTTTCAAATAATTTCACGATTATCAAATGGAAGTGTTACCTACTCTGCCTCAAGCATCTAAAGCATTATCTTATTAATCAGGTGTGCATAAGTAACCTATTCACATTTACAAAAATGGATATGGTGTCTAGAATGTAGATCACTAGTCCATAAGCACATTGCAGAATGAGATTTTTCATTAAAACACCCAGTTTATCCAATAATAGTTACTATTAGTAATAATAATTGTGGTATTTGTTAAACACTATGTAAAAGGCACTGTAATTAGTACTGGGGTAGATAAAATATAAGCAGATTGAACACAGTCCCTGTCTCAAGTAGGGCTCGCAGACTGAGGAAGGGTTTTTCCTCTAGTGTGTAAAATATAGAATAATCCACTTTCCAAGTTCCTGGAATGATACAAAAACTCTTTTCTTCTCCCCATGAATTCTTGTTTTATAGCCCAATTTGTAAGAGGAGTTTAGTTGTGGTCCTGTGTTTCTCTTGACTGTGCCATCCAGTGGCAGCATGCTTAGTAGTTTAATTTCTCAAGTGTTTGTTTTGTGTCAATCCATCCAAAATCAAGTTAAATCCTCTCACTTAAAACTCTGTGTTGATTAGGATTGCCCCAATTTTGGTTACTGTTATTTCCACACTATCGTCCTTGAATTTGTGAAAGCCTAAGTTTCCTTTCTTTTCTTTCGATTCACTGACTTTTCACCGGCTCAGATGACGACTGTTGAATAATAGCTAGTAAGTTCAATGAGTTAGCAGTAATGTTTTCTTTTAACATTGTGATTCTTTTTCATTTACTTGTAACTCCTTAGAGGTGTAGTTTTACACATAGAAGTTCTTCTAAAACTTTTAATAGAAAAAATCCCTTGAAAAAAGCAAAAGCATCATAGAAAATTTTGGATTCTCAGCTTTTCCCATTAAGAGAGATAATTTATCTAGTAATGCAAGCACATTTTATCTGACCCATCATGAACACTTAGTACAGTACTTCATTCATGTAGGTATTTTATGAATGGGTCAGAAGTTCACGTCTTCTGGAACCTGGGTTTTGAAAACATGTGTTTACTTATAATTTGTCTATTGAATAAATAAAATATTTATGTTGCCTTCATGTTATACTTGATACATTAAAACAATTGTGCCAGTATGTGCCATAACTTTTAGGAATATCCAGTTCTCAATATCTGAAGCTCTTAAAATTATTATTACTGTTATCATCATCATTATTACTATTATGATAGGATTTGGTTATAATGATAATAATAATAATTGCATTATTTGTTAAGCACTTACTAGGTTCTAGGCACTGTACTAAGCACTGGTTTGGATGCAAGCAAATCGGATTGGATACAGTCTCTGTCCCACATGGGGTAAAGCACTTACTGTGTGTCAAGAACTGTCCTAAGCACTGGGGTAGATACAGATTAATCAGGTCAGACACAGTCATGGAGCTCAGTTTAAAGTATTTAATCAATATGGCAAGTTTCTATGATTGGCATAACTATCTCCTCATTCTTGGAGACTGAAAATGTCAACACCTACAACTAATAATAATAATAATAATAATGTTGGTATTTGTTAAGCGCTTACTATGTGCCGAGCACTGTTCTAAGCGCTGGGGTAGACATAGGGGAATCAGGTTGTCCCACGTGGGGCTCACAGTCTTCATCCCCATTTTACAGATGAGGTAACTGAGGCACCGAGAAGTTAAGTGACTTGCCCAGAGTCACACAGCCGACAAGTGGCAGAGCTGGGATTCGAACTCATGAGCCCTGACTCCAAAGCCCGTGCTCTTTCCACTGAGCCACGCTGCTTCCATAGATCAAATATATTATATTTGATCTATATTATATTATATTATATAGATCAAAAATATTCCATAGATCAAACTATAGATCAAATGGTAAAGTGGTTCTCACCGATGACATTTTGGTCCCCACAGAAGTGAGAAATTTATCCATTTTGAGGGAAACATTTTCATCAACCTAGCAGTGCTGTTTGGACTGGATCTTGCATGCTAGAAAGCCTTGTAGTGGGGCTGAACATTTTTATGGGACCAAAGTTAACAAGTCCATTCCACAAACTCAAGTGTGGCCTAGCTGAAAGAGCCCAAGCCTGGGAGTCAGAGGTCCGTGATGCTAAACCTGGTTCTACCACTTACCTGCTCTATGCCACTGGGCAAGTCACCACTTAACTTCTCTGTGTCTCAGTTCTTCTCATCTCCCTCCTACTTAGACTGCGAGCCCCATGAGGGACAGGGACTGTGTCCAACCTAACTGGCTTGTATCTATGCCAGTGCTTAAAACGGTGTTTGATACATCATAAGCACCTAACAAATACCATTAAAAGAATTGTCTTTCAGTTATGGGTGCTAAATTCACCTGCTCTGCCAACAGACCCCTTTATATGTAAACTATAATAACCACTATGGGTTTGTTTTCTTTGTTAAAGCAATATTTTTAAAAATGTGAGAAATTTCCTATACCTAAAGCCATTAAAAAGAGAAAATATAGACACAGATTTTCATCTTTCTATATTTACCTTCTTTGTATTATCATTCTTTCATTGCAAGAAAACATTATTCCACGGCAGGGAGTCCTCACCACCCACTCAGCTCTTGAGAGGCAAGACAATAAACTGAAAGAATTTAGTTTTACTTTTATTATTGTTCACCCAAGCAGAATTGTATTTAATTTCAGGATGCATTTTCACAGGATATGTAAAAAAAATGCATATAAATAATGCAGAAGGTTGACTTTACGCTTATAGTACTTTATTCAAAAATAGAATGTCTTAAAAGTAGTTTTCTGAATATACCTTATTTTGAGGTTGTTAGTTTAACTATTACATATTACTGAATCTTTACAATAATTGATTCAATTTGAAAGGGGCAATTGCTCTCAGTATTTTAAGAAAGATCTTTTTTTTACTCAGTGCCTCAGTTTCCTGAACTGTAAAATGGAGATTAAATACCTCTTTTTCCTCCTGCTTAGACTGTGAGTTCTATGGGGGACAGGGACTATGTATCTGACTCGATTATCTTGTATTTTTCCCAGTGCTGAATAGAGAACAACAGGACTTAATACAATAGTGAATACTTAATAAATATAAGTATATATAATAAATATAAACTTTGGCCACCATCTTGTTTCGGATCTGGTCCAGC
Source organism: Ornithorhynchus anatinus (assembly GCF_004115215.2). Lineage (NCBI taxonomy): Eukaryota > Metazoa > Chordata > Mammalia > Monotremata > Ornithorhynchidae > Ornithorhynchus > Ornithorhynchus anatinus. The sequence continues at coordinate 18,048,420 of NC_041751.1, forward strand.
TCTGTTCACTGTGACTATCACAGAACTCACAACTGGGTCTAGGTTTGGGTTTTTCATTCTTTATATTCCTTAGATCTCTGTGAATACAGGAAGGCTCATTGTCATCCCACTTTGATGTTGTACCACAAAGCAGTTCCAGTTTCAATCCAGTGAAGGGAGAGCTTTTTGAGTCCAATAGCCCGCACAATGGCCCAGACCATCAGGGGCAGTGAACCTCAGGACTGGTTCCATGGAGAAGCAGCGTGGCTCAGTGGAAATAGAGTGGGCTTCGGAATCAGAGGTCATGGGTTCGACTCCCGGCTCTTCCACTTGTCAGCTGTGTGACTGTGGGCAAGTCACTTAACTTCTCTGTGCCTCAGTTACCTCATCTGTAAAATGGGGATTATCTGTGAGCCTCACGTGGGACAAACTGATTATCCTGTATCTACCCCAGCGCTTAGAGCAGTGCTCTGCACATAGTAAGCGCTTAACAAATACCAACATTATTATGTCTAGCAGTTGTGATAACCGGTGTTGGGCAACTCCTGATATTCACTGCAATAATCAAGTCACGCAGTCTTTCTTAGCCTAAAGGGTGGGCTGTGGGCCTAAAGGCCTTCCCTACCCATCCTTTCACTCCCACAATGCCCTGAGAGAGAGACTCCTATATAGGTATTGTCAAAAAGGTGCTCCTCTTTCCTCCTTTCACCTTCTTCCTCTCGCCCTTTGGACCTAGGTTCTAATCCCTACTCTGCCACTTGTCTGCCCAGGGGCCTTGGGCAAGTCACTTAACTTGGGCCTCAGTTACCTCATCTCTCAAATGGGGATTAAGACTGTGAGTCCTTTGTGGGACAGGGACTGTGTCCAACCCAATTTCCTTGTATCTATCCTAGTACTTAGTACAGTGCCTGGCACATAGTAAACGCTTTACAAACACCACTGTTATTACCTTTGTTCCACCACTTGAGTAACCTGTTTTAATGGCTTTATCACAATGTACTCTTCATATATTACTCTAATAAGTGGTTTTGTGGCATTTTCATTTTTTGCTATGGTTTGCTTTGTCTGGACTAGTGAAGTGCTGGAAGTATAATCCCTTCCAACAGGGATAGACTGCTGCTTTTCTTGCTGGTGGTGTTTTTTGTTGAATGTACCCCACCATTTTTTGTCAGTCTCCTTCCCTGCCCACACTTCTTAGATTGTATGCCAACTGTGGGCTTGAGGGATGGTATCTGAATCAATATTCCATGGCACCATTCTCCAAGCACTTAATACATGGGTAGGCACAGTGGAAGCAGTTGAATGTCAAATATGTTAATTTCAATAATAATAAAAAATGGATTTTAATCTCAAGAAGTTTTTGTTCATTTATAAAGGAAACGTGTGTGAATATATATATATGTTTATATAGATATAAAATCAATCAGTGGTATTTATTGAACACTTGTGCAGAGCACTGTACTAAGCTCTTGGGAAAGTACAGTAAAATCGTGTTGGTGGATATGATCCATGCCCAGAATCAATCAATGGTATTTATTGAGGGCTTCCTGTGTGCAGAGCACTGTACTGAGCACTTGGGAGAGTACAGTGCAACCAAGTTGGTAGACATGTTCCCTAACCACAACTAGCTTATATTGTAGAGGTGGAAAAGACATTAAAATAAATGAAGATATATTTCATGAGGAGCAAAAATCAAAGCATATCTTTCTGGGTAGCACCAAAAACTCTGTGGAAATGTATATTATCATTATCATTGCACTTTTCAAACATTGTTCAGCTCAATTCTCTTTGCGCATCATTCAAAGCTTGAGGTTGTGATTTGAAGTAAAGGAAGGCTGTGATTTGACAAGGTATGTGATAGGAAACTTTATTACAAAGTCAAAGGGGAACTCTTGTGGCACATTGTCTCATCGAGGTTTGTTTAGTTATGTTCATTAGAAATGCATTCAGTACTCCTCAAAATTTTCTTTCGTAGAGAATTTTAGACTTCTTTTTTACAAGCAGAAGCAAAAACATTCAAGTAGGAACACTTTTCTTTTTGATTCACTCATTCAATCGTATTCATTGAGCACTTACTGTGTGCAAAGCATTATACCAAGCACTTGGGAGAGTACACTATAACAAGAAAGAGACACATTCCCTGCCCACGACGAGCTCACAGTCTAGAGATGAGCTCACAACAAAATCAAGAGAGATCTTTATCTATGGCAAAAGTTAGTTGTGGGCAAGGAATACATCTCTAGTTTTGTCGTTTTGAACTTTCCCAAGCACTTAGGGTGGTGTTCTATACACAGTCAGTGCTCAATAAATACTAATGATTGAAATTAAAGGATGTTCTATTTTAACATATGACAAAAGATTGCTGCACTTAGAATATTATTTTTAGAACGGAAAGAAATAGGGCTGTAAAAATCTCAGTTGCCATTGCTTGGAAACGCATTGAATTGGGTGCAGGTGAATCTTGTTAACAGACAGTATTTGATTACAGTATCTCACTAATTCTCTGGATTTTCTCAAAAAGGGATGCCTGTATTCAGTGTCCACTGAATCATTTCTTGCCATGTATTAAACTGTACTTGAGCCTTTAAGTGAGGGTAGAACTCAACATTTCTTATGTTAATATTACATGCATTATATGACCAAAAGACCTCAAAGCTAATTATTTATTACTTAATTCAGCATGTAGCCAATATGAATAGGGACACATTGATATAGTAGGGACAGAAAGTGCCCTTGTAAAGAAGAATTAACCGAGCCATTTTTACACAAACCTTAGCTTCATGGAAAATGCCTATTTTCTCCTGACTTTTTAGTACAGTTTGCATTTTATCCTATCTATTGGATTGACCTAAGAAATTTTTAAAAAACGATTGACTCTAAAAGATCTCTTTATTATTTCAAAGTAGCTTTAACGGTGGCCTTACATGGCTTTGGAAATTTTCAGGAAGGATGATGAATAGCACAGAGTAAAGAAAAAAAAAAGAGTTAGTGGAGCAGTGGAAAATTTGAACTCTTCCATCGGTTCCCAAATATCATGAGTCACAGCTGGAGTTTGTGGCAGAGAGGAAAGTAGGCATGACTTGGCAGTAGCAAAAAGGGGACAGACAAAGCAGGCGCCACACCCTAAATACCTCCCCCACACTCACACCCTCAGGAATAAAACTGCATTGAATGCCAGCATTTTGGAAGCTTGCCTCAGTAAATACATTTCAAAAAGGATTCCAGAACCTCCAGTCTCTGAACAGGTTCACAATATGCTACGTTCAGATGTAATGGGCAAAAATTAATTATACTCGAGGTCAGAAGTTGAAGATGAATGATAGAAGCTGAAGAAAAAGATACTTTTTGTTTTAGGATTTCATCATTTCAGTGTAGCAACTGCAAGTAGCAGAAATGAAATTCCATTTAATATTCCATTCATCTGCAGTAGACTAAAATTGTATGGCCTTTTTTATGTTGGTTGCTGCTCTAGGGTTCTTGGTAGATTAATATTTGTTGTTAGAAGTTATTGTAGTTTCCAGTTTAGAACTGTGATGGCAGGATCAAGGCTTTTTTAATCTTATTAATGTCCTAAGATCAAAATGAATTGTTAACTAAGGAAAGAGGTAATGCCCTCCACCAATTTTCCTTGATTCAAGGCTCCTGCATGTTCTAAGCAGATCTTATTTTTCAGTGCTCTTGAGATCTGGTTCTGTTCTGGAAAATGCCTCGAAGTTCACGATCCCTCTTTCACTGGATCTCCATGTGTAATTTCTTTCCTCATAACTGCAGTGAAAGGAATGGTGGTAAAAGGCACTCAGTTCTTCCATAACTTGTGTTTTTACTATGAATTTGGGATAGAATGCTGTTAGCCATTTAGGAAGCTTTCTTCTATCAATGTCCATCCATCTAGATAGAGTCCAATGTGATATTAAAAGAATAGATGTGTGTGTACACTCAGTGCTGGTTCAGTAATGTGGGTTATCCTTAATCTCATTTCATCAAGAATGAACTTCCCTGTTAGCTGACTTTACTACTACAATCAAGCATTGGGAAATATAAATTTTAAAAAACTCCCCAGAACTGAAAGGACATAATTTTTTAGGAAAAAAAATGGCAGTGAAGATAATAAATTGCTAATTTTCATGCCAGGTATTCTGCAATTTATTAAACATTTTTATCAGTCTTGTTTTTCTACTTCCTATTGACTTTCACCAGATTTCCCATACTTCACTTTTCTTACTGATCTTAATACACCCCCTCCCTCAAAGTGTATTTCCTCATCTTCAAGGTTTGTCTTATCTAAAGTAACTCAGCCCACCCTCTGAAGCTGACCTTCTGGTAAGCAATGAAACTGAGCTTATAGAACCCCAGCTCAAAGGTCTCTGCTTTGTTAAAAGGTTCATGACAGGTCAAGTATTTTTCAGTATATTTTTAAAGGCTAGGTTGAGCTAATTTAATTTCTTATGTTCATTAATTCTCCACCTCCCTTCCCTACTTCTGAATAAACCTCTCTTCACACGAATCTAATTTAGCTTCAATATACCTTATTCACGCAGTCTTTTATTGCAAGTCACAGTGCAGCCAGCTGTAAGAGTGCCCAGCTGCCTCAGGTTTCCCAATTTAGCACTGGAAATGATTTCAACATGGCAAAAACTTTTCACTGGCCAATTTGGAAAAACAGAATTCATTCGTGAAAGAGTCCCAGAATGGCAACAAAATATAAAAAAGCGGATGGGGACAGGGAGGAAATATGGGGGTGGAGATTTCAACATCTCTTTCTCTTGTGGAGGGTGAGGGTGCAGAAGTTGAAAAATCAGCTCTTATCCTGCACTTTTGCCACCCTCTTAGGGATTTCTCTTCTTGGCCTGGGTTTAATTGCAGCCCTGATATAAACAAGGGGTTTAGTGTGAAACTTTGTACAGGCAGCTGGAGGTTAATGGCAGCAAAGACTAGGATTGAGTTGAGCATTGAGGCAAAATAACATGGTTTTATCTGGGAGCAGCAATAAAGAAAAAAAGAATTTGCAGCTGTGTTGGGAGAATGCATGTCTAATCAAAGTAGGCCAAGGCATCAAATATTCATATTGATATGACTGAAGGTAAAAAAAAAAATTGCAAAACTTCTCCATCTCAAACACCATTATACTTAAGTACAAAGGTTGGAGCATATGATATGAGTTGAATATACAGCATCCACGTGTACGCAGCTAGAAAGGGTAGATTAAGCATGTGTTTTGGTCACATTTAAGTAAGAAGTCCAAGTAGGGCTTGACATTTATAGTATCAGATATATTATTGAGGACCCCATTACCCAACTTGATATTTCAAATTAGAAAATTCTAAATATCTGATGTTGAACATGAGGAAAAATATTCATATGGATAATGTGACTATTTTAGCATTACTTATTTCCTGTTTTGTATTCGTATGTAGCAAATACTCCGAGTAAAATAATCTCCAAGGGCTCCTTCCCCTCTGCCTTCAAACACGCCCACGTCTCCCCCATCCTAAAAAAACCCGCTCTTGACCCCACTTCCCCCTCCAGTTATCGTCCTATCTCCCTACTACCCTTCCTTTCCAAAATCTTAGAACGAGTCGTCTACAATCGATGCCTAGAATTCCTTAACTCCCATTCTCTCCTAGACCCCCTCCAATCTGGCTTCCGTCCCCTCCACTCTACCGAGACTGCTCTTTCTAAGGTCACCCATGACCTCCTTCTTGCCAAATCCAATGGCTCCTACTCCATTCTGATCCTCCTTGACCTCTCTGCTGCCTTTGACACTGTCGACCATCCCCTCCTCCTCCGTACCTTATCTCACCTTGGCTTCACGGACTCTGTCCTCTCCTGGTTCTCCTCTTACCTCTCTGGCCGATCATTCTCGGTCTCCTACGCTGGAGCCTCCTCCCCCTCCCATCCTTTAACTGTTGGAGTTCCTCAAGGGTCAGTTCTTGGCCCTCTTCTGTTCTCCATTTACACTCACTCCCTCGGTGAACTCATTCGCTCTCACGGCTTTGACTACCATCTCTACGCAGATGACACGCAGATCTACATCTCCGCCCCTGTCCTCTCCCCCTCCCTTCAGGCTCGCATCTCCTCCTGCCTCCGGGACGTCTCCACCTGGATGTCTGCCCGCCACCTAAAACTCAACATGAGCAAGACTGAGCTCCTCATCTTCCCTCCCAAGCCCGGTCCGCTCCCAGACTTCTCCATCACCGTGGATGGCACGACCATCCTTCCCGTCCCGCAGGCCCGCAATCTCGGTGTCATCCTTGACTCGTCCCTCTCGTTCACCCCACACATCCTATCCGTTACCAAGACCTGCCGGTTTCACCTCTACAATATCGCCAAGATCCGCCCTTTCCTCTCCACCCAAACGGCTACCTTACTATTACGGGCTCTCGTTATATCCCGGCTAGACTACTGTGTCAGCCTTCTCTCTGACCTCCCTTCCTCCTCTCTCGCCCCGCTCCGGTCTATTCTTCACTCCGCTGCCCGGCTCATCTTCCTGCAGAAACAATCTGGGCATGTCACTCCCCTTCTTAAACAACTCCAGTGGTTGCCTATCGACCTCCGCTCCAAACAAAAACTCCTCACTCTAGGCTTCAAGGCTCTCCATCACCTTGCCCCTTCCTACCTCTCCTCCCTTCTCTCTTTCTACCGCCCACCCCGCACGCTCCGCTCCTCTGCCGCCCACCTCCTCGCCGTCCCTCGGTCTCGCCTATCCCGCCGTCGACCCCTGGGTCACGTCCTCCCGCGGTCCTGGAACGCCCTCCCTCCTCACCTCCGCCAAACTGATTCTCTTTCCCTCTTCAAAACCTTACTTAAAAATCACCTCCTCCAAGAGGCCTTCCCAGACTGAACTCCTCTTCCCCGTCTACTCCCTCTGCCATCCCCCCTTTACCTCTCCGCAGCTAAAGCCTCATTTTCCCCTTTTCCCTCTGCTCCTCCACCTCTCCCTTCCCATCCCCACAGCACTGTACCCGTCCGCTCAACTGTATATATTTTCGTTACCCTATTTATTTTGTTAATGAATTGTACATCGCCTTGATTCTATTTAGTTGCCATTGTTTTTACGAGATGTTCTTCCCCTTGACGCTGTTTAGTGCCATTGTTCTTGTCTGTCCGTCTCCCCCGATTAGACTGTAAGCCCGTCAAACGGCAGGGACTGTCTCTATCTGTTGCCGACTTGTTCATCCCAAGCGCTTAGTACAGTGCTCTGCACATAGTAAGCGCTCAATAAATACTATTGAATGAAGTTGAGTAAATGTTTGCATACTGGATAGAGCATGGGCTGGGGAGTCAGAAGGTTCGAGGTTCTTATCCCAGCTCCACCAATTGTCTCTGTGACCTTGGGCAAGTCACTTGACTGCTCTGCATCTCAGTTTCCTCATCTGTAAAGTGAGGATTGAGACTGTGAACCCCAGGTGGGACAGGGACTGTGTCCTGTCCAACCTGATTTGCTTGTATATATCCCAGCACTCAGTACAGTGCCTGGCACATGGTAAGCACTTAACAAATACCAGAATAATTATTATTATTTTCAGTAGTAATGGTTTTTGTAGAGTGTCTTCTGGGTGCAGCTCATTTTATTAAACGTTTGGGAAAAGTACAACAGAAGCAAAACTCATTTACCTTGCCTACAAGGAGCGTATAGTCCATTGTGTTCATACTTATAATCACTGCTATGTGCATTTCAACAGTTGTTATATCTGGGATAGAGGTATCAGAACTTTTTCCATAAAATAGATATATTAGGACCTCAAAGCAAATTTCAAATAACTTAACAGAGTCATACTCTGTCAGGAAGCAACAAGGTAACCAAGCCTGTAATGCAGCCATCAGGTGAATCTTCAAGTAGACAGGTGCAAGAGAATCAAGCATCAAAAGGTCCTTAAATCTGATGCTTGAATCAGCAGTGATGAAATATCTGGACTCAGGTGAGCATCAAATAAATTTTTTCCAAGCTTTTAGTAAGATGGGTTTTTTTACATGAATATATATATGTTCTTTCATTCAATTCATCTTTTATTGTTGGTACATGTTTCCCTTCCTCCTTTATGTAAGATATTAAGTAGTGCTAACTATTACGAGGCCAGTGAACTGGTAGCCATGATCCAGAAGTGGTCCAACCCTCTTCCTGGAGGTGAATTGGCTATTTAAGAATGAGGCAGCATTGGGCCATAAGAGGATTTAGAGCTATATAAGAAAACACAGATCACTGTGATATAAATTTATTGCTCATGAAAAGAGTATAAACTTTTTTTGTATCCTTGGGGGGAAAGTAATTAGGCAGGGCCAGCTCGAGACAGCCAGCTAACCCCTTGTATTCTGAATGAGGACTTTCTGGTACATTGCATGTACACAAAGTGAAACATGAGGACATCAGGTGTACTATTTTACGGAAGTCTGTCTGGTCCCCTCTGAGTGTGTCCCTAGCTCACCACGCCTCCAAGCTCCAGAATCATTCTGTTTCCCTCATAGGTTCCCTTTAGCTCAGTTGACAACAGGAGGAGGGAAACAGGGTGCTTTCCTGTCTACTTGGCTGTTCTCTGAGGCGCCCGCGTCACTCACTGACCATCACCTCTGGACGTAAAGCTCATTGAGGCCAGGAAACGTGTCTGCCAACTCTGTTATACTGTACTCTCCCAAGAGCTTAGTTCAGTGCTCTGCACACAGTGATGGCTGTATAAATAAGATTGATTGAGTGACCAGTTGAAGCCAGCCTTGGAGTAAGTAAGCAATTAGACTCTAGACTGTCATTTCTGTCGGCTTTAACCTAAGGTCATTGTGGGCAGGGAATATGTCCGTGTATTGATATATTGTACTCTCCCAAGGACTTAGTCCAGTGCTCTGCACACAGTAAGCACTCCATAAATACAATTGAATAAATAAATAAATTAATTATTAAGCCAGAATATTGGTCTGGTGGGGCTGTCAGTTTAACTCAGTTAACACTCTTACACTTATTAACCTCCAAACAGCTTATATGCTGCTTTCAATGATTCTTCTGCACAAATACCATCCAAATCTTTCCAACGGACCATGTTTCCAAATCTCTGTATGTGAAAAGAGAACTAATAACTACCACGAAAAATTATAAGCCATCAGTCTTTTCAAAGAGCTTTTGTATTTTTCTTCTAAATTCCTTTCGCCGCATTGTTTCAGTGTGAAAATATCTCAAAAAAGGTGTCACTTGACAGGCCATAATTCTGTCTAAGGCTGATGACCCTCGGTTTGGTGCCCCTGAAGGACATTCAATAAAGACAAATGGTCTGTGCCAACTCCTTTGCCAGCTCCTTCTCCTGAAGACCAAAAGACTTTCTTCCCCACCTCACAGCAAATCCTAGCTCTATGTGCACCTCAATCAATGATATTCATTGAGCGTCTACGGGGTGCAGAACACTCCCCCACCACAGCCTTTTGTCAGGATACCACAGCCTATCTGGAAAAGCTTTGGAAAAGCTTATTTTGGATAAGGGACAGATTTGCAAGTCTGCAATAACAATGTTTGCTCCCTCTGTTTAGAAGCCCTATGTCACTGTCTGGTGCTGTTTGTACTAGGTACTTGAAGAATATACTGCATAACAGATACAGACTCTGCCGTAATGGAGTCTTTAACTTGAGAGAGGAAGAGTAAGTGGGTGCACATTTCATCGCGAGAGAAATATTTAGTGAAATGAACTCATTGTGGGAAGGAATATGTATGCTTTTATATTGTACTCTCCCAAGTGCTTATGATAGTGCTTCGTTAACAGTAAGTGCTCAATAAATATGAATAAAAACCACCCTTGGATTCTGCCAGAAATAAAATTGCGGCCTCGTTCATGTTTTATGCTGAACTAACAAATACAAAGCAAGCATGACTTTTGTGCTCTGTGTCCTGGAAACACACCCAGTCTTGGATGGCTCTTAACTCAATAAATACCATTGTTTGATTGATTGGTAGCTGGGCCTACTGACATGATCCTTGCTGTATGCCATATTCAGAAGTGCAGGAAACAGCATAAAGACATCTACACAGTGTTAGTGGAGCTCGTTAAAGCAGGTGACACCATCAACTGTCCTGGGGTTTTGGCAACTACTAAAGGAGCTCGTCGACGCTTGAGGGTTTATTAAGGTCTTAAAATTACTCCATGATGGTACTGGGTGAGCTACAATAGAATCAAAGGGTCCTTGTCTGATAAAGTTGTATATGTGATTTAGTCCTGTTCAAACTAGTCTATGCCGCAATGCTTGAGGATGATGTTAAAATTCAATTCCAACGCAAGAGGCTGTGGGCATCACTGAATGTCATTGAGTTAGGTCAGTCAGAGGCTCTTAGATGTTGACGGCTGTGCTTTGGAAACACTGGAACACACAGCAGATGATGATGAACCATTTTTCAGAAGCAGTGAAAAATGAGGAATGGTCATTAGTCTGAAGAAGATAGGGGTTATAAAGCCAGTCTGAAGTAGAAAAAAAAAAGCCCCGTCCAAACGTAGGGACGTCCAACCATGATCCAAATTAACCTAGCATAAAGCCGATAGAAATAGGAGGATTTTGTTAGAGCAGAGGCTTTGAGACAATTATACTGAAGAGCATCATAAGCAGTACTCAAACATTCTGGGTAACAAAAGGGACAGCACTGCAAGAAATGGTCTTTGCATATGTAATAATTTGGAGGGGATTTTTTTGGAAAAAGGTCATGGCAACATTCTAATTATCCACATTTGCACTCAGTAATCAGTAATTCCATCCATCAGTGGTATTTAGTAAGTGCTATACTAAGTGCTTTGGAGAGTACAAGGAGTTAGTAGACATGTTTCCTGCCCTCAATTAGCTTTCAGTGTAGAGGAGGTGATGTATTATTATAAGTAAATTATGGTTATAATACATTATACAAATATGGATGAATTATGGAAATAAAACCTTACCCTCAGTAGTAAGCTCTTGCTTTGGGCTTTGATTGTGTCTTTTGTCCTTTTTCATGTCTAATTAAACACACAAGCACCTAAATACCTTTGCAACAGAAAAAAAAAGTGCTCCTGTTTTGAAACAGATAAGAAATATATAAGAAAAGAATTACAATTCCTTAATTCAATTTTCTGAAATAGATTTAAATAGGGAAACTTTCTTATGAATTAAAATTGTATTACAGGTAGATTGAGGAGGATAAATCTAAATATTATTATTTATGGGGGTCATTCAATCTATCGTATGGCTACGATTAAGTCTTCAGATTTGTCATTAAAATAACCAGACAGTATTACCTCATAATAAAAACATTTTTTAGTTGCTAATGTTGATAACCATAATGAAATATGTTTTGGTTCTTGATTATATACATGAGATTAATCAAATTCAAATTAATTGATAAAGGAAAAGCAGAAGTCTGTTAGATTTCCAGAACATTAGAACAAAATTAAAAGTTGCTATAAAGTAAATGTAACATTTCATAAGGTATTTTTGAAAGTAATTTGCACTTTCTGAGAACATTTTCTGAGTGAAATTTGATTCAGTTCTTACCAAAATAACTAGATCTTTTTTAAATGCCTTGTGATTTACACCATAAAATATTCACGGCCTTTGCTCTGACTTTTCTATACCACATCTTGGAATTCCTTGGTTTACTTCAGAACTAAATTCCTAGCCTTTCCTCCTTACTCCTGAACTTCATGTGCCACAGATATTATCTGTGCTCCTTTTCATCGAGGCTGTCTTCATGCCTAGCATACTCAGTTCACCATGTTTCCCACCCATTCAATCGTATTTACTGAAGTCCTACTTGTGGAAAGCACTCCTGTGCCGCTTTCTCCCCGACCCCACTCTTCTGTCTCAGGCTTTCTTCTTCCATTGTTGCCCTCTGCCCCCCCATCTCTCTGCTTTTTCCGGCCATGTCTTGGGCTTTTGGTCTTCCTCTTGCCGGCTTCCCCTTCCTGCACTCTGCCCTCTTTTAGTGGTTCATTTCTTAGACTTTACTGTTTTGGGTTTTAGTCACCCTTTCTGTCTGTCGCTAGGTATACCTTTCCATGTTTTTTTTTTCCTTCCATTTTTGCTCTCCCTCTCAAAGGTTTGTAACTCCCGGATGGCTCTGCCTTGCTGTTCTCATCCCTCACATGCTCAGTTCACCTACTTTTTCTCACATGCTCCACTGCCCACACATGGCAATGAATGTAGACCAAATTGTAAGCACATTAGTAATGTAGATATTATCTGTGGAATTTTGGTTCATGGTCATGTCTTCAGATTACTTGAATGCTTGTTGAAGTAAAGAAAAAGACAACAGCCAAATTAAAGTGCTGAGAGAAAAATTTGATAGGTTCTAAAGTCATATGGGAGAGAAGCAGCGTGCCTTAGGGGAAGGAGCATGGGACTAGGAATCAGAGGACCTGGGTTTTAATCCCAGCTCTGCCAATTGCTTGCTAAGTGACCTTGGGCAAGTTATTCCTCTATACCTCAGTTTCCTCCTCTGTAAAATGGGAATTTAATACCTCTTCTCCCTCCAATTTAGACTGGGAGCCCATTGTGGGACAGGGAGTGTGTCTGACCTGATTATCTTGTATCTACCGCTGTGCTTGGCAGTACAGTGTTTGACACATAGTAAGTGCTTAACAAATACTACAATGATGATGATCATCATCATATTATTATTACATATTGTAGTAGGATGTGGCTAGAGATTGAACTTGATGGCAGCAATTTGATGATTTCGGTGTTGATGGCATTAGATTTGGGGCATTGTCCTCACCTTTGAAGAGAGCAGCGGTGACATTCTTTTCCACATCTTTCCAATAATAATCGTTATTACAATAATGAAAATGATAATTGTAAAGTGCTTACAGTGTGCCAAGCACTGTGCTAAGCAGTGGGTTGATCTGCATAGCATTCATATATAGGGTGGTAAAACAGGTATTTAATCCCCATTTTACAGGTGAGAAAACCGAGGCACAGAGAAGTTATGTGATGTGCCCAAGGGCACACAGCAGGCAAGTGGTGGAGTTGGAATTAGAATCTAGTTCTACTGACTCCCAGTCCTGTGCTCTTTCCACTGACTCACATTACATCCCATATAGCCTAATCCTCATTAGTATTATGGTATTTTTTGTCAAGCACTGTTCTAAACACTGGGTAGGTACAAGTTAATCAGGTGGGACCCAGCCCAGCTTGAGGCTCACAGTCTTAATGAGCGAAGAACCATTGAAGATAACCACTGACAGAATAACCAGGTGGTTGGCCTGATATCATTCACCACAAGCACTTCTCAGCTTCCATTAGCAAAAGGTGGCTTCACAGTAGTGGGAGCATCCCATTACACCGATTGCTGCAGAGAATTATAAACTTCAGGTTCAGGAGTTACCTTGGCTTGGACACAGATTCGAGAGGTAGAAGGGGAGATTTTTTTTTTTAATTTTACATTGCAGAAATCGAGAGGGAGAGGTCTGCTGTGAGAAGGGTGAGTGGGACGGTAGACTGTAAACTCATTGTGGGCAGGGAATGTGTGTGTTAACCCCGTTACATCGTACCCTCCCAAGTGCTTAGTTCAGTGCTCTGCACATTGCCCTCAGTGAACACGATTGATTGAGAGGTGGCTGCTGATTATGCAGCTGTGAGGCTGCCCTGAGGGTGGCAGGTTGATGAAATAGTGTTAGTCACGCCTGTGTGTTCTCCCTTCTGTGCTAAAGGAGGAGTGCTGCTTGGGCAATGGCAGGTGAAGGAGGGGAGGTGGATAGTAAGGAAAATATATGGGGAAAAACTGGCAGCCCACAGACAGATGAGGTGGACTTTGTTTGCACTTTGACTCCAGGTCGGTCTCCGTAGGCCAAAAAAAATGTAACAGTGGTATTACCATTTGGTTTTATTTTTCACGATGGTCTTTTCTATCATAAAAGAAAGAAAAAGAATTTATTTCACTGGCACATGATTGAATTGTCTTTTGAATTCTTCTTCTTCGTCTCATGTTAACATTGGTTTGGAGATAGTTTTTCTTCCTAAACTTCTTCTGGACAGGCATTGAATTGAAGTTCAAATTAAAAGCCTTATTCTTTACTCAAATTTGCAGAAACATTAATGTAATATATGAGTAAGACAAACAAAAGCCAGAGGGGGAGAGAGGAATTGTCCTAAGATATCTTTTTTCCTAGGGCTGCAAAATGAGAAATAATTACATTTATCTTTGCAGCGTGAAGATATCTAGGCTGTAAATTATTTCCATACAGGGTATTCTAATGAATTAGGCAGCTTCATAGTTTTCCAGGTCAGAAGCCCAATTTGGCATTTCTAGGTCAAGTGCCTTGAGCTCTCTGACTGTTCTTCTGTGACTGGGATTTGATCTCCTTTTTTCCAAAAAACTTAGAGGTACCATTTAAACATCTCAGAGAGAGGTGCTAGTTTGAATACTTAATGCTTTATCAAAAATTTTATCATTTTTCATTTGTCTCTACCAAGCTTTTTCCTATGTGTGGATTTAAATCAGCATTTCAAAAGTTAACATTTAGTAGGCGAGTTTATAGATAAATGATAGAACTCTGTAGCTTCAAAAGATAAATCTTGGGCAGCTGCCAGTAGGTAATTGACTAACTTCAATTCAGGCAATTTAGTAGCAATCAACTCTGAGGTCAAGCAACTCTGGTCAGTATAGTTTAATGTACTTTTTTATGAGTAAATCATTGCTGACTGAGCTCTCACAGGTTAACATTTTGGGATACACAGCACCATAGACTGTACCCCTGAGAAGCCAAATGAGGTACCCCCAGGGCCAGAAAGGAACTGGGAGTATTTAACAAATGGACATGACACTAATGTGAACCAATGGATTATTTGCATTCCATTGCTTTAAGTTATCACTTAATGGTTGAGGGTAATGCTGTGTACTGTGTTATGTTAGACTCAAGAACAAATGTTAATATCTTCAATGTTTTCAAATTCCCCACCATATTTGGTAAATTGTGCTAGTTTGGATCCACAAAGACTGCCAAGAGTCTTGTTGGCAAAAATGCCACTTTGGTGAAGACGTAACTTTGACCACAACTACTATTCGTAGACTGTCCCCGTTTAAAGCTGAATCATCTCACTTTATCAGGATGCTGGGTTTGTAGGGGATTTTTTGTTATTTGTGTTCGTTTGTGTTGCTCATAAATTGCCATACCTCATGTCTTTTATGATTATTTTAAACATTTAATTCTCACACAATCTTTCCAGCATGAAAAAAGCCTTACAACTTTCATAACAGTTCTGAAAATATTTTTCCCCTGTACATGTGTGCTTGGTACTTAAAATGGGAAACCAGAGGAAGCCAAGTTTCAGTGCAAATGTTGGAATGTGTTACATCTCCCTTAAATTCAAACTGTTATTTTCACCAATTTTTTTTAAGAAAAGTCATTGCTCATTGGAGAGCTAATGCTAAATGTTAGTTATTTGGACAAATAGGCTGTTGTTTATTCATGTGTGTTAGACTTGTGTGATTTTTTTTATATTGTAGTTCTTGGAACCAAAGCTGTCAATTTTTAATGCACAGTTTATTTTTAATTTAAAAACAAAGTACAAAACCCTATTTTACATTTCGACTGAAACATTGCTATTTAATGTCATTCCAATTATTTGAACACATATGTTCCGAGCAGGGGAGGTTGTGTACATAAGCGTGTGTGTGTGTGTGTTTGTGTGTCTATGAAGGGAGAGAATACATAGTCATTTAATTAAACAGTCTTAACAACAAAAGGCCTACCTTCTAGGGAAATGAAGCCCATTTTGCTTCCACTTTTCACTAGAAGTCAATATTATTTTTCCCATTTCCTTCATTTTTACTTTTTCTACTGGATTTTTTGGGGTAGTGTTCACCAAGATATGCAGAAATTAAATCCAGTGAAACTAAAGTCAGTAAAGAAATCTGTCTGCTGCTATAAAATGTTATGAAAGAAAAATGATCCTACCCTTTGTAATTTTGTATATATTTTGTGTTGCAAAAATATAAAGTGAGCAAAGTAATGAACTTTTCCTAGGTAACATCTTATCCAGTGCAATTTATGGTGATATTATTCTTTAACAACTTCTGGTAATGGCCTAGAAAGATCTAATTTAAAGCACTGCAAAGAAATGTCTTTCAGATAGCAAATGTAAGCATCACTGTTTATCACAATCTGGAACATGGTTTGATCAAATTCAGATAAGGTCATTTGACTTTTTGGTTGCACATCCCCAAAAGGTTATTGCTAAAAAATGTGACATTGATGAAGATTGAATTTCAGTTGTTTTCAGGATCTTTGTTTGACCCTCATTTCCTCTTTTTTATCCCTTCTCTTCTATTCATTTCTTTTCTTCTAACCAGCCTATGATAAAATAAAATGTGATGACCACTGTCATTTTATCCAGGACTAGAGACATTTAATTTAGTGCCGCTCTTTTCCTCTAGGTCGTAGGCTTCTTGATGGCAGTACATGGTACTGAGTGTTTGGGGAAAAAACAGCAGAAGCAGAACTCATGAACCCTGCCCACGAGAGGTTGAAGTCCATTGTTTTCATGCTTACTGTTGGTGCTATTTGCATTTCCAAAATCTGTTTGGTCACCCTAAGTCTTCTTCCTCATAAGTAAAACAATTTCTAATTTGACAAAAGCATAAAAACATAAAACCTATTTTATCATCTTTAGAAACTTATGGTTATGTAGAAATAACAAACTTTACATTTGCTAGAACTCTGCAGGTAATCACCAGCTAGAGGCAGTTATATGCTCTTAGAAAACAGTGTAACTCTTTGGTTACACTGCCAGAATGATTGCATACGGAGGTGGGGCGTTCTGGGAGAGATGTGTCCATGGTGTCGCTGTGTGTTGGGGATGACTCGACAGCATAAAACAAGTTTTAATATATTCTTTCAAGCACTTAGTACAGTGCCCGTCAAACAATAGGCACTCCATAAATACTAATGCTGCTTTGATTACTTAAATTTTCTCTTTTGGAATCTAACTTGATTGCTCGTTGATCACCCACAGGATGTTTCTTGAAAGCTGTTAGAAGAATGCTTTCTGTCTCCTTTAAGAGATTTATGTATATTTGACTCAATTTTATTCATTCTGATTTCACTGTGAATATTTCCATGTCTTTTTTTTTCATTAATGGTATTTGTTAAGTCCTTACTATATGTTAAACGCTGTTCTAAGCAGTGGGGTAGGTAGTTCATCAGGCAGACACTGTCTCTATCTCACATGGGACTCACAAGTCTAAATAGGAGGGAGAATGGGTATTGAATCCCCTTTCTGCAACTGAAAAACCTGAAGCATAGAGAAGATAAGTGACTTGCCTAAGGTCACACAGCAGGCAAGTGGCAGAAATGGGTTTAAACTCACCTCCTCCAAGAGGCCTTCCCAGACTGAGCTCCCCTTCTCCCTCTACTCCCTCTACCACCCCCCCTTCACCTTCCGCAGCTTAACCCTCTTTTCCCCCCATTTCCCTCTGCTCCTCCCCCTCTCCCTTCCCATCCCCTCAGCACTGTACTCGTCTGCTCAACTGTATATATTTTCATTACCCTATTTATTTTGTTAATGAAATGTACATCGCCTCGATCCTATTTAGTTGCCATTGTTTTTACGAGATGTTCTTCCCCTTGACTCTATTTATTGCCTTTGTTCTTGTCTGTCCGTCTCCCCCAATTAGACCGTAAGCCCGTCAAAGGGCAGGGACTGTATCTGTTGCCGACTTGTTCATTCCAAGCTCTTAGTACAGTGCTCTGCACATAGTAAGCGCTCAATAAATACTATTGAATGAATGAATTCTCTGGCTCCCTGGCCTGGGCTTTATGTACCAGGCCAAGCTGGTTCCCCTATTTAAATGTAAACTCCTTGTCAGCATGGGATATGTCTTAGGCTTCTGTTGTATTTCCCGAGTGCTTGGGACCGTTCATTGCCTCTAGTTGGCACTCAAAAAGTAACACTACCTACTATTCCTAAATACTCCAGCAAGTGATGGTCCAGATTTAGGGCTCCAGTCTTTAAAGGACATTCCACTGTCACTAAATTCATTCATTCATTTGAGTGCTGACTGAGCAGCGCACTGTACTAAGCGCTTAGGAAAGTACAATACAAGAATAAACAGTCCAATTTAAGAAAGTCCAAAACAGGCTTACAGTCTAGAGGTGGGGAGTCAGACGTCAATACAATAAATAAAATTACAGATATGTACATAAGTAATCACCTCACTTGCCTCAATTGAAAAAACCACTTCCAGGAACAAATCACACACACACAATGAAAATGTTAGGTATACAAATATAATGAAGTAATCATTTTGATTGGCTGTTTAGGGCAATAGGATCATTTCAACCAGGTGGAAGTGAAGGGAGTAATACTATCCTGCAGACATCATAACATTTAACTATTGTCCTGTTAGCACACTAGACTTTTATCTGGCAGTAAATAAGGTTTACTTGTAAAGTTTTTTGCCTAGTCAAAATTTAGTTACTGAGGGAAAGATATATGTTTGTACTTTTAAATAACTACATTTTAATTCTGAAGAGAAGGTAGGTTAGCCCCTGGGCTGAAGTCCAAGTATTAGTAAATTCTTATTCTTACTTTGATGTTCACTAAATGTCCTCTTACAAAAATTATATAATGTTTTTACCTCGGTTTCTTCATCAGTATTATCAGTGTGATATTAATTTTTTCAAAGGAGTGTAATAAATGTGGGTGAAGCACTTTAAAAATGAGGATTGGCAGAATCTCACAGAATCTCACAGAGGGCAGATTTTGAACAGGCTAGGAATGTGGCCTTGGTTGTTGAAGGGAGAGAAGATGGATTCAAATGCTGTTTTGTTACCAGTAGATCTCAGTTCTACAGCTAGATCAATAATATTGAATGATGAATGTGAGTCCAAGGGCCCCAAAATATATTGTATAAAAACATCATTTGTCGGTGAGTAGCTATTATATTTCACTGTGGTGTTAACTTGAATTTGATGTTCACAGGAAGGCGTAATATACCTTGTTATTTCTTTTCGATTCATTGCTGATTTTGCCCCATTTCTTTTTCCATTAGAAAGCTTCCTGTGCCTTTCATATTTTTATTTCATTGGTTAATCTTAAATGATGACTCTGGATGCATTTTGGATGAATCAGAAGAAAACAGATGCTCTTAATCATATATGTAATCTGAATCCTAAAGTTTTGTCTTGATTTCGCAGAATTTCTGAAAAGGAAGTTGGTAGCATTTGCTGAGCTAACACAGATCTTGTAAAGAGCACATTCAAAGTTCTGTACATTGATAAGTGTAATAATATCTCCTTGTATTTTAAATAGGTATTCTCCTGGGCATATCTTCCCTCTTTGAGTTAAAATGCAATCATTTTTATAGGCTCACCCCCAGTAACTGCTTGGAGATATAATACCCAGCACTGCACACAACCCCTCACAGCTGTGAAGTACTGCTCTAGGAAAATGCCCTTATAAATCCCCTTCCCCACCCTGTTCAACTTTGTTTTGAAGAGTGAGGTTGGAAAGGGGCTCTCAGATAACTGAGTTCAATTACGACAATGGGTCTGACTGTTAAGGAATCCAATAATAATGCATATAATAATATTCTAGTATATATTCTGTTATTTTAAGCAGCATGGTGTAGTACAGAAACAGCATGGTGTAGTGGATAGATCATGGGCCTGGGAGTCAGAAGGACACAGAATTCTAATCCTGGCTCTGCCACATGTCTGCTGTGTGACCTTGGGCAAGTCACTTCACTTCTCTGTGCCTGTATTACCTCATCTGTAAAATGGGCTTTGACACTGTGAGCCCCAAATAGGATAGGGACTGTGTCCGGATAGATTTGCTTGTATCCACCCCAGCACTTTGTACAGTGCCAGGCACATAGTAAGCACTTAAGAAGTACCATCATCATTATTGTTATTTTTTGTTAAGCACTTACTTTGTGCCAGGCCCTGCACTAAGCACTGAGGTAGATTCAGGCTAATCAGGTTGGACACAGCCCATGTCCTACGTGGGCCTCACAGTCTTAATCCCAATTTTAAAGATGAGGTAACTAAGACAAGTAAAATCATTACCCAAGCTCACACAGCAGACTAGGATTAGAACCCTAATCATGGGCCTAAACAGAGAAGCAGCGTGGCGCAGTGGAAAGAGCATGGGCTTTGGAGTCAGGGCTCATCAGTTCGAATCCCAGCTCTGCCACTTGTCAGCTGTGTGACTGTGGGCAAGTCACTTAACTTCTCTGTTCCTCAGTTCCCTCATCTGTAAAATGGGGATGAAGACTGTGAGCCCCACGTGGGACAACCTGCTTCCCCTGTGTTTACCCCAGCGCTTAGAACAGTGCTCTGAACATAGTAAGCGCTTAACAAATACCAACATTATTAACCCAGCTCTTTCTGATTCCCAGGTCCATGCTGTATCCATTTGGCCATGCTGCTTCTCTATTCAAAATGTAATAATAATAATAATAGTACTTGTAAAGTGCTTATTATATGTCAAGCACTACTCTGAGGCCAGAGTCAATACAAGTTAATCAGGGAGGACACAGTCCCTGTCTCATGTGAAGCTCACTATCTAAGACATGGTGTTTACAGTTCTTTCCTGACATTTACTTCATAGTTTATATACTTACATATATATATGATATCTTTTATATTGTTTCAAAAACCAGATAATTTCTTTGAATTCAAGTGGGTTTTCATTCCTTTGTTTTAGGGATTGTTGGAATCTTCATTTCACTGTTAGAAAAAAGTATGTTCTCTAAGAATATATTTTTCCTTTTGTGCTTAAAAAGTAAAAAAATAACTGACTTAGAAAGCAGTATGCTCTTCATCTAGTGTAAGCAACTCTGGTGACACATCTACTATCTTCAGAAAACCGTCTTAGTTTAGTGAGTGCTGACAGCCATCCTGATGAGGTGTTTACTCTGTGATGGAGCCTTTGTGGTTCTCTCTGTCCTGAGCAGTTGTACTGTTGGATATTCATGATTTAATTGTTATACAATTAAACTTCCAACAAATTCCTAAAAGCAGAACTAAAGTCAAATGACCTAAAATGTGGAATCCTTGACTATTACAAAAATCCAAACCAGTTCAACTAGAGGACAAGCTAGTGTCAAAGTTGGGAGGTTATGGTGGACATTTATTTTTCACTTTTTTTTCTAGAAACCTTGGGAAACAATGTATCATTTTTAGATATTTGATTTTAATTTCTTTACATTGAGGGATATTAGCTTTGCCCCATTTGCTGACCAGCAAAAGGAGCTAAATTTTGGCTAATCCTCTGCTTATAGAGCAGGGCTGCAAGGTAGGAAGAAATGCCTGAGTCCTATTTTCTGCACTCTTGGAACAAACTCTATAGGCAGCATCAGGACCCAGGCAACCTTCTGTCTTTTGCAGGCCTAATCTCTGAGCTCCTCTTTAGCCCATCTCCATCTAAACAGAACAACAAAGAAAGAGAGGATTCCCTGTTCTATGACCCATCAGAAGAATGCAGGAAATCCCCATGTGACTCCACCCTGTGTTTCTAGAGCCCTGGGGGAGTGCAAGCTAAAATCAGCTCCCTGTGGTTCAGAAAGTCGGGCATCAAAATATGGACAAAGACACCTTGCTTTTTTTTCTGGCATCCAGTCAGAAATCCAGATCCAGGCATCTTCTGCTATACCATATTCTGAAGTGAGGGGCAGTAACTGACCTCTAAGCACACATTAAGTTGATTTTTACTGTATATTCAAGAAGACCAGTCTGAATTTTAATACGTTCCAAATTAGTGAGGGCTAAATTCCTAATACCTTAGTGAGGTTTTTGCTGCACCTAATAATTTAATAGCAGTGGATGCTTTACACATGGCATAGTGGATAAAGCATGGGCCTGGGAGTCAGGAGATCATGGGTTTTAATCCTGGCTCTGCCAGTTGTCTGCTGTGTGTCATTCGGCAAGTCACTTCACTTCTCTGTGCCTCAGTTATCTCATCCATAAAATGGGGATTGAGACTGTGAGCCTCACATGGACAGGGACTGTGTCCAACCCAATTTGCTTGTATCCATCCCAGCACTTAGTATAGTGCCAGGCACATTGTAAGTGCTTAACAAATACCATTATTATTTGGTGATTACTGAGTCACTTTGGGGGCCTGATTGTGTCCAGGGGAGATGGAAATGGTACTTGCAGTCCAGGTCAGGTCAGTTTTAGCTAAAGTAGCAAATGTTTGTCAGTATTTTCAGCTAGAGCTGGTTCAGAATGTCAAGGTGGTGTGAAGGCTAATCATTTTGATCCATCCATCTTTTCTTGGAGTTAAAATGGCAGAGCTCTAATTCTGACCCTGTGGCCAAACTGGTTTCTGTTAGTATTCTGAAAATTTAAAAAAAGTCCTGAAAAGAGTGAAGCCAGCCAGCACTGAAGAGTGAAGTCTATACAACTCTAGCCAGAGTGTATTTTGAGCAGTCTGCTCATTTCTGGATCCTCTCAACAGTAGAAAAATACAGAATTTCAAGAGTAATAAAACAGTGCTAAACCTCCCATTTTCCCATGCCAACCCAGTGACATTCCCCTGCTTCTTCTCTGTATGCCAACCAAAATCAATTTCACATCAGACACCCTGAGAGATTCTACTGACTGAGACCTAGAAAGATGTTGATACTTAAGCTCATAGAGTAGTAGGAACGGAGGGACTGCCTTGGGGATAAATTCAATGAGATAAATCAGTAAGTATTCCTAGTGGTAGCTGAAGATAAAAATCTACAAATGTAGGTATAGTAAAACTCCCATAAAGGAAGAGGGGCCCATGAGGAAGGAGTATACAGATAAGAGTGGCCAAGTGATATTCAATGAAAATGTACCCAGGCTTCATTACATTAGCTACAATCAGGGGAGAAATTGAGAATAAAAAGATCTATCAGACAATCTTTCCAAGAGTAACATAAACACCTACAAAACTTAAAAGCTTTAGGGGACAAAGCACCACAAGATTTATTGTGAGAATCTTATAAGCTTACTGAGGACAAGTACTGTAACAATAAATGTAATAATAATAATGATATTTGTTAAATTCTTACTCTGTGCCCAACACCATATTAAGCTCTGGGGTAGATACAAAATAATCAGGTCAGTCACAGTCTCTTCAACATAGGACTCACGTTCTAAGTGGGGCCAGAAAACAAGTA
Source organism: Ornithorhynchus anatinus (assembly GCF_004115215.2). Classification (NCBI taxonomy): domain Eukaryota; kingdom Metazoa; phylum Chordata; class Mammalia; order Monotremata; family Ornithorhynchidae; genus Ornithorhynchus; species Ornithorhynchus anatinus. The sequence goes on from NC_041751.1 coordinate 18,071,485, forward strand.
CTTAATCTCTATTTTAAATGAGGAAACTGGGACACAGAAAAGTTGTGACTTGCCCCAAATCACTCACCAGGCAAGTGGTGGAAGAGCTGGAATTAGAACCCAGGTCCCCTGACTCTCAGTCCCTTGTTCTTTCCATTAGGCCACACCGCTTCCCATGTCGCTTAATTCTTCTATTTTATTCCCTAGTGCTGAGGACTACACTACACACAGTAGGTGCTCAAAAAGTTTAAATTGAGGGGTGCAGCACATTGCAAAGTGCACCTTGAAGGGTTTTGACCCACAAGGCTGCTTCACAGTTGATGGAACCAAGCATCATAGAAAGTATCATGTCCCAGTAGGTGATTGCCATGGTAGCTGGGGCAGCTTATGCTGCCCATGTTAGCCTGCTGTCTTTCATGATTCCTGTTGGGCCCCTCCACCTTGTGGGACATCACTGGCTCAGTCCAGGTAGGCAGACAGGTCTAGATGTCAGATCTCTTGTTTCCGGAGTAGTGTGCTGAACCAGCAGTAGGGCTATGTGGGGCAGATCAAATGGAAAGTTGAGAAATGGCACCAAATCCACACTGTCTGAATCATTAGTTTAGGTGTTTAGCAAGGTCATTTTTCCAGACTGTTTTCTCCTCAGAAATACCTTCTCTCTGCTGGGGGAGTGAATTTTATGTTCAGTTTTTGCCAGGCAGCAGTAGCCTACTTTTTGGAAGCTGCATTGAACCCCCAAGGGAGGCCCTAAGGTGAAAAGATAGAGGTTGAGGTTGAGAAGAGGGGGAGGAAAAGACTGAAGCACAACTATCACGTGGGCCTTAGGGTGGTCTTGTCGGGTTTGAACTCCAAAACCATTGTTCCTACCAGCAGGACTGCCTCCAGACTAAGATCGATTGAGCATTTCAAGCCAAAATGGAGTTTTCTGGAGGAAAATCATCTTCAGAAATTACACCTCACTTGAAAAACCTAGACAGTATTGGTCAAATCACCAACTTACTCTCTTGTCTATCTTGCCTCCGACCCCTCATTCACGTCCTCCCTCTGGCCTGGAACTCCCTCCCCCTTCGTATATGACAGAGCACCACTCTCCCCACCTTCAAAGCCACATCCTCTCCAAGGGGCTTCCCTAATTAAGCCATTTTTTCCTCTACTCCCTCTCCCTTCTATGTCACCTATATATTTGGATCTGTACCCTTTAAGTGCTTGATATTCACCCCACCCTCAGACCTACAGCACTTATGCGTATAACTGTAATTTGTTTCTTTTAATGTCTGTCTCCCCCTTTAAACCGTAAGCTCCTTTTAGGTATGCTGTTGTATTGTGCTCTCCCAAATGCTTAGTACTGTGCTCTGCACATTGTAAGCTCAAGAAATAGCATTGTTTGACTGACTGCTGTAAATAACTGCAGTGAATCATAATAAGGAATAGTGTGGCCTGGCGGAAAGAGCAGGAACTTGGGAGTCAGAGGCTTGGATTCTAATCTCAGCTCTGCCAGTTGCCTGCTCTGTGACCTTGGAAAAGTCACTTAACTTCTCTGTGCCTCAGTTACCTCATCTGGAAAATAGGGATTAATGTGTCTTCTCCTGTATACTTAGACTGTGAACCTCATGTGGAGCAGAGACTGTGTCTGATCTGAATAACTTCTATCTAAGCCCAGTGCTTAGAACAGTGTTTCTCACATAGAAAGCACTTAACAAATACCATAAGAAAACTGATACCATTATAAAACCTCAAGGAAAAGACATTAGACTCCTAGCCACAGATGCATTTCCTGTCTGATAAAGCACAATATTTATTCTCAGAATCTAAAAATCATACTAAGGGTCAGATCTTTATGTCTAATTGTTTTTAAGCAGTGACTGACCTGCTTAATGTTTCTTGTCACAAGCCCTAGATGTCTCCTCTTCCCCACTCAGACTACATTCTATTTATCAGCCAAATGGAAGCCAAAGCTAGACCTTTCCCTTTCCCCAAGCCTTGCTACACTAGAACTGTTTTTCTTCAGACAAAAAGTTTTATAAGTCAGAAAGTGAGCCAAAGTCATTCATGAATCATATTTTCAAAACATGACAAGATACATTGTGATAAAGCAATATTTGCTGCACATATAGTTACTTGAACTGTTTTGCTTTGACAAAACTTAGAATTATGACATTTGAACCAAGGAAGCAATAGAAAGAATTGATAGAATTAACTGATACAATAAGAAAGAGTTATTGTGGTCCAGTGAAGTCCTTCATTTAGTCTAAACTCACATAATGATATCCAAAAACACAAGGCATTGGAGTTATTTCAGGCTTATTATCTACCTGTGTTTTTTGCCATGAAGGGAGAAGAGGTTTTGGTGTTATTGCATTTTATAATTAAAAGAACAACTTAAACATCTTAAATACCCTTTTATTTATGGCCTATTTTTTATTTTGAATTGGCTGGATTGAAAGTAGAATCTAAAGAGCCTTAAAAGTGAGGGGTCAGACTGTTCACTCTCCTTCTACCAAAACAGTAAAATGACTTTACTCTTCTGCCACTCGATCTTTCTGCAAACTCCAAAGAAGGAGCAGCTTGACCTCTTAGAGCAAGACCTGGGAGTCAGAAGGACCTGGGCTCCAATTTTGGCTCTGCCATTTGTCTGCTTTGTGACCTTGGGCAAGTCACTTCACGTGTCTGTGCCTCAGTTTCCTCATCTGCAAAATGGGGATTAAAACTGTGTGCTCCATGTATGACTGGATTGTGTCTAAGCTGATTAGCTTGTATCTCTTGCAGTGCTTAGAACAGCGATTAGTACATAGTAAGCACTTAACAAATACCATTAGAAGAAGAAGAAGAAACCCCCTCAGACCCAAAAAGGATTGAAGTTATCATCTCCCATACAAGATGCTGGGAAAAGCAAAATCAAGAGTCTGGTGACTGCCTAGAGATAAAGGCCAGAGAGCCGGGCCCCTAGTGACAGAGCATACCTAGGAGTTAAATAGTCTAGGTGAGGTCACCATACAATTAAAGATAGTGGTTAACCCTCCTCCTTGCAGGTACTTCTGCCTCTGGCGGGCAAGCTATAATTACTGGGTTGCTGTAATACAGCTATGGCTGTGGTGGAATTCCCGAGCACAATCAATTGATTGTTTCACTTTAATAAAGTGTGCGTATGGTGTAAGAGTCTTTAATGAGTTCTGGTGGTTGTCTGCTATGAAGAAGGCTAACACCTGCCTGTTCTCAGTAAAACACCGTCACTTCAAAACAAGGTAGGGTGTTGTGTTTTCATGCCGTCACCAGCCTCTTCACATCGGTTAATCTCGTCTCTCATGGGGCATAGTTTAGTGCTGTTCCTGAAACCATAGAAAGAATGACTAGAATCTTTATGGTTTGTTAAGAAAGGTTATTGTAGTAGTTAGTTGCTCCCAGTGTGGCTTTTTTTAAGCTTTTTCTTTGGTGGGGTGTTTTTTTTTGGTTGTCTTAAAGAAGTTAAAATAATTTTGCTGAGGTAATTGTTTTATTTCCCCCCCCCTTTCTACAGCTTCTCTGTAACCACAGCCTCTCCCCAGAAAGAGTGATAGGATCTGGAAGGCATCACTGAAATTATACATACTGTCACCAAGCTCCTTTTAATTTTATGCTCTCAGTGTGCCATCCTTGCAATGAAAACTTTTCTTCCAGACAGGCATCCCCCAGTGAAACTGCTACTCACAGTGCCACTCCTTCTAAGGGAGCTTCAGAGTTGTTGTTTGACTATTTCCAGGGGCGTGGTGGGGTGGATGAGGATGCAATTAAGGATATAGTTGCAACTCAAGTGAAAATTTTCTTAATTAAAACTCGTGGGAGGAGGAGAAAATGCAAAACATCCTCTGACATACAGTTAATAACAGTAGCTTGCAATAGATAATAATAATACTTAGCACTTATATAGATAACCCTTTTCATCTTCAAAGCACTTTACTAAGATTTAGCTAATTAATTCTCACAACACCCCTGTGAGGTAGCTTTTTATTATCCCCACTTTACAGATGAAGAAACGAAAACCAAGTTAGCGTTAAGTGGCTCGCCTAGAGCCACAGAGGGAGTTGCTGTCATTATATCGTCCTATCTTTCTTCCCCTGTGAAACAGCACATGCAAACCCATAAAAAATCGAGTCACTTCAACAATTCCCAGAAACTTAGTTATGAGGTAAGACCGGAATGCGGCTTGTTCATATTCAGAATATTAAGCCTCAGTTTTGCAGCATTTGCAGACACTTGGAAAGGAGTACACATCACAAGCATGTAAACAGCTGTGAAGGGGAAAAAGCTTAGAGTAACAGAATAGGCTGCCAAATTCATCGCTGCCATGTGTGCTGTGTAATACTTGTCATCTCAAGTGAGTCATTAAAAGGTTTCCCCTAATGGTGCTTTGAAGTGCTGTGACAGCTTGAGAGCATCTATAAATTGCCACAAACAGCCCTCATACTGAGTTAGCTAATTGCTTGCTCTTTGACTTATTAGGAGTCACTGAGTTAAATAATTTGTCACATGTGTGGCTCATAATAAATAATGTGACTAGCCAGTTTGTGGGCTGTTTCGGTGATATATCGTTGCCCCCTTTGGAAGTTGACGTAGGCGGCTATCAAATATGGGTTCATTCAGACCATGGGATTGTCAGGCTCTTGTGAAAAAATAAGTTCTTGGAAGTGCTGGAAGTTGAAAAGAAATTAAGTTGTTGCCAAAAGGGTGTGTTGATTTATTTTTGAAGTTTTCCAGAAAATGTTGTATGACCAGACTCCTCTTCCCAGGTATTCAGTGATTTAAACCAAGTCTGTTAATACCGTACTTTCCCATGTGCTTAATACAATGCTTTGCATTCAGTAAGTGCTCAATAAATGCAAGTGATTGATTTAAAATGATAATCATTATCAGTGGTTAGAAAAGATCCTCTGATCTGCCTTCTCACCAGAAAGTAGCATCCTAGAGGCTGGAATAATTTAACTTTTTGAATGTTTTATTTCTAAGTAAATGTGTAGGAATGTTTTGCACACAGTAAGCGCTCAATAAATACTACTGAATGAATGAATGAAAAAATTCCAGCTTTATAAGAACACACAGAAGGATCATATGTTGACTTGATATTATCATGTGTCCATTAGCTGAGTCCATTCTATGTTCAACTAGTGTATGTTAAATTCATTAGTAAAAGACACTTTGAGAGTACTATATTAACTTCCAAAAGCAAGGCCAAATTTCTTAGAGATAAGGTTACTTTTAAACAGATAATTATAAAACCGTTGGGGAAGATTAGGATAAATCACTCACTTTTCAAAGACTATTTTCAATTTATACTTTGTCCTAGCTATCTTTTTACTTAGTAGTTAATAGAATGCCACTGGGTCATCATTTACCTGACTGTGTTCCAGTATGTTTCCATAAAGATTCAAATGCCATAATATGAATATGAAATCATCATCTTAAAAATATCAAATTCAAGACTTATAATGGTTTTTGTTCTTCGTGAACATGATTTTTTAAAGAATACTTTTCTGCCATATTCTGTGATGATTTGTTCTTTCTCCCAATTTATCTTGGGTTTTAATATATCTCTCTGGTGCACATTATAACTGGGACAACGGGCAATAAAAGTGCCAGAAAATCTGAAACAGTGAGGCAGAGAAGTCACAAACAACTCCCAGCTGTAGTATTTTGAAGATGTTCATCCTTTTTTACCCATAGGAATCTAGAGCTTAACTCACACAGTTTGGGTGTCTGAAGCTATTAACTGACTATTAACTAGTGGCTTAAATTAGATTTTCTCTGGTTGCGAGAAGAATTTATACTGAGTACAGTAACTGGTTGAATCATTTAGCTGGAATAGGGAATAGGAAGTGATTTATTAATCCAGTCAATGATGTTTGCTTTTATCTGTGCTGCCATTATTCTGCTAACTTAAATCCTGGAGTGGCACCAGTGAAAACAGCACTACTCTAGGAATCAGAAGACCTGGGTTCCCGTCCTGGTTCTAGTCCCAATTCTTCCTGTAGCTGACTAATGTGGATGAAGAACACACATGCACTTTGTAATCTGTTGCATCCCTGCCTGTCTACCTGCTTCTTGCACTCCATGCCCCAGAGAGAACATGCCTGGCAGAGGTAGGAGAGGACTAGGACTAGGACTAGCATTATTCCACTGCACAGGTTTTTGGTTCTGAAGTCTCAGGACGGGGGCTCCTGAAAACTTTACGAGAGCTGTGGGCTGGCGGATTTGAAAGGCGAAGATAGAGGCATAAGCAAGAGGTCAAAGGTTGAGAGTGAGGTACTTGGGTGAGCTTGGAAGGAGTGAAAAATGCAATTTGGAAAGTAGTGGTGGAAAGCCTTGAAGCCAATGATGAGGTGTTTCTAATTGATGAGGAAGGAACCGATTTGTACATTCCAAGCGTGTAGCACAGTGCTCTGCACATAGTAAGCGCTCAATAAACACTACTGAATGAATGAATGGATGAAATGGGTTTTCATCCTCTAGACTGTAAACTCGTTGTGAGCGGGGGATATGTTAGCAACTACTGTGAGCCCTATTATGGGACAGGGACTGTGTCCAACCCGATTATCTTGTACCTACCCCAGTGCTTAGAACAAAGCCTGATACATAGTAAACACATAACAAATACCATTAAAACAAAGCACTCAGTTATTTTCTACTCTCCCAAGCACTTAGGTTAGTGCTCAATAAATATGATTGATTTTCCTATGAAATACAGTATTCATAGCTTCTAGAATCTATGCAAAAAACCTCTAGTCTGTAAACTCATTGTGGGCAGGGAACATGTCTACCAGCTCTCCTGTTGTAAACAAGTGTTTAGTACGGTGCTCTGAACACACTAAGCATTCAATAAATCCCATTGGTTATTCAAATAAGATACAGAAGAAGATACCCAAGTCAGTGTCCCACACAGTAAGCACTCAATACAATTGATTGATTGGAAGTTTTTGAGAAATGGAAAGGCATGGGCCAAATGTGGCTTTAGAAAGCTAATGTGGGAAGCAGGGAGTAGTATTGAATGAAGTGGGAGAGGCTGGAGTTTGGGAGACCAGCGAAAAGGCTGATAGAGTAGTTTTTATCATAAAATGGTAAGAGCTTGAAACCAGGCTGTTGGAAATTTGGGTAGAGTGGAAACAATAGTCTGGGATGCGTTGTGGAGGAAAAACCGACAGGATTTAATAGTTGATAGAATGTGAGAGCGAAAAATTAGCAAGGAGTCGAGAATAATACCAAGGTCGGAGGGTGCTAGCCAAGCCGGTATAGTCGAAAGAGATGGGAAAGTCAAAAGTGGGAGTGGCTATAGTAGAGTGATGAATTTTAAACATGTTAAGTGAGAGGTGCTTGCTGGACATCTAATTGGAAATATCTTGGACGCCCACAAAAAGGCAAAGTTGCATAGCAGGAGAGACGTCAGGGTTAGTGAGGTCAATTTGGAAGTCAGCCCCATAAAGGTGGTAGCTAAAGCCATCCAAGTGGATGAACTTCCCAACTGAGTGAGAAGGATAGGGGACCCATAGCTTTACAGGACACCTCGAGGGATGAGGGGTGAGGAAAACCATCCCCTGTAACCAGGTTTTTCTAGTCTATTACTTTAATATTAAATGTAGTGACAACTGCCACCAGCTCTCCCTCTTGCCCCTATTCACTTGTCTCCCTGCCCCAACTAAAACTAGGACAGAGCCAAAAGAGAGGGTGAGGCAGTCAAAAATGACCTGGGAGGCCTGGGGGAGGTTTGCCGTTCTCTCCATTATGGCTGTCCCCATCCCCTAGCTTTTTTCTGAAATGGGAACTGTAAGATGGGAACAGCAGGGAGTGAGGGGGTGCAGAGGTTGCCACTGTTTTAAAATTAAAGTTTAAACACTAAGAAAATTCCAGAAGAATTATGAGGGTTGGGTCAGCATAGTAGGGAATTGGGGGATGGAAATGGAAGCCTGAGGGTTCAACAGTGGCAGCCAGGCAAGTTTTGAAACCAATCAAAGGAAGGCAAAGCCATTGGTGGGCATAGGGAGTTTGGGAGAGGGACCCAGTGGGCAAAAGGGGGCAGGAAAGCTTCCGGGAACCAGGAAGGACCCTCACCCCACCCCCAGCCCCACAGCACGGACATATCCATAATTTACTTATATCAATGTCTGTTTCTTCTAGACTGTAAGCTCCTTGTGGGCTGGGAACGTTTATACCAACTCTGCTGTACCTTGCTCTTGCAAGTGCTTTGCGCGCAGTAAGCACTCAATAAATACCATTGATTGATTGAGGGGTTTAAACTGGACTCTGCCTCCCTTATCTGACTACAGCAGAACTCCGGAACTCCCCTCCTCCTTAGAGACTTGATATTTGGTCACAAGTATGAGTGGTCAGTGTGAGTCATAAAACTGTGAAAACAGATTAAGCTAATACAAGAAAAATTTGTGAACGAGTAGAGTTTTTAGTAGAGGTGTTTAGGAGAAGGATGGGATTTGGCCAAAAGGAGAAGAGTCTTTCAAATGGGATCATGGTATGTTAGTGGCGATTATTCTGATGTGTGGCTGTCCAGTGGATCCTTGTCTATGAATGGCATTATTGCTCCTCACAGGGACTGAGTTCAAAGGTATACATTTTACATTAGGAAAATATTGTGGACAAGTAGTGTTCAATTTTAAATGATTTAGGAATTGATAACTAGCATACATAGCATACATATTGAGCATACATAGCTCAACCAGCAAACTGCCACTGAATCATAAATGGAGTCCCATTTAATATCAATCAACGGTGCTTACTGTGTGCAAGCCTGTACTAAATGCTTAGGGAAGGACAATAAAACAAAGTTGGTAGATGCAGTCCCTGCCCACAAGGACCTCGCAGTCTTGAGAAAGCCAAATAACAATAAACAGAAAGCCAAATAATACTTGGGAGAATTAACTTCTATTCTCCAATAACATTTTGCTATGTGGATTTCAGTAGCTCCTGCTATTTAACATTTTTCAACTTTTTTTGCGCTCTGTGATGTAAATGTTCTGGCTCTCAGGCCTTTTTCAAACAAGTATGTTTCGCTGAGTAGCCCGATACAGTAAAACCTTTGTTCTCAGCAGCATGCAGATATATGTGTACTGTACAATATTTATCTGGTCTGGAATAAGTATTAATCTTTAATTACTGTATAAACATTTTAAACAGGTGTGGAATAACTGCACTCTCAACAATTCAGTGTTTATCTACTCATTCACTGGACAGTGTTGGCTCTGCTACTTGACGGCTTTCACCTTGCTATGTTTAAGGTGGAAGGGAAGGGGGTGGTGGGCATAGGGTAGAAAAATGCCCCAAATCCCACATGAATCAGAAATTTCCAGTTATAAATTATGCACCAACATAACATCCTTTACCACAGTTTGCGAGCCAGGGCTTGAGTTTGGGGTACTTTATAGCAGAAAAATGTTTTTTTGTGTGTGTGTTTTTCTTGGTGGGTTTTTTCTTCAGTGGATTGCACACCTTTGCACTCCTTCCACTCCTAGGGCCCTGTGCTTTGGGCCTGTGGTGTGAGGAGATATAAAGCAGCGTTTTTCTAACAGCCTTTGAAAACAATGAGGGTTCTGTTCACAGGAGGCCAAACTTTTGCAGCCCTGCCTCACTGGGTTGGAATGACTAGTGGAACCCAGGTTCAAAGCTCTTGGCCTCCAAGTGCTTTAATTCAACACTATTTTTGCTTCTCTAACCTCTGTTTTTTCTACTTAAACCATCTAAGGTCTCCTTGTTTTGTAGAGAAATAAGCAGTGACTTTTTATAATTAGATTATAGATAATTGAGTGAAGACTTGGATTTTTTTTAATGTCATTTAATCTCCCATCTCTTCCCGCCCCATTGAAGTTTATCACTATTGCTTAGCTTGTTGTAAATTTTCACTGTTTTTGTCTAACTCTTGGTTTCCAGAGGTGAAAAACTAAAGCCAGCAAAAGGTATTTTGAACTCCCCCTGAGCGGCAAAGGGGAGGTGCGGGAACTAAAATAAATACAAGTATCTTTTAAGGTATTATTCAGGATGTCCTTGGTATCTTGTGATCATTCCTTCACCTTGGTTACCTTATGGTGGAAATAGAAAAAAAAGAACAGCAGGAGGCATACAAAATGGTAATGCTCGCCACAGAAACGGGATATACATCAAAAATGTTTTTCATAGCTATTTAGTCCTCTGAAGTCAAATATGAAACAGTAGGTTTCATTCAAGAAATTTTTATCCTACCTGTAGTTTTCATGAATCTATAATAGTATTCTGAAAGAACAACAGATTAGTATTGGATTGGAACTAGAGTCTAGTCCTGACATAAATGCACCTGCACTATAGATATAAGGTGTTCTTCCTTAAATTGGCCTTGAATTATGTTTGTATCTGGTGAATGTGCTGTTTGGGAAAAAAGCATAAATAAATGAAAGAGAAGGATAAATCTTTCATCATCCCTGTTTTGAAACAGAGAACTAAATGATCAGCAGTGTGTTGTACTCTCCCAGCACTTAGCACATAGCAAGCACTCAATAAATACGATTGATTGACTTAATGATCAGGCTGACTTTTAGATATATTTTCTTTCCATGCTTTTTGCTCATTTTTGCTATCGAAGGAGAGAAGAGGAAGTTTGCAACTTTGGCCTCACATGCTTATTCTTTATATTTGATGAGGATAGAATAGATTTTCAAAAATGTTAAGGTCACAGTTACGGGATAGGGTTTTGGTGTGTCTCGTTCTGGTTTGTTTTTTTAAGTGGTGCTAAGCAGATCAGGGCTCACCTATTTTGTTGTTATACATTTGATATTTCTCTTACCCATCTTTCATAATTTCCATATGTGCATAAAAGACTTAAACTTCATCGGATTATTTCCTGGGATGGGAAAAAAGCTAATATTTTGAGTCATCAGGTATTTTGAAACACTGTTTATTTTCCTTGTGCTTAAAATTAGATTTCCATTCACTAATTATGTTATCTTCACTATCTGATTACAAAAAGCACAATAATTATTATTTTGAAAAAAATTAAGATTTTTTTGAAATGTTTTCACTTTTTTAAATGGAACCTTTTTAAAAAAAATACATTGCTATTAATGGCCCCATTTTCCTTTTCTCATATTTAATTTTTACAGTATGCTCCAACTCTTGTAACAGGATTTTCTTTTTTTCAAGTATCAAAATATTACTATAATGCCTGTGAGATGTGTTATGGTAAAGTCATCTCTAATTGTTACACTTAGGTATCGGTGTGTAGAGAGACATATTCAAGAAAATATTTTAAGACTATTTTATCCCTTTTCCTTGAATTCTTGTTCTAATTGGTGAGCTTTTATGAACTGCTCCTATTTCCTAGGAGATGTAGTTATAAAAATGGCTTTGAGAGAAAAATTTTAAATGAGAAATTACTATTTAATAAGTTAGAATATAAATTGGAAAACTGCGTATTTCTTAATAATTATTTCATAATGGTATTGCAAAAAAAAATGCAACATCTAGGATCTGGAGGATTGTAACCTTTTGCAAAAAATATTTATATATGAGATTTTAAAATTTCTTGTTCATATTTCTAAATATTTACATATTTGGTGGTGTGTACGTATGTTAAGGCATTTTAATTTTATTGGTCCTCATATAGTCCTCTCAATAGATAAGGAAGAAGTGATTCGGGTGCATTTTTTTTTTTAATGTGATGATTCAGAAAGACCACTTTTTGATTAAATGAATAATGCAAGGCCTTTTTATTATTGGAAGAAGTGAAAAAAATATATTTTTAACATTTTCTAAAATAAAATGTTTTCTCTTAAATATTAGGTACCTGATTTATTCAATTAAAGTCAAAATATTTAAACCTCTAGAATAGTCAATAATTATTCATTTCACTGTTTATATCCTGAATGCATATTTAAATGTTAATAAACAGATATTCTGTGTAAAGCAGGAGAAAGCATTTTGAAGGATGTTAAATTCAGCTCTGCATGGTTGCCCAAAGCAGATGTGCTTTAAGTACACAAAAATTATCACTATTTTCTAATTGATGGCAATCATATCCTACAAAAATCCTTTGTACATCTCATGCCTCTAAAAGGCAAGCAAATAGAACTCATTTTTTAATCCCCTTTTTCAAGACAAAGTCTTCTAGAATTCTATAGTACTTTGCCAAATTAATAAAAATAGTATCTAGTATATAATAGATGTTTGCTCTTTTGGACTTACTATTTCTATGGCATCTTCTACCCTATTCTAAATCCACAAAAGTAAACACGAGGAAAAATGTTTCATTTTTACATGAGAGAAAAATGGTATTAGTTGCATTCCTGGGAAGGATAAACTAATCATCATTTTGATTTACCCTTTTGGGGCAACCCAGAAATGGGTAATTGAAATCTCTAGCCATTTTGAAGGTAAACTTTAAACTCATTATGATTCTGCTAATTCTGTTAATGTATTCTCCCAAGCGCTTAGTACATTGCTGTGCACATAGTGAGAGCTCAGTAAATGCCACTGATTGATTGAAGGTACCTATTGGCTTCAGTAAATGCCATAAAAAGTAAAACAGGTAATGAACACTAAATGATAAGAAGCATATTGGTTTTATTGTCTAAAATCACAATTTTCTCATTTTATATCCTAGTTAGATAACTGTATTTCTTATTCAGCAGAATAAGTATACTGTTGAATTATTTTTCATTTTTAAACAATTAATCCAATTAATATTCTCAATTTTAGCAATTGGTTTTTTCATGTCTACCAACTCTGTTATAGTGTACTTTCACAACTGCTTAGTAGAGTGCTCTCAACCCAGCAAGTGCTCATTAAATACCATTGATTAATTGAATTGAAAAAATGTGATAAAATAGACCCTCTTCTCTTTTCTTGCTGCCTCCTCTGCAGTGGGTGTTTATGCAAAGGAAGGGCCATTGTTATGGTTTGGAATATTAAAATAATTTTTATTTCTATTGAAATGCTGCTGGGTCACCCACAGTTTCAAAAATAAACGTAAGCTGAACTCATCAAACACAGTATTTTTCTACTAATCTAGGAAGAATGGGAAGTTCTTGTGCAGAAATTGGGTTTCCTTTCATCATTATTATCTTCCATCCTGTTCAAGTTATTTTTTTGAAATCCAAGTTGTATAGTTGCCCTTCACATTGGAAGGGAACACCACTGACAGCGAAGTTCACCTATGAGTGCTTGTATCGCTGAAAAGGTCAATGCAGAACACACATTGTGCACACAAAAGCTGTACATTATTATGCTGTTATGTTTGAAGTTTGGCACTATTTTATTTTTTTTGTCTCTATTTCCCTCATTCCTTACAAAGCTTCTGCTCAAAAGGAACCACTCCTTTCTTGATAGCTGTGCATCATGTTGGTCTAATCTTGGTGTCAATTTCAAGTTGAATTCAAATTAAATACAGTAAGTTTATTAATCAATCATATTTATTGAGTGTTCACTGTGCAAGAGCACTGCACTTGGGAGAGTACAATATAACAGAATTGATAGACACATTCACTGCCTACAAGGAGCTTACAGTCTAGAGAGGGAAAATTTATAGTGTAACTAAAATTTAAACAATTAATCATGAGTATTAAATGAAGCTCTTTTGCCATTTTAGATTTTATGTAATGATCACGATTATTTATTTAAGTCATGGCTTATAATTTGTATTTTTAGTATGAATAATAGTGGGTAAATAAAAGGTCCAGGTTAAGAGTGTATGTTTAGGGTCCCCAACTTGCAGAAAAGCGGTGTTGCCTAGTGAACAGAGCACAGACATGGGAGTCAGAAGGACCTGGATTCTAATCCCTGCTCTGCCACTAGTCTTCTGTGTGACCTCGGGTAGGTCATTTCACTTCTCTATGCCTCAGTTACCTCAACTGTAAAGTGGAGATTAAGACTGTGAGTCCCATGTGGGACAGGGACTGTGTCCAATCTGACAAGTTTGTATATATCCCAGAACTTGGTACAGTGCCTGGCACATAGTAAGTACTTAACAATTAGCACAATTATTATTGTTATTCCTCATATTGCCTTTGGAATTGCAGCACCTCTAATGATAATTCTGACATTGAGTAGATTATTGATGGCCAATCCATTACTCACCAGCACCACAGTAACAGTAACATGAATATCCTTCAGGTTTCAGGCTCAATGATTAAATTGTTATTCAAAAACATCATTTTGGGATATGGGAACATTCTTGTATATGCTCCTTGAAAAACTGTCTGGGGTGAAATGTGCCTATGTCTAATATATTCGCTGAGCAGAGGTAGACTGATACTGTTCAATTTAGCAGGCTTTTGTCAAGTAGCAAGACAGGGTCACCAACAATGAGATCCTGGCATGCTGTCAGACCACCAACATTAATGTAATGCTCAGCAAAATTCACTTTTGATGGGAGATGGATGAGGAGAATGGAAAAATGGCAGGGACCTAAAAGCGATGAACCAAAGAAGGACATTAAAGGCATTCTGAAGTAAAACCTTAAATGACAATGCTTGCTGTAGGCAGAGAACATCTGCTTACTCTGCTGTATTGTAATCAATCCATCATAGCTAATCATGGCTCCACCACTCCCTCGTTGTGTGACTTTGGAAAAGTCATGTAACTTCTCTAGGCCTCAGTATCCTCAACTGCAGGATGGGGATTCAATACGTGTTCTCACTCTTACTTAAATGTTGAGCTCCATGTGGGCAAAGTCTTTATTCGACTTGTATCCACCCAGCACTTAGAACAATGCTTGCCACACAATAAATGCTTAACAAATGCCGTAAAAAATATTTCTTGAAATGTCACTTCACTGTCTTAGGATACACTGTGTAAAATATTTGATAAGCAAATAAGTCAGGCAGTCTGACCTTGACCTGGGAATTGACTGGTTAAAAAAAATGTATATTTGTCTTCACCAAATGGAGCTTTTGAGGCTTCTAGTCAAATCAAGTTAAAAATACTAACAGTATATTCAACTTTTCTTTACATCCACATCTGGTTTTGATCAATGGTTTTTGACAGGAAGAGGGCATATGTGTGTGTATGTATATAATGAAACAACTGCAGCATATGAAAATAGTCTTCTGTGTGCTGTTAAAATGTAGAGGTAGCACCTAGTACAGTGCTTTACCCACAGTAGGTGTTCAATAAATGCTGATGATAATGGAATGAAATGACGTTTTTAAAAATGAGAACTAATTGTACTTTGAGTCATTTAGTGAATGATAGATTTCTGTTTTTGAATTTAAGCAAGGGCTAAGACTTTTCCAGATTTACAATTCATTTTGTGCATTTTCTGCATTTGTTCTAAATGTTCTAACAGGATTTTTTCCCCCACACTTAAAAAAGAGCAGACTTGTGAAGATTTTATCATAATTGTTTCTTTATGGTATGTATTAAGCACTTACTGTGTGACAAGCACTGTACTAAGCTCTGCGGTAGATATAAGGTAATAGGGTTGGACTCAGCCACTGTCCCCCATGGGTCTCACAGTCTTAATCCCCATTTTGCAGATGAGGTAACTGAGACATAGAGAAATTAACTAAGCAACTTGCCCAAGGTTACACAGGAGATAAGTGG
Source organism: Ornithorhynchus anatinus (assembly GCF_004115215.2). Lineage (NCBI taxonomy): Eukaryota > Metazoa > Chordata > Mammalia > Monotremata > Ornithorhynchidae > Ornithorhynchus > Ornithorhynchus anatinus. The sequence goes on from NC_041751.1 coordinate 18,087,004, forward strand.
AGGAGCCAGAATTAGAACCCAGGTCTTCTGACTCCAGGCCCATGCTCTTTCTACTAGACCACACTGTTTATAAACGAGTAAAAGTGTGTAAAGTCCTTGAAGATGGAAAGTGTTGGATATTTAAATAGAGCACTGTTTCCACACTCTTGGTGGCCATAACTGCTGACATTGTGGTAATTTACACTTAATTATTGATGTATTTTTACTTTCTAAAGTGGTGGCACAATCTGTCGATTTTGATCTATATTTTGACCTCTGTGCTGTTGTTTGTTCTCTGACTTGAAACTTAATCCAGCAATCAGTAGGTGACCATTTACCAAAGCCATTATTCTCTGAACTAACCAGATTTGGCAAAAATTACTTAAATGGCACTGAGAGAGCTTAATTGAAATTCACTGTTCTGATGCAATATCACCGCATTGATCTCCTAGGTGAGTGTTGGGTCTGGATGTCGGAACGGATCTTGTGAAAGTTGTCGGTCTATTAGTCACTGCCACTGAGCCAGAGCACTTGCCAAAACCCCGCTTCGTTTCAAGCCTCCTCATTACCCACCCAAAATCCAAACCAGTGGGCCAGACCTCCTTCTGTCAGCTTCTAATACTGACTTTGGTATTATTGACTTCCCCTTGTAGCAAATTATATTTAAAAGGTGGCAGACTTGTATTTCAGAACCTATTGGAGGCCCTCGATGATTACAGTGCTCCAAAACCAGTTAAAGGAAAAAATGAACAGAAGCCTCCCAGAGAGCCTGCTCAAAGAAGCTTTCTTATAAATTACTTAAATTTGTTAGATTCCCACCCAATTGTTTTTTGGAACAAATGATGAAAATTAACTTCAATTAGGGGAGTGATAGCTGATACACAAATAAAAATCTCCCCAGTGATTCTGCAGAACCAAATGGTCCAATCTCTTTCATTTTGAAAGATACTGTTTTTGTCACCTCTTTACCACTCCTGTTCCCCAACTTGCTCCTTCTCTGTTTTCTCCACAATAGACACCTCCCCCATACTTTCTCACTGAAAGTCATGACAGGAAAAAAAGAGAGCAAGTCAAATCAGAACTAAATTAGTATTTGGTTTGACATACCAGAAAAAATGGAATGAAGTTCTAGTGACAAGCAAAGCATTGTTGTTGAAATGTTTATAAAAGTCCTCTCCTACTTCACTGGGCCATTTAGGAAGTTTGGTCACCGGTACAAAGCCATACAGCTGCACACAATATAAAGTAAGTTTAACAGCATATTTGGTGAGTTTATAACTTCCCTGGGGCATTTTAACATTAAAAATAGTGATTGTTAACCTGGTCCATCTGAACTTGAATATAAGCTTACTTTGCAAGAAATGAGGGGTAACGTCTCAAGTACTTTTCCTTGGATTTTATTATTGCTTCAAGAGCTTACATTACTTTATGACTGCATTTTCTTTTTTATTTTGCACAACATGCTGAGATATTATGGCTCACATTCTCATTGGCAAAGGCAGCCAACTCTGAGCTAACTGTACTCTTCTTTGGAGTGATGCAGATAATATGTAGAAGACATAATTAAGGTGGCTTTTCGATAGTGTGAATTTGGATAAACAATAAACTGTTTCAGTTTATATGTTAATATGTAGGATATGTATGGATTTTTCATATTTTAAAGAAATGGGCAATTCTAAAATTGGGTGTAGTTTCTCAAAAAATTGTCAAGATTAGAGGTTTTAGTAGTTTTTATTTTTATGGTACAACAGCTGAATGTTGTTTCTTCAGAAATCTGACTGACTGGTTTTTCAAGTGTTGCAAATGGGTAAATGAATTTGCAATTTCCTACTTGCTGCTTTATCCTCGTTCTTATTGCAGTTTCCACTATCTGTTCATAATTTTTGTCTTCATTAAATTGTGAGCTACGTGGCAACATGCAGCCTGTTTCTTGCTACCATTGAACTCTCCCAAGTATGTAGCACTTACTAGGAGCTCAGTAAGTGGCATTGATCAACTTCAAAGCAATGCCTTGATTCATAGTAATGTTAAGGCAAACCTATTTGGTTTTGGAGTGAGGACTTTACAAAGTTTTGGACAAATATTTAAGACAGAAGCAAAAATTATCTATGGATTTTAGTTATGCAAAGAAGTTTCAAACACTTTGTACTGTGGGGAGAAGGAAAATTCACCAGAAATATATATATATATTTATGTCACATTTAATGACCGAAACATCTTGATATTGCATTTTAAAATTCATAATATTTATTGATGACAATGTAGATATTTACAATTCATCATCAAAATGTGTTAAGTCAATTGTGGTTAAATTAAGAAGGATTCATAAATCCATGTGAGCACATTGTGATAGTGAAAACATTGGTGAAAAACCAACAAAATTGAAAAACTCAAATTGTTGAGGGTCTTTTTAGTAATAGGAGAGAGTTTAGCTTTAAACCTTAGTTCTACAATGTGATTGCGGGTCTCGCAGAGGACAAAACTGTGCTGAAAATGTTAGAGTCTTGTATGCCGTAAATATATAATAATGGTATTTGTTAAGAGTTTACTATGTGCCAATCACTGTTCTAAACACTGATAAATATATCTAAGGATAAATATATCCTTACAATTTTATAATTTAAAATTTATAAAATTTAAAATATAAATATAATTATATTCCTAAAGTTTTTCAATAATTTGGCACTCGTGGAAATTCAAAGCAGAGTTAATCAGTGATATTTATCTAGCACTTAATGTGCGCGGCATGGAACTAAGCATTTGGGAGATTTCATAGTCATGATCCCCGCCCTCAAGAAGTTTACATTCTAGTGGAGTAGACAGACATTAAAATAAATTGTAGTAATTTTCTGTGAATTTCTGCTAACAGTAAAGTCAGCATGCAAACTCATAGTGTACTTTCCTCATTTTAGGGTACTAAAATAGATATCACTGGTATAAATAAATATAGGATATTTCTTCTTTTTATTTTAAGTCAAATATCTGAAGAACAAAGGAAGCAGCATGGCTCAGTGGAAAGAGCAGAAGCCTGGGAGTCAGAGGACCTGGGTTCTAATCCCAGCTCTACCTTGTGTCTCCTGTGTGACTTTAGGCAAGTCAGAGAAGCAGCGTGGCTCAGTGGAAAGAGCCCGGGCTTGGGAGTCAGAGATCATGGGTTCGAATCCCAGCTCTGCCACTTGTCAGCTGTGTGTGAGGGAATTAAAGTGGGTGAGGGTGAAGGACAGTGAGAAGAGTGACCTTGGGAGGAGTGGTAAATGCAGGCTGAGAAGTAGCTAATAAAATTCTCACCATGGATGGTGTCATCCTTGAACTTGAGCGACAGTTATAGGGATTAATCTCTTGAGGGTTTAATTTCCAGGTTTTAAATAAGTGACAGCTACCAGCCCTGTTGTGCCAGATTAGGTCTTAGACCTCAGGCTCCTGGCACAGGAGCAGTACTGCCTCCTCTTAAGCAAAATTGAGACATCCCCATCATAAATGAACCTCATCCCTGCTGCAGCTGCAGACAATTAAAATGCAAATTGAAAGCATGGTCTTCCTGCTAGCCATTCAGGGAGATAATGTTTCCATGGTCGATCTACGTTGGCAAGCCAGAATACTGCTACACAGTGCCTTCTCAGCCAGGAGGACTATTCTGATTTATGGAAGTAAATGAAGCATTAGGTGCTGCATTGTCATAGGTAAGAACTATCCTGCAGGCAGCTCATATGGAAGCATTCCCACCTTGTCTTCTCCCTGTCTCATTCTTATAGATCTACTCTCAAAAATTTGCTACTTGAAACTGGAGAAGAGGAAGAAAGTATAAAGTAACATTCACATAGGAGATGGGGTTGAGTGAAAACTGAAAGGGATTCCCTAAGATACAAAGCTGAGCATCCTGGTAGCAACTTTAACATGTAAATGCAGTGCCAGAGACAAAGCATGCCCAAGCCCAGCAGATGTGAGAGATTTTCACAAGTGCCCATTATTTGGTCTTTCAGAAGTATATCGGCATGCTAAAACTGGGGGAGATTTTTGTACCAAAGTTAGCCCAACTGAAAACAATTTGGGAGTCAGAAGATGCAGATTTTTATTCCAGCTCTGCCATTTGCCTTCTACATGACCTTGGGCATCTCTATAAAATGGAGATAAATATTATAAATCCCATGTGGGACGGAGACTACTTCTGATCTGTGTCACCCTTGCACTTGTATTTACCCCTCTCTCAGCTCCACAGCATTTATGTATATACCCATAATTTATTCATTTATATTCCTGTTTGTCTTCCCCTGTCTACCAACTCTATTATATTGGACTCCCTCAAGCGCTTAATTCAGTGCTTCCACTGAAATGTTCATTAAATATGATTGTTTAGTACCTAGTAAGTGCTTAATAAAATTCATAATTTATTATATACATTCCACAAATTTCAAATACTTATATGTTCATATATGCATATTTATATACATATATGAAAGGAAGCGGGGAAAATAGTATTGCTACGGAATGATAGGGTCTTCCTTTCACAGACAGACTTGGGTTATAAACATAGAAATCACTAATTAGGGAATTGAAGAGGTAACAAAAGACATTGAGGTGGTGTGTTTTACCTCTAATTGGGGTAAATTTGATAAAAAATAGTTTGTCCTCCAGACAGTGAGCTCCTTATGGGGAGGGAACATGTCTGCCCACTCTCTTATACTGTACTCTCCCAAGCACTTAGTACAGTACTCTGCACACAGTAAGTGCAGTTAGCCTGCTGGCAAACTTCTGAAAGACCAAATAATGGGCACTTGTGAAAATCTCTCACATCTGCCGGGCTTGGGCATACTTTGTCTCTGGCACTGCATTTACATGTTAAAGTTGCTACCAGGAGGCTCAGCTTTGTGTCTTAGGAAATCCCTTCTCAGTTTTCACCCAACCGACCCCATCGCCTATGTTACTTTTTACTTCCTTCCTCTCTCCAGTTTTCAAGTACCAAATCTTTGAGACTAGATCTCAGAGATCTATTCTACTCTGCACACTGTAAGTCCTCAATAAATTTTCGATGGATTGATTGGCAGTTGTATCTCCATATCTCAGGAGGTGCTTTTTCAAATCTTGAATCTGTGAAAGTGGGAGTTTTTGTTTGATATAAAGAGACTCACGAAACCAGTGAAGTGTTTTAAGGAGAGAGGAGATGTGAACCAAGAAAAATATGCCTCAGAAATATGATCCATTTAGAACGGAGAAGGGAAGAGAAGGATGGAGGCAGGAAGACCAGTGAGGAGGCTCCTTACCATCTGCTTTAAAGCACTCAGTCAGCTTGGCCTTATCCTTGACTCATCTCTCTCTTGCCACCCACATATACAGTCTGTCACCAAATCCTGTTAGTTCAACCTTCACAACATCATTAAAATCCACCCATTCCTCTCCATCCAAACTGCTACTACATCAATCCAAACATTTATCCTATCCCACCTTGATTACTGCTTCTGCCTCCCAACTCACCCACTCTAGTCCATACTTCAATCTGCTGCGCAGATAATTTTTCAACAGAAACGTTCAGTCCATGTTTCTTCATTCCTCAAGACCCTCCAGTGGTTACCCATCTACCTTCACATCAAACAGAAACTCCTAACCATTGGCTTTAAAGCACTCAATCATCTGTCCCCTCTTAACTTACCTGCCTGCCTGATTTCCTAATACAACTCAGACTGCACACCTCGATCCTCTAATGCAGCGTGAAGAGAAGCAGCGTGGCTCAGTGGAAAGAGCCCAGGCTTGGGAGTCAGAGGTCATGAGTTTGAATCCTGGCTCTGCCACTTGTCAGCTGTGTGACTTTGGGAAAGTCACTTAACTTCTCTTTGCCTCAGTTACCTCATCTGTAAAATGGGGATTAACTGTGAGCCTCACGTGGGACAACCCGATTACCCTGTATCTACCCCAGCGCTTAGAACAGTGCTCTGTACATAAGTGCTTAACAAATACCAACATTATTATTATTATTATTATTAATGCCGACCTATCCACTGTGCCTCACTCTCATCTATCTTGCCGCCGACCTCTCACCCATATCTTGCCTCTGGTCTGGAACACTTTCCCTCTTCATATTTGACAGACCATCACACTCCCCACCTTAAAGAGCCTTTTTGAAGGCACATCTCCTCCAAGAGGCCTTCCCCAACTAATCTCTCATTCCTCTTCTCCTACTCCCTTTTGTCTCACTCTAGCCCTTGGATTTGGAACATTTATTCACCCTTTCCTCAGCCCTGTTGCACTTATGCATATCCCTACCTTAATGTCTGTTTCCACCTCTAGACTGTAAACTCACTGTGAGCAGGGAACGTGCCTACGTAATCTCTTATACTGTACTCTCCCAAGCACTTAGTACAGTGCTCTGCACACAGTAAGCCCTCAATAAATGCAATTGATTGACAGAAATAAATTGCCCCTGGGGCAAATTTTAGCTATGTGCAAATTTTAAAATTTGGATATGAGTTCTGAAAACCAATTTTCATAATGGAGATGCTGACCTATCCTTTAACTGGAAGGTTGCAGGCAACCTTCCATTTCTTGTTCTTAGCTTCGTGTCCAACCTGTGAAAACAGAGATGGCATTGTCTACCACTGAAAAGCGCCAAAAGATGGAGGAGGGAAGGGAATGATTTGGCTCTGCTATCAGAGGGGGAAATAACTTAAAATTTAAAATACACCTTACATATATGAGTCACTCTTCTCAGGGGATTTTTTAAATGAATGACTCTAGTTTTGATCCATGTGTATTCTACATGCTTCATCCAGTATGAGTAAATTGCATTGACAGTAATGGGTGTTAGTTACACATTCCAGACTGTCTTTTGCTAGGCAAGCATTCTTACACTGCTTCCTCAATTATAAATCCCTTTTTCAATAATAAAATAACCTTCCTCGATAAGGCAAATCTGACCTTTGAGTACCAGCATAGAAATCAGCATTCATGAAGTCTCTTCTATCCCACTGACTCCACCTCTAAATTTGGCAGCCAAAAGCAGCTTGCTGCTGATTGTTGCTACCCCAGAGCCTCCCATGTGATTCGAATGTTGGCCTGGGAGAGAATCTATTGAATTGTCAGTAGTGATAGGCCTCCCTTCATGTCAGGAGGAATCAGAAATATATTTGGCTAGGCGAGTGCAAGGAATGGCTGGCAAGCATGCAACTCTGGAGTCTTAGTTGTTGCAGAGAACAGAGATCTGAGGGGCTCATTTAATCATTTTTTAATTTAGAAAGTTGAATGCAGAAACTCAACAAAAAAGGAACCCCACTATTATTTGATTTTACATAGGGATGTTCATGCATTGCATCCAAGGTATGTCATCTTTTATAACTCCAATCATTCGTATTAATTGAGTGCTTACCGTGTGCAGAGCACTGAACTAACCACTTGGAAGAGTACAGTATAGCAGATTTGATAGACATATTCTCTGCTCACAACGAGCTAACGGTCTAGAGAGCCAGCTTATTCCCAAATGCTTGGACCCTTTTCATAATGAATAAAATACTTTATGAGCAGCAGCATGACAGAGGATGGACCTGAGAATCAGAAGGTCATGGATTGTAGTCCCAGCTCTGCCATTTTTCTATTGTGTGACCTTGGATAAATCACTTCACTTCTCTGTGCTTCAGTTACCTTATCGGTAAAATGGGGATTGAGACTGTGAACCCCATGTGGGACAGGGACTGTGACCAAGCTTGTATCCACCCCAGCACTTAGTATAGTGCATGGCACATAACAAATACCATGATTATCATTATTATTATTATTATTTCAGTAGCTTTCCTTTCTCACCTATTTTTCTTTTTATGGTATTTGTTAAACTCTTACTATGTGTCAAGCACTGCTGTAGGTGCTGGAGTAGATGCAGTGAATCAGGTTGGACACCATTTTTGTCTCACATGAGCCTCACAATCTAATTAGGAGGGAGAAAAGGTTTTGAAACTTCATTTTACAAGTTGAGGAAATAGAGGCAAAGAAAAGTTAAGTGATTTGCCCAACGTCATAGGGCAAATAGTTGGCAGAGCCAGTATTAGAACCCAGATCTTCTGACCCCTAAGGCCATACCATTTCCACTAGTCAATGCTGTTGTGTTCTAGGTTGAGTCAATCTGTTCCCGTCTGGGTTTCAGTTGTTTCTGGATTTTCAATGGTAGACCTTAAAGGAATGAAAAAAGCTCACATTTCAGAGCTGAACAAAAGCAACTAAGCCCATTGTGGGCAGGGGATAGTTTGGTTTGTATATTGTACTCTCCCAAGCGCTTAGTACAGTGCCCTTAACACAGAAAGCACTCAATAAATATGAATGAATGAATGAAAGCTTCCAAAATGTATTTTCATTTGTGTCCTTGTAGAAATTTTGCCCGATTTGGAATCAACAAAAGTACCCTTCTACCTTTTCATCTGTTGTAGATAGAGAAATAGAAGATGGTAGTGAAAACTGTTTCCCAATCTGTTATGGGAAAGCAGTGTGGTTTAGTGGAAAAAGCACGGGCTTGGAAGTCAGAAGTCATGGGTTCTAATCCCACCTCTACCACTTGTCAGCTGTGTGACTTTGGGCAAGTCACTTCACTTCTCTGTGCCTCGGTTACTTCATCTGTAAAACAGGGATGAAAACTGTGAGCCCCATGTGGGACAGCCTGATTTCCTTGTACTACCCCAATGCTTACCATAGTAAGTGCTTAACAAATACCATTATTATTATTATGTGATGATGGTCTACTACTGTTTTTATATTCATCAAGGGCTTTTGCTGAGTAACCTATCACTTTCATTTTCTTGGTTGGCAATGTCAACATCCAGTGATAAAAAGCAAGAGCGTGCTGAATTAGAACCATTATGGAACCCATTGAAGTTGCTTCCAGGGGGAAGAATTACATGTGTGATACAAATTACTAAGAACAAATATATGAGACAGCTTTTAAAGAATGAAGTATTCAGGGGATATCCATCCCTGTTGCTTTTGTATGTGTAGTACAGGCTGGAAATGGGGTGATGGGAAGCTCTCTGTGTCTTAATATTGGTGCATTTTCATTCAGAAGTATTTACCGAGGGCCTGTGTCCAAAGCATCTGTTAAGCGGTGGGTAAGAGTACAATGAAGAAGGATAAATTAAACATGCTTCCTGGCCCTCATTTGGTCCGTATTTACAGCAGCACAAAACTGTTCCCATGATAAAGTGCATATTTTGATGTTGTATTTGTGAGCTATATATAGGCAAACTTTTTTTTTTTTTGGACAGGAGATGAAACAGAGGAAGCAGGATTTACTTCAACTGCTTTCACTTTCTCAAAGATTTTTAGAAGAAAAACTGTTTCTGGTATCTGTTTTCCAGATTCGGTAGACATTCTCAAGCTATTTTTATTTTAAAAGAACCTTTTTTAACGTGTTTCTAGAGTATCAAGTACCCTGACCATCACATAGATTAAAAGAACTTGATGATATCAGAAGTCAACCACAGTGGTTTTTTGCTGCGTAAAAAGTACTCTATCACATTCTTCTTTCAGCCACATCAATCGCAATTAAATTGCTAGAAGGCAGAATTAATTGCTGTAAATCACTGGCCTTTCCCCCTATTGTTTAGAGAAAACACATGACCCTAAAGCTTTCTAAATATCTTCCGTGTGCTGTCCTGCCTTTCCATTACCCTTTTTCATTTTCCCTAATTTGTAAGAGTGAGTTTGATTGATTGAACACCACCTTTTTCCCAGTATATATCTCAAAGCCCTTAACCTCTTACCACTTGCTTGATGTAGCATTTGTTCTTGTTTAGAGTCTGCTATCCTTAGGATGGGTTTACTCTATAACAAAGTACTAAAAATCTCATAGAGTCGGATCAACTTGGGTGTTCTGTGGTTAGCATGGTGGTTGTTATGCCTAATTCCCACAGCAGAGAGGGGGAATTAGAGGGAGCATCATAAAGAACCAAAGTTAGTGGATAGCCCGCTGAGTAAAGCCCCCACTGTGAACAAGTTTGGGCAATAGCAATATTTCTGAAGGGGAGGTTAATGACACTTAAGTGAGGTTGGTCTTAGTAGGCAGTTGCGAGTCTGGATCCAATAATGTATCATTTACTGTGTCTGGAATAGATCACTTGGATGAATTAAGTGAACTCTTACCCTGCTGGGAGCTTTTTTGCTGTGAGCTCTGTGCTTATTAGCCTCCTAGCCCCCTACTCTGACCCTGTTCCCTTCTTAAATTAATGCATCTCCAATTCCCTAATCTAGACATTTTTTTTAAATCTCATGTTTCTTTGTTTCCACCCAACTTGAGGAAATAGTTGAGGAGTTTTCAACTGTTTACCCGGAGGCAAAATTAACAGGTGCATTCAGGGTTATTGTAAGGCTCATCAAATGCATTGAGGGCTTGGCCCATTTCCAGTTTTGATAAACAAACCGGCATTGTCAATTAATTGAAAACTGATGGAGATAAAAGTGCTATTTTAAAGTCACAGTGTAGTTTTACTGTGAATGGCCAAAAAAGCCATTTTACTATTTTACCGGCTGGAAGATGTTTAGCACCTCTGGTCATAGGAGTCAACTGCTAAGGCAAATAAAATATGGAAGTCCAGAAGCTGACACTACATTGAAAAGCGCAGAACAAATACTGTAGAAAAAAATGAATAGTGCCTGATATACCTGTTGAGGGATGAACACTCCGATCATGGCGGAGGGCAAGGAAGGGCATGGCACATCTGCCATGCATGCTACATTCACTGCATTGAAAAGAGACATTGCTTTTAATGTCGTCTGGGAATTTATTTATATCCAACATCAGCTTGGCAAGAGATTGAAGTTTCAGAAATGTGACTGCATATTTGTTGCCATCACAGGCTTTATTTGGAGGTATTTAGTAAAAATCTGTCCAGGGGGAAAGATGGAGGGTTAAGAGATAGAAAGATGTTTATCTCTGGGATAGTTAAGAATCATTTACATAGATACTTCAGCAAATGGTATTTTACATACAATGACTGCCTGCTAGTACAAAAGCTCTCTAAGATCCAACTTCCTCCCTGAGAAAAATAAGCCTCGTAATTTGCGTAGACCTCACACTTCTAAGCACTCCAGAAGGGGCTCTGAAAAGTTCTATGTTAGATGTCAAGAAGTGATTGTCAAATTGTATCACAATTATGCTCTGTAGTTTGTCTGTTTTATAACATGGGTGGGAGTTTCAATCTGACCTGTTGATTCCCTAAACATCATAGTTGCTTTTAGGAGAACCTTCATATAATAAGGATATGAAACATTATATGAAAATAATATTAATGGGGAGGGAAGGCTAAAGCTTTATTTTTTTATTGTTTTTGCCCCAATAAAGTTTTTATGACCCAAGATTTTTCTAAACGCGGGTATGATTGGGACTAACCGCATTTTGAGTGCGTGGCAGGGGAGAAATCGTGTGGGGGGAGGGGGGATACAGAAGAGCAAAACTCGACAGAGCATCAGAGGGATGAGGCTTTGAAGGGGCAAAATTAGAACAGAGAAAAATAAGGGAAGGTTCTGAGAGGAGGAGAACTATAAGGAAAAGGAGGGGATAAAGGAGAGGAAATAATAATATTGTGGTATTTATTAAGCACTTACTATTTGCCAGGCACTGTACTAAGCGATGGGGATTGGACACAGTCCTTGTCCCATGCGGGGCTCACAGTCTTAATCTGCATTTTGCAATTGAGGTAACTGAGGCACAGAGAAGTAAAGTGAGTTTCCCAAGGCCTCACAGCAGACAAGTGATAGAGCTGGGATTAGAAATCATGACTCTCTGACTCCCAAACCTCTGTGCTATATCCACTACACCTTGCAGAGGAAAAAAGGGAGAGGTAATTGAAAGGGAGAGAAGCCCTTGAGATTGTCCTACTAAAATTAACTCCTTTAAACATGTTCTTGGTCCAAAGTCTTCTGTGGCTCATCTGCCAATCTCAGGAGGAGACTACCATCATGTATACCTTTCACACCCAATTAATCTGTAGTATTTATTGATTGCTAACCATATGCAGAACACTGTAACGAGCACTTGGAAGAGTATAACACAAACTTACCCGTCTTACTGTGCTGTGGCCATCTCAACCTCTACCTTCTCTTGCTACACTGCTGTTTTATCATTACTGAGTTGTAGAACAGAAGGAGCTCTTTTGCCTGGACCCATCATGCATGGCAAACCAGCCTTGCTCTTCTTTGCCCTCTGCCATGATCACTGTGTTTGCCTCTCACTCTCACCCAGGGACCTAGGCACTATACACTTTTTTTGTGGTATTTGTTATCTCTTACTATGTGTTAAGCACTTTTCTAAACACTGGGGTAGATACAAGTTTATCAGATTGGACACAGTTCCTGTCCACATGGGGCTCACAGTCTAAATAGGAGGGAGTAGGATTTAATTCCCATTTTACAGTTGAGGAAACTGAGGCACCGAGAAGTTGTGACTTGCCCAAGGCCACACAGCCAGCAATTGGCAGAGTCAGGATTAGGATCCGGATTCTCTGACTCTAAGACCTGTGCTCGCTCTATTGGGCCGTGTTTCCTATTAGAAATAGAAATGTTCTAATAAACAAATGTGGATTAATGATATAACAGCATTGTTAGTCACGTGTTATGGTGTGAGGTTTTGTAAATCGATTTCTTGACTATGAATATTTTGCGGATTTCACAGTAAATACTTTCTATATATACATGAAAAGATAAATGAAAAATGCGCCAAGATAGTGCAAATTTAATACCACTAAAGTCAGGAAACATACAAGGTAAGAATATCATAATGCCATACTGACAATGACATTATGACATATCGTCTAATTTTAAAAATTTCTAAATTAGACTGGGAACATGTTTTAAGTATAGTCATTTATATTGCACATGGGCATGCTTGTATTTGCCTTCCATGACTTTTATCAAATTTGTATTTGACCCTTTGATTTTGCATTGGACTTATACAATATTAATTTGTGTGTAGGTGTCTGTGTGTTGGGGGAGTTGCACTACTACTACTACTACTAATAATAAGGTCTATGATACTCACCCCAGCCCCACAGCACTCAAGTAGATATACTTTACTATTTCCCCTTTTGGTAATTTAGTGTCTGTCTCTCCGCATAGACTCGTGGGCAGGCACTGTGTCTACCAACACTGGTACATTGTTCTTTTCCAAGCAGTCATTATGAGTATTATGATAATTGGTGGTAATAAACATAATAATAATGCTTCAGTCAGTCATATTATTGAGTGCTCACTTTGTGCAGAGCACTGTACTAAGTGCTTGTGTGAGGACAGTATAACAATAAACAGACCCATTCCCTGTCCACAACAAGATTACAGTCTGGAGGGGTGGAGGCAAATATTAATATAAGTAAATGACAGATATGTACATAAGTGCAGTGGGACTGGGAGGGGAGAAGAACAAAGGAAGCAAGTCAGGGTAATGCAGAAGGGAGTGGGAGAAGAGGAAAGTGGGGGCTTAGTCAGGGAAGACCTCCTGGGGGAGATGTGCCTTCAATAAGGCTTAAGTGATTACTATGTGCCAAGCACTAATGGGGTAGATACAGGATAATCTAATGGGGTAGATACAGGCCCTGTCCACATGGGGCTCACTGCCTAAGTAAAAGGAAAAAACAGATATTTAATCCCTATTTTACAGATGAGGAAATTGAGGCACAGAGTAGTTAAGTGATTTGCCCAAAGCAGCAGAGCTGGTATTAGACCCTAGGTTGTCTTACTCCCGGACTCTTATTCTTTCCACTAGCGTACAAGTTAACGTATACATCCTTGGCTGAATGGGGGAGTTTCCTGAAGAGGATTAGTACATAACCTTGGTCTATTTCATACTAATTGTCAATCAGCCTCAGGAGCACAGAACTAAATATTGTCATTGAAACCTGCTACCTGGGTAACATATTGTCCAGTAATGCAACGCTAGACAAGGCAACCTGATTCAAGGCCAGCGTGACCTTTAGGAGACTCCAGGACAAAGTGACACAGCAGAATGGCAACAAAGGAAGCTTTGGTGAAGAGCAGTAGTAAAATTCCACTGCCTTCCCCTGACCTGTCCGATGCCAAAATTCTCTCGTGCCACTATTCTTAGCCACCTCTCTTCTCAGCCTTGTGGCTTCTCCATATATGAAACAGAAGGAAGTTTGTTGATTGGTCACAAACTCCTATTGCATAAGCAACCACTATCCCAAGAACATTAATAGGCTAGATTACTTAATTTTGTAATGCATGTTCATTTTTCATTTCTAAATACGTTTTTGATTAAGAAATTAGCCTGTTTAAATGTCTATCTAAAGTTGGTGCAGAGTACTGTAGCTTGGGAAATTGTGTGTTGTCTAGGCAAAAGTAATTTATTGTTCCCTTATGTCTTGATGATCAGTTTTCATTTTTCAACTATTTTTGAGATATTTGGATCTCAAATAAGCCCTGAGTTGCAGTTAAATTAGAAAAGTTATAATTTTCCAGTTTATCTAGCTAAATGCTGCCGAGCATGTCTAGTCAAGGTTTCCTTTCAAAATCTCACATTGGACCTGAAACCAAACCCCAAAATAGTCACACTAGAGAGAGGGCCAGTGTAACGTGGAGTGAAGAAGTAGGCAGGGCTCCACAGACCCAATTTGGGGGAGGTTAAAAGTTCCATAAGAGACCCCCCCCAGGTTTCAGTAATGTAATTGCTCACACTGGAAAGTTACATTGTTCAAACCCCCTCTTCCTCTCCCGCTCAGTCAGTAGATGTCTCCGCTCATAGCCCCCACTTACTTATTGCTCACCGCATCGGAGAGATTATTTTGGGGATATTATTGCCCACAAGTGAAGGGTAATAATGAAGATGATCTCTGTGCCATCTTGTTTTGGCATTTCGTGATTTGTCATCTAATCCTCAGACATCTGCAGACATATTCATCACTGAGGAAATTCCATAAGATGTCAGTGTCACTGTAATCACCACCTACAAGAAGAAAGGAGAGCTTCCAACTGTGAAAACTATTCACTAAGGGTAATCTGCCTTTTTTCCATTATCCTCACCCACATGTTTTACTGCTAGTATAGTGTGGCGATCTGCACAGAGTAGATACTAATAATAATGATTAATATTTATGATATTTGTTAAGTGTTAAGCACTTACTATGTGCCAGGTACCGTACTAAATGCTGAGATGGATACAAGCAAATTGGGTTGAACACAGTCCCTGTCCCATGGGGTTCACAGTCTTAATCCCCATTTTCAGATGAGGTACCTGAGGAACAGAGAAGTGAAGTGATTTGCCCAAGGTCATCCTGCAGACAAGTGGCAGAGCCAGGATTACAGTGGAATGATTGGTCAAGTTAGAGCTGATGGAACTCTGTATAATCCTTTCCTAATGTTCCGTCAGAGTTTACAGCTATACTGGGAAGCAGTGTGGCTAGTGGAAAGAGCATGGGCCTGGAAGTCAGCAGACCTCAGTTTCCATGCCAAGATAAAGGTTTACCAGGTGGTTGTGGTGTCCTGCTTTCAATATGTTGGAAGACCTGAGCCTTCTCCAGGAAGGCTCCAGAGAAGCAGTGTGGCTCACTGGAAAGAGCACAGGCTTGGGAGTCAGAGGTCATGAGTTCTCATCTCGGCTCCGTCGCTTGTCAGCTCTGTGACTTTGGGCAAGTCACTTCACTTCTCCGTGCCTCAGTTACCTCATCTGTGAAATGGGGATCAAGACTGTGAGCCCCATGTGGGACAACCTGATCACCTTGTATCCCCCCGGTGTTTAGAACAATGCTTTTCATATAGTAAGCGCTTAACAAATACCATCATTACTATTAGAAGGTTCATCAGTGTCATCCTCAGGATTAAATGGCAGGACCAGATTACCAACAGACTTCAGTCAGCTCAGCAGCATTGATGCAAGAGCACTGTTCCACTTGGCAGGACACATGAGGAGAATGGATAATAGCAGAATGTCTGACCAGCTGCTATATGAGGAATTTAGTACTACATATTATTATTATCACATGTCCAAAAGTCATTTATTTATATGAATGTCTGTCTCTCCCTCTAGACGCTAAACTCATTTTGGGCAGAGAATGTGTCCATTATACTGTTATATTGTACTCTTCCAAGCACTTAGTATGGTGTTCTGCACAGAGTAAATGCTCAATAAATGCAATTGATTGATTGAAAGGGGGACACTTGGGCCCAGGGGGCAGAAAAAATCATTAGAAGACATGGTGAGCCACAGTTTTTAGAAAATAGGAAATAATAGATTGTAGGAAGATCACAGCAGCACACAGACTAGCCTGGGGGCTGTAAATTGGGAGGAGATTTATTAATATTAATTTCTGACTCCCCTTCTTGACTTTTAAGCTTGTTGTGGGCAGGAACATGTCTACCAACTCTGTTGACCTGTACTCTCCCAAGCACTTATTTCAGTGCTCTGCCCACAACAAGCTCAGTAATACCATTGATTGATGGATTAATGCTCTATGAGCAACAGTTTCAGAAAGATTGGGATTTGAAAATAGGAGTAAGCCCTTTGTGGGACACATCCATTAGTGCAACAAGGATTTATCCTTATTTGTAAACAGTGTATGAAGCTGTGTGAGTTCCATGTCAGTGTTTTTATCCAAATGAAGGTGAAATTGAAGGGCAAAACTCTACTCCCAAATACACACGTGTGTGGGTACACACACACGTACACACACCTCACACCCCCATATATGTACTGTCCCTTAGGGATTTGTAGCCAGATGTTTCATATTTTGTTTGAGGGTTTGTCCTTGCCAATTCGTTTTGGTTAATATTACGAAGGATTTCAATACCACCTACAAGGCTAATTGTCTATGTAGTGCTGTTCGGGCAATCAACTGAAGAATGTCTGATTCATTCTGGGTGAAACATTGATGAAAGAAGTTCAGCTAAGAACAGTCCAACTCAAAATAATGACATGTAGAGAGTTTTCATCCAGCTCAAAAATGATGCTGCTAATTTCTATATCTACACACATATCGTTAGAGCTTGGAAATACAATGAAAGGAGTTTGAAATGTGTGGTTAGTTTAATGTTTTAATATTCAAATTGTTTGCCAACTGCAGGTTTAGCCTAAAATAAAATGGATTCATGAATTTCAGTTCACTTCAGTTACTTGGACAGACACCATACACTCATAGTGTGTCCTTGCACTGTAAATGGTAACCAACAATTGCCAGATCTGGTAAGAATCAAATTGAAGGTGAGATATTTGCCATACCTAACAATAATTCAATGACCTTATTCTATTCAAGATCATTGCATTACTGAGATACATCATTATACAGACACAGTTCATTTTTAAGGCAGCTTATTCCAATGCTGGGCTGAGCTCTCTTTAGAGAAACGGCCCCTGGATCAGCTGGACTTCAAAGCTGAATGACTCCGTGCTCTGTTCTACTTGGAAATACAGCTGACCCAGACTTTGGTTTCTTCAAGTAGCCAAAAACAAGCATCTAGCCCTAATTTAAACTCAGCAAATGAGTTCCCTACCAGCAGCACATACCTCTGTTGCTTGCTCACACATGTTCTTGTATTTTCTCTCTCTTTCTATTTCCCCCTGACCAGAAAGAATGGGGTCTCAGTAGCACATTATCCCCATTCTTTGGCTGGGGGAAGTCTCGGATTTTTCCTACTTTCTCTCTCACTCAGATTTTTCTTTGTCCTTGCAGTAAACCAATTTAGAAAATGGCTTATTTGCAAACTGTTGCTATCTCATTTTACCTCCATCATTTTATGGTTTGTCGAGGCTGGTTCCAGAGTGTGTCTGAAATGAGTAGTTGATTGTTGAGGAGACTTCTGAAAGGAGAGATCATGGGAGAATCTTAGGAGTGAATGAGGACCCAACAGTGTTATGATTAATCACTGTCAGATAGTACCCTTTTTTAAACTGAAACTCATTAGGAGTAATCAGAGTTTCATTCTTTAAATTCCATTTGGCTAGTGAGATTGTTTTTCTGATGAAATCTGGAGATTAAAAGACATTTCTAGAGGACAAATAATTTTTCTTAATATAAGCAAAATTTACTGAGGGACCCTTCAGTGTCCACTTTATTGATCTAAGCAAAATGGGGGATGTTCAAACTATTCAGAAGACGTGGTACCAAACTTCCATATGTTTTGCATCCTGTAAGATCTGGCAAATTTCAAAATGCTCTGTAAAATATTTTTCAGATGATCCCAATCAAGTCTGTTAAATTAATTTGAAATTAAATGATTAAATTAATTTGAAAAGCTGAAATCTAGAGATTCACTATCTTGCTCAGTTTCACCATAGTGCATTCAGTGCAGATCTAGAAACAATGAATACCCAACTCTACAAGAAATAATTTTTTAATTAATGTAGTCTTTAGCTCTAAAATTGTAATTTTATTATAATTTATAAATTTTTATTAAGCATTTACACCAGAGAAGCACTGGGATAGATACAAAACAATCATATTGGACCCAAGGAAGTAGTGTAGCCTAGTGGAAAGAGCACGGACTTGGGAGTCAGAGGACCTGGGTTCTAATACCGGCTCTGCCAATTGCTCTGCCACTTCCTAGCTGTGTGACCTAGGATAAGCCACTTAACTTCTCTGTGCCTCAGTTTTCTCAACTGTAAAATGGGGATTTAACACCTGCTCTCCCTCTCACTTGAGACTGTGAGCCCCATGTGGGATAGGGACTGTATGCGATCTAATTGACTTGTACCTACTCCAGAGCTTAGAACAGTGGTTGACATATAGTAAGTACCATTAAAAATAAAAAAAAAAAGCTGTGCCTGTCTAACACAGAGCTCACAGTCTAATTTTAGTTCCAGAATTCACATTTATTAGTGTTAATAAGTGACTCAGTACAGGCTATTGTCATGATGAGTCTTGGCAGTTGTCTCCAAGTGTTTTAAGGACTTTTGATAGTGCTTGCTTTATCAAGCTAACTAGTAGAGCAATTTTTTCTTTTTCTTTTTTTTCCCCCATTTCTGAGTTAAAATGGTATATCTAAATTGGAGTGACTAGAGCAGTGACTCATGGTCAGAATGATGGATCTGAGATATACTTGAAGGGATAATTGTACACAACCAGTTTAAAAGCTGGTAAATATTTAAGGGTCAGAGGTTAAATGTTAAAGCCACAGCACTTGGGCTGTGCTCCATAAAGAACCAAGAATGACTGGTAATTAAATCCAGGGTATATTTCACCAAAGGGAAATAAATTTGACAGCTAACAACCAATTCTGGATTACCACCTTTCAGAGGTTAGGAATCATGCTAGTAATTGTAGGTGGTTTACAGTTGTTAACGTAATAGTAATGGGTAGAATGATTGCTTACTCATAGAGATCACAATACCAAACAATTCCAAAAAAATACCTATTGCCACAAGGTACATATTTTTAGGTCATTCATTTCCCTTTTCAATTTAAAATAAACATCCTTAGGCTGTTCTAGAATGAATCACCTAACAAATGTAATCAAAAGACAGAACTAGGATTTTTTTTTTCACTGACCTAAATATTTTTGTTCTGATTAATAATTACCAGTGCTGTGGGCAACTGTGAAATTAGGTTAATTAGATTCATAGCCATTTCAGCAAATTGTGAGAGATAGCATTAAGTTGACATGTAATAATTGTTTTTGCTACTTATGGCTTTTTTAGGATGATTTGTTTGTTTGTTTTTGATGAAATAATGTACTAATCCCAATCCTATGTGTACGGGTGTAATTTGAAAATTACATTTGGCAGGTGCTCTCCCTTGGGTGAGAACTACCTGTATATATCAAGCAAAATATGGGCACTACGCAAACACAGTTATTGTAATTTTTTAATGGCTATGTTTACATGCTGATTTTGAGATTATTCATACATTAGGTGTTTTATAGGGCTGCATTAAGCAAATCACACTTGGAATGATCCTGGAATGATGACTCATAAAAAGCTGATGCTTCCCCTACCTCCGTATAAGATCAAGACAAAAAAGTAGCGAATAGGAAGAACATTCTTTCATATTTTCTTCATCTTTGCACTGAGGCACTCCACCAACCGTTAGACTTAAATTACTATTTGTTGTGTTAATGTTTCTATTTTTGTGGTCTTTCAGTCTGGAAAAAAATTGGCTAATTGGAGATTTCTCAGAAATAAACTTCTCTGGGAAAAATCAAAAATCAAAGGAATTATGGGACACCATGAGGTTACTAATCCTAACTCATGCAAAGTAGATGTGCTACTGCAGAAATCTTTTGGGGGAATAATTAATATTGAGTAAGCCATCTGAAATCATTTTTAACAAAGCTCCCTGGCATTAACCGTATGTTTTCACTCAAAATACTGAAGAACGTGTTAGATCTGTAAAATAACAAATAGAATAATTGAGGTTCTGGAATCCTGGAACAAATTTGCATATGGAAAACAAATTAATCATGGCCTTGTGAACTAATTAGTTGGCACATTTGTAAGATGAAACACTGTGTGTGGTATGAGGTGGGGGTGGGGGAGAAGGGTAAAATTCTCCTTTTTTTTATTAGCTTTTCCTGTATCTGGAGACATCCTGCCAGGATGGAACATTCTTTTGGATTCAGCATGTGGGAGGTTTTGTATGACCTGCCTATAAGCCTACAGACAGGTACCTGCCATTGACCTTCTTGTGCCATTTGGCCTTTAAAAAACAAAAATCAAGTTTTTCAGAGGTCTCTGTGGGCAGTTGAAATGTGTGGGACAGCTTGAGATTTGTCTTCTTAGTCCTCCTGTTTCCTCCCTGTGAGGCCCAGAGTTTCCAATGTCTGCTGTAGATTCAGGTCTTCCTTTCTGAAAGGCAAAGGCTGAGATCCTGTCCAGACCTGTGGGAAAGTGCAGCAAAGCAATAGCTATTAATACTGTTCCTTTCCCACTCACTCTGAAAGGAACTCCCAACAGGAAGGTTTCATCAGCCTGCAAGAAATCAGCTCCTTGGTTTTAACTCTTTGGCTTCCACATTCCAGAGTGTACTCGGTGGTGTCTTGCCTTCCAGCCTTCAGACTGTTTCTTGAAATAGTTTTTCACTGGCACTTTTCCTGACTAGGTTTCCATAGTACACCATAAGGCCCGTCAAAGGTTTAAAGTCTGAGGACTTCAAAGTTTTGAGTAAAGTTTGGCAATCCACTTATGGGAATCTGATAGTCAATAACAATGTATTGAAGTTAAAGCTCTGTTTGTCCCTTGCCTTGGTTTGATATTTCTCTGTTTTGTGGAATGGGTTTGTATAATGTTATTTTAAATCCTGTTTTATTAATCAGAGGATGTACAGATACAATTTGAGGAAAAAGCAAACTTCAAACCTCTAGCTTTGTCAAACATTATATTCTGGGGGTAATTTCTGAGTGAAATTTCAGGCTCTACTGTGTTGTCTGTGATTTATTTTTTAGAATTCCTCAAAAGACTTGACTTCCCCAAGTCACTTGTGTACATATCTATAATTTATGTATTTATATTAATGTTTGGCCTCCCCTCTAGATGGTAAGCTCATTGTGGACAGGGAACGTGTCTACCAGCTCTATTGTACTCTCCCAAGCATTTAGGACAGTCCTCTGTAAAAGCATAATAATTTTGAAGTGATCCCTTTCCTCTTTCCTTAATTCATTCACCCCAAAATACCTAGAATTAGGTACCATTTAATGTGAGTGTTTTAAAACTTATTACTTTAAATAAAAACAATAATTTTCTTTGGGTCTGAGACAGTCAAATAACAAATCGAAGGTATCATAAAAAATAGTAAGAATGTAAACTACTGAATTAACTAATATTGATAGCCTAACAATAGAAAGTATAATCAATATCTTTTGGACTTCCCCTTTCAATATTTTGGTACAGTTTCAAAGTTATCTTCTCAAATTGTTTTATTTTAATTTAGTCATTCAACAGCATACCAAAATAGATCAAAGGGTCTTTTCCCTAAGGAATAATACCTCGGCCTTTCAAAACTTAGTTTTGATATTTTTCTTTCATAAGATAGTAAAACATATTTGAGCACTCTTAAAATCAAACTACGTTAGAAAAATGGATGCAAGAGGAAATTGAACCTATGTGGTATAAAGAGTTTTACTTCCTGCATTTGGTTTTTTAACCTTTTCCCAAACTTTCTCCATTGTAAAGTTAAAACAAAGTCTTATCAGCATGTAACATGGAGTAGCAGCTGGATATCATTAAAGCCCTCTATATAAGCTATTCTTCTTCATTACCTTTTTCATGACAGCTTTTACTTTGCACAGAAAAAGTTACTTTGTGTTAGAGATTTATGTAATTCAGGTGTCTTCTATTCTGAAGAAAAGCCATGCTGCAGTGCGAATGAGAGGTTTACAAGCAAAGCCAGTAGAAATTTATGGGACAAAAAGGTTAAAATCTACAAAGATCGGTGAAGAAACACGAGTTTATACAACCAATTTAATTACCACCCCCCCCCACCTACTTTTCCTCCTTCCTAGGAATATATCCCTTTTTGGGGGATGATTTTCCTGGAAATAGAGCTATGTGATGTATTTATTCCTCTTGGAGTCAAAACAGAATACTTTTATTTTTAGTTGCACTGTTGAAAGAGCAGTTCTTCTGTAACTGACTTCTGAATCTTTTTCATAAAATTTTACAAAAATGTATCTCTTCTTAAATTCAATAAATCAATGTCCTGCCGGCACTAGATACTACTTCTCTTACTTCAAAAATTTCTGTCCCCTGTGGTAGACTGGTACAGTAGTAAAAAAAACCACAGCGTTCTTCTGAAACTACAGAACAGATACCGTAGAGTAGCCCTGGATCCCCTCCCGGTAGATAACCAACCTAACACCTGCTGGCTTAGAGGGTGTGAGAGTGAGGGTTCAACTTCTCCTTGGAATTGGTTGTGCAAACCTTTAAGAAGGGGCTTTGAGAGCATGGAGCTTACAGAGCATGGCAGATCTTCTCTGAAGCTATGCAGCTCTTAAAGAAGTTAGGGACCCTATAGATAAATGGTTACATTGATCTGCTAATACCTCTTTCCAGTCCCTTTACACCCTCCTCCATGGTTTTTCCATCCTTTTCTCTGGTATCGATTTGGCCTGAATAGTAGAATCTTACAGCTGGGGACTCAAGAGTCATTATATAAAATATTATGGTAGATGATCAGCTAAATCATCTCTAAATAGTGCCTCATCTCTAATCTCACCAACTGTGATTTACCACTTTTGAATCATAATAATAATAACAATAAATGTGGTATTTGTTTTGTGGTTACTGTGTGCCAAGCGCTCAACTAAGCATTAGGGTAGATGGAAGGTAATCAGGTCAGGCACAGTCCCTGTCCCACATGGGGACTCACATTCTAAGTGGGAGGGAAGACACAGGAAGCAGCATGGGCTAGTAGGGTCGGAGGACCTGGATTCTCACGTCAGCTCTGCCAGTTAATAATAATAATAATAATAATGTTGGTATTTGTTAAGCGCTTACTATGTGCAGAGCACTGTTCTAAGCGCTGGGGTAGACACAAGGAAATCAGGTTGTCCCACATGGGGCTCACAGTCTTAATCCCCATTTTACAGATGAAGGAACTGAGGCACAGAGAAGTTAAGTGACTTGCCCAAAGTCACACAGCTGACAAGTGGCAGAGCTGGGATTCGAACCCATGATCTCTGACTCCAAAGCCCGTGCTCTTTCCACTGAGCCAAGCTGCTTCTTGCTTCTTGCTGAGCCAGTTGTCTATCACTCATAGACATTTAGAGAAGCAGCGTGGCTCAGTGGAAAGTGCACGGGCTTTGGAGTCAGGACTCATGAGTTCAAATCCCAGCTCTGCCACTTGTCAGCTGTGTGAGTGTGGGCAAGTCACTTAACTTCTCGGTGCCTCAGTTCCCTCATCTGTAAAATGGGGATTAAGACTGTGAGCCCCACGTGGGACAACCTGATTCCCCTATGTCTACCCCAGCGCTTAGAACAGTGCTCGGCACATAGTAAGCACTTAACAAATACCAATATTATTATTATTACTTATGTGCCATATACAGACCACTGTAGTGCGTTCTTGGAAGAATACGGTGCAGTATAGTTGAAAGGCACAGCCCCTATCCTTAGGAAATTTACCGTCTAGTGAGGAACTTAGTGGATTCTACAATACCCAAACACCTATTGCAGTGCTTTGCACTACTTGGGTGTCCAATAAATGATGTTACTACTCCTACTACTATGATGTTTTTGGTAGATTAGCGTGCTGCCTCTGGAAAGCTGTATTCTTAGGAATAATCCTAAGAGTAACTCAGATTTTTTATTGGATTCTCATCATTTTTCTACTTATTTCTGGCATGAACATATTTGCCTCTGAATACTCCCCTCTGGACTGTAAGTTCACTGTGGGCAGGGAATGTGTCTACCAACTCCTTTATACTGTTAGATTTATACCCGCCCAAATGCTAAGTACAGTGCTTTGCAAACGGTAAGCACTCAGTAGATATGAGTGATCTTTGTTTACATTAACCTACAGCCACATCACCTATTATTGGGGAAAAGTAGGCTTGATTTTCAAAATGCAGATTTAAAGATATATTTTTGACAGTATTGTCTTGTGTAAAGGCAGCAATAGTTTTACACTATATACTTAACTTTTTCAGTCAAACTGGTAAAATAGAGAACCAGTCTAAGCTTCGACTGTGATCCCCATGTGGAATACGGATTGTTTCCCATCTGCTTATCATGTATCTTTCCCACACTTAGTACAGTGCTTGGCACATAGTAAGCCCTTAAAGAATACCAATATTATCATTATTAATAGTAGTAATAATAATAATTACAAGTAGGGCCGAATAGCTAAATGAAAAAGGAGTGTTGAAGGAATGAAAGGTGAATTTAGAATACTTTTCTTTAAATGATTAAATATTGGGGTATCTGGGGCTGTGCGTATTGGATAGTTTCGTATGATATTACTGATTTATCATTTCTCGGTAAAAGTGTCTAATGAATCGAAAAATGAAAAAGGTTCCCTATAGTTTTATTTTACTCTTAGAAGTTTTGAGATTGGACGTTTGAATGTCTACCATAAAAAAACTGTAAGCATTTTTTTAATGGAAGAAGAAATGAATAGTAATTTGAGTGCTCTCTACATAGCTGTCACACACTAAAAAAGATAGATCCCAACTGGAACAGACTGACAGGTGATGTATCATTCTGACTGTGACATTAGCTAACCCCCCTTAGCTCTTGGGACCTACGAAGCAATGCAACATTGTGATTCTGCTGCTGGTCTGCCAAATGGAAATCAGGATCTTAAAATAGTTTGGTTCTTTTTCATTACTGGGAAAGTTTGCAAGTGGAAATTTATGAAGAACAAGTTCAATAATAAAGTACCATATAATCTCTGCTTTATATTAATTGAAGGAATTCCTACTAAATCATATGACTGTAAACAACAACCCTTTTTTTTCCCCTACTCATTTGTCTTGGGTTTTTTCTTGCTTGATTTATTACCAAACTTGTAGCCTCCTGAGGAATATCTTGAAGAAAAACTTTCATTAGCATAAATATATCCCTTTAGATTTCTGTGATAATTCTTTTATGTTTATAAGTCCTAGAATTTTATTTTCAATTAGGTGATAATGGTAGGATTTTTCTGTGGATCAGTGGAATACAAGCCTCATATTTTTAAGGAAGCTGTATGTTGCATTTGTAATTTTCAGAGTGAGAGGAATATCAACCCATGAATTAGCTTTGTGTTGCTGGTGTGCTTTGTTGCTTCAATTTAAATTTATTCTTGAATTGCTTTCTAATAATGATGTCATTTTTTTCAGGTTTTGGTTTTTAGCATTTTGTTGAGAGAAAGTCCCTCTAGACTGCAAGCTCATTGTAGGCAGGAAACATGTCTAATAACTCTATTGTATTGTACGCTCCCAAATGCTTAGTACAGTGTTCTGTACGCAGTAAGTGCTCAATCAATACCATTGATTGATTGATTAGAAACTGGTTAATCAACGCATGAGAGGTTGGGAAGTTTCTTTTCCTTATAAAGACAAGTTGTCATTAATTTGAACTGATGCACTCTTTATGTTACATAATTTACAGTTTAATTACAACGTGCTATGCTCCTTCAGGAAGCTGGAGAAGGGGGAAAGAAAATGCCAGAAAAGCCTTTTGTCATTGAGTGATGCCTCCAGAATTTAGCTAGTACCTTATAAAGTTTTAATGACAGCCTCTTCATCCTCCCCTTAAGCAAGGAAATACTGATGTGCTCCTTCTCACCACTGAGCCCACTGCCTTTCTTGTGTTTGATTCCGAGGCCTCTGAGATGAGCTTTCCATTCACGAGATAAGGAGGACTTGTTGATACTGCTAGTGTTTTTCAGGTGGTTGCCTTTTTCAAGACTCTACCTCAGTTAAAACTTGCCCATAGTCTGATATGAGATGATATTTAGCCCTCTCCCTTTATGATTAATTTATCCAAAGCCTCTCACCTTCCTTTGTCACCTTCCATCAGTCAATCCATAATATTTTTTGAGTGCTTACTGTGTGCAGAGTACTGTACTAAGGACTTGGGAGAGCACAGTATAACAGAATTGGTAGACATATTCTCTGCCCACAAGGAGCTTAAAATCTAGGAGACTGAAAGACTGTAAGCTTCCATCGTGTTCTTTAGCTTGACCCTGCATTTTGGTCGGGGTGTAGTGAGAAAGCAAAGGGGCAATGGCCCTAATATTTTTTCATCTTTCATAAAACCATTCAAAAATGAATCCAAAGAAACTGAATGTGATTTTGCTCACCACTGATAATGATCTTTGGTAGCTGAAGACCTCTTCCTTGTCTAGCCTTATCACAACACTTATTAAATGTGTGATTTAGATAAAATATGTTTCGGTTTCACTTAAGGTGTCACACTTGGATTATGTAGGTTTTCTCTAAGGTTCTTTGAGACAAGTAACATACATAATTCTCCTAGTTGTGTAACTGTGGGTTGAATTGAGAAGTTAGTGTCTGTTTTTTTTAACTATTGCAATTGTGTTTTTGTGGCAGATGGCTTGATTTGTCTTTGTAGCTTTAGTCCTGCTTTACTGGCACATCACCTTTTCTAATATCAACCTTATGCTTTTATTTGGAAGTTGGGGTAATCCTTATCAAAGCTACTGGCTACCATCCAGTGATTAATTATCAGCTGAATTGAACAGTTATCAAAATAAGAAAAAGAGATCTTTTCCCAGAATAAAAAGGGAGAAGGTTAGAATCAAAAGAACTGTAAACTTTTGCAAGCATCAATCCAAAAACCCCTGTTAGCATTTGTGTATTCTCCCCATGTAGACTCTAAGCTTGTTGTGGGCAGGGAACATGTCTAAAATGTTATATTGTACCCTCCCAAATGCTTAATACAGTGCTCTGCACAGAGTAAGTGCTCAGTAAATATGATTGATTAGTGAATTGATTGATGTATTTTAATCCTGTCCTCCACTCGTACGTACAAATGATGATGATGATGTTGGTATTAATTAAGCACTTACTATGTGCCAAGCATTGTCCTAAGCTCCAGGATAGATGCAAGGTTACCAAGTTGTCCCACATGGGGCTCACAGTCTTTATCCCCATTTTACAGAGGAGGTAACTGAAGCACAGAGAAGTTAAGTTACTTGCCCAAAGTCACACAGCTGAAAAGTGACAGAGCCAGGATTAGAATCCATGACCTCTGACTCCCAAGCATGTGCTCTTTCCACTAAGCCACACTGCTTCCTTGTTCATATAGTCAATTATTTATTCAAATATTCCACCCAGGCATACTTTACTACGCTACACCCTTGTTTTTTCCTCTATATTCTTCCTCCTGCTCCCTGTATCTGCATCCCCTTTTAGAATGGAAGCTCCTTGAGGGCAGAGGTTGTGTCCTGCTTCTCTTATTACAATTTCAAGTACAATGCTTCGCACTTTGTAGACACACAATATTTGCCATTGATTTACTAATAGATATACTGATTTGGAGCTGCACGTACACCACCTCAAAAATGGTCTAATCATATCCTTAGAATAAATCCAAGAAATTGGATTCCACAACCTCCCTCTAAAGTACCTTCCTACATTTATTAACTCCTACTGTTAGGGAACTATGCCCCATATCTAGTTAGAGTTACACATGCACCTTACACCAAAAAACTTTAACTGTGAGTTTAAAAATTACATCTGCCAAAGACTAGGGCTAGTCTACTTATATCTAATGGTTTAAGGATTATATTAGGTAGAGTCAAGATTTAGCTTAATTTACAGCTTTCACAGATTGTGGATTCTAGCTTGCCCTGGCAAATACATTCTCTTTAAATAGGCTCTGACTCCTACAGTAAGTAATCCCATAGATGCTGGTTGAGCTTTCAAAGGTGCATTGCAATTTTAAGAAGGGTGGGAAGGTCTTTCTTCCCATACAAGTGGATCCTCAGGAAGATGAAATACAAAGCTTTGTCTTGATTATCTTCTGAATGACATGGCATTCTACAGTGTTGGGTGCATTTGGTAAAACCCGATTCCCCCGAAGGCTGCCTTTGGGATTAGTACTTCTCCCTGAAACATGGTGTTCCCTATTACCCTTGGCTACTGGCCACAAAATCATGCATGAGGCATCCTGCGGGCACCCTAATTCAAAATGTGGCTGCAATCATATAAAGGCCAAATAGGCCTTCGGGCAAGGTTTGAAAAGGACCCAGGAAATTTCTGAGAATCATGAAATGAGAAACTCAGTTCACCATAAACCCTACCTAGACCCCCAACTCAAGACTATAAGTTTCTTCAGGGCAGGGCCTGTGACTACACTCTGTAGTATTGAATTCTCCCAAGTGCTTTAGTATAGTCCTCTAAACACAATAAGCACTCAGTAATTACCATTGATTGACAGATTGATTAATAACCTTATGCTCTACTGGAGGAGATAAAAGTAAAAAAATTTTACAAGGGATGGAAAGGAGTCCAGAAGGGACGAAAGATACATTAAATATCAGATTGATTCCTTCCCCATCCAACCGGATGGGCCAGTTTACTGGTGAAAATGGGGAATTTGTCCAGGAACTATTGTCATGAAGGCCCACAGACATTGGCCACTAAGGTCCTCATTTCTTCTACTTACCCCTTGTCTGAACTCTATCTTCTGCAGCCCATCCAGAATGAAAATGGAAAAGCGTGGGTGACAGGGACATAAAATCCATTTGCCCCCATCGTTGTAGCATGCCGAGATGTTCCATTTTATAATAAAAAAGCCTTGGAAAGGATCAAACTGTGGACTCGATCTCATGAGTTTATACTTTGTCCAGGGTCCATTGGTATCTTAGCATGGCTCTGCAACCAGGAAACTATTTTTAAAAGACCATGACTAAATTTCCATGACTCAAATTCCAGGCTCCGTTTTGGAAACATGAAGGTTTTTTCTATACTGGCATAATGAAGCATATTGCTTGAAGAAACTCCAGAGAATATGGTGCATTCCACTCAAGCCTGGAGGATTTTTGCAAAAACATCAGAGAGGACACATTAGAGTTTCTGGCAAATAACCCTCCAGGCCTGTGTGTAAAGCCCCATATTCTCCTGAGTGTCTACAAGTGACATGATTCATTTTTCCAGGGTATCACAAACAGAAAGAATCGAATTGAAAGATTTGGACATTTCTTTTTCAACTTCTAGACTGTGAGCTCCTCTGTAGACTGTGAGCTCACTGTGGGCAGGAAATGTGTCCATTTGTTGTTGTACTCTCCCAAGTGCTTAGTTCAGTGTTTTGCACACAGCGCTCAATAAATATGATTGAATGAATGATGTAAGGGACTGAAAAAGAATCTTTTATCCTTTATGTGATCAGTGCTTCTATCAATCAATCAATAAGCACTGGTGGTGTGCAAAACACTGTACTAAACATTTAGGAAAGTACAGTATAGCAGAACTGGCAGACAGGTACCCTGTCCATAGGGGATATAGTCTAGAGGGGTTTACAGGTTAGAAGCACATTTGCTTTAACTCATTCAAAGAGTTCAAATAGACCCTGTTTCTAATCATTTAAAAAATAATCAGACCCCATGAAAGCCATATCTCGTATTTTGTAGGGCTCAAATTGGAACTTAATTTTGTGGCAGGTTCAGAGCTCAGGAGCTAGAAAAATATCTGATATACTTTTCTTTGCTAGTAACCATCCTATCCAACCCAGTAGGTATTACTTGTATTTGGGAGCTGAACAAATGTATAATCCATTAGTGGATAATCATAGTGAACAGTTTTTAGTCAATCAGTCAGTGGTATTTACTGAGTGCTTACTGTGTGCGGAGCACTGTACTAAGTGCTTGGGAGAGCACAATATAACAGACCTAGTAGACATATTACTAACAACAAGCTTGCAACAAGCTTACAGTCTAAAGGGTGAGGCCAGACATTAATATAAAATTATAGGAGTGAATAAAGGGAGCAAATCCAAGTGTAAGGGCAATGCAAAAGGGAGAGGGAGAAGAGGAAATGAGGGGTTAGTCAGGGAAGGCCTCTTGGATGTGCCTTCAGTAAGTTTTTGAAGATGAGAAGAATCACTCTCTGTTGGATATGAAGAGGAAGGGTGTTCCAGGCCAGACACAGGACATGGGCAAGAGGTCGGCAGCACAACATTCTGAAAAAGGCAGGCCCACAATAACTGTTGTTGGAAGAATATTGTTAACGAACAGTAAATGGATCTCAACCCAAGCTATAAAGAGAAATGACTATTTGTGTTCCACCACAAATCTTGATTGAAGAATTGCTACTGAAAACATCACATTTGCCTTACAATAATGATAATTGTGGTAAGTGTTAAGCGCTTACTGTGTGCCAAACACTGTTCTGAGTGCTGGGGTAGGTACAAGGTAATCAGGTCAGACACAGTCTGACACAGTCCCTATCCCACTTGGGGCTCACAGTTTTATTCCCCATTTTACAGATGTTGTAACTGAGGCATAGAGAACTTAAGTGACTTTCCCAAGGTCACATAGCAGACAAGTGGCGGAACCGGTATTAGAACTGAGGTCCTCTGACTCCCAGGCCTGTGCTCTTTCCACTAGGCCACGCTGCTTCTCCAGTCATATCTCTACTCCAATTTAGATGTCAAAGAAGGGTCTTTGGTGATAGTAACAGGAATGGTGAATATAAGTTTCAGGGTGAGTTACTGAGGCAGGTTGATACAATTAGGAATACATATAAAGACATTCTGAAGTCTGGAGGCAGTTGGAAATATTCTTATAACAATTTAGTTGTGTAAGCAAACCGAACAATTTTTAGAGGTCATGACCTTCCAACATCTCAAGTAAGAGACATAGGGATACACACGGTGGTGGATAGACATCGACAACACCTGAACCCATTTGTCAAATATTTTCTCTGCTTATTAAGTGAGGTGATGTAGTTATGAAAGAAAGTTTGAAATACGTGGGGAAAATATGTAACATAAATGCAGCAGGAGGTACCAACATTATTCATTGCCTGAGGGCTGTATCATACTTAAACTAGTTTACATTCATTCTACAAGATTTCAGGGAAACAGAATCAAATGCTGTTCTTAGCTGAAGATCTGTTGCATGTACTCTGCTTTTTAAAGTATTTGTTAAGCACTTACTATTGTGTCAAATGCCGTTTCAAACACTGAGGTAGGTTGAAATCAATTAGGTCAGATACATCCCTGTCGTCATGGGACTCAAAGTCTAAGCAGGATGGAGAACAGGTATTGAGTCCCCATTTTACAGTTGAGGCAGCTGAGACACAGAGACGCCAAGTGACATGCCCATGGTCACACAGGAAGCAATTTTCAAAGCAATGGGCAGAGCCGGGTTTAGAACCCACGTCCTCTTTCTCCCAGGCCATGTTGCACCTCTGTTCTTTTTTGTTTGGCAAATTCATTAATGGATATTCTTTATTCCATAGGGTACCTAGCTCTGGAACTGCAGTACGACCCTGTGAAAAAACACAGGCCTGTGTTTGAGGACCTGGGTTCTAATCCTGTCTCTGCCAATTGCTTGCTGTGTGACCTTGAGCAAGTCAGTTATTTTGACTTAACTTGAGAAGCAGCATGATGTAGTGGATGGAACATGGGCCTCAGAGTCAGAGGTCATGGGTTCTAATCCTAGCTCTGCCGCTTGTCTGAAGTAATAATAATAATAATAATAGGTACTACTGATTTGTATTCACTCCCAGTTTCCAGGAATTCCCTTACTTGCTCTTGATCAAGGCCATTCATTTTAACAGTTTCACTCACCTCCTCATTGTTCAAACTTTTGTTTTTTTAGAAAACACGCACACACATACACACACGCACACTTTCCTGTAGAGAACCCTAGACTTGTTGCACATATCCTAACCTGACACCCACCATCTGTGGAGTTTTGCCAAACTCGACTCTCTCCTCCACCCTCCTCTTCTTCCTCCTTTTGTATTCCTCAGGCATTAACAGATACAAATTATCTTGCACACTTTCATTCCATTCTGCCACACTAATTACCAGACAAGCACTCTTCACACTGTCTGTGTTAGGTGTCCAACTTAGAAAACACCATGGCTTTTGTGCGTACCCAGATAAGGTACTGTAGGCCTGAGCCCATTACACTATGAACTTGTAAATGCAAAATGATACAGCTTCTGTGCATGATCTTAGACATGTGGGAGTGGGAGGGTGACACAAGCACTGAGGAGCAGTGAGGCCTAGTGGATAGAGAATGGGCCTGGAAATCAGAAGCACTTGGATTCTAACCTTGGCTCTGCCATTTGTCTGCTGTGTGACCTTGGACAAATCACTTTACTTCTCTAGATTTTAAGCTCATTTCTAGACTGTAAGGTCGTCTCTGGACTGTAAGCTCGTCTCTTGACTGTAGGTTTTTGTAGACAGGGAATTTGTGTTTATTATTATATTGAACTCTCCCGAGTGCTTAGTACAGTGTTCTGCATATAGTAAGCACCCAGTATGATTGACTGACTCTGTGCCTCAGTTACTTGGTCTGTTAAATGAGGACTGAGACTGTGAACCCTATGTGGGACATGGACTGTGTCCAAACTGATTAACTTGTATCTATCCCAGTGTTTAGTACAGTGCCTGGCACAGAGTAAGCACTTAACAAATATCATAAAAAGCTCCCTCACCTTAGAAGTGTTGGCTTTGCATTTAAGAATTAAATCCTTACCCATTGTTTTTAGCTGTTGCCTCAATCAAGGTAAAACTTTGAAGAGGTCAGCATTTGTTCAGGTAGAGTAGTTTCTCACTAGCACTAGGATCTATTAGATCCATGTGGGTAAAGGTGATACACCAATTAACTTTATCAAAGAGCAGAAGAAAAAGGCAACCCTTTTCTGAATATGATTGAAATCATTCATGTTCCGTACATTTACATTCATGTTCCGTACTTTCCGTACATTCCGTAATGATAGTGTTATTAGACTGTTTCAGAATTGCCTAGCTACTATTTTCTCTAAAATTTCTGGGTGCCGGGATTTCCAAGTGAAAGATTTAGAGTTTCATGAAGTTCACTTTTTTGATGGTAAAATGTGACAGATGAGAAATCTTTATATAGTTTTTTCAGCCTGATGAACTCACTGCAGCACTTTAATATTAGGAATAGTGAAAAAGGCAGTTTTCTTAGCTTTCAATTCTCTGCTAGTTTTTAACACCAGGACTGAAATCTGAGGACAGAACTTGAAGGAAAACGAAGAGTTTTTGACAGATACCACTTTGAATCATATGTAATTTTTCTTTACTCAGAATTCTGGAAGTCTAGTGACCTGAAGGTAATCCTCGAGTTGATTTGCTTAGCCCTTCAAAGGGATAGGGTTAGAATAAGATATTGGCTGGGATAGGACATCTTGGAAAATTAACCAACATGCATTTGTGAACTTTTCCTTCTATCCTCCTTTGACATGTTCAAGCAAGATTCTATTCCTTTTGAAGGACAGCATTAATGTTACACTTTAACAAGGATATTCTGAGTTGACAGCTCTGAACCAGGACCCATGAAAACCTCAGGCAACAAGTCACATAGTTAATTCAGAAACGTTGATTGACTCCGAATGGGGTATTCGAGTAGAAGATTTAGATGTCAAAAACACATTGAATTTCCCCCCATAGAAATGAGCCCATTATTCTGAAGCTAAAATAATTGTATCTACCCTTACAGGGTCTTTAATCATGAGATATATAGTTCTGTTAAGTAAATCTGATGTGTTCAAAGATGAGAATTATTTTATAAAGCTAAATCTTCATTTTAAATGCCCCAACCTATGTTGTATCAGTAAATCTACTTTCAAAAATGAACATTATTTTCTATAGAAATTTCTTCATTTTAAATGCCCCAACCTATGCAAAAGATGTTGTTCAATTTTACTAGAAGTGAAATGGAATGGGGAAAAAATTGGAAAGGATATTTAGAAAGAAGGAAATTTAGATCCAAAATGGCTCTCTTGGATACAAACTATACTGATGTCATCGAAATGCTGAAATGAATGATTTGTGTGTGGGTGTGTAGAAGCAGGTATTTCTGTGAACAAAAGTTTTGGATAGATGTGATAGAATTTTATTTCCCATTTTTCCTTTTCCTGTCTTTCCATCCTATCTGTAGTAATATTGGTTTAAACTCATTTAAGATCTCTTTCCTGAATGATATTCTGTCTGTTTTGATTTTATAGGTTATAATGTTCAGGATTAAAATCAATTCTTTGCCATTTTGTTTGTATCTTTAGAGATTTAGTCTTTCATATTCATATTAAAGTAGTTATAAAAGAAATGTCAAAACTATTATGAATGAGAAGCTTTAAAATGATATATATTCATGTCATAATGATAGTGGTTTAGACTGTTTCAGAATTGCCTAGCTACTTTTTTCTCTAAAATTTCTGGGTGCAGGGATTTCCAAGTGAAAGATTTGGAGTTTCATGAAGTTCACTTTTTTGACGGTAAAATGTGACAGATGAGAAATCTTTATATATTTTTTTCAGCTAATGAACTCACTGCAGCACTTTAATGTTAGGAATAGTGAAAAAGGCAGTTTTCTTAGCTTTCAATTCTCTGCTAGTTTTTAACACCAGGACTGAAATCTGAGGACAGAACTTGAAGGAAAACAAAGAGCTTTACAGTATTTTTTTTCTTTCAGGAAAACACACAGAAGCTAATTTTAGCCTCTTGATCAAATTGACCCAGCCTTTAACCCTGGCGAACGTTACCACAACACACTTCCAATAGACAATAGTTTGCATACCAGCATCACACTGGAAACAGATGTGCATGCAGAATTGCATTTTTTGATGGGGGAAGGGAAGAAAGCGGCAGAATCTATATGAATTCCCTTATGTTAAAAGCCTGAATTTTTTTTCTTCCTAATTGGGATATAAACTAGGTCTTCCTTAAAATTTAGATTTTGAGCTTTTTCCGACTTTAAAAAAAATGATTATGTCCCACCTTTGCTTTGACCTGCATTTCAAAGTATTATTCATTGGAGAAATGTCACTTGGCATGACATTTGATTATTATCTTTTTTTAAAAATTGTTAACAGCTGGGCCATTCATGGGTGATACTTGCACAGTTTATAAATGAAATTATTTGGAATGTGAACAATTTCTTCTTTTAGTTTCTCACCAAATCTCCTAGAGTTTCTGTAAACTGCTTTTTATTACCATTCTGTCCCCTCATTCTTGTCCATCTCCTTTTCTCTCTCCCCCCATTTCATGATCTGTTTCTGCCCTTCCTGAGGTCACCAAACATACTCGACCACACAGATGATTGCCAAACCTTGGTGGTCCCTTGGCAATGTGCATTCCACAAAGGCCCTGCTGCATTCAGGGTGGAGCCTCCCTGCCCTTTAGGAAGGAACAAGCCGAGTTTCTTAGCTCCCAAACACTTAAGCATTGACTCCTCTCTGAAACTTGAGGAAGCGTCTCTGGTTTCTGAAACACTGCAGAATTTGGCCACGTATGTGTGGAGGAAAGAAATGAAAGATCATGTTGTCTGAATGATGAAAAAAAAAGTTTCCTGTCTTATTTTGTAACAGCTAATGTTCCTGTCATCAAGAATGTTCCTAGGGTGTTTGCGTGTGTGTGGGGCCAGGGAGACTCACTTGGCACAGAACGGTTTGAAGAACAAAAGTCCCACACTACCAAGCTACAATACACTTCTACCATTGAAAAGGAATAAGTAGAAATACACTGCAGACTGTAAGATCCGTACAGGGAGGGATCGAGTCTACCAGCTCTGTTATGCTTTTCCAAGCGCTTAGTAGAGTGTTCTGCACACAGTAAGCTCTCAGTAGATACCATTGATTGATTGACTTAAAACTTGCTCCACTGGACTGTCATTCTGCCATCATCTCGCGATCCCTTCTGTTCACTGGACCTCTGGTCAAACCTGAGCCCTGCAACTCAGGGGAGAGGAATGAAGACAGATGATCGACTGTGGCATCACACTGTGTGCTAAATACATTTAAGAACTTTGCTTGTGATGAGGTACAGGGCCCTCTGTGGGAGTGAAACCCAGGGTAAGAGTTTAGGCCTACCCTAGGACTAATCCTGTCTCTTGTACAGATTTGCTTTCGATGTCCATGAGAATATGCATATGTTTGAAGTGTACAGTCAGGACATTCCAATCACGCAGACTGTGACCAATGAGAAATCTAAATACGTGGCAGTGACACCATACTATCTTATTATAATATGCTTTCACTGCTTTTGGGCCAAGGTGGCAGAAGTATGCAATCTAATCTCATATCATGCTATGCGTGCTCAGCATGCCTTTACGACGCTTCCAACTATATCATATTTTTCTTGCATGACATCAAAGCCAGGCCTTAGAAATGGAGCATGTCATGCTGTATTAAAATAGTTTAATGCATGTGCAGTAATTGCATAGGTGGGCCAGGAGCAGGGAATGGAATTCATGCCTGGAGAAGTGTAGAGGGTCTTGGCACTTGGCAGCCTGATTACTGTCTGAGGAACGACTGGTTGGAAAGAGGGGGGAAAGAGCAGGTCAAAGTCAGACAATCAGTCAATGGTATTTATTGAGTGCTTACTGTGTGCAGAGCACTGTACTAAGGGACTGGGAGAGTACAATGCAACAATGAACTGACACATTCCCTTCCCACAGTGGCTTACAGTCTACAGTGGGAGCATTGGAGGCAGCTTTGTGATCATTAATGCTCTCCTTCCTCTTCCCCTTCTTCTGTTCTCTCCTGGAAGATGGGTAGGGAATGAAAATAGAACACCAGCAGGCAACGGCTAACATTTTTGATCAACAGTGAAGATGATAGCTGCTGCTACTAGTGCCTTATGTCTTAAAGTAACCAGTCGACACTGTTTCTATTGCATAGCTTCACTTTTACGTTTACTACTGTGGGATAGGGGGTCATTGGTCATAGATGGGTCTTTTCAGCTACATAGCGAATAAATACTTACACTGTCCATCAAGGAAAACTATATACATATATATCCATAATAATGCATACCACTTTGTGCACATAACATTTTTTAATATGCAGTATGTGTCTATTTGCAGCTATTGTGTATGCATAACTGCTGTGTCAACAATGAATAGAGTATTTTGCTTTTACCTCACTGCTTGGTGCAATACTTGGCTTAACAAATATCAGGGAACAGATGTAAAGATATATAATGATACCTTGTTTTCAGAACCATAAATTTTTTTTAAAACCTAAATGTCTTAAGTAATGACTCATCATGGGCCTGGGAGTCAGAGGACCTGGGTTCTAATCCCATCTCTGTCACTTGTCTGCTGTGTGAGCTTGGACAAGTCACTTAGCTTCTCTGTGCCTCAGTTATATATAAAATGGGGATTGAGACTGTGAGCCCTGTGTGGGGCAGAGACTGTCCAACCCTATCGTCTTGTATCTTGGAGAGGAGATACTATCTTCCATGTATTGGTTTGATGAAAATCAGTGAAGAGAACTACATTTGTGCAATTGGATTGAAATATACACTTTAATTTATATCTTAACTTTTAAACATTTCCTAAGATTGCACTAGGTAGTTGACAATGATCTTGTGAGCCCAATCAGAAGAGACCTTGTCCTTCTGAATCTTTTTTGTGTGTGACATTCCATGAAAAAACAAACCACTGACAGCATGTTTTTATCATCATCATTAACAGTATTTATTTGGCCCTTATGTTCCAAGCTGTCTGATATACCTAGGGAACATATGATAAAAGGAGCAGGCCAAACTCTGATCCTCCTAGGCCTAGTTCCTAGAGCATTCATGGCAATCGAGTGCTGGATCCTGCAGGTGACCGTGACAGTGTGACTCCATTCATTAAGTGGTATTTATTGAGCGCTTACTGTGTCCAGAGTGCACAATACAGTAGTGGTTTACCATTGCCTCCTTCCGCACAATAAACTTGAGTATTCGCCCTCGACTCTCTCTCCCTTGCCGCTGTTGCCCCAGCACAAGTGAGTTTTGAGTTGTAGCAGGTTGCCTTTCACTTGCTAGCCACTGCCCAAGCTAGGAATGTAATAGATATGCCTCTGCCTGACTCTCCCTCCTGTAGTCGAGACTGGTAGAGTTCTGGAAACTCTCCAGGTGTGACCCTGAGAGGGGTTTCTGCTTTTACTTGGTGACAAATTTCTAGCTAGAGCCATTCTGAGTAGGACACTGAAGAATAGAGTCAACTTTTACTGCCTGAACCGAGATGTGGCTTCAGACCAAATTGCAGCAGAGCAGATATGATCTTTGCAGCATAACAGAGACAGAAAAAGTGCAGAGAACACTAATCTCTGTTTATTGATTTTACAGAATTATTTGGCACCATCAACAGGCCAGAGGTCCTGAAAATTGCTAAGTGAATTTGGCTGTCCTGACAAATTCACCAAGATGCATAGGCTAATAATAATCATTGTGGTACTCGGTAAAAGTTACTGTATACCAAGCACTGTGTTAAACACTGGCTTAAATGTAATCAAATCAGGCACAGACCCTTTCTCACATGGGGCTCACAGTCTTAGGGGAAGGGAGAGCAGATATTTAATCACGTGTTTTAAAGATGAGGCAACTGAACTTCCAAGAAGTGAAGTGACTTGCCCCAGATCCCACAGCAGGCAAGTGGCAGATCTGGGATTAGAACCCGGTTCTCTTGACTTCCGATCCTGTGTTCTTTCCACTAGCTCATACTGCTTTTCAGGCCTGACAGGGTGGTTGGTTGAATTAGAATGGAAGGAAGTCTGTCTGACCATTTCCTCAACATTAAGTTCAGTAATGCAGCGTTGTGGGGTAGGTCTGATCTTTTTCAGCCTATTCAGTGACTCAGTTGTTGAGGATGATATGAGAGGGCTGCAAGCTAGTGTCAGAATTCACTTTGGATCCACTGGGAACATTGCATGGTGTAGTGGATAGAGCACGGTCCTGGGAGTCAGAAGGTCATGGGTTCTAATTCTGGCTCCACCACTTGTCTGCTCTGTGACCTCAAGCAAGTCATTTCACTTCTCTGGATCTCAGTTATCTCATCTTTAAAATGTGGATTGAGCCTGGGAGCCCCAAGTGGGACAGGGACTGTGTCCAAACTGAGTTGTTTGTATCCACCCCAGGGCTTAGTACGGTGCCTGGCACACAGTAAGCCCTTAACAAATACCACAGTTATTATCATTATTATTGTTATTATTACCAGCTCAACAGGTTATGAGCATCATCGAAAGTCTTTGAGAGAGTGGTTCAGAAACTGTTATACATCGATGACTCTGCTCTAGGGGCACACACACAAGGTAACATCCATATGTTTCTGAATAACTTTGCAAGTGCAGCACAGCACCTCTGGCTTGACAGTGTTTGAACAAAATGGAAGTCTTATACCAGCCCACCTCCAGGAAGCTTTGCACACAGCCAGTCAATTATCCTGCTGAATAATCCTGCATTATTCTAAAATCTGAATTATTGTGTTTATTCAGTGCTTACACTGTGAAGAGCAGTATACTAAGTGCTTGGAAGAGTACAGTAGAGTTAGTTGACATGATTCCTGCCCTCAAGAACTTTATAATGTAGTAGGGTAGGCAGACAAATAGGAAGAGGGTTACACAGGGCTATCAGATCAGACACAGACCCTGTTCCACATGGGGTTCACAACTATCCTATTTATATTTTACAGATGAGGAAACTGAGAATTAAAGAGATTAAGTGCCTTGCCCAAGGTTACATAGTCCTATGCTTGTTCCACTGTCACACTGCCTCCCTACCAACATGAATCCTGCCTCACTTGTAAACAATTCAGGATCGGTCTTTATAGCCACCTGTCAGAAGCAGCATAGCCTAGTGGATAGAGCACAGACCTGAAAGTCAGAAGGACCCAAGTTCTAATTCTGTCTCCACCTTCAGGGGTCTCCTAGGCTACTTCTGCCCAGAGCATCCCCCAGGAGCTGCGACCCAGAACTTCTAGTACATTCCCGAATGTCTCTAAAACTGTCCTCCCTCCCTCCCTCACGTTGGCCTCATCCAAGTCTCACAGACCCTTCAGGGGTCTGGAAACCCCAGATCTGGAACTCCTTAAAGAATAAAAAAATGGAGGCCTAAGAATGCCAAGATATTGAATGGAAGGGAAACTTCTAGTCATCAAAATACAAAATTGTTCATTTATAGTTACCATTGTGGATTTACCATTACACCTTGCCACTGTTCACCTGTTGCATTTTGAATTCTCTTCCTCGATTTTCCAGAAATATTTGGTATCCAGGAAAGATATAGCTGTGAATGAGGACAATCCCTTTGATGTTTCTGAACTCAAAGTAGAATGGTTTTCAAAAGTGTCTCTCCCCACCTCCCCCTGTCCTCCCACTTCCTCTCCACTCCAAATCCTCCATTTTTACCTCCCAGCCTGGACTGGGGCCATGTTAAAATTTTTTCTTCCAGTCACTGAAGACTGAGTAAATCCTTGCTCAACTGAGGCTGTACTACCTTCTCCTTTGCCCTCAACCTATGGCTTTGGTACAATAGCCACAAGCATCGGATCTTTGCATTCCTGTGGGGCACCACTGAGGATTTCTGTGATTTTAATAAGTAATTTATTGACTTCTAGTAATATTGATGTTCGCCAGCCCATAAATTAAATGATCTAAATATGACCTGCTTGTAGCAATTAAATTAAGCTTTTATGTGTCCAGATCTGGCAGGATAATCCTCACTTATTTCTTGAGTATCAAATCATTGGGATTTATTATTTACTAAATGATGTTCTGAAAATGCTCTCCAAATTGTGGCTTAGCAGGAGTTGTTTTTTCTGAACTTCTTGCAACTCCGTACCTTTTTTTTCTATTTTTCATGCCTCCTTTCTAAAATGAACTAACATTCCATCCTGCCCATTTTGATATTTTTTTTAATCAGACTTCTCTTTGCCTCCTCTCTTGACTCTATTTAGCCTACTATCATTTTGATCTTGTTCTTGTTCGACTCTATTATTAATCTGGGTGTATTGCCCATTCCACAAATTTTCATTGAAGGGACTTCCAGATCCCCCTCTGGACTATCAGCTCCTTGCAAGGAGGGAACATGTCTACCAACTTTGTTGTTTTGTACTCTCAAGTGCTTAGTATAGTGCTCTCCACATAGTAAATGCTTGATAAATATGATTGATAATGTCCCGTAAACTTCTTAAAAATAAGAGTTGTTATAGCTTTCACAAATTATTAACCATCAGGCCAGCAGAAAAAAGTAAATTGGCCATAAAACGATTCTTAGGAAATTTTCTCATGTTTTTGTGGGTGTTTTCAAATTCCCACCTTATAAAAAAGCCAGGACAATATTGTAGAAAGGCAAAAACTGTACCCTAAAATGTCTAGAACTGAAGCCAAAAAGTAAATCACTGTTTGAGGGACATCCCACTTAAAATTCATTTTCCAAACCTTAGCAATCCTGTCTTTGGCTCTTCTTATGTGATTCCTGATTAACATATTATTATGCTAGGGGGAGGGGAAGAATAGTTCTTTTTTTGACAGTATTGCATTTTGCGGTGAAATTGGAGAAAACAAGTCATTAAGGAAGTCTATTTTTATTTGAGACATTACACACTTTGATGAGTATGGTTTAGAACCTCACCAAGTTTTAAGTAAATTCTGATTCATTTGCCCCTGAAAAGGAGCATGTGTTCCAAGTTGCCAATTAAGCTGCTCAAGTCAGGCCATTGCTATACTTCATATTCATCAGCATTGCTCATTTGCCAGTCACCAATTTCCTAGGCACTGGTTTGGACAAAAAATGTTTGCCAGGTAGGATGTTATGTAACTGAGTACAGAAAATTACCTTTCACTGAAGCAGTGGCTGTGAGACAAATAGACCAAATTTACAGCCCTCTAGACTGTAAGCTCTCTGTGGGCAGGGAATGTGTCTTTTTCTTGTTATACTGTACTCTCCCAAGCACTTAGTACTGTACTCTGCACACAGTAAGCTATCAATAAATATGATTGACTGACTGACCAAACCCCAAAAAATGAAAATATGGCAGCACCCAAGTGCTCTAAAAAGTGATATGTGCGACCCAAAGAAAACCTTCATCTTGGGAATGAGTCAAAACTGTATAAATTAAACAAATGATGTCAGCTTCAACTTTAAAGCCGTAGTATTTAGAAGAGTAGTATTCTAACCTGTAAACTTTTTTTTAAACCTAGACATTTTGTGTTTAATGTTTTGAATGTTTATTTTAAAACCCAAGTAGGCAAAATGCTATATGCAGTTTATAACATCCTACCTGAATGACTAGACCTATCTAGACTCAGTTACATTTCTAGGC
The DNA here is from genome assembly GCF_004115215.2 of Ornithorhynchus anatinus. Lineage (NCBI taxonomy): Eukaryota > Metazoa > Chordata > Mammalia > Monotremata > Ornithorhynchidae > Ornithorhynchus > Ornithorhynchus anatinus. The sequence continues at coordinate 18,129,615 of NC_041751.1, forward strand.
AGGTTTGTACTGTTCTTTGGCATAAACGATGTAACATTAAAAAATGATCACTCTAGCAAACTAGATTAAGTCAGTGTTTGCAGATTATGTGAATTTAAGTTCGAATTCAAAGTCTCTAAAGCACTTTCATTAACATCCAAATACCGTATTTGTGGAGGACCATTTAAGTGTGTCTGATTTTTCTTTAATATGATGACTAGATAGATGAAAGTGTGGTACTATGTGTTGTACTACTGAAGTTACAATGGTCTGAAAGAAAAATTTTGTATTTAATTAGCTACTGTCAATATTTTGGATCTTTTCTCTGTAAATTTAAATATATAATTTAAATATTTTCCAGCTGAAATGAGGCATTTCCAGTAAAACAGAAATAATTCTTCCAAATTTAAAATGTCCCTTTGTTTGGCCCAGTATTTGGAGATAGGCATTTCCGGTGGAAATTTCCTGTGGCCAGCATTGAAAATAAAAAGACTTAGTAATAGCTGTTCATGACTGTCATCAGTTGAAATTATTGAGAATGCTATATGAAATTGGAATTTATTTTAGACTTAAAGGACAATGTCCCATGACCACTTGTCTTATTTTCACTAGACATTTTGGTTTATTTTTAAACTGATGAAGATTGTGCCAAGCATCATGATTTAAATAAAAACAGAGCAAATCCTTATGCCTTTTCTCACAGAGCAGTATCTGTGGTCAAAGCAGTGTCTGTGGTTGTCCCAAGATGGATGAGAGACTTGGGTTCCACTAACTTTTCGCAAGCTACCCAACAAGGTTTCACATGCTCATTATGAACAGTTAAGAGAGGTATTTTAGAGATTTGATTCATGTGCTCCGACTTAGCCATTTGTAGTGAGATGTGGTTTTCTTTTTCTTTCTTCTCTCTATGTCATAGTGCTCTGTCAGCCAAAGTCCTCTTGTGCAAGAAGTCTGGAAGAATAAACATGAGAGTAGAAATCAGCACAAGGTGTAAAACTGGCATGGAGCCATTAATAGCAACTAAACTAATTAAATAGTTAGCTATCTGCAGAACTAGACTCAATCTCTTTAATATGGTGCTCATTATTTCTCCAAGAAAAAAAAAGTTGGGCATCTTTTTTTTAAAATTAGTTTGAGAGAAGACGATGGGGCACCCCACACTATAGTATATGTACCTTAAAAAGGTGATTATATCATGAATGGCTGTATAATAGGATGCATTTGTCAGTAGATTTATGGGTTAAAAATTAAGATCCATTCCAGGATTTGTGGAAAAGTAATAGGAATTGCCTTTATGTCCTTTATTTCTATGTTTAGCCAATGGAATTATTTTTATGGTCCTTTTGGATGATAATCCCGTTACAGTGTGTGTGGAAGGTGTCTAAATCTGTTCATACACATAGCTTTTACAAACAAATACACATAGCTTTTACAAACAAAAGCAGGTGGAACAGTCAGAAAAGTGCCAATTGCAAGTATTTCATAATGTTTGAGTCAAATGGCCTATTTTCCTCCTGGAGACAAATAAATTCCGATTTTGCTTTCAGTTGTCTAGTAACAGCGCAGCTTTCCTTTTCACTGTAAAGAAAGTTGATGCACTTAAAATGGCAAAGATCAAGAAACTAAGAATAAGTGTGCCTTAGTTCACTATTCTTAGTTATAACTAGTTGTAGTGGGAATGAGCAAGGACAAATCCTGTTTCCTTGATTCAGTCAATCCAAGTATGTGGAATGAAGGACCATCTCTTTTCTTACAGGATGATGTTTTCCGAAGACTTTTGGAATAATCTGTGTTTCCTAGGTGTAGTTCAGGCTGGGTTCCAAATGCCTACCTATGCAGGATTCTACACAGCTCATAAAAGCAATTCCTTTATTGTTTAGAACAAATGTTGGGGAACTGTGCCTTAAAACTGAGACCATTCTTGTTGACCAATTCTGCTTGAATCATTTCTGTTCTGTCCATTATCTAAGAAACCAAAATCTGTAACTCAGTCTGAAAGTTTCGCACATCATGCTGGGATGAAGTGGTGTAATAATAATAATAATAATGTTGGTATTTGTTAAGCGCTTACTATGTGCCGAGCACTGTTCTGAGCATTGGGGTAGACATAGGGGAATCAGGTTGTCCCACGTGGGGCTCACGTCTTAATCCCCATTTTACAGATGAGGGAACTGAGGCCCAGAGAAGTTAAGTGACTTGCCCACAGTCACACAGCCGACAAGTGGCAGAGCTGGGATTCGAACTCATGAGCCCTGACTCCAAAGCCCGGCAAGAGCAGGAGGGATGTTGCTTGGTTTCTAAGAGCTCATATGAATGAGGATTCAGGAGATTCCCTCACACCATCGCAGGCTCAGTTCAGGGTCCCCTTCTCTTCACTATCTACCTCACTTCTTTGGAGAATTCATTCACTTCAATGGCTTCAACTACCCACTCTCATAGAGGACTCCCAAATCTACCTCTCCAGCCTCAGCCCTCTCCTTCTCTGTGATCTTACAGGACATCTTTACAATAATCCGTATCAATGTCTGTCTCCCCGTCTAGACTGTAAGCTCCTCTTGGGCAGGGAATGTCTCTACCAATTCTATTATATTGCCCTCTTCCAAGCTTTTAGTACAGCGCTCTGCATACAGTAAGAACTCAAAAATACAATTGGTAGTTCAATCAGATGTCCCATTGAAACATTAAAATTAACTTGTGCTTAACAGAACTCCTCATGTTCCATCCATACTTGTTCTCCCCTCAACTTTACTATCACTACAGACAATGCCACCATTCTTCCAGTCTCACGTGCCCACATCTTTGGCATTATCCTAGACTCATTTCTCTGATTCAGCCCACATATTCAGTCTCTCACCAAGTCCTGTCAATTCTACCTTTACAGCATCTCTTTAATCTGCTCCTTCCTCTCCATCCAAGATGCTACTGCACTGGTCCAAGCACTTATCATGTCCCGCCTCAACTACTACTTCAGCCTCCTTGCTCTTCTCCCTGGCTCCAGCTTCTCCCCACTCCACTCCGTACTTCACTCTGTTGCCCAGATCATTTTTTCAAAAAATTGTTCCGCACACACCGCCCTACTCCTCAAAACACTTCACAGTTAGACTCTTCTCATCATCAGCCATCAGGTGTAAATCACTCATTCAGCTCTTCCCCCTCCTACCAGACCTTGTTCCTCTCCCACTACAATCTGGCCCGTACTCTTTGCTACGCCAACATCTACCTATTTTTGATGCCTCGTTCTCATCCCTTCTCCATCTACCCATTGCTCACATCCTTCTCACGTGATCCTTTCTGAATCACCTAAATCCTTCATATGTAACAGCCACTACTCTCACCATTTTCAAAGACCTACTAAAATCTTGTCTCCTTCAAGATGTCTTCCCTGAATAGCCTCTCATCTTCCCACCTCATTCTTCCTCCCTCCTGTGTCACCTACATATTTGTATCTCTTTCCTCTAAGCACTTTGATACTCACCCCATCTCCATAGCACTTAGGTGCATAGCTTTATCCTCTGCCCTTTCACCTATCTTAATTCATTTTAATGTGTCTCCCCCACTAGAGTGCATGCTTCTTAAGGGCAAGGTTCCTGTCTACCAATTTAGTTGTATCGTGCACTCCGAGGTGCTTAGCACAGTGCTGTGCTCACAGTAAGCTCTCAATAAATGCCACTGATTGACTAGCTCTTCTTGACCTCTGGAAAGGCAGGAGGGGCAAAGAGAGGTAATGATGAGCTGCTAACTCAGTTTCTGAGAGGTCAGATAATAATAATGTTGGTATTTGTTAAGCGCTTACTATGTGCAGAGCACTGTTCTAAGCGCTGGGGTAGACACAGGGGAATCAGGTTGTCCCACGTGGGGCTCACAGTCTTCATCCCCATTTTACAGATGAGGGAACTGAGGCACAGAGAAGTTAAGTGACTTGCCCACAGTCACACAGCTGATAAGTGGCATAGCTGGGATTCGAACTCATGACCTCTGACTCCAAAGCCCATGCTCTTTCCACTGAACCACGCTGCTTTGCTATGTGAGCAGACTGCAGGGAGCCTCCCAGGATTGCTTGTCTCTGGACCTCTCATGATTTCAGAGAAGCATTATTGCCAAGTAAATAGAGCCCGGGCCTGGGAGTTGGAAGGTCCTGGGTTCTAATTTTGACTCTGCCACTTGTCTGTGTGTGATCTTAGGTAAGTCATTTCACTTCTCTGTACGTCATTCACCTCATCTATAAAATGGCGATTAGGAATGTGAGCCCCATGAGGGACAGGGACTATGCCGAACTGATTTGCTTATATTCACCCCAACACTTAGTACAGTGCCTGGCACATATAGTAAATGCCTATCATAAGCCACAATTGTTATTATTATTATTTGGATTCTGCAAGGTCTGGGATTTCCATGTCCTGCCTTTTTTTTTACTCTCCTTTTCCTTGCATTGACACTGTTGGACCTCTGTTGTAGCCTGTGGCTTAGTTGAATATTTCTGAAGAATGTGAATGCATACAAGATGTTGCCTGAGGCACATTTCTTTTTTGGCATCGCAGATAAGATTAACATTTGAGCAACCAAAGTTGTAACCTGAAAAATCTTTCAAGTTATGGGAAAAATACAATATTTTTGATATGGAATTTGTTAGACCGCAACTGGATTTAAGGATACCTCTTCAGCAAGGACATTTTAACCAAGTATAATGCTGAATAAGTGTACATTATACCTAAGGAATTTCTACTTTTTCTGATTCTCCCCATCTCCTAGATTAATTAGCAAATTAAGCATCCAGTGCAAAGATGGGGAAAAGTCTGTAGGTCCTTTAGAGTTTCTTCCTTCTCTGCCAGAGATGAGGATGATGATAACAGTAATAATTCAAAAAATCCTTTTGTTCATGATATTTAATAAGTTTCCCGTGTGAGCAGGGAAGATGTCTACCTGCTCTGTTGTATTGTATTCTCCCAAGTGATTAGTACAGCTTAGTATGCTGCAAAGAATAAGCCCTCAATAAATACCATGTATTGATGTTGACTTCACTCCTAAGCCTTAATTTAAAGAGCCCCTGAAGTGGGTACCCTGAGGGAACCTAATTTTTCCTCTTTTCAAATCTCAGAAGTTTTAATTCCAGACCTTCTTTCCAGAAGAAAACAGAACACTAGCAATCCATCACTGGAATGATTTATAGAAGATTCTTATGAATTCATTTCTGCTGCCTTCAAGGCATGGATGGTGTCTCACGATAACATTTATGCTATCAGTAGGTACAGCTGTCAGTTGTCATAATTTATGGGCTATCAACTTTGAGGCACTCAATTAGCTCCTCCCCTCCTACCTTACCTCGCTGATCCCATCCTACAACTGAACCCAATCACTTTGCTCTTCTAACACCAACCTACTTTCTGAACCTCAAACCTGTCTTTCCCGCTGCAGACACCTTGCCCAAATCCTCCCTATGGCCTGGCCCTTCATACTGGCAGACCACCACTCTGCCCATCTTCAGAGTCCTCCTAAAATCACATCTCTTTCATGAGGCCTTCCCTGTCTAAGCCCTCATTTCCCTTATCCCCCTTCTTCTCCGCATTACCTGTGCCCTTGGATCTGTACCCCTTAAGCACTTTGATAGTAACTACCCCTAGTCCCAGGGCACTTATTTGCGCAACCTCACACTCTTGCCATTTCCCCTATTTGTAGTCGATTTGATTTTCTGTCTCCCCCCTACTAGACTGTAAGCTTCTTATGGACTGAGTTTGTGTCTGCCAACTTGTCTTGTACTTTCTCAAGTTCTCAGCAAAGTGCTCTGCATAAAGTAAGTGCTTAGTAAATGCCACTGATTGAGTGATGGACCACAAAAGTAGAAATTGCCTCTATAGGGGGAAAGAGCTGAAGGACACGGTACATACCATCTCCCTCCCAGTGAGCCTTCCCAGCAACTGGGAACACTTAGGATGCTCTTTCTAAAAGGCCAGGTTTCAATTCTGGAAAACTGGAAATGGAGCATTCTTCGCCATGGCTGTGTTCTTCTGTGGTCAATCAATTAATCTATAACATTTATTTAGCTCCTACTGGTGCAGAGCAATGTACTAAGTGCTTGGGAATGTTCAAAAGAGTTAGAAGGTATAGTATTCCACCTCAGGGAGTCAATAATCTAGTCAGGGATCTAGGTACTTAAATTATGGCTAGGAGATGGAATTGAGTATATAAAATGTACATAATTTAAGTGCTTAGAGGTTTTTGAGGAGTGGAAATATGCATGCTGAGTGGCACTGCAAAAAAAGATTATTCATGCAGCAAGCAGTGGGGCTTATGGTTGAAAGAGGTTAATAATGTTGGTATTTGTTAAGCGCTTACTATGTGCAGAGCACTGTTCTAAGCACTGGGGGAGATACAGGGTAATCAGGTTGTCCCACGTGAGGCTCACAGTTAATGCCCATTTTACAGATGAGGGAACTGAGGCACAGAGAAGTTACGTGACTTGCCCATAGTCACACAGCTGACAAGTGGCAGAGCGGAATTCGAACCCATGACATCTGACTCCAAAGCCCAGGCTCTTTCCACTGAGCCACGCTGCTTCCCCTAGGATGAGACTAAAGGCAGAGAGACTAGCAAGGATCAATCAATTACTGATATTCATTGATTCCTAATTGTATGCAGAGCACTGTGCTGTTCAGGAAAATACAGTACAACAGCTGCATTCCCCGCCCACAAGAAGCTTACAGTCTGCAGAAGGGAACTTACTGTCTGCATAAGATACCAATGGAATAGCCTAACTGTAGTATGATCAGAGCTTGAGCAGGGAGTAGTAGTTTAACTGGAGAGAAAAGAGCCGGGGAACAGGCAGGTATTAAATACCATCCTCAAATACCATCTCCTCCAAAAATCCTTCCTCAATTAATCCCAGGACCTCGAGTCATACCAGCCATCAGCTACCCTAAACACTCAGGAATTACAATAAAAATAACAACCATTAAGCGATTACTATATGCCTAGTATCAAACTAAGCACTGGGTTAGATACAAGATAATCAGTTCTCGCTTGGGGTGACAGTCTAAGTAAGAGAGAGAACAGATATTGAATCCCCATTTTGCAGTTGAGGAAACTGAGGCACAGAGAAGTTAAGTGACTTGTCCAAGGTCCCACAGCAGGTAGATGGCAAAGCTGGGGTGAAAACTCAGGGCTTCTCACTCTCAAATCTATCTTCTTTCCTCAGGCAATGCTGCTTCCCACTATCAATTCATGTCCTCTTTCAACGTGTGTGTGTGTGTGTGTGTGTGTGTGTGTGTACACACACAATATATGTATTTCTAAATGCAGTGCTCTACACACAGTAAGAGCTCAATAAATACGATTGAATATGTATGTGTGTATTTTCATTTAGTGATTTATTTTTTGTGGTAGTCTTTAAGTGCTTACTATATGTACGGCACTGTACTAAGCCCTGGGATAGATAGAAATTAATTCCCATTTTAAAGATGAGGTAACTGAAGCTCAGAGAAGTGAAGTGACTTGCCCAAGGTTGCACAGCAGATAACTGGAGGAGCCAGAATTATAACCCAGGTCCTTCTGACTCCCAGGCCTGCTGTGTCCCCTAGGCCATGCTTATTGTGGGCTGGAATCATGTCTACCAACTCTTTTGCATTGTACTCTCCCAAGTGCTTAGTCCAGTGCTTTGCACACATTAAGCATTCAATAAATGCCATCAATTAATTGATTACAGCAACTTAACTCAGTCCATAAGAACAAAGAAGCAGGAGGACACTAATAAATCCATTATGTACCTAACTAGCTGTTAACTCATTTATTTGCTAACCACTTCAAAGTAGATATTTTATCTTTTAGTAATAAAATTTTTGATTCACAGACATGCAGGCTGAAGTTAACTGACCAAAGATACATAAAGCATAAAATAAAGATTGAAACTTGCCTATTTTGATTATAGTTACTTTTAAGATGGTAACCTTACAAGGATCTTTATTTAAAAGGGAAAAAATATGTTCTAATTGATCTATTTCACATGATTAAATCAATAACAGTAATCTTCTGGGAAATTCCTGTGTCACCTATACATACTGCTTTAGAAGCACCGCAAGAAAATTAGGCAAGTGTGTCACAGATAGATCAATTTGTATTCTCTTGGTTGATAACATCTATCAGAAAGTGTAAATGCAGGATGTAAAATATCTGATTCCTATCAGATATCGAGATGTTGTCAGTATTATTGTCTTGGACTTTATGATTTAGAGTCAAGGGAGCAGCAAGTGTTGTTTGCAGTCATTTTAAATGTACAAGATGAATACAGAGCCATATGATTCAGCCTTGTGGGCATTTAATTTCTGATTATAGTATTCTGAGTAATGCAAATGAAGTAGCGAATTTGAACTGTGTAAAAGATAAATTACTCTGCTCCGTTTAATCCGAATTCTACACACTAAAGTTACTTTCAGGAGGTTAGGGAGTGCATTTCCTTTAGCACACTTAGTAGTGACATTGAACTTCAACAGAATGATCCATTAGTGGTTTTTCTATCATAGTAAGTCTCCCTTTTCATGTAATTAATAGTTACCTGTAGAGCTTTATGATTTCAATATTCTTTCCAGAGTTTTATGTTTGTCACTAGCTCTTTCATTTATACATTTGGTTTGCTAGGTTCCATTCACTACATCTACAAATCTACCCCATGTCATCTCCTTTGAGTAATTTATGTCCTCTATAAAATGTCATGTTGAGGCACTTTTTTAAGCTTCTGAGTAATGGTTAGAAAGAATTGCACTGGGAATCAAAATCTAATGAGTCATACATTATATTGCTATTTATAACCCGAGTGGTCATTGACAGTATTTGGCAATTTTACAGCTAAAAGCCTGAGCTATTGTGCTTTTGAATGTAATTTATTGAGCAAATAAAACTCTTATTGGTAATGTGACCTGTTAAACCTGTGGCACCACATGAGTTCTAGTCTTATACAGCTGTGGAAGTTTCATAGAACCGGCCTACATTTTGTGGGTCTGAACACTGATATTTTACACTTACTTCATGGTTTTATTTATTCAATTGCCTTTAAGTTCTGATCTGGCTGTAGCTAACCAATTATATATAGTTTGTATTTTAATTGGGTGGTTGAGGAAGAGACAGAGAAATAAAATGCATTCATTCGAAGATTTAAATTACTCTTTTACGAGGTGGAACTTTTTGTACAATCAGACTCAGAAAATCGTAAAACTGTTAATGACTGATTTTGACGCAGATGTAATCTTGCCAAAATGAAATTTAGGACATTTAAACTTGAACTATCCAGAGATAAGATTTAATAAAATAATTTTGGTATGGAAGAAGGCATTATTTCTTCTAGCCATTTTTCTCATAATAATTCTGTAAGGCTTTTTTTCAGTTGAATTTTGGAGAAAAAATCATATGCCATATGGCTTGCATTTGCCTCTCTGTATTTCAGAGGATTTCTCATTTTAAGGAAGAAAGAATTGAAAAAAAAATTCTGGCCAATATTTAAAATATATTCTGACTGCCCCAGGTTGGTCGAAGTATTCCAGCCAAGACTTATGCTCTATCAGTCCACAAATGTTTGCATAAATAATCATTTTAAATACATCTCTAGTGTAGTAAAGGATATTTTACAATTGCATGTATGCATTTAAGAACTTTTCTGTGTTTTCACCGATTGCTTTACATTTTTGGGAAAAGGGATTTTATGTTTTACCGTTCATTTGCCGGAAGCAGATACTGGAATTAGTGGAGCCATATTCCATTTAGTTTGATGAAACATTTTTCTAAATAAAAGAAAAAGAACCTAGGAATGATTTCCATTATTTAGCAAGGAAACCAAGGTTGGGTTCCTTGTCAAGATATTAATTCTGAAGTTTCTGTTACTGTCCCAAGGACCAAATCCTGGGAAATTGAGTCTTTGGAGGGTCAAACTGCCCTGAGCTGGAAAGAGGGTCTAAAGGTATTCTCCATAAGGAACAGTTAATTCCAGCAAGTACACCTCTATAGCAGTTCCCTTTGAAAAGTGGTTGATTCATTTCACTGACATGACTGTTCACAATGCTCATCTATTATATTAACTTTTGGGAAGATTTCTTTTGTTCTGCCAAGTTGAAGTGCAGACTGCAAGTGCTGAGTGGAAAGGATGGGTTGAGGAGTGGGACACGAGGGGAAGAGACATGCTTGACAGTGAGAGAAGCAGCATGGTGTAGTGGATGGATAGAGCACAGACTTGGGAGTCATAAGGTTGTGAATCCTGATCCCAGCTCTGCCACTTGTCTGCTGTGCAAACTTGGGCAAGTCACTTCTCTTGTCTGGGCCTCAGTTACTTCATCTGTAAATTGGGATCGAGACTGTGAGCCCCACGTGGAACAGAGACTGTGTCCAACCCAATCTGCTTGTATCCACCCCAGAACTTAGTTCAGTGCCTGGCACATAATTAAGTGCTTAACAAATGCCATTATTATTATATTATTAATTACCTCACCTCATCTGTAAAATGGGGATTGTGACTGGGAACCCCATGTGGCAGAGGGATTGTGATCAACCTGATTTGCTTATATCCAACCCGGCGCTTAGTACAGTGCTTAGCATGCAGTAAGCACTTAAATATGAAAATTATTATTATTATTAATTATTTAGGTAGAAGTGGCCAAAGTGGAAAGAAAACTAGTAGAGAATCAGTAATTTTCCCTCCACGATAATTTTCCAGAATAATCCCTCCTAGCAATCCAGCCACTCCAATCACTTCAGCTTCCCATTAACATTTATAGAATCCCTTATTCTATGAATATCTTGGTTATCTAAGCTCCTTGTGAGCAGGGAACAAGTCCACCAACTCCATTATATTTCACTCTTCCAAGTGCTCTGCACATAGTTAATGCTCAACAAATATGATTTTTTGCATTTTAGAGATGTTATGTTTTATACTCCTGTTACTTGCCAGAAAATGTGTATTCCACCATTGCTGTGTTCCTTGAGGACAAGGAACATAGAGGTCTAGTACAGAGTTCGTTGTTGGGGTTCAATAAATATGGCTGATTGACTAACTAGCATACTCCATTTGGCTAAATTCTGTAACCTGGCCATTTCTTTTAACATACAGTTTTCCTTGGTTGTAAAGCTTGAGAAAGGGGGAGATGGTGGGGAAAAAGCAATAGAAACTATTCATCATCCATCTTGATGGATAATTAAGTAATAAATCAGTTTGATTTGCTGCAATAAACAATAACCTGATATGATACAAAGGAATAAATTAGCCCTTTAGGTCAGTGTGTACAATATCCACTCTGTTCACAACAATTGCATGGAAGAAATGACCTCAAAATGCTTACTAGATTGTAAACACCTTGGGGTTCACAATCATGTCGACTAATGCTACTATGCTCGCCCAAATACCCTGCAATAGCAGGTGCTCAGTGCATTTCTAGTAATTGGTAGAAATGCAGAGAGAGTCATTATTTGAGGGATATTCAGTGTTATTAATGAAAAATTTTAGAAACTCAAAGCCAAAGGAGAGTGCTGTGAGGTATTATTTTCATTATTATGGTTGTTGTTATGACATTTATTAAGCACTAATTACAAAACGCTGTGGTAGATCCAAGGTTATGACATCTGACTCCTACTTGAGGTCCACAATCTATCATCCCATTTTACAGATGAGGAAACTGAGGCCCACTGCAGTTGTGGCATGCATAAAGACAAACAGAGGGCCAGTGGAGGAGCTAGAACTAGGGAGATCTGATTCCAAGTCTCATGCTCTTTCTACCACACCACACTACTTCTCTTTCAGGACATTTTCAGCAGTGGATTTTGTCTCATAGAAGCTATTTATAGGTGAGGGGCATATTATGAAATTGAGGGATCTTCTAGGATTCCTAGGCAGTGTGTGGAATAGAAGCTTTATAAAACTTTCCTTGGTATATTTAAAGAGTAGAATCTCCAAATATTCTTTGGAATATCTGATTTTAAACTTTAATAGTAATAATAATGATGGCATTTGTTAAGTGCTTACTATGTGCAAAGCACTGTTCTAAGCACTGGAGAGGATACAGGGTGATCAGGTTGTCCCACATGGGGCTCACAGTCTTTATCCCCATTTTACAGATGAGGTACAGAGAAGTTAAGTGACTGCCCAAAGTCACACAGCTGACAAGCAGTTGAGCCGGGATTTGAACCCATGACCTCTGACTCCCAAGCCCGTGCTCTTTCCACTGAGCCACACTGCTTCTCTAAACTCTAAACTTTCTCTGAGTTATTCACATAAGTCATTTCAGTTATTCTGGAAAACTTTTGAAAATCCATGTAAAAAAGATCAGTTCTTTGCGAGTGTAATCAATAATAATTAAAACTAAAAAGTCCTTTTCACTGAATCCTCCCAGATTGTTAGCAACATTCTATTACATTCCCAGTGTCTGAAGTTTTGAAATAGCTTTCACTCATTCTGAAACTCTTTTCCATCTCCCCTCCCCAGTCTAATTTCCCCTCAATGTAACTAAATACATTTTGGCAACTGGAGTCCTAAACAACTTTATTAACTCATAAATTATCATTCAGGTTTACAGACACAGCAGAGTTAGGGGAATCATTGATTAATATTTCACAAGTGGATTTTGTAATTATTGAACTGGCATCTTGAGGGCCTAATCAAAATTTGCACTGTGAGTTTGTAATATAGAGATTGGGCTATATTTTTACTTTAATTTTTTTTGGTACATTTTTTGTCTTCCTCAGGGGAGCACCTATCTACTGTAGCAAATTGTAGCTGTGGCCTTGATAATACTGTGCTTGGACAATAAAGTCTCAAGGGGTGCTTACTGAAAGAGATTAAACTGTAATTTAACTGCCCTCTGAGTAAGGAGGGAAGGAAAAGAAAAAAAGTAAGATTTGTGGTTTGCATAAAGCAGAAAAAAAATACATTGGTGTTTACAACCCCAAGCCTTTTTTTTTGCTTTCTCAACTGCAAAACAGTCTTATTTTTGCAAGCCCAAGTTTTGCAGAAATGCCATAATAAATAAAGGGCAGGATCTTAGAGGCAACATTTCAGAAGAATTCTGTGTGAGGCCTCCCAAGTGCCAAGTACAGTGATCTGCGCACAGTAAGTGCTCAATAAATACTATTCATCGATAATGTTCTGTATATGTGTTATGTTGTGCATATATGTGTGTTTCTGAGATAAAGTGATCACAGAGAAGTCTGATCTGGGAAGTGTTCAGTTCATTCAATAGTTCTGCGTGGCTGCTAAATGAGAAGCAGTGTGGCGCAGTGGAAAGAGCACGGGCTTTGGAGTCACAGGTCATGAGTTCGAATCCCGGCTCGGCCACTTGCCAGCTGTGTGACTGTGGGCGAGTCACTTCACTTCTCGGTGCCTCAGGTACCTCATCTGTAAAATGGGGATGAAGACTGTGAGCCCCACGTGGGACAACCTGATTCCCCTGTGTCTACCCCAGCGCTTAGAACAGTGCTCGGCACATAGTAAGCGCTTAACAAATACCGACATTATTATTATTATTATTATTCCTCACTGCCCTACCCACTCATAAATGGGTGTCAACACCAAGCAATAAGTATTATCAAGCAAGTGCAGTTTGTGAGGAAAATGTCAACGTTGCTTGAATTGCAGATGGGGAGCTTTACCCAGAGGCAGAGCTTGGTAACAGTGTAATCTGACTGAATCTCTCCCAGCGATGTCGTTTATGAGAAAACTGACCTCTACCTCAATAATGATTATGGTGCTTGTTAGCACTTATTATGTGCAAAGCACTGTACTAAGCGCTGAGGTAGGTACAAGATACAGCCTTTAGGTCTACAACAAGAACTTGTTAAGCCTACACTATGCCATAAGAAGGCAACATGATATATAGAAATGGAGGAAAACTCTCCCTCCTCTGTTGAGTAGATTTTAATGTACTCATGTCAGAAACACATTCTTAGAACCCTGCAGAAAAGTTTTAGAAACCAAACACTCATAAGAAGCGTATTTCAGCCATGGTGCTTAGGCATGAATTTCTTAAGATGATTTTGTAGAATTAAATGAATAGGCCCATCTATTCCCTCTTATGGGTTTCTCATTCAAAAATATCCAACAAGAGAATGTAATTGTTCAGCATGCTGTGTTTCTAGAAAATATATAAATGTACCCACTGTCTCTCCTGGGGTTGCTTCTATCTCATATCATATTGAACTACTTATATTTGCACAATTCTTAACAGACCGTATCCTCTTTAGTCAGCTGCAGAGAAATTGATTATTATATCCTTTAAGAATGGGGTGAGCATTGGAGAGAATATCAATCAATATTTTTTATCCTATGCAGAACACTGTATGAAGCACTTAGAAGAGTACCATGGAGTTACTAGACATGATCACTACCCTAAATGAGTTTATAGTCTCTATATGGTTTACCCAAGAACACTGACTTAATTACTCTTAAATCATTTGGCTACTGTAAATTACTTGCACACCAGCTGGGCCAGAAAGTTTTGGAATGGTTTTCCAAGTCTCTTTACCTTCCATCCCAGTTTTCAGGGCTAATGATTAGAGGAGCATTCAGAATTAGATTATTCTGAAATCTACCACTCCATAGTGAGAAAATCAGAAAGGGAAACAAGATCAAAAACAAGTTCAATGAAAGGTACCCTGCTTGTGGTAAAAATGGTAAAAATCATATTCTCCTGCCTAAAATTTCCCTCTCAGCACCATCAATTTGCCTTTCTCCCTCTAGACTGTAAGCTCATTGTGGGCATGGAATGTGTCTGTTATATTGTCATGTTGTACTCTCCCAAGCGTTTAGTCCAGTTTCCTGCATATAGTAAGCGCTCAGTAAATATGATCGATTTTTAATTTCACTCAGACAATAACCAGAACACACAGAAACCAGACTAAGGTAAGAGTCACACAGTCAATTTTTTGTCTCACTCTAGCCTACATATTAGAGAGCAATCATGTCTTTAAAACAAAGATCGAAGAACTGCTTGGAGCTGAAACCACATTTCTGTTTATTGACAATAGTCATGTGGTTTTCTAGAGTGTAGAACTCTTTTGAAAACAAGAAGCCCCTTCCAATAGGTCAAAGTCATCACTGTTTCTTTTATAGGCAGATTAAACTCTGATAAATTTAATGTTTTTAAAAAACACATTTTTTATTTGGCTTTTCCCAGAAAATATAATATAATAAGCCTCTATCCTACTGAATACCCCTCTTCTTGCTATCTCAAGTGCAACCAAATTACAGATTATACGGTTATACAATGTCTCACTCTCCCCCTCAACCATCTCTTTCTTTCTCATCCCCCACTCCACCCTCCCACCCCCATTTGAGCAAAAACAAACTAAGTGGTCAAGAACAGTTTCTGTAAAAGTTATAGGGACTTCTAATTAAAATTGTCCACTGCAGTCACTAAAAACTTGCAACAAGCACTTGAAGAACAAAGCATACTAAAACAAAGAGCCTCATTCACACTGGGCTTTTCCTTCAGTGTTCCTCCACCATACAGAAGGTTCTCCCTCGAAAACCCAGTCATGCTAAAAGGAACTCCATAACTGATGGAAGACTGATTTTAGGATTTTTGATGGCCCAGCTGAGTCACCAGCCCACATTTGTGATAAGCAATGTAGAAAGCACACAAACTACAAAGCTTGTATTACCACTCTTGTATTATCTACAATCCACGCCACCAGGGTAGGTGTCAACAGAGCCGTCTCTAAGTCTGTAGTTGTATGTGGTGCCAAACCTAGAATACGATCTGATTGCAGAGAAAGCGCTGTCAAAACAAAACAGGACGATACAGCACTCTGTCATGTTTGGCACTTGGGGGACATGCATTTGGAAACTGAGTCTGAGATAGATCCATAAAAGAGGTATGTTCTTCCCTGTAATTTGATGGATTTCTGGTTGTGAGGAGAACTGTGAGCCTTTGTGATCAAACTGAAACTCCAGCACCTCACTCAACACAATCCCATGTAGCATTCCATCCACAAGAAAAATTTGGATCGGATTCTAAAACCACCCACACAAAGTTCTTTGAAGGATTTGAACAAGAGTCGGTAGTATTCCAAGTTTTGCTGTCTCCTTCTAGAGGGGGAGTAGCAGGGAGAGGTTTAGAGGAGGAATAGCAAGGAGAAGTTTAGAGGAAACCAGTACTGTTTTTCATTCATTCATTGATTCATTCAATCGTATTTATTGAGTGCTTACTGTGTGCAGAGCACTGTACTAAGTGCATGGAAAGTACAATTCGGAAACAGAGGCAATCCCTACCCAACAGCAGGCTCACAGTCTAGAAGGAGGAGACAGACAACAAAACAAGTAGGCATCAAATAGCACTTTCCTTTATCTAGTGGTAAATACTGCATTGCAAAAACTATATCCACCCATTTAGTGAAGTGGAAAAATCACATTTTTTACTTTTTAAAGAAGCAGCATGGCTTAGTGAAAAGAACAGCGGCTTGGGAGTCAGAGGACATGGGTTCTTAACTTCTCTGGGCCTCAGTTACCTCATCTATAAAATGGGGATTAAGTCTGTGAGCCCCATGTTGGACAACCTGATGACCTTGTATCCTCTCCAGTGCTTAGAACAGTGCTTGGCACATAGTAAGCATTTAACAAATACCAACATTATTATTGTTATTACTATCATCAAACAATCATGTTTATTGAGTGTTTATTGTGTATGGAGCACAGTACTAAACACTTGGGAAAGTAATAAAAACCGAGTTGGTAGACAATTCATTAAACATTTATGCTTCAATATAGTGTGTTATTTTAGAACTAGGAAGGAATTTACTGTGTTTAGCTCAATCATTTGTGAGGTAAATAATAAAAACAACCAGAGGTAATCCAGTTGTTTTTTAATTCTCAGCATGTTCGCTGGTGAATATTGACTACTCATTTCAAATAAAGTTACTCCTGGCTACTTTATAGAATTTTCATAATGGAGCATTGCTGTGGTTCAAGTGGGAAATGGAGTCAAAGTCGCAAAAGCCCTTTCATAGTCCTTGGTTCCCAAAGCTCTCTTGGTTTCCCTCCCATAAGGGTAGGTGGTTGTAAACTTAGACCATACCCTCCAAATAGCCAAATACAGGCCAGGGAGCCACCTGCAAGGCACGTGCTGACCTGCTGATTTGAGGTAGCAAACCGAGGAGGTGGCCTGTTTGATTTCCTGTAGAGAAATGATTTTCATTTGTAAAAATGATGTTTAAAATAGCTGTATTAGAGAATATAATGAGATCTACTCCTATCATCATAGCAGTTTGGGCTCCAATAAAACTACACTGTTGCTACTTTTACAGACTAGAACAGGAGGTAATTCACCTCAGGTCAGAGGATAGATTAAATTGTAAACTCCGTGATGTCAGGTGCTGTGACTTCTACCATTTTTATACTCTCCCAAGCACTTGTAAAGTGTTCTGAACAGGAGTGCGCAGTAAAGACAATGGGATTAATAAAATATTAGAAGCACTCTTCATTTACCTTCTTTTTAAAACTCAGTCTCAGAAACACCAAGAATGTAACCAGGATTATGTGCTGCAAAGTGGCTTGAGTTTGAAAAGGGGAGCATACCAAGGGGTTTCCAAAGTGATGAAAGCAAAATCTATTGCCTCCAAAACTTTGCTTCTAACAAAATGAAATAAACATATGAAAAGGGAAAGTTAATATTGCAAGGTTGTTTTTCTTTTGGAAAAAAAAAATCTGGGATTCTGCTGGGATTCACCTTTTCGATGAAAGAAGAAAGTAGGAAAAAGTTATTTATTTGAGAATTAAAGGAAGGTTAGCTGAAACCCACAAAGAATTTACAAAGAGCATGACCTAGGTAGTGGAAAGAGCCCATGTTTGGGAATCAGAGCACCCAGGTTCCAGCTCTGTCACTTGGCTGCAGGGTGACCTTGAGCAAGTTTACATAACTTCTCTGTGCCTCAGTTTCCTGAACTGTAAAGTGGGTATTAAACTCCTGTTCTTCCTCCTTTTTAGACTCTGAACCCCATATGGGACAGGGACTATGCAGGTCTGATTAACTTGTATTTGCCCCAGTGCTTGAAATAGTCTTGGTCAGATAGTAATTGCTTAACAAATGCCATTTATATTATAACAATAATAGTAACAATACTTGTGTTATTTGTTCAACGCTTACTAGGTGCCACACAGTGTACTGAGCACTAGGGTGGATACCAGCAAATTGGGTTGGACACAGTTCCTGTCCCACATGATCCCCATTTTACAAATGAGGTAACTGAGGCACAGAGAAGTTAAGTAACTTGCCTGAGGTCACCCAGCAGACAAGTGGCAGAGCCGGGATTGGACCCACATCCTTCTGACTTCTGGGCCCATGCTCTTTCCACTAGGCAATACTGCTTCTCATCATCATTATTACTACAGAGAACTTGAGATTTTGTCCTTTTTGCTGCCTTTCTTCCTACCTTTTCTTTCTCTGTTCTACTTTTTAGGCAGTGGCCTTCTTGGCACACTGGGGAATCCCCTCTTGGCCTCCCTGGCTCTGAGCCTCCTTTTCTGGTCTCCTTATTTGCTTAGTTTCAGGCCAGATATTCTCAATTAAGTTCTTCTCATCCCTTCTCCTCATATCTTTCCGCTCCAGCTCAGTTAAGATTCTGTCTCTTCCTTTCCCCTTTTCAGTTCAGATGGGAAGCAGTGTAGCCGAGGGGGGAAAATCACAGGCCAAAGAATCAGGGGACCTGGGTTCTAATCCTGGCTCTGCCACTTGTCTGATGGGTGATCTTGGGCAAGTCATTTAACTTCTCTGTGCCTGAGTTGCCTCAGCTGTAAAATGAGGATTCACTACCAGTTCTCCCTCCTACTTAGAATGTGAACGTAATGTGGGTTCAGGGACTGTGTCTGGCCTGATTAACTTGTATCTGCTCCAGCACTTAGAAAAGTGCTTGACCATAAATATTATTATTATAACAATTGTTTCTTCTCTGCAGCCTGCCAAGGTGTGTGACAGAAGATTCTTTATTACATACATAGATTAGAAGAAAGTGATATGGAAAACAAATGTTTTGGAAAACTATTTTGAAGAAATCACTCTATCAGTCAGTGGTATTTATTGAATGCTTACTGGGACTGTGAGCTCATTGTCTCTAGACTATGAGCTCATTGTGGGCAGGGAGTGTGTCTGTTATTATATGGTAATCTCCCAAGCGCTTAGTACAGTGCTTTGCACACAGTAAGCACTTAATATTGATTGAATATTGATTCACTTGATTGATTGAATGAATGAATGGGTGCAGAGCACTGTGCTAAGCACCAGGGAGTCTATAATGCACCAGTTGGAAGACATGTTCCCTATCCTCAAGCAACTTAAGCTTACAGTCTAGAGGGGAAGAAATAAAGAAAAAGGAAGGGGAAGCAGAAAAATCAGTACACAGATTTTTAGGCTTCAATTGTGAAAACATAGCTCTCATGCATATTGTCTGGAATGTTAGATTGCTTTGTGGAAAGATAACAAACATGATTGAATTTTGTTACCTAAGTATATAAACTCATAAACCTCTTCCAAACTATTTTCAGTTGAGTAATTCTTTGTGGTCAAATGGCAGATTTTTTTTCATTATTTTTAAATCAGAAAGAGACATTCAAATTTAATGTTTGCCAAAAAGATGTAATGAATTTTGATATGAGTGAACTTCTTTAAGCGTAAGAACATAATATCAGTATTTGTTGAATGTTTTCGTGTGTATATCATGTTGAGCATTACGGATACTGACATTTTGATGAATTGGGGGAATAACTGATATTCATTTGCCTTATCACTCCACAAATAAAGAATCTCTGTAGATTAATGTTGTCTTGTAATGAGACAATGTAACTCACAAAATATGTATAAGGATTTAATTTTTATAGACGGCAACAATTGCTTTCCTTAGAAAAAATATAAATGTGTATGAAAGCTAGAGAAATTGAAATTTGTAGTTATAATCCATATCATTTTCTAGAATGTAAATTTCATTCAAGCAGCAAGAGCAATGTAATGCTTGTGCTGTAAAGGGCAGACTGAATGGCAAGTTAAAAAAAGTCTCTTTCTATGAGCTCCTTGTGGTCAGGGAATGTGTCTACCAACCCTATTGTGCTCTCCTAAGCATTTAGTACAGTGTTTTGCACACAGCCGGTGCTCATAAATACTACTGATTGATTAAAACTCTTGGGAGAGTATAAGAGAGGGAACAGACACGATCCATGCCCACAAGGGGTTTACAGTCTAATGGGGAGGGAAGACACACAATAATTTGCATATAGGAGTAAAAAGTACTTAAATAATCGGCTGTGTAAATCAATATGTACAAAAGTTCACCAGGTAGCTGAGAGTGAATATGTGTTGAGGTCATATTTGAGACAATATGACTTTGAGAAAAAAAACTAATCAGAGAAAGCCTCCTGGATTTGAAGGGAAAGAGTTCCTGGAAACAGGAAGTGTGTGAGTTAAGGATCAGAGGTGGGTAACTTTTGAGAAATCTACCTGAAAATTTCTTCTAAATATGCAGTTATGACCAATGTGTGTCTGGGCAATTCTGGTGTATGTTGTGCTTAAAATATTACTGTAATTTGTTTTATAAACTGTACAATTTAACTCAATTACTTCACTTCAAGTGACAGAGTTTATTGAAATACCCAAAAATCTGTGCAGGTCGGAACATTCAAAGTAGTTAGTGACAGGGACAGGGAGAGTGCTTACCAATTGTGCTGCATTGTTCTCTCCCACATGCTTAGTGCAGTGCTCCTCACACAGTGAGTGCTCAAAAAATGCCATTGGTGTATTGATTGTTGATTGATTTCCAATTTGCAGAAGAGGGCTTAAAAACCTAATTATTGATAACAAAAAGCATGTCCATTTTTCTAATGTTCCACATCAGAGAAATAACCTTAACTAACCGAATTTTTTCACTTAAACTCTACTGAACCATTAATTGTAATCATTGCACTTGACACTGTGAATTGCCAGAATGCCATATAATTCTTAGTATTCACAGCATATGAGATCAGACTATATGAATTGTCAAATTGGGCATAAAAGTCAAGCATCTTACCAGTCAAATCAATCAGTCATATTTATTGAGTGCTTACTGTGTGCAGAGCACTATACTAACCACTTGGGAGAGTACAATATAGCAGAATTGGGAGACATGTCCCCTGCCCACAACAAGCTTACCGTCTATAGTGGGGGACAGACATTAATATAAATAAATTGCAGAATTACACATAAGTGCTGTGGGGCTGAAAGAGGGGTGAATAAAGAGTGCAAATCCAAGTGCAAGGATGATCCAGAAAGCTGTGGGACAAAGGAATTGAGGGCTTAGTAGGAGAAGGTCTTTTGGAGGAGATGCGCTTTTAATAAAGCTCTGAGGCTGGGGAGAGTATCGTCTATTGGATATGAAGGGGGAGAGAGTTCCAGGTCACAGGGAGGACATGGGCAAGGGGTGGGCAGTGATATAGACAAGTTTGAGGTACAGTAAGTAGGGTGACATTAGAGGGCTGAAGTACGTGGGCTGGGTTGGAGTAGCATTCTGATCTAGTTAGTGGAGTTGTAATAACAAGTAGGCCTCAGAGCTCCAGAGTTCAGTTTACCAAATAGCTACCTAAGTATCTGCAATAAAAACTCCGTATTTTCTCCTCATAACTCTTTCTTTGTCACAGTCTTCTCCAACTGGTTGAGTTCAGCAGTTCTTGCAACTTGGGGCAGGTTTCCAAAGAGTTAGTTTCTTCACTTAGAGTTTGTTTGGGAAGGGGATCACCATGTGAGGTTAGATTCAAGTTTAATTCTACTGTACTAATAAGTTTAGGATTGTAAGTTTCTTATGGGCAGGGAATGTGAATGATAATACTGTTGTACTCTCCCAAGCGCTTAGTATAATTCTGTGCACATAGTAAGTGCTCGATCAATACAATTGATTGATTGATTGTAATGACCAGTTACTAGAGTTCACAATAGGTTCTTTCCACTGATCTTAGAAAAAGGAGAGTGAAATAGAGACTTGACCAGGGGATTGTATGGTGAAGGAGCTTCAAAAGGCTTGGATAAGCTTCTCTTAAGTGTCTAAACCACCATAATTTTGTTTTTTCTTCCTTGTAGCAACAAGTCCCTATGGAGCATTCAGTAGTTTATTGTCTTTCACTTTGTTTGGAAATAACTATCTTTTCCTGGTCCTAGTAAAACACAAAACAGTAACCACATAAACACTTGATTCTCCTTTTAACAGAGGAAGAGGATTTCAATCCTAATTATTGGGAACTCATCATTCTAGCTTGAACTTAGAGTATATTGGTCTTTTCATTCAAAGGGCTTACCTGTCAAAGCAGCTCTGTTGTTTTAGGCCTGTGTATCTCCAAAAACTGTGTGCATTTCAAAAATATGAACAAACAAAAAGCCCCCAGATACTAAATGGTAAGGAGTTCCTGACCACAGCAAAGTCAAAAGGTAAGGAGTGCAAAAGGTGACTGAGAAGAGTGGTTTTAAAGCTAAGTAGCAGGCAGAACTAAAATACATCTGGCACACCTACACTGAAACACAAGTTTGACTCAATAAATAGCATTTAAATTAGTCTGTCTTTTCCACGGAATTGAAAAATCATTAGACCAAAATCATCCCAACAAAATTCAGCATATTATTTTTGTACTCCCCAGAGAGTTCTGAAATGAAATGCTCTCATCTTGGCAGTTGCATTTACATCTACCAAGATTTGAAGGCACTCCGCCATTTGATGACACTGAAAAAAAAATCATAGCAATCATTGTGAAAGTTAATGTATCTGTGGGATTGGTGCATCAAACAGCAATGATCTACTTCTGCTCAGTGACTGTGCCAAAAATCAGTTAGTAGTAACTTTGTAAATACGAGAAAGAGTCTTTGATCGACCCAGGCAGCAGGACCTATTGAGAAGAGCGCGGGTCTGGAGTTCAGAGGACCCGGTTTCTAATCCTGGCTTCACTATCACCTGCTGTGTGACCTTGGACAAGTCACTTAACTTCTCTGTGCTTCAGTTGCCTTATCTATAAAATGGGGACTCGATATCTTTTCTCCTCTTACTTAGACTGTAAGCCCCATGTAGGACCTGATTATCTTTTACATATCCCCGTGCTTGGAACATAGTAAGCGCTTAACAAATGCCACAATTATTATTATCCACCCAAGATCAAAGCGCTGGCACTTTGTTGATTCTTTCATCATTCATCGGTGGAAGAGTGAGGTGGTCTTGCTGATCTGTATGGCACTAAGTGCTAGGTTGAACATTGCCTGATGCATTCCAAACGTTAACTGACAATAAAACCGTTGTCTCATACTTCGAAAACCTAAACTTTCCATTGGCTGAATGTCTAACCCTGGGAAATGAAGAAATTTTCAAGAAATTTTACAATGACATTGAAGCAGCCCTTTAAAAGCAATAGACCCATATCTGCCTCATCCAATGTGACCAAAAATCAGATGTCTGTGTAGTATACGCTCTACCAGACAGCCTATAACTTTGTGAATAAAAATAAAAATCAACTCATCGTAACTGGTTTGATGAGAATGACCCCAAAATAAAAGCGCTTATCTGCAGGAGGACAAGCAGTGCCTCAGTAATATTATATTGATCCTCCTGATCCTGGCACATGGAATGCTCTTTTGTACCAACCACTCCATGCCTTGTGAATTTTATACTCAGCCAGGCACCTCCATATGTCTTTAGGGCAACTAACAGAGTGTGCATTATCAAGTCTTCAATTCAGAGTAGTGTGGTCTAGTGGATATAGCAGAGGCCTGGGAACCAGAGGTCCTGGGTTCTAATACCAGCTCTGCCTCTTGCCTGCTGTGTGACCCTGGGCAAGTCACACAATTTCGCTGTGCCTCAGTTTTCTCAACTGCAAAATGAGAATTCAGATCCTGTTCTCCCTCCTTTTTTAGACTGTCAGCCCCATATCGGGCAGAAACTATGTGTGGTCTGATAAACTTGTATCTATCCCAGTGCTCAGAATGGTGCTTGACACATAGTAAAAATTTAACAAATACCAAAAACCAAACAAATCCCACAAACACTTTGAATACAGTTTTGAGTCATGGAATTTTCAGATACCACATTTGACTTCTAGAGTACTTACACCAATACCTCCTGTGTACAATACTCATATGAATATCTCCATGACACATATATTATATGTACAATATACACACCTATGGATGTCTGTGCATACATACATTTTTAAGAGATGGCATTACTGAAAAATGTAATCCATGTGTGCTAGTGTGCCCCAAAAGACCAAGATCAACACACTCTGCCCCAGAGAAGCAGCGTGGCTAGAGAAGCAGCGTGGCTCAGTGGAAAGAGCACGGGCTTTGGAGTCAGAGGTCATGAGTTCGAATCCCAGCTCGGCCACTTGTCAGCTGTGTGACTGTGGGCAAGTCACTTAACTTCTCTGGGCCTCAGTTACCTCATCTGTAAAATGGGGATTAAGACTGTGAGCCCCATGTGGGACAACTTGATTCCCCTATGTCTACCCCAGTGCTTAGAACAGTGCTCGGCACATAGTAAGCGCTTAACAAATACCAACATTATTATTATTATTATTCTTCCTGCCCTTCACTTTTGTTGCATTAATGGTTTGACCTAGCTTGCTTTTTGGCGCCTCACTCTTGATGCAGCGTGTGTTCTTGGAGAGCAAACCATTTCATAATTGCTGTACTTCAGGCTGGTCTGTTTGCTACAATGGTCGCCCAGCAGTTCTTTGTTTTATTGCTTAATTTAAGCCTGTGTTTCACAGATTACTCTGTGACCTGGGTGGGGAGTTCTCCTGAGAAGCAGAACTCCTTCCTGCCTTCCTCAGCCTCTGGGCAGAACCTTGTCTGGGGCAGATCATTCTGCAGAGGTTGGAGCAAATGACAGCTGTGATTTGGGGCTGGGGTGGCTTGGTTTGGGCCCCTGGTTGGGTTTCCTGCCCTGCCCCACCCTGACCCCCACCCCTTCTTCTGGCTCTGGTTGCAGGCAATAGTGTACTTGAAAGTATGTAAACATTAGAGTCAAAGGGCTTGGGATCTAGTCTGATTCTTCCTGTACCTTGTAGACAAGACTAGTAAACTAGACAAGTGAGATAATGCCCTTGTGCTCAGATTTCTGTACCTTGAAAGTGAGATAATAATGGCAATGATGTGACCACCCCATTTATAATATCCTAATAATGAGCTGAAAACATTTAGGATGTTCATCATTCGCGGGATGGGCTACAGCATTGAGGAAAGTGGAATTTTGAGCTGTAGAAGTTAAGGCAAAGGAATAACTTTATTGATGTTAACATATGAAGGATTATGATTTTAACTGTATGAGTTAAGGCAAAGCAGTGACCTTACTGTTGTCTAATAATATATGAAGGATTATTACCAGGAGGTTTTTGTCCAATTAGATTCCATTTTTACATAAGTGAGCTTACATTCCAGTGAGAGAGTTTTTTTAGACACAGGATATTTTGACTCTAGGATAGATTAACTGCTGGAATAGGCTGTGGAGGAAATGAGTATGTGTTGGGGGCGGGGAGGGTGGAAGGGAGGAAGGGCGTTTTAAACACTCCATCCCTAGAGAATTCAAGAAGCACTGTCTAAATGCTGGGATAGAGTCAAGATAATCAGGTCAGACACGGTCCCTGTCCCCCATGGGTCTCACAGTCTAAGGGAGAGACAGAATGGATATTTATTTCATCCCATTTTACAGATGAGGAAACTGGAACACAGAGATGTTACCTTGCCCAGTGTCACATAGCTGGCAAACTGTAGAGTTGGGATTCAAACCCAAGTCTCCCTGACTCCCAGAATCATGGCTCTTCCCACTAGGCCACACTGCTTGACCACTGAAACCTCCCTCTGCAGTAATAAGCACTCTTCACTCTGCCTAGCCAGGCACGGGAACATCCAAGCCATTCCTATGTGCTCTTGTCATAGATTGGGAGCGACCCAAAACCCAGACTACTAGACTGGAGTGCATATCCTGCCAATGCATCTAGGACCCAGTGCCATCAAATGCCAGGCAGACCATGGTACAGTATAAAGGAGCCAGAAAGCATCAGGGGCTTTGCTCCAGCCGCTGGCGCTAACAGAAAAAGCAGTAATGAAGAAATGGTGATGGCAGTATCCAGTCAGCCGTGGGGCTTGGGGACTCTGCAGGAGAGGGCCCAGAGCATTGCGACTGTTCTCGCTAGAAGGCAGCCAGATATTGGAACATCCCTACAGCCCCAGTGATTCTGACAGTGAATCAAGTATGCGCCAACTCTAATAACCATAAGGGATTGAACGCCTCTTTGCAGGTTCTGGCAGTGTCTTACTGCACTCCTGGTCTGTCATCAAGGGGAATCAGGCTTAGCAAGCCTCATTTCTCCCTCTATAAAAGCCGTTATTCCTTTCATGCGTCCAAGATTTTAATAATGGTATTTATTAATAAGGGCATTTATTAAGCACTTACTGTGTTTAAAATGCTGTTCTAAGCACTGGGGTGGAAACAAGTTAATCACAGTGGACATAGTCCCTGACCCACTTGGGGCTCGCAGTCTAAGTAGAAGGGAGAACAAGCATTAAATTTTCATTTTACAGTTGAGGATGCTGAGGCACAGAGAAGTTAAGTGACTTGCCCAAGGTCACACAGCAGGTGGTTGGCACAGCTGGAATTAGAACCCAGGTCCTCTAACACCAAGACTTGTGCTCTTTCCACTAGGCCATGATGCTTCTCTAATTTTCAAATGTAGGGTGAATGCAGTCCAAGAAACAAGATAAAATTATAATTATTAAGGTATATAATTGCACAAAAGATTTAAAGGTATCTCCCTTTTTCTGTGCATGTCTTTCCCATGAATAGTTATCATACTAATTGCATTTTGAAAGTCTCTGTTTCTTTTTCCCACATTAAGTACGCATGTTTCCTTTATTATATACTAAACAGTGGTCTTTCTCCCAGTTTCATGGTAAAAAATGGCCTGAAGCGTCATCTTGCTAATATTTTGTTTTTAATGTTTTTATGACTAGACTAGACTGTAACTTGTTTTGGGCAGGGAATGTGTCTACCACCTTTGCTATTTTGTACTCTCCCAAGTGCTTAGTACAGTGCTCTGCACATAGTAAGCACTCAATAAATATGATTAACTGATTGATTCTGGAGAATTGGGATGGTGATTTTGTTGTTAAAAAGCCAAATGTCAAATCTACTGCTGCTCCTTTATGCCTGCATACAGAGAATAAATGCATACAGAGAATAAAACATGGGCGACATCTCTTGTGGAATGTATTTTATCTTAGAGAAGTGAAACTCTTCGTTAATGGAAGCTGGGGCTATGTTTCAATAGGAGAATAGCTTCTCTTGTTTCTGAGAGATGGACTTATCACATGGTTGTTAGCAGCTGGAATTTATGTGGAGATGAATTAAATAAAACAGCAGTAGTCAGCCACCTCCTGCTGAAATATACTTGGAGGTACAGTACCTGCACTTTTCCAAACATAGCTAGCTTTATATACTTTAATGTCTTTTTTTTCCTGACTTATTCTTGACATTTTCTGACCTTAAAGACCTTATTTTTATTGCTGCTATAACAATAATAATTTAAGGGCCTGATTTATAACATGGCAAGTTAGCTGAGGGAGATGCACCCACCCAGAAAACATGTAGTAAATGTAAAGTCTATTAGCTTTTATTTCATTTTTACTAAGTAGAAGGTGCTTTGATATTAGCAATTTTGGAACCCCAGAAAGAAGCATGCCAAATAGGAATTGTTGGCAGGCACAATATTGAACTTCTGTAATAGAACTGGAGGCAATTTCAGTATGTCCGTAATTGGTAAGCTATAATATTAAAGGAGCATTTTTACATTTGCAGACATGAATGTCTCAATACCTTTTTCAGTGATTTGTTTTTTAACAGGGTATGATTTAAATTCATTCATTCAATCGTATTTAATCCACAAAATGATTCAAATTTTAGGAATAAACTAATAGTGTCTGATCTACTCAAAGTAGACATGCCAAATCTACTGGTGTCAAAACAGAAAGAAGGCTGGATAGAGTAGTTAATGCTATTTCCTTCTCCTTGTCATAGGGATTTTAAAGCTAGTCTTCTTCCAAGATGTATTGAAGTTTTTAGCAATCCAACCAATTTACTTGCATAAAATGGAAATAATAATAATTATGGTATTAAGCACTTACTACATGCCAGACACCATACTAAGTGCTGGGATGGATACAAGCAGATGGATGTGGGGCTCACAGTCTCAATCCCCATTTTGCAGATGAGGGAATTGAGCTACCAAGAAGTGAACTGATTTGCCCAAAGTCACACAGTGGACAAGTGGTGGAGCCAGGATTAGAACCCATGGCCATCTGACTCCCAGGCCCGTGCTCTAACCACTGCACCATGAACCATTCCTTGGAATGTCTCATATACTTCCTGTAGAAGCTTCCCTGCCTCATAGGAACATCATAAGGATCCCTAGTTAATGTGTGCAAAGTAAGAGCACGGGCTTGGGAGTCGGAGGTCATGGGTTCGAATCCTGACTCTGCCACTTGTCAGCTGTGTGACTGTGGGCAAGTCAGTGAACTTCTCTGTGCCTCAGTTACCTCATCTGTAAAATGGGGATTAAGACTGTGAGCCTCATGTGGGACAACCTGATTACCCTGTATCTACCCCAGTGCTTAGAACAGTGCTTTGCACATAGTAAGCGCTTAACAAATACCAACATTATTATTATTACTTAAAATGAGAAGATCTATGAGGTATAAACACTTTGTCTTGTGTTTTATGACATCATTTGTCATAGTTATGAAGATAAGCTGTCTCATACTTCGGAGATTGGGTAGGTAAACTCCTCGGAGACAGGGAATATGGCTACTTATCTCTCTTGTACTGTCTCAAGCCCCGAGTACAGTGCTCTGCACACAGAAAGCACTCAACTGTCATTAAATGATTAACTGTTTGATATAAGTATAAAGAAAAATGTTTGAGCCTATGCCTCATTTGATGATTAGCCCTTTTCTTGTTCTTTTATTGTAAAAATGCCCAGCCCAGTCAGGGAACAGGTAGAGTTTAGTACGTTTCAGAATAAAGACTTGTGCTGTTCCGGGAGAGACTTTTTTAGATTTTGAGCTGATCCACTTAGTAGAAATGTGTTTCATAGCCTAACTTGGATGACTTGTTTATGAGAATTCTTAACTAGCTGTTCTGTCACTCTGTATCACAGGGTCTATTGTTCATCAAGTGTGTGTGCTTGACTCCCATTAACATTAATGAGTTTATTTCACTGTCAAATGGCTTGTATCTTTTGTTTTCAAATTTCCTGTCCATTAATGACTTTCATCAGTAACAAAACAAATCTACTCCTTTTCAAATCATAATGATTGATTTAGTTCTGACAGCATTATCATTCCCGGTTTTAAATGCCACATCTGCTTTTTAAATCACAAGAAAAATGCACACCTCAGAAAATTATTTTGTTGATCACTCCATTCCAGTGATTGTGTTCGGATTACATTTTCAGTTTCAAAATCGCAATAGATACATAGGAAGCAAATAGTTTCCTTTCAACAACTTTATGTAGATAAGTGTGGGGATACAATAGTTCTTACATGAAGGTAGTGGTTAGGGTGGGAGAGCAGGAAAAATTGGATTTGTTGAGTTCTAATATGCTTTGATCCTGAATTTAAGGAAAGCCCATGAAAAGAGAAGATCCTGACATAAATCACTCATCTGCTTGATATACATATATATCAATATGTGTATATATATATGTATATATATATATATACCAACTTAAAATATCTATCAGTGCACGGGCCTGGGAGTCAGAAGGTCATAGGTTCCAATCTGGGCTCTGCCACTTGTCTGCTCTGTGACCTTGGCAAGTCACTTCACTTCTCTGCGCCTCAGTTATCACATCTGTAAAATGGGGATTGTGACTGTAAGCCAAGCTACTTTGCTTGTATCCACCCCAGCACTTAGTACAGTGCTTGGCACATAATAAGCACTTAACAAATACCACAATTATTATTATTATTATTATGTGAAGGTAGTGAGGGTGGGAGAGCAGCAATAATTGGATTTGTTGAGTTCTAATATACTTTGATCCAGAATATATGGAAAGCCTGAGAAAAGAGAAGAACCTGGCATAAATCCCTCATTTGTTTGATATATAGATTTATAGATATTATATGACAAAAATTCTGTTAGCAAATTTTTTCTGGTAGCTATTATTCACTTTTTCTTAAGACTCTTTTTCCGCTGAAAGTGAATATCTGACGAACAATACGTAATACAATCAGTGTTCCTTCTTGCGCCTATATTTTACTTGTGACCGTGGCACGGTTTGCCACAACAAGGGCAGACATTTCCATAGTTGGAGGCTTGTTCCGAGTTCTTGATTAGCTGCATCCTCCACTTCTCTCTGTCTCCCTTTGACAGGGCCAGCTTCAAAAAGTTAGAATTCTTGGTTTAACTCATTCTCCCAAGTGGAATGATTCTGTGCCAATGATAATAAGAATAATAATAGCATTTATTAAGCCTTTCGAGATTCAGCATGGCCTAGTGGAAACAAAATTCCCTGTTCCTATCCACCAGCTGCCAAGGGCAACAGGCTCCACAGGCAGCATGCTGTTGTTTGCCTGCTGTGTGACCTTGGGCAAGTCACTTAAGTTCTGTCTGCCTCAGTTACCTCATTGGCAAAATGAGGATTCAATACCTGGTCTTCCTCCTACTTGACTGTCAGCCCCATGTGGGACAGGGACTGTAACCAGTCTGATTATCCTCTATGTACTCCAGCACACAGAACAGTGCTTGACACACAGTAAGTGCTTAACAAACACCATTAAAAAAATAGGTATCTGTGGAGCCAGACAGAAATCGGATTTCTCCCCTAAGTAGCCTCAAGTGAATTACCTTGAATTACTTTGATTCATAATAAAATCAGTTGTTACATTTCTAACTTGCCGCCAGGTTCTTAGACATTTATGGTCCAAACACAACAGCATGCTGCCTGTGGAGCCTGTTGCCCTTGGCAGCTGGTGGATAGGAACAGGGAATTTTGTGTTTGAAGCTTGCCCATTCAACCTCCCGCTCATCAGCATTTCAGAACAGCTGGCCTCCTTTGAATCTTAAATTCCTGCTAAAATGTCAAGAGCATTAAGCAGTTTCTAAATTAACAGTTTTAAGAGAGAATAAAATTTGGGAAAGAATGTAGCTGCTTTCAGGAGTATAGATGAACCTGATGACTCACCTCTGGGCAATGGAGAAGGAAGTCAGACCACTGGGGTTCATTTCAAAATTAATTTCCATTTGGTTATTGTCCTTCCAAAGGCCAGTTTGGTGGAATCAAACTTCACAACTGAATAAAATGATTAAAATGGAACAGGGGGTCAGAGTTTAAAGAGGGTAGGCCCAGTAGACCAAAAGCGGCATGGCCTAGTGGAAAGAGCTTGGGCCTTTTTCGATTCGGACAGGGAATCTAATCTCAGCTCTGCCACAAATCTGCTGTGTGACCTTGAGCAAGTCTCTTAGCTTCTCTGGGCCTCCATTACCTCGTGTAAAATGGGGATTAAGAGTATAAACTCCATGTGAGACAGGGGCAGTGTCCAAGCTGATTAACTTGTATCTCTACCTCGGAGCTTAGTACATTGCCTGGCACATAATAAGAACTTAACAAATACTATTAGAAAAAAAAATTGACCACCCATTGGTGCGGAGAGAGGGAAAAGGAACGAAGGAAAGAAACACAGACCACAGACAGGTCAAGGTGCTAGCCATAGATCTTGCACAGGGAAGTAGAAACAGGGGCAAAGACCCACCTCCAAATTCTGAGCACAATAAACATTCAATAAATACCAGTGATTGCTTGATTGGTATACACAGATACCAGGATTAGGAGATGCAGTGCTGCCCCACAAAGGTGATACAGTCAATCTTGTTATGTGTGCAAATTGCGCCAAGTTTAGGGTTTTCTTTCCTGACTTTAGGGGGAATGTGAAGTTGTTTATCATATTTGGATCCTACTTAATTCGGCCTATCCTGGCGGCAGTATTGTTATCTGCAGCTTAAAAGGGAAAAAAAAGATACTTCTATTTAGATCAGTTTCCTTCTAGCTTTTTTTCCTTGCATATTTGCAATTAAGCGAGCCTTTGCTGGGCATGTGAACTACTTAACATGTGTCCATTTGGTAAGTGATAGCTTAGAACGTTTTGAGTATAAATTACTCACTGGTATTTATTGAGCACTTATTGTATGCAGAACACTGTACTAAGTGCTTGATAGAGTTGAATATAACAAGTTGGTAGTCATGTTCCCTGCCCACAATGAGCTATTATTATCTAGATTATCTAGATTATCTTTCCTCAAAGGTAGATATGCACTGAAGGAGAAAATATGCACTAGAAGAGTTAGACGATATTTGTAAATATCCAGACAAGGGAGAATCTAGTGCATGGTGTAGTGGATACAGCAAGGGCCTGAGAATAAGAAGGTCATGAGTTCTAATCCTGGGTCCACCACTTTTCTGCTGTGTGACCTTGGGCAAGTCACTTAGCTTCTCCTTGACTCAGTTCCCTCATCTATAAAATGGGGATTGAGACTCTGAGCCTTGTGGGGCAGGGATTGGGTCGAATCTGATTTGCTTGTATCCACCCCAGCGCATAGTACAGTTTCTGGCACATAGTAAGCGCTAAACAAATACCACAATTACTCTTACTATTATTAATATTATTGCCAATCCCTTTTTTTAGACCAGAAACTGAAGGGACGTTCTTCTTTCTCCAGGACTCTCCTTACAAGTGATACATTCAAGGTTGGCAGAAGTTACCAGGAAACCTTTTACAAAATTTTACCCCATTTTGCAGATGAGGTAGCTGAGACACAGAGGAAATGAAGTGACTTGCCCAAGGTCACTCAGCAGACAAGTGGTGGAGCTGGAATTAGAACCCAGGTACTTATGACTCCCAGGCTGAAGCTCTATCCCCCAGGCCCTGCTGGGTTTGTAAGGGAGGGGAGAGTGCCAGAAGGAGGGTTCACAGCATCGGAAAGGCAGAAAGGGCAGAGAAGAGTGCTCAGAGCACTGGGAGGGCAGCAAGCAAGTCAGCAAGGATGGAGCAATAAAAGAGCATGCTGGGAGCACCAGAAAGACTGCAGGGTAGTGAGAGGGAAAATGCTTACAGTACCCATATGGCAACAGGAAAACTATGGGGTTTCCGCAAGTCATGTCACCAATGCAGGAATCCCCCAAAACTTCTTCCAGTGTTGGGCCCAAGCAGCTGTGCCAAGGAAGGCCAGCCAACAGAGCCAGGCAGGGAAGGAAACCACAGCACACTGGCCATAGTCCATTAAAATGCATAATGGGAGGAGGAATGTGCTCCAAACCTCACTTAAATACCCATCTGCTGTAAATGAGGTATATTTCACTGCTCACTTTGGTAAATATCTGCCCTAGAAGTCACATGCTCAGTATTTAGTGTGTGTGGTGGAATATTGATTTTTCCACCAGAAAAGGGCTTGACTGTGACTCTGGAGAGATGTGGCATCTTATTTTGATATAGGGGAAACATCTCCCACCTCTTGCCGTGGTGTGGCCTCTATATTTTTCAAAAAGACTCGAAAGAATCACTTAAGAAGAAGAACTCTCATCTACATTTGAAATAGGGTTTTCAGGTGCTCTAGCAAAATTTTTACATTTATGAAAATGATGGGAAGAGAAGCCATTTAAAATGGAGGCTTTTATCTTAATATACACTCTAGACTTCCAGGATTGAGAAGTGCTCATTAAAAAGAAAATCCATTTCAAAAACATAAGTGATATTTCACGGTAAGGAAATATGTACTGCCTTTTTTTATGTTAAGTGCTTACTGCGTGTCAAACACTGTTCTAAGCACTCGGGAGGGTACAAGTTAATCAGATTGGATACAGTCCCTGTCCGGCATGAGGTTCACAGTCTAATTAGGATTGTAATTGAGTGTCCCCTTCACAGGTCCAATTTTCTAGGAGATTTTTAAGTCCTTCCCAAGAGTCTGTTATATCCAAGAATAATTGACATATAAGCATTAAAGCAAGAGTCTGTATCAGTTTCTCTCCTCAAGATGATGATGAAGATAATGGTGATGATAATGCTCTGAATTTTGCCTAGTCTTTTTATTTCCCAAAGCACTTTCACATCAGTTTTCTCATTTCCACATCATCATCCATGAGAGGTAAAGTGCAACAGTGTTATCTATGCCTAATATACCAAAAAGGAAACTGAGGCTCAGAGAGATTAAGGGACTTCTGTTGTGCAGCAGGCCAATGACTTTTGAGCATCTCTCCTCAGAAATAGGTCTTTAATTTGGAAACACTTTTGCACTGAAGATAGAAAGTCCTAAGCTCCTGTTAGTAAGATGCACCGAATGGTAATCTGCAAAGAACAGCCTTCCACTGTTTCGTCATAACATGCATAAACTCTATGATATATGCTGGAGGAGAAATGTTTTTTCCTACATGGAAAGGAATGTGGATTTAGGTGACCCACGTCTGGCCAGATTTGTAAACACCAAAAGAGGTCAGTTGAGTTTTCTCCTTTCATTCATTCAGTCATATTTATTGAGCACTCACTACCTACTTGGAAGAGTACAATATACCAATAAACAGATACATTTCCTTCCCACAAGGAGATGGACATTAATTAAAATAAATTACAGATATTTACATAAGTGCTGTGGGGCTGGGATGGGGGATGAATAAAGGGAGCAAGTCAAGGCAACGCAGAAGGGAGTGAGAGAAGAGGAAAGGAGGGCTTAGTCAGGGAAGGCCTCTTGGAGGAGATGTCCTTTCAATAAGAATTTGAAAGGGGGGAGAGTAATTTCTACTTATCCTTTTTGCTTCCCAATGGGCCATCCTGGGAAGCCCTTCAGCAGCATGTCTGAAGCCACTCAGACTTCATTCAGAGGTGTCAGGGTGAGACCCTTTGAGAGGTCTGATAAGAGTAAAAAAAAATGGGAACCAAAAGAGCACCAAGGGAGCAGCCAAGTGTCAAGATTGGCATGGTTAAGTGGATAGAGCATGGGCCTGGGAGTCAGAAGGACTGGGTTCTAATCCTGGCTCCTCCATATGTCTGCTGTGTGACCTTGGGCAAGTCACTTAACTTCTCTGTGTCTCAGTTATCTCATCTGTAAAATGGAGATGAATGTGAGCCCCAAGTGGGACAGGGACTGTGTCCAACCTGATTGTGGGGTAGGTGCAATCCAAATCCCCTTTGGAGTTAATCTGTTTTAGGCTGAATGGTCAAATTGGGCAGTGGCTGTTTTCCTGACTGGCAGGAAAGGCAAGTTCTCTCCAGTGAAGGACAAAAAATAATGAGGTTGGGAGGAGTCTGGGCATTCAGAGGTCACAGTGGAAATTAATAGAAGGTGCATTAATTACTAATACTTTATTCCTGCAGTTTGGGGTGCTGAGCTGAGTTTTTTGCATTTATGGCATGTTTTACAAATGAGCATACTTTCTATCTCTGTAAATTTCAGGTTGGGAAATAAGCATGCCCCCCACCCTCCCTTCTAGTGAATTCAGCTGCCTGACCAATACATTATTCAAGGCTTCCCAGAGCCTGCTGCTTTGTTTGCTATCTCTGCTGAACCTTTAACTTCAGCTCATTTATCTTTCAGTTGTTATAATAATTGACTTCAATCAGTATTTCATTATCCTAAACAGGCAATTATCCACATTGTCACTTTTGCATTTGCTCTTTTGACCTCTGGGGTCACAGAGGCCCTAGTGTAACCAAATCCAACAAAATTATTCCCTTACCTGTCATATAAGTAGTCATCCCAGCAAAATGAGACCCAAGGGGCCTTTTGCTGAGGTGTTGAGAAGGCTAGTCTAACTCGACCCTTTATTCTGCTCTTTAAGGAATGCAGCACTGTTTTGGCACACTATCAAAATAAAACAAAGTTCCATTTTCTACCTTTTTTTTAAAAAAAAAGAGAGAGCACACCCTGATCTTACAAATGCTTCTTTGTGGCCTTCTATACTGAAATTTCCATTCAGCTCTTCCATCTGTTAGCTATGTTTACCACTATTTTGAGGGAAAGAATTCTGTGTTTCACCTTCATTTCTGGGGTGTAAGGTCATAAAACCGTCTGAATTATTTCAGTTATATTTATACCTAACTTAATATTACTTCTTTAACAGGTTTAAAGCTTTTAATTCCCAGGTCATTATTCTTGGGTAGCACTCTGGAGAGAACAGTTGTTTTTCACAAAAAGGAAAGCATTTTTAAACCTCTGCCTCCCTGTCCCTGCTCCACCTCCAAGAAGACTACCACAAACTTCATCCAGAAAACTTTTCTGGAAAGTATAAGAAAACTCCAAATCCACTGGTTCCTGAATGTGTATTTTTATCATTTTCCCAGTCTCCTTGGTTAACAGAATTCATATTTTCCTAGAAACAATGTGATTGGAAAATTGGCTAAAAACAGAACTGCCCCTGCTTGTGTAATAATAATAATTGTGGTATTTGTTAAGGGCTTAGTATGTGCCAGGAATTGTACTCAGCCCTTGGGTGGATACAAGCAAAAAAGGTTGGACACAATCCCTGTCCCACATGGGGCTCACAGTCTCAATCCCATTTTATAGGTGTGGTAACTGAGGTACAGAGAAGTTAAGTGACTTGCCCAAGTCCACACAGCAGAAGAGTGGCAGAACTGGGATTAGAACCCATGACTTTCTGACTTCCAGGCCTCTATCTACTACTCCATGCTGCTTCTCACCGAGGTCAGAAAAGCTGTGGTGGTCCTGGGCCAGTGGAAGCCTTCTGGACTCCCAGCCCCCCCGTGAAGCTAAAGTTTGTCCTCTCTTGCCTTTCCCAAAATTCACTGTTCCCACTGCTGGACAATTGCTCCCCTCACTGATTCTGTCAGGGTTGTTATAGTTGATCAGTCACTCAATCAATCAGTGGTATTTATTGAGTGCTCATTTGTGCAGAGCACTGTACTAAGCACTTGGGAGAGTGCAGTACAACAGAGTTTGTAGACACATTCCTGGCCCACCTTGAGTTTACAGTCTAGACAGGGAGACAGACATTAATATAAATGAATAATTTATGGTCATTCATTCAATAGTATTTCTTGAGTGCTTACTATGTGCAGAGCACTGTACTAAGCGCTTGGACTGTACAAATCGGCAACAGATAGAGACAGTCCCTGCCCAGTGACGGGCTAACAGTCTAATCGGGGGAGACAGACAAAAACAATAACAATAAATAGAATCAAGGGGATGTACATCTCATTAAAACAATAATAATAAATAGAATCAAGGTGATGTACATCTCATTATCAAAATAACAAAATATGTTCTGTTCATAAGTGATACAACAGTGTACATGGTAGAAGCAGTGTTGGGTGTGGGAGTGCACGTGACGTGGCTCAGACTTGATTATATATATGGCGTCTACACAAGTACTTGCCCAGTGCTTGGCACATAGACTATATCAACTGTCTATATTTGTCTTTCACACTTGAAAAGGACACCAATGATGATGAGGATCACCTGAGAGTGTCTGTGTGTGGCCTGAGAAAGTCACTGCAGGACAGCCAGTCCCAGTCACATTGTGCACACAAAAGGGCTGCCCCTTATTGTATTGTCACACTAGATGTTTGCAGTTTCTGACACCATTTTATCGCTTGCTTCCTTACCTCTAATTTCTTATGAAGCTTTTACTGGTATCGAGCCACTCCCTTCCTGATAGCAGTGCACCATGCTGGTTTATTCGCAACAATTGACTCCCAGTTTTCAGCTTTGTTTAAAATAACCATGATATTGCCCAACATAATAATAATAATGCTGGTATTTGTTAAGCGCTTACTATGTGCAGAACACTGTTCTAAGCAATGGGGGAGATACAGGGTAATCAGGTTGTCCCACGTGAGGCTCACAGTCTTAATCCCCATTTTACAGATGAGGTAACTGAGGCACAGAGAAGTTCACTGACTTGCCCAAAGTCACACAGCTGCAAGCGGCAGAGCGGGGATTAGAACCCATGACCTCTGATTCCCAAGCCCGGGCTCTTTCCACTGAGCCATGCATACAGATGCAAAAAGATTACATAATTAAACCCTGCAAAACAAAAATGTCGTGTGAATGATCATGAGAAAAGTGAATTAAAGACAGTGCATGTTTCCACCTAAAATAAGATAGTGTATTTTATGCTCCTGATACATTTTAATACCTTAAAGAGAAGAGAGAATTAAGAGAGACAATATCAGAGGAGCAAAATTCTAAAGGTGGCTTATGTATTGGCTGTTGAACCTTATCTGATGAGCTGAGTGGCATTGAAAAAATGAAAATCCTTCAAAATGTCTCCAGATTTTTAAAAATACTTTTCAGAAGTCAATTGCCTACCTATTTCTGATACTGATATTTAAGATCATTAGTATTATTATTGTTAATAATAATAATTGTGGTTTTTGTTAAGCACTTACTATTTGCCAAACACTGTTATAAGTACTGGGGTGGATACAAGGTAATCAAGTTGGACACAGTCCCTGTCCCACATGGGGCTCATAGTCCTAATCCCAGTTTTACAGATGAGGTAACTGAGGCACGGAGGAAGTGAAGTGACTTGCCCAAGGTCACACAGCAGATATATGGTGGAGCCAGGTTAGAACCCACATTCTCTGACTCCTAGACTCATGCTATTTCCAGGCTCATGCTCTTTCCATTAGGCCATGCTGCTTCTTACAGAATGAATCATTAGCACAATGGATAAATATTTTATTTTGAAGTAGCAAGAACTGCTAACAAGCTATCCCAGTGTCTAAGATAATTTATACCTCTATTTTGTAGGTCTATCTAAATATAATGATCTGAATCTTTGACTCATAACGATTTGTGCTTTTTAAACTATTCCCTCTAATTTGTCCATATTCAGCACTAATATTCTTAATATTGAAATAAGTAACTTTTTCCACCCACAATAATCTGCTGTGCTTTCTCAGAGCTAAATTGTTCTACTTAAACCTTCACTGATGACACCAGTGATTTATAGTCCATTAATAGCTCACCTTTGCCACATCAACCAAGACATGAGGGCAGGGATCATGTCTTTACTCCTTTTCTGTGTTCCTTAACTGCCTAGAACTGTGCTCTTCATTCAGAATAAACGTTATTTCACGATGATGATGTTGATAATATTCATGGCTGGGTACAGATTTCATTCTCCAGCAGTTCACACTGCCCACAGAAGACTCGTATTGGAAAACGCTAGGAGAATGAAACGATTGAAAGTTTGGTATTTTTTCCCCCACACATAGTATAAGCGCCCAGATTTCATTCTCTTTTCAGGTTCATTTATCCAGCAAGGAGGCATCTTCAGCAACAGGAGCTTGGGAATTAGTAATTCTTAGAAACCCAAATCTGTTTGGGAAACTGGAATTATTGCACACTTTCTGTGTCCAGAGCACTTTACTAAGTACTTGGGAGAGCACAAGTGTGGCCTAATGGAAAGAACAAATGATCTGGGAATCAAAGGACCTGGATTTTAATCCTGGCTGTGTGACCTTGGGCAAGTTGCTTAATTTATCTGTGCCTCATTTATCCTTATCTGTAAAACAGAGATTTAATACCTGTTTGCCTTACTACTTAAACTATAAGACCCATCTGGGGATGGAGGACTGTGCCATATTGACTATCTTGTATCTACCCTCGTGCTTACCCTAGCATAGTACTTGGAATACAGTTTAAGTGTTTAAGTACCACAATTTTTTATTATTATTATCACCATTATTATTATGGTACATTTGAGTTAGTAAATGCATTCTGAGTCATGGCACAGGCTCAGGGCATTAATAATGTGGAATGTATTTAAAAAAGTCAAACTAATTATGTTAATTATCCTGGGGTTGGAGATGGTGGGAAATCGCTTGCTTTTCGTCTACTACCTGTGTTTGGTCCTCCTCACTGCCAGTTAGCACTTCCACCAGAGGTTGTTCAGGGGAAGAGAAATGGAATAGTATCAGTTTACTTTAGCTCTTAGAACTCTGTTGGTGAAAAAGGAGGCGGAAGCTCTTTGTAGAGCAGAAGTTTCCTAATTATATGTACATATCAGTAATTTATATTAGTGTCTGTCTTACCCTCTAGACTATAAACTCTAGTTTACCAAGTTGGCAGGGAATGTGTCTGTTACGTTGTTATAATGTACTCTCCCAAGACTTAGTATTGTGTTGTGTGGAGTAAGAGCTCAATTAATATGGTTGACTTTTCCTTTTCCCCCCTTAAATCAGTGGCAGCACTTTATTCAATTTGAAGGAAAAAAAGTTCCTTTTTGCATGTTAACTCATGATAAAAAATCTTCAGCAAGTCAGCGATAGAGGCTGAGACTGCAGATTTTTATGTGTTCTAGCCCTAGCCCTATTATCAAGAGGCCTGTAATTGATGAAGGGAGTAAAAAATATACCAAAACAACACGTGTTATTTTCTTTATTTCTACTTATTTATTGGGAATTTGTTAGTTCATTGTTAACCAGATAGGCTTTGAAATGGAAAAAAAATTGTCGCTGGGCAATACCCAGGTTCCTAAAAGAAGCAGGAAGAATATTTTATGGAGTACTTTCTGGGAATATCAGGCAGCCAGAATTCTAGACCGTCTGGGAATGACCGAATGAAAACCAAAGAAGACAGAAAACAGTGAATGAGTAATCTTCTAATATAGCATCATGCCTCCATGATGCATTACAGTGGGACAAGTTAAAATATTCCTCACTTTTTCTGAGTTTCTGATCCAGTTTTCAGAGGAGCAGCATCGCTCAGTGGAAAGAGCCTGGGCTTCGGAGTCAGAGGTCATGGGTTCGACTCCCAGCTCTGCCACTTGTCAGCTGTGTGACTGTGGGCAAGTCACTTCACTTCTCTGTGCTTCATTTACCTCATCTGTAAAATGGGGATTAACTGTGAGCCTCACATGTGACAACCTGAAGACCCTGTATCTACCCCAGTGCTTAGAACAGTGTTCTGCACATAGTAAGCGCTTAACAAATGCCAACATTATTATTATTATTCTTGTGTTCCCTATGTATTTAATGTTATTTGGTTGGGTTTTTTTCCAGGAAAACTAAAAGCATTCAAAATATAAAATGGAATTAAATGTCTTGCAGCCTTGAAATGTTAATTTATTTTATTGTTTGGTGTAAACATCAGTCTCATAGTTTAGGTGGTGTCTTTGAAGCAAGAATGACTTTTAAAAGTTTCAATTATGATTTCTGGATTGGAATATAAGAGGAAGAGATGTCATCTACATCCTAGGTAACTTGATATTTAATGTTACTTAATCAGGTTATTGATGTAGAACTCTAAAAAAGATATTAATGACATCTGGCATAATATAAATGTTTGGGGATTTGAACCAAAGCATATTTCTTGTGACATTCTATGCGCTGAATTGTACTTTACTAATTGATACTGGACATTTCCATGCATATACGTAGATAGTATATGTAATATGACTCATATTACCTATTAAAGGTTCATGTTTCCTGATTAGGAAGATCATTTAGAGACTGGAGAACTGAAATGTTTACTTTTGACCACTGAATCTTGGTGCTCCACATAGGAGAATATAAACAGTCCTTAAAAGCCGCCAAACCCATTTTTGTCTGTATTACTGAAACTAAGATTTGGTCAACTGAGGTCAAGTTGTACACTTAGCATAGTCCCCATTATAGCCAGTGAACTATGTTACAGAGAGTAAAGCTAAAATAGAAACGCTGAACTTTTTTCTGCAGCAGCTCAGGGCTGGGATTAACTTGGATCACCTAGACTTCTGCTTTTAATGAAATTCTCTCCCTTGTATTTTCTTGTTTGGAAGAGAGTCCAAAGTTATCTTATGCTAATTTAGTTAGGCAATGCCCTCTGGGGATGTCACAGGCCTCCATGACCCCTCCAGAGAGACTCTGGATGAGTCTCTGGATGAGGGAAGGGATGAGAAGAATTAAACATTCCTGAGAAATTGCAAAGCAGCAATCCCCAGAGATTTTTCATCGAAACTAGCTCCAGACTAGCTGCCAGAGACCCAAGTCACCTTTTCAGCACTTCCTTGACATCTCTCCACCAGTCCCATCTGGCTTGACTCAGGGGTCAATCTGGGGACTGAGAAGAGGTGGCAGTAAGTAGGAGTGGAATTCGAGGGAGGTCTGACTGTAACAGTGTCCGTCTTTCTTTTTGTTCTGAGGACCCACATATGGATGGGAAGGGCTTTGTATTGAAATATATGTGATTTCACGCTTTTAAAAGCAGCAGCTCGTGCTCGTGGGAAGTTACATGGTTATTTCCAAAGAATGTAATAACTAATACATTTTGTGAAAAACTAATTTGCTACCAAGTAGTGGCTTAGTCTCAGAGAGGATCCGGCATCATTTGTGTTTTCAAGAACTACTTATCAAAGCTTCTTTGCCATCTCGCTTCACTAGGTTCTTATTTTTAAGTGGCTTAGTGTGGCTTAGTGGATAGGGTACGGGTCTGGGGGTCGGAAGGACTTGGGTGCTAATTCCGGCTCCGTTACTTGTCTGCTGTGTGACCTTGGGCAAGTCACTTCACTTCTCTGGGCCTCAAGTTACCTCATTT
Organism: Ornithorhynchus anatinus; assembly: GCF_004115215.2. Lineage (NCBI taxonomy): Eukaryota > Metazoa > Chordata > Mammalia > Monotremata > Ornithorhynchidae > Ornithorhynchus > Ornithorhynchus anatinus. The sequence goes on from NC_041751.1 coordinate 18,172,125, forward strand.
ATAAAATGGGGGTTAAGAGTGTGAGCTCCATGGAGGGCAGGGACTGTGTCCAACCTGATTAACTTGTATCCACCCCAGTGCCTAGAACAGTGCTTGGTGCATAGTAAGTGCCTAACAAATACTATAATAATAATGATTATTTTTTTTTTTTTGTAAATGGGCACAGGAATTAGGAAGTCTGACCTACCTTCCTTGGATTACCCTGGGGAGCCCTCTAGCTGCTCCCCTCCCTCCACCACTGACTGCAGCACTCGCATGCCCTGTCTCTTTGGGCCCATTCTTGACCTCTACCCTCTAGACCGTGAGTGTCTTATGGGCAGGAAATGTGTCTACCAACTCAGTCTTATAATAGTCTCCCTAGCACTTAGTGCAGTGCTCTGCACACAGTAAGTTTTCAATAAATACCATGGATTGATTGCTGCCTCTTCCTCCTCTTCCTCCTCTAATTCTTCCTGCACTTCCACTTTTATCACTCTATTTTCTTTCCCGTCCCCGTAGGTTGGGAGTCCTCTCTAAGACCACTGATCCATGGTATGGGGTAACTTTTGAATCTCAACCGTTCCTGATTGTATATGTCAATTCTTTTGCATTGTACACTCCCAAGCGCTTAATACAGTGCTCTGCACACAGTAAGGAAGGCCTCAATGAACTGCATTGATTGATTGCTAAGGGAACAGAAATCAGTCATATTGGATCTGCTTCAAGATGGTGGGCAGATCCTGGAAAAACAGGTCAATTGCCTGCCTTCCTGCCTGCCATAACTCCAAAAATATAACTCAGCCCAACAGTGGCTGCCAACTCTTGCGGCATGTACATTTCCCACGCTTTAAAATTTGTATGTCCCCTTTTGGCCATTACCCACCCTCTCCCTTTTGAGCCCCATCCTGTGTCCACTCCATCTCCATTGCAAAGTGGGAAAAGATACAAGAGCCAAAGCACAGACACTGCTTTATCCTCCAATTCACAGCAGGGACCTTCTTTAAAATAATGCTTTTGAAACCACCACAAAACTCCTGTGGGATGTTTCAGGCTTTTGTATTTTGGAGCATAACCCATCAGATTTATGCTGAAAGTCAGGGAAAATGAGCCCTCTAGGGTAGGGATGCTGAAACACTCAGCTTCATCCTGGAGAAAATTTAAATAATAATTTTACAGTGCCCTGAAAACATTGAGTGATTGCATGATGACTCAATGTGTGTTAGTCACCACTGGAACCCATAGTGTCTGGTACCTTAGGGCACTGCCACAGGGGTTTCTTTCTACTCATATGACAGAAGAGGTTGCCACCACATCTCTGCATGTGAAAATTATGTATCTATAGATATAGATGTGGAGAGACACACACATATATGTATAAATTATTTATAATTCCTTCAACTCTTACATCTGTAATAGTAGCTCTCTTGACTCTAATGTCATCCATATTTAGTTTTTGTTTTGAGTAAGTTTATTCACATACAATCTCACACCCACATTTCCTTGGCTCTAAATAGACTGTTCTCCCCTAGTATATAAAAGAACACATGTGATTACACAAAGCGTTGATATAAAATGCCACCACTGTTTTTACTGCTGGGAACAAATTCAACTGCATAAGGGTGGGGGAAAGGAGAAAGGGGAAACAGGGCTAAGGGAAATGAGGGAGGTATCGTTTTACATTCTGTTACCGTAGCCCAAGATTAGTAGGACTGTAGAGGTTCAGTTTTGCCAATTCTGTGACAGATTGAATCCCACAAGTCAGCAGGGTGGATCCATCTTTGATTTGGGATGGCAGGCCTCCCAGCCATAGACACTTTGGTGTGATGAAAGGGATTTTTGAAATTTGAAATTTCACAGGTGAATGCCTTTTCTGGACTTGAAGGTGGGGCTAAACACTTGGGGAGGGTAAAGTCAGGGAAAGGAGACAAAAACAGAGATCCTCAAAGAGATGCAGAGGTAGAGAGGAGACAGAGGGAGACAGAACACATACACACACAGACACACACAGAAACACATATGTAGCCTCAAACAACCCTAGGCAGATATATAAAGTTTGGCCTAGTGGAAAGATCATGGGAATAAGTTTCAGGAGACCAGGGTTTGAATCCCAGTTCTGCCACTAGTCTATTGTGTCACTTGGGGTAAACCTATAAACCTCTCTGGGCCTCAGTTTCCTCATCTGTAAAATAACTTATCCCTACTCTGTCTACCGGTTGAATTGAGAACCCTTTATTAGACAGGGACTAAGCTCAATTTAATTGCCTTGTCCCTACCCCAGCACTTAAGCACACAGAGTAAGTTAATAAGTACCAAAAATTGTTTGATTTTTCTGTCCAGAGCCCCCAGCATGCAGCCTTTCTCTAGAGAGAGCAGAAGCAAGGATTTTGAGCAGCGATTGGCAGCAGCTGGATTAGCTGATGCTGTAAATTACTTCCTCTTGTCTCTGCTACTCCATGCCGAGTTACCCGATGCTGCTGCCAAGCTAAAGCACCCACAGCAAAAGCAGGACTTCATTCAATTCAGTAGTATTTATTGAGAGCTTACTATGTGCAGAGCACTGTACTAAGCACTTGGAATGTACAAATCGGTAACAGATAGAGACAGTCCCTGCCCTCTGATGATACCCCAGTGTTCTGGTGAATGGTGTGGCTGGAGGCCAAAATTTGCTCTGGCCCCACCCAATGCAGTGCAGATAAGCACTTTGGCCGGAGTAGCCTTCACTCCTACGAGATTCTCTTCCCTGGGGTGCGTCCTTTGAAGTAGCTGACGGCATATTCATGGAATGAAAACGTGGGAAACGACAGGAAGAGAATCTGATACTTGGAGTCTCACTTGAGGATTATTAAGTGTGAGACCCTTTCTATCAGGGGAACTGAAAGACCCCTACGCTCCTTGCAACGTGTGGTTATCCCACCATAGCTCTCATAATATTTTTCCATTGAAGAATACTCAATGTTTTTAATGTTGAGGACAGATATGCCAGAGAATTTAAAAGAAATAAGATATGAGGATGTTTATAATCCCTGGCAGCCCGTGTAGATAGACACACATGTGGCAAGGCTGTAGACTTTAAGCACTTCCCGTAGACTCTAAGCTTCTTGTGGACAGGGAGCAGATCCACCAATTCTTTTGTTTTATACTTTCCCAAGGGCTTAGTACAGTGTTCTGCACCCAGTCGGTGCTCAATCACTACCATTGATCAATTGATTTGGGTGTTACATGGTGTTTCACTTGGATACCAAGTGAAAAGTAATGATGTCATACAACTCATTTTCTAGAAGCTGTTCAGAAGCCACCTGGACCTAGAATGTTTGTCAGAAAGGATTTCTGGCACCCTCCTGTCCTCCACATTCTGTGTTTCCCCTTCCAGGTATCTGTGGACATTGGGGCGGGGGGTGGGGGGGAGGTCATTTCCAAGCAAATGAACTTGACAGCAGGAGACTTGGGGATGAAAAATGAAAATATCAGTCATAAGGCATTCACTGTCATATTGAGAAGCAGCATGGCTCAGTGGAAAGAGCACGGGCTTTGGAGTCGGAAGTCATGGGTTCGAATCCCGGCTTGGCCACTTGTCAGCTGTGTGACTTTGGGCAAGTCACTTTACTTCTCGGTGCCTCAGTTATCTCATCTGTAAAATGGGGAGTAAGACTGTGAGCCCCACGTGGGACAACCTGATTCTCCTGTGTCTACCCCAGCGCTTAGAACAGTGCTCAGCACATAGTAAGCGCTTAACAAATACCAACTTATTATATCTGTACCAGACAGCAAACAGACCAGTTGGAGACCAGGCTATTCAGTATGTCACTGGATAAATGACCATTTTACACTGCGGTTGTATTTATTTGGGTTCAGATAAACATGAGATTAGTGATACTGATGCTATAGCGTGTAAGCTCCCTAAGAGTAGGGAGCATGTCTACTAACTGTTGTATTATACCAAGTGCTAAATACGGTACTCTGCACATAGTAAGCACTCAACAAATACAATTGATTGGTTGGTATAGGAGTTTTTTGGAATCAAACTGATCATGTTATGGCAGTTCATTCATTCCTTCTGGGAATTAAACTATCAGTGATTGCCATAGAAGAGTTAAATTCCCAGGTCACTGCCTTGATCCTAGTTTATTTTGTTACTAGGAAGAGCTCAGATTTACCAGAGAAAAGTCAGTAATATTAAGAATAAGGACATTTAAGTGACTTATTGAGATGATTTTCAGATGAAGCATCATAGCCTAGTGGATAGCACATGGGCCTGAAAGGACCTGGGTTCTAATCCTGACTCTGCCACTTGTCTGCTGTTTGACCTTAGGCAGGTCACTTAACTTCTCTGTGCCTCAGTTCCCTCATCTGTAAAATGCCATGAGCCCCATGTGGGACCGGGACTATGTCCAACCTGATTAGCTTGTATCTATCCCAGAGCCTAGAACAGTTCTTGATATATAGTAAGCGCTTAACGAATACCATCATCATCGTAGCTCAGTGGAAAGAGCCTGGGCTTCGGAGTCAGAGGTCATGGGTTCGACTCCCAGCTCTGCCACTTGTCAACTGTGTGACTGTGGGCAAGTCACTTCTCTGTACCTCAGTTACCTCATCTGTAAAATGGGGATTAACTGTGAGCCTCACATTGGACAACCTGATTACCCTGTATCTACCCCAGCGCTTAGAACAGTGCTCTGCACATGGTAAGCACTTAACAAATACCAACATTATTATCATCATCATTTTAAATCTGAGCTAAAAGTCACAGTGGTGGCCTAATGGTAGTAGCAATTAAACACTTACTATGTATAGAGCACTATACTAAGAGCTGGGAAGGAATGCACAGGTTGGAACTAGACATGGTCCCTGTCCCTCCGGGGGCTTACATTTTACAAAATAGTGAGAGAATCCATAGTACATAGTCAATTCCCTGTCTCATTCAACCACTCCCTATCAGGGAAAAATGAACTGCCTGGACTCAATAGACAATGGCTTACTTGAGAAAAATAAAAAAATTTAAAAAGCCAATATGACTTTGCACATATGCACCATAGAATTGTAGAATTATCACTTGTGTGAATGAATGGCATATTATACTGAGAATAAAAAATACTATAAATACTTGGCAAATTTTCTTATTTATAATTTATTGTTTTATTGCTATTAGATCTTTGGAAAAAACCTTTCATTTCTTACTAGTGCACCTGGTAGTCAAAGTAGAACATTAGTATTGGAGGATAGTTCAACTTTCAATTTTTTTTCTTCCTGCTAATGAAAGGTCTTGGGTAAGGGCACAGAGATCTTTCTTCAATTTATTATTTTCTTAAAAAAAAGTTCTTTTAAAAAAAGAAGTGAATTGAAAGACCATCAAACGAAGGTCTTTTGAAAAAAGTGCTAGGTGTCAGTACATTCAGTTTGAGGACACAGTAGACTCTTCAGCTTCCCAACACGGTAAAAATGACAATAAACCAACATTCATTTTGTAGTGAACAGCACTGTCAATGTGTCCTTGTCTTCTGGAAGGGGAGACGGAAAGACTGAAACTTGAATCCTTCACCAAGCCAAAAGTTGCATCATAAACACTGTGTGATCAATAAGTACATTGTGATGATTATTTCATAGCTGATTAACTTGTATGTCTACAAGCCAACACTTGACTTGAAAGTCTGGTCTGGTTTCTTGTGGTGAGAACGTGCCCTTTACTAGTCCTTTCCTGGCACTCTTTTCTGGGACTGCTCTTTCCTGACCGCAACCTGGGGTACAACCCTTTAGTTTCGTGGTGAGTAATCCTGTCAGCTGGAGGCTTTGCCACTTTTGTGAAAGACTATTTTGTCTTTTCATGCTGTACCAAAATAACAAGGGAATTAATTCTGGAGGGAAAAGGGGGATTGGGATTTGGGTGAATTATCTAGTTTTAGAGTCTTCTACTAGGAAGAGTGTCAAATATGTAGCTGTTTTTTGATTAGTTAAAAAAAGTGAATGATTAAAACTATTAATTGTTGATTCATAAAGGCATAATTTAATAAGATTTGCTGGATAGAGTATAGGTCGGGGAGTCAGAAGGAGCTGGGTTCTAATCCGAGCTCCACCATTTAAAGTGCTCTGTGACCTTGGGCAAGTTACTGAACTTCTCTGCCTCGGTTTTATCATCTGCAAAATGGGGATTAGAACTGTGAGCCTCATGTGGGATAGGGACTGTACCCGTCCTGATTTGCTGGCTGGGATCCAAGCTATCCCAGCGCTTAGTACAGGTTTTGACACATAATAAGGACTTAAATATAATCAGAAAAAAAAACTCTTTTGTTCCCTGTCCACTAATAAATGTGAGTGCACCCAACTGTATTTCATAACTTTTCTGTATTGATTTGTATTTGTATCACTTTGAATTCACCTCTGGTTCTGAAAGCTTTCTTGATCTAAAAGCTTCCTTTATTCATCTTTCTATTCCTTTTTGAAGGACCAGAACCCATCTTTTTGACTTTTTTCCTAAGACTTGTCCCTGAATTATAGTTTTTGTGGGTCAGACATGACTTTTAATTTCACCTCTTGCTGAGTAAATAAACCATTGTGTACTTTGAAAAAAAACTGGCAAAAAAGCAGAATACATTAAAGGTTCTTACTTTTCATTGCTAGTGAAATTTCCCAACTAGAGCTTCACTGTTTTATTTTGCCTCTGGCTAACATCTAAAGATCAGTAATAAAGCTCTATGCAAATACTTTCATGTATTAAAAGAACAATATTTTGACACTCATTGACACGAGCAAAAAAATAAAACACTAAATTAGTGTTTGACGAAACAATAAACACATTGTTCATTCACATGAAATGAATGTGAAAATGCTGTATTGCATTAACAGAGAAAATTGCTCTTCAGAAGTTGACCTTTAAAATTTATCAAAATGATATTGCCTTCATTTTTTATTGTTATAAGAGACAATTATTAAATTTGGCCAAACTATTGTAATTGAACCCTCAATTCATTGCATAATTCTCATATTTCTTGCTAGAGAAACTTTTCAGTTAGACTCTTTATCATTTTATTTATCTTTAGACTGTTTTTTTACCCATTTTCATTTACATTTTTTGGCTTTTAAAATGTAGTCCAAGGACACAGTCCTTGATATTTTACAAAGAATTTGAAAATTAGAGGGTCCTTTCTAGGCTGAACATTTTTCTAGAAAAACATTTTCCTAGGTGAAGTTGTTTCCCTCCGTACCAAATGGAATAGTTCTCCAATTATTCATTATCCCTGCCCATTAGAATGAGTCCTTTGTGGAATTAAGAACTTTAGAATTCTACTTAATTTTTACAAATCTGAAAAGGTGCAAATTTGGTGTTTCAAGGCAAAAGCTCATTAAGTTGTTTTGTATTGTAGTGAAATGATTCGTTCCCCTATAGTGGCTTCTCTGTCAAGAGGAATCCTGAACACATATATTTTATTTTTCTAAGTGCTTAGTACAATGTTCTGTAGGCAATAACTGCTCAATATAGTACCACTGATTTACTGATAAATTAAATAGGTTTTCTTCTATATCACTTGATTTCTCCAACAGTCTACTTCACTTAGGGATTACCCTAAATTTATTACTTTGAGACTGATGATGATAACAGAATATTTTAATTTAACAATGAACCAGCAGAAGGAACAAGCATGAAACCTCAATGTGCTCCCCAAACACTCAGGCTGAATATATGTTTATGTTGAGCTCGGAGCAGATAATGATTATAATAATAGTGTTGGTATTTATTAAACATTTACTATATGCCAAGCACTTTACTAATCACTGGAGTAGATAGAAAGAGCCCAGGCTTGGGAGTCAGAGGTCGTGGGTTCGAATGCCGCCTCTGTCACTTGTCAGCTATGTGACGGTGGGCAAGTCACTTAACTTCTCTGTGCCTCAGTTACCTCATCTGGAAAATGGGGATTAACAGTGAGCCTCACGTGGGGCAACCTGATTACCCTATATCTACCCCAGCGCTTAGAACAGTGCTCTGCACATAGTAAGCAGTTAACAAATACCAACATTATCATTATTAAGTTGAACTCAGTCTCACATGGGGCTCAAGGTCTGAGCAGGAGGGAGTACAGTTTAATCCCCATTTTACAGATGAGGAAACTGAGGCAGAGAGAAGTTAAGTGACTTGCCCAAGGCCATCATGTAGGCAAGAAGCAGAGCTGGGATTAGAGCCCAGGTCCTCTGACTTCCAGCCTGTGCTCTCTCCACCAGGCCACACTCCTTCTCCAGATGAAACTACGTGATTACAATCCATTGAATTGGTTGAGCTTGAAATTGAAGCCCTGATATCAGGGCAGGTTGAGGAAGAGAATTTCAGGGAGGTGAATGTCTTTGTGGCTACAAAGGAATTCATTGCTTACCCCAAACACTTTGGTAAAAAAATCCTGAGAGGTAGGATTCGTCTACCAACAGGGTGTAGGCTTCAATGATCAACAATCTACTACAGGAAACTACTGGATTTTTTTTTAAGGTATCTCTTAAGTGCTGACTATATGCCAATCACTGTACTAAGAGCTACGGTAGATACAAACTGATCAGGTTGGACACAATCCCTGCCCCGCATGGGGTTTACACTCTTAATCCCCATTTTATAGATGAAGTATTTGAGGCATAGAGAAGTTAAGTGACTTGCCTTATGTCAATAGTAGAAAAGTGGCAGAGCAGGGGTTAAAATCGAGGTCCTTCTGACTCCTAGGCTCTTTCATGCTGTTTCATTTCTCAAGCTCTTCTCACTGTAACTGGTAGTCAAAGTCACTATGGACAAATAAGAAAAAAAAATGAATAGAGAGAGGAGGCTGTGGAAAAAAAGGCAAATTGCTATTAAAAAAAATGATGGGCCTCTCTAAGTCCCAACCACAACACTTGAGGAAAATGGAGAAAAAGGATGAGGGAAAGGCAAAAGAGAAATACTTTGGGGGAGACTGAGGTGGAGGAGGGGGAGCAGAGTCTCCTTCCTAAGATTATCAGAATCTGGAACCCACAAAAACTCTGGCAATGAGAAGTAACCAATAAAAATGACTGTAAAGCACGTCATAAATATACATTACCAATGTCAGTAAGGATTTTATTGCAGACTGCCACTGGTAGTATTAATGATAATAATAATAGTAGTAGAAGCAGAGGTAGTAATAGTAGTAATAATGATGATGACAGAGACCAGATTAAAACTATGCTGACCTGGAAGTGAAAGTTTCTACATTCATTTTGCCTTTCCCTGAGCCATTCAATCCTTAACAACAACAACAAAAAAAAACCCCTTACTTGTTTCACAACTCAAGATTCGTAGAGCTCTGAATTTATGAGGTGAAGCAACTGCAATTGCACTGGTTAAATGTTGTCACTAGAGAAAATTATAATGATTTCGTAGCTGTGTTGAAATATAATCAGCAGATATTTGTCTGAGGTAGGTTATAGTCTATTTTTAAAAAATTCCCCTTTCAAACAGCATTCAGTTCTGAAGTTTTGCTGAAATTTGTGCAGTGGAATAAATCTACATATGTCACATCTCCCCACTTCTCAGAAGTCTTCAGTGGTTGCCCATCTCCCTCCACATCAAGCAAAAACTCATTTATCATTGGCTTCAAGACTCTCCAACAACTTTCTCCACCGTACATATCAGATCTTTTAACCATCGATCAACAATATTGAGTGCTCACTCGGAGCAGAGCACTGAACTAAGCACTTGAGAGAGTATAATAGAATTAGGAGACACACTCCCTGCCCTCAAGGAATTTACACTCTAGTGGGGGAGACAGTAGAGATATGGGGGATAGTATATAAAGCATGTATACTTAGTGCTTGGGCTGTTCAGGACTGAAGTGGCAGTTGAGGGGAGATTAGAGACTAATTAGAGAAGGCTTCCTAGAGGAGATGACATCTCAGAAAGGCTTTGAAAATGGAGAGAGCTGTGATCTCTCTGTTAGATATAAAGGGGGATGGAATTCCAGGTAGTGGAAAACAGAGATCAGCAGTGGGAGAAATGACAGTGAGGCACAGTGAGTAAGTTAGCATGAGAGGCACTAAGATTGTTGAGGTATAGTGGGAGAAAAGAATGGATAAGGAGGAGGGATGTAGCTCAATGTGTTCTTTGAAATCAGTAATCAGGACAGAAGGAAATGGGTAACTTCTAAGACTGTAAGCTTGTTATGTGCAGGGAACATGACTATCAATTCTGTTATATTTGCCAGTTGTTCCAGACCGGCCCTCGCCAGTTGTTCAAAACATTTAACTCCCTCTTCAAACCCCTGTCCCCCATCCCTTGCCTGCAGTGACCTGGCCACCTACTTCATTAAGAAAGTTGACACTATCAGATGCGAACTCCCTAAAAACTCCCCTGCCCTTCCCCAGTCACTCCCCATTCCTACCCCTTCTTAAACTCTCCCATCTTTCCCAAGAATATCTCCGGAGGAGATCTCCTGTTTTCTCCCAGAATCCACCCCCTCCACCTGCGCCCCCAACCCCATTCCTTCATATTTATCAAAACACTTGCCTTCTCCCTTTTTCCCTCCTGAACAGCCATCTTCAACTGTGTGCTCTTCAATGGCTTCTTCCCCACTACTTTCAAACAAGCCCACATCTCCCCATCCTAAAACAAGACCCCACAACTCCCTCCAGTTATCGCCCCATCTCCCTCCTACCATTCCTGTCCAAGCTCCTTGGGCAAGTTGTCTACACCCACTGTCTCAAATTCCTATGCTCCAATTCTCTTCTTGACCCTCTCCAATATGGCTTCCATCCCCTTCACTTCACAGAAACCACCCTCTCAAAGATCACAAGTTATCTCCTCGCCAAATCCAGTGGCTCTACTTCATCCTAATCCCCTGGTGACCTCAGAGTTGCTTTTGACACTTTCAACCACCCCCTTCTGCACACAATAAGCATTCAATAAATAAATATTATTGATTGATAATCAGTGGAGGTTTTTGAGGTGTGGAGGGGAGAATGACACTTTAGAAAAATCATCTGGCAGCACGGTGAAATCTGGAGAGAATAATAATAATGTTGGTATTTGTTAAGCGCTTACTATGTGTGGAGCACTGTTCTAAGTGCTGGGGTAGACACAGGGAAATCAGGTCGTCCCACGTGGGGCTCACAGTTTTAATTCCCATTTTACAGATGAGGTAACTGAGGCACAGAGAAGTTAAGTGACTTGCCCACAGTCGCACAGCTGACAAGTGGCAGAGTTGGGATTCGAACCCATGACCTCTGACTCCAAAGCCCGTGCTCTTTTCCACTGAGCCACGCTGCTTCTCAGAGAAGAAACTGGAAGCTGGTAGATCAGTGAGGTTGCTGATGCAGTTGTCAAACTGGGATATTACAAGTGTCTGTACCAGTAGGGTGGTGGTTTGAATGCACTCTTCTCTTGACTGTAAGCTCATTATGGACAGGGAATGTGTATCATATGTTCATATTATACTCTCCTAACCATTTAGTACAGTGCTGTACGCACAGTATGTGCTCAATAAATGATTGACAGACTGAGAAGAAGGGACAGAGTCTGAATAGAGGGGATCAATTTTGTAGGAAGGGAGATTTCCTCTTGAACGATGGTCACAACTCCCCATCTCACCCACTTTCCTACTCCGTGACTCACTTTCTACTTGTATCCCACTCTAAACCTGCCCATCTGTGACCCTTTGCTCATTTTACCCCCTGACCTGGAATCCCATATAATAATAATTATAATAATATTGGTATTTGTTAAGTGCTTACTATGTGCAGAGCACAGTTCTAAGTGCTGGGGTAGATACACGGTAATCAGGTTGTTCCACACGAGGCTCACAGTTAATCCCCATTTTACAGGTGAGGCAACTGAGGCACAGAGAAGCTAAGTGACTTGCCCACAGTCACATAGCTGACAAGTCGCAGAGTAGGGATTTGAACCCGTGACCTCTGACTCCCAAGCCCTGGCTCTTTCCACTGAGCCACGCTGCTTCTCCAAGCCACACCTTATTACTCTCTTCAAAGTCCAAAATTCCACCTTCCCCAGCAAACCTTCCCCATTAAATTCCCAACACCACAAATCATATCTGTTGCCGAATTATACATTCTAAGCGCTTGGTACAGTGGTCTGCACATAGTAAGCGCTTAGTGAATACTTGTGAATGAATATCAACCCAACAGCATGTATGTACCCATACTTCTCCTCAACACTTATGTACCTATGTATTTTATTTCACATTGAATTATTTCTTCTCATTTATTCTGATTTATTTTCCTTTCTGATCCCTGTTCCTCCTCTTGTTCCCATGATTTGCTAATATTTTAACTATCTATCTTTCCCATTAGATTATAAGATCCTTATGGGCAGGAAACATGTGATTTGCTTCTACTGTGTTTTCTCAAGTGCTTAATACAATGCTTTGAATTCTCTAGGTGCTCAATAAAAACCATTATTACTACTGTTTTGGGATTATACTATCAAAAATAATTTATTCAGCATTTCCTTGTTCATGGAATAGTGTTGTGTAGTGTACAAAGCACATTAAGAGTGCTTGTCTCTCCTTTCTGCTAGTTTGTGATATAAAATGACCGATCCCATTATGTGTCTGAATATTCACTGTAAGTAGAAACTATACATCAAAGAAGAGTTAAATATTCCTAACTCTGTCTCTAATTTACTCTGTGACCTATGTAACTTAATTTGCCTTAGTTTCCCCAACTATAAAATTTATATAATAGTTGACTCTCAAGGATATTGGAAGATTTAATTAATATTTACAAAGTTTTTTAAAAACCTCAGATGAAAGAGCCTGTCTAAAATGAATATACTATGTATATTCATATAGAGAGAGAGCGAGATGTACATCTATATCTAGGTATTCACTATTAAATCACATTTATTGAGCACTTAATGTGTGCAAAGCATACGTATATGTAGATATGTATAGGTATAGTTTTATGTAGATACGTACAAATTCCTAACAGTATTGGTCAGATGTTTTTGTTAGCCTTAAACCTCTATTTCAGTTTGTCCACATACACCCGGTAACTTCTGCACGTGGACATAGGCATATATGTTGCACCCCCACACACTCTCTCACTCTCATCCATACACTTTTTCACCCACGCTAACCCTGGCCTAATACCCACTTAGTTCTTGCACCTCATTAGTGGTATTTTTTGAGCATTTACTACGTGGAGAGCACCCTCATGTTTGGTGCTTATGCTATTCTTAAGCATCTCTTGCCTCAGCATCATAACTAAAGCTACTAGAGTCATTCATTAACAGCACTTATGTTGTTAGCCTCAGTTGTAATAGATTTGGAGGCAAGAGCAGAGTCTCCTTGAGCCAAGTAGTAGAGCCAGAAGTTAGGTCCAGAAGTAAAAAGGGGAGGAAGGACAACTCCAGTGTTTCCCAAAATGAGGATCTGGAGCAAACCTTCTAATTTCACCTCCCTCACAGCTTTGACATCCCATGGTACCTACACTGTTCCCTCCCCAGGATTTCCTGGGTGAGGATGACAGGAACCCCATCGATCATCATGTCCCTGCCCACCCTGCGCCCAAAATTGTAGGGTTAGAGCTCAAACTTCATCCCTTTGATCCCAGTCCCATGGGAGCAGTTGTCCCCTTCCCATCATGTAGACCATAAATTTCATTGCGGCAGGGAACATGTGTGCCATCTCTGTTGCACTGTACTCTCCCAAGAACTTAGTACAGTCTGCACATATTAAGCGCTCAGTAAATAGTGTTTATTGATCCTCTTGGAGTTAATTAATGTTGGTATTTGTTAAGCGCTTACTATGTGCCAAGCACTGTTCTAAGCGCTGAGGTAGACACAGGGGAATCAGGTTGTCCCACGTGGGGCTCACAGTCTTACTCCCCATTTTACAGATGAGGTAACTGAGGCACCGAGAAGTTAAGTGACTTGCCCAAAGTCACACAGCTGACAAGTGGCCGAGCCGGGATTCGAACCCATGACCTCTGACTCCAAAGCCCGTGCTCTTTCCACTGAGCCACGCTGCTTCTCTACCTATGCAGCATTTACATCATGTTTTTGATTGTTTCCAAAGAGTCTAGTGCAGTAGTCAACATACACTAGAAGTTCAATAGATATTGGTGTTGATGAAGATGATGATAATTTCCCCCTTTACATAAAGTGACATCTATGAAAGCTTCACAGTTTTATTGAGACAAAATGTATCAAATTACTTCATAATCTAAGCCAAAGCCCAAATTGATAGGTTTTTGAAATATGTTAGCAGGCTTACCGTATGTGTCTGATGGAGAATGGCAGCTCCCATGTCCTCTCCTAGCTTTTTTTGTGGTATTTGTTAAGAGTTTACTATGTGCCAGGCACTGTTCTAAACTCTGGGATAGATACAGGTAGTCAGGTTGGGTACAGTCTATGTCCCTCATGGGGCTCACTGTCGTAATCCCCATTTTACAGATAAGGTAACTGAGGCCCAGAGAAATTAAGTGACTTGCCCAAGGGCTCACAGAAGACAAGTGACAGAGCCAGGATTAGAACCCGAGTCCTCTGACTCCCAGTTATATGCTTTTTCCACCAGGCCACACTGCTTCTCCTTTCTCAAGCTAAATGTCCCTCAGCCCAATTCTCAAACTGGCATCCCCATTACCACCCATTTTGCCCCCTGACAAGTCATCTCCAGCCCATTTTAATAGTGTTGGTATTAGTTAAGTGCTTACTATGTGCAGAATACTGTTCTAAGTGCTGGGGTAGATACAGGATGATCAGGTTGTGCCATGAGGGGTTCACAGTTTTAATCCCCATTTTACATATGAGGTAACTGAGGCATCGAGAAAATAAGTGACTTGCCCACAGTCACACAGCTGACAAGTGGCAGAGTCGGGATTCAAACCCATGACCTCTGACTCCCAAGCCCGTGCTCTTTCCACTTAGCCACGCTGCCTCTCCATGCATTTTCCTTTTGTTGAGCCTCAACCCTTGCTCCTCCCTCTCCTATCTACTCTCTTACTCTCCTTCACATTCTTCTCTACAAGCAGTAAGAAATTTTAGCCTTTTTGGGAAGCACTGAGGCAGCAGCCCAGGGAGTCACACATCCTCTTCTATAAATATTCATTCTAAGAAGGAGAGATTATCATTAGAAAGAAGAAAGATCAATATTCCTTAATGTGACTTTGACTTCGGTTTTGTATAGGTTTATCACTCTTAGAGCCTTAGGGTACTTGGGTCCTTTTTGGGGAAGTTAAGACTCTAGCTAAATGTCACCAGCTTTGTATGCTATTGAATTTTCATTATCAATCACAAGAGGTGCTCACCATGGATATATATGCCATGGAACATTTTAATTGGACAGTGTTTTAATTGGACATTGGAGCAAAAGAACAGAAGATTGTTTTATTTCCTCTCTTTCCTTTCAGTTATTTGTACTAAAAGGTTCAGTTGTTCATCCCCTAAATGGCCTCCAGCATCTCTATACTTGGCATCACTTTTTCTGTAGGGTTTTGCTCCAGGGTCTGTAAGAATTGTTTGTGATTTTGGAGGGAATGGGAGGAATTAATCGAATCAGATTCCATCCTTGGCTAGCAAACATTCAATAAGGTTTTTCCAGGATCAAGTAACACCCTTTTGGGGATTCAGCATTTGGCCTATTGGTTTTTTTCATATGCCAGAATGATTTTCTTCTCAAAATTACTTTGCTCATTCTGTCGCCCAGGTGTGAACCTGGGTGAGATAAATAAACATTTCTTGCCTCGCCCTTCAGTTTTCAGGAAATATGAAAGTAACTCCAGGGCTCTAGAAGAGCTCATTTGCCTCATATAGATGAATAACCTCCTTCCAAGAAAACTATGGTCACCATAAAACTAGGTTCAGGGACTGTTTCTACAGTGTAACTCCATTCTAGGTCAAGTGTTTCTTGTTCATCTAAGATGACCCATACTCCAAGCAATCACAAAGACAAATCCTAGAAAAACAGATGCCAAATGGCAGTTCCATTTTTAGAAGTCTTGTGCTGTTGCCTTTATGTTGGTGCCAGCAAGACTGGAATTGCACAATAGTCTGTTGTCACGGTGGCTCGGTTTCATGGAGAGGTTATAGAAGGGCATAACAAGCTTGTCTTCAGAAACATTTCTAGAAAGCCAACAGTGAGAAATATAATCGGCACTTTGCCAAGAATCAGTGAGCAGAATGTGCATCCTTTTTGTTGTATTTTGTGGTATTTGTTAAGCACTTCTTTGTGCCAGGCACTGTACTAAGCAGTGGGGCAGATACAAGGTAATCAGGTTGGATACAGTCCATGTCTCACATGGGGCTCACAGTATTAATCCCCATGTTACAGAGTAACAGGGTAACTGAGGCCCTGAGAAGTGAAGTGACTTTCCCAAGGTCACACAGCAGACAAGTAGCTGAACTAGGATTTGAACTCATGTCCTCTGACTCTCAGGCCAGTGTTTGGTCCACTAGGCCACAGTGCACCTTAGTTGTGATTTGATGCTGCCAATAGTTGTGGACTGTGGACAGAGAGGAGAAAGTACCGGCAGAAGGAATGTTAACTTATCAGAGAAAAGGGTGGGAAAGGTCTGGACAGAGAGATTGGTCAGAAAGGGTATAGTAAATCCAGAGGAAAGGGTATCTGAAAGGTTTATACTGTTCAGATAGAGGGGACATGGAAAAGATATCCAAGATTTAACTTATCAAAAATGGGAAATCTTTCCTGTTCCAAACAAATCAAGCTTGCAATGTGAAAGCAGTTCCCAAATATGTCCACTTAATGGTAGTTGAGGTTCCAGAGAGTTGTAGACCACATTGCTTATTTTTGCCAGGAAATGGACATTGCCTTTACAAAGTTCGGGCTCCAGTTTAGTGGAGCTCTAGACTACATCACACACCAACCAGGCAAGGAAATGTATCCCAGTTGACGCATTGAGAGATGGAGTTTAATTTCTTTTTTATTCTGAGAGGTGATGTTTTGTTAGATTTTTTTTGTTGTTGTTATTGTTTTGGATTTTTTCCTGTTATTTTCTTCTTCCAACTTTCTTATTTGGAAAACTTGATGTGAACATCATAATGAAAGGCCGTTGCTTGAAGTAGCATAATAAACTTTCATTGCTGTTCCAGTGCCACATTTCTATAGTTTGACATCAAGACTGCCAAGTCCTTTCTATCTGCTTTCAAGCCTTGATCAAGGCAGCAGTATTACCTCCTTTAGTCACAAAAGAATGCCCGATTTGTTGGCATCCTGAAAACACTTTGTTGAACAAATACATATCCTCAGCCAAAAGCAATCCCCAAATCACAGTTGTGCTTATCAATAGCTAGGGGGCAAAATTATTAGGATTGTATCCATATCATCAGTATGTAATAATTATGGTATTTGTTAAGTGCTTACTGTGTGCCAAGCACTGTTCTAAGTGCTGGAGTAGATACAAGGCAATCAGGTTGTCCCACGTGGGGCTCACAGTCTTAATCCCTATTTTACAGATGAGGTAATTGAGGCACAGAGAAGTCAAATTGCTTGACCAAGGTCACACAGCAGACAAGTAGCAGAGTCAGGATTAGAACCCATATCCTCTGACTCCCAAGCCTGTGCTCTTTCCACTAAGCCATACTGCTTCCCTAATTATCAGAAACCAGCCATATCTAGTTATGGTGCTTGGAAGTATAGTTAAGTTTTTCATTATAGTTACAAGGTAATCAGGTTAGACACAGTCCCTGTACCACATGGGGCTCAGTCTTAATTTCCATTTTACAGATGAGGTAACTGAGGCACAGAGAAGTTAAATGCCTTGCCCAAGGCCACACAGCAGGCAAGTAGTGGAGCCAGAATTATTACCCACATCCTCTGACTCCCAAGCCCATGCTCTTGCCACGAGGCCATGCTGATTCTTGTCCACAGAAGGTCTGGCCTGCTCCCCCCACCCCACCTCACCGTCCCCCACCTTTCCTCCCTCCCTCCCCCCACCAAACCTGGGCTGACTCCCAGGCTCAAATCCTGCAAAAGGCATAATTGGCCCAGAAGCAGCAGATAGCCTTCATTGAACTGTCATTTTGTTAGATTGTGAGGCTTCTTGCCACCGAACAAAGCTTAAAAATGAATACTCTTGGGATTAGATTAGTATTTCACATCTGGAACAGAACTCTTCAGTTGTGAGTCTGGCCAAGACCACACTTGATGTTTGGATTTGAATTCCTTTGTTGAAGGCTTTTTCCTTTCCTGAAATAGATCCCTAATTTAAGACCAGCAATATTCAGCACAGAAGCAGTGGGATTAAAGAAAGGAATTAAATAAAAGTAGTTAAACATAACCTTGATTAACAAATCTTGTTATTCATGGATGACAGCTCAGTTAATAAGTATTCCTAGCTTAGATGCTGAACTGGAGGTTAATGGTGAAGTGTAGAAATAGTAGACTCCAAACCCTTGAGACAGGCAAATATCACATCGCAAAGGCATGCACAGAATCGGGAGTAGTTAGTCAGCTGTGGTGATCCAATTCAGGTGTTCTCCTCCACTGGTCCAGGTGAGAACAGTAGAATGAGCTAGTGATTTGTAAGTGGGTGTTGGCATAGAAGAAACCTGGCTCACATTTTATAATTATGCTCCAGAACTATTTTCATGACTTGGAGGGCAAGTCTGAGAGAGAGTTCTCTTTTTAACTTTCTAACTTTATTAAGTAATGGGTTAAAATATTTTTGACAACAGCTATGATTCTTATTGAGCATCTACCCTGTACAGACCACTGCACTAAGAGTTTATGAGGTTATGAAAAAAGGAGCCATAATCTTGACCCCTGGAAGCTTTGAATTTAGTATGAGAGACCGACACAAAATAAATTGCATGTGGAAAAAAAAAAAGAACGTGAAAAGATGGATAGGTGGATGAGTAGTAAGATGTCCATTCCTTAGGGTCCATTAGACTATAAACTCCTTGAGGGAACCTGATTTGTATTCTCCCAAGCATTTAGTAAAATTCTCTGCACAAAGCTCTCAATAAATGTGATTGATCAATTAATCGACTGGGGATGTGACAGGGCCCATCACCTCTAAGGTTTTTGAATTCAGCTTCCGGACTTGCTCATCCCAGGTCTCTGACAAGACATGAGAGTTTTACAATCAGGGATAAAAAGACCCAAGTTGGTGGCTTTCTGGCCTGATAGAGCTTTGAAGCCTGACCCTTCCCAGCCCTCATTTCCACTAAAATCCCTGCCCTCTTTTCATCCACACAGTGAAGATTAAAAGTTGGCCATTTGTTCACAAATCAATGTGTACAGAAGCAATGCAGGTAGTACTGAAGGCGTAAGTGGTGAGGTGGTGGAAAGTTCTGAGATGGCAGTTGTCAGAATTTGACCCAGAGAGAAACAAAAATTAATCATGGAAAGTCTCACCAAGGAGGGGTCACTTCAGAAGGAATTGAGATGACGGCAGATAGCTTGCTCATGGAATTATTAAAGGATGCCCTCGCTGCAGAGTTATGTCTTCCCTCACTTAGTTTTATTTTTAGTGTTAAAAATATTGATTCTTAACTGATCTTTAACCTGTTAAATCTCTAAAACAATGAGAATTCAAATATAAAAATTTAATAATAATACTTGTGGTGTTTGCTAACTGCTTACTATGCGACGAGAACTGAACTAAGTACTGAGGCAGATTCAAGATAATCAGGTGTTTCACATGTTACAGTCTTGAGGAAGGAACAACAGGTATTTAATCCCCATTTTATAGATGAGGGAGCTGAAACACAGAGAAAGTAAGTAATTTGCCTAAGACCACATTAGCAAGGCAAGTGGCAGAGCCAGGATTAAAACCCCAGTCCCAGCAATGAGGGACATTGTGAAATGTGGAGAAATTATAAAGTCTAGAGTCATTCTTTTTTACTCTTTTTCTCTCTTTGTATAGCAGTCAGAAGCAAAACATTCTGACAGCATGAACTAGTAACCAAATCAATGTCTTAGGAAATGTAGTCTGAGTTAAATGTAGAAACCATCCTTTTTCTGTCACTTTCAGATCCTATAAGAAGTGTAAGAAAGGCTCTACCCTCTGCTTTTCCAGCCATAGAAAGAAAAGGTTCCCAAAATTTGTGACCTCATGAAAGTTTCACTAGCCAAAAGCCAGAGCTGGGTAGTGATTTTATCGCCGGTTGTGGCCTAGCCATGTCATGGGTCATGTGGTTCAGCATGTGAACAGGAAGGTGAGAATTGGTGAACTTTTGCCTCAGTTGTACCATCCATCAGAGAATAAATGGACCAAATCAACTTGTACAGCTGTATACGGAGGTGAATGGCTGAGTACCCCTCACACAGGGGCCTTTGTGTCCTAGACATGAGCTAGCATTACGATGGGACGCACTAGGCCTCAGCTTTGTAGCAAATTACTAACCCATTATCACTAGAACACAAGATCATTTATCTTCTAATTCCGAGTGTCACCTGTTCTTCATTTACTAGTCAATAACCATTAATTATGATCAGAGGAAATTTAAACAAAGCTTTTCCCCTCAGTTGAAACCAGCAAACCATCCAGTAATGACAAATAAATCTGGAGCTGTATATCCTTCTCTTTCTCATTCCCAGCCCAGAGTCTGGTAAAATATGAACTTTAAAGGAAATGCCTAGAAATTGATAGGCCAAAGGCCTCAGATAGTCTGATGGAAAAGAAAAGAACAGATTCTTGGCACTTACTGTAGTGAAAGTAAGCAGCTTCTACTACTACGTAGACTTTTGTGAGGGCTACTAAACAAGTATTCATGGAACATATGCCTAGAATGTAATCCATTTGCTTTCTTGGTTTCTGCTTATTGGGAACTAGGTATAAGTTATCCAGTGGAAAAACTTTTGCTCCTTTGATTTTTCTTAATACATATACATTTTAGCCTGATTACTAACAGTATGTATATATTTATTACTGGCTTAGGGATAATGCCAACACACCAAATGAAAAGAAAGAAAAGAAATGAAACTAGCACTTTTTAAAAGACTTATTCCAGATTACTATTGTTTTAGCAAAAACTTGAAGAAAAACTGGTTTTTAAGTGAATGTGTTTATTGTCTTGTTACATTAACACAACTCTGCTAAACAACTGCGCCAGGATAAAAACTACCGTCAAAGGGACAACTGTTCTTTCTCATAGCTGTAAAAATGGCAGGAAAGTAGTGTGGTCTAGTGGAAAGAGCATGGGCCTGAGAGTCAAAAAATTTGGGTTCAAATCCCTGCTCCTCTCTTGTATGCTATGTGACCTTGGGCAAGTCAGTTAACTTCCCTGAGCTTCAGTTATCTCACCTGTAAAATGGTGATTAAGACTGAGTCCCACATGGGACATGAACAGTGTCTAACCTGTTTAGGTTCTGTCTACCCCAGTGGTTAGTACAGTGCCTGACACTTTCAGTGCCCCAGCTCTTCGGTATAGTACCTGGCATATAGTAAGCACTTAACGAATACTTTTTAATAAAAATCTAAAGGGTTATTTTTGTGCTTTCATATCTCTTATGCCCTTCTATTTCTCCAAATTATGTGTAAAATTAAGTAAAAATCTACAAATAATATTTTGTAGTATTCAAAAATGCCATTTAACCTGTAAGGGATCAAATTAATGCTTTTAAAATTTTTACAATATAATCAACCATAAAGATAGACTAGCCCTGTCTACAACCTTGTACTTGAAACTGTGAGAACTTTTAAAGGCTGAATGTTTCTCATATATTAGGTCCTCATTATTTTTTTTAGCACAAATAGGGTGCAGGGTCATATGCTAAGTTCTACTTTTTACCTTATACAAAACAGAAATAATAGAAGTAATAGTATTTATTGAGTCCCTAGTATGTGCACAGTATTGTACTAGGTACTGGGGAAAAGTACCTGGAGGAAGAATTAAATAAAACCCTTACCCTCAAGAGGCTTAGAGAAGCTCCCCATTAAGCAGCATGAGCTTGTGGAAAGAGTCTGGGAGTCAGAGGACCTGGATTCTAATTCTAGCTCTGCCACTTGCCTGCTGTATGACCTTGGGAAAGTCATTTAACTTCTCTGCATCTCAGTTTCCTCAACTGTAGAATGGGGGTTCAATGCCTGTTCTTCTTTCTGCTTCGACCGCGAGTCCCTTGTCGGACAGAGACTGGGTTCAACTGATTAACTTATATCTACCCCAGTGCTTAGAACAGTGCTTGAGACATAGTAAGTGCTTAACAAATACCATCAAAAGAAAAAAAAGAACAAGGTAGGAGGGTAAGCGTGGGACACATAAGGGAAGCTGAAACAACACATTTTTTAATAATCTTCTTACTAAGAAATCTAAGAGGGGAGACAAGAGAAACATAATCAATGTAAACAGTTTGGAGGACCAATGATATATGCAGAAGCTTCAGTGTGAAGCAGTTTAACAAGCCTCGCACAGGGGAGATGATATGGAAGCTTGCAAGGCAGAGAAAGTGTAGAGAAAACAGGCTCAAGTAGAGCTGGAGATCGGAGCTAATGGGTTGTTGAGTTTATATCCATCTGGAATAAGCCACTGTGTGACAATCAGGGCCAGTACCCATGTGGGCCTGTGAATGTGGTTGATTGCTTGATTGGGCTGTGTCTGGCTCCTAGCAGATTCTGGAAGATCTATCCCATGGCCCTGAGCCCCCTACCATTGGGACTCAGACAACCACATGGTAGTACCCAAAAGCACAGTCCCTTCTTTCCTGACCACCAGTGCTAGGAAGAAGATTTGCCTGACCAACCGACTGGAGCAGGGAAGGCACAAGCCCCTGTAACAACTGTTAGGGCATTGGAAAAATTTGAATTGTTAGGATGGCCCTGTTAGGAACAATGATGACTACTAGAAGTAGTGTTGTCTAGTGGCTAGAGCATGGGCCTGAGAGTCAGAAGGACCTGGGTTCTAATCCCAGCTCCGCCACTTGTGTGCTGTGTGACCTTGGGCAAGTCACTTAACTGCTCTGGGCCTTAGTTACCTCATGTGTAAAATGGGGATTAAGACTGTGAGCCCCATGTGGAACAGGGACTGTGTCCAACCTGATTAGCTTGTATGTACTCTAATGCTTAGAACAGTGCTTGACAAATACATTATTAGTAGTATGATTAGTATTATTATAATTGGCTTGTTCAGGCACATATCTATACACTGTATTATTTCTTTCTATCATCATCGTTGTAACAGTCTTTCTCCCCTACTGGATTGTAAACTCTGCCATTTCCCCCTCTCTCTAATTTATTTTAATGTCTGATTCCTTCTCTACACTGTAAGGTCCTTGTGGGCAGGGATTATATCTACCAGCTCCACTGTAATATCCTTCCAAGAGCTTAGTACATTGCTCTGCACACAGTTAGTGCTCAATAAATATCATTGATTACCATTGATAAATGATAAATGCCATTATGATTACCATAAATACCATTGCAGTTCTCTGTTCAGAATAGGTGCTTAATAAATTGATTGACTGGTTAATTGAGGATTAGTCCCTCCTCCTGCCATGATGGAGTGCCGCTTCTCGGTGCTGTTAGTATTGATTTATTGATTACTGAATTTGTTCCATGATTTTTCTCACTGTGTCCTTCCCTCACCCCTAGGATTGATAGTGTCCAATCAGACACTAGATTGGAGATAATATCTGAATAGTTGTCCTTGTAACTTTCCACAACACCCAGTATGGTGCCTGGCACACCCAACAAATGCAATAAATAATGATGATAAATAGATGGAGTAAGGAAATCTATAGAGAAGGAAGCTTCTAGACTTTGCCACTGATTATCAAGGATGAAAGACTGAGGACTGTTGAATATTATCCCAACTTTTCAGACCTACAAATTCCACTCCATTTTCTGCTTGAGAAACTGGATTAAAGGTTAACACAGTTGTGCGGTGTAATACATCCAAATAAAACTTGGATCTCATAATATAATAATAATATTAGTAGTGTTTTTGTTAAGTGCTTACCAAGTCCCAAGTGTACTAAGCACTGGGTAGATAAAAGTGATTGGGTCCACATGGAGCTCACAGTCTAAGTAGGAGTGTAAGCAGATCTTGAATCCCCATTTTGCAAATGAGGGAACTGAGCCTCAGATAAGTTAAGTGACTTGCCTATGGTGACACAGAAGATAAATTGGCAGAGCCAGGATTTGAAAGGATCCAGGTCCTCTGATTCCCTGGACCATACTCTTTCCACTAGACCACATTGTCTCTCGGTTCATGTTCTGTTCATTATTTCTTCTTCTACTCCCTTTTGCATCACCCTTGCACTTGGATTTCCACCCTTTATTCACTACCCCTTCTGTCCCACAGCACATATGTTCATATCCATAATTTATTCATGTATATTAATGTGGAACATGTCTACCAACTCTGTTACATTGAACTCTCCCAAGTGTTTAGTACAGAGCTGTGCACACAGTAAGTGCTCAGTAAATACAATTGGTTGATTGACTTTCTTGTTCAAGCTCTTTATTGCTCTTAGTCCACAAATCTAATCAGAAAAGGAGTAAAAGGAATTCATGGCTAAAATCATTAGCCATGATCCCTCAGTTCAAAACAAATCATATATTCCATTAGATGCATCTCTTCACAGCCAAAGAAATTTCATCGACCTGTTAGGTGCTGTTGCATAACTAAATGGAATACTAATCCCTTGGAAGGGGGGGAATTTTTTTTAAGGAATTTGTTAAGAGCTTACTGTGTAGCAGGCACTGTACTAAGCACTGAGATAGAAACAAACTAATGAGGTTGGGCACAGTCTCTGTCCCCCCCATGGAGCTCACATTCTTAATTCCCATTTTCCAGATGAAGTAACTGAGGCACAGAGAATCAAATGACTTTCCCAAGCTCACAGAGTAGACAAGTGGCAGAGCCAGGTTTAGAACTCAGGTCCCTCTGACTCCCAGGATTATGCTCAGGCTCATGCTCTATCCATTAGGTCATGCTGCTTCCTACCACCATTTTCCCACCCAGGAGGTCACATCCCCACAGCCAGTGAATGTCCAGGAAGTATGAAGTTCCCCAAGACCAGTGAATGTCCAGGGAGTATGAAGTTGCCCATGGTCCTGTCTTCTGTATACCTATCTTCTGTATGCTTATGAGAACAGTAGAAGCAGGTGAAAAATCTTCCAGAGACTGAAAGCTACAAAAGCATTTTCCTTTTTTTAGAAAAAGTATTTTTTAAATTTTTATTCTAAGGAAATAAGGGCCAGTCATAATTTTTCCACCCATATTTCTTCTGAATATTTTTAATTTAACTGCAAAGGAATTGCACATTATTTAGAGAAATGTAGCTGCCACTAAACCTATTAATATGATTGCAGAACATCCACTAGCTTCTTGGAAGCTACTAAAATTATTTTCTTTAAGTTGAATGCCCATAGGCCAATGCAAATAATATTGTAGGTCCAACGTTTTTGAAAGTTGGGAAGCAGCATGGTGCAGTAGACAGAACATGGGCCTGGGAGTCAAGAGGACCAGAGTTCTAATCTAGGTCCGCCACTTGTCTGCTTTGTGACCTTGGGCAAGTCACTTAACTCCTCTGTGCCTCAGTTATCTCATCTATTAAATGGAGATTAAGACTGTGAGCCCCATATAGGGCAGGGACCTTGGCCAACCTGATTTCCTAGTACCTACCCCAGTGCTTAATACAGTGCCTGGAACCTAGTAAATCCTTAACAAATACCAAAAAGAAAAAACTTATTTTTTATTTCATGAAGAAAGCTAGATTTTTAGTATTGATATATGCGGTTGGGTATTCTCATTTCAATCAGTCAATGATATTTATTGAGCAGTTGTGTGCAGAGCACTATGTTAAGTGTTGTATATGTGGGTTTTTTATAATTTTGGAGGGATTATGTGCATTTGTTTTTCAAGAATCAGGGCTCTATTCCCGTTTTGGCTTTTCCATGCACCAGCTATGAACAAAATCTCAACTCCTTTACATGTGTAAAATACCCCTGTGAGTATGTGAAAAAGGGAGCTAGTTGGAAATATGCCATTTTTAAGACCTGAACTTTGTACACTAGAGAAAAAACCCTTGAGTCAATCAGATTTGGAATGTGTCCTGCTTTTAGAGTCTACTTGTTACCTCTGCTTTGTCCTTTGGGAGACATTGTTACATGCATCTTCAACTTTTCAACTAAAATTTTGGTTTGTGTTGAAAGGAAGAGGGCAAAGGGTCTTTTCTGTGGTGAGGAATGTGTATCCTCACTCTGATTATGCAGGAAGAGTACCTGAATTTGAAAAACTTCCCTTTCCAAATATTTGGCTTTGGTTTATTTATTTGCCTTGTACCCATCCTAGCATCTTGAAGAAATTCATTTTTTAAAAACTCAGCCCTGAAGTCCATTACTCTTTCACAATTATATTTGGCTCTTTTTATTTGCCTTATATGTCTGTATGAGTTATCATTGCTATAAAATAATGTATACCTTGAAAGGCTAAAACTTGCCTCAAAACTCAATCATTGGTATTTACTGAGCACTTACTGTGTTTAGAGCACTGTACTGAGCACTTGGAAGAGTACAGTACAACGCAATTAACAGACAGATGTCCACCTGTATAGTTGAAATAAATATTCCCAGAACTTTCTAATGCTCCAGGCACAACCCTGTATTAAAGTTATGCTATTTTTTTCTACCTAGGTACATCCTTGGTGTGGTTTAGCCACAGATGAAAAATTGTGGTAATGCAGTATCCTATACCAAAGGGGACATTTATTGATGCTTTATCTCGATTTGTTTCTCTTTCTCCAGGCCATGTGGCTGATGTTGCAGACCAATGAGCCAGAAGATTTTGTCATAGCTACTGGGGAAGTCCACAGTGTCCGTGAATTTGTGGAGAAATCATTTAAGCATATTGGAAAAACAATTGTGTAAGTACCTGGGAGTGGATTTCCTACATATCTCTCATCTGAGGGATTCTTGGTATATAAATTTGCCATTGTGGAACACTGTCCTTTCCATGTTCTAGTCTAACAGTCAAAGGTTCTGCATGTGGAGCATTCATTCATTCAATCGTATTTATTGAGCACTTACTGTGTGCAGAGCACTGTACTAAGCACTTGGAAAGCACAATTCAGCAATAAGGAGAAACAATCCCTGTCCACTCCATGCTAAGAGTTTATAAGGGAGTACTGACAATATCCCTTACTGCACTCACCATCAGGCACAAAATTTGTCAAAATTGACTTCAGCATCAAAAATCAGCCAAAATTGACCAGTGTCAATTTCATGCTCAAGGCTTTCATCTTTGTTTTGGGGATTGTTTTTGTTTTTAATGGTATTTCTAAAGTGCTTACTATGTGCCAGGCACTGTACTAAGCACCGGGATAGACACAGGGTAATCAGATTGGACCTAGTCCACGTCCCGCATGGGCATCACAGCCTTAATCCCTATTTTATAGATGAGATAACTGAAGCACAGGAAAGTTAAGTGACTCACCCTAGGTCATAGAGCAGACAGATGGCAGAGTCAGGTTTAAAACTCAGGTCCTCTCATTCCTGGTCGCATGCTCTTTCTACTCAACCATGCTGCTACCCTTATGTACTCGAAGGATCTAGATTATGAGGAGTAGCATGGACTAGAGGAAGGAGCATAGGCCTGGGAGTCAGTGGATCTGGGTTCAAATCGCTACTCTGCCACTTACCTGCTTTGTGACTTTGGGTAAGTCACTTCACTGTACCTCAGTTTCCTTACCTGTAAAATGGGGATTCAATACTTTTTCTCCCTCCTACTTAGACTGCGAGCTCCAAGTGGGACAGGTACTGTGTTCAAGGTGATTAACCTCTATCAATCCTAGCACTTAGAACTGTTCTTGACACATATATTAAGCGTTTAACAAATACCGTACTCATTATGAGGCCTTTCCTCGGATGACCATAGTAAATATTAATTGACACATTCAAGACATTTGGTAGAGAGTTTTGTTACAGCAGGAAAATGTTTGAAAAAGTTTGGTTGTTGCCTTAGAAGTTAAGCCCAAAACCCAGAGGTTCTTTTTTGGGTTTAAAAATATGAAACTTGTTGGTCCTGTCTTCCAAGATGCAGTTCAGTTTACACTTCACATGTCATCTTCTCTCCCCGGAGCTGGGATGACCCAAAGTGCCACCTGTGACCAGAATGTAGTATTCTTCCCAGGAGGCTCTGCAAGAAGTAGGGAACAAACTACGAGTTGTCACTTCTATCAACCCTTCTATGCCTCCAAGGTGATGATCGTCTTCTGGGCCATTCCTCCTGCCTCATGTGGAAGACCCCAGAAACCAGTTATGCCATTTTAAATTCTCGATCCATAACCCTTTTCATACTGAATTGTTAAAAAAAAAACTGTTGAGCTATGGATGGAGAATGTTTATAATGCATATTCTGCAGAGTTTGAAAATACAAAATTCCTTCTCAAGGTCAGATAATAAAAGTATGATGTCTTTATGAATGCTTTCTGTAATTTATATTTTATTGTTTATTATTTTTTCAATTTCCCTTCTTCTATATCTTCTTTGGGCCCCATGCATCAGCATACCAATCTCAGCTGGAACAGAAAGAGGAAAGCCACAGGCTCTTCCATGACGCGAGCACCAAGACTCCTCTTTGGGCCATCCAAGTCACTGATGCAGCTGGTGAACTTTTGACTAGGCCAATAATTTTACTTGGGAACAATATCTTGGCCAATTCAATAAGCAGACAGGGAAGCTCCAGGAAGTACTATATGATTTGAAGAATTCTTGAGGGTTCAAGGCAAGATTAAGAAAAACTAAAGTAATTTTCTGTTTTATTCCAGTTTGGGGAATATACTGTTGTCAAACTACTAGAATCCATTTCAGCCAACATGTCATTTCCTAATGATGTCATTTTTTTCCCATGGTGTTTGACTGCCAATACCTATTTATGGATTAGCAAGAAATTGAATGAGAACAGCACTTGTCAACAGTCATTTGAGCATGCAGAAAGAAAAAGGGAATGTTATCATTAAAACTGAAATAGCTTGATTTGTGGTGAGTGAGTGACCTGAAACCTGAACAGATTGGATCTGCTTTGTTGTTGATCCTCTCATTTTCCTTTCCACACTTCGGGATTTCTCCCAGTGCTGAACCTGTTCGTAGACTTGGATCAAATTTTGAGGCTTCCAGCTTTGCATGCAGATGTAATTCATTATGCAAGAAAAATTGCGGAAATAACTGTGCTGTAAGATAATATGGAGATAGTAAGCAATTGTCAGGAAATGTAAGCTATTACTTTTTAAAGTAAAATACTGATGATAAAATGCCAAAATTGAACGGACTAGGAGAGGAGAAGTGAGAGTACATAAGGATCAAGTTTTTTCTCTCTGTATTTTAGGAATGTGCCATTTATTTTTATCTCAGGGATATTGCAATTCTGAAAAATAACTTAGTGGCTTTTTTATTTGCCTGTAAACAAAGCTAACAAAATGTTTATCTTAAAATTATAGTGCATTGTTAGTGAAGAATACATGATCATTTTCCTCAGCAAAAACATTTCTAACAATTTTAACAATTCTATGCATTTAGCTCTATCTTTTCTAGCATCTTTAATTGTATAGTACTCTCTCAAATGCTTAATACAGTGCTCTGTGAACAGTAAGGGATCAAAAATACTATTGCTTGATGGAAATTATGTAAATACATACTGCTCCTTTGAAGAAAAAAGCAAAGGAAAGCACTACGCAAACTGATAATTAAATCACTAGGTTAAAAATGTCTGTCAGTATAGTGCCTGAGAAATAAAACATTGTATTTCATTAGAAATAGTTTAGTTCCCTAAGGGGGGGCAAGTGATTTATTGGGCATCCATAATAATGAAGCTAGAAAATTCAGGTTTATTAATGAGTTCTTAATAGTTCTTCCCACATTGTCAGTCATTAGATCATATTGATTCAATCTCCACAACTTCTCCAGAATCTACCTCTTCCTCTCCATCTGAACTGCTAACACGCTGGTCCAAAAACATTTGACATATCTTGTCTTAACTACTGCATCGACATTCTCCCTGGATTCTCTGACTGTCCCCACTCTAGTCTCTACTTCATTCTGCTGCCTGAATAATTTTTTCTAAAACATCATTATGCATGTTTTCCCATGCCTCAGAAACCTCCAGTGGTTTCCTACCTTTCATTCAATCATATTTATTGAGTGCTCACTGTATGCAGAGCACTGAACTAAGTGCTTAAATAATGATAGTATTTGTTAAGCACTTACTATGTGCCACGCACTGCTGTAGGTGCTGGGGGAGATACAAGGTAATCAGGTTGTCGCACGTGCGGTTCACAGTCTTAATCCCCATTTTACAGATGAGCTAATTGAGGCACAGAGAAGTTAAGTGACTTGCCCAAAGTTGCACAGCTGACAAGTAGCAGAGCCAGGATTAGAACCCATGACCTCTGACTCCCGAGCCCGTGCCCTTTCCACTGAGCCATGCTGCTTCTCCATATCAAGCAGGAATCCCTCACTAACAGGTTAAAGACATTCAGTCATCTCTCTTCCCATTTTCTCTCCTTGCTCCTGTCCCCCAACAACTAGCCCACACACTTTGTTCCTGTAATAATAGCCTTCTCACTGTGCCTTAATAATAATTATAATAATTTATATTTGTTAAGCACCTACTTTGTGTACTGTAATAAGTGCTGGGGTGGATACTAGCAAATCGGGCTGGACACAGTCCCTGTCCTGCATGGGGCCCACAGTTTCAATCTCCATTTTACAGATGAGGTAACTGAGGAACAGAGAAGTTAAGTGACTTACCCAAGGCCACACAGTAAACAAGTGGGATTGGAACCCATGACCTTCTGACTTCTGGGCCTGTTCTCTATCCACTACACCATGCTGCCTGGATATCTCTGTCACCGTCATCCCCTTACTTACTCCCTCCCTCCTGCCTGGAACTCCTTCCCCATTTCCATCCCACAGACCAGGCCCCTCACCATATTTAAGGTCCTCTTAAAATCTAGTCTTCTCCAGTAAATCCTCCTTTAATAGCCTCTCATCTCCCTACCCTATTTTCCCTCCCCATTTTGTCGCCTATGCATTTAGTCCTACCCACTATGCATGTAGGTACCCACCCACAACACTTATGTACCTATCTCTTGGTTGTTTCTCCTACCTGAAATTTTCCGTATGTCTGTCTCCACCAGTAGATTGTAAACTCCTTGCGGGCAGGGATCAATTCTACCAACTCTATAATATTCTCTCCTAAGCCCATAGTACAGTGCTCTGCCCAAAGTAAACACTGAGTAAATACCATTTACTGAGAAAGGTTGTTGAGGTAGATTTGGGGACCATTGCATACAGGTAGTAGTTGAAACCATTTGAGTAGATGAGCACCCCAAGGGAATGAACGCCCCGAAGGAGAATAATAGGGCATCCAGAGCAGAGCCTTTTATGACATCCACAGGAAAAGAGGAGCGGGGTAAAGAAGAACCAACCAAAGTAGACTGAAACAGAACAGCGAGGTAAAAGAAGCAAGAGAGTACTTTGTCAGTGAAACTCAGACCAGAGAGAGTTTCTGGGTGGGGGAAAATGATTGACAGTGTCAATGGCATCCAAAAGGTCAAGGAGGATTAGGACAGAGCAGAGCCCATTAGCCAAAAGAACATTATTAGAGATCATGGCGAGCATGGTCTCAGTAGAATGGTGGGGTGAAAACCAGATTGCAGGGAGTCAATTGGAGAGTTGATAGAGAAGTGAATGCAGCAGGTGTAAGCAGTCCATTCAAGGAGTTTGGACAGGAATGGGAACAGGGAGATGGGGTGGTAGCTTGAGAGTGCAATGGGGTGCCAGAAAACATGAGAGCAGAAGGGAGCATTGAATTGCATTGGTTTATTTTTACCCTTAAAATTCTACAGCTGGCCCTCTACCATGAAAAATTGACCCATTTAATTCCTCTGACCTGGGGTCAACTATTTTGGCTATCCCAATGGGAGATGTGCATCTTTAAGGCATCAAAAGAATAGAGTTTGAGCAAGGAATTGGAGAAGGGGATAAACACTCTGTTTGAGGAGTTTAGAAATGAAAGTGAGATGGAGTGCCAACTGGATGAGGTGGTGAAGCTGAGATTTTTTTTTTTCCCAAAATCGTATAGGCTAGAACAAGAATTGAGGGAAAGGATGTTACTATCAATCTTTCCTTTCCAGGGGTGTTAGTAGTGGTGTTCCCAAAAGTTTGAGATGTTTATAGATATCTTAAAATTGATTACTCCTTAATCAGTCTTGTATCCTGGAATCTCATAAAATTCCTTACTCATATTACACCATCAAATTCTTATCTACCCCACCTAAAGAAACTATGTCCTATAACTCAGTTTAGATTATCTGAGATTCTGGGTTCTAATCCTGGCCCTGCCATTTGTCTATTGTGTGACCTTGGGCAAGTCACTTCACTTCTCTGGGCCTCAGTTACCTCATCTGGAAAATGGGGATGAAGACTGTGAGCCTCAAGCGGGACAACCTGATTCCCCTGTGTCTACCCCAGCACTTAGAACAGTGCTCTGCACATAGTAAGCGCTTAACAAATACCAACATTATTATTCATTTCTCACTTCTCAGATTCATCAGCTACAAATGGGGATTTGATACCTGGTCTTCCTCCTACCTAGAGTGTGAGCCCCATGTGAGACAGGGATTCTGTCTGACCTCATCAACCTGTATCTCCCCAGCATTTAGAATAGTGCTTGACACATAGTATGTTGTTAATGAATTGTACATCGCCTTGATTCTATTTAGTTGCCATTGTTTTTACGAGATGTTCTTCCTCTTGACGCTGTTTAGTGCCATTGTTCTCGTCTGTCCGTCTCCCCCGATTAGACTGTAAGCCCGTCAAACGGCAGGAACTGTCTCTATCTGTTGCAGACTTGTTCATCCCAAGCGCTTAGTACAGTGCTCTGCACATAGTAAGCGCTCAATAAATACTATTGAATGAATGAATGAATAGTATGTGCTTAACACATTATAATTATATTCATTATGGTTAGTAATTGGCAGAGCCAAGATTAGAACCTAGTTCGTCTGACTACCAGGCCCATGCTCTTTCCATTAGGCCATGGTGCTTCTCATATCCCTTTGCAATTTGTTAGAAAAATATCTAAAAGTTGATTTTGACAAGTTTGAGTTTGGAAGTTGGGGAAGGGAGAATGGATATTCTACCTAGGAGAAATTTAGGCTGATTTTTTTTAAGTGAGGTTAAGTCTGATTCACTCCTTTGTACTGACAGAAAAACCTCTGAGCTACAAATATTTTCCTCTGTAAGCATTACCTTTTTTTTAAAAAGCTTTCCCTCTTACTGATCTTAATGAAGTAATACCAGGGGAGTACACTTCCCTCCTCCAATTGCAAAGATAGTGTCGTAAACCAAATAGGCAAACTCTTGTCTTGACTAATTTTCTGTCATTAATCATATTAAATGAGAAAACAGTGATTGTAAGAATAGCCCGCAACCATTACAGAACCCAGGGATCTTTGGAGGTCGCTGTCTGTTACTGAAACAAATGACTGTTCAGGCAATGGAAAGATTTATTGAAGTTTGTAATTCTACATTTATATTTTCAGTGCATCTATAGAGCTCTTCCAGGGGCCAAATGAATGCAGAAAAAAAGAAGGCATTACTAGAATCTTGTTGGCTCGCATTTTGAAGCTTCTGCATTGTCTCATATGCTAACTGATTTGAACAGTCTCCCTGTTTAGCAATGACCTTAGAGCCTGGGCCTTTGAAGATTAGTAGTTTTGCTGTCTTTGGGGTCATAAAATAGTACTAGGTAGTTGGGAGAGCCAAGAGGAAGGCCCAAGTTAATGCAGACTGTCAGGTGACTCCTCAATTATGAAGCAAACAGTACTGTGGTGGTGATGTAGTCAGTTGATGAGTAATATTCACTGAGCACTTATTTTGTGCAGAGCACTACAAGGGAAAGCACAGTAGAATTAGTAAACCTGCTCCCTGCCCCCTAGAGACATACAGTCTAGTGGAGGAGATGGCCACTAATACATATGCAGATTCAGATGAAGTAATGGAGTAAGAAATGTGTACACAAATGCTCTAAGAGAGATGTTAATCAGCGCTTAATAAATCAGTCATGTTTATTGAGCAATTAATGTGTGTGCGGAACACTGTACTAAGCACTTGGGAAAGTACAATATAACTAACATGATTGATTGATTGATGTGACTGCTGAAGTAGTAGCAGAGGGTGGGGCATCAAGTGGGGAGGATAGAAAATAATTACGGAAGGATTCCTGGAGGAGATGTCATTTCAGAAAGACTTTGAAGATGGGATTGTTTTAGTCAAACGATCAATCAATTGCATTTATTGAGCACTTACTGTGCAGGGCACCATACTAAGTGCTTGGGAGAGTATAACACAACAGACACATTCTTGGCCAACAAAGAGCATACAGTCTAGAGTGCTGTATTCATTCTGATAGGAAGGAAAAGGTGTTCCAGGCAGGGGAGAGGGTGGGAGCCACGGGTCCATTTCAGGAAAGTCAGGAACGAGACACAGCAAATAGGTTAGTTTGAGAGGAATGAAGCATGTGAGCTGAAGTATAATGGGAAAAGAGAGTCCGTAAATAGGAGGGAGATAACTGACCGAGTGCCTTAAAGAAAAATTGAAGGAACTGTTGCAAGGTTTTTCGAGAAGTCAATTCTTTCAGCGGGGCTATTGCCCTCAGAGAAGTGCTGGCTGGCCAATGACTGTGTCAGATTTAGCAGCGAGAGAAAATCAATTGTAAAATCACTAATTCATTAATTCCCTGAATGATTTGTTTTTTTCATTATTGTTTCTAAAAATATATGAAGTATTTGTATAGAGTATCGTTCCTTCCTTTGAGAATCCCCTGGACTGTAAGCTTGTTTTCGGTAGGGAACGTGTCACCTACTCTGTTATATTGTACTCTCCCGAGAATTTAGTACTGTTTTGCATTCTGTAAACACTCAGTCAGTTGTATTTATTAAGCACTTACTGGGTGCAGGTCACTGTACTTAGCGCTTGGGAGAGTGCAATATAACGTAACAGACACATTGCCTGTCCATACTGAGCTTACAGTCTAAGGGAACTCAATAAATATGATTGATTGATTGATTGGTCAAGAGTAAATTGTAAGCTTCTTGATGGCAGGGATCATGTCTATCAGTTTAATTATACTCTCCAGAATGCTTAAGAAATACCATTAATTGATTGATTGAGTTCATTCCTAGTAATTAATTTCTCCTATTGTTTCAGAAGAGCTGACAATCATCACAAGGACAGGAATGTGTGGAGAGGACAGAGTACAGCTCCCTAAGGGACAGGGACCATGTCTAATTCTCAACTGTATATTCTTTCTCAGTACTTAATAAATACTGCTACTGCTAGTTTGACTAAGTGATGCACTGAAATCCACCAAATTAGAGAACTGTTCAACTTAGTTGAGTTTTTGAGATGGAGGTTTGAATGGCTTTTTGAGATGGACACTGTTCTGGAGCTTGTCAGGATGAGGATTTCTTTTATGGTATTTGTTAAACACTTACTATGTGCCAGATCCCTTTCTAAGTGCTGGAATAGATACAAGTTAATTAAATTGGACACAGTCCATGTCCCACAAGAGGCTCACAGTCTAAATTCCCATTTTACAGATGAGGTAACTGAGGCACAGCAAGTTAAGCAATGTGTCCAAGATCATGCAGTAGACAAGTGGCGGAAATGAAATTAGAACCCAAGTCCTTCTGATTCCAGGATCATGCTCTATCCACTATACTACACTGCTTCTTGGGGCACTGGCTATGGCCAGATTCTATAAGAGTGACTGCTTTTTGTGTTTGCCCTATAAGAAATGATCTGGAGCCCTTTAGAGTTAAGACAGTCTTTATGAATGTTCATTCCAATTTACCTGAATAAAGCGGCAGGAATTCTGAAAAAAAATGAGACCTTGTAACTAAAATTTCTGAAAGTTTTCTGAATCATACACTCAAATAATCCAATATTTACCATTTCCAAGGCGCTTAGTTTTGACCCAATGTAAATATGTCATTCTGATGAGATTGCCAACAGCCGATATGTTGTCTTCCATAGTTCAACAAACATTGGAATGTCTATTTAGTAATCAATCAATTGCATTCATTGAACACTTACTGTACCAACACTTGGGAGAGTACAATATAACAGAGTTGGTAGACATGATTCCTGCCCACAAGGGGTTTACATTCTAGAAGAGAAGTCAGATATTAAAATAGACTATAGATATGTACACAAGCTCTGTGGGAATGAAGGGGGTTGAATAAAGGGTACACATCCAAGTGCAAAGTCAAAGCAGAAGAGAGAGGGAGTGTGGGGAATGAGGGCTTTGGTGGGGAAAGCCTCTTGGAGGAGAGGAGATTTTAATAAGGCTTTGAAGGTAGGGAGAGTGATTGCTGGATATGAAGGGGGAAGAAATTCCAGGCCAGAGTCGGGACATGGACAAGCGTTTGGCAGCAAGATAGATCAGATGGAAATATAGTGAGTAGGTTGGCGCAGAGGACCAAAGTGAGCATGCTGGCTTGTAGTAGGAAATCAGCAAAGTGTGATAGGAGAAGTCATATTGATTAAGTGCTTTGAATCCAATGATAAGGAGATTCTTTTTGATGTGGAGGTGCATGAACCACTGGAAGTTCTTAAGGAGTGGGGAAACTTAGGCTGAACCTTTTCTGCAAAAATGATCTGGGCAGCAGAATGAAGTATGGACTGTAGTGGGGAGGGAGAGAAGGTGTGACAGTGTAATAATCAATTCAGGATAGGACAGATACTTGAATTAGCATAGTAGCAGTTTGTATGAAGAGGAAAGGATGGATTTTAGCGATGTTGCATATAGGTATACCTGGCAGGATTTGGCAGTATGTGTGTTGAATGAGAGAAATGAGTGGAGGGATATCGCTAAGGTTACAGTGTTAATACAGTACTCTCCACACAATGTTGTTGTTGTTATTTCTAACGTAAATAAATCAGATGTATTTATTGAGTGTTTATTGTGTGCAGAGCACTGTAATAAGCCTTTGGGATAGTACAAAATAACAGACTTGGTAAATACATTCCTTGTAAAGTGGTTGCTTTTTGCAAAACAGTCAATCAAGCCATGATAATAATTGAGCCCTTAAATATGTGCAAAGGACTCTACTAATAGCCTAATACCAATAGGTTAAATAGATGTGATCCTTGCCCTTAAGTAGTTTACAAGGTAGTGAGGGAGCTTAAAATACAGCTGAGAGAGCAGGGATAGGTACAAGGATACTGACATAGACAACACAGTTCCTGGATTCAGTGAGGCTTGCAATCCAAATCAATCAATCAGAGATATTTATTGAGCACTCACTATGTTTAGAGCACTATACTAAGCACTAGGGAGAGTAAATTATCAGACACAGAATTATGAGACACATTCCCTGCCCATAATGTTTACAGTCTTAAGAAGGGAAACGGCTAATTCATTCTAGATTGTGAGCCCGTTGTGGACAGAGATTGTCTCTCTCTGTTGCTGAAGTGTACTTTCCAAGCACTTAGTACAGTGCTGTGAACACAGTAAGTGCTCAGTAAGTACAATTGAATGAATGAATACCCAACGGGAAAAAAAAGGATAAATATAGCTAAAACAATCATTCAGAAACAACCACAGTAAAATCTGCAGCACATCCCCACAAAATGGATCAGGTTTCAGTATTCTCACCACTGCCATCAGGGCTGTCTTCAGTCCAGTAGTCACAGTGTTCGTGAAATTTTAAATGTTGGGAAAATCTACTTCTGCCCAAGGGCACACAGCATGGCATAGTGGATAGAGCATGGACCTGGGAGTCAGAAGGTAGCAGGTTTTAATCCTGGCTCTCCCACTTGTCTGCTGTGTGACCGTAGGCAAGTCATTTCACTTCTTTGTGCCTCAGTTTCCTCATCCCAAAAATGGGAATTGAGAGTGTGAACCCCAATGGAAGAGGGATTGCAGCCAGTCCAATTTGCTTGTATCCATCCCAGTGGTTAGTATGGTGCCTGACATGCAGTATGCACTTAACAAATACTAGAATTATTATCATTAACAAATACTGTTAATGGTGATGCTGGTGTCTGCCATTCTGAGATCTGAGTTTGACTGTAGCCATCCGTCCAAAGTTTTGGTAAACTACACTCAGTTTCATACTAACTCAGATGCATTTCCTGAAGCCCTGGGCCTATTCAGATCCAAAGCAAATTGAATAGCCCAGATCAAACCATCCTGAAGGAAGGATTCAGAAGGCAACTCTACTAGCCAATCCAGGAACTGGCTCAGATATGCTTATATATCCAAACCTGGCTTTGCTACCAACAAAATGCAAGTTTAAATCCAACACAGACCTGCTGCTCACTAAATCTCACAATACCAGGATGTGGGGCCACCCTCTAGAATTTAGAGTTTGTTGGTTCAGCATAAATGAAAGGAAAATGTTTTTCACACAGTGGACAGTAGGTAGTTACCATGGAATTTTTTATTACAGGAAGTTGAAAGCCAGAAAATATAGGTTCAAGAGAGTTTTTAGTTTTTTAATGGTATTAGTTAATAATAATGGTGGTATTTGTTAAACGCTTACTATGTGCCGAGCACAGTTCTAAGCGCCAGGGTAGATACAAAGTAATCAGTTTGTTCCATGTGGAGCTTACAGTCTTAATCTCCATTTTACAGGTGCGGTAACTGAGGCACAGAGAAGTTAAGTGAGTTGCCCTTGGTGACACAGCAGACAGGTGGTGAACCCAATATTAGAATCCAGGTCTTCTAACTCGTAGAGGAATTTGTTGAGCAAAACCCTTTGCTTTATCAAGGAGGTGAAGAGGCTGCTGCACTCTTTCATCCTATGAAGTATAAAGGTCATTTGTCATTCGCATACCTTACGAGAAGTGGTCGTCATGTATTTTCAGTCATTTTTAGAATTCCTCTTTTACCGTTTTGTCACCCCACTCAGATTTTTAAGCCAATAACTGGGGCATATTTTCCCTAAAGTACTTTGAGCTCCCTGATTTTAAAAAATTCCATATAAATACAAAGTGTCGTTTATTTAACTCCGAAGTTCAAAATTCAGTGTCATTTTTACAACTGGCATTTGGAATGTGAAATCTTATTTTCACTGACCTCTTTAGGCTTCCAAATTCTATAGCAAGCTACACAAGTGCTTCCTCCCATGGATTAATCATCACATCTGCATTTCATATTTGGAATGTCCAAGAAAAGATGATTTGACAAGAGAGTTTGCAATTTAGCAATCCATACCTGAGAGCCACTGAGGAAATGAAAGAAGTTGGGGAATAAACAATCAATCAGTTGTATTTATTAGCACTTAGTATGTGCAGACAACTGTACCAA
The DNA here is from genome assembly GCF_004115215.2 of Ornithorhynchus anatinus. NCBI lineage: Eukaryota > Metazoa > Chordata > Mammalia > Monotremata > Ornithorhynchidae > Ornithorhynchus > Ornithorhynchus anatinus. Next base: position 18,211,318 of record NC_041751.1, read on the forward strand.
GCACTTGGGAGAGTACAGTGCAACAGAATTAGCAGAAATGTTCCCGGCTCATAACGAGTTTAAACTCTAAAGGGGGAATGAAACGACCTACCAACAACTTTTACAGTAAATATTTTTTTGTGAGGGCTTAATGAACATGACGGTATCCATTTAATAGGAAACCCCACCCATTCAGCTCATTCCAGCCATGTGAAGTAGAGGTCATCAGACCGACCCCTCTTGCTTTCAGTTCTATCAGCCTAGATAGAATATGAGAGAAATGTCAGAATTTACTTATCAGATTTTGCTTCCAAACTGTTCTTTTACGGGGTAAGTGCTTTGAAATATAGCGGTTTATTTGTGTCAGAATAGCTATATTTTAGTGGGGGTGTGTGTGTAAAACAGCAATTGATCATTTTTACAATAGGCTCTCTTATGTTTAGCCCAGTGAAAACCCTGAAGAAGTATTTAGTTCATGCTGAGATGTTATTGATGGGCGAAGAGTGGAAAAGTGTAAACTGTTAACTGCCTGTCCTTTAATCTACACACTAGTTGATAAACAGTTCCTTGCTGTGAACTAGCTGATAACAACCTGCCCTCAGGAGAAGATTTTACCAAATATATAAATGAATAATTATCCTTCTTTGGCCCTCATAAAAATCAGAAAATACAAAAAGAATGAATTATTGGAAAATTATTTGACAATAACTTTGGAAGAGTTATTGTAATTTGCGCTGTCATTTCTTGTTCTATAGCCCACGGTGTGTAGTGAAGAAAATTTAACTAGTTTAATACTTTATCTTCTCCAGCACTTTGTCAATATCAAAACCCTTTGAAATAAATGATTTCTCACAAAGGGAAATATTATTTCCATTCTATAGATGAGTAAATTCTATATATAGATATATAGATGAGAAGCAGAGTGGCTCAGTGGAAAGAGCACGGGCTTTGGAGTCAGAGGTCATGGGTTCGAATCCTGGCTCTGCCACTTGTCAGCTGTGTGACTGTGGGCAAGTCACTTCACTTCTCTGTGCCTCAGTTACCTCATCTGTAAAATGGGGATTAAGACTGTGAGCCCCACGTGGGACAACCTGATTCCCCTATGTCTACCCCAGCACTTAGAACAGTGCTCTGCATGTAGTAAGCGCTTAACAAATACCAACATTATTATTCTCCCCCGATTAGACTGTAAGCCCGTCAAACGGCAGGGACTGTCTCTATTTGTTGCCGACTTGTTCATTCCAAGTGCTTAGTACAGTGCTCTGCACATAGTAAGTGCTCAATAAATACTATTGAATGAATAAATTGAGGCAAAATAGTTTATAATTTACATATGAGTACAAATGAGTCAATGGAAGAGCTAGAGCTAGAACCCATGAGATCTGACGCTCTCTTGTGCTCCTTACCCATTGCCTAAACCCAAATGTGACCATTTCCTACATTTTACGACTCCATAGCATCTGTTCTTTGGATACTTGTCGATCATTCAAACCCAGTTCAGTCAGTGATTAATTCATTGTTCTGATCACTACATTTGACCCTTTACCCAACTCTTATCTGAGCGTCACCTCAAAATGACACATTTTCCCTGGATTTTTAAAGCACAAAAGTCAATTTCGTTATATTTTAAAATGAACCTCTTGTAATAAAATAGGGTTTATTTGTATCACTGAAACACTGAATTTCTAAAATATTTTTCACAGTGAAGGCATACATTTGTGAAAACCTAGAGAGCAGGTTGAAGCAGATGGGTATCTTCTCAGCATAACCTAGTGGTAAGAGCATGGGCTTGGGAGTCAGAGATCGTGGGTTCTAATCCTGACTCCGCCACTTTGCTGTATGACCCTGGGCAAGCCACTTAACTTCTTTGTGCCTCAGTTACCTCATTTGTAAAATGGAGATTAAGACTGTGAGCCCCACGTGGGACAACCTGATTACCCTGTTTCTACCCCAGCACTTAGTACAGTGCTTGGCCCAGAGTAGGTGCTTAACAAATACGATAATTATTATTGTTATCAGTATTATTAATTAAAATTAGTCAATGGCATTTATTAAATGCTTACTGTGTGCAGAGCACTGTACTAAGTGCTTTGGACAGTACACTATAAATAGAGGAACAACTTGGCCTAGTGGGTAGATCGTGGGCTGGGGAGTCAGAAGGACCTGGGTTCCACCACTTGTCTGCTGTGTGACCTTAGGCAAGTCACATCATTTCTCTGTTCCTCAGTTACCTTACCTTAGCTGCCGCCTACGGCCGCCACCCACCCCGGACAACTTCAGGGCCCCCCCGCCGCCACAGGCTTATTTGGTCATGAGCTCTGGGACTCTCTCGGCCGCTGGCCGCTTGACTTTGAGTCTGATCGGGTAGGGTCGGCTCGTCCCCCGACCCTGTTCATCGCCTGCTTATTAACACTATTGTAGTGTGCCTTACTGTAGCAAGTTGCTATATTAGCGATCTCGCTTGTCATTGTTTATTGTCGTCAGACTTTGAATTTGATCAGGTCGCCCCTTAATCGAGTCTACCCCCGACCCTGATCATCACCCCCTTTATTAACACGACTATATTGTATCATACTGTATCATGTTGCTATATTAGCACTACTGTATTGTATCATACTGTATCATGTTGCTATATTACCGATTTCATTTATTACTGTTTATTGTTGTCAGTGCTGCCACCCACCTCTCTGGCCTCGCCATGTCTCTCCTCCCCCCCTCCCCCCTCCCGCCCCTTCCTATCCTCCCCTTCCCCTTCCCCTCTCTCGCTCAGCTCTTTCCCGCTCTCTCCTCTGTTTCCTCCCCGCCCCCCCCGCCCTAGAACCCCACTTTACCAGCGCTACCCCTCTTCCCCCTCCCCCTACTCTTCCCCCCACCAAACCCCCTCTTCACCCCCTCCCCCCTTCTATCTTCCCCACCCATGCCCCATCCCAGTCCTCTTGTCCCACCGCCACCCCTCATCCCCCTCTCCCCGTCCAGGGCCCCGCCACCTCCTTCCCATCCAAACCCTCCCCTCCCCCCGCCCTTCCCCCCCTCCTCCCCTTGCACCCACAGCTACTTTCAAGTGTGGCCTCTGGAACCCCTGCTCTATTACAGGCAAGCTACCTTTCATCCATGACCTTTTCCTCTCCCGCTCTCTCCTCCTCCTCGCCCTTTCGGAAACGTGGCTCTCTCCCGAAGACACGGTCTCCGCCGCCGCTCTCTCCAGCGGAGGCCTCTCCTTCTCCCACTCCCCCAGACTCACCGGTAAGGGAGGAGGCGTCGGCTTCCTCCTCTCGCCCCGTTGCCGCTTCCGCACTATCCCTCCTCCCCCCTCCCTCTCCTTCCCCTCTCACGGCTTTGACTACCATCTCTACGCAGATGACACGCAGATCTACATCTCCGCCCCTGTCCTCTCCCCCTCCCTTCGGGCTCGCATCTCCTCCTGCCTCCGGGACGTCTCCACCTGGATGTTGGCCCGCCACCTAAAACTCAACATGAGCAAGACTGAGCTCCTCATCTTCCCTCCCAAACCCGGTCCTCTCCCAGACTTCTCTATCACCGTGGATGGCACGACCATCCTTCCCGTCTCTCAGGCCCGCAATCTCGGTGTCATCCTTGACTCGTCCCTCTCGTTCACCCCACACATCCTATCCGTTACCAAGACCTGCTGGTTTCACCTCTACAATATCGCCAAGATCCACCCTTTCCTCTCCACCCAAACGGCTACCTTACTATTACGGGCTCTCGTTATATCCCGGCTAGACTACTGTGTCAGCCTTCTCTCTGACCTCCCTTCCTCCTCTCTCGTCCCGCTCCGGTCTATTCTTCACTCCGCTGCCCGGCTCATCTTCCTGCAGAAACGATCTGGGCATGTCACTCCCCTTCTTAAACAACTCCAGTGGTTGCCTATCGACCTCTGCTCCAAACAAAAACTCCTCACTCTAGGCTTCAAGGCTCTCCATCACCTTGCCCCTTCCTACCTCTCCTCCCTTCTCTCTTTCTACCGCCCACCCCACACGCTCCGCTCCTCCGCCGCCCACCTCCTCACCGTCCCTCGGTCTCGCCTATCCCGCCGTCGACCCCTGGGTCACGTTCTCCCGCGGTCCTGGAACGCCCTCCCTCCTCACCTCCGCCAAACTGATTCTCTTTCCCTCTTCAAAACCTTACTTAAAATCACCTCCTCCAAGAGGCCTTCCCAGACTGAGCTCCTCTTCCCCCTCTACTCCCTCTGCCATCCCCCCTTTACCTCTCCGCAGCTAAAGCCTCATTTTCCCCTTTTCCCTCTGCTCCTCCACCTCTCCCTTCCCATCCCCACAGCACTGTACTCGTCCGCTCAACTGTATATATTTTCGTTACCCTATTTATTTTGTTAATGAATTGTACATCGCCTTGATTCTATTTAGTTGCCATTGTTTTTACGAGAGGTTCTTCCCCTTGACGCTGTTTATTGCCATTGTTCTTGTCTGTCCGTCTCCCCCGATTAGACTGTAAGCCCGTCAAACGGCAGGGACTGTATCTGTTGCCGACTTGTTCATCCCAAGCGCTTAGTACAGTGCTCTGCACATAGTAAGCGCTCAATAAATACTATTGAATGAATGAATTATCTGTAAAATGGGGATTAAGACTGTGCCCCACGTGGGACGGGGACTGTGTCTAATCTCCTAAACTTGCATCTACCCCACTGCTTAATACAGCACCTGGCACACAGAACGTGCTTAACAAATGCCATAAAAAAAAGAAAGAATTGATAGACATGTTCCCTGCCCTCAGCAAGCTTAATCTAGAGGGGAAGATAGACATTAATATAAATTATGAATATGGATATGTACATAAGTGCTGTGGGACTGAGGGTAGGGTGAATACCAAGTGCCCAGAGGATACAGCTCAATGTGCATAGATGACACAGAACGGAGAGGGAGTCAGATGGCAAAGTTCATATGCTGCACTTTCAGGAAATAGTTATGCTGGAAGAATGAGTGTTTGAGCTTTATTTTCCCCTTTCTGATTCTTGAATAAAGAAAATGGTCTCTATTTGTGGCTTGACTTTTAACTAGCTCTACTTCCTTGGAGGTCTCATGCTTGGAAATAAAAGTTTGGGAAGCAGCCATAGCTGTTTAAAAAAGAAAACTTTGCAAAATATGTATACTGGCCAGTGATGGGCCAGTGAATTTTAAGCCTGGGGCAGGAGAGCCAATTCCCTCCCTGCTTCACTGGGATATCTCTTTGGAAAGAGAAAAGCACAGTCCAGCCAGACAGCAACTCTCCCCTTGATTCCCCTCTTGGAAAAGGTGGCCTGCTCATGCCCTGCCCCTAAGAGATCAGGGACTACACCTGGGAACAACTCCCCAAGCCAGCCACATCCCTTCTAGCCATGGTTTTCTAGCAGGTGCTGTGGCAACTGCTATAATAATAGTGGTATTTGTTAAGTGCTTATTATGTGTCAAGCACTCTTCTAAGCACCGGGGTAGATACAAGCTAATCAGGTTGGCCACGGTCCCTGTCCCACATGAGGCTCACAGTCTTAAATCATATTTTACAGATGAGGTAACTGAGGCACAGAGAAGTTAAGTCACTTGCCCAAGGTCACTCAGCAGACAAATGGCAGAGCCAGGATTATAACCTGGGTCCTTCTGATCCGAGGCCCATACTTTATCCACTAGGCCGTGCTGCCATAAGCCAATCCTTAAGCACCTTTACAGCTACAACGGCCAAGGGCAGAGTGCTCTGGTCAGCCTCCAGCAGGGCAACCCACACCCTGATCCCTCCTGTGCATGGAGACTCTCCTCCTTGCCCCCCACTGTTTGATGGCAGCCTTAGGAAACATGGATATCATAAGATTAGAGGGGACTCCTCTTGCATCTCCTTTGGACCGTGGAGCAACTACTTTGTCCCTCTGTCTTTGTTCCATTTTGGGTGGTAGTCATATCAGGGGAAATTTCAGGAGAGCACTGATGACCCCAGGGGCGAAGAGATCGCCGTACCACTAAACATGAAGCTTGGAAATATTCTTTTCTTCCTTGATTGATGAGAGAGAAGCAACATGGCCTGATGGATAGAGCATGGATCTGGGAGTCAGAAGGACCTGGGTTCTAATCCTGGATCCACTACTGATCTGCTGTGTGAACTTGGGCAAGTTACTTCACTTCTCTGGGCCTCAGTTCTCTCCTCTGTAAATGAAGATTAAGACATTCTCTTTCCCTCTTCAAAACCTTACTTAAAAATCACCTCCTCCAAGAGGCGTTCCCAGACTGAGCTCCTCTTCCCCCTCTACTCCCTCTGCCATCCCCCCTTTACCTCTCTGCAGCTAAAGCCTCATTTTCCCCTTTTCCCTCTGCTCCTCCACCTCTCCCTTCCCATCCCCACAGCACTGTACTCGTCCGCTCAACTGTATATATTTTCGTTACCCTATTTATTTTGTTAATGAATTGTACATCGCCTTGATTCTATTTAGTTGCCATTGTTTTTACGAGATGTTCTTCCCCTTGACGCTGTTTAGTGCCATTGTTCTTGTCTGTCCGTCTCCCCTGATTAGACTGTAAGCCCGTCAAATGGCAGGGACTGTCTCTATCTGTTGCCGACTTGTTCATCCCAAGCGTTTAGTACAGTGCTCTGCACATAGTAAGCGCTCAATAAATACTATTGAATGAACATTCATTCAGTGGTATTTATTAAGCACTTACTGTATGGAGTGTTTACTGTATGCAGCGCTTAGGAAAGTACAGTACAACAATGAAGAATGACAATCCCTGCCCACAATATGCTCAAAGTCTAGAGGTGGGGAGACAGACATCAATATAAATAAACAGGCAACAATTTAAATAAATAAAATTACAGATAAATACATAAGTGCTCTAGGGTGAGGTGACAGGGACTGTGTAAAACTTGTACCTACCACACTGCTTAGAATAGTACCTGGCACATAGTAAGTGCTTAAACAAATACCACAATTATGATTATTTTGAATTCGGACTTCATTCATACCAATGCACTTATGTATCAGTGAGTTTTAAAAGTGACCAGTATGAACAAAGGGAAACCTCAGCAGATTTAAGATTTGAATTCAGAGATAGAACACAAATTATAATAACCAGATTTATCTGAGAAGGGCATGAATGGAAGCTTCTCTGATTTTCTGTTCATAAAAATCACAACTCTATTTTGTGGGTGACTTCATATCAAACTGAGTTAGTGATCTAAAGAGACATGGAGCTTTTGAAATTCCAAGGAGGTATTAAATTTCCCACCCCAATAGTATTATATGTTTAACTTGGAAGTCTCACATTCATAACTCATCCTGGATCTTAAAAAAAAATGAAAAGAGGGAGGAAAGAAAGGAAAATCATCCTCCCAACATACACACACCCCACCCCCCTACCCCCCCATCGAAAAGAACTTCAAAGTCATTATTGTTCCAGTGTGGTTAAACTTCTGCCTTTGTTCCTGTGCTTAATGAGGTTCTGCACTCCTGCAAAGAGGATAGACACCATCCTGCAGTGACTGAAGAGACAGCCAAATGCTTCTCTGCAATTCGGAGTTGACTAAGTGTTTATCTTCTTTATAGGTGGGAAGGAAAGAATGAAAATGAGGTGGGACGATGCAAAGAGACCGGCAAGATTCATGTGACTGTGGACCTCAAGTACTATAGGCCAACTGAAGTGGTAAGAGAAACCCTCCCAGCCTCCCGGGCGAATAATCCAATCACTCAGCCAATAAATTGCTACGTTTGGCGAGCTGTCTGTGAAAGTGGTCTAATTGAACTCGTGTTGCCACTCTTCAAAAGCAGCTCTCCATTCAACTCCTGGCCCCCCTTCTGCTCCCAAACTTGAACCGAACTTGAAATGGGATAATCTTCATCAGAAAATCCATTCAGAGGGGAAAAATGGGCAGACAAAATGTTAATTTGTAGGAAATAGAAATCCAATCAGTTTTTGAAGCTGTCCTTATTGAGATGATTTTCAGATTGTTAAAGAAGAAGAATCACTGTACTTTTCTAAGACCATATGATTAAGGGGCTGGCTTCATTCTTGAACTCCAATCCAAAAATCACATCTAAATATTTTAAGGCACAAGTCCCAAGGGGTTGGTTAGAGTGTAAAATGTACTCTGGAGGCAAAGGAGAAAATATTTTGTAATATAGAAAAGAAATTCACACCCATTGGATTATGTTTTGGAAGATATTTAAACTATGTATGAATCATATTTTTGAAGGGTTTTTTTGAGTGTTGAGGTATCAATGATATTCCTTTACTGAGCTAGATATAGATCTATAATTCAGTACCTAGAGTTAAGTGGAATAGGGAAACTCCCATAGAGATAATAGAATGGAAATCTGGCTCACAGTGCACTTTTCAAAAGGCTTCTTTCAAGAGTAAATTGATTTCATACATCTTCCTACACCAAAGGGGAAAAAAAAACCTAATAAAGGAAATAAAGGAGTTGGCACTTAGAACATAGGGGTGTAGTGTCAGTACATTGTCCTGGCATGGGGAGTGGCCCAGGCCTTTTACAAACAGTGAACAATAGTTCACTGTGCTAATGGAAAGTGGGTGTGCCAAGAAGAGGATGTGCTCTGTCTCCTGAGGAGGAAGACACCAGCCATCCTACTGCTGACCCTGCATCAACTGTCTGTGGATCCACTGACCAGTGCAGGCAGTAGTTTCCTGATTTGGTTGAAGTGCCTTGAGGATTGCAAAAAATCACAACCGTGAGGATATCTGTATAGATGGGGGGGGGGGGGGGGCGGGGCAGGGAAGGGTGTAAAAATGATTAATTTCTCTAGTAATTGAAACATTTAAAGAGTCCATAGAACTTCCAGCTTTTATAACAGATGAAATGTGGTGTCTCACAGTGACACAAAAATAGTTCCAAAAGCTAGGAAGTCATTAAACATGACTTGTCTGTCATCCTTACTTAGGCAAGGTGTGGGATTGATAAGGGCCCAGAACAAAAGAAATTGCTGAACAGGAAAAGGGCACTTGTCCCAATGAGTCTCTGTTCTCTAAATCAATATCAACCCCTCTTTCCTGTCTCCTCACTGGGTTCCCCCCAATTTCTTTTATTCATTTAGGTGACATCATCATACCTGTTCCTCAAATGCATTTACTCAAATGTTGTGTAAAGCTATTAGTCCATATATAACCATTCTTCACCCACCCCTCCTTTATTCCAAACTTTCTGACTTTGAAAAATGTCTCGTGGTTTTAAAGACTTCAGCAACAAGAACCCATCAGCTTAGCTTACTCTGCTGTTCCACTGGGCTGGCTTCTGTGTTCACAGTAAACATTTAACCCCTTCAGTCAGACCTCAGAGCAACAAGTTTTAAGATTATATCCTTCCTGTTGAAAGGCGACCAGAGCAGCCCTACAAATGAGCTCTCACTTGTGCTTTGCAGCAAGAATCAGCAAACCTCACAGTCCCAGAGATCCATTTCAAAAGAGTCCTGAAGAGCATTGCGGCTTAATCAATCAATAGTATTTATTGAGCACGCAAAGCAGCGTGACTTAATGGAAAGAACTCGGGCCTGGGAGTTAGAGGTCGTGGGTTCTAATCCCAGCTCTGCCACTTATCAACTGTGTGACTTTGGGCAAGTCACTTAATTTTGCCGAACCTCCGTTACTTCATCTGTAAAATGGGTATTAAGACTGTGAGCCCCACATGGGACAACCTGATGATCTTGTATCTAGCCCAGCGCTTAGAACAGGGCTTGACACATAGTAAACATAGTAAACAGAAATGTAAAAAAAGCACAATAGCATTAGTAGACATGAACTCTGCCCTCAAGTTTTCCCCTAACAGGAAATAGACACTAAAATGATTTACAGATAAGAGGAAGAAGGAAATGAATATGTGAGTGTTTAGAGAATAAGCCCGTTATGGGCAGGGAACGTGTCTGCTAATTCTGTTGTAGTGTACTCTCCCAAGTATGTAGTACAGTGCTCAGTATATAGCATTGATCAATGGATTTTAAGTAATAGAGTATATCCAAAAGTACACAGATGATTGTAAGACATAACCAAATTTCATCAGAACAGTCCCTAAATGAGGTGTGATATCTTCCATGTCTCTGTATCAACTGAATGTCCCTTTCAGACCTACCCACTTGCAAGCATCCCTGAGTTATAAGTGGGTCCTGTGTTTCAGATGGTGTGTTCAGTCAGTCAGTCAGTCAATCACTCATATTTACTGAACACTTGCTGTGTGCCAAGCAATGTACTAAGCGCTCGGAAGAGTACAATGTAACGATATAACAGACACATCCCCTGCCCACAACGAGCTTACAGTCTAAAGGGGGAGATAGATATTAATACAAATAAATAAATTACAGATATGTGCTGTGGGGCTAGAAGGAGGGTGGTGAATGAAGGGAGCAAGAGAAGCAGCGTGGCTCAGAGGAAAGAGCATGGGCTTGGGAGTCAGAGGTCATGGGTTCGAATTCCGGCTCGGCTACTTGTCAGCTGTGTGACTGTGGGCAAGTCACTTAATTTCTCTGGGCCTCAGTTACCTCATCTGTAAAATAAGGATTTACTGTGAGCCCCACTTGGGACAACCTCATTACCTTGTATCTACCCCAGTGCTTAGTACAGTGCTCTGCACATAGTAAGGGCTTAACAAATACCAACGTTAAGTCAGGGAAACGCAGAAGGGAGTTGAAGAAAAAGAAAGGAGGGCTTAGTCAAGAAAGGCCTCTTGGGGGAGATGTGCCTTCAGTAAGCCCTGTGTTCCAGATAGTGAGACTGGAAAGGACCTCTCTTTGGAGGAACAAGACTTTGTAACATTAGAGGAGCAAAAAATCAGATCCTCCTTAAGAAGAAATAAGGGCACTCCTTTAGGGAAAAAACAAAACCCAAATTCAAGTAGTGTTGCCTCCTTTTCCATTCACTTTAGCTCAGGTCTTGGGCATTTGTCCTACTTGGAAAAACTTGAAGTTTTCCATAGAGGGGTACCTCTATAAGAACTTGATAATCACCCCACCCTCAGCTCCACTGCAAGCTTGTTGTGGACAGGGAATTTGTCTACCAACTTTGTTGTATTGTACTCTCCCAAGTGCTTAGTACAGTGCTCTGCACCAGGTAAGTGTTAAATAACATTGAGTGATGGATTGGAGTGAAAGTCTGATGTTGATATGGAGTCTCTGCTTTACAGTATATGTCGTCTTCTGGAAGAACTTGAAGCTTTGAAAAGTATTCTGCTCATGTTCTGTACTCCCTTTCATTTGCCTGTTAATAGATTTGATTGTATTAAATCTTGACATAAATCCCATCTGAGTATGTTGATATACATATTTATCTAGAAAATGCTGTGTTTTCTATCAGTGAAATTCCATAGAGCCAAAAAAAAAACCCGCTACGTTTTCCAGATAAGTGGAGATCTTGGGAATCAGCGCAGATTAGCAAGTAAGTAGGAAGCAAAATTAAATCAACGTTTCTGCCTTACAAAAAGTACTTTGCTTTATTCACTTTTTCTGCCAAGCATAGCTTAATTTTAATTATTTTGAGCACATTTTTGCAATGTTCTAGTAAATGCTAAGTGTAGTGGGCTAAAGTCAGAGTAATGCAAGACCTCACTAGAGAACTATTACTTAATCTGAAAAGTAAAGCAAAACCACTGGGAGTTTCATTGTTTGAGAATGATTGAGTTCACAGATTAACAAATAACAAATTGGTGAAATAACTCATTCTATTCTCAATATGTAAATTCACCCACAAAACATACCCTTTGGTGGGTGTTCTGTTTCTCTCTAGTTTTTGGATAAACCAATTCTCTGTCTCTGAACTTTGTGGTTCTTGAACAAGAACTGTACAACTCACAATCCCACAGGTAGTTTGAACCTTATAACTGTTTTTTGGTTCCATTTACCTTCAAAATCCAAATTCTTTCGAATTAGGTTTCATTGTTCCTTATTTCTTGCTCTGCTTCCAGCTTTTTGATCTTCGACTACTTAATCATCACATACTTGATATGGTTAATTCTTTATATGTATTAAAAAAAAAAAGAGAGCCCAGACCTAACACCAAGGAAGGAGTAACTTCAAAGACATTCAACCAAGCTAATTAAAACAACACCTTCCTCCAATAAAAACATGTTGCCTGTTTCTAATCTAATTAATGTATGCTTGTTGAGCTGTGCCTTCACAAACTGTTTCTAATATTTTTCCACAAATGATGTTAACTGGCCTGTAATTGCTCACTAGCTCATCTCCCTGTTTAGAAGAATGATGTTTAACACTTTCCAGGCCTTGGGAGTCTGATCAGTCTTCAGAGGACTTGAAAAAATATCAGTTGGGACTTCCCTCATTTCCATCCTCATAATTTTAGCAGCGTGGCTGCTAAATGAGAAGCAGCGTGGCTCACTGGAAAGAGCACGGGCTTTGGAGTCAGAGGTCATGGGTTCGAACCCCGGCTCTGCCACTTGCCAACTGTGTGACTTTGGGCAAGTCACTTAACTTCTCGGTGCCTCAGTTCCCTCATCTGTAAAATGGGGATTAAGACTGTGAGCCCCACGTGGGACAACCTGATTTCCCGGTGTCTACCCCAGCGCTTAGAACAGTGCTCGGCACATAGTAAGCGCTTAACAAATATCAACATTATTAATTTTAGGAAAGTTCAATATACTCCAAAGCTGGCCTTGTCTGTCCCTAAACAAGTCCCACTGGGAACAGATATTCCCACTGGTATCCAACACTTACCCTCCCCTAGCAGGAAACAAGATCCTTCCCTCACTATCTCTTCATCTTTTCCAGCCCTGCTAGACAGAAGTCAGTTAATCCGTTCCCTTCCTAATATATCTGGTTTACAATTCTCTAATCCTACCTCCTACCCCCACACTTTGGGGAGGTGAGACAGGGAACAGTAGAGAAGAGTAGAACCGTTTCCCTTACGTGTTCTGAAACTCTACAATATGCAGTGGCTGAAGAATCGTACTAGCGTAATAATCATAATTCTTTTCAGTTGTGACTTCTCCCTGCTTATTTTGGATATGGTTTGTATGTTTTTAAGTATTGTTTATATATTTTTAAGCCTCTTGCTTTATTGCTCCCGCTAATCTTTACATCCCTTCTTAACCACATTGGCCTCTCTTGCCCTTTGCCTCCTTGGACTTAACCAAGAGAGCTTTAAGTTTCAGTCTTTTCAAGTGTTGGTTAAATGTTCCGTTGTATGTTTCCCATACTTCATAGGATCCCAATCAGAATTCCCTGGGGTGTATCACATTCCTCCTCAAGTTATATGCATTTGTGTAGTTTCCTCTGGTGCAGTCAATTTTATGAGTATTTCATAGCTAATGAAATAGTAATTATATTCTGATGCAACTCCCTCCCCCTCTTTATCCTTCCAACTAGATGCACACTTCCTCTTGCTTTTTCACTGTAGGCCCTTGTCCAATTATTATATTCAGAATAAGATAATGTCATCACATACTTAATTAGAAATACTATTTCTTTAATGCTACATCCTGTACTTCTCATTTTAACTTTTGGGGGACTAAAGCTTAAATTGAAGGGGAATACCTATCATATTGGGCATATGTGTTAGAGAATGAATATTTAGGTAACTGTTCCTTTCTCATTAATAGAGTGTTGACCATATTATAGACCTCTCCCAAAATCATTTCAGAACTTTTGGTTGTTCTCATGTTAAAAATGCTTCCTTCAGAATGATTAGGTTTTTGAGCTCAACTTGTGGGCAGGGAATGTGTGTTTGTTTTACTGTACTCTTCCATTCATTCATCCAGTTGTATTTATTGAGTGCTTACTATGTTCAGAGGACTGTACTAAGTGCTTGGGAGGCTATAATACAACAATAAACAGATACGTATCCTGCCCACAGTGAGATTACAGTCTAGAGGGTGGGAGACAGACATTAATATAAATGAATAAATTACAGATAATAAACTAGAAAGTGCTTCTAAGCTGTAATAAGAGGTTCCAAGAGGTTAGTACAGTGTTTTGCCCACAGTAAGCACTCAGTAAATACGACTGAATCAACATCACCAGGATCATCGAGTGGTATTTATTGAGTGCTTACTATGTGAAGAACACTGTAATAATAATAATAATTGTGGCATTTGTTAAGCACTTACTATTTGTCAAGCACTGTACTAAGCGCTGGAGTGGATACAAGCAAATCCATTTAGACACAGTCACTGTCCCACATGGGGCTCATGGTCTTATTTTATAGATGAGGGAACTGAGGTACCGAGAAGTCAAGTGACTTGCCGAAGGTCACACCACAGACACGTGGGATAGCAGGGACCCCTGACCTTCTGACTCCTAGATCCATGCTCTATCGACTACGCCACGCATCTCCTACTGTACTAAGCGATTGGGAGAGTACAATACAATATAATACAATAGATTTGTTAGACATGTTATCTGCCCCCAGTGAGCTTGCAGTCTACCTCTTGTGTGGTTAAAGTGTAGCAGGAATTTTGAGAAGCCCAGCTTTTCTTGATATCTCCATATCTCTTGCTTTCATTTATATTTGCCTAGATTTGGGTTCTGGTATTTTAAAATTACATTGTTCCAATCCAGCAAATTCCTCATGGTCTACAAAATTCATATTTAGCATTCAAAATAATTCCAGTTAATGAGTCACATCAATCTCTTCACTGTATGTTCACTTTGGAGATGTGGCTACCTTAAAAATAATAATTATTATTGTGCCAATTTTTAGTGCTTACTATCTAGACTGTGAGCCCATTGTTGGGTAGGGATTGTCTCTATTTGTTGCCGAATTGTACTTTCCAAGAGCTTAGTACAGTGCTCTGCACGCAGTAAACGCTCAATAAATACTATTGAATGAATGAATGAATATGCCAAGCACTGTACTAGATGCTGAAGTAGATAGAAGATAATCAGTCCAGACATTGTGCCTGTCCCTCATGGGACTCCCAGTCAGTGTAAGAGTGAGACCGGACATTGAATCCCCATTTTAAATGAGGAAACTGAGCGCCAAAAAAGTGAAGTGACTTGCCCAAGGTCACATAACAAGCAAGTGGCAGGCCGGTATTAGAACCCAGCTCTTCTGACTCACAGTCCTGTGCTCTTGCTACCCAAGAATGGGAATTTCTACCCATTTCTGCTTCATTCTTGAAAAAGTTTTCATATGAGAGTCAGATTTTCCTAGTGCATGGTTCACTTAGCCATAGAAGACACAGTGAAACTTAGAACTAAAAGGGTGCGTCAGTGTATATTTATTTTGGGCTTCCATCAATCTTATCCCTTCCCTCCCTCTTCTCCCTTCCCCTATCCCAACTTCTTTCTTCATTCATTGTAACATTTGAAAGGAAAGCCCTGCAGCTTATGCAAGTGCTCTTGGCACAATGCCTACCAATTGAAATATCCACAATAGGTCTTCTAATTTCCAAATTTAATTATGTTGGACAGTTTTGGTGGTTGCCAGCAAGGATCCGACATGCTTCTGGAAGCAGATATATAAACTTTGCAACAGGGAATTACTGTATAGAGTAAATTACCAAAATTTCTTCTCATATAACTGAGACTTTAACTCTTCCAACCAAAACTTTTTTTTGGAAAAGCAGATTCGCCCCATCCCAGGCTTGGCCTTGAATTATTCAGTATTCAGAATAGTGAACCTAGGGTGAACTGTGCAAGACTTCGCATGAACATTTTGCTTTCTTACAAGTCAAGGTAATTATACCCCAGTGTCCTCCATTCTCCCATGGCTTGAAGTGTCTGCATAATTATTCTTGATTTTCTTTCCCAAACATTTGCCATTGGCGAACATTACACTCTCAGCTGTCACTTTTCATCCTAGCCATAGCGTGATTTTGGAGGGGAAGGATGAGCTCCTAGTTGGTCATGTGTCTCTGTATTTAGAGTGCAAGCTCTCTGATTCCTTAAAGAAGAAAGGCAATATATAAATATAGGATGCCTAATTCCATGCTCTTATTATTTTAATGATTCCATCATCATCATTACAGTCCTGGAAGCTGGTGACTATGCTACATAGTCTCTCAGAGAAGCTCTTCAAGCTCATAAATGCCTTAGTACTTCTCTTTTCTGTTTGTTTTTCTGCTTTGCAGTTTCCTTTCTCATTTACAACAGTGATATAGATAAGGAAAAAAAATCTGGACCTTTTTTCATCTGTATTTCTGGCCAGCCCAGTGCTCCCTGGACTATGGGTAGAACGTTGATGGATGCAGTACCCAGAAAGGGCCTAGGGCACCTCTTTCAAGTAATTCTGATTCAATCTTTTAAAAAACCCTTATGGCATTAAGAGAACCAGGATTCCAGGATTTGGGAGCTCCAAGCTCTGCAATGATACACTACATAATACGTTATTGTCATCATAATAATAGTAGTTGTGCTTTTGGTTAAGTGCTAACTATGTGCCAAACACTGTACTAAACACTGGGGTAAATACAGGATAATCAGATTGGACGTAGTCTCTTGTCCCACTTGGGGCTCATAGTCTAAATGGGAGGGATACCAGGTTTTGAACCCTGAATTTACTAATGAGGTAGCTGAGGCACAGAGAAGTTGTGACTTTCCCAAGGTCACACAGCAGACAAGCAGTGGAGCCGGGAATAGAACCCAGGTCCTTTGACTCCCTGACCAGTGATCTTTCCACTAGGCCATGCTGCTTCCATGCTGACAATCTGTTCATTCCTTCCTCCCACCAAGGTGTTGAAGAGGGGCCAGAATCTGGGGACGCCCCTGCTGAATCTAAATTAGGCCCTAAAAGTGTAGGGCCAAATCTGACCAGATTCAATTACATCTCTGGTGGATGTGGTGTAGAGGGTCATGCAAGTTCTGTGTAACCTGCAACTGTGCCTGAGGGCAAGTTGAAAGGCAAGCCCACAGCCATACCACAGCCTTTATGCCTACCACAAAGGGGCCATTTTCCTCTCAATCCCTCTCCTGCCCTCCAACCAGCTCCACTAGCAGAAAGAGGTCTGAAACGGAAATGCATTGACCATCCCTGCTTGAAATCTGTCTGCCTTTCCACATCTCATCACCATCAATACACCCCTTCCTTGAAACCTGCAGGACATCATCAGCACACATGCCCGCATTCAGTGCCAAAGTCTTTTGGTCTTTCTCTCATGCTGTTTGTCTCTCTTCTTACCATCAGTTTATTATTCCAGCACCTCCCCTTCGTCTTCTTCCTCTTGTACCTCCTTTTCCTTCTCTTTTTATCCTCCCTTTCTTCCTCTCCCCTCAGTGACTTTCCCCTCTTCTCTCCCCTCCTCTTTCCCCACTGTCATTTCTGAGTTTTAAAACGGGCCATATGTAATCTGTGAACATCACGGATTCATTGATCTTCCTGAAATCATTAATCTGTCTCTCTAAATCTGTTATCTTTTCCCTTACTCCTCCAGCTCACTCAAGTGTCCCCTCAATCACTCAGAAAAAATAAAATAGTGTTTAGAGTTTCCAAGTGATGCGGGGATTGGGGTGGCAGAATGGAGAGGGTGGTCTTTTTTGATAATAAAACACTCAGATACAGTTAGTAAAAAAAAAAGGATCAATCAATTAATATTATTGTACTGTGTACAGAACACTATACCAGGTGCTTGGTAGAGTATGAAAGAATAGCATTCGTACACATGTTCTCAGCCCACCAGGAGCATACAGTCCAGAGGGGGAGACAGACATTAAAATAAATTACAGATATGTACATAAGTGCTGTGGGGCTGAGGATGGGGTTAATAAAGGGAATAAATCCAAGTGCAAGAGCGACACAGAAGGGAGAAGGAGTAGGGGAAATGATGGCTCCCTTGGTTAAGGTCTTTTGGAGGAAACGTGAAATAAGCCTCCCCTTCAAACACATAGCAATAGCCAGGGTTCATGAGAAATGACCCACTTTCCTATGCTAGAGTGTCTTTTTTCTGAAAGTGGAAATGTGGCTGATGGCTTGGCTAGCAAATCATTATAAAAGTTTGTTCTTTTCCTCCGGGTGAAAGACAAGTTTTCTTCCAACCATGTTAAATATATCTTCCTTATCCTGATATGTGAATGGGAAAGGGAAATATCTTTCCTAGAGGTGCAGTGATCTATTAGGAAGGGGAGGTAGTTCTAGATCTCCTTATTGAAATTGTGGGACTATATCAATCAGTCACTCGTACTTATCGAGCAGTACTATGTGCCGAACACCATACTGGGCACTTGGGAGAGTACACTATAACAGAGTTGGTAGACGTATTTCCTGCACACCAGAGCTGGTTCTAGCAGTAAATGTAAAATCAACCAGTCAGTCAGTCATTCGTATGTATTGTGTGCTTATTGTGTGCAGAGCACTGTACTTAGAACTGGGGAGAGTACAATACAACAGTAAGCAGACAAATTCCCTGCCTTCATCGAGCTTACAGTCTAGAGGGAGGTCTGATTTTCCATTCTCAGCTCTGCCACTGATTTCGATTCATTCATTCAGTCAGTCATATTTATTGAGTGCTTACCATGTACAGAGCACTGTACTAAGCGCTTGGAATGTACAATTCAGAAACAGAGATAATCCCCGCTCAACAATGGGCTCACAGTCTAAAATGGGGAGACAGGCAACAAAACAAAACAAGTAGTCAGGCATCAATACCATCAAGATAAATAGAATCATAGATATATACACATCATTACTAAAATAGAGTAATAATATATACAAATATTTGGTTATGTTTCTTCAACTTTCCTTGACTCTGTTTCTACAACTCAATAAAGGGATGAGTATGTTTTCCAATTTAAAAGTAATATTTAAGAACTGTTGAGTTTACAATACACGTTTTGATTACTGGGTTGGAATGTAGAAAGTATTCTTGAAGTATAATGCTAGTCTTTTTCATTCCTTCATTCAATAATATCTTGAGTGCCCACTATGTGCTGAGTGTAGTGCTCTCTTAAGTTTTATTAATATTTTGTATCCCCAGCACTTAGTACAGTACCTGGCCCAAGGTAAGCACTTAACAAACACCATAATGATGATGATGATGATTGTAATGTTACTATTACTATTACTTTTTAGTTAATGTAATCACCATTTTCTTGAACAGGGCCTCTTATAATTCTGTAAATTTTCTATGCCTCTCATTCAGTCTGTCATACCTGTGATACTGAATGGGGCTCTAATTTCAGTAGAGTTCAGGTCAGGAGAGTTTATGAAAACATGTAAGAAATTTTATCTCCATTTTCCTTTTCCTCTCTTCCCTTTTTTGTAATTCTTATTTTTGGCTTGTGTTTTTGTATTCTCTTTACTTCTTTTGTTTTATCTACACTGGTCCACTATCTCCACCTTTGTTTTGGGTGTGGTTTTTTTGATATTTCTTCACAGGGACGCTATCCACAGTTTTACCCTCCTAACTTCCCTTTCTTTTTACTGCCACAACCTGTCTCGATCAGACGTGTCATCCTTGAATTGATTACCTGAAAAATCCAGCACTCCTTCAGAAATATTAATAATAATAGACATTAGAGTTCTATTCTGCTTTGACGAACCCCAGAAGCTACATTCTATGCTTTCAGCATAGCTATCAGCAAGGCTTAATAGATATAGCATGGACCTGGGAGTCAGAAGGACCTGAGTTCTAATCCTGACTCTGCTACATGTCTGCTGTGTGACCTTGGGCAAGTCACTTAACTTCTCTGGGCCTTAGTTACTTCGTCTGTAAAGTGGGGATTAAGCATGTGAGCCCCCGGGGACAGGGACTGTGTCCAACTTAATTAACTTGTTGGTCACAATTAATTAACTTAATTAACCCCAGCACTTAGAACAGTGCTTGGCACCTAGTAAGAGCTTAACAAGTACCATTATTAATTAATTCTCTTGGTATCCTTCTAGTTTTTCATTCCTGCCTTGTGACTGGAAGCATAAGAGATAATGATAAGAGATTACATGTTCAGGATCAAACCTCCTGTATCTTGCCCCTTTATTACCCATTCACTTCTGCATTGCTGAAACTACCATCTTGTTTCTTCATGACTTCCTCGTTTTATCCACCCTCTACCCAGTCTTAAATTCTAATCAGCAGTCTAGAACTAGAGATACTCTCTTCACAATTTAGGCCTGCCCTACTGGAAGATTCCAGAATGCCACTGTGCCTTTGAAGTCCTGCAACAAGAACATTCCAGATACAAAGGGCCTCCGAGGTATTTTCGATCAATCTATGGTATTTATTGAGTGCTTACTGCATAGAGAGTCCTGTGCTGAGCACTTGGGAGAGTGCAGTACAGAAGAGTTGGTAGAAACATTCCCTGCCCACAGTGAATTTAATCTGAAGAAAACACAATTTCCACCTGAAGGGAGTATTCAGTCCTGAGCTGAGGTAGAAGAAATCATCCCTTTGCACTTAACAGTTCTCCTTCATCCATTTGAGGGTCCATCTTTGAAAAACAAAGGATCATGAAACTTCTCTTTCTCTAACTCCACTTTCTCCATACTTTCTCCAGTTATGTTTTTCCCTTCAAATCTTCCTGAAAAGACCAAAAAAGAGAATGAAACATAAACTTTGATCCCTAATCGTGTGGTATTGGTAATTAGAAATGTTTCCTATTAGAAAAGCCAAATAGCCCAAATTAAAATGCACTGGAGACCGGCCCATATTGATAAGCACCAGATCTTCTCTGGATGGTTTCTTTTCCATTTCACTCATGGCACTAGTGAGTGGAAAGAAAGTACATATTTAAAATGATCAGTTGACGTCCAGCATGATACTAAATGTTTCCCTACCATGTTTTGTATTTACAAAGCTGATAAGGAGAGGTGAAAGCTGCTTAATAAAGTGGGTAATAGCTTCCAGACTTGGTAAAACTCTGCATTTACGGAAGTGCATTTGCTCAAACTCTTCCTGCCACCTCGAACTGCTTCAGATAGGAAGCAGTGTCTGATTCTCTTTGAGAGGGCCACAAAGCTGATAGGACTTGAACAAGGTTTTCTGCTAAGGTTTATTAATATACCATGGGGAAATATGAGGAAGAGAAGACTGTTATAGATCGACACATAGAAACAGGGAAAAAGAAGGGAAGGAAAGGATGCTGACTAACAACTAATATAATAGTAATTATGGTACTTGTCAAGCACTTGCTTTGTGCTAAGCACTGGAGTGGATACAAGTTAATCAGGTTGGACACAGTCCCTTATTTCACTAGAAGGGAGGAGGATATAACCCCATTTTATGGATGAAGCAAGTGAGTCACAGAGAAGTGAAGTGACTTGCCCAAGGTTGCAGAGCAGGTACGCAACAGAGCCAGATTCAGGTCCTCTGACTTCCAAACCCGCACTCTTTCCACTAGGCCATGCTGCTTCTCCATATAAGGGGAAACAATCGATTACTCTCCATTCCCACCCTGCAAATTCACGCATTTCTAAGATACAAAATTGATGTTCATTCAGTCCTTAGTACATTTTGACTTTTCCAGTTCATTATACATTCTAGTAAATGTCTTTGTGTAATAAGGAGATTCCCCCAATTTAAATTTATTTTTCTCTGATGAAAATGAATATTTTCTCCATGATTCAGTACCTCCTACTTGTCCTAAACCAAGGAGCGAATATTAATGTCAACGTATTGTCTTCTCTCTCAGCTGGATAAGGGGGGTGGAGTGGGAAATAGTCGTAGTCAACAAGGGAGGAGACATAAAGCAAACAAACAAATGAGAGAGGGTGTTAGACCTCAGAGTTAGTGGGTGGTTTGGGGCCCAAGATTGACAAACTCTTATAACGTGCTGATTGATCAGTCTTTGGTTTGGTAGGATTGAAAGATTAATTTTAACAGCACTAAAATGCATTAATAAAAATGAATAATCAAATCCTTTACCAAATCATTTTCTTCTCTTAATGGGTAAAGGTGATGCAAGATGGTTGTACTAATTTACAAATGAGAATCCATCTATCTTTAAAGCTGTTAACATTATCTAGCGTAACATAAAACAAAGTAGGCACTTAACTTCCATTTCTCGGTTTCGTATTAGACAGTAGTTTTCCTAGGTTTGATCTAAGTCTGTTCTGAATTGTGGGTTTAGAATCTCGCCCTTTGGGTATCAGTACCGGGCGGTTCAAGCTGAGCAGATGTCGGGTTCAGGAATCAGCGAGGGTGTGAAATCAGGGCAGTGCCTGACCATGATGATGCTTCACAGTGCATGCTTCAAAACCCTGCCTCCGCAGACTGCCCCAGCAGAGTCAGAGAGCTGTCCTGGGCTAATAGAAGCCGGAAGCTGTGATGAGAGCCCCAACTTGTAATTTGGTGATCAGTGGAAGGGATATAGAGATGATATGCAGTGTAGCTCATCGTGGGCAGGGACCATGTCTACCAACTCTGTCGTACTGTCCCAAGTGTTGGTATTTTTTTGTTAAGCGCTTACTATGTGCAGAGCACTGTTCTAAGCGCTGGGGTAGACACAGGGGAATCAGGTTGTCCCACGTGGGGCTCACAGTCTTCATCCCCATTTTACAGATGAGGGAACTGAGGCACAGAGAAGTGAAGTGACTTGCCCACAGTCACACAGCTGACAAGTGGCAGAGCCGGGATTCAAACTCATGACCCCTGACACCAAAGCCGGTGCTCTTTCCACTGAGCCACGCTGCTTCTCTGCTTAGTACAGTGCTCTGCACACAGAAAGTGTTCAATAAATACAATTAATTGATTGCCTGGAGCCCACCACCATACCTCCACAGACCAACCCAGCCTGTGTCTGAGACATCGGCCGCTTCTGCCTGTCTCTTCCAGCCCAGAGCAGTTCTGCCTGCTGTGCCTCCTTGCAGTTATTATATGGAAAGAGCA